>NC_035108.1:127049864-129622364 GCF_002204515.2 Aedes aegypti | reverse complement strand
TGGCCAACCTGAGCGTTCAAATCTCCTATGATGAGCTTGACGTCGTGGCTAGGGCAGCGGTCGTACTAGCGTTCGAGCTCACCCATCACTATAAAAGCTGTTCCCAGCTCACGAGTGTTGCTGCAGCTCTGGTAGATTGTGTGGTTACCTCTAAACGTTCGCATCATCGAACCTGTCCAGCACACCTCCTGCAGCGCTACGATGCCAAAACCGCGGATCTTCAGTACATCGGAGAGTATGCGTCTGCTCCCAATGAAGTTGAGAGATTTGCAGTTCCACGTACCGAGCTTCCAATCGCTAGTCCCTTTACGTCGCTGTGGTCTTCGCCGATTGTCCGTATTCTCTTGTTGATTACTCGTTGCTTGAATTTTTACGGCTGGCTTGCAAGGCTTGACACCAACCCCCTAGATTTCCGGAGGACCATTCCCCCTAAATGTTCGGAGGACCATAGTGCGCAGTTTAGCTTAGAGTCCTTCTCTGGCACTCGGACGATGATCAGCCGCCCCCCATGTCTGGGACGCTGCCGTGAGCCGCTCCTAACATTGAGTACAGATGCTCAAGGGTTGCAGAAGCAAAAGCAACCCCCCCCCCTTACCTGTCATCATACGACCAATGTTCCCTCCGGGATTGGTTACCCTATCTTTCCTAAGGCTACTCGAATTCCGGCTAGTACTACGAGTAGGTAGGGATAGGAGTTGCTGGGCAAGTTGATCTTATTAAGGATCTTGAAACTTTCTTAGTCTTAAAAAACAGTTATTTTCACTATGCACTCCTAGATTCCATAAGGTTGAAAATTTTTCTTGACTTCTATGGAAATAAAGATTTTGCCAAAGATTGTCCTACCCATGGTTTCGATTGTAGACGCACCTCTGCGTAATTCTAAATAAGTCGACACCTTTAATGTCAAATCGTTCAAAGGATTTTTTAGAATACCAAACAAATTGGTTAAATGAAAGGTGAAGCCAACTGTTCCAGCAGGATACTGAATAGAAATGCATTATAAGGAGACGATTGATGAACTGACCTCTCATTTTTCTTAGCATCATATACCCATGTGGATTGAGCCTTGTTTTTTATTCAAGAGCACATATAAAGTTTTCACCTGAGAGTGAAGGCCTGATGATTAGTTTGTTTCATACTTCGATTATCAATGAAACCACTGAGTCGATAATAGAGTGGAAAATGTGAATTGCGTGATTGTGTGTGTTTGTTAAACCACCGCACGACCATAACATGATGATACCGCTGACAGCTTGAGTAAAAAATTTTGCCCCCGGGGATTAGATGTTAAACGACAACAATTGAATCACAAATTACAAAAAATATTGATTCAGTCTGAGTTTGTTAGTCTTACCTTACGAGCGTCATCATGTTGCGGCAATAAATTTTAAATAATTTCGGCTACGTATGAATTGATTTTGTAGAATGGAAACTAGTGTTAGTTTTGTCTAATTAATCTAATCAATTTTCCCGGCAACATAACATAGCACAACAAATTGTGATGATCGCGGAAATAATTTATTGCGTCTAAACTGAATAAGTTTACTAAGCCGTAAAAAAAATGTACAACAATGGTAATTACACTGCCATGTAAAAGATTGAAGTCACTCCCTTGATCCAATACTGTGAAAATTAGCCATTTTTCAATGAAATTTTTTAAAAACTTTAACTAATTGCATTTCAAATGAGCCTTCTTTCTATTAATCTTCTTCTTCTTCTTGGCACTACATTCCAAGTGGGATAGATCTTGCTTCTCAGCTTAGTGTTCTAAGAGCACTTCTACAGTTATTAACTAAGAGCTTTCATTGCCAAAGTTGCCATTTTCGCATTCATGTGGCAGGTACGATGATACTCTATGCCCAGGGATGCCAAGGAAATTTCCAAAAACGAACAGATCCTGCACATGACTGGGAATCAAAACACAGACACCTTCAGCATGGCTTTGTTTTGAAGTCACGGACTTTACCGCAAGGCTAAAGAAGGCTTTTGTAGAGAATTTAAATTAGACGTGTTTTCACAGAGATATGGGCTAAAATAATCATTGTTTTTAGGGGGTAACCGTGACGCTAATTGGCAGGTACACATTAAAATAATGAATTCCCATATGTCTCCCGTTCCATCTATTCCACTTGATTCCTAGAAATTTATGAATGAATCCTTTCAGAAACGTTTCAAAAATTGTTAAGCAGAATATGTGAGGGGTGTATTGAACACATTACTGGAGAAACTTCAAATGTAATTTCTAGAATAATTCTAGGGAGAAATTCTTGAAGGAATTTTTAGATTAATTCTTATAAAGCTTACTGTGAAGATTTTGTTTTATTAATGTCAGCGTATTACAAGTAACTGTGGGTGTCTTCCTGGGAAAATATTATTTTCTAATCTGGAAAAATATCAAAAGCTGAAAGTTCTCCCGCCCCTCATATCGGCTCATTAGTTGAAGTATATTGATGCCTATTGGCAAACCTGGAGAACGACGACGGAGATCACGGCCCAGATTGTGATGGCCAACAGCAGCAGCAGAACAGCAGGAGCAAACAGCAGCAACACGACGAATCGAACGGTACGGCCGAGAACAAGGCGAATAATACTGCGGCGAACCGCTTATAGTTCAAAGGACTTCTATGGTTCTTTCTTTCGCGCGAAAACTAGAAAATGCACCGGAGGCAATTTGTACTTTTGATGTATATTCGATCAGTATCGAAGCAAGACTAACTGTTCCCTAGTAATATTCACTAAGAGAACCCCAAATGGCCTACCTAACACTATCGCGCAAGCTCGATCGGCACGGCACCGATCGGATTCTCCCTACATTCTCTCCTAAATTTGTTATGAGTTACAAATGCAGTACTAGAGTACTATTTCACGTGTCTCAAATGGGATAGTTTAATGATGATTTGACAATAACGAATTCAATTAATTCAATTTCAGCATGATTACGAACATTCCGGGCCCCGTTGAAAGGTCACTTTCAACAAAACACCAAGCGCCTCCATGCTCAGTGGGTAGTGGGATGTTGGGATGACAGTCCTTCAATTGATAATGGGCACACTTCGGTGATTGCCCACCGATAATGTCCGTTTGCAGTAGGGGCTCCTGGGGTAATATGCACTGCCGGGGCAAAACGCATCTTGCCTATTTCTCTGGAATAAACGAGTTTTGAGAGGAAAACACTATGCGGATAGATAAAACGTTGCAAATTGTTGACACCCTGAGAATTTGATACATTTTGAAAAACTCAACAGGGAGATAGAACAATAAATTCCAAAAGCACGATTCTGATGTAACTTTCCCGATCATTTCACTTGTTGTTTTGAGAGCAATGAATTGAGAATTTTTACAACCTTTCACCATAACACGAAGGATTAGGGACTGGGTAAGTTGTTGATGACATAATTTGGCGATATAACACAACGATTTCTATTTTCCATAACATTTTCTGTTAAGCGCCCGGTTGGGGCAACATGCACTCCATTGGTCGAGGCAGAACGATCCACGCCAAAACTAAACTAAAATCATAAAAGTTCGGTTATTAGAAGTATTTACTAACGTATTTATGCACAATTGTATCATCTTGTAGACGAAAATCATCCAAAACTCGTGTTTTTATGATAAATAAAATTACGTTTAAAACGGTGCATCTTTCCTCATTGTTGTGGTGCATCGTGCCCCTTTGTTTAGGTGCGTCACGCCTCAATGTTGTGATGCGTTCTGCCCCAAAAAGCGGTGCATCGAGCCCCGCATCAATCTTAATTCACGCAAATGTAGTGTTTGAAAAAAGTTAAATTTTCCAACAATCTAATGTAATTATGATGAAAATTCCCTCAACACCATGTAGGGTGAACCCAAACCAACTAGATTCATTAATTAAAACACTACATACATGTTGTTTAGTGTTCATTTCGACACATTTTCCTTAAGTGGTGCATATTACCCCAGGAACCCCTACGGACCTGCACAACACGAATGTATCCATCCTGTCCTGGGAAAACCTGATCAATCCGACTAAGATTCCAGTGCATTAGTGGGGCGTTATCGTCCTTTAAGAGCACCAGTGTTCCCACCTCGATATCCGGATGAACTATTGGCCATTTCTTGCGGTCCTGTAAATGGCAACGTAATCTCGTGACCAGGCTTTCCAGAAATGCTGGAAGCCTCGTTGCATTTTCTGGAACGAGTTAAGACGATCAATAGGAGTGGTTGATAAATCAGGCTCGGGGAGAGAGTAGACAGGTTCTCCCACAAGCAAGTGCCCTGGAGTCAAGGCAACGACGTCTGCTGGATTCGTGGACAAGGGACATAGAGGACGGGTGTTCATGATTCCCTCAATTTGGATTATCAGGGTAGTGAAGTCATCAATGTTGATCACCGTATTCTTCATGACTCGGTAAAGATGATACTTGAAGGTTTTCACGGAGGCCTCCCAAAGGCCGCCGCAGTGTGGTGAACTGGCAGGATTGAAATGGAAATTGATTCCAGTTTGTGCACAGAAAGTATGCAGCCCTCGTGAATGGTGCATCGCGTCGGATTGCTTTCGGTTTTCTTCGAGCTTACGATTTGCTCCAACGAACGTTCGTGCGTTGTCGCAGTATATGTCAGAGACTCGACCGCGACGTCTAACGAGGCGTTTCAGGACGTTGATGAACGAGTCGGACGTGAGATTGTACACTATGTCGATGTGTACGGCTTTCGACGACATGCACACGAAAATCGCGACGTGTATCTTGACCGGCAGTTCGCAACGATTCGGGATCGAAACGGTAAACGGTCCGCAATAATCGACGTCACATCGAATAAACGCGCGCGACGGAGTGACTCGGGCTGCTGGCAGTGGCCCTATGATCTGAGTGAGGCTGCGGGGACGGCAGCGAAAACAGGTGATGCATTCTCGAACAACCCTTTTCGCAAGGTCTTTACCTCGCACTGGCCAGTAGCGTTGACGTAACTTTGACAAAAGGAGCTGTGGTCCAGCATGTAACACTTGAAGATGGGTTGATCTGACGATGAGAATAGTAAGATGGGCCTTTTGTGGTAATATCAATGGATGTTTGATGTCGTAAGGAATGTTGAGGTGATGAAGCCGGCCCGTTATTCGCAATAAACCTTCGAAATCCAGAAATGGGCAGAGGGTTTTTAAAGGTGACTTGAATGAAAACGCTTTGAGAACACGTCCGTCGTGTTTCTTGAGGAATTCAGTTTCTGCCGAAAAGTATACCGATTGTGTTTGCTTGATAAGATGCATTAGCGCATTGCTTAATTCCGTATGCGAAAGGGAACCGAGTTTGCGATTTTTAGAGGACTGAACTCGGCAATTGTACACGAAACGCAGGATCCAAGCTACCTTCCGTTGCAGATGGGAGAGCGATGAGTGCTGTTCCGCGAATTCAATTGAATTGTAATCAGTAGATACTACGACTGAAACTACTTGTTTCGATTCAGATTTTCGAGCTTCTGAATGTAATGGTGTCAATTTTATACAGTTTTCAGGCCAAGTATCCGAATTTTGCCGAAGATAAGGTGGTCCATACCACCAAAGAGAGTCTCCCTGTAAGAGAGACGGAGAGACTCCTCTCGAAATTTTGTCTGCTGGATTGAATTCTGTGGGTACGTGGCGCCACATACTACCTGCAGTAAGCCGATGAATTTCGGCTATTCGGTTCGACACAAATACCTTCCAGGACGACGAAGACGAAGCTATCCAATGAAGCACGATGGATGAATCTGTCCAAAATGTTACCGGACACTTCCAATTGGTTGAATCCAATACATATTCAGCTAATTGTGCACCGAGCACTGCAGCACACAATTCGAGACGGGGGATAGATAGTTTGTGAAATAGGCTGATACGAGATTTAGACATCACCAAATTGCAGTATTGTTGGCCAGTCGAACTGATTGATCTCACATAAACGCAGCATCCGTAAGCATGATCTGAGGCGTCCGAAAATACATGCAGCTCCAATAACTGATTGTCACTGGCGAGTATTCGCCGAGGAATCCGAAAAGGCGAAAGACGTGTGATTTCAGTCCGGAATTGTATCCACCAAGCTTGGTAATCTCCGGGCAACACATCGTTCCAGTCGAATTTTTCCAACCACAGGGCTTGTAGAAAGATTTTCGCACTAACAATAATTGCTCCAACTAGACCCATGGGATCAAATAAGCGCTACATCTCTGATAGTACCAGTCGTTTTGTGATTGCCAACGAAGATGAGAACTCTGGAACGTTAAAACTGAATTCATCTGTCTGCGGATGCCAAAGAAGTCCAAGTGTTTTCACCGAATCTGACTGACAGATCTCGAGTTCTGTACGAGATTCTCGAAGTGATTCCGGAATATAGGAAAGCACTGTGGGGCTATTACTGCACCATTTGCGCATACTAAATCCACCAGAACGAAGAAGCTCAATCGACGTAGAAACATTTGCCAACATTCGGAGCAGCGAGAGGGTAATTTTCTGCCTCGTCCTCAGCGAGCTGATTGAGGACGCGTGTGGCAAGGTACGGAGCAGGCGCTGTTCCATACGTCACCGTTTTTAGCCGATAAATTTTCAATTCATCGGATGGATTTTTTCTAAATATGATAAGTTGCAGTAGGCGCGGTAAATGGCTGGGCATGGCTTACCATTGGTACCTCGCGTACCTGCAGGAATAAAATAGACCCCTTTGTGCGGTCCTTAGCCTCTTGCCCAGCAACTCCTATCCCTACCTCCTCGTGGTACTGGCCGGGGTACGAGTAACCTTGGGGAAGATCGGGTAACCAACCCCCGGTGGGAACTTTGGTCGTATGCTGACAGGGAAGGGGGGGTTTGCTTTTGCAAACCTGGAGCGTCTGTACTCCACGTTAGGAGCGGCTCACAACAGCGTCTGTTCCCCATGTCAGGGGCGGCTGATCATCGTCCGAGTGCCAGAGAAGGACTCTAAGCTAAACTGCGCACTATGGCCCTCCGAACATTTAGGGGGAATGGTCCTCCGGAAATCTAGGGGGTTGGTGTCAGGCCCTGCAAGCCAACCGTAAAAACACATCAGCACAGGAACGTCAACGAGAGAATACGGACCGGAACAATCGGCAAAGACCACAGCGACAGAAATGGACTAGCGATTGGAAACTCGGTACGTGGAACTGCAAATCTCTCAACTTCATTGGAAGTACTCGCATACTCTCCGATGTACTGAAGACCCGCGGTTTCGACATCGTAGCGCTGCAGGAGGTGTGCTGGACAGGAGCATTGGTGCGAACGTTTAGAGGTAAGCATACCATCTACCAGAGCTGCGGCAACACTCGCGAGCTGGGAACAGCTTTCATAGTGATGGGTGATCGCGTGATCGGGTGGTGGCCGATCAATGAACGAATGTGCAAGTTAAGAATCAAAGGCCGATTCTTTAACTTCAGCATAATCAACGTGCATAGCCCACACTCCGGAAGCACTGACGATGACAAGGACACATTTTACGCGCAGCTCGAACGCGAGTACGACCGCTGCCCAAGCCACGACGTCAAGATCATCATAGGAGATTTGAACGCTCAGGTTGGCCAGGAGGAGGAGTTCAGACCGACGATTGGAAAGTTCAGCGCCCACCGGTTGACGAACGAGAACGGCCTACGACTGATAGATTTTGCCGCCTCCAAGAACATGGCCATTCGTAGCACCTATTTCCAGCACAGCCTCCCGTATCAGTACACCTGGAGATCACCTCAGCAGACAGAATCGCAAATCGACCACGTTTTGATCGATGGACGGCACTTCTCCGACATAACCGACGTCAGAACCTATCGTGGCGCCAACATTGACTCCGACCACTACCTGGTGATGGTGAAACTGCGCCCAAAACTATCCGTCATCAACAATGTACGGTACCGACGCCCGCCCCGGTACAATCTCGAGCGGCTGAAACAACCGGATGTCGCCAATGCGTACGCGCAGCATCTTGAGGCAGCGTTGCCGGATGAGGGAGAGCTCGATAGGGCCCCTCTTGAGGACTGCTGGAGGACAGTCAAAGCAGCCATTAACGACGCTGCCGAAAGCGTTGTCGGATATGTGGAACGGAGCTCAAGAAACGATTGGTTCGACGAGGAGTGCCAGGAGGTTTTAGAGGAGAAGAATGCAGCGCGGGCTGCAATGCTGCAGCATGGTACGCGGCAAAACGTGGAACGGTACAGATTGAAGCGGAAACAGCAAACCCGCCTATTCCGGGACAAAAAGCGCCGCCTGGAAGAGGTGGAATGCCAAGAGATGGAGTTGCTGTACCGTTCTCAAGAAGCGCGGAAGTTCTATCAGAAGCTAAACACATCCTGCAAAGGCTTCGTGCCGCGAGCTGAGATGTGCCGGAATAAGGATGGGAGCATCTTGACGGACGGACGCGAGGTGATCGAAAGGTGGAAGCAGCACTACGATGAACACCTGAATGGCGCAGAGAACACAGGCACAGAAGGTCAGGACAGCGAAGGCGATGGCTACGTCAGCACAGCGGACAGCGGAAATCAACCAGCTCCCACGATGGGGGAAGTTAAGGATGCCATTCAACAGCTCAAGTACAACAAAGCCGCTGGTAAGGATGGTATCGGAGCCGAACTCATCAAGATGGGCCCGGACAGGTTAGCCGCTTGTCTGCATCGGCTGATAGTCAGAATCTGGGAAACGGAACAGCTACCGGAGGAGTGGAAGCAAGGCGTTATATGCCCTATCTACAAAAAGGGCGACAAACTGGAGTGTGAAAATTATCGTTCAATCACCATTCTAAACGCCGCCTATAAAGTGCTATCCCAGATTCTCTTCCGTCGTCTATCACCTATAGCAAACGAGTTCGTGGGAAGTTATCAAGCAGGTTTCATCGACGGCCGCTCGACAACGGACCAGATCTTTTCCGTGCGGCAAATCCTCCAGAAATGCCGTGAGTACCAGGTCCCTACGCACCATTTGTTCATCGATTTCAAGGCGGCATACGATAGTATCGACCGCATAGAGCTATGGAAAATCATGGCCGAGAACAGCTTTCCCGGGAAGCTCACAAGATTGATCAGAGCAACGATGGACGGTGTGCAAAACTGCGGGAAGATCTCGGGCGAACACTCCAGTTCGTTTGAGTCTCGGCGGGGACTACGACAGGGCGACGGACTTTCGTGCCTGTTGTTCAATATTGCGCTTGAAGGTGTCATGCGGAGAGCCGGACTTAACAGTCGAGGCACGATTTTCACGAGATCCGGACAATTTGTTAGCTTCGCGGACGACATGGATATTATTGGGAGAAAATTTGAAACGGTGGCAGATTTGTTCACCCGCCTGAAACGCGAAGCAACAAGAGTCGGGCTAATGGTGAATGCGTCGAAAACAAAGTACATGCTGGTTGGCGGAACTGAGCGCGACAGGGCACGCCTAGGAAGCAGTGTTACGATAGACGGGGATACCTTCGAGGTGGTGGACGAGTTCGTCTATCTCGGATCCTTGTTGACGGCTGACAACAATGTTAGTCGGGAAATACGAAGGCGCATCATCAGCGGAAGTCGTGTCTACTATGGGCTCCAGAAGAAACTGCGGTCAAGAAAGATTCACCCCCGCACCAAATGCACGATGTACAAAACGCTCACAAGACCGGTAGTCCTCTATGGGCATGAGGCGTGGACTATGCTCGAGGAGGACTTGCAAGCTCTTGGGGTTTTCGAACGCCGAGTGCTAAGGACGATCTTCGGCGGCGTACAGGAGAACGGCGTGTGGCGGCGAAGGATGAACCACGAGCTCGCTCAACTCTACGGCGAACCCAGTATCGTGAAGGTAGCTAAAGCTGGATGGATACGCTGGGCAGGGCATGTTGCAAGAATGCCGGACAACAACCCTGTAAAGATGGTGTTCGCCACGAATCCGGTCGGAACAAGAAGGCGTGGGGCGCAGCGAGCTAGGTGGATTGACCAGGTACACCAGGACCTGGAGAGCGTGGGTCACAGTCGAGGATGGAGAGAGGCGGCCATGAACCGAGGGATTTAGCGAAATATTGTTGGCGAGGCTTTATCAAGATAATTGATGTTAAGCCAAATAAGTAAGTAAGTAAGTAAGTTGCAGTAAGCAGTCATCCGGGTGGACCCAAATCTGCCGATACATTTTGTCGGCATCTGCACTCACAGCGTATCGGGGAATGCGAAAATTGATGAGAGTGGCAACTAGTGGTGGTTGAACTGTAGGGCCAATGTAGCAGAGATCGTTCAGAGAGATATTGTTGCTACCTCGACACGACGCATCAAATTCTACACGTGTCTTGGTGGTAGTACTGTCGGGTCGTTGTTTTGCTTGGTGTGGAAGGAGAAAAATCGGCCTTTATTTCCTCCATATGACCCAAGGACAGGTACTCATCCATAAATTTTGAGTTATCTGCGTGTAGTTGAGGATCAGCCGACAGTTTTCTCTCGATCGCTAAGAATCTTCGGTTGGCAATATTGAACGACTCTCCCAACGTGTCAAGCATTTCCCTACGAATCGGCAAACGAATCACGTACCGACCGTCAGAGGCTCTATGATGGGTCGTTTTGAAATGATTCTCGCAATACAGCGCTTTGCCCGTATCAAAATTCTCCACCTCCAAGAACTTGCGAACCAACTCCAGGTTGTCGATCGAAGAGACGTTACAGACAACGGAGGAAGTAGCTCGTTCCTCCGCTTCACCGGCGACGACGTAACCGAAAACTGTTTTTCGGAGCACAGGCAAACCTTTGCCAATGGATATTTGATTATTCTTCAAAATGGCGAAGAAATTCTTAATGCCGATTATGAGGTCAACGTCATGAGCAATATTGAATTTAGGATCAGCAAGAGGGAGATGGCGAGAAATTACCCACTTCGAAATGTCGACAGTTGTTGTGGGTAAGATTCTGGTTAAAGTGGGCAGAATTAGGAATTCCATGCTACTAGTGTACGACCCGTTGCGAGAGGACACTGTGATACTAATGGTTTTGTGCTTCACTTGTTTGGCCGATTGTCTTATACCGTACACATCGATATTGGCGGGTGTACGTTTCGAACAAAGACGTTGAGCGAGAGATTCACTCACAAAATTAACTTCAGAAGCACAATTCAACAGTGCGCGAGCGAGAATTTGACTGCCATCAACGTGTTTTACTTTTACGTACGCAGTAAGCGTGAATACTGACGACATACATGCTTTCGATAAAAAAAAAAAGCTTGACTTGGAAAGACGCATTGGCAATTTGTCACTTGTGAGGAGCTATGAGCTGAGCTTGACGGTGTAACTATTGGACCCGATGTCGACGGAGACGAAAACGAACAATAGTCTGGCCTATCCGACGGCGACGAGGCCGATCCCATATTCCGAGGGACCACGTGACATTGATCGGCAATGCACGACACCGGCGACAGCGATTCGACGTCCGAGGCCGATCGTGAGGGTTGCTGACATTGACCGACCTGCGCTACCACAGACCTTTCGTGGTTATCTGTACTGGTGGCAGATTGCGAATTTAAATGCAATAGTGTGTGGTGGCGTTTATTGCAGGTCCGACAAGAACCAGCAGAGCAATTTTTCATTAAATGTGATGATTTTAGGCAATTTAGACAAAGCCCTTGCCTTTTAGCTAACTCGAAACGTTTTTGTGGTGTGAGCTTCTTAAATTCATCGCACTGTAATAGTATGTGCGATTGCTTGCAAAGACTGCATTTCGGGGTATTATCACTGTTGTCTGAGTGATACGAGGAGCTCTTCGAACGAAACAGTTTGGACTCATGCTTCGATTCGGCTTTGTTAGCAGGTGGCGAGGGTTGGGAGAGCGTAAAAGACTGCAAAATGCGAGATCGTTTTTGGATGAATGCAACCAGATCAGCATACACTGGTCGCACGTTGTCCTTTTTAATTGGTTTTCCCACTCCTTTTGCGTCAACGGATCGAGTTTTCTGTTGAGCAATTTTACCAGGAAAGAATTCCAATGTTCCTTGGGATCTTCCAATTTATTAAGGACAGAGGCGCGTCCATGTTCAAAACCATGGGTAGGACAAACGTTGGCAGATATGTTGTGCGCATTGGAAACAAGACAAATTTTAACTCTGGACTATAAATTGAAAGTTACTATATTTAAGGGGCTCAAACGCAAAGGGGTGTAACTGACATTTAGTTCGGTCATGAGTTTAGGACATTCTACTGTTTCAAAGTGTTCTTGCGATATTTTCAGATGATGTATCCGCTCAACAGAAAAATAGCATGATTCTTAGAAGACTGACTTGTTTTTTTGTGTTCCATACAATTTGAATAGATAAAAAAATGTGAAAAAACTTCAAAGTAGTGTTTTTCAAATCTGACTGTCACTGACACCCCTTTGTGTCTACACTCAAAAAATCCAAACGTCATTGCTACGTGAAAAATCACGTAGATCATTCCAAATTCATTTTGCCTCCACTTCACCTGACTAGGATAAAGATCACTAAGCCATTCATAACCATCAAATAGTGAATCGGTAATTGTTACTGAGGTAACCTATCGCACTTACGTGAAATTACGTAGGTGCCTAAGTTCATTTTGACATCTGCATATACGGTACGTACATTCGGTGTTGAGCGCAAATCCTAAGATGGCGACCGCTTGATTTTTGCGGAACTTCAGAAGCTGCTGAACTTTAAACCCTGAGTTAGATTGATTTTTAGGTAAATATGCTTTAAATACCGAAGAATTTCTGCATTACTTCATATTTGATACCTGATTTATAACCTCTATCAATTATAGCACGCGAAGGCTACAACAAAACAGACCAAACTCACAACATTTGGGAAACAGGATTCACAATGCTCAGATTGAAAATAAAAATATCACAATCTTTTAGGTTTGTTTACATTTTCCAATCGGGAATAAGATTTCTTCCAAAGCCTATTGAAGATAAGGTTGGTCTTTATTCTAGTTAAATTTAATTGAAAACCATCTAGGTCCTATTGAAACGCTTCGTAAAGGCAACTGGAAAATCCACATAGCTCTTACGTGTGCACCGGTGGAATGGACGAAGTTCAAAAGTTCATGCGTTCATTCTGGACTATCTATGATTAACGTAAGAGCTACGTGAAAAGTGCGATGGAAAAAAAACTACGTATGTTTTCACGTAACAATGACGTTCGGATTATTTTGAGTGTAACTCTTTTTGTCTTTACAGGGCTGGTAGGAATTGAGTTCCTTAAAAATAGGAAATTAAGAAACCTCTTGCTCAAAAAGAAAGAAACTAAAAAACTAAAAAAAACGTAAAATGATCCAAAAAAGGCGGAAAGAGTCCAAACAGGAATTAAGAAAACAAAACAATTATTATTATTGGGATATTCCCCGCGAATTTTCCTAGGGTATTTCTTCACGAATTTTCCCAGGAAATTTTTCCACAAATTTTGTTCGGGATACCTCAACCTGTTTTTTTTTTTTCAAAAATGAACAAGAGAAATTAAATTTACCCAAAGATTATTTCAGAAATCATCTAAATTCTACCAAATATTCTTTGAATTTTTTTTTCACGAAAGTCCTAACTCCTTCAATATGTTATCCAGTGAATTATCCATCGATTTCTTTGAGACATCCTCCAACATACCCTTCTTCTAAAATTTCATTAATAACTTCTCCTGGTATTTCTATGGATTTTTTTTTTTAATTGTCTTTCACGATCTATATAAAATATTAATTAAGGATTTCTCTAAAGATACCTTCACCAATTGCACCAGAGATTGCTTCTTTGAAGTCTTATTCTACAGAATTTCCTTTAGTAATTCTTTGAATTTTCTTTTCAAGTAAGTCATGACTTTATTTTCGAGAATTAATCCAGGAAATGCCAAGTTTTTTTTTTCTGAAAAATAAATTAGTGAGGTATTTTTAAAGAAAATTCAAGAGTAACTTCTGAGAAACCTTCGTAAGTTTTGAAGCCAACTTAAAGAACAAGGATTTCTGAAATAACTCCTGGACTCTTAAGGAAGTTTTAGAAGATTTCTTAGATAACTTGCTAGAAGTTTATTTAAAAGCATTGGATAGAATATCTATATAAATTTGTGTATGAATGATTGGAGGAATTATTAGAAAAAAATGATATAGTATAAACTGTTGTGAAAACTTAAATAAACTTCAAAAGATTTCAAGGGATTTTTTGAGAATTTATTTTTAAAACATGTTTGGTATAGCAGCAGATAATGAAGTGCTGGAAAAAATCCTAGAAAAGAATGATTTGTTTGAAGAATGTCTCAAGAAATTTAAGATATCTGGGAGGAAACATGGACAATTTCACAAAGGAGTCCTCATGAACAGGAGGAGGAGTTCTTGTAGGGTTTCTTGAAGGAAAACATTAAACTATATTTTTCAAACACTCTAGAAATTACTCGAAAGAAATTGTGTAGATTTTTTGGAATATCTCCTAATGTAACAACTGAAGAATTCGGTTGAAGGATTAGTGAAAAAATATCGGGGGAAATTCTAAGATAATTTCGGAAAAAATCAAATAATACCTGAGGAAATTACTGGAGTTAGTAGCTTTGGAATTCTCAAGCTTCCCCTGGAGAAATTTGCTAAGCATCCTTTGAAAATTCGCTGGAAGACAGAATTTCTGGGAGAATTGGTAGAAAAATCTCTCCTATTCTAATTCTAAATAACAAATTGTTGAAAAGCAAAAATTCTGAGTATTTGTGTAGATTTTTTATCTTTGCTCCGAAGTGACCCGACTAATAGTAAATGTTCTCAGGAGAAAGTGAGTCAATAATCTTCTGGTAATTCTCCATAGATGTTCCAGAAACTTCTCAAGAATTACTTCCAGGAATGTATATATTGAACAAATAATAAATTATTTAATTTATTTTCCAAGTTGCTAATCTTGTATTTTTTTTTTTTGTTGAGTCATGGGTAGGACAATCCTTTGACTGTCCTACCCAGCTGTTTTTGTGCGTAGTACATGTCCTACCTGTCCTACCCGCTTCCCGCGCCACTGATTAAGGATACTCACATGTTTGTCGAACTCATCAGCAAGGTTGTACAGTGCAGATGATGATTCCTTGCGCGCCGATGGAATGCACATCAATGCGGAAAAGTGTTGGTTTATTAGCAGATTTTTATTATCAAACCGCCTCTCCAGTAAGTCCCAAGCGATGGCGTAGTTCGCTGCCGAGACGGAAATTGATTGCACAAGTCGCAAAGCATCACCTTTCAGTACAGTTTTCAAGTATTGAAATTTCTGGACTGCCGAAAGTTGGACATTGGTGTGAATTAGAGTGGTAAAAAGGTCGTAAAAATTAATCCACTCATCATAATCTCTACTAAAATCAGGAATTTTCAGTTCAGGGAGGCGAACAGAAGGAACATGTGCAGGCGGAGCACCAGGGGAACCGAAAGACCTATCTCCTCTTCCAGCACCAACGGCAAGTTTGCTGGCTAAAGAGCCCTTCAACTCGAAATATTGAGTTTTGAATTCAATGCGTTCGGCGGAAAACTCTTCTGATTCCTCATCTTCAAACTCAATTTCGGCTTGCACTTCATTGAATTTGTCCCACATGCTGTCTAGCTTTTCGATTCGAAACTTTAGTTGAGGGAAATCGCGATTGAACACATCGTATTCTTTTATTAGTTGAATGGAAGCGATGATATTGTCATTGGCGTAGCTAGGATTTTTTTCTAGAGGGGGCCTAGGGGGGGCCTGGAAAATTATTGTTTTCAAAAGCATGTCGGTCGCAATAATCACGGTTTTTTTTTTAATTGTTACTTTGTCTCATTTCGCGGAACATCAGTGATATTTGTAAATTTCAATTTTCGCTACGGAAAAGATTCATTCTTTCAGTACTTACTTGATACTTGATGGGCTACAATCCGCTACGTTGAATCTACGCCGAATGGATAATTCTTCTCCACTGGGCTCGGTCCTGAGCCAATCGCTTCCAGTCGCCCTGAACGTTAAGTGCCCTTAAGTCCTCTTCAACTGCAAAAAGCCAACGTGTACGCGACCTACCACGAAGCCGACGGCCTCGTCCGGGTTCTCTACTGAATATTATTTTTGCTTGTCGTTCTTCCGGCATTCGTACCACGTGACCAGCCCAACGCAGCCTGCCGTGTTTTATGAGCTTGATAATATCCACTTCTTTATATACTTGGTACAACTCATGATTCATGCGACGCCGCCAGATGCCATTTTCTTGTTTACCGCCGAGTATTGTTCGCAGCACTTTACGCTCAAAAACTCCAAACGCTTTCCGGTCGACCTCTTCTAACGTCCAGGATTCATGGCCGTATAGAGTAAACGGAAGGATAAGAGTCTTATATAGCGCGAATTTTGTTTTGGTCTGCAGGCTACGGGACTTAAGCTGGTTACGGAGCCCGTAAAAAGCCCTATTCGCAGCTGCAAGACGCCTTTTCACCTCGCGGGTAACATCATTATCGCAAGTCACTAAAGTACCAAGATACACAAATTCTTCCACTACTTCAAATTTTTCACCACCTAGCACCATTTCACTACCAACGTCACGATTGGAACCACGCTGTCTACCAGCGATCATGTACTTAGTTTTGCTGGTGTTGACGGTAAGTCCAATCCTCGCTGTCTCCCTTTAAAAAGGCACGAATGCCTCTTCTACGACTCGACGATCAATTCCGCAAAACCCAGGAGCATATGCGACCGGGCGACGATGGTCATTCTTTCAGTAATCCAATCAAAAATCCTTCAAGTATTCATGCAAAAAAAAAAACTCACAAGGAATGTTCTTCATGATTCTTTCACAAACTTTTCCGGTATTCCATTATCTGCTTTGATCAGATTCCTTTGAAAATTCCTGCGGGAATTTGAATTATTTTCGTACTTTTCAGTGCCTTCTCCAAGAACTCCTTTACTAATTTTTATTGAGTTCGCCCTGGGATTCTCACGGAAAATCAGTCCCAGATTTTCTGATCTCACAAGAATTTTGAAAAAGTCAGATAATGCATTACATAAAAATTCTTTTAATCATTACTCCTGGAAGGACCTCTTCGTACATACTAAATAATCATTCCAGTTTTCAATTTACAGTATACTCCACTTGTTCATTAATAATTTGAATTTTCAGGAACTACTAAGGATTTCTCCAAAAAATATTACAAACAAATCTAGGAGTGTCACCAAAAATGTCTTCAAGATCACCAAGCAAGGATTCATTGAACGAATTCTTCAGAGAGTTTGCCAACAGTTTTTCCAACTTTGCTCTTAAATTTCTTCCTAGAGTTTCTCTACAGTATTGTTTGAAAATATGGCAGCAAAAATTATCCGAAATTTCTGCATAAAAAATGAATGATTCTTCCAGCTGATACTCTAAGAATTCTTCGTAATATTTCACAAGAATTTCATAAGCATTCAAAAAGAATCCAATTGGAAAAAAATAATATTCATGATTTCTCAGAGAAGTTCTCCACAGATCTATCTGCGTTTTTTATAGATAATTATTTCTATTCATTTCTTATTTTCAGAAATGCCTTACAAAGAAATGTTTAAGGAATTTTAATATTCATTTAAAGTTCCTAGCAAAATACGTTCAACTATTGATTCAAAATCTCTTCCGCGAAAATACTCTTATATTTTCCGAGTAACTTGTTCAGAAATTTCTTAGAGAATTATGTTATTGTTTCTCTAAGATCGTTTCAAAAATAAAAACCAGAGATCTAAGTAATTTGCCAAAAATTTTCTTTAAACCGTACTAACGATTTTTTTGGGAAGTTTTTAAAGAAATTGTTCATCAGATTTACTGAGATTTACAATTTATTCTTGAACTTCTCAAAAAATGTTTATTCATTCAAGAAGTTCCATCAAGTATTCTTTCAGTTCTAGAAATAACTGTCATTTTTTCCGAATGGTTATCTAATGATTCTTCCATAAATAACGTTATAAAATTATCCACTCCACATTATTTGGTTCAAAAACTACTCCAGGAATAGCTCAATATTATAGGGATTGCTTTACAAATTCCTCTACGAATCACTCCATATCGGATTTCTTGAGAAACACATACATAAAATATTTGAAAGAAGTTTGTTGGTAATTTTTTGAATAATTGTAGCTTTAAATATACCGTTTTATCTCAAATTTCGAACACTTGGTATTTGTATGGCGATATGGTTAAAATGTTTCACTGAAATATGTCATTACATCACCAGGAAACGGCAGTCAATTGCAATTCAATTTTAACGTAGAACAAGTTCAAATGAAATTATTTGCTAAATTGTTCATTTGAATACGATTTATTCGTGCTGTTCGAAATTTGAATCAAGGTGTTCGGAATATAAGACAGAACAAACACAGTTTTCGGCATTTGAATCAAAAGTTTAAATGAACAATTTTAACAGTAAACCGAACAACTCTCAGTTAGACTATGCGTAGAAATCAAAATTTTCACAAATATCAGCTAATTTATGTCTATCAGCATTTGAAGTCACTGTTGGCCTTAAGTGTTTGGAATATGAGTTAAAACGGTAATTCGGAAAAACTTACTAAATTCTTATCGTAAAATTAAATTTCTAAAACTTGTTGGCAATGTACCTCACAAAAAAGCATGTAGGATTTACTAGAAAAAATCTTGTTCTGATTAGTTGTTAAAACGGATGGAATTTTTACTGAAAGTATTTGTAACTAATATCTTAGATAATATATTGTATGAACTCCGAAACTTCATTATACTATGGTAAACATATTGATGTAGAACCAATTTTTCCTACCTTTTAAAATCCAAACAAACTTTTTTGAATGGTCTATTATCGATTATTTTACAGTACTGTAGAAGTTCAATTCGAAAGCATTGCCTGTATGTTTTAATAACATAACGGAATATGTATTGTGGTTAAATTCGTAATGTATGATTTTAATGAATTAAAATCTCTTTTAGAAATCAGGAAACACACGTATAAGAATTCTACCATTTTTCGAAACTCCTATAATTTTCCTATTTTTAAATCCCGGGAATCAACAAAATGTTGATGTAGGTAGAATAATAGATGGGCAATGGTACAATGAATGATAAGTTATTATTTATAATCTTTTCTCTAGAGGTAAATTACAGGATAGTTAGAATTTCTTTAATGAGTTTACAAATAAAACAAATCTATCAAGAAGCTCCATCAGAAAATTCCTTAGAAGTTATCATTGTCATCTATCATTCCTTTACTTTTGGTTCTCTTTCCGGGGATTTGAAGCGAAATTTCTACAAAAAGAAAACATAGAAGAATTTTCGACGCAATTTGTGATGTATTTTGGAAATATTTATCAAGGACTCTAGATGAACTTCTCGAAATTTGTAATAAAATTTTTGGAAGAACTATTTGAAGGAATTCACGGAAGAAGTTGTAGTAAAAAGTGAGCGTCATTTTTAGGTAAATTCAAGAACATATTCCGGATTCAATTTGTCAATAAAAAGTAGACAGAATATATTTATGTCCACCAGGAGGAATTCACTTTGAAAGTATGAGCAAGTCCCACAATATTATTTGATTAATTTCCAAGAGATTTGCAAAAGTTCCCTCCCCTTGGTTATGCGACCTTGCCGCGATGGGAGGGCATAATCCATTAGCCCATATGATGGAAACCAAAGGCGTAACCTGTAGTGGTGGTATCACATTTTGGCATTTTTTGCTTAAAGCCGTGTCATAATTCATATGGCATAGACGCAATAATATCTCGGATGTGATCCAACGGACATTCTGCGTCATTGATAGCATTGATGCCCATTTCAAATAATTAATCTATTCGAAGTGGACATTAATACTATTGGTGACGTTCAGTTTGCCTTTTGCTAACCAGAATGATCCGTAGCCACTCTTACTATTAGCTAGCTAGATATATCGTTATCATATACGACGTAGGGAATACTTAGGAACTCTTAGGAAAATGACTAGTAGATTCACTGAGTAGAAATAAGTGGCGACAATCTTATTTTAATATGGTTTTTACATTGCCATAATAAGAAATACCTCTTTTGTAACAGCGGTATAAATAATCTAATTCCAGCTTCATTTTCGCAAAATTTACAAGTAGAAAGTAGGCGTTGTGAAGCATTGCATTTGCCACCGAAAAGTGAATCTTGTAGGAGACTGTAATAGAAGCCTAAGGTAACTTTACTCATCAATATTCACTATAAAAATAACTATGGAAAGTAAGACGCTGAGATCGATCATTAGGGTACACTTGCTAGTTTCGAGAAATTGTTGAACAGACAAGGAAAGCGACTTTTTTCTTTAAGGATATATGAACGTAATGACCAATAAATACTTTTAACAACAAAAAATGAAATTAACTAGAACTCTTACTAAACAGCCTAATTTTGTTAAGACTTGACGACAAGACTCTAATCTTACGTAAAAGACAGGAGTTATCAGAATAGCACTTGAATGACAAATTATTCAAAACCATTTCGACTAGACAGTATTACTTCAGACACTACTATTTCAAACAAATTCTGATGGAGCTGCTGATTTTCACAATGCTTCCTTTTCTCAGAAGCAAGGGAATGTGGGTACTTTTCAAAAACTACCACGTCACAATACTAATAAAAAAACAGTGTTCATGTGGGCGCCATTGCCTAGTCCGTCTGAGTATTGGTCCTGGTAGAGGGAAAACTTGGCAAAAGCCAGACCGAGGGTTCAGCCTTGACAAGTTAAGCTGTCAGGCAGCTCCAACTGAATACCATGCAAAAAAAAAAAAAAAAAAAAAAAAAAAAAAAAAAAAAAAAAAAATTTCCAAGAGATTTGCAAAAGTTCTGAAGTCGCCCTTCAATATTCTATCTTTTCAATTATTTTTTCGAGCATGATTCGGGTTGATTAATGTACGGATTTATTTTGTGAATTCTCATGACGAAATTATCATCACTGGACAGTGAATATGCTGCTTTATGCTGAAACAGCATTATTTGGATTATTCAGAAAAAAAAAACGAATTTTGGGAATCAAATTGCCAGTATATTGACACTTTTTTGTACCACGGTATTTTTTGCAGGACGTCAAAAAATCGCATATAACAAGTATAACAAATATTATTCTATTCATCAACAAGATTTGCAGCCCAAGGCTGGCTCATCTCGGTCGCATACAATCAAGTTCTATCAGTAACCATTCGATCGACAGTCGGACGGTTAAGCTTTCGGTTGTAGCGCGATTCATCAAAGCCAGAACCGCCACGCTGATGTTGTGTGAGACAGGCTAGGTTTTCTCATAGTTGTACAACATAGAATAACGTTACTACTGAAGAGATTCTAATGTCAACAACAAGAGTCATGTACATGGATTCATAAGATTTTGCTTCATGTTAAATTGTTTTTTTTTTCATCTTTTATATTTTTTTGTCATCAGAATTTCTGGGGGGGGGCCTGGATGACTCTGGAGGGGGCCAGGCCCCCCTGGCCCCCCCTGTTCCTACGCCAATGGATATTGTTCCTCTTCAAAAGAAGCTTTTTAGTTTTCTTGGTGTGCTTACTCACCATATTGCGTAACTATATGTCGCACGTACAGTGGGGTGAACAATCAACCGCAGGAGAACAATGTATATTCTTAAAGAATCGAAATGGTGATCCACTCACCTTTTGTCTTCTATGCGTTTACCTGAGCTCACTTGGCTTGACATACATACGTCCTTTGTTCGCTGTTACTGTCCACACTAACGACTTCTCCGTGTCCAAGCCAAGATAGGTTGTTGGAGAACGACGACGGAGATCACGGCCCAGATTGTGATGGCCAACAGCAGCAGCAGAACAGCAGGAGCAAACAACAGCAACACGACGAATCGAACGGTACGGCCGAGAACAAGGCGAGTAATACTACGGCAAACCGCTTATAGTTCGAAGGACTTCTATGGTTTTTTCCTTCGCGCGAAAACTATAAAATGCACCGGAGGCAATTTGTACTTTTGATGTATATTCGATCAGTATCGAAGCAAGACTAACTGTTCCCTAGTAATATTCTCTAAGAGAACCCCAAATGGCCTACCTAACACTATCGCGCAAGCTCGATCGGCACGGCACCGATCGGATTCTCCCTACATACTCTCCTAAATTTGTTATGAGTTACAAATGCAGTACTAGAGTACTATTTCACGTGTCTCAAATGGGATAGTTTAATGATGATTTGACAATAACGAATTCAATTAATTCAATTTCAGCATGATTACGAACAATGCCTGTATATTTGTCTATTTATCGAACGTTCATTTTACGCTCACAATTCATTACAATTCAAATGGTCTACAGTGTACAGAGAGTCTAAATAAATACAGGAAAGCGAGTGCAGGTTTACCATTATGTGGTTGAAGCTTCGCAGTCGAAACGCATCGACACCCATAAAATGGGTTTTCTACGGGATGAGTATCGATAACGGTGACAACGACCCGTGATTCAATTTGTGTCTGGGCCCATTTTGCCCATTGGTCCATACGAAGCATAACTATCATTAGAATTTCGAGGCCGCATATCAACCGATATCGCATGTGGTCGATAAATGCATTTTAGATGATGCTCGAGCTACTGTTAGAGGTTAGATAGTTTGCAAAATGCCTGCAATTGCCTCCGGTTGCGACGACGGTCTGGCTATTTAGTGTGAAAATAGCAGTAGTTCGCCTTCGAGCCTTTCGGATGTTGGAAGAGCACTAGCGAGGAGTAAACATTGTCAAAGGGTGGTGAAGTGTTCAACGTAAGCTATTGCCGATTAATTTGGAATGAGGGTGCTTACAATTTGGCGGTTGTGCTAAATCAAGCGTTAAATTGGCCAATAAAGTTTTATTTGATTGTGTTTCAATTTGTATTTATTACTATGGCTGTACTATAATTAATGTAACGAATGTACTGTAATAGTACACAGTGGACAAAATTGAAGCCGTAATCGAACTTGTTTAGAGGTCGTAGAATTAGAATTATATAATGCATCTTCCATGAAAAAATGCTCAATAAATCGATTGGTGTAAATTTAATTCTGTACAAATTACATGAAGAGGCCTATTTTGTCACATTTTCCTCTAAATGTGAGCGTTTTCAGCTACTCAGATACCCATTTTATTGTATTATCTTCTAAAATACTGCGTTCGTGAGTCCTCTCGTAGCGGTAACGCACCCTGTCTAGTTAATTAGAATTCATGAGTTCGATTATCATCGAGAAGACGTAACTTTGACTTTAATTTGTCTATTTATCTCAATTGCTGACTATACATAATATATAGATTTTCGATAGTTGGTAATATTAAGAACATCAGTTAATCCAGTTTTTAGATAGAAAAAAAATCATTTTTTTTTTTTATGTTGTGCACAACACAATTGGGAGAGGGACATATATAGGGGAAAATATGAAATAGATACCACTTCCTGCAGTCCTCACAAAAAGAAGCACACACCAATCAATTGCTTGAGCATTTTTACAACTAAAATGCATTATTTCAAAAATCTTATTTAGTGGTTGCTGAATAAGTCCGATTATGGATTCGATTTCGTACACTGTGACAGCGGTTATAATCGTTTTCCGATAAATACATGCGCATGGGACATTTAGCGAAAATTGCGGTAATATACTGACTTCCCAAAGCATATTCGTGCTCCAAACAGTTTTATGCCAAACATAAATACATCTATTGTTAGTTCATGGTGAGTAGGTATGACTAAGAGCGCTAATTTCTAGCATCAACTGTTCCTGTCGCCACGACGGAAACAATATCCTCCTCCTTCTCCCGATTCCCAAAGTCCTTTGAAAATCTCAATGTGGCCCATAATGCTTCGGTTATCGTATCCACGTTGATCGCAAACTGCCACTTCAATCCGTTTATTATCGTGCTCTGGGGCAAGAGGACAATCGCTTAAAATGCATCAATAACACTAGACTTTGCGGAGAGCACAAACGGCTGCGAGTGCCACCAACCCACAGTGGTTTGATCTGAAACAAATGTCGCCCAAAAGCTCAAGCTTTTGTTTAAATGGTAAATATTGTTGGAATTTTTTTTTTTTTTAGTTCAAAATTATGCTCGTTTAAAAGCTCTTGTCGAGTAGGTAGAGAAACTCCATTTGATTGATCAAATTGATGGACCGTTCGGGAGTTGTAGTCAAACTCAAACATGCGATTATGGAGTGTTGATAAATTTTTGAGATGTCGGACGCCTTCGAACCACTGTGCAACCGACCGGATCTGCGATGAGCAGCAGCACTGCAAACCATGCGGTGTAATCGACAATGTGGTTACAAGAAGACAACAGTGTTGCTCCCACGACCTGGCACAGCGAAACTCGTTACTGCACACTGCCTTTAGTCGTCATTTGGAAAATTGACCCGACACGTTTCGGGAAATAGGAAGTTGCATCTCGCATCCCATATCCGCGGTAGAGTCTCGCTCATCGTCGGCGGTCGCACAAAGACGATATAACTAAACACTTTTGTTGTAAAAGCCTTTTGATAGGTCATAGGTGGGTATGTAGGGAAGAATGGCGTATTGCAGCCAGCGAGCATTACCGATGATGGGAACGAGGAGCCTCGAGGACAATGTGTGTGTTTGTTGAGATCGTCCTTCCATAAGGACGAAGCAGCATGATGTGATGCAATGAGTGTCTTTGTTGCTGGCTGTGAAAACGCCCCCTCCGGCCAAGCTGCTGCAGAATGCGCCATCGATTTCGAGTGGCACTTGGTTGTTGTTCACATTTCGGCACCGATGCATTTAGAATCTTTGAAGCCGATAATAATGGGAGACGCTTATCGATGCCATCAGAGGATGTGCGTTCCGTGAAATTTGTTTTTGCAGGGAAAATGAACAAATATTGCACGTGCTTAAAAGCTCTCATCGTCCATCGCGATGCTTTTTTATGAACAAGTGTTCATTTTTTTCGGCGTATCGTTCCACGAAACAAACTAACCAATCTATGGATTTTTTTATCTAGTATGAACCACGTGCTTCAGTAATTCAGTTCATGGAATGGGAGGAAAAAAATAAAAAAGTAGATTTGAGAATTGTACCTTCTATTTTCGCCCTAATTGATTATCTTTTGAAAGATGCGCGAATTTGGACTACGTAGGTAGCTATTAAAAGATAAGCAATTAAGGTGGAATCAAAAGTTATTATTATTCTTCTTCTTCTTCTTGGCATTTACGTCCTCACTGGTACAGAGCCTGCTTCTCAGCGTAGTGTTCTTATGAGCACTTCCACAGTTATTAACTGAGAGCTTTCTTTGCCAAAGTTGCCATTTTTGCATTCGTATATCGTGTGGCAGGTACGATGATACTCTATGCCGAGGGAAGTCAAGGAGATTTCCTTTACGAAATGATACAGAACCGACCGGAATTCGAATCCAGAAACCTTCAGCATGGCTTTGCTTTGTAGCCGCGGACTCTAACCACTCGGCTAAGGAATCATTACAATACTCAAATATACTTTTTTGATTCGATTTATAGAGATTCTGATCATGAATATGTAAAAGAGCTATATGCTCTTACTAGAATAAATTTGCTTTCATTATTGTAATCCATGTTCTATAATAAGAAAATATATGAGCACATAACGACAAAGAAGTTTTTTTTCGATCTTAACCCGTATAGACCTGAGTGAAAGAAACATTACTAAAACTCTTACCGCTCAGGGATTACTTACCGGATTTAAATTATTATTTGTCAGTATATCCCTTTCGGGACGGACCATATTTGAGTGATTTAAAAATTTACCTTATAAACTCATCAACACGCAGAACAAAACATTTTTTATTTTGGCTATTCTATCAATCCATGAACTTTTTAGGTTCAAATTCAGACCAGCACAATTGTGCTGGTCCGTCCCCAAGGCGGTCGATATTCGAATTTTTTTTTTTAATTTTTTTAGAAAATTGTCCCAGTAATGCCTTTTTTAAATATTTTGGACCCGATTTTTTAAATTTCGTCATTAGGGTGCTTTTTCGTGGAATAGGGTGACCCAAAAATTCAGAAATAATTTTGTTTTTTTTTATGAACATTAAAACAAAAAAATACTATTCTTCAATTTATTTAAATTTTTATAAATGGAACGAAAATTTAAAAAAAAAATACTTCATATTCTCTCTAAGATTCAAAGCATTAGGTGAAGATGACGTTTATTGCGATAAAGGTCTAAGGAAGTGATGATAAGGACCTATGTACAAATGAGAGATTCTCTCTTCTCTCGCTCTCTTTCGATTATAACAATGGAATACTAATGCTTTTGGGAAGTTTTTCACTACAGATTGAAAGGCAACTTCCTTGACTAGCGTTTCATACAAAAAACGCAACAGAAGAGGTTAATCTGACTCAGTTATTGATCAAAGAGAAAGTAAACAAAGAGAGCCTCTCATTTACACATAGGTCCTTTAGTAATGTTTCGCGAGATTTCAGTTTTTTGTCCCAATTAATTAGTTGCAAAGCGTAACCAAGTCAAAGAACATGCCAAAATGTAGAGAAAAACTTCCTCTACGAGATAAAGATGCCCATACGTCGAAAACAATTGAATTGTGATGCACTGTTTTTCATTATTTTGGAAACACCAATGCATTTTGGACCCTCAAAGTATATATTTTGGACAACTGGCCTTTTGTATCGTTTGGCGACAAAGTCCACGACACTGGTTGTATAATATGCTTGTCCATAGTCTAATCAATCTATTGACAATAGAAAACCGAAGAAATTTAACGATTTTAGTTCCGAAATTTAAAAAAAGGTTTGGTTTACATTTGATAAATTTCTGACGGCCTCATTATACATACAGTTACACACAGAACGTGTTGCAACGGTGTATGGATGAACCGATTAAATTAAATTAATTTCAGATAAAACAAAAACACATTTTCTATGTACAAACAGTTGATGCAAGTGCGGAATAGTCCTATCTTTCCAAATGGCATGTGAATTGAGTTGGTCTTTCGATTTAAATGGGAAATTTGCAGGAAAATGACCCAGGGGGTCCAAAATATATTGGTTACCCTAGTGTTCGCCGCAACAGCCCCTCGTAGCGGACAACCCTGAGGAGAGCTGTCGTGAGCCACTACCTGTGACAGAAGGATAGCTAGGCTGGACTGTCAAAACGGATGACGAGTAAAATATGAAAATAAACATACGGTGTTAATTGGATTGAGCTAAAGTTACAGAAAATTGAATTTATTGAATTATTATTGATAGCAGAGGTAAATTACAATTGTATACTTAAATCTAGAATAAAACTTATGAACTATCTACAGGTTACATTAAAACTTATAAAATACTGTTGTGAAGTAGATAAAACGGTAGTACGGAGACTAAAATGTAAGTTCAAATGAATTTGTAAACAAAACCTATCCTAAAATAAAAACCGTTGTTTTTAGCTTTAAGCTGATCATACCAAATTTGAAGGGACTGATTATTGCTGGAAGAACTCCAATCAACTCTATCGCAACAGTTACTTAAAGATTTTATCCAGATCGAGATGAATCTTCAGTCGAACGTTCGGCAGACCCGATCACGGACGACGGCCATCCAGCAGGCAAACAACCTCAACACATATGGTACTGATGAGCCATCGAACCAACCTTCAGATGACAAGTCAGATGATTCGTTTATCCCGTCCATGGTCGACAGCGACGGAGGTGAGTTTCATGATTGTGTGGGATGTGATCGACCGAACAATTTCGAGCGGTACATGGTGCAGTGTCAGGGCTGTAACCACTGGTACCACTTTTCATGTGCGAACGTAAATACAACTACTGTACGTTCCACCAGTTTCAAGTGTACGAAATGTATCCCTGGCGAGGTTCCAAATGCTTCGGAAGCATCGCCAAGCGAGGTTTCGAATTCGTCCAGCATGCGCAGGGTCAGAGTTGAACTTGAATTGAGGCGCCTCGACGAAGAGAGGAAGCTTCTGGAAGATCTTAGTCGTGAGAGGATCGAAAAGGAGCGAGCACTTAATGAACGGGAACTTCAGGAAAGGCTTGAACGGGAAAAGCAGTTCATCGCTCGGAAGCACGAATTGCTGAGCCTGAATGACGGTGATGAGGGTAGAAGCATGCGCAGTATGCGGAGCAGTCAGAGTAGTAGAAAGCGAACAGAGGACTGGGTTAGGCAGGCCAAGGTAGCCGAGAGTTCCGGCAGGGCCATCGACCTGACGCCAACGTCAATGTCTGTGAGTGCTGGACATCTGGAAGATCCGCAGGTAGTTCACCCTTCTTCAACGCCACTTAGGACTGTTATTTCTCCCGTGGGTCACCCTTTGATCGGAGATAACGTGGCAGGTACTGGGTCAGAGGTGAAATCGATCCCAGGAACCTTGGGAAGCATCACGATTGGAGAAGATTCGGAGGATTCTGTTGAAGGTGCCGTCGGAGTAGACGTCAATCAGATCAAGCAGACATCCGATTTGCCTTTCGTCGATCTTCAGCCATACGCAGATATCTTGAAGATTGAGGATGCAGCACCAATTATTCCGAACACCGGTGCTATTTCTAAATTAACTCGTTTCGGAGACCACTGCTACAAACGTTGGAGCGTAGAAACTGGAGATCTTCGAAGGAGAAATGCCATGCAGATCCAGCATCATGTGGAAATAGAGCGCGACAACATCCGGGATTTATCGAAGAAATACCAGGTGGACATCGAAGCTAGACGCAAACGAGAGTTGGAGCTTGTGAATCGGATTGCCAGTTTACAAGTACAGTACGAGAGAGAGCTGAAGGTAGTTCGTGAATCGGAAGAAGGTTTGCGGATGCAGTTGAAACGTCGCGACTGTGAACTGGCAGCCTTGAAGAATAAGCTTGGCATTATAGAGAAGCAACGCATCGAGGAGAAGGAGCGATTCTGTACTTCGGAAGCAGATTTACGGGATCAGCTAAATCGATGCAAACGGGATTGTGAAGCACTTCAGTTCCAGTTAGCGGAAATAGAGAATGAAGTTCAGAGTCTTCGAGACTTAGAGCGGCAGTTGCAGTCCGAAATCAATGCGGGACGCCAGCGTGAAAACGAAGCGATTCGTCTGCGGAATGTAGCAGAAAAGGAGTACAGGGAGTTGCATGAAGAAGTACAACAAATTATCAACGAAGGTAGATCAACAGACGGTAGATCTTCTCCATCGTTGCCACCCCCTCCAGCGTCTTGGCTTGACTCAACGGATGCACCCACTAGTGGAATCGGCAATCAAGGAGAGTCTTGTTTTCCACCCGTTCCCGTTCCACTACTTCCGATGGATGAAAGAATGTTTGGTGGTCGCCTTGAATTCGGGGAACCGTTCAGAGTTCCTAATGGAGAACCCAATAATATTCCTGGTACATTCCACTCCACTTCCAATGTCTTCGCTCCTATTTCGAGAATCGCCACTCAACCAACTTCACAAACTTTTTTGCCAACCTACGTAAATACTACTGGACCTTCACCTCAGCAGCTTGCAGCTAGACAGGTTGTCACTAAGGAACTCCCAATTTTCTCCGGGGATCCGGTTGATTGGCCGCTGTTTATAAGCAGCTTCCACCATTCAACAGATACTTGTGGATATACCGATTCCGAAAACCTTCTGCGGTTGCTACGTAGCTTGAAAGGTGGCGCGAAGGATTCAGTTAGCAGTTTTTTGCTTCACCCAGCGACTGTGCCTCAGGTAATATCCACACTACAACAGTTGTACGGCCGTCCAGAGCAGATAGTCAATAATATGAATACTTTGGCGGGCAACCCCTCCTCCGAAACCTGACCGACTGGAGACACTCGTAAGCTTTGGACTGGTTGTACAAAATCTTTGTGGACATCTGAAAGCCGTGGGGTTAGAGAGACATCTTGCGAATCCAATATTGCTCCAGGAGTTGGTAGACAAACTGCCAGCGACAGTGAAGTTCAATTGGGCACTTTACCAAGAACAAGCTCCAGTGGTGGATTTAAGCGTCTTCAGTGATTACATGGCTAAGGTCTCATCCGCTGCAAGTGGTGATACACAACTTGTCAGCATCCCACAGAGGGCAATAAGAGAAGAGCGAAGCCGACAGAAGGAAAAATCGTTCGTAAATGCACACGTTACCACGGAACAATCTAGTCGTAACCAAGAAGCAGTAAAGGCTGTGACCAACGATGGTAAGCGGAAAGAAAATGATATTGGCCTAAGTAACGGGAAATCGTGTTCGATCTGCAACACCGATAGCCACCAAATTGGAAATTGCGCGACGTTTAAAAGACTGGACTTGGTTGGAAGATGGAAGGCAGTGAAGGTGAACAAACTGTGTGCTCGTTGCCTTACTCCTCATGCTAGGTGGTCGTGTAAAGGAGAGATCTGTGGGATCAACGAGTGCCCCAAGCGACACCATCGTTTGCTGCATTTTGAACCACCAGCGAAGACTACCAGTGCAGTAGTAACCATCCATCGGCAGTTGTCATCGTCTACGCTCTTCCGCATTCTGCCGGTTACCTTGTTCGGAAAAAGGGGTCAGCTCAATACCTACGCCTTCCTCGACGACGGGTCTTCTGTAACACTTGTGGAGCGATCGATTGCAGATGCTATTGGAGTTAGCGGAGATTTGGAGACTTTGCACATAGAATGGACCGGAGGAATTAACAAAACGATTACCGGCACAGAGGTTGTCACTATGGATATATCCGCACTTGGAAGAACCAAGCGGTACAAGATGTCAGAGGTTTACACCGTCGATAATCTTGGCTTACCGCGACAGACAACAGACTATGAAGAGCTCGCTGCGCGTTTCGATCACCTCAGTAATCTTCCAATCAAGAGTTTCAAGTCTGCTGTACCAGGAATTTTGATTGGACAAAGTAATTGTCATCTTCTAGCTACTCTGAAACTCCGAGAAGGCAAGCTAAACGAGCCGATCGCAACAAAAACCAGGATCGGATGGGCAGTTTGTGGAAGTTTGCGGAAGCCACAATCAAATACCATGCGAAAGTTACTCCACATGCATGCTGTTGTAGATCTCCATGAGTACGTTCGTCGTTTCTTTGATATCGAGAGCTTGGGTGTAGCCGTTGTACCAGCTGTGAAAGGGGCAGAAGAACAGCGTGCATGTGACATTCTAGCGGCAACAACACGGCGGACAAACACCGAGAAGTACGAGACGGGTCTGCTCTGGAAACACGATTATGTAGAGTTTCCAGACAGCCGACCGATGGCGGAAAAAAGATTCAAATGTCTTGAAAAGCGTTTAGCACGGGATCCAAACTTGTACGACGGTGTCCGACAGCAGATAGCCGAATTCAAAAACAAGGGATACATACACGAAGCAACGGCTGGTAAAATCCATGGGTTTGATCTACGCCGTACGTGGTATTTGCCAATTGGAGTCGTTGTTAACGAAAAGAAACCGGCTAAAGTCAGAATTATCTGGGACGCTGCAGCGAAAGTGGACGGTATATCGCTAAACACAATGTTGCTCAAGGGACCAGACCTTTTAACACCATTGCTATCCGTGATGTTTCCATATCGGGAACGTCAAGTTGCAGTGTCCGCAGACATAAAAGAAATGTTCCTGCAAATCATGATACGCCAACAGGATCGAAGCGCCTTGCTGTTCCCATACAGGGATTCTCCAGATCTACCGATGACCACCATGGTATCGGATGTGGCAATATTCGGGGCCGCTTGTTCTCCAGCGCACTCGCAATACGTTAAAAACCTAAACGCGACGGAGCAAGAAGCGGAACTTCCACGAGGAGCAGCAGCGGTGAAGAAGCGGCATTATGTGGACGATTACGTAGATAGTTTTGACACCGCGGAGGAAGCTGTTGAAGTTGCGAAGGAAGTGATTGAAGTCCACAAACGAGCTGGCTTCCATATTCGCAATTGGATGTCCAGTGACGGAAGTGTATTAGAGAAGTTAGGTGAATCAAATGCTAAACCATCGAAGGCCATGTTTCCGGAGAAAGAAATCGGAGTTGAGCGAGTGTTGGGAATGGCGTGGATTCAAGACGAAGACGTTTTTGCCTTTTCGTTGCAACTTTGCGAGAAGGTGCGTTGTCTGTTGCAAGACACAAATACTCCCACTAAGAGAGAAATGCTTCGACTAGTGATGAGCATCTATGATCCGCTAGGGCTAGTGGCATCTTTCGTAATCCACGGCAAAATTCTTATACAAGAAGTATGGCGAACTGAAACGGATTGGGATAGCCATATTCCGGAGGAAATAGCAGCTCGTTGGGCGGAATGGATTGCAGTGCTCAACAAAATGAATGGATTGCGTATTCCTCGCTGTTATTTTCCGGGATATGATCCGGAAAGCTTCAAAACCCTACAGCTACACATATTCGTGGACGCAAGTGCACAGGCTTTCTCAGCGGTAGCGTATTTCCGGATCATCGATCAAGGGCAAATCAGGGTGGCACTGGTTTCGTCTAAAACGAAGGTCGCACCACTTCGAGGTCTTTCGATACCACGACTTGAGTTGATGGCGGCATTACTGGGCGCTCGTTTGCGGAAGACTATAGAAAAGAATCATTCGTTGAAGATCCGGAAAACTTATTTTTGGAGTGATTCCTCGACTGTTTGCTCATGGATCAAATCAGATACCCGTCGGTATCGCCAGTTTGTCGCATTCAGAGTCGATGAGATACTGAACCTTTCCAGCATTGATGAATGGCGGTGGATTTCGACGAAAGTTAACGTGGCAGACGAAGCAACCAAATGGGGAAAAGGTCCTTCCTGTAATGTAGATAGTCGTTGGTTTCAGGGGCCGGAATTTCTCTACAGCTACGAAACAGATTGGTTGCCGGTTCCAGACGAAGGTGTAGATGAAAGCGATAAAGAATTACGAGAAGCGTACGTTTGTAGTCATCTAGTTCGAGAATCACTTGTGGATGTCGAAAGGTTTTCTCGGTTTGAAAGATTGCTGCGTTCGGTAGCGTACGTCCACCATTTCGTGGATAATCTACGTGCGTCAAAGAAAAGTACACCTAATGATATCGTTGGCTTAACCAGTGCCGAAATCCAGAGTGCGGAGAGAACATTGTGGCTTCTTGCGCAATCGGAAGCGTTTCCAGATGAAGTAGCGGTGTTAAAGCGAAATTTGGATCAGAGCGGAGTAAGTCAAAGACAGATTAAAGCATCTAGCTGTCTTGTGAAGCAATCACCATTTGCCGATGAATACGGCGTGTTGCGGATAGGCAGTAGAGCTTCAGAAGCTCAGGTACTTGCCTACAATGCGAAGTTTCCAATAATACTGCCGAGAAAGCATCGAATTACGGAGCTGCTGGTAGACTTTTATCACCGGAAGTACGGTCATGCAAATGATGAAACAATTGTCAACGAGATTCGTCAGAAATTTCACGTGGCACGCTTACGAGTGGAAATTCGCTTAACCAGGAAACGCTGCATGTGGTGCCGCGTTTATAAGGCGACACCAGTCGCTCCAAAAATTGGACCGCTTCCGGCGATACGTTTAGAGCCCTGCGTACGTCCGTTTACCTACGTGGGAGTAGACATCTTCGGGCCGTATTTGGTGAAGGTCGGGCTGATTGCAGCAAAGCGATGGGTTTGCCTTTTTACCTGCCTGACGATCAGGGCTGTGCACCTCGAAGTAGTTACGAGCTTGTCTACCGATGCATGTAAGAAGGCGATTAGAAGATTCGTAGCCCGGCGCGGGTCTCCACAAGAAATTTACACGGACAACGGGACAAACTTTGTAAGAGCCAGTCGGGAGTTGCAGGATGAAATCGGAAGGATTTACACAGAATTGGGTAGTACCTTCACAAATGCCCAAACCCAGTGGCGTTTCAACCCTCCTGCAGCTCCTCATATGGGGGGCTGCTGGGAAAGAATGGTTCGTGCCGTAAAGTCGGCACTTGGATGTATTCCTGTAGTACGAAAGTTGGATGATGAATCATTTGTCACGGTGTTGGTAGAAGCAGAGAACATGGTAAACTCTAGGCCGCTCACATTCATCCCTCTTGAAACGGCCGACCATGAGGCGTTGACACCCAACCATTTCCTGTTATTAAGTTCAAATGGAGTACGAGAACCAGAAAAGTTCCCGACAGATGCAGGAATGGCTTTGAGAAATAGCTGGAATTTAGTGAAGCACACACTAGATTGCTTCTGGCGTCGTTGGGTAGTGGAATACCTGCCAACAATCATTCGTCGGACAAAGTGGTTTCGAGACGTTCAGCCGATCAACGTAGGAGACCTTGTACTTGTAGTTGATGAAAACGTTAGGAACCGTTGGTTACGGGGACGAGTAATCCGAACTATTCCTGGCAAGGACGGTGTGACACGCCAAGCGGAAGTGAAGACTTCTGGAGGAGGAATTTTGAAGAGGCCTGCTACGAAGTTGGCAGTGTTGGACGTAGCAAAATCTGGTGACGCTGAACCGGAAGTTAAGGCGACACCGGGGGGAGGATGTTCGCCGCAACAGCCCCTCGTAGCGGACAACCCTGAGGAGAGCTGTCGTGAGCCACTACCTGTGACAGAAGGATAGCTAGGCTGGACTGTCAAAACGGATGACGAGTAAAATATGAAAATAAACATACGGTGTTAATTTGATTGAGCTAAAGTTACAGAAAATTGAATTTATTGAATTATTATTGATAGCAGAGGTAAATTACAATTCTCGCGAAACATTGCTAAAGGACCTATGTACAAATGAGAGATTCTCTCCTCTCTCGCTCTCTTTCGATTATAACAATGGAATACTAATGCTTTTGGGAAGTTTTTCACTACAGATTGAAAGGCAACTTCCTTGACTAGCGTGTCATACAAAAAACGCAACAGAAGAGGTTAATCTGACTCAGTTATTGATCAAAGAGAAAGTAAACAAAGAGAGCCTCTCATTTACACATAGGTCCTTTAGTAATGTTTCGCGAGAATTGTATACTTAAATCTAGAATAAAACTTATGAACTATCTACAGGTTACATTAAAACTTATAAAATACTGTTGTGAAGTAGATAAAACGGTAGTACGGAGACTAAAATGTAAGTTGAAATGAATTTGTAAACAAAACCTATCCTAAAATAAAAACCGTTGTTTTTAGCTTTAAGCTGATCATACCAAATTTGAAGGGACTGATTATTGCTGGAAGAACTCCAATCAACTCTATCGCAACACCTAGAAATCCTTTATAAGAGAGATTCGCGGAAGCTGACATTTCTGTCAAAGTGTGAGCCAATCGAACAGCGAGAGCTGTCAAAGTGTGAGCCAAACGAACATGCGTTCACTTCAAATTTTACCGGAACGAAAATTATGTTGAATAGACGTTAAGCTTAAATGACATAAGTTACGAAGCTTCATAAACGCGGTTCACCGCACTACGTGGAATCTTTCAAGACCGTCCCACAGGAAAACCGCGTATGTAAGTGTGGGAAGATAAACAAACTGCTCATGTAAGTGGGCAAATTCAAAAGGAACTTTTCGGTCGCTCTATAGTAAAAACAAAAGGGTTTTTTTATTGGGAATACTGTTATTTTATTATAAAAATAATACAATCCAAACATTGCTTGTGTCGTTCAGAAATTGTAGTTTTCTTGAGCTTGAGCTTGAGCTTGATTGGCCGCCCGTGGATGCACTCCAGTATCGCCAGATCAGCTGCACTTACACAAGGAACCAACCAAATGACTGCTTGGGACTAACAGGCATCCTCAATGTATAAGTGCTGGTGATCTTCTATTTTTAGGCAACAATGGCACCTGCCACGTCAGAATACAGACCAATGAGGGGAAGGGGGAGGAATTGATGATGCATTGAACTGACTCCCACGTAGACCGTATATTCCACTGCATCCACGTCAGTTGATGCGGGAGTGTATGGATTGGGGGAAAGGCATGGCAGAGAGGTTTGCTTTTGTGGTTAGCAGACTGCCTATGTATCAGGCGTAAGAAAGGCGTGCGCGTGGAAGTAGGAAGCGTTAGGGAAACGGTTTCTTGTCCGTCTCTGGTTCTAGCGTTTGCTATGAACGAATAGTTTGAGTGTGATATATTTAGAATGGAAGATAGAAGCAAGCGAGAGATATACAACTACAAAGTACGAGGAAAGGGACGGGCCTGGGATTGAACCCATGACCTTCTGCATATGAAGCAGAAGCGGTAGCCATCAGACCACCAACCCCGTCTTGTGTCGTTCAGAAATTGTAGTTTTCATCGCTTAACTGACCACGGTTTTCCAATATTCCTGAATGATTTCTCGTCATTGTTGGTTGTCAAATACAACGGTATATTCGAAGATCACTGTTATTTGGAAAAACAAACTGTTTTCCAAAATTGCCTTCTAATCACGCGTTGTTAACTCTATAAAGAAACGTAGAAAATAACCACCAAACAGTCATGACAGCTGTTATCTTCTAATGCTCAAGATTGAGAGATGATATCATTTCAGAGCGCTCTTGGATTACAGATAATATCTTTCCGTTATCTGAAGATGATCTCGTTCTTCAGATGAGATTGCAATGCCTGTTTTTAAGTCTATCTAAATCTTTCTTATGCTCACTATCACGCTTTTTCTCAAGCCCCTAGTGCATGCACTGTCTCACTCTCGTACACCCCCACTCCCCTAAATGATTGATGTAATTTTTGAACGTTCCCCAAAAAATAAACTTTCTTAAACTTTGCTATAGAAGATTAAGAATATTAAATGTGAAAATTACATCTATTTCAAATTTCTATTTCTATGTCAAATATGGACGTATGAAAAATATAAGGTTCTAAACCACAGTTGTGAGTTTCTGTTACGTAGTTTTTGTACGGTGCATTATTTTTATGATTCGTATGTAATCACTCATTCATGTTTTGATGCAATATTATGCATTATTGTGGACATTAAAACCAGATTCAGCCACATAATTTGATCAAAATACTGAAAATGAAAATTGGTAGTCCACAACGAACATCGACCGGGTAAGTGCCGACACCGTCGCACTTTTTTCCTCCAGAAATCTTTGCTGTGTGAATCAATTCACTTCTCTTCCACTTTCGATTCGTATCTCAAGCGTGTGCTAGAATAAGGGCGTAAGTCGCATGATCGATTTCTCTTCATCGACCCTCTCTTCTGTGAATAAAGGTGACAAGATGCAAGTTTGTTAATATTTTTTCATCTCAGACCGCTTGGCAGCGATGCAATCTTGCGTCATGAGGTGAAAAAAACCGATAAATTTGCATCTTGTCACCTTTATTAACAGAAGAGAGGATCGATGAAGAGAAATCGATCATGCGACTTACGCCCTTTTTCTAGCACACGCTTGATCTGTGCTGAAGAACCGAATAGTTGAAAAGTTGCGACAGATAAAACTTTTTCATTTCTTACGGTGATTGTTTACATTTTGTTTACCCTGAGCTGGTGTTTTATAAACACGATGTAAACAAAAGTTTTTGCGCTTAATTACAAGTATCAATGATAATTCAATAATCGAAATTAAAAAAGTTTAATAAAACAATGATTTATTGGCTTAAAGAATCATTCAATGTCACGGGTGCCAAACAGTACAATTCTCGCATACTCTGAGATAACGCCCTAAAAGCCATTGGTAGCCACGTGTGTAGCTCATTGTTTCTGAGCACAAGAAAAAATAAGCATCCAAACCAACATCACGGGCAGGTAGATAATGATCCTTTCTTTGAGATAGCGTTGTTAAATAACATGAAAATCCATTCAAATGCTCAGAAACAACGAGCTACACACATGGTTACCAATGGCTTTTAGGGCGAGATCAGAAGTTATGCGAGAATTGTGGTGGTTCGTCCCGAAAGGAATATTGGCACACATATCTAGTTTCTTGCAGTGATTAAAACATTTCGGGAATGTTCATGTGTCCGGAGTTTTTCAGGTGGGTTACTGGGTCAGGTCGGCTGAAAAGGGTGCTGTACTACTTGCCCCTGGAGGTAGGCAAATTTCAAGTTACAGATAATTTCCTGAATCGGCTATAATGTGGCCATTTTATCAAGGAATTTTAAGAAAAACGCATCAGCGTAAAACTATTGAGAAACGATTGAATTGGATAACCTTGTGTACTGCATTTGTTTGACCCTTAAAATAACGATTTTGGGTCCCCAGGATGCCTGAAATTTACGACAAAGTGGCCAATTTGTATCTAAACATATGTGTCAAGCCCATGAGAACATATTTCAGTATATTATTATGTATAATCTCTACTGTTAGAGAATTGAAACGGTTTAGTATCCAACAAATTTTGAGCCGGTTCTTCAGGGTATTAAGTCTGATGGGACGCAACCGGTACACTCTAATAGTGGTAAGCTCCATCGAAGTTAATACGCCAATCGCGTACTATCCTCGATTTTACTATAGTAAAATCGAGGATAATACGCGATTGGCGTCGTAACTTCGATGGAGCTTACCACCATAAATGTTGCAAAACTAGGGTTACGGTCGTATTTTGGACCCTCTAAGGAAGTGATTTTAGTTTTGTGTCCCAATTAATTAATAGCACAGCGTAACCAAGTCAAAGAACATGTCAAAATGTAGAGAAAAACTTCCTCTACGAGATAAAAATACCCAAACGGTCATGTAGGATCCAAAAAACGTCGAAAATATTTGAATTGTGAAGCACTGTTTTTCATTATTTTGGACACACCAATACATTTTGGACCCTCAAAGTATATATTTTGGACCCCCGGCATTTTTTTATCGTTTGGCGACAAAGTCCATGACACTGGATGTATAATATGCTTGCCCATAGTCTAATCAATCGATCGACAATGGAAAACCGAAGAAATTCTACGATTTTTGTCCAGAAATTCGATAAACGTTTTTGTTTACATTTGAAACTTTCTGACGGCTTCAATTTCTGTGTGTAACGTTGTGTAACGGTTGCATGGATGCACCGATTAAATTAAATTAATTTCAGATAAAATAAAAACATTTTCTTTGTACAAACGGTTGATGCAAATGCGGTATAGTCCTATCTTCCTAAATAGCATGCAAATTGAGTAGGTCTTTCGATTTAAACTGCACTCAAGAAAATAGCTTCCTTCAATTAATGTGAATTTGCACATACATTGCTCAAATTAACAAAATCATTAGCACAGAGAAACAGACGTAACACTTAGAACAAATCTCGATCAAAATCATAGTCGCGAAATCATGTACGCCCAATGCTAAAAACACTGTAGTTGGCCGATGGACCAACAGGTGGCGGTAGTGTGTAAACGTCAAACACGAACAAAAATGACGCGAGCGCTGCGGGTGGTCGATTGACCACCTACCCAACATTTGAATTGATCGTTAAAAAGTTGGTCGATGGACAGTGATGAGAGTGTGACGTCTGTTTGTCTGTGTCATTAGTTTTATTTGTGTCATATATATAGCATTTGAAACATATTCAAAGTATGTGCAAGTTATACGTTCTTCTGAAGCACATTGTGCAAAAAATATGGCGTCCGTGTGAAGGTTTCGCAGTAGTGACCTTGTGAAGCTGTATTTATCCAGCTAAATTTGGCTGCATCGAAAGGTATATTTGCTAAATTTCAATACTTTGATATTATTTTAACTTATGTTTACTTCTATGCAGATGGAGACATCGAATTTCATTAGATAGATGTAACAGCAAAGAATGATTATAAACTGATGAACTCTCTGCCCACAGAGATTGCGTAGAAGACCAATACGAGTTGCCCTAAAAAGATGGTAATTTTTGGTTTGTCTTATTCTGCTGCTCATTCTATTTTATTGTTTCATCATCAGACTATATAATAAACTGTATTTATATTCACTCATTTGTTTTCGTTCATTATTGGATTTAACACGAAAAATTTAAAAACGTTCATTGAAATTATTTGTTCGGTCAATATACTCCATTGAAGCCGCCCATATAAAGTATGTGTCTGGATTATGGATTGGATATGAAATAATCATGCTTTCAATGGAAATTAAGATTGGCGACAATCCATTGATTATGCACATACTTTCCATATGCAAACCCCCATTGCAAAAATCCATATGGTTTGGCACATGAATCAAATGAGGACATTATCTTGAGTGTGGGAAATTTGCAGTAAAATGGCCAAGGGGGTCCAAAATATATAGGGGTCCAAATTATATTGGTTACCCTATTCATTTATAATTTTGAATATCGGATCTTAATGATTTAAATAAATAAAGACGCCATTGCAAATAAATAAAGACAACTTGGCGTGTCCCAAAAAATAGCCCTTTTATACCCGACCTGACCCAGTGACCCACCAGAATATCTCAGACCACAGAAACATTCCCGAGATACCTTGGCCACTTTTAAGAACTAGACATGTGGGCCAGTATACTGACAAAAAATTATATGAATCCGTTAAGTATTCGCTGAACGGTGAGGGTTTTAGTATTTTTGCTTCCACTCAGGCCTATACGGGCTAATTAATAAAATACTGATAAACTTATGTCTACCACCTTTGACAGCATGAAATCTACAGATAATATAGAATATGAAATGAAATGAATTTCACTCCAACGTAATCCATGTGATATTCTATTATATTTTGGTAACTTTTGATGCGAATAATTGTTCACTTCTTAGAGAAAAGTGTCATGATCGGTGAATGGCGTCCTTGGTAAGTCAATTGTAGTAGACGGAGAGTAAGCTCGATAAGCCTACATAACAATATTATTTTGGTTATAGTAGTAATCATTCTATTTGACATTATTACTTCAACCTCCGACCTTCGATAGTTTTGAAAAAGGAAAAATAGTTTTCCAATTAACACTTTACAAATAGCCTTTCAATCCTAGTCGAAAATACACTGGAGCAGCCTGGGACACGGTTATAATATATGAAAAAATATATTATGAAATATACAATTTCTTGCTCCACTTTTTGGGTGTCATTTGGACTCCATAACTGTGCAAAATTATAACGCCACAGCCGTTCAAAGTTTGTATAGGATATATTATGGGAAAACTTGCTTTTGCAAAGAAAAATCGCCGTATGCGAAACTTCCAACTAAATGTGGTTCTATAATTTCACTTTTTCTTAAGGCCGCACGGGACGTCATTATAATCATCCTATCCATTTGAAGAAGCAGATCTCAAGTACCACTCAATATAGGGATGTGAAAAATTTATCACTATATTCTATATATGTGGTGCACAATCGATTAAATTTTCAGCTTCATCGGTTCACTAAAACTCGAGATTTGCTTCGGCAAAGTTTTGATGATAATTGTTAGAGTGAGACAAAAGATAGGGAAAATAACACGGTCTCCCGTGTCCCCTTAATTATGAACAAGGTGTTTGTAGTGACCGAAACGAAGTTCAACAATCCCACTAAGAAATAATAATTTTGATTTCGTCTCTCGTAAATCGAACTGACGACTACTCCACGCAAAAGTACTTTCAAGACTGAAAACTTCGTCCTGCTTCTCCTCAAGTCGCCTGTCGCGTTTTCATCTTCTCGCACCATCCATTTCATTCGTTTTCCTTCATCGTCCATACATCCATACAATCCCGTACACAGGCCATCAACTACTTTACGCATACCACTTTACTCATTCACGATCATCATCGATTCCAACACTGAACGAAAGCTCCAGCCTTACATTGAATGATTTGTAATACACAAGGCTGAAAATATTCATATTCCTTATTTTGAATGATTATAAAGGAATATGATGCCATGATGCATCCTCATGCATCTGAACAAAAATCATCCAATTATGAAATGACTTTTATTATATTTCCGTATGACAATAAGTAGACAGTTGAATTAAGACAACACAAATGAATACCATGCAATAACTGACGGATTTTTTTTTCTACCATGCTCCTAATCAAAAATCATTCAACTATCGTGTGAAACATCAGACGGAAAACTAACGATCCTAAACGTCAAATTGTTCTTGGAATGTTTACCAAAAAATGGTTGAAGCAGCGTGGTGTCCCTAGTTTTGCCTTTTGGATTTCACAGGTAATTTCATTTTATAAAGGATTTTTCCAGAATTATTTCTATAGAAATTATGTTTATTACTTTCAAGCTCGCATTCAAGTGTACGAAAACCACAAATCGAGCATGCCAAGGACTTTAGTTAGAATTAGCCTAAGTGGAGAAATATGTAATTCCTGGTTTAATGTGAATTTGTGATATTGTTAATTTACAATAAAATATAATGTGTATAAAACTATAACCGTTTGGTTATTGTTTGAAGACGATTTGTATAATTTTTATTGTTACCAAGCATGTAATGACGGTTGTTTACATTGATGTATGAAAATCATTCAAACTCGAGCATCTTTTGAAAGGATGAAAATACTTTCAAGATAGGATGATTTCCATACAGTGCGATTTGTAAACAGATGATTTCACCGGAGATGAAAATCATCTTGAATGTGTCTGAAAATAGGTATGGGGCTCGGATGAGGCAAAAATCATTCAATCTATGGCGGATGATTTCGTTCAGTGAATGTGACGCTCATTGACGTTCTTCGAACACATTCACAAATTTCCAGTTAGCTAAATTGTACACGCGTAATGAATTCTGAACAATCATACAGTTCATTCACTACAGTGTTCATCAACGGGTACAAACTCATCAGTATATAGATAAGGGTCGAATTTACAAATGAGGAGGCCCGGGGCCAAAAATTTGGAGGGGGCCTTTTACAGAAATCTTTTTGTTTTGTGCTGTAGAATGAACTAAAATATTGAAAGCTTAAAATATAGTTTCCCTAGAAACTAATAATGGTAATAATGGATGATATTTGGGCTCAGAAGTAAAGCAAGACAGAACAACAGACAGGGAAAATGATTTTCATTATAATTGACAGTTCAGTGCCCAGGGAAGTCAAGGAAATTTCCATTACGAAAAGATCCTGGACCGACCGGGAATCGAACCCAGACACCTTCAGCATGGCTTTGCTTTGTAGCCACGGGCTCTAACCACTCGGCTAAGGAAGGCCCAACACCAACTCAATGCCTACTTTTGTCGAATGTTACAAATATGCAGTTATGGGCAGTTCACGGGCCGCACAAAATGAAGCCGCGGGCCGTACTTTGGGCATGACTGATTTGAATGATTCGTGAGTGAGTCGCCCAACTCTGAACTTTCGCAAAATCAAGACCCGTAAATGCAGTACTTCCCAAACTGTGCGCCGCGGCGCCCTGGTGCGCCGTAGCACTTCTTCAGGGGCGCCGCAAATTAATTTGAAACTAACTCGGAAATGAGCTCATAATATTAGAAATCCTTTACAAAAATAATAGATTACCAATCATATGTGAAAAATATGATTGTTACACAGTTTAACTTGTATTCAACGATAAAATTTTTAAAAAATCGTTGGGACAACCGCTAAGCTAAGTATGCTGTTCCGCTCAAGAAAAGTAAACATTTGTTTAGCAGAATTGGTGAAGAAACTTTCTGAGCTCCATTTGGAATTTAATGCTATAAAAAACTTATTGTTAATATTTTTTTATTTTTTTTTTCTAAGTGTCCCGCATTATCGACAGTTTTTATAATCACATTTTCTTCAAAAGATAATCATTTTGAATGAACACTTTTACAATTTTTAATATCCACTTCAGGAATTTTTATGGAGGTACAATGAAGAGTTTTGTGAAATTTGATAGTTTTAGCCCTCATTTGATTGATTCCAAAAAAAAAATGGACGCATGTTGAAACATTGTGTATTTTTAGAAGTGCGTACATGTAAAAGTGATAGTCACACAAATTAGTAAAAGACAATCGATTCAATACATAAAACCAAACAATGCCGTTTTTAACATTAAATGAATTTTAACCTTTATTGATGGTAAAACTTGTAAGCTTGCTAACCCTCCAGTACAAATAAGATAAAGATGAATCGAAGCCAATCCTCAATTTTTCAAGAGCACAAATCTAGAGAACCAGATAACGGTTAAAGAGGAAATCTTGATCGATTGGTTACCACCAACGAAAGCTTGAGGTTTGGCTTCGAAGCATCTTCACCTTAATCTTTTCCAGTGATACTTCTTGGCTTTGGTCAAGTATGAGATATAGAGAAAACAAATAAAACAAAACTTATTTTATTAGTTATCACAAATGAAAAGGCTTTTCAAATTTCGCGTTTTCTATTTTGGTGCGCCGCGCCATTTCCAGAAAAATGGTAAATGCGCCACCATCTGAGAAGGTTTGGGAACCTCTGCGTAAATGGGATTTCTCTATCTACAAAACACGAGTCCTTTGGGGTACAAGACAATTTATTGCAAAGGCTTCCTAAACTTTACTTGCACCCACACGCGATACATCTTTAACATCTTTCCTCGATTGACTTGTAACCTACGGTCGACAATATTCTGCTCTTCAACAAGCCCTGCATTTTGAAAAAGTGTCCGCAATTCTTCCTGTGTGAAGAAATAAACTAAAGTGCCATCACCTCGCGCATAGAAATTCTCCTTCAGGCATTTCCCTGGTTTGAATCTCAACTGAGCCAAATCGTAACGACCGTAATCTCTGAGCAGCAGTTGTCCTCCCGGCTTTAGATAGCGACCAATTTGATTGGCGATATGTTGCATTCTGTGAAAGAATTTATGATGTTAACACATGATGGGACTAGATTCGAAACCTTTAACTTACCGCTCCGGATCAATTGCCGACAGAACAAATATCAGTACTATGATGTCGATACTGTTCTCCTCAAAGGGAACGTCCCAAGTTTCCGCTGTGGCATCCAGTACAAATGCTTCGCATCGCTTTTCGTCGAATTCTTTGCTTTCCTTTAAAATTTGTATTGCTTGCTTCGAGAAATCACTAGCGTAAATTTTCAAATTTTCCTCAATGCTATACTTAAGAATAGGGAAAACGGTATTGCCTACTCCACAACCAACTTCAAAAATGGTCCGCTGCCTATTCGGATCCACCGTTAATTGCGTTTCCGAACTGCATCCACTACCTTCGGTACCCTCGGGAAAAACTCGCTCCGGGGCGTCCTTGGTGTTTCTGGGGGCCAGTTCGGGAAACTCCGTGAACAGCCAATGACGATCCTTAAAGAATCGGTTCTGATGGATGCCGTAGAACTTGTCCCAATTCGAATCTGCTTCCAGTTCCAACTTCTCAGCATCTTGGACATTCATCTTAACGGTTGAATTCTTCTTGACGCCTTCCAAGGCTGCCTGTTCTTGCTCTTCGTCCCACTCAACGTTGTCCCTGGAAGTAAAATATGGCTGATTAGTGTCCTTCGAACGGAAAAGTAGGGCTGGTAGCGACCGATTGTTTTAAAAATAGGAACTTTAGGAACCTTATGCTTAGAAAGGAGACCAAATCGGAACCAAATAGAAACCATACAAGAATCAGAATAGGATTTTTTAGAAAATCTGGGCAGACATTTTTATGAATACTAGCTGGCGGTGATCAATCGGTTGAGTTTTAAGCACAAATAGGTGTTTGGTTTTCAGATGTGTGCTCTTAAAAATTTGAAGTTTAACTCAGATTAATTGTTTTTTTTTTCCTGAATTTTGTGAGAACAGAATTTGTTTTAAAAGTTTTTTTTATGAAAATGTATCAAGAAGTTCTGGTTATATTCTTCTATGTGTCATTGTGGATTTCTTTAGGAGTTTCTATTGAAATTCTTCTAGAATTTCTATACAACTTGCTCTAGTAGCTTCTAATGCAGTCTTATGACTCGAGGAGTTTCTTATGGCTTGAAATTGCTTTAGGAGTTCTTTCTACGAACTCTTTGGGAATTTCTGGAATTGATCAGGAAGTTCTTCTAAGACCTTCTAGTAGAATCTTTTAATTAATTGATCCTGAAACTTTTCAAGGAGTTTCTTGTGAAGTGCTCAAAAATTTCAGAGCTTTTTCGAAAATTGCTCAAATCCTCTTATAATTCTGTCACGATTTACTCAAAAAGATGTTCTTTATTTTAATATTTTCCCGGAGCTTGATGCACAACTGCTTTCGGACTTCAACTAGATATTATTTTTGGAATTCCTTATGCAATTTCCACAAGATCTTCTAATGATTTTTTTCCAAAAGTTTATAGTAAATTCCAGCCATAAATTATTTCATCGATACCAGCAAAACGATTCGCCGAAAACCAACAGCTGAGAATGTGGCTGCCTAACGAATCTCGGAACTTATTTTATCGAGATGTCCTGCCGTGAATCTCAATTCAGTCCCATCTGTAAAAAGTAGGCATTGAGAAAATTGGTTGGAAATTTTTTGAATTCGTTTTCCACGGGAATATTCAAAAATCTCAGAGGATTGAAACATGATCGAATATTAATGAAACTTTCATAATTCGCTTTTCACTACAATACTTTTCCGACAAAAATGTTGAAATGACCAAAATACGGTTCTTTTTTGCGTTACACTGGGCGGAAATCTGTAGTGGGACTGATATGCGGTTATTTTCATTATGGGACAATTTGACTTGCTATTTTTTCCTATTTTTCCGAACAAATCATATTATCTTATTATTGCATCTGAAAGAGCATTGGAAGACATGTTGAAGGTTGAACTCAACTCAATTTTGAAGAAAATACAGATGGGACTGACTTGCGATTCACGGCAGTGTCGGCAAACCAAATTTTTACCGAGATAGAGCTGTTGGATTCTCGGGAGTCCGATTATCGAGATCGATTTCTAAAAAAAATGTGCCGGAACCCAAAGTTTCAAAATTTTCCGTACCCTGGAACTATTTTTAAAACACGTCTGTAATAAGTTTGGAAATCACTTTTCAATATGTAAATTTTGAATTACGACAAGACTTACTTAATAATCTTGTATGCATTTTCTAAATATTTTTTATATTGAACTCCAGAAATTAATTCACATACTCCACCATTAGTTTTTCCAGGGTTTTCTCTTTAGTCTCTTCTCAAATTTCTCAAGATAATCATGCGTCTTCCAGTGGTTTATAACGTGATTTTACAATCGATTTCGCTAGGATTTTGAGCAAGATTTTGTTTGTATGACATCTTCATGAATTCTCCAGCGGTGCCCTCCACTGATTTCTGATCTCAGGAATATCTCCAAAGATACTGTTAGATTACTTCGGAAACTCTTCTCAAGATTCCTTCAAAAATCCATCAGAAATGTTTTGATGAATTTCCTAGAAGAACATCAAACCAGTGATCGGACTAAAGTCTGTAGTACTTGCTTATGGAAAACCTTAAATGAAATTTGGAAGAATTCTTATATATATTATTTCAAAAAATTGTCGAGAAATTATTGGAAGAACTGCTAGAATAATTCGTAGACGTCCATCCATCATTTCATCATTCCTAGTCGTCCATTCGAAATTCCTGGAAAAACAAATTGGAAGGAACTTGATGAGGGTTTATTGAGGAATTCCTGGAAGAGTTCTATACAGGTTTCCTGGAATAATCCCTGAAAGAATTTTGGAGCAATTCCTGAGACAATATATTGATGAGTTTGTGAAGAAATCCATATGAAAATGACTGGAAGAAAAACTAGAAAATCTGGCGTCAGAACTTGAGAAATTCTTCTAGGCCTGGAAAAAAATCATTGAACGATTTTATCTAAAAAACTCTACAACGAACCTTTGAAGATTTTCTTGCAAGAACTAGACATCTTCTAGAATACAGGGCTTTATTATTATTTATGTCTCTGTTTTTTATCAATGATCTCTCTAGTCTCTTTTTTTAGTCAAATTTTTTGTTCTCAGTGCAGTGAATTATGATTCGAAATACCTTACCAGGACTTTCCACAGGGATTACTCTAAAAATTGTATAAAACGTCCAGAATTTCCTTTAGAGTTTTAAAACAACTACTGTTATCCACCAATTTTCCAGTACTTACAGCGGGAAATAGAACATTTTACTACAGTAATTTTGGATTGCTCTTAGCAACGGGTGTTTTGCAATTTTCAAGGCTCTTTGCCTACAGCAGCGATAGGCGTGAGTTTCACTGGCTTCGCTGACTGCGATTGGCTTTGTTTGGCTACTGTAGAATGAAGTTCAGATTTTTTCCCAACCCTGCTTCCAAAAAAAAAAACCATGAATTTATTCCAGTTTTTGGAGAACTTCGTTAAGGGTTTTTCCATTAACCCCTACAAGGATTCTTACCGGAGTCCTTACGCCGATTTTTTCATTTATTTCTCCAACATATAATTACTTCGTGAATTCATCTACTGCTTATCACAAGAATTGTTCCAAAAATCCCCCAACAACTTCATCAGAAGGTAGGAAGCTTTTCCTCGCAACAGTTCATCAGGAATGACTATAATGGAAACAATCGATGAGAGAATGGATAGAAAAATCTTTGAAGAACATCCTGGAATAGAATTTGGAAAAATTTCAGAGTATACCCTGTGGATATTACTAGACGTAGTTGCATTGAACTTCCTTTAGCAAATTCTGGATAAATTTCTTTAAATATTCTTCAATCCACCGGAAGAAATTCGGAACGAGTTTGTAGAAATCTCTAGAGGAATTTCCGGACGTGTCTTAAAAAAAAAGAGACGAGTCACTCTCACCTCGAGTGACGTGAGACGACTAATGTTAATCAAATAGGAGCGAGTCGACAATTGTAACCTCATTCGACTAGTCTTACCTCACACGCCGCGCGAAATACGCACAAGACTTTCTGCATGAAAAAGAAGATCGAATAGGAACAAAAAAGAGACCGAAATGGAGTAAAAAACACCAAGAAAACAAAAATAATCCAAACAGGAATAGATTGCAAACTTCTTCTTTCTGGCGTTTACGTCCCCACTGGGACAGAGCCTGCTACTCAGCTTAGTGTTCTTATGAGCACTTCCACAGTTATTAACTAAGAGCTTACTATGCCGATGACCATTTTTGCATGTGTATATCGTGTGGCAGGTACGAAGATACTCTATGCCCTGGGAAGTCGAGAAAATTTCCAACCCGAAAAGATCCTCGACCGGTGGGATTCGAACCCACGACCCTCAGCTTGGTCATGCTGAATAGCTGCGCGTTTACCACTACGGCTATCTGGGTACCTGTTTTTAATAAAAAAAAAAGTTATTTTCAAAGAGATAAAATGCACATACACTCAAAAAAATCCACACGTCAAGGCTACGTGGAAAATCACGTGGATTCCAAAAAGATGAACTTTTCTCTAGTTTACCTGACGACGGTAACAATCACCTAGACGTAAATATGTATGAAATGAACCCTTAATAACATTTACTGTTGGAGAACATCACACTTACGTGAAAAGAACGTACGGGTGAATGAACCGAAATTTTGACAGTTCAACTTCTAGTTCATTCTTTGTCATGGTGGGTTTAAAAATGGCCGGTCGTTTGGAGAAATTGCAAGTTTGACTCCAAAACTTTCAAAACCGCATACAATATTTAAAAGATGATGGTAAGTAAACTTTGTTTTAAATAAACTTTAATTCTTTATTGATTTGTTTTTTGTTTCTTCTAGCTGAGCGGAGAGTGCAGTACTTTTAACGGCATCAAAAAGCGAATCACCTGCAAAGTATCCCGTTTCGGACGAAAGGCAGTATCGTCGACACGCAAAGATCTATTTTTTGCAAACCCATGCACCGGACTCAACGTTGGAAGCGGATCTGGTGGCCTACACTCAAAAAAATCCAAACGTCATTGCTACGTGAAAAATCACGTAGATCATTCCAAATTCATTTTACCTCCACTTCACCTGACTAAGATAAAGATCACTAAACCGTTCATAACCATCAAATAGTGACTCGGTAATGTTTACTGAGGTTACCTATCGTGCTTACGTGGAATTCACGTAGGTGCCTGAGTTCATTTTGACATCTGCATAGTGTACGTACATTCGGTGTTGAGCTCAAATCCTAAGATGGCGCCCGCTTGATTTTAGAAGAACTTCAGAAGCTGCTGCTGCTTAAAACCCTGTGTAAGATTGATTTCAAGGTAAATATGCTTTGAATACCGAAGAATCCGTGTATTACTTCATATTTTATACGTGATTTATAACCTCTATCAATTATAGCACGCGAAGGCTACAACAAGACAGACCAAACTTACAACATTGGGGAAACGAACAGGAATCAAAATGCTCAGATTGACAATAAAAATATCACAATCTTTTAAGTTTGTTTACATTTTCCAATTGGGAATTAGTTTTCTTCCAAAGCCTATTAGAAATAAGATTGGTCTTTATTACAGTTAAATTTAATGCAAAACCATCTAGGTCCTATTGAAACGCTTCGTAAAGGCTACCGGAAAATCCACGTAGCTCTTACGTTCAGCGACGGTGGAATGGACGAAGTTCAAAAGTTCATGCGTTCATTCTGGGCTACCTATGATTAACGTAAGAGCTACGTGAAAAGTGTGATGAAAAAAAAATCACGTATGTTTTCACGTAACAATGACGTTTGGATTATTTTGAGTGTATCTTCAGAGTCTGATCTGATACAAAGAAAAAAAAATTGCAACAGATTGTCTAATAGGAAACCAGGTTGTGTTTGAACGTAAACGTTGGGAAATTTTCTACATAACGAGATAGACGATTACTTTTCTTTTCAGGTGGATAGCCCCCGTATCATACTTTTGAAACGATCTCCTCGAAAACTATTCCCCAATAACACTATGTATTTGTATGTAGTTTATTCAAGCTTCCTTGAGGTTTGTAAATAGCAGGTGCTATAAAAATTTACAATAGGTACTGCAATGGGACCGTTATGCGTCTATTTTTCCCAATGGGACAACTCTACTTTATTTTTTCCGGTATTTTTCAGAATAAACCATTCATTTCTGCTAGGTATTCTGAAAGTACATGTTATGATTGACGTTTAGTAAGAAAATCTCTTTCTCCACAAAAATGCTCATGTGACACTTAGGTATGTATCCACCGGCAGTGTAGGTATAAGTTCTAAAGCCTGTCCACGATAAATTTCGGACACGGATGGCGGGTGTACCACAGAAAGTTCGAGAATTTTACAGAAAGAAGGATTAACATCCTTGTCAACTGTTTATTTTGTAGATATAACTCTTTTATTCTGAAATAAACAATTGTTTTGTTGAATTATGAGTAACTTTTTTTTGCTGCCATTATTTGGGTGTCCGAAATTTAACGTGGACAGGCTTTATATACCTTCATGAATTGAAATCATGGGATTTTTGGAAGATAGCTCCAAAAATTACTTTAGAGACTCCACCACGGATTGCTTCAAGAATTCCCCCACATATTCAACCAAAAACTTCTCATGATAATTCTGAAATCCAGTTCTCCAGATTTCCAATTAGCACAATTTCAATAATTCAAGCAATATTTTCCCTGACATGTATTGATTCCTTAGAATTTTCTCCAGAATTCGTTATTCAAAGATTCTAACTAATAATAATTTCTCTGAGGAGATACCTTTGGAATTTATTTCAGAGGAAATCCTATGATCTCTCCAGTCCAGCGATAATTTATTGAGAAATTTCCTAAGGAAGTTCTAAAATAACCCGGATTTTTCAGGAGATTTCACCAGGAGATCATCAAGGACACTTATTAGGACATCATTGGATAAATCTCAGGGAAAATTCGGAAAGTATCGCTTATGCAAATCCTATCGTAATGTCAGCCTTAATTACTGTAGATTTTTTTTTTCTTTTTTGTATGGTATTCAGTTGGAGCTGACAGCTTAACTTGTCAAGGCTGAACCCTCGGTCTGGCTTTTGCCAAGTTTCCCCTCTCAGTACTCAGACGGACTAGGCAATGGCGCCCACATGAACACTGTTTTTTATTAGTATTGTGACGTGGTAGTTTTTGAAAAGTACCCATATTCCCTTGCTTCTGAGAAAAGGAAGCATTATGAAAATCAGCAGCTCCATTAGAATTTGTTTGAAATAGTAGTGCATTACTAATACCACAGACAAACAGACGTCACACTCTCACCGATGTCCATCGACCACCTTTTTAACGGCCGATTCAAATATATGGTAGGTGGCCAATCCACCACCCGCAGCGCTCGCATCGTTTTTGTTCGCGTTTGACGTTTACACACTACCGCCATCTGTTGGTCCATCGGCCAAACACACCGATTTTAGCATTGGGCGTACATGTCATCGTGACTATGATTTTGATCAGGATTTGTTCTAAGTGTTACGTCTGTTTGTCTGTGCTAATACTGTCAAGTCGAAATGGTTTTTAATAATTTGTCATTCAAGTGCTATTCTGATTACTATTGCCTTTTACGTAAGATTTGAGTCTTAAATGTCAAGTGTCGTCAAGTCTTAACAAAATTAGGCTGTTTAGTAGTAGTTCTAGTTAATTTCATTTTTTGTTTTTTAAAGTATATATTGGTCATTACGTTCATATATCCTTAAAGAAAAAAGTCGCTTTCCTTGTCTGTTCAACAATTTTTCGAAACTAGCAAGTGTACCCTAATGATCGATCTCAGCGTCTTACTTTCCATAGTCATTTTTATAGTGAATATTAAAGAGTAAAGTTACCTTAGGCTTCTATTACAGTCTCCTACAAGATTCACTTTTCGGCGGCAAATGCAATGCTTCACAACGCCTACTTTCTACTTGTAAATTTTGCGAAAATGAAGCTGGAATTAGATTATTTATACCGCTGTTACAAATGAGGTATTTCTTATTATGGCAATGTAAAAACCATATTAAAATAAGATTGTCGCCACTTATTTCTACTCAGTGAATCTACTAGTCATTTTCCTAAGAGTTCCTAAGTATTCCCTACGTCGTATATGATAACGATGTATCTTGCTAGCTAATAGTAAGAGTGGCTACGGATCATTCTGGTTAGCAAAAGGCAAACTGAACGTCACCAATAGTATTAATGTCCACTTCGAATAGATTAATTATTTGAAATGGGCATCAATTCTATCAATGACGCAGAATGTCCGTTGGATCACATCCGAGATATTATTGCGTCTATGCCATATGAATTATGACGCGGCTTTAAGCAAAAAATGCCAAATGTGATACCACCACTACAGGTTACGCCTTTGGTTTCCATCATATGGGCTAATGGATTATGCCCTCTCATCGCGGCAAGGTCGCATAACCAAGGGGAGGGCAGCCTTAATTACTGTAGAAATTCCGGCTAAATTCTTGCGAGGATCTCTGAGAAACTTTCCAACTTTAGGAGATGATTTCTAAATAAAATATATTTTTTCGTGGAAAAAAAAACTAATGTAATACCTGGATGAAATCATGCAGGATTTTTTGAAGGCATTGCTTAAAATACATTAAACAGAATCTCCAAAAAAAACTTGTGTAGAAATGGTCGTAATAAATGCTGTAGTTTTTGTGTGGAAACTCAAACGAAATTTTGCAGAACCCATGGAGATTGCACTTGGTAAATTCCGTTCGAAAACAGTTTAGAAGAACTGCAGGAGTAATTCGTTAATGAAATGTTGGAGAAATTTCTAGATACATTTCTGTAGGAATTTTTGAGGAATTTCTAGAAAAGTTCTCAAAAGATTTCCTGGAAAAAGTTTCTAATTTATCCTAAGATAAAAAGTAAACGAATTCACGAATAAAATCATTTGAACTATGAACATATGAACTCCTTGAGTAAATCTTGTAGAAGTTCTTAATTTGATTTATAATTTTAACTTTATTATAAGCGATAAACTGTTAGTTGAACTTTACATCGGGTCAAGGAAACGAACGGATATTAAATTGAAAAACATTGGAGGGTAATCCATATTTCAAGTTACATTTAAGTGAACTATTAAAAACAAACAAAAGATTTAAAAAATGAAAACAACGATATTGAAATATTAGAAAAAATAGAAAAAAAAAAAAAACAAATTTCTTCTACAATTTTTTTTTCTAGTTCATGGAAACCCTTTGACGAATTTCCTCAGAAACTAAATAAATTTACTGCGAATAATCGAATATTTTGTTTCGAATATCAGTGCTTTTTTCACTACTAAAAATATATGGAACATGTCCAATAATTCCTGGTTGGATTTTGAATCATCGCAAGGAATAGAAGAATAGTGACTTCAATCACAATTATTGTGATTAAAAACGTAACTTTAGAGATTTTCCATTAAGAGACTTTTAGACTTGCATTAAAATAGAGACCAAGTATCTTAAAATCTGACCTGCTACCAGCCCTGTCGGAGAGTTATCACTAACCATGTATTAAAATCGAAAACCTTTGCAGGATCTTTAAGAAACCGTTCACCAATTCGAGGCTTCTTCCGGTACCGAGTGAATTCATAGTCACTATAAAATCTCAACGCGGGATAAGACTTTCTGGAACCACTGAGAAAGCGCACCCGGTAAAGAACCCTACCAAGCATTGTGCTGGAACACATCGTCCTCGTCCGACAGAAAGCGATTGCCAAATTGTGGCCGTTTGGATTTTACAGGAGCTTCTTCGTCTTCCGTTGCTGTGACCGGAGAAATCACGCTATTGCTTTCTTCCATCTAGAAACATTGAGGAAATAGTTCTATGTATGAATGGAAAAGCACTAAATTCTATAATAAAACACTAACCTGAACCCGTAGAATATAGCAGATGTAGAAACAGATCTGAGAAACTCAGATCCGAGCAACGTGTGACCAAAAACCGGCGACGGACTGACCACCCTCCCAGTTCCAACGCAAAAACAACAAACAAAATGATCTTGACAGACCAAGCGTTATGATTATCATTATTCACGGCGTTACGATTTTTGTCTCGAAGCACACGCAAAAAAATTGTGCGCTAAAAACTACCATTTTATGCGTAGTACGCACCTGAAACGTAATGCGCTCAAGTAAAATTTCTCTTTTTTACCAAAGTAATTTTGACAGCCGATACAGTAAGAGCAACGTGTCACTTTTACTTGCGGAATAATTGAGCGGCACATTTTTCCGTACGGAAAAGTGACAGCTCCATTTGATTTGTACAGCAGGCGTTACCGACGTTATGAAATCAACTCTACTTCTCAGCAGCGTACAGCTCAAGTAATTTCGGTAGCGGAATCATTCCTTGACCGTTTCTTGTCCTATCTTTTTGCACAGTACTTATGATCAGCGTACCGGCCATTAGGGGGTTAACTTAAGCGCTCGCACCGGCAATTTTCAGCAGACCAGATATGCGCTTGATTTTACCATGTCTGTTGTCGAAATCAGATTGTTGTAAATTATTTCTGTCAAATATATCAGAAATGTGGTGGGATGTACCGTAAACATAGTAAATTGGTCTGAAATTCTATGGTAGTTTCAAGAATGGGCGTAGTCAGCTACAATAGTAATTTTTACCACAGAATTTTTTCCCGTGCAGAATCGAAAATCTGAAAGAGGGTTGTGTAACTTCTCACCGAAAATTGTTTCCCCGAACGCCGTTTTCCAGAAAACCCCATGTTCCTGAAACAAATCTCGCGTAACTTTTCAAAATGGCCTATCTAACAATTCACACATTTCGAGTAAATCGAGCTTGAAGGTTGTGAAAATATATTTTGAAACTGTATCAAAATGAAACAATTTTTCCCCACTGTGTTGCTTGTAGAGGGAAGCAGTGTAATAGAGTTCAACGTATGAAATGAAATTTTGTCAATTTATTTGGAAATTACACTGAAATCTATAAAAAACATCAGATAGGACGTTTTGACCAAAAATATGTACATAGGATAAATCACATAGGTCGTTCTGTTTCAACAATTGTTACATTGGACATTCATTTCTGTTATTTTGTTTCAGTTATAGTAACATCGGATATTTTGATTTGAGCACACAACAATCATGTTTTATTTAATTTTTTATCCACGTGCGTTGAACTGCTTCAACATTCAAGTTGAACTGCTCATTTTGTTGCGGTGTGATAATCGCAGGCACCAGCTGTGCTTTGTTTTTATTCATTTGAAGAAGAGACGAATGACCTTCGGGTTAAAGTCTCTCACGAACAACAACAATTTGATTCATTCAATGCCACGCCGTCACTTTCCCCCCGTCTATGTGTCATATGTAACAACAGAAGGAGGGGAAACGTTGAGCTGTATTTGGGACTTTTTGCTTTCTCACTGTTTCTCTCTCAATATTCCCCCCGTTTCAATGCTGGTTTCGCCCACACTTGTTCGTGTGTGAGTTACCCACTGCACGACGGGTGGTGACGACTGTGTTGCATTCGGCACCAGCCGTCGGCGCAAACAAGAAATAGCGGTGGGAAATGATGACGATGACGGCACCGTCGATTGTGTTGTAGGAAACCAATGCCAAACAAATACATACAGCTTCTCCGCTCTTCGGTGAATGATTGCTCTGCAAATATATGTGCGCAAGTCGCGCATGCACGTTGCTCGTGTTGCTTGCCGTCGGATTGATACAATAAGATCATGATGCTGAATATCATTTCCCTATATGCACTCAATTCGCTGATAATCGACATTTTGTTGCGGTGTGCTAATCGGAGACACCAGCTGTGCTTTGTTTTGATTCATTCAATCCCACGACGTCACTTCTTCCCATCCGTCTATGTGTCCTATGTAACAACAGAAGGAGGGGAAACGTTGAGCTGTATGTAGGACATTTTGCTCTCTCACTGATTCTCCCTCAATTTTCCCCCCGTTTTTATGACGGTTTCGCCCACATGATCATGTTTCATCAAGTTTCCCACTGCGTGACGTGGTGGTGGTGACGGCTGTGTTGCAATCAGCACCAGCCGTCGGTTGAAACAAGAAATTGCGGTGGGGAATGATGACGATGACGAGGCCGTCCATCTTGTTGTAGGAACTCGAGAAAGGAGCCCACGCCTAACAAATACATACAGCTTCTCCTCTCTTCGGTGATTGATCGCTCTGCAAATATGTGTGAACAAGTCGCGCATGTACGTTGCTCGTGTTGCTGCCGGGAAGCATATTTATATGCTTGATCGACCATGCATCTGAATCAGATTGATACAATGACATCATGATGCTCAAACTTGTGCTCAATATCATTCCCCTATATGCACGCAATGCGCTAATAATATGAAAAGAGATGTTGCAGCTGATCCAATCCAGCGAAACGGTAAAACATGGTTTGGCAAAAAGACCAAAATACAGTTTTGTGTAACTCATTCTCTTTTTGTCACTTGAGCGTTTTCAATTTTGCGAGGCAGTGCGACTCTGAAAATATCGACTGAAATGATTGAGAAGCAGTTATTATGGCATTCTATGCATCTAAGTAGTGTCTCAGACACGCTTCTACAAATCATTCTACCTTTTAAACTCCATTCCAAAGCTTTATGCAGAAATGTCCAATGTAACATTAGAATCGTGTTTATTCATAAATGTTACATAGGACATGTGGTTGGTTCTCTGATCAAAGGTCCAATGTAACAATTGATTAAAAGCGATGCAGTTTTGAACATTGGTCATTTTGTTAAGCTTTGAATTGATTAATTTGTTGTTAATATATCAGTATGAGTGTTCTAGTGTGCTGCTAAGTGGTGCAACGCAAATGATTTGCAATGATAATCTCGATTTGTTTACATTTGTTACTTAGGACGTTTTGAAAAGTTACGCGAGAAATGTTTTTTGTACCCCTAAAGGCCCTTTCACAAATTTCATAACGCTGAAGGGGGTGGGTGGGTGTCCTCGTGATGTTACGGGTCATACAAAATTTGTAAAATATTCATACAAAAAGCGCTACGAGGGGGTGAGTGGGTGTGAAAAAGTTCCATTTTCGGCATTATGAAATTTGTGAATAAACCCTAATTCGAAAAAGTAAGAATCTCGTTGGTGAACTTAAGAAAAATTCGTTAATGATTTTCTGTAAAAATAGATAGATGGCTGGCAACATAACGGATTAAAAATAGTTAAATTGCCAATAAGGTTCACTCTAGCTTTGAATACGATTACACGCAGTGAACTGGACTATCGAAATTCATAAATTTTGCCATATGAAAGGTGGAACGATTTTTGCAATGCGAGCGCTTTATGTATCGTTCTGCCATCACTCCACATCAAGGCGTCGATAGGCGCGTGGTATACGAACGGGCCTACCAATCGCAAAGTTCTTGGATCGATTCCAGGTTGCCGCGTAAACATTTTTTGTATTTCAAATTTTGGGTTCATAAGGCAAATTTAAGAATTGCAACCCGATTCCTTGTTCGATTTTGAAATCCCGCTCGGGAAAAAGAAGTGTACACAAAAATCAGGTTTCCCGAAGTATAAACAGTAGAAGCATTAACCTAAGAATGCTAATGTCGCTGCTGGTCGTGTTACCAACATCTAGTTTGCCACACACTGACAGCTTGAGTACCGGTCCTCAAAGTGTCAAACAAATTTTAAAATCATCCACTACAACATGGCATCGCCCAATCAATGAAAAGATATAGTTAAAGGTGATAATAAACTAATTCAGTTTTGTGAGAACACCGCCATTAGCGTTCTACTACTAATATTTCTATTGTATAAACCCACCGGCGGAAAACGTCGCGGAATTTCAAATTTTGTGTATAGAAGAAAACCCCGGACGGTAACAATTCCAAGTTAATTGATCCCGCTGGGAAAATGCACCATTCAGATTCAGATGAAACCGAAGCAGCTGCATATATATAAAACTGCTTCGACAAAATAAATTCACACACTCATAAAACAAAAAGCTGCTTTGTTTTGATTTGAAAAATTCTAGCAGCCGAGGGTTTTGAGCAGGATTTTTCCGCAGCAAAACCCGGAACATAGAGTGCCTGTAAATAAGAGTGACGTCATGTTTCAGTTTTGACAGGTCTTCTGATCGATTGGAATGCTGATTTGTATGGAAATGACAGTTCGTAGTTGTTCCAATTTTGACATTGATCTCATATATCCACTCTGCCGGAACCAAATTTCGTGCCAATTCCCATGACACCGACCTTAAAGCCGTCCATGACCTTAATGATATTCACACTTTTGAGTGGATTTGAACGAGCGTGTATACACTCTAGAGAAATTACGTAACGCATCAAAATTTGTCATCAAATTTCTTTCGGTGCCAACTGTCAAAAATTGAATGTTTATATTTAGTTCGGGAAAATTTCCCTAAAATTCTCTCACATTTTCGTGTGAAATATTCGAATTATTACAAAAAAATGGACGCAACTCAATTGGAACCTCAAGATTTAAGGTAAGATAGAAAACACTGAACCAAAAGGCACTTGAATTACCGATCGCTTCCCCGTAGTTCGACATCTATTCAGTCAAATCCCCTTTACGGAGATCCGTCTCCGGTAGAAGTTTCGATCTGTGGCGATGAATCGGAACCCCCTCCGGAGGTGATCCAGCGCGAATGGAAGGAGATTACGACGGAGTTCTTCGGTTGCGTCAAGGAACTCAAGCTGGGCGAGTTGATCCACGATAACATGTTCGGGCTGTTCGATGCCATGTCCGCAATCGAGATGATGGACCCGAAGATGGATGCTGGCATGTGTTGCAATAAGGAAGCGACCCCGTTGAACTTCCAGACCGCAGTTGAGGTAAGTGCGGTAAGTGGGTTTGAAGAATGGTTCAAGGCCGTAGTTTTCCGAAATGAGGGTCGCGATCCCCTAAAGGAATTCCAAAGATTACTACTGTAGTTCTTCCAAGTAAATCTGGTGCTGCTTTTGGTTGAAACATTTTCAAAACTATTAATTGACCTGTTTGCTTTTTTTTTTTTTTCAAATGTTTGCTATTTTAGAGTGGAAAGATGAAGTTGTCAAATCTAGAAAGCCGGGAGCTGATCGGGATCATCGATGCTACGTATTCCTGTATGGTCTCATGGCTGGAAGGCCATTCGATGGCACAAACGGTTCTGACCTGTTTGTATCTGCATCAGCCCGATAAGATTGAGGATAAAGCGATGAAGGCATTCGCTGTGGCAATCTATAAGATAATCAATTTGATCAGGAGTTTTATTCTGCGGGCCAGAGTCTACGAGGAAGAGGATTTCCAGCCCAGCAACTATGGGTATGACATGTATGTGGACATGACCGAGACTAAGGCGTGCAATATGCTGAAAAGTGCCGAAGATGATTGGGTGAAGAAGGCTAAGGAAGTTGACGATGCAAAGGAACGGGACGAGATAAATGCTTTGGTCAGTCGACTAAAGTTCACCAGATTGTTCTTGCAATGTCTTGTGGCTTTGTACCCCTCTAAGGTATCCATTGTGGTAACTGTAAGAAGTTTAAGAACATTGTGGTGATTTTCAATTGTATTTATTACATAACGTTGCAGAATATATCCCCTTCGAAAACGGAGATGATTGACATCGTCAAAACGTTGAACGGAGCACTGGAATTAACACAAGTGATGGAGAAAACCATTGAGTTTGGAACCCAGCCGGATGTCGAATGTAAGTCAGATCAAATTGTCACGGTGTGTCTTAAACCCTAGTATTCTTTCTTTGAATTTGTTTTACTGAGAGAATTCAAAGTTAGGGTGGTTTTAGGATTTTGGGCCATTTTTAAGGTATGTTCGAAAAAAAATCCATCATTTACCATTCAGAAACAAATCAAATAACTATCAGGTTCACATTCAATATTCAAAAGATGGAATATCTTAGCATCTTCCGTATGAGTTTGAATGCATTTCGTTGATTACAGTGGTTTGTGTACTAAAAATTATATTTATATGGTCATATTTATATGATTTTACATCATCAATAACACAAATGTCCAGTATCTCACCGTTCAAAAAATTCTCCTGTACGCTGCCCCGAAGATCGTCCTTCGAAAATCGGCGTTCGAAAACCCCAAGAGCTTACAAGTCCTCCTCGAGCATAGTCCACGCCTCATGCCCATAGAGGACTACCGGTCTTATGAGCGTTATGTACATCGTGCATTTGGTGCGGGGGTGAATCTTTCTTGACCGCAGTTTCTTCTGGAGCCCATAGTAGGCACGACTTTCGCTGATGATGCGCCTTCGTATTTCCCGACTAACATTGTTGTCAGCCGTCAACAAGGATCCGAGGTAGACGAACTCGTCCACCACCTCGAAGGTATCTCCGTCTATCGTAATACTGCTTCCTAGGCGGGCCCTGTCGCACTCAGCTCCGTCAACCAGCATGTTCTTTGTTTTCGACGCATTCACCATTAGCCCGACTCTTGTTGCTTCGCGTTTAAGGCGGGTGAACAAATCTGCCACCGTTTCAAATTTTCTCCCAATAATATCCATGTCGTTCGCGAAGCAAACAAATTGTCCGGATCTCGTGAAAAGCGTGCCTCTACTGTTAAGGGTTCATTAATTTATTTCATAACGCTGAAATTGGCCATTTTGGACACCCACCCACCCCCTTGTAACGCTTTTTGTATGAATGTTATTGAATTTTTGTATGAGCCGTAACATCGCTAGGACACCCACCCACCCCCTCTAGCGTTATGAAATTTTTGAATGGGCCCTAAGTCCGGCTCTCCGCATGACGCCTTCAAGCGCAATATTGATCAACAGGCACGATAGTCCATCGCCCTGTCGTAGTCCCCGCCGAGACTCGAATGAACTGGAGTGTTCGCCTGAGATCTTCACGCAGTTTTGCACACCGTCCATCGTTGCTCTGATCAATCTTGTGAGCTTCCCAAGAAAGCTGTTCTCGTCCATGATTTTCCATAGCTCTATGCGGTCGATACTATCGTATGCCGCCTTGAAATCGATGAACAAATGGTGCGAAGGGACCTGGTACTCAGGGCATTTCTGGAGGATTTGCCGCACGGAAAAGATCTGGTCCGTTGTCGAGCGGCCGTCGATGAAACCTGCTTGATAATTTCCCACGAACTCGTTTGCTATAGATGATGGACGACGGAAGAGAATCTGGGATAGCACTTTGTAGGCGGCGTTTAGGATGGTGATTGCACGATATTTTTCACACTCCAGTTTGTCGGCCTTTTTGTAGATAGGGCATATAACGACTTACTTCCTCTTCCGGTAGTTGTTCCGTTTCCCAGATTCTGACTATCAGCCGATGCAGACAAGCGGCCAACCTGTCCAGGTCAATCTTGATGAGTTCGGATCCGATACCATCCTTGCCAGCGGCCTTGTTGTTCTTGAGCTGTTGAATGGCATCCTTAACTTCCCCCATCGTGGGAGCTGGTTGGTTTCCGCTGTCCCGACGTAGCCATCGCCTTCGTTGTCCTGACCTTCTGTGCCTGTGTTCTCTGCGCCATTAAGGTGTTCATCGTAGTGCTGCTTCCACCTTTCGATCACCTCGCGTCCGTCAGTCAAGATGCTCCCATCCTTATCCCGGCACATCTCAGCTCGCGGCTCGAAGCCTTTGCGGGATGTGTTGAGCTTCTGATAGAACTTCCACGCATCTTGAGAATGGTACAGCAACTCCATCTCTTGACATTCCACCTCTTCCAGGCGGCGCTTTTTGTCCCGGAATAGGCGGGTTTGCTGTTTCCGCTTCAGTCTGTATCGTTCCACATTTTGCCGCGTACCATGCTGCAGCATTGCAGCCCGCGCTGCATTCTTCTCCTCTAAAACTTCCTGGCACTCCTCGTCGAACCAATCGTTTCTTGAGCTCCGTTCCACATATCCGACAACGCTTTCGGCAGCGTCGTTAATGGCTGCTTTGACTGTCCTCCAGCAGTCCTCAAGAGGGTCCCTATCGAGCTCGCCCTCATTCGGCAACGCTGCCTCAAGATTCTGCGCGTACGCATTCGCGACATCCGGTTGTTTCAGCCGCTCGAGATTGTACCGGGGCGGGCGTCGGTACCGGGGTGGCCGTTGGTATATCATTGATGACGGATAGTTTTGAGCGCAGTTTCACCATCACCAGGTAGTGGTCGGAGTCAAAGTTAGCGCCACGATAAGTTCTGACGTCGGTTATGTCGGAGAAGTACCGTCCATCGATCATCGATGGTCGATTTGCGATTCTGCCTGCTGAGGTGATCTCCAGGTGTACCGATACGGGATGCTGTGCTGGAAATAGGTGCTACGAATGGCCATGTTCTTGGAGGCGGCAAAATCTATCAGTCGTAGGCCGTTCTCGTTCGTCAGCCGGTGAACTTTCCAATCGTCGGTCTAAACTCCTCCTCCTGGCCAACCTGAGCGTTCAAATCTCCTATGATGATCTTGACGTCGTGGCTTGGGCAGCGGTCGAACTCGCGTTCGAGCTGCGCGTAAAATGCGTCCTTGTCATCATCAGTGCTTCCGGAGTGTGGGCTATGCACGTTGATTATGCTGAAGTTAAAGAATCGGCCTTTGATTCTTAACTTGCACATTCGTTCACTGATTGGCCACCACCCTATCACGCGCCTTTGCATATCACCCATCACTATGAAAGCTGTTCCCAGCTCGCGTGTGTTGCCGCAGCTCTGGTAGATGGTATGATTACCTCTAAACGTTCGCACCAATGCTCCTGTCCAGCACACCTCCTGCAGCGCTACGATGTCGAAACCGCGGGTCTTCAGTACATCGGAGAGAATGCGAGTGCTTCCAATGAAGTTGAGAGATTTGCAGTTCCACGTACCGAGTTTCCAATCGCTAGTCCATTTTCGTCGCTGTGGTCTTTGCCGATTGTTCCGGTCCGTATTCTCTCGTTGACGTTCCTGTGCTGATGTGTTTTTACGGTTGGCTTGCAGGGCCTGACACCAATCCCCTAGATTTCCGGAGGACCATTCCCCCTAAATGTTCGGGGGGCCATAGTGCGCAGTTTAGCTTAGAGTCCTTCTCTGGCACTCGGACGATGATCAGCCGCCCCTGACATGGGAAACAGACGCTGTTGTGAGCCGCTCCTAACGTGGAGTACAGACGCTCCAGGTTTGCAAAAGCAAACCCCCCCTTCCCTGTCAGCATACGACCAAAGTTCCCACCGGGGGTTGGTTACCCGATCTTCCCCAAGGTTACTCGTACCCTGGCCAGTACCACGAGGAGGTAGGGATAGTAGTTGCTGGGCAAGAGGCTAAGGACTGCACAAAGGGGTCTATTTAGGGGCAGCTCCAACTAAATACCATAAAAAAATTATACCGCTTGCCGGCAGCTGGAAGTGGGTACAAGATTTGAAGTTCCACATATGTTATGTGCCCTCGGTATGGCTCTTGCCAAGTTTCTCCTCTACCAGGACCAACACTCAGACGGACTAGGCTATGGAGCCCACATGAACACTTTTTTTTTATTAGTATTGTGATGTAATAGTTTTTGAAAAATACCCATGTTCCCTTGCTTCTGAGAAAACGAAGCATTGTAAAAATCAGCAACTCTATTAAAAATTGTTTGAAATGTTGTGTCCAGGCTTGGGGACTGTGATCATAATTTACCACAGTTCATTGATTCTGTCAATCAACCAAAACACAAAGCAGCAGCAGCATCAATACCATCAGGCCACGGTGTACTATATTATTTTTTTAAATTTATTTATTTTTTATATTATTATTGACGAAGCTTCTTTTAGTTTCGTCGCCGACTTTTCCATTTGACGGCGACGATTGTCTACCCTGTCAAGAAGTTCACACCCGTAGGGCAAGTGTATCATACGGTTCATAAAATTACACAAACCTATTTTTACCCTGCTTTACGCTCTAGTTGAGAGAAGAAAAAAAAAGTTTACAATAAATTAATAGTTCTAGATCTGATTCTATGGTTTTAACCTTCGGCTTTCAGTACATTTTTAGTTGTCGCTGTCTTAAGCAAAATAAACTACCATCAATCTCTTTCGGGAAACCTATGTATCCCTCTAATATCCAAATTTAAATTATCGTTATAAATAAAATATTTAGCTTTCTAAATTGATCTTAGCACGTTTTGTGCAATGATTCATTTGTGTTCATGAATTTATAAATTATGTGTTTTTCGGCAGAGAAAGCTTATGGCGAATACTGAAACCACAGCTTTCAAAAACACAATAGGGTCCTAAAGGCCTGTCCCAATTTGTAGGCCAAAACCACATGTTTACTCAATTTTTTAATGTTTTTCTTTTGTTTAAGTCCAAAAAACATTTTTTTTTTGATTTTGTCATACTCATTGGCTTAAACTCAAATTATGGGTGTATTTGGCTTTCCGTGTCCCTTTTGAAATGTCAGAAAGGAACATCCCCAGTGTTAAAATAAAAAGCCTTGTGGTGTTTTTGTCGATTAAGCGAACGTCAAACATGATCAAAAGTGTCAAGGTTCATATATGGACCCAATTTTTAAAGTAAAGTTTAAATATTGCGCATTTCTTTCACCACTGGACTATCGCAGAAGTTTTTACAAGTGCGGAAACGCTAATAAAAGTGCGCAATTGCATCAAATCGGGTAGGTGTCTTCGGGGGGCTTATTCTTCGTAAATCAAAGAATAAGTGCTCTGAAGACACAAACAGGATTTAATGCAATCCCGCTCTTTTAATCCCACTTTCGCACATATGAGGCCGCACTTCGCAGTCCAGTAGTGAAAGAAATACACAATATGATGTAGCCGTTATTTGAGCGAGAAAAATGCTAAAATAGTTGCAGTAACATGCTCTTTCGTGTCATTAAATAAAAACAAGATTTCATTCAACATTTTAGGACACAATTCCAAGAGCAAATCCAAAGCTGTTAAGGTGATTGTAAAACGAAGCCAAACTTTGAATTTTCAAATGCACGAGTCTGGAGAATCTGACAACCGTTCGCGTTGAAAAGCTATCAAATTGCTTATTTACTGGTGGTTATCAGTCGGATAAATTTTCAACGCGGAGCGCTGTTTGGTTCTCAAGACTTGTGCTTTTGGAAACTCGAGGTGTGGCTTCGTTATATAATCACCTTAAACAAAATCGACGATGGATGTGTGTTAGTACCGTTGGTACAAAGCGATACGAATGTGACGCCATCGGTCTCTTATGGCGAGTCACGGAATGACACGCAAACTACAACATTGTTGGAATCACCTCCATTATTGATGATGTTTTTTATACACTCTAGTACACTAAAGTTTTTTTGGGCGACTTATTTTTGCGCAAAAACCTCGTATATAAAAAAAATGACAGAAAACCGCGTTACTTCAAACCGAAGTTAAAAAAGCCTTATTATTTTTTTGTTTCATACAAAACGATTATGAAACGTCGAGAACACGAAGACTTTTTTACGTGTTTTTTTAATAATGCGGGTTCTTACGTCGTTGTTTTGAAACAACGTGGTTTTTACGTCTTTTTTGAAATAACGCGGTTTTTTACGCGGGATGTTGTTCGACGTGAAGAAAAACCTCAGTGTAGGGAGCCGGATTCTATTCTTGGCACTTTTAATTCACTTCGGCAGTGGGGTTTATAAAAAACTACCGAGCTCATATTTAGCCACACTCGTACTAAGGCGCTTCTTATTGCAAAGTTTCAGACGATTCGGCCGAGAAAAACCCCCATGCCAAAGTGAATCATGAAAAGTGCCGAAGTTGCTCCGCACCCTATAATCATAATGTTTTTTTTTTTAGTTTTTAATTTTGATTATTCATATTTTTTTAGCTTTTATTGAAGTCTCTTCTGATTATTGATTTTTTACAATAATAATAATTTAAACAATACAATAATTAAAATTGGAGTTTTTACAATACTTTTGTAATATTTTTGTTGCTAGAATCTTTTAATTTAACATTTGCGTGTAAATAATCTTTAGAATAAACTAGATGCAAAGGAATAAAATACACAAATCACGATTACTAGCAATTTATTCAACGAAATGCCTTCGAGTTCACATGGATGATGCTTAAATATCTCATCCTTCGTATGCTAAATGTGAACTTGATAGATATTTGATTTATTTTCTTCCTTTTTTCTAGCGTAACGTCTCAATTGGGACAGAATCTTAGAGTTTCAGCTTAGTGTTCTTATGAGCACTTCCACAGTTGTTTACTGAGAGTTTTCAATGCAAATTGACCATTTTTGCATGTGTATATTATGTGGCAGGCACGAAGATAATTTATGCCCTGGGAAGTCGAGAAAATTCGCTTTACGGAAAGATCCTCGATCGGCGGGATTCGAACCAACGACCCTCAGTTTGGTCTTGCTGCATAGCGTATACTGCTACGGCTAGGGAGCCTGATCCAATTCTTGGCACTTTTGATTCACTTCGGCACTTCGGTTTTTGTTAAAGCTACTGAGTCACAATATGCTTCGTATTAAAGTGCATCTTATTGCAAAGTTTCAGACTATTCGGGTGAGAAAAAAATCCAATGCCAAAGTGAATCATGGAAGTGCTCAAATAGCTCTGCACCCTATCTGATTTTTATGAATAATAAATGATGCACCACACGGTTTTTATTTTTTTAAATAGAAATTATAAACATATCCCTTGCAATTGTCCAACATTTTCAAACCCTTATTACTTTTATTCCCTTAGATTTCAAATTCTAGGAGAGAATGCTAGGATACCATATGTGTAATGGTTAACGGTTTCAGACATACGGTGACTGTAGGACTAAAAACATTCTCATTTTACAGCCGATACCCCCAATGTAATGGGATTTTCGATGATGGTTAACCAGCGATTACTGCCACCTACATTTCCTCGGTACACTAAAATCAAGGAACGTTCAACGTGCATTCAGTATCTGTCTGAACTGATTCATCGTTTGAAGCATGCTTGCAAAATAGTGCACTGCACCAACTATCATAGCGCTTTGGTATGGCGAATTCAATCGAAGCTGTTGACTAGATTCTAATCTACTTTTTTATTCGCAGAACTTCTTCATGGATTTTAGCAAAAAGTTTGGACCTTGTCTATTGTCGCGGAGTATTCTACAAACGTTGTACTTCCCATCACATTATACGGTATTTGGAACGAAGAAGCGAACTGAGGTGTTGAAAGAATCGGCCAAAGCCTTCATAGCTCCTCCTGTTCTGCTTTCGGAAAATCCATTATCTACCAATCCAGCGGTAAGTAATGAAGTTCTTTGTGAGTTTCCCAAATAGCAAAATCCAAATTTGTTTCATTTTAGGCAATCAATTGCGTCGACTCATTTTTTGCGTATAACGAACATACATTCAGTGTGCTATTTGAAATCTGTGGCTATAATCGGGCTCGACAGCGTGACAAGCTGGGCATCATGCTCTCTAACTTTGCCAATCTCCAGGACGAAGCCGAACGTGTCGATGCCTATCTGCATTCACTGTCGATGAAGCACGAGAATCCTCGCCAGCATCTGGCCTGCTTCGGAACGTGGGTCTTGTACCACTGCCTAAGGGCAATGTCCTTCTTTTTGCTTTCTGGCCTGGAGCTGGAACTTTATTCGGTGCATGAATATCTGTATATTTTCTGGTATTTGTATCAGTTTCTGTTTGGCTGGATCGTGTCCGCATTGACTCGAGCCGATACGTTCCTGGTGGAGCAGGATTACGTTGCAGATAACAAGGGTCCAAAGGGTAGCCAAAAGAAACCCAAGGTGAAGAAGCGTAAGGGGAAATCTGACGGCAAGGAAATCATCTTCAACCAAGCGATGCAAAACATGTGCGGCGGGTATTACAAAGCCCTCGGGGGTTTCATTGGAGAGGACCGTATTCCGGAACCGTTGCCAATGTTTGACAATGAAAAGGTTCGCTTCGAGCACCGTTTTGCACCTTTTGCCACTCTGTCGACTCCGCCACCAATGGCATATTCAGATTTCAAATTGATGAAGACGTATTTACTCAAATCGCCTGCAGAAGAGCTCTATGCTGCAGCTGCCAAGCATTTCCACGAGGCTCGGGTACTACTGGAATCGTATCCCAATCCAGATGAAGAGGTGAGTTAACACTTTATTTTGGCTTTGGTGGAGCCGCATGGTTATTGATCTGCAAAACTATAATTTCAGTGGCACGAAATCGTCAAGGTAGCCAAAATGAACTTTGTGATGATGAACTTGCTGGCCAGTGGGTTGAATCGGCAGTCCAAGACGCCACCAGAGTTCGATTTTTCTTGCCATCGATTTTTCCCCATCATCAAGCAGCGCAAGTAAGGAGCTCTTATTCGTGGAATAGTTTTGAGGGGTAATGTTCGATTTCAAAGTCAAGCTAGCAGTTAATTTAATTGTGGAAAATCTGTGTTAAGCTAATGTCTATAAACGTACTTGGGTAACGCTGTGGGTGATCGAATACACTATCTAATCTAAAATAATTACGAATATCTTTTTATATCCTGAATGTTTGAGAATGTCCAATCGTCTCTCTAAATCAAATGAGAACGAATTCTGCAATTCCTGGAGAATTCTACGTTTCGTTGATCAGATATGCGTTTACCGCTACGGCTGTCTGGACCGGGTTGGACGATTCGAAGTCGACTCTCCACATCTCGATGTTCTATATCTCGATATGTCTCCCTCAATGGTTTCTTCGGTCCCTTCATTCTGCATATATGTATGTAATTTTCCTCTTCATATATTGATATATCCTTATCTAGCATATAGCATAAACGGGAATTCAGATTTTCTGCTTGCTTATTTTTATTTTCCTATTTTCCTGAAAACGGAGTGGTTTTCAATCTAGTAGGTAGTCATTAAACATATGTTATTTGTCTCGATTTCTCCATCTCAATAGTCCTTTCGTATCGAGATGTGGAGAGTCGACTGTTTCATTGAAACCGTCGTTAGGGGTGAGAATGGGTCAAAAAAGGATATGTACGATTTATTTATTGAAAAACTTTCGCAATTTAACTCCAATAAACTTCAAATTTGGTGTGTATGTACTTTGATGGTACCGTCAAACGGGGTGACTTGCAACACTTTTCAACTTCAATCAACCAAAACCATGATCTAAACGTCATCTAAAAATCTAAATTCCTTGTAGAACTTTGAATGGCCGGCCCGCCCACGGAATGAGATGACAGAAGATTGAATCGAATTATTTTGTCATATCAAAAGTCATCAAAAAAATGATTTTTTTTTTAATTTCCTTGTGCGGGGTGACTTGCAACACTCAATACTAATTTAGTTTTTGCCAACAAAATGTTGATAGTGTACAGTAGTCACACTTTTTAAGTATTGTTTTTCATGTATTTAAAGCATTCGAACCAGTACAAAAGCATTTTGAATACCTTTTTGTAAGAAAATAATTGAGCTATTTTTGTATGGGAAAAAGAGGCGTTAAACCATCAAAGTTCAATATCATAACTGAACAATATATTTAACGAGTGTTTGTAGTTGATTGATGAATTATTACTCTTTTAATTATAAAGTAGACCTAACGTAAAAGTTTTTAACTTTTATAAAACTCTAAATTACTTAGAAATAAAGTGTTGCAAGTCACCCCGCATAGGTACATTTATATAAAAATGATAATTATTAAAAAGTTATTGCTACAATTTCGTAAAATAAAATTTAATATATCATCACTTATTAGTTATAGAAACACCATGTAGAGTATTATTTTTGTGAATTATATCTATCTCATGTTTTCCGGTCACGATTTTGAACCTCCATCAAGTATCAGTTTTCAAGACATTTAAAAGGATTATGTTTAATGTATAAACATATTTATAATAACAGCTTTAATCGTGGCCGTTACTTGAATTGTGAGTCACACGTATTGACGCACCGATTTAAAGCAAATTTTCTTTTAAAATTTGGGTTTTATAGTGAAATTTAGTTGTAAATTACAATGTGTTACAAGTCACCCCGCCGTTGCAAGTCACCCCGTTTGACGGTACATTAACAACTGTCCAAAAAATTATAGAAAAATATTTATTCACTGCGGCGCTATAAGTGAATGAAAAATGACCCAATCTCACCCCATAGAGGGGGTGACATTGATGACAATATTGATGAAATACGATGCAAAGACGAAAAGACATCTAAGATGTTTCACAAGTATGATAAACCCACTTTAAAGAACGATTATAGCAAAATATTGAAGAGCTATGAGAAAAATTATGTAAACCCAGCATTTATCGTCAAGTTTACACAAATTTTCTTGTTTTTGTCCCCTTAAATTGTCTTCAAAGTCTCATTCCATTTCCCATAAAGTATATAGTAGTTTTATTTTTTTATTTTTTTAAGGCAGATGTTGACGTCATAATCCCGGTATATCAGCGATCCAACTCATTTATACTTCCGTGAATTGTTTTTATAATATCAAAACACTAATAAATGACTAAATTAAAAAAATCCCTTTGATATAATATTACGATGTTGTTGCGCACGAAAAATAGTTGCTGGTTTGAGAAGTTGTCAAAATGCGTTGCATTCTTATTCATTGCACGGAATCCTCAACTAGACTTGTTTGATATTCAGCTATGCTGTATTTAGAAAGAATAAACACATCTTTATGTAGAAAGATACACATGGCACCGTAAAACGACAAAAAAGTAGACTTGCGATTTTATTCACTATCGTTCTTCCTTGACCCAATCTCACCCCCATTTTTAATGTTTTAGACACCGTACCGAAAAAAATTAAATTTCTGTGGAAAAATCAAATAGATTCCGGAAAATACGTTTGAATTGTATTGAAAAGACTTTCAACCTTCTACTAATATAACAAAAGATAATAAAGTACATGCGTCATACTTTGCACAGGACAAATTTAATGTTGTAAATTTTGTCTAGTTTCAACATACAAGTTTGTTGATATATTAAACTTAAACTACTATTTCTTGAAAAGTATATTGTGATTATTTATGTGTTATAATATGTTCCCCAACATATGAATTATAAATTTTAGTAATATCAGCGTTATTAGCTGAAATATTTTATAAATCATATTTTTCCGTTTTGACCCAATCTCACCTCCCAGACCCATTGTCACCCCCATCGACGGTACTCCTAGAAATAATCCATCTACAACGACAATTTTCGTGTTTGCAAAAAACAAAAAGGTATAACTATTATTGGCAAAACTTCGTTTTTTCAGAAGTATTTGATTATTTATTTATAGGGGCATGCTAAACCTTTTGTATCGCCGGCCAAATCTCAAAAATAATGCCGAATAGAACAACACAAGAACAGCTTTAGAAAAACTCACCACTTCGAAAGGTCCAATTCTCCGCTCCAATGCCAAATAAACATTTATTTTAGAGAAATTAAAGTAGTAATTTATGCAAAAAGTTTCAAAAAGAAGATTTTTCCTGCATGAGTCGAACATATATTCAACAAGGCTTGTCGAAGAATTTGTGAAGATTATGATCATGATATCATCAGAATTCAGCCCAGGATTGTTTCAAAAATTCTTCCTTAAAAAGACACCTACACGTTAAGGCGAAGTAGGCCGTCATTGAACTTTGTACACTTCGTTGACGATTGTTGCTAATTCATCTCACGATTTCGAATCAAAGAAAATCAGTTGGTTTTGCACTGACACAGCTGAGAAAGTATCAGCATACTTTATGTATGTTAGCGTGTACAGTGATACTTTTTTAATATAAACTATTCAGACTGAGTGTTATCACTTTGAAATGCAAGCTGAAAAGTCATAATTGAAGCCAAAACAAATGACGGGCTACTTAGCCTTAATGCTTCCAGTGGACGGTTATGTCCTTTGAAGGAACCTTGTGAGAATGTTGTTCAGGGATTTATATTACAGTGAGGGTCCTAAGTGTGCAGAATACTTAAGGCTTTTTAAAAATCAATAGGCGAAAAAAAAGGAAACCTTATTCTTTCAAATGTTGAGAGCAAAAATTTGTCGATCTTATATATAAGGGGAACATATAAAAGCTTACCTACGTAATGATTTTTATTGAAAAATTTTAAGGTGCAGATACCACCAGCAGGTGATCAATCGATCAAATTTTCAGCTCTAACGGTTGTCTGGTAGTCCAGATTTGTGCTCTTGAAAATTTGATGTTTAGTTTCGATTCATCTTCACCTTAAATTTCCTCAAGAGTGTTCGTGTTGCTATTTTTTCAAATTTATTTTTGCAATAATGTTTCTTCTCCAGCGCATTAATGTTTATAGTTCTGCGCACATGATAAATGCTGTATTATAGTGACAGTTTTTACTAAAAGAACTTTTAGCACAGATGAGCACTTAAAGTTATACTTATTTTTTATGTTCTTGCTATATACTGCTTTACGTCCCCAGTGAGCGTGGCAAGTTTTCAACATAGAAGCTAAATATTCACAGCAAAGTGTATTCTATCTATATTATCTTTCATGATAGTTACAATTACTGAACACCATTAAGTGTAACCCTCAATATATTCGAAAGTGTCATACGCTTTGCAAAGCAAAGGCAAGCCTTTGCCTTCACCTTTGACATGTTTCCATCCTTTAATGACAAATTACCCCACACTAACAGGTAAAGAAAAATTAGCACTGCCTTTTAGACGTTAAATAAAATATTAAAAAAAAAACTTGGTTTGATGGCAAGTAACCTATCAGCTTGGTGTCCAGTGAAGACGATACAGGTGCAAGATAAATTTTCAATTTCTCCAACAATATTTAAAAGTCATGTTTTTTGTATAGAGAGGTTAAATTGCTAAATACAAAATATATTGTAAGCGTCAAGGGGACATTCATCAACTGTGCTATGCAAATTTTGACAACTTGCGATTGTTTTCGATTGTTTGTACGCATTTTTCGTATATAATGTATCGATAAATTTCGCCGTCCCAGTCAACACTGTTGTATCGGAATACTTAAAGAAAACACGTCTTATTCGTAGAATAGTAATCCAAACAAGAGAGCGATATATTCTCGACCTACCGCCGTGTGGGGTGACATTGGGCCTAGGGGGTGACTTTGACCGCCCTTTTCGATGCATCTCATGGCTAGTGCGGGTATCAAAAAACTATTTATATTTTTTTTTCCTAAAATATTCAACTTTTTAGATTTTGATCAATTTTTCAGCTATTTTTAATCCGATTTAAGCTCTTTTTTCGTCGATTGAAAGCTCTGACATCATTCACAATCATATTGCAATCGAATTATAAATTACAGGGATAAAAATCATTTTTTCAAAAATCTCTAAAATTCCCCTTTTTTTTATTTAAACCTGCACATATATCTTTAAAAAAAAATCGCTGGCAAAATCATTTTAGGATATCAATTTAGCATTTTTCGATATTATTTTGCAGGATGGCAACACGGGTTTATAGACCCTTTTAAACTATGATAAAAAGCGTATGAAAAGTAATGAAGTTTGGTATCCGCCTTTTGACGTGCAGTTTCCAGAACTTTTTCGCAAACCAATCAACTATTAGGGCAGATAGAACATAGTCACAACATTCTAAAGTTTAGTTATACTGGTACAAGGTTCCAAATGAATGATGAATAATAATTATCTCAAACCTGTATGGAAATGTAAGAAGGGTTCAGTCTCACCATCGGTGGATTAAGTCAGATTTTTTATTTTAAATTTGGCAGTTGCTCATCATTTGCAGACGTTTGCAATTCAATTTTGTCGATCTGGCACACAGTTGCAATTCCCTTTTTTTCTAATTTGGCACACAGTTGCCCAGTGAGACGAAATTCTTGAAAAAACTGCTGAATAGCTGCGTTAAAGTCTTTGAGTTTTTCTCTGGAGCTTGTAGAATTTGCAGGATTCACTGCAATTGGGATAAGGAAAAAAAGATACTTTAGAGACCATTTTGATAAAAATAGCAACCTTCCATTAGAAACACACACTTTTTGAAGACTTGCAATAAAAAACAGACCAAGTCTCTAGAAAAAGACCTGCTACCCAATGTGATTTATTATATCACATTGCTGCTACCAGCCCTACACCAATTACTTCAACCCAGAATTGAAGAGTAAATCTGCTCACTAGTGTAAAAATCGATTTTTCGTGTCAAAAACCAAGATTTTTTGCACGAATATATTCTAGCAATATTAACAACTTTCAAATGAAGTCGTCTGACATTATTTTCATTTGCAAAAATAATTCCTTATATTAAAAACACAAGACCTCGTGAGCGGTTATTGGACCACTAGGTATTTTTGTGTGTTCCAATAACCGCTCATGCAAAAAATTAAACAAAATTTTAAAGAAATGTCGATTTCAGTATACAACTACCGACACGAATGCCAAACGAATGGTAAAGTGTCGCTAATAAATAATAATAATAATAAGTATACAACCATCTTTATTGCAGTAGTAGTTATGGTTTGACCATAAAAAAATCAGGATAAATAACGAAATTCGAAACAATCCTTTTTTTTAGTAAATTCGTCACGAAATCTGTTTACCGTGAGCGGAAATAGGAACACTTAGATCCAGTAACAAATGCATTCATTTCATTTTTATTTTGCCGCTGATTACCTATAATTGGAGCTACATTACGACATAAAAATAGTATTGATCGACACAATAGTTATTTTATAAAAAACATTTGAACACATAACTTTCCTTAGATGAGCGGAATCTGGTGCACTGATGGTATTCAATAACTTGTATATTAACACATGAATAGAATAAGCAAATTGAATTAAGGTACCAATAAGAAAGGAATCATCAAATGAATTTTGTTGTTGACGAACATGCCCTAACAACATTGATTTTAACCTGTAAACATAAAAATCTACAAAGATGTATAACATTAACTTCATTACATCAATTTTGATTTAAAATTGGTTTACGTTTATGAAGGAATTGGGTTGTTTAGTGATGAAAAATTCACAGTTTTTTATAGCTTGATCGAAAGAACACATTTTTTCTAATTGTAACATTGTAATTGATTTTACTGCACTTTAATTTCTTAATTTTCATATAGTAAATGATTAAAAAAGATTTCATTCCGTCGACTGAATTACGTTTCAATTTACATAATGACAGCTCGTCCCGAAGTAAAATTTGCCGAGGGGTGATTCAAACGCGATTTCCATACTAAATTCAAACGTGTTTTAAAAATAGTTCCAGGGCACGAAAAATTGTGAAACTTTGGATTCTGGCTCAGTTTTTAACGAATCAGAAATGTAAAAAACAGGGTACCCTAATAATGAAAACCTTATAAAACAATATATAAAATAGCTTACTTAAGGTATCATAATGTATTTATGGGAGTAGGGCCCCCACAAGACAATAGCCCCGGGCCCCCAAAATTTGTAAATCCGGCCTTGTGTAGGGGGAGATCCCCCAGTACCGGACAGCACCCAATACCGGACAAAGTCGAAAAATTGAGAAATCATGGTCCAATCAAGATGGTGTATTAGTAGAAAAGAAAGCTATTGAGGAGACTAATGTTTGCGTAGAATAACACATCCTTGAAATATGCATGCTTTTTGTAAAAAGTAGAAAAGTTTGGAAACCTTAAAAAAAATGACGTATCGCCATAATTATGAGCCTTTTTAGTAATTATTTTGAATATGATAAAATACTTTGGATCACGCAAACATGATCAAACATAATCCTCATTTGATAGTATGAATTTATTTTGTACCATAATTGAACTAAATGTGGACAAATTACAATCTTGGTTAAGCACCTAATGTCCCCCAGTTTCGGACAGCTTGATTTGTTATGTGATATCTTTGTAATTATTGCACCAGTGTTTCAAAATACATTCATTTTTCATGGATTCCGTCGATCATGGTATCAAACATGCAATAAAATTAAGAAGAATGAACATTCAGAACAACATCGTAAAATGTGCTATTTTTCATCATATATGAATGAGGTTTTTGATGGACATCTTGCAAAATAAGAATAACTCAAATTGTTCTTGTAAATGTTGTAAATGCTTTGAATTAGCAATTATATACTATTCCTATTGTAAAAACATTCAATGATGTTCAAATTTTCAGAATTCGAGCCATTCCAGATTGTGTCCGGTAATGGGTGCCACCTTTCAAGATCGATCAATTTGGTACTAAAATACATCATCAAAATGCAATGTCAAAATTCATTTTTATATATTCAAATTTATTTTTGTACACTATAAAAAGAATAATATTTATCATAAATGAGTAACAGATACACATAAAACCAATATTTTTCGAATTATGAATTTAATGGCTTAAGTGTCCGGTACTGGGGGATCTCCCCCTATAGTATACAGTATTGGACAAAACATTTGCAACTTTTTCGATTTTCCATACAAAATGACCATCTTTGGTAAGCTAGATCTCAGTTATATATCGTTCGATTTGAATGAAATTTTCACAGATATAACTTGAATTTTAACATATATTTTTGAGTGATTTTTCCAATCACGGGTTTATAAATTATAACGGTTTATCTAAAGTGAAATTTTCGACGAAAAATTCAAAACTATTTATCTCAAAATCTGATAGCCCTACACAAAAACTGTCTTCAGCAAACTTGTTCACCTTGTTAAAATCTACAACTTTGCTGAAGATACCATGAAGCTATTCCTTCAATATGTTTAGTTGTGTCATTTATAAAAAATCGTCAAAAAATTGACTTTAGTCAAACCGTTACTGCTTTTGAACTTGTGATTGGAAAAATTACTCAAAAATATATGTTAAAATTCAAGTTATGTCTGATGTTCTGCCAAAATTTCATTCAAATCGGTCTATAAATAACTGAGATTTAGCTTACCAAAGTTGGTCATTTTGTATGGAAAATCGAAAAAGTTGCAAATGTTTTGTCCAATACTGTAGCTGCCCGCTTACCCTTAAATAAACCAGAAAACTTCCAGCGTTTTTGTGAGCCACAATGCGAATGGATTGATTTTTTTATTTTTTTTATTGAAACCCTATAGGGGCATAATTACTATCTTTCCCCTATATCTAACACTGAGCGCTTAGATATCGTCTGTGATGTGATGGCTAGTAATTTCTTGTAACGTTTTGTGCGCTCCGGGAAAAGTCACGTTGTTGATAAATGAATATCCTGGATCCACGCACATACAAAACATCTTCCTTGATAAGAGCTATTAACCCTCTTTTTCCCACGACTTTGATTGACAATTTCTTGAAGTGCTTGAGCAAATAATGTTGCAAATGGTCTACACCAGGCCTGCCCAACCTTTTTGAACCGCGGGCCAAATCGCAGAAATAATTTTGTGTCGCGGGCCACATTTTTAAACGCACAAATATTTCCATAAAGTCTGGCAAAAGCCTGTAAATGAAGTTCAAAAAACCTGACAAAAATCAGTGAATGGAGTCAATTTCATTTGAAGAAATCGAAAAAAGAAAAGCTTAACAGCAATTAAGCATTCTGCTGGACATTGTGAAAATCCCTTACAAAATTATATGATAATATAGTCCAAAATATTTAGAATAGAATCTATCCTAGAATGATACTAGAATTTTTTTCAAACGTACTCCGAATTTTGTCAGTATCCGACTTAAAATTCTTAGCATGAACCGGAATGATAAACTCTGATCACGCTTTTACGAAAATCCTGGTAGGAAGTGGTAAAGAAAATCACATTTCTTTAATCGCAGTACTCAGTTGAGATAAAATGTCATGTCAAATGGGGCTCTCTGAATTATTTTTTTTTACCCATCCACTCAAGGAATTGCTTTATTTTTCTCGAGCGAAACAGCAAACTCAGTTTTATCCACGAAAGTCGTGTCCAGAATTCTTAAAAAATCCTGTTCAAGATTTTGTAAAATGCCCGCCTTTTCTATAATCCTATCAAGGATAAATGTCGAATCAATGAATGAATGTACAGTGATACCTCCATGAGTCGATGTTCCATGACTCGATATCGACTCATGGAACCATACTAAAAACAAAATTTCATGGTTACTATTACTATACATACTAAAAACAAAATTACATGGTTAGGGACCATCATCCCTATAAGCAGGTTTGCAAAGGATTGCTGTTCCATGACTCGATATTTCCATGAGTCGATGGTCCCTTCAATATCGACTCATGGAGGTTTCACTGTAGATGGAAGTCATGGTAGAAATATTGTTGAAACACTCCGAATTCGAGATTTTGAATTTGAATCATCCATACAATTCGATATCTAAGAAGGTTAAAAAACAAAACAATTTAAATAATTACTAAGCTAGAATATGATATTGAAACTAAATTGAAAATTTAATAGTCTTGGTATGGTAACTTTGGGTTGGTAGAATATTCAGCGGGCAAAATATAAGAAGAATCTTCGAACCCTCCGCGGGCCGCAAAAAATGGAGTCGCGGGCCGGATGCGGCCCGCGGGCCGTACGTTGGGCAGCCCTGGTCTACACTTTTCGAAATCGGTTTATTTTTTTGTTTGATTGTTTATCAATAGTTTTACTATTGAAACTCTTAGTTTACTTTTGGATTAATCTGCTGAGTATAGAATATTGTAGTAACTATGTATTGCATAGCATTCATCTGGTTCTCAAGTTTGTCGAAAACGAATGGAGCTCTGGAACCACCATGGAAAAGAGAGGGTTAAATTGATTGTCCTCATTTATTCAGTATTGAAGCATATTGGCATCAATTCGCTCACAGACGGTTATTCGCTCACTTCTCAACTACAATTCAAATACAATTATGATCGATGTATGCGATCGATCGATACGTTGCCTCTTATAGAATATCATTATCATCATCGTTTTCAATTGAACGATAACTCACAAACCCGTAATCATCAACTCAGATAATGATCAAGAACCCATTTGGGCAGTTTGTGCAAGTGAGCTAAACAGATGATTCATGGTACTCAGTAAATAATGGAAATGATTTCGATATCACCATATAGCGTGAATAGCAATCCTTTCTAATAGTTGCCACTAGTTTTAACATTCAGTTTTAAAGTCATGTTCAGTAGCATAACATTTTGTAGCAGAATTGAAATTTTATGAGCATAATTTACAATTCATAATTGCAATCCTGTTAGCCAATTTGAGTGACTTAAAACTCAATGGCTGTGTATGATCAATCTTGTGTAGCAAATTTAGAGTCATTAGATTACAAACAATATTGATACAAACTTATGATTTTTTTCATCAATATTTTTATCAGAATTTTATCAGGTATTAACATTTCACTCAATTCAGTGTCCACATATTTCCGCATATGAACGATATTGCCACGAAAACCGATCGAAAGAATAAGATAGCTTATCAGTGAGATACTGTTATTCGAAACAATGCTCTTCTCGGTAGAAACAATCACATCTGTCGCTTTCCTATCCGCAACATGGGCTAACCATGCAGATCTCCTTTATCTCTCTCGACTATAAATAGGGCCTTGAGGTCACTCACCGCTTCAAAATTGAACTACTATCCAGAGAAGAAAGTTAAGTTTTATATTCAAGTGACAAAGTGACAGAAAACTAAGTGTATTCAATAGTTGTTTTAAATAAGTGTGTTAATAAGTGTCCAAAATCAAAATGCCTGCCATCACGAACCAGATGACTCCAATTCGTCACGTTCTGGATTTGTCCAAGGAGGAGAAACGACAGTTTTTAGATTCGTTCGACACCATCATGTCGGACTGTGATGGTGTTGTGTGGGACTTTATCGGCCCCATTCCCGGCGTTGACAAAGCCCTACCGCTGCTTAAGAAGAAGGGCAAGAAGCTCGCCTTCATCTCCAACAATGGAATGCGCACCATGGAGGAGTACAAGCAGAAATTCCTCAAGTTGGGGATTCCATCACATGAGCTGGACATTGTCCATCCGGCTCTGACCACAGTACGTTATCTGAAAGCGATCAACATGACGGATGCGGTCTATTGCGTTGCTACCGAGGTGTTCAAAGACTATCTCCGAAACGAGCAGTACACGGTCCTAGATGGGGTATGTAGCTTTGCTTGTGTGTTAAACCACCGTGATCTAACCATGTTGCCTTTTCCCTTCAACAGCCTGACGATCGTTTCGCTGACGAAAGAGCGGCCGATTCGGTTCGCGTGTTCACGGATTTCTTCACGGAATCGGACAGCCCCCGGGTTGGTGCGGTCGTTTTGGATATTGACGTGAACATCTCGCTGGCGCATTTGATGAAAGTCAAGTGCTATCTGGAACGGAATCCGGACTGCATCCTGATTGCGGGTGCCACCGACTATATCGTTCCCCTGGGCGATCGAATGGACGTGATCGGACCGGGCTACTTCATCGACATCCTGGAACGGGCCACTGGCCGTGAAGCGTTGATTCTCGGCAAACCGGGTCAAGCTTTGGCCGACTTTGTTCTGGAACAGTTCAACGTAAAGCGACCCAAGCGAGTGCTGTTCATCGGTGACATGCTGCCGCAGGACATGGGCTTCGCATCGTTATGCGGGTTCCAGAAGCTCCTGATGCTCAGCGGAGGCACCACCCTGGACATGGTCCGGGCGCAAAAGGTGCCTGCACAGCTGCCCGACTTTTACATGAACAGCTTCGCCGATTTTATCCAGCTGTACAAGGATGTACAATAATGGTTAAACGATTTCTATTAGTTTTGAATGAATCTATTCCACGTTGCAGCTGGATTGCAACTTCACTTCTTCGGGAGTGTTAGTGCGCACCGCCTAGTAAGTGTTACTGTGTAACCACTGGCCTATGACTTTGCATATTTTGTAAGGGTGTACACATCGATGTGATATTTTTACAATAAAATGTGATATGATTGTAAGTGTAATTCAATTGTTTTTTTTTTATTTACTCGGAGGGAAGAAGCGAAGACGAATGCAGCAAAGCAAAAAGAGATCTAAAATAATGATATACCTCGAATGCAATGGTCTTAATAAGGAATTGGATTACTTTCAGTGCACCAGTATCCGCTCATGCCCCTATTGCCGCCCACTAGTGTGAAAATTGATTTTTCGTGTCAAAAACTAACATTTTTCGCACGGATATTTTTAAGCAGAAATAACAACTTTCAAATGAAGTCGTCTGACATTATTTTCATTTGATAAAATAATTATTTATAATGACCTCGTGAGCGGTAATTGGATCACTAGGTATTTTTATGTGTTCCAATAACCGCTCATGCAAAAATAATAAACAAAATTTTAAAGAAATGTAGATTTTTGTATACAGCCCTCTTTATTGCAGTAGTAGCTATAGTTTGACCATAAAAAACATCAGCTTAAATAATGAAATTCGAAATAATGCATTTTTTAATAAGTTCGTCACGAAATCTGTTTACCGTGAGTGGAAATAGGAAAACTTAGATGCAGTAAGAAATGCATTTAAATATGTTGTCATAAAAGTTTTTCAAATTTATTTTTATTTTGCCGCTGCTTACCTATACTTGGAGCTACATTGAGACACAAAAATAGAATTGATAGACACAAGAATTATTTTGTAATAATCTTTTGAACACATAACTTCCCCTAAATGAGCGGAATATGGTGCTCTGATGGTACTCCGTTTAATGTTGCGTGCAAATCTGATCTAAATTGGCTTCAAATGCGGTAACACAAAGTGGTCAAACGATACAGTTTCACTGAAACAGGCATAGGAATCCACATAATCCTGGAAATAGATTTTGTCAGTTTCTGATTCTAAATTCTATGTAATAATATGTAAAATGTAATAAAAAATAGACAGGTTTAAATTAAATCATGAACAGGATTCCCAAAGAATTCTGGAAACGACTTTCAATGATAACACGGCCAGGATTCTCATAGAATCTTTAACGGAATTCTCACAGAATCTTCAACAGGGTTCTTTCAGAATCTTCAACAGGATTCCATAGATTTCTAGCCAGAATTTCGATTTCAATACGTAATTTTCTTAATGCCTTCTTTTCCATGGTACCTTCAGAACTCCATTGATGTTGGACAAACTTGAGGCAAACCGAACCATGTGTAATAGTTACTAGAATATGATTATATTCTCATCAGATTGATCCAAAAGTCAACTTATTTTAACAATAGTAAAACTTTTGATAAAACAGCAATGTACTTATGAAAAACAATTATTTTTTTGAACTGATTTCGAAAAAATTAGAACATTTGCGTCATTGTTTGCGTTTGTTATAAAAGCTTGAGTGTGATTTATTCAAATCTAATTCAACAAATATGTTTGTTGGATATAGTCAATCAAAGTTGTGGGAAAAAATGAATGGGTAGAATACTTATGAAAAACAGCATTTTCAAAGATAAGGATTCTGAAATGGATATTGAGCGAGATTCTGGAGGAATTCTAGGCACAATTATTAAATAAATCCTGGAATTTTCTCTTTATTCTGACCAAGATTTTCACAAAAAATGATCAGGATTTTCACAAATTCCTTACAAGGTCCAATATAGGGCTACGAATAATACTAGGCCGGGTTCTGGCAGAATTCTGAGTATGTTTCGTATAAAATACCGGGAATCATTCTCACAAATGCCGAAATTCTGGGGGAAATTCTTAAAAATAGCCAGGTCAAGATTTTTTCGGGATTTCCTACAAAATGCTTAGCAGCAATTTTTTTTTGATTTCTGCTAAAGAAATTTGCTTCATTTACTGACTTTTTTCTGATTCCATGCCAATCTTTGTGCATTTAGGCTTGCCACACAAAATTGTTTCTGCGATTTAGTCCACGGTTCAAAAAGGTTGGGCAGATCTACTTTAGCCAGTGCTCAAGAATTCTAGATGGTCTACTCTGACTGAAAGTTTATTTGTATATTGGTAGACTTCGATCCTATGAGCCAGAAAACATTATTTGTCATACTGTAGTAGAGACCGAAATTGAAATGATTAAATCTGAAAGAGTCTTACGAAATGATGTCGAAGGATTATATCGATCTAGAGATTTCAAAGATCTTAAAGATTTGAACTTGGTTCAACTGTAATAGTAGTAATTGATTGTTATTGCCATATAACTTGTTCAGTCAGATTGAACTAAATCAATGAACGGCGTACTTTCTCACAATCATGGGAACTGATGAAATTATTATCGTACTAATTACTGGCGAGTAGGGGAAGGGGTGGTAAAATGAAAACCTTAAGAATATTATCTAGTTTATAATAGAAAAACGAGGAATTTGTACAGTTCTATCGCACATCGTCAATAATAGGGATGTTATCTATAGCAGTGACACGAATTCAGGCTAAAATAGCCAAATTTTCATATATTTTTAACCCATTCAAACATAAAAACAATTATCAAATTTGACATCATATCATAACGATATTCACCTCACTAAAAAACCTAAAGACCTTCGAGCTAAAAGTTACGTCAGTTGTGTAAAACCTGTAGACGAATTCTAAAAAAAGGCAATCCAACTGATTTTGTAATATAAAAATACTAAAAAAAATGGAATAATTGAAAAAAGCAGATACAGGTCGGACTCGATTATCCGGAGTATCGATTTTTTTTCACTCCGGAAAATCGAATCCTCCGGTTAATCGAATCACTAAGAAAAAAATGAAATCTTCGATTAAAGAACTTAAATATTCTCTTTTTTGTTGTTTTATTTAACTGTTGCGGCGGCGTAACCAGAAATTATTTCTAGGAACAGTAGGGGTCTTTACAAGATTTTTTTTTTGACCAGCATACACAAAAAACACTTTTTCAAACCCCCCTTTTCTTAAATAGGTTCAAAACTGCAAAACCATCCATATTGTTTATTACAATACCAAATTATCTCAGATTTATGCATAAAAATTGAAAAACAAAAACATCGAAATACTAATTCCGGATAATCGAGTCTAAAATTCCGGTTAATCGAATCCCGGATAATCGAGTCCCCGGATAATCGAGTCTCCGGATAATCGAGTCCGACCTGTATACGGAACTTAATGTTTATAGGATTTTTTACAGAATACTTCGGGGATTACATAGTAACTAGACTGGCCCGGCTTTGGTACTGTTTGGTTCAGGAAAATTGTTAAGCACGTTCAATTAGACCCAGAAAGTCAAAAACACTACTTGATATAATAGTGAACAATATTGTAGAAGGTTGTATCATGATTAAAATTGATAAAGTTAGTGTTTTAACTCTCTGAAGTACATCATACGGAGCAACCAATTGAGTTGGAATTTGGAGACAGCTTTTTTCTTACCCTAAGGCTCTAGGGGGTGCCCTGTTGAGTTTTACGACTTTTTTTGTTTAAGGGTCAGTGTTATGGTAACCATTCCAGAAAAAATGTGATGAAAATTCAGTTCAACGCTTCAATTCAATTCGGTGTTAGATATTTATGGATTTATTAGAAAAAATCTAAATGCAATGCAGGGAAATTTCTACTGAAATTCCGGTATCAATTTGTGGGGAAAACCTAGGAGAAGTAGTTATTCTCTTGAAAGAAATGCTACCCGAATAGAAGAAAATGACTAATATAATTGGGTTATTTGCAATCAAACTCGAATTTGATTAAAAGTTATACCAGGGATTTTTTTTTTTGAAAATCTACTCTTCAAAGTTTCAGGAGTCTTCAGCCTCACTGTTTCTACAGAACTACTGCAAAATAAACCACAAGTTCTTTCGTTGCTAAAGCGGTCATTAGTCTATCTCAAATCACAATCATTAAAGCATTAAAATCTATTTTAGAGACTTTTTCGAGTATTCGTCTATGTCTAAGTTCATCACCTTCAAGAATTCCTTTATCCAAGAAATGTCTTAAGGCATTCATTTTTGACCTCTTTGACAAAATACATCTGTAATTTTGTTTCCGTGAGGATGTCTATGCCAAGAATAAGAAGAAGAATTCCATTTGGGAATTTCATTCAACACATTTTTAATGGATTCTTCACCTAATTCATCATTTGTTTTCTGATGTGATCCTATTTCCTCATCACCTTCAGAAATTTATCTTGTTTATTTGTCCAGACAATCGCTTCTCTATATATTTCTGGATTTATTCCAGCATACTTCTTAGAATTCACGTAACATTTACTATAAGAATATGTCCAGGAATTTCTCAAAAAATTTTCTACCATGTAGGAAAAACTACTGTAGGAAAATTACCTAAACTTGTCCAGAGTTCTACAAGCAAGTTTTTCAAGGATTTCTTCCTCTAAAATGCATAAAAAAATCCTCCACATGTCTGTTGTTATTTGATTTTTTCTGATAGGTAACACAGAGCAACAAAAATGTCCCTGTACGTCACAATTTTTAGTTACAGGTCGCCAAAGTTGTAAACTGATTATGATGTTTACATGAAATTTAATGTATGATTTACCAAACTATTTTTGTGATCTTATTCAGCAAGCATGCAAAATATGACTTAAACTTTCATTTCAGATATAATTTGGTTGAAATTGCACGATTAAATTTAGATTAAATTGATTTTTCAACATGCTTGCAGTCTCCATACAAAACTTTTCGTTTCTTCGTTTCTCTTATATGGCAAAATACAATACTTTTCGTAATCACCAAAAAATAACATTTGCTGTCCGGCATTGTTGCAACATGCCCTGCCCATCGTATCCTTCCAGCTTTGGCCACCTTCTGGATACTGGGTTCGCCGTAGAGTTGGGCGAGCTCGTGGTTCAGCCTTCGCCGCTACACACCCGTTCCTGCACACCGCCGAAGATCGTCCTAAGCACCCGACGTTCGAAGACTCCAAGTGCTTACAGGTCCTCCTCGAGCATCGTCCACGTTTCATGCCCGTAGAGGATTACCGGCCTTATGAGCGTTTTGTACATGGTACATTTGGTGCGGGCGTGAATCTTTTTTGACCGCAGCTTCTTCTGGAGGCCATAGTAGGCCCGACTTCCACTGATGATGCGCCTCCGTATTTCACGGCTAACGTTATTGTCAGCCGTCAGCGAGGATCCAAGGTAGACGAACTCGTCGACCACCTCGAACGTATCCCCGTCTATCGTAACACTGCTACCTAGGCGAGCCCTGTCGCGCTCGGCCCCACCAGCTAGCATGTACTTTGTCTTGGCTGCATTCACCACCAGTCCAACTTTTGCTGCCTCGTGTTTCAGGCGGGTGTACAGGTCTGCCACCTTTTCAAATGTTCGGCCGACGATGTCCATATCATCCGCAAAGCAAACAAATTGACTGGATCTCGTAAAAATCGTACCCCGGCTGTTAAGCCCGGCTCTCCGCATAACACCTTTTAGCGCAATATTGAACAACAGGCACGAAAGTCCATCACATTGTCGTAGTTCCCGGTGGGATCTCAACGAACTGGAGTGTTCGCCTGAAACCTTCACACAATTTGGCACACCTTTCATCGTCGCTCTTATCAGTCTCGTGAGCTTCCCGGGAAAGCTGTTCTCGTCCATGATTTTCCATAGCTCTACGCGGTCGATACTGTCGTATGCCGCCTTGAAATCGATGAAAAGGTGATGCGTTGGGACCTGGTATTCACGACATTTTTGGAGGATTTGCCGTACAGTAAAGATCTGGTCCGTTGTCGATCGGCCGTCAACGAAGCCGGCTTGATAACTTCCCACGAACTCGTTTACTACGGGTGACAGACGACGGAAGATGATCTGGGATAATACTTTGTAGGCCGCATTTAGAATGGTGATCGATCGAAAGTTCTCACAATCTAACTTGTCGCCTTTCTAGTAGATGGGGCAGATTACCCCTTCCTTCCACTCCTCCGGTAGCTGTTCTGTTTCCCAGATTGTGCCTATCAGCCGGTGCAGACAAATGGCCAGCCTTTCCAGACCCATCTTTATGAGTTCAGCTCCGATACCATCCTTACCAGCAGCTTTATTGTTCTTGAGCTGGTGAATGGCATCCTTAACCTCCCTCAAAGTGGGGGCTGGTTGGTTTCCATCTTCCGCAGTACTGACGAAAGCATTTCCTCCGTTGTCCCGTCCTTCATTACCTGTGCTCTCAGCACCATTCAGATGCTCGTCGAAGTGCTGCTTCCACCTTTCGATCACCTCACGCTCGTCCGCCAGAATGCTCCCATCCTTATCCCTGCACATCTCGGCTCGCGGCACGAAGCCGTTGCGGGATGCGTTGAGCTTCTGATAGAACCTACGCGTTTCCTGAGACCGGCACAGCTGTTCCATCTCCTCGCACTCCGTCTCCTCCAGGCGGCGTTTTTTCTCCCGAAAGAGGCGGGTCTGCTGTTGCCGTTTCCGTTTATAGCGTTCCACGTTCTGCCGGGTCCCTTGCTGCAGCATGACCGCCCACGCTGCATTCTTCTCCTTCAAAACCTCCTGGCACTCCTCGTCGAACCAATCGTTCCGTCGACTCCGTCCCACGTACCCGATGTTGCTCTCAGCTGCATCGTTGATGGCTGCTTTTACTGTTCTCCAGCAGTCCTCAAGAGGGGCTTCGTCCAGCTCACCCTCTTCCGGTAATGCAGCCTCGAGTTGCTGCGCGTATGCCGCTGCGACATCCGGTTGCTTGAGCCGCTCTAGGTCATACCGGGGCGGCCGTCGGTACCGTACGTTGTTAACGACGGAGAGTTTTGGGCGCAGTTTGACCATCACCAGATAGTGGTCAGAGTCGATGTTAGCGCCACGATAGGTCCTGACGTCGATAATGTCAGAGAAGTGCCGACCATCAATCAAAACGTGGTCGATTTGCGATTCTGTCTGCTGTGGTGATCTCCAGGTGTATCGGTACGGAAGGCTGTGCTGGAAGTAGGTGCTACGAATGGCCATATTCTTGGAGGCGGCAAAATCAATTAGTCGTAGGCCGTTTTCGTTCGTCAGCCGGTGGGCGCTGAACTTTCCAATCGTCGGTCTGAATTCCTCCTCCTGGCCAACCTGAGCGTTTAGATCTCCTATGATGATTTTGACGTCGTGGCTTGGGCAACTGTCGTACTCGCGTTCAAGCTGCGCGTAAAAAGCGTCTTTATCATCATCAGTGCTCCGAGTGGGCTACACGTTATTATGCTGAAGTTGAAGAACCGGCCTTTGATCCTCAACTTGCACATTCTCTCATTGATCGGCCACCACCCGATCACGCGCCTCTGCATATCACCCATCACTATAAAAGCTGTTCCCAGCTCATGTGTATTGCCGCAGCTCTGGTAGATGGTATGGTTACCTCTAAACGTTCGCACCATTGATCCCTTCCAACACACTTCCTGCAACGCTACGGCCGAATCCACGGTCCTTCAGCACGTCGGCGAGTATGCGTGTGCTCCCGATTGAAGTTAAGAGATTTACAGTTCCACGTACCGAGCTTCCAATCGCTAGTCCCTTTAGCGGTTACGGCGAAAATTGAAACATTTCGTGTGAAATGTTTCCCATACAACGAGAATGTCCGGAATTTGAAGCTGTCCGTAATATGAATCAAAACGGTATTTTGATGCTTGAGACAAAAATGTGTTCCGCCGTGTTATTAAACAAACCACATTTTGTTTATAACTAGAAACTAATACATTGGACGTGGTGCACTTTCCGACACTTTTTAATGGGATCAGCTAATTTTTTTGTCCAGTGTAACGGCGCCTGACATGCGAGTTCAATAAATATTGATTCCTGAAATGTTGTTTTCCTATACTTTTCTTTCATTCTTTATTACATCTGCTTGCCCGGGGCAAATGTCTAAAATGTCTATCTGGTATGAAAAATATAAATAAATCAATATGGTAAAATTGTAAATGTTTTTTTTTTCTGAATTATCTTGTTTGAAAGGTAGGAAGAAAGGAAAAGGTTTCGACCGTGATTGTTTTGTAAAATTTTGCAGTAGAGAAGCTAGGCAAAATACAGGACGCTTCGATGCTTACTGACTTTAAAATGGCTTGCTCAATTTTCACCACCTAATTAAAAAAAAATCAATCTTGTCGCTCCCTTGCGACGCCTGTGCACCTATTCGTTCCCATCATTTGCTTCTATAGACTCCCTTTACCTTTGAGTCGCATGACCGCTACAGCCATGGAACAAAAAAAAATGGTAGGAAGAAAATTATACCATTTGATAAAAGATAATTTTAAATTTCTTGAAAAAAATGAAAAATCCTCAAAAGACGATTCTAGTAGTTGCAATAGAATAAGAATGTAAGATTTCAGACTAATTCTGGTGATATCAATCATCTTATTTCAATACATTTATTCAATACAGTTATTGGTTCTTCGACAGACATTCTTTATTACACTTACACTAGTTATTTATATCGATACTCACAGAGGTAAGTAATTAAATGCTTTCCCTAAATATATCCTTAGAAAACTGATCACAAAATAGCTATATTTATTTAGATATCTAGTAGTCCCATGGAAATGTTCTACATTGATTATCACAACCAATCAATCACATTGAAGTGCATATGGCTATTCTATGAGTAATATTCCTTATCAATCTGATGATTTCAATCAGCAATCTTTACTCGCAAATATCCTGGTAGAGCTGAATGAAATCTGCAAAGCTGTCTGCGTAGAAATCAGGTAATTCTTCCGGTTTGTTGTGAGCCTTCAACATCTCTAACGTAGTTCCGCCACTTAGCAGGAGTAGCTTTTGGAATCCACAGCGCGATCCGAACCCCATATCTTGCATGAGCCTATTGAAAGTGAATTTTAAATCAATGATTAGTAAATAAACTTCTTCTTCTTTCTGGCGTTACGTCCCAACTGGGACAGAGCCTGCTTCTTGGGGAAGACAGTTGAAAGTCAAAACTGAGTTTAACATCTATAACGATAGCTAGATACATTTTACATGTGATTGCGCTTCTATTGCAGACTAGTATTTTATTATGATGATAGTGATATATTATAATCAGAGATGGTAGAATGTGTCTGACAAAAGTCGGTACCTATGTTTAGTCCTGTATAGCGTCTGAACAGTAGAAGCGTAATTTGCAACTCTGATAACGACAGAGCAAAGAAAACTCAACTTTTTCGTTTGAAATATAAACAACCAGTATTTTCATTAAGATTTTAAAAGAAATATTCTAGAATGATCTAATCTTAATACACCTTCTTTTTCTTCTGGGCATTAACGTCCGCACTGGGACAGGGCCGTCTTCTCAGCTTAGAATTATTGTAAGCACTCCTTCTTCTTTCTGGCGTTACGTCCCAACTGGGACAAAGCCTGCTTCTCAGATTAGTGTTCTTATGAGCACTTCCACAGTTATTAACTGAGAGCTTACTGTGCCAATGACCATTTTTGCATGCGTATATCGTGTGGCAGGTACGAAGATACTCTATGCCCTGGGAATCGAGAAAATTTCCTTTACGAAAAGATCCTCGACCAGCGGGATTCGAACCCACGACCCTCAGCATGGTCATGCTGAATAGCTGCGCGTTTACCGCTACGGCTATCTGGGCCCCTTAGTAAATAAACTACTTATCTTCAAATATCGTAATACTTACATATCTCCGATGAACAGTGTTCTCTCCGGCTGTGTCACGTTAAACTGTTCCAGAATGAACTGCGCCAGGGCTTGTCCAGGCTTTCCGAGTACCAATGCCTCCCGACCGGTTGCCCGTTCCAACATTTCCAGGAAGTATCCGGGTCCAATCACATCACGGCCATTGCTTCCCAGAGGTACGATGTAGTCTGTAGCACCGGCTAGGAGCAAACAATCGGGATTTCGCTGCAGATAACATTTGGCGCGCATCAGGTGAGCCAACGAAACGTTGCAATCCAAATCCATCACAACAGCGCCAACCTTAGGACTGTCGGTTTCTTCAAAGTATTCCGTAAACACTCGAACGGAATCAGCTGCCCTGTCGTCGGAGAACTGTTCCGTAGGCTGCAAATTTGATTAGGGATTGTTTATTAAAAATTGTTCGATTAAATGATTTATTTGTCCTTTGACTTACCCCATCCAAAACCACGTATCCTTCGTTGCGCAAATAATCTTTGAAGACCTCTGTTGCAATGCAGTAGACCGCATCTTGCATGTTGATTGCCTTCAGGTATCGAACCGTTGTCAACGCCGGGTGGACAATTTCCAGCTCATGGGAAGGTATTCCAAGTTTGAGAAACTTCTGCTTGTATTCCTCCATGGTGCGCATGCCGTTATTTGAGATGAACGCCAGCTTCTTACCTTTCTGCTTCAGCAGTTGCAATGCTTTGTCCACGTTGGGAATCGGACCGGTGAAGTGCCAAACGACTCCGTCACAATCAGACATGATGGTATCGAACGATTGCGAGAATTCACGCTTCTCCTCCTTGGACAGGTCCAAGATGTGACGGATTTGTCCTTTAGGGTACTTCATGATGATTGGACTTGAGTAGATCGAAATGAATTACGATGAACGTAGAATAAATTTTAAACTGTTTAGAGCGAGCGCAGTCAACCTGTCTATCCAAAATCAAGTTTGGAACTGATGAACTGTCCGACCCGGAGCGACCTTTAATAGAGCTGTGCACCACCTTTGCCTGTCCCGTAGGAATTTTCCATCGAGGTGCTTTCATTACAGTTGGTTCCATTTAGGTACGGATACCTTCGTTACTAATACAGTAAAGAACCGTTTCGGTGACGGATCCTTCGACCAAAATCTTCCGTTGTTCCAGGTAAGGTAGGTCATGATTACCTGCCATTGAAAGACTTTGGCCTAAGGATAGAGGATGTAGGAAACTGCAAAAACAATCAATACAGACCTATGGTATTGCATTATGTTCATTGAAACTAGTTTGATATTAATTAGAAATTAAACGATTGTTTAATAAATTTAAGATATAGTTTATCGATTTAGTTGAATATGTTATGGGAAATTTGTACTTATACTCGCTACAACTTTTATTTTAAATATAAACATCACTGACATTTCATAGACAAATAAACAGTAGGTACTTTCAATACTGAACTCTAATACAAACTCTAATGGCATAATATATACATTCAAGAGTGATTTGTTTCAAAGTTTGCCTGATTTTCAATCATTTATCAACTCACCAAGAACATTTATATTCACCTAATTTAAACTATGCCACAATCCTAATAGCTTTTGAATGACAAAAAAGGTCAATCAAGTTTAGTTGACGCAATTAATACAGTACTGACCCGATTTTGTCAGCCCCCGATTTTATCTGCCCCCGATTTTGTCTACCCCCGATTTTGTCAGCTTTTTGACCCGATTTTGTCAGCCTATTTTAAATTTATCAAAAAATTGTTATCGTCGTGTTTTACCACGTTTACATTAAAATTGATGATGATGTTTGATGTCATGCTCGCATGAGCGTAGCCAGAGGGGACAATGGCAATGTCTTTTATTAAGTGTTAAAAATCGGTATTACCAAATTAATGGAGGCGGGAGCCCCTGATAAAAAAAACTGGCTACGCACATGTCCATCGCTCTTTTAAAAGTCCATATAATCATGTAATAAGTCAAAATTTGAAAACAGGAACCAAATAAAATGACCCGATTTTGTCAGGTTCCCCATTTTGTCAGCCTAAAATTCATCGAGGGGCTGATAAAATCGGGTCCTTACTGTAATACTCTAGAACTTCTTTATTTTTAGTGTCTGTTTAGTTGTGCTTACGTACCTCTCAGAATATTGGAAAATATTTATTCGCCATGTGATACAACAATCGCTAGATTCATTGTCAAGAGCGCCAAAGTGTGAAAAAAAATGCGTACGCACCACAACAAACGAGCACGCTGTGCAATGTGAATGCCTAGCATTCGTAGTAAGCACATGTTATAGTGCGTAGTCGTAATCAACTCGCAAATTCTATGAAAATGATGGTTACGGATGCAAAAATCTAGCAACGAGTTTTATTCGGTTAAATAATTTGAAACTATGGCTAATTACTACAAGACATATCAAAATAAGACAGTAATTGACCATCCATATACCACGTGGACACTATTTGAACAATCATATATTACAACTGATTTTACCAAACGGACCTGAATACTGACGAAGGAGTCGTTTTCTAGTTCAGTAGATTTCACTTTAACACTAGATGTAAAATGGTATGCTGGGTTATCGTTCATCAACACCCTGTCAATAAGTTATTTGATTTCAATATATGAACTGTCTAAAATTATGGTTGATCAGAAATAATTGAAAATCAGATTCTCAAGATTACCAGGGTATAATTACTGTTCATAACTCAGTAAATAATAAGTATCCTTGAAAATGGAAGCTTACTTTGTAAATTGATATTTTATTTTTTCATATTATTGTTGACTAAATATCAATGTTTATCAACCTAGACGAGTTTTTCTTATCTACACTGTGCAAATGTAAAAACATTGAAAAAAAATCTATAATCCGCTATCTAAAGAATGAGAACCTTTTAACGCTATAAACTTACACTCCAAATCGGGGTTATTTGTTGATTAATCAATTAGGCTTAAATAAAAAAAAATAGTTCAAGTGTCATCAAGTGAAATGATAACAAAAAGAAAACTTATGTAATATTTGTTTTCGGAAAACATTAAATTATTATCAAACAAATCAAAAATAAAACAAACATGTGCAGTTAATACCAAAATTGGAGACAATACACAGTTCGAACGAAACGTGTAAATTTCATAGACATATAATGCACATAATTGGAGCGTGGAATATCATGGATATTTACATGATATGTTATGTAAACTTCAATTATATGTCATGTAATACAACAGGATTCTGTGAGATTACATGACATATAACACATTATTACATGACTTCAGATTACATGACGTGTAATCTTTATCATTTTTAACAGTGTACTGAAAAATTGGATTGAAATGGAGCAATGACTTCGGTTCAACGATGTCTGTACTATTTTAAAAGGCAAACTTGAGATAACATATCCTATGACTATAAGTGAATGCTATATGGTTGAAGTTTAAAAAAAAATGATTGCAATGTTTAGTTTATCACGTGGATATTGCATCTTTCGTGGACTAGCGTGGACTTTTCCGTACTCGCTATCCCTCTCTAAGTTGTCCATGTGGTATATGGACGGCTCTTGTTTTGTCTTGTGATGGGCTTCGTGGCCTTGCGGTTAGCGGCGTTAGTTATCTAGGCGTATTTTGCCACGGGGTGTGAAAAAAAAAACTACAAATGAACTTTAACACTTCACTTTTTGCAAAAAAAAAAAAATAAAATACTAAAATCACTAAGGTGAGCAAATACGGGGTGTGGGTTCGATTCCCACTCCAGTCGGTGAAAACTTTTCGTCAAACGAAAAATTCATCGCCGGACTACTGGGTGTTTCGTGTTGTCCGTTGCCTACACTGAGGAAAGCGGACGTAAGACTGTCATAAGATTTGCTTATGGAATTACGACACAAGAAAAATCTTTGAAATTCACAAGACCATCGTATAATTTTCGGCAGATGTTGTTTCCATAATACACCTTGAAGGAATTTCGTAACCAGCATTGACATGATAACAAAATCCATAGATAGTCTTATGAATTACGTTCTAATTCATTCTTGATTCCATAAGACGGTCTTGTGTAATTTGAGCTTTCGATTATAAATTTCAATGAATGAATTACACTAATCCGCGTTGATAAATAGGTTAACCAACTTGCAAAAATCAAATTTTCGTCCATTTTGTCACGCCGCAATTCGATTAAAGCTTTTTACAATTCGAATTTCTTGAGTTGGCTAAACTATTTTAACGCGAAGCAATATCTCATAGCAGAGAAAAAATATTGAGAAAAATTGTGAAGAACACTTCAATTGATGAAGGTTTACGTTAGGGGCATTCATAAAGGGATGAAGGGGGCTTACGATTTCTTAAATTTTCATACAAAAATCTTTGTTCGTATCCAATTCCACAACCTGATGGAAAAAACGTGTCAGTTACAGCGTAAATTATGATAAATAGGAAATATTTACCTTTTGATGCATTATAAAACGGAGACAGCCAGCGACAAGTCAAACACGTCAAGTTCGGAAGCCATATTGAATTTCTGATAGTGAAATGCCTGTACCGAGAAAATTTGTCTCACGTAGTTTTTCACAATGATGATCAATGGGATTCATTAGCTTTCTTATGACATTGACAATTGAAGTTATAAATTAATTACACTAGTCTTACACCTCTCAATCTCGTCGTATGAAATACACAAGTGTCTTATGAACCGACAAAAAAATAATAAAAAATGCGTTCATTAGTGTGATCTTATGAAAATCATGCGAAATTTTTGCCTCAGTGTAACGTTAGTGATCGTTCAGTCTGTGCAGCCTTTGTGCTGAAGACGGTGTGAATTGTCTTTTTGTCCTACTTAAGTATATCAAGTGAAATTAGAAGCCTTTTGTTGATCTCCCTCATTTGCGCGGATTTTTCATGACAAATAGCCTCACTTAACGGGGCTTTTTCATATTCATGTTTAGATTTGATTTTTTTTATTATACTTATAATAATTAGTTCTTCTTGTGTTTCAATACATCTTATGAGCAAATTTCGGAAAATTTGACCGAAAAAAAATCGAATTCTTACAATAGAATATCTGCTGAATACGTAAAACACCTCTCTTGATCGATATTTCTTACATTATGCTGCAGTTATACTTCAAAAATACATAGTTTGTACCGTAAAATGGGGTGTTAAGGGATGAAAAAAAAAATTCAACTCGAATTTCAAACAACTTCTAGTATGTCAATAAATGAACAAAGAACAGCCCTACCATTCTCTCGTCGTGTATATCAAAAGCCAAATACATTTATGAGGATCCTATGACAGATTTCTCAGATAGTCATGAAAATGTGTGATTTTTGACGGAAATGCAAAATGGGGTGTTAAGGAATTTGAGTATCATAAATAAAAACCCTATTTTGCCAACAACAAAACATAATCATTTTGGTCAATAACTTTGATGCTTTCATTCAATTTCAACCTTAATCAGATTATACTTCTATATTATTAAACTTAGAACTCCTGCAAACGCAAACCGTTTTATTTTAACTGCTAAACATTTCATAGTTATTGATCGTTTTGGGAACTATTAATACGTCATAAAATTGTCTTTAATATTTGTTATAGTTATATGCAAAAGGATCATAACCTATATACTATCAGTTTACGGATCCTATAAGCTAACCAGAGCAACTTCGCTATCATATAAGGATAATTTCAACAAGCTTTTAGTTTTAATAAGGAAAATACCCAATTTTCCCTGTAAATAAAATACTACACTAAACAACGTATTTGCATGCAACATCCAGTGGCATGGTCGAAAAAATACTGAAGAAAAGTGTTAAATTATGGAGCAGAAATCGAACGCACACTCAATAGCATAATATCCTCAGTGTTCGACGGGGCCGCGAAGTTTCTCAAAAAGAGCTCAGGAATGACAAAATATTATTATTGTTTTCCACTTCATATGATTACCACTAAAAGGATTAATGGCTTCAAAACCATTTCAAACTAAAATAATCATTCCAACATTCCAAACATTTTACAAGTGTGATCTAGCAAATTTTCAAAATAGTATCAAGAAAAATCCCATATTTACTTTAATACGTTGTTCCTACCAGTTTTACCGATTTTCGAGATTAGACATTTTTGGTGATATTCAGTTACAAATAAAATAGACCCCTTAACCTTTACAATGTAGTTTTACTTCACGGAACAAGCCAATGTATATTGGAGTATGACGACATAAATTGAATGAGTTAAGTAACTTGGAAAAAGAAGAAATGATAATCCTTTAATTATTTTCAAAAATAGACTTTTTCCATAAAAATTAGCAGAAGTCGGAATCTAGATGAAATTTTTAAAGATTTTTGTCTGCGTTATGATCTCAATTAAATATACTTATCATCTGAGTTACTCACATATTTTTCTTAATATTGCTTCATTGTTTTGTAGTTGGATGTATTTAACCTATAAAATTCTAACAAAAATGTTTTGAAACGTTTTTAATATCTAGACTCTACAATACTTTATTTTAAAAGACATCCCCTATCACATAATGCAGCTCACAATCTTTCGAACAAATGAAGTATTTCAGATGACTGATATATAGACTTTTGACGTTTTTGTGACTTGTCAGTGCCTCTCTTGCCCCACAGGGGTATTCAACTTGCCCGCAGCGTATTTAAGCCAACTGAAAAAACATATTTTTTGTTTAGTCATCTTATACAATAAAGTTTTTATTTTTTTGCACCCGTTGCGTTTTTTTGATGATAGAAAACATGTAATGTAATCGGTTCCACGTCATTTGAAATAAAAAATAATGGTCACATTCAGCAAAAATCGGTCTATCCTTAAGGTGCTCTTCTTGCTGCGCCCTATCCTACAGACGATTCAAAATAAAAATCTGAAGCTCTTAGTCCCATCTGTAAAAAAAAGGGATTGAGAAAATTGACTGAGAAGCTTTCAAACTCGTTTTCATACAAACAGTCAAAAAAATCCAGGGAACACTCCGTTACCTTTCCGAGATAAATATAAATATGACCAAAACAAATTTGCAGTGGGACTGACATGCGATGACTTTTCGTCATGGGACTATTCGACTTTGTGTTTTTTCCTTATTTCACCGAACAAAAAGTTTTGTCTTATTAGTGCTGCTGAAAGATCATTGTAAGTTATGTTGAAAACTTTAATGAACTCAATTTTGAACAAAATGCAGATTGGATTGACTTGCGATTCACGGTAGTAAAGTATCAATGAATATCCAATGTCGAAACATTGTACAAAAGTCGGGCTCCATATAACGAGCTGCCTTTTACGTTTTAATCATTTTAAAATATACTTAGTTTGTGATATTATTCTGATTCTTGATTTAAATTGAACTTTTTTTATTTTAATGCAGTCGAATGGGTTGGAGTCTAAAAAACGTAATAATGTGATAAATAAATAAAATATAAAATTCATATTTTGCGAATGCAATATTTCCCTAATGTTATGTACTATCTGAAAGTTTATGGTTCAACACTTTTATCGAGCACTATTCATTATTACACTTTATAAATTTTGATGATTTTTACATGGAAAACAACTCTTGTCTCAGCATGTCACCATTACATCTGATAGTGCACATTACACTACATCCTTAGGTTTTAAAAAAGTTGTTTATTTTTTTTTGTAGAAATTTTCTGGTTTCCAAGATAGAGTTTTTTTTTGCATATATCAATAGTTTACATATGATTTGACGATATTTATCAAACTAAGTTTATTTAACTGTAGTTTACGCGACAAGTTGCAGAATGATGATTATTACAGCACCAGTCGTACATTTATCCAACGAGGCTTGCCGAGTATGATGAACACGACAAAAAAAAAACATCATTTCGCAACGAGTTGCATATAACATTTTTTGCAATTATAGTTTGATTATAGTTGGAGCAATGAAGCATAAACATATTTCAAGGGTTCCGGGTCATTTGGCCGAATCCCGTTTGGCCGAAAGGGTCATTTGGCCGAATGTCATTTGGCCGAATGTCATTTGGCCGAATGTCATTTGGCCGAATACCGTTTGGTCGAATGCCATTTGGCCGAAATAGGAAATAATAGTGAATTACAGTTAGCTTATTATTTTAGTGAGTTTTGAAGCTGGATTTCAAAGAACTTATTCAGCTCATTTTTAAAGAAGGTTAATCATCATTGATAATTGGCTCTTTGAAGTTAGTTCAACAAACAGTCAGTGCTGAAAGAAGAACATCCTTAATGTAAGCAATTATTCACTTCTCTGCTAGCGGTAATAGCTGCCAGCAGAAGTTTTTGCCTTGTATTTGTAGTCAGCTTTTGACAGTAACTAAAACGGTTCTCGAATTATTGGTCCTGCTGCAGGACTGGATTGCTTCGATCCCTCGAATCGTATTAAGAAAATTATTTCTTATTTCTAATAACCGCAAATTTTGGCTTCTTCTTTTCACAACGGAGAAACTGTGAGCTTTTTCTACGTAATTGTTCGGTCAATCGGTTTACTTCTTTACTCAAGCAATGGTGCAGAGCTCAGTTCACACTGTGCAATCTTAATAATGGAGGTAGAATAAAAAGAACAGCCTATTATCAAAAGAAAGAAAAATCTCTTATGAAAATTTAAGCAAGTGCTATGCAAACAATTTTTATATTAATATAACTACAATGAACTACCGATGATTTGAAGAAGGTAAAGTTCCCAATTAAAATATAAGCTGAATTATTGCCAACAGTAACGAAACCAGTATAACTCGAAAGAATAGCCTATGCTAAAAAGAAGGCTTTTTCGAGAGTGAACAAACAAACTCTACGATTCCACTACAACTCAGAAACCATCACAGTCAACTAGCTCCTGATTCTATATTCGTTGGACGATCCGAATTCGTATATTCAAACGGATCTAGTGCCAAAACATAGTTGACCAAGTTATTTAGATATTCAGTGCAACCCGATAAATTACTATAGAGGCAATCATATATTAATTGGAAAAACTCTTAAAAGAGTGCTGAAAAGTGCTACTTTTTGATACCGTTATTAGTGCACCCTTTCTTCTGGTATGAAAAGTAGGCTATTATGTTGATCAACTTCTTGTTAAAAAGTAGACTGATATACAACGGAATTGCAAAACATATATTTATCCACTCTTCATACACATTTTGATCAAACTTAATCAAATACAAACAAAATTGGTACTTTCTATAAAATTTTGTTGCATTTCTAAAGAAAATTGCTTTTCTAAAATAACGGTTAAAAAAGCTACGTAATATGTGAGTAGAAATTGAAACAATAAAAACGTCAAAAAAACATATTCAGGTTACATATTTCTTCGATTTAGGTGATAAAATTAGTTTTGGTCAAACTTTATTTTTTCCGACCATTGTATTGTGCATTGATGCAAATGGCAAAAAAATATATGAAAACGTTTTGTCAAAAAACGCTGAAATTTCAAATACATTGTCATGGCATGTGTTTTACATATTTAGGTTAAGCTCATAGGCTAGGGGAAGTGGTTCACCAAAAATGAACTTATTATTGAGAAAAAGTAGATTTTGTATGAAAATTGACAACTATTTGAATGACAAGTTCATTCACTTCTCCTAGCTTAAGGAAAAGCGTTTTTTCGGATGCAGGTGCAATTTAATTCACCGGTTAAAATTTGAACTGCGATGGCAAATGCATCGAATAAGCTTTATTTAGTTTTGCTAAATTTGGATGATGGTGATGCTTAGCACAGAACACGTAGATATACGAAATGAAGGTAATGTTCGAAATGTTACTAAGGCTGTGAACAGTTTTACCGATTCGTTTAACTTTTAGTTAAAATTTGACAGCTCGATAGTTATTTCTCCTCCGGTTAGAAATAACCCTGCTCTGGAGCATGGTTAAACTTGACAGTGCGAATGTTATTTTCTGCTCCCATGAATTTTACAATAACTAACCATCTGTCAACTTTGTTCTGAAATAACTACTCGACTGTCAAAGCTCAAATCAGTCGACCGTGAAGTTCAATTTAACCATTTGAGGGGAAAATAACTATCGAAATGTCAAATTTTAACTTTTAGTTAAACGAACTGGTGAAGCGGTTCACAGCCTTAAAAAGAAATTAATACGAAAAAAAAACTTACTACATGAACAGTACTTCTCTGGGGAATATACCAACGTTATCGTCCAACGATCGAGGAACTAATAACTTAATGTTCGCTGATTTGCCTTCAATATGATCCGAGTCTAGTATGAAGCTTCTTTGACTGCTGTAGAGCATCTGATGGTTATTGCAGCTAAAAGAAAAAAAGTATTTTAGTTTTTTATTTCTATAGTGAACTTTTACTGATCATTAATATAACGCTTCACCAAACTTTGAGATGTGCAAAAATTCCATGTGTTTCATAGTATGATAAAGTAATTACAGCGGAAATAAAACGTAAGTTACCACGGACAACTGAGAATCCACGGTAATTGGGACCTTCAGGCATAGCTTATTTGTTGTAAGATTTTCAAGGTGGTATTCTTCTAGAATTGGAGTCATAATAACAACGAATGTATCAAACACAAAAATGTAGTTCTTTTTACTTACATATGTACTGTGTATTAGTTGTAATTTCAGTACCAATTTCAACTTGCATGGAAATTGCTGTACAATTAACGTTGATTATAGTCTCGAAATGAAATAATTGTGTTAAAAATCGGATCAACAGGAATTACAAGTTTTGAGTATCATTGAAAGCTGTTTACGTTAAAACACATATAGATTTAATTTAAAATGAAAATTAAATTGGTCTAAATTACGGGAAAAGCACTAATTTCCAACCCACAAGAAACTGTGCTAAATTTCGGATTTTCATACAAAGGCCTAAAACGTATGAACGTATGACGAAGAACATTCTTCATTTGACAAATTTGTCGTTGTACTTTTGACCATACTGTGTTGTACTTTATGCGTCACGGATTGCAATAGCATTACAGTTGACATTTACTGAAATGCTCGGTGATTTTTATCAGATTATAATAAGCTCAACAGATGTTTGAAGTCGGTTGAAAATCGTTCATAGTTCTACCGTAGATTCGGTAGATTATGCAACACAATTTGTTTGCGTGTGATTTGAGATCATACGTTTTGTTGTTTTGTTAGTCGTATTGGTATTGAACAGCTCAACAACGCATCAAACTGACCAAATGATTAATATTCATTAGGATCTGTCTCATTCACTTCCTTGCCATCACTTATTCACAATAAAATAAAACCAACCGTTTTTTTATCTTACCAATGCAGTTCCATTCTATCGCTTTCAGTAGTAGAGATATTATGATACTCACGGCCTAGTAATCAAAGTACGTTTGTACAAACTGTCCAACAGCATTATCATCGCAAAGATGATCGTTTGAGTGATCTGCTATCATCATAAAGCACTCAATTTAACAAAATGATAAGCTATTTTGCTCAACATCTTTAGGTAGCCACTCAAACCTATAATCAGAGACTTTGTTGCATCGTTGCTTGTTGTTAAAGATTGAAAGCTGTTTTGGTGGTGGATAAATAACACAAATTTTGCGTACGAGATCGATCTATTGAATCGATCGCCAAAATTTTAGGCACACTCGTTCTCCGTTGATTCTGAGTGAACACGTGTTGCGGTACCTAATCTACCTCTACAGAGTGCCAGTGCAGTCTACATTGCTGCTATGCAAAATAGGCAACTGGTACTTTTCCACGCTGCTGCTATGAACGCTCTTGGAGGTATTGTTCTTTCGTGTGGACCGGTCGGATGGGCAACAATACAACAAACCCGGAGAAGCGCTTTCGCCGCATGACAGATTTCGCATGGCATGGAACCGTGGAATTTTCCCAATACTGGTCGGGTAGAGAGAGGTAAGCGGGATAAGCCTTCAACGACGGCGAATAGAATCCTCCTAAAAGGATAAAAGGGATGATGTATGGAAAATTTTAATAGAGACGTTTTTGTGAGAAAGAAACAATTTGATAGTAATACCAAATGTCGGTTAGTCAAACAAGTCTAAGTTATTCCGGAGTAGGTTTAAATGACTGGGACAAGATAATATTTTTTATATTTTTTCAAATATTTTAAATATACTCTTCTTTACTAAGAGTTTGTTTAAACTGTCAAAAAAATAGTTTAATAGTTTTATATTATGATAATATTTCATCGTGATAACTTGCACGTTCACACTTATCAGCCGTTTCAACTTGTCTCTTACAAAGAACAGTGCATAACGATTTAGTCAAAATCTAATCAAAAGTTTGAAATTACACTTTGAAATGCATTTTAATGTTAATTTACTTATCTCAGCTGAAGTATGTTCTATTTTATATGAATGTTCGTTTGAAAAAAAAAAAAAAGTTTTCAAAGGTTATTTACCCACATGAAAATACCAGTCTTCCAAACTAACCAAATATTACAAATCGGATGTTGTGTTTTTTATTCCAAGATAGTTCGACTGAGATCAAAACACGTCTCAATCTTCTGGAATTTGTTGAACATTTGTATGGTGAACGATTTTACAAACTTTTCAGATCATTTTCTACTTTTTACAGATGGGACTGACTTGCGAATAACGGCAGTTTAGGATATTTCAAATGCAGCTTGTAATAATTTTTTTGATCAAATAACCTTTGTTCAAATACCTTTAAGAAAATCAATTCTTATTCGGCATAGGCCTCATTTTATTGCTTCGATAAAATGTAGTCAGTGAAAATGATGTTTATCAAATTGTTTTAACGTGATGAGTTTATATACAATGTAAATGTTTTACCTGTATTTTTGTTTAAATTGTATTTGAATTTGCTGGAGAACAATTGATGAAATGTCAAGTCCTAAAAAATAACTTATTTTTCTCCCGACATCACAAAATTTCAATTATTCAGGTATTTTAAAAGATATAAAAATATCAGATGTTAGATTTAGGTAAATACCTAAACTTTTGGAAAGGCATTACATGTACATTTTGATATTATACATTTCTTAACGTTCTTCCTGCTGAGACCGGCCCACCATTTAAGCTTGGTCATTCAAAGTGCTCAAACTTATGCTTGTTCAAATGCTCCTGTCGAGTAAATAAAGAAACAGAATTCGTATGGTCAAATTGATAGATCCCTCGGTAGTTATAGTCAAAACCGTTTTTGAGTTTTTTCTATTTGATAATTTCACCTTAAGATGTAGATGAATCGAACCCAAACTTCAAATTTTCAAGAGCACGGATCTGGAGAACCAAATCACCACCAGCTAGTAACCAATCTATTAAGTTTTCAGCTCAAACGGATGTTTGGTTCATTCTCCAGATCCATGTTCTTGAACATTTGAAGTTTGGCTTCGATTCGTCTTCACTTTAACTACCATATCTCTGAAATTCCTTAGACAACCAATTCACAATAACATGTTTTTAGGAAGAAACAACGTAGAATCTTAAGTTGCAAAAATAACAATTTGTGGTAGCCATATCAAGTTTGGATTTTTTCAGAACTTCAATTTTCATGCTATTCGCATTTATCTGTTTCAAATTTTTATTATTGCAAACAAAGCTCCTTTGTTTTCTTTTTTCCAAAACTATGTTATTGTGAGGGGAATGTCTGAGAAATTTCTGAGTTATAGCAGTTAAACTGAGCCAAGAACGATCAAAAATGAAGGTGTCCTCAATAATCCATCAATATGACTATTCGTATGCAGTTTCTAGTTTATCATTCAAATAACTAAATTCGATATTGCCATGTTATTCGAAGATCTCTTATTTCAATCAAAACTGTAACAAGTAGGGGGAGATCCCCCAGTACCGGACACTTAAGCCACTAAATTCATAATTCGAAAACTATTGATTTTATGGGCTCGTGTTACCCATCTATGATAAATATTATCATTTTTATGGTGTACAAAAATAAATTTGAAAATATAAATATGAATTTTGACAATGCATTTTGATAATGTATTTAAGTACCGAATTGATCGATCTTGAAAGGTGGCACCCAATACCGGACACGATCTGGAAATGCCTCGAATTCTGCAAATTTGAACATCATTGAATGTGTACACTATCGGAATAGTTTAGTTTATAATTAACAATTCAATGCATTAGCAACATTTACAAGAATAATTTGAGTTTTTCTGAGATGCCTATCAAAAACCTCTTCCATATATGATGAAAAATAGCACATTTTACGATGTTGTTCTGAATGTTCATTCTTCTTAACTTTATTGCATATTTGATACCATGATCGACGGAACCCATGAAAAATGAAAGTATTTTGAGACACTGACGCAATAATTACAAAGATATCATATAACAAATCAAGCTGTCCGAAACTGAGGGACAGGAGGTGCTTAACGAAAATTGTAATTTGTCCATATTTAGTTTAATTATGGTACGCAATACATTCATACTATCAAATTAGGATTATGTTCAATCATGCTTGCGTGATCCAAAGTATTTTTTCATATTCAAAATAATTACTAAATAGGCTCAAAATCAAGAGAATACGTCAACTTTTTAAAGATTTTCAAACTTTTCTACTTTTTTAAAAAGGCATGCATATTTCAAGGATGTGTTACTCTACGCAAACATCAGTCTACATAATAGCTTTCTTTTTTACTAATACACCATCTTGATTGAACCATGATTTCTCAATGTTTCGGCTTTGTCCGGTATTGGCTGCTGTCCGACACTGGGGGATCTCCCCCTCATTAAGCGATTCAACACTATCTGGAACGCAACATTCGAATCTTTTTGGTCAGATTATAAGCTTTGTAATCATCGGACGACTGCAGTAGGATAAGAACAAAAGTCTCATATGAGCATTTGTAATTCCAACGTGTTAAGTTTTGGAGGATTAGTTGATCAAAGACACTTGAGGGAAATATATGCAACTCTTCATGAAAGATAAATTATTATTAGTTTGCTCTGGAGTCGAAAGCCTTGATTTGTAAATAAAATATATTCTATTAGATTTTCCAGAACAATTTAAGAATTTTGGAAACTCAACATTGAAACCTTGTTATAATTTATCTTTTTTGATGAACTTGCTACATGCAAAAAGACTTTGAAGTTATTCTATAATAAATAAACAAAATTTACCAAGCGTTTGGATGAGTTTTTGAAAACTTCATTTAAACAAACTCCCAACCAATCAAATGTAAATTAGTTTTTTGCTGATTATCCTATAGTCATTTAATCTAACAAAAAAAAAATCTTCTCAAGAAACTAAGACAAACTATCCAGTACATCTGAGACAGTTTTAATATTTTTTTCATAATTTAAAGTTTCATAATTTTTAAAGTTTTTTTTTCATAATTTCAACACATGATTTCAATGTTTTGTAAACATTAAGCTTGTTGTTCGATCCATTTCCTGTACTCGGCCTGAACGATCTCAAGTTGGAAATTGTTTAAGACAAGCATAACACGTCGGTTCTGAATAGGTCAATTGAGTTTTGTTGCAAGTTGTTCGTAGCTTACTTACTTTATTACATATTTATTATGCTTCAATGTCAACATTTAATTATTAAATATGATTAAAATATGCACAGTGACATTTTGATCTACACAACGATAGCTCATCTCGAAGTAAAATTTGCAAAGGGCGATTAAAAAACAATTTCCATGTTAACTTCAAATACATTTTAAAATTATTCTTGAGCACCAAAATTTTTGAAAACATAGTTTGAGATTATTTTTTAACATAGATCGTTTATGTACAAAACTATATAAGCCTAAAAAACCATGTGAATATTAATTTGTGTTAGATTGGTCATTATTTCAGACTATCTAATTCTCGAGATTTTTGGGGCCCTGAATATTTAGATACAGTGAAAGCTCCATGAGTCGATATTGAAGGCACCATCGGCTCATGGAAATATCGAGTCATGGAACAGCAATCCTTTGGAAAGCTGCTTCTAGGGACCATCATAGTAACCATGATATTTTGTTTTTAGTATGGTTCCATGAGTCGATATCGAGTCATGGAACATCGACTCATGGAGGTATCACTGTAGGTTTTAAGATCGAAGCCAAACTTCAAATTTTCAAGTGCACAAATCTAGAGAAGCAAACATCCGTTTAAGCTGAAAACGTAATTGATTGGTCCCAAGCTGGTGGTGAACAATCGATTAAGTTTTCAGCTCAAACGGGTGTTTGGTTCTCCAGATGTGTGCTCTTGAAAATTTGAAGTTTGGCTTCGATTCTCTTTTACCTTAAGCTAATAACTTGATCCGAATATGTAAATCCAAAACACGTATATTAACTGATCGAGTAAGCCCCTACACATTGCCAATTCAGAACCCTTACAAATCTGACTTTTTCCTCTGCTGTTTTACATGTTAGTTTGATGAAATCCGAATCAAAAATGAATGATTGGTAAGAGAATTTCTCACCATGATTTTGGGACCCCTAGTAATCCGGGGCCTGGTGCGGAACACACCTACCGCACCCCCCTAGCAACGCTACTGAGTGGGCCGATCTCAGCGAGAATCACACAAATATAAAGACTTGTTTCTGATCATTTTCAAATCAACCACTGCTTTTAACCAGTCATCCAGAAATAACGTGACTTGTGCTATACTGCCCATAACTGCAAAACAGTCACATTCGACATTTTTGACGATTTCGAGTTAATACCATGGAACATCATCAAATCATCAATACTTTCGACTAACTTAATAAAATCTGTGAGATTGTTCTAGAAAATTCGGAAAAAATACCAAGTTGTTTTGTCACATTGCTTAATATAACCGCATAACAGTCACATTGAGATTATACATGGGCCTCGTAATGTTGTGACAAAGAAATGTCTATCAGAATTATTTTCTGGCTATTCACCCAATATGTGAGATGAGCTGTACAAAATTTTAGCTTCATATAAGCATTGTTGATTTCTTGGTAATTTTTTGAAATTTTGGGGCCTTCCAATACTGACGAGAAATTCATACTTGGTACTCCATTTACTCAGTGCCTACTTTTGTCGAATGTTACAAATATGCAGTTATGGGCAGTATACTAGTCTAAGAAATAATACGCTATACAAACAAAAAATGTAAAATAAAATGCTGGAAATTGAAAATCTTCTCTTGATGGTAGAAAATTAGATATTATTTTATATGCGTTAGTCTCGAAATGGCGTCACCATAAGGTGTATCCATACTTTCTATATACTCTCTCACTGAAGTTATTATTTTCGTAATCTGAAGATAATTTAATGTAATCTCAATGACTGAAATGTTAAAAATATTTTTATTATTCTAAAGAAAAGTATTTTTTTTATTAGAGTAGTGTTTGATTCTTCGACCATGATGCTTGCTCCTGTGGGGGCGGGCGATGAGGGCTGGATCGAACATGTCGCGTATCGTAGTGGAAACGTGCTATTATAGGCACCGCGCTCTTGCGTGGGCGAGCGATGAACACTTGTTCGGCGTACATTTTTTTTTGTTCAGAGAGACTTTACCCAGAAGGGGCATTCGTTTCTAATTCGGCGTACAATGCGATTATTGTATTATTACGCGAATCCGGTTAGGCGTGATTCTATCATGGATCGTATCACAAAAAATGGTGACTCCCAGATCTCTACCTTACCCACTAACCCAATATCCTTTCCCTAACAACCGTGGAGATGCAGAGGTGATCTCAGTCTCTAGTAACAGCGGTAGTCACAATAACATTTCTTCCCTTCCCCGATGACCATAATTGCCGGTGCCGTTATTGACTTTTAAAATTTGAGCTCTCGATTTGTGCACAGGTAAGCTAATCCCAAGCCCCATTCATAAAATCTCTGTGCAACTTCGACTGTTCTGGTCAATCACGGAGTAGCAACTACGAATTGTATGGTCATCTATGCTTATGCTTCTTCATCTTTCTGGCGTTCCAACTGGGACAGAGCCTGCTTCTCAGCTTAGTGTTCTTATGAGCACTTCCACAGTTATCAACTGAGAGCTTTCTGTGCCAATTGACCATTTTTGCATGTGTATATCGTGTGGCAGGTACGAAGATACTCTATGCCCAGGGAAGTCGAGAAAATTTCCTTAACGAAAAGATCCTCGACTGGTGGGATTCGAACCCACGACCCTCAGCATGGTCATGCTGAATAGCTGCGCGTTTACCCCTACGGCTATCTGGGCCACTGCTTATGCTTCTGCTACACTCTTAAAAATAATGAAAATCACATGATTGAATGACACATGATGTAAGTAATCAAATGACGTAAAAATGGGTTCTGAAAGATGTATTGAAAGAAAAATGTAATTTTACATGATGAACGACATGAAAACGATGCCGCTATGATTGACATTTCCCGAATCAGACACCATCGTACTTAAAATGTGACACAAATTCACGTCATTTGGCTCGCTTCTTTTATGTGCATCCAAAAGACGTACAATCGCATGATTTTTTTCGGAGTGTGTAGACAATTATTCTTTTTTGATCATTTTAGATATCAGAATGTCAGAAAAGGGTGGAAGCAAGGAGTTCTTAAAAGCTTCCTGAAAAAGATGAGTAGATGTCGCGTAAAGATTTCCAACGGATTTTTTGGAATTCTGAATTTGTGGAAGTAAAATTTCGTAAACGATTCTGACGTTGAACCAAGAACTGATCTGCTAAATGAAATCCTGGTGATATTCCCGATAAAATTATTACTAATATATTGGGACCTGAGTCTTGATAAAATGTACTGAGCACCAACCAAAAATCATCGTTAATTTCTACATGCTTGGACAATACAAATAGTTTGCATTGATATGATTTACCACCGTTAATTAGCTTTTCTTTGCGAAAAGCATATAGGGGAATTAGGGGCATAATAGACACGCTAAGCAAATGTTCATTTTAAGACCATAAAATGACAATATTTTTAATTTACCCCCGACTAGTTTTTAAGTTTGATGTTAGTACGACCGGCTGCATTCATTCATGGTAATAAAAATCATATCATATGTCCGACAAACGAGATAGAAAATTGGATCGAAAACAATTCTGGTAAAAAGGTATCGGGGCAAAATGAACACTTGCGTGAAATTTAGTGATTCTAAAATATTAAATGACTGTCAAACGTTCCGATATGTAAAAGGGCTCTCCCTCAATCATAATAGCTAAAAATAATGTTTCTGGGTTCGTTACTTTCCTCAAAAATTAGATTCTCCCACCGCCTTCCTTATATGCCATTTTGAAACTGAGAAAAACTTGAAGTCAAATTAACTTTTATACCGTCAAACATTTCAAATGCAATACAGATTTCAAGCAGTGTTTGAAGTTTTGATGAAGTATGCATATTCTCAGAGATTGAGGGGGAACTCAAGGAAATTTCCATTACGAAAAGATCCTGGACCGACCGGGAATCGAACCCAGACACCTTCAGCATGGCTTTGCTTTGTAGCCGGGAACTCTAATCACTCGGCAAAGGAAGGCTCCGCTATTACAGCTATTACATTTGAAACATATCGCAGCCAACAGTACCCAACGGATGTGCTTCTGGCATAACTATGCTTCAAATGATGAGACTACATAAGTTTTCGAATTCATTATGTTAACGTTGCAATCTGACAACAATTTGCAGTGATATTTCTCATTAAACAATTAAAGTAGTTGAACTGTGATTATGATTTCAAATAGTGTTTATTTTTGATATCTTTTTTTTTACAGAATTATAAACTACGTACTTGATAGATAATACTGATGACTCGGTGACTGAGTGAACGTAGAAATTACTCATTTAACTATTATAATAGAAGGTAAGAGGCATTTATCACATTCAATTACATTGAATTGCTCAAACCTAAATACTACTATGATTCACTATCATATATCACAATCTTATTCAGAAATATCACGATAAAGCTGAATGAAATCTGCAAAGCTGTCTGCGTAGAAATCGGGTAATTCTTCGGGCTTGTTGTGAGCCTTCAACATCTCCAACGTAGTTCCGCCACTTAACAGTAGTAGCTTTTGGAATCCACAGCGCGATCCGAATCCCATATCTTGCATGAGCCTGTTTGAAGTAAATTTGAATTCAACGATTAGTAAACGAATAACTCATCCCACAATATAGTAATGCTTACATGTCTCCGATGAACAACGTTTTCTTCGGTTGTGTTACGTTAAACTGTTCCAAAACGAACTGCGCCAGGGCTTGGCCAGGTTTTCCGAGAACCAAAGCCTCACGACCTGTAGCTCGTTCCAACATTTCCAGGAAGTATCCGGGTCCAATCACATCTCGGCCATCGCTTCCCAGAGGTACGATATAGTCAGTAGCGCCGGCTAGGAGCAAACAATCGGGATTTCGCTGCAGATAGCATTTGGCGCGCATCAGGTGAGCCAACGAAACGTTGCAATCCATATCCATCACAACGGCGCCAACTTTAGGACTGTCGGTTTCTTCAAAGTATTCCGTGAACACTCGAACGGAATCGGCTGCCCTGTCGTCGGAGAACTGTTCCGTAGGCTGCAAATTTGAAAAGGGATTGCTTATTAAAAATTGTTCGATTAAATTATTTATTTGTTCTTGGACTTACCCCATCTAAAACCACGTATCCTTCATTGCGCAAGTAATCTTTGAAGACCTCTGTTGCAATGCAGTAGACCGCATCTTGCATGTTGATTGCCTTCAGATATCGAACCGTTGTCAACGCCGGGTGGACAATTTCCAGCTCATGGGAAGGTATCCCAAGTTTGAGAAACTTCTGCTTGTACTCCTCCATGGTGCGCATGCCGTTATTGGAGATGAACGCCAGCTTCTTGCCTTTCTGCTTCAGCAGTTTCAATGCCTTGTCCACGTTGGGAATCGGACCAGTAAAGTGCCAAACGACTCCGTCGCAGTCGGACATGATGGTATCGAACGATTGCGAGAATTCACGCTTCTCCTCCTTGGACAGGTCCAAGATGTGACGGATTTGTCCTTTTGGGTACTTCATGATGATTGGTCTTAAGTAGATCGAAATGAATTACGATGAACGTAGAACAAATTTTAAATTGCTTAGAGCGAACGCAGTCAACCTGTTTATCCGAAATCAAGTTTGGAACTGATGAACCGTCCGACCGGGAGCGCCTTTATAATAGAGCTGTTAGCTACCCGAGTTCGTTCCGTAAAATTCCATCGAGGTGCTCTTGCCTGCCTACTTGAACTGGTGGCATGGCCATGTGCGCATTGAGGTCTTCTTTACTAATACATTCAAAGAACCGTTCCAGGGAGGACCCTCGGGACCAAAATTTTCCGTTGTTACAGGTAAGCCAGGAATCGGTCGGAAGATTTAAGGATGAAGCGTAAAGGATACGTAAAGCGGAAAGAAATCAATTGATATCTAAAGGAATGTTTTCTTGCGTACAATATATTGTACGACGAACTGAACTTATGTTTCGTAAACCATATTGTAAACAAGCATTTGATTACCATATATTTTGTCGAATAAGTAAAATCAAATTGAGCAATAATGAACACTTCGATTGAAACATGTTACATATTATTTACATCAGTAGTCCAGATTATCCAATATATACTAACCACTTATCATGCCAATAGAAGATTGCAATGCTTTTTGCTTTAATTATTGATGATTTGAACTGACATTTGATCCAATGTTTCAGCAATGGATGTTCTATGTAATTCAATAATTTCAATTCATTTCAATAGTACCTATTAAGGAACATGTTCAATTTTTTTTTGTATCTTTTGCTGTTAAAAAGAAATATTCCAGAGTTTTTCTGGCCACTTCTAGAAGCTAGATATGTGTACCAGTAAACTGACAGAAAAACATTAGAATCCATTAACCCCTCAACCGGCAGCTTCATATTTTACCTCTAAAAATATTCAAAGCGCGATAACTATTTTGTTTCTAAATATTTTGCACCAATTTTTCACAAGCTTTTAAAAAAACTCTTCTAGTTTTAGATGCGTCAATATTGATAATTGGTCATCTGCATCCGGAGATATTCCAAAATTCCTTGGGGGACCGACGCCTAGCCATAACCCACGTAAATATCTCAGCCTGCACATTTTTTATCGTATTCGCATATTCACTCCTTGGAATGATACATTATTGCGAGTATGTAGTGAAAAGCTTGGTGCAGCCGTCTTTGAGTAATGAGCTTTTGTGTTTCTGGTACCACTCTGGCTGGACAAATAAAGATCTTGAAAACTATAAAAAACCTCATAGAGTAATTTTCAGATTTCTCCAAGAATACTGAACCGGTTTGTATGATTTTTTCAGAGTAGCTCCTAACTACCTAGCATTGTATAGTACACATTTTATTTTATTTTATTTTTTTGATAAATTGACCAAACATAAAATGGCCGCCAAAGACATTTCATATGGAGAATGTCGGTCCCCCAAGGAACATCGGAATATCATCAAAACTAGATCACCAATGACCAATATCGCCACGGATTCTCAAACTAGAAGAGCTTTTTGAGATCTTGTGAAAAAATGGTGCAAAAATATAGAGAAACAAAAAAGTTTTGAATATTTTGTTAGCGGTTTTAGTATTTTTGCTTTCACTCAGGCCTATACGGGTTAATTATTGATAATCAGAATTGATATTGATCGAGTGTATCGAGCGTATCGGCATTGGATGATTTATGTAATTCAATAGTTTCAATTCAATTCAATAGTATTAAGAATCATATTCAAATATTTTGCTGTTAAAGAATGGATGTATTTGTTAAATTTGAATCGTATAGGCCTGTGTGAAAGAAAAAAATTAAAACTCTCTCCACTTAGCGAATTTTAACGGACATCAATTATATATAGTATAGTTTCCAAACTTGCCAAAAGAGCTCGGGAACGCCAATGTGGCCGGAGTTATACCGATGACTTACTGGGTCAGGTTGGGTAAAAAGATTGCTGTGTTTTTGTGCCCCTGGAGATAGACAAATTTCAAGTCACATTTAGTGTCCGGAATCGGCTATAATGTGGCACTATATCAAACATTTTTTTAGAAAAATGCATTAGTGTGAACTTTTTGAGAAACGATTGGACAACCATGTTTCATGCGTTTGAATGATCCTACAAAAAACCATTTTAGGGTTCTGCGGAAAGCCTCGAAATGGTCATACAATTTTGATAGCAGAATAATAAGGGCGATACAAATTTCTTATTCACGTGCTAAAGACGTGCAAGAAGGAGAATTCTATGTAGGGGAACTGGGGATAATATGCCCATAGGGGGCAAAACGCGCCACCCTCGATTTGGACGAACGATGTGTTTTAGAATGTTTTTTTTCTATCCTAGATCATAGAAAATGGATAAAAATGCTTCTATTAATATATTTTTATGTGTTTTTCTCAAAAATGTCGTTAAAAACGTATAAAAACGTTTTTTGCTGTTTTAGTTGCAATTATTATACTATTATTGAACAATAACATCTGAACAAACGCCCGGATGTATGCAACCTATAAACAAGCATGATTGTGTGCGTACGTTTACAGAACGGCTAACGCTGGACTGAAGCGGGGCATTTTACCCCGCAAAACAATACATATGCAGTTAAGCAAGCATTTTTTAAACATTAATTTATAAACCCTAGAAAAGCTAAAATGGATAGCTGTTTCTACTATTTGAAAAAAAACATGTTTGTTTATCCGACCATAAACAATAAAGAACATAAAATAATGTTTTTTACATCTAAAATCGCTGTTTTCCTTAACGTGGGCAAACTACTCCCAGTCCCCCTAATAGAAGTCAATGAGTCAATTACATTCTGAAATTAAATACCGCTGAGTAAGTGAATACAGAAAAAAACAATGATTAACTTCATTGTTATGTTCAGCTAACGTGAATAATGCAATTCCAATTTATTTTTGTGGATAACAAATGGGTAGTCCCATTCATGCTGATTCAGCAGGACATGATTTTCAGCTTTTTTCGACCAAAATTGTTCAATAAATCCGGCGAATTTAGCGCAGTTTTCCGAAAATACATGAAATATCCTGATTTTCTCAACTGATCAGATGGTATCTCTACGAGGGATCAAAATACTTCAAATCGTTATTTGTTATGATTTTTCTGATTTTCAAGTATTGAGCTAGGGGGTGCGGACTCAAAGATTTAGGTTATTCAAATTGAACACAATCTTTTCCACGAGTGCTAACCGTTGTGTGTTTGCTTGTCTCGTAGGAAACCACATTCAAAATGCACACTTAAAATACTTCACACAAAGCTCCATCAGTTCAATGCAGGAAAAAAAAACCCAATGAATAGACTTAATCAGAAAGTTCCTGGCCGTATTAGAAACGTATTTTGAGCAGTTGTACAAGATTTATGCATAATTTGGACCAAACACAACAATTCTTTAACAGTTGGCGGTGTTTGTGTTACATAAATTGAACAACATTTTTTAGCATGTTGAAATCACGACCGTACATTTCTACGTGTACCATGATCATTTTTATGAAAATTTTAGTTTGCCAGCAGCCTGGCTGCTTGTTGATTTTCTGTTCGCATCCCCTAGGTATTGAGTATGAGGGACTTTGCGCCAAATGAGCAGGCCGTGACAACAAGGTGTGGTCAGCCTATTACGATAAAAACATTGCGGCGTTTATTTTAAATCCACATCCAGCGTCGGCGGTAACGCGCAGATAATATGTGCGCAATGTCAAAATTGAAATAGGCTTTGATTTTTTCGTTCTTCAAGGACGAGAACATGTCAAAATAGCTAAATCTGAAACATTTGGTGATTTTTATGATCACTGCTTCTCAGATTCTTAGATTAGGTGTTTTCTATCTCCATGCTTCTTAGAAGTTTGATGTCTTTGACAAAGTGTTTTAGAATCTTTTTTACTAAATTTTGATGCTTCCGGATATGATGTAGATGATCTGTAACTGAACTAGATCGGTTTTATCTTTTGATAGGGGCGTCCTAAAAAAAACTTTCTTTTGCAAAGTTATCCATTAATGCCTTTTTGACTCTTCTTCCAAAGACACTTATGCTCTATCACTGAAGTAGATGGCGCTGTATGACACTTCATTAAAAACACCCAAACATTGATGTTGACCAACTTTGTTCAAAACATTGTATAAAAACTATATTCTCATGATGTTTTAAAAACAAAACAAAGTAAATTTATAACATTTACTCGCAAAATTATAAAACTGAATGGTTTTTTCAGTGAAAATTGTCCAAAAACTCTACAAAATACTCAATAACTCATATGGTGACAGCTAAATTTTTTGACTACGACTAGTCAAGAACATAAGCTTCATTGTCACAGAAAAGTGGAGCACTGTTGGGCTTTTTTGTTTGATTTTTTTTTCACAATACGTAAGTTTAAGTTTTATTATTACGCGTTGCAAGAAAAATTTTGATTCCAGGAAAGTTCAGAGTTGTTGATCCCTAAATTTTCCATCAAAATCATCAAAGTCACCGTTGATTAAGAAATGACATAATTTTGTTTATGCTGTATCAACTGTCACAAAAAATCTGATGACTTGAACGGGTTCCTTGATGAAAAACTTTACTAAATTGATCGAGTCAGTAATCCCTATGCATGGGAGGCTGATAGGTATCATCCAGATGATAATAACACGCACATGGACATCTGCAGTAACTGGGAAATTAAGAATACCGCGTAACCGCGTAGCATATATGGTACATAGTACTTCTGCATTTACTCCTACGTTATAAATGTAAATATCGTAATAATAAAAACATTCAACCAGTTTTAATCTCACAAGCTAGCTACGGAAAACTGTGAAGACCGCCTTATTCCAAACCCACGGTTGAGCCATATGTAAGGACGCACTTTAACTATCGTTATGTTGAAAATCTATCATGTCAACGAATTAAAACATGTTCATAACTGCAATGCTCCACATGTGTATCAACACCGTTCGATTTTAATTATGAAAATAGGGTTGTGACTAATAAAAAGTATGTTATTCATTTGAAATAAACTGAATATGTTTATTTTTTTTTCAAACTCAAGCCATTTTTTTAAACTGATTATTTTCTAGATCCAAAAGTAGATTAAATGATAAAACGCCCATTCGAAATCACATGTTGAAATAACAGTTTGTTTAGAATTTTAGATTGTTTCATTAAAAAAGCCCTACGTGGCCCACCTTTTTTTCTTCGTGACAATGACTAGTCTTGACCTGGGAGGGAGGCACCGATACTACACACGAAATATGACACAACACTTTTCCAAATTGCAAGATAACTCCCGCTCACCAACGACAATCAAGGCAGGCTTGGGGAAAATCGCTAGTTTTCTTTTATTGTGTACCTTCGATCTTTCTGGACAAACTTGGAAAAAGGGCCATAGTTTTATGTGCACTCAATTTTAATGATGATTGGAAAACAGTATAAAGATGCGTGTTTCATTACTTTATATTCAATCAAATTAAAAGGTACTATCGTGGCATTGCTTTTGGGTGTTGTAGGAATTGATTTTCAACCGACTGTTGTCAACTTTGTTGGAATGCAAACATTTGTTTTGATCAATTACGCGCTTTTATCAAGTTTGTCCATTCTTCAAGATCTGGGCTCACAGTGACGGTTCGTGACAGCAAAATCTCGGCTCACTATGACGTACATAAATTTTGTATCGGTTTCTCCCTCCCAGGTCTTGACTAGTCTTAAAAAAACTTTGCTGCCGCTACATGAGTATTTGAGGATTTTGTAATTAATTGTTTTTGGACTTTTTCAACTAAAAAGGTAATTGTTAAGTTTTTGGAAATTGATGATAAAATATTTTCATACATTTTTTGTGCGAAAAAAAAATATTAAGAGGAATTTTGTGGGTGTTCTATTCTAATTCTATCCTAAGTGCTTGCGCAGCCAATATTGAAAAGCATCCGGGAAATACTGAAATTTCTTACAGTTTTATTTTTCTTATCAGCATTAATATTTGTAGCATATCAATGATTTGATACAAATATTAAAATGGCCAGGCCCACTGTGTAGACTTGGGGTTTGAAGGTAATTCAAAAATTTTCGGCGATTAGATTATTCACGAATGAATAATACAATAGACAGAAAATTTTGAAATATTGTAAGGGAAGAAATGGGGACAACCGTAACAACCGTTCCATTTTGGGAGATAGGCAAAATCGTTGGGAGTGGCGTTGCTAAGAAAGTTAATGCGCACTCCATTGTTGTTTGTCCTATTCCTAGAATGGGACACAGGTATTTCTCCCGTATGTCCTGGCTCTGAAGCTTGGGCTTAAGCGCCCTTACTCGCTCTCTGAAACGAAAAGAAAAGTTACTCTGATACCCCTCCCTTAATCCAGCAATTTATGTATGTAAATAGAAAAAGAATCAAAACGAACAGACGCGAAAACGCCACAAATCTTCAAAAAGGCATTTTGGACCACTTTCCCCTATTTTTTTGAAATGTTAATAAAACTTCAAATAATAATAATTGAAACCAGAACAATCTCACTAAGTTGATCGAAGGCCACGGTGGAGCTATCATCGCCATGTAAGCTTCCATCTACTGCGCTTCGATCCCCTTTCACTCATGCCAGAAAACACTCACGATCGATCACACGTCGGGTGCACATTAATTCCACTTTTGCCAATACACAACAATTTATGCACTAATGTAGCCTTTTTAGCTACTGATTTTTATTTCATAAAATTTTACTGTGCAAAGCTTTGTTTTGGAATTTTTTTTTTCATAACACAAGCTAAATTACAAAAAATTGCATAACGTGAAACAGAGGTAAACGTGACAGGTTAAGAGAAATTTAGTGGGTGTTGTTAACCCCTCTACCGGCAGCTTTATTTTTTACCGCAAAATTCAAATTCAAATCGTTATAACTTTTTTGTTTTTCAATATTTTTGCACCATTTTTTCACAAGCTCTCAAAAAACTCTTCTAGTTTAGGGATCTGTGTCGATATTGATCATTGGTCATCTGGTTTTGAAGATATTAAGAAATTCCTTGGGAGACCGACCCGTAACTAGAACTCCTAGTTAATTTCTCAGGCTACAGAATTTTAATCGTATTCGGATATTCACTCTTCGAAACAATACATAAATGAGAGTATGTTGTGAAAAACTGAAGCAATTTGGTGCAGCCGTCTTTAAGTAATGACCATTTAGGTTTCTGTAACCACGCTGGCCAAATAAAGATCTTTAAAACTTCAAAAAACATCATATCGTAATTTTTAGATATCTCCAAGAATACTGAACCGATTTGTATGATTTTTTCAGAGAAGCTCCTTATTACATGGCATTATATAGCCCCCATTTTATTTTTTTGATAAATTGATCAAAAACAAAATGGCCGCCAAAGACATTTTATATGGAAAATGTTGGTCCCCCAAGGAACATCGGAATATCTTTAAAACCAGATCACCAATAATTGATATCGACACGGATTTCTAAACTAGAAGACTTTTTTGAGGACTTGAGAAAAAATGATGCAAAAATATTGGAAAACAAAAAAGTTATAACGATTTGAATATTTATTTTGCAGTAAAAAATGAAGCTGCCGGTAGAGGGGTTAATAAAGTGTCATAAAACGACATCTATACCTCAGTGATAAAGCATTAGTGTTTTCGAAAGAAAAGTAAAGAAATGCTTCAATGAACAACACTTACTTTACAGATTTTTTTTTGTAGAATTAAATTGCTCCTTTCAAAAGATGAAACCAATCTAGATCAGTTGCAATTTAACAAGATGAAATCCAAAAACGTCAAAATGTAGTACCAATTGTTCTGAAACACTTTATCGAAGACACTAAGCCTCTAGAAAGTATTTCCAGAGTACTGGAGGTTTTGACCGTCGAAAACAACGATATGCTCCAGTGTGCTTCGTACCGTGAATCCCCGTTAATTTGAAGGATATCTCACAAAAACTATTGGGGTGCATTTTTATTTGAACTTTTAGTCATTTTATCGCCGAGATTCTGGTTACCTCTTTGGCTGTTTTGTTTTGATTCTGTGTTCCGTTTCACGGGGCTCCATTTTGCCTTACTCCATGTCATGTTGCATGTTCAGCCGAGCACTCGACACTGAAGAAGTCCGTAAGTCTCGGACGAATTAGGCCTATCTGTCAAGATAGGCCTTGCCTGGGAAGGAGAACCCGATACAAAATTTATGTACGTCAAGGTGAGCCGAGATTTTGCTGTCACAAACTGTCACTGTGAGCCCAGATCTTGAAAAGTTGACAAACATTGTAAAAACGCGTAATTCATCAAAACATATTTTTGCATTCAATCAAAGTTGACAACAATCGGTTGAATATCATTTTCTGCACATCCAAAGCGATAACACGATAACACCTTTTATTTTGATTGAATAATAAGTATTGAAACACGCATTTTTTACTCCTTTCTAATAAAATTTTAAATTAAACCCACAGAAAACTTTGGCCCTTTTCCCATGTTTGTCCGGCAAAATCGAAGGTGCGCAACAAAAGAAAACCAGCGATTTTCCTCAAGCCTACCTTGATTGTCGTTGGTGAGCTGGAGTTATCTTGCAGTTTGGAACAGTGTTGTTTCATATTTCGTGTGTAGTATCTGTGCCTCCCTCCCAGGGCCTTACTAGTGATTTTTAGTATTTTACAGTAAATCAATTGTCACCCAACACGCAGCAACAAAGACATTGTCATCTCCTATTCTTGTTGCAACAATTTCGTTCCGCAACATCAGTTTATCATCACTTGAACAGAATATGACAATGATCGATCACCACGTGTGCAGCGATTTTCTGGGCTTCGCATTGCAATTTTCGAGAACTTCCTCCGTGTTGGTAAACATTGACACATTATCGAACAGCATCCATAAAACAAATTTGGTTATGTGTTTAAAATAACTGATTAATCGCGAGTTGAAATGGTTGCAGCAATGTTGCGCTCTGTGATTGTCATGACAATTTTGCTTTTGATTGTATCCTTATCCGCAACAGTTGGAACAAATGGTTGAGAGCGAGCTTTCTTTGTTTGTTTTTCGTCTGTTTTGATGACAATTTGATTCACTGTATTTTATTTTTTCTCTTGCAAAAGTGAAGTGAAGTTGAGAGTAGTGTCTGGTCTTTCGATTCCATAGCATGCTCTTGCAGGGTGAGCGATGGAATCAAGACCAATCTTTTTCGGTCCGCGTGGCGCGAGTGCGAAAAGAGATTCGCGTTTGTAGTGTGTGGTCTTCCGATTCCATGGCATGGAGTTGTGTTTGATCTTCCGACCTTGACGCTTGCTCTTGCAGAGGCAAACACGGTCTCCAAATAGCAAGGATTACACACTAACATTCCTTCCCTCAATCCCACCTGACTGCAAGGACGTGGCCGGCGCCGTTATTGACCATGTATAAATAGAGGCACTGAATTATGTACACTGAAGAAGATTATGGCCAATCCCAGCCGAACTTCTAGTTGATTCTTTGTGCATTTTCACTGACTTCGGTCAATCACGGAATAGCAACCATTGATATGTGTAGTCAGTCTAAGCTAAGCTAAGCTGCAAAAGTGAAGTGAAGTTGAATTAGGGTAGTTGTAAGGTACCCCGGGGCAAGTGGGACGTTCCGTCATAGCTCACTTAAGAAAAGTTTTTCATGGGGGTATTCTTCTAGAAAGTTGAAGATACAATGACAAGGTATGTATTAGGTACAAAAATATTGTTATTTTTATTACCATGTGGTTCATGTAACAGTTATCAATTCAGCGCCATTTTCAACTTGCGTGATAAATTGTGATACGTTTCACGTCTTGCATTGACTCGCAAAAAATAAATGTGTTATAAATCGAATATCCATCAATAAGCTACAATTTTAAGTATTATTACAAGCTGCTAACGATAAACTGGTATTTTGTTCTCATTTCATATGAAATTTTTGATGGTCTAACTTACCCCAAAATATCTTTATACCCGGGGTAAGTGGGAACTTTAAAAACAAGCATCATAATCAAAACTTTTCCTACACGTTTTAAACATTTTCTTTTTGAGTAGCATTTAAACATTAAAACAAACGATTTTTATCAAAAAAGATCAATCTCAAATTACGGCAATTACGTAAGAGGAAGAAAAAATGTTATTTTTCTATATTTTTAAATAAATTTTTATTTTTGAAATACAAATTCAAAATTGAACAAAGACAAAGTTGTAATTTGAAGTTCATCATGACAACGATTGTTTTTCTATTTTAATTGAAATTTATTTGTTATTTATATCAAATTTAGTAGTTACGGAAAACAATTTCACCCCATTAAGTAGCTTTCTGCCATGCATATAAACAGAACATATTTATAATTTCGTCAATTATTGAAAGTTTATGTGCTACTTTTAATTAATAACTTATATATCATATATTTTGAACATGTTTTATTCCTTTTTTACGCTTTTATTGAGGAATTTTTAGTTAATATTAAGTGCGATGTGACAAACGTTTTCTTCCTTCGTTACGTATTTTATGGTTGATCCCTTGTGTACATCAAAAATGTACTCAAGATTAAAAATCGTATCAATCCTATTATTGTAATGCTTGACTTACAGATGTGGATTGACGCATGAAACTGGATGTGTCCCACTTGCCCCGTTTAGCGAGGTTACTGCGTCTAATGGCTCATTCGATCAAATTCATGCACCCACCAGAAAATATGTTGCCAAAAGGTGATTGTGTTGTTGGATTTGAGAAATATTGACATTTGAAAATTTTATTGAACAATAAGTTTGAACTATCGCTTTTTTATGTCCCACTTGCCCCGGGGTACCTTACCAATAATGGAGGTACTAAGCACGATTGAACTTCAATCAACCGCCTTCAAGATGCGCAAATAATGTGCATATCAATATTGCAACAGGAAGTAGGGGAAGGGGTGGTAAAATGAACACCTAAGGAAATTATTTTGTTTCTGACAGTAAAACGAGGAATTTGTATAGTTCTATCGCACAACATCAAAAATAGGGATGTAATCTAAAGCAGCGACATGGATTCAGACTAAAATAGCTAAAAGCTCACATATTTTCATCGCTATCAAAAAGCGATGCAAATGTTCATTTTACCTGCACTATGTGGGTAAAATGAACAGCGGTTGGTGGTAAAAAGAACACCACGCAAAAAACGTGAGCGAAACAAATATTTCTGAAAATTTTCATTGCCCCACCGAAAATACATCCATTAATGATTGTAACCCATTTAAAAAGAATTCTAAAGGTATCAGACTTGACATCATATCATAACGATATTCACCTCACTGAAAAACCTCAAGTCTTACAAGCTAAAAGTTACGTCAGTTCTAATTTTCAAACCTGGTTTTCTAAAATCTTAGTTTTCGTTGATATTTTCACTTCAATTGACCTACGTATCAACTCGAACACTCAGATTTATACTATAAATCGTCCGCGCGTGATAAAAATTCATCGAAATTTGTTTTTTCTCGATAAAAGACACGGTGTTCGTTTTACCACCCCTGTTAATTTTACCACCCCTGTTAATTTTACCACCACTTCCCCTATCGATTTTTGACCTAATGAGAAAAATGATTTCATCGCAGTAACCATGTCAGTGAAAAATAATACCTCCACTTTTGATACGCTGTTCATTTAGTTGCGGTATATTTTCAATTTGTGTTCCTATAGTTGCGGTATCCGTTGTTTTCTTATGGGATCCTCCACTATAGGAACATTTTACCGCAACTATTATTACAAGTAAAACAAGTTTTAGCTATTTTAGTGATATTTCATCAGTTTTAAAGCAATTTGAAAGCTGTTTTCAACTATTTCCTGTATCGATTGACTATTGCTCAGTACAACCTACTATGATCAGAATTTTTCAAACATGGCTACGAAAGGTCACATGCAAATAACTTGATGTAAAAAGGTTTGAAATTACTCCTACAGTAACCTTTTCGTGGTGCGTTATGGGGTAAAGATCTACCAGTGAACCCTAGTCCTGACTGCTTTAAAGAAGAGAACAGGATATTATAGTAATCAAAGGAACATTTTTCAGTCCTTGTTACATTTTTAAACCTTGTTGAAAGTGACAAGTCTCGGTTTTCCCAGTTGCCGAGAATGATCTTGAGACAAGGAAAAGAAATGAGTCGAATACAATAACTTGTTTTCTTATCTTTTATTTATTTAGTTATCTAGTTTGAAGAAGTAAAGGCTAGGATTCTGATGCATGGTCAATATCGGTGTAATTTCTTGGCTTTATCAAGGGATCGGCAAGCCTCGTTGGATAAACGTACGGCTCGTGCTGTAAAAATCTTCATTCTGCATCTTGTTGCGTAATAGTAGTTTACGGAACAAGTTGCAGAATGATGATTTTTACAGCACGAGTCGTAAATTTATCCTACGAGGCTTGCCGAGTAGGATAATTACGACGAGTGCTGTAAAAATCGAGTTCTGCAACGAGTTATGTACAACATTTTTTGCAATTTCGTAGAAGATGAGGGTATCAGAAATTATATCGAAATGCATTCATCATTATTTTACAATTTCTTATATATTGTTGTATTATGATTCATAACGTAACTCAAAACAGTTGCGTAATGAGAAAGCGTTGCGTAATGAATCATTACAGCCCTTGTTTCAGTTAGGTAATGACTATTCCCGCACTGCATACATCAGTGCAGGAAAGTAGGACGTTTCATGACAGATTAGCGTGATGAAAAACAGCCTATTACGATGAGAAATTGCAAAAACTACTATTACGATACAGTATAATTCAGTGCAGGAAGTGGACTGTTTCATGATAGGTTTATGTAATAAAAAACAAGGATTTGTTTTCGCAATTTCTCATCGTAAAAGGCTGTGCGCCTATCTGTCCTGTCGTGCAACAGTCTGCTTTCCAGCACTGAACTATACAGTTTCGTTAGAGTCATAACGAAACTGATTTCAGTTGTGTAGTGACCATTATGCAATGTTTTTTCATAAGGCCACTGTTTTGAGTTGTCACACAACATTTTTATTAAATTGCAGAACAATGATGATAAGATTTCTGATATCCTCAATAAGTCTATCACGAAATTGCAAAATATATTGTACGCAACTCGTTGCAGAGCTCAATTTCTATAGCACTCGTCGAGTTTTTCAACTCAGCGAGGCTCGTTAGATAAATGTACGAATCGTGCATTGCCCATAACTGCATATTTTTAACATTCGACAAAAGTAGGCATTGAGTAAATGGAGTACCGTAAAACGGGGTAACTTTGATAATGCGAGACTCTCAACATACTAAACGAAATAACAAAGTTCCTGTTAATCTGTTAAGCAAAACGAATGCAAAAGTAAAGAGTATTAGTATGATACTTCATGTTAAAGCTTTTTCCGTTGGAATCAAGTACATTTGAGGATTTATATGCAAATATGGAAAATTTATAAGATTTTAGCAATTTTGAAATGCTCTCAAACAATCTGTTCTACGATCACTATTTGATGAAGTCATACTGAATTCGTCACTTACACTTGATAGCCTAGTTATAGTAGAACTCGAATTCGGTCTCAAAACTCTTAGCGAATACTATTTTTACAAACTGGGACCATTTTTGTAATCTAAGTCAGAAATTTCCATATAGCGTTAAACGCCTAAAGATATGCAACGCCCTACAAATGTTCTGTAATTCATTCAATTTTGTTCGAGTGATGCTTCATTATCAAAGTTACCCCAAAACAGAAAACCGACTTTCGATTATATGAAAAATTATAAAACCATTAAGAATAAATCTTTTAGAAATCTATCAACTGGAATCGATAGTTAGGATACCAGTACTTGTTTTAAAAATATGAATTAAAATTCTTTGAAACAGCATGCATAAATATTCAAGTTTTCTTCAAAAAAACTATCAAAGTTACCCCGTTTTACGGTACCAAGTGTTCATTTTATGGGAGGAAACTAAAATTTCTAAAAAATACCAGGAACTCAAAAGTGCTTATTTGAGGCTGATATTTTGTACAACTCATATCGCATACTAGGTGAATAGTCAGAAAACAATTCTGATAGAAATGCCATTGCTACTACATTACGAGGCTCATTTATAGTCTCAATGTGACTGTTATGCGGTTATAATTACCAATGTGACAAAACAACTTGGTATTTTTTTCGAATTTTCTAGAACAATCTCACAGATTTAAGTAAGTTGATCGAAAGTACTCATCATTTGATGACTCTCCATGGTATTAACTCCAATTTATCAAAAATGTCGAATGTGACTGTTATGCAGTTATGGGCAGTGCAGTAAAAATTATCCAACGAAGCTTGCCGAGTAGAATTATTACGACGAGTGCTGTAAAAATCGAGTTCTGCAACGAGTTACGTACAAATTTTTTTGCAATTTCGTAAAATAACACTTGAGGGTATCAGAAATTATATCGAAATGCATTCACCATTATTTTTTCAATTTCTGAAAAATTGTTGTGTGATCATTCATTACGCAGTTCAAAACAGTTGCGCAATGAGAAAGCGTTGCGTAATGACTATTCCCGCGCTGCATACTGCAGTGCAGGAAAGTAGGCCGTTTCATGACAGATTGGCGTGATGAAAAATAGCCTATTACGACGAGAAATTGAAAAAACTACTATTTTGATACTTCAGCTTTCCTCCACTAGCTTATGCAGCGTTATGAGTTATTAAACAACCATTTGCAGAGTGTTTTTTACGAAATTGCAAAATTGTTGTACGCAACTCGTTGTAAAACTTGATTTTAACAGCACTCATTGTAACTATCCAACTCAGCAAGCATCGTTGGATAAATGTACAATTCGTACTGTAAAAATCATCATTCTGCAACTTGTGTAAACTTCTATTATGATACTTTGAGGCAACACCTAATAGCTCAGTGAACTGATAAGATTTGGAAAACAAAATAATTGGTAGACGAAATTTCATATGGAAAGTGTCGGTCCCCCAAAAAATATCAGAATGTCTTCAAAATCTGATGACTGATAGGCAATATCGACTCAGATTCTGAAAATAGAAGAGCTTTTTGAAATTTTGTGAAACAGGGTGCAAACATATTGAGAAGTAGATGAAAAACCGAATTTAGTACTAAACCATTTAATTCCACTAGAGTTTGTATCCTTTGACAGATACGAGGTACGAGAAACAAAAAAGTTATCGTGATTCGCATTTTTTTTTGTGGTGAAGCTGCCGGTAGAGGGGTTAATTCCGCAGGGTGAAAAAAATGTAAAAGTAATCGGTGAAACGAACAAACTCTCGAAATATTGAAGTTTGGTTTAGTAAGTAATCTATATTCTCATACTGAAACATACAGTGCAATTAAATTGACATATCACAAATTCCATTACTTCCAGTAATCTGTTCTATAAGGCAGCGTCCATTTATTACGTAACGCTAAAATTAGCAAATTTTAACCCCCTTCCCCCTCCGTAACACTTCTTGTATAAAAAATTTCAAATTTTTGTATGAGCCGTAACGCTTGAGCCTACTCCCTACCTCCCCCTAGAGCGTTACGTAATTTGTGGATACCGCCTAATGTAAATAGAATTATTTTACTACATCTGTCACCACCCTAATCCATCACATCCTTATACAGTTGTATAAAATCAGCAAAACTATCAGCGTAAAAGTTGGGCAGTTCTTCTGGCTTATTGTGTGCGAACATCATGGCTTTGGTGGTACCACCGCTGAGCATCAACACTTTCTGGAATCCACATCGCGCTCCGAATCCCATATCCTGAGGCAGCCTAAAAAGAGAAAAAACAACGAATCAGAAAAGCCGCGCCGCAGAAGTCAATCTTTAAAGGTGTCAATCCTCATTTGATAAAATGAAACCATGCGATCCGGTTCTGCAAATAGTGTCTCGTTGTTGACTCAATTGAAATTCATTCAAATTGATTTGCAATAACAACAATAAAGCTTAGATAACAGACAGCCGAGTGTTTCCTGCTTTCAGTTGTTACCAGGTATAACACCCGTAACTGACCATTCAACTGATTGTATCTATGCAAAATGAGTGACGACATACGAACTGTATTTCAGGTTATCACGCCGTATGCAAATTCTAATCACAGTGTGTCTGAAACCGTTATTAACGAATAAAATCATCAACAATTGTGAACGCATTATTTAAAAGATATGGTATTTTAGCACTCCTTCTGTAAATTTAGAAATGTTTCTGCGATGAAAATGGGAAATATAGTTATTTGAGAATTAGTGCTATTTTCAACGGATATTAAAAAAAATCCTGTGCCGTTTACTATTCAAATCAAAATAAATAACTATCAGATTGACATTCAACATTCAAAAGATGTTACATTGCTTCGATTGCTTCTAACCGATGAATTTGAAGACTTTCCGCTAACAGAATCACAAGTTTTAATGGTTTGTGTGTTTAATAGCATATTTAGTAGCATATCAACTCGTTCGTGACTTGTTTTAGAATAATGAAAGTCCCTTAAAAATGGCCCTGAATCTTCAAATCACTATAACACTATTCCTTGATGAAACATATTCAAATTCATAGAAAGAATGCTTTGTTACCATATCTTTCGAATGATAGGCGCAGATTTGATGGTATTTTTTCGTCAATAACGGTTTCAGACACACCGTGACACGTTATCAATACTCACATATCTCCAATGAACAGCGTTCGCTCGGGTTGGGTCACGTGAAATTGTTCCAGTATGAACTCGGATAGCGCTTGACCCGGTTTGCCCAGAACTAGCGCTCTCCGTCCGGTTGCCTTTTCCAGGATGTCGATGAAGTACCCCGGCCCTATGACGTCCATATTGTCACCCAACGGTATGACGTAATCGGTGGCGCCCACCAGCAGCAAACAGTCAGGATTGCGATCGAGATAGCACTTGGCTTTCATGAGATGGGACAAAGAAACGTTGACATCGATATCGACGACGACGGCTCCCACCGCAGGCCCACTGGTATCGGTGAAGTAGCTGGCAAATGTGCGAACCGCGTTGGCGGCGCCTCCATCCGGAAGGCGTTCTGTTGGCTGAAATTGAAACGGGTTTCAAATATTTGCTTAGAATATTTCTCTTATTTGCAACTCGTTGCACTAAACTGTTTATTCAATATATCATAATAAATATCCTAAATGGTATATAACCCATGGGTTAGAGTAAGTGAAAAGTGCCGCGATCGGTTAGTTCTGTTTGATCTTTCGACCTTGACGCTTGCTCCTACGAGGGCGAGCGACGAAGGCAGGATCAAACATGTCGCGCGTCGGTCTAGTAAGTGAAAAAGTGGCGTGATCGGTTAGTTCTGTTTGATCTTTCGACCTTGACGACCTGCGAGCGACGAGGGCAGGATCAAACGGTGGTAGGTCATTTGGCATAAAGCCGTTTGGCATAAAGTCGTTTGGCATAATGGTCATTTGGCATAAAGTCGTTTGGCATAACGGTCGTTTGGCATAACGGTCCTTTGGCATAATGGTCGTTTGGCATAATAAGTCTGAAACCAAGAATTTCTTAAGATGAGATTCGTTTTTACGTTTCTTTTGAATCTTTCTGATGGCTTTAGGCTTGTTGCGGAGTCAATAATTGACAATAATTGATACAAAATTTCACTTTATTCAACAATCATATGCTCTTGAATAAACTAAAGCATATAAGAAAAGTTATTGTCAATAATATTTTATAATTTATGCAGAAATTACCTTTCTTTAAAATATTAATTTTTCTTTTGAGTTCCGCTATTGGAATATTTTTTTGCACTGAAGATTTTGATAGATTTAGCACTAATTTACCATTCCTTCAAACATTGGATTTCTTTTAAATGTGATGTAACCAAATTATAGGCATAAAAACTGTTGATTTGAAATTGAAACAAATTTTACCTTCTTTTATACATAGGCTGTTCTTTTAAGAGCGGGGATGAACCAGCCTCGGGCTGAATTTCCCCTTAATGAAGAGTCAATCAATCTTTTAAGATTTCGTTGTTCCCAACTAACAAAATGGCAGCAATTGATGACATTTATCTGCTCAAGTTATCAGCGAAAAGAGAAATCGATTACTGGAGTTACTTTGATGGGTTGTGCTACTTTTCCCGTAATGTCGGTTCCCCGAATGTCGTTACCCCGAACGCCAGTATCCCGAATACCAGTTCCCAGAATATCCCGCTTCAACAAAAGTCCACTTCCCCGAAAAGTTTGTGTCACTCATACTTGTCGTAACTTTAAACATTTCAGGGTGGTGAATGAACTGGCCATCTGATATGTACCCTTCTTTATTTAATTGGTGGTTCTTTCGAGTTCTACCGTCCTCAATATGTTTGCCAACATGTGTATAGCCAAGAATGACAGAATACCTACTTCTTTTGATTGCTTATCGTTCTTGCTCGTTCACCTTCCAGCCACTAAAGACTATTATAGCACCTATTCAAACTGCAGGTGCTATAATAGTCCCCCCCCCCGAAAAGTGGGGAAACGAGTCATTCTAGGAACTGGCATTCGGGGAACCGACATTCAGAGAAACGACATTCGGGGAAAAGTAGGACAAGAGCTATGATTCTGAACGCAATTTTTGATGTCTTTTCGTTTTATTATGCCGCAATAGTTTTTGGCGTCTAATCTTCTATTGATTTAATCATATATTTTGCCTTCTTCTAAAAATAGGCTGTTCTTTATATTTATACTGTTTTTAAATTTTATTATTCAGTCAAGCTAAATGTTCACCAGTTATATATTTCGCAATTCTTGCAAGATGTGCTGTTAGAATAACAATTACTTTAAAACCTGTAAATATTCAACATATTTTTTTGCAAACACAAGATCTACTTTCAAGATATGCTGGAAAAAATTTGTTTCAATCACACATTTTCTCTCCTTTCGATAATAGCCAGCGTTTTTGATGTACACTTTCAAAATTAAAATTTATATTGAATGTGTTGTTCATTTGAGTTATGTTGTGAGAAGATATTTAGTGTTACAGCCTTAAACATTTTAAACGAAAAAAAATCTGCTCTTTTATAAAGGCTATATTTGCATCATGCTGCAATAATAGATCTCTGGATAAGAGTTTTTAATATTTTGCAAATAAATGTTTCCTTCTTCTACCAAGTAATTTTCATCAAGTATTACGTACAAACTGGAACAGAGTTTGATCTGCAGCAAAATATGTGCATTTCCTTTATTAATAACTGCGAACTTTCTTTGCCAATTTACTATTTTCAATTATCTATAACGCAACAATTCAACAATACTTTATGTTCTGGGATGTGAAGAAAATTATTGTTCCGAAAAGATCTTCCACCAGACCCGTCACGAGTTTTATTTAGTTATGCTCTCTAATGTCACTACAATTTATGACATTCATAGCTTGGATTATCTCTGAACGACCACCACGCTCATTGAGAAACTAAGAAAAAAAATTGCTATGGGCTCAGTGGTGTTGATCTCGGTGAAAGATTCGTAAATGCCGATATTCATTCTTACTCAATCATTATGCCAAACGACTATTATGCCAAACGGCCATTATGCCAAACGACCATTATGCCAAACGACCATTATGCCAAACGACTTTATGCCAAACGGCTTTATGCCAAACGACTTTATGCCAAACGACTTTATGCCAAACGGGGTACAATCGGATCAAACATGTCGCGCATCGGTCTAGTAAGTGAAAAAGTGGCTTGATCGGTTAGTTCTTTTTGATCCTTTGACCTTGACGCTTGCTGCTGGGCAGTGCGTCAAGTAAGCCAAGTTTTTTTTCCTTTTCGGGTCGCGCGCCTATTTTTTTCTGAGTGCTTTTATATAGCCGAGCAAACGAGTGAGGCTGAGAGTGGATTGTGGATGCACAGTGAAGGATAAAGGATCAATTGGTGAGCTCGTTCCATGCTACTATTTCTAATCTATAAAATATGTATGACTGCACATTTAATCGTTACAATTGTGGGACGTAAATATGAATTTTCAACAAACTATGAATTGTTCGTCACTGTGAGTGTCGACACAAACTCTGATTCATGAATTATTAATGTTTCACATTTTTTTTTTATTTTCAGAACACCCGTTTTTACCTTTATTTTTGTAATTAAAAAAAAAAACTTTGAATGATTCGACACTACAAGTGTAGACTTGCGAAAGGTTCACTTTATTCAACAAACTTTGGATGGTTCGCCACTGTAAGTGTCGGCATAAGAATAAGAGTGTTCTATGATGTTCCAATCAATCGAGTTTTTTGTTTCTTTTCAAATAAGTAAAGTATAATAACACATACTTTCATCCTGACAGCTGTAGGAATGTTTCATTTAGGTATTTGTTCAACAAACTTTGAATGGTTCGCCACCTCAAGTGTCGGCATAATTTTCCACTACATAGAAATTGTTCATATCAAATGAAAATATTATATTTACAAACAAGCATGTATATATCTCACAAATCATTATTTATCATGGTCTAATCGCTTGTCAAAGTGAATCCTGTGACCCAACGATCCTTCCCATTAACAAACATCCCTCCCAGTAACCTTTGTGGAGATGCAGAGGCAAACACGGTCTCCAAATAGCAAAGGTTACACACTAACATTCCTTCCCCCAATCCCACCTGACTGCAAGGACGTGGCCGGCGCCGTTATTGACCCTGTATAAATAGAGGCACTGAATTATGCACATTGAAGAAGATTATGGCCAATCCCAGCCGAACTTCTAGTTGATTCTTTGTGCATTTTCACTGACTTCGGTCAATCACGGAATAGCAACCATTGATATGTGTAGTCAGTCTAAGCTAAGCTAAGCGTTTATGTGAATACATTTTCAGTCAATCTTATAAGAATTTTCAAGTGAATTATTGGTGTACCGTCGATGGGGGTGACAATGAGTCTGGGGGGTGAGATTGGGTCAAAATGGAAAAAGATGATTTATGAAATAGTTCAGCTAATAACGCTGATATTACTAAAATTTATAATACATATGTTAGGGTACATATTAATACACATAACTAATCACAATATACATTTTTAGAAATAGTAGTTTTTGTTTAATAAATCAATAAACTTATGTGTTGAAACTAGACAAAATTTACAACATTAAATTTCTCCTGTGCAAAGTATAACGCATGTACTTCAATTTCTATTGTTATATTAGCAGAAGGTTAAAAGTCTTTTCATTGCACTTCACACGTATTTTCCGAAATCTATTTGATTTTTCCACAAAAAAAATATTTTTTTTCGGTGCATTGTCTAAAACATTAAAAATGGGGGTGAGATTGGGTCAAGGAAGAACGATGGTGAATGAAATAACAAGTCTACTTTTTTATCGTTCAACGGTGTCATGAGTACTCTTTCCTTATTAAAATGTGTTTATTCTTTCTAAATACAGCATCGCTGAAACATCAAACAAGTCTAGTTGAGGATTCCGTTCATTGATTAACAATGCAACGCATTTTGACTACTTCTCAAACCAGCAACTGTTTTTCGTGCGCAACAAAATTGTACTATTTTATCAAATGTTTTTTTTTTTAATTTAATTATTTATTAGCGTTTTTATATTATAGAAACATCTCACGGAAGTAGAAATGAGTTGGATCGCTGAAATACTGGGATTATGACGTCAACTTCTGCCTGAAATTTATTGATCGTGGAATGTCGCACCAAAATTTAACTATTTGCGAAGGTTTAAAATAATCACTGATTCTGTAAACCTTTGGGGAAACTGAATAGGTTTTATGGCAATGGGGATGAGACCTTGAAGACAATTTGAGGGAAAAAACAAGAAAATTGTGTAAACTTGACGATAAATGCTGGGTTTACATATTTTTTTCTCATAGCTCTTCAATTTTTTGCTATAATCGTTCGTTTAAGTGGGCTTATCATACTTGTGAAACATCTTAGATGGCTTTTCGTCTTGTTTGCAACGTATTTCATCAATATTTTTCAGCTGTGAATGATTTTACAATCATATTCTCAAAAACAAGTTATTTCAATTACAGTGACCCAATGTCACCCCCTCTATGGGGTGAGATTGGGTCATTTTTCATTTACTTGTAGCGCCTCAGTGCATACATATTTTTCTATAATATTTTGGACAGTCGTTACAAAACCATTAAAGAACATACAAACCAAATTTGAAGTTTTTTGGAGTTAAATTGCGAAAGTTATTCAATAAATAAATCGTACATATCCTTTTTTGACCCATTGTCACCCCCAACGACGGTAATTTTACTCTGGTGATGCGATTTTAATCTGGTAAGAATTCTTCAACATTTAGAATTTCAAGAAAAGAATTCTGGCAGTTATCTTTGCAGGATTTAAGTAACAATGATACTAATGATATTCTAGAAGAACACTGAGGATCTGATTGAAGATTAAAAAAATACAAAATCTTCGATAACTCATTTAGATACACTTGATAGAATTTATAGAATTTTATTTACATAAGTTTTGGAAGATTTGTAAAAGTTTTTCTTAGCCAATTTCATCTGGAAATTTTACAGGTGAGATTTACGAAAAAAGGGTTTCAAAAATTGTAGCAAGAAATCGCTCAGTGATTTGACCACATAATGTAGCATTCAGAAATTACTAGTTCTTCAAAAATTCCGTCATGAAACTTCAATGAATTCTCGGATACTTTGTTTAGGTGCTCCTGACACTCTTTCTAAAAAAGTTCACTTCAAATCCTACTAAAATAATTCACGCGTTTTTTTTTGCCAGAAACTCCGCCGCATAAAAAATCATAAGGAATTATGAGTAGATCACAGACAAAATATTTGAATTCAAATGTAGTGTAAAGTGAGGACTACTGTAAAAATAAACCAAAAACATGTATTGTTACAGTATCATGTAAATTTAGATGAATATCTATTTTTTCAGTTGAAAATGCTAAACTCATACACTCCCGTGCATAAGTTTGGGTTCACCCCCAAAAAAACATACAAAAGTGTTCAGTCCATATTTCTGCGATTACACGTCCAATTGAAACTCTCTAAGCCGCATTCGAAAAGCAAATAGTAATTCTTACTTTGTATGTATTTTTCCAGAAACATTTTTTGAATTTTATATACTAAATTTTTACTTAAAGTTGTGACATTTTTCAGAAAAAACACACTGAAAAAACATTTGTAACTTCCTCAGCATTGGATCGACCTAAATTTTAAAACAAGGTGTCATTAGAATCTTAATCTTATATTCTCTGAAGAGCGCTCACGAAATTTTTGCGCAAAAATCTGAAAACTATTCAAAATTAATGAAACAGTCATTCAAGTCATCGTGCAAAAGTTTGGGTTCACTCCTCAGTATGGTGTATCGTGCAAAAGTTTGGGTACACCTGAAGTTACTTAAAACACAAAAAATATGTAAAATATCAAACCAATCATGTACGCGCCATACTTTGTGTTTGAAAAAGCTATGAATTATTAAAATCGGTTGAAAAATGGCTGAGATATTGACAAAAATGATTGGCGTGCGGTTCAGGTGAACCCAAACTTTTGCACGATTTGCATCATATTTAGGAGTGAACCAAAACTTTTGCACGATGACTTGAATGACTGTTTCAATGATTTTGAATAGTTTTCAGATTTTTCCGCAAAAAAAATCGTGAGTGTTCTTCAAAGAATATGAGATTACGATTTTAATGACACCTTGTTTTAAAATTTTGGTCGGTCCAATGCTGAGGAAATTACAAATGTTTTTTCAGTGTGTTTTTCGAAAAATGTCACATTTTTAAGTAAAAATTTAGTATACAAAATTCACTAAATGTTTTTGGAAAAATACATACGAAGTAAGAATTACTCTTTGCGTTTTGAATGCGGCTTAGAGAGTTTTAATTAGACGCGTAATCACAGAGATATGGACAGAACACTTCTGAATGTTTTTGAGGGGGTGTACCCAAACTTTTGCACGGGAGTGTGCATTATTGTGTAAATTTAAAGTGAATTCGATTGAAAAATAGTAGATTGACAGTTAAAAATTGCGGTTATTTCCATGCTCCATAAATTTCATCCATATGAACCTAATTTTACAATATTGTTTTACTGTAAGGGTCAATTGATTATGCAATCAAGTCTTCCAAAAAAATTGCCATTCATTATTTTAAGAAATACATTCTTAAAAAATCCTTAAGGAATCTCCGTGATTTTTAGAATACCTTGCAATCCCACCTATTACGAAAGATTTATTTGTAGTTTTTCATTAGATTCATTCATTCTGATCTAACCAGAAAAATTTCTCGAAGAATCCCTATCGAGTTGCCTAGAAAATCTTTTCAAGAATTCCACCAGAGAATCCTCTACGTACTTCTTACTTATATATTATAAAAATTCCAATTTTTAATTTCCAGTTGTTCATTAAGGCAGCGTCCATTTATTACGTAACGCTAGAATTGTAAATTTTTGATCCCCCCGTAACGCTTTTTGCATGAAAATTTTTAAGCCGTAACGTTAGAGCCTATTCCCCCTAGAGCATTACGTAAATTATTTTTTAGATTTCTCTTGAATCAAGAAGCAACAACTCGCATTCCTTCAAAATTCTCCCAAATTTATTTATAATTTTTCAAAAATGCCTAATTAAGAAATGTTCAAAGAATTCCATCATTCCTATAAAGTTCCTAGCAGAATACGTTCAACTGTTCTATCAAAAACACTTCCACGAAAATTTTCAAAGATCTCCCGAGTAATATGTTCAGGGATTTCTAAGAGAAATATATTTTTGTTTCCCTAATATTCTATCAAAAAATTTACCACAGATTCATCTAAGTATTTTTCTGAGATTTTTTATTTTTTTAAACCGCACTAACGATTCTTTTGGGATTTTTTTTTTGACGAATTTTTTCACCAGATTTTGGGTGAATCTTACTTGTAGGTTCTTCTTCCGGAAGCGATAGCGGTGTCCCTCAGAGAACAACGGAGGCGGGTAAGTGCACTTACTGATGAGAAGGCGTAATTCGGACCATCAGGTGCCGAAGTCGTATACGGTAAGTTGGTTGAATGTGCTGCGTCGATAGCGTGCTGAATCATGCGGCTTGCATGCAACTTCTTGTACAGCCGCACTTGCTATCGGCCATCTGTTGGTTCGTGCATGAACTACACGATTGGTAGCCGGTGAAATTGCTATGGCTGTGACGTCACAAATTATGCTGGCAACATTATGTGCGGTTGCACGATATAGTTGCCTCAGCGGCCCAAGCGTTGCACACTCGAAAAACACAGTCGATGTTAATCCGATGGGTCTGCCAACATCTGCCCTAGGGTGGTACTCTCGTTTGAAGGGAACTTCAAATGATTCAACATTAAAAGTTTTGTTCAACCACAAAATTATTGCAAAATTACCTTTATGTTTCGAAAAGTGCGTTTAACAATATTGATCCGGGGTATTTTGGCTAAACTAGATTTGGATGATTTTGCTTTCTAAAACAAGATGGCTGCGGCCTGATCAAGAAAGCAAGCATGCTATTATATTGCAGCTTAAGGATAATTAACTAATATTTTACGGTCGACCCACGTGTTTAAAGTTACTTTCCAAGTTGGATCTTCACAATCGGACTCACGCTGCAATATGACTAATACAAAATTTTAATTAACGTCAGTTCTGATTCAGTTTTATTTTCTTCACTTAACTTCTTTATAAATTCACTTACTGCACGTTAACTTTCTTTTCTCAATGCCACTCTAGACTTTTACTATGCTACCAGGACACAACATCTTCTGACTATGGTTGAACTGCAAGAGAATCTTCAACTCAATTTTAAAAATCATTTACCCAACGTATCAACCCGAGCTATTTCGTTTGGCTATCTTCGAAGCTTTAATTCCGATTTTAGGTAAATATTTTGAATCATGAACACTGTTAGTGGATTATGTACGACTCTTCAGAGACCTGGAATGCAAATTTAAATGATTTAAAGTAGAGACAGTAAATTGGACCCAACTATTTTTTTTTTTCAAATATTATATATTTTATATATGTTATTTTTTGTTGGATACGGTGAAAGGATTCAAAGGATATAGCAACCACGTTACATGGTTCAATAACTACTCCAGGATTATCTCAATATTTTTTTTGAGAGAAAGTTCGCTGAAAAAAAGTGTTCCTATAAATAATTTTTAATACTTCTTTGCCAATTCTTGAAGTTATTCTCGTAGGGATTCATGAAAAAAATCCTGGAAGAATGTGCGAACGATGTTATGAATCATTGAATGAATATGTTGGCAGTTTTGAAGACATTGCTGGGGTGTTTTAAAATGGAATCTAATGTAGGGCTTCAAAAATATCAGAGGCAATTACGAAATAAAAAGAATTAAGATTTTTAAAAACTATGTCTATTGAGATGCAATGAATGCAAGACTGGATTTTCTGAGCCTTTTATGTGAAAAATAGGGTCCACAAAGGCCGATATACAAAGTAAATTTTATCGTGATTCCCATTAACGAGTGTTACCTCACTCATTATCAGTAAACTTTAACTGAATTTCTTAAGTGTCAGCGAAATTATTGAGTTCAAATCTGAAAAATTAATCGATTATTTGAAGCTAATGAACAATAGATTATATTTTTAGAACGGATGATTTAATACATTTGAACTCTTGAAAATTGTACATAGCTGTGCATCATCGTAAATGATATAAGCTACTGAATCATTCGATTAATCTAATCAACATAATTTTGAAAGGGGCCTTCCTTAGCCAAGTGGTTAGGGTCCACGGCTACAAAGCAAAGCCATGCTGAAGGTGTCTGGGTTCGATTCCCGGTCGGTCCAGGATCTTTTCGTAAAGGAAATTTCCTTGACTTCTCTGGGCATAGAGTATCCTCGTACTTGCCACACGATATACAATTGCGAAAATGGCTACTTTGGCAAAAAAAGCTCTCAGTTAATAACTGTGGAAGTGCTCATAAGAGTACTAAGCTGAGTAGCAGGTTTTGTCCCAGTGGGGACGTAATGCCAAGAAGAAGAAGATAAGTTTGAATAATATTCATAAATTCTGTTGTTCAATTGTTCGCCACTCTATTCGATACTCACCCCATCTAGAACAGTAAATCCTTCAGATCGTAGATAATTCTTAAACACCTCCGTCCCAATGCAGTAGACAGCATCCTGCATGTTAACCGATTTTAAGTACTTAACCGTGGTTAACGCCGGATGTACGATGTCGTGCTCTTGAGATTCAATTCCAAGCTTACTGAATTTTTCTCTGTATTCATCCATGGTCCGCATTCCGTTGTTCGATATGAATGCCAATTTCTTTCCATTTTGCTTGAGAAGCTGCAACGCTTCGTCCACCCCGGGAATCGGTCCAGTAAAATTCCACACCACTCCTGAGAATAGTCGTAAAACAATCTGTTAGTCACCGGACACCGGATTCAGTGCAAACAAAAATTTTGCGCCAACCCACCATCACAGTCGGACATTATTGCATCGAACGAATCCAGAAATGCTTTCTTTTCCTCTTTGGATAAATCCAGAAGATGTCTGATGTGACTTTTGTCCATCTTCCGCTGTGCAACGCCAAGTAAAATATTACCTATAAATTATCCACTAAATCCTCGCTGATACGCCAGAACACCCACACGGCACGTGCCCGAGTTCACTACCAGACCTCGGAGCTGCTACTCAAAGAGGACTGTGAACAGCGCGCCAAAAACCACCCGCACTGATACGAATCACTTTCGCAACTGAAGACGACGCTCGCTCGTGGTTTTCTTCTAAAGGGGGGAATCTGTCGTCTGAAGCCTACTTACAATCAGAAAAGAAAATTGTCGTAGTCTGTCTGGTTTGTTCTCTACGCTCTTGCCATAAAATTATGCCTTAGAGGCAGACGAGTTGTCTATCAAACGGATGTCTTGTGCGGTAAGAAAAGGGGTTCGGCGGGAAAATATAGTTGATATGTTGCGAAACAATTCAGACGATTGGGAGTGGGTTGCCCGTGAACCATGTTAGTTTTGAAGGTCGTAAACCTTTCTCGCCTTCTAAGCTCTTTTCCATACGAAGGCATATTTTAGGATCCGTATAGACCGTGGACTTTAGTCAGACTTTCCCGCCAAGAGGTTACGCGTTTTATGGGCGGCCCATTTGGGGAACAAGCGAAATGTGATTGAGGAAAATGAGAAAACAGCGGAAAAATGCTTTGGTGTTTTGGGACATTCGAGCATCTGCTCAGCTGTTTTATGATGTGTTGAAAATGGTTTCCTAAAATAGAAAGTCATTGAAAAATAAGAGCCATGCTTGGTTTGACCACCTGATGTGTTACAATAGGGGAATCACCTCTCCTGTATAATACTACCGTTATCATTCAAATTTTGGACAGTTTACTGAAAAAAAGTAACAAAGTTCATGTTTCGAAAAGTAAGTAAGACAATTAAACAGTATTTCTCTGTGCTACATAAAAAGTAGTTTTAATTGCTATTTTTCATACTTTCTCGTGCAAAAGTTTGGGGTCACCCTTAAAAACATACAAAAATGTTTTGTCCATATCACTGGGATTACAAGTCTTATTAAAATTCTCTCTATAGCTCATTCGAAAGGTAAAGAGTGCAACCTTACTTTTTTGGTGTTTTGACCTAAATATATGACGCATGTATCGTGATAATAGAAGATTGCAACGAATTTTGCCGAAAATTATTATTAGTTTTATTCGACATTTGCTCCAATGTTTCAACATTGGATATTTCATGTAACTTATCGGTACTATACTAGGGTGGGAGCTTCAGAATCATTTTCAAAATTTTATTTAATCCTCTGCAGAACCTACTTTCTGATATTACAACAGCTAGCCCTTATTGGTAATTTATAAAAATATAATTGGATAAAGAAATTTTATATATTGGTTACATTTGGTTTGAATGCCCTAGATACATGTCTACTTGAGGGTTTGAAATAAAGTGATTTTAGTTTATGTAGGAATAATATATGTTTTACAATCTACTACAGATGACACGCAGGCTTCATCCTTTGACGGAGAGGCCTGTGTCATCCGCAAACAAAGATTTTTGACATCACTGAGGTAACTCAGGTCAGATGGGAAAATATTGTATAATATTGGTCCCAAAATGCTGCATTGAGGAACACCAGCTCTTACAGGAAATCTTTGGAAATCTTTCAGATTTGAAATTCTGATAATTAACCTGAAGCAGAACGCTTCTTGACAGATAACTTTGGATAATTTTAACAAGTTTTTAAATTTTACAATCAAGCCTTCATGCCAAACACTGTCGAATGCTTTTTCTATGTCTATGAAAACATTTGTCAAATACGTCAACCAACCAATAATGATAAGCTTCTCTCTAGATAGTTTCTAGACGAGAATGAAAAATATTCCACCATTGCCAGGGGCTTTCATATTTTTTGATGATTTTAATAATAGTTTTAACTGTCTCCCTTTTTTGAATGCTGGAATTGGCTTCTGAGTTTTTTTTTACATTTTAGATAATTTCCTAAAGGGCTCAGGGCCAGGGTCCAGTTGAGAAATTTTATTTTTGTAAATTCTCATCGTAATAGGCTGTTTTTCATCACGCAGTTTTGAGTTGCGTAATGAATTATAACACAACAATTTTTCAGAAATTGTAAAATAATGGTGAATTCATTCCGATATAATTTCTGATACCTTCAAGTGGTCTTCTACAAAATTACAAAAAATGTTGTACGTACACAGATTTTTTTTTTTAAATTTCAATGTAGCGTGAACAGAAGAGTACCGTAAAAATAAATCAAATTCATTTTTTGTCACAGCATCACGTTTAATTTTCAACTAAAGATGCTTGAAAGTTACATGATCGTGTGAATTTAAAGTGCATTCGTTTGAAAAATAAGTGATTTATCGTCGACTTTTCAATTTATTTTGATGCTCCAAATATGTGCATGAAAATAAACTAAAATTTACAATATATTTTTAGCTGTGTAACTCGTTGCAGAACTTGATTTTTACAGCACTCGTCGTAATTATCCTACTCGGCGAGCCTCGTAGGATGAATGTACGACTCGTTTTGTAAAAATCATCATTCTGCAACTTGTTCCGTAAACAACTTTTTCAAAATTTTTGTTTCCTAATTGAGAAAACCGTTTTTTAATTTCTTTTTGCTGATACTGCCATATAGTTTTCATAGCAGGATTTCGAATGCGTTGAAATTGCGAATCATTTACAGCAATATTTCACTGAAACTTCTTCTAGAATTTCCCCTGTAAATTTATACATACAAATTGTTTTGTTAAGTTCGTAAAAAGGCGTTCAAAACTATTTCCAAAACACATCACAAATTGCGTCCGAAATTCTTCAATGCTTCAAATCCCAGGATTATACAAGAATTATCTACGAAAAGTGCCTTCGAAAAGTCTCTTGCCTTCTAATCTCCAGAGAAAATTTATTGAAACCTCTAGGAATGCTTTTGCTACCTAAATTATTATAACGGTAAAATAATCTGTGGAGGAATATTGTTCAAAATGACTGCGGAGGGGACAGGGGTTTATTAGGATATTTATAAGGAAATTAACAACAATCTTCCTTTAAACATTTCACATAGATCTTGTGCAATTCCTACAGACTTTCTGGCAGAATTTTGGGGAATCCCGAAGTCAAGAAAGATGCTAGATTTCAAGGATGATTTCTGATGGAACTTCTTGAGAAGTTTAGTTGCGTTGTCCATAATTTTGTAAGATGTTAGATACAAATACCTTCACATATAATTCAAACTATTGATTTTTTCGACTGGCATTTAGGATTTTTTCGAATTTAATTTGAGCTAAATCTATCCAACACATTTCTTCAAAAGTTCTTGCAAAAGATTTTATTTCATTACTACAGTTAACTCTCCCTTACTCTATATTCCGTATCTCGATATCGAGTTAGAGAACCATAGTAAAAGTTAGTTTTCATGGCTAACTCGATGGTCCCTTGGATCGCGGTTGCATTGGTTTTGTGTTCTGTAACTCGATATCTCCCTAACTCGATTGTCCCTTCAATATCGAGTAAGGGAGAGATGACTGTACCACATACATTACTCTAGAAATCTCCTAAAAATATGATATGGATATCGAGTGATTCGTAGAGTAATTTGTAAAAAAATCTCTATAAAATATAGTGAGGCACTCCTAGAATAGTTTTTGAACCAAACATGAAGAGTGGATGTATTTTTAGATGTTATTCAAGAATTTAAGATCCCGGGATTATCATTCGTAAAAAAATCATAAAGTATTTTCCAGTATCTAAAACAATACCTGATGAAATTTCTGGAGATGCTTTTGAGAAGTTCAAGAATGAATTGCAAAATCCTTCAATAAATTTGTTGGAAAATGTCTTTAAAAAATTCTCGAAAGAATCGCTAGAGCTATTTGAAAAAAAAAATCTCTAGTATTTTACTTGGAGGAATGTTTGGTAAATTTCGTAGAAGATCCCTACGACGACATTCCAGGGGAAACAATATTAAAAATCTCTAAGGAAATCCCTGAACAAATTCCTCGAATCTTTGAATAGGCATTTTTGAGGAAGTTTTAAAATTTCGAGAGTTTTGAAGAAATGCGGAAACATCAATTTGATTTTTAGAGGAACCTAAAGAAAAACTTAGAGAATTTTCTTTAAAAAGATGTGGATAGATTTGCGGCGAACTTGAAATTGGAGAAATCGCTATGAACGTTTTCTCAATTGAGTCGTGTCCAATTGCTTATAAATGCTTATAATGTGGAATATTAAGGAATCCTTAGAGTAACACCTGAAAGAATAATCTAATGTTTTTTTCAGGAAGTCCTGAATATTTTTACTGCGCATTTTTCAAGCAATTCAGGAAAAATTTCCGAGAGATTTTCTGAAAGATTTGTTGAAGGAATAAAAAAAACTGAAGAAAGAACCTTAAAGACAAAGTGGAACAAAATGTTGGTGAATTCTCTAAAGAATTTGTTAAAAGAGTCCTTGGTGATCTTGAAGATGATGGATTGGCTTTCCAGTCTTGACTAAATTAAAAACTGTTATTTTATTTTGTCCAACGTTTTGGTCCATTTGGGACCTTCCTCACACTGAAAATATATATTGTTTTATATTACGAAATCGTTCGTTTGAACTACGAAATTATTCGTTGTTTTCTGCAACGAAACAGTTTCGTAAAATGTATGCAACCAGCTTCGTAATATGATTCAAGCTCGAAATCAAAACAAACAATAATTGTTATAATGTACTAAACATTTCGTAATCGAAATTCGTTTGTTTCGTATTCAGAACGAACATTTATACGTGCTTCTTCTTACCTCCCTCGGCTGCGGTCGTATCATGTTGTATTTTACGAAATGTGTCTACGAAACCTTTCGTTGCAGAAAACAACGAATGGTTTCGTAGATTAAACGATCAGTTTCGTAATACGAACAACACGATAACGCACATCTACGAATCGTATATCGTACATTTTACGATTATTTCGTAAAGTCACTGAATCGCGAAATTCTGTCAAGTACAAATAATTCGTACAATGAATGAAAATAGCGTTATATGTACGAAATCTTGTTTTACGAAATGGATTGTGGATAAAATACGAAGAGATGTTTTTAGTGCAGGGACTCAATTATTACAGTTCTTTTGTCCAGCGTGGTTCGGTAGAAGCTGTAACTGTCTGTTGCATCGATTTTTCAGCACAATCGCAGCCAGTTTTGGAAGCTTTTTCGGTGGGAAAATCGAACTTAAAGTTGCGCGCTGGAATTTACAACCTGGTCGAATATTGATCACCATTGTTAACAGATAGAGTCGTGTAATTCGTATCCGCGATTAAGGACAATGATCTTAAACTCTTGATCCGTCTTTACAACATGAGCAGAAGGTTGAAATCAATGATAATAAATCTTCGAGCTGTTTAGTGGAATACTTATAAGTAGATGAATTACGGAATTTTGTACTATACCATTTAATACCACTAGAGTTTGTATCTTTTGACAGATATGCGTATTTTGACCTCAACTGTAGGCCGTCTTCAGTGTCGTGTCTAGTAGACTTCAGTCCAGGGATGTGAAATGTACTGTAGCACACATTTACCACCTCGACATTCACATTTTTCTACACGACCATCAAAATCCAAAGCAAACCATGACGGTTCAACACAAAAAATGTCACGGCTCTTCAAAACTGTAATCTTTTTCTTCCTAACGTTTTTCAAACCCGAATGCGAAATGACTCGAGCACAGTGGTGACGCGATTTTTGCGGTTTTCGGGTCTTCAGTAGCCAAGTCTAGTACACGACACTGAAGACGGCCTTACAGTTGAGGTCGAAATACGCGTATCTGTCAAAAGATACCTACATTGATACCTTGATGGCTACAGCTTAGCGTCACGTCATTGCCGGGCGTATTGTAGAGCTCCAGTTGGGACGTAACGCCAGAAAGAAGAAGATGTAGAGCTCCATCTTCGTCGGTCTTGGGCGAAACTTCTCCAGTTGCCCCGAACGTTTAGGTTCGCAGGTCCTCTTCCACTGCGTACAGCCAGCGTATTCGTGGTCTTCCCCGAAAACACCGAACTCTGCCTGGTTCCCTGCTGAATATTATTTTCGCAATTTTTTCTTCCGACATTCGCAGTAAGTGACCAGTCCACTGAAGTCTGCCATATTTTACACGATTGATAATATTCGCATCTTTGTACACTTGATACATCTCGTGATTCATGCGTCTGCGCCACACACCATTTTCGAGTTTCCCACCGACTATTGTCCGCAGCACTTTACGCTCGAAAACACCGAGAGCTTTCCGGGCTGACTCTTTCAACGTCCACGCTTCGTGCCCGTAGAGAGCCACCGGAAGAATCAATGTTTTATACAGGGCGAATTTAGTTTCCGTTTGCAAGCTGCGGGACCTAAGCTGATTACGTAGTTCGTAAAAGGCCCTATTCGCAGCCGCAACACGTCTTTTCACTTCCCGGGAAACGTCGTTGTTACATGTTACAAGTGTTCCAAGGTAAACAAATTCTTCAACAACTTCAAACACATCCCCATCAAACACTATCTCAGCACCTACACCACCATGCCTGACTCTATCTGACCTGCAACCATGTACTTAATTTTGGTAGAATTAATGGTCAGGCCTATCCTCGCTGTCTCCTTCAGAGGCACGAAGGCCTCTTCCACTGACCTGCGATCGATTCCAATTAGGTTTACATCGTCCGCAAAGCCAAGGAGCATGTGCGACCTTGTGATAATAGTGCCATTTCTCTGCACGCCAGATCTCCTAATAGCACCCTCGAGTGCAATATTGAACAGTAAATTTGAAAGTGCGTCTCCCTGCTTCAATCCGTCTTACGTCACGAACGAGGTTGACACCTCGTCTGCGATCCAAACACTTGATTTCGAACCATCCAGCGTAGCACGTATCAGCCTAATTAGTTTCGCCGGAAAACCATGTTCAGGCATTATCTGCCAAAGCTCATTTCATTCCACTGAGTCGTACGCCGCCTTGAAATCAATAAACAGATGGTGAGTCTGCAAGTTATACTCCAGGAATTTGTCTAGGATCATTCGCAAACTAAACATCTGGTCCGTTGTCGAACGGCCCTCACGAAAACCAGCTTGGTATTCGCCGAAGAAGGACTCCTCGAGCGGTCGCAGTCTGTTAAATAGGATGCGCGACAGAATTTTGTACGCCGAATTCAGCAGGATAATTCCTCTGTAATTGGCACACCCCTGTCCGTGCCCTTTCTTGTAGATATGGCGGATGAGGCCATCCAACCAGCCAGTGGGCAATTCTTCGTCCTCCCATACCTTCAGAAGTACTCGGTGGATCGACTGGTAAAGCTGCTCGCTTCCGTGCTTGAGAAGCTCGACCGGGATCTCGTCCTTCCCAGCAGCCTTACAGTTCTTCAGCTCGCTGATAGCTTTTTTAACCTCTCCTATGGTCGGTGGGTCCACAGCTTGATCGTCGTCATCTATGTTCATCCTGTTCCTCGCTACATTTCCATTTCCACCGTTCAACAATTGCTTAAAGTGCTCCTTCCACCTGGCAGCCACCGCCGTTTTATCGGTCAGTCAGTGGTGAAGAATATAGGCCACCTAAACAGGATTGCGCTACCTACATCGTGCTAGAGGGGCTGCCTCCTCGGTGCTGACACGATACAACAATGTCCGTTTGTTCTTTACATGATGACCACGGTCATAGCCATGTATATATACCTTTATCAGGGCTTTGGACCTGTAGCTCTGGTTCTAAATAGTTTCAAGTTCTTTTGGACATGCTACTATGGTGAGCCGTCATGCGCTAGCGGTGTTGTCAAATGATACAAACTCTATTAAAAAAAATAGCCAAATAAATGTTTGATATTCCTTTACAAGTTCAGTTTTCTTGGAAAGCTTAGCTTAGCTTAGCTTAGCTTAGCTTAGCTTAGCTTAGACTGACTACACATATCAATGGTTGCTATTCCGTGATTGACCGAAGTCAGTGAAAATGCACAAAGAATCAACTAGAAGTTTGACTGGGATTGGCCATAATCTTCTTCAGTGTGCATAATTCAGTGCCTCTATTTATACAGGGTCAATAACGGCGCCGGCCACGTCCTTGCAGTCAGGTGGGATTGAGGGAAGGAATGTTAGTGTGTAACCTTTGCTATTTGGAGACCGTGTTTGCCTCTGCATCTCCACAAAGGTTACTGGGAGGGATGTTTGTTAATGGGGAGGATCGTTGGGTCACAGGATTCACTTTGATAAGCAATTAGACCATGATAAATAATTATTTGTGAGATATAAACATGATTATGCCGACACTTGGGGTGACGAACCATTCAAAGTTTGTTGAACAAATACCTAAATGAAACATTCCTAACACTCCTATTCTTATGCCGACACTTACAGTGACGAACCATCCAAAGTTTGTTGAATAAAGTGAACCTTTCGGAAGTCTACACTTGTAGTGTCCAACCATTCAAAGTTTTTTTTATTACAAAAATAAAGGTAAAAAGAAAGGGGTGTTTTGCATAGCATAGCATAGCATAGCATAAACTGACTGTACATGTCAATGGTTGCTACTCCGTGATTGATCGGAACTGGTAAGAATTGCACTACGATCCAAATGAATAAGGGATGGGAGTTTCCGCTTACTCTCGAAGTGCAATTTTAGCAGATCTAATATTATTGATCAATAACGGCGCCGGCCAAGTCCTTACAGTCAGTTGGGATGGGGAAGGAATGTTAGGGTGTAATGATTGTTGCTTCTAGAGACCGAGAATACCTCTGCATCTCCACAATCACCACGGGAAGGGTGTTTATTAGTGAGGAAGGAAAAGATCTGGGAGTCACCTCTGGTCGGTGATGCGATCCATGGACAAGGGGGAAATATACGACTTGTATTTAAAGCTAGTTTTGTATTTTTGTCTCGAGAAGTTTTTGGAAAAATTACGTCAACATCTATAATGTCGAACAATTCAAAAGACGTTTTTATTAATGACGAAAACTGAAAATTACATGTATATATTTTAACTTATATGAAACAGGAATAATGCCGACACTTGTAGTGACGAACCATACATAGTTTGTTTGAAAATTACATATGAGTATTACTGTGCATTTTGTCTCGATATGGTAGAAGTTTTAGAAAATACGTCAACATTCACAATGTCGAACAATTCAAAGGATAATTTTTAATAATGTCAAAAAGAGAAAAATATATGTATATTCAAATTGTATAAGAAAAAAGCATAATGCCGACACCTATAGTGACAAACCATACAAAGTTTGTTTTAATATTACATAAAAGTTACGCTTTCAAGAAAATATGTGTTATCATAAGCATGAAACGAACTCACCAGTTGGCCATCCATTCTCGACTGAACACAAAACTGACACTGACAGCAAAACTTCTTGGCGTCCCGAAAATAAACCGTCTTGCTTGGGCCTTCCCAAATACGTACCCAGCAAGACGCTCCAAAACAAAGGGAAAAAAAAAAAAATCTCCGGCGACGAAAACACGCGCGAAACCGTCAACAAACTCTATCGGACGACGCAAAACCGAACCGTCCTGCTTGGGCTTCTCGAAGCACTACCCAGCAAGACGCTCCAAAACAGGGGGAAAAAATTCTCCGGCAACGAAAACGCGCGAATCCGTCAGCTAAATCAATCGGACGACGCAAAACCGAACTGTCCTGCTTGGGCTTCACAAAGCACTACCCAGCAAGACGCTCCAAAACAGGGGGAAAAAAATTCTCCGGCAACGAAAACGCGCGAATCCGTCAGCTAAATCAATCGGACGACGCAAAACCGAACTGTCCTGCTTGGGCTTCACAAAGCACTACCCAGCAACCCAAGCAGCACATATTGTTACAAGTAGCTTACAGCAACGGCTACTTAACATATTCAAAAGTTACAATATGATACATTTGCAACATGGAAAAATACTGCTATGTAACCGAAAAAGCGCAAAAAGTCGAGCCTTATGTAACTTGTTTGTTCGTTACATAAGAAGTTTACGAGCGACTGCTATGTAATTGATTGATTACGCATGGGTTTTCCTGCGACAAAATAAATGAAACGGCGTTGAAGTTGTTACTTTCTGACAGTTTTGGAACCGAACAACCATTTTAGAGTTGAATGTCAATAAAAGTAATACGTATGATTTTCGAACGCGTAATTATTCACAAGTACATATTGAATTTAACATGCCGATTTGAATTTGTGGTGAAATCAATCATTTAACTTGCTCAAAATTGACGCGCTCATAAAATAGATAAAAATTTTATATTGAATAACACATGGTACCTGGATTGTTGAGATATTATTCCATTATAACTGACACAAAAAAATGGGAATTGGCACTGTTACTCAAAATAGCAGTGTTTTTGATTTTAATTTAATTGTTTGTGAAGATGGTGATACCAACACATCACGTTGATTCGTGTCCCGCAGTTGGATTTTCCGGGTTGCCTATCATAAAACGCCATTTAATTTCATCTTGCTGCAGAAACACTTCCGAATAACTGTTTGAGGACAGCCAATCTTAAATGATGAAAACTATAGAAAAGCTGTTAGAGAGGCTGCATATTGTAAATTCAACAATTTTAATTAATCACTGGAAAAATATCTATGAAAGCAATAACTAGTCATAAAATAGTAAAGTTTTTTTTATCAAAATTCACAATACGTATGAAATTTTTTGACATGTAGTGTTGACCACTGTCAGCAAGTCACTCGTTTGTTACACATTAGTTACCCTGAAAGCTTATGTTATTTTGAAACTGATGTGTAACTGTACTGAAACTGGTAATAAATTACACAGCTGTCAATAGGGGAAGGGGTATTAAAATGAACACCTAAACGACATCGTCTTGCTTTTAATGGGAAAAACGATGAATTTGCGATAAACCATCAAATTATGTGCAAAAATCCCCTAAGCCAATTGACTGGAACCTTACAAAAGTATGAAAATTAAAAGCTCCGTCCAAGAAAGCACTAATAGATCGAAAGAAGGCAAATTCTAGCATGTGCTATAATAAAAGCGCAAGTCGCATGATCGATTTCTCTTCATCGATGCTCTATTCTGTGAATAAAGGTGACAAGATGCGGGTTTGTTAACAATTTTTCACTACAAGACGCTAGGAAGTAATGCAATCTTGCGTCCTGAGGTGAAACAACGAATTGAATTTAGAAATTGATCAATTTGTGCCAATATTAGAGACTGAGGATAATATGCCCATGATAAGGAAAATAGCTATTTAGATGTGAAAAACATGCTATTTTTATTATAATCGGATTTACAAATAAGTTCTTTATCAAATAGTAGAAACAACATCCATCCATTTAAGTATTTCTAGGGTTAATAAATCAATCAAAAAAATGCGTGTTTATGGGTCATCCATAAACCACGTAGTCATTTATTGGGGGAAAGGAGAGATTCTGGCCAATGACCACGGTCCATACAAATTGTAAATTGTATGGTGGGTCTAAAATTGGGAAGAAATAATCGCGTTGTTAATGGTAGCCCCTTGTGCATTTCTGTGCTGTCACTTCATTAGGGCCTAAGTAACATGAGTGATTTCTCTTCATCGATTTTTCATATATTATGCATACCTACAGGCGTTTGTTCTGATGTTATTGCTCAATATTAGATACATGCTGAAAAAATTACATTTGTAAGGTTCTAATTTGCGCGTTACTTCAGCGTGGCATTACGTTTGGTAGAATTTGAATTCAACAGCTGTTTTGGTGAGTTATGAAATAGGGGGGTGAGGGTTTTGCCCCTACGAGTTGATTAAAGTTTAGGTCCTTCGATAAGTTTTTCAAGGACAAATCTAACATATTTATTGCACGAAATACAAATTATGGCAGTGAATAAGTGGACCCTGTGGGAGTTGAAATCCCAGAACAAATTACAACAAAGAAGACAGCCACTGACTGCTGTCGTCTACAAGTAATTAAGGGGGCAGGATCCGTCATTGATTTCGGAATTTTCAAAAGCAGTTTTTACGTTCAAAATCAACAAAATTTACATGAAAATGTGTTCACTGTATTCTTTTCTCCAACCGAAACGCAGTGAACACATTGTCATTGAATAAGTTTTAGTTTTGAACAGAAAAACTACGATGATGACGATGATTACGATGACGGAGCGTTGAGCGTTAAGCATAACAAAACACAATCATTTACGGGATTGACTGTTTAACGAGAAACTTGCGACGATCGACGCGCCACAATAATTCGTGGACGGAGGGTAGAACTAAGTTGGAGATGATGATTTCGAATTTTGAAGTAAACACTAGCGATTATGCTGTGGAATGTTGACGTTTGATAACGAATTGTTTAGAGAGCCCAAACATTTTAACGTTTAAGGATCCGATTTCGATGATTACGACATCGAAACTGTGTTTCGGTTGGAGCTTGGAGCTGCTTTTGAAAATTATCGAGTTGATGACGGATCCTGCCCCCTTAAACGAATTTTGTGTCATCGGGTCAAAGTTTGGCGTTCCTCACAAAAGTAGAAAAGAGAACATTACAAATGTAACTAGATGTTCTGTGATATGTCTACTCGCAGAAATGGTCCTTTATTTATTAATTTCCTTATTAATTATAGCTAGTTCAATCGCACAACATCAGAGATGTTAATTACGGCGCGACACGAATTAAGACTAAGACCATACCTTCGTCGTCATTAAAATATTATGGAAATGTTCATTTTATGTTGGTGGTAAAATACACGAGCAAAACAAACATTTTTGATTTTTTTTTATCACAGTCCTAAAAAAACACCTATGAATGATTATAATCCCTTCGAAAACAGTTCTAAAGGTTTCTGCTTTGACATTATTTCATTACGATATTCACCTCATTGAACAACCTCAACATCTCCGTCCCTAAAATTACATCAGTTTCAATTTCTGAACGTGGTTCTGACTTCAATATATCTCCGTATTAACGAAAACACTCTTATTTATGCTCTAAATCATCCGTGCGTAATAAAAATTAATGAAATTTGTTGTTCATGCGTAACAAGTTCGGTATTCATTTTACCATCCTGTTCATTTTTTCACCCCTTCCCCTATGACAAATGGTAAACAAACTTCATGCTGTTTCACACATGTGACTTAGCAATCTGTATGTAACCTATCGTATTATTTGTTTCTTTGCAACCACAGATTCAATTTCAATGTAACTTATTCATTTTGACAGCTCTAGGTTAAGTTACATGCAAGTAAAAATGCAACACCTATGTAATGTAAACAAAGCGTAAGTTACAATGTAATAGTTTAATAACCAATCATCAATAAGATATGCTACAAATTATCTGAAATGCAACGGCAATGTAATTTGTTTTATTTTTCTAAAATATTGCATTTGTTACCAGTGCTACTTGGGAAGACGCTCCAAAACAGGGGGAAAAAAATTCTCCGGCAACGAAAACGCGCGAATCCGTCAGCTAAATCAATCGGACGACGCAAAACCGAACTGTCCTGCTTGGGCTTCACAAAGCACTACCCAGCAAGACGCTCCAAAACAGGGGGAAAAAAATTCTCCGGCAACGAAAACGCGCGAATCCGTCAGCTAAATCAATCGGACGACGCAAAACCGAACTGTCCTGCTTGGGCTTCACAAAGCACTACCCAGCAAGACGCTCCAAAACAGGGGGAAAAAAATTCTCCGGCAACGAAAACGCGCGAATCCGTCAGCTAAATCAATCGGACGACGCAAAACCGAACTGTCCTGCTTGGGCTTCTCGAAGCACTACCCAGCAAGACGCTCCAAAACAGGGGGAAAAAATTCTCCGGCAACGAAAACGCGCGAATCCGTCAGCTAAATCAATCGGACGACGCAAAACCGAACTGTCCTGCTTGGGCTTCTCGAAGCACTACCCAGCAAGACGCTCCAAAACAGGGGGAAAAAATTCTCCGGCAACGAAAACGCGCGAATCCGTCAGCTAAATCAATCGGACGACGCAAAACCGAACTGTCCTGCTTGGGCTTCACAAAGCACTCACAAGTTCAGTTTTCTTGGAAAGATCAAAAAGTGAAAAAATACAAACTCTATGAAAAAAGTCAAAAGGTCAAAAGATACAAACTCTATTAAAAATAAGTCAAATAAATGATTGATATTCCTTAACAAGTTCAGTTTTCTTGGAAAAATGTAGCTTAGATTTTAAGCAATAAGTTTATTCATGTGAAATACTTAAAAAATGGAGCAACATCGAAGCAAGAGTTTGTTGCTGACATAAAAAATTATGAATGATTTTGTTGGACTTTTTAACACCAGGTTAAATTTCTGCTATCCATCTGAAAAAAACTGGCCGGGGCGAAATTCCTCGAAAAGCTCTGTTATGAATTAAGCCTTATATTTTGCCAAAGATTCCCACTAACTATTGTTTAAGGGATTTCTTTAGTAATTTTACTGATGTTTTCAATTAATTTTGTCGGACATTATACGAGTTGTAGTTAATGTATGGATTTCTTTAATGAATTCGGAATCAGGAATCGAATTTCCAGGATATTGATAGTTTTTCGTACTACTGTATTTTTTTAACGACGATGTCGAAAAATTTCGCACACCGTACATAACAACAAGCTGGTTCTAGCGGTAACCAATCGAGCGATAGATTGACGGTTGATCTTTAAGTTTTTGCGCGATTCATCAAATTTGAAACCCTACGCTGATGCTGTGTACGACAAGCGAGGCTCTCCCAGTATTGTTGTACAAAATAATAGAACGTTATTACTGAAGAGTTTTTTTTTGTTAATAATTTGATTCATGTAAAGTGATTAATGTTTTTTCATGTTAGAGTCATGTAAATTGTTTTTTTTTTACTTTTACAGTTATTGTCGTCCAAAATTTTGGGGGGTCTGGATGGCGCTGGAGGGGGCCTGGCTCCCCTGGCCCCCGTGTTCCTACGCTAATGTCAAGATCTCCTGCCTAAATCCTCCAAATTCGGAACAACTGACCATAATAGGCGATACTTTTTGTTTCCTCACTTGAATAAAAGGCTGTTTCGATTTGATGTTTGTCTAAACCATCGAACAGATATCGATGTAATTATCAGTATTAACCATTTCGCCCTTCGAAGAAAGCGCACATTCCTCTCTTCCATTTTTGCCACATTTAGCGACAGTTTAAATCCCCATTTTTTTTTGAAGGGATTTGTGAATTCAGAGATTCACCCTTCCTTTTATTTGTGGTAGTAACTACATCAAATGAATAAACGAAAGAAGAAGTAACCTTTTAGGAAGTTTGTTTTTCCAAGACAGTATTCAAGAAGGATTACCAATGCAAGCTTTTGCTAACGGGTCCAACGAAAAATCGAAGGCTCGGGTCCCAACAATGATCGAAAAGAGATCGAAAACAGTACTGAAAAGCATTGTTTTTGTAACACTGAAAAGTATCGTTTTTTTAGCTTAGCACTGAAAAGTACTGTTTGAAAACATATCTTGTTTCAGCATCAAGCTGATATCGTAATTTGATATCAATTTATGATGATTATTTTCATTATTATATTTTGTTAGCGTTCTGTCAACGTTAAAAATTGTTGTTATGTTCTAATTTCATATAATCATACACTTTTTTGTGCTACATGGAGAATTTTTTTATCTTTATTAACGAGATGTTTAGCCTTGGACTAGTTCATCTTGGGACCGACGGCTTTACTTCCCAAAGTCATCACTATAATTTTTACGTCATAAGTAATTATCTCGGGGATGGGATTCGATCCCAGGTAATGTTTCAATTTGCTTTTACTGATAGCAAAAGTAGTTTTCAATTTGGTTTCATGAGAACATTTATGTGTGCAATTGCAATTGTTCTGATCAGTCTCGGAGTAGCATGTGGTTCGATTTCTTAAATCAGAAAAAGTCTGGCCTCCATCAGGCTTTTTATGTATGTTTCAATTGACTGCGTAAGGTTCAGGTTTATTTTTTACTCGAAATGTTAATTTATCTATTTATACAAGAACCAAGTCGTATAATAACTTCAAACTTAGTAGCTAAAGAGCAAATCAGTACATTGACATCCGGAAAGCATGTTGAAGGTCAACGATGTCGTTTAAAAATTGTTTAAAGAAGCGTTCATGCAAACACAAATTGATTTCGATTCAGCACGTGAGTTCATCATGCCAATTTCTTGCGCTATGGAATTATTTATCTATGATACCCGTTTTCAATAATATAACGTCCTGGTTTGGAAAACAAGGTCACTAATATTATATAATAATCTTTTCTAGCGTACACTTCAGTCAATCAATCACATTAATTTGATCGAATACCACATAATCTCACAAATCAATATGTATAACAACAACTTGTACCATTCACGATACAATCACTCGTTAATGGGATGATGCAGCAACTGATGCCGGCTGATATCTGCCAATCACCACAAAACTATTTGTACTTATGGGACACTTGAAGCGATTCACTAATCACGAGCCGTCTCGCAGACTGAACTGTTTCTCTAGCGTTGTCAACGACCCAACTGGCACAATCAGCTGGAGTGGAGTGCTTTCGATCACCCACTGCAGACATGCCAGCTGATGATGACCTTTGCCGAAATTTGTGGAGGGTGGTCGAAGCACAATTACTGAATCCAACGTGCGCATGTCCGTTGGGTATACCCTGTCGTAAACCGGCATAATTCACGCGTCTTCCATGCTGTTTCACATCATGATGATTGGGGGTACAGAAAAGAAAACTCATGGGGATGACAGTTGAAAGTCAAAACTGAGCTTAACATCTATAACGATAGCTAGATACATTTTACATGTGATTGCGCTTCTATTGCAGACTAGTATTTTATTATGATGATAGTGATATATTATAATCAGAGATGGTAGAATGTGTCTGACAAAAGTCGGTACCTATGTTTAGTCCTGTATAGCGTCTGAACAGTAGAAGCGTAATTTGCAACTCTGATAACGACAGAGCAAAGAAAACTCAACTTTTTCGTTTGAAATATATACAACCAGTATTTTCATTAAGATTTTAAAAGAAATATTCTAGAATGATCTAATCTTAATACACCTCCTTTTTCTTCTGGGCATTAACGTCCGCACTGGGACAGGGCCGTCTTCTCAGCTTAGAATTGTTGTAAGCACTTACATAGTTATTAATTGAGTGTTTCCTTTGCCAAGTTGCCATTTTTGCATTTACAGGCACGATGTTACTTTTTGCCCAGAAAATTCAAGGAAATTACTATTACGAAAAGATCCTGGATCGACCGGGAATCAACTCAAACACCTTAAGGATGGCTTTCACATGCAACTTTCTTGGATTTTTTCATGCTAGAGTCTACTGTCGGAACTTTATTTTCTTAATCAATTTTTGAACAAAGATTACTTAGGCGATTATTGAATTAACATGGCCTATAGTATGAATTGTATAGAAAAGGCTTGAAAACATTAGGATATTTAATAGTATGTGAACTATGTAACACTTCGGTTCTATACAATCTGCATAGTTCTGCACTACTGAAATCTGCTTCGAAGTGACTCTCCGTTCTTATGATTCCATAAGGGTGGCGTAACAAAATCCCAAGGATACTCTTATAACTAATTATTGCAAAATAACATTCCAATTTTGGCACGTTATAGTTTTTGGCAGCTGAAAATTTAGATCGTGTTACCAAAAACCGAATCTAATTGGGCGCCGTCCACAAATTACGTAACGCTCTAGGGGGAGGAGGGGAGTAGGCTCAAGCGTTACGACTCATACAAAAATTTAAAATTTTTCATACAAAATGCGTTACAGAGGGGGGGGAGGGGGTCAAAAATTTTCAATTTTAGCGTTACGTAATAAATGGATGCCGCCTTGTGGTTATTCTAGATTAAAACTAAAGGACCGTGGAGAATTCAGCTGTATACAGTGTACCGTTTTGATTCATATTACGGACAGCTTCAAATTCCGGACACTCTCGTTTGTATGGGAAACATTTCACACGAAATGTTTCAATTTTCGCCGTCCAAAAGTTCTCATTTTCGAGGCTCGTTTTATTAGGTTTTTTCCATAAATATCATTGCAAATTTATAATGCCCAACTAGCTTAGACGTCTCTTAAGTGGTTGAACGATTTCAATTGATGATTTGACTGTTCCATTAATGATTATCATGAGCTGTCCGTAATTCGAATCAAAGCGTCCGGAATATGAGGCAAAAGTGAGGGAGCGTCCGGAATAAGAATCATGAAAAGGCCACACGTTTTGATTTATTTAAAATTATTCAAGTTGCGGACGCGTATTCTTTACCCACCATCCGAAAGTTAAGGGCTTCCGACGCTCGATAACGCTAAAAAATCATACAGAATGATTTATTTTGTATGGTCCATGCTGGGTTATACTTCACTGAGGCCTTAAGTGTCCGTAATATGAATCAAAACGGTATTCTAATAAACCGCAAAACTCATTTGTAACACACTCATTAGTTTTAGTTGATTTGAGAACAATCTGTACAATTTCATACAAATTCAGTTTCGAGAGCGAGACACGGATCAATTTTACGTAAGATTACATTTACGTTCAGTGTTTAGTGGGCCAATATGTAAGTTTGTTAAGGTATTCAATGTAATATGTATTGGCTAAAACAAAATCACAATCGAATATGCATTGATTGCAAATTGATTGTAAGCGAATCTTACGAACATCTAAATTAAGAGACATTGTGTCAAAAATTTTATAAGATAAATTTTATATAATTAAAGGTGTCCCAGAAATTATGGGCACTATTTCACGACACTGCCATTCAGTGGCGGGCGAAGTGGGTAGGACAGATAGGACATGTTGCTTTTGCTTTTGATGGCGCTACGTCCTTTAAGACCTGCGCCACAATGTTACGCCAAATAACTGGATCCGTGGCTGCTAACCTCCAGATTCTCGATCGCCCAACACTTCCAAGATCCTGCTCCACTTGGTGAAACCACCTGGCTCGTTGCGCTCCCCTTCGTCTTGTACCGGCCGGATTCAAGGTGAACATCATTTTTGCGGGATTGTTGTCCAGCATTCTCACAACGTGTCCCGCCTATCGTACACTTCCAGCTTTGGCGACTTTCTGGATACTGGGTTAACAGTAGAGTTGCGCAAGCTTGTGGTCAATTCTTCTCTTCCATACGCCGTTCTCACATAATCCATCAAAGGCCGTCCTAAGCACACGTCGTTCAGAAACTCCTAGCGCTTGCAGGTCGAGCATTGTCGACGTCCCATGCCCGTAGGAGACTACCGGTCTTATCATCGTTTTGTACATGGTACACTTAGTACGGAGGTGAAGTTTACTAGACCGCAAGGTCTTGTGGAGTCCGACTGTGCACAACTTCCGGCAATGATACGTCTTCGAATTTCTCTGCTGCAGTTGTTATCCAACGTTACCAATGATCCGAGATAGACAAATTCGTCCACCACCTAGAACTCATCTCCGTCGATCATCACGAGTCTGCCAATGCGAGTTCTATCACGCTCGGTTTTTCCAGCCAGTAGATATTTTGTCTTCGACGTATTTACCTTCAATCCAACCCGTTCTGCTTCATGTTTCAGCATCTCAGCAACCACCTGGAACGTTCTTCCGACAATGACAACGTCGTCAGCGAAACAAATGAACTGGCTGGATATATTGAAGATCGTGCCCGCATGTTGAAGCCCGTCCGTTCCACAACACCTTCTAGCGCAATATTCAACAAGAGCTAGGACAGACCATCCAGGTCCTTTGCGGGTTTCAAACGGGTTCGATAACACACCCGATATCTTCACACAGCACAGTACACTATCTATTTTTGCCTTGATCAGCCTGATTAGTTTCCCGGGAAAACCATTCTCGGCCATAATTTTCCATAGCTCTTTGCGGTCGATGGTATCATAGGCCGATTTGAAATCGATGAATAAGTGGTGCGTATCACTCAATATACTCGCGACATTTTTGCCCACGAAACGGTTTGATAACTTCCCATAATTCCGATCGCTATAGACTGCGGAAGATGATCTGGGAAAGTACTTTATAGGCTGCGTTAAGAATGGTGATCCATAGTTCTCAAATTCTAATTGGTCACCCTTTTCGTATATTAAGTATATTACTCCCTCCTTCCACTTCTCCGGTAGCGGTTCTGTATCCCATATCCTGGCTATCAATCGGTGAGACAAGTGGCCAACCTGTTCGGTCCCATTTTAATAAGTTCCGCTCCAATACCATGTACTACACACAAAAACACATGGATAGGACAGTCAAAGGATTGCCCTACCCACGTATCAACAAAAATATAAGATTAGCAGAAAGCTTGAAAAATAAATTAAATAGTTTACCATTTGTTCAACATACAAACTTGATCAACATCGTACTTATTCTTATGGAGAATGGGACACACGATAAGGTTTTTCATGGTATTCTCATGCCTAAATAGTAAAGCGTGACATAGTTTGTGCATGGCTCCCAAAAGTTCTGGCACGTGAGAAGAACGATTTAGAATATCTGTTAGTGAAAATCCTGGAAAACTGACTATAGAATTGCTACAAGAAACTTCTTTCCTTTAGAAAAATAAATGAACAAATTACAAGAGTTACCTATAGACCTGTGCGCCGAAATATTTTCAATCGGCGGCGGCGTGAGGCGTCACGCCGTTAACAAGTTTCGGCGGCGGTGACAGCGGCGTGTATCGGCGTGGAAATAATTGACATCAAAATGTTTGAATTTATGTTCTTTTTTCCGGCGTTGCGTTCCTAATGGGATAGAACTAACTTCCTAGCTTATTTTTCTACAAGCACTTTCACAGTTGTGAACTGAGAGTTTTCTTTGTCAAAGTTGCCATTTCCGTATCACTGTTTCGGGTGGCCGGTTTAATGATACTTTTTGCCCAAGAAAGGCATTTCCTATTATACGAAAAAAATAAATAAATCCTGAACTGGCCGGGGACCGAACCCAGACACCTTCAGCATGGCGGACATTGTCAGTAGGCTAAGGAAGCCCTCCAAGATACTCTATATCCTGAAATGTCGAGAAAATTACAAAAAAACCTCTAGCGGTGGGATTCAAACTCACAATCCAACACTTAAGGTCATGCTGAATGTTTTCGCGTTTAGCGCTAGATAAATTTGGGTACATGAATTTGTAAACATGTAATTTGCAACAGACCCTGCAAAAAAAACTTGAACAAATTTATGGTGAAATCCTTTCAAGAAAATTTATGCAAAAAATCTTGGTAGCAGATTCCTGAAACATCCTCTGATGGGATACTTAACGAATATATTTAAAAAAAATCATTATTATTAATCTTCAGATAAAATCTTGAAATAGTTCCTGGACGAGGATTTATCTCAGAAAAATGTGTATGACTTATCGGATAATTGTGTAAGAAGAATGTTTGGAATTTTTTTTCTTACGAAGAATTCTAAAATCCTGAAAAAAACAAGGACTAGTAACAATTCTTTCTGGCGTTACGTCCCCACTGGGACAAAGCCTGCTTCTCAGATTAGTGTTCTTATGAGCACTTCCACAGTTATTAACTGAGAGCTTTCTTTGCCGATTGACCATTTTTGCATGTGTATATCGTGTGGCAGGTACGAAGATACTCTATGCCCTGGGAATCGAGAAAATTTCCTCTTATGAAAAGATCCTCGACCAGCGGGATTCGAACCCACGACCCTCAGCATGGTCTTGCTGAAAAGCTGGACGTTTACCGCTACGGCTATCTGGGCCTACGGAATCTGTTACCGTTGGGGCATAAAATCCAAAATCATGCCAAATAAAAAGAAAAAGTCAGTAAGGTTAAAATGTTAGTCGCTTAAATCTATATTAAACTTAAACTATGTATGTATGTACTGAGAGCAAAAAGCTCGCGCTCTAGCTCGCCGGTACTCAGGTCTTGCTGAGGGATCATCCGACTCCCGAGTAACAAATCCTACGAGCATATTTTAGAGAAAATCGTTGCAGAATCCTTAGAGAAGTTTTGGAACGAATCCCTTAAGAAATGGATTGAAAATTTCCTGGTAGACCTTCAGAAGTGTTACTTACAAATACAAAGAAAATTGTTTATATATTTCTCGTTGAAAAAAAAAAACTTGAAGAATACTTGGAAAAACTTTTAAAGAAAGAGTATTTTTAGAGTTTTCATTGTTTTTTAAATAATGTGGAGAAATTCATGAACTAGTGCATTATGATCATTTTTGAACAGATTGACATGCGGTATCATAGGCGATATTTTGCTTATGCACATAAAAGGTGAAGAAATTTGTGAATTGGTTCCATGAATCCTGGAAACAATTCTGAAGGAGCTCTGAATATCTAAAGTGTGAAGAACTCCTATTATCACACCACTTTTCCAACAAATACAATACATTTTTGACATTTAAAATTAAAATTGTAATACTATATTAATTATTGGCCGTTGAAAATGCTAAATTTGACTATTTCAGCGAACTTGCATGCAAGTTTGCCAGCTTGTTTGACAATTTATATGCTAAACTAGTGGCCCCGGCAAACTTCGTCTTGCCATTAAGTAGGCTGTTGAAAAACGCTTAAGATCGTCCTATACAAAATTATAGTCCGTTCACGTTCGTTTTTCCGACTTTCCCGGTGAATATTCTGAGATTTTTATACACATAAACACGTCGGAACACTTGACGAACAAAACGGAAAACTAATCATTCAAATCGGTTGACCCGTTCGGAAGCCATTTCGTGACATACAAACACCACTCCATTTTTATTTATATAGATTTGCCACAGAATACAAACTTCATGTGTATAACAATACTTTTTAACAAAGTTCATAGTACTTCCGATGCTTAAAAGTTATTTTACGATGGTTTAGAAAAGTATAGTACTTCGCCATATAAGAGAAACGAAAAATTTTGTGTGGAGACTCCAATCATCGCTCTAAACTAAACTTAATAGTGAAATTTCAACCAAATCATATCTGAAATGATGTTTAAAGCCCTATTTTGTATGTTTGATGGATCAGATTACAGAAATGTTCGATAAATCATGCCTTAAATTTACATAAACATAAATGAAAACAGTGTTTTACACAACTTTGGCAACCTGTAGCTAAAAACTGTGACGTACTGGAACATTTCTGAGAACGGCAACAGATACAGCAACTCCGAATCTAGACACACATTTTGATCCTTGAGACACGCAAAAATGTCATTTTTGTTCCGCTGTGTTCGTAACTTGGTTTTCATGTTATTTAATCCTTTCGATTTTTTTAAAAGAGTTCTTGTCGAAATTACCAAAGTCCAGTATGGAAAATCGTGGAGAATTTACAAGATGATCCTGGAACAACCTTTAAGTATTTTCATTGGAGAAAAAAAATGTGGTTGAACATTTGACGGGTAAAGCCAAAGAAGTATCTTCAGTAGTATTCCAGAAGAAGTCGACGGAGAAGATCCATGTGAAAATTTCTGGAGAAACTCTAGGAGATTCGATTTAAAATGTTCCGAATAAATTTCAAGAATAATCCTTGACGAATGACCTACTCATAAATTCGATGAAGAAATGTAATTTTTTGAGAAATTCCAGACCGCTGGCTGGCAGAATCCTTGCAATAATTTCTCGATGAATCGCAATGACAACGTTCGAAGTAATTATCAACGGAATATTTGAAGTGTTACTTATACAAACGATAGGATGAATAAGTGCAGAAACATATGAAAAAATCCCGGAAGGGTTCTTTTTGTAGGTTTATAGAATAATTCCTGCAGGATTTTTTCAAGGAATTCCTGGACTATATTTTACAACACGATTGTTTTCATACAAGACGTTAAGGTAAATCTCTAAAGTAATTTATGAATGAATATTTTGAAGAATTCTCACAGATTCACGAAAAAAAAAATATAAATTTCCGAGAAGGAATGGAATAAGGAATCTAAAATCAGTTCCTTGAGAAACGACAGAGGAATCTTAGAAATATTTATAAATTATTAAGGAGAAAATCACTAGAGGATTCCCTAAATATATTGGAGAAAACTTTAAAAAAAACTTCTTTGACAATAATTTGTGGGCAAACATTTGCTTCAATTATTTGAGGAATATTTGATGGACCTTCTATAAAGATTCCTTGGTAGTGTCTTGGAGAAACTCATGGAGAAATATCAATTAATTTTTATCGAGGATTCTTTTGAGATCCGTTGAGTGGTTACTGAAGGAATCTCTGTAAGCATTCTTGAAGTAAGTACTGATGGTGTAGGCATTCTGAAGTATTATCTGAAGGGAGAGTTCAAGGATAAATCCGTGTAGGTATTCCAGGATAAATCCTTGAAAAGTCGCTGGAAGTTTTGAACATGGTGTTGATAGAGAAATTCCTGAGGTCGCTAGAAAAATACATAAAGAAATTCTTGGATAAATTCTTTGATTAATTTTTGTGAGAATCCCTATAAAAATTCCTTAAGCAGCATTGAATTGTTTTGTAGAGCATTTGAAAAAAATCAAATTTTACGAGCTAAATTATTTATCGGCGTGAAAATACAAAATCAGCGGCGAAGTGCTGATCGGCGAATGGCGCGCCGCCGATGCCTCATTCGGCGTCAGCGTGACGTAAAATGGATCGGCGGCGGCGGCGCACAGGTCTAGTTACCTAGTGTCAGAGATAAGTGGAATATTATTGGTGATTGAAAATTTCTACCTTAAGCCTAATAGTAAAGGATTTGCTAATTTAAATGAGGATTTTTGTTATGTAAAAAATAATGTTTAACTTTAAAGAACTGCTTTTCGTAGGAGTTTTTGAAAAAAAAACTGATTAGTTTTCCAACCAAAAGTATTTTGCTGGATCTTATATTTTCATTTAATCGTAGAATAGCGATTGAACGATGCACAGTAAACTGATTGCGATTTCTTTAATAAATAAAGAAGATAGAGCATAAACAAGGTGTCATCTTTATAAAATGAACTTTTCTTAGTTTCAGGGTCTCCTACGGGGATCTCTCCGGAAATTTTCAAAACAGAAATTTATCCAGGAAATCTTTGAGGACTCCAAAGCTACTACCTCCAATAATTTTCTTGGGAGTTAATTTGTGTTTTTTTTTGCAATTTCCTCAAGATATTATTTTATATTTTCTTCAACCGAATTCTCCAGTTGTTACTTCCTAGGAAATCCACAAAGGTTTATTCCAGAGTGTTTGGAAAAAATGTCTTAGAGCTTTTTTTTTCAAGAAGCCCTGCAAGCAACCCTGTTCATGTGCATTCCTTCAAGAATTCATCCACTTTTGCTAACAAAAATACAAAAAAAAAAAAATCGAACTAATCTTTTTTTCTAGGGATTTTTCCAGCATATCATCCAAGTATTACTCCTGCAAATTTGCCAAATATTTTTTAAAAAGTTTTTTTAATTCTTAGCAATCTTCAAAAGTTTATTTAAGTTTTCACATCAGTTTTTCAAATTATTCCTCCGATCATTTCTACACAAATTTCTATAGAGATTCTGTTGAATATTTTTCTAGGAATTTCTTGCGAAAATACTGTGGAATACTATCCAGAGATTCGATCGATTTTTTCGATAATCTTTGCAAATTATCTAGGAAATCTTCTAAAACTTCCTCAAGAGTTCAGGAGTTATTTCAGAGATCCTTTTTAATAAAGGGTGACTTCAAAGCTCATCCATGTTTTATCTGAGTTTTCTCTAGGATTTTCCTGTATTCCTGCAAGAATCTTTCAAGATGTACTTGAAGAAATCTCAAAGAAAAACTGGAGAAATTTCTGTGAAAAAATCTTAGAAAGAATCTTTGCAGCAATTGCTGAAAGTATTTCCAAAGAAATCCCTTGTTGAAATATTATATAAATATTAATAGACAATTTAAAAAAAAAATCCGGGAGAAATCGTTGATTATATTTTAGAAGACATTTTGACCGAGAATCTTTGAGGATGTCCCAGAAAAATTTATAGACATATAAACGTGGAGTTTTTTTGGAGTGGTTTTCATCCCCATTTCTGTGGTTCTCACCAAAAATCCAGGTTGAATTCTTGAGGCATCCTAAACACAATCCCAGGAAATTTCTTGGAAAAATTCCTTGGAAAATAATCGCCAAATGAATTTCTTGAAAAATTTCCGGAGTACTATCTGAACATTTAGGCAAATAACTGAATAAATTTCTGATAAAATTCTTAGAAAAAATCATGGAAAAAAAAACAACCACATTCGTAATGTAATTCGTAATTCTTCATAATTAAACTCTTGTCTCTTGGCTCCTATGAGGTTTCATTTTGTTTTCTCTATGGTCTCTTTTTAAATCTTTTTAGGTCTCTTTTTTGTCAAGAGTTCTTCACCTTTGAATAAATAAATAATTTACTATGTTCCAAACGAACATGATGTGCTAAAAACGGTTTGGAAAATAAACACAAATCGCTGTATATAATCTACTACTTTCGATATTTTGTCCTTTCGATTTTTTCGCCCATTCGACGTTTTGGGATTTGAAGTTAAGTCTTTCGACGTTTTGTTCCTAAACCGCGTTTGAGCTCCTTAAATATGGTAGCTTTTAATTTCCCGTCCAGGGTTTAAACTTTTCTTTGCTTCACTGTGCACAAAATATTTCCCAACGTTTGTCCTATCCATGATTTCGAACGTGGAGGCGCTTCTGCTGTCATTACAAGACTGGTGCTGTGCTTAGCTTAGCTTAGCCTGACTACACATATCAATGGTTGCTATTCCGTCGGTGAATATGCACAAAGAATCAACTAGAAGTTTGGCTGGGATTGGCCATAATCTTCTTCAGTGTGCATAATTCAGTGCTTCTATTTATACATGGTCAATAACGGCGCCGGCCACGTCCTTGCAGTTAGGTGGGATTCAGGGAAGGAATGTTAGTGTGTAACCCTTGCTATTTGGAGACCGTGTTTTCCTCTGCATCTCCACAAAGGTTAGTGGGAGGGATGGTTGTTAATGGGAGGATCTTTGGGTCACAGGATTCACTTTGATAAGCGATTAGACCATGATAAACGATTACTTGTGAGATATAAGCATTCAAAGTGTTTTGAATAAAATGAACGTTCTCTAAGTCTACACTTCTAGCACAGACAAGCAGACCGAACCATTCAAAGCTTGTTTTTATTTATAAAACTGAAAGTAAGAGATTTTATATAAAAAATATAAAACAAAAAAGTTATGAATAAGAGTTTATGCTGACACTTACAGTGACGAACCATTCATAGTTTGTTGAAAAATCATATTTATGTAACGATTAAATGTGCATTCATACACATTTTACAGATTCGAAAAAAAACAAGCATGAAACGAGCTCACCAATTGATCCTTCATCCTTGATTGAACAGCCACAATCCACTTTCAGCTTCACTCGTTTGCTTGGCCAAGCACTTCAAAGAAAGCGCAAGAATGCGTCACTCGAGAGGGAAAAATAATCACTTCATTTTTTGCTGGCTAAGGTTCAACAAAACAAAAACAAAAATAGTTCAGTGCTGGTCAGATAAGAATTGATTTACCAAAATTCTCAATGTAAGAGGTTATTTTATCCAACAAATTGATCGCAGATAGCATTCCAAATACCCAGAAGAAAAATAAAAACATATAAAAATATTTGCTTGTTCAAGAAATACTATAATTTCATTATCAAAGTCGTGCCCATACTTTGTGATTGTATACTACGCTTCTTAAGTTTCGATGAGAACATAATTTAAACACCCCTATGTGCTTCACAACGTATAACCTATATCACCGATCGCATCTAAATGTGTTTACACCACCCGTACTGGGTCGCAACGAGCATCTATGTTAACAGCTGTTTACGGGCGTTTGTATACGTTAAGCTGACTTACTATCGGCACTCATATTCCACACCACGCGCACTGATTAACTTCAGTTCGGATTCATTCATAACCATACGCCCACTGTACAGCAGTGGTGTCATCCCGCCTTATATGCACACTAAGGTGGCCCATTTATGTATAGAAGAAATGGATGTAAAATATCTGAAGTTTCACCTCACTCAAATTTGTCCCTTTATTGAAAGCTTCTGTGAAAATTTGAGCGGAATCCATCAAGTCTAATTCTCCATACCTCCTTCTTCTTCTTCATGGTATTACGTCCTCACTGGGACAGAGTCTGCTTCTCAGCTTATGAGTGTTCTTATGAGTACTTGCACAATATTAACTAAGAGCTTTCTTTGCTAAACTTGCCATATTCGCATTCGTATATCGTGTGGCAGGTACGATTATACTCTATGCCCAGGGAAGTCAAGAAAATTTCCATTACGAAAAGATCCTGGACCGATCGGGAATCGGAATCAGACACCTTCAGCATGGCTGTGCTTTGTAGCCACGGACTCTAACCACTCGGCTAACGAAGGCTCCCAAGCTCTCCATATATTTGGTCGTTTTTCTCCATACAAACTTCAAGTTCGTTTATCTCGTCTTAGGGTTGACGGATTCTGTTCGAATTATCACCGTAGTTTCTGGGAGTTAAAATGAACAAATCAAGGGAATGTAACTTGAGATTTGTATAGTTTGATCATTTTGGGCCACCCTAATGCAGGCAGACAACTACAAACTGAGATCTTGCGACCACTTTTGAGCGAGGAACCCGTTTCTGAACCACCCAACCGAAGCCGGAGACGATCACCACCATCATCGTCAGTTCCCACAGTTTCGGGGAATTGGTGAGCTAGTTCATTCATTTCCCGAGTCTCGTCACCGACGGTCGCGATTTTGCGGAGTGCGCTGCAGAGCTATAGGAAAACGTCCACGCGGCGTTTGTCAACTTGCCCGAGTTGAGCAAAAAGTGTATTTTTGTTCACTTCAATGTCTCCGTAACGAGTGAATCAGATTTTCTATGCAACCTTTTAAGTTAATAGTTTTTAATTCTGCAATAGTTTCCTCATATTTTAATGTTATTTTATCACATTTTAACAGAAAAGTGGTAATTAATTTCTGTCACATAAAATCTCTCGGGTAAGAAGCTCAAATAGCGATTCGGTTCAGTGTGAGTGTGGGAAAGCGAAAACGACAAAAAAGTGTGTTGATCGTGATCATAGCGGTGCCATTTGAGGCGGAAATAGTGTCTTGTGAAAGCAAATTGTAGCAGCTTAGATCATCGGATCTATAGATTTCATACCACTGCACAGTGCACCCTGTGATCTTGTTTGTCTTGACGCTTCATCTAATTACATCAATCTATCGTAGCGCAGCTCGCTACAAAACTGGCAACTACTGAACTTGGATTGAATTTCGGTAAGTGACTCTTCGTGCTGTTTAAATCGATTCGAATCATCGAAATATGTCATCGTTTGTAATAACTCGACCCTACCCTGCCTTATCAAATTCAAATATAAATTGATCGAATCGTTATCAGTTACGAGTTTGAAATGTATTCCAGTTCACAAATCAATTCCCTCCTTTTCCAAGGGGTCAAGGCACCAAACCTTCGACAAGCTCAATAATTATCCGGTTGTTGCATCTTTGCAGTGGCATAGCTAGGGGTTTCAGGGGCCCGATGACGACTCGAATCTTATGGCCCCTGAAATAGAGGCCGATGCCACTACGGCAACATACAATCAAAATAATTTAGGTACAGTCAACTCTCCATAACTCGATATTGAAGGGACCATCGAGTTAGAGCTAGGTATCGAGTTACAAAACTCAAAAACAGTGCAACTGCGATCCAAGGGATCCATCGTGGTAGCCATGAAAATCAACTGTTACTATTGTTTTCTAATTCGATATCGAGATATGAAATATAGATTAAAGGAGAGTTGACTGTATTTGCAAAAGTAGTATCCTTTCTTAACGATGATTTATGAATAAATCAATGAATCTTGTTTTCATTGTTTGTTATTGAAGTGGCAGATTTTTCTTAGAAAATAATTAAATTTATTAAATAAGAATGGATCATTGAAGGTAGTTTTTGCAAGAGCTCACCGCATCAAAACAAAGGCGCCACTGTATATGGGATTTAACATTGTGACAGTATTGTTGTTCTGTCAAACACACAAGACTACGGTGGCGCTATCTGTGCTTTCCATGGCGGCCGTTTTGGTTATTTTAATGATCCTTTGTATTACTCTGAAGAAGTTTATGAAAACAATGATTCGTGTACAAATTCATTTTGCATTCTAAGAATATGTAAACATTTCAAAAGTTTTGGTTAAGATCTATTAATAGCGTTTCTACGTTTGATATATTTTCTGTGGATCAAATTTCGAGAAACACGTGAAAGAATTAATGTCAAAAATCATCAATAAAATCTCATTCAAAATAAAAAAAAAACATCTCTAAAGAAATTATATTTTAATCTGACAATCTTTGTTTTTTTACCAAAAACCTAATGTTTGAGAAACCAATAATTTGAATACAGCTGAAGCTTGTTATAACGACATCGCAAGGGACAGTCGTGATAGCGAAAGGTTGTTGTAAAGAACAGTTAATATATTAAAATATTTTTCAAGGGACCGAAAAATGTCACTACAGAGAGCTTTTGTCGCTATACAAGTTGTCGTTATTCAGCTTTTTACCCTAGCTATAAAACTACGAGGGGTGAATAGAATTTGACATTTCTTGCCTACAAGTTTTATAGTTTGGTCTTGATAGGCTGTTATTTAAGAATGTTGATTGAACATGAAATATAGAAAAGTCCATTCTGTTGCCTTCTCGTACCGTTTGTTGTTAAATGTAACGTAATGTATCTTCTTTTAGCTATTTGTTGTTTTCTTGTTATGCTGCTAGCCACGATAACCTTTGTGAATTTATTTAACGCAAATCAATTTTTGTTCGCAATGTTGAACTTTCTAAATATTATAAAGACAACGTCAGATCTGCATCTTGTGTATCCATTTTCATACCTATGTTTAGTATCCCAGATGATTTTCAAAACGTTGCCGAATTACAACCATTTCATTTTCCAACATCTCTTATAGCAATCCAGCGCAAGATTTTGATAACCTTATCGAAATATGTGTTGGCTATATTTGTATGATTGTTGAATAGAGTGTACATATGTTAAGTTATCCCAAAACTTTTTAGGAAAACCTCAAGATTACTGAGTTAATGATGGTTTAATCTCTGAATCCAAAGATGGCCTTCACAATGGCCGACTTGTTACCCTACTCGCGTTTTCAAAGGCATTAAACTGGAGAAATAATAGGTCAACGCTCCTGATGTTCTTATTTTAAGCTTTCTGGTAGTGCACAAAGCCAAAATAAAAAGTGCACTGTTGTTTGATGCATCCTTCGAGAGATCAGTGAAGTTTTAGTACAATCTGTGAAGTTAGATTCCAAACTGTTTCACCTTAAAAGACATGGAATCGGCTTGGGTTGAATTAATGTTTACAAATCAGTTCTAGACTTTTCTTCAAGTGACTGGTGGCCCCCGAAACAAGCATACCGTTTTGTCTCAAATTCCGAACAGACTCATATTCCGAACACTCGCTTTTTGTATGGCGATGAGGTTGAAATGTTTCGCTGAAATATATCATCAAATTACCAGGAACTGGCGGCCAATTACAATTCAATTTAATCATCGTTCTATCTATTTTATACCTCGGGAGTAGTCATGATTCTCTAGTTCGAGACCAGTAAAACTAGCTCAGATAAATTTATTTGCGAAATTATTCATTTAAACACCGTTTTGATTCATATTACGGACACTTAAGGACTCAGAGAAATATAACCCAGCATAGAGCATACAAAATAAATCATTCTGTATGATTCCTTAGCGCTATCAAGCGTCGGAAGCCCTTTACTTTCGAACGGTGGGTAAAGAATACGCTTCCGCAACTTCAATAATTTTAAATAAATCAAAATGTGTGGCCTTTTCATGATTCTTATTCCGGACGCTTCCTCACTTTTGCTTCATATTCCGGTCACTTTGAATCGAATTGCGGACAGCTCATGATAATCATTAATGGAACAGTCCAATCATCAATCGAAATCGCTAAACCACCAAAGATACATCTAAGGTAGTTGGGCATTATAAATTTTCAAAGATATTTATGGAAAAAAATTACTTAAACGAGCCTTGAAATATAGAACTTTTGAACAGCAAAAATCGAAACATTTCGCGTGAAATGTTTCCCATACAAAGTAGAGTGTCCGGAATTTGAAGCTGTCCGTAATATGAATCAAAACGGTACGATTTATTCGTGCTGTTCGGAATTTGAATCAAGGTGTTCGGAATATGAGACAGAATGAACACAGTGTTCGGCATTTGAATCAAAATGATGTTCCATACTTTTACTTATAAACAATGCTATATAAGTTTAAATAAACATTTTTATCAGTACACTTAACAGCTAACAGTTAGACTATGCGAAGAAATTAAAATTTTCACAAATGTCAGCTAATATATGCCCATCAGATGCATTTGAAGTCACTGTTGGCCTTAAGTGTTCGGAATATGAGTCAAAACGGAAATTTGTTTTTAAAATTTTTAATACATAATACATGAGAATTCTTTAAAGTTCTTCTTGCAGGCGTTATATCCCAACTAAAACAGAGCCTACATCATAGCTTATTGTTCTTTTGAGTACATCCACAGTCATTAACTGAGAGTCGTGAAAATTTTCATTACAAAAAAGTCCTCGACCGGCGGGATTCAAACCCAGGATCTTCAGCTTTGTCTAGCTGAATAGCTGCGCGTTTACCGCTACGGCTATTTGGGCCCCTGTTTCCGCTACCTTCATCAAAATATTACCTTTTCTCTTTCGGCAGAAAAAGATAAATATTACTGTCGAGAAAAGAGTCCAATATTAGCCATAATTTTCTACGTCATAAAATAAACGAATGTGGTAGTAGCGATTTTTATGTTATGCTCCTTTTTACCTTGATATATCTGTCAAAACACTGGATAGCATTGAATGATGCCCTATGTTCAAATGTAGAACCAATAAAGTGCTTATTTAATGTATGTGCACATCAGGTTTAGAAGCATTAACTATGTGAATCTATGATAAAAGGTCTAAAGGACAAAAGTCGAAGAACAAAAGAGAAGATACAAAAGGTCGAAAATCTGGTTTCAAAGAAGGAAAAATTATCCACCAAGCAAATAATTTTCGACTTTTTATCCTTTCGACCTTTTGACTTTTGACCTTTTGTCCATAAATCGTTTTGCTGCGATGAAAAATTCTTACCATAATTTCGGGCTCCCTAGGAACCCGGGCCCGGTGCTGACCGCACCCACCGTATCCCACCTGACTACGCTACTGCATCTATGGGCTTTGGGCAACTCGTTCATATTCCGAGAGCGAGGGCAATGGTCGACGTCAGTGAATATCAGATGATCGCCGATCGTGTATGCTTGGTAGATTGGGCAAGGATGGGATAAATGTACGTGCAAGAAAGCACACGGGCAAGGTAGGAGGTAAAGAAGTGGGAAGCCAACGGGAGAGGATGCAATTCAATCGCCTACGGCAAGTCAGACAGACAACTACCGAACCAGACGAATGCGACGAAAACGGTGCAAAGAAGAGCGAACCGGGCGGTATACCATGCCATGATAATTCAACATTGAGAATGAACCACTTCGATTTTTGTAGTTGTGATAGCTAGGGGTACTCAAAAGCACGTGCTGCCACTTTCAGAACACTCAGTTGCTCGGGTAACTATCAGCTTGATGATAGATGTGGTTCAAATTTAAAAATACAATGGAACATAGTCATATGGTCATTTGTGACCTATTATAAACCAATCATAATGCTTATGTGTTGAGAATACCAATCTAGTTCATTGTACTTTCGGGAAGTTGTGGAAATAATATTGATAATTATGATTACATCGAATACATACCTATGTCCCATTATCAAGAATGATAACTGGTCAATTAAGATTGAAATGGTGCGCTGGCTGTAGAATTGATGCGTTGTAATCGTATTTAACCATTTGGACATGTAAATTGAGGAAATACGTTGTTTTCAAACAAATATTTTACGATGTATTGCTATGGAATGTTTGATCATGATTATGATTTAGTTTTCTTTCAACTTTTTCTATTTCCTTTGAATTTCTTAACACAATTGATGGTGTTGAAAAACGGATAATTTTTAGATTTCTCAATCATTCAGAAATTATTATTCAGAATTCAGAAAAAATGAATCTTCTCGGTCAAAAGAAAATGCCAAGCATATAACAATTACGTACTAAACTTGGCTATTAACCTGGCGTGCTGTTATTTGTATACGTATGAAGAACTGATGTAGATCCTATTAAATTATCAGATCATTATTAGCTATTAACAAGCTATTATTTTTTACGTTTCTCGATAATATATGATTGTGATTGAAAATTTCACGAAAATTTACACAGCTTGCTTTGGAATTGAAAAACATCGTTATAACACGCTTAATTATCTATTTGCTTTAAATGTCTTAAAAATAACTAGTTGGCCATTTGGAAACGCCTAACGATGTTTTCATTTGCTTTCTATATGAAAGTACTTGTTTATTATGATACTGGTGTTGATTTTTGGTACCTATTTTGACTAGCACATGGTAAAGAGCATACCCGAGGAGATGAAAATTTCTGAAACACCAAGCTACGGTATACCTTATCAGGTAATTTTCAGCATTTACTACCTGAATGAGGTATAAAAGAACGTTGTATGAGAGGTAAAATACCTTAAATGATATCTCATGCATATTCTTCTAACATCAAACTAATTATTGAAACAAGTATTGCATATCCAAATAATACATGATGAATCAGTGTGTCTACTACCTGCAAACCCTAGAAAACTATATTTAGTTTTTTGGATTTACTTCAACCTAGAAAACCCTGGAATAGAGTTCTGTTTGATCTTCCGACCTTGACGCTTGCTTCTGCGGGAGCGGGTGACGAGGGCAGGATCAAACATGTCGCGCGTCGGTCGAGTAAAGTGAAAAAGTGCCGCGATCGGTTAGTGCTGTTTGATCTTCCGACCTTGACGCTTGCTCCTGCGGGAGCGAGTGACGAGGGCAGGATCAAACATGTCGCGCGTCGGTCGAGTGAAGTGAAAAATTTCCGCGATCGGTTAGTTCTGTTTGATCTTCGACCTTGACGATTGCTCCTTGGCAGTGTGTCAAGAAAGCCCGAGCAGTCGTCAGTTGTTTTCCCTCTCGGGTCGTGCGCCTATTTTCTCTGAGTGCTTTTATATAGCCGAGCAAACGAGTTAAGCTGAATGTGGATTGTTGCTGCTCAGTCAAGGATGACGGATCAATTGGTGAGCTCGTTTCATGCTACTATTTCTAATCTATAAAATATGTATGACTGCACATTTAATCGATACAACGGTAGGACGTAAATATTATTTTTCAACAAACTATGAATGGTTTGTCACTGTGAGTGTCGACATAAACTCTAATTCATGAATTATTTATGTTTCACATTTTTTTGTTTTCAAAACACCCCTTTCTTTTTATCTTTATTTTTGTAATTATAAAAAAAACTTTGAATGGTTCGACACTACAAGTGTAGACTTGCGAAAGGTTCACTTTATTCAACAAACTTTGGATGGTTCGCCACTGTAAGTGTCGGCATAAGAATAAGAGTGTTCTATGATGTTCCAGCCAATCGAGTTTTTGTTTCTTTTCAAATAAGTAAAATATAATAACACATGCTTTCGTCCTGACAGCTGTATGAATGTTACATTTAGATATTTGTTCAACAAACTTTGAATGGTTCGTCACCTCAAGTGTCGGCATAATTTTCCTTTACATAGAAATTGTTCATATCAAATGAAAATATAATATTTTCATAAAAGCATATTTATATTTGACAAAAAACTATTTATCATAGTCTAATCACTTATCAAAGTGAATCCTTTGACCCAACGATCCTCCCCATTAACAAACATCCTTCCCAGTAACCTTTGTGGAGATGCAGAGGCAAACACGGTCTCCAAATAGCAAAGGTTACACACTAACATTCCTTCCCCCAATCCCACCTGACTGCAAGGACGTGGCCGGCGCCGTTATTGACCATGTATAAATAGAGGCACTGAATTATGCACACTGAAGAAGATTATGGCCAATCCCAGCCGAACTTCTAGTTGATTCTTTGTGCATTTTCACTGACTTCGGTCAATCACGGAATAGCAACCATTGATATGTGTAGTCAGTCTAAGCTAAGCTAAGCTAAGCTAAGCTTTACTTCAACCTAGAAAACCCTGGAATACTTAGGGAGTTTTGGCCATAATCAGGGAATTGTTATTTTTGGTAGAATATTTTCAATTTGACACAAAATCTTTTCAACAAAAAAAAATCGGCAGCGTCGCTATCGAAACGCTATGTTGCGATGTTTGGCTTTTTATTTTTTTAGTATTTTTTTATTTACTGACTTCGGTCAATCACGGAATAGCAACCATTGATATGTGTAGTCAGTCTAAGCTAAGCTAAGCTAAGCTAAGCTTTACTTCAACCTAGAAAACCCTGGAATACTTAGGGAGTTTTGGCCATAATCAGGGAATTGTTATTTTTGGTAGAATATTTTCAATTTGACACAAAATCTTTTCAACAAAAAAAAATCGGCAGCGTCGCTATCGAAACGCTATGTTGCGATGTTTGGCTTTTTATTTTTTTAGTATTTTTTTATTCAGCATGAAACAAATTTAGATAATGAAGAAGCAGTCGTTTGGTGTCGTTCATGAGCATATGAAATATGGTTGAGAACAAGGCAGTTCTCGCCTATTCTACAAAAAATAATAAACTTTGAAAGAAATATTACATTTCTCAGACACAATTTTGTTCAAAATGGTCTCTAAAGTCACTTTTTTGCCCTAATCTGCTTGTAGTGAATCCTGGTGCTAAATACAAGAGACTTCAAAGAAACTTTCAGAGACTCCACAACTTTACAGAGGCTAGTCCACAAGTTTTCAATGATATTTTTCTCAGATCCCGAGGAATGCATCAGGAGCTCCACCAAGGATTATTCCACAGTTTTTGAAAAAAATATTGCTCACTTTTTTTTTTTCCAAGAAACCCTATAATAATTCCTAAGCTGATTTGTTTTCTCATTTATAAGGATTATATTCAAAATTCATTTACGATTACTCCCAAGAATTGCTCCAAAAATTCCTTCAAGCGGTATTCGATGAATAATTTTCCGATAATTCCTCTATTCGACCTGGTATGTCTCATTGAATTTCTACAGAAATTTCGCTCGGTTCGAACATTTTTCGAATATTTTTTCAAATAAAATTTTCAAGTCTCCATGGATTCTTCAAAACATCATCCTTTTATTCTTAAAAAAAAACCTAAAATTCTTTAAGAGCGGTCGTAGAAATCCATCAAGGCATTCCTAGAAGTCATACAAAATTCATCAGTAATTCCTCGCGGATTTTTCACAAATTTCTCCAAAAAATCTGCAGAATGTTCTGGACATTTCCCTGGAGACATCCATTGATGAGTGGAAAAAAGTCTTTGAAAACTTCCTTCGGAAACTTTAAAAAAATATTTTTTTAAATGCTCTAAACTCACGTTTATGTTAAAGAAAGTTCATGGGAAATCATTGGATAAATTTCAGCCCCAAAATCGCAGTGAAGATTTCTCATAGTATTAAAAGTTCCACATAGCTTGTAGGAAACTAACAAGACCCCAAAAAGAAAATGAGCATGTCAAGAACAAGTTTTGGAGGAGACCAACGATGTCCAGGGCTCCTTGATTATCCCTTACTTTTAATATTTCAGATCTAGATTCAATGTGGGCCGAGGGCACCGTGGGATCGTGGATTTGGGCCCCCCGTTTTAGGGGCCTTCACAAATATTTGTTTTGTAAGTTTTCGTTGTTGTTCAATCGATTGCACGCATGAGAGAACTGTGATAATAGCTTTCAATAGCTAAACGCGGCCCAGTTGCATGTACTAAAGTAGGCTCTGATTTTAATGTTTAAGATGTTGAGTCTAATTACGGCCTAAATCAGCTTAATTTATTTTCGGGTGACCTTTATAATTCATCAGGATTGGAAAAAAAAGATTTCTTGCTATTTCTAATATTGATAGATTATTACTAGAACTATCTGGCGTTCTATATTCGTTAAGGTTCTATTTAGAATCGTACATTTAAAAAAACGAAAATAGCAGTTTTCTACAGAATGGACAACAAATCTAGAAAAAATAACAACGTCCACTTCCCAATGTTGTCAATTACGATTAATAGACGTTCTTGTTTTTTTTTGGATTTTTTTTTGAATATCGAAAAAAATGCTTCGACAAATTTGACAAATGCTCCATTTTTACTAGAGTTTTTAAGGGACTTATTAAGAATTTGCCGCAGAGATTCAGAAAATTTCTACCCGGATTTTTACCATAGATTCGTCAAGAATTGCTACAGGAATCATTCTAGTAATTTATCAAGGTTTCATGTAAGAATTCCACTGAGGAGACCTCTGAGTATTTTCCTCTGTGAACCTCTGAAGGGATTTCTTGGTGTACCCTTGGCCAAGAAATCCCGTGATTTTCCCAAATTTTCCTTTACAAATAACTTCAAGGATTTAAATCTAAATCTTAAAAAAAAATCCTTAGATAAATCTCGAGGGAGTATATTTGAAACAAGTAAAGTAATCCGTGGAAGATTATTTTACTTGTTTAAAATATACCCCTTGAGATTTATGTTAGCATTTTTTTTTTAATATTTAGATTTCTGATAATTGGAAATCATTTTAGATTCGTAGATCATTTTTGCAGGGAGCCCTTCTTGGATTCGTCCATTACTACAGGGATTTCTTCAAGTGATAAAAGCAGCGATTTCCTCAAAAACTCTTCAACGAGTCTACCCGTTTTTTTTAATAATTCTGTTAAACGTTTTTGCAAATTTCTTTTATAATTAGTTTACCAAAAAATCCATTCCCTCATTTCCTTCAGAAGAATCTCTGCATTTTTTTTTCAAGGTATATTCCAAAATTTTCTAAATAATAAATAAATAATAGTAATAATAAAATCCTACATTTTATCTTGATTGATCCTAGATCTGCATGAAATTCACAAAAAAAAATCAGTGAATAGCTCAACACTAAAATTTCAGGAATTTGTTCGAAGATTTCATCAGATATTTTCCTATGAATTGTTTCAAGATTTATTTCTTCACGAGTCTTCAAAGAGTTCAACTAGGAATAACCGTAACCATATTACTATAAAAGTCGTATAATGTATAGAAAGTTATCCAAGAATACCATTGAAGATTATTTTGAACAGAAACAAATAGAAACTTGTGAAGCAATAGCTTCATATGTATTTTTAGGTTAAACAAACCATAACACCAAAAACTGCGTGAATTTTTTCCGGCGGTATATTGTTAAGCATTTTTATTACGAAACTTTCATCCAAATGTTAAGGTGATAATACAACTTCGCACTTGCACGAACCACCCGCATGATGCTGCACACCGCAAAACGACAGTGCAAATTACAGAGAAATGTGGTTCTGTTCCTGCCGCCCTAAGGTGCACTTCTAATTGATTGTTAAATAATTCATCAGAATTGATAAATGTCTAAGCGGCATCGTCTTATAGGCACGCCGAGCAAATGGAGAGCAAGCGGTTGTGCAAATGCGACTAAATGCTGTTGACAGGCGTCTGGACCGTTTGACGTAGATGATGTGCGATCCTGGAAGAATTGATTTATATAACCGACGCCAAAAGGGGAAATTTTCCAATCGATTAAACCAATATTCTCTCCTTGCTTTAAATGGTAGTGAAGTTGGCCTATTATTCAGTGCACAAAATTGTACTAAACGTAATCTTGACCGAGTAAACCGGTTTATTCCAATTCCTGTGATCTACAGAGCTGCTATTATTTTCGCCATGTGTAAGTATGCACAGTAGGGTGGCCCTTAATGATCAAGTCACAAAAGACGTAAGTGATATCCACAAATTTGTTCATTTGGACCCCAGAAGCTACGATGAAAGTTTGAGCGAAATCCATCAACTCTAAGGGGGTCTACAAGCACAGATACTATTGTGGAGGGAATCAATCAAAAATATGGGAAAAACTGTTCCAAGAAACTATATGTTTGGACATATGGTGCATTATAGTCGATAAAATTTTTCGTTAGCTATTTCAAATTTATTTAATATAGAGCAAAAAATGATAAAACCCCAGAACTCTTTTCGATAGGAAACATAATGCAGTCATCTCTCCCTTACTCGATATTGAAGGGACCATCGAGTTAGGTAGGTATCGAGTTACAGAACACAAAATCAGTGCAACTGCGATCCAAGGGACCATCGAGTTAGCCATGAAAACAAACTTTTATTATGGTTCTCTAACTCGATATCGAGATACGGAAAATCGAGTAAGGGATAGTTAACTGTAGTTATACATACATACATACATAGTGGAACATCAGCTAGAGCGCAGTTTATGATCAAAATTATAGTTGGAATAGTTTTTGCCATATATTTGATCAATTTCCTGCTCTTGAAGTCTTGGATTCCATTCAAACTTCCACAGTAGCTCTGAATGGTCCAAATGAACAAAATTGGGGATTGTAACTTATGACTTCTACAGTTTGATTTTGTTTTTCATATTAAAATGAACCACCCAAATCCAGAAGCTAATTTGCGTACAGGCATTCTAAATGGCACATGCAACCAGTTCGTGGTTGTAACAATAAACAAAAACGTTCATTAGCTGTTGTGTTGCAGCATGCTGAAATGAAAATAACTATTATCAGTGGAAGCGCTCCATACGCGCATCATCACCATTGTCCAGGTTTGCAACACAAACTCTGCGCTGCTTCACAGAACAAGCCAGACGCCAACCAGTCAACAAAGACAAGCCCCTTTGCGTATGAGCGTTTCGGCGTTAACATGCGTGCGTTATCGATAGATTGTTCACACGTATCTATACACTTATTAACAAATGTAGCAGGCTTGATAACCAAACTTAAATGTGAATTTCCGCGTAAGAAGCTCTTGTTCAGCTCTTTGCTTGCGCTGAGGAACCATTCCTGATTTCCGACAGCCCGCAATTCCCTTTTATCGTAAGAAGAGTGTGTCGTACCATATGTAGGTTGTAAGTATTTACTGGAAAATGCATATGAGCTTCAATATCAAATGTCGATTTTTATTTATAAATGATTGAGATTAATGAACCAACTGTCAACCAAAACGCAGCAACAAAGACATTGTCCTCTCGTATTCTTGTTACAACAATCTTGTTCCGCAACAACAATTTATCACAACTTGAAGAGAATATAACAATGATTGAGCACCACGTGCGTTTCGATTTTCTAGATTATGCATTGCAATTTTCGACAAGTTTCTTTGTATTGATAAACATTGCTACATTATCGACTAACAACTATAAAACAAAATTGATTTTGTGTTTGAAATAACTGATTGATACGAGTTGAAGAGGTTGCAACAATGCGTCATCTGTTTGTATCCCAATCCCCTTGGTATTGTATCCCAATCCGCGAAAGTTGGGACAAACGATTGTGAGTGCGCTTCAGTGCGCATCGTACCTTCGTGCTGTGCGTACACGAATTCTCTCTGCTCTTGGAAGTTTTCTTAAAAACTACCTAAAGCAATAAAACAGTACTTTTCAGTGCTACACAAACAGTACTTTTCAGTGCTAACATTAAAAACGGTACTTTTCAGTGCTACTAAAACAGTACTTTTCAGTACTATTTTTTCTACTATTGATCCCTTTACGATCCTTGTTTGGACCCGTGCCTTCGATTTTTCGTTGGACCCGTTGGCGAAAGCTAGCGGTGGTAATCCTTCTTGGACACCGTCTAGGGAAAAAAACCTCTCGAAGGTCACGTCTTTCTCGTTTATTAACTAAACATGGTATCAACAACTAACAAAAGGAAGGGTGAATCTCTAAATTCACTACTTCCTTCCAAAAAAGTGGGTTTTAAAACTGTCACTACACGTGGCAAGAACGGAAGAAAGGACGCTTCCCCGGAATGCGAACTTTCTTCCAAGGGTGAAATGAATAATTGTATCGAAATGAGCAATCAGTTCGATGCTCTAGACAAATTTTCCGAACACCAAATCGAAGCAGCCTCTAGCCCAGGCTCTTTGATTCAAGTGAGGAAGCAAAGAGTGCTGCCTATCGTGGTCAGTTGTTCCGAATTTGCGAGATTTAGGCAGGAGATCTTGAACTCCATTAGGGGAATAAAGGTTTCCTTCCAAATCGCAAAGAAAGGAGACTGTCGCGTTTTGCCGGAAACTCTTAAAGATCGCGAACTTCTTCTCAGATATCTTGAAGAGAAGAAGCACAAATTTTTTACTTATGACGACAAAACTGAACGTTTGTTCAAAGTCGTCTTGAAAGGTCTCTCAAGTGACTATAAGTCACCTGAAGAGATCAAAAATGGAATAAATGATTTACTTGGATTTTCCCCAGTCCAAGTAATCATTATGAAAAAGAGAACCCAATCTGGCATTGTTCGGAAAGGGCTTTCTCAAGAATATTATTTAGTTCACTTTAACAAAAAAGAACTAAATAATATTAAAGCTTTAGAAAAAGCTAAACTTATGTTCGATGTCCGTGTGACGTGGGAACATTTCCAGAAACCTGGAGGAAATTACCAGAACCCCACTCAGTGCCGTCGGTGCCAAAAGTGGGGTCATGGTACAAAAAATTGTCGCATGGATGCTAAATGCATGATTTGCGGAGGTTCTTCTCACGCTAAGGACGACTGTCCTGTGAAAGAAGATTCCAGAAAATTTCAATGCGCCAATTGCAAGGGCCCTCACAAAGCTAACTTTTGGGAATGCATTTCACGCAAAAGAGTCGTTGAGGCTCGTGCCAAGCAGATGAAGGATAATATCCGTTACGATAACGGTCGTTTCCGGAATTTGCCTGGTAGAGTATCGAACAATGCTCATTTTTCAGTTAAGGTGAAGATAAATCGAAGCCAAACCTCAAATTTTCAAGAGCACGGATCTGGAGAACCAAACATTCGTTTGAGCTGAAAACTGAATCGATTGGTCACTCGCTGGTGGTGACCAATCGATTCAGTTTTCAGCTCAAACGGGTGTTCGGTTCTCCAGATCCGTGCTCTTGAAAATTTGAGGTTTGGCTTCGATTTATCTTCACCTTAACGATCGCTTGATTAGGAATCATACCCACCAGGAAGATCATAATCATGCTCATTCACAAACAAATTTTAATCCGTCGGGTAGCCGTTCGAATCTTTCAATTTCGAATGTATCTACCCACGGTAAATCCTTTGCCGATATCGTAGCAGGTAATTTGAACTCTTCCCCTGTTCGTTCCATGAGTACCCATTCTACTTGTTTCAAATCAAATGGAAAAAACCCTACCGCCACAGGTAACTCCTACCCCGCTTCTTCGTCTACCGAAAATTCCAAGGGGAAATCATCAGATGATATGTCTGCCTCAGATTTTAATTTTCTATCTGAACAATTGAATCTAATGATTGATGCAATGTTCAAAGCCACCACTATGACTGAAGCAGTCCAAGTAGGTGTAAAATTTACAAATAAAATTGTTATTGGATTACGTTTTTCTAATGGATCCAAATAAATATTTAAATATTTTAAATTGGAATGCTCGTTCTCTGAATGGTAAAGAGGACGAGCTGTTTAATTTTCTTACAGCTAATAACGTGCATATAGCAGTTATTACCGAAACTTATTTAAAATCTGGATCCAAATTTAAAAAAGATCCTAACTTTTTGTTTATCGTAATGATCGACTTGATGGGGCATGTGGGGGAGTTGCAATCATCATTCATAGGCGTATAAAACATCAACTGTTTTCGTCATTTGAAACTAAAGTTTTTGAAACTTTAGGTGTTTCTGTTGAAACACAGTTTGGTAAATATACTTTCATAGCTGCCTATTTGCCTTTTCAATGCTCTGGACAGCAAGTTAATTGGCTTCAAACTGACTTGCGAAAATTGACTCGCAATAAGTCAAAATTTTTTGTCATTGGTGACTTTAATGCCAAACATCGGTCATGGAATAATTCTCAAAGTAATTCCAACGGCAGAATTTTATTTGATGAGTGCTCTTCAGGATATTTCTCAATTCAATACCCTGATAGCCCTACATGTTTTTCCTCTTCTAGAAATCCATCTACGATTGACTTGGTCTTAACCGACTCTAGTCATCTTTGTAGCCAATTAGTTACTCATGCTGATTTTGATTCTGATCATGTCCCTGTTACATTTCAAATATCGCATGAAGCGATTCTCAATCCTATCAGCTCCACTTTCAATTATTTACGAGCCGACTGGAATATATATGTGTCGTGACGATATATAATTTATCTTAAATTCGCCGAAACAGTTTTCCTGACCCGAACGTTAAACTATTACATCGCTGTTAGAAATGCGACACTTCTAACGAAACACGTGCTATCGAGCAAACATTCACCAACAGAATGATCTTCCCGTGCCGTCGTGTTGCCTTTCAACCTCTACCGACGATCGGTACGGTACCGAGTCACCAGTAGCCGCGCCTACGCTGAGCGCGCTACGAGCCGAGGTACAAAACGACGACATTGCGAAGACTTTAAACCTCTCACGATGCTCGGTACCGAGTAGCGGTACAGCTTGAGTTCGTTTCTAGCTTCGTTTTTTTCCATTGGTCTCTCCGACGAGAGCCGCAGTTAATGTTCTCTCCTTCCACGTTCATTTCCGATACACACACCGCGTCGTTGCCAATCATCCGAAGGCGAACGTCTAGATAATCTCTCTTCCTTTCTCTCGCTCTACTAATCATGCCGAAAGTATCCCACTCGACCCGAACACAACTACATGTCAAAGCTCTCTGCTGGATATGTTGAGTTTATTCGTTTTATTATAGCATGTTTCGATTCAATGTTACACACGCTAAAATTGACCACATCCAAATCCAATCCAAATCCAATCCAAATCCAATCCAAATCCAATCCAAATCCAATCCAAATCCAATCCAAATCCAATCCAAATCCAATCCAAATCCAATCCAAATCCAATCCAAATCCAATCCAAATCCAATCCAAATCCAATCCAAATCCAATCCAAATCCAATCCAAATCCAATCCAAATCCAATCCAAATCCAATCCAAATCCAATCCAAATCCAATCCAAATCCAATCCAAATCCAATCCAAATCCAATCCAAATCCAATCCAAATCCAATCCAAATCCAATCCAAATCCAATCCAAATCCAATCCAAATCCAATCCAAATCCAATCCAAATCCAATCCAAATCCAATCCAAATCCAATCCAAATCCAATCCAAATCCAATCCAAATCCAATCCAAATCCAATCCAAATCCAATCCAAATCCAATCCAAATCCAATCCAAATCCAATCCAAATCCAATCCAAATCCAATCCAAATCCAATCCAAATCCAATCCAAATCCAATCCAAATCCAATCCAAATCCAATCCAAATCCAATCCAAATCCAATCCAAATCCAATCCAAATCCAATCCAAATCCAATCCAAATCCAATCCAAATCCAATCCAAATCCAATCAATCCAAATCCAATCCAAATCCAATCCAAATCCAATCCAAATCCAATCCAAATCCAATCCAAATCCAATCCAAATCCAATCCAAATCCAATCCAAATCCAAATCCAATCCAAATCCAATCCAAATCCAATCCAAATCCAATCCAAATCCAATCCAAATCCAATCCAAATCCAATCCAAATCCAATCCAAATCCAATCCAAATCCAATCCAAATCCAATCCAAATCCAATCCAAATCCAATCCAAATCCAATCCAAATCCAATCCAAATCCAATCCAAATCCAATCCAAATCCAATCCAAATCCAATCCAAATCCAATCCAAATCCAATCCAAATCCAATCCAAATCCAATCCAAATCCAATCCAAATCCAATCCAAATCCAATCCAAATCCAATCCAAATCCAATCCAAATCCAATCCAAATCCAATCCAAATCCAATCCAAATCCAATCCAAATCCAATCCAAATCCAATCCAAATCCAATCCAAATCCAATCCAAATCCAATCCAAATCCAATCCAAAATCCAATCCAAATCCAATCCAAATCCAATCCAAATCAATCCAAATCCAATCCAAATCCAATCCAAATCAAATCCAATCCAAATCCAATCCAAAATCCAATCCAAATCCAATCCAAATCCAATCCAATCCAATCCAATCCAATCCAAATCCAATCCAAATCCAATCCAAATCCAATCCAAATCCAATCCAAATCCAATCCAAATCCAATCCAAATCCAATCCAAATCCAATCCAAATCCAATCCAAATCCAATCCAAATCCAATCCAAATCCAATCCAAATCCAATCCAAATCCAATCCAAATCCAATCCAAATCCAATCCAAATCCAATCCAAATCCAATCCAAATCCAATCCAAATCCAATCCAAATCCAATCCAAATCCAATCCAATCCAATCCAAATCCAATCCAAATCCAATCCAAATCCAATCCAAATCCAATCCAATCCAATCCAATCCAATCCAAATCCAATCCATATCCAATCCAAATCCAATCCAATTCCAATCCAAATCCAATCCAAATCCAATCCAATCCAAATCACATCCAAATCCAAACCAAATCCAAGCCAAATCCAATCCAAATCCAATCCAAATTTAATCCAAATCCAATCCAAACCCAATTCAAATTCAAATCCAATGCAAATCCAATTCAAATGCAATCCAAATCCAAATCCCATCCAAATCCAATCAAATTACAATTCCAATCGAAATCAATCCAAATCCATTCAAATTTAAATCCAAGTCCAATCCATATCTAATTCACATCCCATCTAAAATTTGTCGAAATTCATTCCAATCCAAATCTAATCCCAAGTCAAATCAAACGCAAATCCGATCCAAACTAATCTGAATTCAAATCAAATCTTATCTAATTCGATTCCATCCAATACAGTGTAATCTAATCCAAATCCAATCAAAATCTAATTCATATTTAAATCCAATCCAAATCAAATCCATATCCTATCAGAATTCATCTCGATTCCAACAAAATCTTATCCAAATCGAAATATAAACCCGGTTTAATACAAATTCCACTAACAACTAATTTTAATCCAAATCCGATCCAAATTCAATTTTAATCCATTCCTAATTCAATACAGATCGAATTTTTATCCTACTGCAAAAATACTCAAGCGTTAGCAGATGTGGCACGCGTTCATTCCTTTGCATGTGTTGATTAACAAATTCCTTTCACATATCAATGAATGTGGCAAGCGTTCATTGAACAGTGAAAGTAGAGAAATTCCACATTCCCCCAACGTATTATATTCTCAGATTCGTCATTTACTTAAACTCGTTTTCTTTGTTCCTTCTATTTTAGTTTCAGCCTCAGAGACCTCTCGCTCTGGCATTCTAGTATTTCATCTCAGAGACCTCTCGCTCTATTCTTTAATCATCTTTTTTTTTACACATCGGAGACCTCTCGCTCCGGTCATTACAGAATTAAGCTGTCTTCAGAGGCCGCTCGCTCTGATATTTTTTCGGAAACTCTTGCTTCAAAATTTAGGTTTTTTTTTTGCACATCACTTTTGCACTACCGGTAGTGTCGATAATTACAAACACAATTGTAATATTTCACCTACGTGGCATGACAGCAGGCCGCCATTTTTTTCGTTCTATCCATCCATTGCTAGATATTTTCAAGTCCCAATGATGAGCTTGATAAACCAGAAAAATACTTACAGGACGGGAGCATTCACTGCGCCATTGTCGTGACGATATATAATTTATCTTAAATTCGCCGAAACAGTTTTCCTGACCCGAACATTAAACTATTACATCGCTGTTAGAAATGCGACACTTCTAACGAAACACGTGCTATCGAGCAAACATTCACCAACAGAATGATCTTCCGGTGCCGTCGTGTTGCCTTTCAACCTCTACCGACGATCGGTACGGTACCGAGTCACCAGTAGCCGCGCCTACGCTGAGCGCGCTACGAGCCGAGGTACAAAACGACGACATTGCGAAGACTTTAAACCTCTCACGATGCTCGGTACCGAGTAGCGGTACAGCTTGAGTTCGTTTCTAGCTTCGTTTTTTTCCATTGGTCTCTCCGACGAGAGCCGCAGTTAATGTTCTCTCCTTCCACGTTCATTTCCGATACACACACCGCGTCGTTGCCAATCATCCGAAGGCTAACGTCTAGATAATCTCTCTTCCTTTCTCTCGCTCTACTAATCATGCCGAAAGTATCCCACTCGACCCGAACACAACTACATGTCAAAGCTCTCTGCTGGATGTGTTGAGTTTATTCGTTTTATTATAGCATGTTTCGATTCAATGTTACACACGCTAAAATTGACCACATGTTTTATTACGATTACCATTTTAATTTGTCCCCAATCAAATATAAACCATTATCTACTACAATATGAAACGTATGTTGACTCTAATCTTGATGTTAACATTTCTTTAGAAACTAAAATTGATATTGACAATGCTCTTGAAACTTTAACAAATTCCATTGTTGAAGCCAGGAACATTGCAATTCCAAAATGTGAAGTAAAATTTGAATCCGTGATTATAGACGATGATCTTAAACTCTTGATCCGTCTTAAAAACGTGAGGAGAAGGCAATTTCAACGCACTCGTGATCCTGCTATGAAAATTATATGGCAGGATTTGCAGAAAGAAATCAAGAAACGTTTTGCAGATTTAAGAAACAAAAATTTTGAAAATAAAATTTCTCAATTGGACCCCGGCTCTAAGCCCTCTTGGAAATTATCTAAAATCTTGAAAAAACCTCAGAAGCCTATACCGGCATTGAAAGAGGAAAACAAATTATTACTAACTAATTGCGAAAAAGCTCAAAAACTTGCTATGCAGTTTGAAAGTGCGCACAATTTTAATTTAGGACTTACTAGTCCAATTGAAAATGAAGTTACTCAGGAGTTCGAAAATATTCTCAATCAAGAGAACGTTTTCGAAAATGCCTGGGAGACTGATTTGGAAGAAGTGAGAACTATTATTAAAAAATTCAAAAATATGAAAGCTCCTGGCGATGATGGAATTTTCTACATCCTCATCAAGAAACTTCCAGAAAGTAGTTTATCATTTTTAGTTGATATATTTAACAAATGTTTTCAATTAGCATATTTTCCTGACAAATGGAAAAATGCTAAGGTTGTTCCAATTTTAAAACCAGACAAAAATCCTGCAGAAGCTTCTAGCTATCGTCCAATCAGTTTGCTTTCCTCCATCAGTAAACTTTTTGAAAAGGTTATTTTGAACAGAATGATGGCCCGCATCAACGAAAATTCAATTTTTGCCAATGAACAGTTCGGATTCCGCCATGGACATTCGACCACTCATCAACTTTTACGTGTAACAAATTTGATCCGTTCCAACAAATCTGAAGGCTACTCTACTGGTCTTGCTCTTCTAGACATAGAAAAAGCATTCGACAGTGTTTGGCATGAAGGTTTGATTGTAAAATTGAAAAATTTTAATTTTCCAACATACATTGTTAGAATAATTCAAAGTTATCTGTCAAATCGTACACTTCAGGTTAATTATCAGAACTCCAGATCTGAAAGACTTCCTGTAAGAGCTGGTGTTCCCCAAGGCAGCATTTTGGGACCAATATTATACAATATTTTCACATCTGACTTACCTGAGTTACCTCAGGGATGTCAAAAATCTTTGTTTGCGGATGACACAGGCCTCTCCGCCAAAGGACGAAGCCTGCGTGTCATCTGTAGTCGATTGCAAAAAAGTTTGGATATTTTTTCTTCATACTTGCAAAAATGGAAGATTTCTCCTAATGCTTCCAAAACTCAACTAATAATATTCCCACATAAACCAAAAGCTCTTTATTTGAAACCTTCAAGTAGACATGTTGTCACGATGAGAGGGGTTCCAATAAATTGGTCAGATGAAGTTAAGTATCTAGGACTCATGCTAGATAAGAATTTAACTTTCAAAAATCACATTGAGGGCATTCAAGCCAAATGTAACAAATATGTAAAATGTCTCTATCCCCTTATTAATAGAAAATCAAAACTTTGTCTTAAGAACAAGCTTTTGATATTCAAACAAATTTTCAGGCCAGCCATGTTGTATGCCGTACCAATATGGACTAGCTGTTGTAATACCAGGAAGAAAGCTCTGCAGAGAATTCAAAATAAAATTTTGAAAATGATTCTGAGGCTTCCTCCCTGGTATAGTACCAATGAGTTACATAGGATATCCAATGTTGAAACATTGGAACAAATGTCAAATAAAATAATCAATAATTTCAGGCAAAAATCGTTACAATCTTCTATTGCCACGATTAATGCGTTATATGATTCGGTTAAGTTAGGTTAAGTATATTAAAAATTTTTTTTTTTCTCTTATAAGCAGGTGAAATCAACTCACCTGTAAAAAATCTGAACTGCTACGGCAAATGAAATGTAATATGTTGTTAACAAAATGTTAATAAAATCTTAGATTTGTTTTACCAAATTAGGATGATAGTGTTGTCTAATAACACAGAACACCTAGATATAAGAAATAATGAATGTAATGTTTGGAATGATACTAATAAAGAAATTAAAAAAAAAAAAAAAAAAAAAAAAAAAGAAAAAAAAAAAAATTTGTGTGCGCTTGTTTTGTTGTTTGTTTTGGGTCTTTTCCAATGACAATTTGATACACTGATTAATATCACAAATGATTTGAAAGGTTGAGCATGAGGAGCAAATATGACCGTATTTGTAGTTGCGATTGGCCAGAACTATCGGAGTTACGTCGTTTGATCGGAATGCCATAATGGTGTTTGGAATTAGATAACTATTCTCAATGTGTACGAAGTGAAAGATCAGCATTTTAAAGCCAATAACTTCGTTGGCCAAGTCCTTTGGTCATCGGAGATGGGAAGGAATGTTAGTTTGGCAATCATTGTTACTAGATACCGAGCATACTGCTGCATCTCCACAGTTGTCATGGAAAGGATATTGGAATAGTGGGCTTAAGTAAGGATCAGGGAGTTACCTTTGATGGTAATGTGATCCTTGGTATATTTACGCCTCAACAGATTCGCGATGTTACTAAATCACCGTATTTCATGCCGAACAAGTGCGATCTCGATTCCGTCAATCGCCTTCGTAGGAGCTAGTAACACAATTATAAAATTATAGCCTCAACGAATTGGCGTTGGAAAAGGGGGTCCCTGCATTTCTTTTTAAAAGTAAGTTAAGTTTTTGTTAAACATAAGATATTTTTTATTCACTTTGGCATGTGTAGTTTTTGTTGGCAAAATTATCTGAAACGATTGATGAAATATCGGCAACGCAGTCTTTTCTGTTAAAAACGAGTTTTATTATTTAACCCGACTGCGTTGCCGATATTTCATCAATCATTGAAAATACAGTCGAACTCTCAGCAGAAAAATTATCTGAAACTATGCAAAATTAAGCAATTTAATACGACGCATATTGTGGTCAAATATGAGCTCAATTGCTTTCTAAAAAAACTTTACTGCCGAAGTGAATCAAAAGTGCCAAGAATAGAATCCGGCTTCTTCCGTTTGGTGAAACTCAAACAAGTGATATTTTTCGGGTCCTCTATTTGCTGGGTAGTGTATTCCACGGCCGAAGCTCAATAGCTCAATTTCGGGCGTCATGGCTTGATTTTCTATCCCAACTGTTGCGTGTAGATGTCGAGATTGTGACGTCAGTCGAAGATGGATTACCTACTGGTGAGCTCGTTTCATGCTTGTGATAACACACATTTGTATCGTGGCAATGCTATATTTATTAATACATTAAACAAACTATGGATGGTTCGTCGATTCAATCTGTTCGCCTGTGATTTCAGATTCATGAATTAAATAAAGGAATTTTCAAATGAATAAATGAATATAAATGATATAGGATTCTTGTGTATATCCTTAACGGAAATCCCACAATTGGGGAAGAGGTGGTAATACCTAGTTGAATACAGAGAAAAAACACTTTGATGAATTTTTATCACGCACGAACATTTAAGAGCCTAAAATATAATATACATGTTGATACGGAGGTCAATTGAACAAAAACATCAATATAAAAGAAAAATTTAGAAAACCATGATTAAAAATTTAATCTGATGTCATTTTAAACTCGCAGGAATCAAGGTTTCCCAATAAGGTTAATATGAAAATGATGTGATTTGATATCAGATACTATTGTATTGGCTATATTGGCCCATCACATTACCCCGAACGCCATTACACCGAATGTCATTACCCCGAACACCACTACCCCGAATGAGCTATTACATCGTATATTTTCCTTTCTGTTCTTTCGAAATATCTTGTTGGCGACTATCGTCTTGTTCTTTCTGGGACAGGGCATGTTTCTCAGCTCAGTTACAGTTTTTTATAGTTATTGACGGAGATTACGCCTTGACAATTGACAATTTTTGTACTCCATTAATTTTAATTTATTCTTTTTGACGTAGAAGTACGTCTTTCTTCTCTATACAGGAGTAAAATTGGAATTTCAAAACCAAGAGCGTTACGCTGGCATGAAATATTTTAAACGTTTATAACTTCTCGCTGGCTTAACGAAATTTCTTGATTAGCACCTCAATCGAAAGATAAGACATCAAAGCTTCATGTCGTTTACTTACTGAATCCCACATATCTGTCCAAATAGTTTAATAACTGTTTTAAAAGAGAACGTTGATTTCAAGCAAATCTATAAATAGGGGTGGCTAGAGAAAATTTGACGTCATTTGCTTTTCACTCTCCGATTGGCTCGCATCACAGCAGGCGACAGATCGGCTTGCTCTGACCGGGCGTGCTTCTCAGGCACAGACATCGATGGCGAAGGACGCTCCCATTTGTCTTGCTTCGCTCAAATTAAACTGTCGAGCGAGCGAGAGAAGATGCCGTCCGAAGCTAAAGCCATCACCGCTGCCGCCGCCTAGAAGAAGAAGAGGAAGCAGTCCACTGGTGAATTTGCGGTCGAACTGTGAACACGGTCGGGCGAGTCATTCTCGCTTTGTGGTTCACCGCTTGTTTGCGTTCACCCAGCCATCGTCAACGCCGCCGCAAATTTCATCGGCCGAGGAGCTGTTGACCCGCGCTTCAAAATTTCGACTCGTGATGAAATCATCATTGGTGATCAAGAAGCAATCCCGTTTGGAGCAAATACCAGAAGCCCCCTGAGTTTTGCTGGTCCGAGCAGTGTTATTTATCCGTAACAACATCGAAGCTAAAAAAGCCATCGGTTCTTTTCAGATTGATTTGTGGAAAAGAGTTAAAAGAGAAATATTTCCGACTTTATTTATAACTTCTAATATTCCTAAATCAATTTCACGGCTTCATACAAAATTTCATTTGTCATGAATAATTTATGACTCAACCATTTTAGATTGTACTCGCGGACGCTGTTGCAGTGCCGTCGGGGTGAGTGCTCAACATTTCACAAAAATTGTAAATTAGAGTGGCTTTTCCAACAGCGCCTTTTATGTTCCATATTTTATGGGAACACTTTGATTAGGAAAATTATCCCATGTAACAAAATTGCGACATATTTAGAATGCTTTTGATAAGACATTCTTATTGAACAATTGTAATAATTTTGGCACCCATGGATCCGAATTTACCTTCATTATAAAGAAAACTATTGATTATCAATAGCTCGTATTGAATATTTAGGGAATGCCAATCATTCCAACAATTCATGTTCGACCAATTTCTCACGTATTAGTATTCTCCGCAATTTTCAAGTAATTCCAAGCCCAACACATTATTAGCACATACCCATTTCCCAGATTGGTCGATCAGGAAGCAAAGAGAACAAAAAGGGAGGAGCATCATCTGCTATTCCAAGGTTATAAAACATGCTGCCTTCGTTGGATTCAGTTTCATTCCATTTCCGCTTTCGAGCTGGTAAGAGCTCCTCCGAACTTGCTCAGCGAGAAGTACCTCGCTGCTAGAAGCCTGCTGAGCTGTTGATCCAGAATCTGGTTTGTGAAATCGCTCAAGATTTCAAAATTGAGCTACGTTTCCAGATTTCAACTAAATCCCTGTGATCCGCTACCCTGTTGCTGTTGTGCACCCATGAAGTATTTAGCTGGTTTGTCGAATAAACTGAGAACTTATTCAGCTTTCTTTGCCAAAGTTTCCATTTTTGCATTCGTATATCGTGTGGCTGGTACGATTATACTCTATGCCCAGGGAAGTCAAGAAAATTTACATTACGAAAAGATCCTGAACCGACCGGGAATCGAACCCAGACACCTTCAGTATGGCTTTGCTTTGTAGCCGCGGACTCTAACCACTCGGCTAAGAAAGGCCCCAACTTATTCACATGCATTTGAAACTTTTTCAATTTTCCATACAAAATGACCAACTTTGGTAAGTTAGATCTCAGTTATTTATGGACATTTTCGAATGAAACTTTCACAGAACATCAGATGCAACTTGAGTTTTAACATGTATTTTTGAATAATTTTTCCAATCACAAGTTTATAAGTAATAACGGTTAAACTAAACTGTAATTTTCGACGAAAAATTCAAAACTTTTTATCTTAAAATCTGATAGCCTTACACAAAAACTGTCTTCAGCAAACTTATTCATCTCGTCAAAATCTACAACTTTGCTGAAGATACCATGAAGCTATTCCTTCAATATGTTTAGTTATGTCAATTATAAAATTCACTTTAGTCAAACCGTTACTGCTTTTCAACGTGTGATTGGAAAAATCACTCAATTATATATGTTAAAATTTAAGTTATGTCTGATGTTCTGTGAAAATTTCATTCAAATTGGTCCATAAATAACTGAGATATAGTTTATCAAAGTTGGTCTTTTTACATGAAAAATCAAAAGAGTTGCAGTTTTTTTTTCTCAGCGAAGAATCACACCATCAACGATAATAGCGCGAAAGCAATAACCAATCGCGTGCGAGTAGCGACCGGAGTGACGAAACAACCAAGCGAGAACCCCACCACTCGCCATCGGTGAACGGAGCTCGAGCAAATAAAACCACTGGTTGTTCTGCTCCCAGCTCATTCACAAATCGAACGATATAACGAACGGATCAAGCAGCGGGGCAGCAAAGAAGAGCGCGTGAAAGCCACAGCAGTGTGCGAGTAGCGAACGGAACCAGAGAGCAACGAAGCGAAAGCAACAACTGAAAATCATTCAGTGGACGGATTAGTAGTCAGCGCCTACCGGCGACCTGTTCGAAAGTAACACCAGCGAAATATACACCATCTGCCTCTCCTTACCATGCATATTCTTGTACTTGATGAAGTCAATGAAATGGTTTGGCGATGGAGCAAAGAGTTATTAAGGATGATTTTACTTAACAAAGAGTTGTTGATAAATATTCCAATCAATAAGAGTTGTTTTGAAAAAGTTCACTTTTAGCAGAATTTTCCTCGGAAAATTTATGCTTTACCAAAGAGTTGTTAATGAAATTCCTGCAGCAAAGGGTCGAGTTTCTCCCCACGAATATTTCCAGCCAGGACCAGTCATGGCCCCCGCTTCCAAAATTCTCGAGTACGGAAATTGGAAAATGTATTAAAATTGCGACAGATTTTAAATACTGTTCAATAAACTGTTTCTAGACCAATTGTAATGAGCAACTATTGATCTGAATTGATTTTTCTACATGTTGTCTATTGCGTTCATCTGAGAAATAGGCTATATGAATTTGATGTCTTGGCAAGGGATGTACAAGATGAGCATTATGCTGTTATTGCATCCCGACGGCACTGCAGCAGCGTTCTCGGACCATCCTCAAATTGTCGTATTGTCGATTATTCGTGATAAATCAGATATTGTATGATGCTACGAGATGAATTAAGATATTATAGCAAGTATGTGGTAAGCACATTAAGAAATATTAGTAGCTATACTGTGTTTATCACGAGAAGTTCTTACTAGATCGAAAGTGTAAATGAAATGAACCGAATCCTGTTGTTGTTACAGAGGGATTTTAATCCGAAGGTCATTCGTCCCTTAAATGAACCGAATCTGTCGAAGATAGTATGTTTTACATAATTTGAATTGCAGACGATGCTCCTCCCTTTCGTATTCTTCGTCTTCTTCTGATTGACCAATCTAGGATAAGATACATGAAGTTGATGTCTTGGTTAGGGATTTACATATCTTGGAAAATTCACAATTGCGGAGAATGCTAATGCGTGAGAAATTGGTCGAACATGAATTGCTGGAAGGGTTGACATTAACTAAATATTCAATACGAGCTATTGATAATCAATAGTTTTCTTTATAATGAAGGTAAATTTCTGATCCATGAATTCCAAAATTATTACAATTGTTCAATGAGAATGTCTTTTCAAAAGCATTCTAAATATCTCGCAATTTTGTTACATGGGATAATTTTCCTAATCAAAGTGTTCCCTTAAAATATGGAACATCAAAGACGCTGTTGGAAATGCCACTCTATTTTACAATTGTTGTGGAATGTTGAGCACTCACCCCGACGGCACTGCAGCAGCGTCCGCGATTACAGTCTCAAAATGTTTAGTCATAAATGATTCATGACAAATGAAATTTTGTATGAAGCTGTGAAATTGATTTAAGAATATAAGAAGTCATATATAAAGTCGGAAATATTTCTCTTTTAACTCTTTTCCACTAATTTGATGGCCCTGAAAGGGGCCGATGGCTTTGTTAGCTTTGATGCTCTTACAGATAAATAACACTGCGGGATGTTATCAGTTGATTGCCATGGTCAAACGGGGAATCCTCAACTCAAATGTATAAATTTAAGCAAGTTATTTGCTTATACGACGAATCGAAAGTTTCGTGGCGTGGATGGCGCACAACAGTAACAGGTAGTGGATCACCTTAAGTCGAAATCTGATGATGGCGGCGATGATGATGGCTGGGTGAACGCAAACAAGCGGTGAACCACAAAGCGAGAATGACTTGCCCGACCGTGTTCACAGTTCGACCGCAAATTTTCCTGTGGACTGCTTTCCCTTCTTCTTCTTCTTCTTAGCGGCGGCAGCGGTGATGACTTTGACTTCGGACGGCATTTTCTCTCGCTCGCTCGACAGTTTGATTTGAGCGAAGAAAGACAAACGGGGAGTTCCTTCGCCATCGATGTCTGTGCCTGAGAAGCAAGCCCGGTCAGAGCCAGACGATCTATTGCCTGCTGAGATGCGATCCAAGCGGAGAATGGAAAGCAAATGACGTCAAATTTTCTCTAGCACCCCTATTTATAAATTTGCTTGAAATCAACGTTCTCTTTTAAAACAGTAATAAAACTATTTGGACAGGTATGTGGGATTCAGTAAGTAAACGACATGACCCTTTGATGTCTTGTCTTTAAATTGAGGAGTCATTCAAGGAATTTCGTTAAACCAGCAAACCATTATAAGAGTTCAAAATATTTCATGCTAACGTAAGGCTCTTGGTTTTGAAATTCCAATTTCACTCCTGTATAGAGAATTTTTATTTTACGTTCAAACTGTGCGGCATAATCAAATGCAAACGCATTCATTTCCCGATGGTTAGTTCCTGTGCTTTTACTGTTCATAAGTCGCAAGGTGGAACTTTCCCCGAGGTCGTGTACGACTATGACAAAAGCCAGGATCAGCAATTGGTATATGTTGGTGTGTCGCGGGTTACTTCATTGCAAGGACTATTTTTGACAAACTCTACCTTTTTGAAGTTCCATCACGCCAAAGGCAGCAATTCTCCCAAGAGGGTTGACTTAAGGAATGAGCTGCAGCGCTTAGGCAATCATCGATTAGTGACGCTTTGAGACGAACTGCGTGAAATACTGGATCATAGCGGCCAAGCCTGCATATTGATGAGTATCAATGTACAGAGCCTAAATGGTCATGCAATGGATATTGCTACAGACCAAAGCACTGGACCGATTCTATCGATTATCACGATCGAAGCACCCGAGCTATCAAACATCTAATCTACTGGAGGAGTTTGGCGAACTACTGCTGGAGCCAGAAACCGATCACCCAACCAAGCAACACAAGGAAGCAACGACCAAACAAACAAATTCAATCATCTGGCATTATTCCTGGAACACCAAACACTGGTTCTCGGAACCACAGAACGACAAATGGTTCTTTTCAGGACTACCAAAATGAGTCCAAAAAGAGTTAACTTCTGAAAACTTCATCCGATCAATAACAACACAAAACTAGTACACTTACAAATTCATACACATGACAAATCAAATTACTAATCATCGTAGTTCTACGTCAACCTCGCGGTAATGTAATAGACATTACCCACCCCAAATTTTTTGGAGTCATGTAACTTAAAGACAAGTTTTTTTTTTGATGTTACACTGTGGTGGATTTGAGCTTTACAAACAACTTATTTATAATTTATGTCCAGGGAATACAAGACAATTGTCAATGCAATAAGATCTTCAACCAGAGGGATCCGAAACCATCATCCTCAATATGGTCTTGCTAAACAGCTGTGCACCGCTATTTGGGCTCCTTGGTGGAGACCATATACCATTTTTTTAACAAAGATTTTCCTTTCTTGTGACATAATCTGTACCATAGTATCACGATGTTACAGTGATTATTCACATCTTAGCTGCAAGAATTTATCAGAAATTAACCCTTCTTTCTGAAATAGGCTGTTCTTTCTAGTTATCATTGGAAAAGCTAGTCACTAATATTTTCATATGGAACAGCTAATTCAATTTTAAAGTTTTTATTGCAATTGATCCTGCTATAATTTGTGTCAAAACAGTCAGGTCTCTTATGGAACAGTTCACCGCTTTTCTGCCATCTTCATTTTTCCATTGTCTTGAATTAAACACAACTAATTTTTGTGGTAATGTTATCGAAATTCAGCAGAATTATGCCACAATCCAACGAAAGTTTTTACTGTAGTGGCGATCAATAAAAGCAATCGTGTTTCTGACGCTGTATCGAAGCATGTACTAGTGAATAAGCGTTTTTATGCCACAGCGGAACGTTTGTCTATCAGGTTGGTCTTTAAGCGGGTTGGAGTAACATTTGCAGGGATAATATAATGAAGATCATCCATTGCCATAATTTGAAAAACAATATCTTTTGGAAGATCCTAATGTCGATGGACTGGCATCAAAAACTTATAAATGAAGGAAGTTAGTAGCAGCGTTCAATAGGAGACTTCACTAACATTACAACAAAACTGAAGGACAAAGCTAAACTGAATTTAATGTGTGAGAATTAATCGCTGAAAATCTAATATCTTTTTTTTGTCTCATAAATATAGCCATTTTTTAAGAATCATAATATTTAAAACTTTCAAACGAATCAAATGAACATACACTACACTACCCGTTATAAATACGGACTCGCTTGAAAAAGTATTGCAACACTCAGCTGAATAATGAATCACCCTGAAAAGATTAGCATCACCTTAAAACAGGAACATTCATGATGCTGTATCTCGAAATGCTGTCGATCTATAATGGTGCGGTCTTCAGCAAAGTTGTTCAGCATATCAATGACATTTCGAGAGCAAATAGTTTGGTTCTCAATTTTGCCGCTAGGTGATGTCAGTGAGCATGTGAAATTGAGTATTTTAAGCATGTTCTATCTTGCGATCCACACGAGATAGAAAGTTCAAGTCATAGGCAAAGTTGTTCAGACTGTCATGGAAATTCGGAAGACAGACTGTTTAGTTCGCAATTATGCCGCTAGGTGAGGCTAATGAGCAAGTAAAATTGATCATTTTAAGTAAGTTCTATTTCGTGATCCATATGAGATAGAAAGTTCGAGTCTTCAGCAAATTTATTCAGAATGTCAAGGACATCCAGAAAACAGGTAATTTGATTCAAAATTTAGCCGCTAGGTAGCGCTAGTGTGCAGATAAAAATGAGCATCTATCTCACCATCCATATAAGATAGAAAGTTCGAGTCTTCGCCAAAGTTGACTAGAAGTTCAAGGACATCCAAATTGCAAACAGTTTGCTTCTAAATTTTACTGCTAGTTGGCGCTAGTGAGCATGTGAAATTGAGCATTCATAACTAGTTTTATCTTTTATCAGATTCAAATAATTTTCAAGTGATTCAGAATTGATTCTCTTCATATTCATTATTTCCAAGTGATCCAATTCACTCCGTTTTCAAGTGATTCATACCTGATTCACTTCATATTCAACTGTTCTAGGTTTGATTCACTTAATGTTAAATTGATTTCAAGTGATTTTTGTCTGTTTCACTTCATTTTCAAGTGTTTCAAGCTTGATTTGCTTTATGTTCAAGTGATTAATACCTGATTCACTTCATATTCAAATGATTCATGTCGGATTCACTGCATATTCGAGTCAGATCTGGTTTACTTGGTAATCAAATGATGCAGATCTGAATTACTTCATATGCACCGGTTTAAAGTATGAAATATTTGATATTCAAATAGATTAGGTCTGATTCACCTAAAATTTAGGTCATTTAGTTTTGTTTTACTGCATTTTACAGTTGATTAGGTATGATTCACTTCATGTTCAAGCAGTTTAGAGCTGATTCACTTCATTTTCAAGTGAATCATGCCTGATTCACTTCATTTTCAAGTGAATCATGCCTGATTCACTTCATATTCAAGTGTTTCAGGTGCGATTGACTGAGTTTTCTAGAGATTCATTATTGATTAACTTCATATTTGACATCATCGCTGAAAACCTAATTCTTTTTTTTGTCTCATAAATATTGCCATTTTTTAAAAATCACAATATTTAAAACTGCCAAACAAATCAAATGAACATACATATAAACGTCCATTCTACCCACCGTTTTTCTTCCAATCGTTTGGCATCAGATATTTGAAAAATACATTGTTTAGCCAAAGTCGGTTAAAGCTTATAAGCAACCGTAAAATTAACTCCCTACCCTTTAACTAGAATTAATCTTAAAATGTTCTGCATTCAGGGTAATGGCTATCGGGATAATGGCGTTCGGGGCTTTCGAAGTAGTACACTGAGAAAAATCTACACGTCAAGGTCGTGTGTTTTACTTATAGATTTGCGCAATGAGGAAAACCACATGATTTGAGTGTGGTAGCCTTAAGGATTTCATCATTGATTTCACGGTATAATAACATGTGTATCAACATTAGGTTGTCATGTGAAACAAACATGAACTTCCTAATATTAATTCATGAAAACCAACTGATTTGCTTATTGAATTCGAAATGTAGTAGCTTTAGATAATCATGTGTGATAGAACATAAATGTCAAGGGACTGAAAGAAGAAATTTGGTAGAAAAACTTTTGCTCCCCAAAATATGGATCCGAGGCTCCTCTGCTTGTCGCAAGCTCTCTTGATTTTTTTTTCAAACCCGTGAGCCAGCAACAAGCGGGGCGCCGCAAATCCATAATTTGGGAAGCCAGGGATAAGCATATTCCATTTTTTCGAAACTGAAAGCCAGGAAAATCTGTTAGTGGAATCCGATTTTTCTACTAAACTATACATTATAATCAATGTTTTCTTATAGAAAGGTAGAACTCTCGTACATCGATCAACTTCACTAATAAGAGAAAAATCGAATTCACAAATTTTCATCTAACACTTTCAGCTTCAAAATTTGCTTCTTCTCTTTGGAAGCATGATGATGACTGTCGTTCGACATGAGGTCCAACCGCAATTCAGTTCACTATGCATCCCATGGGTTGATCACAAACAATTTGGAAGCTTTGAACATGGAAATCGATAGCATAGCTCATGGATTTCATCATAACAATCTCATTGCGCAAATCAATGAATCGACCAACTTGAACATGATGATTATGACACAAGATAACCATAAGCAAAACACACTGAATCCGTGTTGGAGTGATGATCTATGCGTCCATAGGTTGACACATACGAATCTGAAGAGAAAGCTTCGGGAACTTATGTGGAAAAAATATGGAATCCCTGTTGTCGGTTGATGAATCAATCCATGAAGCAAAACACAGGAATTTAATGTGTAACACACACGAAGTTTGCAAGAAAATCACAGCAAATCGATATGGACGTTCATGAATCGATCCATAATTTTAAACACACAGATCGAGCGTGTGGATTTTTATCAGTGTAGACTACTAGTAGTATTCGGGGTGGTGGCGTTCGGGATAGTGTCATAGAGTCAGCTTTATCTTTGCAAACATTAGAGAAGGGCCCAAGAGGTCTTGAGTCTTTTTTCATAAACGTTTCTGTTGATCCCTTTTTATTGTTAAACTAAGAGAACATTGGAAAGATCATGTGATGGTTAAATACACAATTAGCTGCAATCCACATAAATCAGTGATAATGGATTACCTGCTTTGCTCTTGTCCACAGTTGATCAGCAGGAGTTTTCTTATTTTATTTTGTATGGGGAAAGGCATCTAACTGCAAATATATCGTAAATGAAAGCTTTAATCCCTTCCTTAGCCGAGTGGTTAGAGTCCGCGGCTACAAAGCAAAGCCATGCTGAAGGTGTCTGGGTTCAAATCCCGATTGGTTCAGGATCTTTTTGTAAAGGAAATTTCCTTGACTTCCCTGGGCATAGAGTATCATCGTACCTGCCACACGATATACGAATGCGAAAATGGCAACTTTGGCAAAGAAAGCTGTCAGTTAATAACTGTGGAAGTGCTCATAAGAACACTACGCTGAGAAGCAGGCTCTGTCCCAGTGAGGAGGTAAATGCCAAGAAGAAGAAGAAGAAAGCTTTAATCGAAAAAATATTTTGTAGGCGTGATAGCCATCATCATCACGCACAACCGGCACCAAATATTTTTTTCGAAAATAGTTCCCAACTTTGAGAAATAATTCGTTAGATGCTTTTCGCCATACAAATATTTACGGTGTGGCGAGTAGTGAATCAGGGCATGCATGTAACCCATTTAGAGAAAATATGACCACTCACTGCTAATCATCCAATTCTATGATAAAATGAAGGTAAAATAATGTACATAATTGTTTAATTAACTGTTATTCGATTTAATTTAACATATTAATACTGTTAACCCGTAAATGATGCTACCAGCAGCATATTCAGAAACATTAGATGCACTGACCATTCTATAGTAGGATCCAGGAGCCCTCCGGGAAGTGGCCAATAAGGAACATATATGGAACCATATCAATATGGGCATCAAACTTCAAGATTTTCAGATGTGTTTTTTCCGAAGTATTTTCAGTACTACCACCGGCTGCCATGACTACTCTATAGTAGGTTTCAGGTGCCCTGAGGGATGTGGCCAAATCAATCATGTCCGGAAACACATCAATGTGGGTATGAAACATCAAGATTTTTGAAGGTAATGCTTCTGGAAGCATTTACAGAGCAATTTATTTGTATGACCACTGTATAGTAGGTGCCCTGAGGGAAGTGGCCAATCAGGAACATGTCTGGAACCATATCATTATGAGTTTCAAACTTGAAGATTTTGGAAGATAATGCTCCCGGGAGCACTTCCAGAACCACCAGCTGCCAAAATACTGCACTGTCTAGCAGGTTCTAAGTGCCCCGGGAGATGTAGTCATGTTCACTTCTCTATGTGCCCCTGAAATCTAATATAGAGTGGTTATTTCATCTTGTTGCTGAAAATGCTCCAGACGGTGTTTCTAAAAAAAGTGCATTCGGAAGCAAGAAAGTTTTAAAATATTGAAGTTTGTTTTCCATATTGATATGATTCCATACATGTGTGTAATTAATAGGACTGAGTGAAAGAAAAAACACTGAACCTCACACCGCTCAGCGAATATTTACTGGATTTCAATGGGTTACATGCATGGCCTGATTCGCTACAAACCGCACAGTAACGCACATGCGCTAGTGTCTATGCACGAAAAATCGCTAAAAGGTAACGCGAAAAATTTGTGTGTGGCGAAATGCATCTAACGCATTATTTCTCAAAATTGGGAACTATTTTCGAAAAATTAATTGGTACCGGTTATACGTAATGATGATCGCTATCACGCCTACCAAATATTTTTTCGATTAATGCTTTCATTTACGAGAAATTCGAAGTTAGATGCCTTTCCCCATATGAAATAAAACGAGAAAACTTCTGCTGATCAACTGTGGACAAGAGCAAAGCAGGTAATCCATTGTCAACCAGAGTTATTCCGATCTGAGACGAAACTCGCGGAGACGGTCTTCTTTTGCTGCGATTGCTGAGTTTTTTTTCTTATTCCACTCAGTGTGTACATCAATTTTGCGCCAACCGTTCAAGCTCTCACATGGCCATCTCATCAAAAAACTATTGCGTTTGCATCACACTGAAGCATAAACTGCATTTTGAGTGATATTTGATGTCAGCAAACATAGCAGACATTAGAAATAACTAGTCTTGTGTGTAGATTTATCAGCATCTTTGGAAAAACTGCCTAAGGTTTTTAATAATAGTTTATTTTGCATACAATACTTTTCACTTTTTCAGTCATAGAAACGATGGGCTGCATTTGACGTTTCGTGACAGCGGAATCAGGGCTGCATATGACGTTGATATTTTTTCTCTTCGCGAGTCTCTCTCAGATTCCGATGGGTCACTGGGTCACGTCGGGTGGAAAGAAGCTGTTCTTTTGTGCCCCTGAAGGTAGGCAAATTTCAAGTCACCGTCAAGGCATTAAGTCCGATTGACCAACTCCGGTTCATTCTTATTGGTACAAATCTCTTCATTTATAATTTTGAATATCAGATCTCAATGATTTATTCAAATTAGAATTATTGTCATTGCCAACAAATAAAGATAATTTGGCGCGTTAGAAAAAAAAACAGCACATTTTTTACCCGACTCGACCCAGTGACCCACTGGAATAACTCCAACCACAGATATATTCCCGAGTTCCTCTGGCCACTTTTAGAAACGAGATATGTGTATCAGTATACTGACAAACAATATTTTAATCTGTTAAATATTTACCGCTCAGCGAATATACGGGGTTATACGGGTCAACCTATTGAAAATATTTTTATAATTGAAAAGAGATAGATAAACTAATTTTGTTCGAATGGATTACAATTACTTATAGCTATATTTTCGACAATGTGGGAAACATTTTCAAAATTCTTTGTTTGGGATGTGTTTTATGTTTAATGTTCATTTTAACACCATCATCATCACTATTCACTTTACCAACATACTGTAGGTACACGTTCAAAAAAGCGTTCTGGAAAACGTAAACTGTCAAAAATACACCGTGAACTACCATCATGTTTACATGTACATTCTCGGAACTAGGCAACGCGTTCATATATACATGATCTAGCTCACGGTGTATTTTTGTTGACGAGTTCACAGCTGCTGTTCACGGATACGAGAACGGATTATTTTCTGTGTAAAATTAACATTTGGACTAGTTTTAGTAACAAACAAATTAAAATTTAACTATGTTAGCCAGATTTCGTGTCCCTGCTTTGAAAAACATCTCTATTTTTTAGGTGGTTTGATGAAACCATCTAAATTTACCGTTTTTCCATTAGATCCGAGATGAAATCTCTATGGTGTCCACTATACTACCACTTCCACTACTTTTTGGTAGAATGCAGTAGAATACACCACACTTTTTTTTAATTATTGGAAGGGATTATTAGAGAATGATTAAGAAAGGAGAAAACAGTTCAATAAAGAAACTGTAGCACATGTCTCATCTGGTTTTGTGGAATAATAACATACAAAATTCTGGTCGGTACTTCATAAGAAATTGTTGGATAATGGTTTGGCAAGAATTGGGCAGAATAAAGGAGACTGTGTCGGAACTTTTTGAGGAATTCATTGGGAATGTCTTTTAAAAATTATATCAAAATACATAAAGTATTATTTGTAGGAATTGCTCGTTTCGTATTCCATCAGAGATTCCTAAACTCATTTCCTTGGCAATACACCAACTAGTATAAAAACTGGATGAGTTTAGTGAAATGCACCTCTACAAAATTTCTGATGAGTAGTTTTTGGCCGTGCCCTCAAGGAAACCCATTAAGACACAACAAGAAAAAACTTTTCCTAGAACTATTACTTCACAAATCTTTAGAAATTCTACTAAATGAATTTAAAAATAATTTCCACCAAAAATTTTACCTTTGATCTTGCCAATAATTGTGAAAAAAAAACTCTTCAAGGAGCTCCAACAACAATTCCTCTAAGAGTTATGACATGTGTATTTTCAGTAGAGTTGTAAATTTCTTCTCCGCTCATGTCACTGATAACTGAATGAAATTAGTTTCTCATTCTTATTCTCATAGCATTCCCATCGAATTTCTTTGAGAAGTTTTTAAGAAAATTTTAACGAGCTCGATGAAAACTGTTTCTTTTCATACGTGCGATAGAATTTCAATATGTTATAAATTGCTTCCAGAATTTTGGAAATTAATTGGATTAATAATAAAAGTACTCTATCTTGCAAGGCATGCTGAAGATTTTCGCCAAAACTAAGTTAGCTGTTACGTCCTAAATGCTTTCAGGAATTCCGTAAAAAATTCCGACTGGTGCGCCAATCATTTTGCAGTGTTTTAGACCCCAAAAACAACTCAATTGAGAACTGGAACACAGGTTTTGGAGCAAATGATTGGATGATTGAAAATATGTCGTTTGACATTCCACCGAACAAAGTAAGAAATATTTCATTTGAAACATTTCATTGCTGAAGTTACGCAAAATTGCACTTTACGCGACTTTAAGTGAATACCCCTATCATTATGCAACATGATGCGTAAACTATTAGTCTTGTGTATCTATTTGTTGTCTCATGAATTACTGCAAAACTCAACTTAATGGGATGTTTATTAAACATTGATCCACATAAAAATATCTGAAACGATTAAAAAATTTGATTTGTTTTACACATATTTATCACATGTTCGATGAGCTAGCTCTAATCGAAAGCTACTTATCAACGTTCATTTCAGTACCAAAACAAACCAATCTCAACCACCCCCATAAGCCACCCTTCTTCTTCGTTCTTTTGGTCGTAGCATCCCGGTTCGAATAGAACAAGGAATGCACAAATGTGTAAAATTAGTTCCTCAGACGATGATGTCGAGGGTGGTTTATTTTGCCTGTCGCACTGCGCTAATTGTATTTAAACGCGATCGTGCAACCTTGAACGTAAATAATGACCCTCCCCGGGTATGCACGAACGTACTACCCGTACTACATCCAAGGATGGTGAAAAATTAATTGAAGTGGGAATGTTCTCCGATTTTCACCAAATGACTAATGGCAGATCTGTATTTTCGATTAGGTACGGAACGAGTCTTAGATAGTTTTTAATTTTGATCCATACTGGATTGCAAAAGGAGCAGTTTGAGAATCATTGAACTATTGAAATATCGGGGTCCATGAGTGAGTTATCCCCTTTCGAAAACAAAATCTCACACAATGCTTTTATGGTCTATGCCGTTTGACAGACATTGATCGTTTATCGTGGTGTTAATTGTACCGACAGAGAACGGCTAATTATTTCTGGCGGCTAAAGGTAAACGTTGCGATTACACGCTACGATTAACACATCAAACACCGAGCCAGATTTCGCGCATAACGATTCTGCTTTCAAGTGACTCAGCAATTGCCAGCGGGGGTTTTTGGCGCGAGTCATTGTTTTGACGATAGGTGTTCGCAAATAGTTTATCGGCAGGAAGAAAATGTGCTATTTTCTGAATGAGAAATATTTATCGGGATCTATTGTTGAAAAGTAAATAGATAAATCAAGCAAGATGAAGTACCTACTTCTCGCGAAACGCTATCAGAACGAAATCAAATTTATAAATAGAAAGTGAAAAAAAATTCGTTGCAAAAGAACTTGGAGGTCTTATTAGCAAAAAAAAAACATGATTTGCAATGTTCCTATCAATTCCAAGATCTAGTTCATTGATCTTTTTTCCAAAGAGACGAATTGGACCAGACGCCACTATGAACTGCCTTACTATGGCTGCCAGTTACTCAAAACAGTGATCATGTTTCCGAGTCGTCTTGGCTACCGTCCAGAATGCTCGAGTCGGCCAGGACTTCGTTCTCAGTCGAGATCGCCGGCGCATGATGTCTGATCAAAGCAGAAACACTCGTTGGACGTGCGCACGCGAATGGCAAACTGTCAACACAAGTGTTTCCAAACAAACAATGCGATCGTATCTTGATCGGTAGCCTGCACTTTGCCGAGTAGATTTTCCGCTTACAAAGCAATTGGTGTGGTCTGGATGTCTACCGGGTAACTGGACTACGGAGCTGTCGTCGGGAGGGGTCCTCTTCTGTTTAGGTTAGACAGAAGATTATTCCAGAACAGCTTTTATCGCTCAACTAATCCATTTAGTTTTGGCGACGCGTGTGCCGATGCGGCACGTTGACTTCCCCAGAAGTAGGGTTACCATATTTGCTCTCACCGGAAAGAGTACATTTTTCAACTTTGTAAAAGAGTACAAAAGAGTACACTTCGCCTACCCTCAAAATTTTAAAATGCAATTTTAGATTGTCCTTATATTCATGTACGGCGATTTTTTTTAAATTGTAAGGTCGTTGGTTTCATTAAACCTTATGACAACCAATATATAAATTTCGAAAAGAAAAGAATGGAAAATGGCGACTTATCTTCTCTTAACTAATGCAAACAATTCATAATCCTAATCACTGCCACATTCCCTATATTTGAATCACACTATTCTTAATATTTCATTACAGATTTCACAAAAAGGTTAACTTTGATTCAATTCTCCGAATTTATAATATGCTTGCTTACTATTATTAAATATTGACTCTGAGTGAATTGATTCCTTTAATCATTTTATAATCATTTATAAGAAATCGTATATAATACAAAAAGTTGTTCGAGTTTATGTAATAATTTTGTCTTTCAAATAACGTTTGCTCAGAAAAGCTTTTTAATGTGTTTAGCAGGAGCTCAGGCATAAGTCTTTAATTAAAGTTTTACTAAGGACTCGTTAAAACGTTATGAAAGATAGATTTGCTTTCGAGCTTGATTGGCTTTCATGTTTTCGAGACTATAGCTCAGAATTAAGCCCTACTATTTCCACGGTTTTTTTTTCGTTGAATGTCTCGCGAAAACTACATTTTTAGAAAAAGTGCTTAAACTAAACTGTTACAAATCGGCTTCGATTTCAAATTCAAAATCACTTGAAAAATGTTTAACTTAAAATCAATAGTATATTAATTGTTTATTAATAGTATTTTCATTAGGTCACTTATTTCTGTATTTGTGAGATAAATTTGAGCATCAATTCTTTCTACTAATTTTTGAGCTTTTCTTACCAACTCGGTTTAGCCAGTATTTTTCGAAAATCTGTGGAGGTTTATCTGGTTTCTTTGACAAGTTAACAATTTGTTCGGCAATTGTCGATCAATATTTGGAAAAGAGTACACTGGACCCCTTTTACCAAAAAAGAATAGTACAGAAATTTTAAAGGCAAAAAAGAGTACATGCACTCTAAAAAGAGTACGTCTGGTAACCCTACCCAGAAGCGGCTTAGACTACATTTGAGAGAGGCAGCACCAGTCGGGGAGATCAAATTTGATATTCCTTCATGCGCGGCGTTAGCTGTTTTGACTCCGTTAATGGTTTACTTTTATTTTTGCTGATTTCGTTTGTTTTGACCGGTTGGCGACAGGTCCGGTGAGTGACAGGAGAAGGTAACAACTTGTTGCCATGTCGGCACACTGTCGTATCAAGTGACCTCAAGTCTGTTCCCCCAATCGGGTAAAGATAGTCATAACATCAGAATATCAGGGTGAAAGAAGGTGAGCAGAAGTTGAACTTCACTGAAACCTCCATTTACGTAATGGGTACGTGAATAGAACTTTAAGTAAAATTCATTTTGCACGAAATTTCGTAAATTGATATCAAATACACTAAAAATGAGACTTGTGGGACAAAACTTTTGCTTTTAAAGAAAATTTGTACGCATAAAACTCATGGAACTCACAAGTTTTGAATCTAAGAAACGTTCAAGGGTACCTTTGCATATTGTCCTTTAGATTCATAAGAATAAGCAATGATCTGTTGGAGGATTTCGCTCAAGGATGATACTTATGCAGATTCCTTGAATTATATTCTACCAAGCTTTAGGGTCAACCATTGTTTGAGATTATCCAAGATGTATATGTTATATGATTTACGAGAATAATCAGTGATCTCTCAAAAGTTTAGAAATAAGTATTGGAACCATAAAGATTCATAAAGCTATGTTATGTCGAGCGCACAAATACTGATAAACGTTATTCAAAAACTCCGATGAGAATATCGTTAATGCTTAAAGTTGCAGAACAGTTTTCTTGAGCAAGATTAATGGAAAATATTTAAACGCCTCCACTTCATTCTCAAATGATCAATTTACATCCGGTTTAAGGCCGCTCAAAAAAAAAAGTTGGCAAGGCCAATACTTAGTCACTATAACTCGTGAAAGCTTACCGCATAATGAAACGCCCTTGCAGTAATAAACATACTTACGAAAATAAAATTTCTCCGCAGCTAGTACGCCCTCACCCAGCATCCACAATCCACATATCTCCAAGTAATTTATTTCCTTATTTTCAAACCCCCCATTGATCGAAAACCTGACGAATGAATCAGTTAACAGCTAGCTAACGCAATTTTTCATTCTCCGCAAATGCCTTTCCTTTCAGCAGTACGCCACCTTCGGAACCGACCGGACAAGGAATCGCCCACGGCCGGAGTATCCGCCCGGCTGGACCCACTCGAACAACATCCGGTTTTCAATGGGTTGACACGAGTTCTGCATCGGCTTCCGGACGACGGGAAATAAAATACAGTTTGTAACGTTGTGGCTGCTTTACAGAAACGGACTTGGAGGTGAGAATCAGAAGCCTGAGGCGCAATTCCCTTTGTGTCCCTACCTGTGGTTACGTGTGTCGATATTCTAAATTTAAAGATCGAACATCTTCAGACGGGAAAAGCAAATGTAGTGTATCATCATAAGGGGAGAAAAGGAACACGAACAGCAGCTTCAAAATGCGATGCGGTCATTTATTTCCGTCTGAATTTTCAAGTGCTCTCGATCTTGATCTTGTCCGTTTGTCTGATCGGCTGCCGTGGAGGAATTCAAAGCCACTCGGGGCAATATTGAAAATTCATTAGCCGGATCATCGGGGTCAATTAAAACTTTTCCTGGAACCACATTCCACCAGTGATGGACGAGACGTTTAGCTTTTGCTATTTTTCGCATTTCTGGTCTGGATGCAACCGAGCTCAAAAAACAATGTTTGAGTAGGTATTTTATAAATAGGAAAACCAATTGAGAAAATTGGTGCCTCTTTTGATTAATTTTAAACAAACTCTCGAATGAGAAGTATCAAATGTATTATACTTAGGAGAACTAAAGAGCTGGTATTCAATCATCAATAAGATTTTGACTGCGATATTAGGGGATGGCACATAATTGGAGCGTGGCATATCAGGGACATTTACATGATATTTCATGTAAACTTCTATTATATGACATGTTATCTAGCTGGATCACGAGGGATTACGTGACATATAACACATTTTTTACATGATTTAAGGTTGAAATTTAGATTAGGGAATGTTTACATCGCATAACTGAAGTTTACATGACGTGTAATCTTCAATAAAAAAGTTAAAAAAAAATAACAGTGTATGCCAAGGCTTATGGACAAAAGGTCAAAAGACAAAACATCGAAAGGACAAAAGGTCGAAAGACAGAAGGTCGAAAGGACAAAAGGTCGAAAATGATTTGCTTGGTGGGAAATTTTTCCTTCTTTGAAAAAAGATTTTCGACCTTTTGTCCCTTCTTTTTTGTTCTTCGACCTTTTGTCCTTTCGACATTTTGTCTTTCGACCTTCTGTCCTTTCGACCTTTTGTCGTAGATTCGATTTTTTCATTTGTCAGGAAAATATGCCAAATGAAACAGTTTTACTACTTTGTTTGTGTATTATCGACACTTCACACCGGAAGGGTTCATTCGTGTCGGACTAAAAATGGTTTCAAATGCATATTTTATTTAACAATTCTTGTTTAATTATATCTGTTTATACATTCCACTTTGTTCCTTTTCCTTCATTTATTCTCTCGTCTTTCTGTCTCATATTTTCTGCATTGCAGAATGTTGTACATCCATTCACTATTGTTCCGCAGCTTTCACAGAGTGGTGAGGGTCAGTGGTGGAAAGCATCATGCCGTTTAAGCAAAATGAACCAATATTAAGCAGGATCCACGCTCACACGCTCACACGCTCACACGTTCACACGCTCACACGCTCACGAACCAACAGCGACAGATTTGCTCACAGATTCTTGCATCGGAGAATCAGAACGAAACAAATCTCGCGGAACATTACTAAAGGACCTATCTAACATTGAGAGGCTCTCTTTGTTTACTTTCTCTTTCATTAATAACTGAGTCACATTAACCTCTTCTGTTGCGTTTTTTGTATGAAACGCTAGTCAAGGAAATTGACTTTCGATCTATAGTGAAAAACTTCCCAAAATCTTCAGTATCCCACTGTTATAATGAAAAGAGAACGAGAGAGGAGAGAATCTCTCATTTGTACATAGGTCCTTTAGTAATGTTCCGCGAGAAATGTAAAAGAGCGTGATCGCTGGATGAGCAGAGTCTGATCGCAGCCATTCTTTTTCCGTTCATAGCTATTTTTTTGTAATTAATTGGGTGGATTATGATTATAATAGATATATTATAAACTGATGTACGACAGTATTGAGAAAATTGACCGATGTATTATTGTAAAAATATCATAAAGAAGCGGATGCGTGAGTGAATGTCAAAATAAAATGATGCGATGCCCTGTACAGTTTCTGTTCACAGGCTGGTCGGCTTCCGTTCACTTCCCGAAATTTCGAATCACAAGTATTGACGCACTGGCAATTCTATTGGTGCCGTATTAGATGCTTGACAGCTCTTAGTGCAAGGCCGGTTGCCTTCTCTCTGTTATGGCCGATTGCCTCTTATCCTCGTTCGCAAGTCGCTCGGCTTCGCTATTTCCATTGATGCCTGCGTGTCCAGGGATCCAATAGAATCGGACCGGCTTGGTCCTCGCTATTCGTTCATTTTCCTGTATCCACGGATGCTTTGATGTTCCCACCTCAAGCGTTTTGGAGGCAACTCGACGAATCTGTATGGATCACCATTTCTCTAGCCACGTTCGAAATTGAGAGTGCCATTTTTATGACGTAGGACTCTGCAGAAAATACACTGCTCTGTTCCGGTAAACTGTACGTATCGGCCAAACGTGTAGTGTACCAAGCGGCAAATACCGTGTTCTGGGACTTCGAACCGTAGGATATCTGGTGATCGATTAGTTGAGGTGGGTCGAGAGCAGCTGTTGCACTACCGCGCGGACTTTTTCCGGTGGGTCACCGGCTCTAATGCTCCTTTTGGCATTCCAGACTATCGTTGGTTTTCGCACGAGCCACTCACGGTCATACTGTCTCACAAGGTGACTAACAGTGAGGAGCGCTGTTCCTGTAATTTTGATCTGACGCTCCGATATACGTTGCATCAGAGGAAGGTCGGTGTTGTTTCGAGTTTTTGCTGAAATTCCGATGGCTGTCCGAGCTGTTGACTGTGCCGCTAGAAGATCGGGCATGCCCGAATAATTCGCCGGGGCAAGGATTTTCAGAGATGCTGGTCTTCCTCGGCTCACCATTCTGATCCCGTAGATCAGCTTTGAAGTGACCAGCGAGGTCCGATTGCCACGGGGAAGCTTGGAAGGGATTATTTGTGGTATCCGCAGTCCCGACTCGTCGCACGCTTTGCTTACCGTCTTGCTGTGGAATACAAAAGAACTTCCACTTCAGCCGGTATGATTCGGAAGATGGGTTGCCTTGGAATAGTGTCACGGCTAACACGGAATTCTGTGGTACCCCGTTCTCTAGCAGTTGTTGAATGGACAAATATCCTCCTACAGCCATCTGAAACGTTAGCTCCGAGAGAAAACCTTTCAGGATATTGACCATTCGGCCTCGTATTTGCCGTGATTTTAAGTTACGCTAAATTTCGTGTCGCCAGGTGTAGCGTACCGAGGCACTCGCGGCACTGGTTTTTCGGATCATTGAACACTCAATTTCTTCTCCTGCACAATTCGATTTATTTTGCCACTTTCTAGTCTAGTCAATGTTATTAATTCTACAATCCGTACACACTAAAGCACTACGCCTAGGCTAAGCTCCACCGTTGGGGGGAGGGGTCGTTAATGAGGAAAGTTTTATAGATGTTCACACTAAAAGTCGTCACAATTCACTAGCTTTCCGCCCTTACAATCGTTCTTAAGGAATCAATGGAGACACTTTCACTTTTCCCTCGATTCTGATCGCGTATGTGGGTGGTTCCACCAATTTCCCGAATTACTTTATCCACCTTATATCACTATCAAACACTCTCGACCCGAAATGACCCGCTCGTCAATTTGGCAGAAAATGTCCACTGAACTTTGAACGAAAATGTCGAAAACGAAAAGAAGGTTTAACCCGAACGCCACACCTCCTGTAACGGACCGTCAGAACTGGGGACCTCACCGCCAGCGATCGGGGCGTTTTATCGCGCTCCCGCGGGGAACTCAATCTCCCAATCTGAAAATAAAGAGAGAAAAGAGAAAAGCCAAAACGAGCGTCGCTCTGGCTCGGTTAGTGCAGCCATGTGACCGAGACCTTGTTGGGGCGTTCAGTCAGCGCTGTCGGGTGACACACAAACAAAATTAAAACAAAAACATTCTCCGGCATTGGAGCACGTTAACGAGCAACAAGCAGTAAGGTTCTTCTCTTCTGCTTACATCGCTTGTTTCTAGTTAACCTAGTGAAAACCCACATCTGATGTAATCCACTAACTTGCGTGGAACATCATCGAAAAATAAAAGGGTTCTTTCTTAGATCAATGGTGATCATTGATCTTTCGAATTATTCAATACGGGGAGGGGAATGCTTCGACCGAAGGAAGCACCAGGACCGCTACACAGGTCGTGTAATAAGCCTTCGACATATCTAAGGAGGCCATGAAACGCATGCTCATCGATAATTGGGAGCGATCTCTTCAGTTCGGCAAAGTAGGTATCAGTGCCACGTTCTGCACAAAAGGCGTGTTGATATTTGTCAAACCGACCGCTCGATTCTAGCCTCGTAATTAAACGACGGTTAATGACACGATCGAACAACTTCGCCATGCAGCTGGTTAGCGAAATTGGCTGGAAGGCAGCAGGTCCGGAAGTTCGGCAAGGGTGAGGCTTGTTCACAAATTTCATAACGCCGGAAATGGCCATTTTTGACATCCACTTATCCCCTTGTAACGCTTTTTGTATTGATATTCTTCAAATTTTGTATGAGCTGTAACAATTTTAGGATGTCTACCCACCCCCTTCAGCGTTATGAAATTTATGAACAAGCCCGTGTTGTAAAAATCGCCGGTGTTTGACGAAAAATCCGTGGACTTTCGTTCAGCTGCCGATTTCGCCATCTGGGAAGGTGAAGGGTGGCTTGACAATGCCGATCTCTCGCTTCAGTTCTTCGCCAGTTCTTCCGTTGCTTCTTCGAGATTGTCTGTAAATTCGTTCGCCTTCTTGACTACAACCAATTAGTGTTGTCGATTACAACGTAATGTAATAACTTTACTCCACAGTTCGGTCGTCGTGCTAGTGGGTGATGTTTTCGCCACAAAATTTTTTCACGATTACTGCTTTGCTTGGATGACCGCTTTTTTTGCCGCTGCTTTAGCTTCGCCATTGCTTCGGGTTGGTTTTGACCGAACCGCTGTAGTCGTCGAAAAGATCGCAGATATTCGCAGACGAATTGCCGCTTTAACTTCTGGGTATCACCACTGCCCAAACAGTTTTCCCAACGTGATCTGGCTGCACTCGGTGGGATATACACTGCTCGCAAGAGCTCTGATACTACAGTTATAACTTTTAAGTAGAATTTATCATAATTGACGAAAATGTTAGTTTTACCTTTCCTTGACCTATTTAATCCGACATTTAGTCGATATGGAAGATAACCAATAGTGGCCTATGCCTATAACCTCTCTTAACCTACGAATGCGGATCAATTATAGTTGAGTATCGATACAGATGTAGTATCCTTACCCAAATCTCTGCTATTCAACGCACTTTTAGCTAATTTAGCAACATATGATTAGCGTACGAAGTAAGCATATTATTTAAACGTAATTAAACAAATAACTTTTTAACACATCCAATTGCCATACGACGTCGAGCACGTTATTCACTCTGTCCCCCTTTTGTCGGCAATTGCAGTGACTGACTCTTTCTCACCAACGTCGAACATCATATGTTCACAGGTACCGTGTGGGACCGAAATCCGTACACTTGATTGAATTTTCATTATTTAAATTTTAAAATGAATAAATATACAGTTTTAAAATTACACATCTACTTACAATAAGATACAAGTTGTTGTTCATGCTGATTCGATACAGGTAGGCCATGATTTGAAAATTGTAAAAATCAAAATGTGACCGCTCATCATTGTGGTGATTGGTTGTTGTGCCTTCTTCGTGATTTGCTAAGAAGAGTGAAAATAGTTTCCAACATATTAATAGTCAAATTCACACTTTTACTGAACCAACTGTTGATCATGATGACTTATAATAGAGAGTATTTGTAATTCCGCAGGAGTAAATGCTATTTATAAACAGTAGAATAACTGTTTGGGAGGATAATTGTACTGCACGAATTTTGATTCATAATTCCAAATTGAATCTTAATCCGTACAGTGCAAAACTTTAACATATTTCATCAGGATTTAGCCAACAAATATGATAGTATGAAGCTGAAATATATCGCTGATGATTTAAGAAAAAGCATTGAAGCAATGTACAATAGTCAATAATTCCAGAGAGTTGCGAATGCTGTAGGTATTTTGAAAATCACCGTTAGAGATGCGGTAATACAGGGGATAAGCAAAATGATTGAGGTATGCCAAATTTTTGTCTAAACTAAAATGCTTATAACTTAATGAAAAATAGATGAAATTGGATGCATCCATAAGCAGTCCACAGCAAATTTGGTCTAGTTTCAGGAACTTGCTTGGCCATGCAAATTGGCCTTCGGACACCAGAGATGTTCCGAATATTCCGAGATCATGTCCAAATGACATTTTATTTTGTCGCTTGTATTTTTGTGCGATGTGAAGTTTTATAGATGTTTACAATTTTTCTTGAAACTAGAATTATTTGGAAGTTGAATGCCGGTGGACGCATTAAAATTTGTTGGAATTCTTCAGATATATGACCATTTCCGTAAAACTGGTTCCGGAAAATATGGTCACTCATGTTTGTATTTCCAATCATGTAAATATTACCCGGAGCTGTATCCAAATGGGCATCAAACTTTAAAATTATGCTTTTGGTAGCGCCATTAGATGCAAGGTCCACTGTATAGTAGGTTCCAGGTGCCCTGGGAAAAGTGGCCAATTAGGAGCATGTCTGGAATCATATTCAAACTTCATTTTTGAAGGTAAAGCTCCCGGGAGCATTTTCAGAACAAGCGGCTGCTAGACCACTGTATAGCAGGTTACAAGTGCCCCGGAGATGTGGTCTTGTTCCGAATTGGCTACTTCTCTAGGGGCCCCTGGAATCTACTATAGAGTGATTATTAAATCTTGTGATTCTAAAAAAAAATCGAAAGCATGAATTTTATGAATATTGAACTTTTTTACCCAAATTGATATGATTTCGTACATGTTCGAAATTGGCCACTTCCATCGGGGTACCTCGAACTTACTATGCAGTGGTCACGGCAACCGGTTCTAGAAGTGCTTTCGGAAGCATCATTTTCGAAAATCCTAATATTTAATATTAACTCCGAACATGTTTTGATTTGCCCACATCCCCCGGAGCACCTAGAACCTAGAGTGGTCATGGCAGTCGGTGGTTCTGGAAATGCTTCCGGAATTATCACTTTCAATAATGTTGAAGTTTGATGTCCATATTTATATAGTTCCAAATATCTTCCTAATAGGCCACTTCCCCCAGGGCACCTGGAACCTGCTATAGAGTGGTCAGAGCGTCTAATGGTTTGATGCTCACGTGGAATAAAAATACTAAGATAAAATTGACGTCTATAGCATTGAAGCATTGATTTCGAATCACGAGTGTACGGATTTTGATTCAACTTTATTAGAGTGTACGGATTTCGATCCAAGACAAATGATTTAAATTTCTGTTCTTTTAAGGTTTCTACTCAACTTCAAACTCATTTTGGGGTTAATTATGTCTTAAAAGTTGTGACAGTCATGGAAAAAGAGTGATCAATTGTTTTTTACAAATCCAAATATTTTTAGCGGAGGTTTTTATTTGGCTTAGTGCTTAGGTGAACGGATTTCGGTCCCACACGGTACAGTAGACGTCTGAAGTTGTTCAGTGCCGGAGTATTCACTCGTCTGCCTCCTTCGTTACGTGTGATTCGCTGTACACGGATAACCTTCTCGTTGATTATTTCTTGTAAGATGTCCTACTCTTCAATTCGAATCAAGTCCATACCGAGGAACGGACCTGGTAATGTGGTTAGAACACACGCCTCTCACGCCGAGGACCGGGGATCCAATCTCATCCCCGAATAGTCACTGACAAAAAGTTATATTGACGACTTCCTTCAGAAGGGAAGTAAAGCTGTTGGTCCCGAGATGAACTAGCCCAGGGCTAAAAATCTCGTTAATATAGATAGAAAATAAAAAGTCCATACGATCAATTTTGGATGGGGGACAACTTCTACTACAGCTTCAACCGTTTGGCGACTTGAGCCGGGTCTCGTACTCTCAGAGTTCGCACTTTCTTTTACGCCACCAGCACACGCTTCAATCGATTTTCCGGTGATGTAGGGATTAATCGGCAGGGCAACACCATTTTTCGCAGTTGGCTGCAGAAACGTCAACCCTCCGAATTGATTTGTCAGATCAATACACTCCGGCAATCTTCGTCTAATGGACCCACCTGGGTCACGGCTACTAGCGGCCGCTTTTTTGGATAACGTTGGAATTTCTCCCACAAGGTACGATCATCCGTTATTTACCTAAAATGAAGAAACGAGAAGTGAAAAAGGAAAGATCCTTCCTTATTTACTCATACAACGTGAAAAAGCGCGTGTGTCCAGACCATTTCGTACTGTACTGTAGGTACACTCATTCGGAACACACTGTGGTACGTCTCAGCTAACAGGCAATCACTTTTCAAATTATCGATGTTTTCTAAATTTTTAAAATTTTGCGACACTTTTTTCTACCACTGCAACTTTCTGGAAGTATCCTGATGAGGATGTAAAAAAAAAAAATCGTGCGTGGACCACACATTACGTAATGCTTGAAGGGAGTAGGGGATATGCGTTACGACTCATACAAAAACATTACAAAGGGGGTGGGGACCAAAATGTTTAAATTGAACATTGAATAATCTATTCTTGAATTTTTCATTCTTCTAAATAAGTACCCAAAGAATTGTCGAAAAAGTTTCCTTGAATGAGAATGTTTTCAAAATTCCGAATAACATCATTTTGCAATTGTAGGGGGATTAAGGGCATAATGGACACACTAGACAAATACTCATTTTAAGACCATGAAATGGCAATATTTTTCAGTTATCCTAGGCTGATTTCCAAGATCGTAATCAGTACAACGTGCTGCATTCATTCATGGTGGGAAACCTCATATCAAATGTCAGAAAAACGTGATAGAAAATTTTGTCAGAAACAAGGCTGGTAAAAAGGTATCGGGGCAAAATGAACTTTTTGGTGGAATTCAGTGAAAACTTTATTATTAATGGGCATTAAACGTTCTGATAGCTAAAACGTATCCTCCTCTGTCACATTAGTAAGAAAAAACTTCTCTAGGTAAGTTACTTTGCTCAACAAGTCGATTCTTGTACCACCTTGCATATAAACCAATGTCATAAGTTGAAGCTGAGAAAAAATAGAGCCAAATTTCAGTGGATAATTGAAGCAAACCATGAATTTTTATATCATTAAACAGTTCATATATAATACTGATTTCATACAGTGTATAAAATTTTAATGAAATATGCTTATTCTCAGAGAAAAAGGAGGTGTGCATTTCGCCCCGTGTGTTAATTATGCCCCTAATCCCCCTACTTGAAATTGAAATTGTGCGTGCTTTCAAACTGCAAAACATGCTTTTGAGCTTTTTTTTTGCAATTAACTAATAGTAGGTACATATTTTATTTTTCGCTCTCAATGCTGAATTCAGCTTCTGAGGCTTTCCTTGAATTGATAAAGGTTTACAAAAAAGCTTCGGTTCAGGGTCCAGTTGTTAAATGTTTATTTTCAAATTCAGAAATTGTTTTAATATTTTTACGGATACTGCCATGTAATTTTCATAGCAGGTCCACGAGTACTTTGAAATTGTCTTCTTCTTATGGTTTTAAGACGATTCTTAAGTTTAAGATCGTCGTCTTTATTAACAGACTCGGATTTAACTTCAAATTTTGGTGCTGCAATGCCCTTGGCTTCAACAATGGTATTCGTTGAAGTATTAAGAGCATTGTCAATATCAAAATAGATTTACAAAGAAATTTTAGCGTCAAGATTACTATTGATGTTAGTTTCATAAGAATTCCAACCATCTTTAAAATAATTGAAAGTGGAACTTACAGGATTGAGATTTACTTCCATCGCTTCATTGTTTCTTCACAGTTTCTAGTCCATGTCTTTCCTCAGATGCCAGCCATCCCTTCTAGAATAAAACCCAAGTTTTCTAGAAAAAAATCCTGCATCATCACATTATTATGTTAGTGACTTATGCCTAGCGATGTTCATTTCAAACAAAACCAAACAAACACACTGCTTGCTTCGGGCGCCAAGATAACCAACCACATCGGCCCATGGTTTACCCTCGCTGCAGGTATTGGTAAAGCATTCACCACGATCACCCGGCTTCGACTCGAGCTTATCGCCCAGACGTTTCCACCACCATTCAGTTCATTTTAAACCACACTAGCGAACAGTTCGCAGCAGTCTTAACGCTCGAAGAAAAAAAGGTGCTACCCCCGAGCTTACGTAGTACAATTCCATTAGCTTATATCATTCGCGGATTGTTTGGTTGGATCAACGCGCGCGGAAGTGACCTACCGTGAGGAAATTGGCGGCAGTGTCACGCGAGTTCGTCCACAACCCGTTTTAACAGTGCATCTGGTTACGCAAGCGCAAAGCATAGCCTTTTTGAATACCAATCAACGTATTCGATCGATTTCGCTCGTTGTCAAGGTGGGTATCAGAACTAGGGCGACAACAGCTCTGTAAACGACGAAAGCATGCAATTGGTTTCTTATCAGCATCCACGGGAACGCAGTAAGATGCTATCTACTGCCAAATCAGGAAGGTGCCAGCTTGGTGAGACACGCTAGCAAATGATCAATCGAGCCGCGATCGATTGCGAGATCAGACGGGAATCCCGTGATCAAAAGTTGTAGTGGGTGGCTGTAGTGAGTCATATGCGCGAAACTAATACGGTTCGGTGCCATCAGACATTCCTTTGAAAGTGTTATCGTTGTTGCAATCAAATGTGGTGCTCTCTGTGACTGTTGCTATTTCACCATCTGAAACGGCGTTGTGTTTACCCTGGGTGTTATCGTAAATTATCGTCGATGCGGTTGCGAACACGAGGCAAACACCTTATGGAGGACACTTAAAATGCAGTGGTTCCCGAATAGTTGTTGGATTGGCGAATGGGATTTATTGTGAAACCAAGATGGTTGAAAAAGAAATCCAAGATTTGTATAGAACCAAGGGGAGGACAGCATTGTTCTGAGCAGGCTAGGAGAATCGAGCAAACTCTGAGTTATTTCAGAAATCAGCAAATCCACTTTTCCTGCTACCGTTTTGAATCATATTACGGACAGCTTCAAATTCCGGACACTCTACTTTGTATGGGAAACATTTCACACGAAATGTTTCAATTTTTGCTGTTCAAAAGTTCTCACTTTCGAGGCTCGTTTTAATAAGCTTTTTCCATGAAAATCTATGCAAACTTATAATGTCCAACTACCATTGTCGTCTCGTTAGTGGCTTGACGACTTCTACTGATGGTTTGACTTTTCTATTAATGATTCCATGAGCTGTCCAGAATTCGAATCAAAGTGTGCGGATTATGAGGCTAAAGTGAGGAAGCGTCTGGAATGAGAATCATGAAAAGGCCACACATTTCGATTTATTTAAAATTTTTCAACTAGCGGAAGTGTATTCTTTACCCACCATTGAAAAGCTAGGGGTTTCCGACGCTCGATTACGCTGAGAAATCATACAGAATGATATATTTTGTAGGCTCTATGCTGAGTTATACTTCACTAAGGCCTTAAGTGTCCGTAATATGAATCAAAACGGATTTATTTCTAACTTGCATCTGTTTACAACAAATGTCGGGTAGAAGTCTGGGATTTGCTAACGATTGTCGTTACGAAAAATGAATTTTATTGTTAAAATGTTCAAGAATGCGACATGCATCTGAAATGATGAGGCTAGTCCTAATGATTTAGTCGGCATCGTGGGCTAATGAATTTCTCATTTATATTGGGATTTTACGAAGAAGTGGAATGTAGTTTTACTACCTATTTTCATTTCGTTTGTAGATCTAATTACAATATACTGCTTCGTGTTGAAAAATAGGTTAACCAACGTGCGAAGTTTGATTTTTGACCAACTTTGCCACGTCGCAACTCGATTCTAAATAGTGCGCACATAATGCATAAGACGGAGGGCATAGATGTGCACTATAGCAAAGTGACTCGCGACGCGGCGAAGCTAATCAAAAAATCAAACTTCGCACGATGGTTCACCCATTTTTAGTCGCGAAGCAGTATACATCTTAGTACCAAATGAAATTTCCTATGTCATTGTAAACCTGATTCTCTGCATGCACTTTACTATCAAAACTTTAACATCAAAGTTATGTGTGAGGAAAGTGCTTATAGTAAATTAGCGGCAAAGTTTTTATGTCACTGAAACAGAATTGCTAACTTTGTTTCGTAATAGCCCGTTAAGCAAAGCTAAAAAAACATGTTTTGAATCAGCAAAATACCTCTGATCAGGATTCCCTGCTTCGTATGACTCGATACGAAAACTTATCACTGTTAAACAAACAACCCAATAGTTGCGGTTGCTATGAGCACAAAACGACGAACGAGTCGAGTTGCTCTGAGTTGCTGAAAAGAAACTCATGATCTAGCTCAAGATCAATAGACTGCCCCGCCTTTTGTGTAGAACTGTAGTGTTACTTCTTGGCGTCCTTGGCGAATCTCTATTAGTACGTCTCAGAGCCAAATTCAAAACTTATCTTCTTTCTAAACATGCAAGATAAAAGAATAATCCGAAAAAGGAATCGTTTTTAAATTTTAGAGTGACTTCATCAATAATTCGGCACCGAAATGCTCAAAATCTGAGCTATAGGAGCCCAGATAATCGAATTGGTATACATACAACTATTCAGCAAGATTAAGCTGAGGGTTGTGGGTTCAAATCTAGGATCCTTTCGGGTTGCAAATTTTCTCGGCTCCTAGGGTAAATTAGCATAGAAAGCTCTCAGTCAATAACTATGGAAGTGCTCTTCAGAACACTTAGTTGAGAAGCAAGTTCTGTTTCAGTGAGGGGATAACGCCAGAAATAAGAAGAAATTTTCAAAAACATCATGGTAATGTTTAAGTGACTTACATTTAGAATATAGTAAAGTGGAGCAAAAGTATCTTTATGAGATTTCTAATTCAACTCAAAACAAATTTGATGAATGTTCATTCAATGCTATTCAAGAGAGAGGTTTTTACTCTAAAGATTATAGAAATTGATTCAGATTAGGTTGAATTATAGTTATTTGTTGTTTTATAACGTGAACAAAATAAAAACGAAAGCTTGTTCAAATTTCGATAGGCATAGATAGGCCTTTAGGGTTGTTCAAAAAATTATTTTTGCTCTTCATCGCTCATTCGAATACAGATCAATTTCTGAGTGTCAACCCAAAATGAAGGGCTCATGAAGGTTAGAGCTACGCTGATGCTGTTTGATATTTTTGTCAGCTACAACTCTGCCGTATTCAATTGGACACCTCAGTAATTAGTTATTGATTGTTTTTATGAAGAAATAATCTAAATAATTAGAAGCTGGAAAGCTTCTGGAAGAGAAGCTTCTTAGAAACTGAATGGCATCTTTTACAGAAGTTGGAAAGCTTCTCTTTCAGAAGCTGGAAACCTTCTCTTTTAGAAATAAAATGGCATCTCTTTAAGATGCTGAAATGCTTATCTTCCAAAAGCTGAAGGGCTTCTCTTGTAGAAACTGGAAATCTTCTATTTCAGAAGCTGGAAAACTTCTCTTCCAAAAGCTGGAGAGCTTCTTTTCCAGAATATGGAGAGCTTCTCTTCCAGAAGCTGGAAATCTTTTCTTTCAGGAGCTGGAAAGATTTTCTTCCAGAAGATGGAAAAATTTTCTTCCAGAAGCTGACTAAAATCGAAAAACAAATGCATAACAGTTTCAATATCGACTTGAAACCACAAAAGCTACAGCAAAATTTGATTTATGTTCAAGTTTGTGTTTTTTGCAGATAAATAGACGCAGAATGCGTTATCTGTGTGGCAGTGCTAATAGGGAAATATTCAAAACTGAAAAGTCAATAGATGGCTCTTTAAAAAAAAGTAATAACGAAATCTTGAAGCAAAGAAAGCACCATGGAAGATGAACTAAAAACAAAAAGTTATCTATTCACCTTGCGCTTGATTTCTAATTTCTACTTTTTCGATCTAGTTTCCTAATTGCTAGTAATTTACGTTTATCATTATTTTCCTTACGTTTTGACAGCTCTCGACTACCATTCTCCCATGCACTTGTGTTGGAAGTTTGAGAAATTTGAGAATCCAACGTAGCGTGATCAGTGAGTGGAATACAAACATCAGTGTCACTGCTCGGCGACCAGTGAGAGAAACTGAATGTTCGAAAGGTTGTTGTCTTTATTTTTTGCCGCTGGCGCCAACTGTTGGCGGTTATGGACGAAATAAAGAGTCTTTACCCTATTGGATACGGCATGCGGAAATTAACTAGGAAATTATGACCATTTGTATGAGAAGGCTAGCTTCTTACTTTAAGCATTATTGTTTCAACACCTACTTTTTCAGTATGGAAAGCTCTACCTTTATTTTCAGATTCAAAAAAAGACGTTCAAACCCCGTTTTAGCCCATAGTGGGTCAACAATTCAAATTAGCGAAAAAGTTAAAATCACGGAACACGTTAAAAGTAGCCTTAGATGTACTTATTTTATTTCAATTCAGCGAAATATGATTGATTGCGCAAGAAAATTATCAAAATTTAAACTCTTATTTAATAAAGAAAAACTGTTTATTATTGACTATATTAACATTAAGCATATTTTCACAAAATCTCCGATTAAAATCTAGTGCGTATTTATATGAAAACATTACTTCATGACCGGTTTCAATATTTTTGTTTCAATAACATCAATATATTCCGAATTGAAGTTTTGGACTTATTAAGAACGGTGGGGTAAAAGTTCGTTTTTGACAATGAATTTCAATTTTGTTATAAATAAAAATAATTTAACAATCTGATATAAGTTCATTCAGCTATATTGTAGTCAATAGGTTCACTGTGTAGTACTTAAAAAGACTTTCAGCCCGAAGCTGATATGTCTCTGCATCGGCTCTTTTGTGATTGGCTTTGCAAGCCGCTGTTGAGCCCATTTCACCTCGATCATACTCACCAATACCACTATTGGGAAGAGCTAACACCAATCTTTCTGATAGTGGCGTTAGTTTTCGTGGGCGGGACAGCAATGTTTCTGAAAAAAGGCTCAAGACCTCTTGTTCCCTTTTCAAATGTTTGTCCAGATTTGAAGAATCAGCAATTGAATCCTCCAGGAATTATTCAAGATATTTTCAAACTAATTGTTTGCAAAAAAAATCCAACACCATTGTCCAATAATAATAAAAAGGTCAATTCTTTCAAAATAATTTTCATCTATAAAAGAAAACGGAATTTTCAACATTATTTACAATTTTCCTGAAGAAATCTTCCAATAATAAATGTTAATGTTAAAAATTTCCGTTAAAAAATCGAAGTGGCCAAAATGATAAAAAAAATGCCTCAAAAAATAGTCAGTTAGAATGAAATAGGAATTTGTTAGAGAATAATCAATAATTTCAAAATTGCATTAAGGACAAAGCGTCCTACAAATGCTACAACTTGATAACTCAAAATTATGTTATGTCAAGTTGGAGCTCTACGGTGACGAAATCGATTAGTGGAAAACATTTCTTCTGAACTGAAGTAATATATTATAAATGTCTTTGAGAACCCTGCAATGAATTAGGAAAAAAACCCTATCATGATTCTATGTTAATCAATTTCAGGACTCCGACAAAATCTTGGTTAAGATTTTTGGATAATCGTTCAAGGACCATATTATTATTAGTATCATTAGTATTATTATTGTTTTTGTTATCTATATTAGTGAGATTTACTGCCTAAAGACAATATGATTATGTCAACCAGGATTTTCAAAGAATCTTGCACGGATTTGTATGAGAAATCATTATAGTTTTCTAACACAATGATATCAAAAGTAATGTAAAATTTTGTCCAAGATTTCTTGTACCTGTGCTTCTTTCCTGTTTATAATTCCGTGTTACTCTGCTAAAGATCCTTCAATAATCTTGCCTGAGATTTTTCGAGAATCTTGCTTAGGTTAACGTGAATCTCAAGAGTTATAACAACTACAGCCAACTCTCCCTAACTCGATATCGAAGGGACCATCGAGTTAGGGATGTATCGTGATACAGAACTCTCATTTGTTGGGAATCAGCCTGTGATTCAGTGGAGTTGTGTTTGACAAATTTGGCTGTTAAACTTATCAATTAGCAACTTTTGTTCAAGTTCAACAGCCTGTCAAATAACCGAAAATGCGTGGTTTAACCCTCCTAGTGCTTTGGGATTAGAGATGGGTAATTTGTCCCAGATATGGGAGCGAATCCGAAATTACTCACTCACATAAGTAATCAGTAGCAATCCATTCTTTTGATCAATTCAGTGACTCATTTGGTAGAATCAAAGCAGGATCTTATTGTTCGCATAAGAATTAAAAATGTCATTGTTTATTATTGAAACAAATTTCATATAACTTCTTTAATTATTTATACATGTTGGATGCACTTGTCTATGACTTATCACAAAACACAAAACACAAAAATATGATCACTGGTTTATTAATTTAAGCCCACTTCCAAAAATTGAGATGTTATTGAATCGTTGCTCTTTTGGAAAGAACCGTGATGCATTCACCCATGTTCGAGAGTTGACTTTTCTTGATGATTCTTGAGTGAGTCGCCCATCTCTAATTGGATTCGTAGTGGCGAAATTTTTTAAATGTTTTAGGAACAGTAATAAAATCTATCCAAGATGTTAACAAAACATTGCAATAGACAAATCAAATATAAAATGATTTATATTTGTTTTGATCATTCCCAGACATTCTGTTAGGAATCCTCAATTCACAACTCTCTAAACTTCTGGGTTGGTTTCAGCATTATATTTTCAACGTTATTTATATCAAATTTACATAATAGATATCTTTTGTAATTGTAATGTACAGTCAGCGGAAATTGGGAAACAAATCCGTTGGAAGATTTATACTTCAGTTGACTTACAACTTGTGCAACACAGGGCAAGGTCGCCAAGACGTACCAGTCCAAAATGTGTCAAAATACCCACTTTGCAAAATTTTACTCTAACTTTGTCAACATTTTCTTATAAAAAATGTTGATTTTAATTGTTCAAAATTTGAGTTTTTGAGTGTTTTGTGATAGTTTTATGGTATTTATTGATCAAAGTTAGTTGTGCTGTTTTACGATATTGAATTATGAGATTCATTCAAAAAACTCTTTATATTTATTGAAGGTTTACTCATTTGTGATGTGTTGTCTAATTTGTGCAAAAAAATCAAGAACCCATCAATTTTCATTTTTGGGAGGGTTTGCGAAGGTCTTATCTGTACAAAAAATCAAGAAAATCAAGACACCACAGATATTTATTCATCCAAATCATTCAAAACCGATGAACAACTCTCCGTGATCGGTTAAAATACCTATATTTAGACCATTAAACAGCCCAACCAGCACAACTGAACAGGTTTCGACCAATAACACCCTGAAACTAGCACAACTAGCTTCAAAACATCTCCCAAAAGCCTTGAATCTATAATTTTGAGGTAAGAAACTTTGGTTAAATAATGGTAAAATATTGTTATACGACAAATATTCCAAGTGGGTATTTAATTTTGAAACGCCATGCGTTGGTAAATTTGAACATTTCTTTCGTCTTTGTAAAATTTCTAAATTTAATCCAAAAATAAAAAAAAAGTTTGGCTTCGTGTCACAAAGATTACATGATAACTATGAAATACAAGCATTTGAAAGAGGTTTTTTTTGCAAATTTGCTGATTGAGCACTCTTATTAGATATGTTTCTTTCAAAATTTCGCCAAGGGTGTCTATCAAGTTTAGTCCCCTGAAAATTAGGGGCCAACCTGGGCAATTGCAACGCCACAGCACTAGACATGATGACGATCAAGTTGTATGACAACATTGATTAGGAATCACTGCTTTTGAAAAATGTTTATCTGGTTCTGTATTCGCTGACTCATTATTGGAAAGCTCATTTTCAGCATGTGTACTTTTACGCAGCCTCAATAGGTTTCTGTCATGATATAACATATTCGGTATCTAACCGCCACTTAACACCTACTCCGCCATCAACATGGATGTTGAATGCCTTGAATGTTTTGTCACTATCGTCACCTTTTATCGATCAAAATTGTAGTCATCAGCGACCTACTGACTCAATCGTTATTTCTTATCATTTCCAGGAATATTCTTTGCCGGACGCATCCGCAAAGCGTTCGAATTCAGCAGCGCCAGTCGCTACAGTTTCCACACACTTTTGAATCGCAAGGCGCATCGGCCATCCTGGTGCCCACTCGGAATACATCACAGTACCGTGCGACGACGACGGTTCCCTCACCCAGCATCACCATTAATTTGCTCCCGGGCATTCACCGCTCCGCAAACGCATTCCAATGAGAGTAGTCGACGGGAGTTCTACTCCGTACAACTTGGCGTCCGGCAAGGCAGCCCAGAGCATCGAAGGCCTGGCCCCGGCAGGATTGGCCGTCCAGTTTTGCTACCTCTACTTCGAGGTCTCCACGATTCTGCTGCACCTGTTCAACGGCCTGGGGCTGGTGATCTCGGACCTCAACTATAGCCAGGCCTAGCTCCCGCCACTCCCGGTGCAATTGGCGTTTAGTAGTTAGTACCATCTTGTTAAGTGCGACGAAAGTTCAAATTGTGATCCGTCCTTGCAATTGAATCTACAACGAGCGCGAGAGGTGTGCAGTTGCAGTTGGTGAAGAAAGTGCGCGCAATAGAAAGAGTACGACGAGAGTGGAGTGTATCTGTGAAGAAAGTAGCTTTAATTTCTAACGAAACTAGTGTTTCCCGTGAACGAAAGAGAAGAATCGTTTAGTTGATTACACCTTATTGTGTTCAAAAGTTCTAGCCAAAATAGCAGTCATGTTGAAAGTAGTCGGTGCATCGTGGTATAAAACGCGGATAAGTACCTACATTCTTGCAGGTGCTTTCATGCTGGCGTTCGGGGCGTTCTTCATCGCTGATATGGATAGGTGAGTTGAACTGTAATTCTATTGTTAAATTTATCCATTGGAGTCACTGTTGGGAATTCTTCTTATTGTCTTACGTCCCCACTGGGACAGAGTCCTCTTCTAAGCTGAGTGTTTTTATGAGCACTTCCATAGTTATTAACTAAGAGCTTTATTTGCCAAAGCTTTCCATTTTCGTATTCGTATATCGCATGGCAAATGCGATGTTACTCTATGCCCAGTATTATTGTAAGCCCCGTATTATTTGCTGCATTTGAACATCAAAGGTTTCGATATGTAGCTTGAAAGTCTGGCATTCCCTAGAACGAAACAGATTGGATGTCCTCAAGCTTCGGCAGCGGTTGTTGTCTTTCACAAAGAAATATCTTAAATGGGAATCCTTGAAAAATATGATTGGATAGGTATTTAGTTAAAGATATGGTGGATTTAATCCAGAAATAATTCTGGGAGGAGATGTTGAGGTAATTTCCTTGAGTGCTTGCTCAAAATTGACTGAAACATTTCAAACATCTTGCTAAAAACTGGTAAAATATCTGAGACTCTTTAACAAATTTCATTATGGTTATTTCGTGTTGAAAGATAAAAGAACCTTCAAGATATGGTCTGCGCAGAAAAAATAAGGAAATTTCTCTATAAAACTAAGAAGTATTGTGTGAAGCTGGTTGTTAAGAAATTCATGGAGCAAATTCAGCTGAAGTTTATGAACAGCTACCAATTTTAGAAACTTATTAAGGATTTACGGGACAGCTTATAATCTTATATAAATTTTTCGGTTACAAAATTTATAAATAAAAAAATGATTAGTCTACTTTTTGTAATGGATTCGTGGTCATCCAAATACATTTAATTTCTAATAATTGAAATAGGAATAGATCAAAACTTTTTCGTTTCTTTTAGTCAGCATCTAGCTGGTGGAGATGCTATTTTAACTCATAGGAATAATCTTTTTGGGAGGCCGAAGCGTTACGACTCATACAAAAATTGAAATATTTGTATACAAAAAGCGTTGCTGATCGGGGGAGGGTATCGAAAATTATTTATTCTAGCGTTACGTAATAAATGGACCTGCTCAATTCAATACCCTGATAGCCCTATTTGTTATCCCTTTTTCGAAGAACCCCTTCTATGCCTACTTTAGGAAATTGGTAGATAGCAAGGCCAGTAAACGTCAAATTTTCATACAAAATCAATACAGTGTATAGCCCCAGTATAACAGAGCTGAATGGGATGCATTTAGTTCTGCTGGCATTAAACCGAAACACGCCTTCCGCTTTTTCACTAGCGCAGCCTTCCCTGTATGGTAGGTATTGGAAGTAGTGCACTGCTTAGAGCATCAGATCAGAGACGAATAGAGACTTAGTAGTCGCAACATTTCGTCTTTGATAAGATGATCCATAGGCGGTATGAATAAAATGTAGTAAAGTTGAGTTTACGACATTATCTGTAGTAAATGCTACATGTAGAACACGATTGGTACATGTTTGTGTCATTTTCCTTTCTACACCTTCCGAACATACTACAAACAACGCGTGGGTATGAATGAAATTAGCATTTACTACAAAACTATTGGTAGTTAGCCTCCGAGGTTGCTATTCATGCTTTAAGATGGTTTAACCCAAGATCGGTCGCATGCGTGTACTGAGTACACGCACCCTTAAAAAAGTTCGCTTTTCATACACAGCTCGAGCGAGGTGGTGTCGGCAATGGTTGAATGCGCGACCGCTCTTGAGTTAATAGAATAATTTATTTTTGAGTAAAAATCATGGGAAAATAATGTCAGCTATGATATTCCGAAAGGTATTTCCATTAAAAAATGAGATTTCAAAATGAATGTTGAGATTCCCGTAAAATAATCGCAGGAATTTGGAATTTTCGCTTGAATTTTGACATTAGGATAATTATGTTGTTTCATAGGAATTTTTGAATGTCTATGGGAATTCAGGTATTTTTAAAGTAATACTGAACTTTACCTGAGTATTGTGCCATCCAAAGTTCTTGGATTTTTGTTTGGAATTTCAAAATATCTGAAGAAGTTCTGGGATTACGATAGACAACAAAAATTTGATGTATGATTCGGTTATTGATTTTTTTTATATTATTTTGGTATCTTTGAGAAGGTATTTCCGAAAGAATCTATGAGTTTTTCGGATTTACCATCAGAATCTCAGTTCTGGAAACCAAAAAAATCAAGAAATTTAATAATTTAATGTTGGTGTAATCTCAAGATCTCTTCGTAAGATACAGATTTCTAGCTAAGCTTCCAAAATTCTCAGAAAAATCTTTGATGTCAAATCATCATAAAATTCACATGCTCATAAAGAAAATACCAGATTTATCGCAAATTTACACTACAAATTGTGTAAAATTACTTAACCTACATGAATTTGTGTCCATGCTCGATTGCGCGATCTATAGCGGGGATGTAATAATATTCATATTTTCACATGGTTTGTCGTGTAAATTAGCGACAAAATTGACATTCTCTTTATATGCATGATTTTTTTTTATTTTACGCTGAACTCTGAACGGAATTTTCTTTACGTGCAGCATCAGTTGACAGTTCACTGCTACCCGTTTGTAGAAAAACCTCTTTATCGAAAGTAGTATGTAATATATGTTCGAAAAGTTTTTTATTCAAACCAGAAGTGTAGTAAACTTTGTGAATTTTATTCATGAGTAGATGTCACATGTAGAAAAGTAAAACGCTTTATATTCATACCACCCATTATGTTTAATGTATTCGAAAAGCAGCGCAAGTAAAAAAGCGAAAGGCGCTATTCGGTTCAGTGCCAGTTCAGTGTTGCGATTTTTTGTTTTGCGAACGAAATGGATTAATTAAAAATTTCGGAAATGGATTATGTTGAAGCGTGCGGTATTGAAACCTTTTTTGTTTCCGCGCCAACATTCGGCGTCAGAATCGTCGAAAAGGACAAATGTCAGTAGTCACAGGGATATTACTGATATTTGACATGAGTACATTCTTTTCATGAAAATAGACCTTTTTATCGACGATGCATGTGGCGAATACCAAACTATGGAGTGAAATTTGCATTCATATTCCGAGTAACACACATGTTATAATTGTTTATTATCAACTTATATATGACAAGTTTTGGTCATATATCAGTTGATAATACCTCATTATAACATGTGTGTTGCTGGGGTTGCAGATTTTAATGCTGTACGATTTGAAAAAAAAAGCTGCACAATGCTAGTAATGACACACCCTCTTTTGTAGAGTAAGTATCGAAGGAAAACCACCGAATTTAGGAAAATATATCTGATAAACGGTGATTCGATTCCAACATTTGCAAAACTTTCTTCTTGACTAGTTTTGGTGGAATTATTGACCCCCAGATAAGAGACAAATTGTTTATAGTTCTTTGAGGAATTGGTCAGCGTTAAGTCAGAGAGGACCAAGTGCAAAACTTGGAAAAATAGGATTGTTCTCTCATTAGATGCGAAATTATCTTATCTCCGTATCACTTTGATCAGATTTTAAGAATGCTGTAAACTGCGAGAGATAAGTAACAAATTTACTTTGAATGATCAATAAAAATCGATAAAAGTGTGCAGTCAGAGTGGACCAAGTGCTTATTAACATATCAGCAAAAATAATCAGCGCGCTGAGGAATGCGAGGTAATGAAAAACATTTCAAGAGATTTGTCAGATTTCTCGACATCGAATGATTTTTCTACTTACCCATCAATAGAAACTTATGAATATTACTTAATTCGGTGCATTTGATATTGTTTTTTGACCATTTACCATATTTGGATGGGTGGTCAGATATTGCAACAATTTCTGTGCAGACAGAATGGACCAAGTGTTAAAAAGCAATAAACTGATTGATTATTGCATTTTTTTTAGTCAATTCCAGAGTCCGATAGAAGTTTATGGTAGTTCTATGGTGTATGTATGGAATGTGCTAGAACCCGCTTATTTGACCAGTATATTTTGGTCAGTACTCAAGATTTTCACTTGGTCCACTCTGACTGAACACATATTTGAATATTTCCAGCCTTCAATACTCTAACCCTGCCAACCTTAATTTTCAAGCTATCGTAATGCCACTGATTTCGGTATTGACGATATGGATTATTTAAGAATTTACGATACTGGTGTCGAAGGGTCTTGATAATCTGTTTTTCTTAGAGATATGCACCCAGTTTGACCATGCAAGCATTAAATGATTGTTGTTTTCCTAGAAATTGTTCAGTCAGAGTGGACCAAGCACACATAGTCCATCAGAAAATCGTTCTATGAGAGATTTGGACTATGCTTTTTCATGATTATCGCTTCACATTATATTGTTTGAAAGTAACACAAAGATGTGTAGAAATATTGAACCAAATTTAAAACGAGTTCAAAAATTACAGAGCGTTAGACTTTAAACCCATTTTTCTCAAAATGTGAAAAATGTCACTTGGTCCACTCTGACTTAACGCCGACCAATTGTTGAAAATTTTCGAGATATTTATGTTTTCATGCCAAAATTCTTCTAAATAAGTCATTTTTCAAACTAAGCATCTTGGTTGAGATTGAGAAGTAGCATCCCAGTAAACACAAACTCGTATACAATAGCGCATAAGAGTACAAATATGGAGGCGATATACGTACATACGCCATAAGGCTGAATGCAAGATGTACGTATATCGCATCCACATTTGTACGCTTATATCTCATCATAAACGATGGTGTGTTTACTGGGATTCTAAGCAGTTCATTTTTAAAGTAGTTTCATAAACTCATGTAGCGTAGTCAAAAATCTTTGCCTTCGAAAGACATTTTTTGAATTCTCTTACTGTTGTATTCATTAAGGGTTCCGATGTGTTTGCGTAAAGAAAAAGATTAAAAAAATTCTGGAAAAGTCGGAAAGACAGGAGAAAATTAATCTGTCATTTTGTATGGGAAAGTGCATGCCCTTTTATCATTAGCCTACTTGATAGCAAGACGAGGTTTGCCGGGATTAATAAAGACTGGAACACGCAAAAATTGGTCAACTTCAAATTGATGTTTTTTTTCGTAAAATGCATTAAAAATAATCTGAAATGCTTGAATTGAACGTTGAGTGTATAAACAATGGTTGCAATGATTAGCTTTCACCTTTTGCTCTCCAGTTTCCAAAATAATGTCCAAGTAAGAGGAACAGCGTGTCAAATTTTGCTCGCGTAGCTATAGAATCTGACATTCTCTCACGAAGCTTATATGAAGGCGGATATCAAGCAGCTTCCGGGACAAGAGTTTTATACCGCATCAGGAAAAAGGAAAGTGGCCAAAACTTACAATACCATCAAACTATCTAAATTTCCGAAACAATGCCTCGTCGTCCCCTAAAGAGTGTCAAGGAACCAACTATAAAAGAAATATTGACAAGAATGTACTATGTTCAATCATAATCAATGACTGCACAAGGACTTTGTCAAATAACAAAAGACAAGTCACACCAGATATTCACCAAAAGCCTGATGCACAACATTTTCATGAATGTGGTTTGATGTCTATTAAGAAACTTAAATATAATCTCACATGCAATTTGACAAAAATCATTCCAATAATTGGTTTGATGAGCATTTCATGAGAATGTTGTTAATCATGCATATCACTTTAAATTTTATTTGATTTTTTCAAGGATTGAAGATATGTTCAAGATCTGTCTTCCTAGAAATTAATCAAAAATCACATTCGTAATCAGCCAAGACAATGCTTCTATATGTTGTTTTACTTTATCAAATATCAGCCTAGATATATGCAGAAGATGATAAGGGATAGAATGGAATACATACTAGTTCTGGGATTTGCCAAATATCTCACAAAGAATTCTTCAGGAATCTCTCTTAGAGTTTTCCAAAGAACACGTGCATGATCAGTTAAATAATTTGTTAAAACCTGAATGAAAATTTTACCTGGAAACCACTAAGAATCGGTTTAGAAATTTGTTAAGAAGGTCAATGAGATTCCGCTATGAGATCGTGGACATCCGCCAAGTTTCCATTTTATCAAATAATCTAATAAGAATTTTTAATTGAATTCGTAAAGATTTGCCATAGACTTTTTAAATTCATTATTCAACATTCACTTTGTAATATAGATGACCTTGATTTTTCCCGAAACTACTCCACTTATTTCTTTAATAATCTTCCCTTCAAATTTATACATTCTTAATTAAATTCTAATTCTACTTTGAGTATTTTTTTAGAAACTTTTTTTTTTAACTTATCTTTCAAAAATATTATAGAAGTTTACTGAAGTAATGTTGAGAGCAATTAAATAATTACCAAACAATCTTTTTAATTAAATAGAACGGGAGACATAAATGATGTTGTTTGGGAAACTATGGAAGAATTCCAAGATCTTATTGAAGATACAGTAACCCCACGCAGTTGAATCACCCACAATTTATGAATCAGCTGATTTAAGAAGACAAAATTATTATCAAACTTATCACAAAACATCACAGAATTATTTTTACTGATAAGCAACACGTAGTGTTCAGCCATTTCAAGCCTTCTTATCTCAATAAAAAAGCTCTTGATCGCGATATGAACCAACAATATCACTAAATTATTTTTGTAGCTATTTCGGCTGTATTTTTGGCCAACTTTGTAAGCCGTGTGGCGTTTGACGCTTAGCTAGAAACGACGTTTTACAGTTTGTTTCAAAGATTTTTTTTTGAGAGATTAAGCCCCATACAACTTTTACAGATTCAAAAAACATAGCTATGAGAGATAAATGCGTCTTTATACGGATTTGGCTAAGATTTTTGAGTAAAATACTTGATCAATAAATTGTGGGAAATATACACCCCAGTCACAGTTTATGAATCAGTGTTCAAACTACTAGTGCTTAGTATTTTTAAAAAAGATTCTAAGTTTCAAGTAATTTTCAATGTAAAATTTTGTTACGGGACAGCAAAAGTGGTTTGGGACCGTTCATAAACTACGGAATTTTTTTGTGGAAAAGAAACTTGAACATACAAATGAATTTCCATGATTTTGAAAAAAAGAAACAAATTCTTTAAAAAAAAGTTATTTAGGGGGCTTATAGTCTTATATGGCTATTAAAATTAAGGACGTTTTTTGTAAGGCTTCAAAGATAATTATGTTGAATAATTTTTAAATTAATAAAAAATCCTGAATATGTGAGGAACAAAGAGAAACAGAATAGATGTCAAAAATGTAAACATTTTCTTTAGTTACACCTGATAGGTTCTCCATTATTTCGCCATAAAAACGGGGTATCGTTTCTGAAGAAGGACCAAAAGCAACGAGTGGAAAAGAAAAGAACTGGTTTGCATCCTCTCTGATTGATATCAATACCAATTGTTTGTCATTTTTATGATCACCTTTGTTGCACGTAAGTTTTTATTAGATCAACTTCCAGGCTTAACTGTTGGCTCTTTTATCAGACGCATGGAGAAGTGAAAGATATTCACATTAAAAAAAAATAAAAACATCGGACAACTTTACTCATAAAAGAAAAATCGGATTCACAAATTTTCATATAACACATTCAGCTTCAAAATTTGCTTCTTCTCATTGGAAGAATGATGATGACTGTTGTTCGACACGAGGTCCAACCACAGTATAGTTTGCTATGGGTTGATCACAAACAATTTAGAAGTTTTGAACATGGAAATCGATAGCAAAGCTCATTGATTTCGACATAACAAACTCATTGCGCAAATCGATTAATTGACCAACTTGAACATAATGATCATGACACAAGCTAACCATAAGCAAAACACACTGAATCCGTGTTGGGTGATGATCTTGACGCATACAAATCTGAAGGGAAAGCTTCGGAAACTTATGTGGACAAATTTTGGAATCCCTGTAATCGATTGATGAATCATCCATGAACCAAAACAAAGGAATTTATTGTGTAACACACACAAAGTTTGCAAGAAAATCACAGCAATTCGATATGGACTTTTACCCTAGCAAAGCTCGCGGGAAACTCTCAGTAGCAAGGGACCCCTCGAGCTGGGTCTCAAGGTCGGCTTACTACCGGGCAATCGGAGGGGCTTCACGACCAACGTGCAGATACTGTCACCTTACTTGGGTTATGGGATTTTAAAAAGGTGTAATTTGAGGAAACTAATGGCATTTATTGAAATTCTATTGTAAATGGGGTGTGGGTTGAATTTATTGAAAATTTATTGCAATTGTGGGTGTAGAGTGGGTGTAGAAAGTTTTGGGACACGTACCGGTACCGTTGGTGATGCTGATGTCTCGATGCCGATGGACGAGCGCTCGCCGACGATGTCTCTGCGGGCCGGCTGGATTGGCCCTCCGGCGGATTTCCCAGCAGGGTGATGGCGGTAGTGGTGGTCGGAAAATTGACTGGTGGATCGGTGAGTAGATCGGCTTGACGGAATAGTGCGATCTACTTGTCTCCCTGGCGTCTTCTCTCTTTGGCAAGCATCGACAGAGCCCAGGACAAGGCCGGATTGACTCTGCCGAGAGAGGTCCTCCTTTACGGTTAGAGCACCTTTGGGCCCGAGGAATCGCTCCTTGATGATTATGGCCTCGCAAGACCAGAGCGGCACTAATCTTTTTCGGTTAGGCGTAATGGCCAACTAAGGGCCACTATGCCGAATCGTGTGCTTCACCAACTTTCGTTGGAATTCAAAATGGCGGTGTACCTTAAGGTACCACAAAAGGTCCTGTGAGGGCAACGGGGATGGGTTTTAGAAAATTGCTTTACTAGTCATATTCTAGTCTAGCTTAAATAGTGTTAGGGAGAAAGTTATACAGGCATTGAGGAGTGCAGTCCTACCTGATCGAACACTTAATATCACCCGTTTCACTTCACCACTCACTTGACTTACAACGTAAGGACACTTTTAATTTTCAATTTTACGATCCGAAGCACACGAACGCCAGAACTTAAGTGAGAGATGGCGAATTAATTTTGCTCCTCAATCCTTACAATCTCTCCTATTATGAGACGTGCATTGTTACCACCCCTTTTGTATGATATTCTACGCCCGCCGAATATGTATGTTGTTGTACCCACTCAGTTATGCAATATGTCTCCCACTTGTACCCACTCTACTTTGTAATGCTTTAACAATTTTTGAATTTGAAATGACTAACCCTACTAATCAACATACAATTTTTATCAATTTACATTTAAATAACCCTACTAACCCAACACCTACTAACCAAAGAAATGTAACAGTATCAAAACATATAAAGCACACATTAAAATTCTAAAAATCCTGTAACACTCGGTTACAGGACGTTTATTAATCGATCGATAATTTTAAACACACAAATCGAACGTGTGAATTTTCATCACTGCAGTAAAGGCAGTCGAAAGGTCAAACATTTACGAGTTCTGCAATCTAGATATAATGATTGTCTAATTAGTAATTACACTACCTGTCACCATCTTTCAAATAAACATGCTTCAGAAGCATATAAATCCACAAATTCAATGATCACTAGTTCAGCCCACTCAGTTGCAACATTAAAAATCATGCAATGTCATTCAGATTCTTGAAATACTTAGTTCCGGTTCACCTCCGGATATAATCAGACAACGTTGGCGGTGTTCTAATAAACATTTGAAATATATAGCATTTGATTGCAAAATAATTGAAAGTAAACAACTGATTCATAAATCGTGTTCACATTGATTCATATTTGTGGGCAATTTTTTTGCCGATTCATAAATTGTGGTTTAAAACAATGTTCAAATAAGTGAAAATTTCAAATGTTTTCAACAAATTTAATTATAACATTGTGCATGAACTGCAGGTATATCCCCCACTTTACGATTTGGCATTCCCAAGAAACAATTTTGGGCGATTAATAAACATGTCTGCTTAATTAGTGCTTTATAACAGCTGTGACTGTTGAACAAAAGTATATGCTGTATAAAGTGATGATCAAATGTTGCATACATTCTAAGAAGCACTTTAGTTCTTCACTTTCATGTTATTTCAAAAGCTAGTTGAACCAAGATTGAAATAACGTTGATTGATAGTTTAGTTTGGTTGTTTAATAGCTTCTCTATAATACTTGAAAACTATTATTGAAGCCTTATTCGCCTAGAAATGGAGAATCTATTCAACAACAACCATTTTTTTTCTTCAACAATTTAATTACTATTCGTTATACAACCCTGTTGGACAGACGCTGAATAAGCATTTCTGGATGTTTGATGGATAATTGGTGGTTTTAATGTTGAATACGCATTGTAGAATCTGCTGTAATGTTGAATGGCCGAGTTAAGTTCATTGAATAAACATGTACCATATTACGTTAATAAAACTGTTGTTATTGAATAGATTCTCCATTTCTGGGCGAATAACGCCTGAATAATAGTTTCATTTTCATTTCACCTAAGACAATTAATAAACAACTGAGAGCTAAATAAAACAGATATGCGAAACTGTTCTTAAACAGCAGTTTTTTTTTTGCAAGTAAGTTAATACTTTTATGTTGAAGAGCTTTCTGATTACGAGCATCATGATACATTGAGTCGAATGCATTTAAAAGCAAATATATATTTATCTTCACTGCTGTTCTGAGCCATGTAAGTATTGCAGAAAAAGTGACAAAACAAATGTTGGTAAACATTGGAAAAGCTTGTCAATCAGCTTTTTGTCACATATTGAACAACAGTATCTGAATGGATAGAAACAGCTCATCTTCAAGTATTATAGAGCAGCTATTAAACATCCAAACTAAACTATCAATCAACGTTATTTCAACCTTGGTTCAACTAGCTTTTGAAATAACATGAAAGTGAGGAACTAAAGTGCTTCTTAGAATGTATGCAACATTTGATCATCACTTTATACAGCATATACTTTTGTTCAACAGTCACAGCTGTTATAAAGCACTAGTTAAGTAGACATGTTTATTAATCGCCCAAAATTGTTTCTTGGGTTATTCGTCTATTATGATAGCTTTGATTAGTTGCCTTTGAGACTTTTTCACAAACAATGTTCAACAATGGTGTGTATATACACCGAAGGCAAGCAAAATACTTAGACGATGTTTGAACAACACATTTTTTCAATGAAATGTTCGATTATCTTATTGTATCTTTAAGTACTGCTTCAAACCTGCTGATGTATGTAACCTTGGTTAGAGCAGTGGAGATGCATGCACCTGTAAATCGGAAGGTTCTGGGTTCGAGGCCCGGCATCACAATAATGTTTAATTAATTGAAATTTAATACCAATGTGTCAAATTCTATGTACCTAGTAATAAAGTTTAAGTGTGTAATAAACTGTACAAATAAATATGAATATTTTTGTTATTTCAAGCAAAAAAAAAATGTTGAAGAAACATTAAAGAAACCTCTTTTGGTGAGTTTATACAATCAATTCTATAAATAAATATGATATCCATTTTAGTCGAACAAAGCACCAAAACAGACTGCGTTCAGCATGTTTTTCCGTTGAGCTAATGCTGAATAACGCCTACTATTTTCTATACTCGTAATCATAAGTAATCATGGCATCAACAACTTTTCTTCAACAGTTTACAAATAACATGTCATTCAATCTTGTTTAATAAACGCTGAACAAGCATTTCTGTATGTTCTATGGAAACCTGGTGGTTAAAATGTTTAATAAACGTTGTAGTTGTCACTTATAATGTCACTATTGTTGAACAGCCAAGGTAAGATCATTGAATAAACATGTATTATATAACGTCATTAAAATGGTTGTTGTTGAATGGATTCTCCATTTCCGGGCGAATAATGCTTTAATAATAGTTTTATTTTAACTAATTCATTTATTAAGCAAATAATAGTGTAATAAAACAGCTCTGAGCAACTTTTCTTAAAGAAAAAAATATTTCTTGGGTTGATTTCATCAACAAATATTGTTTATTTTGCTCTCTACAATTTTTCAAATTTGAGCAGAGCCTTAAATGATTCATAACTGTGGGACCAGTGTATTTAAATCAAACCTAACAATTCTTTTCCGTTCGCCTCTGCTTCACCCCTACAGGCCAAACTACAGCGGAACGTACTGTGCCACCGCGTACTGGGCCCGTAACTCCGGTTTCCGCGTGGAATTCTGGGGTCAACGGGAAGAGCTGGGAGAGGTTCCACCAGGCGCGGTTCGAGCCTGCTTCAAGCACAGCCTTATGGAGAGTGGCTGGTCTCAGCTGGAGCTCGAATCGCAACCCGAGTACCCGGACAGCATCCAGGCATTTGCCGCAGGGATGCTCGAAGGTACCCTGACCTGGAACAACATCTATCTGCACTGGTCAAAGTGAGTAGTTTTGTTAGAATGCTCCTTTCCTAGTAAATTCACTGATAAATTTCCATTATTTTTCAGTACCATCGAATCGGAGTGCAACAGAGATGATCAGTCGGAGGAGTTTTGCCATTGGTTGCGACGCATCATCAGTACTAACGTGGAGACGGTCAAGAAGATGGCCGATATGAAGGGAAAGAACGACCACTACTGGTACCAGATTGGGTTGTTCTTCGATCAGTTGGATGGTCTGGAGTTCGGGTTCCGCAAAGGTGTTCGCAGGTCCCGAATGGATTACGAGATTCCCATGGAGGACTTTCTGTTGATGAACAGCGCAGTAGACATTCGTGATCTGAAAGCATATTACATGAATTTCTTGGATAGTGAGAGCGGAATGCATGTGGAGCCAAATAAGGGCATGATGCTGCTGAAATTGGTGGAGAGTGTTACTGGAAAAGTGAACATCTTACTTGGGCATACGAGCGATGGTAGTTATGCTTCAATGTTGAGGATGATGAAGAAGTACACGCTAAATTACCATTTCGCGGAGGAATCAATTGTTGAACGAGTTGTTCCAAATACGAACATAGTGTTCACTGGATATCCAGCAGTTTTGGCATCGCTAGACGACTTTTACATGCTCTCTGGCAAACATCATCGAATGGTAGTTGGTGGCATCAAGATCAAAAATGACAACTTGAATCTCTGGACAAAGATCGACTTGGTGCGATCGGTGTCTTTGGCTCCTAGGGTGATGGCTTGTAACCGGCTGGCTCATAGTGGTCGCGTTTGGTCCAAATATTTTGCACGAAGCCCCTCTACTGGTGCCAAGCAATGGCTGTTGGTGGATCTGACACGGCTAAACCGTGAAAACGAGCTGCTAGACGATTCGGCTGAAGTCGAAGAAATGCTGTTGAGTCACGCAGAATACGACGATCCGAAGGCTATGAGGAAAGCACAGAGCACAGACTATGTAGAGGTTGATTTCGAAGGAATTGTAAGGAAGATGACCTCGATAGGAAAGATCAGTGACGGAGGATTGTTTTGGGTGGTCGATCAACTGCCTGGACGATTGCATGCTGAAGATATGACTGAAAAAATCGTGAGAGATGGATATTGGTTGGGAACTGGAATTCCTACTTTCGAGGTAAATTTTGTTCGACTGTAGCTCATTTGCGCTGATTTTTACGCTATTCTCATTCCATTTTCAGGAACTAGCTGATATCGGTCAAGTGAAGACCAATGGGACTGACTCGCAACGACATTCCATTCAGGAGAAAATCCTTAACAACATCACCGATCTAGAGGGTCTAGCGAAGTTTATCCGCCAAAGTGCATACCGTGGAGATTTGGACCAGCAGCATCCCACCGCGTTCGGAAACATCGACATGAAACTGTTCGTGGAGACGAACGCCAGCAATGGAACGGGCATTTTCCAAGCTTATTCCGGACCACTGTACGATCCGTTAACTGACGGTCAGGCTGTGAAGCGTAGCGTTGAAAATGACGGTGAAGTTGAAGCGGAAGCCATCCCGGTTGCCGCGGCCAAGAAAAAGCGGGTCAAGCCGTTCGATTGGGATTCGGCCAAAAAGCTGGACGTTCCCCATCAGGGACAACCGACATTGTGGAACTTCCGCAGACAATCGCCCAAATGGGCATGGATATGAAACCGTGTGCCTTATGGTAGTGTTAGGTTTTTACTTAAAAGGACATGCTTTAAATCGGCCGTTTAGTAGAATAATACAATTTTGATATACTAGGGAAAAGTTTAAAAAAGCAATCAGCAACATATTTTACCATAAAAAACAGCGCAAATCGTATTCTGAAATGATGTTTTTACACGCGATGTGGAATAAAAAAATAAGAAAATTACAACAAACATTGCATCTTTCATTTTTCGAAATCATTAACAACAGGGGTAACAGTGATTCCGCTCCAAACAAGAGTTGAACGAGGAAAGTCTTAAAATGGATTTCTTTTGTTTAAATGGAACTTTGTTATACTGAAAAAGCAATTGTGGTCACCTGAGCCATTTCAGAATAACATTCTCTGCGTTACATTAGTTTGTCTTGAAACGTTTTTCAAATAAAAATGAACTCGTCAAATAGTAAATAGGTGACTCACAGATCCTTATACTAACCCAATATCCCTTCAATGATAAGTGTGATGTTGCAGAAGATTCTTCAATCTAATAACTATGGTTGTCTAACTAACATTCCTTTCCTTCCCCGATGACTGTACGGACGTGGCCAGCAACGTTAGTTTACTTTTACATAATGAGCTCTCGATTTGTGCACAATGAGAATGGTGAGCCAAGCCCGATTGTTAAACCTCTGTACTACTTCGATTGTTCTGATTAATCACGAAATAGCAACTAAGAATTGTATGGTCATCTATGCTCATGCCCTCAGATTTTTTTTTAATAAACTCTGTATTTGAAACCCTATTAAAATTGGAGCAAATATAAAAAAAATGAAAAACTGTTTGTTTTCGTCAGAAACGACAAATTGAAAAATATAAAAACACACAGCTGTTTTATTTATGTCAGATGGGAGTTTAATTGTGGATTCTCATATGTTTACATATCTGCTACCAAACTTACCCCAGAACCAAAAATCTACATTAGATAATACGAAAAATTATAAGTGCATTGAATTCAATTCAAGGTTAGGCAATCTTTCACCTGCAGTCTATAACTGAGATGCCAGTATTTATCTTAAAAATATAAACTCCCGAAGATATTTTTATGAAATTTGTTTAGAATGTTTTCTAGACGTTTGTCAATGTATTTATGGAGGTATGTTTTTCATTCTGCATACATTAACATTCTTTTACTGCCCATAACTGCATATTTTTCACATTCGACATATTTGAAAATTTCGAGTTAATACCGGGGAGCGTCATCAAATGACAAGTACTTTCGATCAACCTACTGAAATCTGTGAGATTGTTCCAGAAATTTCGAAAAAATACCAAGTTGTTCTGTCACATTGGCAATTAAAAGCGCATAACAGTCACATTGAAATTATGCATGAACTTCATAGTGCACTAGCAACGAAATTTATATCAGAACTATTTTCTGACTATTCACCCTATATGCGGTATGAGTTGTACAAAATGTCAACCTCAAATAAGCACTTTCGAATTCTTAGTGATTTTTTGAAATTTAAGTTTCTTCCCATACTGCAATAAAATTCAAACTTACAAATATGCAGTTATGGGCAGTTTAAATATGTTATAATTTCCAGATCATACTATTCACTTTTTTTTCAAAATATTAATTATTATTTTCCCAGAGATTCTCTGCTGTTGCCCATACTTCTTGTTTTTATGAGCATTTCCAGCGTTATCAACTGAGAGCTTTCTTTGCCAAAGTTGCCATTTTTTTGCATTCGTATATCGTGTGGCAGGTACGATGATACTTTATGCCCAGGGAAGTCGAAAAAATTTCCTTTTCGAAAAGATCCTGGACCGACCGGGAATTGAACCCAGACACCTTCAGCATGGCTTTGCTTTGTAGCCGCGGAACCTAACCACTAGGTTAAGGAAGGCCCCAGCAGCATTCAGTGTATATTGAATGCATTAAACTATATGTTTTTGGTATTTTTATTATAATGTAAAAGGACTGCGTTTTTCAATCTGAGACCACTTGTCGCTAAAAAATGAAATTGTTGACTTAAGTATACCCTACGTTGCCTTTTATTTTTTTTCCACTGGTGTTCGCCAATTCACAGCTATTTTAGGAGATTGCTACCTTACGATCATCTTGTTTCTTAGTTTTTCTATGCATGAGTAACGACAACCAGTTATCAGTTTTCGTGATTTGTCGTTAAACCATTGTGTTCATTTTAAGTAAATTTGTAAACAAGTGAAACTACAGAGTACGGTTCCTAGTACCGACCTCTTTTGATGAGTACCGGTTCTATGGTACTGTAACTCTCAGTACCGGTAGTACCAGTATAATACCAGTACTGGAATATTTTTTTGAATAAATATAAACCATGCAGTATTGGACAAAATTTGCAACATTTTCGAAATCGTTAATAAACATTTCTCGTATAATTTGTGATCTCGCCCTAAAAGCCATTGGTAGCCAAGTGTGTAGCTTGTAGCTACCGACCAAACGAATGGATTTAAACCTTATTCAACAATCCTACGTTAAAGAGAAGATCCTTCTCTATCTCCCAGTGGTGATAGTTTTCATCCTGGTTATTAATTTGCACACTCGGTTTCCAGCGGCTTTTAAGGCGATATTTCAAGTTATGCAAGAATTGTGTTTATTGCTGAAGATATTATCAAGCTTATTCTTCATTTTTATGATCCATAATCTAACAAAGTATGGTTTTAAAATAATAATGAGTAATCGGTTCTAACTTCATAACTCATGAAATACTCAAAAATAATTTTGTAATTCAAGTTTTGTCAAATTTGATGGACCACATTCATTTAAATCTTTCCTTCAAACTTTCATAGTCGACTGTTCTAAAGGAAATTTAAAACGGTTTCAAATATAAAGTGTATTATTGTATTAAGTGCAGAAAAACATGCAAAATGAATAATTCATGAACTTGTTTATGTGATCACCCTGCTCTTCATTCTTAATGTAGGATTTAAAAATGCAAGGGATATTGAAAGTTCAACTTATAACTGCCATACGTGTGCATATTTTTGTAACATCCGGATGTTGCTCGAATTGTTGCCCATGCACCGTGAAGTGTCAACAAATATTTCACTATGAGCATGACAGACCCGTAATACACGAATTATTACGAACAATTTCTATCAATCGTTATGCCATAATTTAAGAATCTTTAATTGCTTCAATATTGTATTGTTTTGTATTGTATTTCAAATAATCCATCTGACATAATGTTGTCTTAATGAATAAACTAACATAAACAAATTATACATAGCACAAACATGAACAGTCAATTTCTACCAAAGTACTCCACAAAACGATTTCGAAGGGTTGTAATCGACACGTTAAAATCGAATAAATGGTAGACTTCGTTGAACTTTGCAGTCATGAATCGAATCTTACAGGATCATGCTGTCCATAAAGAGTACTTCAACTTCCGAGACTAATGAAGTGACGCCTACGCAATGTTCGTTCTGGTGCATACACATTTACATCAGCCAATAGGGAAGGAGGATCGATTTCACCTTTCAGCAGTTTGGAAACAAAAGCTGTTTGAGCAACATGTCGCCTGTTCTCCAAGGTCTGGATTCCAATTATGCGGCAACGGTCGTGGTACAGTGGCAAGTTTCTTGGATCGCGCCATGGCAGGTTTCTGAGAGCTCGGCGTACAAATATCCTTTGAACAGATTCAATTCGCGTGATCCAGCTAGCGTGAAAAGGACACCACACAACTACAGCAAATTCCAAAATAGGACGTACTAGAGCACAGTACAACGATTTTAGGCAGAGTGGGTCCCTGAACCCATCACACACTTTCAACACAAAACCGAGTTGTCTATTTGCTCTGGAGATGGCATCGTCCTAGAGGTAGTTAAAGGTTAGTCGTCTAGAACGACACCTAAGTCACGAATCCGTTGCACACGTTCAAGTGTCGTTCCTGAAAGCTTGTATGGAAATCTGATTGGGTTACGCTTTCTACCGTACGAAATGACCTGACACTTCTCAATGCTCAGCGTTAGCAAGTTTCTAACACACCATGCTTCGAATGAGTGCAACAAACTCTGCAGTCTAATACAGTCATTTAAGCCATTCACGATTATATAGACTTTAGCATCGTCCGCATAGAAAAGCCTGGTTCCGGGTGGCAAAATCAGTGATGCATCATTGATGAACAAAGAGAACAACAAGGGTCCAAGGTTGCTGCCTTGTGGTACTCCAGAGATATTCGTAAACGATACTGATTCGCATGAACCTATCTTTACACAGAGTGATCGATCCGTAAGATAAGAATCGAACCAATTGCTAAAACCGGTGGAAACTCCGTATTTTCTAAGTATCTGGACAAGTATTCGATGATCGACACGGTCAAATGCCGCTTTGAGGTCCAAATAAACAGCATCTACTTGTTCAGTGCGCATCGTACCTTCGTGCTGTGCGTACACGAATTCTCTCTGCTCTTGGAAGTTTTCTTAAAAACTACCTAAAGCAATAAAACAGTACTTTTCAGTGCTACACAAACAGTACTTTTCAGTGCTAACATTAAAAACGGTACTTTTCAGTGCTACTAAAACAGTACTTTTCAGTACTATTTTTTCTACTATTGATCCCTTTACGATCCTTGTTTGGACCCGTGCCTTCGATTTTTCGTTGGACCCGTTGGCGAAAGCTAGCGGTGGTAATCCTTCTTGGACACCGTCTAGGGAAAAAAACCTCTCGAAGGTCACGTCTTTCTCGTTTATTAACTAAACATGGTATCAACAACTAACAAAAGGAAGGGTGAATCTCTAAATTCACTACTTCCTTCCAAAAAAGTGGGTTTTAAAACTGTCACTACACGTGGCAAGAACGGAAGAAAGGACGCTTCCCCGGAATGCGAACTTTCTTCCAAGGGTGAAATGAATAATTGTATCGAAATGAGCAATCAGTTCGATGCTCTAGACAAATTTTCCGAACACCAAATCGAAGCAGCCTCTAGCCCAGGCTCTTTGATTCAAGTGAGGAAGCAAAGAGTGCCGCCTATCGTGGTCAGTTGTTCCGAATTTGCGAGATTTAGGCAGGAGATCTTGAACTCCATTAGGGGAATCAAGGTTTCCTTCCAAATCGCAAAGAAAGGAGACTGTCGCGTTTTGCCGGAAACTCTTAAAGATCGCGAACTTCTTCTCAGATATCTTGAAGAGAAGAAGCACAAATTTTTAACTTATGACGACAAAACTGAACGTTTGTTCAAAGTCGTCTTGAAAGGTCTCTCAAGTAACTATAAGTCACCTGAAGAAATCAAAAATGGAATAAATGATTTACTTGGATTTTCCCCAGTCCAAGTAATCATTATGAAAAAGAGAACCCAATCTGGCATTGTTCGGAAATGGCTTTCTCAAGAATATTATTAAGTTCACTTTAACAAAAAAGAACTAAATAATATTAAAGCTTTAGAAAAAGCAAAACTTATGTTCGATGTCCGTGTGACGTGGGAATATTTCCAGAAACCTGGAGGAAATTACCAGAACCCCACTCAGTGCCGTCGGTGCCAAAAGTGGGGTCATGGTATAAAAAATTGTCGCATGGATGCTAAATGCATGATTTGCGGAGGTTCTTCTCACGCTAAGGACGACTGTCCTGTGAAAGAATATACCAGAAAGTTTGAATGCGCCAATTGCAAGGGCCCTCACAAAGCTAACTTTTGGGAATGCATTTCACGCAAAAGAGTCATTGAGGCTCGTGCCAGGCAGATGAAGGATAATATCCGTTACGATAACGGTCGTTTCCGGAATTTGCCTGGTAGAGTATCGAACAATGCTCATTTTTCAGTTAACGATCGCTTGATTAGAAATCATACCCACCAGGAAGATCATAATCATGCTCACTCACAAACAAATTTTAATCCGTCGGGTAGCCGTTCGAATCTTTCAATTTCGAATGTATCTACCCACGGTAAATCCTTTGCCGATATCGTAGCAGGTAATTTGAACTCTTCCCCTATTCGTTCCATGAGTACCCATTCTACTTGTTTCAATCAAATGGAAAAAACCCTACCGCCACAGGTAGCTCCTACCCCGCTTCTTCGTCTACCGAAAATTCCAATGGGAAATCATCAGATGACATGTCTGCCTCTGATTTTAATTTTCTAACTGAACAATTGAATCTAATGATTGATGCAATGTTCAAAGCCACCACTATGACTGAAGCAGTCCAAGTAGGTGTAAAATTTACAAATCAAATTGTTATTGGATTACGTTTTTCTAATGCATCCAAATAATAATTTAAATATTTTAAATTGGAATGCTCGTTCTTTGAATGGTAAAGAGGACGAGCTGTTTAATTTTCTTACAGCTAATAACGTGCATATAGCAGTTATTACCGAAACTTATTTAAAACCTGATTCCAAACTAAAAAAAGATCCTAACTTTTTTGTTTATCGTAATGATCGACTTGATGGGGCATGAGGGGGAGTTGCAATCATCATTCATAGGCGTATAAAACATCAACTGTTCTCGTCATTTGAAACTAAAGTTTTTGAAACTTTAGGTGTTTCTGTTGAAACACAGTTTGGTAAATATACTTTCATAGCTGCCTATTTGCCTTTTCAATGCTCTGGACAGCAAGTTAATTTGCTCCAAACTGACTTGCGAAAATTGACTCGCAATAATTCAAAATTTTTTGTCATTGGTGACTTTAATGCCAAACATCGGTCATGGAATAATTCTCAAAGTAATTCCAACGGCATAATTTTATTTGATGAGTGCTCTTCAGGATATTTCTCAATTCAATACCCTGATAGCCCTACATGTTTTTCCTCTTCTAGAAATCCTTCTACGATTGACTTGGTCTTAACCGACTCTAGTCATCTTTGTAGCCAATTAGTTACTCATGCTGATTTTGATTCTGATCATGTCCCTGTTACATTTCAAATATCGCATGAAGCGATTCTCAATCCTATCAGCTCCACTTTCAATTATTTACGAGCCGACTGGAATATATATGAAACGTATGTTGACTCTAATCTTGATGTTAACATTTCTTTAGAAACTAAAATTGATATTGACAATGCTCTTGAAACTTTAACAAATTCCATTGTTGAAGCCAGGAACATTGCAATTCCAAAATGTGAAGTAAAATTTGAATCCGTGATTATAGACGATGATCTTAAACTCTTGATCCGTCTTAAAAACGTGAGGAGAAGGCAATTTCAACGCACTCGTGATCCTGCTATGAAAATTATATGGCAGGATTTGCAGAAAGAAATCAAGAAACGTTTTGCAGATTTAAGAAACAAAAATTTTGAAAATAAAATTTCTCAATTGGACCCCGGCTCTAAGCCCTTTTGGAAATTATCTAATATCTTGAAAAAACCTCAGAAGCCAATACCGGCATTGAAAGAGGAAAACAAATTTTTACTAACTAATTGCGAAAAAGCTCAAAAACTTGCTATGCAGTTTGAAAGTGCGCACAATTTTAATTTAGGACTTACTAGTCCAATTGAAAATCAAGTTACTCAGGAGTTCGAAAATATTCTCAATCAAGAGAACGTTTTCGAAAATGCCTGGGAGACTGATTTGGAAGAAGTGAGAACTATTATTAAAAAAATCAAAAATATGAAAGCTCCTGGCGATGATGTAATTTTCTACATCCTCATCAAGAAACTTCCAGAAAGTAGCTTATCATTTTTAGTTGATATATTTAACAAATGTTTTCAATTAGCATATTTTCCTGACAAATGGAAAAATGCTAAGGTTGTTCCAATTTTAAAACCAGACAAAAATCCTGCAGAAGCTTCTAGCTATCGTCCAATCAGTTTGCTTTCCTCCATCAGTAAACTTTTTGAAAAGGTTATTTTGAACAGAATGATGGCCCACATCAACGAAAATTCAATTTTTGCCAATGAACAGTTCGGATTCCGCCATGGACATTCGACCACTCATCAACTTTTACGTGTAACAAATTTGATCCGTTCCAACAAATCTGAAGGCTACTCTACTGGTCTTGCTCTTCTAGACATAGAAAAAGCATTCGACAGTGTTTGGCATGAAGGTTTGATTGTAAAATTGAAAAACTTTAATTTTCCAACATACATTGTTAGAATAATTCAAAGTTATCTGGCAAATCGTACACTTCAGGTTAATTATCAGAACTCCTGATCTGGAAGACTTCCTGTAAGAACTGGTGTTTTTTGGGCAGCATTTTGGGACCAATATTATACAATATTTTCACATCTGACTTACCTGAGTTACCTCAGGGATGTCAAAAATCTTTGTTTGCGAATGACACAGGCCTCTCCGCCAAAGGACGAAGCCTGCGTGTCATCTGTAGTCGATTGCAAAAAAGTTTGGATATTTTTTCTTCATACTTGCAAAAATGGAAGATTTCTCCTAATGCTTCCAAAACTCAACTAATAATATTCCCACATAAACCAAAAGCTCTTTATTTGAAACCTTCAAGTAGACATGTTGTCACGATGAGAGGGGTTCCAATAAATTGGTCAGATGAAGTTAAGTATCTAGGGCTCATGCTAGATAAGAATTTAACTTTCAAAAATCACATTGAGGGCATTCAAGCCAAATGTAACAAATATGTAAAATGTCTCTATCCCCTTATTAATAGAAAATCAAAACTTTGTCTTAAGAACAAGCTTTTGATATTCAAACAAATTTTCAGGCCAGCCATGCTGTACCAATATGGACTAGCTGTTGTAATACCAGGAAGAAAGCTCTGCAGAGAATTCAAAATAAAATTTTGAAAATGATTCTGAGGCTTCCTCCCTGGTATAGTACCAATGAGTTACATAGAATATCCAATGTTGAAACATTGGAACAAATGTCAAATAAAATAATAAATAATTTCAGGCAAAAATCGTTACAATCTTCTATTGCCACGACTAATGCGTTATATGTTTAGGTTAAGTTAGGTTAAGTATATTCAAAGCGTTTTTTTTCTCTTATAAGCAGGTGAAATCAACTCACCTGTAAAAAATCTTAACTGCTACGGCAAATGAAATGTAATATGTTGTTAACAAAATGTTAATAAAATCTTAGATTTGTTTTACCAAATTAGGATGATAGTGTTGTCTAATAACACAGAACACCTAGATATAAGAAATAATGAATGTAATGTTTGGAATGATACTAATAAAGAAATTTAAAAAAAAAGCATCTACTTGTTTGCCGGCGTCAATGGCTTTAATGCAAAGCGTCGTGAATTCGACGAGATTTGACTCGACGGACCTTCTCGGAAAAAATCCATGTTGATCGGTGGAGATGTAGTTTTTGCAGCAATCGAACAAGGAATCATTGATAATTATTTCGAATACTTTTGAACAAGCGCATAACGAAGTTATTCCACGGTAGTTGCTCACACATCGTTTTTCACCCTTCTTGTGGACTGGGAAAAGAAAGGATTTTTTCCAGCATGCAGGAAACTGCTGTAGTCGGAAGTGATTGATTCAGAAGCTTAGTTAAAGGATGCAGCAGTGTTGTGGAACATCTCTTAAGCAGCGCAGGTGGTATACCATCCGGTCCAGGATTATACGAAAGCTTAAGCTTTGAAATTGCTCTAGTTACTTCCTGTTCTGTAACGTAGAACATTTCGTAACTAAAGACGTCATGAGGGGTGTCTTGTAAGGCATGATCGGCTTGATTTTGTTGAGAGATACTGTCATTGAAGGCGCGTCTGAATTGCATAGCGAATAGCTCACATTTGTCACTAGCAGAATCAGCAGACAGGGCGCCAAGGTACATTGATGTTGGAAGTCCATCTTCATTTCGTTTGGCATTGACGAATGACCAAAACTGTTTTGGATTTGTTCGGAGATTCTGCTCAGTTCGACGTTTAAAGCGGGCATACAGGTATGCATTATAGCTCCTGTACTCGCTGCTGGATCGGTTGAAGTGCAGCTTTGATTCTTGTGAACGGTGAGAACGATACAATCGGAGGGCAGCAGAGCGGCGGCGCTTAAGAAAACGAAACCGATTGTTTGACCATGGCGGTTTGCTAGGCGGTCTGCGTAGCGGAACATGTTCCGTAACTACTTGCATCACTGAGTTGGTGAAAAATTCAACATATTCGTTAACATCCTCTATGCAATTGAGATGGCTCCAGTCAATTAAGCACAAGGCAGAATTCAGTGACTCGAAGTTTGCTTTCTTGTAGTCAAATCCAGTATGGTCGAATAATGCTCCATAGGTAACGGGAGGTGGCCATGAAACAACTAATTCAATCGGAGGGTGATGAATATCGATTACCGTGAGAGCTTCCATCGCTTCCAACAATGAAAAATTTTGCATAACGACGTCATTAACGAGCACGAGATCGAGAGTATGATCATTTCCATTAACTAATGTGTTTACCTGCGAGAGACCGTGAAAGCAGAAGCCATCTAAAAGAGTAGAACTGGCGGGATTGAGGCGTGAGCGATTTAGATCGATGGAAACATTGTCGTCCGCATTCGACGACCAAAACACATTAGAAAGATTGTAATCGCCGAACTGCAGTGCCATATCGTTTTCTTGAAGAAGACTTTGAACGGTTCCGATAGACTCAATGTGGCGATGAATAATGCTAATGTCATTTTTCTTATCATTCGGTAGATACATCACTCCAATGCTCACATTATTACGAGGCAAAACGATTTTTCCCCAAGCTGTTCAAGCTCGTTACTAATGACTGCAGAATCCAAAGAGCAGCTTAATCTCGATGATACAGCTATTAACACACTTCCCCCACTTCTTTTGTCACTATTCAGAGCACTACGATCATAGGCGTAAATAGCCATCAGACTTCGGGGGGGCCACGGCCCCTGGAGATGATGGATCTTCGATGATTTGCATAACTATCCAATACTTGCTTAAAAAATATTTATGAACCGATTACAAAGGTTAGCCAAAATCTCTAAAATGTCCCAAATCGAATAATCAACATGTAAGTATAGTGAACCGTAAAATGGGGTGTAAAGAGATAAAAATGTTCAACTTAAATTTCAATAATTTTTTAATTAATTTGTCAATAACTGAACAAAATATAGTCCTTCCATTCTCCCGACGTCTATATCAGGAATCGATTACAATGATGACGATCCCATGCCAGATTGTTACGTTAATCATAGAAATGTGTGGTTTTTGGTGGGAATACATAATAAGGTGTTAAGGTATTTCAGTATTCTAAATAAAACTGTAGATTATCTTTTTGGCTTATAGCTTTTATGAATTTCGTTAAATTTGATTGGTTTTGTTTAATTTTAAGCAATATTCACACCTTCGTTATTAAAAAAGCTTTTTTGCTTAAAAATTGACAAAATGATGATGACATTTTCAATGTTTTTGTCTGCATTATTAACTTCATTTAAAATACTTTTCTACAACGTTAGTCGCGATTTCTCTCAATATTGTTTCCTCTTTTTGAAAATAAATGTTTTGAGCCCATAAAGTACTAACAAAAATATTTTGAACTGCTTTCAATGTCTAGAATCCATAATACTTTAGATTGATATACAATCGCTATCACCAAGTAATATCATATGACTGATATATCGACTTCCAGCGTTTCTGTAACTTATCAAACATGAAATACCTTAACACCCCATTTAACGGTATGTAATAAAAAAATTAATAATTTCGGTATATTTTACCAAGCTAACGGTTTTTGCCCAATCAGATGAAATGATATAGAACTCAAATGGTACATGAAGATTTAAAATGAAATTTTTGGAGGAAATCAATTTCACCGATGTAAATTATTTTATATTTGCATTTAGTCGTTTGAGAATATGGATGATTTGTTGCCTCAGGATTTCAACAGCGAGTGACTCATTTATTCTCAAACCTCTTAACTGATGAAACATTAAATTTAGAATTTTCAAAAATTCCTTTTCTGTTATAGTTAAAGATTTTACACGTTAAAGCTGCATGGTTATCGTCAATTTTAAGAATTTTAACGTGTTTCTTTGTCGGCCTAAAATTCGTACGGTAACAGCTGTTTGAAGCAAGCAAGATCGTAAATTTAATAATATACTATATTGATAACATATAAACATTTGGGCTACTACACAAAATAAAAAAACAGTCTTAAGCTAAAATGTACGACTGAGTAATATATATTTACTGAGAAATAAATGCGCTAACTCTTGATAGACCTACCAGTTTTCAATCAGGAGACTGGAATAGATATAAGTAAAGAACGCACACAGAATTAAGAGAAATTTTTAAAATATGTTGTGTTTCAAGTTTTATTTTAATAATATTGAGACTTTTAAAAAACCTTTGTTTTTAAAGCTTTTCTCAAACATCCATCAACATACAGATAAGAGGGAAACCAAACACAAACATTTTCCAGTAGCACAGATTCATATTAGTATTCCAAATCATTGAGTGAACAACAAAATTCTAGACATTTGGGTTGTTAAGAAAGCCTTCTGGTTTCGGGTAGCTTCGACGTTATAATGCAGCTATCATAGTTCTGCCGCAGGCTTGAAAATTATTTTATCATTAAATCAAATAATCAAATCCTAGTATGCTTTGAAACGCTTCGAATAATAGCAATTATCAAGGTGGCATCCAAGGTATCATTGAAGCCTTTTGATGATTCAACAGCAAATCAGCGAAAATTTTTGTTTAAATGGCAATCATTGGTCCCAGAATTTCGAAGCTTTAAGCTTTTATAAAATTTGTAATCATACTCAATAGCATAGAGTTTGGTGTCCTAATAAACAATGCGACTACAAATATACAGTTAAACCTCCATGAGTCGATGTTCCAGTACTCGATATCGACTCATGGAACCACACTAAAAGTCAAATTTCATGGTTACTTTGATGGTCCCCTTAAACAGCTTTCCATAGCATTGCAGTTCCATGACTCGATATTTCCATAAGTCGATGGTCCCTTCAATATCGACTCATGGAGGGTTGACTGTATTAAACAAATTTTGCCAATCCTTAAACGTGCTTCGGTGCATTTCATCATCTCTAGACAAAAAGGGTTTGGCAAAAGGTAGTAAACATGAAAACTTTTAAAATTACATATTGCTATTGCATGTCAAATGCTGATCATCCAGAAATCTATAAAATATATATTCAACATGCAGTTTAATTATCTTATCACCTATTTTTCGAAAAATATTGAGGGGGGCCAAACCGAAGTTTCGGGGGGGGGGGGGGGGGGCAGGCCCCCCCTGACCCCCACCTTTTTACGCCAATGACTACGATCCGTTCTGAATACTGAGTAGAGGCTTCCGAATAACTGTGATGATAGGATACGATCATCTAACCAGGTCTCACAGAGAACGATGACATCATAGTCCAGATCGCTGACAGCAAGGTAGAGCGAGTCGATTTTTGCACGCAAACCACGAACATTCTGCGTAGACTGGAAAGTGTAGAGATGTCAGGAAGTAAACAGTCAGCATTTTTAACGTACTTGCCTGATTGCACAGGCTGGAAAACCCCTTCACCACACCCTACAACAGGATCGGGACGACTGGAGAACGCTGGCTGGAGAGACTCGACTGTCGAGGGGAGCGTTGGGGCTTCCATTGTGCTAGATGCTGTGCGTCCCGAGTGAGGAGAAAATGTTGGTTGCATGTTGGTCGAAGAATTATCAAAGAGCACCGAGGGTGATGTTTGTGGAGGTCGATTGCACGTGCGAAGTTCATTTGATGACGAAGGGTCAACATCATAAGCGCTATGAAACGAGACAACTTCAGTGCAGGAATCACAATCAACTTGAAGCTACTTGCCTGAGTGTAAACGGTGGAAGACCCCCTTGCCAGAACCTATCACAGGGCCGGGACGACTGTTGTGCGCAGGCTGGATGAGCTCGACTGTGTAGGAGGGCTTAGGGGCTTCCATGGGGCTAGATGTGGTGCGTCCCGCAGTATGTTGCGCAGCAGGGATGTCAACAATCTGTTCTAGCCTAAGCTCGTGGAATCCGTGAGATTCATCGCGGAAGAAAGGGTGACAATTTTCGCTGAGTTTTTTGAACGATTATCATCAAACTGGCGAAAACGAATATTTTCAGGCCATGTTTCACAGGAAAAGGCCTTGTCTTTCATTCCGAGAGCCACACCTACTTTGAACGACACAAAGTTAAGTGTGCTGATGTCCTTTCCTTTTGGTATCAGCTTCACCACACTGAGCTTCGATTCCGATGATAGGCCTAAGCATTCAGTAGCGAGCGAGCAAATCTGGCCTTCCGACGTAGATGGGTGGAATGCGGATAAGTAAAGCCAAAAGAGATTGTCATCGGGGCGACGTTAGATCTGAACAGTTTTGATGATATCTGCGGTTTTAGTACCCAGTAAACCGGGTCTGCCAGAGACACCAACGGCATTTCCATCGTTTTCCCGTCGACGTTTGGGTGTAATAAGTTGACGATTGTCACGATTATTGGAAAACCATGGATTTGGCGTAGCAAACGGAGTAGTAGGGTTTGGCTTCGCATCAACTTTCTCGGATAAAATGTTCAAAGCGGTATGGAATTTTTCAATTTCAGCCTGCATTGACTGTATAGCATCAGGAAGAATCGCATTCTGTTGATCGAAATTGGTCATCAGTTGACGAAAATGCGCATCACTAAACATATCGCATGAAATGTAGCGCCACAATATCCTCTGCAGATGATGCGATCTGATTCCAAAGCATTCTTTTGGCAACGCTGACAAGCCATTGCGATTGATGTGGAATATGCCTGATACACACAGTTGAACAGCAGCGTTATAGGTAGGTGAAAACGGTGGTTGAGTTCAATCCCAAAAACGGTGGTCTCTGTACTGTTAGCTGCTAAACATAATCACTTGACGGTGCACTGGATAGTAAGCACGACTCGACGTTTATCACGTAGTGGAACGTATGAACAGGTAAACTGAATGAAATTTATCGGTTTATAATACGTAGATACACTAAAACGAATTAAAAATTTGTCTCCGAGATAAAAACAAAACAACTTCGATTGACAGTGTTGGCAGTATCCTGAACCCTTCACTACATTTTTACCCAGTTGGTAAGAAAGCTAGATATTCACCATCACGAGCTTCGGTTGTATTCGATAATCCTGTTGGTGATCACAGGATCTGCTGAATCATTTCCGTTCAACAACTTTACACTTAGTTTTTTCAATGTTTTTAACGGAAACAAAATTCTCAGTACTGAAAAGATAATAATTCGAATAAGCATTTATTTGAAACTTCCTTGATCGACCTGAGAAGTTCGCCATCAACAAAATTTACCAGACTTTCTTACCATTTACTGTGAAGAAATGTATTGATTATGGAAGCAATATTGGTCATGTATTGTTATGTTTACATAGATCTTTATCGATTTTCTTTTTGTTCGGGATTTTGTATCATATAGCTACACATAAGTTATATTTTTAAATTTCAATTTTCACTTCAAATTTCACTGCTGATAGACAAGGAATCCAGTAAAAAATCTTCAATAATTGTTCCTTTAAGATATTCCTTAGAGGATTTCTGCATGAATTATTTCCGTACTTTTTCAAGAATCATTTTACCAGTTTTCACTAAAAAATCATTCCCGGAATTATCAATTATTTTTCAACTGTTGTTTTTTGTTTCTTTAGCCTTTCTAATCTTACCAGAAAATTTCTCGAAGAAGCTCTATTAAACTACTAAAAAAACTACTTTTTACATACAAATTCCAAAGATCAGTTTCGAATATCTTCCGATTATCCATTAAGAGTTTGTTTAGGATTTTCTGGAACTACTGAGGGTTTCTCCAAGAACTAGTACAAAAAATTCTAACAGTCTCATCAAAATTTACTTTAAGATCACCAAGCAAGATGCTTTCCACAAATTCTTTTGAGAGCTTTGTAAAGTTTCGCTTCAGATGCCCTCAAGAAATCTTTTACAAAATCTCTCCGAAATTGTTCAAGGAGTGCTTGAAAAATTCGCAAATATTATCCACGACTTCTTAAAAAAAAAAAACAATAAAATATAAATAGTTCTATGAGGAGTTACTCAAAGGATTCATTCTGACATTCCACAAGTTTTTCTATAAGTAATTGAACAGGATTCAATTTGAAAATGCATGCAATTTCTCAAAGAGGTTCTCCGCAGTTCTATTGGCATATTTTTCACAGATAGTTCCCAAGGTGAAGCTCTCTCACATAATATTTTAAAATTTCTTCAAGAAAATTTTAAAAATTCAAATGTTTCTATGAAGTTTTTGGCAGAGTTCACTCAACTATTCTTTCAAAAATTCTTTCGCGAGAATACTCAGAAATTATCCAAGCAATCTGTTCATGGATGTCGTTTGTCCCATTTGTATCAGATATCCAGAGCTGCCAATTTCTGAAGAAATTTGTTGCATAATTCAAGCTTAAATAGAATTTGGTAAACATTTTATTAATTCCTGTTTGAAAATTCAAGAATGCATCGTAGAATTGATCAAAATTTTTTAAAGAAATTTTTGTCAATATAGCGCACTCAATAGATTGAGTAGTTTTTGTAGGATTCACTACAGAAATTCTTGTTCTTTTTTCTTCGTCTATAATAATGGGCAATGGTTGGTGTTAAGACCGATGGAATTTGTGTGTGTATCTTGCATCCTAGGAAATGTTTTGCATGAACTTCGAAGTTTCATGATACCATGGCAAAAAAAGGATGAAGGATTTTTTTCCTACATTTTTTTTTTATCAAACTTTTTAGGAGGGCTATTTTTCAATTATTGTGGTATATTTGCAGAAGTTTAACAAGAATATATTGCTGTTATTTTTTAAGAACATTGCCAAAGATGTCAAATGGTAATGTAAAATTTTATTGGATTTATATTTTGGAGATAAAAATGCACTTTAAATTCGTTCAGGAATTACTGATTGCCTTTTAAAAATTAGGAACCATACGAAAAAGAATTTCGGGCTGTTGAGTAGCATGACCGACTTGCGACACTGACAAAACGAGTCTTTTTACTGTCACTAGACGAAACAATATTTCATGTGCTCACTTAGTCACGTCGCAATGACAGAGCAAAATGTCTATCTAATTTTGGAGAATTTCAGGAAGTAATTGTGTTTGATAAGTTAAGTGGATATCCTTCAACGATTCCAGTGATGTAAATAACAGAGGCGTCCCGTGAGGAATTTGTGAATACGAATTTTGCAATTGAGTTTTAATGTGTATTTCATAAAAAAAAGATCCACTTAATAATGTAATTTCCAGTACTGGACGCAATCTGTCTCGTAGTTATTATATTTGTTGCTCATTGACCATTTTTATTTTCATTATCTTCGTTTTAATCCCTTGTTGTCAGTTTTGAGCATTTTGGATGACGTCTTATTCGATGCAAGCCAGAAAGACGTCCAACTTGATAACATATAACATTTTTGTTAAAATCTCGACTCGTTTTGCGAAGAAGCCTAATTTCGTGAATTTTTAGGTTTCTGCGAAATTGCGAATTTCCATTGCCTTCAGCGATGTTGTAAATTCTTGTTATCAACAGCTTGTTAATTGTAGTACGATATTTTAGTTTTTGAACGATGTCCAGAGCTGGGACATACACTGATTGGCAACATAAAGTGCCCACCTTACCAGTTTTCGAATTTCTCCCATTGATTTGGTTCAAATTAAAGTTAACACACTTAAATCTTTTTTGATATTTTATTTTTGATATTCTTTTAAAGTTGCACTTACGAAAATTTGATAAAAAAAAAGAATTTTACTCAAAGAAAAAGAAAATCAATTTGTATTGAAAAAAAAAAGTAGTGACAAAATAAAGTGCCCACTTCCTTCCGAATCAATGAGAGAAATTCGAAAACTGGTGTGGTGGGCACTTTATTTTGCCTATCAGTGTATCCTTGTACACTATTTTTGATACCTACATCAAGGCTTTTAGGTGAAATGATGACTGACTGTTGAACGCTGAAACCCCCCCTTTTACGCCCACTGAAATTTATTAGCTGTCAGTCCGTCGAGCAATAAAAGTCGACTAGTATCGCGCGACACACGAAAGCTCCATGCAACAGCAGACGTCGTGACGCCAGTTGTGTGCGCTTTCCCAATTCTCGCAAACCGCGCCGTGGGCAATTTCTCTCTCGGGTGTACAAAGTGGAGTGAACTAGATTTTACCTATACAACGCTACTGTTGGTCTACAAATGTTAATACAAATGCACATTTCAGCTGTGTCCATACTCGCTATTTTCGTGCACAAGGGAGAAAGCCCGGCTGAAGTGAACATTCTCTGCAATACAATGTAAACGTATGGTAGTTTGTCTTGTTTGCTCTGCTGTTTTCGCTTGCTGGTTGAGCGTCTCACCGTCCGATGACAGTGAAAGAAGCATCTATGTAAAAGTCGCACGATGCTCTTTATTTACAATGACGCTTTCCAGCCCTGTCTGCAATTTTGAAACTTCTAGAATTTACCTAGATTTAGATTATTTATGGTGTTGTTTTTTTTTGAAGTATGAATTTTTTTTTGTATGTAGAAACCGTTGTGTTTAAACTACTCTCATGGAAATAAAAAAAAATCTCAAGCAGTTCTGTACCCAGAATTTTTCAAGAATTCCGCCAATGATTCATAATATTTTTTCTAAATAAATGTTTTGAGAATAATTCGTACAAATTTCTAAAAGAATTTTTTTTTAAATCCTCCCTTTCCAGTTATTTTGCAAAATGTTTCTCCATAGATTTTTTATACTGTTATTTCAGCAGCAAAAGTACCTACCTTGATACCTTGATGGCTACAGCGTAGCGTCACGCCATTGCCGGGCGTATTGTAGAGCTCCATCTTCGTCGGTCTTGAGCGAAACTTCCCCAGTTGCCCCGAACGTTTAGGGTCGCCAGGTCCTCTTCCATTCGTGGTCTTCGCCGAAGCCGCCGACCTCTACCTGGTTCGCTGCTGAATATTATTTTCGCAATTCTTTCTTCCGACATTCGCACTAAGTGACCAGCCCACTGAAGTCTGCCGTATTTTACACGCTTGATAATGTTCTCTTTGTACACTTGATAAAACTCGTGGTTCATGCGTCTGCGCCACACACCATTTTCGCGTTTCCCACCGAGTATTGTCCGCAGCACTTTACGCTCGAAAACACCGAAAGCTGTCAGGTCTGATTCTTTCAACGTCCACGCTTCGTGCCCTTAGAGATCCACCGGAAGAATCAATGTTTTATACAGGGCAAATTTTGTTTCCGTTTGCAAGCTGCGGGACCTAAGCTGGTTACGTAGTCCGTAAAAGGCCCTATTCGCAGCCGTAACACGTCTTTTCACTTCGCGGGAAACGTCGTTGTCACATGTCACAAGTGTTCCAAGGTAAACAAATTTTTCAACAACATCAAACAAATCCCCATCAAACACTACCTCAGCACCTACACCACCATGCCTGACTCTATCTCTACCTGCAACCATGTACTTCGTTTTGGTAAAATTAATGGTCAGACCTATCCTCGCTGTCTCACTCTTCAGAGGCACGAAGGCCTCTTCCACTGACCTGCGATCGATTCCAATTAGATCTACACTCCCGTGCATAAGTTTGGGTTCACCCTCTTAAAAACATGCAAAAGTGTTCAGTCCATATCTCTGTGATTACAAGACCAATTGAAGCTCTTTAAGCCGCATTCGAAAGGCAATGAGTATTTCTTACTTCGTATGTATTTTTCCAAAAACATTCTTCGAACTTTGTATACTAAATTTTTACTTAAAGTTGTGACATTTTTCAAAAAACACGTTGAAAAGTCATATCTAATTCTCTCAGCATTAGATCAACCAAAATTTTAAATCAAAGTGTCATTAGTATCGTAATCTTATATTCTTTGAAGAGACTCCACGAAATTTTGGCGGAAAAATCTGGAAAGTATTCAAAACCAATGAAACAGTCAGTCAAGTCATCGTGCAAAAGTTTGGGTTCACCCCTCAGTATGGTGTATCGTGCAAAAGTTTGGGTTCACCTGAACTTACTTAAATCTGTAGAATCTCAAACCAATCATGTACGTGCCATTATTTGCGCTCAAAAAAGCTTTGAACTATCAAAATTGGTTAAAAAATGGCAGAGATATTGACAAAAATCATGTGCGTGCGGCTCAGGTGAACCCAAACTTTTGCACGGGAGTGTATATCGTCCGCAAAGCCAAGGAGCATGTGCGACCTTGTGATAATAGTGCCATTTCTCTGCACGCCAGATCTCCTAATAGCACCCTCGAGTGCAATGTTGAACAGTAAATTCGAAAATGCGTCTCCCCGCTTCAATCCGTCTAACGTCACGAACGAGGTTGACACCTCGTCTGTGATCCAAACACTTGATTTCGAACCATCCAGCATAGCACGTATCAGCCTAATTAGTTTCGCCGGAAAACCATTTTCAGACATTATCTGCCAAAGCTCATTTCTTTTCACTGAGTCGTACGCCGCCTTGAAATCAATAAACAGATGGTGAGTCTGCAAGTAATACTCCCGGAATTTGTCTAGGATCATTCGCAAGCTAAACATCTGGTCCATTGTCAAACGGCCCTCACGAAAATCAGCTTGGTATTCGCCGACGAAGGACTCTTCGAGCGGTCTTAGTCTGTTAAACAGGATGCGCGACAGAATTTTGTACGCCGAATTCAACAGGGTAATTCCTCTGTAATTGGCACACTCCAGTCTGTGCCTTTTCTTGTAGATAGGGCGGAAGAGGCCATCCAACCGGCCGGTGGGCAATTCTTCGTCCACCCTTACTTTCAGCAGTACTCGGTCGATCGACTGGTAAAGCTGCTCGCTTCCGTGCTTGAGAAGCTCGACTGGGATCTCGTCCTTCCCAGCAGCCTTATAGTTTTTCAGCTCGCTGATAGCTTTTTTAACCTCTCCTATGGTTGGTGGGTCCACAGCTTGATCGTCATCATCTATGTTCATCCTGTTCCTCGCTACATTTCCATTCTCACCGTTCAACAATTGCTGAAAGTGCTCCTTCCACCTGGCAGCCACCGCCGTTTTATTGGTCAGCAAATTCCCTTCTCGATCATTGCACATGGCGGACACAGGTACGGTATTGTGCCGCGCACCATTGACCGTTGCATAGAATCTCCGCATATCATTCCGGTTCATGCTTTCTTGAGCGTCAGCTACCACACATTCTTCGTGCTGCCTTTTCTTTATGCGGTGGATTCGCTTTTCTTCGGCTCTCGCTGCCCTGTACCGCTCTCTGTTCTGTCGGGTACCGGCAACAAGCATACGGCTTCTGGCGACATTCTTCATGTCTGTCACCCTCTGGCACTCTTTATCGAACCAGCCGTTTTGTCTTCGTCGTTGACTAGTGCCGATCACTTCCCGCGCCGTTGTTGTCACAGCTTCGTGGATAGGGTCCCACAGGCTGTCGACGTCTCCAGCAACGTTGATTCTTCCCAACTGCTCGTCTAGCTGCTGGCGGTACTGCGAAGCTACCCCATCAGTCAACAAGCGTTGTATATTGAAGCGCAGCGTTCTGTTTGTTGTGGAACTCGTGACGCTGGATAACCGCGCCCGAATTTTATCTACAACGAGATAATGATCTGAGTCGTGACATCAATGACATCTGAGAAATATCGCCCATCAACCAGCACTTGGTCTATTTGGGAGCAGGCATCGCCACTCGGGTGTCGCCAGGTGTGATTGCGGATATTCTTTCGTGCGAAGTAAGTACTGCTGATTGCCATCCCTCTAGCAGCAGCAAAGGTCACTAGCCGCAGGCCATTATCATTGGTAACGGAATGAAGGCTTTCCGTTCCAATGACGGGTCGGAAGAAATCTTCTTTCCCGATCTGCGCATTTGCGTCACCGATGACTATCTTGACATCTTGTTTTGGGCACTCTCCGTAGGCCTTATCCAGGCTCACATAGAACTCATCCTTCATGTCATCGGGCTTATCGTTCGTTGGCGCATATATGCTGATCAGGCTGTAGTTGAAGAACTTGCCCCTCATTCTCAACACACAGATTCGATCGCTTACCGGTTTCCACCGAATAATTCGCTTCATTTGCTTCCCAATCACTATGAAGCCAACTCTACGTTCTGCTCTGTCGCCACCACTGTAGTAGATATGGTACTTGAATGAAGTGTTGGCGAAGGGGTCCACCGCTCGGAATTTGCGTTCTTCGGTCCTCGGCCAGCGTATTTCCTGGATAGCTGCCACGTTCACGCCGACATTCCGCAGTTCACGAGCCAGGAGCCCAACACGCGCGGGTTCATTCAAAGTTCTCACGTTCCAAGATCCAACTTTCCAATCGTTGTTATTTATTCGTTGCCGGGTCTGTTGCGGCAAAATCAATCCGTTTGCTCTACTTTTGCCTTTCTTGGTTGGTGAAGAGTCTTCGATAGGCCACCTAACCAGGGTTGCGCTACCTACATCGTGCTAGAGGGGCTGCCTCCTCGGTGCTGACACGATACAGCATTGTCCGCTTGTTCTTTACATGATGACCACGGTCATAGCCATCACAACCATCCACCTGTATCAGGGCTTTGGACCTGTAGCTCTGGTTCTCAATAGTTTCAAGTTCTTTCGGACATGCTACTATGATGAGCCATCATGCGCTAGCGGTGTTCAGCAGCAAAAGTATTCCTGGCGATTTTCAGAAGCAAAAGTATTCAAGGTTTTCTTGAATAACCCGGGGAATTGAACCTGAATTTCCAGAAATAAAAACCAAATAAGAATTTCTGAAGCAAATGGTGATATATGAAGGATTTTTGATGAACGTCATAAATGAAATTGTAATAAATTTTCGGGATGATTAATTGAAGAAATTTACAGAGGAATTTTGAGTGTTACTTTCACCGAAATATCGCAGTAAATAGTTTGAAAGAATCAATAAATTGTTGGAGGAATTTCGAGGGAAAATTTTGTACACTTTAGAGGCCGTCCATAAATGACGTAGCATTTTTTTCATCAATTTTTTACACCCCTTCCCCCGCGTAGCATTTCGTCACAAATTCTGATACTCCCCTTGAAAAATACGTAGCATATCAAGCACCCCCCCCCCTCCCCCCTTTATTATTTTTTATTTGTTTTCCTCAGTGATTGAGCTAAACCGAAACATTAAAATCCATTGATATTATTTACTGAATAAAACCTTGAAACCTCAGCATAATCTGACGAACAATAGTTTGATATATCGCAGCGGTCAAAAGTCCTTTGGAAAACGGGTTATACTAACTTATTCCCTGTTGAGGTGACATAATTTTGGTTTCCTGTTTATACAGGTTAAATTTAATTTGTAGTATTTTGCCGTTACTACCATGTAAACCTAAACAAAGTTTACAGCTGAAAATGTAGAAGTAAAGTAAAAAACTTAATTCGGATTGATAAAGCTAACAATAATGAGTATGAGTAAAACATATTTTATAATATATTAAACCGGAATTCCTTTATATTTTTTTTATTTATTATTCGTGCTTCTCAAACTGATTTCAGTGAAAATGATTAAAAAAATACATTAATTAAGAATTGATATTTGAGTACAAATGCATTCAGCAAACTGTGACTAGATAGAGAAAAAATAACAATTGTAATATTTGGAATTTTTTCGATTTTTATACAAATTCTGCATCTTTTATAATATTTCAAACTTCATTATTGTTCCCCATACTGAAATATTCTTACACAACTCATATTAAAAAAAAATATTAAAAAGCCCTTTCCCTGAATTTCCGAGTGATTTAGAAAGCTGAATAGAACAATTTTGATGACACTCGAATTGTTGATTTTATGTCTTGGGAAAACAATGTTCTCCAAGTCGATGAAGCATTGATTCTATTCTATTCTATTCTATTCTAAGCGCTTGCACAGCTAATATCGAAAAGCATCCTGGAAATACCGGAAATAATTCTAGTATTTTCTTGTCAATATTAATATTTGCAGCATATCATCAATATGTTACAAATATTAAAATGGCCAGGCCCACTGTACAGACTTGGGTTTGAAGATTATGAAAAAAAAAAAAAAAATACGGCGATCAGATCATTCACGTATCACGCTATGCCTGAACCAGCCGATTATAAAAGTCGAATGTACACCGGATTTTTTCTCGCTAGAGTTTAGAATTTGTGTTATATTTTCATAATCGGAAAGTTTTAAAATATTCCATCGGTGAAATTTTGATTTTTTCCACTTTTCAGCCATTTTTTACACTAAATCCCATGCAAATCAGGTTTTCGACGCACTTCCGCCCATACAAAATGTATGGAAAAAAATTCACATATAGAATATTTTAAAACCTTCCGATTATGAAAATATAGACCAAATACTGATCTCTAGCGAGAAAAAATCCGATATACATTCGATTTTTGTAATCGTCTGGTTCAGACATAGCGTGCGTATGAATAACGTGATAGACGATTTTTTTTTTTTCAATTTTATGAGAGAATACACGGGGACAACCGTACCAACCGTTTCATTTAAAAGGAGTCGATGAAGTATTGATTTTTAATTAAATTATTAAATGTTTAGTGTATTTATAAACAAATTAGTTTAGGCTTGAATATAATAGAATATTCAATTATCTATTTTTAGGCTTATAAAATCTGTGTGATTACCTTATCAGGTGAATTTATTTTTTTTAGGAAATTTTTAATCTTGTCATATTATTGTTTTCAAGCTGAATCATTATTTAATAACCAAAGTTTAATAAATAAAACGAAAGAGTTTGAAAAAACATCTGTTTGTCATTTTTTTTCAGCACAAAATATTTTTTCATACTCTTTTCAACAACATGATTCAAAATGCTACGTCCACTACTTGAGACCTCCCTCCCCCACGTCACACATCGTCACAAATTCGTGACGTCGCCCCTCCCCCCTAAAATGCTACGGCATTTATGGACGACCCCTTAAATGAAATTAATTTTAGTTGAATCCAGGAACATATTCCGGACTTCATTTGTTGATAGAAAGTAAATATAGAAGGAATGGCTGTCCTTATGGAGGAATTCACGTTGAAAGTATCAACAAATCTCACAATATTATTTGACTAATTTCCAACTGATTTATAGCAAACGTTCGGATGCTGCCCGCAAACAAAGATTGTATGTTGCCTTGAGAAACATCAGCTCTTACAGGAATTCTTTCAGAATTGAAGTTCTGATAATCATCCGGAAGTGTACGATTTGACAGATAACTTTGGATTATTCATACAATATATGTTGGAAAATCAAAATTTTAAATTTTATAATCAAACCTCGAATGCTTTTTTATATACAGTGGCCCAATTTCATATTCGTACAGGATACTGATTCCACATCAAGTTAGTAAAAAACTATTAAATGAAGTATTGAGCTACACATACTTTATCCACATTGAAGGTAAAAGGTGTCATCTATTGTTTGCCAATCACAAAATGTTTCCATTTACATTCATCTTTGGATTAATAGAAAAGTATTGAATTGATGTCTAAAATTCACCCAATTCCATATTCGTACACCTACCAAAATTCAAACGCACAACGTTCAAAACTAAATTTAGAAGCTCTATTTGATTACTGAAGTGCTTTATTATGATGTTCAGATGTAGTGAAATACATTTGGACAATTTATTAGTGGACATATATAAAATTTAGGTAAAATTATGAGAAATGCCAGTTTTCCAATGATTTTTGCTATAAAATCCAATAATTCGAACAATTACGTTTATTTTTGTCATTGGATCCAATTTATAGATTATACTCGTAAGCTCTGATAGAAATTTAGTTGAAATATATACACTTTACAGAAATCATAAACAGTTTTTATCCCTTTTGAGTTCAGAAAATTGTTGTGCCATAAGTTCAAAACTCTTCTAAAATTATATTTTTAATCAATGTAAACCAAATTTTCATTCTAAACAACAGGTAAATGTTAATTTCGAATTTGTCTGTAAAAATAATTTGAACTAGGAACTTCGTTTTACAATAAAGTACCCTAAACTACGCTGTACATACCTCCAGATAATTGATGTCATCATAATATTCAATTATCTTTGAAACAATATTTAAATTATATTCAAAATAGCACCCTATTTTGCAATTTATTGATGATATAAGAAAAATACAAAATAACTTGAATGTGCAGAAAGCATTGATATACTATTTAATAGAATATATCCTGTTGTTTCCATCATTTTAAAAACACGTTTGTGTTGCGGTTATGGCAATAATATGTATTCTTTAAATCTCTATAATCATGTTTGGTAGTAAAATGTAAATTAAACATGATAATTACGCAATGTTTTGATAGGAACATTAACTATGGATTATGTATATACATTTAGGAGCCAATCATAAAGAAATTGACTAAAATTTTTGGTTTTGGGTTTGTTATAAATATTATATTACCTAAGATTCAAAAGTATAAGTTGTCGATATCCACTCTTAGCTACTCTAAAACTGATTATAATTTTTTGAAACTTGTGCAATATTCGCAATTATCATTCTTAAGGAAGTGATGATGAAAAAAATGCAATTTATTGTTCGACTTACCGAATATTTTAGCAAAAAACATGGGAAAACTGGTATTTTTCTTAAATTTACTTAAGTTTCAAATATATCCGTTTATAAATTTTCCAAATGTATTCTACTGCATCTGAACAACACAACGAAGAGCTTAAGTAGTCATCTAGTCCATTAAAAATTTGTTTTGAATGCTTTATATTTCTTTTTTGTTAGGTGTACGAATATGGAATTGGGTCAATTATAGACACAATCTCAATACTTTTCCATTATTCCAAAGATTTAAGCAAATGAATACAGTTTGTCATTGCCAAACAATAGATGACACCTATAACCTTCATTATTGATAAAGTATATCGAAGTCCATGCACCATTTAATAGTTTTATACCAACTTGATATGAAAACAGTGCCCCGTACGAAAATGAAATTGAGCCACTGTATCTAGAAGAGCAAGACCAGTAGAATACCCTTCAGATTAGGGTGTGGCTTATTTTTCAAAAGTTCTCAAAACCAAAAAATCGTGTGCTTTTCTGAATTCAAATCACATTAAAAGAGAAACTTAAAAATTTGAAATTAAAAATTAAGTTATAACCTTTAGTGAAGTATACATGCTTCGTTACTTTTCTACCAATTATGAATCCTTTAGCATTCTTCCTCTCGAAATTGAATTTATGAAAACTTTGTAGAACACCAAATTAGTCTAAAATCAAAACTAATTTTAAATAAAAGTGGTTCAACTCCAAATTGTTCCTCATTTAACTAAAAAAATTCTTTGTTTGACCATAGCTTCATGAATACTCAACCGATTCCAAATCTATTTACATGCTTTTGAAGCTAATTTAATTGTTATTAAATTGTTCATACCTTATAAAATGATGCTAACAAATTCAAAATTGTTTGAAAAATAACAATATTCACTGAAGGTCATTTTTATAACTTGAAAATTCACCTTCAGAACACATCCGCCACCTGTAAATGTTAATAATTTTGAAGTTTCTCTTTTTTATGATTTGAATTCAGAAGAGCACACAAATGTTTGGTTTTGAGAGCTTTTGAAAAATAAGCCGCACCCTACTATTGGAGCGAATCAAATTTGCCACACGTAAATGAGTAGTCACTACAGTCATGTAGGAATCAGAACTGTGCACTGGCAAAATTGGATTTTCGATGATGTGTACCATCATTCTGTTCAAAATTACCTTTTCAAAAAGTTTATTGATAAAAAAAAAACCACTTGCTATACACAACACGAGCGTGTTTGAGCTGGTAAAGGCTGATGGTGCGTCCGCTGAATTCCGGCTTCCGATTATTAACGAGCTCTCGCTGTGGCGCGCAAATTCAAAAACCACGTGTTACCTGTCTACCAATCTGTGAGCAAGCCACCCGCCATCAGAAGGAGCTCTCATGAAAGCATTTCACCTGTCAAGCCGGACTATCAGTCGAACAGCTCTCACTGCATTGCATTGTAATGCACTCTTGCGGCCGCGGGGTTTGAGTGGCGATAACAATATAATCTGTGCACTTCACGCTAACATGAAACTACACAGGTTGCAATGGGTCATTGAATATTATTGAACTTATGCAACAAATTTCCGCGACTTCGAAACGCGCAGATTTTTCGACATACCAACTATTTTGTGAGAAATCCAACGACATTTCCATGCATTAATTTGAAATCATTAACCATCAAGAAGTTTGATTCCAGTGTGCTTCGTTGTCGATGGCCCCCCAGTGAAAGGCACTCACTCAGATGCTCCCCGGCGGCCCGGTGTGGGTACTCTCTCTCCCCCATGCACACACATGCAAAAAATAGAACAATCTAGCGACGGCGAACGGGGAGCCGAAAAAAAATTTGTGTAATCGCGTTTTTCGTGTGTTGTTGGCTGTGCCGTTCGTCCGTGGTGTTGTTGGCGAAAATAAGTGAAAAATCGTCGTACAGAAAAACAAAACTAATCTGGAATTAGTTTTCCCCCCGGTTTCTGGTGCGCGATTTCCGCTGTTGTATTCGTTGTTGAGTTTTACCGATTCGGTTCAAGAGTCCTTCTCCTCGAGAACTGCGAGAAAGCAATCACTCGAGTCGAGTCGAGTTCGAAGGCCTTCCGCGTATCCATTGCAGCGACAAGTGAAAAAAGAATAATCGGTGCACTAAAGGGTTTTTCGGCTAGAGTTTTGTGTATTCTTCGTAAGTGCCAAGGCTTGACCTTCCGCAAGCGTATTCGGTGCATTTTTGCCCATAATTAGTTGCGGAATTGCGCAATTCTGTGTGTCTTTTGTCGCCCTAGCCGTCTAGGCCTCTGCTATGAGTGAGGGAGATTTATAGACGAAAAATCCTTTTTTTTTTGCAACTCAACTGCAGACAAGAGTGAAGAAGAGTGGTAAGGCCATACAGTGTGAGTGGGAAGAAGAGGAATAATACGACAGAGAAGATCATGTGTCTGTGTGTCTCGCCGCCGTTCACAGTGGCGTTTGACAAAATGACAAGTGCGACCCGATCCGGACAAGGCCAGCGCACTCCTCGCATCTAGCAGGGTTGCCGAGTTACGTTTGCAGCGGAATGCAATTGGGATTTGAATTATATTTGGATTATATTTTAAAAAACCAAAAGAATATAGTGTGTTCAGACTGCAAGCAAAGTGATACATCTGTATCACGAAACTCGTTTACACTGGATATTATGGTGATATTGTTTGACAGCTAATATTATGATTGAAATTCTTCTTATTCTTACCACATTTTATTGATTACTATCTATTAGCTAAAATCTTACAGCTTCGGAAGTTGCTCTAGGAAGTTTTTTTTTTTTTTTGTAAAATCCTTCACCTCCAGATGCTTATTGGAAAAGTTCGTTCGGGTAGTTCCATCAGAAAGTTCTTCCGGGTAGTTTCTCCGGCAGTCCCTTCTGGTTAATCTTAACTCAATCGGACATGAATGCACCACACTTATGTAAAGTGTCGATAATAACCAAACAAACAGTTCCTTCTGGTAGTGTATACATGAGAATCTTCCGAAAATTCTTAAAGGCAATTCCTCCAGGAAGTTGCTTCAGGAAGTACGTTTGGTATGTTCCTTCGGAATTGTGACTTTCTTTTTAATTTCCTTTGGAAAAACGTTTAAATTCCCTGTGGAATTTATTTTAGAATTTCCTTTGATACTTCCATCGCAATTTCGTTCAGAATTTTCTTTGGAGTTTCCTTCGGAATTTGGAATTCCCGTAGATTTTTTTTTCGGAGTTGACTCTGGAATTTCTTTCGCAATTTCCTTTGGATTTTTCTTTGGCTTTCCCATAATAATTAATGATCATGTAGGCAATCCCCGCCTAAGAAAATTGGCTGTTATACGGTTTTACCGTTTTGAAGTTTACATGAAACACGTCTCAAATGTACAAATTGAAATTGAAACTGTGAAAAGAAACCACATGCTCCGGTGGGGATCGAACCCACGACTCCCTTCGCTAGATGTGCGCTTCAACCTACAAGCTGAGGAGCCCCTTAGAAACCCCGACGCTCAAACCCGAAGCTTACACAGTCTAAACTTCGTTCGGATATATGAGATGTATAATTGACACATACATCGTCGTGTACATGCATGCATCAAAGCGAGCGAGAGTTATTTTTAAATATCGGTTTCGTGTCCAAATCGCATCCTACCAATCTCTTATTGGTCAGGAAATTTAGTGCGTGGTAGTCGTCCGATGAGATCGGTTCTCGGTCGATCGATTACGGTAGAGAGAATTCCTTTCGAATTTTTTTTTTTGAATTCAGAATTTTCTTCTGAATTTCTTTCGGATTTTCCTTTAAAATTTCCTTTGGATTCTTTTTTGCCTTTGGAATTTCCTTCTGATTTTCCTTTGGACTTTTCTTCTGCATTTTCTATGAAATGTCCTTTGGAGTTTCCTCTGTAATTCGGAATTTTCTGTTGATTTTTTTTTGTAATTTCTTTAGAAATGCCCATAAAATTTCCTTCGACATTTCCATCGCTATTGCTTTTGGAATTTTCTTCGGAACTTTTAAATTTTAAAGATAATTGTGAAAGAAATCCCAAATGAAATTCAGAGGGATTTCCTTCACAATTATCTCTAAAATTTTGGTAGGAGTTTGCTTTAGAATTTCCTTCAAAATTTATTTGCAATTTCCTTTGGAATTTCCTTCAAAATTTCTCTGGAATTTCCTTCACAATTCTTTTTAAAATTCGTTCTGGAATTTCCTTGGATTTTCCTTCGGCATTTCCAATGGAATTACCTAGGAATTTCCATTGGAATTTTCTTCGGAATTATGTATGGATTTTTTTTTGTAATTTGGAATTTCCTTCGACATTTCCATTGGAATTTCCTTAGGAACGTACATCGGAATTTCCTTCAGAATTTCGTTACAATTTCCTTCGGAATTAGGAACTCCTTCGGAACTTCCATGATTTTCTTCGGAATTTGGAACATTGTGTTGAATTTCCTTTGGATTTCACTTTGAAATTTTTTCTTCACTGCCTTTAAAGTTTTCTTTTGAATTTCCTTTTGAATTTTCTTCGGGATACTCATTAGATTTTCCTTTGGCATATTCTTTGAAGTTTTCGTCGGAATTTTCTTTGTAAATTTCTTTCGGAATTAAGAATTTTCTTCGGAGTCTTTAACGAATTTCTTTCGGCATTTCCATCGGATTTTTCCTAAGAGTTTCCTTCTGAAGAAATACCAAAATAAACGGTTGAAAAAATTCTCTGCAAAATTGTAGTAGAAAAATCCATTTGGAAATCCTGGAGGAGTATTAACGGTGTAGTTCTTGATGGCTTTTTGGAGGAATTACTGACATATTCTTGGAGGAAATTTCGGCATAATTCCTGTATATATTCTTTGAAGAATGGCGAAGCGATTCCTGAAGGAAAGTTGAAAGAAATCCGTAGAGTAATTTATGAAACAATTTACGTGAGAACCTTTCAAAAACCAAGACAAATTTGTGGAGGAATTCCAAGTGGACTGCAATCAGTGGATCTCCCGAATCAATTCTGAAGGAATTCCAGAAAAAAATTGAATTTAAAGGAACTTTATGAATGGACTCTCTGGAGGAACTTCCGAAATAAATTTCAAAGGAAATTCCGAAGAAAATTCCAAACGAAGTTCCGAATAAAATTTAAATATAAATTCTTAAGGAAATTCCAAAGGATATTCAAAATTAATTCCAAAAGAAAATCAATAGTAAATTCCAAAGAAAAGTAGGAAAAAATAAAGGAAACTCCGAAGAAAATTCATAAGGTAATTTCAATGGAAATTCCAAAGGAGATTGCGAAGAAGTTCCAAAAGGATTTCAGAAGGAAATTTTTAGGAGAATTCTGAAGGTAATTCCAAAGGAAAATCCTATTTTAATTTCAAAGGAAATTTCGCAAGAAATTCCAGAGCAAATTCCAAAGGAAATCCGAAGAAAAATTCTAAGAAAATTTCAATGGAAATTCCAAATGAAATTGCAATGGAAATTCCGAAAGAAATTCCAGAGAAAAGTCCGATGGAAATTTCATAGGATATTCCGAAAAAAGAAAATTAAATGAGTTCCGAAGAAAATTCCTAAGGAAAATCCAATGGAAATTCTGAATGAAGTTTCGAAGAAATTCCAAAAGGAATTCAGAAGGAAATTCTGAAGAGATTTCTGAAGGGAATTCCAAAGGAAAATCCTATTTTAATTTCAAAGGAAATATCCAAAGAAATTCCCAAGGGAAATTCCATTTTCAATGGAAATTCTAAATGAAATTCCGAAGAAATTCCAAAAGAAATTCAGAAGAAAATTCTGAAGGAAATTCTAAAGGGAAATCCCATATCAATTTTAAAGGAAATTTTGAACGAAATTCCAGAGGAAACTCCAAAGGAAATTCCGAAAAAATATATTAATTGTAGTTCCGAAGAAAAATTCCAAGGAAATTTCAATGGAAATTCAAACAAAGCAAACAAACAAAATTTGAATGGAAATTCTAATGGAAAATCCTACGAAATTCTAAAAGGAAAATTCCAAATAAAATTCCGATGGAAATTTCATAAGATATTCCGAAAAAAAATAAAATGAGTTCCGAAGAAAATTCCTGAAGAAATTACAATGGAAATTCTAAATGAAATTCCGAAGAACTTCAAAAGGAATTCAGAAGGAAATTCTAAAGAGAATTCTGAAGGGAATTCCAAAGCAAAATCCTATTTTAATTTCAAAGGAAATTTCGAAAGAAATACCAATTCCAATGGAAATTCTCAATGAAATTCCAAAGAAATTCCAATAGGAATTCTGAAGAAAGTTCTGAAGGGAATTCCAAAGGAAAATTCTATTTTAACTTTAAAGGAAAATTCGAAAGGAATTCCAGAGGAAATTCCAAAGGAAATTCCGAAAAAAAAAAAATAAAGTTAGTTCCGAAGAAAAATAGTACGGAAATTTCAATGGAAATTCCAAAGGAAATTGCAATGGAAATGCTAATGGAAAATCCAAAGAAATTCCTAAAGGAATTCCGAAGAAAATTCTGAAGGGAATTCCAAAGAAAATTTCAAAAGGGATTTCAAAAGGAAATTGCAGAGGATATTCTGAGGAAATTGGAAAAAGGAAATTGCAGAGAAATTCTAAGAGAATTCAAAGGAAATTTCAATGGAAATTCTGATGGAATATCCAAAGAAATTTCAAATGAAATTTTCAAATAAATTCCAGAGGAAAGTCCGATGGAAATTTCATAAGAAATTCCGAAAAAAAAATCAAATGAATTCATAAGAAAATTCTTAAAGAAATTCCAATGGAAATTCTAAATGAAATTCCGAAGAAGTTCCAAAAGGAATTCAGAAGGAAATTCTGAAGAGAATTCTGAGGGGAATTCCAAAGGAAAATCCTATTTTAATTTCAAAGGAAATTTCGAAAGAAATTCCAATTCCAATGGAAGGTCTAAATGAAATTCCGAAGAAATTTCAAAAGGAATTCAAAAAAAAAATCTAAAGAGAATTCCAAAGAAAAATCCTATTTTAATTTTAAAGGAAATTTTGAAAAAATATAAAATGTAGTTCCGAAGAAAAATTCTAAGGAACACTAAGGAAATTCCGAAGAAAAATCTAAAGGAAATTCGAAAGAAAATTCCTATCGAATTTACGAAAGAAATTTCAAAGAAAACTCCTATGTTAATTTAAAAAAAAATCATAAGGAAATACCATAGAAAATTAGAGAAAAAAATAAAATGAATTCCACAGAAAATTCCTAAGGAATTTTCAATGGAAATCCTAAAGAAAATTCCGAATAGCATAATCCTTTGTTCAGACTACGGAGTTGTATCGTGATATAATCGAATTTCGTGATATTGGGAGAATATTAATTTTCATTCTTGTTCTGACTTTTTTTTTACACGGAACGCTCGGAGCCACTTGACACTTGATCCAGTTGAAAAATGAAGTTGGAGCTCTAGATATCACCACTGTAAGTTTTTCTGGAGCTGGCGTTGGCCAGCGGAAACGCTTCAAGAAACTACTCTGGCAATTTCTTTATAAATTTCTTTCAGAACTCATTCGAAGATTTTTTCACGAACCTGTCTAGGAGATCTTTCAAAACTTTTCTCGGGGATTTCATAAAGAATGCTCAGTAATTTTTGTAATGAAAATATTGGGATTTTTATTCTTAAAAATCTACAGACTTCCCTGAGAATTCCTTCGGCGTTTCATTTTAGATTTGTTTTGTGAATCAGTTTAGGGCATTACAGGGAATAACATCAGAAGTTCGTCAGGAAACTAATTTAGGAACTCTTGTAAAGAATTACTCCAAAAGATCTTCAGGGAATGATTTCCAAAATTCATCCAGGAATTTGTTTTTTTTTTTTCAGAAACAAGAAGGGGGACATCCTGCAGAAAATTCTATAGGGAATTTCTCCAGGAATTACAATGTGAGTTCATTCCAGAATTCCCTTATGAATTTGTTCAGATTTCCTTTGGAATTTTGAACAAAGATTCGCCTGAGAATATCTTCAGGTGCAAATTCCAAAGGATATCACAAGATATTTCGGAGGAACACCTAGAGGACTTTCTAAACGAATTTCTAGAGCAACTTTTAAAAGACCAACTAGTTTTACTTCGGAAATTCTTCCAGGGATGACTACAAAATCGCTTCAAAACCCACCAATTTCTCTAGGAATTTCTTTCCGATTTCGTCCAGAGATTCTTTAAAACACTACTCCGGGAATTCTTCCAAGTATTCCTCACGAACTTATCTATGAATTCTTTCAAAAACTTCATCGAAAATGTTATAAGGAATTCTATCTGTAATTGCTGTATTTGAATCTATTGTAAGTTTAAAAAAATCCAGCGACAATTTTGGAAGTTCCTACAGTAATTTTCCACGAATTTGTCGGTGCCTCTCTTCAGAAACTCGTCAGAAAATTTCTTCAGCGTTTTCTTTGGCATTTTTTGAGTGAATCAATTTAAGGCATTTCATAACATAACGTCAGAAGTTCCTCAGGTAACTACTTTAGGAATTCTTGCAAAGAATTACTCCAAAAGGTCTTCAGGGAATTATTCCCAAAATTCATCCAGTTTTTTTTTTGGAAAGAGTAGGGGAATGCAAACCTTTTCAGGTACCTTTTTCGGGATTCCCTCCAGGAATTTCCATGTGAGTTTATTCCAAAATTCCCTTATAATTTTGTACAAGAAATACCAGAGGAAAACCCAAGAAGTTTTGGAGAAACTTCTAGAGGAATTTCCAAATGAATTCCTAGAGCAACTTCCGTAGGAACTACTAGATGTACTTTTGGAGAAATACCTGAAGTAACGGAGGATCTCTTAGTGAAACCACCGAAGAAACTCATGGGCCAAATGCTGGAGGAAATCCTGGGAAATTTTGCGGAGGAACTCCTAGTAAAATATCTTGAGGGCCGGTTTCTTAACCCCAGATTAGGCCTTAAACCTAGTTTATTCATATTGGTAAACGTGGTTTACGGCTTAGGCGAAGGTGTAGAAATCGGCCCTAAGTGAAATTGCCGAAGAAAATCAGAGAAACTCCTGGAAATTTTTGCGGAGGAACTCCTAGCTGAATCCTTGCGGGACTACTGGAAAAACGCATTTAGTACTATACCATTCAATGGTTTGGTACTAAATTTGGGTTTTGATAGGTATTTCACTAAACACTAAAACTCTAAGATTTATTAATATCCGGAACAATCCTTAAGGTATTCTGGTATTCTAGCAACTTCTGAAGGTATTCTTGCGGAATTCAGAAGAATTTCTAGATGAGTTCCTAAGATAACTATCAAAGGAACTTCTAGGATAGCTTCCGGAGGAAGAAGAAATCTTAAATAAACTTCCGAAGGACTTCCAGATTTGGGGAAACATCTGGAGGAACTCCTTGGCAAACTTCCGAATTCCTAGCAAAACTTCAGAAAGAACTTTTAGGGTATCTTCTGGAGGAGCTCTTATAGGAACTTCTGGAGTTATTCCTGGGCATTGCGGCAGAACTCTGAAGGAAACTTTCAGAAGAACTTTTAGGGGAACTTCCTGATGCGGAACCCAAAAAGATTTCCGAAGGAACTTCAGGAGAGTTTCGTAGCGGAGTTTCCAAAGAAAATCCAATAAAAACTTCTGGGGAAATTTCCAAATGAGCATTCGAATTATCTCTTAAAGAAGTTTCTGGCCCAGATAGCCGTAGCGGTAAACGCGCAGCTATTCAGCAAGACCAAGCTGAGGGTCGTGGGTTCGAATCCCACCGGTCGAGGATCTTTTCGGCTTGGAAATTTTCTCGACTTCCTAGGGCATAGAGTATCTTCGTACCTGCCACACGATATACACATGCAAAAATGGTCAATTGGCATAGAAAGCTCTCAGTTAATAACTGTGGAAGTGCTCATAAGAACACTAATCTGAGAAGCAGGCTTTGTCCCAGTTGGGACGTAACGCCAGAAAGAAGAAGAGAAGAAGTTTCTGGAGAAACTTGTGTAGGAATTCCTACAGAAACTTTGATAGGAACTTCCACAAGAAATAAGAATTTTAGGGAAACTTTTCGGAAGAGCTTCAGAGGAACTTCGAGAAGATCCCATAGATAAACTTTCGGGATAAACTCTACCGCAACTTTCAGAAGAACTCCAAATGTATCTTCCGGAAAAATCCAAGAGGATCTTTCGGGAGATTTCTCTATAGGAGAACTTTTATATAAAGTTCCGGAGAAAGTAATACGAGAACATCCAGAGGAACGCTTATTGGAACTTTTGGAGGAACTACTACAGAAACTTTGGAAGGAATTTCTACAGGTATTTCCGGAAGAACTTCCACGGGAACTTCGAAAGTTCAGTTAAAAGTGCATGTTTTGGCTTAAGCAGCTCTCTTTTTAAGTAAGTAACCGAATTTCAGTTCACATAAAGTTCATTCAATTGCTTAAATAGAATGCTGTTTACCGTACAGTTGAAAATAATTTCGACTCGAAGTTGTTCTGAATTTTCTAGTACACGCTGCGAACTGGACTATCGAATTTCATACATTTTGCCTTATGAAAGGTGGAACGATTATTGCAGTACGAACGCCTTATGTATCGTTTTAGCCTCACTCCACATCAAGGCGTCAATAGGCGCGTGGTGTACGCTCGGGCCTGTCGATCGCAAGGTTCTTGGTTCAATTCTAGGGAGCCGCAAAAACGTTTTTTATTTTCAAATTCTGGTTTCATAAGGCAAATTTATGAATTTCAATCCGATTTCTTGTGGCAAATTTTCATAAGGGGTTCCTATGTTTATCGAAAGTCCATTTGCCTGAGTGTAGTTGATAAGTACAAGTGCTACTTTTTCGAGTATCAAGTTCTCTTATTCAGCGATATACTTTCATTAGAACTGAAAATCTACTAGATGTTTCACTGTTTAAGTAAAATCCGATTTGTTGGTTGCTTCGGGCCGCAGCTGCAATTGAAGGAAATGCAACATCAGGAAATTCAATCATAACTAATTCAAGTCTCAAGCAAAGTAAATCTAATAAATACATCCAAATCGGCAACCCTGCTAACATGTGTCAAATGCCTCGGTGAGCACCTTTCAGCTGTGAGCATGAGTGCTCCCTATCGTGGGAGTATTCCAATCGCACACTGTAAACAAACGGACACTCACGTTCACTCCCTCTTATCGGGTGGTTTTCCCTCTTACAGGTAAAAGTGCATCTCAACCTAACTTTCACACGTATCATAATAATCGCGCTTCCGACTGTGTGTATTAGTGAGTGAGTTCACGTAGTTTCTACTCGGGGAGGCAGTTGGTAAACTTCCGATCAGTGGTTGATATTATATGATATAGCGTTAAAATTATACATACCCTTACGGTAATCGTGTGGTGCACGACGAAAGTATAACAAAAGTGTTTTCTCGTTGTGAGAAAATTGAACCTTTCGCCCCCGCAGACTGATTAGTGCCTTTTGATAGTGCAAAAACGCATCTCAATCATACAGCAGTGAGTAGTGAGGAAAAGTGACACCAACGAGTGCTGCCATCCAGATTCGCCGCATCACTGAAGGTGAGTAGTGAGAAAAATCAAGTTGGGTACTGCTTTGATTTATTATTGTTTTCATTATATTCGTGGCTTATCAATCAGTTCCAGTTTCTTCTCCAGTTTCTTCGTGTTTTGGTTAATGGTTATTTCTACACATGCTTGATGCTATTTGATTTTGGATGGATTTTTGATAGCTATTTATTTTATCTGTTCATTCTTCAATGTTATATTTTATTATTTTTATTTTTATTTTGTTATCTTGAATTTTTACCCATTATTTATTTTGTCTGCTTTTTTCAATGAGTTCATTTTACTATGACATTACGTTATATGTTTCTTCATTTATTTTGTTTACAAAAATATCTTGACTTAAATATTTAAAATAGAACTTTTAGAACAAATTAATGATGAAACCATAATGTGATTACGGCAAAGACAAAATTAAGACCTGCATGTCCCTTGCAATTGCCCAAAATTTTATAGCACATAAGGTAATAGAACAAAATCTACAATGTCGGGAAAAGTGTACTGCGATCTGTCAAACTTGGGTACCTTTTGCAGTACCAAGGGACCAAATGCTGTACTAGAAGTGGTACCCAATCTGAACGCGAGTGGGACGGACATGCCTTCAGTAATGGGATAATGAATCTTAAAAGATAATTGTCTCACGCGATGAAAATAAATCGGGGCCCAGATAGCCGTAGCGGTAAACGCACAGCCATTCAGCAAGACCAAGCTGAGGGTCGTGGGTTTGAATCCCAACGGTCGGGGATCTTTTTGGGTTGGAAATTTTCTCGACTTCCCAGGCATCAAGAGTATCTTCGTACCTGCCACACGATATACGCATGCAAAAATGGTCATTGGCACAGTATGCTCTCAGTTAATAACTTTAGAAATGCTCATAAGAACACTAAGCTGAGAAGCAGGTTCTGTCCGAGTGGGGACGTAATGCCAGAAAGAAGAAGAAGAAATCGAAATTTCGCACTACTCAAGATCCTGTTAAGCTGGAGTACCAATTTAACAAGATAGGGACGTCATCCAGCCCAACAGTGTCCACTGATGCTTCGGACGAGAGTTCAAACGATGATAAAGCGACGAAGATGAAGTCAAGCATGATGTCTCGCATAACTTCTGATCTCGCCCTAAAAGCCATTGGTAACCATGTGTGTAGCTTGTTGTTTCTGAGCATTTGAATGTATTTTCATGTTATTTAACAACGCTATGGAGAAGAAAAGATCATTATCTACCTGCCCATGTTGTTGGTTTGGGTGCTTATTCTTTCATTTGCTCAGAAACAACGAGCTAAAAACATCGTTACAAATGGCTTTTAGGGCGTTATCTCAGAGTATGCGAGATGTCAACAACGAAAATGTCGAAGGCAATGCGAAAGATCCCGAAATTATTGTTCGCCGCATCAAAAGAATCCATTAGAAAAAAAGCAGAAAATGGAAGACGTGCAGGGTGCGTTTTAGCAGTAAATTTCGTTGAAGACAACCCTCAGACAATACCGCAACTCAAAAGCATAGATAACTGGCCACTATGCAAAGCTGCAATTCAGGAGGAGCTAGAGGCATTAGAAGCAAACAACTCGTGGAGTTTGGTAGACAAGGTCTCATCCGGATTCAAACCAATTAATTCCATGTGGATATTCGGAACCAAAGATGTACATCCAGGCGATATAAGACAAGACTTGTTGCTAAAGGATGTTCCAAAAGAAATTGTTAGGATTACACTAAAACTCCTGTGGCTAAGATGGTAACTGTCCCCGCGACGCGGGTAGATCACCTTTTCGAGGTGCGTTACGAGGTAAGATCTTCCATATTGTACTCTTGTTGTATCTGTTCTTGTGAATACTTATAAGTCACGGTCGGAAGAGTATAAGAGAGTAACAAGCCACTAAGACCCACCTATTTGTCCTAGATGATGAAGAGGTCGATGTGGAAAAATGGCTCAATCAGCATCTGAGGTTGGTTTCAACTCATGAGACAATTTCTTTCCAAGTTCAAGAGTTTATCTTTCGATATCTAGGAGGGAAACGATTCCGAATCAGTGGAGTAGCAGACCTCTTAACTTCTAAAATAAGCTTTCTGTTTCGAAGAATCTAAATGTCTCATGCGATGAAACCTGTTAACAGTTTCAAAAAACGACTTTGAAACTTATAAGTAGAAGCAAGATGGTAACTATTAGAACTATTCTTTCTATGACTGTAGTGAAAAATATGCTCGTACATCAAACGGATGTAAAGACAGGCTTTCTCAATGGAAATTTGGAAGAAAAAATTTATATGAAGTTACCATAGGGATGGTACACAAATTATGTCACGCCGAATTTCAATTTTTTCGACCCCCTCCCCATCCCTTTGTCACACTTTTCACACTTTTTGTATGAATCCTCCGAAAATTTTGTAAGGCTTGTCACACTTGGCTTGACCACCTCCCCCCCCCCCCCCTTGGAGCGTGACGTAATTTGTGCATGACCCCATATGATGAGGATGGACTAAGCCCAATTTGTGTTTTGAACAGAAGATTTATGGGCTGAAGCAAGCTGGAATAAGCTGGAATTAATGCTTCGGCGATATTATGAGAAAGCTGGACTTTTCTAGGCTATTCAGCGATACTTGTGTTTATGTATTCAAAGATTATGATTTGTATGTCGTGCTTTATGTGAGTGATATCCTAAAAGGGCGAACACGAAAATATTGCGACACATTGAACAGGGCATAACTTTTCTACCATTGGGTAAAAATCAACCAAATATTGCACACTTTCTTATTGAGGTGTATTGTTTACATGCTGTCCATCTCGAAGTCGTGTTTTTCGATTCAACGAAAATGGAGGTGAACCAACGCGAGTCGAGAGAACAAATTCTTTCCAAACACCTGGAATTTCGTAACCTGTCGCACCGGCAGTTGAGAAAAATGTTGAACATTCACCATTCAACGGTCTCCAGAGTGTTGGAGTGGTTGACGTTGGACCACGGCAAAGAAAACCGGGACTGGAGAACAAAAAGACGGAGGGAAAGGAGAAGCGGATGATTAAAGCAAATCCCGACGTCTCAAGTCGTGATTTGGCTAAAAAGATTGGCATGTCGCAGAGAAGAGAGCTGGACTACATAAATATACAAGGTATACAACTTCCCAAACCGCGATGAGCGGCAACAATCGACGGCTTAAACTCGGGCACGGAAGGTCTACGAGAAGATGCTGACAAAATATGGCTGCTGTGTAATGGACGACGAAACGTATATAAAAGCCGATTTTAAGAAAATTCACCGGCAAGATCAAGCTCGATGTGGACGACAAATTTAAGAAGAAGAAAATGTCGAAGTTCACCTCCAAATATCTCATTTGGCAGGCCATCTGCTCTTGCAGACTGAGGAGTGAGCCTTTCGTGACAAAGGGCACAGTAAATAGCGAGATCTACAAATCTGAGTGCCTCGAGAAACGCCTTTTGCCATTCTTGCAGCAGCACGACGAAGCTCCGCTTTTTTGGCCAGATTTGGCATCATGCCACTATTCTAAAAGTGTCCTGGAGTGGTATGAGGCCAATTCTGTCCATTTTGCTCCAAAGAACATGAATCCGCCAAACTGTCCGGAGCTGCGCCCGGTGGAGCAGTACTGGGCAATAATGAAGCGGGAACTTCGGAAGAGCAAGAAGACAGTCAAAGACGAGAAGGACATGTTAAGAAAATGGAAAAAAAATACTGAGAAACTGGTATCGGATGACAATGTAAAGACTTTGATGGAGGGCGTCAAGCGAAAATGCCTTCAATTTTACACTCAAGACTCCATCGTTAACCTTTTCTTTTGATTTTTGAAGTAAATATATGTATAAAACTACCCGAACATTTTGGTTTGATTCTAAACATTATAAGAAAATTGGCATGACATTTTCGGTGTCGCAATAATTTCGTGTTTGCTCTTTAGTTGTAGCAGACGATATTACAAGAGTTTTCTGGATAAAGCAAAAGTTACTTAGCAAAATGATTTCAAATGAAGGATATTCTAGCAGTTATATTGGGTTAGAAATAAAGAGGAATTATGAGACCAAAGAAATGAAGAGGATGCTGATAATGGACCACCATAACGAGAAGTAAAGAATGGACAATAGATTGTATGCCGACCAGCTGGACAAAAGTTTCGCTTTGCCGTCCGTCTATTGTCCATACGTGACATGTGTAAACGAAAGATCGTGGATAGGTTTGGAGTTTGTGATAATTTGTATATGTAGTTTTATCTATCGCTATCACTCCATGTATTGTAAACTAGTGGTCCCGGCAAACTTCGTCTTGCCGTCAAGTAGGCTGTTGTAAAATTCCATGTCCATCCCTCATACAAAATTACAGATTAGCTTTCTCCCGTTTTCCCGACTACTCCGAAGACTTTCCTAAGTTTTTCCTTCACACGAACACGTCGGAGCCCTTCAGGAATTCAACTGTGAATGATTCATGAAAATCCATCGGCCCATTCTTGAGCCATTTCGTGACATACAAACACCATTCCATTTTTATTTATATAGAAGATAGATATGACACTGACCAAATTGAAGTACGTTAATAAGGTATATTAAGATTGATGTCAGATCTCAACATAAAGTGGTGCCAAATATTTTAAATTTCATAAAAGAAGGTTTGAAAGATTCTAGGATATTCCAAATGAAAATAAAACAAAATATAGAAAGGAGTGAATAGCAAATTGTGAAAGATTTGAGTATGTTCCAATCCACTGGATTTTTTTTTTGAATATTCGTATGAAAAATAAGTTTGGAAACTTCACAGCTCATTTTCTCAATGCCTACTTTTTACAGATGGGACTGACTTGTGATTCACGGCAGTATAATTCTTAGAGAATTCCCTGCAGGAATTCCTGGTAGAATACATAGAGAAATCCCTGCAGGACACTGAAGAAATCTCCGGAATTATCCGTGAAGTAATTTTGAGAGTACTACCTAAGGAAAACCCTGCAAGTATCTTTGTAGAAATCCATGTAGGAATATCTTCAATAATCCTAGAAGGAATTCCTGATGAAATCCTTGGTGGCAACTATGCAGGAATCCCTCTAGATTTTTTTTTCTGGAGGAATTCTTCGACAAGTCCTCAAAATAATTTCTGGAGAAATCTGAAAAATCCCTGGAAGAATCTATGGAGGAATCACTGTACCAGCTGCTGGAGGAACTCTTGGAAAGATCTTATTAAAAATATTGTCGGAGAAATCTATGGATGAATCACTGAAGGCATTCCTGCAGGAACTCCTCCTCACTAGAAATTTTCCTGGAGGAATCTTTGGAATAATTTTTGGTGAAACTGGAGGAACTGCCAGTAGAATTCCTAGATCAATTCCTACCTATCCATGGATCGCATCCCCGACCAAATGTGGCTCCAAGATCTTTTTCTACCCTCACTAATCAACACTCTTCTCATGGTTATCATGGAGATGCAGAGATATGTTCGGTCTTTAGCAGCAACGATCATTTCATACTAACATTCCTTCCCCATCCCGGCGCTGATATTGTTCATTAATATTAGAGCTACTAAAATGTGCACTTCGAGAGTAAGCGGAAAGTCCCACCCCATATTCATTTGGATAGAAGTGCAATTCTTACCAGTTCTGATCATTGACGGCCTAGCAACCATTGGCTTGTAGGATAATATGCCCCACTTAATTTTTAAGGGATTGAGGCTTCTTTCATGCATAAATATGATAAATTTGAAAAGTATAAAAAAAAACAATACAAATGCCTAAAATATAGAAGGATTAATGAGTAAAATATTGCGTTCGATAAGCAAGCCTCGTCGTAAACGAAGCCTCCGAAGGTGATCCCAAACTTTTGCACGATACATACATATGATATCATACTACATGACATGATATCATACTAAGAGTTGAACCCAATCTTTTGCACGATGACTTGAATGACTGTTTCATTGGTTTTGATTAGTTTTCAGATTTTTCCGCCATAATTTCGTATCACGCACATCAAGTGCTCTTCAAAGAATATCAGATTATGATTCTAATGGCACATTGATTTACAATTTTGGTCGATCGAATGCTGCTGACATTAGAAATTATTTTTCAGTGTTTTTTTTTTTGTAAAATGTCACAACTTTAAGTAAAAAATTAGCATCTTCTTCTTCTTTATGGCGTAACGTCCCAACTGGGACAAAGCCTGCTTTTCATATTAGTGTTCTTATGAGCACTTCCACAGTTATTAACTGAGAGCTTTCTTTGCCGATTGACCATTTTTGCATGTGTATATCGTGTGGCAGGTACGAAGATAATCTATGCCCTGGGAAGTAAGTATAACTCATTGCCTTTCGAATGCGCTTATATATTGACGTTGTTATCTTACACCATACAGAAGGAATGTATTCTTCAACCCTTTCAAATGAGTCATTTCACTTCACCTTATCAGATCGAAAATCCGTTTGAATATTCTTCTTATTTTAAATTTTTTACTCTGCTCCATCTCAATTTAAATCTTGAACTTCTCGACTAGCTTTTCTCCCAAACCACTAAAACACAAACGGCAGCCACTCGATCCCGAGGACGTCACAAAAAGCATCTAGCAATTAATTTAATCCTCATTTAATTGTCGAACGTCGGTGTCGTCCTCTTGTGGAATTCCCTCTAATTATTTGAACACTCATTGCAGCGCAGTGGATGGAGCACTACTAGACCTTCACTCGAGCCTACTACCTCCATTCCGGGATATGCTTTTCCACTCTCGGAAGCCGCTTGGTTTGGCACGGACAATCTTGGGGTAAAGGAAAAACTAGTCGGAGATACTTTGCGCCACCATCACCGCATCAGCTACCAACTTCCAGTCGAATAACCTTCAATGGCACACGTTCGGGAAGCGACTCGGTTCCAATTTATTGCAATTGCCCTCCTCCTGCAGCCTGATAGCCTGTGCCGAGAGGGTGCGATGCGCAAAGTGCATCTCCCACTACGGTAGCAGTCATGCCAGGCAGCAGGGCTGGTATCTCATCACTTTTAAGTGGTTTGGTCACTTATTTGAAAGCAGCCACGGAAAAGCCCATTTTTTAAGGCATTTCACTGAAATCACTTTTTCCGATCATGAACCACTACTTTCAACTGGTCGGTGTTCAGACTGACCGGACTAGATAATATTTTAGTGTTCTAAAGATACGTTAAGAACTCCATCAATTTTGATTTCCCCGATGCTATTTTGGTATTTTAGACATATCATCAAATAGAAAAGTTTCATTACTACAGCAAATAATGCAAGTATTTTGATATTTCAAATGCCCGGGGTACCTTCCATTAAAAAGCGCTTGGTTCAGTCTGTCTGCACACCGACCAACTATTTTGAGCAAAAATTCTGGAAGTAAATTTTTAAGTTAGGCCAAGTTTACTCCCTCCTTGATGACAGTTCAAAAATGTTGTTTCAAAGTGTTCCAGTTAAAAAAGTTATCTTTCTCAGAGTTTGCATATTTTGATGGTTTCTAACCAAGTTATTGCACATGGTTAATTAGTTAATTTTTGTAAAGCCTCTTTTCTCCTGGATCCGGAGATATTCCAAAATTCCTTGAGGGACCGACGATAAAGATTTTGTAGCCTGAGATATTTACGTGGGTTATGGCTACACCCACGTAAATAACCCAGGCCACAAATTTTATCGTACTCGGATATTAAGGTGATTATAGAACGAAGCCACACCTCAAATATGCAAGAGCACTAGACTTGAGAACCAAACAGCGTTCCGCGTTGAAAATCTATCCCATTGATCATCACCAGCAAGCAAGTAATTTGATTGCTTTTCTACGCTAACTGTTGTCAGATACTCTCGTCTTGAGCACTTGAAAATTCAAAGTTTGGCTTCGTTTTATAATCACCTTAACTATTTAAAACGGTAAATTAACGAATGTATGTTGTGAAAAAAATGAAGCAATTTGGTGCAGCCGTTTTTGAGTAATGAGCATTTATGTGTCTGGAACCACGTTGGCCAAATAAAGACCTAGGAAATTTCAAAAAGCTTCGTGTGGTAATATTCAGATAACTCCAATAATACTTAACCGATTTGAATGATTTTTTCAGAGTAGCTCCTTATTAACTGGTATTATATAGCCCACATTTTATTTTTTTGATATATTGGCGTGCAACAAAATGGCCACCAAAGACACGGTATATGGACAATGTAGGTCCCCCAAGAAACATCGGAATATCTTCAAAACCAGATCACCAATGATCAATATCGGGACGGATTCTAAAACTAGAAGAGTTTTCAGAAAACTTGTAAAAAAAATGGTGCAAAAATATAAAGAAACAAAAAAGTTATCGCGATTTGAAGTTTTTTTGACGGTAAAAAATGAAGCTGTCGGTGGAGGGGTTAATAACTTTTCGCTTCCAGTCCTGTCCCAGATGTAGAAAGAGCAAAAGCGGAGGAGGAAATAAATTTGCCAAAGAGATTCTGATGATGATGCACCACGAACTAGGCGGCATCGTGTGCTGCAACTGCAGCATTGTTGTAGAGCCGTTATGCTGCTGCAGTTTGTCCCCTTCCACTAACATCTGGGGGCTGCTGACTGTCTGTTGGGCCTTCGGTTTTTCTCCAACAATGTTGGCCGTTGAGGTCCTTGGGGTGAGGCTTTGCTGGCAAATGTTAGGTTGGCTGGAGAAGAGCAAACAATATTCTTACCGAAGAGTATGGTGGCAAACAGCATTATTAGTTGTGGCCTATTTTCTTGAGCACGACTTTTGACATTCCTGCATACATTGTAAGTAGGGTGATTTTGCGAATAGTAACGTATACAATTTTATATTTATTTTCTTAGTTTCGTTGATTAACCCAAGACTATCAGCATATCACAAGCATAGAAGATTTAGACACTAATGCACCAAATGGTGTAAAGTGTCTTTAATAAAAAAAAAGTACAGAAGATCTTCCCATTCACAGTTGCTAATCCGTTATTGACCAGATCAATTGCACAGATATTTAATAACAAATAGTCCTGGGATTAGCTAACCATTCTCAAAGTGCACAAATCGAGTGCTCAAATTTTAAATGTCAATAATTCAGCATGGCTTTGCTTTGAAGCCGCGGACTCTTACTACTAGGCTAAGGAAGGCCCCATGCCAAAGTGAATCATGGAAGTGCCCAAGTAGCTCTGCACCCTATAGTCACCATCGATGGATGCCAGTACTTTTTTTAAATTATAAAACTAGCCAAATTTGCATAATCAAATTATTATTTTTTTGGGAAACATCCCAAAAACTGATTAATGTTACCCCGGAATACGGTACATACATCAACACTTCAGTCGTCGCGCTGTTGTATTTTGTACAACACTGGTGGAAAAACCTGATTGTCCGACATTTCCCCGAAAACCATTTCCCGAATGTACCATTTCCCCGAAAAAGTCGTGATGTAAATGACATACTGAATGTTATTCATGATCCTGCTGCCAAAAAGTATTTAACGTGCTAACTGATGTAAGATTAGATAAAAAATAATTAGTTTGTTATAAAGTTCATGTGTTTCAAGTAACAGATGTTCAATATAATGTGCCACGTACGTCTTACTCAAATAAAATTCGATTTTTTGGTGATAGCCGAGTACCTGATAGGCAGTTTCATTGGATGCGGTATCTTTTGAGTATTGATATAGATATTCGGCTTATGAACATTTGGTCGAATGAACGTTCGGCTTAGTTTTGCCTTCTTATAATAATAGGCTGTTCTTTATATTTATACTGTTCCAATATTTAGTGGCACATAGCTAATAATATTTCAATTTGAATTTTCCCTTCTCTTAATAATATTCTGTTCTTTCACATTGTTTTGCATTATTACGCAAGGATGCCTTATTCGGCCAAACGTCCTCATGCCATATGTGCACTAGGATAAACGTAATTTCATTATACTTGATGACAGTAGCTACAAAATTAACACAGCAAAGCTTCTGTTCGCGCGTCAAATTCACACAGTTTTCGGACACTTATTAAAAACTCGCGACGGACTACGTTTTACCAAACAGATTTATTGCGCGAACAGAAACAACTTTTATTGAAACGCGGACGAGGTGTAGTACTCGCGACGGTATATTTACTTCTGGTTTCTATTTCATCTATTGCTATGTGCGGACCAGCTGATCCACGATCGAGAAGCGATCGGGTAGAGACACGTTCACACACTACGGTACCTACGATGGTATGGCTCCGCAGAATGAAACGGACCAAGAGAATGCATGCGAAAAAATGAGATAACAACAGATACCGTAGTGTGGAACTTATTTGGTCACTCACTTTTGACCCTTTCTGTCCTGCTTGACCATATGCCGGCCGCCTTGGAATCCCTAGATTTCAAACTTTCCCTTTCTAACTCCCAGGTGTTTTCAAAATTGCCTTAAAACTATTGAAATTTTCAGTTCCTTATATACTACACTGTACTGCTCTGCTGGCTGGTACTGCTGACCCATATATTGCGACGATGTTAGCCACCGAGTTGACCTTGGCCTATATACCAACGGTCTCGATGCTGGCAGCCTGCTTGTGGATCAGTGTTGGATGGACGATCGATGATGTTGTTGTTTTCCTCGGTGAGGAATAGAGGTGGATATAATATCGTGAAGTAAGATTTTGTAAAACCGGAACAACTTACCTGGCAGACAATTTGTTTTGTCTGAACTTGTTCCATTTGATATTTTGCTGTCTGCCAGGTTGCTGTCTCTGGTAATCGTTCTTCGCTTTGCTGCAGGTAGGAGCGGAATTGCATTTTGGACACCGCTCAATTTGGTGCAATTTCAACCTCGACGACTTGATGACTTGTTTACGCTGACTTCTAATGCATTGATGATCTTCTTAAGGGACTACGACGATGCTTGGACTATGCATTGACTTGATGATGTTGACGATTTGACTGGGACAGACTCTTGATGATGACTGCATAATGCGACGATAATGAATTTCAACTTCGATGACGATAGCTTGGTTCCGTTGAACGTTTTGGGTTGATGACTTCTCTGGACTCTTGATAATGACGATTTGGACGAGACGTTACGACGCTTCAGTGAACTCCGACTACTTGGCTGATTTAGGAAGTTTTCTTGGACGTTTCGACTTCGACTTGGTGATGATGAACGGATGATTTGGTGGGAACGGATGCTGAGGCAATCCGTGTCCCGTGTAACGCTGGTGGTCTCTGAATAAAATGAGAGGGTGCTTTTTGAAATGTAATGCTGAAAACGAAAACGACTTGCCTGAACGGAGGCCCTATGGCCTCCGGTGGACGCCCGAGCGGCGCCGACGGTCCCTCTGACTGACGATGATAGTTTCATTTTGCCCTGTTGCTCGATGACTTTGATACTCTTCGGTATTGATGCTTTCCGTGGCGGTTACAATTCTGGACCCGTGATGCAGTGACGATCCTTAGGTTGGCCATACCCGTGGACAATCATAGCGTGAATCCAGGAGGTTGAATTGCGCACTTCTTCCTCTGAATGCGACGGCAGACTCGTACCTCGGAATATCAAACGTGGTTTGAAACTTTAGTTTCAGGACAAAACTGAATACCACCAATTTGTTATCTAGCCGTATGCTAGATTGACTTGACTTGATGCAACGATGCACATGCAACTACCACCAACGAACACGACACATATTACCTCAATATAGGTGGATTGAACGCGGGACGACTCATAATTTGTATTTGAGTGTCTGCAGCTTTGGTTAAACCAAAACGAAAGGAGGTTTGTCTGGAGAAAAATGATCGGATTACTTTTTCGAAAGTTTAACAAATACATAACTTAACTGGGGTTGCGGAGGCCTTTCGACCTCCGCCGTTGGAGGAGTCCTAGTTCTCCCCTTCAGCAGACGAAAGATTGTCTCTTATCGGCAGCACACAGATCTTGGAGATCGCTCGCTGGTAACTGCCATCTTTGGTCCGAACGGTGACAACTCTGATGTTGCCGTCAGAACCGGGGTGAACCTCTATCACCCGTGCTAACTGCCACTTCAGTGGCGGCAAATTCTCCTCCTTCATAACAACCATAGTGCCGACGCCTATGTTGTTCCTCTGTCGCGTCCATTTTGTCCGATTGTGGAGGTTGGACAGATACTGCTCCGACCATTTCTTCCACAACCTCTGGTTGAAATCCGTCATCTTTTGCCAAGCCGAAAGTCTGTTTTCCGGAACTTCGCCAAGATCAGGTCCCGAAATGGCCGTCAACGGCCGGTGGATCAAAAAATGTCCAGGGGTGAGGGCCTCAAAATCGTCCGGATCGTTGCTGATTGGGGTCAGCGGTCTGGAATTCAGGATTGACTCTGCTTGAGCCAGCACCGTGAGCATTTTGTCGTATTCCAGACTGCGCGTGCCGATCGTTCGTTTGAACAGGGTCTTGAACGATTTCACCGCTGATTCCCACAGTCCACCAAAATTCGGTGAGCGGGCTGGAATGAACCGGAACTCGATTCGGTCTTCTATCGTCTGTCGAAGAACTGCTTCGGTGAGTTGTTGACTTGCAAAACGCTGCGCAAGCTCATCTAGCTTGCGTCGTGCTCCAACGAAGTTCGTCGCGTTGTCGCACATTATCAGCGACGGTTTACCTCGGCGTGCAGTGAATCTCTGTAATGTCGCAAGGAATGCCTGCGTCGACAGATCTGCTGCTAGCTCCAAATGTACAGCTTTGGTAACTAGGCACACATATACTGCCACGAAACACTTGATCGGACGAACTCGGCGCTGCGGATAGACCACGTAAAACGGTCCGCAGTAGTCGACTCCTACTTTCTGGAACGGGAAGCATGGCCTGACTCTTTCGGGGGGCAGATCAGCCATCAGTTGCTCCTGGATCTTGGGTTTCACACGAAAGCACTGGACACATTCGTGGACAACCTGTCTTGCGAGATTTCTGACGCTCGTTGGCCAAAACTGCTCTCGAACTGCTGATACCATCTGTTGCTGACCGGCGTGGAGATATTTGCGATGGTAGTGGACTACGACGATTTTGGTGAAGGGATGCCGGTGGTCGAGAATGTAAGGATGCTTCCTACTATCTGCCACTGCCGCGTTTTTCAACCGGCCGCCAACGCACAATACACCCCCGACAAGTTGGGGATTTAGCGCCGATATTCTTGAGGAATCCTGCACCTGACCGTGTTTGGCAAGGTCTGAGAATTCTTGTGGGAAACTCTCCCGCTGAGACAGCTTTACCAGCTCCCTAATCGCTTCTTCATATTCCTGTGAAGTGATGCTGCCTACTTTCCTACAGGATCGATTCGCCGGTGACGAATTCCATTTGAATCGTCGGATGTAAACGGTCAGTCGAACTAGATCTACTAGCGATGAGCGAAGACCGAATATCTCACTTGGGGAAACAGCCGGGAGGGCCGCGACGATGGACTTTTCCTCAAGGTCTGCCTTAGCGAACTCGCTCTCGTTGATTTGCGCCGAACTGGGCCAGTAATGTTCGTCCGACATCAACCATTTCGGCCCGTGAAACCAACGAGACTCGTACTGAAGCTGCGCTGGACTCATGCCTCGAGAAATGATATCCGCAGGGTTGTCTTCACCGGCGACGTGATTCCATACACTACCCTTTGTAATGTGCTGGATTTCGGAGACGCGATTTGCCACGAACTGCTTCCACCTCGAAGGCGACGATGAAAGCCAGCATACGACGATAGTCGAGTCGGTCCAGAAACGACATTTGAAGGCAACGGTGATGTTCTTGGCGACTTTTTCGTATAAGTGTGCTAGAAGTAGTGCCGACGACAACTCTAGCCGAGGGATGGATAGCGACTTCTTGTTTTTCTTCAAATTCTCGAGCGGAGCTACTCGTGATTTGGAGGTTAGCAGGTGTACCATTACACTCCCATCTGCAGCTATGGTGCGGACGTACACGCATGCGCCATACGCCTTGTTTGACGCGTCGCAGAAGCCGTGGAGTTCTACCGCTTCGGTACTGCGACTCGTTCCAACCCATCGTGGAACAGCGATTCCGTCTAAGCCGGTCAAATTCCGTCTATATTCACGCCACTGGTCTTCTAACTGCGGGCTGAGCAGTTCATCCCACTCGCAGTCGTGCTTCCAGAGGTCCTGCAGGAAGATCTTCGCTTGGATGATAACTGGACCTACCAGTCCTAACGGGTCGAACAAACGAGACGCATCCGAAAGAACACAACGCTTTGTTATCGCTGTGGACTCATTCCACGCTGGCGAACTGAATCGGAAGCAATCCGTGCTAGGCTCCCAGGTTAAACCTAACGTTTTGACTGCGGCACTCGATGAATCTAGTTCTAGAATCGATCGTTCGTCTCTCAAACCCTCCGGCACCGCTGACAGCAATTCCTTGCTGTTAGAATTCCACTTTCGCAAGGAGAATCCTGCCGATTGAAGAAGATCATTCATCTGACTGACGAGGCGCTTCCCTTCTTCGACGTCGTCTACGCCAGACAGCATGTCATCGACGTAAAAATCCTTCTTGAGGACCTTAGCAGCCGCAGGATGCGACTCTTCACCTTCCTCTGACAGACGCTGCAGACACTTCGTGGCTAAGTAAGGGGCGGACGCTGTACCGTAGGTGACTGTGGTGAGTGTGAAAGTACGGATTAATTCCGAGGGGCTGTCTCTCCAAACGATGTTTTGCAGCTGCTGGTCTGCTGCATTCATGAGGACCATACGGTACATTTTTGCGACGTCTCCTACGAGGGCAAATCGGTGGGTACGGAATCGTAGTGTGATGTCCACTATCATGTCCTGAACGACAGGGCCTACCATTAAGGCATCATTCAACGAAACCCCGGTGGACGTTTTGCAGGATGCGTCGAATACGACACGCAGCTTCGTCGTCGTGCTGTCCGGCTTCAGAACAGCGTGATGAGGCAAGTAATACGACGGGGCGCTCGTGTCTTCCTCGGAAACCTCTCTCATATGGCCCATAGCCAGATATTCGCGCATGAACTCTGCGTACTGCTTCTTCAGTTCCTGATTCATGGCGAATCGTCGCTCTACCCCCAAGAAACGCTTGATTGCTGTCGACCGAGAATCGCCTAGCTGCTGGATCAACCTCTCTTTCTTCGGCAGCGTGACCACGTACCTCCCTTCGTCGTTTCTGTATGTTGTCCTGTCGAAGAACTCCTCACATGCTGACTCCTCGACGGATAGCGTGCTGGTTGACTGGCAAGTCTCTACTTCCCAGAACCGCGATAGCTGGTCTTGAATTTCCGCCGTTGAGCAGACGTGAACAAGGGAGTACGATGCCGCTGGACCCTCTGGAATACGACCGGAAACAATCCATCCGAATACGGTGTCTTGAAGAGTTGGGCCGTCGTCGGTTGCTCTCCGCCTTTCCTCCTTCAGCAGCTCCATGTAAAATTCTGCTCCGATGATGACGTCTATCGGTCCCATCTCGAAGAAATTGGGATCCGCAAGAAGCGTTGAATTCGGTAGATTCCACGCAGCGGTATTGATACTGACGGTAGGCAGCGACACGGTCAGCTTCGGAAGCACATGGAAGGACATCTCTTCGGCGAATGATGAAATATTCGGCGATCTCGAACCCACTACGGCAGTGATCAGCCTTGTTGACACTGCTTGCGACGATCCAATGCCTTGAATCGACAGATAGACTGGCGTTTCGTCTAGCTTGAGCTTGCTAGCGAAATTCTTTGTCATGAGACAATGTTGCGAACATGAGTCCAGCAGTGCTCGTGCTGGAACGGACTTGCCGTAGCGATCTTGAATGCTGACTAGCGCGGTCGAAAGAATGATGTTTTGTGTGGGTGTAATTGGGAGAGCTACATGTGTTTGGCTTGTGGTGGCGTGTTCTGTGGCAGGCTGAGTGTGTGAGTCTTGGGTGTTGGCAGTGTTAGCGGTCCGAGTCTGTTGGTTCGGTGTTGGCGGCTTGGATTGTGGCTGTCTAGATTGTTGGTTGACTGTCTGGGATCTTGACTGCGTGGGTGGAACGGAGGATCTAGGCTGTTCAGTGTGCAGCAGTGTGTGATGCTTCTGATGACACTGTCGACACGCCCCTTTCTCGCAGGTTCTGGCGAAATGACCCGGATACAAACAATTCCGACAGAGCTTGTTCATGTTTGCAGCCTCAATCCTCTCTGGAATACTCATACGCTGGAATTTCACGCACTGAAACACGGAATGACGCGGCTCACTGCAGAAATGGCACTTCGGGGCGAACTTGAAGGTGGTATGACACACCGCTGGACGAAACTGTCGCTGTTGCACGGAACTTATAGCTTTCGACGGAGCAATCGATTGTAGGACGGAGCAGTGACCCTTCAAAAACTCCATCAGTGCCGAATACTTCGCTACGTCCTTGCTGTTGTGATGGGTTTCCCAGTGACGTAGGGTTGCCATGTCCAATCTGGAACACACCATGTAAGCCAGAATGGTGCTCCAGTCTGATGGTTTCTCCCCGATCTTCTCCAACATCTGCAGGTTCTTTTCGAAGTCGCCTATCAACTGGTTGAGCCCCTCGTAGCTTTCCTTCTTGAGCGCTTCCACGGTGAAAAGTGCGTCGAGATGCGCTTTGACGATCAACTTCTTGTTCTCGTAGCGACTTTCCAACGCTTTCCATGCTACCGTGTAATTGGCTGCAGACAAATCAATTGAATTAATTTCCTGCAGCGCATCACCGGACAACGATGACCTCAAATAGGTGAACTTGTCCACATCGGAGAGTAGAGTGTTGTCGTGGATTAGACTCCGGAAGCTGTCACGGTATGGCACCCATTCGTGAATCTTTCCACCAAACGACGGCAGCTTTATTTCGGGAAGTTTCACTTTCGCAAACTGAGTCGCCGCTTGCGTATCGGGTGCTTGAAGCGTGGAATTTCTCGAAGTGCTGGTCCCAAGTGATTGGAAGGTCATCAGATCTGCCTTTAGCGAATAATAGCTGTCCTCGAAATCTTGGCGAACCTTATCATTCTCCTGCATTAGCGTTTCCTCGTCGCCTTCGCCATCCTCCAAAGCATCCTCTAAAAGCAGCTCGATCTTCATTCGCACCTCTACGAATTGGCTGTAAATCTTCTCCAGCGCCTCCATGCGAACGTTCACCTGTCGTACATCTCGCTTGACGTCGAAACTCTTCACGAAATTATCGATTCCTTCGAGCGACTTCCGCAGCTGATGCTCCAGCTTATTCAATGAACGGAGATCTGGCATTTCAACTCACTTCACTGGCACTTCCACCACCGATTAAACAGCAAGCTGCTCAATCGAAAAATACAAAGTCACTCCACAGCACAGTTGAAGAAATTTGCACCACTCCACTGCATTTGCACTTGATACGATCGACTCGACGAACCACCCAACGCGACCCGGAGCGACAGACTTACAACCCAAATTCGACAGCAGCAGGGGGACCAACCAGGAGAAACAACAAACCGACAAATTCCAGCGAAACCGAGACCAAACAAGACTTTGTTGGGCGGACACCAGGGCTACTGCTCTTAAAATGAAAATGGGCTCACATGCATTCAATCAATCATATATTTGCCACAAAGCCACAGAGTTTTTGAACGGCGTTTCATGCAATTAACGCCACCACTTAACATGCAACTACTCCCTGTTTTGCTCCTGATTATTCCCGTCCTTGCGCTGCAATTCCAATTCTCCGTCGTCGTCGTCGTCGTCGTTGTCGATAACTTCGCCGGGTAACCGTCGGCCGCTCCTATGCTGCACTTCACTCGAAGGAAAAAAATCCGCCTCACTCTATTCTAGATCGAACCACTGTGCGACGGCGCGCAAAATTCCTTCGCGATGGCGCAAACCCGCGTCGAAAATGGTGACACTATTCACCAGTCACCAGCACAATAGTGCAATCGTCCATCACTGCCCGTCACTAAAAATGTCCAACTTTACGGACAGGTGTCCGAAAACCTTCGCCGGGACGTAATCCGGCTCGAAGGACCAAATGTTCGCGCGTCAAATTCACACAGTTTTCGGACACTTATTAAAAACTCGCGACGGACTACGTTTTACCAAACAGATTTATTGCGCGAACAGAAACAACTTTTATTGAAACGCGGACGAGGTGTAGTACTCGCGACGGTATATTTACTTCTGGTTTCTATTTCATCTATTGCTATGTGCGGACCAGCTGATCCACGATCGAGAAGCGATCGGGTAGAGACACGTTCACACACTACGGTACCTACGATGGTATGGCTCCGCAGAATGAAACGGACCAAGAGAATGCATGCGAAAAAATGAGATAACAACAGATACCGTAGTGTGGAACTTATTTGGTCACTCACTTTTGACCCTTTCTGTCCTGCTTGACCAGCTTCAAAGAACTGTTTACGATGATAAGAACGCCAGACTAGCTTTAAAATTATCAACTATTTTGATGCCAATGATTATTAGACAAGGACAAGGAAGAACAACCTATGTTCTTAAGAAGGGATATTTATTAAATTGAAAACAAGCCTTTTTTCGGGTAATGTAATTCTAAACTAATTAACCATCTGCTTATATTTCAAAAAACACAAACTAATAACCCGGAAGTAATTTGCGAATAACTGCTTGGACACGGTGTGCTAAACTGTCAGATGCGTCCCAAATCAACTTTGTGACTCATTTATTTTTTTACCAAGTTTTCACGCAGTGAAGATTTTATTTGGGTCACGTGTCAAACCAGTCAACAGTGTCACCAGTCAAACTTTATTTCATAATTATGCCTTTTCCCGTTCAGTCAGATGTCATTGAGATGAATTATGTACGGACAAACGACATTAACGTCAGATTTGTTCATCTCATCAATATTCTTTCAAAACCTAGCTTCTACATTTTATGCATTTTTATTATAATTCTTAGCCAAATAAAATACGAATACCGAACATATTTTTTATAACATATTTTTAAAAGCAGCCTTCAAAGCAGATTTAAAACATTCATAAGTAAATCATTCGTTTGAAGCGATTACAAAACTTGGTGAATATAGTCTATTACACCGATAATTTAAAAAATGTCCATGGTGAATGCTTTCGGGGAAACAGTACATTCGGGGAAATGGTTTTCGGGAGAAAACCATTCGGGAAAAAATCATTAGGGGAAATGGTTTTCGGGGAAATGTTGGACAATTGAAAAACCTCGCTTGTCGTACACAGCATTAGCGTGGTGGTTTTGACGGTGACAAACCGCGCGACGACTGAAAGGTTAATGGAGCGGATGCTGAGTTTGAGATTTGCATTTGAGCTTCATTCAACATTGTTTTTGTCGGGAAAAAAATAGCTGATATGCACTAATATACATTATTCAATACCGATATGAGCTTTTTGATTTAATTTGGACACAGTGTTTACTGGAATTCATTTACCTTGAGCCATTTTTGTTGCCATCTTTTCAGTAAAATTGACAATTAACGAGAAATCAAAACAAAATTTGGTTGAGCACTTTTTCTGCAACTACTATATCACTATAGCAATTCACTTACTATTGTATTCAGATATAGGGAGCCAGATCCTATTCTAAGCACTATGGTTTCACTTGGGCATTGTGGTTTTTTGCGTCATACTAAAGCGCTTCTTACTGCAAAGCAGTGTTGCTCAGACTCATTTCCCCGAAAATAACATTTTCTGAACTACGAAGCCACGAACTACTACAACCATGCTCTATCCTCTTAAGATAAAAAAGCAGATGGTTAAGCTTGAGTACTACACACAAAATCGATCAATTTTGATCCCAGGGAGCCACAATTCAAGTTTCGGTGAAATGAAATGAGTGAGTGAGTGTGTACGAATCATTTCACCGAAACTTGAATTGCGGCCCACCGAGATCGAAACTGACGAATCCCATGTGCAACACTCAAGCCCAACCACCTCCCCCTCCATTTCAGGAATACAACGCACAGTTATAACAGTTCATGGCTTCACAATTCGAATTTCGGGGAAATGAGTCTGGTCAACACTGCTGCAAAGTTTCAGACAATTCGGCCGAGAAAAACCCCCCCATGCCAAAGTAAATCATGGAAGTGCTCAAGTGGTCCTGCACCCCACTTATTATTTTTCCAGGAATTCTTTCAGAAACTCACCCTGAAATACCCAAAGGAAGAATAGGAGTATTACGTCGAAACACTTTTGTTCGATTTGTTGTAGAACCCCTTAAACCATTATTTTACAAGTTACTTCGGGGATTTGTAAAAAAATTCTAAAAAAAATGTCACATAGATTTCTCCAATTATTCTCCAGATATTGCTTTAGGAATTGAAGTAAAGATTTCGTATAATTCACCCAATAGTTTCTTCAGAGAATACAAGTAAAATGCCTTCAAGAAATCCTGAATACCGTAATTTCGGGTGAAATTGATCATTGTTTAAGGTTTTCATGGTCTGTTTCCCATAATAATTATTATAATGACAGTGCTAAACAACTGAATGCAGGAAAACAAGTACGAGGGTGAGCCTCTTTGGCTCATGTACCGAAATTTCCTTACTGATGTGATTTTAGTGCTAAAAATCAACTCTAAAATAAAAAATCAGGGGATCCCATTTCGGGGTGAAATTGATCACTGGTCAAAACCACTATTATTAGGTTTGAAAATAACTATACATACTCAATTTGGGCTCCCTGAATCCAAATAAGCTTGCTAAATTATTAACAATGCAATATTTATGGAAAAAAACGAACAATCAAAAATTGTAACCACCGCAGAAAACACCTAAATGTAGGCAGTTTCCTAAGGAATTTCCAAATGTCTTTCAAATATTCAATAATTTGAATGAATTGAGCAAATTGGTACGTATTTTAATGATAAAATCTGTTTCAGGGATATATGTCAAGCATCCTCAGAAACTTTAATGTTGACACCATGTCTAAATCCTTGTTTAAAACTAGAAGTTCATAGATGTATGTCAATACCACACCGAACACGAACACGTCAAGGAGTTGAATGATTGGAAGGGTGATGGTCTAAGATTTTCTATAAACGAGTGATGCGATCGGATTGAAATTTAGTGTATGTACAATTTATGTATGTATGTATAACGTATGTATATATGCTATTTATGTATGTTTATTTATAGTGTATGTACAGTCAGTGGCATAAATTAGTAACCAAATGCTGTTTTTCCATACAAAATGCTCAAGTTTGGGGTGCTGTATCTCAGCTCCTGGTAGTCCGAATTGGTTGAAATTTGGATGACGAACTACAAATGACTGCAAATTTGTGTGACTTCTGAAATTGAACAACTTTGTGAAACAGACCAACTTTCCACAACTTACGTTTTCGAATAAAATAAAAAAGTCTTTCGGTTACTTACTTTTGTCTTTGAACAACCCTCTGAAACTCTATGGAAAATGACTGCAATGTAATAATTCCTTTACAGGCAAAATTTCAAGTTATTTGTAGTTCGTCATCAAAATTTCAGCCAATTCGGACTACCAGAAGCTGAGATACAGCACCCCAAACTTGAGAATTTTTTTTATGGAAAAACGGCATTTGGTTACTAACTTATGTCACTGACTGTATTATGTGTAAGTGCATGTAGTAGTATATTTTTCTAATTGGGTCAGAGTGAGAATGCAATGTTTCTATCACCTTTGGGAGTGACGCAGCTAAGAAAGTGAATGTCACTCCATGCGCGTTTGTCGTCGTCCAGGGATGGGGCAGAAGTATTTACACCTTGTGTCCTAGCTAACAAGCTTTGGTTTAAGCGCCATTACTCGCTCTCTGAAACGAGAATAAAAGTTTATCATATCCCACGATACACTTATAGCCCAGAAAATAAGCAGTTTAATTAGGACAATATAATAGAATAACCCACAAAGAAGTAAAAGGAACGTTCTCACCCCGTTATTCTGCTTCTTGCAATATCCGTTCAGATAGTTACAATCTCCCTTATCTTCATTTTCTGTTATCATTAAACCAAACACGCTTCTGTTCACCTACTGCATAGGCTAAATTTAGCCTTTGTGTCGTATGCTCAACAAGTTTCTCATTTTCCCATCATGTCACTACTTTCAAGAACTGCACAATCATGAAATTTTCACTTTATAGCACGAAACACATTAATCGTAAAACCAAACTCGATTTCGATGGAATGTCATCGATGTTATATGCAGCAAACGCAAGTTACACCAGCCGAATCATTACTAGAGTAGAGTGGGGCAAAAGTTCGAGTGGGGTAAGAGTTTCTTTTCAAGATTTCCAACTCAATTCAAAACAAATCTTATAAATGTCATGGTGGTTCGAATGCTATTCAAGTAAGAGACTTTGAATCCAAATATCATAAAATTCGATTGAGATTTGGAACAGTTGTGGCTATTTGTTGTTTTTCGACGTGAATATTGTAATTTTTGGTCAAACTTTCGTTGCATGGAACCAATCGAAGATAAAATCTTTTTCAATATTTTATGTAAGGGCGTTTCTAGGCCTATCATAAGGTTGCTTTGAGGTGTATTAGTTTTTGCATAAATGCTTGAAAACAATTTTTGGCCTATAGTGGGGCAAAAGTTCGAATCAGCGGGGCAAAAGTTCGACCCATGTATAAAATCACGGAAAAAAATGCAAATTTCCTAAAATCCACATATTATCTTCAAATTCAGTTAAATTTATCTGATCGTGTGAAAATAGTCACCAAAATCTTACATTTCCACATAATTTTTTTTTTGCTATTTTTGAATATATTACAATTACCCGGTTTTGGGCAATTTTTTGATGAAAATTTAGTGTGTATTATTCGGCAAACATAAGTTTACGGCTGGTATAGAGTATGTCTGTCATAAAAGTATCAATTTTTAGCCAGTGAACTTTTGCCCCACACTAGATTCGAACTCTTGCCCCACCGGTGGGGCAAAAGTTCGAATAAGACAATTAATTTTGGAAGTGTTATAACTAAAAATGGGTAAATATTTTGACACAAGTTTGTTCAGCAAAATTATAGCCAATATGTTGACGGTTCATTGTATGGTATTTGTTTTGTTTTAACTGCTATTGTTTTCCTGGAAACTTTGATTATACCACTAAGGTCGAACTTTTGCCCCATCTTACTCTACATTTAATGGTATAACATAGATATTACAATAAAACTGCGTCAACAATACCATGCTATACAACTCGATTCGCAGCTGCCTCCTTCCATCCTCGGCTGCGGCCCACACTCGCCAAATCTTGCAGCCTCTGGTCAGCCCACCGTGCCCGCTGCGTTCCTCGCCTTCTTGTAACTGCCGCCCACCAGCATGTACTTTGTTTTCGACGCATTCACCACCAGTCCGACTCTTGTTAATTCGCGTTTCAAGCGGGTGCAAATTTCTGCCACCGTTTCAAATGACTTTCCAATGATGTCCATGTCATCAGCAAAGCAAACAAATTGACTGGATCTTGTGAAAATCGTGCCTCGGCTGTTAAACCCGGCTCTCTACATAACACCCTCTAGCGCAATGTTGAACAACAGACACGATAGTCCATCAACTTGTCTAAGCCCCCGGTGGGACTCGAACGAACTGGAGTGTTCGCCTGAAATCTTTACGCAGTTCTGCACACCGTCCATTGTCGCTCTAATCAGTATTGTGAGCTTCCCGGGAAAGCTGTTCCCGTCCATGATTCTCCATAGCTCTATGCGGTCAATACTGTCGTAACCCGATTTAAAAGCAATGAACAGGTGATGCGTAGGGACCTGGTATTCACGACATTTTTGGAGGATTTGCCGTACTGTAAATATCTGGTCCGTCGTCGAGCGGCCGTTCACGAAACCGGCTTGATAACTTCCCACGAACTCATTTGCTATTGGTGATAGACGACAGAAGATGATTACGTGTGGAATGTATTGCGGAATACATAGTAATATCTATGGTGAAATTCTTGGAAGAATTCATTTTTAAATTTTCCTAGATGTTCTCGAAATAATTGAAAATAGGTGGAACTGCTCGAGATATTCCTAAAAGGATCACTGATAGATATCCGGAAGAAAAAGTATTAAAAAGCTTCTTGAGAATTTTCAAAACAGATATAGAGTATAAAAGAAACTAAGAAGTTTTGGTGACAGGTGGTAATTTTTAAATGTAGCTGGAGAGCCCTAAAATAAATTGAACAGGATCTTCAAAGAATTTCTACCGATAGTTTTTTAAAAGAACTACTCTGGAGAATCCTCTAGGGATTTCTCAAAAAACTTATGCATGGATGATACATGATTTTCTTCGAGGAATTCATCCGCGAAAACTTCAAGCGAATGCTCATACAGTGTTTCAAGGATTCTTTAAAAAATCAAATCCTTACCTTCTTATTTTTTATTGTCAAAGCTTTTAATATAGGCCATCCTGGAATGCATACTAAGATTCTAGAGATTTTATAGGAAATCTGTAAAATTCTTTCAGTAAATTTGAGGCCTTCCTAATGAAAGGCTGCTCCATAAATTTCTGAAAATGTTTACCATGTGTATTCTCTAAAAAATCCTTCACACAGGGGCTAAAACTTTCATTCGGTGAGTGCGAGCGACCTGAAAAGACCATTCACTATTTTTTTATGTATAACAACAACATATAAACTGTGAAGAATTTCATCTCTAATTATTCCCAATGATGAAAGCGGAGTTCAAAACGCATCTCTGTGCAATGTGTAGGCTGAGTAACAGGTCCACCCACCGGCTTGATAAATTCCAGATTGAAAATAAATCTGAAGATTCGATTGACTGCGTTCTGATTGACCGGCAATTTTGTCCTGGTCAGTCAAACACACGGCATCATTCTGAGATCCTTTTTTCCAATTATTTGAATCCTGAGATTCATCTTAGAGATTTCTTTGGGAACTGCAAATATATCTTTAAGATAGTTGTCATCAGCACTTCTGGGAAAAATTACTTTCAGGAACCCAGGAATAATTTCATCATCTATTGACTCAAGGAATCCATCATAAATTCCCCCGACAATTTGTCCAGATGTTTCTGTAGAGAATCTTCCAGAATTTTGCTTTCTTTCGTTACTTTGGGTACTTTAAACTCTTTTTTCAACAAAATTTCCTTAACGTATTTATCAAATGATTAGAATTTTACACTAATATAAATCACCCGTTGGAAATACAATTTGAAAGAACAGACAATTTTAAAAGAAGGAAAAATAACTATGAAAACAAAAAAAAATCAATAGCTTGGGTCAAGTTTGATCATTAAACATAGTATGCAATATGTAAGAGCAGCTTATTTTGAACGGTTGTGCTACTTCTCTCCGAATAAAGGTTCCCCGAATTTCGTTTCCACGAACGCCAGTTCCCATAATGCCAGTGCCCCGAATACCCTCCCGAATAGCCTAGTTCCCCAAAAAGTATTTAGCTCTTATAATTGTCATAACATTATGACTATTCTTTACTTGATTTTACATTCGAGTTTTACCATCATCGGCATTTTTGGCAAAATGTACTTACATATTTAGTCGAGGATAACCGTATAATCTACATTATCTTCTTCTTTCAATTGCTTATCATTCTTTCCAGTTCAGCACCTAGTAGAGAAAGACTATTTCTGCACCTGTTTGAACTGCATCACTTTTCAGGGAAACGAGTCATTCGGGGAAATGTCTTTTGGGGAAATTGATCATTCGGTAAGCTGGCATTCGGGGAAAGGATATTCAGAGAAATAACAGTAGCAAAATCATGTTAGGCAGATGTAAAATTGTTAAAAAGTATTTTCCCCTTAAGATTTTGGTTGGTGAACCACGTACACAATTATTTTGGAATTTCAAACCCCTATCTTTCGCTTTTGCCCGTACAAACGTTTTGAAATTTGTATAGGCCGTGGTCTTTGGCCAAACCATGCACCCCCATAGATGACCAAGTGGTTCATGGACGGCCCCAGATGGTTTGCCTGAGAAAAGGGAAGTAAACACTCGCCTATTAAAATATTTATTTTTTGACTCCATCCCGATTTTATTCGCTTGAGATCCATAATAATAATTTTGACCATATAATATTTCGGATGGATTGACGCCTGTGTCCGGAATTCGAAATTTATGAGAATTCGAATCAATTCAGCAGGTACATTTTTTAACGACAATTAAACTAAATAGCCAAATTTATTTTTTCCACTCTTTTATAACGTATAAAAACGATTCTGGGGAATGTCCTATTCTGGGGAATATTCCATTTTGGGGAATGGATTTCTGGGAAATGTTCCATTCTGGGAAATGAGATTCTGGGGAACATCATTCTGGGGTTTGGCTTTCTGGGAAATGTCCTACAACCTATTACAATAACAGTTGTTTCCCCAATCTACACTGGTCCCTAGAAAGCATGCCTTTTTCAATGAATAACGCAAGATGAGATTCGAGAAAATTAAAAGAGATTTCAATAACCGCACAAGCCAAACTCGCTTGGCAACAACCGAATGAATCGTATTCGCCTATGGAAGAGGGAGAATACAATTATGCGTTGCGATGGTACCCATATGGCGTGCCCTGCACAATCTTCTTAACAATGATGTTAACGAAATGGTTGGGTAAGGTTCTCAAATACCCGTAGTGATAAAGACGCAGCTATTCAGCAAGACCAATCTGCGGGTGGTTGGTATGAATCTCGCCTGTTTAGGATCTTTTCGTGAAAAAGGTAATTTTCTCGAATTTCCTGGGCATAATACATACACACAGCATTTTTGTATTTAATCATATCTATACACATGCAAAAATTGTCAATTGACAAAGAAAGCTCTCCGTTAATAAACTGAGAAGCAGACTCTGTCCCAGGTGAATCATAAGTCCAAAAAGAAGAAGATGGTGTTAGCGTGGCGGTACGCTAGTGGCTCAAATGAAGTGAGATCGAAGGAATCGTCCAACAACGAAAAAAAAAAACGAGGAATCGATAATGGGCGGAAAAACGTGCCGCACAGCAGTCTATCCGTGTTAGATCCGTATTTTCTACGGGCTGGTATACGGATTCCATTCCAGAGCGCATTCAAATGGTGATAGACATAGGCGGCTAAGAAGGGGACGGCGACACCGCCGGTCGAACAAGAATGGAAAGAAAATAGACTGAAACGAGACGAGATGATAATAATGATTGCACAATCACGTTTTTATCGCGAGATTACACGGCGGAGCTTGGATTCGATTTAGTTGACTTGTTCGGATCGGGAGCCGGGAGAAAGGTGAAAGAATTCTTGCCTCGTCCCTAGCTGGCAGGCTGTGCACAATGGTTTGAAGGCGGCCAAAACCTTAATAATCAATGTAGTTTTTTTTTTCCAAACGGTAATATTTGTCTAGGCTTTTGTTTAGAAATTCAAAAATGTTTGTGGTGTGAAAACAAAATTTGAAACATTGAATTAAAAGTTTATTGAACTCTTTAAATGAACTATAGACATGATTTTACAAGCCAAGGTGTTTACAAACTTTAAGAGTGTTCCAACAGTATAGTATAGGGAAGATGTACCGGAATGGAACAGTACTCGCTACCCCGAGTTCAATGCCGTTTAACGACATAAATCGTTCAGTGTGCGTTAAATCATAAAAAAAATGTGTGGAAATATTCTTAGAAACCTCAAAACTTGTTTATAAAACAATATGAAAAATATTTTTTTCATTTAATTTGTTGCTTCACAAGTACATTTAAAGTCTTAGAACAATACTTTGTTTTACAAAAATTTGCAACAGTCCACTTTTTTTACGTGTATGGAGCGCAATGTGAACCATACCAGTGATACTTTCATACTTGTATTGCAATTGTAGCTTCCACATTATCTGTCCTAAACAAGAAAACATTGAAAGTGAAAGTACATAATGCTTGAATGATGCAGAAAGTTTATCAACAATATAAGTTTAGCAAAAACACAACTATATTTACCCGTCAAATGAAAGTTTGAGATTTTGGCCGACATTTGCTCTGAATCGAACCGCTGTGCTGCGGTAGGAGATGAATGCTTTCATTGCTCGTCCGAGAAAATCATGCCGATGCTATATTCTGTAATTGAGTGGAAGTGATGAATTGAAGCAAATGGTTGGTTAGTCTGTGGTTCGTTGCACCATTTATCACATTTTCATGGCTGATTTTTTCTCTCTATCTATTTTTAAAACCTCTTGGTTAATTCGAACCGCAATTTGCGTTTGGATTCCAATAAATTATTCCGCAAAGTTTTGTTCTCCAACTTTTATTGTCAGGGATTCTACTATCATATTGTAGGTTGGCTTTCATTGCAAAGCTGTATCGATCGTTTTTGGCGCAGGCCGAGTTTTGCTGCTACCAGATTTCTGTTTCGTTCCACATGCTGATGCTCTGTCGCAGCGATGTGCATCATTGTTTTGGGCAATGATCATTGGAGGTTTGGCTAGAGATAGCGATGATTATTTATGCGCTCTTTGTGCTACACTTTGTCGTTGTAATCATTGTTGTGAAAGTTACAGCAAAACTGCAATGAAACCCCCCAAACCACGCTGCAGCAGCTACAACATCGCTGGTTGTCGCGACTCTGTGCCACCCTGAATGGACTGTTATTGCGTCGAAATTTATTCTTCATAAAAAGTAGGGAATTATCCACCTCACAGCACATTGTCCTTTCTTCAGTGGCTGCTCAAAACATGTAGTATAAAATAAAACAATTTGTAATGATTGATCGTTAGCATTCAAAACGTGGCATTTTTGAACAAGTGCCCAAAAGAAAAGCCTGAGTTACGTCCCTCAAATTAACTCATTTGCTGAGCACTAAATATAACAACATCTCGCAGCAGTGCTACCGAAAAAAGGCGAGCATTATGAGGTCCTTCTTGAGGACTGCTGGAGTGTGAAAGCAGTTAGGAAATGAAGTCGTCGAAACGATTGGACGACGAGGAAAACAGGTCGAATTTAGAGAAGAAGGATGCATTGCGGGATGAGATTCGGCTATACTGATCTCGACAAAATACCGAGCGATGTAAAAGAACACTAAAGAAGCAGAGTCGCCTATTCCGGGACAAAAAGCGCCACCTGGAAGAAATGGAATATCAAGAAATGGAGCAGCTGCATCGTTAACAAGAATCGTGAAGGTTCTACAAGAAGCTCAACATATAACGACTAGGCTTTGTACTGCAATCCGAAATGTGTACGGATAAGGTGGAAGCAAATTGACGAACGAATGTGAGGTGATTGAAAGCTGGAAGCAGCACTACGACGGACATCTAAATGGCACGGATGGCTTAGGTACAGATGGTACCGAAGCAAAGAAAATGACTGCGTCAGCACGTTAGACGAAGGAGACCAACCAGCTCCCATATCAAGGAAAGTAAAGGATGTTTTACAGCTCTGGAACTTAAATACTGTTATTTTATTTTGTCCAACGTTTCGGTCTGTTTGGGATCTTTTTCAGGGACTCAATTGTTGCAGTTCTAATAAAAATTGAGCCCTTGAAGAAGGTCCCAAAAGAACAGAAACGTTGACTCGCTCGTGTCTAGTACACGACACTGAAGACAGACTTGTAGATGTTGTTGCAGGAGTCGAGGATGCGAGTGCGTTCCAGAAAAGCGGTAAGGTGCCACGATCTCCGGTGCATTCTACGGAGAATTTACTGACGTATAGCTGTAGCGCGAAGCAATGTGAGACACAAGGTCTACAAGAAGGATTAGGGATTGAGAGTCCAGTGAACAAACCGAAATCGACCAACAACGCTGCTCAAGGAGGGCATCAACCTGAAAACTCTAGCTAGGCAGACGGAGGTGAAGAATATGGTCGATGAACTCATCACGTTCGTAAAGGACCGGCATAATATGCATGTCGCGATTGAGAGCAGACTGACGAGCATCAATTCCTCTGTCAACACTGCCATGAACGAGCAGAAAGCGCTGAGGATGAGAGCCGAGCTTGCCAAAAAGGTACTGAAAAAGGTTACGGAGTAAGCAGCGGTTGACAATCTTAGGACCCCGAAGGTATAAACCTAGGTAGGTGACGAACCTACGAAGAAGCGAAACATAGAGTCCAGGAGAACCAGAAGAAGAGGAATACTCAAAAAAGCAGCGCAACGAGCAAGGAAAAGGTGCGCCGGAAAAGAACGGAAACGATGATGGATGGCAAACTGTTGTCAACGCCAAAAATAAAAAGAAACAAAAAGAGAAGCTTAATAAGAAGTTGGACAGGAAGAAGAAAGCAAAGTGGTCGAAAGCGAGTGCCATACTCGTTAAGGCAAACGACCAAACAACGTATGCAAATATTCTTCGAAAAGTTAAGATTGATCCGAACCTGAAGGACCTCGGAGAAAACGTAGTTAGAACGCGGCGCATCCAAAAAGGGGAAATACTATATGACCTAAGGAGTGACCCAGCGATTAAGAGCTCGGCCGGTCAGGAGCTAGTCGCGAAATCTTTGGCGAATAAGTCGGACGAAAGAGCACTTACTCAGGAAGCAGTTGTTGAGTGCAGATATCTGGACGAGATAACAACCGTAGACGAGGTGAGTGAGGAGCTGCGTAAGCAATGCAGCCTTGGAGAGGAGGCCATGGCAATTCGTCTGAGGAAGTCGTACGACGGCACACTGTCAGCGAACATTCGTCAACCAGTTGACACGGCGACCATACTGGTGGTCAATATGCTTGTGTGACGAAGCAGATAAGTTAAAACGATGCCACGAAAACGGGAGCCTCGAAACGATCGACGTTCCGCACGTCGCTTGCTTTAAAGCCATGAGGCGTTACCAGACAGCAAGGAACTTAGAAGTCAAAGAGGAACTAAAGGTCGCAATTCAAGCAGCCAGAGCTGCTTTCAAATGCGAGATAACGCTGAGCAAATATGAGTGCTGCCAGGAGCTGTGCCGAGCAGTTGACGCCAACCCCTGGTGGGACGCTTATCGAGTGGCCATGGCGAAAGTCAGGGGTCCATCAATGTCGGTTGAAACGTGTGCTTAAAAGCTTAGGGTCTCTTCCCAACGCATGATCTGATACCGTGGCCACCCACACCGTATGTCGACGAGGAAGAAGCAAACGCCGAAGATGGTCAGGTCTTCAATAACGAGCTTGTAGCAGCGGCGATAGCATTGAAGGGGAAAAAGGCCCATGAATCTGATGGAATACCGAATGTGATTCTTAAAGCGGCGATCCTAGCGTTCCCGGATATGTTTCGGAAAGTGATGCAGAAATGCTTGAAGGTTGGTCACTTCCCAGATATATGGAAGATCCAGAAGCTGGTACTGCTACCGAAGCCAGGAAAACTACCCATGATCCGTCATCATACAGGCCTATATGCTTGCTGGATACACTGGGCAAACTCTTGGAATGAGTAATCCTAAACAGGAGGGCTAAATGTACGGAGAGCGAGAACAAACTATCCGAAAGGCAGTACGGGTTCCGGAAGGGAATAATGTAATTCAGACGGTCCTGGAGAGGGCCGAGAAGGCATCTAAGCAAAAACGAAGAAGGTATCGTTACTGCGCCGTAGTCACGACAGACGTTAAGAACGCGTTCAATAGTGCCGGTTTGGAGGCCATCGCCACATCGCTGCATAGAATGAACCGGAAGACAACCTTCCAGCCGGAATCGTTTGATCGACCTCGACACTCGATTCAGCCTTTCCACTATTTCAAAACACGCCTTAAAAAAAGTCTCTTTTTTAATAGTAGGTCTCTAAAATTTGTTTTTTAACCGAAAACGTCTCTAAAGCCATTATTTTTCATTTTTAGATTCAGTATTTTTTTCTAGAGATTTCTTCAAAAATACTATCAGAGACTTCTCCAGCAATTTTCTCAACAAATTTCGCGTGAGTTTCTAGATATTTATCAAGGCGTGCTTAGATGAATTTTTCCAGAATTTGCTTTAAAAATGCTTTGAAATTCCTACGTATCTTTACTGCTCTGAAAATTTTCTCAACTACCAACCCAGGATTTTCTCCACGGTTTTTTAAACCAATTCTCCCACCGATTACGTCAGTTACTAGAAGAGCTTCGAAAGATTCCTACTGGATTTCTTCTAATAAAATCCTCAAAGGTTTATTCCATGCAGGGCTCATTTATACATCATTCAACCTCAATTTGGTATTCAATAGTTATTTTCTTCTGCTTGGGTACCCGAGGAGGAAAGAATAACTCGCAATAACTTATGCATACCATATTTTGATATTATACCATAATTAGGTATTGTTCAGCTGTCAATACCTCATTTTGGTATTATAATGGTATTTGAAAAAAAAATGTTTTAAACAATTAAAAATACTTCATTTTGGTATTCAATAGGTATTAAGGACTGCTGGAGGTATTGAACTATTATTGAAAAAAATCACTTTTATATGAAAATCCATCACGTATTATTTAGGTATTGCAATACCTGATCTAATTATCATCTTAGTATTTGTAGAACATGCAGAAGGTATTATTTTACCTCATTCAGGTTGTAGGCATTGGGAATTATCTGGTATGGAATACCTCAATTTGGTATTCAGTAGTTATTTTCTTCTGCTCGGGTACTGGAGAACTTAATATTTTATTGAGAAATGTGTGAACGTATCTCCAGAGAAATTCGTATGGCAATTTATGGTGGAACCTCTAGAGTTACTTCATGGATTAACTTTGATGCATCAAGGTAGATTGAATAAAATTCATGGAGGTATTTCTTAGAAGGTCGGTAAAGTATCAATTAACAAATTCCTGAAGAAATCTTTGATATTACTCTGTCAATAGCTTTCCGGTACTTTCAGCTCGCCTGTGGAGTTACAGTACCTGCACTCTCTGTTAGACATCACAAGTAACGTTACCAAAATCTCGTCGATAATTCACTGTCACCGACTGTTCCTTCAATACCATCGTCAGGACTTTTCGAAATATCCCTCTTAGACGCGGATAGGCACCCCGTCCGGGCTCTCCGTGCACTCCAAACCGGTAAGTCCCTCTCGGTCACTAACCCTACTGGTGCCAACACGGCAAACTAGGAGGAAAGCCTTACGCGCGGATAAGCGTATTCCTATTGGTCACCCTAACAACGAGGATGCACTTAACCTATATCGACGGCAACACCTGGAATGCAGTAGGATAATTGCAGATGCTAAGCGTGACAGATGGGAAAATTTCTCAAACAACATCAATCCAACACAAACCTCCTTTGACCTCTGGTCCAAGATAAATGCACTCAATGGCAAGCGTAATGCAACATCACTTACATCAAATTCAAGGCTCTGGTGTATCGGATCCTCAGCAGTTGCCATAGCGTTAGGCGCCGTTTTCAACCAACTCTCAGTTCTGTGGCTGATTTTTCCGTTCTTGATGATCATGATAACGCGCCAATCCCCATTCAGTCTAGGTGAGCTAATCTTCGAAATCAAATGTAATACCGGTAAATCTGCTTGCTCAGATGGCATCGGTTATCCTCTCATAAAAACGGAGCCTGTGGAGTACCAGGGCGCCCTCTACCGTATTGTGCCCTTCCTGTGCTACCCGGAGCAATGGTGCAGGTGACCTTGTGTTTCTCCGAGACAATCGGCTTCCCTTCTTCAGTCTCAAACCTGAGGCTAAATAAGGGTGGGATTATAAGGATGTTGTAAATTAGTTTAAATTTTTCACCCTTATGGCTTCGCATTATGCGTTTTTTTTTGTTGGGGCAGCAGGGACGACAGTCCAGGGGCTTAACGGACCCCCCCCCAGGACCTCTGCGAGTTGGGGAGTTGCCCAGGATGTGGTGAAGTTCGCAGTGGGCTCTGATGAACCTTCATAAAAACCACAAAAATCCGAATGCAACTCTGTCACAGCGACCGGTGCCGCTTAAAGTACCCTAGCCCAAACCAACAGGAGTGCCAACCGGCACATCAGGATTGATACCAGTGAGATCCTGATTATGGCATACTGGTCGCGATACAAACGGACAAGGCATGGAATTACGAGTAGGAGTGCTTCGAGCACATTGGGACCAACGCCAGTACGGCCCCAATTATGTATACTGGCAGCGCACGACAAAGGACAAGTAACGGTATATGTACTGGATAATATGCTTTGAGGCTGACAGCGGCGACATTCTACTCCCTTAGTAGGGTCGGGTGACACTGGCCCGAAACGGCGAGTGGGTTAATGGCGCAGGCTGCCCCCGTCCCGTAAAACCGTGGCAGGCCTTAGAGTACGTTCCAAATCCGTCGCCTGGTTGTTCCAACTGGGTGGGAGTAGGCTCAGATGCCATTACCTGACCTGCGCCGATCCGGCTCTGAACATAGTACCCCATAAAGGACTATGTCAACCCTAGCATGGCCTCCCTGCTTGCATAGATAACCATGGGATTATAAAGGCGACTATTCCAGCGGAGATGGATAGCGGCTCTTAGGGGGACCCATAAGAGATGATCAACCAAAACAAACAACTAGCGGAATGTGAAGGAGAGGCTTCTGGACCTATCAGTAACCGGCTAAGGTTCCCGCCAAGGAAGGAGGCGACCAACTTTATTGAAAACAGTGTGGGCAAAAGCCTAGATACTGTGACGACGGCAGGCACTGGCCGCTCCAGTGCAACATGTGTGGCGACCGATGGCCCGGGACTAATCGAGGCCATGGATCGCAATAGGGAGTACCTCCCTAAAATGCAGGTAGCTGCTGAGCAACTTGATGTCATCATCGAATATGTTAAAAGCAAAACAAATATCAGCAAAGACTTGAAAACAAGTCTACTGAAATTGCGACAATCAGTCCTAGCTGCAAAGCAGGACTACGAGGAAGCCAAGGAACAACTGGGCAAGGTAGAAGGCCAAAAAGACACTAGGTCGTGTCAGACCGAAGTGTTTTCCTTCACAGGCAACGCGAATATATCTGATGATGTTATTCGATACGCGATGCGGAAGAGGGAAGCTTCCGGTGATGAATACGTGGCGAAAAGACGTATGGTTGCTAAGGGAAAAGTGACCTACGCGGCCGTCCTCCAAAGCGGAAAAGCTGGCACGAGCCAAGCCCCGCGATCAAGAGGACATGGCAACAAAGGAGAGGCCAACACCAATCCTAAGGCCAAGAAAGCCAAGAAAAAGGAGCCACGGGTTAACCGGAACCAGGCAGTGCATCCACAGGAACCACGGGCGCAAGGCAACAGCAACCCGTGGATACGAGTTGGAAATAAGAAAAAACAGGAAACCGAAAACGGAGCCCAAGGAGAGCGCTAAACCGAAAACAGCGAAACGTAGGAATTTAGGCGAAGCCCTCGTTATCAAAACGGAGGAAGCAAAATACGCCGAGGTTCTGAAGGCGATGCGAAGCACAGAGAAGCTATCGCCATTGGGCGCAGACGTGCGAAGCATAAGGCGAACTAGGATTGGTGAAATGATCCTAGTCTTAAAGAAGGACGCCAAGGAAAAGGGTGCAGTCTATAAGCAACTGGCACAAGAAGTACTTGGTGACGAGGTTGATGTAAGATCCCTTACTGCTGAAGCGACTCTCCAGTGTAAAAATCTGGATGAGGTCACCGATGCAGCGGAGGTCTCGGCTGCCCTCAAAGAGCAGTGTGACATCGACGTAGCCAGTAAGGCCATCCACCTTAGAAAGGGCCCGCAGGGCACCCAGGTGGCGGCGATCAGGCTGCCGGTCGCAGAGGCCAACAAAGCGAAGAACTTGGGCATACTCAAGGTAGGCTGGTCGGTTTGCCGGCTGAGCATACAACAGCCTCCTGAAGTTTGCTTCAAGTGTTTCGGGAAGGGCCATAAGTCGTGGAATTGCAATGGTCCCGACAGAAGTAAGATGTGCAGAAAATGCGGCGCTGAAGGCCATAGGGCAAGCGATTGTAAGCAAATCGCTAAGTGCCTAATATGTGTCGACAGAGCAGACAACGGACACTTAACGGGCGGACCCAAATGTCCGGGCACAAGCGGAGTATCAAAGCAGCCAAAACGGAAGTAACACAGTTAAATTTAAACCACTGTGATGCAGCCCAGCAGCTGCTTTGGCAGTCAGTCTCGGAAACCAAGACTGACGTGGTGTTATTATCGGACCCATACCGCATACCAGCCAACAACGGGAACTGGGTGGCGGATAGGTCTCAACAGCTAGCAGCTATAGGGACGACAGGACGATACCCAATCCAAGAAGTAGTCTCTAGCTCAAATGACGGTTTTGCGATAGCAAAAATCAACGGCGTGTTCTATTGCAGTTGTTACGCGCCCCCAAGGTGGTCGATTGAGGAATTTTCCCACATGGTTGACAGGATGATGGCCGAACTAGCTAATCGGCAGCCAGTAGTGATAGCTGGCGACTTTAATGCATGGGCAGTGGAGTGGGGTAGCCGCTGCACCAATCAAAGAGGCCAGCTATTGTTGGAATCCCTGGCCGCATTAAATGTAGAGCTGGCAAATGTGGGTACAGTGAGTACCTTCCGCAGAAATGGTGCAGAATCGATCATCGACGTGACGTTTTGTAGTCCTAACCTTTTAGGTACCATGAACTGGCGCGTTGATGACGGTTATACTCATAGCGATCATCAATCGATTCGCTATAGTATAATACCAGGCGGGCAGAAGGCAGCGCGATGTAACTCGACCCAAGCCCGAGGATGGAAAACAGCGCGCTTCGACGGCGAAGTATTCACTGAAGCCCTGTGGCGCGAACGAAACACTCTGGACCTAAACGGTGAAGAGCTAGTTGCTATGATATCACGAGCGTGTGATGCTTCCATGCCGAGAAAAGCCCCTCCTAGAGAGAACAGGCCGCCAGTGTATTGGTGGTGCGAATCAATTGCAAATCTTCGAGCAATCTGCCTTCGGGCTAGACGAAGAATGCAACGCGCACGCACAGAAGCACAAAGAGAGGAACGCGGTGCAGCATTCAGAGAGGCAAAGTTGGCTCTCAAAAAGGAAATCAAGAGTCGAAAACGGGCATGCTTTGAAAGTCTATGCGAGAGTGCCAATTCTAGTCCATGGGGTGACGCCTACAGAGTGGTAATGGCTAAGACCAAAGGAGCCATAGCGCCCCAAGAGAAATCGCCCGAGTTGCTGCGATCGATAATCGATGTACTCTTCCCGCACCATCCCATAAGCCCATGGCCCCCAGCGCCGTATGCGGCAGATGAAGGAGAAGAAGTGGCGAGAGTGACGAACGAAGAGCTGGTAGAAGTCGTGAAATCATTCGCGTCAAACAAGGCACCGGGACCCGATGGTATCCCGAATGTTGCCTTAAAAGCGGCAGTGAACACGGATCCGGACATGTTCAGAGCCACGATGCAACGCTGCATTGATCAAGGAATCTTCCCGGATGTATGGAAGCGACAGAAATTGGTGCTACTACCAAAGGCGGGGAAACCACCAGGTGACCCGTCGGCGTATAGACCTATCTGTCTACTAGATACGACGGGCAAGTTATTGGAGAGGTTGATTCTCAACAGACTAGTACCGTATACGGAGAGTGCGGACGGCCTGTCCAACAACCAGTTTGGATTCAGAAAAGGTAAATCTACTCTGGACGCCATCCAGTCGGTCGTTCAAACAGCTGAGGTGGCAATCGAGCATAAAAGGAGCGGCATCCGTTACTGCGCGGTTGTCACTCTGGATGTGAAGAATGCGTTCAACAGCGCAAGCTGGGAAGCAATAGCACACGCGCTTCACCGCCTCAAGGTACCGGTGCAGTTGTGTAAGCTTCTTGAAAGCTATTTTGATGGTAGGATTCTACTGTATGACACAGAGGAGGGGCAGAAAAGCGTTCGAATTACCGCGGGAGTACCTCAAGGTTCAATCCTGGGCCCGCTGTTATGGAATGCGATGTACGATGACGTACTGAGGCTGCCCCTTCCGACGGGTGTTAAGATTGTTGGCTTCGCCGACGATATCACCCTAGTGGTCTATGGTGAATCGATGGAGGAAGTAGAGTTGACAGCAGCGCACTCTATTTCCCTGGTTGAGGAATGGATGAAGTCTAGGAAACTAGGACTGGCCCGTCACAAGACTGAGGTGGTGGTGGTCAACAACCGCAAGTCCGAGCAACGGGCGCTTATCTCGGTAGGTGATTGCACCATAGAGTCCAAGCGATCCCTTAGGCATCTTGGGGTAATGATCGATGACAAGCTAGGCTTCGCTAGCCACGTTGAATATGCCTGTAAAAGGGCATCTACGGCTAACAGCTCTGCTCTAACAGCTCTAACAGCTCTGCTGTAATTGCCAGCAAACGCAAGCTGCTGGCAAGCGTGGCGCTATCCATACTAAGGTATGGAGGACCAATCTGGTCAAAAGCGCTTAGAACGAACAGAAACCTAAAGCGGTTGGAAAGCACGTACAGGATAATGTGCTTAAGAGTAGCAAGTGCATACCGGACGGTATCTAAAGAGGCCGTGTGCATCATAGCCGGGATGACGCCCATCGGGCTCATCATCAAGGAAGATGTTCAATGCTTCAACCAAAGGGGTACCAGAGGAGTCCGCGACACGTGTAAAGAGGAAACGCTCAGAAGCTGGCAGCAGGAATGGGATAACTCCACTAAGGGTAGATGGACCCATCGACTAATACCAAATGTGTCAGATTGGTATGGTAGAAGCCATGGGGAAGTGAACTTCCACCTGACGCAGTTTCTGTCAGGACATGGTTGCTATAGACAGTACCTGCATAGGTTCGGGCACTCAGAATCTCCTGCGTGCCCCAATTGTGCTGGTGTAGAGGAAACAGCGGAGCATGTCGTGTTCGATTGCCCCCGTTTCATTGTTGTGAGAGGTCGCATGCTCACTACATGCGGAGGGGACACGTCCCCCGACAATATTATAGAGAGAATGTGTGCGGATGCCGAGTGCTGGAATGCAGTAACTACGGCTGTCACTCACATTATGTTAGAATTGCAGCGTCTATGGCGCGCCGACCAAGAGTTGGCTGCAGAGGATTAGCCCTGCCGAGGCTGGTCCCTTGTAACATTGTTTAAGTCGGCTAGGAGAAGCAGTTTGCCTAGGCTACTTCTGCTACACGTGTTGTGCTATATGCACTGGTCCCTTCCCGAAGAAATACCGTAAGGTGGTTCCGGGGAGATGAGGGTCTGAGTCCAAGGGTCATGTCGATGCACTGTTCACCACTTGAGCAATTCTAAATGAATTGCTCATGCACAGTGCATAGGCTGGTTTTAGCGGGTCGTCGTTGGTGCGTCATCCCCGCATTCCCTGAGTTATCTTCTCAGGGGATCTGTTTGCAGATTTCCCCCTTGTAAAAAACAAAAAAAAAAAAAAAAAAATCCTCTCATAAAAAATCTTCTTCCTTCCAACAGACTACAACTCCTGGATCTCATCAACAAAACATGGCTCACGGACACTTATCCGTCAGAATTGAGTGAAGCCCTTGTGATACCCATACCAAAGACCAACAGTGACTCCCATGGCCCATCAAAGTTCCAGCCAGTTGCACTTAGTTTGTTAAAGGTGATGGAGCGGATGGTGAAACGTCGACTGAAACAGTTCCTGGAATCTTATGATCGTTGGATCATAGACAACATGCCTTTAGAGCAGGGCACGTAAAGAATTAACTAATAAATTCCTGAAGAAATCTTTGATATTATACCGTTTTGCTTCAAATTGCCGGACGCTTCGAAAAAAATAAAATAACATTTTCTTGTAACACTTATGCACTAAACTATTCTTCAACTTCAATTGTATGCTATAGATGTTAATGATTCGCTGAAGGCATCAAGATATTATTACCAAAAATAAAAGAACGAAATGCGTTTCATTTCAGCGCGTGTTGGACTGCATCTTATAGTTGCCATGAAGTGATAGAAACGATTTTACCATAACTTTCTTTACCTTTCTGTTGCTTCAGAGTTTTTCACGACTCGAAACTTTTGTGATTACGTGTAGTGAACTGTTCAAAATCCTGAAATTTATAGTTGGTCAGTTAATTTTTTTACAAAATATGCATCAATTTCGTCAAAAAGAAGTGTCCGGAATTCGAAGCAAAAGCGTCCGGATTTCGAATCAACCTAATATGAGTGTCCGGATTTCGAAGCAAGACACATCTCTTGTTTTTGCATATTTTAGCGTTTTTTTCATAAATAATCGCTATTTTTATTACACTTTGCCAAATAATAAACATTGTATTACGTAAAAATTCACAGTACTTTATTAAAATGTTTTTCGTTATACATAAAAATGATGGATGAAGTTAATTCGGTGCTAAAGTGTCCGGATTTCGAGTCATAACGGTATTTGCAGAATTCTTCGAGGTAACACCTGAAGGAAACTTTGACAAATGTATGAATAGTTTCTGAGACATTTCTGGAGAAAAATCTAAAACAGCCCATAAATTTATACGAGCAGTAATTTTAAACGTAATGTCATGAGTTACTGCTCGCAATTGAAATAAAATGGGAGATCATAAAGATGAACTTTGTGAAAAATCCTCATGAATACTCCTGGTTCCTGTATGGATTACATATTATTTGTTTTTTTTTTTTTTAATTCCAGTAAATTATATTATTTTGATTCGTCTTTGATTCCTGTTAAGTCTCTTTTTTTCAAACATGAAGCCTCTAAAGTTCCTATTTTGAAGACGCTCAGTCACCACCAGCCCTGCCCATGGAAAACATTCTATCCCTATTTCGATGCTTTCCCTATGCTAAGGGTGGTGGACTGAAATCGGTTTATGGACAAATGGTCGAAAGACAAAACATCGAGAGGATGTAATATCGAAAGGACAACAGGTCGAAAATAAACAACAGGTGAAAAGTTTTTCCTTCTTTGGAAAAATATTTTCGACCTTCTATTTTTTTCTATATTTTGTCTCTTCGACCTTTTGTCTTCATAACTTCTGTCCCTTCGACCTTTTGTCGTTCGACGTTTTGTCATAAATCCATTAAACTCTAGCTGGTTGAGAATCCTAGCTAAACAAGTATTTTATCGATTCTTCAGGGCATAGAGTACCTTACGCAACACGCTTTAAATAAGGTACCGTGGGGTAAGTGGATACAGAAAAATTAATAGTCAACTTCATTGTTATGTACAGCTAACGTGAATACTGCAATTCAAACTTTTTTCTGTGGATAATAAATGAGGGACTAATATTCTTCAAATCGTCATTTATTTCGATTTTTCTGATTGTTATGTATTGAGTATGAGGGACTTGAAAATTTGCGCCAAATGATCCACTTGCCCTAAAATGGTGGGGTAAGTGGATCACCAATAACAAACATCTGTTTTCAAAACAAATGTGGTTTAATTATGTATAGTACGAATGATAATACTCTCGTTCTTGTGATTAGTGCTAGTAATGTTACATTTTCATGCTTTGAAATTAAAAAATATCTTTATTTAATCAAAATATATGTACATACATATTTTTTACATTAGTTCACAATAATTCGAAAAAAAAAAAATTGTAGCTAGAATAATTTAAAGAAAAGTCATCCATTTGTACACATAAGTTATAAAGAAGTATTGTAGGATTATTCTTAACAATGTTTTATAAAAATACTCGTAGTTTAAAATTATTAGCTACATTTACTTTTGAATAACAAACTGAAATCCTTTTATTCTATTTATGAATATATTTGTATCATCTGTTCAGAACAATTTATATGGTAAAATAAGGTACGATTATATGCTTTCAATTGGAAAATTATTATATGTATCTTCTTCTTCTTTCTGGCGTTACGTCCCAACTGGAACAAAGCCTGCTTCTCAGATTAGTGTTCTTATAAGCACTTCCACAGTTATTAACTGAGAGCTTTCTTTGCCGATTGATCATTTTTGCATGTGTATAACGTGTGGCAGGTACGAAGATACTCTATGCCCTGGGAATCGAGAAAATTTCCTTTACGAAAAGATCCTCGACCAGCGGGATTCGAACCCACGACCTTCAGCATGGTCATGCTGAATAGCTGCGCGTTTACCGCTACGGCTATCTGGGCCCCGTGTAAATTTTAAAATTATTACACTTTTATACCAGAAAGGTTAAAAAAATTTTAGGTGGATTAATTCAAATTTTCTTTGGTCAATTTGACAAATTCAAACTGGGAATGAATAAAATTAAGGGAAAACAACATTTGCGGATACTAAAACTTATTAAAATTATCGTGAGCAGTCTGCCAATAAATAATATTAATACTTGATCCACTTACCCTACCCCATTAAAAGTAGGGGTAAGTGTACCATGTCCAATATATCTGTATTTATTTATAAAAAATCACATATTTTTCACTGTGATTCATTCCTTTAGAACTGAAAGCCTCACCACGTGTAGAAAAAACTAATAGTATTCGACTTTAGACAGAGATACAGTGGATTTTTGATTGATGGAAAACAATTTTAAAATTAATTAATTTTTGCAGCTAACAAGTTTGCTTGTGTTAGTGTACGTGTAGTACCAGTTTTGCAATAGTATCAGTGTGTGCGTAAGAATATAACCTAAAACGAAGCAATGGTGCGAAAGCATTCCACATATGCAAGTATTTATGCTTAATATTGACGAATGATCCACTTACCCCACTGATACACTTCCTCCAGTGTACCTTACGTAAAAATTGACAATCGACAAAGATGTGGAAACATATATATCTAGAAAGATTCGCGAATCAGGCGAAACTGACAAAATGTACACAATTTAAGAAAATATAGCGTTGAAATTGTAGTTCGATTGTCTATTCACTGCACTTGAACTTTTCCCCTATCGATAATTTAACTATTCAAAAAACGCAAATTTGTAGAAGACGAAACTTCACCTCATGCCAAAACACACACTTTATTGATTACGCCTGTGTTTTTGGTTTATCAAAGTGATGGGCACATCTGAAATCGAAATCAAAACACGGCGAGAGTAAACGGCGACACTGCAAACAAAAAATAAACAAGGCGTACATGGCGGGCTTAATTGAAACCAGAATGTAAACACGGCGCAAAAGTAATAGGCGACACTGAAAATAATATCGATTACAGGCTCATAACATTGGGCGATACTGGCATCCTTGAGTGCGTTTAAGGCGAAACCTTATAATATTTTTTTAGTACGAAATAGCTAGGGAAATTGTAGGAGATATGTGTGGTATTGATGAGGATTTTAAAACTAGGTTTATGAAATGTGTATTTGAGTGTGGAAAGGTTAAAGTTTGAGTACATTGGTCCCACAGTTATGAATCATTTAAGGCTCTGCTCAAAATTGAAAAATTATAGAGAGCAAAATAAACAATATTTTTTTATGAAATCAATGCTGAATGGTACATACCTGCAGTTCTTGCACAATATTGTCATTAAAATTGTTGAAAACATTTGAAATTTTCACTTATTTGAACATTGTCTAAAACCACAATTTATGAATCTGCAAAAAAGTTGTCCACAAATATGAATTAATGTGAACACGATTTATGAATCAGTTGTATACTTTCAATTTTTTTGTAATTAAATGCCTTATAGTTCATATGTTTATTAGAACACTGCCTCGGACAACGTTTGTTATAACCGCAACCAAGTATTTTAAGAATCTGTATGACATTGCTTGATTTTTAATGTTGTAACAGAGCGGGCCTACACTGAAATGAATTTTATTGTAGAAACTACTGAATCCATGGTCAAATTAAGAGCTGCACCAACGATTTTCACTCAACTACATTAATCTGTTAACTCTACCAAAACATAGTCAACATCACTACACAAGAAAATATATTCTGTTTATTTAACCAGAGTTGTAGTATTTATGACTACAAACATTGTAGTTTTGACAAGTTTGGCATTATACTTTTGATCACACTGTGTTGTACGGTGGGTGTCACAGATTGAAATACAATGCTTTGTAGTCGAGATTACTATGGACATAGTCAAATTTACTACACTGGTCAGTAATTTTTACCAGTAAGTTTACCAGTAAACTTAACAGATTTTTGTAGTCGGTTGAAAATCGTTGGTGCAGTTCTTAATTCTACCATGGATTCGGTAGATTATACAATAACATTTGTTTGCGTGTAGTGAACATTGAATTTGTGGATTTATATGCTTCTGGAGCTTCTTTATTTGGAGGATGATTGCAGGTAAAGTAATTACACAATCATTAGATTTAGATGGCAGAACTCATAAATGCTTGACTCTTCGACTGCCTTTACTGCACTGATAAAAATCCACACGTTCGATCTGTGTGTTTAAAATTATGGATCGATTCATTAACGTCCATATCGATATCCTGTGATTTTCTTGCAAACTTCGTGTATGTTACACGTTAAATTCCTTTGTTTTGCTTCATGGATTGATTCATCAACCGATAACAAGGATTCCATAATTTTTCCACGTAAGTTCCCGAAGCTTTCCCTTAAGATTTGTATGCGTCAACCTATGAACGCATGGGGGGTCCCGTAGCCTCCAGGTTACGCTTTCGCTTCGCCAAGCGGAAGGTCATGGGTTCGATTCCCAATCCCCCCACACAAAAACTCCGTCCAGCCACCAGAAGACGCCGCACGAAGGACCGTATATTGGGGAACACAACCATCCTTCGTCAGTATCGGATGGTGACTGAGACACACTGACCCTCTTTGTAGGCTGTTGCCTCACACGACACGGAAAAATGAACCACCGCACACCAATGGACTTCGATATGGATATGGATTGGACGAACGACAGCACTCTCCTCTACCTGCTCGGTATGAGAGAAATAGCAATATGAACTATAAATAGATTGATACTCGGCATAGTAGTGGCCAAGAGCACGGAGTGCCTATAAAAAAAAAAAAAAAAAAAAAAAAAAACCTATGGACGCATAGCTCATCACCCAACACGGATTCAGTGTGTTTTGCTTATGGTTAGCTTGTGTCATGATCATCATGTTCAAGTTGGTCAATTCATAGATTTGCGCAACAAGTTTGTTATGATGAAATTGATGAGCTTTGCTATCGATTTCCATGCTCAAAACTTCTAAATTGTTTGTGATCAACCCATAGCGAACTAAACTGCGGTTGGACCTCGTGCCGAACGACAGTCATCGTCATGCTTCCAAAGAGAAGAAGCAAATTTTGAAGCTGAAAGTGTTAGAGGAAAATTTGCGGATTCGTTTTTCTTTCTATTAGTAATGTTGTCCGATATAAGAGGATTCTTCCTTTCTATAAAAACCTGGAATATAAGGTATGGTTCAGAAAAAAACTCAGATTTCATGACAAATTTTCCTGGTTTTCAGTTTTGACAAAAATGGAATATGCTAATCCCGGGCTTCCCAAATTATAGGTTTGCGGCACCCCTCTTGTTGCAAACTCACTTGTATGAAAAAAAAATCAAGTGAGCTTGCGATAAGCAGAGGAGCCTTGAATCCATATTCTAGGTAGCAATAGTTCTGCTACCAAATTTCTTCTTTCAGTCTCATGACATTCATGTTTTGTCACACATGGCTATCTAAAGCCACTACATTTTGAATTAAATAAGCAAATCAGTTGGTTTCCGTTATTTTATATTTAGACATTCATGTTTACTTCACATGACAACTTAACACTTCAGTCGTCGCGCTGTTGTATTTTGTACAAGACTGCTGAAAAATATCGCTTTTGGTTCACAACAGCAGTGCGGTGGTTCTGACTGTGGCCGCGCGACGACTGGAACGTTAATGTTGATACACATGTTATTATACCGTGAAGTCAATGACGAAATTCATATGGCTACCCCACTCAAGTTATGTGGTTTTCCTCATTGCACAAATCTATAAGTAAAACATACGACGTTGACGTGCAGATTTTTCTCGGTGTGAGGATTCCAATATTATATGGCGATTATATGGTGACACATTACGCACGTGAAAAAAATCGGCTACATGAATGTAAACAATACTCCATGGCCTCTGATTTTTTATTTTTAAAAGAGTGAATACCTTTTGCTTCTCCATGTGTTTGTTAGAAGAGTCAACAGTTTAGCCTTGGAGTAAATCTAAAAAAACTTACGTGCAACAAAAGAGATCACAAAAATGACAAACAATTGGTATTCATATCAATCAGAGAGGATGCAAACCAGTTCGTTTCTTTCCCACTCGTTGCTTTTGGTCCATCTGCAAAAGCAATACCCCGTTTTTATAGAAAAATCAGGAAGAGCCTATCAGGTGTAACTAAAAAAAAATACATTTTTTACATCTATACTGTTTCTTATTGTTCCTCACAAATTTAGGATTTTTTATGTATCAAAAAATTATTCAACATAATAATCTTTGAGACCTTGCATAAACAACGTCCACAATTTTTATAGCCATATAAGACTATAATCCCCCTTAATAACTGTTTTCATAAAAATTTGTTTTTTTTTTAATCATGGAAATTCATTAGTAGGTATGTTAAGATTCCATTTCCCCAAAAAAATCGTAGTGTATGAACGGCCTCAAATCACTGTTGCTCTTCCGGAACAAAATTTTACATTGGGAATCATTTGAAACTAAGAATCATTTTTTAAAATACTGAGTAATAGTAGTTTGAACGCTGATTCATAAATTGTGACTGGTGTGTATATTTCCCACAATTTATTGATCAACTATTTTACTCAAAAATCTTAGCCAAATCCGTATAAATACGCATTTATCTCTCATAGCTATGTATATTGAATCTGTAAATGTTGTCTGGGCTCAATCTCTCACAAAAAAATCTTTGAAACTAACTTTAAAACGTCGTTTCTAGCTAAGCGTCAATAGCCACACGGCTTACAAAGTTGCCTAAAAATACAGCCCAAAAAGCTACAAAAAGAATTTAGTAATATTGTTGGTTCATACCGCGATCAAGGGCTACTTTACTGAGATAAAAATCCTTGAAATGGCTGAACACTATGTGTTGCTTATCAGTAAAAATGATTCTGTGATGTTTTGTGATAAGTTTGATAATAATTTTGTCTTTTGAAATCAGCTGATTCATAAATTGTGGGTGATTCAACTGCGTGGGGTGACTGTATATTTTCTCCAATTGGGATTAAAAATTGCACATGAGAATTTCATTGGTTATTCTCTCATTTTTATTGATTTGTCAGATAGGCCCTTATCGCGAATCCCTCTCGATATGAAATCCAAATTAGGCGTCCTTCTAGCTGGGACGTAACACCAAAAAGAAGAAGAGATTTATATAGTTCATATGTACATGCATTTTACATTTTTATTTGGCTTTTTGAAATGTAATGATTTTGAGATACCTTAACAAAACCAATTATTTAAATAATTAACCCTCTAATACCCAAATTTTTATATTCGATTTAAGTATTATTTTTCGTTATCTAAAATCGTTCCAAACACGTTTTGGGCATTTATTTATTTTTATTCGCAAATTTTTAAATTTTGGTTTTTGATTTTTATAAATTTTATTTTTGAACATACCTAGCTTTTTTCATTTGTTCTTGAAGCCTTTTCTAGTTGTTGATTTTTGGCAATAATAAAAATTTAAATTGTTACGGTATTTTTAAAAATATTAAATTTTTAATTTTTTTTCGGAGCGTATTTTATTTTCCGTGTAACTAACGGAAAAACAGGTTTGACATGATTTTAATACCACCAGGCTCTTCGTTTGTGATAGGTTAATCGTAGAAAAATATAAAAGGTACGATTTTTTATATTACACGTTAAATGAAGCCCAGGCATTTGTAGGTTATATAAGAATGCAATTTGTCAAACAATTTCTAAAAATACAAAAAAGTTTCAAAAGTCATAAAAAACTTTTCTTATATGCGAGTTATGAGTCAAGGTATAAACCAAAATTAAAATCATTTTGATTTCCGAGCTACGAAAAAATACATAAAATTCCAAAGTGTACCCCGTCTAAAGGCGGGGTTGGGTATTAGAGGGTTAAAATGGCGCACTATTTTTACCTTATGGTAAAAACTATAAAAAATAAGTAATCGAGAGGAAGAAGTACCAGCAATTTTTTTGCTGTTTATAACTAATCTTTCAAACTATGATTTCACATTGAAACGACAGCCTTTCTGCACAGCTTAGGGGAACTGGGGGTAATATGCCCATAGGGGGTAAAACGCGCCACCATCGATTTGGCCGAATGATGTGTTTTAGAATGCTTTTTTTCACCCTAGATCATAGAAAATGGATAGAAATGCTTTTCCTAATATGTTTTTATGTGGTTTTCTCAACCAAATTGATAAAATCGTATAAAAACGTTTTTCGCTGTTTTCGTTGCAATTTTGTGCGATTTTCAATGTCATTTTTTAGGTCGATAAACAACCAAATTTCTGAAACTATTGCCGAGAGCCAACTTGTGCACTGTCATAGTTTGTATTACGTGCAAAACATATGTTAAATTTGCCCTCAAAAAGCTTATTGAAGGACCTAAACTTTAATCAACTCTGGGGGCAAAACGCCCACCCCTATTTCATAACACCAAAACAGCCGTTTGAATTCAAATTCTACCAAACGTAATGGCACGTTGAAGTTACGCAAAAATTGGAACCTTACAAATGTACATTTTTCGCATCAGCATGTATACTATTATTGAACAATAACATCTGAACAAACGCCCGGATGTATGCAACTCATATACAAGCATGATTGTGTGCGTTCGTTTACAGCATGGCTAACGCCGAACTCAAGCGGGGCGTTTTACCCCGCAAAACAATACATATGCAGTTAAGCAAGCATTTTTTAAATAATAATTTATAAACCCCAGAAAAGTTAAAATGAATAGCTGTTTCAACTATTTGGTAGAAAACATGTTTGTCTATCCGACCATAACTAAAAAAGAGCATAAAATAATGTTTTTCACATCTAAAATCGCTGTTGTCCTTAACGTGGGCAAACTACCCCCAGTCCCCCTACAATACAACAACTACAGACAACCGACAGTCAAAACAGAATTCGGTGTCGAATGGGACAAAAGGTTATGAATTTCAATCGCGTTTACTTCTCTACTGATTTTATTTCTCAGCCATTTTTTTTTGCCTTCGACTATCTGCACTATGCTGTGTGCACGAAGGTTTTGCGCGCTGTTTTTGTCTCGTTTTTCCGCAGAGTTTTCTGGAATAAAACGGTCGTTTGTCAAAAGAAGCATCTGAGACACACCGGAACGCGCGTAGAACGTCGTCGTCTAGTTTGTAAACAAAAGCGTCAAGTCACCGAGCGCATTAATAATTAACTGGTGCTTCTCTTTTTTACACGTTGTATATATTACTGCTAGGATAAACGTTCCCTTAGTGGAGGTAGCTCCAATAGTGGAGGTAGTGTGTTTTGACATGTTTCGGATAAATGACCAAGTGATATTTTTCTATGATGTACGATGCAAAAATGGTATAAATAATCGAATAATATCCACGAAACTTAGCCTGAACATGCACTAATAGTGGTGCATAAGTAACCATAGTGGAGGGTTCCATAAGAAAGTGCGCAATTAAAGGAACCATGCTTAGTACAAACCTCCACTGAAGGAACAGGATTTTTTCAGGGAAATTTTAAATCAATCGCTATTTTCATACATTTGAATGATAAAAGAATTTGAAATCTATTTAATGATATATTAAAATTACTTATTTTTTGACTTCATCAGTTGTAGCTGTTTTCCCTTAGGTGCAGCACAAATAATACATTTACCCTAAAGTTGGCTTTTTTCCACTTATTTTCCATCTCTGTTTTCTATTTGCAGAACAATAACATCATCAACAGCAGTAGCAGCAGCAATATCATCATCATTAACAACAGCAACATGCAACAGCAGCCACGGTACAGCCCAGCTCCTCCACCACCGGCAGGGATGCGTCCCCAGATGCCACCCAGACATCAGGCCGTTCCAAATGTAAGTAGATAACGGGGCTCTGAAGTTTGCAGAAGAAATAGCGCCAGCTTACCGAGACAAGCATGGAACTATCAATCAAGTGGCGTTTGAGGAAGTTTTAGACTGGATGCAAACTGAAATTTCAATCAAGATTAATGAAGATGCTTTACGATCTGTTCTCGTTGAGTGGACTATTCGCTCTATTGTTGGTGTGAGTGCGATTTTGACGTCATGTTTCATTTTCTTCGTAATCTTATTTGTTTGGAGTTTTTTTAAACATTCCCTTTTGGTTTAAATTACCAAGTTTTCAAATCAAGAAGTATGAAATAAATATTTCATAATTAAAGCGAACAAAAGAAATTAGATAAATGATTTCTTTCAACATTTTTTATGATATTATCAAAAAAATCTTCGTAGATTTTGTCACAATTTCCAATTTATCTATACGAAATTTCGTCAACGAAATGAATGTTCAAATTCTCTGAACCCCTCCAAAGTCACCCCGGTCGATGACGCGTCCCAACAAAAGGCAATAAAACTGCATTTCCAAATGAGAGCCTTCAGCCGAACCGTTCCGGAGGCTCCAGTTTTCCCACCCATCAAAACTCCAACATGATTGTTCGCCCGCACCAAAAAAATCCACTTCAGTTCCCGTTTTCTATTTGCCCCGGCGCTCTTTTTTCGGCAATGCCCGGGTCAAAGCCATCTCCATGTTGCAGTTCGGAAACAAATAGCATCATATTCGTAGTCATGAGGGCTTTTCTGGTTCTATCTTCGTTGCCAGGAAGAGGACAGAGGAGTGGCGGAGTGAGGCGTCTACCGTCATTGCTCCCAGAAGTGGTTCTCGACATTCTTGCACACAATTTACCGCTCAACTAGTTGGAAGTAATTTGTGCACACTTTCGCTCTTGACTCGCTGGGTTGCATCGGGGGGTTAGGGCATTCAAAGCTATTGTGGGTTCCTACGAGGGGGTGTATGAAGCTCTCCCGCCCCGAAACTGTTGTACGGTTTTGACGAGTGTGTTACTTTTTGTGGGTGAGTTGCGGCTGCTGAAGATAGGTTATACATTTCCACGTTCGCTATCTAATCAAAAGGGAAGGATGTCGAAATGTGAGTTCAAGTGTTAATCGGGTAGCTTGTGGGACTGAAGGACTCCAATATGTGTGGATTATGAATAAACTTTCTTCGGGAATTATTAGATCGTTGATGAAAAATTGAAAAAAAATCATAGGCACAATAAGAGATTCGATTTCAAATACACCCGATTTGGGAAGCTATAATAAATTTCTCAGACCTATCAATTCTTTTATTTTCAAATCATTTCTGTTAATCAGTCAATCTATTCATTTTTTTTCAGTAACCTAAAATATCCACGGAAACTGGTTTCGATTTATTCCGGCTAACCAAACATTTCAACGCACATATTATGTTACGTGGAATGGATTAAGGGATTTTATTTTTCATAGAGTTGAATTTCATAGCGGAAATCCCCTCCCACAACTACCTTGGTTGGGGGTGGTAGATAATGGATTGAATGAATAATTGCTCGTGTTCTATATCTACGCAGTTTTAATGCCAGTTTGATGAATTCATACAGCTTACTCACTCGTTCCGTTGCATTTATTTTGATCAAAATCAGTACGCATCGTACGCTCGTGATATGTGTATAACAATTATTTCTGCTGGCTTATGCTTTCATACTACGTAGAGCAATAAAACAGTGCTTCTCAATTCTACAAAATAAAAACAATACTTTTCAGTACGATTTTATATACATATTGATATCTTTTTGGACCTTGTAGGATCCGAGACTTCAGTTTATCGTTCATTCCGTTGATGGACCTCTTCAAAGATCACTTCTGAACATATCGAAATGAGGCGAAATGCTGCTGTGCGTACACAAATTTGTTTCTGTTCTCGGGAGATTTTAAAACTACCTAAGGCAATAGAACAGTACTTCTGCTACACAGTGCTTCTTTTTATATCTACTGATCCCTTTTCGATCCTTCTTTGGACCTGTGCCTTCGACTTTTCGTTGGACCCGTTAGCGATAACTAGCGGTGGTAATATTTCTTGGACACCGTCGTGGGAAAAACTTCTTAGAAGGTCACTTCTTCTTTCGTTTATTCACTAAACATGGTTGCAACCACGAACAAAAGGAAGGATGAATCTTTGAATTCACGACTTCGTTCCAAAAAAGTGGGTTTCAAAACTTTTACTAAACGTGGCAAACATGGAAGAAAGGGCGTTTTTCTGGAATGCGAGATTTCTTCCAAGGATGAAATGGTTAATGTTGATTGCATCGAAATGAGCGATCAGTTTGGAGCTTTAGACAACTTTTCTGAACATCAAGAAGAAATTTAAATTTAATATTTTTTTTTTGATTTAATTGAATTATTAAAGTTTTTCAAAACTCATTTATTTTACAAAAAATATAGTTTAAGAATTGTTTTTATCGATTTTTATTTTATCCATTTATTGTGCATTGAAGAAATAGTCGTCTGGATGAATATATTGCAACAGGATGTCTACTAGAGATGGACAAAATGAATCGGAGCCGTTCGAAAGAAACGAATCACTCAATTGAACGAGTGATCCGTGGCTCTTTTTTGGCGATTCGGTTCGGCTGGTCGGTTCATTAGATCAGTAATCCCACAACGGATCAGCTAAAAACACTTTTTGACAAATAAATAGAACGAACTTTTCTATTCACTTTCGTTAGTATCTCCGCTTTGTTAACGCTTGACACGTGCCTTGTTTTGCGCGCCACGCCACACAGTTAGCTGGTGCTCCGGCTCTCAGCGCTCTCAGCATAGACAGACAAATTTGCCCCGCCCACTTGCATTGCAGGAAAACGAAAGATACAGAGAGAAAGTGCCCACCTGAATGGTAAAGCGCATAATTATGCATCGTTCGTTTCGTTCGGGTAGGGGGAATAGGCCAGGAGAAGTGGATGAACTTGTCATTAATTTTCTTGTCAATTTCCATACAAAATCTACTTTTTCTCTGCTATTAATTCACTCTAGGTGATCCACTTCCCCTGGCCTATTGACTGAATACCTATGGTGTTCGTGACCGGTGAATCATGTGTTTCTGGGAAAGAAAGAATGTACGAAGCATGAGAAAGCAAAAGATCGTACAATGGTGAGCAAGTCGCGCGACGCGGAATGAATCGTTGGATCCGTTCGATCGGTTCAGTTTGCTTTTATTACGAGCCGCTAAGCCAATGAACCGTTCAAAAGATCCGATTCACTAAAGTGAGTGATTCGGATCGGATCCGTTCACCAAAAAGAGCCGTTTTGCCCATCTCTAGTTTCTACTACCTGGAAAAACCTGAAATAGGGTCCTAAAGCCCTGTCCCAATTTTAGTGCCAAACGCTTAAGTTTAGGCCAAAAACACATATTTACTCAATTTTCTAATGTTTTCCGTTGGTTTAAGCCAAAAATACATTTTTTTAGATTTTGTCACATCCTTTGGCTTAAACTCATAGTTTGGGTGTATTTTGTTTTCCGTGTCCCTTACGAAATGTCAGATAGGAACAACCCCAGTGGTCGAACTAAAACCCCTGTGGTGTTTTATTCGACTAAGCGAACATCAAACATGATCAAAAGTGTCAAGGTTCATTTATGGACCAAATTTTTAAATTAAAGTTTAGACATGATATAGCCATTATTTGAGCGGGAAAAATTGCTAAAGTAGTTACAGTAACATGCTTTTTCGTGTTATTAAATAAAAACAATATTTCATTAGAAATTTTAGGACCCAATTAACAGGGATTTTTGTGGAACCTGAAAAAAAAAACTGAAACTTTCAGAAGATTTTGATAAAAATCAGAATAAAAAACATATTCAACACCCACCAGAAAATTTCGGCTGAGCCGCAATCGATGCACTGCTTTGAGCTGTCCAGTGGGGACCTTTTTGGGTATGAAATTTTATCAACTTCCCAAGACGTTCATATATCTACACTACACATCAAAAGCATGGAATCGCTTATTGCATCACTCATACTGAATATTGCAGCACCTCAAAAAGTTTAGCATCACCTAAAATGAATATTATCTCGTGATTTTGAGGTGCTAGATAAATGTATATTTACACTACCCCCCAAGAGTATAAAATCGTTGCGATACCGAGTATTGCAGCACTTTTAAGTTTAGCGCCAGTGATGGATTCAAATATTTTCTTGCAATATTTTTAAATAATTCGTAATCAGAAAAACTGGTAAACCTTTTTTTTTGAAAAAGTAATCTGGAATTCAAACAACTTTCAATTTATAATGTCAGAACAATTAATTCATTAATTTTAAGGCTGGAAGCAGGTCTCTTTTAGAGTCTTGGTATCTATTTTGATGCATGTCTCTCTTTTTAATAAATGGTTTCTAAACTCTTTATTTTTTTTAACCATATTAGTCTTTTCTTATGTTGCTTGCAGTGAATTCTGATGCAAAATTCCGCAAGTACCAGAGAAACCTTCATAGACTGTTACGAGACTATTCATCTAATTCTTCAAGATTTTTATCTCAGACTTCTCGATGGAAAAGCTTCAGGAATTATTCAAGTGGTTTCACCATAGTTTTAATTTCAGGGACTTCTACAGAGATCTCTCCAGAAATTCTTCTAGGAATCCGTCTACCAATTATCCCAGATATTTTTCATACTTGTTAACACTGCAGCATTTTTTTTTCAGAAGATCCTCTTCCACATTTGATTAATGGATTCCGTCTGATATTTTTCAAGTAATTTAGAAAATGCTGCAGGATATTATCCTGAGTTTAGATTGATTTGTTTGTTTTGATCATCCTAACAATTTTACTAGAAATTGCTCGAACATTCTTCCTTATTCATAAAGGGTGACTTCAGACACACACAAGTTTCATCAGAGGTTATATAAGAAAATTTCATTCATATTTCCAAGGAGAATTGCCTGGAAAAAAATCTGGAAGAATACTTTTACAAATCTTTAAACACTTTCTTGGGAAACTCGAAGAATTACTGTAGGAACTCCTAAAGAAATCTCTAAATAACTTCTGGAGATATTCTTAAAAAAAATCCTCGTTAAAATCTTGAAGAAATTTTGAAGGACAATTTTATAAGGATTCCCTGAAGGCACCGGAGGAAAAAAATCTGGTTCAATTTTTGAAGAAGTTCGAAACGAAAGTCTTAGAGGATGTCCTAGGGAAATCGATAAAATGAAACACCGGATAAAATCCTGGAGGACTTGGGGATCTCTTGGAAAATATCTGAAACAATTCAAAATTCCTGATGATCTCTGGATTAATTTCTGTGATTATATTTGGCAAAAACCAGGCTATGTAATGTCACGATGAGTATGAAAAAAAAAAATTGAAATATTCTCAGAGATATCTTTGGTTTGATTTCATGAAGAAACTCTTTTTGCTTTGATCTCTATTTTGTCTCTTTTTTCAGAGAAAAAAGAGACAAAATAGAGCCTTGAAATTTAGAAAATTTGAACGTATTCGAATGAAATGCAAATAACCCAGGTAACATTGAGAGCTAAATAATAGCTTATTCAGCTGAAAATAAACTGCATAAACTACATTTTAGCTAAACAAGCTGTTGTGCAGCTATCAATGTTACTTGGGAATTCATCATGTATCAAATACAATACAATACGTTTTTGGATTTATACTTTCGTACAGTACCTGAACGGGGAACTCGTTTTATGCTGTTGTACAAATGTTGCCTATGCTGTGGGCAAACAATAGAACGGAACACAGCTAATTCTTTGAAAAAGGTACAATACATGTGTCCAAAACGTGGGAAGAGAGCAAAATTCCGTTTTTGAATTTTATTTAAGCCATAAAATCAAACTTTAAAGTTAGTTCAGCTTACAATGATGGTCAAGGCTCTTACAAACGATATGAAAATCCTTATCAAATACAATAAGTACAGATGAATAAAACTTAAGCTTTGATATTGTTTCACCTTGCAAGAGCTTTAATATGCATTCAAAAAAAAAACTGGAAGCTTGAAACACTATTGATTTAACATTATTTTGTCATTAATTTGCCATCCATCTGAAATTCGATGTTTCTTGAACCTGGAATTATTTTTTAAAACCTTGAAATATCAAGGAATTCCTATTTTGTAAACGAGTAGACACCCTGTAAAATCACTTAACCCTTAAAAGCCCGAGACGAACCTTGAATTTTTAAATGACCACAATTCGGAGACTAGTAGATCAATTAATTTGAAATATATTTTGAAGTAAATGCGATTAGTTGGTCTTACAATCCTTGTGTGAGACATCCCCCTGACAACTCCCCTTTCTCTTGGCAACTTTACCTGGACAGGAGGGGTCCAAAATTGGTTTCAAACGAATATCTCAACATCCAAATCAGGTAGGAGGTTGGTGTTCAGAAGCTGTTCAGCAGATCAAGGACTATCTGGCGCTGATGAATCTGATTGAAATTTTTTCCGCTAGGTGACACTAGTGACAAATTTTCTTCAATTGTCTGTATCTCAAGATCCTCACGTTGTGCTGGAACACCGATATTTTCGAACTTTCATGAACCTCTGAACTTTTTTCACTAAAAGTTTGCCTTGGTAGACAAGCAAAGCATGCGATATATTAAAAATCTTTCATCTGCAAAAATTCGAAAAAAAAAATCGATTTTAGTGTTTTTGGCTTTTCTCCATACATGGAGTTCGTAGAGCAATAATATAGTTACTCTAATTTCGATGAATTTCAACGCTTGAAGACCAATTTGACACATCACGAAGCCAAATGATTTATAATAGGTTCTAAATTTAGCACAATTTTTACACAATATGACCAGCCCATGAGAGTATGCCGTATTTTACCAACTTCACATTTAATGACCACACAACGATATTATCAATGTTCTTGATTTCTCTAAATAATTGGAATCATTGGGATAAGGAAAAAATTTCCTTCAATTGTCTGTATCTCAAGATTCTTAAAAGCTGGAAGGTTGGTGTCTTCGGCAAAGCTATAATATTACCTATAATTTGAATTGGGTATATAGGCTGTTGAAAGATTTTATGAATTAGTAGTAAGTTTTCTGGTCGAATGTCAGTAATTTCTTGAAAATGCAAATGTTACAGATAGTTTTTGAAATTAACTTCGGGGTTATCAGCATGTTAAGATACACACAATTGAAGAAAATGTGTTACTAACGCCACCTAGTGGATAAATTCATATTCAATGCCTCTACCACCAGATAGTCTTCAATCTGATGAAAAACATTGTCGAAGACACCAATCTTCTAGCTGATAAGGCTCTTGAGGTAGAGAAGAATGATGATTTGTTTTTACTAGCGCCACCAAGCGGATGAATTTCCAATCAGACTTTTCACTGCCAGACAGCCCTTGAACTGCTGATTAGCTTTGCCGCAGACACCAACCTTCCAGCTTTTAAGGATCTTGAGTTACAAACAATTGAAGAAAAATTTTTACTAGCGCCACCTAACGGAAAAAAATTCAATCAGATTCATCACTGCCAGATAGACGATCTGTTGAATAATTTTGTCGAAGACATCAACCTTATAGCTCATTTAGATATTGAGATATCCGTTTGAAACCAATATTGAACCCCTCCTGTCCACGCTTTTTTTGTTGCCAAAAGAAGGGGGAGGGGTCTGGGGGGATGTCTCACACAAGGATTGTAAGACCAACTAACCACATTTACTTAAAAAATTTTGCGCGAATTTTATGTTAATTTTTGTTTTTTTTTTTGTTTTCATTATTTAGAATCAGTTATAATTGTATCTGAATACTTTTTCTTTATAAGTAATTTGAACTTTGAAATGCATTCGAATTTAAACACAAATTTCGGATATTTCATCCTTTTGTTTCGAAAATTTGGCTATAGTGTGACTTATTTTGAAATGCTTATTTTTTGCTGAATTAAATTTTTAATTGTTTTTATTTTGATCTCTTTTGGATAAACTGTTTTCATAATATACCGATATTGAATAAAGATTTAATAAAATACTTTATCAGCTCTCAATCATTTTTATGTTAAACATTTTTTTCGTCACCTCAAGTGTCGGCATAATTTTTCTCTACATAGATATTGTTCATATCAAATGAAAATATTATATTTACATATAAGCATGTTTATATCTCACAAATAATTATTTATCATGGTCTAATCGCTTATCAAAGTGAATCCTGTGACCCAACGATTCTCCCCATTAACAAACATCCCTTCCAGTAACCTTTGTGGAGATGCAGAGGCAAACACGGTCTCCAAATAGCAAATTTTACACACTAACATTCCTTCCCCCAATCCCACCTGACTGCAAGGACGTGGCCGGCGCCGTTATTGACCATGTAAAAATAGAGGCACTGAATTGTGCACATTGAAGAAGATTATGGCCAATCCCAGCCGAACTTCTAGTTGATTCTTTGTGCATTTTCACTGACTTCGGTCAATCACGGAATAGCAACCGTTGATATGTGTAGTCAGTCTTAGCTAAGCTAAGCTAAGCTGTAATTACCATTATTAAACAATAAACAATAATCACAAAAGTGGCTAAGGTGGCTAGAGTCAGTTAAATCCAAACCAATTGAAGAAGGCTTCTAGAACAGGAAAATCAAGTAGGGCTTCTAGGATATTGAATTGAGAAATATCCTAAAGAGCACTCATCAAATGAAATTCTGCCGTTGGCATTGCTTCGCAAATTATTCCATGTGCGATCTTTTGCATTAAAGTCACAATGACAAAACAATTTGCTACACGGGTAAAAATGCGGCACTCTAAAACAGGAGAAAGAGTCATGATTTCGGGAGGAAAGTGTGTTTTCATGTTATGAAAATACACCATGACCAAAAGTCATGAAATCATGAAGCATTTTACCGTAACGCCGGTTGTACGTTACGTTTTCAATTTTTAGCGAAGAAAAATGGCAATTAAAATCCTCAAATCATGAAGCATGTATGCTGGAACCATGAATAAAATGCATGGAAACATAAGCACTATTCATGGATTTAGTGATCTGTCATTTATGATTCCTATTTTTGATACGAAAAGTGGCAATTTCGGTCATGAAATCATGAAGCAGAATCTGATATCATGAACACAGGTCATGAAAACATAAGCACTTTTCATGTTTTCAGATGCCTGTCATTTATGATTCCAATTTTGGTGCTGAAAAGTGGCAAGTTGAGTCATGAAATCATGAAGCAGGATCCCTGAATCATGGACTCAGTTCATGAAAACGAAACATTATACGTCAATTAAGATCCCAGTTTATATTTGCCATTGGTAAACAAATAAAATAAAGATTTAAATTGTTACTGCTTTTGTGCCGATAGTTTCGTAATAAACGCGAACATTCGGTGGCTAGGTTTGTACGCAAAATGTTGTTTCAAGCATCAATTGACTTGGTAAATGGTCCCTGGGCTGGTGGATTGCATGAGTCATGGAACACTCCTCAACAACTCTGCGGATGTGGAAAGTGGAACTGGAACATCCGGCTGCCGAAGGCTTTTTGTGACCTGCTTTGTTATAGTACGTCGGGAATGCATCGCTTCCGAACAGTTAAAATCGCCGACGAGATTTTCAAAAACAAAACTTTTTTTTATAATTTCACAAGAAAAGATCACCGATCGCCATGAAACACGTTAACTAAGGTGAAGAAAGTGACAGTTAGATTTGTGTAACGCCCTGAGCATACGAATTCTTACATAATAGTCACGATTTCATGACTTTTAGTCATGATATCATGAAACATAAAATTTTAGGAAATCATGACTTTTTGTTCATGAATCCGGCAACGGATTTTTTTCCGTGTACAAGTCAATTTTCGCAAGTCAGTTTGAAGCAAATTAATTTGGTGTCCAGTGCATTGAATAGGGAAATAGGCAGCTATGAGAGTATATTTACCTAGCTGTATCAAAAACTTTAGTTGCAAATGACGAAAAAACTTGATTCTAACTCCTCCACATACTCCACCCAGTCGATCATTATGATAAACAAAATGGTTTGGATCTCTTTTGAGTTTCGATCCAGGATATATTTCATGAATAAAAATCACGAAATCAGGATCTCTGTTTCACAAGTTATTCCTAATATCTCAATTATTACAGACCCATTACACTGCGGAACACGGTTTTGTCTCAAGCACCAAAATAACACTATTTACTAAATTAAGGGTTGCTGAGTCCATTGTCGTTTTCAGAAATATCGAGGCACGTCTAGTTTTTGAGATATTGACTGTTGAAAATGCAAAATTTGACTGTTTCAGCCAACTTGCATGCAAGTGTGTCAACTTGTACGGCAATATATTTGCTCAATTTGTCACAGTATTCAAACTTCATGTATAAAACAATAATTATCAACAAAGCTCATAATATTTTCGATGGTAAAATGTTATTTTTTGGTGGTTTAGAAAAGTATTGTATTATGCCATATGAGAAAAACGAAGAAGTTTATATAAAGACTGCAAGCATGTTGAAAAAAATCGATTTAAACTAAATTTTATCGTGAAATTTCAACTGATTTGTATCTAAATTGAAAGTTCAAGTCCTATTTATTATGTTTGGTAGATTATATCACAAAAAAGCTTGATAAATCATACTTTAAATTTCATATAAACATCAATAAAACCAAAGTTTTATACAACTTTGGTGACCTGTAACCACAAATTGTGACGTGCTGGAACATTTCTGAGAACAGCATCAGATTCAGCGACCCAAAATCAACTAGAGACACATAATTTGATCCTTGAGACACGCAAAAATGTCATTTTTGTTACGCTGTGTTACAAATGAATTATAATCAAGTTAAAACATATGTTACAATAAGTGACACCGTAGTGGTTTAATCAATAGAAGCTTGAAAATAATATTTACAGAATACATCAGTGCATACTTCAAATAAGGTAAAATATCACGTTCAAACGAAACACTCTTTTTCCTGGACCCGAACACGTGTGTGTGTCGTTAGCAGGACCCATTGCGGAATTCGTGCTAACTATGACGGAACTTTGGCTGTGCCATTTCAAATAATAAAAAAAGGACCAGCAGCGAACTCGAGCTGTCGAGCTACACGGATAAAAATCTGATTCTGAAATCATGATTTACTAATCATGAAATTGATAAATTGGTTAGGTCATGATAAGACGTTGGCTCATGATTTCTGGAGTCCTAATCATTAGGGGTATTCACTTAAACTCGCGTAAAGCTGTATTCTGCGTAACGTTTGCAATGAAATATTTCACATGAAATGTTCTTCTTCAAAATTTTGAAATGGCAAATGAGCGATGTGTAATCTAGTTGTCTGCTGCAAACATCATTCATTTATTTTATTTGTTTACGTATTTTAGGTGGCCATTTCAATGAAGAACCCATCGTCAAACCTATTCTAGATTACCGAGGGAGATTATAATATTAGGCAAATGGTTGGTTCCACAGAATTGTATCGCAACCGTTCACCAACATGGTTTGTTTTGAGGCAGTTTCATACAATTTCGTTTCCGTCGGAGCGTCTGCTGCAACTTTCAGATCATCGGCATTCATGTAATACTTATTTGGCAAAAAGACAGCCCAGTACTGGGTCAATACGTTGTCGTAGTTTATCTGATGGGTTTCTTCGAAATTGAAATTTTATCACCTATTCCGGCCACAACACTCAAACGCTCATAAGACATCACCTTCTCTTAACCTATAAACGAAGGGTAATACTTAATAAAAACTTCAAATTTGCTTGTTAAGAAAATTGGAGACCAACGGGGATGGGGATAAATGTTGCAATATGTTGCTTTTTCCTCATTTTCCTCAATGTCCACCATTTTTTCCGTTTTCTGCTTCGCAACCAGATTTCATAATGTTTGTTGATTATCATTTGTCTAATATTCATAGCATTCTTAGATCAACAGAGTGCCGAATGACATCATTCTGAAATGTTTCATCGGCAATTTATGCAATGTGATGAAACATTTAGGATAATCAGTTTAGCATGATTTACGCAACACTTTACGCTATTAAGTGAATCCCCCTATTATTTTTCATAAGCGTAATATCCAGAGTGATAACACTAAGCGGTGTGCTATGTATCAACTCATCTACAGTGATACCTCCATGAGTCGATGTTCCATGACTCGATATCGACTCATGGAACCATACTAGAAACAAAATTTTATGGTTACTATGATGGTCCCTTGAAACAGCTTTCCAAAGGATTGCTATTCCATGACTCGATATTTCCATGAGTCGATGGTCCCTTCAATATCGACTCATGGAGGTTTCACTGTATATTAATCTCCAATAAACCAATACGACAAAGTGGTTGTGTGGTAGAGTACGTTGCTTTCTACCACATGGTTCTTGGTTCAAATCTCGTTCTAACATTTTTTTGTCGATCATAAATGGATGCGCGAGTAATGATTTTATGCTTTTGATTCATGATTCCGAATAATCATCAACAAAAACATAACTCTTATGTTGCATCACGACAATCTGACTCATGATATCATGAGTCCAAATAATAATTTTGCAATTCCGATTTCTCCCCGTGTAAGGATGATGGGGAGCGTCGAACTGTAGGTACCCACATTGTAACAACAGTGGCACGTGAAAGTACCGGCGGAAGTATCTCTTCCTGGTATGGATGCTCTGAAATTTTACACAGCAGGTGCAGCAGTCCCCGGAATCCTGAGCCCGTGGAAGGCGAAGTGGATGTTAGTTTGAAAATATTTACTTTTAGCCTTGTGTGTGCGACGAGAACCCTGAAAACCAACTGGGAAGCGGTGCGCTGGTGGTGATGAACGGTGCTTTATTACACTAATAAAATAATTTACTACATTCCTGGCACGATTTCGTAGTCGCTACACGCGGAAATCCTCCGAACTGTGCTGTTTGTTTAGCGCGAAGCACTACCGAGAGGAAAAGCACGTAGGCGAGATGAGAATTTTAGTTAAAGGAAGCTGTTATTCGTGTTTTCCCGCTTTGTGGGTTGGGTTCGGTATGGCACATAGCAAGGATGTACCCAGAAAGGGGTCGTTACCCCCTCCTGGCTGGCCGAAAATCATAACAAATATTAACAGATTTTGTATGAATCCTGGCTACGCCCCCGTAGGAACACCTACAACTGCTGCCTCTGTTGTCTTGTCGGGAACACTGTTTGAGTAGCGGAGATAAATGTAATTCAAACCATTTTGTGGCACTTTGTGAAAAGCTTAAAAGCTTGCAGCGGCGAAAATTTTTGACCTGCGTTTGCGTGGGATCGGAACCGGAACGAGCGGAACGAATGCAGGGAGTTTTGTTGGTTGCTAAATAATGATTTCACTGCACCCAGCTGCAAGTGTTGTAAAGGGTACTTGTACGGTTATGATGAAGCTTTCAACTAGATGTGTTGTGAAGTGGGATATGTTTGTATGCGAAAGATTTAATTACCGTTAACATTGTACATTGTATGTACATTACACAGCTGTAAATTTATCCGTATTGACAACTTGGAATAAAATTGATTTAATTGTTCAACTCGGCTTGAACCGGATTAAATATTGACAACCGAAATCCACCAGAAGCTTAGCACGTAGATTACGGAGCGAATATGAAAAATACAGATTGCTCATAATTCATAAGTCATTATTTTCCATGAAATTTTGAGATTTGCTTACTGTTCGTTGTAATTTCATGTTAGACATTCTTTTAGAACTATTTTATTAATTTAAGATAACATTTTTCCGTAGAAAAGTTAACAGGCCTGTGATTTGTGATGAGTTACGATGAACCAGGGGGTTAAGAAATTCATCATTAGACCCAAGCATTTAGAAGGCCCACTTAGTTACTGAGCATGATTGACCGCCCGCAGATGCTACTCCGGTATTACAAGAACAGCTGCACTTACACAGGGAACCAACAGACGCTACTCGGGATCAGTAGCATCCTCATGTGTAAGTACTGGTGCCCTCATTATTATAATAAACAATAACGGCGCCGGCAGCGTACGAATGCTGGTCAATTTGGGATGGGAGGGAAATGTTGACGTGTTACTTGCTTTATGGAAGCCGAGGAGTCCTCTGCACTCCCACGAGTAAACACTGGGAGGTTATATATATATAGGGGAGGGATTCGTTTTGGTAAACGATAAATATATAATTTTAAATGAATGCGCCTAACCGGATTCGCGATATTATTCGATAAACGCATTGAACGTCGAACAAGTGTTCGTCACTCGCCCTCATAGGAGCAAGCGTCAAGGTCGAAGGATCAAACAACACTCGCAAAATCTCGGAATACTTACTTCCTACAAAGTTGCGGTCTTCAGCAAAGTTCTTCAGCAGTCTTATGGCATTTATTATGTGATTTTTCGTATCCTCAGCAAAGTTGCTCAGAAGCAGCACTTTTTAGAGAGCAATGTATATGTGATCCTAAATACCTAGATAGTTCTTGTCGTCAGCTAATTTGTATTGATTGATGAAATCCATTAGAAGCAGAACACTTTAATGTGTAGCAATAGCGTGCATCTGAAATTAAGTAATTTTGAGCATGTCCTGCTCATGACTACGAACACCTCGAATGTTTGTTACTTCGGGATAAAGTTCGGGTTTGACAACATACTCCGTCAAGTAAATTAATACTTCAATTTAACATTTCCCACATAATTTACGATCTCGCCATTGGTAACCGAGTACGTAGCTTGTTATTTTTAAGCAAATGAAAGAATAAAGATAATCTTTTCCTCATCGCAGTGTTGTTAAATCCATTAGTTTGCGCTGTAACAACAAACTACACACTTGGTTATCAATGGCTTTTAGGACGAGATCATAATTGAACCGAGATTTGATGCTAAACTTCTTGGGGGGTGCTGCAATATTCAACTGGGGTGTTGACATACTAGATGATGCGATTCGTGTACAGTCGAGGATGTATTATACAATTGTTAGCTCGTTTGATGCTTAGGATTACATATTTTTATTTTTTTAGGAACAACGATATGTTAATGTAATTTTTAAACAAACTTTGGATGATTCGTCTCACATATCGTGTTCACATAAACCCTCATTTCTGTTTGAAATACCGTCGGTGGGGGTGAGAACGGGCCGAAAATGCGTATGTCTATTTTTTTTTTGAACGACTTTCACAAATTTGACTTGAAATGTTTTGATGAATATGGGAATACATTCATGGGTAATGCATTTTCAAATGCTAAACAAATAATTGGAATTTGTGTATTTTCCCTTTGAATATAAAACGTAAGAAGATTGGCCCAAGCTCCCACCTTCGAGGGGGTTACATCAACAGAATTGTCTTTCGCCCTTGTTTTATAGAGTTTTATGATATTTTTTTTATGATGGACACGAATGTGAGATTTCAAAATAATGTTCGTCTAACTAAAAGTGAGATTTTCTATGAAACCTTAAATGTTGCAATTTAAAAAAGCCTGATTTCAATGATTTAGTGAAAATAAACTACAAGTTCCAGGAATTTAATTCGATGGTAGCTGTAGAAAACTGCAAGGAATACTATCCTAAAAGTTAATTTTATTATTGTCAATACTTTCTGAGATATTTCACATTATACTTTTAGTGTAATGTAACCCCAAGGCCCAATGTAAACCCGCTCGACGATGGTGAGGGATTCCACGGAGGCATGCAAGTCGATTCTGATCGACCATTTCAAAAATATCTGAAACTTTGCACAGTTTTTCAGTTCCATCTAAATCGTCATTTTCCGATATCAAATCTTCAAGTTGAGTCACGACTAACTTTTCAAAAGGGTGTATGTGGAAATGGTTCAAAAATATTCAAAAAGCTGCACAGCAAAAACGGTTTGTTCGATTGTTAGACAACTAAAGAAACAAAGTTAGACAACTAAATAAAGATTCCAAAAAAAAAATACACACAGTAAAAAAAATCTTTTTTTGCATTAAAAAACATCATTTTTGTCACAAAAACTCAAATATCTCAAAACCCTATCGGAATACCAACGTAATTTTTTTAGGGAAAACGGTCCATTATATTAGCTATCTACCATAAAAATTTGGTGATGGTAAGCCAATAAACAAAAAAGTTATGACATTTCAAATATTTCACAAATTTGACACTTAGTGAAATTTTTTTTTTTTTTTCATTGTTAATTTTTTTTAGGACCGCAGTTTGTTGCTGAATTTTTTGTTAAGGGTACCACATGAGGTTAACAAGTTGTTTTCATGATATTTTATTTAATTATTCATAACTATTATAGCATCTATTAGAAAGTTAGACGCGATCCAGTGTTGTGATCTAAAGTCTTGATAGTGTCATATTTTTTATTGTACGTAACTGAAGAAAAATTCTCTCAATAGTGTTGAAACCTTTTGATAAAAGAAACCTATAAGAAATCTAATATTGAAGACAAAAGCTACAAAAAAAGTTTTCTATACAGGTATAAGACTAGTACCTGCAAAAAGTTTACCTCGTAGAGAACAAGGCGGGTCTATACCCAGGTGATCTAGTATACGTAAAGCAGGTCGGTTTTCTCGGCGCTGGTTTTCTCCACAAAGTTAAAATCTGATTACACCTGGGTATAGACCCGCCTTGGTAGAGAATAGACTTTGTTAATCATATTTGGGAGAAAGCGAGTAACTTCAACAACATCAAAAACATGATAGGTACATACCATGAACATACTCACGAAAAAGCTAAAAATATACTACCACTATGGTTATAAAAGATTTAATTGTAAAATTTTTCTTCAGTCAAGCAAACGACACCGAACTAGTCAGTAAAAACTTAAAAGTGATTTTGTTTATTAAAATCTAACGAGCAACATGAGTAGTCGCTTTCTCAACTGTGCAGGCCGTTTGCAGAAAAAAAGTGTTCGAAAGAGCTACGAAATCTCACCGAAAGCACCATAGATAAACTGAAAGCGGCTGGTTATGCTCCAATGTCTACATTGAATACAAATTTACGCATTTGTACGTCCTGCCGTTTAAACGTTGACAAACGGGCAATCTGTACATCATCGGTGGATCAGGTTGCAGGAAGTTCGAAAACAACAACAACTGAGGAATTACTAGATGCACCGACAACAACTGAGGAGTTACCAGAAGTACCAAGTGCAGATAGTCTTGCCACGGTACCATCAGCGACATCTGTTTCAACAAATCAATCAGAAGATGAGTGCATCCAGAAGGTCAACATCGAACGCTTCAACGAAGGGATAGCTGGAATAAAAGTGACTCCGATTAAATGGACGAAGATGGGTTACGTCAATTATCCCGAGAAAAAATACCGTTAAATCAACGAAGCTGTACGAAGAAACCTCTTCAAATTAGGACCTGAGGATGTGGAAAATACAGACTACGATGAGGTAATTATGAATATGAAGGAAAGGTTCTCGAATCTAGCCACGACAAGGAAAGAAAAAATATTGATTTTGTCGATGCTGCCAAGCTCGTGGTCTATTCAAGACGCCATTGATGAGTTCAAAACAAATAGAAATACAGCAAAAGAGGCAAAACAATTCAAAAATAACTGTCTTGCAACCAAAAATGCTAGGTCGAGTACTTCATTAACGGATGAGACAAAAGAAAAAATAATTCAATATTTTGAAGACGATGAAGTAAGTAGAGCTATGCCTGGCCAAAAAGATTATGTATCTGTAAAAAAAGATGGAAAGCGTCAAGCAATCCAAAAACGATTAATGATGACTACTTTGAAAGAAGCGTATACACGCTTCAAGGAAATTAACGAAAATATTAAGGTAGGTTTTTCCTCATTTGCAAGCCTTCGTCCAAGGCAATGCAAGCTTCTATCCAATTCAGGAACACATAATGTTTGTGTGTGCACAACACACGAAAATATTAACCTAATCTTACATAGTTTGAAAAGAATCAATTTATCAAAGGATATTAAAATGTTAACTGGTAGTATTTTGTGTGAAAATACAACATCAAATTGCTATCTACGATCTTGTTCGGATTGTCCAGATTCTTCATCATTGGAAAATACTTTATTCGCTGAGTTTGAAGAAAATTATATTGATCAGTTATCATTTGAGCAATGGGTGACCACGGATAGGTGTGACCTAGAAACTATCGTAAAACCTGTAGATGAGTTTGTGTCATTTTTTTGCTTAAAATTAGAAAGTTTAATTCCTCACGACTTTATTAAAACAGAGCAATCCCGATTTTTAAAAAATACGAAAAATACATTACAAGATGGTGAATTTTTAGTCATTTGTGATTTTTCTGAAAACTATAGCTTTGTATTGCAAGATGAAGTGCAGTCCCATCACTGGAACGTACAACAAGCTACAATTCATCCATTCGTTATTTATTTCAATGGAAGTACGCAAATTGAACATTTTAGTTTTATTGTAATTTCCGAAGATTTAAGACACGACTCAGTATCTGTAAATTTGTTCATTGCCAAAATGATAAACTTTTTACGCGTTGATAAGGATAAAGAAATCAGAAAGATATATTTCATGTCTGATGGAGCAGCATCGCAGTACAAAAACCGTAAGAATTTTTCGAGCCTATGTCAATTTAAATCAAAGTACGGAATTGATGCAGAATGGCATTTCTTTGCTACGTCACATGGCAAAAGTCCTTGTGATGCTATTGGAGGAACCATAAAGCGCATGGCCACAAGAGCAAGTTTAGCCAAAGAACGTGAGCATCCAATTAAAACTGCAAAAGAACTATTTGATTGGGCGAATCGCAGAAAAGAAGAAGATTTAACAAAATTATCATTTTGTTTTACTACTACTGAAGAGTACGAATTAACGGCATCAGAGCTCAGCGAGCAATATAATAACGCGAAAACGATCCAAGGAACCCAAAAATTTCACTGTTTCATTCCATTGTCAGAAAATAAAATTAAAGCAAAACTATACTCGAACTGTACTGATAATGATGCAAAAGTGTTCGATATTGTAAAAAAAATGAATAACAATAAATAAATAAATAAGTATTAATAAAATGTTTTCATGATCTCATAACGCATACCCAAATCCAAAACTTTTAAAGTTTATATATAACATTTAGAAACTCATCGATCATACCTTAAAAAAAATATCCTGGTAAAAAAAAAAATATTTTCGTGTAATCTGTTAATTCATTTTAATTTGTACATATATACATATACATATAATATTTATACATATACATAATATTTATACATATAATATACATAATACTAATGAATACATGAAAACGACTTGTTTAATTCACGCAAGGCCCTTAACAATAAAATCAGCAACAAACTGCGGTTCCCGTAATAATTTACACCGAAAAAAAAAATTTTTTTTTCTACTAAATGTGAAAATTGTGACATGTTTGAAATGTCATAACTTTTTTGTTTATTGGTTTACCATCACCAAATTTTTATGGTAGATAGCTAATATAATGGACCGTTTTCCCTCAAAAAATTACGTTGGTATTCCGATAGGGTTTTGAGATATTTGAGTTTTTGTGTCAAAAATTATGTATTTTAATGCAAAAAAAATTTTTTTTTACTGTGTGTATTTTTTTTGGAATCTTTATTTAGTTGTCTAACTTTTTTTCTTTAGTTGTCTAACAATCGAACGAACCGTTTTTGCTGTGCAGCTTTTTGAATATTTTTGAACCATTTTCACATACACCCTTTTGAAAAGTTAGTCGTGACTCAACTTGAAGATTTGATATCGGAAAATGACGATTTAGATGGAACTGGAAAACTGTGCAAAGTTTCAGCTCAATAGAAAAAAATGAATTAAAAAATTTACCAAATTTTGGTGCTGTTGCTTGGAATTACTCGGTATGTTATGTATTGGTCATATTAATAGCTCATGAATCCTGACGGGTGCTAAGTAATGTTCTTTATATTGAAACTCTGTTTGTTTGCCGTTACGTTACGTTACAGTCGTAACATTGTTACTTTATTTGAGCATTTAATGCTTTGAGAAAATGTAAATAAAATATAAAGAGAAAAAGCGTTCATCATTTGATTGTAACAAAGTTTTTTTTTTGGTAAACAGGACATACGACACTTCTGCGATTACCACCAATCTAGTCCCAAACTATCCTACAAGTCAATGGTTGCTAATCAGTGAATCAGCTAATCCCCAAGCGCACATTTTAGCGGATCTCATATTATTGATCAATATCGGCGCCTGCGAAGTCCTCAGTTGGGAAGGGATGGAATGTTAGTGTGTAATGATTGTTGCTTCTAGAGACCGAGAATACCTCTGTATCTCCAGTGTTATTAGTGAAGTAGGAAAAAGATCTTTGAGCCACCTTTGGACGGTGATGCAATCCATGGATAAGAAGAAATAAATGTTACTCTTACCTAAAACCGCCGTGAAAAGATATTGATAGAAGATTAAGAAAATGATGTCGACATAATACCTGTAGTGACGAACCATTCAGAGTTTGTTTGCAAATTTCATAAACGTAAAACAAAGTAAAAAAGTGTTACCATAAGCATGAAACGAGCTTACCGTTTGGTTATCCATCCTAGATTAAACACGAATATCTTTTTGCACTTGCACAACGCGAACCGAACACGAGTGATCTTGCTTTCATCGGTGGCCCGAAAATAGATTGCAACAGAATCAAAAGACTACACACTACTCTTACTTTATCAAAATACCTATGAGGTAAGATTGATTGCCTTTCGAGTGAGCCATAGAGAGTTCCAATTAGACGTGTAATCTCAAAAATATGAAAAATCTACGTTTGTATGTGTTTAAAGGTTTTTTTTAATAGAATTTTCGCACTTCTAGCAAAGCTGGAAACTTTGACCTAACCCGGCTATCTAGGGAGCGCATGCTACCCGCATGGCTCTGTGGTTCTCATTCAACGGTCTATTACGGTATATTGCTCTGTACCACGCTACCTCTATTTGACTTGGGCTACAAGTCTGATGTCCCCCTGGAACTACTCCATTGTACTACTTCAGGGGACTGAGGCCTCTACGCGTTTTCGTCACCCCGTTTAGTGTTGTCACTCTGGATGTTACGCTTTATGAAGAATCATGATTATGGCTCCAGGAACCATGATTTCTGGTGTTGATATCATGACCTAACAAAATTATGAATTTCATGACTTGTAAATCATGATTTGGGAATCAGATTTTTTCCCGTGAACTAAAATTGACAATTGGTAATTAGAAATTGCTACAAAGTATCTGAAATGCAACGGCAATGTAATTTGTTTAATTTTTCTAAAATATCACATTTGTTACCAGTGCTACTTGGGTAGCCTACTCCGATGGAGAGTTCCCCGACGGAGGAATATCTCCCGAATACGATAACGTTACGCGTTGTTCATACTCCGTTGTTGACCGGTAAAGTGCCGAAGTCGGACCAGCGATTTCGGTTGAAGGATGGCTTCCGGTTCACTGGCGCTCCGGCGACTCAGGCCGGTGATATGCTCGTACTACTCAGAATAGCCACCGATCTATCCTACTTCGAAAAAGATTTTCCCAGCAGCGGAAGATCTTCCGAACAGATGCTATCCGAGCAGATACCGAGGTCGGCTCTGCCAATCCGGTGGAGGCAAACCAGCCTACTCCGATCGCGCCCGACAGTCTCCTCTCTTCAGCAGACTGACTTGTCGAGTGCCGAGTTCGGTCCGACGATCCCGGTGAGAGGTTGGCTTCTGGTTCATCGGCGCTCCGACGACCCGGCGTCAAGCGCTGTCCTTTGCGTCTCGTTTCGTTGCTCTGCTCGCCAGTAGGCCAGACATCCGCTCGTATTGTGGCGAATCAGAACACGCTGTTTAACTTCTTTCGATTCCGCTTGGTCTGTAGCGCTGCTCCCCAGGCTGGCACACCATATCTTATTAACGATGTTGATACGCCGGCTTCGCTGCCTTCTCGCGTGCATAATCGACATGAATGTTGAACTTCAGCCGATCCGCTAGATTACGCCCAGGTGTTTCAGAGTTCGCTGTGATGATATGGCATGCCCCCCGACTGTAATCTCGCCGATTGTTTTGTTGTTGTTAACTAGTAGCACCTCCGTTTTGTGGTGGGCTATTTTCAGCTTGACCTTTCCATCCAATCTTCGACCAGACCAATGGCCTCCGTTGCCAGCATTTCTACTTCCTCCTGCGTCACGACGACGCATCTTCACCTTAAACCCCTAGATGTATGCAATGCTTGAATGCTTAGTATTCCAAAAACGATTGATTTATGTTGAAACCAATGTTGAAATATAAGAGTCAATCGATTGAGATATATTATTTGATGAATATGTTTTTAGCACAATAAGCCCCAAAATATAATCCAAGACATTTATTAACATTCTATAATCCAATTACAAATGTAACGATGAAATTTACTATGAGTTTGATTACAAAAATTGTAAAAATACTTTTCGCTAAGAGATTGCGACCGAATTTAAGTTCTAGTTCTACACTAAAACCTCAATTTACGAAGTCTTTTTTACGTCAACTCAATTTACGGCAGTTTTTTACGAAGTAAACTCAATTCGCGTTACTTTGTTATACGGAGTGCGTGAATTGAGTTTAGACAATTATGTGAGAAATTATGTAATTGATTGACCTCCGGTTGGAGAGAATCTATGGGTATTTTCAGAAAGGGCACGACGAGAGCATAACGAAAATCGATGTTCGTCGCCATTTTGAAATTCAAAATGGCGACTAAAGGTTTGGATAAAATTGATGAAAACTCGTGCAATAAGGGTATTCTCGGAACGGGCACTACAAGAAGATGACAAAAATCGATATCCGACGTCATTATGAAATCCAAGATGGCGACCTCCAGTTGGAGAAAATCGTTGGAAACCCATGCAACATGGGTATTTTCAGAGTGGGCACGACAAGAGGGTGACGAAAATCAATGTCCGACGCCATTTTAAAATCCAATTCACCAAAACCTCAACTTACGAAGTCTTTATATATATTTCAGGAAGTTTTTGGATGAACTCACTTAGTTACAAAAACTTGGATCTGACAATACAAACAATTCTTCAAAAAATAACAATCTTCTTCCAGTTTTGTGAGATATTCTTCTACATAGAACTGACAAATTGATCTCCATTAATTCATGTAGAATCATATACTCAACCTCCAAAAGCGGGTTACAGTGTCTAATAGGAGACCGCAGGAATGTTCCGCAAATCGATTTTTTGTTCCGATTAATCGATTTTTTGAATCGAGTGAATAAATTTTCTTCATTCGATTTTTTGATTGAAGAGGATAAAATTCATTGAACCAATTTTCTCAGAATTCAACCCCTGTTAATGTATAACCCCGCCTATGAAAGATACCCCGTTTTATAGATCAGAAAATCCCGGATCGCAAATAGAGTCACGAAGAAGAACAGATGCTTCGTGAACAATTTAAGTTCAAAAAGTGCTCTGCGAGCTAAAAAGACTGAAAACCCCTAGTCTGTTGCTTACAAAATTCTCAAGATGTTCATAAGGAATTCAAAAATTCTTCCTGAGATTCGTTAAGGCAATTTTCCAGAATTTCCTCCTAAAAGCCATTCTATGTGTCACGAAAAAGCATTTTTTACGTGTTTGAAATAAATAATTCTACCCATTACTAGTTTTAACCCTATTCATGGATTTCGACCAACTTCGTATAAATGTCCGGAATTCGGAACAAAATTCTTTTAGGCTGAAAAAGGTTCTCTCCTAGCAAGTTATAATTTACTCAAAACCGTTCTGATGTTCTATATGCATTAGTTCAATGTGCAGTACTCTGAAAACATTACTCATATGTACACCGCATTTAATCTCCCAAATTTTTCCATCAACTGCTAAAGCAACACATTCGTTTTCCTGCCCAATGCACACAAAACTTTTCCGCTGCAAAACTTATGAATTCATAATGAACTTGAAAGGAACCAAATCTATTGATTGATTGATCATGGTCGTCAGCGACCGGTACCCACATGCAATATCGAAGGGATCCACACCGAACCACCCCCAACGGTGGGTGGCGTGGGTGAAATCGAACTGCGCCGGCAGGTGATTGGTGTGAAAACGCTTCGCATTAACGGGGTGGTCGCTATGGTGGAAAGTCGAGGGTGCGATGTGGATGACCTCTAGAAGGTGTTGTGGTTTGATTTTCCGATTGGCGCCATGACTGTTTGACAGCAGCTCGTTCCGCACATTCATTAGTATATATAGTATAGAATGGGACGGGGAGCTGCATCAGTAGCATTTGCAAGTTCTAACCGCAGTGGTGTCCAAAATGTTCCGAACATCAGTTGTTGTCGCGTTGGCCTTTTTGGGAGCCGCACTGGCCTACGAGCATCACGGATTTATTAGTGAAGTCAAGCACATCCCGTACAAGTGGTATGGCGGTGGTGGCGAAGGCGGTATGATGGGCGGTTTTGGTGGCTCCGAGGTGAGGAAGAGCATTCGGGTTTGATTGAGTGTGGATCCAATATTAATGCGTTTTCGAAATATGTTCTAGGGCGGCATTGGGATCGGTGGCGGAGAGGAGTACTACAGTTACCCGAAATACAAGTACGAGTACGGAGTGAAGGACTATCACACCGGTGACCACAAGAGCCAATGGGAGATGCGCGATGGGGATGTTGTCAAGGGCGAGTACACCCTGGATGAGGCCGATGGAACCAAGCGTATTGTTGAATATCACGCCGACAGCAAGAACGGTTTCGAAGCCAAGGTCAAGAACATCGGACACGCTATCCATGAAGGCGGCATGGGCGGATACGAAGGTGGTTACTACGGCCATGGTTACAGCTACAGTAAACTGAAGAAGTTCAACTGATTTCTGAAAGCTGCTCTAATTTTCAATTTCCAACCTGGCTTATGCTTTTTTGTGTATAATTTCCCAAACCGAGCTGTGATCTGTACTGAATATGTGCGCTATTCCTCAATAAAAGATTATGATTGAAAATATTTGTCTTCTTTTATTACAATTGAAGCCAGAGCAACAACCATCTTCTTCTTGATTGCAAATATATGTCTGGTTTTCAATTTTTCTCGAACTCCCATGCCAGCATTTAGATACCGTGATACATTTCCCGGGTAATTGGCTTCCACAGAACCACCTCTTCTGCTATCCATTCATATGTATCACCATTTTCCCTCGTCGGTCAGAGTGCCCAGGCCAAAAGGTTCGAGGTTGAAATAATTAATCTCTTTAATCGTACCCGCATTAGATAGCTAGGTAGATAGAAGGACCACCGAGCGGCGGGAAAGGTCTCTCCGATCGCGCTTCCTAGAAACGGATTGACGGGGAAATTCCCTGTTGGCTTTTGCAGATGTACAACAAATTCCGTTCCTTTGCGCCCAGAAGCTCGGATTCTCCAACCGTGTTTCTGGACGGTACAGCTTTCTTCCATTTTAGGACGGTGATTAGATCCGCGTAGATGGAGATCCGTAGCTTATTTGATTTCTGATAATTTCTTGGTTCTAACATGGAATAATTTGACACCTTAAAGACATGCAAAGTTCATGTGTTTGTTAAAGTTGTTAAATGACCTAAACTGAATGCTTTGGTCTTGGAATATATAATGGCGGACGAGAAATCAAAGTGGCAGCCACATTAGTTTTTTTTTTCTATCATCAGACTATAACTAACATCCCGCCCACCTTTGTTTCTGGAAACCATTGTAATTTAGATATTTTTGGAACAGGCTCGATTGGTAGATACATATTGTTATATATATTATTATCATATTATTATTTTTTTACTATAACGATATCTAGCCCACATCTGGTTCATCTCCTAGGTAGAAAATGATGTTTGACGCTATTTTGTAGCTTAATAGATCAATGGGTGCCATTATCTTGCTCTTTTGTTCACTATCTTGTATTCCCATAGATTTTAAGCATTTTCTTGTCGAACCCTTCCCAAAATCACTCATATTGCATAAGGGTTCATTGATTTCCACAAACCAGAAGTGAACACCTGAGCAATTCTCGCTTATCTACCGGTAGTAATGGTTTTTGCTGAAGAAACAATTTGTATGACTTGTATGACTATTTGTATTCAATCATACTCCTGTCTGAAGGGCCAACACGAATAGCGGACCCGTAAGCAGAGACACTTACACGACACCCGTAAGGGACAAAGAATCTCTTTCCATAAGTAAGTTCACACAAACAGTCGTACAATCAAACCCTTGCTTGCCATAAAGACCCAATAGATGGGAAGAAGAGCCCGCCCTCTTTCCGCAAAATGTTTGCGATAAAAAGTTGACAGTTTCAATCTTCCTATCCATCTCGCTTCAATTGTATGCCCTGTTGGATTCTATTATTTTCATTATAGTCAGTTTCAATAGACAATAGCTTGTCGCAAACTGTTTAGGGGTCGTCCATAAATGACGTAGCTTTTTAGAGGGGAGGGGGGTCTTCAAGAATTTGTGACGAAGTGTGACGAGGGGGAGAGAGGGGTCCTAGCTAGTGGACGTAGCATTTTGAATCAAGTCCGTAAAAGAAAGGCACTGAAAAAAATTGCATATAATTATTTTTTTATGAAACTTCTTTTGTTTTACTTACAAACTTTTGAAATTATGATTAAGCTTCAAAACATTCATATGACAAGATTGAAAAAATATCTATGAAACTTTAGATTTTCTTGATAAATGCAATCAAACAGATGTTTTGAAGCTTTAAATAATTATGTGAATACTATACTATATTCGCGTCTAAATTAATAAATTTATAAATAAACAAAATAAGTTTAATGAATTGAATAAAAATCAATGCTCTAACTACTTGGAGTACATATTTTTTGCCATTTGGTAACATGACATAAAGTCAGCCGTTTTAGTTTTATCCATATTTTCATATCCATATTAAAATATGCTCTTCTTGGCAAACATTACGTTTAAAGCAAGATATTTGTTACGTGAATTATGCCTTCAATGTTGCAGGAGATCTCCACCCAATCAACTCATCATTTGTTTTGGTATATCAATACTCTTGATGGAATAGCCTGAACATTAATGAGGAAAATAGATGCGAGTGTTAACAAAATTGCCCTTTCATTAAATTTTGTTAATAATTCGGTAATTTGAAGATTTTTTATTATTCAACGGTTTCATTATATGTTGTGTAAGATTATTTCAGTATGGAAACAATAATAAAAATCAACTGAAATATCAATAGAGATTATTGTATTTGTATAATAATCGCAAAAATTTTCTAAACATTCCAAATATTTCAAGTGTAATCTTTTATGTATCTGGCCACTCTTTGCTAAAATGATTTGAAATTTGATAATACTAACGATGATTCATTTCAAACTAACATCTTTTCTTGAGCATCTTCATTGACATCTATTTCCTAACAACGAATAATTTAAAAAAAAACAATCCTCTAATATAACGAAATACTTGTTCAATATATTATAAAATATATTGGACTTTAACTCGACAGTAACGAGCTTCATCAATCCAATCAATTTTTTTTTCACATTTTTTATAGTAAACTTGTTTTTTTATGGTAAGAACAGCAATAGTAATATAATTTAGTCTATAAGAAATTGAAAGCCAAAACCAAGGAAAATGTTTATTCAAAACTTTTCCAAATTACTTTTGAGCACTACTGTATATCAAACTGTTAGAATAGATTATCCTTTCATTTCATTCAGTAATTAATGCCAAACTTTGTATTGAACTTCTGAATTCCAATTTTTTGTTTCAACCCAAATAAAAAAAATAGCGGGGGGGGGGGGTGTGCTCGATATGCTACGTATTTTCCAGGGGGGAGTACCAGCATTTGTGACAAAATGCTACGAGGGGGGAGGGGGTGTAAAAAATCAGTGAAAAAATGCTACGTCATTTATGGACGGCCCCTTAGCTAGCTGGCGTACGAGGGGTCCACCACTTTGGGAAACCGAAGAGACCACCCTTTAGTTTTAGCATGTACTAGCGATCAGTGTCATAAAATTGGAATTCTAACGATGTGTGCCGATGGCGGCTGGGTTTCAGCGAGAATTGATGTGCTAGTATCCATCGTATTGAGCATTGATCAGTGAGAACTGCGATTATCCCAGTATTGCAGTAAATGTCGCTGATACAAACCGATGCCAAACAATTCTTTCTCAAAACGGCTTTAGCTTTGTAAAAGAAGATGTTGATAAATCTTGATCTCTGTTTTGGAATAATGCAAAGAAAATGCATCTTTCCGTATTCTCAATCCGTCGTATCGTTTTCATTTCTGTCGCAATAAGTTTCCCGATTCGTCTCACAACTTACGGCTTACTGTGATATATTGAGTGGTCAAAACACAACATATCAACGCTGCAATTAAATATTTTACCAGAGTATATAGATCTACGGGCATCTCCCTCCATTCCTTCAGCATAATGGAATATACTTATTTCCTTTCAAATTCATTGTTCGTCATCAGAACTCAGCCCAAACATATAAACACAATTCCTTTTGACCGTACAATTATGGGATTTGATCACAGTACAGCGAAAACAACACAATCAAAGGAACCGTATTTTCACGTCGAGCATCGCGCACACATTGATGCGCACAAGCTTTTATTTCTCAGTACGACGGATTGAACTTTCTTTACATTCTCAATTTTACGCGGTGGGTGAGGAAATTTCATAAAATTTCGTGAATTATAGAAGTTTTACGGCGTGTGATTGGAATGAAATCCTTCAGTGAAGAAGTACGAAGGTTTTCCATGGTGAAAATAAGTGCCTGGCGAAGTAAGTCACACAGGGGGGCGGGAAGAAACTTGTGTCGATCGTAACGCATTTCTCTCAAATCGTGTTCGTCCATGCGATTTCAGTAAAAAAGAACAAAGTGGATAATTGAACTGAAATTATTCAGTGAAATACAGTAGTTTTATTGCATTTTTGGTGTACAAGTGTACAAATCATGACAGCTTTACAAAAATACACTTGGAAAATTAATCTATGTTGCAGGTAATTTGGAATATCCGCCGTAGTAGAACATTTTAAGTTTGCTACGACGAATAATAGCGCTTACGACGAAGTAGAACGAAACCTTATGAGTGTTTTTGGGAAAATGATCTGAAATTACCTGGAGGCTTTGTATGTGCGAAATTTCACTTATAAGATGGCGAAAAGGCCTTCTACGTACAAAAGTTAAATTATGATAACAAATGTTGATTTGACAGCTGCTACGGATTGATTCGACTTACTTTGTGCGAGTGTACGGGATGAAACAAAATGTATACATGAACCCAGGAAAAGAGCGTTTTATGCGAGGAAACTTATCAATCTGACGATTTTATCCATCGTGTTTTGCGGGTTTGATGTAAGTTGTATGAATTAACGAGTTATTACGTGAACTTTGATGCGACTTCTGGTTGTTTGGGGAGTAATTTACACAGGGATTACTAGGAAAAAGTTTTCTAGGCACTACTCCAGTGTTTAATCCAGAGATTTTTCCTCTAATTCTAACTCGAGAACACCTTTGAAAATTTTCTTCAATAGTTCCAAGAAGATCCTCAAAGCTTTACTCCACATTTTTTGAAGGAATTCGTTTAGAAATTTTGTGCAGAAAACTTATAAGAACTCCTCCAGCTTTACTTTTGCTGGAGTTGCTAAAAGAATTCGTCCACGGAATATTCCAGTAAAATCTATTCAAAACTCCTCCGGGAATTTTTTAAGCAATCAACAAGAGATTTCTCATGAATTTCTTACAGACATTTCTCGTTGAATTTCGGCAGGGACCTTCGTTAGCCGAGTGGTTAGAGTCCGCGGTTACAAAGCAAAGCCATACTGAAGGTGTCTGGGTTCGATTCCCGGTCGGTCCAGGATCTATTGGTAATGGAAAATATCATCGTACTCAACGTACCTGCCACACGATATACGAATGCGAAAATTGCAACTTTGGCAAAGAAAGCTCTCATTTAATAACTGTGGAAATGCTCATTAAACACTAAGCCGAAAAGCAGGCTCTGTCCGAATGAGGATGCAATGTCAAGAAGAAGAAGATCATTATAAGCAATAAGTTCACTAGATAACTAGCTATAATTCGTTGTTGTTTTCCGAAATCAAATAGTTGTTGATAAAATGTATATGTTTTTGACGATATGTTCTTTCTAAAAATGATTGTAAGCTTTTGTAGACAAAGGATTTTTCGAAGGATTTTTTTTTTCATGAATTGAGTGGGGTTATAAAGTTTTAATGGATGTAACAGTCACAATTTTCAACATAAGACTCAAGTTGGTTTTTATTCTAGTGCTTGAAAGGATTGCTTCGATGTTGGTAAATATGATTTGAATTTCATGTGAAGCCTGACGATTAAAACGAAGCCAACAGATATTTTTTGAATTAATTAACTCATTACGCGTGGTAATGATGGACAAATTATTGGTGAAATTATGAAAAAAATCCACGTGCTCGGCTGCGATTTGAACCCAGGACTCTTGTATGCTAGACGAGCGTTTTACCAACTAAGCTACCGAGCCACTTAGTGACCCAATAACTGAGTTGGTTACAAGTTTAGAATTCAAATCCTCACAGATCACGCAGACCCCTTTCATTTTTTTAGAAACAAAAACTCACAAAAAAAGAGAAGTAACCATACAAACTTACTGGTATTCAATATATATACATGGTATACGAATAATTCCAAAGAATTTGCTCCATCAAATTTGCTATATTTTCTCGTTTTTGGAAATTTCCCGGGATCCCGGGATTTCCCGGGACATGGCAATTTTATTTCCCGTTTCCCGGGAAGTCGAATCCCGGGAAAATTGCAAACTCTAGGTGGGATGTCAAGAGTAATTTCTTTGGTAATCCTTAGAAAATTTTCAGATATAATTGATGAATTAAATTCTTGGAGAATGTCTGTAAATGCTTAGTGAATTCCAGAATCTGTATCAGTTATATTATACAGCATTGGTAAAAATTTTACCAGATACTGCGGTTATACTAATGATAATAAACATTTTTAGAGTTAGTATTAGTAAGGAACTTTGGGCAAATACCCGAATCTATTTCTAAGGATTTGCATACAGCAGCGCCGTTATTGTTTGTTAGGATGCTACTGATCCCGAGTAGCGTCTGTTGGTTCCCTGTGTAAGTACAGCTGTTCTTGCAATAACGGAGTAGCATCTGCGGGCGGTCAATCATGCTCATGCTCATGCTCATGCTAAGGATTTGCATACAGCAGCATTTAACGGCAAGTTCCAAAAAGAAACTGAAACCATTTTAAAATTGAATTATGGCGGACACATTGAAATTTGTTGATGGAAATCTTTCGAAATATGACGATTTCCGAAAATATAATACCGGAAAATATGGAAGTAAATGTACTAAAAAACTACTTCTTAAAAGCTCATTTGAAAAATAGTAGAAATCCTAGATATTGGCATAACTTTAAAATACAAACAAATAGCTTTAGGAAATTTAAAAATATGACTGCATAAAATGTTCCATTTTTTAATCAACAATAATTAATAATGCAGATTAAAAAAAATAAGGTTTTTTTACCAACTTTGCAAATGAATAGTGGGCATTTTTTTAAATTATCGGACAGGTTTGGGCCGGAGGTTCTCCGATTTGAATGAAATTTTCACCAGAGGTAGATCTCATGGATACATGACCAAAAGTGAAATTCAAAAAAATTATAGTGGCCTATTTTCTCGGAAAACTCTAGATGAATTTTCACGATTTCCCTATATACCTTAAACTTTAAAAATTCATATCTCCTGAACTATGCATCGTAGAACAAAAGTCTTTTAGTGAAATCGAAAGGAAATTTCCTCAGCAATCTATTAAAAATATAAAAAGAAAAACATTTCCCAGATAATTTTTCACCATGGAGAAAATTGTCGGAAAAATAGCGGAAAAACTATCGTCTGTATCATGAAAAATTTTCGAAAAAATATTGTTTGTTTCATCAATCCATACTCTAACTTTCGTCCATAGACGCCAAAGTGGTATCTTTTACCGTTTAGGCGACAGAACTGAAAAACCGATAACCACCCGCACGCTTCCCATAGGAAAATGTGTTCTATTGTGGGCCGCATAACCGTGCGCTAACGGCGGCAGTAATTTACACGCATTGTAAGTGTAACGCAGTAAACCATCCTTCCCTTTCCAGTCAGAAGAAGCTTTTTGTCAATCGGAGCACTCTCCATTGGTCTGTTTGGTGTTTTGTATGTCCTTTATACGTAACCTTTACTATTGATACTAACAGTCTTTAATTGAAAACGATCCTAACATTTAATAATATTGGTAATGATATAGGTAATAGGTACTGATCCTCAGTATCATATAGTTGCCAAGAAAAAGGGATAATTATGCAAACATAAAGTGCTATTTGTAATTTACTTGCTTTTTCAAATTTTGTACAATTTATCGAATGATTAGATAATGAACTAAAAGCGCGCGAATAAATTTTCAGTTTTGTTTTCTATTCAAAATGATATGTTTGATATAAATTCTGATTGTTGCTTGGAAGAATATATGTGCATGTATATAATATCAATCAACCGTATAACATTCAGGGACGCCATCTATTGTTCCATTGATGGCTGTTGTGGAATATTCCACTGCCAGTCAGCGTGCAGCCTCTACAGTTGGCACCAACCCAACAGTGCACCTAGCTGTATTGAGAAGCGAACGCGCGTAATGAATAATTATTGTATGTTTTGTCAGTCCGCATTGTGCGCCAATTAACTTGTAAGAATGTATTTTCTCTCGTTTTTCCACCGAGTAGGCATGCTGCCTCTCAGTGGCAATAAATCTATTAAAGTGAAAGTCGTTCGTTTGATTTGTCGTCCGTTGTATCGTAAAAGACACAATGTAGGAAAGACGTCCTGGCCGAAACAATATATTTACAATAATTTATTCAATATACAGTATATATACAATATATTGATAAGTTTTCAAAGAGAGTGGATCTTTAGATTTGATCCTTTAAACGTTAGCATAACGATTGATTGTAACAAGAACTTCCCGTGCGGCTCCCATAGAAGCTGTTAGCTGATAAAGGGCTCACAAAACACCCAACAGACCAATGGAGAGTGCTCCGATTGACAAAAAGCTTCTTCTGACTGGAAAGGGAAGGATGGTTTACTGCGTTACACTTACAATGCGTGTAAATTACTGCCGCCGTTGGCGCACGGTTATGCGGCCCACAATAGAACACATTTTCCTATGGGAAGCGTGCGGGTGGTTATCGGTTTTTCAGTTCTGTCGCCTAAACGGTAAAAGATACCACTTTGGCGTCTATGGACGAAAGTTAGAGTATGGATTGATGAAACAAAAAATATTTTTTCGAAAATTTTTCATGATACAGACGATAGTTTTTCCGCCATTTTTCCGACAATTTTCTCCATGGTGAAAAATTATCTGGGAAATGTTTTTCTTTTTATATTTTTAATAGATTGCTGAGGAAACTTCCTTTCGATTTCACTTAAAGACTTTTGTTCTACGATGCATAGTTCAGGAGATATGAATTTTTAAAGTTTAAGGTATATAGGGAAATCGCGAAAATTCATCTAGAGTTTTCCGAGAAAATAGGCCACTATAATTTTTTTGAATTTCACTTTTGGTCATGTATCCACGAGATCTACCTCTGGTGAAAATTTCATCCAAATCGGAGAACCTCCGGCCCAAATCTTCCGATAATAAAAAAACCCCCTAGTCTTTCAATGAACCATTTAAAAAAAAGCCGAATTTCCGCTCAACTAAACGTAATTTGACCATTGTCATTGTCAAATGACGAAAATGTTCTAAAGTCATTCGACCAAATGTCCATTCGACCAAATGTCCCTTCGACCTAACGTCATTCGATCAAAGGTAATTCGACGAAACGTCCTTAAGCCGCTAGGTATAGACCCCTTCGTAGCTGAAACTCATTATCGATGCTTTTCCGCAATTATATCTCAGAACGATATACGTTTTGCGAAGTACATGTTCAATGTCTTTACTTATACATTTGGAAAACTATTGTCCGAATGCCTATTTTGGACCCTCCCGGGGCCATAATTATGGGATTTTTCCTATTCACGAATGTTTACAAATTTGACTTTTCCTATTATAAACCCTCCATTTGATTCCCATGCTATCCGGCTCGCTGCCGACGTGCCTATTGTGGACCCACCTGGAAATGCTAATTTTGGATCCGTTTGGGTGGTTTCATTTCCAAACCTGCTCAAATATCTGTATTTATGCGCCTTAAACCAATTATTTTGCCTGAAACTGCTGACCAACAATGCAATCGAAGTTCCCCAGTGGATGTTCCAATGAATATAATTGCTTTGAGTGTTATTTTCGTGGTTTTCTGTAGGGGGTCCATAATATGCAAAGGGTCCATAACCGGCATCGACCCCCTAGACAACTAAGAAAGTCGACTTCGAGCGGCGTCTTCTGCAAAGTTGTTCAATAGGTTAAGGTCTTTCATTTTTCGAGCAAGTTGATTCAGAAATTTGTCACCAGGTGGCGCTAGTGTGCCTGAAACTTTTGTTTTATAGATTCTGCAGGTGCTAGATCAGTTAGATAGATGGTGTCTTCGAAAAGTTTTTCACTGGTTAGGGTCTTGAAATATCTGCAAAACAAAAATTTCATGCTCACTAGGGCCGTCTAATGACAAAACTTCGAATATCTCAGCACAAACAATGAAAGACCTTGAGCTATTAAACAATTTTGCTGAAAACGCCATATTTCCCAGTGGTCTTGCTGCAGAAATTTCCTCAAAACAAAAGATTTATGTCCACTGGCGATAATGATAGCCTTTGATACACTGAACAAGTTAGTGGTTGGCACCATGTTTCTTAATAATCAAGATTCGGAGATATTTGCAAAACAAAGTTTGATCATCACTAGTACTTAGATCTTGAGCTACTGAAAAACGTTTCCAACTACGCCATCTTTCCAAGTGGTCAGGATCTAGAGATATTTTCAAAATAAAATTTTTATTCATACTAGCGCTACCTTCTGGCAAAACTTTGAATCTCATTGCATTTATAACAATAGCGCTTGAGCTACTGAGCAACTTTGCCGAAGACGCCGTCTTTATCAATTGCCAGGACCTGAGATATAATACAAAAACAAAATTTAGATGCTCTTTAGCGCCCCCTGGTGGCAGAATTCCGCATCCCAATGACCACCACATGTTAGCTCTTTTCTGCTGAACAATCAATTTTGCTAAACATCATGATCTTCGAATCAAAAATTGTTTGCTCACTTGTGCCGCTTGGTGACAAATTTCGAATCTACAGGGCAACAATATGAAAGTGCTACTGAACAACTTTGCCGAAGACACCAACCTTCCAAACTATCAGGATCTTTGAATATCTTTCTTTGCAACATATTGAATAGGATTACAACGAGTTTTCCTAACCGGAAGTCGTCATCTTGCTACCGTTCCGTCGCATTCCGTTGCATTCCAAAGTGGCGGTGGACATCAGAATCATCTTAAATCGTTGATCAATTTTGTTGGATACATGGATTTTCTATGTCGTAAACTTAACAAGATATTCTATGTGGGAATCAATTAACTGAAACCCCATAAGGCCAGTAGCTCTATCTACGCGGTTCTCTACCACAAGGAAATCTCCGGAAGGTTTCGAAACATTGAAACCGCGTAGATGAAGTACGTCCTACTTCGGAGGCTAGCTGTAGTTCGTTCGCCAGTCGTTGGCCGACCGACAGCGTGTGGGCGACATTGACTGCCCGGAAGGCCACAGCTGTAGGAATAGTTCAAATGACAAATCATCCGGTAAAATGGGAATGCTGTGTGCCAAAATCTAACCCATAAAATCTGGTCTTGGGTTCGCTTTCAATATCCTGTTCTTGTCATGTGGCGACGAGTGGGTTCGGTATCCTTAAGTGAATCGAGAAATTCAACTTATTGTATGCTGGCATGTATTTTGACACGTGTGCTTCTTTAAAGGTATACAAAGGGAATGAAATTACTCCCGCTGTAGTAAACAGCATATTCCAGTTCACAAATTATTCGATAATTAAGAATATCACCTTAATTCACACACCATTACTAACAACTGTGTTTTGTCCTTATCCAAATCCCCATTACCAAATGTGCAAACTATCTCTTTAACCATCCGACCCGACAACCACAGACTTTTACATTGCACCCAGCAGGACACCGGACACGTACTCCAAAATTAGAGAATGTCCCCGAGAACCTCTTCGACCTTCTGTCCCGATCCACCCCGTCCCCCTTCTTTATCGTACGCCCACTCGAAACAAGACAAACATCCTTGTGGAAAACGCCAGCAGATTTGAATACAATGCGAACGTGTTAGGATGTGAAGAACGAGCTTTTAGCTGTCGTCTCTCTTCATGGCTATGGCTTCAATAAGGACGATGACGACGACGACCATCCATGGGGGCTAAACGCACCGCTGCCATACATATTCCACACAGTGCACTTGAAAGCCCATCGTGAGAAGTACATGCACTGTTCTATCCATTGCCTCCCCCGCAAAGTTTACGAGGAAGATAGTGATGGTACCAGCTAAATCAACAAACGCCGTAGAAATGGGAACCACACCAAGGAGAGCGGTGGGCAGGCTACCACTAGTAGTCGATTGTAATGTGTGTCTGTAGCAGGGGTTTTCACGCTTGGATTTGCAGAGCATTTTGTTATCGGTGAACGATATGTGCAATTCTCATGGACACCAGGACGCCATCGGCACACATCGTTAGAATTCCAATTTTATGTCACTAATCGTATATGTTAAAACTAAAAAATTTTCTCAAATTGGTTGAACCCTCCTGGCATCGAGGGCTAAACAATTTGCGTAAAAAGCCCATTATTTGATGAGGCTTAAGTATTTCTTCGCGTGATATGTTTCATAGAACACATAGCAAACTTAATGGCATCGGAATGATATAGCTTTCATTTGAAGCTAACGCGCATAGCTCGTTCTGAATTCTGAGAACACAATCAGACAGCTGAGAAAAAACTGCGTAATATAGGCTACAAAAAATAGGTGAGCAATGATATTAACCCTATGAAATGAACGATTTAAATCATGTTCTACGAGTTTGAAGTGTATGACGAGTGCATTCAATGCAAACATCATTTTTCGTTTTTAATCGTTGACGATTTCGTCGAGTCAAGTAAAGAATACAAATTTTATTTTGAGTGAAATAATCTGGCGGCCATCTTGGATTTTGACGCCATCTTGAGTTTAAGGCCGCACGGGACGTCATCATAATCACCCTATCCATTTCAAGAAGCAAATCTCAAGAACCACTCCATATATCGATGCGAAAATGTATCACTATGATTCTATATATGTAGTGCACAACCCGATAAATTTTCAGCTTCATGGGTTCACTAAAACTCGAGATTTGCTTCCACAAAGTTTTGATGATTATTGTTAGAGTGAGACGAAAGATAGGGAAAATAACACGGTCTCCCGTGTCCCCTTAAGAGGTAGAATAGTTTTTCACCTTATTAGTACTTATTGAGTTTTAAGGCTACCGTAACGCTTACTCTTCTTGTTCTTATTTTTCCTAGCGTTACGTCTTTAATGGAACCGAACCTGTTTCTCAGCTTCTTGCCATTTGCTCCAAGCGAAATGTGAGACATTCAAACCACCTTCTTGTTTGAGCACATACTAGCGATCAGTGTGGCGGCCTGATTTCAACGAGAATCGCTTACAGACTGGACTCGGAAAAAATGAGACACACAAAAATGATCATCAAAAATTCATTGTGAAACGGATACTTCTCAAGTTTTCAGCGATTAAATAACTATATATTAGCCATGTTTTGGCATAATTTATTCATTGAATTTCCCAAGCTGAATATTCGTACATTTCTCTTAACACTGCTCATGAGACCTTGGGCGAAATTGTGTAAGAAACACAATTTCTCCCAGTTTTTCTTCAAAGCTTCATCGGTTTTGAATGGTTTTCCGCTTTTCTTCAATTTCTTCTTCATTATCGCCTAAAACTTTTCAATCGGACGAAGTTCTGGTGTATTTGGCGGGTTCACCTCATTCGGGACCACATTGTCGCACTTTGCTTCGTACCAATCAATTACACGCTTGGTGTAATGGCATGAAGCGAGATCCGGCCAGAACAGCGTGAGAACACGATGAGAGCGGAGGAAGGGCAGCAAGCGCTTCTGCAAGCATTCCTCTCGATGAATCTGCCCGTTTATGATGCCGCGTTGTAACGAACGTCCGCACTCGCTGATCGCCTACCACGACTCGAGGCCGGGGATTTATTTGGTGTCCTCCTTGGTTTAGGGACAAAATGTCAAAAGACAAAACGTCGAAACCTAAAACGTCGAATGCCAAAACGTCGAATCCCAAAACGTCGAAAGGGACAAAACGTCGAAAGCAGTGCTTTTTGTAGCAAATGTTTGTTGCTAGCGTTGCTAATGAAAAAATGGTTGCGACGCAAACGGCGTTGGTAGCAGCAAAATTTTCAATTTTCATCATAGCAAGCATAGAATACATATTCAGTAAAATGTCAATCTTGCATCCATTTCTGACCTAAGACAAAACGAGTTAGGTCAAAGTACAAAAATGAAACCAATTACCTGTCAAAAAAGACCACTTCTCATTGGTCGTTTTGGAAAAGGCCTACTTTTACATCGTTGAGTTGGATTGCAAGAGGGAACTTTGTTACTAGCCTGGCCGTGTTGCTAGTTCATAAATTAAAATTTTTATCAAAAGTTTGAAAATTTTCCATGACATCTTTTTGTTTCAAATCTATTCATATTCGATCTTTAGCTTACCGCATGTGCTCTTACAACGCTAAAATTATTTAAAAATACACAATTGAAAGCAATTCAATGGAAATTGTGTTAATTTTCTCTAAAAATATCGCTCGTTTTGTATACAAACCTGATTTTCAAATAAGCTAGCAACTTCTATTGCACTATATGAATCAATCGGGCAAGGAACAACAAAACTATGAGTCTTAATATTTATATTAGTTCACAAGATTTGCTTAAAAATGATACTGGTAGCACTGGCTTTTGTATCGTCAAGGTTATCGACTAAAAATTAACAGGGCAGTCTTGGTTGAGCTGCCACGTCCTGTCCTAGTTTCTGACGAGCGATGCAGTACTTCGAAGTTGAAGCCTAAAATATTTTGACTGCATCTGATGTAATGAAGGTGATGAATGTCATAATGAAGAAATATTCAAAGAGGTAAGGCAACATTCATATGTGATGAAAAGAGATGATAAAGAAATATCATAGCTTAAGTGATGAGAAAGATTATCTCTGGACTAACATCAACAGATGGAAAAAATCTCCTTAGCGCATTATTTATTTTGGCTACTTCTCGTGGGTGAACAAAAGCTATTTTCAATAAAGCACTATGCATCAGAACGTGTGAATATCAGCAATTACGTACCGTTAGAGCGTAACAGTTTCGTTACATCCTATCCAATAAGATCTACTTACCTTAATAAACTAAAATAAGTATTGCACATTAAATTTGTAAAGATTTTGCAGGTTAAAAATTTCTGTTGATTGCTAGTGTATTATTTATTCTTATAAAATACACTCATTCTTTCAACAAACTGGTGCCATATATTTCATTAAATTTTCAACTGGGGTTTTGAGCTTTAGAAAATTCTTTTTCTTAATAAAATACTCATTCTTTTATCAAAAAAGTACAATTGCATCGATTTGTCTATTTGCTAAGGAGAACCGATATTCTGTACCAGGATATCCAGCAAGTTTTAAATTTGTGCTAGTGAATTGACTTCTATACATATATTGACATTTCCTACGCATAAATTGTGTTATTCCAAATACCTGCCAGAAAGGAATCACCCGTAATTGCCGTAGTAGGTCTTACCTCCACGCCGGTTGGTAATCGAAAGAGGAGGAATTGATATTTTCTGCCTGCATGTGCCTACTGCGATGGTACTCATATTGAGTGCCATACACTGGAAGTCAAGCTCAGAGTACACTGATTATAATTAACCCTTTCGCACCCACACATAAATGTTTATAGTTTTATCGTGAAAACACAAAGAAGTACGAACTATGCTATTTTTTGATTTTTTTTCTTCAAAACATGTCGCAACCATCATTCAATGTTATACTGAAACTAGCACTTTGTGTATGAGACCCCAATATTTGTTTAAAAACCTGAAGATAATACAAAGAATCTAACTGTTCAAAGTTCTTTGCTAAGTATTTGGATTGGACGCTACATTTTTATCGATTTTTTTACATATTTCTTATTGATCGAATCAAGATCGTCGACCTGGTTTGTTACAAATACTCCCTTTTTTTTTCTTTCGACGTCATGTCGAAGTTTTATATTTTCGACCTTTTGGCATTTGACATTTTGACTTTCGACGTTTTGTCCTTTCGACGTTTTGCATTCAACGTTTTGGCTTTCGACATTTTGTCTTTTGACGTCTTGTCACCCAACCGTCCTCCTTGATGTATGTCTCGTCGTCCATGACGAGATAGCCTGGCTTGATCAGCCACTCACGGTACAGCTTCCGCGCACGCAACTTGGCCACGCTTCCAGCGCGCCGCTTTATTAAGAGTAGTCCTTGATCTTTCGACCTTGACGCTTGCTCCAGCGGGGGCGGGCGATGAGGGCAGGATCACACATGTCGCGCGTCGGTCGAGTAAAGTGAAAAAGTGCCGCGTTCGATTAGTGCTTTTTGATCCTTCGACCTTGACGCTTGCTCCTAGGCAGTGCGTCAAGAAAGCCCGAGCAGTCGTCAGTTGTTTTCCCTCTTGGGTCGCGCGCTTATTTTCTCTGAGTGCTTTTATATATGACTACAGTTAATCGTACAACGTTGGAAAGTAAATAAGATTTTTCAACAAACTATGAATGGTTCGTCACTGTGAGTGTTGACATAAACTCTGATTCATGATTTTTTATGTTTACCAATTTTTTTTTCAAAACACCCCTTTTTTAGCTGTACTTTTGTAATAAAAAAAAACTTTGAATGGTTCGACACTACAAGTGTAGACTTGCGAAAGGTTCACTTTATTCAACAAACTTTGGATGGTTCGCCACTGTAAGTGTCGGCATAAGAATAAGAGTGTTCTATGATGTTCCAGCCAATCGAGTTTTTTTGTTTTTTTTTTCAAGTAAGTAAAATATAATAACACTTACTTTCGTCCTGACAGCTGTAGGAATGTTACATTTAGGTATTTGTTCAACAAAGTTTGAATGGTTTGTCACCTCAAGTGTCGGCATAATTTTCATCGACATAGAAATTGTTCATATCAAATGAAAATATTATATTTACATATAAGCATGTTCATATCTCACAAATAATTATTTATCATGGTATAATCGCTTATCAAAGTGAATCATGTGACCCAACGATCCTTCCCATTAACAAACATTCTTCCCAGTAACCTTTGTGGAGATGCAGAGCCAAACACGGTCTCCAAATAGCAAAGCAAACACACTAACATTCCTTCCCCCAATCCCACCTGACTGCAAGGACGTGGCCGGCGCCGTTATTGACCCTGTATAAATAGAGTCACTGAATTATGCACACTGAAGAAGATTGGCCAATCCCAGCCGAACTTCTATTTGATTCTTTGTACATTTCACTGACTTCGGTCAATCACGGAATAGCAACCATTGATATGTGTAGTCAGTCTAAGCTAAGCTTCCAGCGCCCAAACACCCAAAACAAAGTATCACATTTTTTCGAGTCCAATCTTCATACATACACCCATTCCAATCTTATTTGCTGTACTACATAAATGAGAGAACTTTTGTTTATAACGTAACGCAAACATGTTATTTGTTTTGTTTGAGCCGTTATACTTGATTCTAACTTTTCCCTGCCATTGATAGTTGTTTAATTAGATTAAATAATCGATCAGATTTGTTTTAGAATTCATGTAAGGCCTCAAAAAGTTGTGCAAAATTTAAAAGCGATCGGTTGCATTTTCAGTATGTGAATCGTGATGGAATTCTGTTCAAATTCAAAAAGGGAAAACCTGCTCTTTTGTTTTCGTTCTTAAAAAAAATTACAGAAGTTTTGTCTAGAATGCGTCTAACAACTTTGCCGAAAAAAATTAAGTGCAATAATCAATCGCAGAAAAGTTACAGCCCTCCAAATATTGGTGGTTTGACAGGTTGGACTTGAATCACTTCATGTTAGTTAGCCTCAATGCATTCCTAAACATACACAAATACTCATAAGCTATCCTCAATAACCTTTAATGACGATCTGACTTAAGGTCCTTGACGGATTATATGCCAGATCACTGGTAAATTTCATGGCAAACTAATGGCGGGTTTCTAGGCAAATCGAACTTCTTTACACATTTTTCGTAACATTCAATAAATATCCAGCCAAATTGAAGTCGCATGACACTTAACGTAATAATTCGTTTATTTATACAAATTACATCACAACTGCACTACATGGTGGATGAAATTGTTTGATTGATGATTTTTGCCGCATAAAACAAAATAAACCATGCTTTCTGGAACCAGTTTAACGGAAATGGTCATATTTCTGAAGATTTTCAACCAATCTCAATGCGTCCGGTGGCATTCAACTTTCTATTAGTTCTAGTTTCTAGGAAAATTGCAAACATCTATCTAAATTTACACCACACAAAAATACAAGCGACAGAAAAAATGACATTCGGACATGACTTCAGAAAATCCGGAACATCTCCGGTGTCCAGTGGCCAATATGCATGGCCAAGAAAGTTCCTAAAACTGGACCGAATTTGCCGTCGACTGCTTTCAGCTGCATCCAATTTCATCCATTTTTCATAAAGTTATAAGCATTTGAATTTGGGCAAAATTTTGCCTATCCCTGTAATTTCTGGCTACGCCACCGCATCATATAAATCAAACAACAAAAAAAGATAATGTTTAAGTTCTTTTAAGGAAGATTTCAATTTTTTTGTTAGTGATTCGATTATCCGGAGGATTCGATTATCCGGAGTGAAAAAAAATCGATACTCCGGATAATCGAGTCCGACCTGTACAACTTTTTTTAAATTTATTTGGATTGTGGTTTTTGGCCGCCCTCCATCCCCCATCATGGTTCATGGACGACCCCCCACTTGTTTTAGAAAATTTTCAATATATTTCTTCAAGATTTTAAAAGCGATTCTTACATGAATTTTCTCCAAGCAATCCCTGGCTTTTGTAATTGATTAGGTTTTATACACAGATCTTACCAGAAATTGCAACAAAATCATTCTTCAAATATTTTGCTTGAAATTAATGGTATATATTATTGAAGAACTTCTTCATCCATTGATCCAGAGAACGGGGTTGGTGGTCTAATGGCTACCGCTTCTGCTGGCCATGTCTTTATTCATTGATCCAGAAATTAATTTAATGAAATTGTCTTACTTTCTCTTAAAACGCTCTCCCGAGATTTCTTTAGGAGTGATTGCTGAAATCAACAGTTAGTTATTTAAGAACCTTGAAGTTATTTTGAGAACCTTTTTATTAGGAGATATTTCTGAAGTTTCTGTGCGCATTTATCGAAAGATTTCTTCAGATAGTTTTGTGTTTTTTTGTTGAAGAAATCACTCCAGACATCTTTTCGAAGTTGTTAAAGGGATTCTTACGCTCTGTTGTCCATCTAGCTAGAAAACCTCTGGCATGCTGCATTGTCCCGTTGTCACCCATATTAAAAGCCCGTGCATGATGCAGGCGAATGCGAGTTATCGTCGTCGTTCGGTGGTTTGTCGGTGGCTTTTAAAAGTGCCTTCTGCAGTAACTATATCACCCTAAAGAGTTCACACAATGCCTTGCAATGCAATGGGTCTCGTACAGCAGCAATAGCAGAAACAGCAACAAGATGGGTGGTGTATTCTTGAGAACGAATGGACAAAAACCGGAAATTGGGTGTATGGTGGTAACCGATGGGTAGTGCAGTGGTCTCCATCGTTCTTATGTGTACGTCTGCAGGGCTGGTAGCGAGTTATTTTTTAGTGACATGCTCATTATTTTCAACCTAACTACTTAAAGGCTACTATTTGCAACAAAAAGTCACTTTTTCATAAATGCCGTACACTATTTTAAAGACCTGAATAAAATAAACTACTTTCACAAATTTATTGCGCCAGATAGCAGATATCTTCAGTGATTCTGGAATTTATTTATAAGTTTTCGAATTCTCGATTTCGACAGAAATACCATCGGAACTTGTGAAATAGAATTACACATTTTGTTAGAGCTACAATAAAAGTACTTCTACAAAATCTATTCAAAATGTTTTCTCAAACTACTTCAGAAATATTAAAAGCATTTTCATACACTTTTACAAATATGTTTGCAATAAAAGCAAATTCCAGACACTAAACTTTGTATGGGAAACATTTCAAACGAAACTTTTCAATTTTTGACGTTCAAAAGTTCTCACTTTCGTGACTCGTTTTAATGAGCACTTTCCATAGATATTTATGAACATATAAAATGTCCAACCGTCTTAAAAAAAATCGGAATAAGAATCGTGAAAAGTACACCCATTTCTATTTATTTGAAACTATTCATGATGGGGAATCAAAATCATTACTCATCATTTGAAAGTGAAGTGTTTTGGAGGTGCGATTACTTATCTAACATCGATCGAATCTAACAGAATGATCTATTTTATATGCTTTTTGATGAGTTATACTTTATTGAGGCACATTTTAATCACTACTTTGGTCATTTAAGTCACTAAAGCCACTTTTATTTTAATGCCTGGCCGCTACCAGCCCTGGCGCCCAACTACGGTAGTGCGTTATACTATTTGCTACCACCATTACTACCATTGCCAGCCACCACCATTGCATTGGCTGCTACTACTGATGTGGTAAGCCATAAATCATAGGGAGCTTAGTTATTTGTTTTCACCCTGTTTGCTACTGGCTGCAAATTGTTCGCAATGTGTCTCTCTTTCTCGAAAGTGGAAAATCGTCCTTCCCACAGCCAATTCGGAATGGAAGATTCAACACGGAATGGGGTGCTGCTGGGCGGGGAAGAGGAGGGAAAACAACAACCATCAACGCTTAAGTGGTACATTTCCTTATTGCCAAATAGTTTGTTGCCTTGATTAAGGGGGTTGAAGTTTCGGGGGTAGTTATGGCGCTTGTTTTTGGCTGGTTCGTGGAAGTTATGCTCTCAAGAAATGCTTTCGTTTTGTTAGTAATTAAACGTTCGCATCAAGAACATAAATTAAATTTATTGCTGTCTGTATTGAACTTAATATTAATATTTATTTAGTCTCGTACAGTTATCTCCATGCTGTCTCCTCTAAACGCTGCTATGAGTAATAATGGAACGAATGCTGAAAAGATCATAAATTTTGATGGAATTACAGGGAAATGCAAGAACTTCATACAAGAACTTTTTTTCTATTTTGTATAACATTATTGACTTACTAGAAACTTTAAACCCTTCAAAGATGGCTAGTTGACATTGCTTCTTATCCCTTCCGGGGAATATTTATACCTTAATAATTAAGTTTCTGTTTTAACGCTCAAAAATTATTTGTTCTCTACATGATGTGTTAACTCTTCTTCTACTGATGGGGTGAAAACTTACGCCGCAAGGATCCAAAAAAAGAAGGAAGTTTAACTTTGAACATTTACGAAAATGACAGTTCGAAGCGATTTTAATTTTTTTTTTCAGCAATGGAACCGGACACTATTGAATATTGATGTTCATTTTTATGTTTTTTGAATAGATGCCTCTATCCAAAGGCACTTCCTACTTTTTTTTTTTTTTTTTGAAAAAAGCACTTTTTCACAAATTCAACAAAAACAAATCGCTTTATGACATGTGGTTTTTTCGACAATAATTTGTTTGTTTCAGTGTAGTGAACATGTTTGAGCAGAAATTGAAACTTTTGATTACACTCAAAATTTCTTTTGCCTAAAATTTCGCGAATCCCCTATTTTTTGGACCCGTTTGCCTGTAACTCAAAATTCAAAGCGATGACATATAGTTATTTTTACATGAAATTGATTTTTACATGCTTGTGATCATGTTCGAGTAAAAAAATAAATCTCCGATTACACTCAAAATTGTTTTTTTTTTTTTCAGAAAACCACACAAGAAACGTAATTCCTGAGCTTTTTTGTCTGTCAATCAAAAGTGCAGGCTATGATATGTAGTTTCTCGGCATGAATCTACTTTTAGAAGTCAAATAAAGATGTTTGAGCAGAAATTGAAATATTTGATTACATTCAAAATTTTTTTTACCTAAAATACTATGTAAATTTTTTGGAATAATAATCCATGCGTTGAACTATAGTTTTTTCGGCATGAAATTGATTTTTATTCTATTTTTTTTTTTTGTCATAGGTGATGTCGTTTTCTTGTAAAACTCACTAGTTTCATTTAGTGTGATATCAAATGGCATCGGTGACCAACGCAAATCACTTTAACCATACTTGACGCCGCTATTGTGGATATTTAGCTTAAATTTTCTGTCAGTACATTTTTAAATTTTACTGTCATTTTGTACTTCCGAACTCGTCCATCACAGCAGCTGTGCCAGAAGTGCTTTGAAGTCAACCCTTCTACTGTACGAATCGTCCCGCCAGCAGTACATCCTGGCATTAAACATGGTGACTACAAGGCTGAACGTTTTTCGCAAGTTTCGTCCTTTCGCTGACTTGTGGCTATGCCACCCACTCTCCTACGCCCCATGCATGCCGGCCAGGAAGCGACGCTTCCGGGAATCTTTCTTCCTGTTGCCGGGTGAAACAAATTTCAAATTCTTTCATGTAATATATTTTAAATATTTTCCTGATTTGAATACGTAATGCCCGTGCCAGTAGTGGTGCTGCAAAACACAAGCTCGTAAAGCATCCTGTGCATGAGCCTGGGAGAAATGTCATCCTCATGGTTGTCGTTCTTCGGTATCTTCGTTAGCTCTTGACGTTGCTGGCGGTTGGAACGTTTCCTGGAAAAAAGTGCATTCCCATGGTTGTTTTATTTTCCAAGGACTACTCCATCGTTGTACCGCTGTGGGATTACTTGTAACTTTGGTTCCATATAGTGAAGGGATTTGCCATGGTGCTGTTTACATACTTACCTACCTACGCTAAGGAGTTCTGAGATAGAGGACATCATGTTATGTAATTTTGGAATCATAGCATATGGATATACTTCTGTGAGATTCAATTGACAATATTGGTCCTGAATGGGTATCAGAATAACGAATTTACCGATAACATATTTCAAGCAACGAGAGCGAAAAGAGTGAAAAACGCTGCAAATCAAGAGAAAAGTTTTGCCGAAAAGGCAATAAACACTGCGGAACATGTTTTTGTCTCAAGCACCAAAATACTGCTATTTACTAAATACTTACCAAAATACTGCTACTTTACGAATCCACTGCCGTTTTCATAAATATCATAGCACGTCTAGTTTTTGAGATATTGACTGTTGAAAATGCAAAATTTGACTATTTCATCCAACTTGCATGCAAGTTTGCCAGCTTGCATGGCAATTCATTCGCTTAATTTGCCACAGAATTCAAACTTCATGAGTATAATAAATATTATCAACAAAGTTCGTAATACTTTCGATGCTATAACGTTATTTTTATGATGGTTCCAAAAAGTATTGCATTTTGCCATGTAAGAGAAACGAAGAATTTTGTATAGATTGCATGTTGGAAAAATCAAATTAATCTTGCAATTTCTATCAAATTGTATCTGAAATGAAACTTAAAGTTACATTTTGCATATTTGGTGGAAAAGATCACTAAAAAGTTTGTTAAATCACACTTTAAATGTCATGTAAACATCAAAGTAAACAGTGTTTTATACAATTTTGACGACCTGTAGCTGAAAATTGTGACGTGCTGGAACATTTCTGAGAACGGCATCAGATACAGCAACCCCAAATCTACTAGAAATACATAATTTGATGCTTCTTCTTCTTTCTGGCGTTACGTCCCAACTGGGACAGAGCCTGCTTCTCAGCTTCCACAGTTATTAACTGAGAGCTTTCTTTGCCAATTGACCATTTTTGCATGTGTATATCGTATGGCAGGTACGAAGATACTCTATGCCCTGGGAATCGATAAAATTTCCAACCCGAAAAGATCCTTGACCAGTGGGATTCGAACCCACGATTCTCAGCCTGGTCCTGCTGAATAGTTGCGCGTTTACCGCTACGGCTATATGGGCCTCATCCTTGATACTTGAGACACGCAGAAATGTATTTTTTGTTACGCTGTGTAATCGTTTCAAGTACCGTCGTTGGGGGTGACAATGGGTCAAAAAGGGATATGTACGATTTATTTATTGAGTAACTATCGCAAATTAACTCCAATTAACTTCGAATTTGTACTGTACTAATGTACTTTGATGGTACATTAACAACTGTTCAAAAAATTAAAGAAAAATATTTATTCACAGCGGCACCACAAGTGAATGAAAAATGACCCAATCTCACCCCATAGAGGGGGTGACATTGGGTCACTGTAATTAAAATAACTTGTTTTTGAAAAAATGATTTCAAAACCATTCACAACTGAAAAATATTGATGAAATACGATGCAAACAAAACGAAAAGATATCTAAGATGTTTGACAAGTATGATAAACCCACTTAAAAGAACGATTATACCAAAAAATTGAAGAGCTTTGAGAATAAATATATAAACCCAACATTAATCATTAAGTTTACATAAATTTTCTTGTTTTTTCCATCAAATTGGTTTTCAAAGTCTCATCCCCATTGCCATAAAGCCTATTCAGGTTTCCCAAAGGTGTACTGAAACAGTGATTATTTTAAACCTTCGCAAATATTTAAATTTCGGTGCGACATTCCATGATCAATACGTTTCAGCAGATGTTGACGTCATAATCCCCGGTATTTCAGCTATCCAACTCATTTGTACTTCCGTGAGATGTTTCTATAATATGAAAACACTAATAAAATATTGAATTTGAAATTGAATTGAAGAAAAAATTCATTTACTAAAATTTTACGATGTTGCTGCGCACGAAAAACAGTTGCTGGTTTGAGAAGTTGTCAGGATGCGTTGAATTGTTATTCAATGCACGGAATACTCAAGTAGACTTGTTTGATGTTTCAGAGATGCTGTATTTAGAAATAATAAACAAATCTTGGGCTGCAAAATGGTGAGTCGACAATCAGGAAGGAGCGTCCAACACAGCTCTGGTCCTCACAAGTTCCTACCTCGCGCTTCCACGGGTCAAATGATGACAAAGACCGCCAGCTAAGGGTTGCGTACTTAGCTGGTAGTGCAGCCTGGGCACTGTTGTCCTTCTGACATCAGCTAGAGTGAGGAGGTGCGTTCTGAGCGTCTGTACACCAGGAGGTGCGGCTCAAACAGCGTCTGTTCTGGTATCCAGCGGCTGAGTACGAAACGCTGTATCACGTCAGCTACACCTAAGATGGCAGTCCCATCAACGTGATGTAGGTAGCGCGACCCCGGTAAGGTAGCATACCGAATTCATTATCCACCACGAAAAATGGAGAAAGAAGAAGAAACGAACGTTATTTTCGGCAACCGACCTGGCAACGAAATAAGGACTATGATTGGAAACTCGGTACCTGGAACGTCAGGACCTTAAATGAACCTGGACGAGTGAGCCTTTTGGCTCGTGAATTGCGAAAAGTTGGCGTGTGCGTGGCTGCTATTCAGGAAGTGCGTTGGCTAAGATCTGGAGAACGTGAATTCAGAGCGGTAGATCCCGTCGCTAACACCGCTTTCAAATACAACATCTATTACAGCGGTGGCGATAAAGCTGAACACGGAGTCGGTTTCATAGTGATCGGGAAGCAGATGAAGCGCGTTATTAGGTGGAGGCCGATCAACAAGCGGATCTGCGTATTGAGGATTCGGGGCAAGTTCTTCAACTACAGCCTGATCAACGTATATGCACCGACTAACGACAAACCCGATGACGTGAAGGACGCGTTTTACGAATGTCTAGACAAGACCTATGGAGAATGCCCAAAACACGACGTGAAAATTGTCATCGGCGACGCTAATGCGCAGGTCGGAAAAGAAGACTTCTTCCGCCCTATCATTGGTAAAGAGAGCCTTCACTCTGTTACCAACGACAACGGCCTACGTTTAGTGAACTTTGCTGCCACCAGGGGGATGGCCATCAGTAGCACTTACTTTGCACGCAAGGATATCCGCAAGCACACCTGGCAACACCCAAATGGCGAACTTTGCAACCAAATCGACCATGTTCTGGTAGACGGCCGACATTTTTCCGACGTCATCGATGTTAGAACTTTCAGGGGTCCTAATATCGACTCAGACCACTATCTCGTTGTAAGCAAAATTCGAGCGCGATTATCAACCGTCTCGAGTTCTAGAAATCGACAATCGTTGCGTTTCAATATCCAACGCCTGTCAGCAGATGGTGTAGCAGCGGACTACCATCAAAAGCTCGACGAGCGGATTAGCGAAATCGACGAAAGCGTCAACCTCAGCGATCTGTGGGAGTCAGTCCACGGAGCAGTGAGCACAGTAGCGCGAGAAGTGGTAGGTACTGCTCAACGAAGACCAAGGAACGGTTGGTTCGACGAGGAGTGCCAGAGAATGACGAACGAGAAGAACATGGCTAGAAGCCGGATGCTGGTGTCTGGTACCCGTCAGAGCAGAGAGCGGTACAAGGAAGCAAGGGCAGCCGAAAAACGGATCCATCGCAGAAAGAAAAAGGAGCATGAAGAGGCAGTAATTACTCAGGCGCAAGAAGCTATGGAAGAGAATAACATGCGACGGTTCTACGAGTCCGTAAATGGTGTGCGGAGAAAAACAGCGCCGTCTCCCGCCATGTGCAACGACCGCGAAGGAAACTTGCTGACGGATAAGACAATGGTGGCCGCCAGGTGGAAAGAGTACTTTGAGTCATTGTTGAATGGAAATAATGGAAGTGGATCTGGTAGCAGAATTCATATCGATGACGATGGACAGGCTGTGGAACCTCCAACGCTAGATGAGGTAAAAAAAGCTATCAATGGGCTGAAGAACAACAAGGCTGCTGGGAAGGACGAGCTCCCGGCCGAACTTCTCAAACACGGAAGCGAGCAGCTGCACGAACTCCTTCACCGTATCATATCGAGGATATGGGAGGAAGAACAAATGCCTACTAGTTGGTTGGAAGGTCTCATTTCCCCTTTGTACAAGAAAGGGCATCGACTGGAATGCGCCAATTACCGAGGGATAACACTCCTTAATTCGGCGTACAAAATCATGTCTGGAGTTCTGTTCAACAGATTGAGACCGTATGAGGAGTCCTTTGTCGGCGAATACCAAGCTGGTTTTCGAGAGGGCCGATCAACGACGGATCAAATGTTTACCCTGCGTCAAATCCTAGATAAATTCCGGGAGTACAACTTGCAGACTCATCATCTGTTTGTAGATTTCAAAGCAGCGTACGATTCAGTGAAGAGAAACGAGTTGTGGCAAATTATGTCCGAACATGGCTTTCCGGCGAAGCTGATTAGACTGATTCGTGCAACGCTTGATGGATCAAAATCAAGTGTGCGGGTGGTGGACGAGATTTCATCATCGTTCGTAACCTTAGATGGATTGAAACAGGGTGACGCTCTTTCTAACTTGCTGTTTAACATAGCGCTCGAAGGTGCTATCAGGAGAGCCGGTGTGCAGAGAAGCGGTACCATTATCACACGTTCTCATATGCTCCTTGGCTTCGCGGACGATATCGACATCATCGGGATTGACCGTCGGGCAGTGGAAGAGGTGTTCGTGCCTTTCAAGAGGGAGACAGCGAGAATCGGGCTCACGATCGACACCACAAAAACGAAGTACATGATAGCTGGTGGTCAACGTGGGTCCGGACGTGTTAGTGGTAGCGAAATGGTGCTAGGTGGTGATAAGTTTGAAGTGGTGGAAGAATTTGTGTATCTTGGAACACTAGTGACATGCGATAATGATGTTACCCGCGAGGTGAAAAGACGTATTGCAGCTGCGAGTCGGGCTTTCTACGGGCTCCGTAACCAACTGAAGTCCCGTAGCCTGCAAACGAAAACAAAACTCGCGTTATACAAGACACTGATCCTTCCGGTTGTCCTTTATGGCCATGAATCATGGACATTGAAGGAAGTCGACCGGAGAGCTTTCGGGGTGTTTGAACGTAAAGTGCTGCGAACAATACTCGGCGGTAAACTAGAAAACGGCATCTGGCGGCGTCGCATGAATCACGAGTTGTACCAAGTGTATAAAGAGGTGGATATTGTCAAGCGCATAAAACACGGCAGGCTGCGTTGGGCTGGTCACGTTGCCCGTATGCCGGAAGAACGACAAGCAAAGATAATATTCAACAGAGAACCCGGACGAGGCCGCCGACTTCGTGGTAGGCCGCGCACACGATGGCTTTTTGCGGTTGAGGAGGACTTAAGGGCACTTAACGTTCAGGGCGACTGGAAGCGATTGGCCCAGGACCGAGCCCAGTGGAGAAGACTCATCCATTCGGTGCAGATTCATCGTTGCGAATTGTAGCCCATCAAGTATCAAGTAAGTAAACAAATCTTAATGAAAAAAGAGAACACCCGACACCGTAAAATGTCAAAAAAGGGGACTTGTGATTTCATTCACTATAGTTCTTACTTGACCCAATCTCACCCCCATTTTAATGTTTTAGACACCGTACCGAAAAAAATATAATTTTTTGTGGAAAAATCAAATAGATTCTGGAAAATACATGTGAAGTGTAATGAAAAGACTTCCAACTTTCTACTAATATAATCATAGACGTTAAAGTACATGCGTGATACTTTGCACAGGAGAAAATTGTAAATTTTATCTAGTTTCAATATACAAGTTTATCGATATAGTAAACAAAAACTACTATTTCTAAAAATGTATATTGTGATGAATTACGTGTAATTATATGTTCCCTGACATATGAATTACAAATTTTAATAATCTCAGCGTTATTGGCTGAAATATTTCATGTATCATATTTTTCCGTTTTGACCCAATCTCACCCCCTAGACCCATTGTCACCCCCATCGACGGTACTAAATAATTCAAACCTTTGTAACTTTTTGCATTAACTCCAATCGATATGATGTCTTCGACAAAGTTGTTGGGCATATGATTCAAAATTTAGCAGCTCATAAAACAACATGACATTTTGGTCGATTTCAAATCACGACCGAAAAAGAAACTTCTAGTTAAAAGCTTTCAAACGTTTTTTACGCACGTTGGAATTGTAGTTTGAACAAGAAAAGAATTGATTAAATTCGGAAAATCCATTTGTGAATTCTAAAAGAACTAAAAGATAAAAAAATGTTAAATAAAAAAACGTACTCAACACTCTGACTTGAACTTGAGTATTGTTTAATTTAATTGATTTATTCTAATCGTCATATAGGGTTTCCCAGAAAGTATTGGCACGACTTTGCCTACTGCCTTCTCAAGTTGAACGCAATGAATTTGACATATTTTATTCTTGCACTTGTCAACAGCAGATTTTGAAATATAAGCGATTCCTTTTTCTACCTGTTTGTTGATGTCATCACATTTCCAGAAGCTCCTCTTATTAGTTTTGCACAAATTGAGTTGAATCGGAGCAACTTTGGTGTAGGAAATTGGCACTAGGTCTTAAAGTACGTACAATGAAATTAGGAAACAAATATTTATTATTGATCATAAGATGAATCATCAGACAATCACTTATTTTATAGAAATAATAAACTTAAGTATATGAAATAAGAAACTTCCAATTTCAGTTGTGGTCCTTATATTATCCTATATCCTTATATCCTTATAAAAGGTCCTTATATTTACGTTAAAACATGTTAAAATCTGGTTTTCCCTATCCAAAAGTTTAGATATTTGGCATTAGTAAATTTGAAATGAATCAGTTTTATTTATATTGGAAATACCTGAACAGCTATGTTTCCGTGAAATTACCTTATGTGGAAAAAAAAACTAGTGATTCTTCAGAATTTTCCATTCTTGTAAAATGTTTTCTAGCAAAGTCAAAAAAAGTATTGAACAAAAATTCTTGAGAAATATCTTAAACACAATTTATTTGAACTCGGATCATTGAAGTGTTTTGATAAAAACGTTCACATCCTGATACGTTCTAAAAAACACAAAAGTAGGGTCTGTGTTGGCTAGATAAGAATTGATTTCCTTAAATAAAATAAAAACTCAATGTGAATGGTTATATTTTTGACAAGCAGTTTTCAAAATTACCCAAGAAAAAAAAATTATATATTAATTTGTTTAAAAAAATATTACTATTATTGTTATAAGTGTCGCGCCCATAGTTTCAGGGCAACCCTATAAATAGCGCAGGGTTATCAAAACAGTTGATTTTTCTTGAGTTGTTCTGATTTTATTTCAAACCACTTTGATCTATTATTTCCCAGGTTTCTCAGGATTCGCATTGATAGTAAGCAATTCAATTATTTTTAGCTATCACGACTATCTATTAGCTATCAATTCCTACAAATTTTATTCTTCTTGACAACATTTGAAGCTCGAACTTCAGTAGTATAGAGCCGTGATCATTGTAACGAATAATTACTTCTACCTACAATACAATTCAACTGATGTATGCGGAAAATTTATCCAACTTTAAGGTGAAGATAAACCGAAGGAATATCTCAAATTTTCAAGAGCACAAATCTGGAGAACCGAACTAATCGATTAAGTTTTCTGCTCAAACGGATGATTGGTTCTCCAGATTTGTGCTTGAAAATTTGAGATGTGGCTTCGATTCATCTTCACCTTAACGGCATCGAAAAAACTTCTTATTTTACAGAAACCGAAGCGCCGTCATAAACTTTAAAGGAGAAAAAACTAACATGTTTAAAAAAGCATTCGAGAGCATAACGATCTTTTCATTTAAAACTTTTTGGCCGGGAAAAGTTGTCGATAACAAATTGTTTTTTCAAGGAGCTGTGTAGTGCCAATTACAACTTATTGAAGTATAATTAAGCTAAGGATAAAACTCTTGCATTACTTTAGGAACAACATATCAAATGAGAAAACGCCGAATGCCGAAACGTCGAAAATGATAAAACGTCGAAAGGACAAAACTTCGAAAGCGGTAAATTTTCAACATTGTTTTCCAGATTTTGTTTTTTTACTTCATGTTGGATGAAATAAGCTTTGAATAATGTTTGGTACATAGTGAATAATGTATCCTTTCGAAAGAGAATCATTCCTCAATGAAATTTTACTTTCCTTTCAATTATCTTTTTTCGACGTTTTGTCCTTTCGATGTTTTGGCAATCGGAGTTTGCAAATTCGAAGTTGCCACCTAACCAACTGCACTAGGTGTCATGTTAAACTTTTCTTAAATCTCAATCGTCTAATGCATGTAGGAATGCGGTTTCTAATATCATTATTTCGATAATGATAATCATGTAGAGAATTATGGCTTAATCAGAACACGAAAATAGAAAAGGCAAATATCCCTCCCGTAGAATTATCTGACTACCGTGTGTAACATATTCTTCCCACGCTTGCTTGAACTTCCCGTTCTAGTAAGACAACTATACCGCACACAAAAGTTGAGCTATATGGAAAAAGCCTCAATTTTTCAGGCACTTTTAACATTTACCGTTTACTGGATCTGCGAAACCGACCTACTACGGGCTTCAGCATAAATGGTAGTCATTCAGTCCAGTGCAAACATTATTCTAAAAATAACGCAACGAGTTTAGTTTATTAAATTGATTTACAAAATTATTATTTTTTTATTTGTTTATCTTTCTGACAGCACTATCTTTACTAAGTTCATTAAGTTTAGGCCAAAGCTAAAGAAACACTATTAGTTTTAGTACAGATAAACTCTGCCGCTTATAATCCTACCTCCTGATTTGATATCCATTTCTTTGTGACGCTGGAAGAGCTTGGAAGTCTTGCGGCGGGAATAGTGAATTGTGGTTCTTCTCTACATGCTTTTTAAGTCAGAAATTTCCATATATGTTCCGTATATATAAATGTTCCGTAGTTGATTCAATTTTGTTCGATTTGTACCTACCCAATTATCAAAGTTACCCCAAAACAGAAAACCGACTTTCGATTATATGAAAAATTATATATCCATTCAGAATAAATCTTTTGGCAATCTATCAGCTGCAATCGATAGTTAGGATGTCAGTACTTGTTTTAAAAATATAAATTATTATTCTTTGAAACAGCATGCATAAACATTCAAGTTTTCTTCGAAAAAACTATCAAAGTTACCCCATTTTACGTTACTTGAAAAGGGAAGGACATGATTTTGAGCTATTGAAAGAAGGATAAATTCCTGAAAATGCATTATTTTTTTTTTGCCTTACATTGAATTAGAAGAATAATTTATGAATCATTCACTATCTAAGTTAAAATTTAAAAAATCTTAAATATTTCGAGTTTTATTATTGAGTGAAATTAGTCTGCACACTACTTTCGGATGGCTTTCTCAGTCTGGAAGTCGAAAAACGATATTTTTTACATTCCTGACATTTCGGCCGATGACATCGAACACACTAAATAGCTCAGTTATAACAGGCAGGCATGATAGAGGGCTCTTCGTCGCCAATCAGTCGACTATTTATAACGCGAGTTTTACTATATTATGTTTTATGTTTTCAGCTGCTAAAATTGCACTTCGAGAATATGCGGAAAATCCCATCCCTCATTCATTTGGATTGAAGTGCAATTCTTACCGGTTCGGGTCAATCACGGAGTAGCAACCGGTGTGCTGGAACACACATATTATCAAACTTGCATGAACCTCCGATCTTTTTTCACTAAAAGTTAGCCTTTATAGTCAAGAAAAGCTTGTGGAATATTAAAAAAATCTTTCATCGGCAAAAAATTGAAAAAAGTCGATTTTTGTATTTTTATCCTTCTTCATAGGAGAATATTAGAGTTACACTAATTTTGATGCATTGCAATAGCTCAAAGACTTATTTGATATACCTTGATCACGAATCGATTACAAGACGTTTCAAATTTAGCCAATTGGTGACCAGTCCATGGTGGTATGCCGTTTATTAACGACATCGCATTTTTACATAAATTTATTAAGGTAAACATACTACAACTTATCAAGTTTCAATCAATGTTTCCTATTCTACAGAATAATTGAAATCATTGGAGTTCGTTATTGAACATGAAGCTTTTTTAAGATAACAGACAATTGTATAATTACATGCAACCATTAAAATAAACCGCCATAATTTTGTATGGTGTGTTCACATCTAGCTGGTCTTGTTATTCACATTTGTTTTGCTTGAAAGATGGAGGAAGATTCTACGTAAACCTGTATACGGTATGTCTACATCCAAAACAAGAACGCATACAAATATTGTAAAATATCGTCACATATACAGGGTTTATACAGAAAATGTAAGATGTAAAAAAAAAAAACTATGATAGTCTTATATTTCTTGTATGAGTAACAATATAATATAATACTTGTAAAGTTGTCATGCAGATTTAAATGGAAATCTTGCAGCCGCTGGTTGGGTGCGTTTGCTAAAACCTCACATCATTAACGTATCCCTAGTTACATTCATATACTTAAAACTAAATACATACCATCAAACGGGGTAACTTTGATAGTTTTTTTTAGAGAAAATCTAAATATTTTATTTTTTATTTGTAAAACAAGCACTGGTTTGTTAGTTATCGATTGCACATAAAAGATTGCATAACGGTTCGATCTTAATGAATCTATAGTTTTTCATATAATCGAAAGTCAGTTTTTGGTAATGGGGTAACATTGATAATGAGTAGATAAGCACATGAAAATCCAAAACAAACTATTGTTTGACATCATCACAGTTTGAATTGGATTGGAGAATGTTAACCTTCCAGTCGTCGCGCGGTTTGCCACCGTCTGAACCACCACGCTGCTGTTGGGAACGAAGAGCGAGGTTTTTCCACCAGTGTTGTACAGAATACAACAGCACGACGACTGAAGTGTTAAAAGAGAAACTGGATTAGATTTTATCAATTAAAGTACAGAATTTATTGAACAAGAAACATCTTTAAAACGGTTTTCAGTCAAAACAAACATGATAAACACCATCATAAATTGATAATAATGGGTATAAAAGTATATCTCTGAATAGATATCTATCGATAATCATGTTTCGACATTGAATCCACCATAAATTAATCGTTTTTGGAACATGAATGAGTATAAATCGAATGAATCCCGTAAAGTACATGAGACGTTGCATACCTCTAGGCTTTTAATGTTATATGGGAATTTTTGACTTTGATTACGAAAATGATTCCAAATTGTAAAACTGTTTTTCCCTATGAGGTTTGATACCGGATTCATGTTCTACTATAGCTAGGCCATCAAGCATACGTACCGAACTCATTATAGTTTCATGAAATAGTGATAGTAAAACAGATTGTTTGTGAGCGTTTTGAAAGTACCAAAATCTCATCATTTTTAAATATTCGAATGTAAAGCCTCAAATACTCTCGATTGGCACGAAAACAGCTCAGAGGTGAAGTGTCACATTGATACCCCTTAGTTTCGTATTCGTTTTGCTTAACTGAATAACATAATTTTTGTTATTTTGTTTAGTACGTTGCGGATCCCACACTATCAAAGTTAGCCGCATTTTCAAAGATACCTCGTTTTACGATACTAAAATGTATGTGTCCATGTTGGATATTGAAATTGTTGTGTCTATTTCGCAAAATTTGCCCCCTCCATAAGTGCGAAGTCTTGAATAAAAGTGCTGAACTACGTTGGATCGATTTGTCATCGTCGCCACATTTATTATTCATCCTATGACAAATAATTGGAGTGATGACATAATGTCGATCCGAAGTAATCCAGCCCTTTTACTCAAAATCAGGCACTTCAAACCCCAAATATAATGTGCGCATTGCATTTGAGTAGATTAGTGACAGCACAAAACTTGTATCACGATGAGCTTGAGACCACATTAAGGCTATATAAGCCGTTTACTGTTAATCATGTTATAGTGAACCCTCTCTCAAGACTTTTGCGCGTATAAGCACATGAATACAGCCTATACTGCCATGTGTATCCATTTCTGGGAATTCCTATTCTGATTAGAAAACTTTACCGTATACGTAAAATATTACTTATTTGATTCAGAAAGAAGAATACAAAGCGTTCGTATGAGCTTTTCTGAAGTGAAAAGTGAAATTTCCATTATATAAAATACGGCATACCACCATGGGCTGGTCATATTGTGTGAGTGTATGTAGGAAATGATGCTTAATTTAAAACATCTAAGAATTCATTCATGTTAAAGATATGTCAAATTGATCATTAAGCCGTTAAAAGTCATCATATTAGTGTATCTCTAATATTCTCCTATGAACTCATATATGGGAGAAGGGTAAAAATACAAAAATCGTCTTTTTCCAATTTTTTGCCGATGAAAGATTTTTTAATATTCTGCAAGCTTCTTTTGACTATCAAGGCTAACTTTTAGTGAAAAAAGATAGGAGGTTCATGCAAGTTTGATAATATGTGTGTTCCAGCACACCGTGTGACATGTACAGTCAGTCTATGCTATGCTCTATGCTATGCTATTATGTTTTATGTTTTCATGTTGTATGATGTATGTTAATATATGTTTTAGTGCCCCTTGAAAAAGACCAAAACCCACCGGCCGAAACGTCTGGAGTGTAAAAAACATTGTTTTTTGACTTCCAGGCTGAGAAAGTTATCCGAAAGTAAGTAGTATTCAAGACCCACGCAATTGCCATTACCTTAGTCTACACATAAATATCAATTGAGAAGATCGTTTTGAGGTTCGCATGAGAAAAACATTTTTTAACCATGTTCAAGTAATCCATAACACTTTTATTCGCCCAGGTAGAGGGCTATTGTTGAGCTGCTTATTCCAAAATGGCGGAAAAAACGGGCTTGGTTGACATCCTTTAATATTCTTTCTTCCTGAACAAAAGTAATTGCCATAAAGGGTAAATTTTCTAACATAATTTCACTGAATTATATAATATTATTCTCACCAATTCCTAGAAATGAAGCATAATATCTTCTGGGACTGATATATGCAGATTTTTTTTTTGTCGAGTTTATAGAAAATAGAATGAAATGGGGTAAATTTGATCACTTTTGAGCGATTCTGTTCAATACGACCTGTACTGGTTCAATACAATACTGGTTAGATGTTTATCGAATTATGTGAAGGAAATTTTGACAAAATGCTGTGATAATAACAAAGGTAATTTTAAGAAAGAAATAAGTGCAGTTTTTGATTCCAGGGTGAAGTTTATCAACTACTGTGAATCTGAGTCAAGTCTCAAACTCTCAAATTGTTGATAAATCGGTAAACTTTGGTATTGAAGTTTATGAATTACAGAATGAACCACTTAGGCGTTTAAAATGTAGGCAATTTACTTTAAAATTGGCAAATTGTTCACGAAAACAACATTTTTTTCTCTAGAAATGAATTTTTATACATAGTTCTATTTCTTAACTGGGTTCAGAAAACAAATCTGGTATGTATGAGACTGTTAATTTGAATGGTGTATTAATATGGGCTTGGTAGAAGTCGATTGTTTGGAGAAGAACCCTTCAACAGTTCATCTTTCTAAAAATCATGTTTTTCCATGGTATAACTATCACCAATGTGATCCCAAATTCAAGAGAATCAAGAACAGCTAGCAGACAATGCGAACATTGAAACTAAAACATTAATAACTAAAATCTAGTCATAGCTCTATTGACAGACTATGCCTGTGGGTGCGGGAATGTTCAACTTTACCCCGAATTACGGTACTTATCACGGAATCTTGGAAAGGATTCTCCAAGAATTGTTCACACGACTTTCACGGATAACATGGTTAGGATTCTCACAGAATCCTTAATAGGATTCCATTGACTTATAGTCAGGATTTTTATCGAATTCTATGCGTAATAACTAAAAATACAGATTAAGGTTACAATATAACCCCAGGTAAATTTTCAATAGAATCTTAGGTGAATTCATCATAGAATTATGAGCTGGTTTCTTTTGAAACCCTGGACAGCATTCTCAAACATTTCAAAGTAGGCTTTTGGAATATATATAGGGTGCCGGTACCAATGGTTGTAATGTACCAGTAGATTGGACTATGGAATAAAACGTACATTTTTCGATTAAAACGACATGTGCTATTTTTGGTGGATAGATCGCCTCTAGTTTAGTCGATTCGCCAAATTTCAGCTTTTTATTTTATCAAAAAATCATATAAATAATTAATTTTACGCAAAAAAATTGCTCCCTTGCACCAATTAGTTGCCATCGTGTTCCAGTAGTGGATCAACGGATGGAAGCAGTTTTTAAAATGGATGTATAAAAATGAAGAAAAGTCCCAGAGATGATCTTTATGCTTCATTCGAAAGATATTAGTTGCTGTTCCGAGGGGAAAATGTTAAACCTATGAAAAAATTTACTATATTGTTTAAAATTCCTTGTATCTTTCCAGAACGTCTACTACTGGAGCACTAGCGCAACTACTGGAACACGTGTACCAATAGTGGCTCAAGCGATTTCATGTTAAAAAAATAGTTTTATCACTCTTTTTATATTTTTCCCATATAGTAGAGGTTGAAATCTTTCTGTTGACGAAGATCTCTGTTAGGGCTTTTCGTTATTTAGTTATGATTTGTTATAGCTTAGGTAGTCCACTAATGGCACCGGCACCCTATTTGGTGAAATTCTGAAGAATTTTTATTTTGCACAATTCTTTTAAAATCCTTAACAGAATTCTTACTTAATTCTGACATAGATTTTTGCATATACTCATCATGATACTCAGAATATCCTATGTAGGATTTCGAATAATACTAAGTGGGATTTTAGCAGAACTTGGAGTATGATTTTTATAAAATCTTGGGTATCATCCTCTCGGGATCTCAGGAAAAGGGATTGTTGGATTGTTCAAAATATCTGGCATCTTGCATGATTTCAAAAGGGACTTTTCAAAATCCAGCAAGATATTCTGTTTTTCGATTCAAAAATAAAAATGCTTCATTTACTGGCTTTAATCAGTTTTCATGAGGATGCATTTCAAAGCAAGGCCCGCCATACAAAATCGTTATTGCGATTTGGCCCATCGTTCAACAAGGTCGGCCAGGCCTGCCTTAGATATTTGTACGTTTTCTATTCTAGGAGAAATCGCCGATTGTATGCGCCAAAATTCGAAGTGGGTGTCCTTTTAATTGAAATAACCTAGAAAATTAGCATTTTATGCGAGATTACTTGTCAAACAACCGGTGTAGTTCGCGAAACAGCATAATTATGCTGGACATTATTTTTAAAACGGCTCATTCTGGGTCGGATTCACATTTACCTTCTCTCCGTGTTCAATTTTCCATAGTCAATGAATTACATCAACACCTCACGAAGAGCATAATTTATTCCGTAGCGCAGTGTTGTGAAAAACTCAATTTCTCATAACTCACTCTTGAGATTTTTCATGCGTGAGTTGTCAATAACGTAACTCAGCAGTCAAAAAATCATGGATTAGTTGGCTGACCCTTTTGACTCATTGTCTCGTTTTTCCACAGTTTACACCGTGCGTGAGTATAGTTTCTTGTTAGTCTAGTAAAATTATAGTAATCCTTTCTAACGTACACAACAACATTCGAGTTTCACGAGTTTTTGACGGGTTTTGCGACTGAATGTTTTTTACGGTTTGAGTGATTTTGCATCAAAATCTCTGGCATGAGATTTGCGAAGCAGATCTCTAATGAGTTTGCTCTCACGGAAGAGCGTATTGATTTAGATTTGAGTATGAGTCTATCAACACTGACGCTGCGGAATAAATTATGCAAGAGAAATTTGATCATAAAGGTGAAAACCCGTTCTCCCCAAAATATTTTTTTGTCAATACATTGATGTTAGTACATTGATTCAGACGATTTTGTTATATGTAATATTGTTTTTTATTGTCATAAAAATATCTGTGGGGGCTAGGGGGGCTGGATGATTCTGGAGAGGGCCAAGCCCCATTGCCAGCATCCTCACCCCTCCTGTTTCTACTCCAATGATTATCGGTTTGTCCTATTTATCCTTTCATTCAGTATTGTACATAAAGAATAACTTCTGCAATGATGCAATGTTTGTTTCTTGGTTATCCTGACCACAAATTATCAGGATGCAGCTCAGTGAATAAATAAAATCCTCAGACCTATGAATTTATCGAGAGTGGACCTGTTGATATTTTTTTTAATAAAACACAAAAACGCATTTAAAATTGTACGCCTGGCTTGTTTATTTATTGGTTATCCTGATCCCAAGTAATCAGGTTGCAGCTCAGTGATTCATCGAATATCCTTGATGTATTCACTGTTTCCAAGAAACAAATGCACCGAATGCATTAAGGGACTTATTTTTAAAGAAATTGTGCCTTTTAGTGCCTTTTTTTAGCTCACGACAATTTATGTGTCATTTGGACTAATTTGGAATGACATTCACAATACAAGATATGGTTGTTGTTGTTCAATGAGCATAAAATGTCTTCCATCAACTAGGGAGCCGGATGAGGCCGTCCCTTATTTTTCGAAAATACGAAATGTTATAAGTTCGTCATTGTAAACTGCTCGTTTTAGTAAGAAAAATATCAGGCAAAAATTTCCCCAACGACCCTGAAGGTATTTGGCGCAGATGACCCCGTGCTCAAAATCGAGCTCGCTGCTCTAGTGCACGCAGCATTAGTACGAAAAGCCACCAGTAACAAATTGTCCTGCGCACGTTGATAATCAGCAAGTTTGTTTTCTTTTGGGATGATTCAAATATTACGTAACGCAAAATTTGCCAATTGTAGACCCCCTCCCTCCCCCACGTAACAGCTTTTGTATGAAATGTTTTTTTTATGGACCGTAACACTACGAAAGACCCTCTCTCTCCCCTGTTGCGTTATGTAATATTTGAACGATCCCTTTGTAGTTCTGAATTTTATGTCAGCGTGCAGTGTTATGAAGATATCTACAGTATAAAATATTATTTTACTTAAAATTCTATGCTGATTATCAATTTGTTACTAGTGGCCACTTAGCGTGGACGTACGGACTTCAATTTTTTACCTGATTTTTTTTCTTACCAAAACGAGCACTTTACAATGACGAACTTATAACATTTTCGTAAAATAAGGGACGGCCTAAGCCTGATCCTATTCTAGGCACTTTTGATTCACTTCGGCAGTGGGTTTTGTTGAAAGCTCATGCGTCGTATTGAAGTGCTTTGGCAGCAATCAGTTTTCTTCTTCTGCTTTTTGAGGCTGCTGTTCCACTTGATCTGCCTCAAACTTGAATTCAAACTCTTCTAGGTGTTTTCACAATTGTAACTGAAGAGATTCATTTGCCTTTCTCCATACGAAAATTGAATATTTTATGGCATGCTAAGCGAGGCCAATTGTACACCAAGTCACAATGATTCCAACACAGAACAGCGGTCAAAGTTGAATCGAAACTCGGATTAGCGATTAGATACCTTGTTCGCAAGGCCAAAAAGTGCACCTTTCATCACAAAGTCTAAAGCACAATTGGATTACTTTTATTCATATTTCAATAATGGCTTCTTCTTCTTAATCCTCTTTTTACGTTGTTTTGATTTGTAACTTAACAACACAAAACTGTACACCATATAGTTTGACTATTATATTGGCAAATAAAAATGTATGTTTGCAGAGAAATTAGTAGAAATTTTAGTTTTGCAGTTCCATTTACCATAATTACTGGAAAACAATTTATAAAACAAGAATTGCTTTTTTAATATTAGATAAAAAACCAACTTATGCTCCTTAGTGTGTAAACAAAACTAAATCACTAGCACAAGCCATCCACATCATTAGCTATCGTTGAACAAATTGACGTTAAATGCGTCCCATTATGTTCCCACTACCCCACTCTATACATAGAAAAAAAAATCCACATTAATACGACGATAGCCCAGCACAGCGTTACGACTCATGTCTTATTACGTTGAACATACAACGCCCTTATCAAAACAACATTACGTCCAATCGGGTCAATTGGCGTTGCCAAAGGCACATTACATGAAACAATGCGTTCCAACATAATCCTACACGGCGCGCGCGGCAAGTGTCGGCTCGGCACAACCCAGAACTAACAACTCTATCGAATGCAACTCCCGGCGATCGATCCAACCAGCAATGCCTAGTTTGTGCGAATGAACGAATGCGAATGCATTTGAAAACCTACATTCCTTCTCCGGAATCAAATCGAAGAATTGATGAAAAGTCAATTGCACCTCGTAAGGCTCGCGCCGCAAGCCACTAAATCAAACCCGGCTGCCACCGTCTGGAGTGAAAAAATGCGTAAACAACTCCGTACGCATAACGCACGACCCATGTTCTGCTCACTGGAGCATGGCCACCCACCAGAATCGACCTGGGGGCCCCACTGAGCCTGGTGCTGGTGGACTGCGATCGGTGCAACTCGCCGTTGGTTCGTTCGTTCGTGGTGAAATTCCTTACACCGACCAGCGAAATTGCTACAGATGAACCCTGTTATTACCTTTCACTATAAAACCTTGAAACACCCCTTGCAGTACCATCAGTTGTTTCACATTCATCAATCCAGTCAGTTCGTAGTCCTTCGACAGGTCCCGCCAAGAATCAGTTTCCAAAATGGTGCGATTGTGCAGTGCTCTCCTGTTGGTGCTGAGCTTGGCAGTAGCTCACGCAGTTGGCCGCCACGGATTGTTAGGCGCATATGGCAAGCATAAGGGAGCGGGATCCCTTGCGACCCTGGGACTAGGATACGGTTTAGGATACGGATTGAACCAACTCGAAGGACACCCTGCACCGTTGGGACTGTACGGGGCGCACCCGCCTGCTGGATTGTACTACGCTCCGACGTACGGCTTTGGCCACCATGGTCACGGCCACCATGGACACCGCGGCCAGTACGGATATCCACACAAGTTTGGAGCGTACCCGAAGGTAAGTACCTGTTGGAAGGGACATTGTATTGATGTTCTCCGATTTAGCTGAAATTTTCAGGGTTTGTTCTTCTATATAGAAGAAAATATTTTGCACAACTTAACATTAGGGGAGAGTGGGGCAAAATAGCCCCTAATGATTTTATGTCGCAAAACATGCAAAATGACTAAAACAAATCTGTAGTAAAAAATCACGAAGTTAGTTAAAATTTGGCATGTTTACTCTATGCTATGTCAACATCCAAATGAGCATAGGTTTCATATTTGAAAAATGCTTCCTATCGATAAAAAAAACTCTTTTTCATAAAAAAAATTAATGATTTTCGAATCGACTTATTTCTTGCCAGCCGAACTAGGTCAAAAACCTAGTATGCTTTTTTTAATTTCTGATTAGTATCATTTCAAACATTGATTCAACTCTTAAATCTAGGTGTTCTGCGTTAAGCAACACAATCATCCTGATTTGGTGAAACCAAATTATTAACATTTTGCTGACAACATTTTACATTTCATTAGTCGTAGCAGTTCAATTTTTTACAGTTGAACCTGCTCACCTGCTTATATGAGAAAAAAAAGTTGAGTACGGCAAGCATTAGGATTTTTCCATTTAGGGTAATATGAAAAAATATATCCAAACTTTTTTGCAATCTACTATAGATGACACGCAGACTTCGTTCTTTGGCGGAGAGGCCTGTGTCATCCGCAAACAAGGTTTTGTGACATCCCTGAGGTAACTCAGGTAAGTCAGATGTGAAAATATTGTATAATATTGGTCCCAAAATGCTGCCTTGAGGAACACCAGCTCTTACAGGAAGTCTTTCAGATCGGGAGTTCTGATAATTAACCTGAAGTGTACGATTTGACAGTTATCTTAGTTGAATTATTCTCACAATGTATGTTGGAAAATTGAAGTTTCTTAGTTTTACAATGAAGCCTCAATGTCAAACACTGTTGAATGGTTTTTCTATATCTAGAAGAGCAAGCCGTAGAATAGCTTTCAGATTTGTAGGAACGAATCAAATTTGTTACACGTAAAAGTTGATGAGTGGTCGAATGTCCATGGCGGAATCCGATCTGTTCATTGGCAAACATTGAATTTTCGTTGATGTGGGCCATCATCCTGTTCAAAATAACCTTTTCAAAAAGTTTACTGATGGAGGAAAGCAAACTGATTGGACGATAGCTAGAAGCTTCTGCAGGATTTTTGTCTGGTTTTAAAATTGGTACAACCTTAGCATTTATCCATTTGCCAGGAAAATATGCTAATTGAAAACATTTGTTGAATATATCAACTAAAAATGATAAGCTACTTTCTGGAAGTTTCTTGATGAGGATGAAAAATTGCATCATCACCAGGAGCTTTCATATTTTTGATTTTTTAAATAATAGTTCTCACTTCTTCCAAATCAGTCTCCCAGGAATTTTCGAAAATGTTTTCTTGATTGAGAACATTTCCGAAGTCCTGAGTAACTTGATTTTCAATTGAACTAGTAAGTCTTAAATTCAAATTTTGGGCACTTTTAAACTGCATAGCAAGTTTTTGAGCTTTTTCGCAATTAGTTAGTGATAATTTGTTTCCGTCTTTCAATGCCGGTATTGGCTTCTGAGGTTTTTTTTTTTCAAAATCTTAGATAATTTCCAAAAGGGCTTAGAGCCAGGGTCCAATTGAGAAATCTTATTTTCAAAATTTTTGTTTCTTAATTGAGCAAAATGTTTCTTGATTTCTTTCTGCAAAACCTGCCATATAATTTTCATAGCAGGATCACGAGTGCGTTGAAATTGCCTTCTCCTCACGTTTTTAAGACGGATCAAGAGTTTAAGATCATCATCTATAATCACGGATTCAAATTTTACTTCATATTTTGGAATTGCAATGCTCCTGGCTTCAACAATGGAATTTGTTAAAGTTTTCAAGAGCATTGTCAATATCAAGTTTGGTTTGTAACGAAATGATAACATCTAGATTAGAGTCAATATATGTTTCATATATATATTCCAGTCGGCTCGGAAATAATTGAAAGTGGAGCGGATAGGATTGAGACTCGCTTCATGGGATATTTGAAATGTAACAAGGACATGATCAGAATCAAAATCAGCATGAGTAATCAGTTGGCTAATGATTGACATTAGAGTCACCAATGACAAAAAAATGACTTATTGTGAGTCAATTTCCGCAAGATTTTTTGAAGCAACTTATCTTGCTGTCCAGTGCATTAAAAAAGCATATAGGCAGCTAGCTGTTGTTCAACAGAAATAGCCAAAATTTCAAAAACTTTGGTTTCAAATGACGAAAAAAGTTGATGATGATTGCAATTTCATCACATGCTCCTTCCAGTCGATCATTATAATAAACAAAAAAGTCTGAATCTCTTCTTCACTGGCAACATAGTTTGGATCTTTCTGAATTTAGCAGAATATCTTCTTCGATATGGATGAACAAATACTGGCAATATAAATGTTAATCTCGAAGGTTTCCATTTTCTAACAATCTCACCTCTCCCTTTTAACAGCGCGGATTCCACGTTGGATACGAAATCGGTTACCAGGGCAAGCTCGGATTCGTCAATCTGAAGCGCGACAACCTCCGGCAGGTTCAGCTTTCCTTCGGTCTGGGCAAACCCCAGCACCATCCTAAAGCTTAAGTCAATCAAGCCACATTAAAAATTAAGCAACATATTAATCGCAGAATCCTACTCAGCCGACGACGACGACAATTTATACGACTCTTGCAACCTCGATGGTTCGCAAACAATCAAAGATCCATAAATCGCTCCCTTGAAGTTCAAGGTCGAGTAACTCGGTGGCTGCGTCCAGAACTAGCAGCCCCATTAGAACACAACTGACAATCAACGAGCGGCTTATGCTAACGCCAAATTATATGCCTTTTTGCGAAACCATCCCGCGGAACAGAACCGTTTTGGTTCTTCCAGCCGAAGAGTCGTGTAATGAAGCAAAGTCAACCATAAGAAGCGAAAAAAAGAAACCAAAACCAAAGAGAGAGAAAAAAAAACTATCGACCAAGAAACCTAACAACGAGAAACTGCAGCCGGACCACACCTCTGTTCACAGTGATGAGTTGGAGTGAGTAGGACTGTGTGGAGACCATAGATAGACGCACAACGAGGTGGACGCTGCAGCCAGCACAGAAGACAGACCGGAATTGTGCATGCATCGGTGGGCAGCTCGAAAGCTCACCTCCTGAAAAAAATTGTAGGTTATTGCAGGAACTGATTTATCTAGGCTAATTATAGACGCATTGTTTTTAGTTACATTAGTCATTGGAGTTTTAAATGTAGAGCACTGCAAAACGGGTTTTATACGTTACAGTTGAAACTAATAAATTATTAGTAAAATACTGAACAATTTAATCAATATGGTCTTTCATTTGAGGTGGACTGGGTGGTAAGATCTTGTGGGAAAAGCCGTAAGTTGACTTTTTTGACAAATAAAACAATGAACTAGATCCGATTATGCGTTTGTCAGTGGAGCAAAAGGCGAACAAAATTTAGTAGTACCGTAAAACGGGGTAACTTTGATAATGCGGGTAACTTTGATAATGCGAGACTCTCAACATACTAAACGAAATAACAAAGTTCCTGTTAATCTGTTAAGCAAAACGAATGCAAAAGTAAAGAGTATTAGTATGACACTTCATGTTAAAGCTATTTCCGTTGGAATCAAGTACATTTGAGGATTTATATGCAAATATGGAAAATTTATAAGATTTTAGCAATTTTGAAATGCTCTCAAACAATCTGTTCTACGATCACTATTTGATGAAGTCATAATGAATTCGTCACTTATACTTGATAGCCTAGTTATAGTAGAACTCGAATTCGGTCTCAAAACTCTTAGCGAATACTATTTTTACAAACTGGGACCATTTTTGTAATCTAAGTCAGAAATTTCCATATAACGTTAAACGCCTACAGATATGCAACGCCCTACAAAAGTTCTGTAATTCATTCAATTTTGTTCGAGTCATGCTCCATTATCAAAGTTACCCCAAAACAGAAAACCGACTTTCGATTATATGAAAAATTATATATCCATTAAGAATGAATCTATTGGAAATCTATCAACTGGAATCGATAGTTAGGATACCAGTACTTGTTTTAAAAATATGAATTGAAATTATTTGAAACAGCATGCATAAATATTCAAGTTTTCTTCGAAAAAACTATCAAAGTTACCCCGTTTTACGGTATACGCAACAAGATGCAGTATGATGATTATTACAGCACGAGTCGTACATTTATCCAACAAGGCTTGCCGACTTGGATAATTACCACGAATGCTGCAAAACTCAAGTTCTGCATCGAGTTGCCTACAACTTTTTTTTGCGATAGCGTAGAAGACCACTTGAGGGTATTACAAATGATATCGGGTAGCATTTCACAATTTCTGAAAATTCTTGTGTAATGATTCATTACGCAACTAAAAACAGTTGTGTAAAGAAAAGGAGTTGCAAAATAATCATTACGAAACTGATTACTGTTGCGTAATAACTATTACCGCACAGATGATACTCTACTACTCTAAAAAACTACTCTACTTTCTTTCATCTTCGCCGAAAATCAACGGAGCAGTGAAAAATGAATCATATACAGTCAACTCTCCCTTACTTGATATTCCGTATGTCGATTTCGGGTTAGAGAACCACAGTAGGAGCTGGTTTTCATGACTAACTCGATGGTCTCTTGGATCGCATTTGCACTGATTTTGTGTTCTATAACTTGATACCTCTCTAACTCAATTGTCCTTTCAATAACGAGTTATAGAGAGTTGACTGTATTGCGCATTCATGCACCATTGAATTATTGTTTTTACAAGTGCGGAAAAGTGGCTTCCTTCAGTCGACTTGTTCCTCGTCAATCAACAATAAATGCTCATCGAAGACACCATCACGAATCAATACAATTTCGCACTTTTGCTCAAATTATCGCGCTCTTGATTGGCTGCTTAGCCTTGTAGTGAGAGAAGAGGTCGTACTCGATTATCCGGAGTATCGATTTTTCTCACTCCGGATAATCGAATCCTTTGGATAATCGAACAACAACAAAAATCCGCGACAGAAGAACTTAAAATTTATCTTCGTTGTATGCTACAGTGGCATAGCCAGAAATTAGTTCTAGGGACATTGGGGCTCTTGAGAAAAAAAATTGACCCGCATAGGAAATAAATAACCATTTAAAGTACAGATCCAACACTTTATTAGCTATGTTAACTTTAGGGGTCGTCCACAAATAACATTATCCGAAGGATTTATAACGGAAGCCTAATGAAATCACTAAGAAAAAATCGAAATATTAGTACAAATAGTGTTACACAGAGAAAAGGGGATGCAACATGACAAAATTAACGTTAATCCGTTATTTATGGGCGTTCCCTCATACGGAAATTTTTAGCGTGGGACGTTATTAAATATGAGAAAATGTTCAGTGGATTTTCCGCAGTATTTGTATGATCCTCCGCTAGATTCCCATTTATATTTATGATTTACATCGATAATCGAAGATAAATATATAGAAATGTCCCTACTGCTCTTCGAATAATAAATTCTAATGCCATATTGATTTAAAATCTTGGTCGATCCTATGTTGAGGCAACTAGCTATGTTTTTCCAGTGTTTTTTTTTTAATGTCACAATTTGAAGATAAAATTTAGCAAACAAAATTCAAATTTTTTTTTTGGAAGAATACCTACGAATAATAACGCATTACCTTTCAAATGCTCCATAGAGAGTTTCAATTAGACGTATAATCACAGAGGATTCTACCCCATTACCCCGAATGCCATTTCCCCGATTGCCATCACCCCGAATTCCATTACCCCGAATGTACCATTACCCCGAATTCCATCACCCCGAATGCAATTTCCCCGAATTTACAATTATCATGACATGATGATATTGATGACATTTCCCCGCGATATTGGAATTCGGGGTAATGTCATTGTGGGTGATGGGACGTTCGGGGTTTTGGAATTCGGGGTAATGGCGTTCAGGTTAATGGCATTCGGGGTAATGGGATTCGGGGTAATGGGGTAGAATCTCACAGAGATATGGACAGAACACTTTTGTATGTTTCAAAGGAGTGAACCCAAACTTTTGCACGAGAGCGTATGTCCCATCTATACGAAGGACGAGAAGTTAGATTGGGAGCGATCACCATTCTAAATGCGGTCTACAAAGTGTTATTCCAGATCATCTTTCGTCGTATGTCACTTGCAGTAAACAAGTTCGTGGGAAGTTATCTAGCAGGCTTCGTTGACGGTCGATCGACAACGGTCCAGGTCTTTACTGTACGTCAAATCCTTAAAAAATGTCGTGAATACCGGGTCCATCGATTTCATGGCGGCATACGATAGTATCGACCGCAAAGAGCTATTGGAAATCATAGCTTTCCCGGGAAGCTCACAAGACTGATAAGAGCAACTATGGAAGGTGTGCAAAATTGTGTGAAGATTTTAAGCGAACATTCCAGTTCGTTAGAATCCCACCGGAGACTACGGCAAGGTGATGCACTTTCGTGCCTGTTGTACAATATTGCGCTAGAAGGTGTTATGTGGACAGCCGGGGTACGATTTTCACAAGATCCAGTGAATTTGTTTGCTTTGCGGATGGTATGGACATTTTCGGCCGATCATTTGAAAGGTGCAGATCTGTACACCTACCTGAAACGCGAGGCAGCAAAACATGGACTGGTGATTAATGCGACCAAGATCAAGTATATCCTAGTAGGTGGAGCTGAGCAAGCCTAGGAAACAGTGTTACGGTAGACGGGGGTACGTTTGAGGTGGTCGACGAGTTCGTCTATCTTGGATTTGGAAGACGGGCATCCAGAAGAAGCTGCGGTCAAAAAAGATTCACACTCGCACCAAATGTCTTGACATTTTCAGGAAGTCTTCCTCTAAACCAAAGTTATAATCCTGGGGGGTGCCCCGTGGAATTAAACAACTTTATTTTTCTGAGCTGGGCCGGTCTAAGGCCCCTACACACGATTTCGAAGGCACTAATCGGCAGAAAGGGGCCATCCTTAGCCGAATGGTTAGAGTCTGCGGCATCAAAGCAAAGCCATGCTGAAGGTTTCTGAGTTCGATTCCCGCTCGTAATGGAAGTTTCCTTGACTTCCCTGGGCATAGAGTATCATCGTACTCGCCACACGATATACGAATACGAAAAATGGCAACTTTGGCAAAGAAAGCTCTCAGTTAATAACTGTGGAAGTGCTCATAAGAACACTGAGCTGGGAAGCAGGCTTTGTCCCAGTGGAAACGTAACGCCAAGAAGAAGTAATTGGCAGAAAAAACGAACGTTCAAAGTCAATTTTCTTATTTTAAACTATCTGCTAGTGCACTAGGCAAAAATAGAAATTGCACTGTCGTATAAAGCTTCTTTCGCGAGATTTGAGCCTTGGATCTTAAGGTGAAACAGCTTGGAATCAAAATTCAATAATGTACCAAAACTTCGAAGGCACAATTCTCGCGAAAGAAGCATCAAACTACAGTGCAATTTCTTTTTTAGTTTTGGACACTAGCAGAAAGCTTAAAATAAGAAGATTGACTTTGTACGTTCATTATTTCAGCAGATTAATGCATATGAAATCGTGAGTAGGGGCACAAGCCGGCCATTGTGCCTGACATGTTTGAATTCCGAGGTGTATTTATCATCTTAAAGCTCAAAACCTATAACAATGAAATATAGTAACGCATAATTCTATATTATAATGTTCAATGATCTATTGAAAATCTATATAAAAAATGAATCATTTAAAAATCATTATAGTCATAAAAACCACAAAACGGAGTACCGTAATCCGGGGTATCATTGATCAGCGGGGTAACATTGATCGGAATGACTCATCTGGTAAAAAGTTCGTATCGTCATTTATTGATGGAACATTTCCAAATCATGAATGGTGCTTCTCTTTCTTATATTCATAAGCTAATGAAAGTGAAAATTTTTGCGTGAATTGAGTTAACCGTATGCGTAAATTTGTCAACTTTTCGAAACCATTATTTCAATGGGTAATGATGACCCTACCGAACATTCATGCCTCACATAAGTGCTGCAAACGATATGAGCAAGGAAAATGCAGTTCTTACTAAAAATGGCATCGCTGAAAACGATTCTGTTGTCAAAACTTTCATAAGTATGCTCAATTAGCCAACATTAACGAATTACTGTCAAGAATGTAGAAATACCTTAGGAAATTGCCTACCTTTAGGCGTATTCCGTGGTTCGAGGTGTTTTTAATTTTAAAATAACTCAAAAAGTAAATGACTTGTTAGCGTTTGGCCTTCACATTCGGCTTCGGGGCCATGATTTAAGTAAGTAACGACATTTTCAATATTACCGAACATTGTTTACATAGGTGATCAATGTTACCCCATATCAGCTATATCAAAAAATCGCTTAAAACATTTTTATAAACAAGCTTAAATCATTCAAAAAACAAAATACAGTACATAGTCACGAGCTATTGGTGGCAGTACTTGTTTTAAAAATATGAAATTTGCAAGATTTGCAGTTTCGAACGAAATATTTAAGAAATATTCAAAAAAATGATCAATGTTACCCCGGATTACGGTAACTATGACAGAATGCAAGAAAAAATCTCAACATAAGTGTACTTTGTTTAATCCCTGAAATGTCTTCGTTTGATTTTGAAACCATACAAATTGGCTTACGTTTATTTAACGTATTCAATTATTTTTTGAGCATTTCAAATTGAAATGTTCTTCCTTTGAATGGTAAAGAAGACGAGCTTTTTAATTTTATTAGCTTCTCTTATCGCAATCTGGTAGGGATCGGTCAATTTGACGTTTGGCTTGTTTCTTTTTATACTGAGAGGCCAAAGCCATACGTCAAATCGACCGATCCCTACCAGAAAGCGAGCCTGCTTGCGGCAGCCATTAGCGCTCGTTAAAAGTTGGATAAGACAAATACTCTGCGTCATGTGAAACCAGTGTATGTGAAACTTTAGGTATTTCTATTAAAACATAGCTTATTATGATTTCATAGCTGTTTATTTGCCTTTTCAATGCACTGGGCACTGGGCAGCACTGGGCACTGCTTCACACTAACGGAAATGGACTTGCGATACGTGCAAGTTTTTTGTCATTATTTATGTAAGGAGATATGGAGTGTTTCGAGAAGGCCCGTGCAAAAAAATCGGTTTTGCGTCTCGTTTTTCTTCTGTTCTTGGATTACGCGCGTTTTGTAGGGCAGTGCTTTAATATAACACGAGCTGTGTTTGCTATGGTGGTATTTTTTTCGTTTATTTAGCTCCTGTATTAGGCGTGTTGCTGACGAAATTGAAAGTCTCTGACCAGTCGACAATGGACTATCAATTGGTGAGCTCGTTTCATGATACTATGTCTAATTAGTAAAATTTGACTATTCTCCTCTTTTTTGGGACAACCTTTTTTTCAGGATTTGTTTAAAAACAGTGACTGGCTCGTCGCTCCAAGTGTCGGCATGCTATATATCATATTTTTTATATTTAAAAACTTATATATTAGCTCTTGTTTTTAATGAAAAAAAGCAACTCTGAATGGTTCGACACAATACGCGTCGACGTTTTCTTTACAGCCTGGTACCGTTTTGATTCATATTACGGACACTTAAGCCCTCAGTGGAGTATTAACCACCAAAAAGCATATAAAATTATTTAATCTGTAGGATTCCTCCGCGTTATCGAGTCTCTAAATCACTTAACTTTCGAATGGTGAGTGAATATTTTGATTCCGCAACATGAATAATTTTGAAAAAATAGAAATGTGTGCACTTTTCATGATTCTTATTCCGGACGCTTCCTTACATTTGTCCCATATTCCGGACGTTTTGATTCAAATTCCGGACAGCTCGTGAAAATCATAATTGGAAAAATCAAATCATTAATTGAAATCGTCAATCCACTGAAGAGACGTCTGAGGCAACTGGACATCATAAATTTTCATAGATATCTATGAAAAATACTTAATAAAATGAGCCTCGAAAGTGAGAACTTTTGAATGACAAAAATTGAAAAATTTCGCGTGAAATGTTTCCCATACAAAGTAGAGTGTCCGGAATTTGAAGCTGTCCGTAATATGAATCAAAACGGTATATAATACTATTTTGCTGTGATGCATTTTGAACTGAACGCGAGCCAAAAATGAATGGAACCCGAGTCAAATTCGCACGAGAACGTAGTAGACATTGAACTTCCGAGCAAAAACCAGCCGCTGCTCAAGAACGGCTCGTTTAATTTGGAACTAACATCGGAGCTCTTACGTGGGCAATAGCCTGGGACACAATTATATGAAAAATTTAGATTCTCGCTCCAGTCCACTTTTTGGATTGCATTTAGGTCCCATAACAACTGTGCAAAATTACAGCTCGATCGAAGAAACTATATTTAAGCGCCAGCCGTTCAAAGTTTGTATGGGATTTACTATGGGAAAACTTACTTTTGCAAAGAAAAATCGCCAGAGGCCGCCCATTGACCTCTATAAAAATTCTGAACATAGATCTCGATAGGTATTTCTACGATGAACAACATTGCCGAAGACCGCAAAGCAATCTGATGCTTGTGAAAAAAGTTATAGAACATAGACTATTCGGAAGTTTTGCCCGATTTTGTTGTTATTGTTATTCCTTTACGGGTTAATCAACGTCGCGTTGCCAATAGGTTTTCATTGAATAACTTTTTTCACAAGTGTCGGATTGTGTCGCAGTCTTCGGCAATATTCTTCATCGTAAAAATACATATCAATGTCTGGGTTCAGAATTTTTATAGAGTTCAATGGGCGACCTCTGGCGATTTTTCTTTGCAAAAGTAAGTTTTCCCATAGTAAATCCCATACAAACTTTGAACGGCTGGCGCTAAAATATAGTTTCTCCGATCGAGCTGAAATTTTGCACAGTTGTTATAGGACCTAAATGCAATCCAAAAAGTGGATTGGAGCGAGAATCTAAATTTTGTCCCACACTAGTGGGCAATGAATGAATTGATCGATGTAAATTTTCATGATTAGAGAAACCATACTGTCCATGGTGTTTTGAATACTAAAATCATATTTTGACATAGTTTTTTATCATAATCAGCCTAAATAATCTGGGTTAATTTTTCGGCTCGCACCAGTCCATATTTTTGAACTATACAATGTTCAAGACTACTTGATCACTGCGTTCAATAAATTGAACTGGAACGCAAACTAAACGCGTTCAAATGCATCACTGCTAAATTGATTCATTTTTTGTATTGTTCGTCACCAGAGGTGTCGATATATATTTTTGCCATTACGTTGAATATAAGCCTGATATGAAGTAGGAAAATTAACCACATAACGGTCTACTTTTCCAGACAATAAAAATAATACTGAAAAGTGCTACTTTTCAGCACTCTTTTCGATGCTGAAAAGTAGCACTTTTCAGTTCTGTTCTGGGAGTCACCAACTAAATATCTGCGTCTCTTCATACGCCATTTATTGAACTGTCCGGTGAATCTCAATGACTAGTTCGACAATGCTTCTGGTTCTGCAATCATTTGGCGCTTTGTATCAGACTAAAGGGAGCCCTGGGAGCCATTCTGATCTAGAATCAGGTCACCTTGTGTTCGTGAAGGTTGCTGTAGATACGGCGTCTTACCTGGTCCGTCGTCGAAATCAGATAAATAGAATATGGATTGAATCGTGAAAATTTGTAACTCGAATTTTTCAGCGCTTGTTGTATTTATCCAACTCGGCGAGCCTCGTTGAATAAATGTACAACTCGCGCTGCAAAAATCATCATTTTGCAACTTGTTGCAGAAATAACTATTGTTAGTTTTCATCTATCTAAATGAATGACTTCTTGAAGTTACATGAATCGCATCACTCAACAAGGTCAATTCTGATTGTGTAGCTTCTTTTCTCTTTCCACTAATAATAACTCCCTCTTGTGACAACCATGAAGATGCAGAGGTATCTCTGGTTTAAGGTTAAGTAATTTAAGGTTTGAGATTCTCGAAATTGCACTCTGAAGATGGTAAGCTACTACCAAGCTCTGTCTGTTGGTTATTAGTGCAACTTTGATTATTCTGGTCAATCACGGAGTAGCAACTACGAATTGTATGGTGAAAATCTTAAAGAAATCTTATGTAAGCTGATTTTTCTGCTTAGAACACACAGAAATCAATGTTTTGGTACTGAAGAATATAAATCAACGAATTTTTTAACATTTTCGTTACTAAAACGGTTCTGGATGATTTGGAAAAGTATTGTATTTGGCCATATGAAAGATACGTCGAAATTTGGATGGAAGCTGTAAGCGATTTTTAAAATGCTATTAATTTGATATCAAATTGAGCTTCATACAAATTTTAAGTCTTAGTTTGCACGCTCGGTGGATTGATTTACCAAACCAAACCATAAATCATTGTTAAAATTTCCTTTAAACATCAATAATATCAGTATTTTATACAACTTTGACGACCTGTAGTAAAATAAATTTTGACGTGCTGGAGCTTTTCTGAAATTGGAAACGGATTCAGCAATCCCAAATCTAGTGGAGACACATAATTTGAACTTTCACAAACGCACAAAGTTTATTTTTGTTCTGCTGTGTTATCTATGATCTGATTTTAATCTTATAAAACGTCAAATGATAGTAATTTCGAGGTTAACAAGGTCACCGCCACCCAAGGAGGAACAAATAACCCGCAATAATCTTTGCATACCATATGTTTGTATCATACCATAATTAGGTATTGTTCAGTAGTTAATACCTAAATTTGGTATTATAATGGTATTTAAAAAAAATTAAATCAATCAAAAATACTTCATTGATATTGACGACTGCTTGAGATATTGAACTATTATTGAAATTTCACTTCTATATGAAAATCCATTATGTATTATTCAAATACTACAATACCTAATTTTATTACCAGTTTCGTGTTAGTAGAATATTCATAAGATATTATTTGAGGTATTTGACCTCTTATGCAGGGATCATTCATATCTCATTCAGGTTGTAAGTATTGGAAATTGAATGGTTTGAAATACCTTAGTTTGCTATTCAGTGGCAATTTCCATCTGCTCGGGCAGTGAACTTCAAAATTCTTACGACATCAAAACAGTGCTGTGCGATAATTATCACCTTATTTCGTCAGAAATTAAAAACGGTTATGCATTGTTACCGCTCTTCTTCACCAGAAATAAACAATAGATGCTTCTATTCAGTTTGATTCATATCGCTCACTGATTTTTTCGCTGAGACATATTTTATTTGTACATTTTTCAACCATCAATTCTTTTCATCTCATTAACACTACAACACCGCGTTATCTTCGGTACACTTCATTGTATCCCACTTCGTTTCCAAATCCACCAAACTCAGGTCCGATGCTATGTTGCAGTGCTGCTTCTTCCAATCCATGATAATGATGATGGTGATGAACTCCCCGCTCATCTGGGTGCGCATGTTCTCCACCCTCTGGGCCATGTGGGTGGTGTAATGGCGGAGGAGGGGCTTGCAACCCATCGGGTACGTATTGGACGCTAAATGGAAGTTTGGCGAGCGCTCCCAGAAGTCGTGCACCTGGCAGCTGGAAACCAACATTGACTGCAACGTTGTTCCTTCGCAGGTTTATCCTTCCGTATGCATTCGCCACCACCGCTAACAGCAGAATTGCAATTGACGTTACATTAACCATTTTCTTGTGGTTGATCAGAGCTGAAGTTTATGCTTTTACAATCGATTAAATTAAACTAAATTGGTTCGTTGGCATGGCGGAGGGTTTTAATTGTAAATGAAATGTATGAAAAATCGGAAAAAGACCTTAGCCTTCAGCATCGTGTACTGGACGTGTAAGCATGGCTAAAACATGGGTATTGCTTCTTCATTTATCATTGAACTTTAATTTCATTTGCACGCACATCGTTTCTGCGCTTCCATGCGTAAAAGTGCGTTTGCTTTGGTTGAATGTTGCAAGTTGTTGGGTGTGGTCGTAGGGGTTGGCGTTCATATTAGTTATAATAGTTTGGAGTTTGGAGTTTGTCGTTTTAAAACTTATACTCAAATTCGCATCAAAAAGATTATAGAAATAGTAACGGATTTTCCTTACAAATAAATTAATATTTAGGAAATCGCTGCTTCTACTGATGAGAAGCAGTGTAAGAATCGTCATGCACAGATCATGCCTAATGGTTTATCGTTGTACTTTCTCGTGGCCTTTGTCTTACAACTTCATTTTGCGTAATCGTCAATATGCGCAACACAAATCAATAACTTTATCAATTATGAAGGTGAAAAGTTCATTCAATGATCGTTTGTTGAGTATATGAAATTTCATTTTTTTTTTTATAAAAGTTAAAATGTTGCTTATCACTAGAGTTATTTAATTGTTTGCTGTTGCTGCGATTAGACTGCTTCATCAGAGTCCTTTGCTAGAACTAAAATGGGTAATAAATTCACTATTCTCATTCTCCTGATCACCCTGGGAGTTGCACATGGAGCAATCAAACTGCGGAGGAACAATTTCGTACTCAACCTCGGAAGAGGTGGTGGAGACAGTGGATTAGGTGGATTTTCCCCTGCAGCATTCGGTGGCAAGCAGATCCGTCCGGTGAACATCCAATACTCGCCGGGATCAGTTGGGGACTACAAGCATAACGCTCCGCACCATCATCATCACGAGGAACCGGACTACGACGAGGATTACGATCATGACCACTATGGGGACGAGAGGCCTGAAGTTCATCACCATCATCATTACTATGGGCAATCCGGACCGGTTGGGGGATTCAATGATCTGGGATCGGGATTAGAGTTTGGAAAATAGTTGATTCTAGTGATTAGTGTATTAAAGTGCAATGGAAATAAAAAAAATAAAAATATTTATGCTTGTTTTTTTTTCTTGAATATTTTCAAATAATGACGAATTAAAAAATAATTTAACCCGGTATCATTCTCGAAGGCGGCGATATTTTTACGTGTTTACAAGCATTTGAAGAAATGGAGAATTGAAGAGGTTTTTGAAAGGGCTCAAAACCTTAAACGAGGATATCTTCCGTATTTGGTTCTTGAAAATGAAAACCAATGTCTGTATTTGCAGTGAGTGTATCGAACATGTCGTATGGGAATGGAGTGAGTTGATTGGATAACGGATTTATTTAACGGTTATTGATGCGATCATCATCAAGACGGAAGAGTCCAAGTACTCGGAAGTCTTGAAAGCGATGCGCAGCGACGCGAAGCTCGCAGATCTAGGAGCCGACGTACGCAGTGTCAGACGCATTCGTACAGGTGAAATGATCCTCGAGCTTAAGCGCGACAAGGAGTGCAAGGGCGCCGCCTACAAAAGCTTGGCGGAAGAGGTCCTTGGCGAGGGTGTCGAGGTGAGGGCTCTAACGCAGGCAGTGACTCTGAAGGTGATGAATCTTGACGAGATCACTGACGCAAAAGAGCTCGTCACGGCACTGCGGCAACAGTGCGAGGTACAGGTGGCTACCGCTGCCGTTCGGCTACGGAAAGGTCTGGCAGGAACTCAGGTGGCCTTAGTACAGCTACCTGTGGCGGACGCTAATAAGTCCGCTAAGGTAGGAAAGATCAAGGTGGGTTGGTCAGTATACTCGTTGACCATACACGAGCAACCGGTGATCTGCTTAAGGACCAAGTTGTGTAGACGATGTGGTGAGGAAGGTCATAAGGCACTAGGCTGCAAGAACTCTCCAAAGTGCTTGATTTGTTCCGGGAAGTCCGTGAACAACAAGCATCCAACTGGAGGCTCAAGGTGCCCGACCTTCAAAAGAGCCATAAATTAAAAGTCACAAAGCAGGTAACGCTGCTGAACCTGAACCACTGTGACGCAGCTCAGCAATTGCTGTATCAGGCAGTTGCTGAGTGGGGGGCGGATATCGCCATCATATCGGACCCATACCGAGTACCCACCGGCAACGGCAACTGGGTCGTGGATGGATCCGGAAAAATGGCGGCGATATGGACGACGGGTAAATACCCCGTCCAGAAGTTGGGGTCTACTACCTACGAGGATTTCGTAGCTGTTCTGTAGCTGCTATGCGCCTCCGAGTTGGTCGACCGAGTGGTTCACGCAGATGCTGGACTGTATGACGACCGTGTTGACAGGGCGAAGGCAAGTATTAATAGCGGGTGACTTCAATGCCTGGGCCGTGGAATGGGGAAGCCGTATCACGAACCAGCGGGGTCAAATCCTGCTAGAGGCACTGGCCGTGCTAGATGTCGATCTGGCTAATGTTGGTACCAAAAGTACCTTTAGCCGAAACGGAGCGGAGTCGATTAACGACGTTACTTTTTGTAGTCCTGGCCTAACGAGTAGTTCGAACTGGAGGGATGCCAATGCCTATACTCACAGCAACCACCTGGCAGTTTGCTACAGTATTGACTACAACAATAGCAGGCAGCGAGTAGAGGAAGCGACTAGGTCAAGGCCAAGCCCTCGTAGGTGGAAGACATCGTACTTCAATGACGATGTACTTAGAGAGGCGCTCCGCCGTGATCATAACCTACTCGGCCTAAGCGGGGACGAACTGGTAGCGGTGCTCTCGCGTGCATGCGATGCGACCATGCCTAGGCAAGTCCACCCTAGGAATGGGAGAACACCGACGTACTGGTGGACTCAAGCGATTGCGAACCTGCGCCGTGCCTGCCTACGGGCCAGGCGGTGGATGCAGCGAGCACGTACCGATGAGGAGCGTGAAGAACGACGGGTGGTGTTTACCGCTGTCAAAGTCGTGCTGGAGTCCGAGATAAGGGCAAGCAAAAAGGCCTGCTTTGAGGAACTCTGTCAGAGTGCCAACGCGAATCCGTGGTGCGATGCCTACAGGATCGTTATGGCTATGAGAAGAGGTGCAATGGCTCCTACAGAGCAATCTCCAGAGATGCTGGAGGGGATCATCGAGGGGCTCTTTCCGCGCCACAACCCTAGCCCTTGGCCTCCTTTCGTAGGACATGCCCTCAGGAATAGTGTATCTGAAAAAAAAAATACCTATACCTCAATACGAAGCAATCATTTCGAAATTATTTAAAATTAGTGACCCCGGCAAACTTTGTCTAGCCGTCAAGTAGGCTGACGAAAAACGTCTTGAAACGTCCCGTACAAACAACGTTCCGTCCAATCCCGTTTTTTCGAAGAAGCAGGCTCTGTCCCAGTGCGGACGTAATGCCTAGAAGAAGAAGAAGTCGTGATTTGTGGGGACCCCAAAAATGTGGAGGCCCGGGACCATGACTCCCTCACCCCCCATAATACAGCCCTGAGTATGAGGAAGGCCCATCTTTGTTTCACTTAAATTGTGATTCACCACTTGTTTGACTGTATGCAAATATAAAATTTTGCCGGTATTATAAGGATGGTTCATTTTATAAAGTGGACACTTTGTTTTTGTTATACCTTTTTTACATATTGTGAAAATCGTAATCGGTTTTCTGTACATCGTTCAACTATTTTTCTACAAAGTTATGAAAATATGAAATCTTACAAAATGCTTTTGGTTGAAGAACTAAATAATTCGTCAAAGTTAAGCATTATTTTTTGCATTACAAAAATCCTTATTTTTATGAAAAAATTGTATATTGGAGTTCTTTATCATAATGCTAAGCGTAGCGCTCTAAAATAAATCAATAATTGGAAATAATTAATAATTAATTCCACTTTTCTCTGGCATTAGGTCATTCTAGTGATTTATCCCTTATGTCCAAATTTGCTTGAACACCATCCTTTTAATCCTAGCAAAAAAGTAAGATGAAAATCGTGTTAAAAATAGGTTTAGATGATATGGGTAATGAATAACACATTATAAAAACAATACATGGAAAATAAATTCGATTTCATTACAGCAGTGTTTCCAAGTTGATGGTTGTCATTGTGCTTTGGTAGATCTTCTGGAAATTAAGCATTTGTTTTTCTATTGTGCTTTAAATGTGACGTGAAGACCAAATAAGCAACTCTATGAAGGCGTAAGCTATTTTTTATAATATTACTGTATTATAGCGTCCATCAGGACGTAGGGTAGGTGTACCAGTTATGGACATAGTGGTTCCCTATTTCGCCATACGTGATTACTTAAATGTCTTTAAATTTTGAAAATTTTTGTTTATTGTAGTAGTTAGATTTAAGATATATCTTGATGTTAAAACATTCGAAAAGATTTTAAATGTAAATGTTATCAAAATGTCACATATGGCCAAATAGGGAACCACTATGGCCATAACTGGTACACTTTCCCTACTTAAAATCTTAACATTCTTCTTATATCAGTTCCATTGAAATTTAAAATATTTTTCTTTACGAAAATCAATGAAACATTAATTTTATTACATCTGGAAAATTGTTGCTCCAAAAATAACTTGATATTTTTCTCCACGCTTCTGATTGATGTTGCTTTTGAAGAACAAGCGTTTTTAGAAAATATTAATATATAAGGAAAGTGTACCAGTTATGGCTATAGTGGTTCCTTATTTGGTCATATGTGTTTTCTCCAAAACTTTCACATTTTGAATATTTTTGAATGTTTTAACTTATAGATTCATTTGATATCAAATTACTAAAACATACAGAATGATAACAAATTTGAAAATAATCAAATTATTACATATGGCGAAATAGGAAACTATTATGTCCATAACCGGTACACCTACCTTAGATTGTTGATTTTTCCAGCATATTTCCAATAATCATTGTTTTTGATAACCTCCAAGAATCTACTGTTCTAAGCATTGTGCCTGATTATTGTGAATTTTTTTTGTTTTTTTTTTTTTTATTATAATATTGTACAATACTAGGCGAATGATGTACAGAAAACCGATTGCTATTTCATGAATGAATTAAAAAGATATTGAATGTACAAGGTGTCCACTTTATAAATGAACAGTCCTTACATATACATTTAACGTATTAGGGCCACTTTTTAGTGGAAATAAGAGTTCCTAACTTTGTTGTTGTTTAAACAGCTCTATTTATCATCCCCTGATAAATTCCTTAAAAAATACCTGGATGCAAGTTGCAGTTTTTAATGGATTCTTAGTTAGATTGAATGTAATTTGTAAAACTAGAAAAAGCCACGAGTCGGCCTATGACGGGTTTGTTTTTGGCAAAATCTCATGTATCTACCTCACAGTTGTAGTAATGATCATGAGAGTCCCACCAAACACCACTATAATGTTTTGAGTTTGACGATATTTCTTGAAGAGAATTAATTACGAACCATTCTTACAAGGTTTTGAATCAACACACATGTAGAATATTTCCATGACCTAAGGTTTCTATACTGAACAGCAAAAAAAAAAATAAACACTGATAGCATTTAGTGGGGATTAGATGCATAATGAATAGGGCAATTCAAAATTTAAAAATGTTTGAAAATCCAATCTCCTATATGTTTCTTACCCTCCTTGCCATAAAAATAGTGTTCTGAGCCACCTTTAAATCAGCTGAATATTTCAAAGAACACTCGTTTCATGGTAAGGATGATGAAGAGCATATGGGAGATTGGAGTTTCAAACATGTTATACATTTGAATCACCCTAATAATGAACGAGTATACCCCATTAGGCATAAAGACGTTAGGCCTAAGGACGTAAGGCAGAAGGATGTTAGGCATAATGGACGTTAGACATAAAGACATTAGACATAACAGACGATTTGCATAAAATAAAAATACTTTAGGCTTAATGGACGTTTGGCATAAAACTACTTACCGTTTTGTCTCAAATTCCGAACAGACTCATATTCCGAACACTCGGTTTTTGTATGGCGATTTGGTTGAAATGTTTCGCTAAAATATGTCACCAAATAACAAGAAAATGGCAGTCAATTGCAATTAAATTTTAACGTCTTTAAATCTATTTTATACCTCGGGAGTAGTGGTGATTCTCTAGTTCGAGACCAGTAGAACTAGCTCAGGTGATTTCATTTGCGAAATTATTCATTTGAATATGATTTATCCGTGCTGTTCGGAATTTGAATCAAGGTGTTCGGAATATGAGACAGAATGAACCCAGTGTTCGGCATTTGAATCAAAATGTTGATCCAAACTTTTACGTTAAAACAATAATAAACAAGTTTAAATAAACAATTTTATCAGCAAATTTAACAGCCAACAGTTGGGCTTTGTAAAGCAATTCAAATTTTCACGAAAATCAGCTAATTTATGCCTATCAGATGCATTTGAAGTCACTGATGCCCTTAAGTGTTCGGAATATGAGTCAAAACGGTATGTATGCCACTTGATAAGTTTTTGATTGGAAAACATTTGAGGCCCACTGATGATTTACATAACGCAGAATGAGGTGACTGGGTGTCCTTGAGATGTTACAGATCATAAAACATTTACAATATGGAAACACAAACTGTTCCAGAAGGGTGGGTGTCAAAAATGGCTATTTCTCCCATTAGTAAATTTTAGAATGGAGAAGTCGTAAGATATACAAGTGATCATTGGTGTCATTCTAAAATGCCTTTCAACCCATTTTTCTAAATTATCAGTTATTTTTGAGATGCTCAAAGTGTTTAAAGTTGTTTGTTCTCGTGAGTAAATTTAATTTGTATGTGTTATAATTCTCTGGAAATATCGTACATAACTTTAATCTAACAATCAACATGATTGGTAATACCATCTTCAGCTATGATTTTCTGATTATGTTCTTGGTGTACATTACCACTCAGAGCTGGTTCATAAATTTAGTGTTGTGAGAACATTTTTCTTCCCTTCTCAGCCAACATTGTTTGCTGGTTTTCAATAAATTACAAGCCTGCAAAAAGATTGACATAAATTCGATTTTTTATAAATGAATCAGTCAGATATAATAACCAAATTTTCATTTGAGGTGAAATTTAGATTAGTTTTGCAAACGTACCAAAAACTTGTCGAATAAGAACCAACACAGTTGGTCAGATCTGTCTTACAACTTTTCGGGATCCATATAATTATTCAGAGGCAAGTTAGAAGGTAAAACATTTACAACTACAATGCAAAATGTAGTATAACATTTTAACCCGAAAGAACGGCATAAAACTTGAGATTATTTAAACAGCTTTCATTTGCAGTAGAGTTGATAGTAAAACTATGAAGAACAGCCTATGATATAAAGAAGGAAGAATATCCACTGAGAATATTTTCAGCAATAATAACATTATTTACTGAAATGATATGACTTAGAAGAACAGCATATTAATTAAATAAAAAAGATACATATACTTAAAAACAACAGCAGCAATAGACAACAATATTCTCCAACAATACAATAGACAACAATATTCTCCACCAGAAAACTATGAACAACAGCCTTCAATATAAAGAAGGGACAATCTCTGATGAAAGTAATAGTACCTAGTTATATGTGTACACCACACACAAAAAAAAGCAGCAAATCGGGTACAGTCGATTTTTCTCCTATTTTATCTTCTGGGCATTACAACCCATTTGAGGCAGATCCTACTTACCAGCTTAGTGTTACACAAGCGTACCCACAGTTGACACAGTCCTTTCCCATAGCTGCCATTTTGCATTCGTATATTGTGTGGCACACACGATTTCAATTACGACAAGATCCTGGACTAGACAAGAGTCGAGCCCATACACAATTTGCTTTCAAGACGCGGACGTTATAACGGGACTAGGGAATGTATGAAGGATTAGGATGAAGGATAGAAATTTCTATCAATCAAGAAATTATGTTTCTCACATTTTCTCTAACCTTTGACCTTCACATAATTCTATGAACATTCGATAATAATGCAAATATTTCAATGTATATATTTATTTTTCAATTGTCGTACTTTAGAACCAATTACACCCGATTCTGTTTTTGCACGGGGATGCGTAGGGGGGCATGGGGCAAGAGCGACACCCGGGGCAATAGTGCCACCTCTAATTTCACGTAGTTCAAATCAATTTTTTGATGTTAAACTCAGGATAAGAATAAATTGAGTACTAATTGAGGGTTGTGTAAATATTACAGTTAAAAATGTCTAGTACAAAAAATTAGAAAAATGTCTTTAACTCACCAACGCGAAAAATGCGAAATATTATAAGAATGTAAGACTGGAAAACAAGGTTTGACTCCCAATAAATACAAAACATATTGATTTTTCCGCACAGTATTGATGATTTTCAATTGTTTAATATAGCTGTGAGGATTTTTTTTAGAAAAAGTCCTTTTGACATTATGTTTTACATATATAAAAACAGTATGTCATATGGGGCAAGAGGGACACCGCATATAAAATCAAATGAACTTTTGTTTTTCTTGTTTATTATTGCATTAAATCAATGTTTTCTACTAAATAAAATCAAAACAAACCATCTTGGACATTCAAAATGGTTTCTGACAATTTTTACTATTATTGTTTCAATCAAATAAGATGAGAACTAAATTAATTTCGAAAAAAAAAAATTTTTAACTATAAGTCAACTTATATCCCTCAGTTTTTATCTTTACTTACTCTAGAATTTATCGTTTAGGCGGGGAAATAATAATATTCAAAATTTCTGGCATTTTGCTCTGGTGGTCTTCTTGCCCCATACGAGTGGCACTCTTGCCCCGTGCCTCGTTTAAAAACCTCATAAGAAGGGACATTTTCAAAAATCTCAAATCATCATGTGTTTCTTATATTTTTGAAATCTATCCATAATATCATTTAGAACAAGAGGTGAGCTTGCCCCTACACTGGAATAATCTTCAAAAATTGTGCTAATCAACCATGATTTGAACCTATATATCTTAAGGTGTCCTTCTTGCCCCCAGCCCCCCTACCGTGCAAACAAAAAGTTTTTAGTTCAAATTTTCAAAAACCGTGCAAAAAAAGTAACACCATTGCTCCACGTTTCATACACAAATAAGGTTTAGGCAAAAAAAATGTATGGAATTTTTTTTTGCACGGCCGTGTAAAAAAAAATCCTTGCAAAAACAAAATCGAGTGTACTTTTTTGTGACTATTTTGAGATATTCTTCAAATCTGATGAGGTTGGTAGTGTAGCGGCTATCGCTTCTGTTTTTTAAGCAGGAGGTCATGTGTTCAATCCCAGGTTTGTCCCTTTCTCATAATTGTAACATTCTACCGCCATTCTTGACAATGACATAAAACATCATCAGTTCTATCTATCGCTAGAATTGAATTAATCGACTTAACCACTTACCACAGTGGTAGTCTTACTTTCGAATACCTCATCCATCACTAACAAACCACAAGCTATGGAATGCAGGAGATTCTCCGGTGTTGTTGTAACAGCGGCTATCTAATTAACATTCTTTCCTCTCCCCTGATGGACATAAGGACGTAACCAGCGCCGTTATCAATCTACAAATATCAATAATAGTGTAAGTTAAAAAAATAAAGCATAAGCATAAGCAAGCATAGATGACCGTACAATTCGTAGTTGCTACTCCGTGATTGACCAGAACAACCGAAGTTGCACAGGGAATTAATGAATGGGGTTTGGGATTAGCTTACCATTCTTCAATGTACACAAATCGCTTAATTTTCAGTCAATAAAGGCGCTGGCCACGTCCTTACGGTCATCGGGGAAGGGAATGAATGTTAGTGTGACTACCGTTGTTACTAGAGACCGAGATCACCTCTGCCTCTCCACGGTTGTCATGGAAAGGATATTGGCTTAGTGGGATAAGGTAGAAATCTGGGAGTCACCAATGTTTGGTGATGCGATCCATGATATAATCACGCCTAACCGGATTCGCGAAATAATTCGATAATCGCATTGAACGCCGAACAAGTGATCATCATTCGTCCACGCAAGAGCAAGCGACGCGATCAAAAGATCAAACACTACTAACGATCCGCGGCGCTTTTTCATTTCTTTGAGTGAACGACGCGCGACATGTTTGAGCACAGAATTGCAACTACTAAGTGTATGCTCCATTGGTTGATCTTTGATCTTTTGATGCTTAGATATTCTCCAAAACTGCCAAGATCGAATAATAATATTCTTTCCCTTATTTCCCAACATGCTCATTATTTACTAATAATTCATTCTTTCTACATTTCTCTTTTCATTGCAGGTAAGTTGAATAAAAATATGGATACATAGTCGTCACTATTTGAATATTATATAGCAGTAAGTATTCAAATTATATCAAAGGTTTTCACTACGGATAGGCATCTGTCAACACCACTAGCACATATATTACAATGAAACCATAACAACTGATTGTGATTAGATTCGATCAAAACTAAGTAGCTGCAATGAAAAAGAGTGAATATGTTCTACTGGAGCCAAGTGTATACATGTTTTATCATTTTTATCATTTTATTGAATGATTACAATGCTAGAGAAATATATTATGTATGTTATACCAATTTTGAATTTCAATGACTGTGGCTGTTGATTTGATAATCTTTGGCTTCTATGTTACTGACATAATATAAAAGTTAACCCTCTAATTCCCAAATTTTTATTTTCAATCTAAATATCATTTTTAGTTATATAAAATCGTTTTGGCCAATGATTTATTTTTATTCGCAAATCTATGAATTTTGGTTTTTGATGTTTATAATTTTTATTTTTGAACATCCCTACCCTTTTTCATTTTTTCTCTCGCCTTTTTGGTTGCCTTAGTATTCTATCAAAAAGCAATTCCAATGTTTAGCCTTGTTTTTAACAATCGCTTTGCATTTGTGTTTCTAAATAGTTCATCCACAGAAAATGTCGGAAATATTTCCTATTTTTGATTCTGTACTATAAGATGTTATCATTTCAATACTCTAACAAATAAAAAAACATGACTTCGATTAGGTGCATACTAGTGTATTTGTATCAGATTAGCGTATCACATTTCAGTCAGTCAACATAAATTCTAATCGCATCAATTGTACTTCTTCAGCTTGCTGTAGCTATATCCCATTCCGTGGTAGCCGCCTTCGAATCCTCCTCCCATGCCACCTCCCATTCCTCCTCCCATACCGCCTCCGCCGATGTTCTTGACCTTGGCTTCAAAACCGTTCTTTCCGTCAGCGTAGTATTCAACGATACGCTTCGATCCATCAGCTTCATCCAGAGTGTATTCACCCTTGACGACATCTCCATCACGCATCTCCCATTGGCTCTTGTGATCACCGGTGTGGATGTCCTTCACTCCATATTCGAACTTGTACTTCGGATACGAGTAGTAGTCCTCACCACCTTCCTTCCATCCTCCTTCCTGAGGATGTAAATTACTAATTAGTTCCTCCTAAAACTATAAGCATATGGTTAAACTCACCATTCCACCGCCAATTCCACCACCCATTCCTCCCATGCCACCGCCGATTCCTCCCTGCATACCACCGTACCACTTGTACGGGATATGCTTCACTTCGCTAACGAATCCATGTTCCTCGAAGGCACTGGCCACCGCCACCAAGGCAAACCCCGCCAAAACAAATTTGAACATTTTAATTCAGTGAAACCTCTATTCACAGCTCCACGGTAACCGATTAACTGATGTCCGCTCACCGTTTCCATCAGTATTTTATAATAGAACAAACAAAAAAGTTTCACCAAATCGTCGCCACAAAAAAAAGGTTCTGACCGATCATCCATCACCGTTTTCCAATATCGTTTTTTGTTTGCATGATGCAAGTCCGCAAGGGCGTAGCGCATAATTTAACGATGATTTTAACGGTTCGATTGGCTATGCTATCATATGCAGGAAAGCGCAAAATTAGTGCGATCATAATCTTGCATACCCACCTACACGCTTCGTACAGTGAATTGGTTCGATTTTTTGTTTGCGTTGGCGGTTTATGCAGTTGAATGCAGTGCACTGGGTTAATAGTAGGGTGTAGCTAGTTTTTCGTTTCCTTGGTCCAATAAACAAGAGTTTTATCAACAAATTGTGGTCATGTGTTAATCAAACCAAAGATTACATTCCAAATCAGTTGAATTCATTACTGAGCTAAGTCGTTGAAGCTTGATACTACTATAATCATATTGGCTATTTTTGGGCAACCTTGAGATTCCTTTTTCCTTCTCGGTAAATTAACCCGAAAAAAATCTGAAAATGTGTGTGTTCCGATATGTTTGGTGAATTCTCAACTTTCATACAACCCTACAGTTGATTCGAACGAAATTTGTTTTGATAGAGAAAATGAGGGCACCCTAATATGACTGAGTTCTAGTTCAGTGAGGCGTGACTCTATGCTATCACTATTTGCAGACAACCGAATCCGCTGACGTCTAATTAAATTGATCAATAAAGTCACCCTGACAGGTGGCCAAATGGACTTCGTAATCAGTTACTGTCTACCGTGGGAAAAATTCAATATGGGGAAGGATATTGGATCCATCCATTCGCCGATCGGAATGGAAACGAATCCGAACTTAGCAAGTCAAATTATTAGAATTGTTCAAATTGTTACTATTTAAAGTCGAGCCCCCCGAGGCAAGGGTATCAGTTTAGTGAATTCAGTTCTTTGTAGAAGGTTAGCAAAGAGTATCAAGTGTAGCAGAATGTTCAAGACATCTGTGGTGGCCATCGCCCTGCTGGGTGCTGCTTTGGCTTACGAGCATCATGGATTCGTCAGTGAAGTGAAACATATCCCGTACAAGTGGTATGGCGGTATGCAGGGAGGAATGGGCGGCGGAATGGGAGGTGGAATGGGAGGTGGTATGGAGATGGGAGGCGGAATGGGCGGCGGCATGATCGACAGTGGAATGGTAATTTTTGATTCCTCGATAAATTCCTCAAAGTATCTAATAAGTGATCTACATTTTCAGGGAGGAGGATGGAAGGAAGGTGGTGAGGACTACTACTCGTATCCGAAGTACAAGTTCGAATATGGAGTGAAAGACATCCACACTGGTGATCACAAGAGCCAATGGGAGATGCGCGATGGAGATGTCGTCAAGGGAGAGTACACCCTGGATGAAGCGGATGGATCGAAGCGAATCGTTGAATACTACGCTGATGGAAAGAACGGTTTTGAAGCCAAGGTGAAGAACATCGGCGGAGGTGGAATGGGAGGTGGAATGGGAGGTGGAGTGGGAGGAGGTATGGGAGGTGGATTCGAAGGCGGCTACCACGGAATAGGATACAGTTACAGCAAGCTGAAGAAGTACAATTAAGACAACGAAAAGTGTGAAGTGATCATGCCAAGACTGTAAATCCGTATTGAATAAAATATTACTATTCGCGAAAGCATAACTCTAATTTTGATGCAGTAATAAAAGAGACATTTTACATCTTCATTAGTCAAAGCCGTCGACCCACACTGTTCTCCTGCAAACTGTTGAAAATGGTCCTTAGCACTCGGCGTTCGAAAATCTCAAGAGCTTACAGGTTCTCATCGAACATACTCCAAAGCTCAAGCTCATAGAGGACTACCGGTTTACGGTACATTCGAATAGTGTTTGACCGCAAGTTTTTCTGGAGCCCATCATAGGAACGACTTTCACATATCATGCGCCTTCATATTTCACGGCTAACGTTATTATCAGTCATTAGCAAGGTTAAAAGGTATACGAACTCATTTACTAGCATGTAGGGAGAAATGGTCCAATACGCACTGATGGGGTAAAACAGCACGACTCATTGAAAAACTTCTAGAAAGATTCAATTTGTATTCTCTGCTATATAACGTCAAAATATGTTTACCTAAGAGCCTTGGAGATAATCTCATAGATCTTCCTTTGGTTTTCCGATGAAATACATTTTTTTCACTTTTCTGCTCCAACCATAAGGGTTTCCGTTGATTTTATTTCTGAATAAGCATTTCCATGCTACAGTGCAAACTTAATTACTAACTCTAAGTTCTTCATACTCATAGGCGTCATACTACTATACTCAACTCATTGGGTCATTTTTGAACAAGTTTTTTGACACGATTCAGAACCGTGAAAAGGAAAAATCTTGGGAATCATTGAATAAATGAATTCCATGTCAAATCGGTCAATCACAGAACTCTTATTCTTTAATTTTGATTTTTTTTGTCAAAATGATGCTGATGATACTATGATAATTTTGCAATGATTCTAAACCATAATGATTATCTGGATAACTTCTCTAGCAGTAGCCATTTTCGAATTATGTCAAGTATAATGCAAAAAAAATTATTTATACCATGACCCCACAGTTATGGATCAAATAGTGTGGAGTCCAACCTATAAAATTCAATAAAACGACATGGAAAACGTGAAATTGTAATTTAAATGCATGAATTGAATCGTTTCAAATTGGAACTTCGGTTAGTAAACTGTTTTGAGTGTAATATTTACATAGGATTGCATAGAAATTAAAAATTGTATCGGTTTCTGAAAACCATATTATGGATCAATTTTCATATTATGGATCAAATTGTGACATATTACGGATCAGTGCGCAAAATCAAAAGATTTTCAACTCAATGCATCTGTATTGCTTGATTTGGCGAAAGTTAACAATGTGTCACATATTACTGCAAAAATTAGCAGTGTTAGAGCTGTAAACAAGGGGAAAATGCCCTTATTTTGTGAAACTGCGTTGTAGTAACTGAGAAATGAACTGTTTTCGCTCCACATCAACTTTTCCATCCATTTTCATCTGCTAAAAATATGAAATTTACAAACCTTGATGTTTTATTAGTTTTATCCTTAGTGCGATTGTATGAAAATGTCGAATCCAATGCTTAAAATGGCAGAAATCTACATTCATTGGAAATGATCCATAACCGTGGTAAACAATCATTTCCTGATCCATATTATGGATCACTAGTTAGAAGTGCTAATATTCGGTATTTAGAATCATCAATCAAGAAAAATGTTTTCCAAAGGTGAATTCATACTTAATTGAAGCGTACGAGCATGGTTTATGCTATAACATTTGAATTTCACCACCTGTGGGAGGTTATGAATGCTGACGGCACTTCTTACAGAAAACGACCATATAATGATAGCTGTGTGGTACCAACTAAACATTTGTCAAATACACCGTTATTTAGCGGTTGAATGTAGTGCTTAACATTACAAATGGTAGAAGACAAATAGTATAACATGGGGAAAATATGTTTTACGTCATTGTTTATGTTTTTGAGTGAGTTATCCGATGTTAAACGCCAAAGTGATCCGTCACTGTGGGTGATCCGTAACTGTGTGGGCATGGTATATCAAATAAAGACCATTCTCATTAGCTGTTCGCGATTCTTTGTCGAGAGTCAAGACCATATTTCTTTCTTCTTCTCTTCTCACTTATTTTCTTTGATGGAGAATCGCAATTTTTTTTTTAATTTTTTTTATGATAAGATTTATATTTTTTTTTGCATTGAACCTTAGATAATTTGAAAATGGCTACTTCTAGAGAAGTGATCAACATAATCATTATGGTTCAGACAAATTTAAAGATTCTTATACAGTAAACTCTCCCTTACTCGATATTGGAGGGACCATCGAGTTAGGGAGATATCGAGATACAGAACACATATTTTTCAAATTTGAAGCTTTTCATTATTTTGACAAAACACAAATAGTAATTTTAAGGTAAAAAAATACAATTTTACCACATTTACTTAAGTGCCACTTTTAGACCGTTTTGCAAAAATTGAAAATTTTATCACCTAGAAATGAGCAGTAAACCTTAATTTTACTATCCATTTAATCATAATATACTAATTCATGATATTTATTAACATTTGGAGCACATTTGGAACTATTCATGAAAATATCGAGTTAGAGAGGAAAACTCTTATGGGAAACTAAAACAGATAGCATCGAGTTAGAGAGGTATCGACTTACAGAGGTATCAAAGCATACTATATTGAAGGGACCGCGCATTCCATCGAGTTAGGGGATATATCGAGATACATAATATCGAGTAAGGGAGAGTTGACTGTAGTATTATCAAAACGTATTTATTTTGACAAAATTTTGAAGATTGGCAAACTGTTGTTCTTCTTTCTCCATCATGAAACTTTGTCCCAAACATCTGTTTAGTGTCACGATCATATGGCGAAAATTTTAAAAATATTGAAAAAGAGGTTTTAGGTATAATTTAAAGTTTAAGTTTATTTTTTGAATTTTTCATGAAATATTATAAAATAGTTTTCAGTGTATATTTTTTCCTTGTAGTAAAAACGGTCCACTACAACTTCTTCATAGAACATTTTTCTCTAAAATCAACAGTTAGAATTTATCAAATAAGTTGCATGCAAAAATGTTTAGGCCATTTTCAAAAGTTACTCTTGAGTCAAAATGATCGTTTTTCTACGATCCTGCAAAAAATTTCCTGCATACATGTATGCACGCAGACTTCGTCGTGAGTCTAGAAGTTCCTTCAGAGATTCTTGAAGATGTTCTCTCCTGCAGGAGATTATTTTAGCATTTCTTAAGGAATTATCTCCCTTTTTCGGAATTCCTACAATAATTGAAAATTCATGTTGAGAATTTCAAAGAGCAATCACAAAATGCATTTACAGTATCGGACATATCAAATGAACCAAAGCCGTTTTCCCATACAAAATCGTCAACTTCAGAAAACTAAATCTCCGCCGTTTCTCAATCGATTCTTTTATTTTTTTTCTTGTGACGAACTACAAATTTCCTCAATTTTCGAAAACTTTTGGAAAAGATGTGTGAAAACTATTGATTCAAAAGTTACAGATAGGTTGAATTTTGACATAAAAAATGCACCAAGACGAAAAGTAATGTATCAGACAAGCTATGCGTCGTATCATTTCGGTGTCTTCAGTGCATTTGGTCCTTATCACGCAATGAACAAATGCACTGAAGACACCAAGATGCTACGACGCGTAGTTGTTCTGTTATATCACTTTTGTGTCCTGGTGTATTTTTTATGTCAAAATTCAACCTATTTGTAACTTTTATATTAATAATTTTTACAAAACTTTTTCAATTGTTTTCGAGAATTGAGAAAATTTGTATTTTTTTTTTTTTTTTGTTAGGCATTCCGTGCATTTGGCCACTACTATGCCGAGGATCATATATACAGAATCTATTTATATCCTAGTTCTTATTGCTATTTCTCTCATACCGAGCAGGTAGAGGAGAGTGCTGCCGTTGGTCCAATCCATATCCATATCGAAGTCCATTGGTGTGCGGTGGTTCATTTTGCCATGTATATGTGTCGTGTGAGGCAACAGCCTACAAAGAGGGTCAGTGTGTCTCAGTCACCATCCGATACTGACGAAGGATGGATGTGTTCCCCTATACACAGTCCTTCGTGCGGCGTCTTCTGGTGGCTGGACAGAGTTTTTTGTGTGGGGGGATTGGGAATCAAACCCATGACCTTTCGCTTACGAAGCGAAACCGTAACCTCGAGGCTACGAGACCCCCCCTAAAAAATTTGTAGTTCATCGCAGAAAAAAAAATTAAAGAATTGGTTGAGAAACGGCGTAGATATAGCTCTCTGAAGATCACCATTTTGTATGGGAAAACGGCTTTGGTGTATTTTATATGTCCGATACTGTTTGAAGTTAATCCTGATGATAACCCAAGAAAAATTTTGAAGACATGGGAACGAAAATATGTTGTAGGATAACTCAAGTAATCCCGGAGAAAATACATAAGATACATTTATGGATGAATGTCAGGAAAAGTTTTTCGAAAAATTCAATTATAAATGTCTTGAATTAAATTATGAAAAAAAAAAATAAAAAAAAACTTATGAAGAATTCTCTGAAGCAATTTCTGGAGATATCTTCTTAATAATTTGCTAGTTAAATTTTTGAAAATACCTTGAATGAAAATCATGAAACAATTCAAATAAATATAAGGGATGCTGGTTGAATTATTCAAGGATTCCAAAAATCTAAAAGGCAACCCTCTTCAAAAATGAAAAAATCACTTGATTAATACCTAGAGGCCCAAGCTTTTACTGGAGAAAATTCTGAATCTTCAGAAGAAATTTCTGAAGAATTTCAATGAGGACCCTCTTGAAAAATTCCTGGCGGAATTTTTGAAGCATTTCCAAAACTATTCCATGGCTCCAGTTTTGTACATTTTTGTTATGATTTTGGTTCCTATTTGACCTCATTTTTAAGGCATGCAGTTCCTACTTTTGAGACACTCAATCGCTACCAGTCCTGTGTCAGTTCTGCACCAGTCCTAATGATATCAAATATCGAAATATTAAGATGAAACTTGAACACCGAGATTAATTTCAAAGCTACGGTAATTCGTTTGAAAACTTCTGAACAATACAACAGTTCAAATTTATTTTACCAAAAAAAAACAATATTTCGACATTCTGACCAGAATTGCGAAAATTTCGGTGAATCTTACTACCGTTTTGACTCATATTCCGAACACTTAAGGCCGAGAGTGACTTCAAATGCATCTGATTAGCAAAAATTAGCTGATATTTGTAAACATTTATATTTCTTCGCTTAGTCTAACTGTTAGCTGTTGGGTGTGCCGATAAAAATGTTAATATAAACCTATTTAGTATTGATTTTACGCAAACATATGGAACAACATTTTGATTCAAATGCCGAACACTGTGATCAATCTGTCTCATATTCCGAACACCTTGATTCAAATTCCGAACAGCACGAATAAATCGTATTCAAATGGTTAATTTCGCAAATAAATTCATCTGAGCTAGTTTTACTAACCTTAAACTAGAGAATCATCATTACTCCCGAGGTATAAAATAAATTTTAGGACGTTAAATTTGGTTTGCAGTTGACTGCCATTTCCAGCTAATTTGGTGATATATTTCAGCGAAACATTTCAACCAAATCGCCATACAAAAACCGAGTGTTCGGAATATGAGTCTGTTCGGAATTTGAGACAAAACGGTACATACAGTAGCCAAGCAAAACCAATCACAGTCAGAAAGTCAGTGAAATTCACGCCTATCGTTGCTGTGGGCAAACTGCCTTGAAAATAGCAAAACACCCGTTGCTAAGGGCAACCCTAAGTTACTGTAAGAAATGTTCTATTTTCCACATTTACAGCCTTAAGATTTAGAAAATTTGTACACCACAAATAGGCTACTTTCAAATACCTGTAGTCAGGGATGCCACCCCGAAAAGAGCTAAGTCATAGCAAATATTGATATGGATAGCTAAAACCCGACCAGTGGATTACATCAAAATTGTAGCTTAATTGTATCGAGATTTGTTACAAATAACAAATTTTGTTTAATTTTCGTTAGAAGCACATTGAGTTGATGGAGGAAATTATAGCATTATTAAAACAATATCAGATCTAATAACAAAGTCTGTTTAAAATTTGTTTCAATTTAAAACAATTTGTTAGAAAAAAATTGAGATCAATAGCTTATAACAAATTTTGTTGTAATTTTGTTATGGAAAATAACAAAATGAGTTATATATTCGTTTGATTTCTAATATGATGAGTAACATTCTTGTTCAAATTATAACAAATTATAACATATTTGTTTAGTGTAGAGGGAATCGTGTTAAAATTTTAGTTGTTTTAGCTTATTATAACAGATTTTGTTAGAAAAAAAGGCGCTATCTGAGTAACAAAATCTGTTACAAGTCTGATGTAATCCGCTGGTCAAGCCTTCTGCTTTCATCATTCCCAGCGCTGATTCTGACCAAAAGATGCTTTTATTTATATTTAATAATACATAAGTTGCTCAATGAAGCTGTAAAACATTAATTTCGATTCAAATTGCATACAACATTGTTTGCAATTACAAAAGTTTGTCATTGAAGTTGAGTTATTTCTATCAAGATGAATATTTTTGTTCACTCAGAATCCGTCATCTGTGCCGAATTAGCATCGTTCAACGCTAGATAGAACTAATTGACTAAAAAATTATGAAATCTAGAGCAATGCGGTTAAAGTACACAGATGTTAATTTGCCAACTCCTAAAACAGAACTGAAAATTACGATAAAAGTACTGTTTTTGTTGGTAGGAAAAGTAGGCAAATATGTTGGTTATTCTTTTGATAAAAGATATTCTGATATGCAACAGAATTGCAAGAAATAAAACATTATCTCCCTGATGAGGAAAACGAATCCATAATCTGTAGCCTAATGTATTAAAACGTCTGGTGACACTAACTGTTGCGTGGCCGTTCGGTGCTGCTCATAACAATTTCAACCGCTGTATGCGGCATTTTACTTCCATGTTCTTCCAATTTTTTTTAAGACATTACCTGGATATTCTGCCCTTAAAATTAAATTACATCGTGTGGAATTAAAACTGCATATGTTCAAATTTTGCACTAGCTAATACTTTATTCAACGTCGATTTCCAGTCTTGACATGATCATCAGTCTTAGTAAGATTAGTTGTACTTCTTCAGCTTACTGTAGCTGTATCCCATTCCGTGGTAGCCGCCTTCGAATCCACCTCCCATTCCACCTCCCATACCTCCTCCCATACCTCCTTCCATACCTCCACCCATTCCTCCGCCCATTCCACCTCCGCCGATATTCTTCACCTTGGCTTCGAAACCGTTCTTTCCATCAGCGTAGTATTCAACAATTCGCTTCGATCCATCAGCTTCATCCAGCGTGTACTCTCCCTTGACGACATCTCCATCGCGCATCTCCCATTGGCTCTTGTGATCACCGGTGTGGATGTCCTTCACTCCATATTCGAACTTGTACTTCGGATACGAGTAGTAGTCTTCACCACCTTCCTTCCATCCTCCTCCCTAAAAATGTAGTTCACTTATTAGATACTTTGAAAAATTTATCGAGGAATCAAAAATTACCATTCCACCGCCGATCATGCCGCCGCCCATCCCGCCTCCCATCTCCATGCCACCTCCCATACCACCGCCCATTCCACCACCCAGTCCTCCTCCCATTCCGCCGCCCATTCCTCCCTGCATACCGCCATACCACTTGTACGGGATATGTTTCACTTCACTGACGAATCCATGATGCTCGTAAGCCAAAGCAGCACCCAGCAGGGCGATGGCCACCACAGATGTTTTGAACATTCTGCTACACTTGAAAGTTTTTGCTAACGTTCTACCAAGAACTGAATTCACTGAACTGATACCCTTGCCTCGGGGGACTCGACTTTATATAGTAACAATTCAGAAAATTTCACTCATGTGACCTTATCGGTACCAAAATTGCACCACTTCACCCTTCACCAGTCTTGTGAAGGTTTAAGCATTGGAATTAGCATGTCCATCGAACCGATGTTTTCAATACATTTGATTAGTGGTCATCGGAAATAATGTGCCGATTGTTATCATCGATGTTTACGCCTCACTGGGCATGCTTCTACCTTCATACCTTCACAAATTTGCTTTGCTTTGTGAGAATCAAAGCAAATAAGAATCACGAGCTTGTCTATTTCTTGTTAATGTTCTGTTAACAAATTTAGAGCAACAAAATAGAGTTTTAAACGGGCTTTTTATTACTAGATGAAGCAATGATAACCATTTTATTGAAAAGATATCTCATATCATCTGGGTCCATCCTTAGCCTAGTGGTTAGAGTCCGTGGCTACAAAGCAAAGTCATGCTTAATGTGTCTGCGTTCGATTCCCGGTCGGTCCAGGAGCTTTTCGTAATGGAAATTTCCTTGACTTCCCTGGGCATAGATTATCATCGTACCTGCCACATGAATGCGAAAATGGCAACTTTGGCCAAGAAAGCTCTCAGTTAGTAACTGTGGAAGTGCTCATTGAACACTAAGCTGAGAAGCAGGCTCTGTCCCAGTGTGGACAGAATGCCAAAAATAAGAAGAATAAGAGGAATTGCTATAGGTATCACGTGTATCGCTGCATCTCCACTGTTTCCACGAGGAACTTTCATTAGTGAAAGGATTTAAAAGCTATTTATAACCTTGATTTACCTTATTGAGTGATGCGAATCAGGTTACCTCAATTTAAAGAACTATGTATTTCTTTATGAAGTTCTTTTTTCAGCTCATAATATGTATACACCTCTGGTAACAAACCATTCAGAGCTTGTGTGAGTTGAGCTAGAAATGTTCTATCAGAAATATTATGTCATAGTTCTTGTAATAATATCGGTTGTGATTTTCCTATTTACAAAAAACCTTCGCGACCAGATCTTTAATCGCCGAATAACCCTCCGAGTTTAATCGCACCGCTTGCCCTCGTCGGCTCCGCGTCGCGGGGAAACCCTTTCAGTCCACATTACAGTCAGCCGTGACCTTCTCGCCATCGCTCCGTATCGTTCGCCGCTCGCTCGTTCGCTATCTTCTTGCACCGCACAGCTGTCAGGAGAGATCCGCTCGCGTGCGTCATGTCACATCCCACCCTCACCCAGCTTAAATCTTGCACCGCAACGCAATCGACACACAACATTGGTGCGGGTTGCACAACGAACACACGTGCAATGCTGTGTGTTTGTGTTCTAGCGCTCTCACTCTCTCGGGAGAGAATTTGATACTCTCCCTCTTTTGCTCATTTTCTTGTTTGACTCACGCAAATACCAAACTACACATCGGTGGGTGACTCTAGTTGCCTTGGTTCTGTCGTATACAATTTTTTTAGGATTAAGTTTGTCCAAAATTTTGTATAGATAGACATTTTGTTGATTTTTGTATAAGAAAGACATCAGCATGTTAGTAAATTTAGAACAAAATCACCCTCGCCGTGAGATTTGTTTTAACCGTGCTCTATTTGCTTACGTCTACACAATTTTTTTCCATCACTCATTTCACTTCTATTAGGTATCTCTCTGGTGCTCTGTCTCCGACGACCGACCACTCAGAAACGCTTTGGAGCATATCATTTAAATGCCGGCCGGTTCGATGATACGTTCGTTCTAAGGTGCGGTACATGGCGTGGGAATCCAATTGGAAATGGAACGCACACAGCCAATGGTAGACCGAACCGTAGTCCAGCGTAGAACGATTTAGTGTTCTACCACCAACGTGATGGGCATGGTAGAGTGGTGCAAGTCGAACTAACAAAAAATCTTGATGAATTATTCCAGTCTTAGTTTTGTTGGGAAACAGTGTTCAAATTTTTGATGAACGCGTGTTCAAGCTTTAATTATGAGTTCAAGTTAATAAATTATAAGTTAATCAATTATAAGTCATGGAATGATTATATTGTCAAAATCAATTCTATACACGTTTTAAAAAATACAATCTACTAGAATAATAATCACGCATTTGCAAAGTGTCAAACTGGGAATGGCCTTAATTAACCCTGTTGAAATAAGAAATGTAAGATTTTGACTGGTTTCAACGATTCTTTAAGAAATTTTTGCCAGCATTACTCGAGCATTACAAAATGTAACGCTTTCATCAATTAAATAAAACGAAATCACAGCAGCTATTTAAATTGTCAACGGTATTCTCTAAAAACATTGCCAACAATTTCAGTTTAACTATTCCAAGGACTTCTAGATTTTTTTAACCTTTCGGTCGTCGCGCGAATTTTTGTAATGCAGCCCACAGATGCTCAATCGGTTTGACCAACATTGACTTCGCCCTAAGCTAGTCAAACCGATTCATGTTGTTGCAACCGTTCGACCCACTGTCATACTTTGTTGCAGCAATACTATATTTCTTTGCATGTTTCGAATGATCTTGGCAAATCTAGTGAATATGTGATTGTTATTCTTTTCGAATTCTGTTGCAGTGGGGAGGAATATTTTAACGATTTTTGGGCATTTGTAGTAATGAGGAAGAACTTTCCATATTTAAGGATATTGATGAGGAATTCCAGTTTTATTTTGCACGAAGGCAAAACTTTAAAAAAATATGAGAGGTTTCTGTCGGATATCAGTCTGAATATTCATAGATATGTGAAAGGCTATGGTAAATTTTTCAAAGATTCAATCCAGAATCTTTAGTGGTTTCCTCTAGTAATTCTACTTTGAAGTTTTAAGATTTATTTATAAATTCCTCCAGTGAAACTTCAGGTATTTCTAAATTCTGTGAGAATTCTTTTTCTGTGATTCCACCAGGAATTCCTCTAGAAATTCTTTAAGAGATTGTTCAATGTTATTTCTCCCAAGAAATTAGTACAGGAATTGCATAAAAATTCCACCAGTAATTGCTCCTACCAAAAATCTTCCAGTGATTCTTCTAATGATTCCGCTTGGAATATCTCCAAAAAATCCCTCAGCGATATATCCAAATATTTTCCAGGGATTGCTTCAGAGATTCTTATACGATTTTTGCTCGAAATTCATTTAAAAATTTCTTCCTAATACTTGCAGAGTTTTACTCCAAGAACTTTAACAGTGATTCCACCCAGAATTTCTCCAGTTATTCATCAAAAAATCCTCCAGGATTCCACCAGGAAGCCCTCGAAGGTTCCACTGCAGAAGAATTCAAAAAGCTTCCTACGTATGATTTCACCAGGAATTCCTTTAGAGATGCTGCTTGCAATTTTTTGAGAGATTGCCGCAGGTTATTCTCAGGGGAATCTTCCTTAAATTGTTTTATAAATTCTTTCAGTGTTTTCGAAGATTCTTCTTTGTATCCCTGTAGGGACCCTACGAGGCATTCAACCTATCATTATTGCAACAATTACTTAAAGAATCTACCCGAAAGTCAACCGAGGATTTCTAAAGGAGTTCATACGTTAATTATTTCCAGTATTTGAATTCAGATGCACCAGGAGGAACCTCTGGTGAAGGAATCCCTAGAGCACTGTATCCCAAACTTTTTTAACTTTCGCCGCCTTGAGGCCAACATATTTTGGAAATCGCCCCCTGATATGGGTTTGAAATTTTTAATTTGGTTTTAACCGTGGTTTTCTGTTGAATTACAGTCAACTCTCCATATCTCGATATTAACACCTCTACCGGCAGCTTCATTTCTCAAAAAACTCTTTTAGTTTTAGAATCTGTGTCGGAATTGATCATTGGTCATCTGAATCCGGAGATATTCCGGAATTCCTTGGGGGACCGACGCGTTAACTATAACCCACGTTAGTTTCTCAGGCTACATAATTTTTATCGTATTAGAATATTCACTCCTCGGTATGATACATTAAAACGAGTTTGTTGTGAAAAAATTAAGCTATTTGGTGCAGCTGTCTTTGAGTAATGTGCATTTATGTTTCTGGTACCACGCTGGACAAATAAAGATTTTGAAAACTCTAAAAAACCTCATATCGTAATTTTCAGATTTCTCCAAGAAAACTGAACCGATTTGTATGTTTTTTTCAGAGCAGCTCTTTATTACCTGGCATTATATAATACACATTTTTTTTTTTTTGATAAATTGACCAAAAACAAAATGGCCGCCAAAAACATTTTATACGGAGAAAGTCGGTCCCCCAAGGAACATCGGAATATCTTAAAAACTAGATCACCAATGATTAATATCGACACGGATTCTTAAACTAGAAGTGTTTATTTAAGATCTTGTGAAAAAATTGTGCAAAAATATCGGGAAACAAAAAAGTTATCGCGATTTGAATATGTTTTTAGCGGTAAAAAGTGAAGCTGCCGGTAGAGGGACCATTGAGTTACCTCCGACTTACAGGACATAAAATCAGAGAAACTGCGAAACCAAGAAACCATCGAGTAAGTCATGAGAACCAACTTTTATTATGGTTCTTCAACTCACCATCGAGATAACGAATATCGAATAATAAATTTTGGACGACTTCAAAATGTCCAAACCTTTATAAAAAATAGGAAAATTCTGAAAGCTGTTTGTACCTTTCTCACTCCAACGTAATTTAAAAAGGTTTTTTTGTTGAAAAAATCCAGATTGATTTCTGTAGCTTTCAAGGTTTAAATCCGATATTTCTTCAAACCTGTTTCTTAGTTACATAATTTACGTCTTTTGTAATTGATGGCTTCAATGTTGGCACTTAATATTGGCTGGTTTCTGAAATTAGTTCATAAAATAGTGTGTACTATAAGTAATGAATAAAATGATCGTAACAAAATATCGAAACCAGTTGTATTGAAAACTTTGCCTTTATAGACCCGGCTATCAAATATCGTAAAATAAGCTGTCCAAATCTAACGTTCTTTTATAAATAGAACATAGATAAAATTATTTCTTTTATATTTTCGAACCAATTTAAAAAAGTTTCTGATAATCACTTTAAACAATTTCATTAGTATCTGTGACTACAAATGAATAACGTAAAACCTAACAATAAAAACCGAATTCTTATCAAACATACAGTACTGGACAGAATAAAGTACGCATTGGCCGTTTTTCCATACAAAATGATCAAGTTTATAGTCTCATATATCGGTTCTAGGTGTCCGATTGACCTGAAATTTTCACCGCAGCTTGAAAGTTACCTCAAATTTGCTAGGATGGAAATTCATAGTTTTTCATTAACGAACTTTTAAGTTATCGCAAATCTCAAATTTCGAGAAAAATGACAAAATTTTAAAGTAAAAATAATTTTTAAATGAAAATATTTAGAGCAATATGTCCTTCTGCAAAAATGTACAATTTTATAAGACACACAAGTTTGCAGAACATCATTTTTCGGTAAAACTGATTGTTTTCAAAATATTTTCAAAATAAAATTTTGCAATTTTTTGCAAATTGAGAGATTTTCAATAATTTAAAAGATTGTGTTTCAAATGCAGTGATATTTTAATTGAATAAAATCTATGTTATATCTAGGCTGTGGTGAAAATTTCAGATCAATCGGACCACTAAAAGCTGAGATTCAGATCTCCAAACTTGACCATTTTGTATGGAAAAACGGCCAATGCGTACTTTATTCTGTCCAGTACTGTATTTTGTTTTTGACAATATTTTCGAAGTTTTGTTTATCGTGATTATAAATGAGCACTTGTTGAGGGGCCCAGATAGCCGTAGCGGTAAACGCGCAGCTATTCAGCAAGACCAAGCTGAGGGTCGTGGGTTCGAATCCCACCGGTAGAGGATCTTTTCGGGTTGGAAATTTTCTCGACTTCGCAGGGCATAGAGTATCTTCGTACCTGCCACACGATATACACATGCAAAAATGGTCATTGGCACAGTAAGCTCTCAGTTAATAACTGTGGAAGTGCTCATAGGAACACTAATCTGAGAAGCAGGCTCTGTCCCAGTGGGGACGTAATGCCAGAAAGAAGAAGAAATGAGCATGGAAAGAGGTACAAACAAATATGTATAGGGAAAAAGTTAAAAGCATAATCCTCTATTGACTTGGGTGTCTTCTACTCTGTTAAGTATCGTTGCTTTCAGTTTCTCGCACTTTGGCCCCCTTTCTAGTTTTTTTCGCCCCCCAAATTCCATTTTACAAATTTTCGCCCCCTTGGACTTGAAAATCGCCCCCAGGGAGATGAATTCGTCTACTTTGGGAATTACCCTAGAGGATTTTAAGTTGGAATCCTTAGAGAATTTTAGTTGGAATCCTTAGAGGAAATTCTGGTGAAATTTTCGAAGGAATTCTCAGAGCCTGGAATCTCCCTGAAGGAATACCTTTTTTGAATCCCAGGAAGAACTTCTCATGGAGGAATCTCTTGAGTAATTCTGGTGATCTCTTCTGGATCTTATGAAAATCTCTTGAGTAAATCTGGTGATAAAATCCTTATGAGAAATTTCTGTTAGAATCCCAGGAGAAATTCCTAACAACCTTTGAGGTTCCTTGGAGATATTAATTCCTTGAAGAATTTAAGGATGCACTCCTTGATTAGTTCCGGAAGGAGAAGGACTGACTTGAAGAATTTCTGGAGGAATCCCTTGAACAATATCCAAGAAAAACCCCTGGAAGAAAATTCTAATAGAATCCTTTAATAATTTCCAGAAGGAATCCGTAGAAAATAACCTGATGGAACTTAGAATCACCCAAGAGGAATTCCTGAAGGAACTTTGAGAAGAATTTCTGATAGAATCCCTGACAGGACTTCTGATGGAATCCAAGAAGGTGTTCATGATGGAGTCTCAGGAGAATTTTGTAATGAAATCTTAGAAGAATTTCAAAAGAAAACCCTAGAGAAACTTCTGATGGAAACTTTGGATGAACTTCTGATGTAATTTCTGGTGGAATTTCTGATGGAATCCCTAGAGAAACTTAGAATTCCTGTAGGAATACCAGGTAGAATATCTGAAAGAAATACTAACGGAATTCCTACAGAAACTTTTGATATTCTTGAAGGAATTCCTGATGAAATCATTGAAAGAACTCTTGATAAAATCACTAGAAGGACTTCTAATGGAATCCCTAAAGGAACTTCTGCAGTAATCCGTAGCAAAACTTCTGATGCAATTCCTGGAGGAACTCCTAATGGAATCTCTGAAGGAACTCCTGTTGTAATCCTTGGAGGAATTCCTTATAGTATGCCTAGCGGAATTCCTTATAAAATTCCAAGAAGAAATCCTGGTTGTAGTTCTTGAGGAATCCCTGATATAATCTCTAGAGAAATTCCAGGTGCAATCTATAAAGGAACTCCTGATGGAATCTCTAGAGAAACGGTAGGAATCCCAAGTGGAATCCCTAAAGGAACTCCTAATGGAATTCCTACTGAAACGTTTGATAGAATCCCTGGAGGAATTCTAGGTGGAATATCGAAAGGAACTTCGAATTAAATCCTTCAAGGAACTCCTGATGAAATCTCTAAAAGAATTCCTGATGTAATCCCTAGAAGAACTTGTGATGGAATCCCTGGAGGAATTCCTGTTAAGATTCCTGATGGCATTCAAGAGATTCTTTGCGGAGTTAAAGGTGAAATCTCAGAGGGAACTTTTGATGGAATCCCTAGAGGAACTCCTGATGAAATCCCCAGAAGAATTCTGACTGAAGCCCTAAAGATACTTCTGATAGAATACCTATAGGAACTCCTGATGGAATCCTTGAAGGAACTACTGGTGGAATTCCAGGAGAAACTTCTCATTGAATTGTTAGAGGAACTCCTGATGGTATTTCTAGAGAAGTTCCAGGTGGAATCTCTGAAGAAACACCTGATGGAATCCCTAGAAGATCATCTGATGAAATCCCCAAAAGAACTGATGATGGAATTCCTAGCAAAACTTCCGATGGAATCTCTCGAATTCCTGATGCAACTTCTGATAGAATCCATAGAGGAACTTCTAATGATATCGAACTCCTGGGATAAACTCCTGAGATAAACTCTGAAGGAATTTTTGATAGAATCTATGGAAGAATTGCAGGTGAAATATCTGAAGGAACTATTGATGCAATCCCTAGAAGAACTCCTGATGAAATCCCAAGAAGAACTCAAATGGAAGTCCTGAAAGTACTCTTGATGCAATCGCTATAGGAACTCCTGATGAAATCCCTGGAGGAATTCCTGACAAGATTCCTGATGGAACTCCTGATAGAATCCCTAAAGGAACTCCTTCTGATATCCTTAGAAGAAAATCTGATGACATACCTCGAGGAACTTCTGATAGAAACTCTTGTGGAATTCCAGGTGAAATCTCAGAAGGAACTTTTGAAAGAATCCCTAGAGGAATTCCCGATGAAATCCTCAGAAGGACTTGAATGGAAGCCCTTAAGATACTCCTGATAGAATTCCTATAGGATCTCCTGTTGGAATCCATGGAGGAATTGCTGATGGAAACCCTGGAGGAATTCAGGGTGAAATCTCTGAAGGAACTCCTGTTGGAATCCCTGAAGATATTTCTCATGAAATTCCTAGAGAAGTTCCAGGTGGAATTCCTGAAGGAACTTCTAATGGAATCCCTGGAGAAACTCCTGATGGAACGCCTAGAGAAATTTCCGATGGAATCCATAGAGGTACTTCTGATGGGATCCCTAGAGAAACTCCTAATGGGAACCCTGATGGAACTCTTGATGTAATCCTTCGTGGAACTCATGATTGAATCTTTAGAAATACTCCTGATGGAATTCCTGGAGGAAATTTTGAGTTGCTGGTAGAATTTCTGATGAAACTCATGGTGTAATCCTTACAATAACTTCTGATGGAAACTCGCCTTTAAAAATAATCCCATTACCTGAATAAATTCCGTATTGAACTTTTGATGGGATCACCGGCAGTACTGTTGGTGTATTTGCCGAAGAAATAGACTAAAAATTGTGGGAAAACTTCAATGGAATATATAGAACCAAGACTTCTGATGAAATCCCTAGAGAAACTTCTAATGGAATCCTTGGAAGAACTTCTGATGTAATCTCTGGTGGAATTTCTGATGGAATCCCTAGAAAAACTCTTGATAGAATACCTGTATGAATTCCACGTAGAATCTCTTAAGGAACTCCTAAAGGAATTCCTACAGAAACTTTTGATATTCTTGAAGGGAGTCTTGATAAAATCATTGGAGAAACTCCTGATAACACTCTTAGAACGATTTCTAATGGAATCCCTAGAGGAATTCCTGCAGTAATCCGTAGAAAAACTTCTGATGCAATCCCTGCAGGAACTCCTAATGGAATCTCCTGACGAGATCCCTAGAGAAACTGTAGGAATTCCAGGTGGAATCTCTGAAGGAACTCCTGATAGAATTCCTATAGAAACTTTTGATAGAATCTTTGAGGGAATATCTAGAGGAGCTTCTAATAAAAGTCTTGAAGGAACTTCTGATGAAATTCCTAAAAGAATTCCTGTTGTAATCCCCAGATGAACTTCTGATGTAATCCCTAGAAGAACTTGTGATGTTATTCTTGGAGGAGTTCCACGTAGAATCTCTGAAGCATCTCTGGAAGGATTACAGGTGAAATCTCTGAAGAAACTATTGATGCAATCTCTGGATGAACTCCTGATGAAGTCTCCAGAAGAACTCTGATGGAAGCCTTGAATTTACTCTCGATAGAATCCCTAAAGGAACTCCTGATGGAATCCCTGGCGGAACTCCTGATGGGATCCTTGGAGGAATTCCTATAGATATTATTGAAGGATGGAAGACTTGAAGAGCTCCAGATAAAATCCCTTTAGAAAGTCCTGATGAAATTCCTGCGAGAATTCCTGATAAGATTCCTGTTGGAACTCCTGATAGGATCCCTAGAGGAACTTTTTATGATATCCCTAGAAAAAATCCTGATTAAATTCCTCGAAGAACTCCTGATGTGAATTTCCAGGTGAAATCTCAGAAGGAACTTCTAGAGAAGTTCCAGGTGGAATCTCTAGAAGAACATCTGATGAAATTCTCGGAAGAACTCATGATGAAATCCATAGAGGAACTTCCTATGGAATTCCTAGAGAACTCCTATGGAAACCTTGATGGAACACTGATGTAATCCTTCGTGGAACTCATGATTGAATCTTTAGAAGTACTTCTGATGGAATTCCTGGAGGAAATTTTGAGTTCCTGGTGGAATCTTTGATGAAACTCCCGGTTCAATCCTTACAATAACTTCTGATGAATCTCTGGAAGAACTTTAAAAAGAATCCTATTACCTGGATGAATTCCTGGTACAACCCCTGGAAGAATTCCATATTGAACTGCTGGTGTATTTGCTAAAAAATATAGACTAAAAATTGTGGAAAGACGCCTTATGGGTCTTCCAAAAAACTGGGTCCTAATTTCAGGCTTTTTCTGCGAACATTAAATTTTGTTAACGTTACCCATAAAAATTCTGTTTGGATCAGAAAAACATGTACCGTGGTGCATCAATACCCGGACGCTTAAGTCGACACAAATGTTCAAATGCTAATATCAAGGTGTTGTTTTAGAATACCTCTAATGTAATATTGTTTCAAACCATGTTTCACTCAAGATTTCACGCTACTGATGAGCTTTTACGTAAAAACCATGATTTTAACATGACTTACTTACTTACTTATTTGGCTTTACATCAATTATCTTGATAAAGCCTCGCCAACAATATTTCGCCAATTCCTTCGGTTCATGGCCGCTTCTCTCCATCCTCGACTGTGACCCACGCTCTCCAGGTCCTGGTGTACCTGGTCAATCAACCTAGCTCGCTGCGCCCCACGCCTTCTTGTTCCGACCGGATTCGTGGCGAACACCATCTTTAGAGGGTTGTTGTCCGGCATTCTTGCAACATGCCCTGCCCAGCGTATCCTTCCAGCTTTAGCTACCTTCACGATACTGGGTTCGCCGTAGAGTTGAGCGAGCTCGTGGTTCATCCTTCGCCGCCACACGCCGTTCTCCTGCACGCCACCGAAGATCGTCCTTAGCACTCGGCGTTCGAAAACCCCAAGAGCTTGCAAGTCCTCCTCGAGCATAGTCCACGCCTCATGCCCATAGAGGACTACCGGTCTTATGAGCGTTTTGTACATCGTGCATTTGGTGCGGGGGCGAATCTTTCTTGACCGCAGTTTCTTCTGGAGCCCATAGTAGGCACGACTTCCGCTGATGATGTGCCTTCGTATTTCCCGACTAACATTGTTGTCAGCCGTCAACAAGGATCCCAGGTAGACGAACTCGTCCACCACCTCGAAGGTATCCCCGTCTATCGTAACACTGCTTCCTAGGCGGGCCCTGTCGCGCTCAATTCCGCCAACCAGCATGTACTTTGTTTTCGACGCATTCACCATTAGCCCGACTCTTGTTGCTTCGCGTTTCAGGCGGGTGAACAAATCTGCCACCGTTTCAAATTTTCTCCCAATAATATCCATGTCGTCCGCGAAACAAACAAATTGTCCGGATCTCGTGAAAATCGTGCCTCGACTGTTAAGTCCGGCTCTCCGCATGACAGCTTCAAGCGCAATATTGAACAACAGGCACGAAAGTCCGTCGCCCTGTCGTAGTCCCCGTCGAGACTCGAACGAACTGGAGTGTTCGCCCGAGATCTTCACGCAGTTTTGCACACCGTCCATCGTTGCTCTGATTAATCTTGTGAGCTTCCCTGGAAAGCTGTTCTCGTCCATGATTTTCCATAGCTCTATGCGGTCGATACTATCGTATGCCGCCTTGAAATCGATGAACAAATGGTGCGTAGGGACCTGGTACTCACGGCATTTCTGGAGGATTTGCCGCGGAAAAAATCTGGTCCGTTGTCGAGTAGCCGTCGATGAAACCTGCTTGATAACTTCCCACGAACTCGTTTGCTATAGGTGGTAGACGACGGAAGAGAATCTGGGATAGCACTTTATAGGCGGCGTTTAGGATGGTGATTGCACGATAATTTTCACACTCGCCCTTTTTGTAGATAGGGCATATAACGCCTTGCTTCCACTCCTCCGGTAGCTGTTCCGTTTCCCAGATTCTGACTATCAGCCGATGCAGACAAGCGGCCAACCTGTCCGGGCCCATCTTGATGAGTTCGGCTCCGATACCATCCTTGCCAGCGGCTTTGTTGTTCTTGAGCTGTTGAATGGCATCCTTAACTTCCCCCATCGCGGGAGCTGGTTGATTTCTCTGCGCCATTCAGGTGTTCATCGTAGTGCTGCTTCCACCTTTCGATCACCTCGCGTCCGTCCGTCAAGATGCTCCCATCCTTATCCCGGCACATCTCAGCTCGCGGCACGAAGCCTTTGCGGGATGTGTTGAGCTTCTGATAGAACTTCCGCGTTTCTTGAGAACGGTACAGCAACTCCATCTCTTGGCATTCCACCTCTTCCAGGCGGCGCTTTTTGTCCCGGAATAGGCGGATTTGGTGTTTCCGCTTCAGTCTGTATCGTTCCACGATTTGCCGCGTACCATGCTGCAGCATTGCAGCCCGCGCTGCATTCTTCTCCTCTAAAACCTCCTGGCACTCCTCGTCGAACCAATCATTTCTTGAGCTCCGTTCCACATATCCGAAAACGCTTTCGGCAGCGTCGTTAATGGCTGCTCTCCAGCAGTCCTCAAGAGGGGCCCTATCGAGCTCGCCCTCATCCGGCAACGCTGCCTCAACATGCTGCGCGTACGCATTGGCGACATCCGGTTGTTTCAGTGGCTCGAGATTGTACCGGGGCGGGCGTCGGTACCGTACATTGTTGATGACGGATAGTTTTGGGCGCAGTTTCACCATCACCAGGTAGTGGTCGGAGTCAATGCTGGCGCCACGATAGGTTCTGACGTCGGTTATGTCGGAGAAGTGCCGTCCATCGATCAAAACGTGGTCGATTTGCGATTCTGTCTGCTGAGGTGATCTCCAGGTGTACCGATACGGGAGGCTGTGCTGGAAATAGGTGCTACGAATGGCCATGTTCTTGGAGGCAGCAAAATCTATCAGTCGTAGGCCGTTCTCGTTCGTCAGCCGGTGGGCGCTGAGCTTTCCAATCGTCGGTCTGAACTCCTCCTCCTGGCCAACCTGAGCGTTCAAATCTCCTATGATGATCTTGACGTCGTTGAGCTGCGCGTAAAATGCGTCCTTGTCATCATCAGTGCTTCCGGAGTGTGGGCTATGCACGTTGATTATGCTGAAGTTAAAGAATCGACCTTTGATTCTTAACTTGCACATTCGTTCATTGATCGGCCACCACCCGATCACGCGCCTTTGCATATCACCCATCACTATGAAAGCTGTTCCCAGCTCGCGTGTGTTGCCGCAGTTCTGGTAGATGGTATGATTACCTCTAAACGTTCGCACCAATGCTCCTGTCCAGCACACCTCCTGCAGCGCTAAGATGTCGAAACCGCGGATCTTCAGTACATCGGAGAGTATGCGAGTACTTCCAATGAAGTTGAGAGATTTGCAGTTCCACGTACCGAGTTTCCAATCGCTAGTTCATTTTCCTCGCTGTGGTCTTTGCCGATTGTTCCGGTCCGTATTCTCTCGTTGACGTTCCTGTGCTGATGTGTTTTTACGGTTGGCTTGCAGGGCCTGACACCAACCCCCTAGATTTCCGGAGGACCATTCCCCCTAAATGTTCGGAGGGCCATAGTGCGCAGTTTAGCTTAGAGTCCTTCTCTGGCACTCGGACGATGATCAGCCGCCCCTGACATGGGGAATAGACGCTGTTGTGAGCCGCTCCTAACGTGGAGTACAGACGCTCCAGGTTTGCAAAAGCAAACCCCCCCTTCCCTGTCAGCATACGACCAAAGTTCCCACCGGGGGTTGGTTACCCGATCTTCCCCAAGGTTACTCGTACCCCGGCCAGTACCACGAGGAGGTAGGGATAGGAGTTGCTGGGCAAGAGGCTAAGGACCGCACAAAGGGGTCTATTTTATTCCTGCAGGTACGCGAGGTACCAATGGTACGCCATGCCCAGCCATTTACCGCGCCATTTTAACATGAAAACCATTCAAATACTTGAGCATGTCTTGTCCATAAATCCGGACAACTGATGCAAACGATGTCTTTAAATCCGGACACTTATGAATCAAAATCCGGACATCTGTGTACCGTGGTGAATCAAAATCCAGACGGTACCAATATCCGGACACTTAGATAATATTGATTAATTTATGCATATTTAGAATGTTTTTATGTTTGGGATTTTTTCATAGTCTATACTTTAAACATTGAAGATTATTATACTATAATTTTCAATCTAGTTAACATTGCCAAATAATTAATAAAAATAACAACATCTTAATCGTTGCTGTCGGACGTCATTTCGTCGTGGTAAATGTTAATTGAAGATTAACGATCTTTGAACGCACAACCCAAACCAAAGGTTGAAGAAAGAGTGTGTGAACTAGTGTAGTGGAGTGTTTTGAACACAATTTAAAACAGAAACATATTTTCAATGTTTCGCAACAAAGCTGTTGTGGATTATGAAGCAAATGTGTATTTAAAGGACTATAAAGAGACTGTCCGGGATTATGGGTCAGTGTTTTGAAACCCGGACATCGTGTGGAAGAACTACTTTTTACTAGTGTGAATGATTTTTTGGATATATAAAACAAGAGAAGACTTGAAATATACACATATAAAGTGTTGTGAGTTATAAGAAAATGGTGTACTGTAAGATTAATTGTGTATATCTGAGATTCCAGCCACACGTTCACGAGTTCAAGCCACACTCGCTGCAGTTCAGGTAATGAAACCACTAATATTAGTTACATGTTGTTCTCTGTGACATTATAGGGAAAAATATACGCCCAATTGACTAAAAAATATTATTTCGACGAGTTTGTATGATTTTCTTGAAAATATATGCAAAACTATCAAATAAAAACACAGGTGTCCGGATTTTGATCCAAAAGTGTCCGGATTTAAAAACATCATTTGATCAGGTGTCCGGATTTAAAGACAAGACACGCTCCAATATTTCGTTGATTTACTTGTAAAAATCATGAATAATATCGAAAATTTGGTCACTTTCATGAAGATCTGAAGTGTAAAAACATGTTCAATAATAGCACTTCAAGAATATTTTAACCAAACATACCTAAATCTAAGTTTGAGCATTTCTGTCGACTTAAGCGTCCGAGTATTGATGCAGCACGGTAATAGCACATAATATTCGTTTAATTTTAATGAACATCAAATCAATACACAATAAAATATAGATATTTAAAAAGCTTGATGTCTGCGTTTGCCTTATAATGTCAAAAAGAATAGCACGTTTGTAATATTAGTGGTTTGATTACTTGAGCCGAGGAGCGTGTGGCTTGAACTGCAATCGTTGCGGCTCGAACTGTTATTATGAAAGTTAACACTATTTATTTCACATCGAGTTAAATTTTAAAGCTTTTTGTAGCTTTTAAAGCTACAAATAGCTATTTTTTAAGTTTTCTCTTATTTTTCATTGCACAAAACTCATTTACACTTATTAAACCAGGGTCTTTTAGAAGATGTCCGGATCTTAAAACACTGGCTCGTAATCCCGGACAGTCTCTAGAAGCACCGATAAATTTGTATTTCTAACTTATTCACACACAAAGGAGTCACCAAACTTTTGAAGTATCTTTTCTTTATCACTTCTGGTTAAAACTTGCTATAAAATATAGTTCACAAACTTTTCTTTCAATCAAACGATGTTCACGCGGTCATCGATCGTAAAAACTTGAGTTGGAGTCAGACCGCGGCGAAATGACGCACAGTTTCCGTATCCCATACAAATGCTGGCCAAAAGTATAATTCTCACTCAAAACGTTCAAAAATGGTAATTATTTGACAAAACATGATTTTCAGAGGTAATTTGATAGAAATAGTCGCTGAAACAGAAAATCGATATTTCCGGTACATTTGACAGAATTTGTTTAAAATAGCACATTTTTGTAATTCAATCAATTAAATCCGTATCCAGATCAAAATCAAATGAAACGTCATTATTTTAATGCAAATTTGAAGTTAAATATCGTGGGCAAGCTCGAGGTGGTTTTTGAATCTATTTGGGAGCTTATAACGGTAAAAAATGCTATATTTATATCAAGTATGATGGTCTGTCTAATGGGCTGATTCGTATTTTAACAAAAAATATTTTTTCTTATCTTGGCGCAAAAAAGCGCAAGTGAAGCCATAGTACATCGAATATTATGGAATATTTGCCACACATTGATCAAATGATCAAATGGGTAAATGATCATTTTAGAGCGTTTCCCAGATATCTTGCACTACCTTTGAAAAAATGTCTTATTTTTGAAGAAACTCTATGTTATACACTTCTTGACGTTCTCAAATGGTAAACATGTCAAATATGGTTTGAAATATCCCCAAAACAAAGATTAAGCTATATTCTTTCGAATGAGACCGGTTGAGAAAGGTTTGGTCATGATTTAGTACAGAAACTGCAATTGCTATAGAACAACCTTCACGAAATTCGAAAAATTCAAAAGATTCAATTTCAGCTGACACCTCTCCAGGACACGTGCTGTGAAAAATCGAAATATACACCGATCAATCTGAAACTTTGGGGAATTGTTATTCAATACTGAAGAAATCAAGAAAAAATATTCGAGAACGAATTTGTAAACTTAATTTTTTTGACTTTTGGCCAGCTTTGGGCCACTGTGTGACGTTCAACACGAACAAATTATTTGTTTTTATTTTTATTAATTATTTGACGATGGTTACTAGATTAAAAATAAATGTAAAGTTATAAGCATTTTTAATAATTAACGGAGTGAATAAAATCCAAACATATTGCCGTTTAATTTCACTCTAATTGACTAATATAACTAGAGTGTCCGGATATTGGTACCGTCCGGATTTTGATTCACCACGGTAATATAAAAAACTTAATTTCCTCACAGTCTCATGTGAAACGTTCCATCTGTTAGATATCAGCGGAAACTCAAATTGCCATTACCTGAAACGATTGCGATGATTAGGCCTAATTACTGTCCTGATGATCGGGATAAAAACCACGGTAAAACTTAATTACAACCATAATCCATTTCACTTCCATTATCAAAAAATGAGATTGTTGCCCCGCTCCCTAACTCTCCCTAGCCACCATGATCCGCTTCGCGACACTAAACATGGCTGCCCCAATTACCACCGCCCCCTACCCCGATAAGAATTTCGTCCCATGGGCCAACATGGGTAGAACCGCACCATCATCATCCACTACTGTATTGTAGTAGTAGAGAAAACCCTAAAATTTAATCTCCTTTTATCGGACCAGCAATTTTTCTGCACAACTATGACGTTTATGTGGACGGCCTACGGCACTCACACAGCCGCACATTGGGTGTGGATGATTCGCTTTTTATGCCAAACTATGCAATGGGAAAAACTTACAATTACCTGCAAGAATGTGTATTCCTATAAACGCATATCGATCGAGGTGCCGCTCCCGAATTCTCTCAAGAGTCGCATAGATAAGGTACTCACTCTCTTTCTCTATTTCTCTCGCCTCGGCACTCGTTCTCTTTGTGAGCAAATGCTCTCACAACTACAGCAAACTGTACGGCGCCTCGATCTTCTCCACTACCGCCCCACAACGCCACGGTCTTCGCCGGTTACCATAAAAAGCAAAGGAAAGAAAAATGCCATATGACGCCCCCGGCTCTGGTAACCCCCCTATCAACCCCCTCTACCAACCCAATACCCCAGCCGAATACACAACAAAAGGCGCAGTGATTTAATCAGCGGAATTTCGTTATCACATATCTGACGCCCCTCACTTGTACGCTGCCGACAATTTAGCGATGCCGCGCGTCATGTGAAAATTGTCACTTGACACACACGATCGCGTGCGTATTGGTGGTTCTTCTCGAGTGCACCATCTTCGAAGCGCTTCCTAATCTTGCGGTGTCTTGCGCCAAGGAGGGATTTAAAATTGGTCCCGCGGAAAGCGGGTGAACCTTAATTTTCACATTCTTATCGTTCCGGGAGATTTCTATACGCTATGGCGAACTCTCACGGAGGTGATAGCGAATTTAAATTACCGTTTGGATGCGATGTGAGGCTGGCTTAAATCGCGATAATTGAGCACGCACGTCTGTGTTTGTTTGGAAAACAAAAAGTAAGCAAATATCGATGCTTTCTGAGCAGTAAGTGGAAGCGAATTTGAAGAAAAGGCAGTTTTCTTTGAATTGTACCTACTAAGGTTTCTCCAGTGACCGGCGAAAAAAGGTAATTTTTCCGTTTTTCATACAAAATGACCAAGTTCGGAAACTTGGATCTCAACTTCTAGAGCTCTGAAGTTATCGCAAATGTCCCATATTGAAAGAAATGTCAAAATTTTGGTTTCAATATATATTAAAAAGTATGAATTTTACAGAAAAAATTGTTCTACATACTTGTTTCTCTTGTTAACCCGTATAGGCCTGAGTGAAATCAAAAATTCTAAAACCCTCACCGCTCAGCGAATTCTCAATGGATTCAAATGATTTTTTGTCAGTATACTAGCACACATATCTAGTTTCTAGAAGTGGACAGAGAAATACGGAAATATTCATGTGGTCGTTTGTGCCCCTGGAGGTAGGCAAATTACAAGGCACGGATAATTTCTGGAATCGGTTATAATGTGGCCACTACATGACGGAATTTTAAGAAAATTGCATCAGTGTAAACCTTTTGAGAAACGATTGTATTGGATAACTATGAGTATTGCATTTGATTAATCCTACAAATGACCATTTTCGGGTCCCATGACGCCTCAAACATACGATAAAGTGGCCAATTTGTATCTGAACATCTGTTTCAAGCTTATGGAAACGCATTTCAGTGCACAATTATGTTTGATTTCTACTTTTCGAAAATTGAAACAGTTTAGTATCCAACAATTCTATAGCCGGTTCTTTCGGGCATTGCGTCCAAATGGCGACATCCGATATATTTTAAACGATGAAAAACTTCATTTATAATGTTGAATATCAGATCTTCATTGCAAATGAGATAACTTGGCATGTCCCAAAAATAGCCCTTATTTACCCGACTTGACCCAGTGACCCACCGGAATAACTCCTGCCATAGGAATAATTCCGAGTTCCTCTGGCTGCTTCTAGAAACTAGATATGTGGTCCAGTGAACTGACAAAAAACATTTGAATCCGTTATGAATTCTCTGAGCGGTGAAGGTATCAATCTTTTTGCTTTCACTCAGGCCTATACGGGTTAAATTGAACATTTTTGCCAAAGGGTGTATCACTCTAAATCCTTTCGTTTGAAAAATAGTTCAAAATGAAAAACTTATCATTTTCTACAAAGTGGGTAATCTAAATGCCGTGATCGGCACAAATTCCAAGTTATTTGCTAGTTGCGGTAAAATTTTCAGCCCAATCGGAGCTCTAGGAGCTAAAACTCAAGTCACCAAACAAGGCCATTTTGTGTGGAAACAAATAAAATGATCTTTTTTTGACAGTCACTGTATGGACGTCCGAAAAGCAAACAGTTTGGTTTGTACTTTTGCCGCTAAGTGACGCTAGTGAGCATTTGAAATTGAGCATTTTATGAATGGTCTATCTTTTGATACACATGAGATAGAAAGTTCGACTCTTCGACAAAGTTGTGCAGAAAGTTAAGGACATTCGGAAGACAGACAAAATATTGCCATTAGGTGGCGCTTGTGAGATTAAAAATTTCAAGCGAGTTATATCTTCTGATCTAGATGGCATATAAAATTAGAGTCTTGAATATCCCATGATTCAGACCTGAATCATTAGAAAATGAAGTTCATCAATCCAAAACTGCTTGGAAGACATGAGTCACTGGAAAATAAAATGAAACAAAAATGATAACCTTAAACTCAAAATGAATCAGACCCGAGTTACTTCAATGAGAAGTAATTCAGACCTGAATCACGCGAATATATGAATAATAATTCAGGCCTGTATTACTTGAATATTAAGTGAATCCGACTTGAATCACTTGTTAATGAAGTAAATCTGATCTGAATCACTTGGGTATGGAACGAACCAAACCTGAAGTCCTGAGTCACTTGAACATGGACTGAATCTGACATGATATTTTTTTTTTTTTTGAATATGGAGAGAGTTAAACCTGAAACACGTGAACATAAAATGAATCAAACATTAATTACTTGGGTATGAAGTGAATCAACATGAACCACTTGAATATAAAGTCAATCGCTTAGATATTAAGAGGTTCTGACTTGGATTATTTGAATATGATGTTAGTCAGGCCTGAATCACTCGCTCATTAAGTAACACATACCAGAATCACTAGAATATGAATCAGGTAAGAAAATAATACTACTCTGTCCCTATTCACTTCCACTTCCAAATGCAACACTCTGGACATTCTATCATCAAAATCGTGAGATTTAGGTTGAGTCAACCCTAATTAACTGGATGTTCCATATCGCGATATCGAGGTGAAGAACTAAAATCAAAGTTGGTTTTCATAGCTAACTTTTACCACATTACATTGATTATGCGCTTTTTAACGGGATAATCCCTTCAATTTCAAGCTCAAGATGCTCATTTCCACATGTTCACTTGCGCTACCCTGCGGGAGAATAACGAATCAAACTGTTTGCCGTCCGGATTTATTTGGCAGTCTGTACGAGTTTGCCGAATACTTGAACTTGCTATTTAATTGGAATCACAGTACAGGACTAGCTCAAAGCTCTCATTCCAACCTGTTCACAAGTTTACTTATCGGATTTCCTTGACACTCTGAACAAATTTGCCACTTGGATATTGAACATTTTTATTTATCGGAATCATAAGATAGAACTTGTATAAAGTATTCATTTAACCTTCGGGCTGTCGCGCTGTTGTACTTTGTACAACAGTTGTGAATTATATGCTAGCATTTTGCAACAAAGATATCTATCGACACCAAACCAAAATGTATTCCTCAAGAATCTTCTTAAGAACAATACTCGACAGTTTTTATTTACAGTATGACCTTTAATAATACGGTAAAATCAACAAACGTACATGGAAGTCGCATAATAATGAACGCACTATGTACGGTTCGGGGAAACCACAGTTTGAAATCGTCATATCTCGAAATCCAGATAATATAGAAACTTGGGGTCTTTTGTAAAGATGTTCTGGAAGTGAAGCGCTATCTGATGGTACCTCATTTAATTCAGAATTTGACTGCTAGGTGGCACTAGTGGGCATGGAAGTTTTACTTTTGTTTTGCAGATTTTTCAGGATCCTGACCATTTAGAAGGATGTCGTCTTCGGCAAAGTTGTTTAGTAAGTTAAGGACTATTATTTTTCGAGCTAGTTGATTCAAAATTTTGCCACTATGCGACGCTAGTGAGCATGAAACTTTTGTTTGATATCTCAGGAGCCTGACCACTTAGAAAGTAGGTGTCTTCGGAAAAGTAGTTTGGTAGCTCAAGGGCTATCATTATTTGAGCCAAGAAATACGATATTTTGCCATCAGGCGGCGCTAGTGAGCATGAAATGTTTTGTTTGCGTATACTGCAGGATCTTGACTTTTTAGACAGGCACCTTTGGGAAAAGTAGATGAAAAAACCGAATTTAGTACTATACCATTTAATTCCACTAGAGTTTGTATCCTTTGACAGATACGCGTATTTCGACCTCAACTGTAAGGCCGTCTTCAGTGTCGTGTACTGTCGAGTCTAGTACACGACACTGAAGACGGCCTTACAGTTGAGGTCGAAATACGCGTATCTGTCAAAGGATACAAACTCTAGTGGAATTAAATGGTATAGTACTAAATTCGGTTTTTTCATCTACTTATAGGTATTCTACTAAACAGCTCGAAGATTTATTATCACCTTTGGGAAAGTTGTTCAGAAGCTCAGGGACTATCATTATTTTAATAAATCTCTAACTTTATGAACATCTCTAACTTTATGCCGAAGACACCATCTTTCTAAGTGATCAAGCTCCTAAGATATTTGCGAAACAAATGTTTTATGCTCACTAGCGCCGCCAAGTGGCAACATTTTGAATCAACTAGCTCAAACAATGATGATCCTTGAGTTATCGAACAACTTTGCCGAAGACACCATCTTTCTAAGTGGTCAGGATCATGAGATCTAGGAAACAAATGCTTAATGCTTACTAGCGCTGCCTAGTGGCAAAATCCCGAATTTCTTGGCTATAATAATGATAGCCAATAAGCTACTGATCAATTTTGCTGAAGACGTCATCTATCTAAGTGGTCAGACTCCTGAGATATCCGCAAAACCAAGGATGTTGTACAAAGTACAACGCGCGACTACTCGCGTTACAAAAATTCGCGCGACGACCGAAAGGTTAAATATGCTCAACATCGCCACCTGATGGTAAAATTATTAACCGAACTGTTTCCCGGATGCTCTCTATTTCCCGAACAACTTTGCCAAAGTCTCGAACTCGGCTCCATCCCATTACCCCGAACGCCATTACCCCGAACGCCACTACCCCGAACGCCACTACCCCGAATGGGTCACTACCCCGAAAGCCATTACCCCGAATGGGTCATTACCCCGAACGCCACTACCCCGAATGAGCCATTACCCCGAATAGTATAAGATTCAATGCAGTATCTTGTTTTGCGGGCAAAATGCGTCTCTAATGAAAACTGGTAATTAATGGCGCGTAAAATTCGTCTGTAAAATGTTCATCATATATTTTCCCTTCTTTCATATGACAGCTATTTTTTCGAAACATCTTGTTGGCAACTATCTTCTACATTCTTCCTGAGATAGTGACTGTTTATCAGCTCAGTGGGTACTTTCGCAGTTCAGGGGTTCATTCACAAATTTCATAACGCCAAAAATAGCCATTTTCGACACCTAACCTCCCTGTCGTACCATTTTTTGTATGGAAATTCTACATATTTTGAATGGGCTGTAACATTTTGAGGACAACCACCTACAACATTTTTTACCCCCTTCAGCGTTACAAAAATTTAGGAATGGGCTTTTAATAAAATAAGCCTTTTGTTGACTGTGAGTTTTCCTTGTCAATTTACCATTCTTGTACATGTGCCTCTATGCCCAGGAACATCAAGGAAATGTTCAATGCATAAGATCCGCCACCGGAGGAATTCAAACTCATAACCCTCAATATGGTCTTGCTGAACAGCTGCGTGATCACCGGTATTTGGATTTCTTTGTGGTGTTCACATTTCAATTTAGTTTTTAAGCAAACATTTTCCATTCTTATGAATATAGGTTGTGCCATAGTATCACGTTGTTACAGTGATCATTCACGTCATAGCTGCAAACATTTCACCAAAAATTTGCCCTTCTTTCTTAAATAGGCTGTTCTTTTGATTAAAACAGGCAGATCTCTTATGGATTTGCTCATCACTTTTCTGCCATCATCATTTCTTCATTGTCTTGAATAAAAAAAATTCTTTCGTGGTTATCTCACCGAAATTCATATTAATGATACCATAAACCAACGAGTTTTTACTGTAGCGGTAATCAGAGGCCGCCGTTTTTCTAACATGTACAAGTGTACAAGTGCTATAACGGAATGGTTGTCTATCAGGTTGGTCTTTGAGCGGGTTCCATAGAACAACATTTGCAGTGACAATCTCAAGGTGACCTTCCATTACCGTCGTTTACGAAACAAAATCTTTAAGAAGATCTTAAAGCTAGTTGCCCGACACCAACAAAAGTGAGTAAAGGAAGTGGGTATACCGACGTCCAATAAGAGACTTTACTACATCCTAGTTTTGTGCATATCATAGCTATCCTTTCCAAAATAAATTCACCCTTCTTTTTGAAATAGGCTGTTCTTCAGAGCATTGCAATGTGGCTGTGTGAATCTCACCAATATTAGAGGACAAATCCAAAAAAAAAATGAAGTATGTTAAACTTATTTGCTGAAAAACTAGCTGCTTTTTTATCTTCTAAAATTTGAAAAACACATTGTTGAGCCAAACTTGTTAAATACTCATAAGGAATCGTACAATTATCTCCTAACTCTCTAACTAGAATAAGTCTCAAAGTGTTATGCATTCGGGGTAATGGCGTTCGGGGTAGTGACCCATTCGGGGTAGTGGCGTTCGGGGTAATGACCCATTCGGGGTAATGGCTTTCGGGGTAATGGCGTTCGGGGTAGTGGCATTCGGGGTAGTGGCGTTCGGGGTAGTGTCATAGAATCCTCGAACTCACTATCTCATATGGATCACAAGATATAACATGCTTAGAATGCTCATAGCGTCATCTAACGGCTATATTGTGAACCAAACTATTCGATTTTCAAACCCTGACCTGCTTAAGAGCATCATGAATGTTCCTGCTTTGAGGTGAAGCCAAATGTTTCAGGTGATTCAATATTCAACTGAATGTTACAATACTTTTTCAAGCGAGCCCGTATTTCCGACGGGTAGTGTATAACGAAATCGCATTTTGCGTTATGCGCTCCTTGTATGTGAAATTTTTCAATATAAGATATCGTGAAAAAGTCTTATTCGCACAAAAGTCGAGGCGATATATGTGTATATTTGATATGTGTATATTTGATATGAAACTTGACATACAATGCATCTTATGCAACTTTATTTATGATAAAAACTTTGATTTGACAGCTGCTACGGATTGATTCGATTTACTTTGTACGCGTTCACGGAACGTAACAAAATGCACTGATGAACTTTGAAAAAAAAAAGCATTTTATGTAAGAAATCTCGTCAATCGAACAACATCATTCACCGTATTGTGCGGGTGTGATGTAATTCGTACAAGTAAACGACTTTTTACGTATATTCTTATCCGGTTTAAGGTTGCCTGGGTAGTTTGCTACAGAGGCCTTTGAATTTGTCAAAGCCTGTTTTCAGTAATCATATTGAATTACGTCATAATGAACCTATTGGATAAGTTGGAAAAGTTTCAAAGAGAAAGTTCTGCCAAAAATCTTTCTAGATCTTGTGTTTGAATTTCTCAATACATATTTTTTAATTGCATTCTGATTGATTTCCTGATTTTTTCAGGAGTTCACCAAACAATGAGACTTCTGCACAAAAGCCACCAGCCGTCATTCGATTACCCAGACAACCAGAAATCGCATGAGAGTTCACGTTATAACTCGTTAATTCATACTAATTACATCAAACTCACAAAACACCGTGGATAAACTCGTCAGATTGATGAGTTTCCTCGCATAAAACACTTTTTTCTGAGTTCAATTGTACATTTCGCTTCGTCCCGTACACTCGAACAAAGTAAGTCGAATCAATCCGTAGCAGCTGTCAAATTAACATTTATTATCATAAGTTAAGTCGCATAAGATCACAGGTTAGTTCGGTAGAATATTTATACACTCACAATGTATGTTATTATTCATCACATAATATATGCACGCATATCGCCTTCACTTTTGTACGTAGAAGGCCTTTTCGCGACATCTTATAAGTGAAATTTTGCACATACAAAGCCTACAGATGATTTCGTTATACGTACATTTTGGTTGTCTGGGTATTCTATCCAGAATCTTATCTTGAGAGGAATCTGAGGAAATTCTATCATAGAACTCAAAAGGTTTAGTTATCTTTAAAAGAATTCATCCAAGATTTATTTGAAGAATTCGTAACAGAATTTGATACCATACATATTTTCCAGGAATCATACCGAAGATTCCCCTAGATATTTTATTGCGATTCTTTCAGGAATTCATGCCATTATCCCTTCAGAGTTTATTCCCAGAATTCTTCCTTAGAAGTACTTTGAATTTCTCAAATAGTCCAAAGTCGTTAGCAATATCCGAGGTATTTTCAGAAGGCATTTTTGTCATACTGTCCTCCAAGTATTCGTATAAAATGAAACCTTCGGGATTTTTTCTTCATATTTTTTTAAGATTTTCTCATGCGTTCCTTCTCTAATTTATTCCGGAGTTTCACCTGAAGTTATGCTTTCTTGAAATATCTTTTTAGGAATCAAAAGTTTTTTTTTTTATTTTACAAGTTCGTCCAGATTGCTCTCCATATACATTTATATTGGCTTTAGGACATTTCGTCGAAAGACATTTGGTCGAATGACGTTTGGTCAAATGACATTTGGTCGAAAGTACATTTGGTCGAAGGGACATTTGGTCGAATGGACATTTGGTCGAATGGCTTTAAAACAATTCATCGACTGACATTTGGTCGAATGATGTTTAGTTGAATGGAAATCTGGTCGAAAGGTTATTTTGAAATGTTTCAGTGAAAATTCATTTGGTAAAATTGATTATTGTTATCTATGTTTTGCAAAGTTGGTATGATAGCGTTTTCGTTTTAATAATCTGATTTATTTACTGTTGTTGAATGAAAAATGGGACATTTTATTTTTAAATTAAATAAATCTACTTGTTTGTGATTTGAAGTTATGCCAATATCCAAGATTTTGATGATAATTCAAAAAAAACTTTTAGAGGTAGTTTTTATTACATTGATTGAAATATTTGGCTCTAGCGAACTTATTATTCTTTTAAAATGTCGTCATTCTTTAAAGACTGTCCAACAAGCTATTTTTTTACCAACGATGTGAACATTATGATATTATGAATTTATTATTCTTTTAAAATTTCATCATTCTTCATAATGAACTGCCAATCCTCATCTGATGGAAGCATTTAGAGAGTGTGCTCGGGATCTTTCTATAAAATTTATGCAGCTTACGGATGTCGGTTAGATTTGTGAATAACACGGCAGAAAAAAAATGCTTGAAAGAAAACCTTCATGGCGAAGTGAATGTTAAATTTCGGTTACTTTACTTATAGCCAATTGGATTATTGTGGCTTACAACTTCCAGCTTCGTCAAACAAAGATAGGCTTTGCTGACGGTGTTGATGACCTCAAGTGAATAATAGGGTTTGCGTTTGAAGCTTTGAATGATTAACAAGAAAATTGAGCTCATTATGTAACGGAAGACGAGTTGACTGTGGTGACAAAAGAAGACTCACTTTCATTTCAGCTAATCTCGGCTCTCAGAACATGCATGAATGAAGAAAGACAGTAGGATCCATAAAATTGGATAACAAAACTTTGCCAATTGCATATAGATTGTAGAATTGTTTATACTTGTTTTTCATTATTCAATTACCCTGCGTATGCGCGATAAAATGCTGTTGCAATTAAACCTTTTCGACCAAATGTCCATTCGACGAAATGTCCATTCGACCAAATGTACTTTCGACCAAATGTCATTCGACTAAATGTAATTCGACCAAATGTCTTCCGACCAAATGTCATAGATTCATTTATTTTATCCTTGAAATATCCCTTTTAAAATTGCTCCAGAGGTCCCGCCAAAGATTCGTGAATAATTCTAAAAAATATTTGTCTTAAATATTATTTCTTGACAATTTCTTCTGAAATCCTTGATGAAATGCAACTTTGGACCCAAAATAAAAATCGTTAGGAATACCTTTTTCTTGGCTCCTCCAAGAATTGGCCAAAGGTTTTTACAGTAGTTTATCGGATTTTCCTTCTAGATTTTTTTCAAAATTTACACCAAAATCATATTTTTACTATCATTGTTAGCAATTCCATCGGAAACTGCTAAGATTATGGAAGGATTTCTGGGGGCGGGCCTGGTTTAGCTTGGTGGGCTTCGTAGCCGTGCGGTTAGTGTCACCGAGGCATTTAGCCGCATCGTGCTAAGGAGTGTGGGTTCGATTCCCGCCTCAGGCCGAAAAACTTTTCGAGAGGAATGTATTCCGACTGTGCCACTGGGCGTTGCATGCTAGTCCGTTGTCTAGTGTGGTGCTTCCTTCAAAGGGCAAACAGCCCACTGGAAGCATTAACGTGTAGTGTCTTTAATGGTTTGAACATATAAAATACAGTTAACTCTCCCTTACTCGATATTCCATATCTCGATATCGAGTTAGCGAACCATAGTAAAAGTTGGTTTTCATGGCTAACTCGATGGTCCCTTGGATCGCAGTTGCATTGGTTTTGTGTTCTGTAACTCGATACCTCCCTAACTCGATGGTCCCTTCAATATCGAGTAAGGGAGAGATGACTGTATAAACATTCTTCAGGCGATTCAGTGATTCAATCAAAAGTTTTTTTCAGAATTTAATATAGGAATTCTCCCTTGAGGAAAGCTCCCTTGAGTGCTTTTTAAAAAGGCTTCGTTGCCATGCGGTTAGTGTTACCAAGCATTCGAGTCAAGAGCTGTGGGTTCGATTCCCGCTTCAGTCCGGAAAGCTTTTCGCCAGAAATATGATTCAACTGTGCCACTGGGCATTGCATGCTAGTCCGTTGTCTAGTTTGGTGCTTACTGCAAAGAGCAAATCTTTCACTAGAAGCATTAACGTGCCGGTATATTTTTTCTTTCATTCTTGTAGACAAATCGGAATCTTTTAAGGGTTCTTTCGGAAGAAATAATTGAGAATTAAACCACAAATACCACAAGTAACTTTATTTTATTTCCGACAGAAATTACATCTTTAACGTTTTGCATTTATTTGTACTGGAATCAATCCTGTAATAAATTAAACGATTCCTCCAAAAATTCAAACACGAATTGTTCAAAATTACAAATAATATCAGAGATTCTTTTCAAGCCTTTTTCATTACTTACTGCATAATTACTGTATAACTCAATGGAAATTCCTCAACATATTGCTTCTTGGATCTCATAAGCTTTCTGCCAGGGATAACAGAAAAATATTCATCAGTGAAGGAGAACGTGGGGTCGTGACGGACTTTGGTTTCAAGTTGGCCGACGGTGCTGCTGAAATGTTATCCGATCTGTAGCGTAGTTGGTTAACGCGCCCAGTCTAGCGTATTGGGATTTAATCCCACGTAAAGTCCACCAGAACGATTCCATTATTTTTCACAATTTTACATCTCAATTTATTCAAATTGACTTTTGTGTCTACGAACTTCGGGTATTTTATAAAAATACCGTTGACAACCCTAGTTGCGTTCATTCATCAGCGTTTTTCCCTTCTTTTAATTAAATGCCGTTCTTTTTAGTTATATTCCACAGCGGATATCATGGGCTGCAATTTATCCTGGCCTACCAATGGGTAATGCAAATTATTTTAACTTACCTTTGTAGATACCAATTCGACCTTACGATTCATTATAATTATCGGCCATTGTCGACCTAATAACCCGTTCGGCTTAATGACCGTTTTGGCCTAACGACAATTGGCCTAACGGCATTCGGTTTAACGGGATAGAATCATCTCAAGAAATATCTTGACGATGTCTCAAGGAATAAATTCGATACTATTTGGAAGAATTACTCGAAACAAATTTAATTGTTTAATGAAAAAAAAAGTTTTGACAACTTTCCTGGACCTAAAGAGGAATTTCGAGAGTAATTCCTTGAGGAATAAAAGAGGAAACATATTAGAAGCATTTGTGAAGAAATTCAGTGTATCACTAGTTGCACTCTTAGAAAAATACTTAGATCGATCCTGGGAAAATAGTAATCTTTGGAGTAGTTTAAAAAGGAATCTCTGCCATAAGTGATAGTATAAATTCAATTGAACTTATGCATTGTGTGTTCAAAGCGATCAAATGGATGCCTGCATAAAATTGGGAAATATTCATATGTGAAATGCTTGGAATTCTTGGAGGGACTATGTGAAATTTTTATACAGTGGAGCCCCATGGAGCTACATGGAACAAATCAATGTTTGGGTATTCGATGGTTGGAAAAAAATCAATTAAAAAGAACTTGAATGTCACAAATTGATGTTAAACTGGCTTTGATGTTTAAGTACCGTCACATTGAAGTCTCCAGAGCAGGCGGGTGCTAGAATAAGGGCGTAAGTCGCATGATCGATATCTCTTCATCGATCCTGTTTTCTATAAATTTGTCAGCATTTTTTCGCTTAAGACCGCTTGGTAGCGATGCAATCTTAGATCTAAGGTGAAAAAGTGCTGACAGACTTTGTATCTTGTCATCTTTATTTACAGAAGAAATGATCGATGAAGAGATATCCATCATGCGACTTACACCCTAATTCTAGCACACCCTTGATATATAGAACACATATGCATGTATATGTGCGTTTCGTGACGATTTGTTCTTCGGATGAGCCTTAAGCAGTCTTAAGCATTTTCACTAGCTGTCAGTCGTTTTAACTATCGGGCTAGATTCGCTTGTTGGAATGCAGTCGTGGCCCAACCAGAAAATCTCCGCTGTATCTCGTTTCAGCTGGGTAGGCTGAATTGTCAAGGCTGAATTTGGCAGTCAAAAGGAACTCTACCAATCGATTTTTTAGAACTTTTCCAATCCGGCATTTTCTAATGCATTAGATAGACCCGTTAGCTGATTCGGACTTCACTTTGCTCACTGTGTAGGAAAAAAAAATAAGGTTGAATCCATAGTTTAACCTTCCATGCAAAAAGGGCGCAGAAGTTGTGTATAGTGATCGTTTTGCGTGAAATTCGTGAATAAACTTTAGAAGTTGCTCACCCCTCATGATGAAAGTCCTGGCTAAGCCCATGATAAACACCGCGATTTGGAGATACTTGGAGATCTGTTAGGAATACTTGAAAGATCTTGTCAGATTTCCACCTAGTATCAATTTACAACCTTGACCAAAATTCTATGAGAATGATGTCAAAATAAAAAAAATGTCTGAAAAAATATGCTTTAAATTTATTAAATTTTTTGCACAAGACTGTTTTTAAAACTCTGATAAAAAACCTTCAGAATTTTGTTTAGGATTTTAAATTTCTTATTATTCTATCAACCTCACATTATGTGAATATCCTATGTAAAATTGTGTTAAAATTATCCTTGATTCGGGGATAACAAGAGTAGAATTTTATGGGGTCCTTATAAGGATTCTCAGAAGATCCTGCTAAAGTTTTCTGTTATAATAGGATTTATGGCAAATTACACGTACGAAAAAAATATTTATTGAAAACAATGCCAGTTATAAAAATTTAAGATGTGGGTCAAATTAAAATAAAAAATTAAGTTATATCCCCAAAATGTATTTATTGATATGTCCAAAAGCTACTGTGAAAGTTTGAGCAGAATCCGTCAACTCTACGAGCTTGAAGTTTGTAAGGATAATATCGACCAAACATACTATTGGTATGGTATGATATTGTTCGACCATAGATGTCGTGTCATGGCGCTATAGTTGATGAATTTTTTTCCTTGTTGACTCCAAGATTCTCCAAACAATACAGAAAAGACTGCATTAAACCGGAAGGCTTTTGGTTTAGTAACAACAAAGTTATACAAACTATGATTTGGTTCTCCTCCGGGATGATAAATTTAGTTACAAAGTTTTCTTCGCCAAAATCGTAAACTATGCTCTTTTTGTGTAATTACAATTGATTAATGTTTGTTAATGTACTGTTTTGGGTTCACATTTTTTAAACACTTTTAAATTATATTAAAAATGATAAATTTTGCATTAATTCAGTAATGTAGAAAATGGAATCGGTTATGCATTGGTAATATATCGTTCTGGTTCATGAAATAAGATGATCAGTGTTTGGATTTTGATCCGAATGAGCCGATCGAACCATTTTCGGAGAGTGTAACAGTTCGCGAACCATAGCAATTCGTGACACATCGTATTCAGGGAGCCCTATGAATGTAAACAATCACTCTCTCGTTTGGTACGTGGCACAAGAGCGTTTAAGAGCAGCAACTCTCACAGACTGCAACACTATCGAGCCAGTCGGGTGAATTATGTTTTGCATAAAATTGGTAATAACTTTCAACATGTATTGTTAGAAAAATCTATGCTAAGTAAGTAAGTAAGTCGCTGGTAGAGAACTAACTACAAAGTAGAATCTTGCTTTGACCCAACTAGGTCCGATGGTGCTTTTCCTTCGACCAATTCGCTCCCCAATCTCTAATTTCAGCTTTTTGTAACTGTTCCTGATTTTAACCAAGTTATCAAGGTGAAGATGAATCGAAGTCAAACCTCAAATTTTAAAGAGCACAAATCTTGAGAACTAAACGTCTGTTTAAGCTGAAAACTTAATCGATTGGTCACCACCAGCTAGTAACCAATCGATTAAGTTTTCAGCTTAAACGGATGTTTGGTTCTCCAAATTTGTGCTCTTTAAAATTTGAGGTTTGGCTTCGATTTATCTTCACGTTAACATTGTTAAGGGATCGCCCATAACAACTTCACGATCTCAGAGAGAGGGTTGTATCTATGACAACAGGTCAAAACGGAAGAAGGTGGAAACAAAATTAAAAGGACAAAAAGTGGAAGATTTAAAAAGAAGAGACAAAAGAATAATAATATTTTTTCAAAGATCCACAGAACATTGCTGTTTTTTTCTAAATAAAAAGTAGTATTTGCTTATGCTTTGCTTACAATTTATTCATCATAGTTTTGCAGTCTTGGTATGATTAGTTGTACTTCTTCAGCTTGCTGTAACTGTATCCCATTCCGTGGTAGCCACCTTCGAATCCACCTCCCATACCTCCTCCCATTCCTCCTCCCATTCCTCCTCCCATACCACCTCCCATGCCACCTCCGCCGATGTTCTTCACCTTGGCTTCGAAACCGTTCTTTCCGTCAGCGTAGTATTCAACAATTCGCTTCGATCCATCAGCTTCATCCAGGGTGTATTCTCCCTTGACGACATCTCCATCGCGCATCTCCCATTGGCTCTTGTGATCACCGGTGTGGATGTCCTTCACTCCATATTCGAACTTGTACTTCGGATACGAGTAGTAGTCCTCACCACCTTCCTTCCATCCTCCTCCCTGAAAATGAAGTTCACTTATTAGATATTTGAAGAATTTATCGAGGAATCAAAAATTACCATTCCACCGCCGATCATACCGCCGCCAAATCCGCCTTCCATTCCGCCTCCAATTCCTCCTTCCATTCCACCACCCATTTCCATGCCTCCTCCCATACCGCCGCCCATTCCTCCCTGCATACCACCGTACCACTTGTACGGGATATGCTTCACTTCACTAACAAATCCATGATGCTCGTAAGCCAAAGCAGCACCCAGAAGGGCGATTGCCACCACAGATGTTTTGAACATTTTGGTATACTGAGAACTGTTGCTGATGTTCTACCAAGAACCAAACTCACTGAACTGATGCCCCTTCTTGGAACAACTGTACTTTTTATAGTAGTAATTCTAACAATTCTAGCTGTGTTACCTTATCGATGCCGAAAGGGAATTTTCCGATGTTCTACTGAAAATTTCAGCACTCCACCCTTCACCAGCCACATCAAGGACCCATTAGGTGTACATTTTTTGCGTCGGCATGTCCGTCAAATCAACACCTCGTGTGGCGATTTTGCGTTTTCTAACCAATTTAATTACAGCCGTCATTGATAAAGTTGTTTAGTCTGGGCTTCGACGACTACCGTCTGTGTGGTCGGTGGATATGCTTCACCGGGCATAATCGCACAATCCACCCATACCGTTCAACAACGTGTGTCTGTATAATAATGTGAGAAAAACAATCAAATTAAGCCCACATGCAATGGTCCACCACATGGTAATTGTTTGCCAACCATGGAATCGTGCATTAACATCATTTTATGAAGCGCCATAATATTTTGTGACAGGTGAAACACTGTGTGATTTATCTAGCGTCGTTTGTATATAATTGGTCTAAATAAGGGTTTTTTTTTTATTTCCGTTCGGGTTTGGGCCGAAGGGTCTCAGATTTTCATGAAACTTTTTCCACAGGCAGGGCTCATCAATATATGAATAAAAAAAAATTGAGAAAAATTCAGGGTCGCTTATTTTCCCGGAAAACTCAGTTGGTTTTTTTTTTGTTTTCCTCTGACACTACTGAAGATAAAAGCGGCACAGAAACATTTTTTTTTGTCAAATCGGAATCAAATTTTCTCAAAACTTTGAGATTTTTTGAAATGGAATAAATTTCCCATGACATTTTTCACCGGTAAGGAAAATAAATAATGATATCCCGATTAGCTATTCCAGCTTACAAACAAAGTATATTTCAAAAGAGCGATCAATAAGATCCAATCCTAAACATTTTTTAAATACGCTCATTTTTCGTTCCTAAAACATAATCAAATATTGCCAAGATTAGCTGCCTACAAATTATACATTTATAAGTTTATAAAGCTTATTTTCAAATTCATAAGTTTATAAACAAAACTACTTAAGAGCGAAACAGCATAGAAACAAAGATTTCTTCAATCATATTAAAGGCATTTTCTCCAGCTACCTGTTAGATAACTACAAAATTGACAGTTAAATCAATGGGTAGACAATATGGCAATTAGGTATTTACCAATTCTGGTTTAAAGCGTTGAAATGGCTTGAGAATCATAAGTTTACCAAAAAACTAACGAAGAGCAGTGAGAAAGTGCAAGTGATGTCAGCTGTATATTACTCGTTATTACCGAAGCTGTTGAAATGGACAAAGTTCAATACTACGAATATTATTCGCTATGCTGTAACCCCTTCGGACTGGACGGCCACAAATCAGTAAGGACAAATTTACGCTCGATTAGCCATGGTCTCATGACCAAGTTTCATTCGAATGGAGTCCGGTGGATTACGGAAAAGATGAAAATCTGCATGAAGTGCATGATTATGATTAACCAGAAACGAAAATCTTCTGGTGTTAGCAACCAAAGACAATCTTTCCGGTTGAAAAAATAGATAGTATTAAGATGAAAATATAAGTTATATACTGAATAATTGAATAAATAAAATTTAAAAATAATAATAATAATCTTATTCGTTCCAAAGCAAAGAAAGAATTCCTTTTCAGTGTAATGAAAAATTAAGGCAGAAACAGTTTTTTTTCAGTTGTTCTTAGCGGTGTAATTGTTCATGAAAAATATCATCCATTCCGACTTATACTTCATTAAAACCAATCCCATATCCTTTTTTCAGATGTTTTAGAAAATTTGCAATTGCTTTGATAAAAAATCTTTGTTTTTCCGATGCTTCGATTGAAATATGGGTTTTCAAAGAAAAGGCTTGTATGGTCATTTTCCACAAAATTGGCCATAAATCAAAAACGAAAAAAAAAGTACATTTCAAAAATTTCAGCTATTAAAGATTATGAAATTTTCTTCTCAAAAATATATTTTTGAAAGTTTTCCACTGATTGAAACATAGTTTTCCAGCTTTTCTTTACAAATTTTCTCAACGGTGGAAAATTTTGTGGAAAACTGTTTGCAGTTATTTTTTTTATTCCTGAGAAAATTTGCTTTCATTTTTATAAAAAAAAAACTTTGTTTCTACGATGCTTCGTCCTTGAGTTATGATTTTTCAAAGTAAGTAGTGTCAGAGGAAAACAAAAAAAAAACCAACTGAGTTTTCCGGGAAAATAAGCGACCCTGAATTTTTCTCAATTTTTTTTATTCATATATTGATGAGCCCTGCCAGTGGAAAAAGTTTCATGAAAATCTGAGACCCTTCGGCCCACTTTGTACGAAAATAAAAAAAAAATCCCCATAAATGTATTGCCAATGAACAAAGATTTAAGGCTGGCTTGGTACTATTTAAGAAATAATATCTGAACAGTTTGATGTAAGAATTCCAGAAAGAAACTTTTTTGGAAGAATTTCTTAAACGGAACTTGAAGGATTTCCATGAGGTATCTCTAACAGTTTGTTATTTGTCTCAAGTTGTATCTTATATACAATTTCCAGTGAAAATTTCTAGAAAAATGTTTTATTTTTCATGTATTTTTGAAGAAGTTATTCATAGCAGAATCATTTCTAAGGTTGATTTTGAAGAATTACTGAAAAAATAAGAATTTTACAAAAATAAGGAAAAAATCATCAAGTTATTTCAAAAATATAAAACAACTTATGCTTATGTACGATTTCTGACCAAGTTTGAGATAGATTGGCATGAAGAATTTTATCAATAAATATGCAGAAGAATTTCCGAAGGTGCCGCACCAGACGAATACAAGGAGAAACTCTATGAACTTCCCAAATTGTTCTTTGCTATAAAGCAATTTCTTTTGTTTTGAACATAGTTCGGTTCTTGAAGAAAATTTCATAGGAATTATTGAAGCTTTGGAACCCTGCGTTAACACCCTCGCTCAGGCAACTCGTAAGAAAGTGCCTTCTTATTCTACTTCTTTTTCTACTCAGCGTAGTGTTCTAAGAGCACATCCACAGTTATTATCTGAGAGCTTTCTTTGCCAAAGTTGTCATTTTCGCATTCGTATATCGGGTGGCAGGTACGATGATACTCTATGCCCAGAGAAGTCAAGAAAATTTCCATTTAAAAAAGATCCTGGACCGACCGGGAATTGAACCCAGACTTCAGCATGGCTGTGCATTGTAGCCGTGGACTCTAACCACTCGGCTAAGGAAGGCCCACATTCACATCAAATTTCATTCTTCATCACTCCTCTCATAAGATCTCCACCTCATTTGGTATGACATTTGAGCCAAATCCTACGACACAGCTAATAGACGATGTTAGCTTCCTTCTTGCATCAGTCAGTCAAAGAGACGACACGACGACCGTGGACTTAACTTAACGAAGTAACAATGATCCGATTATCGTGCATCCCGTTTCCCATAACTTGGACCCAATGGACACTTCCACCAATAACCTCTACCAGCACTACTATAAGTCGGGGCAAAGGAAGACGCGGGATGAAATTAAACTCATTATTTTGTCGAGTCGAGCCGAGTGTAGACTTGGTGAGTCGTAGAATTCTGTATGTAAAGTATGAGGAAAAGGGTGTCCCAGAAAAAAAATGTTCGAAAATCATTATTCTCAATCCTTCAATTGAAGTTATGTTTATTTATATTATTTTTGTAAAACTAGTCAAACTTACTTCAAAATTAAAAAAAAAAATTAGAAAAAAAAATAAAATGTTGTTATGAAAATTGGCATATTTCGACGATTTTCGACCATAGATGGCGTATTCAATAAATTTCTTTGGTTATTGATTTAAAGATTCTTCTACCAATATTGAAGAGACTGAAACACAACAAGGGAATCTAAAATTCGGGTTTCCTATAAATTATTTTAAAAAAATCTCCATAAAAATGCTTAAAAAATGCATATTTTTTATTTTAAGGTTGAGCATCATGACTTTCCAAACATTGATATTTTTCTAGGACACCCTAATGGGGAATACCACTTCTTCGCCACTATTCGGAACTGTGGCAAATGAAATGACTGGGTTCGGTTTACGAGTGTACCGTTTCATGGAGCTACTCTGGAACGTTTTTTGGCCGAGTTTTTCGAACTGTCACAATCCAGTCGTCATAGCATTTACGACTCACAATCCAGCATTTTCCATCCAAAGTCACCCCAGTTCACAATAGTACTGTACCCGCGGATAATGTGATTAACGTGTGACCGCACTATGTACTACTGTCCGCAGCAGCTCTGAGCTACTATAGTGACCTTGAAGGTCTTTTCTTTTTTTTTTTCCTTTGAAAAATGCCATCTCGCGTGTCCCACCCCATGTACTTGAAGAGGGTCGCTCAGTTTTTGAGCATAGTATGAAAGGTTAGAGTTGAAAATCGTGCCCCATCGAGATTGCGGTTGCCGGGAATTTATTGGGATGAGATTAGAAGACGTGTCAAGTGAAGGAGAAAAGTGGATGCCGTTTGCTTGCTGCTGCGGGAAATGGCTCAGGAGAAATTAAAAGTAATTTCTGGATGGCTGAGGCTGCAATTCTTTTCTATACTTAAAACATAAATTTAGATGAGCGAAGCCAATTCCCGGACGGTACTGGTTGTCGTAATCGAAACTACCTTTACTTTCAAACCTGGTCATAAAGTATTTCGATACACCAATACAAAATTGGCTATGGAAAATGAACCTCTCATTACTGTAGAATTATGTTTAAAACACGAAGAAGAAGAAGTATGAGGATTTATGAAAGCATTTCTTTCAAAACTTACCGAAAAAGGACTTTCTTTCAAAACGAACTGAAAATGAAGGTACGAAATGGTACCACGGCCATAACCATCACATCACAACCATGAATATTCACCAGCACTGGGATCGAAAGGTGAAAACAACACTATGATGAACACCTGAATGATGCAGTGGACACGCAGTAGATAAAAATAATGGTGCAAACATTTGAGGATAGATATTCTATAGTTGAGATTCTCATCAACAGCTAAGCTAGTTGTTTCCCTTTTTTTAAATGTCTTGGTTTTAAGATCTTTTTCAGAGAGTCCTTATTGATTCTTTTGGGTTCTTTCTTATGGTTAACTCTTAGAATTCTTCAAACTAATCTTCTATGACTTTTTCGTCCTGAATTCATTTTTATTAAATAATCTCAAGGAATGTATTCAAAAGCTCCTTTAAAAACCAATGTGACGAAAAAGTAATGTGATTCAAACAATATAATTTTCATTTGTGCCGTAAATTTACGAAATTTTACTTGCTTTAATATGTCGGGCATCTATGACGTAAACTTACACGATTGCTGTAGAAATCATCTGCAAATGAAATCACATTAAGTAACAATCCAGAAAAGGAAATTGTTCAAACAATTTTTCGAATATTTTTTGGAATTTACTGAAAGAACTTTTTTCAGTACTACATAATTTGAACAATTTTTAAAGAAATACCATTCTGCAGGTAATTTTCAAAAAGTTTTATTCAAAGAATTTTACCATTGGTTTTAAACGAAATAAAAAAGAAGTTTGGAGGAGTCTTTGAAGCTGGAAAATTTGCTGCGCATTTTAGTGATCTGGGAGACGTAAATACGTGGTGTTGATTCTGAAAATAGCAGCTAATGAAATCATAAATGAGCTTTGCAGGTGTTTTCAGAGCTATCTTTCGACAAACTTTTAAACAAATTCTTAGATTTCATTAAAAATCTTCTGAGAAATTTCAAAAAATTTCATGTCAGAATTTCAGAAGAATTGTTAAATATTTTGAAGAAATAAAAAAAAATGGATGTATTTTGTAAAAAAAACCTTGGTAATAATCCTCAGATGAATTCTGGTTACAATTCTTGATATTGTTGTAGATAAAATACTTTCAAATATCTGTTTCTGGAAAAATGTGAAGGAATCATTAGTGAAATTTTGAGAAGAAGTTTTTAAAGGAATCTTTCCTTAAAGTCCTTGGAAAATACGTGATTTTTTTTTGAAAGCAATACAATTGATGACTTTGTGTATAATTTCCTAGAAAATTCTGAAGCAATATTTGTAGGAATTCATGGAGAATTATCGAGGTTTCCTTGGTGAAAACCTACAAAAATATCTTTAAAGTTCTGGAATTATTAAGTACTGTAAAATGCTGGAGCAGTTCTTTTGAAAATTTCCCTAATGTTGATTTCGGCTTTTTACCTGGCAATGACAAAATTACCAGTCAATATAATGATCCCAAATCAAATATTAAGATAGATTATTAAAGCGTTCAATCCCTCTCGATTAATATGGTCAGTCTTAGCATTAGCATAAAAATTAGCATAAAAATGTGAAAATGGTACGAACTAAAATTAAGCCTATTTGTGATATTTTTATTATTTTTGTAGGTAAATGTATTCTCTGTTTTTTTTTTGTAATTCGCTCTAACAAGACTTCCCGCGTAGGATAATTTTTCCATATTGTTATCATTAACCTATGTAATGTAAACAAGTTTTATAGTTGACACCCAGCTTTTGTTGTGAATGGATATGATATAAAAACAAAAGGTTTGAAAGTTATTGGACTTCATTTTTGTCGCGAATACATTTTCCGGTGATCGGAACCAGTATCTTGCACGTTTCCATCGTGACATAACGTACCTTCGTTCTGAGCTTTCGAGTACTGCCCGAAAAACTAAAGTACGCTGACGTTTTCGACTTCATCGCGAACAAGCTTGGTTTCGACCTCTTGCGAATAAAACACTTGCTGATAAGCAACGGACGCAGACTTGTCGGAACGGAGTCCTTACAAATCGCCCTGGATATGGTGCAGGAACATATCATGAAGCATGAGTATGTACATGCCGGGAAGACGTGCAACATTCCGCTGGAGTTGGAGGATAGTACGATTGAGGTTAGAGTACATGATATGTGACCCTGGACCACAAATCGGATGCTGAATCAACGAATAAGAGAATATGGTGAAATTTGTTCGATCCGCAAGGAGACTTGAAATTCTACCAGGATACTGAGGATGAAGCTAGTTAAGCTGATTCCGTCATATGTTCAATTTGACACGAAAATGACGCTGGTGACGTACAGGAAACAGGTGGTAGCATGTAAACACTATAATTGCAATGTCCATTATGCCTAAAAGTGTTCTATGTACGCAAGATCCATCAAAACATCCGTGAGCACCCGGATGGAACACATGTATGCCGAGTTTCTAGCCTGGGAGGATGCGCAATGTATATCCCAGAAAGCATCGAGTAAAACAGCAAGCACATCAGCAGGATCAAATTTGGACAGTTCCTCGCAGTTCTCTGGTACGTTCGACAGCACAATGAACGTCAAAAGACCGGGTTCTTCTCTTCAAGTCGACATAAGAACTGGCGACAAAAGGCAAACAAGATCGCAGCCATCTCGAAACAAAAACCACTGAAAAATGTCCTCTCCTCAAATTCAACAACGTTTGTGAACAAACTTCTTCGTCGTTTGAACAAGATCATCACCAGGAAGTCACAACTACCTTTCTCTAAAGTAAGCTATGCACGCAGAGCTAGTATGTGTCTAGAAGAGATGGGCAAAAAATATCGGAGCCGTTCAAAAAATCGTTCTTTTGAGTGATCCGTGTCTCTTTTTTGGCGAGAGTTGGTTCATTTGAGCAGCACTGATCAGACAAGAAGTGACCCGGAAAGAGAACGAACCGATTATTCTCCTCTATTCTCATTCGTTAGTTTCACGGCATTATTATAACGCTTGACACGTTCCTCGCTTTGTGCGCCACGCCACACATGTAGACAAAGATTTCTGCTGCTCCGTGCTCTCTGCGCTCTCAGCATAGACAGACAGATGTAGGAAAGAGAGAAAAGTGGCCTCCTTCATCCGTCCAGCGGAGCTCGATGTGATCTTTCTGCAGGAAGTAGCGTGGACTAACATTACGCCGATCCATGAATGCAGCAGATATTGCAGATAGTTGGAAACTCGTGCACCGTGACCGAGTCGATTTTTTTTCATCAAAGGGGATGCTTCCTCCCGTATTGATCGTTTTGATTGCCTTCTCTGATCATAATATATTATAGCTTATGTTATCTGAACCATCCTTCCAACGCTAGAAAACGCACCGTGTCGTGGGATCTGACGTATTTATGCAGCCCAAGGTCCGGGATCAACCAGAGGTTATGGATGAGCTACGATTCAAATTGCGATATTGGACAAGTTCGAGACGGAATTTATGGGTAAGAATGGTGGACCAGTTTCGCCAAACGAAGCTGATCTCATTTCTCAAATGGAAAGCTTCAATTCAATACCGAAGTTTAAAAAAAAATATATGTCAAAACATGGCAAATCGTTTGGAGAGATTTCACATTTGTGATGAACGATGCCTTAGGCGGAAAAGCAGGTTACACTTTTGATTTATGGTGTTTTAGTTTTGTTGAGGAAAAAGCAATAATGTAAATGCTATCGTCCTATTTCACTATTTAATTTCGACTTAAAACTGATCACTAGAATAATAAAAAATCACATGGTTAACCTTTTACCGCTTGCTCTATCAGAGAAGCAAAAATGTTCAAAGAAACATATTTGAGGCAACAGCCAGGATCATTGATAGAGTTTTCTCACCAAAACAATGAAAAGAATGAACTTCACTCAAGGATTGATTAACTTGCTAATGCAGTTTGCAAGACATAGTCACTCAAAAATTTTGATTATTGGAAAATTCTCAGAAGAAATTAATAAACAAAGATCCGTACGTCAAGGGAATCACTTATCGATGTTTCTTTATGCAATATACCTCCAACCGCTTCTGGATAGACTGTCGGTGACATTTCCACGAGCGATACTGAATGCATGTGCAGACGACAGTTCTATGTTCATCGAGAGTGAATTAGAACTTTTTGCAGTAATCGAAACTTTCAATGCACACTGGGCTAGGAGCAGAATTTAGCCAGACAAAACCTCTAGCGCTTTAGAAGTGCATTTTTTCGGGTTGGCGTCAAAGGAGACTTATCTTGAATTTGTTTGTTCTTCAATTTGATGATAAAAGTTAGTTGGAAATTTCGCCGCATAGGTGGCGCTTCGATGCAAACTTTTTTGTTTTGCGTCCTAGAGCTTTTGTGTCTTCGGCAATGTTTTAGAACGTGTAAATATACGACAAGTTGTCGAAGACACCAAAGTTCTAGGACTTCAAATAACAAAGTTATGGTAAAAAATGTGTAAATCACTTAAATTTTACGTTTTTTCTACTTTTTACGTCAAAAACGTAAAATGTTTCATTTTAACAACCATGCGTCGCTTAATTTCGATAACATGCATATACTGTATGAAAAAAAATCTTATTGTTATATAAATATTTGAATTTTTGAACAAATTATTGTAAAAATATGATAATTTTTAACATAACTTAACTCAAAAAGTTGCAGATTTTTGCAAAAAATTATCAATGATCCCAAGTACGCTATATTTCATCTACCAAATGTCAAAGTTTGCCGGATGTATATTTTGATATATTTGAGATATCTGAATTCAAAATAACCACCTTTTCATATAAATAGAATAGACTTATTATTAATTTTATCATTGTACTACAAGATTGTTGACACATTGCGTCAGTCAAGTTTTATTAATCAAATACTTTTCATTAGTCAGGTGTTACAGTATCTAGATATTTTCATATTGTTGTGTGGCTCTTATGTCATCTCCAGCAACTGTCTAATTAGAACTTCGCTATGGCCTGCTATAGTGCTATTATTCATTTTTTACAACCAGTTATGACCGCGTCGAGACAGTTCTCTCTAACATAAATCACAATTTACAAATCACTAGTATCAAAATAAAAGTATTTGATTAACAAATCTTAACTGACGCAATGTGTCAAAAATCTTGTAGTACAATGATAAAATTAATAATAAGTCCATTCTATTTATATGAAGAGATGGTTATTTTGAATTAAGATATCTCAAATATATCAAAATATACATCCGGCAAACTTTGACATTTGGTAGATGAAATAAAGCGTATTTCGGTACATTGATAAGTTTTTGCAAAAACTTGCAACTTTTTGAGTAAAGCTATGTTAAAAATTATGATGCTTTTACAATAATTTGTTCAAAAATTCAAATATTTATATAATAATAAGATTTTTTTTCATACAGCACATGCATGTCATCGAAATTGAACGACACACGGTTGTTAAAATGAAACATTTTACGATTTTGACGTAAAGAGTAGAAAAAACGTAAAATTTAAGTGATTTACACATTTTTTTACCATAACTTTGTTATTTGAAGTCCTAGAACTTTGGTGTCTTCGACAACTTGTCGTATTTTTACACGTTCTAAAACATTGCCGAAGACGCGAAAGCTCTAGGACGCAAAACAAAAAAGTTTGCATCGCAGCGCCACCTATGCGGCGAAATTTCCAACTAACTTTTATCATCAAATTGAAGAACAAACAAATTCAAGATAAGTCTCCTTTGACACCAACTCGAAAAAATGCACTCCTAAAGCGCTAGAGGTTTTGTCTGGCTAAATTCTACTCCTGGCCCAGTGTGCAATGCTTTCGGACTTGAATCAGGAGCAATGCTCAACACAATGAAAACCAGTGCAATGATGATAAGTGTAATACCTTTGACAGTCGCAAGTCAATGGTCGTAGATCAGGAATTCGGTAAAAAATTTGGGAATTGAGTTTCATTTGGATTTCGATGTTCTTCTGCATGAAAATTGGACCAATGTTCTCAATGGTTTTCAGAAATATTTTTGGATGAACAACGATCGACAGTTGAACATCGTCCAAAAGGTGATTCTGATCAACGTCTTCGCATCATCCAAGTTGTGGTATACTGCATCCGTTTTACCATTACCAAAAAAGGTTGCTGGTAAATTCATCTCACGAATAGGAATTCTTTAGTATGGTGAGTCATGGACAAGAATCGCGTTCGAAACTCTCGTTCTACCAAAACCAAAAAAAGGTGGACTTAACTTGCATTCACTATCAATCAAGGCTAAAGCGTTACTGGGTCACAGGATAATGCATCTTGCTAGTGATCTACCCTTTTTATGATCGTTTCTTGAAAATAATAGAAAATCCTCCCAATATCATACAAGTTCTTGTATATATAAACATATTAGTAGTGCAAGAAACGCCTTCCCGAAAATATATTAAGAAACCCTACATCAAACGAAGTAAATCAGCTCTTCTTTAGTCATATGAAAGCTCCAAAGATAATTTGGGAACAGCCTAAACGTGATGAGATAGTAATTTTCAAAAACGTGCACTCCAAGTACTTGAAATTATTTCATCGGTCTACATGGTATGCGATAGTACATGGGAAAGTGTTAACCAATGAAACACTATTCAAACGGAACAGGCGCTCGATGATTATGAATTGTACGAACAATGCTTGTAGTTGAATTTTTACAGATAACCAGAAGTCGCATGAAAGTTCACGTAATAACTCGTTTATTCATACAAACTACGTATATCGCCTCCACTTTTGTACGTAGAAGGCCTTTTCCCGTCATGTTATAAGTTAAATTTTGCACATACAAAGCTTCCAGGTGATTTCGTTATACGTACATTTTGGTTGTCTGGGAATAAAATTGTATTTAAAAAAAAACCTCGTCAATGTAATGCAAACAAGTTTAAACGTTTTATTCTCTGCTCTTCGCCTGTAGTTGTTGAAAATATAAGTTTCTTCGGTTCCATTTGATGAAGAAGATCTTAGAGAACGTGTTGTTCATTCATACCATAAAATATCTTGCCAGAGTCATGGTTTTAGGGGCAGTTGCGTCTCAAAGACGGTTTGATGTGTCTTCATTATTCCTCAAGGCTTAATATAAAGTAAATGAAGTGTATAAGATTTTTGAGAAAAAAAAATGTTTCTATGATTAGCGACATCCTAGATCAATACGGGCTCACAGTTTATCAGCAATACAGAGCAGCCTATCACACTTGAATAAAAAATCTTTCGCATTGAGACAAGGTTTGTGTAGAATCTCACCTCATCGGCTCGTTTTAAAAGCTCTCATTTTAAAGATGGACTCGATGTCTTCATGTTGAAATTATATGTTATTTTTTCCAAATCCTCTATCGTAAGGGTAACATTCATCAGTCATGTCTGAAACACACAAATCTAGACGGAATAAACAAATCAACTGATAAATGAAATTCAATTATTTCCCATGTAAATTTGGTTATTCACATTTTTATGGGCCTTGATTTATGGCTAGTTCTCTACCCCCTTAAATATGTTATGCTAAAACCCGGATGTTACAACCGAGATGCGACTCTCACACGACCAAGTCAATTTATCTTTTTTTCCAAAAGTAATTTGTTATATTTAACCATGAGAACATTGAGAAACATAATATATATTATGTGTAAGACATATCATGTCCTCATTCTGTTTGACGTATAAGGAAGTGGGAAATCATTTTATGCAGTCGATTCATTTTACAGCATTTTCCCCTAAGAAGGTACACTGGCTAAAAGAAACGAAGACATCGCTTTCAGTCAGTCTCGATTTGTTCCGTTCGCAAGGGGGAAATGAACGAGAAATGGCATGCATGAAAACATGCTTCACATGACTATGATGATCGTCCACAGGCAGCACCACAAAACTAGGAAGCGAAGTGGGTGGGAAGATAAGCATGTGGAAGACTAGCCTACAATACAGTCGCTGCTATGTGTATGCCGACGTGCACGTGTTGGTGTAAATTGAGAGTCAATTTTGGGTGTTGAGGGAAATGAGTGAACGAACACGGTAATATCGAACTTGACAGCTATGTGCTGTAGTGCGAAAGATGCAATTTGGTTCTGATTGATTTTCTAATTTTAAATTATCAAAGATAAACCGTGCTATGAATGATAATTCGTTCACTATCTTGTATGAGGCGAACAAATAATGGAAAAAACTTCTAAAGCAAGATATTATCGTGCATCGTGTTTACTCTCACACAGTTTTGAAGAGAAACAACTAATTCTCCCAAAATGCGTGAGTTCTTAGGGAGTGGCTCTCTTTGGAGTGGATCTCGATTGGAATTTGGTGTGATTGGATCCATACATATGATTATTTTAAATTTCCAATACAATTCGTGAAATTGAGATAAAATTCTATTTCATTAGTACCAAAATTACAGACTAGGACAACTATTAGAAGTTTCCATCTGGAAACTACAACCAACCCTAGAACTCTCATTCTAGAGCGAGAGCGTGAGTTCCCTTTCTCTCCGAAGCGTGCGCTCACTTGTGTCTGTGCATAGCTGTCTCTCGTGTGTCTCTGTATGCGTGAGCCGTATGGAAAATAATCAATATAGGAAAAGTCAAAGTGAAAAGTTCCCCCGATTTGTGCTTGTGTGTATAACTGCCCCCAAGAAGTATTTTGCGTTTGTCGAAATTCGCAGGTTTCTTTGCCCCAAAAGTCGCGACTTCCGACGTACGGGTGGACCTTCCAGGTTCACTTTTTGCTGCGGTGTGCATCCGAATAGATTCCGGAGCCGGCAAAACCTTGTCGAGGGTCGTCGATCGGTGTGCCACGGCTATTGCGCTCTACATCTACCCAGAGTCCCCCAGAAGAATAGTGGCCCGTTCGTGTGGAACGCGATTCGCATTGGATTTTGGTTTGTTGTTTTTGGCCTTCCAGAGAAGTGGATAAATTCACTGAAGCGAATAGCTTTCGAAATTCGGGTGGGATATTGCTGTGAACCGGAGTTCGGTGTGCCCTGAGGCTTAAGCTTGTTAGATTGAAGAAGATTTGCGGCATTTCCGACGATTCGCGCTATCTTGGTTGAATCGTACCCCAGACACGCGTGTTTTTGTTATCAGTCGAAGTCGGAGCCGCCAAGTGCATTGAAAACACAGTCTTCCGGTTGTTCGAAAACACGCGCAGACGAACGAGACGGACCAATCCGGCAGTGGGTTATGGTAGTACTGTTGGACGGTAACCGAACACACTACAAGATGATGGTGAGTATATTTGTTATGCACCTCTCGGATGGGATGTCGACAAGTCGAATGAACTGGTAAAGGGGTACTTCCGGTGTCGGCTTGTTTCTGTGTGCCCCGTTATTGAGCAGCAATACAGCCATAATCTGGCACGAACGGAAATCGGGGTGTATGCAAAACTCCACCGGAGGAAGAATCCCCAGCTGAAAGACAGATTGTTGAAACGTGCTAAAACATATGAATTGGGGCAAACACCAGCGATGACGAGAAAGGGGAAACTAGCTTGGAGTGGGAGCGCTCAAGAAGTATTCTTGCCGTATTACTGATACAGAACAAAACAGAGACTTGGACGGAATGGGGAAGGTATTGAAACGTAGATGCAAGGCGGGGACGACCACGGCCAAAAGCATGTGCATCGTTGTCGAAAGCATGTAAGCACCTACCAACCCATACCTCTACGAGCTGCACAGCCAGAGTCAGTGTGATTGGTGAGTGAACGAGTAAGCGAGCAGTGTGCGAGCATGACGAGCGCGTGGAAGGCCGAAGAAGACACAGAGACTGCAAAAAACGGGAAATCCAAAACGAGTAGCCGAGAAGTCAGTGTACTCTGCCTGGCCGGCGCTGCTGCGAGTCTAGCTAGGTTGCGGTGCACTGCTTCGCTGTGTGTCTTTTCGCATCTTCTTCCGCCAACCGCCGCACAACGATTGCCTCCGGCACCAACATTCACCAGTCGAGTCGCGGCAGCTGAATTTTCGCGAACGAAAGGGAAGGGGTTCTCAATCTAATGAGACGTGAGCGTAGACAGTTCGCGATACTTTTGGTTTTATGTTAGGGGTGGTCCATTAATTACTTTAGGAAATTTTCGGGATTTTTCAACGGCCCCCATGGTAATATTTTTTGTATGAAAATTAAAAATAATTTGTATGGCGCGTAAGAAATCTGAAACCCCCCTCCCCCCATAATACCCTCTTTTTACGGCTTTATGCTGAGTAAAGGCACTGCACATACGAAAGAAAGGTTCTATGCGATCCTTTTACCAACAAATCTGGCGAATCTACTCAGCTATTTTTAAGCTGTGTTTGGCAGCTCTTATTCATACCGATCATTGCTTTATCTCGACAGTTATACGACAACAAGTAGCTGTGTTATTGCTTCAAAAGGCGCTTTCTCAACAATTTCGCCTCTGTTGAATAATTTTTATACAGCTTCCCTGTCTTATCGATTAAATATTATTTCCAAGCTGTTTCACAGCTTCCGGAATTCCTATCATAAGTATCTGAATTTAATGTTCCCAACGTTACACAGTTAAAGCACCTGCCACCGCTTGGGATCGAACTCACGATCTCTGCATCCACAAGTCTCGATGCTGTCCTTGTTGCCACCACCGTATATATCGAAGGCAAACAAAAAACTCCCCGTTTTGTTCTATATTGAAAACGGTTCATATAATATTTTATAATGATGGTAAAAGATGTAATAGCTACGCTTACACCACTTCATCTGACTATAAAAGGGTGTGATACGTCGAACGCAATGTTTACATCCAACAGGCTGTGTAGATGCGCCACAAGTTGTTATTTTACAGCTTAAGTTCGATGTATAACTGACGACAAAGCGCTTCTTAATTTTATATTTAACAGCATAACAAACCACATTGTATAGAAGCAGCCGGATTAATTATAGGTACTTTATTTTTTTTTATTAGTATCAGTCCAAACATTACAATCATTTCTTATATCTAGGTGTTCTGTGTTATTAGACAACACTATCATCCTAATTTGGTAAAACAAATTTAAGATTTAATTAACATTTTGTTAACAACATATTACATTTCATTTGCCGTAGCAGTTCAGATTTTTTACAGGTGAGTTGGTTTCACCTGCTTATAAGAGAAAAAAAACGTTTTGAATATACTTAACCTAACTTAACCTAAACATATAACGCATTAATCGTGGCAATAGAAGATTGTAACGATTTTTTCCTGAAATTATTTATTATTTTATTTGACATTTGTTCCAATGTTTCAACATTGGATATTCTATGTAACTCATTGGTACTATACCAGGGAGGAAGCTTCAGAATCATTTTCAAAATTTTATTTTGAATTCTCTGCAGAGCTTTCTTTCTGGTATTACAACAGCTAGTCCATATTGGTACAGCATACAACATGGCTGGCCTGAAAATTTGTTTGAATATCAAAAGCTTGTTCTTAAGACAAAGCTTCGATTTTCTATTAATAAGGGGATAGAGACATTTTACTTATTTATTACATTTGGCTTGAATGCCCTCAATGTGATTTTTGAAAGTTAAATTCTTATCTAGCATGAGCCCTAGATACTTAACTTCATCTGATCAATTTATTGGAATTTCTCTCATCGTTGCAACATGTCTACTTGAAGGTTTCAAATAAAGAGCTTTTGATTTTTGTGGGAATATTATTAGTTGAGTTTTGGAAGCATAAGGAGATCTCTTCCATTTTTGCAAGTAAGAAGAAAAAATATCCAAATTTTTTTGCAATCGACTACAGATGACACGCAAGCTTCGTCCTTTGGCGGAGAGGCCTGTGTCATCCGCAAACAGGGATTTCTGACATCCCTGAGGTAACTCAGGTAAGTCAGATGTGAAAATATTGTATAATATTGGTCACAAAATGCTGCCTTGGGGAACACCAGCTCTTACAGGAAGTCTTTCAGATCTGGAGTTCTGATAATTAACCTGAAGTGTACGATTTGACAGATAACTTTGAATTATTCTTCAATGTATGTTGGAAAATTAAAGTTTTTTAATTTTACGATCAAACCTTCATGCCAAACACTGTCGAATGCTTTTTCTATGTCTAGAAGAGCAAGACCAGTAGAGTAGCCTTCAGATTTGTTGGAACGGATCAAATTTGTTACACGTAAAAGTTGATGAGTGGTCAAATGTCCATGGCGGAATCCGAACTGTTCATTGGCAAAAATTGAATTTTCGTTGATGTGGGCCATCATTCTGTTCAAAATAACCTTTTCAAAAAGTTTACTGATGGAGGAAAGCAAACTGATTGGACGATAGCTAGAAGCTTCTGCAGGATTTTTGTCTGGTTTTAAAATTGGAACAACCTTAGATTTTTTCCATTTGTTAGGAAAATATGCTAATTGAAAACATTTGTTAAATATATCAACTAAAAATGATAACACTGCGGAACAAGTTTTTGTCTCCGGTACCAAAATACCGCTATTCACTTAATTAGGGGTTGCTCAATCCATTGCCGTTTTCAGAAATATCATAGCACGTCTAGTTTTTGAGATATTGACTGTTGAAAATGCAAAAAAAGACTATTTCAACCAACTTGCATGCAAGTTTGCCAGCTTGTAAGGTAATATATTGGCTTAATTTGCCACAGAACTCAAACTTTATGTGTATAACAATACTTATCATCAAAGTTTGTAATACTTTCGATGCGGAAAAGTTATTGTTTAATGGTTTAGAGAATTGTTGTATTTTGCCATATAGAAGAAACGAAGAATTTTGTATGGAGACTGCAAGCATGTTGAAAAAATCGTTTTAATCGAAATTTAATCGCGCAATTTCAATCAAATTATGTCTGAAATGAAAGTTTAAGTTCTATTTTGCATGTTTGGTGGATTAGATTACAAAAAAATTTGATAAATTGTACTTTAAATTTCATGTAAACATGAATAAAACCAGTGTTTTATACAACTTTGGCGACCTGTAGCTAAAAATTGTGACGTGCTGGAACATTTCTGAAAATGGCACCAAATTCAGCAACCCCAAATCTACTAGAGACGCATAATTTGATCCTTGAGACACGCAAAAATGTCATTTTTGTTACGCTGTGTAAGCTACTTTCTGGAAGTTTCTTGATGAGGATGTAGAAAATTCCATCATCGCTAGGAGCTTTCATATTTTTGAATTTTTTATTAATAGTTCTCACTTCTTCCAAATCAGTCTCCCATGCATTTTCAAAAACGTTCTTTTGATTGAGAATATATTCGAAGTCGTGAGTAACTTGATTTTCAATTGGACTAGTAAGTCCTAAATTGAAATTGTGCGCACTTTCAAACTGCATAGCAAGTTTTTGAGCTTTTTCACAATTAGTTAGTTATAATTTGTTTTCCTCTTTCAATGCCGGTATTGGCTTCTGAGGTTTATTCAAAATTTTAGATAATTTCCAAATCGTAAATAATTGAAAGTGGAGCTGATAGCATTGAGATTCGCTTCTTGTGATATTTGAAATGTAACAGGGACATGATCAGAATCAAAATCAGCATGAGTAATCAGTTGGCTTCAAAGATGACTAGAGTCAGTTAAGACCAAATCAATCGTAGATGGATTTCTAGAAGAGAAAAACCATGTAGGGCTATCAGGGTATTGAATTGAGAAATATCCTGAAGAGCACTCATCAAATAAAATTCTGACGTTGGAATTACTTTGAGAATTATTCCATGACCTATGATGGCATTAAAGTCATCAATGACAAAAAATTTTGACTTATTGCGAGTCAATTTTCGCAAGTCATTTTGGAGCAAATTAACTTGCTGTCCAGAGCATTGAAAAGGCATATAGGCAGCAATGAAAGTATATTTACCAAACTGTGTTTCAACAAAAACACCTAAAGTTTCAAAAACTTTAGTTTCAAATGACGAAAACAGTTGATGTTTTATACGCCTATGAATGATGATTGCAACTCCCCCACATGCCCCATCAAGTCGATCATTACGATAAACAAAAAAGTTAGGATCTCTTTTGAGTTTAGATCCAGGTTTTAAATACGTTTTGATAATAACTGCTATATGCACGTTATTAACTGTAAGAAAATTAAACAGGTCGTCCTCTTTACCATTCTGAGAACGAACATTCCAATTTAAAATATTTAAATTATTATTTGGATCCTTTAGAAAAACGTAACCCAATAACAATTTGATTTGTAAATTTTACACCAACTTGGACTGCTCCAGTCATAGTGGTGGCTTTGAACATTGCATCAATCATTAAATTCATTTGTTCAGTTAGAAAATTAAAATCAGAGGCAGACATATCATTTGAAGTGAGTCCATTTGATGATTTCCCATTAGAATTTTCGGTCGACGAAGAAGCTGAGTGAGATTTACCTGTGGCGGTAGGGTTTTTTCCATTTGATTTGAAACAAGTGGAATGGGTACTCAAGGAACGAACAGGGGAGGAGTTCAAATTTCCTGCTACGATATCGGCAAAGGATATTCCGTGGGTAGATACATTCGAAATTGAAAGATTCGGACGGCTTCCCGACGGATTAAAATTAGTTTGTGAATGAGCATGATTATGATCTACCTGATGGGTTTGATTCCTAATCAAGCGATCGTTAACTGAAAAATGAGCATTGTTCGATACTCTACCAGGCAAATTCCGGAAACGACCGTTATCGTAACGGATATTATCCTTCATCTGCCTGGCACGAGCCTCAATGACTCTTTTGCGTGAAGGGCAATTCCAAAAATTGGACCCCCGCAATTAGAGCATATGAACTTGGTGGTATCTTCCTTCACTGGACAGACGTCCTTGGCGTGAGAAGAACCTCTGCAAATCATGCATTTAGCATCCATGCGACAATTTTTTGTACCATGACCCCATTTTTGGCACCGACGGCACTGAGTGGGGTTCTGGTAATTTCCTCCAGGTTTCTGGAAATGTTCCCATGTCACACGGACATCAAACAAAAGTTTTGCTTTTTCTAAAGCTTTAATATTATTTAGTTCTTTTTTGTTAAAGTAAACTAAATAAAATTCTTGAGAAAGCCCTTTCCGAACAATGCCAGATTGGGTTCTCTTTTTCATAATGATTACTTGAACTGGGGAAAATCCAAGCAAATCATTTATTCCATTTTTGATCTCTTCAGGTGATTTATAGACTTTCAAGACAACTTTGAACAAACGTTCAGTTTTGTCGTCATAAGTAAAAAAAATGTGCTTCTTCTCTTCAAGATGTCTGAGAAGAAGTTCACGATCTTTAAGAGTTTCCGGCAAAACGCGACAGTCTCCTTTCTTTGCGATTTGGAAGGAAACCTTGATTCCTCTAATGGAGTTCAAGATCTCCTGCCTAAATCCCCCAAATTCGGAACAACTGACCATGATAGGCGGCACTCTTTGCTTCCTCACTTGAATCAAAGAGCCTGGGCTAGAGGCTGCTTCGATTTGGTGTTCAGAAAATTTTTCTAGAGCATCGAACTGATTGCTCATTTCGATACAATTATTCATTTCACCCTTGGAAGAAAGTTCGCATTCCGGGAAAACGTCCTTTCTTCCATTCTTGCCACGTGTAATTCAGAGATTCACCCTTCCTTTTGTTTGTTGTCAGTTAAAAACTGTGGAAGTGCTCACAAGAACACTTAGCTGATGAGCAGGCTCTCTCCCAGTGAAGACGTAACGCCAAGAAGAAGAAGAGAAAACAATATTTATTTTCTGAAGATCTTTTAATACACAATGAAAATCATCAAAATTGTCAACACTGCTGTAATAAAATCGAAATTATTTTCCATGTATTATTTTCATAATATGTTATTCTGAGATCACCGATCAAAAAATTTGGAGAAAAGCGTTTACTCATTGCTGTAGGTTAGTAAATAGGCGTCAATGCTCTTAAGAGTATGAGAGTTTTTAATAAATAGACCATAAAGAGTAAAATGTATACCTTAGGATGTGGTTAAAATTCGCGACCTAGCGTTTATTAGGCAAATATAGTATTTTCAGTACCATAAACCAATTTTGTATACGGTTTTACTTTCCTTTTTGTTGGGAATTAAAGAATAGTATTGGCGCAAATTTGGTCATAAATGGATAAATCACTAGAGGGACCTAGTGCCAGAGATTGGTGGATTTCAAGCTTTTCCTTCAGTAGAATAGAAAAGGGTACCAACATAATATTTGTTCATTAAAATTAGGATTTTTGTTATGCGAACAACTTTTTTCAGGAGTTTTTGGGAAAAAAGCAAACTTTTTAGTTCTTCAATCAGAAGCATTTGGTTAGATCTTATATGTTCATAACATCATGGGATAGTAGTTAAACAATGTACAGAAAACCGATTACGATTTCAAATAAATAGCATAAACAAAGTGTCCACTGTATAAAATGAACAGTCCTTAGTTAGTGAATCTTGTCGATTTTATACACTGTATGTATGGATCATCAACTGTTGGTGGTATATTTATGTATGTATATAGAGAACAAAAGTTGTCCCAAGTCGCTGCCCTGTAGTACACCGATTGGAATGTATTTTGAGCTGCTGGATGTTTGTTTTTCAACTATGAACTGTTTTGAATTTCTGGAACCGGTTTTAAACCCATATTGCATAAGGATAAGATACAAATTATTGTGTCGATCTAACAAGTCCTTTGAGTGGGAAGCCAAAAGCTACGCTATTATTTGGTTGAAAACTGTCAATACTGCAATCGGACGATAATTCTGTCTCCTTTTTTAATTTCGGGAACCACTCTGGCAATCTTCAAGGAATCAGGGTAAATGCCTGTCATATAGTTGCTGGACAAATAATTGATGATGTTATTTCACCAAATCAGCTGGAAAGTCTTCTGAACCTCGTGCCTTTTTTAATTGAGATTGTATATAAGGATCGTAACTTCTGGCGAACTGGCTGGTCACAAAAAATTGATGGAGCTATCAAAGTTAATCAGATTCTACTGAGCATTGAATGCTGAACTTTTTTTAACATCGCCTACAAATAATATCCCGTTCTGTTCTATCTCGGCAAGATTGTCTAGTTTGATTAATTCGCAATTTTCCAAGACATTTTTTTAAAGCGGTTTTAGTAAATAGTGATTATATTGATTTTTAAACACATGTTTCCGCAACCACTGTGCAGTAGTGCTGATATGGATGTGTGAAGAAACTTATCAATTTCTTCGCCAGCAGACTACCCATGAGCAGATAACCTACATACATGCAAACATCTAAAAACAAACGTAGCTTATCATATGCTGTGAACCAGTTAAATGTGTGATTTGAACTATTGTTTTATCGTTCGTACCAAGCAGTTCACGGTTTGCAGTAGAAACCGATAAAATTATTGGATTTGGAGATACGATGAATTGAGAAATTATACAGAAATCTTAGAAGTTGTTCAGTCAAACAGCTCCTAATGGGCTACGATCCGTTTCGTTGAATCTACGCCGAATGGATAATTCTTCTCCACTTGAATTTTTCTTAGTTTGCAAGATACCTATCAAAAACCTCTTTCATTTATGATGAAAAAGCACATTTTACGATGTTGTTATGAATGTTCAATCTTCTTAATTTTATTGCATGTTTGATACCATGGTCGACGGAACCCATGAAAAATGAAAGTATTTTGAGACAGTGATGCAATAATTACAAAGATATCATATAACAAACCAAGCTGTCCGAAACTGAGGGACAGAAGGTGCTTAACCAAAATTGTAATTTGTCCATATTTACTTCAATTATGGTACAAAATACATTCATACTATCAAATTAGGATTATGTTCGATCATGCTTGCGGGATCCAAAGTATTTTTTCATATTCAAAATAATTACTAAATAGGCTCAAAATTAAAAAGATACGTCAATTTTTTAAAGATTTTCAAACTTTTCTACTTTTTAAAAAAGGGATGCATATTTCAAGGATGTGTTATTCTACGCAAACATTTGTCTACATAATAGCAGTGGTCCTCAGTCTAACTGGTTATGCGGGCCACTATTTTGCTCTTAGAATACGTCGCGGGCCACAAGAAGTAAAAATATTTATTTTTTAAGTCTGTCGACCAAAAAATTCGCTCGGTACGACTCTGTTAGTCAAGTTTTTTCGACAATTGTTATTCAACTTCACTGGGTCGACAAGTGACTTTTGGAATATGCAAGCCTATGTGTTGGACAGCTAGTTGGACTAGTGTTTACTAGTGATCCTTTATAGAGGGATAAGCGGAAGTAAAATGGAATGATTTGGCAACAGACCAGCAGTGCTGATTTTGCTCGGCGTCGAGATTAATATTGTAACACGGACATGACTTCCTCATTGCTATAAAGTGTATTTTGTTTCGTTATAAATCTTTGAGCTACATATCAAAACTAATAAACAGCCGAAAAAATCAAAAACTAAAACTCGCATTGACAAAAATTCAAAAAAAGTAAAACATTTCATTTTTTTGCTTCATGCAAAATTACTTTTACCGAAATAATTTCAAGCGGATTACATTACTCCTCAAGAAAAGTTCAAAACAAACATAACGCATGTTCGTTTGGCTCACACTTTGACAGCTCTCGCTGCTCGATTGGCTCACACTTTGACAGAAATGTCAGCTTCAGCGAATCTCTCTTATGAAGGATTTCTAGTATTTACTATAAACTTTCCTAATAACACCGATGTCCGATTCTTAAGATTTCGTCCTTCGTGCAAAGATAAAATATTTTTTCAAAGATTTCACAAGTTTATCAACTTCTTTATTTTTAATATTTTTTGGTGGAATAATTGCAAAATTAGTGCAATATCTACCTGGGAGGGAGGCATATGTAACTAAGATTTTTTCCAAACTGCAAGACAACTCCAGCATGTCAGTGACAAATACGGCAGGCTTGATGAAAATCGCTTGTTTTCTTTTTTGTGCACCTTTGGTATTTATGGACAAACATGGTAAAAGCCATAGTTTTCCATGAAACTAATTTTTATTGAAAAAAGTAAAAAATGCTTTTTTCAATACTTTATATTCAATTAGGATACAAAATGCTTTCGAAGCATTACTTTTAAATAAGAATGAATTGATTTAAATTCAATTTTTGTTACCTCTGATGAAATGAAACATATGTAGAATGGAAATACTTGAGTAAATAAATTTATTTCTTGAACTTATAAACACGCTACTGGAACGCTGAAACTTTGATGTTTTGTGGTAACGATGATATCAAGAGTTGAAGAAACTTTGGGTTATAGAACAAACTCCAGAAATAAGAAATCGTTCTAATTTCCCTTAGTTTCTCGATAGCCATTCCATTGCTCAACACATAGGAAAGAAGAAAATCTGAAGACTCACCGAATGACCCACTACAGAAAAACGTTTGCGAGATTTTACAGAAGATGAAGTTTTTCAACTTCTAAAATCCCAACATGCGGGCCGCACTACTCCAATATTCAAAATCACTTCGCGGGCCGCACAAAACCTTACTGAGGGCCGCATGCGGCCCGCGGGCCGCAGTTTGGTGACCACTGACATAATAGCTTTCTTTTCTACTGTGAAGTGAATTAACGACTGAATACTTTTTAACGTTTCAAGTGGATTGGCTCGGCAGTCTTATGTTAAAAAATCAAGCGAACGAAATTTTACTCGCTCCGGCGTTTCGGTCCTGGATTGGGACCTTCCTCAGGGATCTAATCAAATAGATACACACAAATTATGCTAAACACGACATATCCTTTCTCGCTATCGTGTTTGCTAATTTGCTGCTACTAATACACCATCTTGATTGGACCATGATTTCTCAATGTTTCAACTCCGGCACTGGGGGATCTCCCCCTAAACACAACACTTACGCTCATCCAGGGACACACTGAAGACGTTGTATGTCAGTTCACATTACCCAAAGACCCGACTGAACAGGCTGAGAAGGACTGTACGATGAGCACCGATCATCGTTTATACAGTCATCTCTCTCTTACTCGATATTTCGTATCTTGATATCGAGTTTAGAGAACCGTAGTGTTCTGTAAGTCAATAGTCCTTTCAATATCGTGTTATGGAGAGTTGACTGTATATAATGTTTAAGAAGACCTCGGTATGACAATTCTCAAAACTGGAGAAGTTACATAATTGGAAGCATAGACTCAAGATGAAAGTTTTAGGGATTCTTTCAATATTTCTGAGCTCACAATTGCTGGATTGTTCATGGAGGATTATCCAAGATCCCCATAGCAGTGATCACTAGCAGATCGTCGTTTCAATTTCCAATGAAACACATATATCTGCTTTACACATAGACTGAGGAAAGTACGCTCAAACCATTACAATGCATTGATGGAAATCAAGCAGTATTAAAATCATTCGAAATCGAATAGACTTTTTATCTATATTATGAGATTTTTAACCCTGGTCTAGTACATCTAGTAATCATCGACTTTACTTCGCTTTCGAAGGAAGTCCTCACTTTATTTTTTTACGGCAGAGGTGACCAAAAAAATTTTCCAGCTGTAGGTTAAAAAAAAATACACAACAACGTTTGGGTCAAACACTAAATTAATTATTATAAAACAGTTTCATCAATAACAATTTTCACATCCCGAAGCGGACATGCTTTAAACGCACACGGTCCTATCATTTGTCGAAAAAAAACTTCTGAATTCAGCATCGATAACCTTGAGTAACTAGATAGAACACTATACTCTAGATAGAACACTATACTCGATCACGAAAATTGCTTCGTCACATTTGTAATTAACTGTACGAAATCGTAATCATTTCCAACTTGCATTGACAACAATCAAATAGCAGTCATTGAAGATTATCGAGCATGCTATTTTAAAACAAAAATCACAATACACTTTGACAGCTAACTTAAGTGTTTTTGCAAAGCACTGTTATCACTTCTCCAGCCTCAATGCAATTTTTAACATAGCCCTGAGTAAAGGCTCAATAAGTCAATAAGTTATTCCCTTGCTGTTGATGATGTTCACACAGTCTCATGTGGAGCAGATGTCAAGGTAAGTGGTTATAAATCAGTGAATCCCAGTTCAATTCTCAATTGTTTATTTTTACTCATCTTCTTCTCTAAATTCCAGCACATATCTCCACGATGTGTTCGAAATTGTTAGTTGCGTTGATAAAATCCCAAGCTATGAGCCTGTTATTATTTTAACATTTTTTGGTTTATTGTTGAATAATGAACAACAATGTGTGGAGACTATGCCCAGCTTGCTGAATTGCTGAATTGAATTAGTTACAAAAGCGTTTGAACAGCTTTAAACTGTTACCTGGGAAAAAATCTTCCAAGAACAGCTCCAAAATTGTGTGCATTTTTTCAGAAATTCTATGAAAACTTATCCGTGATATGAATTTTCCTTAGGTATTTACTTGGTTGCATTTCTTGGAGTAGGGAGTTTGCCAGATATTCTTCAAATAATTCCACTAGAAATTCCTCCTGGTATTTTTCCAGAGGTTATTCTAGTTATTGGTTTATTAAATCACAAAAAATTCAGAGCTAATTCAAGGAATTGACCCGTTTTTTTTCTACAAATTTCCCTCCATTTGATGTTCTCAAAATTTACCTGAAGGTGTTCCTTCAAGAATTTCCACGAAGGCTCCGCCAAGAAATTATTGAAATAGACATTCAGAAATTCTTCCATGGATTTTCACCAAATTTACGTGCAGGAACTGCTTTCAAAGAAAAGTCTGGTATTTTTTTGGGTATTCTTCAAACATATGTTCGAAAAATCCTCTGCGGGTTTGGTAAGAAATGCCATAAAAGAATTCCTTCAGGTTTTCTGAAGGTACACACTAGGAATTCTTTTGGAATTTCTTGGGCGATTCTTTCAAAATAATTATTCCAGGAATTTCTCCAGAAACTATTTAAAAAGATTGTGCAGATATTCTTCATAAAACCTTGAAAATCATTTACAGTTTTCCTTTTCAATTATTTTGGGTATTTTTGTAGACCTTTATTCAAGGAGCACTTCAAGAAATTCTCCTATCTTTGTGGGTTCTTCAAAAAAAAAAAAAAACTTCAAGGAATTCTCCAAGATTTAATATTGGGATTTCTCTAGGAATTCTTGTGATTCATAGCTTTCCAGGGATTTTGTAAAGAATTACTCTAGGTTTTTTTTTTCGGTTTTCAGGCATTCCTCAAAAAAAATCATAGGGAATTTTGCGTATATCCTGCTAGGTCAACCATGTTAAATGTAAATAGAACATGGTTGACCTAGCCGGAGTGTATTATGGTGAAGAAAATTGTTTAGGGATTCCCTCAGGATTCTTATCAGAATGTTTTCACAGGGTTGTTTCAGGAATCAGTCAAGAGGTTTTGACAAGCATTTCTTCAGGGGTTTCCTCAAGAAATCCTTAAATTATTTGCCCAGAGATCTCTCTCAGTATTATCAAAGATATTTTTATGAGTTCCCTCCAGTATTCGTCCGGGAACTGGAATATTTACCTCATCTATATAAATAAAAATGGAATGGTGTTTGTATGTCACGAAATGGCTAACGAACGGGTCACCGGATTTGAATGATTCTTTCTCCGTTTTGTTCGTCAAGGTTTCCGACGTGTTTGTGTGTATACAAATCCATGGATACCGTTTTGTCTCAAATTCCGAACAGACTCATATTCCGAACACTCGGTTTTTGTATGGCGATTTGGTTGAAATGTTTCGCTGAAATATGTCAGCAAATAATAAGGAAATGGCAATCAATTGCAATTCAATTTAAACGTTTCCAATATAATTTTTACCGCGGGAGTAGTGATGACCCTCGAGTTTGAGACCAGTAGAAGAATCTCAGAAAAATTTATTTGCGAAATTATTCATTTGAATACGATTTATTCGTGCTGTTCGGAATTTGAATCAAGGTGTTCGGAATATGAGACAGAATAAGCACAGTGTTCGGCATTTGAATCAAAATGTTGTTCGCTACTTTTACGTTAAAACAATACTGAAACTAATTAAACCAACATCATTATTGGTACACCTAATAGCTAACAGTTAGGCTTTGCGAAGAAATTAAAATTTACACAAATATCATCCAATTTATGCCAATCAGAGGAATTTGAAGTCACTGTTGGCCTTAAGTGTTCGGAATATGAGTCAAAACGGTATTCACCGAGAAAATTGAAAAAAAAAACAAGCGTGAACGAAACTGTCATTTTGAATGACGATCAATAGCGAATTTCAACAGCCTACTTGATAGCAAGACGAAGTTTGCCGGGACCACTAGTTCATAATAAATTTCTCAAACGATTTCTCCGGGAATTTTTATACATTTCTTCCGTAAAATTAGTGAGTCGTTCTTTTAGAAAGTTTTTCTAACAAATTAGATGACGTTTTTTAATAGATTTTAAAAAAACGAACCCCAAGTATTCGAAATAACAAAGTATTTGCAGTTCTTACTGTAATAATGGAATTTTGACACTTAGGTAACAAAATGTCGTCGGAAAACTCAAAATTGATGGAGTCCTTTACTGATTTTACCAGGCCAAAATATCATCTAGTCTGGTCTGTCTGAACAACGACCAATTCTTGTAGGAATTTTCATAGACCCACTTTAAATTTTTAACAGTATTACTTTCTCAAAAAAAAAAATCTGCAGTCCTATCAAGCATTCGTTAGTATATAATACTTCTATTGAAGCTCACAAGAGTTTCTACGAATGTTTTTGGTATATCACCAGGAAGTTCTCCAAAAAAATCGACAGGGTCTATTCAGGAAGTCGTGAGGAGATTTCTTCATATATTCCTGCTATAATTCTACCAGGTTCTTCTCAAATTTCTGTAGTCGTTTCATAAAACATCTTCCAGGAATTTATCTATGGATTCCTGCTGAGCTATTTTTGAAGATTTCTCAAGGTTTTCCTTCAATAATTCGTCCTGTAAATGCCCCACAAACTCAATAAGTTTGTTGATTTTATTATGAAAAACGACCAGATATATGTTACATTACATTTATTGAGTATGACAATAAATTTCTTTAGTTAGTGGATTAAAAATTCTCTACTATAGGACGGACCTGGTGTAGTGCTTAGAACACACGCCTCTCACGCCGAGGACCTGAGAATCCTATCCCCTAGATAGTCACTTATGAATTGAAAAGGTTAGAGTGACGATTTCCTTCGGAAGGTAGTAATGCCGTTGGTCCCGAGATGCCTAGGGCTGAAAATCTCGTTAATAAAGATAGAAAAAAAAATCTCTATTGCTACATAACGGAAATCTCAAATTTTGGTTCTTCTGGGGTAAAACGGGTAACAAAATTTTTCTTATATTCTTAATTGATTGCTGAATTTCAAAGCCTTTAAAAACATTTTTCGAACATTGTGCCATATAATATGTATGTGATTGAAATATTATTGATCACTTCTTCCATACAAACTTAGATCTCGATGAGCACTTCAAGTTCAGGGTTGTAAACCTCTGCAATTGAAAATCTCTATTTCAAACACTAACGAAAAATAAGATTTCCTACGGAAAGCATTCATTACCATTTTTGCCCGCGGATGATATCTCTAAATTTTAGCATGTATGCTGCCGACACCACAAAAGCTGCCGCGATCCATATCTTTATATATTTTTTTTTTCGGAAATCGGCCGCTATGGATTAGATGTGTCGCGTGTCGATGCGCTCGCTGCTGCCATGCCGCAATGCAATTTCCTTTGCCGGTCCGCTGTAGGCGATGACTACACCGCACCACCGGTCGTCCCTTCCAGGCAGATAAGCTAGGGAGCAGTGCGTCATCGTCGTACCCGGTTGCTTGCTGTCGTTGTTTGCACCGACCTGGACAACCGAAGCGACGGCATTCCAAAAATGTCGTAATGGCTTCGGGAATCGCCGAACCGGTTTAGGTGATTTTTTTTGTTCTTCTCGCGATGGGTCGCCCCAGGGAGAGCGTTTTTTCTTCGGTGCGGCACGGGATTCGAGGAAAGTTTGCGTGGGTAGCTACACTGAAAATTCTATTTACGAATCGGGTTGGGGATACGTAAAAAGAATTTTACGTAAATTGAATCATCATGTATATAGAATTTCTGTTACGTAGATAAAATTCTCTCTAAATTCAGTTCAAGTTGAATTTTGTAGATTAATATCAAATAGACTAAAAAGATGACTTTTGTGACATAGAACAGAAAATCTTTTTTTTTTCTTAAAAACAAGCTTTTGATCTTCAAACAAGCAGAAGAGGATTCAAAATAAAATTTTGGAATGATTCTGAATCTTTCTCCTTGGTATAGTACTAATGGATTACATAGATTATCCAATGTTGGAACATTGGAACAATTGTCGAATAAGGGTGTTGGTAGATTTAGACAAGAATCGTTGCAATTTTCTATTGCCACTAATATGGCATTATATATTTTTATCAATATTCTTAGCTGTTACGGAAAATTAAATGTTACATGTTGTTAACAAAATGTTAATAAAAGCATAATTAAGTTTTACCCAAATTTGGATGATAGTGTTTTCTAACACAGTACACTTATGGGGTCATGCACAAATTACGTCATGCTCCAAGGGTGGGAGGGGGTCAAGCCAAGCGTGACAAACCTTACAAAATTTTCAGAGGACTCATACAAAAAACGTGACAAAGGGGGGAGGGAGGGGGTAGAAAAAGTCGAAATTTAGCGTGACATAATTTGTGTACCACCCCTTAATACAAGGAAGGTAACGTTTAAAATGATACTTGAGATTTGAAAAACAAACTGAATATACGAAACCAGAATTTATGCAAATCGAGGTTTCAGTGCTTTGTAGAAAGCATTTGGAATCACGTTAACCCTTCAGGATTGTCGATAATTTTTCGCAGAAAAATATGATTTTGTTTTCACGCTAACTAACCCACAGAAACTTTTTTTATTGTTTTCTGTAGGAAATATTTATCAAACTTCCTCTGAATAGCAAAGGGTTACTATCTCGAATCGGCCCCAGCCACCGTATACAGATAACCATTGACTGGTTTTCGGTGGTCATGGCATCGTCATCATCATCGTTGATGATGACGGCGACGCTAATGATTATGACGTTAGTCGTTCCGCGCCACGTTCAGTGCCGTGTTATCTTCGGTGCTTCTGTTTGCGTTTGTTCCATTGCCGCAGCCGCGTTGCATAACCCGAGCAGGAACGAATAACTCGCACCTATCTACGTATATCATTTGTTGATATTATACCATAATTGGGTATTGTTCAGAAATCCAGATATTGCACACACTTCAATTCGGTATTACTATAGTATTGAAAATATTGTTTAGAACAATTAAAAATACCTCATTGAGGTATTCTTCGGCTATGGAGAACTGCTTAAGGTATTGAAGTACTATTGTAAAAAAACACTTCTTTATGACAATTCATCATGTGTCATTCAGGTATTGCAATATCTGATCGGTTTATGGACAAAAGGTCGAAAGACAAAAGGTGGAAAGGACAAAAGGTCGAAAGACAAAAGGTCGAAAGGACAAAAGGTCGAAAGGACAAAAGGTCGAAAGGACAAAGTCGAAAATGATTTGCTTGGTGGGAAATTTTTTCTTTGAAAAAAGATTTTCGACCTTTTGTCCCTTCATTTTTGTTCTTCGACCTTTTGTCCTTTCGACCTTTTGTCATAGATTCCAAATACAACCTGTATTACAGGTGCTTATAATGAAAATTATCTTGGTGTTCTGGTTTTCTGTTCGGGAAGTCACCAGTGTTGCGTGTGGAGTGGGGTCCGATGATGGTGTGATGTTGTTTCACGCGATGATGATGATGATGCTGTTTGGTGACGACGATGATCGTAGTGAAGTGCACTGCCCGGAATTGGATTTGCTATCTCTCGGCGGCGGTGGTGGATTCGCCCACTTTTTCACCGAGGATTGTTCTTTCTTGTTTTTGGTGGAATGCAGCAGTGGTTGCCGTTTTATTGTATTATATTATAATAGCGGAAAGTGGCCATTTGTGTTGGTGCTTGAAAGGAATTCGATGCACCACGCCCTGGAGAATGTTAGAAACAATTGTTTTGATTCGACCCAAGTGTTTCAGCAATGCAATAAAGGCCTTGCATTGCTTGGTTGGCGAAGGCGCAACTGCAAAGCAATCAAGGTAATAGGGTAATCTCGAAATAGAACCGCTCATTTCGTCAATCCAGTCAATTTTCGATTGCGACCCACGCTCTCCAAATACTATTGTATTGATCTATCTCATTTTCGACTTCTTATTCACAAGATACATCGAGGTCAAACTTCGAATTTTCAAGAGCACAAATCTAGAGATCCAGACAACCGTTTGTGCTGGTAATTTAACTCACTGGTTAATGCGAACGGAATGTTTCCGCTCATGAAAAAAATAAATAAACAAAATCAACTAGTTTGATAGGAAGGAGTATTTTTCAAAGCATGTTTCAGAACTCATATTTATATTACATTGCTCAATTATAAGCATTCTAGATGATTCTTGTAGTCCAATAAGACTTTTTTCAAAGATCCACCCAGAAATCAATAAAATAAATTGCCTCGCCACTTTTTCGTCCATGGAAATGTTTTGCAACGTAAATAAATATTGTGTCTGAATTTCTTAAATTGTCATCAGCATTCATAGCGTCCTGATAGCGCTTTTATTGAACAAGATTTGGAGACTCTCCAATTTTCTGCCAAAGATCTTACCAGAAATCATTCGTTAGTTATCTTAAAGGGTGTACGGAATCAAATTGCATCACTTTTAAATTGCTGCAACTTTTTACCCGTAGGGTGTTTTCTATTGAAATTTTGGGTCGAATTTGTTCAATGTGTATTTGTTCACGCTGTGTAAATCCGGATCTAGCTCATCGTGCCATCAGCAAAAAGCTGGGGGGGGGGGACCTGGTGTAGTGGTTAGAACACACGCCTCTTACGCCGAGGACCTGGGATCGAATCCCATCCCCGAAATAGTCACAAAAAATTTCAGTGACGACTTCCTTCGGTAGGGAAGTAAAGCAGTTGGTCCCGAGATGAACTAGCCCAGGACTAAAAATCTCGTTGATAAAGATAGAAAAAAAAAGCTGGGAATGGTACATTCTACAGTGTCTCGTGTTTTAAATGGGTTCAACGAACATTGAGACGTATGTAAAAGCAGACTTCCGGCAGCTTCCGGGGCTCCAGTTTTTCATCATAAATTCGTTGTCCTTGAGGACGTTAAACAGCAGAAGATGTCAAAGTTGGCCAAAAAATATGATTTGGCAAGAAATTTGCACGTATGGAAAGCGAAGCACCTCATTCGTGACAACTGGAACGGTCAATGGGCAGGTGTACTTAAATGTTTACCTCCAAAAGCGTCTACTTCCTCTTCTAAGGTCACACGATGGTCCTACGATTTTCTGGCCGAATTTGGTCTCGTGCCATTACTCGAAAGAGGTTTCGGAGTGGTACAAGGCTAAGAAAAGTACTGGGCCATCATGAAGCAGGCACTTCGGAAGCATCCTAAGGAAGTGAAATCGGAGGAAGATATGAAGAAAAAATGGTCTGCCACGCAAAAAAAAGTGGGTCCAAATATTGTACAGGTCCTTATGAGTAGCGTGAAGAGAAAAGTTCGTGCATTTGGATATGGAATTGAAATTAAATGAAACAAACATGAAAAATATTCATACCATGTTATATTTTACTCCCTGAAAGTTTAAAGATGATTGGTTGAACGTGCGAATTTTGCCAAATATTTGTGCGTGTCGCAATTTGATTTCGTACACCCTTTAGAAGTCCGCAAAAATCTTCCAAAAACCTATTATGAAGCTTAAAAGGTTTTGTATAAAGTCTGTTAAATTATTCTAAAACGAATTCATCCAGGTGATATGAGCAGGGTGACCAGCGCACCTGGAAATCGGGAAAACCGGGAAAAAGCCGTGAATTTCGAATCACCGGGAGAAAACCGGGAAATATACGGGAATTTCAATTAGCACCGGGAAAATTTTGCATACCAAGTAATGTTTCAACCAGCACGATCTAAACTTTAGTGGATATTTACAAAAGCTTCTGAATTCGAATAAATCAATAAAGTCAGGAACATATTCTTTATATATTATTTTGTTTCATGGCTGTAGCGGTCATGCGACTCAAAGCTAAAGGGAGTCTATAGAAGCAAAAGATGGAAATGAATAGGTGGATAGGCGTCGCAAGGGAGCGACAAGATTGAAATTTAATCAGGTGGTGAAAGTTGAGCAAGCCATTTTTAAGTCACTAAGCATCAAAGCGTCCTGAATTTTGCCTAGCTTCTCTACTGGAAAAGGGTAGAGTAGCGAAGCTAGGCAAAATACAGGACGCTTCGATGCTTACTGACTTTAAAATGGCTTGCTCAACTTGGTAAAATTGTAATTCATTTCAGAATTATGACTGTTATTTTTTATCAGAAATAATTGCCCTGAGAAAACGTTCCAGATTTGTGGGGATCAAACATAACAAAAAATTCTATGCTGATGACCATGGAACGAAATGTTGAACAATTGATAAATTCATTTTTATGTCTACCAAATCTGTGACCGTTTGAAATTTAAGCTATGATTCATTCAAAGATTGACTCGATCCCATCATATAAAAAAGGGTCAAACTTTTTTAACACTGAACTTTTTTATAACAAATTCCACGATTACTTAAAGTGATCGTCGTAAAATATCGTTTCTTAAATTGTCGCGTCACCACCCATCCGGATCGCGCTAGTGAGACTCGCGACGCACCTCAAGTCGCCGCTTTTTGAAATCAGTTTTTAAATGTGGCGCTGCATTCTTACGATGTTTATGAACACAGCGCGCTATTGAAATATTAGACGCTTGAAGATTGACAAAATAATAATAAAAAAAAGATTTGTTCTTATTTCTGCCGGATCTATTATATCAAACTGGAATTTAGCAGAATCAGTATAAGCCCAGAAAATTGGAATGCACAGCAAAATATCTGATTTCCGTCTACCCCTAATAGAAATGCTTTGGTTTATGACCAAAAAACTCGTACTTAAAAGTCTTTTTAAATGGTAAAAAAATCGCAATAATGTTTCTCAGCATATCATCAAACCGGGAATATTTTTGAAATACCGGGAAAAAACCGGGAGAAAACCGGGAATTTGAAATTGACTTTTCACTGGCCACCCTGTATGAGGTAACTTCACATATTTCCAGAAATTCAACCTTGGATTCGTCTAGATGCTCTTCTTTCCAAACTTCAAAGGATTTTTTCTATAATCACTCGTCGGTTATTTCCAAAAATCGTTCCTAGGAGTACCTTCGATTTCGCCAACGAGTCGTCATCAATACTTCAAGGTATTTTGTAGGATGTTTCTTTCAAATACTGCCAAGAATTCCTTCAAAACATAAAGAATTTCTTCGTGAACCTAACAATAAGTTTATAGGTATTCTGACAAGGATTTTTTCTGCATATTTTTTCCCAGAAAACTATTTCAGAGAATTTTCATAAATATTTCTACAGATTCTACACCAAACTCAATTTCACATAACCTTACTGAGAAATTCAACTTAAAACTGCTGAATTTTGAGTTTTAATATACATTTCTTCCTGGATGTTCATTGGGACTTTAAGTACCGCATTATTAAAAGATCCTATGGGGGCGTCCATTAATTACATAAAGTTTTATGGGGGGAGGGGGGTTTCAAGGTTTCTTACGCTCCATACAAATTATGTTTGATTTTCATACAAAAAATCTTACTATGGGGGGAGGGGGGGGGGTTGAAAACTGTTAAAATTGTCCTACGTAATTAATGGACATAGGGGCTGGCAATTCATGCAGACACTTCGTTGGGATTCCATCTGTAATTTTCCCAAGAATTTAATAGGAAACTAGAACTAGAATATAGAAGAAAATTAATATTTGTATCAGCCTTATGCAAAAAGCTTTGAGGATATTCTAGGAAAAGTTTGTAAAAATTTTCCTTGATTACTGATTGTTTTGATAAAAATTAAGAGGAGGAAGGAAAATTGGATAGACCTTTTCCTGATTGTGGAATAAAGGGATGGGACTTTTCGTTTACTCTTGACGTGTACATTTTAGAAGCTCTTATATTATTGTTCAATAACAGCGCTGGCCAAATCCTTACAGTTGGAATGGGGAAGGAATGTTGTGGTGTAATGATTGTTGCTTCTAGAGACTGAGAATACCTCTGCATCTCCACGATCATCAAGGGAAGGGTGTTGATCAGTGAGGGATGAAATTTGTTAGTCACCTTTGGTCTAAGATGCGATCCATGGATAAGGAGGAAAAATAGGCTTTTACTTGAACTAGTTTTGCATTTTTTTCTTGTGGTGTAACTGGTAGATATTGGTTGAACATTAAAACAGTATATCGAATAATGTCGAACTTTTCAAAGATTATGTGCACAGACCATATAAAATATATTGAAATCATCTTAAAACGATCGCTCTCGAAGTTTCATCAGTTCACAGAAAATGATTGGTAAATTAACTTTACAAATTTATCTCTTCTCACCATTTTAACTTAACTCCTTTATGCGAGTAAGCCTTATTGGCGCCTAACATTGCAGTGTCTTCTCCCATCTCGTCATAAGTACGAATTTTGCACTCCACTCAACAGACTTGACATATAGAGCACGTCTCACCTAAATCAAGCAACTTTATTGTGAAATTTCCCGCACAATTCTTCGGCAGCGAAGCTTGCTTCCCTCCACGTTAAGCCATATCCTTTAGGAACGAAAAAAAATATGAACCACACATAACAACCAGCTCTGTCCTTGTTGCTTTGAATGGTGGAATCGTTCAAAGCTGCCTTCAAACGAAAAAAAAACGGGGGTGCCTATACAGTCTGTCACATGCGAACTACCCATCTTTCGGTCCACCCCCGCTCACTCTCCTATTTGTCCAACGTTTCAAGAAGCCTGCCAAGTTGAGTTGCACAGTGGAATCGGCTAGAGGCCAAAACAATTAGAAAATATTATGTCTTTTCTTTACTTCCTTACCTTTTCATAAATGAAATATGATCTCTAGAATGTAGTAACATGATTTTTCTACACGTCTCTATAGGATATTTTTATTAAATCTATGAATGGTGGAGTACATATTTGTGGATTTTAAATATGTGGAAAAATCAAGCAATTTTTACATTGAGCAATTCTCGCTGAAACCGGACCGCCATCGGCACACGGTGTGCTGAAACACACATATTATCGAACTTGCATGAACCTCCGATCTTTTTTCACTAAAAGTTAGCCTTGGTAGACAAAAAATCTTGCGCCATATTAAAAAATCTTTCATCGGCAAAAATTTGAAAAAAGTCGATTTTTGTACTTTTGCCCTTTCCCCATATAAGGGTTTATACGAGAAAATTAGAGATACACTAATATTGATGAATTTTTAACGGTTAAAGACTATTCTGACATATCTTAAACACGAATGAATTATCAGATGTTTCAAATTGAGCATCATTTCTGTCTGCACTCATGCAATATGACCAGCCCATGGTAGTATGCCGTTTTATAACGACTTTACTTTTTGGCATAACCTTATATCAATTTAAAGTTAACACACTACAACTCATCAATCTAATCCAGGCCTGCCTAACCTTTTTGGTTAATTTCAGACATAATTGGTTGATGCGTTCGCAATAATAGTCCGACCAGAGAAGTTATTAACTTTAATGAAAGCTTGGCATTATATCTGATTAATCCATGCATAAAAAATCGACATCATATCAAACTCTTCACTAGTGATGCAGATGAGTCGAGAAATTGGTGCAGTCCGCGGGCTGGATTGATTTTTGCCTGCATCGCTAGCAAAGTGTTTATTGAAAATTTATATAATCAGTTATAATACGATCATGTCGAAAAAGAATCGAAAAGGTTGGGCAGAAAAACTATTAATTGAACTTTCACACTTCACTTCACTTTTGTAAACTAAAAAATAAGATACTAAAAATTACTAGTAAGGCGAGCAAATACCTTTAAACTCTAATATGTTTCTTATCTTGACAGATAGGCCTATTTCGTCTGCGACTTACAGACTTCTTCAGTGTCGAGTGCTCGACTTTGGGCAGGCCTGATCTAATCCATGTTCCCAATTCTACTGAATAATTGGAATCACTGGAAAATATTATTAATCATGAAGCTTTCTTAAGATAGTAGAAATGTCAATAAAATTAAACAATTACATACAGCCATAAGAATAAACAGATACACAAATATATAGCTCTGTTTTGATTTTGTATGGCAGTTTCACTCCTACTGGCCTTGTTATTCACAATTATTTTGAAAGAATGAAAAATAGAGGAAGATATTTACGCCTCCATGAGTTCGAAGTCGTAAATAAAAGTGCGGGATTACATTGGAACGATTTGCTTCGTGTATCCATGCATTGGATTTCCTATTCTAATTGGAAAACTCTGCCGCATACGCCAATATACAAGTACTGATTTGATTCAGCTATTATGATCAACTTCTTAGGTATGGAAACAACCTGATAGAAAAAAAAGCATAAGCTCACTGCCTCTGTCCAAGTTGGAATGTTTTTCCAGAATGAAGAATACATGGCGTTCGCATGAATAGCTAGCTTTTTTTATCTTATCATTTATTTAGCAGGCTCAAGCGCTCTTAGGCATTACGAAGCCGGATTCTATTGATTTATTTTACAAAATCATATTTGCTTCTTATTATCTAGGTTAGTTTTGGGGAACCGTAAAACTCACGGTTTGGTCGAGGTTAAGGATTACAATCATTTTTGTAAGGGATGGGAATTTTGGGTTTACTCGTTGATCTTCAACAGCAGCATATTGTAGTGGCGTTATTGGTGCTGATCAACGCAGAGTGGATATGACGATAACCTGTAACGGTACAAACAAACGGGTACTTGTAAACAAGTAACATCTAGTCAAAGTCCAGTCTACCCAACACATCTCCAATGTCTTCCTTGTCTGGTTTTCCTCGGGCCCTGAGAGATATACATAGATTTGATCTGGCGATTCCGTATTCGGGACAGTACCAGACAACATGGTTGTTGTCTTGGTAACTAGCTCCACAACCACATCAATTATTATCTGCGAGCCCTATTCGATAGAGGTGCGAGCCCAACGAGTAGTGGTTGGACATCAGCCAACACATTATTTTGATGAAGTCGCGACTCATTTTCATCCCTTTGAACCACGACTTCTTTGACACCTGCGTGAGAATGGAAAGAATAGCTAGCTATCCAGGAAAGGATAGTGATTTTTTATTATATTAAATACGGCATACCACCATGGGCTGGTCATATTGTATCAGTGTACGTAGGAAATGATGCTAAATTTAAAACATCTGATAATTCATTCGTGTTCAATGTATGTCAAATTGGTCGTTAACCGTTGAAAATTCATTAAAATTAGTGTAACTCTAATATTCTCCTATAAACCCTTATATAAGGAAAAAGCAAAAATTCAAAAATAAACTTTTTCGAATTTTTGCCGATGAAAGATTTTTTAATATGCCGCAAGCTTTTTCAGACTACTAAGGCTAACTTTTAGTGAAAAATGATCGGAGGTTCATGCAAGTTCGATAATATGTGTGTTTGAGCACACCGTGCGGCACACATCGTTTGAATTCAAGTTTTATGTCATTGATCGCTAGTATATGTTAAAACCAAAGGGTGACTTTTGGTTTTCTCAAATTGGTGGAATCCTCGTACGCCAGCTAGCTAAACAGTTTGCGAAAAAAGCCCATTTTGTTGATAAATTTTAGGTATTTCTTCGCGTGATATGTCTCATATTTTCCCTTGGAACTCATAGAAAATTTAGTGACATTGTATAGAGGAAGGACATAGCTTTCATTAGAAGCTAAACAAATTTTGACGCCCATTTTGAATTTGGCCGCCATCTTGAATTTTATGAAAAACCAAATTCAAAATGGTAGCTAATATTTTAAGCTTCAAATGAAAGCTATATCCTTCCTCTATGCGATGTCACTAAGTTTTCTATGTGTTCCAAGGGAAATATGAGACATATCACGCGAAGAAATACCTAGGATTTATCAATAAAATGGGCTTTTTTCGCAAACTGTTTAGCTAGCTGGCGTACAAAATGTCCACGAATTTGAGAAAACCAAAAGGACCACCCGTTTTTTTTGCATATACTAGCGATCAATGACATAAAACTGGAATTCTAACGATGTGTTCTGATGGCAGCCTGATTTCAGCGAGAATTGCTCAAAGGAGCGTTTGTCAATTTCTGATGTAAATTTTCATCAGATGTTGTGTAAGACGAATCCTAACCGCTTCGTAGATCAAATGAAACCATTGTGCGTAAGAACACTGTCGTTCAGCCGCCAGTGCCACCCAACACTGGATAGAGAGAGAGAGAGAGCCCTGTACTCCAAAACTGCTGCCAAAGTGCTCCGCTGAAGGCTTTTATGGACTTTTGTCCTACCGCAAGGAGAGCAGAAAACATGACCGCTCTGTGAGTTGGCACGAATCGTCCAAGAAGACGACGACAACGCCAAAGCACTCACTTTATTATAATTTATAAACATTGAGCTATTCACAAATAAATTGTTTCGGCGCATTTTTAGTGTAGAGACTAAATGGACGAAGCGTTGACACAGCCGCACAGTGGTCCGAATTTAAAAAAATGGGGAAAAAATCGTATTCCCAATATCTTACTCCTTTCAGCAATGAAAAGAATTTTGTAGCATAGTTCAGGGTTAAAACCCTATTTTTGGTTTTCATTGAACAAAATTGCTGTTTTTCATACACTTCGAAGTTTCCAATATTTTCATAAAATAAGAGTTCAGGCAAACATAGACGGGAGAAATCTTCTCTATTCTCGAAAGCGTATTTGAGCTAGATATCCTAGCTAGAGTATGAAGAAGGTGTTCTTTGATTATTTGAAATACCTACAATTATATGGGACGGACCTGGTGTAGTGGTTAGAACACACGCCTCTCACGCCGAGGACCTGGGATCGAATCCCATCCCCGAGATAGTCACTAAAAATTTCAGTGACGACTTCCTTCGGAAGGGAAGTAAAGCCGTTGGTCCCGAGATGAACTAGCCCAGGGCTAAAAATCTCGTTAATAAAGATAGAAAAAAACCTACAATTATTCAAAAATAAATAAATTGTGTCTGGGAATGCTAAATCTAGATAAACCAAACTTTTTATAGGTTTTGGTGAAGATTGTTCAATTTTGAAGCTATAAGGGATCCTTCCTTAGCCGAGTGGTTAGAGTCCACGGCTACTAAGTAAAGGTGTCTGGGTTCGATTCCTGGTCGGTTTAGGATTTTTTCGTAATGGAAATTTCCTAGACTTCCTTGGGCATAGAGCAGTGCTGGGAATGGTAATAGTAGTAGGCTTGAATTTCGCGAAAATCACGTGGCTATTCCCAGTACAGTAGTTCAAAAACGTGAATCTCATCAAGTAGCCTTTGTTGGGTGCATGAATTTTCTAAATCAGTAGTGTCTTTGAAGGCTCTAAATGCGGGAAATGCAACGGGAAACAGAACATTTTTCTACAGTAATTTTGGGTTGCCCTGAGCAACGGGTGTTTTGCTATTTTCAAGGCTTATTGCCTACAGCAGCGATGGAGCTGAATTTCACTGCAATGGCTGACTGTGATTTGCTTTACTTGGCTACTGTAGAGCGAATTTCAAGATTTTTCCCAACCCTGGCATAGAGTATCATCGTACCTGCCACATTATGATATACGAATGCGAAAATAACAACTTTGGCAAAGAAAGCTCTCAGCTAATAACTATGGAAGTGCTCATAAGAACACTAAGCTGAAAAGCAGGCTCTGTCCCCTGCCGTTATACGCATAATTGTCCCATGTTCCAAAATATGCAATCGAGAAAAACGCGTTTAAAGATTTTAACACATTTAGGCCTCGTTTTGACCAGGTGTGTGGTAAATTATATTAAAATCTTTACAATAGTATAAAGAATAGCGTGTTCATTAAAGTCAAGAGTTTGTATTATGGGAATAAAGTAAATTTACCTACCAAATTCAAAGTGGGACTGTTATGCCTAGAAATACGGGGTTTTTGGTGAATTTCTACGCATAACAGTCCCACTGATAGTAGTGACCAATTATGTGCCAAGTATACTGCTGTAGATGACCGTTCTTACGTATAGAAGTTACCGAATGTAGAGGACGTATATCCTCAAGTCTATGTTAAGGCACCTAATGATGGCTCAAGGGACACGTACCAAACGGAGCCACGTGTGGGGCAGTGAAGAAATACGATTTTATAGTTTGGGATAGAAAGCAAAGCTTTCTGTATGTGTGATAATAAGAAAATGTATGAGTTAGGGAAAGAAAGAGTGGATGAGTAAGTTAGAGAGTTTATAAGATGTAATAAACTCCTATATCGACTCTTCCAGCTGCAGGCTTGACAGAAACTCGTCTGTGAATTCAAGGTAATTCTGCGAAGTAAATATTCAACTCAAAACTCACGACACAAATCTTCAAACGATTTGACATTTCTTTGGACTTGATTTGCAAAATCATGATATTTGGTACATCTTAAATTAAGTTTTAGAACCACCAACATATTTGCCATTTGCACCGAAGAACTAATTATCCAGAAAAAAAACACTATGTGGCCAGGTCTTCCAAAACCTCTTGAACTATTCTAAGTTTGATATATCGCAAGATAAGGTCTCAGAACCGCAAATATAATGGCCACTTCCTCTGGGAAACAGGGTATCCAAAACAACCTGACATGTTATCAAGTCATCCAAGAACCTTTGAATAACCCTTCTTTAGCTTTGATTTGCGAATTTATGAAGTTTGATGTTGCCAGCTAGGTTTCAGAACCGACAATTTAGAGGTCATTTCCCTCAGGGAACCGGGAATTCGGAACAATCCGACATGTGGTCAAGTCATTCAAATACATTTGAACCATCTTTAGACCTAATTCGCAATTTCATGAAAATTGATATGTCGCGAGCTAGGTTTCAGATTCGCCAATTTAATGGCCACTTCCATCAGTGAACTGGTATTCGGAACACCCAGCTTGTGGCCAAGTCATCCAAAAAAGGTCAAACTATTTTTATTTAGACTTGGTTAGCTAAATCATGAAGTTGATTTGTCGCCAGCCATGGACTTGAAATTAAAGTGATTACTGATTCTTCAAGTGGGATTATTTAAGTACTCCCCGTGATGAATCTAAAATTACGGTAAATTTCTTATCGATGACCGTGGTTCCAAAAACTAGAAGAATTTTGTGATCAACCCTGAAAGTTTAACTGAAATTCATTAAAAACTGATGGGAAATAATATTTTGATATTGAAAATTTCAATCAAATTTGACGTCAGGCTCGCATGAATGATGAATGCATCCCGATAAAACAAACACATAAAACAGATTGTGTTCCGCATGGCGTGTAAATCCAACGTAAGAAGATATTCAAAACGATTTTCCCAAACATCAGCTAATTCAGAACTGTCTACTGAATATTTTGTTCGAGATCAGCGCAGCGAATTGTATAGTGTGACAATCATGCGTAGAAATACAGTAGTGGGACAGTTATGCGTGGAAATTCAACAATGGGACAAATAGACTTGGCTTGCTTTTCATTGAGTTTCCGAACAAAGTTAATTTTTGGTAAGTGTTTTCTAAAACTATACGTAAAAATAAAGTGTTTGATGACAAAAAGTCAAAATGCACAAAAAGTAACATGGGACAATTATGCGTATAACGGCAGTCCCAGTGAGGACGTACCAATAAGAAGAAGAAGAAGAAGAACTTAAGACATTTGGTCATGATCATTATTTTTCTTTTAAACTTTGTTTATAAATTGAGTTTTGTCAGCTTTTTGAAAAACTGGACCTCTGTGAGCCGCAGTCGAAGATGGTAGGGGATGGAACAGGAAAGTAGAGCCGGCGAATGTGTGTCATTCGGGAGGAAACGGCTGCCCCCTTTTTGCATGCTTTTCGTTCTACTAGTCTTGAGTGGTTCAATTTACGTTGAAAGCATCGCCCGAAGTCGATGTTGGGCTGAGACGATGTCCGGATGACTGGTGATGGCTACTGGGAGAACACGACTTATAATGATATCAGTTGCCGTTGATGGCGTTTCTCCCAGTTTTTTGGGGTTGTTTGTTTTTAATTTGATTTTTATTAGTTCGATAAAGTGGTCGTAAAGTACTAACCGAGTTGTAGTCGGTCTCTATAAGCTTGTGGTAGCCTGTTGGCAAGAGAGAGAAGGACAAAGTTTTTGTTCGAAGCTTCAGTTGGCAAGTAGTCGATCTTCAATCATTCTTTTGTTGAGGGCGTTTTCACTGATTGAAAATTTCTATGCCGGCAGAGCATAGGTACTTGTTCAACTACAAAAATCAATCGCTCTTTATTCAGATTAAAATTTGACAAAGTGCGACATTTTCCTAAAACTATACTGAAAAATCATGTCCAATTTTCTCAGCATTTCTCAGGATCGTCCGAAATTTTTAATCCATGCAGCATCAAAGCAGTCGCGTTGATTCATGTGAGAAATCAAAAAGTGCCGCCTATCGTGGTCAGTTGTTCCGAATTTGAAGGAGATCTTGAACTCCATTCAGGGAAGAAACGAGACTGCCGGAAACTATTGAAGATCGTGAACTTCTTCTCAAACATCTTGAAGAGAAGAAGCACAACTTTTCTACTTATGGTGACAAAACTAAACGTTTGTTCAAGGTCGTCTTGAAAGGTCTCTCAAGTGACTATAAGTCAAAAATGGAATAAATGATTTACTTGGATTTTCCCCAGTCCAAGTAATCATTATGAAAAAGAGAACCCAATCTGGCATTGTTTAGAAAGGGCTTTCTCAAGAATATTATTTAGTTGACTTTAACAAAAAAGATTTAAATAATATTAAAGCTTTAGAAGCAGCTATACTTATGTTCGATGTCCGTGTGACATGGGAACAATTTCAGAAAACTGGAGGAAATTACCAGAACCGCACTTAGTGCCGTCGGTGCCAAAAGTGGGGTCATGGTACAAAAAATTGCCGCATGGATGCTAAATGCATAATTTGCGGAGGTTCTTCTCACGCTAAGGCCGTCTGTCAAGTGAAGGAAGATACTACCAAGTTTATATGCTCGAATTGCGGGGGCAAACATAAGTCCAATTTTTGGGTTTGCCCTTCGCGTAGGCGAGTCGTCGAGACTCGTGCCAGGCAGATGAACAATAATGTCCTTTACGATAACGGTCGTTTCCGAATTTGCCTGGTAGAGTTTCGAATAATGCTCATTTTCAGTTCGCTTGATTAAGAATCATATCCATCAGGAAGATCATAATCATGCTCAGTCACAAACTGATTTTAATCCTTCGGGTAGCCGTTCGAATTTTTTAACTTCGAATGTATCTACCCAAGGAAAATCCTTTGCCGATATCGTAGCAGGTAATTGAAACTCCTCCCCTATTCATACTATGATTACCCGTTCTAATTGTTTCAAATCAAATGGAAAAAAATCCTGCTGCCACAGGAAACTTCTACACCGCCTCTTCGTCTACCAAAAATTCTAACGGGAAATCATCAGATAATGTACCCACTTTAAGTGATATGTCTGTCTCTGATTTTAATTTTCTAAGTGAACAATTGAAACTAATGATTGATGCAATATTCAAAGCCATCACTATGACTGAAGCAGTCTAAGTTGGTGTAAAATTTACCAATCAAATTGTTATTGGATTACGTTTTTCTAATGAATCCAATAAATAATAATTCAAATATTTTAAATAGGAATGCTCGTTCTTTGAATTGCAAAGAGGACGAGCTGTTTAATTTTCTTACAGCTAATAACGTGCATATAGCAGTTATTACTGAAACTTATTTAAAACCTGTATCCAAACTTGAAAGAGATCCGAACCTTTTTGTTTATCGCAATGATCGACTTAATGGAGCATGTTAAGGAGATGCAATTATCATTCATAGGCGTTTAAAATTACAACTTTTTTCGCCATTTGAAACCAAAGTTTTCGAAACTTAGCTTCGATAGCCCTACTTGTTTTCCCTCTTCTATAAATTATTTGAAATTTTTAAAAAACCTTGGAAGCCAATACCGGTATTGAAAGAGGAAAACAAATTATTACTAACTAATTACGAAAAAGCTTTTAAACTTGCTATGCAGTTTAAAAGCGCGCACAATGACTAGTTCAAATCAAGGTACTCAGGATTTCAACTCTATTCTTAACAAGAGAACGAATTTGAAAATTCCTTGGAGACTGATTTGGAAGAAGTGAGAACTATTATTGCAAAAAAATAAAAAATATGATAGCCCCTGGCGATGATGGAATTATCTACATTCTCATCAAGAAACTCCCAGAGAGTCACTTATCATTCTTGGTTGATATATTTAACAAATGTTTTCAGTTGGTATATTTTCCTGACACATAGAAAATGCTAAGGTTGTTCCAATTTTGAAACCAGACATAAATCCTGCAGAAGCTTCTAGCTATCGTCCAATCAGTTTGCTTTCCTCCATCAGCGAACTTTTTGAAAAGGTTGTTTTGAACAGAATGATGGTCCACATCAATGAAAATTCAATTTTTGCCAATGAACAGTTCGGATTCCGCCATGGACATTCGACCACTCATCAACTTTTACATGTAACAAGTTTGATTCGTTCCAACAAATCTGAAGGCTATTCTACTGGTCTTGCTCTTTCAGACATAGAAATAGCATTCGACAATGTTTGACATGAAGGCTTGATTGTTAAATTAAAACTTCAATGTTTTAACAAACGTTGCAACAATAATTTAAGATGTATTATAAATGATTTTAATTTGATTTCTAATATTGTGACAACCCGTAAGACCGGTAGTTCCCCAACTGACCAAGCTTTTCATCAATCAGTAATGAACGGTTAACGTTGATTGAGTACATCAAATATGCATTATTGAGACGAACGGTTTTCCGACGAATTCGATTGTATCCAGCTCCGGTCCCGATGTATTATCGATGGAGACTTTCCCCCGCCGCCAGCCAGCGCAGCACTGATTTCCCAGCGGTCGGCTGAAAAAGTCAACCAAACGGTCCGCTCAACAACCTCCTGCGGGGTATTCCGTCCGTATGGCGCTGATTTGTCTGGCCTGACCGAACGCAAAGCTCCCAAAAAAGTTTACTTACTCCAAAGGCGGGCTTACTGGTAATACGGTTCGATCCGCCGACCGACCGGTTTTTCGTTCTTCTTTTTTCTGGTGTTACGTTTCAAATGGTATAGAGCCTACTTCTCAGCGTAGTGTTCTTATGAGCACTTCCACAGTTATTCATCTGAATACTTTCTTTGCAGTTTGACCATTTTTGCATGTGTATATCGTGTGGCTGGTATGAAGATACTCCAGGAAGTTCGAACCCAGGATCCTCTGCTTGGTCGTGCTGAATAGCTTCGCGGTTTCACGCTATGTCTAATTGGGTCCTCAGCTCTTATGTATGGATTTTCGCTGAACAGTTTTGGTAAAGCACCCCAGTGAGCGACGAGGATCGAAAATAAGTCACAAACAGACGGTGCCGGGAGTTTCCATCTGGACTTGACGGGAGTGTGATGAAGACCGTGGGGTCAAGGGACGGTCTGCTGCTGCATCCACATGGTCGGTCGGTGGATTCGTATTTTTTCAGGCTTGACTCGAGCACTTCAGTATAGTGCGTTGTACGGTTTATTTTTTTTTGTGGAGATTAATTACGATGGACAGTTGACTGAGATGCCTTTATTGAGTGATATTTGATGCAGAACCGTTGGTAATGAAATTATCGTTTGGTTTTCATGTTTGGATCGATAATGTATTGATTTTTGTTCATGGAGGAAGAACTTCGCAGTTTTTTTTTTCAAGTGTTTGTAGTGTTGGTAGGTAGGTTGACAGTTATGTGAACGATTGTTTATTAGGGGCTGTCCATTAATTACGTAAGAGAATTTTTGTGATTTTTCACCGCTGAAAATTCTCATCTCCTCTGTTACATTGAGCAATTTTCAATGTTCTTTTAAAATTATATTGAAGATTGAAAATAAACATATCAATAGAAGATAGAACATCGTTATAAAATATTGCAACGATTTTTGTCTAAAATTATTAATTATCTCATTGGACATTTTTTGCAAGTTTCAACATTGGATATTCTATGTAATTCATTGGTACCACACCAGGGAGGGAGCCCCAGAATTATTTCCAAAATGTTATTTTCAATCTTGTACTGAGCTTTCTTCCTGGTTTTACCTTAGCTAGTTCATATTGGTACAGCATACAACATGGCTGGCCTGAAATTTTTTTGGAGATCGAAAGCTTGTTCTTAAGACAAGGTTTTGATTTTCTGTTAATAAGTGCATATAGACATATATTTGTTAGATTTGGCTTGAATGCCTTCAATGTGATTTTTGAAAGTTAAATTCTTATCTAGCATGAGCCCTAGATACTTAACTTCATCTGACCAACTTATTGGAACCCCTCTCATCGTAACAACATGTCTACTTGAAAGTTTCAAATAAAAAGCTTTTGGGAACTTTTAGGAACTTGTGGGAATTGGTTGAATTTTGGAAGCATTAGGAGAAATCTTCCATATTTGCAAGTATGAATAAAAAATATCCAAACTTTTTTGCAATCTGCTACAGATGACACGCATGCTTTGTACTTTAACGGAGAAGCAAGCCTGTGTCACCCACAAACAAAGAATTTTTAGTCTCAGGTAAGTCTGGTGTAAAATTCTTTTCAAAGGTGCATAGCATGCCGTGGCTTTTGAAATTTACTTACTTACGATTTTACTTTCCAATTTGGAAGATCATTTTTGATTCTTGCTTCCAATAAATTGCCACGGACCTCCATAAATTCACACATAATGGCGCCACAAAGCAAGCGAAAGGCATCTACCGAGAGTAATACAATAGCCAAACGACATCGTTCAAATGATGCATTAAATACGTCCACATCCGCGATCTCCAACCGTTTGGAAGTTGCTGAACCGGAATCTGCGCTACTCCAGGAAGATGATTCAGTCATGTACGTACGTTTCTTCCAGCTTCCAGTAGTAGTGGACATCATTAGCTTGTCCAGCACCGACAGCAATGCAGCAGAAGATGGCGAGGGCGAAATAGAGGCAACTCTTGATGAAGACGGCGATTCCGTCCAGTGTTCTTGTAGATCTAGTTTGGATGAGTCGTGTAATTTTACAACCCATGAAGATTCGTTGGGAAGTTACGACTCTGAACAAGGATCAGAAGAGATTGTCATTGAACATATCACGTTCCAAGCGTCCATCTCTAGGTTGCAGGATCTACCTCACTTAGGGGAAATAGATGAAAATGGTGACTTTGCTACTTTTTCGGAAGATGAATGAAATTCTGCATAAAAAAATTAAGGTATGGTAAAACAAGAAGTTCAAAAATTAAGAAAGAATATAACGAATTCTTTGTGTAAAACAAGCAAAACTATTGTATTTTTATTTATTATCTGGTGAAGCTACACAATTCGAACGAAACGTGTAAATTTCTGAGATATATCATAATAATGCTCATCATTAGAGCGTGGAATATCATGTATATTCAAATGATATGTCATGTAAACTTCAATTATATGTTCCTGCAGGATAAATTTTCATGATGTCATGTTTACATCGCATAAATGAAGTTCATATGTCGTGTAATCTTCATTATTTTTAACAGTGATTGGAGTCATTAAATCCTCTACCGGAAGCATTATGTTTTAATCCCGAAAAATGTTCAAATTACGATAAATTTTCAGTGATTCAATATTTATGCTCTAGTCTAAAATTTTGATCATTGATTCTGGTTTTGAAAATACACTGTTACTTCAATTGAATTAAACGGTTGAAAAACGCGTAAGAAATGCATCTTTGTTTTTTTTTCTTGGTAGAATTTGAGCGTATGATTCAATATGCGTGAATGGACGTGTTCATAATTTCTAAGTACAAGAATATGTGGTTATTCTGGTCACTAGAAGATTGTTCTTTGTTGCAAAATCATTTCTGGTTATTTGGTGAGCGCAGCAGGTTTTCATTTTATAAAGTTGACACATTATTATTTTTTAATAAAATCGTGATCGGTTTTCTGTGCATTGTTCAACTATTATTCTACAAAACTATTTGATTTTTCAAAAAAAAAAACTCTTAAAAAAATTGTACATCAATGTTAAGCATTATTTTTCGCATGCAAAAAATCCTAATTGTTTGAACCAATTTTATGCTGGTATCCTTTACTATTCAACTAAAGGTAGAGTTTCAAAAACATCAATAATATTCCACCATTCTCTGACACTAGGTCATTTTAGCGGTTTATTCCTTATAGTCAAATTCGCAAATACACTATCTTTTTACTCCCAGCAAAAGAGTAAAGAGAAGAGCGTGTAAAAAATGGATTGGATTACTAAAGAAACTATATTTGTATAAAAGAGAGTCACATCTTGAGTTTGACCCGCATTTTTAGGTACCGTAAAGCGGGGTAACTTTGATAGTTTTTTTTTAGAAAACTTCAATAAATATATATGCATTCTGTTTCAAAGAATTACAATTTATATTTTTATGACAAGAACTATCATCCTAGCTATCGATTGCACTTGATAACTTGCCAAATGATTTATTCGGAATGGATATATTATTTTTCATATAATCGAAAGTCGGTTTTCTGTTTTAAGGTAACTTTAATAATGCACACTTAAAATAAACCGCAGTATCCTGTGAAATAAATCACCGAAATTGAACTGTAAACAGTAATAATACAGATTTTCCTGTGAAATCTACTATTCTACCGATAATATACGTGAAATCAGCTATTTTACCCTGTGAAATACTAACGAACAGTTCGGTAAAAGCATTATTTTCACCGAACTTCTGTGAAATCGTGTGACAGCCGCTCTGGCAGGCATGAGCTTCCTTTTGTTTCAGTTTTTTCACACCATTTACAAGCAGTGTAAGCTGGCTTAGTGATAGCAAGCCTGCTTCCTGATCGACAGGTCGGGAGTTCGATACCCGGTTGAACCATTTCCTTGTTTTTCTTTATGATTGTGTTCAACGATTTTACAGATTGCTCGGTGACTTTTCACCGAACCTTCAGCTGTTGAGATTATGGTGAAATTTCACCGTAATCCGTTTTTTTTTAAGTGTTTGGAGTATAAATCGAACAAAATTGAATGAATTACGGAACATTTATAGGGCATTGCATACCTCTATGAAGGCGTATGTTATTTTTGATGTTAATACTATATTGTAACTTCCGTCAGGATGTACTTTAAACCTTAAAATAATAAGTTCCATTTAAATTGAAAATATTTTTCTCTAAAAAATCGATGAAAAATGAAATGAAAGTTTGTTACTTCAAAAATGGCTCGATATTTTTACTGCCCATAAACGCATTATTGTCCCATGTGAATAGGAAATCCAGCAAACATGGGACTGACATGCATTTATGGGCAGTTTAGCAGGCTTATGATTGATGATGCTTTCGAAGAACAAGTTTTTTTTTGAAAATAACAAAAAATATATATTGCCGAATCTTCCAGCCAATTTCTAGTATTCATTGACTTCGATATCCTCCAAAATCGACCGTTTCAAACGTGGTACCTTATTAGTGTGAGATTTCATTATTTTGGTATTTTATTTATTTCCACAACACAGTACAATATTAGTCAAACGATGTAAGAAACCCGATTTCGATTTCATTGATAAATTTAAAAGATATTGCATGTACAAGGTGTCCACTTTATAAAATGAACAGTCCTTAGTTCATGCAAAAACTTCCTGGAATTAATACCTACAATATGGCACAGATTCCGAACCATTTATATAATTAAACGGATTGTTGTATGAATAGATTTAAATATTCTTATTTTTCCAAGGATTCAATGGTAAATAGGCCCAAAAATCTACAAGCTAGAGCAGTTGTATATAGATAAATGTTCATAATTGTATAGATACCGTCAAACGGGGTGACTTGCAACACTTTTCAACTTCAATCAACCAAAACCATGATCTAAACGTCATATAAAAATCTAAATTCCTCGTAGAACTAGAATGGCCGGCTCGCCCACAGAATGAGATGACAGAAGATCGAATCGGATTATTTTGTCATATCAAAAGTCATCAAAAAGGTGAAATTTTTTAAATGTCCTTGTGCGGGGTGACTTGCAACACTCAATGCTAATTTAGTTTTTGGCAACAAAATGTTGATATTTTTTATTAGTCACACTTGTTAAGTATTGTTATTCATGTATTTAAAGCATTCGAACCAGTACAAGAGCATTTTGAATATCTTTTTGTAAGAAAATAATTGAGCTATTTTTGTATGGGAAAAGAGGCGTCAAATCATCAAGGTCCAATATCTTAACTGAACAATATTTTTAACGAGTGTTTGTAGTTGATTGATGAATTATTACTCTTTTAATCATAAAATAGATCTAACACAACAGTTTTTAAGTTTTATAAAACTCTAAATTGCTTAGAAATAAAGTGTTGCAAGTCACCCCGTATAGGTACATTTATATTAAAATGATTTTTATTAAAAAGTTATTGCTACAATTTCGTAAAATAAAATTTGTCATATTATCACTTATTAGTTATAGAAACACCATGTAGATTATTACTTTTGTAAATTAAATGTATCTCATGTTTTCAGGTCACGATTTTAAACCTCCATAAAGCTTCCTTTTTCAAGACATTTAAAATAATTATGTTTATTGTATAAACATATTTAAAATAACAGCTTTAATCGTGGCCGTTACTTGAATTGTGAGTCACACGTATTGAAGCACCGATTTAAAACAAATTTTCTTTTGAAATTTGGGTTTTATAGTGCAATTTAGTTGTAAATTACAATGTGTTGCAAGTCACCCCGCCGTTGCAAGTCACCCCGTTTGACGGTACGTAACTCTTCATACAGCCATTCCATGAAAAACCGATCTAGTGGGTCTCCGAATTCCGTGAAAATTTGCTATTTTGTTCCATATCCGAAATAAGGATACACGTATTTTTGGATTTTTTGATTAGGGTGACCATTTCCGAAATAGGGTGACCAGAAAAATCGCGATTTTGCAAAATTTTCATTTAAAAAAAAAATATTACTTTTGAACCGTTCTACCGATTTTCAATCTTTTCGGACGAAATGAAAAATTGTGTTTTTACATGAAAAAACTCAATAGTTTCCGTTTTTTTCGTGTTTTGAAGGCCTCGGGACCAAAGGGGCTGTCGCTATTCTCATTTTTTCTTGAAAGTTCAGAAAACTTTACGTATACTGTCAAATTTTCAGCGATGTATGTTTTTTAGTTTTTGAGATATATTTTTTTGAAAATAAAAAATCAGTCATTTTTTATCGGCACACACTGTAGGTCTCAGCGCATTAGATTTGTAATGTTTAAAAAAAATTATAACTTTTGAACAGCTTAACCGATTTCCAATTTTTTTGTATGGAATGAAAGCTTAAAATTTCAACTATTCAGACAAAATTGAAAAATCTGATAAACATATGTTTAAACAAGTTTTTTTTAGAAATTTTCATATATTTCAATGTAATTTTTTTTTTCAAAGTTTTCTATATTTTCTGAAAAGTTGAGACCTTAAGCTTTCATTCCATAAAAAAAGATTAGAAATCGGTTGAGCTGTTCAAAAGTTATGATTTTTTTTAAACATTACAAATTTAATGCGCTGAGATCTACAGTGTGTGCCGATGAAAAATGACTGATTTTTTATTTTCAAAAAAATATATCTCAAAAACTAAAAAACATACATCGCTGAAATTTTGACAGTTTACGTAAAATTTTCTGAACTTTTAAGAAAAAATGAGAGCAGCAATAGCCCCTTTGGTCCCGAGGCCTTCAAAACACGAAAAAACGGAAACTATTGAGTTTTTTCATGTGAAAAAAAAAAAAAACAATTTTTGTGAAATTTTATATTTTTCCCGAAAAGTCAAAATCTTTAGCCTTCATTTAGTCTAAAAAGATTGAAAATCGGTCAAACGGTTCAAAAGTTATAATTTTTTTTTAAATAATAATTTTGCAAAATCGCGATTTTTCTGGTCACCCTACTTCGGAAATGGTCACCCTAATCAAAAAATCCAAAAATACGTGTATCCTTATTTCGGATAAGGAACAAAATAGCAAATTTGCACGGAATTCGGAGACCCACTAGATCGGTTTTTCATGGAATGGCTGCATATGACTAAACGGAGTATTGCATTGAGTTGTAGATAGGTTTTTGATTCTCCAAGGACTCCCCTTTAATATAGATCTTTGGATCTACAAGCGTATCGAGTGATCTATTGATATATTTTAGGTATGACACAGGCCCTAAGCCATTAAAGTCACATTAGTAACGGAGTATCATTTACACTTATACCGATGTTATTGGTTCTAAAAAGTATGGAACTTGAGATCTTCAAACATGAGCAGTTGTACATTGATAGTTTTGAATTATGGCATACACTCATAACCCTTCGCATAAGCATCCCGTTTTTAAATTCTTATTGTACGGCTGTTTTTGGCCCCACAAAGACTTCAAAGAATATTGGTATCAGGAGCTGCAGACGTTATCAATGACCTATTGATACTTTTTTCTATGATAAAGTCTTTAAACGTACATTTGAGTAAGTGAAATATTATATTGATTTGCACCTAAGGTCTTCCATGTAATACTTATCTTAGGATCCACAAGCGTAAGCAGTTGTGTATCAAATGAACATTCTTCTTCTTGGCATTAACGTCCCCACTGGGACAGAGCCGGCTTCTCAGCTTAGTGTTCTTATGAGCACTTCTACAGTTATTAACTGAGAGCTTTCTTTGCCAAACTTGCCATTTTCGCATCCGTATATCGTGTGGCAGGTACGATGATACTCTATGCCCAGGGAAGTCAAGGAAATTTCCATTACGAAAAGATCCTGGACCGTCCGGGAATTTAACCCAGACACCTTCAGCATGGCTTTGCTTTGTAGCCGCGGACTCTAACCACTCGACTAAGGAAGGCCCCTCAAATGAACATTCATCCAGCTTAAAATAATCAGTCGATCTAGACGTGTTTTGCTTATCAAACAATCAGTTGTCTTGTATATCTTTCCATTAAGTAGGATTGCAAATTATTGTACAAGGTTAAATATTTTGAGATTATTGGTTTTGATTAATATACGAATCGTTGGTAATGGGAAATGTTTCTGTATAAGAATTATATACAATTTATATCAACTTTGTTCATAGATTTGTTTCAAATGCACTATCTCTTTTAGTTTTAGATAGTTCTTAAACTTCGTCTGCCCAACCTCTTCGAACAGCAGGTCAAATCATAGGAACAATATTATACGGCAGTCTAATTTTTGTTAGAGTACGAGCAATCCCAATATTTTAGAAAGAAACTGAAATTTTTTTTATGTCATCAAAAAAAAAAATTGTTTCTGAGCATCTAAGCTGTGGCGAAATTGCCTAACATTCTGATGAGAATTATACTAGGATAACGCCAGTCTAGTTCAGGATTCTTTATAAATCTTGCGTTGGACTTGCGAATGATTTTCTAATGAAGCTTTTCAGAGCTCTGTCAGATGTTAAAGAAGATTCTGTTAAACTTCCAACTGATATCTGAAAAAACTTACTCTAGTCAATTGAAACCCAACTTTGGATTCTTAGAATCTGCTCTTAGATTTATTTTAGAATCCTGTTTAAAAATATAGAGGATGTTGTCCAAGCATTTTCAATATTCTAGGAAAAAAATATAAGAAATTCACTTGAGATTTTGTGAAAAATCCGCCCAGGAGTGTCTCAGATTCCATTGTATTCCTGAGAAGGATTCTGTGAAATCATGCCAAAGGTTCTATTATGATCCGGTTTAACATTATGTGATAATCTTCTCAAGTTCTCTGTGAAAATGATGTCCAGAATTTTGTGAAAATCCTGCCCAAGATATAGTGAAACGTTTTGTGTTTTTATTTTACCAAGTCCGATGAAACAGTCATAAGTTAAGTGTTTTTCACTTACATCTATTCCAGTCTTCTGGTTAAAAACTGTGGGTTTTTCAAGAACAGTTAGTCGTATATTTTTACTCTATGACTGATCGGACGTTTTCCAGATTTTTAGTACACAGTTCGAACGAAACGTGTAAATTTCTGAGACATATAATGCACATAATTGGAGCGTGGAATATCATGGATATTTACATGATATGTCATGTAAACTTCAATTATATGTCATGTAATCTAGCAGGATCCTGAGTGATTACATGACATATAACACATTTTTACATGATTTCAAACTGAAATTTACATGACATCATGTTTACATCGCATAAATTAAGTTTACATGACGTGTAATCTTCATGATTTTTAACTGTGTAGCCAAAATGTGAACAAGCTATCAAAATTAGATATTATTTAATTGATGAAAAAGGTACCGTTTGTTTTGTTAACTTAAAATAGCTGTTACCGTGCAAATTTGAAGGTCGACAGCTTCATTTTAAATAAGTTTCAATCCTCCAATTTGATGATAGTCATGCAGCTATTTTATGTAAAGTCTTTAACTATGACAAAAAAGGTACTCAAGTAACGATTTAGCATTTTAAATAGCATTCATGTGTTGGTACAGCAAAACATTAAATACTTATCCAATTTAAAGATGTCATTAGTACTTCCCCAATGAAGGTTTTGGCGAAATAACCTTTAGGAACGTTGCACTTGGCTTTGAAAAAAAAAGCGTAACGCATTGTTGGAAAGCAAAATGAAATTCCCTCATCTCTTTCTCTCGTATCGTTGTTTCTGTTATTGAAGCTTTTTGTTTTTTGCTCACATCCCAGATTGCGATAAGTAAACAGGACCTGACGATCGGTATTGTAAATTTCGCCGAAATCGTCGCTAGCCAACCAGCCGCTGCGAAATTGAGATTTCAACAGTCTTACCAACATAATGACAAATCACCTCTTTTGATTTGTTTGCTGGCGACGATTTCGTCAGTCTGTTTGACAGTTGGCGGTGCGTTTTGTTGTCCACACTGATAAAAATCCACACGCTCGATCTGTGTGTTTAAAATTATGGATCGATTCATGAACGTCCATATCGATTTACTATGATTTTCTTGCAAACTTCGTGTGTGTTACACATTAAATTCCTGTGTTTTGCTTCATGGATTGATTCATCAACCGACAACAGGGATTCCATATTTTTTCCACATAAGTTCCCGAAGCTTTCTCTTCAGATTCGTATGTGTCAACCTATGGACGCATAGATCATCACTCCAACACGGATTCAATGTGTTTTCCTTATGGTTATCTTGTGTCATAATCATCATGTTCAAGTTGGTCGATTCATTGATTTGCGCAATGAGACTGTTATGATGAAATCCATGAGCTATGCTATCGATTTCCATGTTCAAAGCTTCTAAATTGTTTGTGATCAACCCATGGGATGCATAGTGAACTGAATTGCGGTTGGACCTCGTGTCGAACGACAGTCATCATCATGCTTCCAAAGAGAAGAAGCAAATTTTAAAGCTGAAAGTGTTAGATGAAAATTTGTGAATTCGATTTTTCTTTTATTAGTGAAGTTAACCGATATACGAGAATTCTACCTTTCTATAAGAAAACATTGATTTTAATGTATAGTTTAGTAGAAAATCGGATTCCACTAACAGATTTTCCTGGCTTTCAGTTTCGAAAAAAAAAATGGAATATGATTATCCTTGGCTGCCCAAATTATGGATTTGCGGCGCCCCGCTTGTTGCTGGCTCACGGGTTTGAAAAAAAAAATCAAGAGAGCTTGCCACAAGCAGAGGAGCCTCGGATCCATATTTTGGGGAGCAAAAGTTTTTCTACCAAATTTCTTCTTTCAGTCCCATGACATTTATGTTCTATCACACATGACTATCTAAAGCTACTACATTTCGAATTCAATAAGCAAATCAGTTGGTTTTCATGATTTTATATTTGGAAATTCATGTTCGTTTCACACGACAACCTAATGTTGATACACATGTTATTATACCATGAAATCAATGATGAAATCCATATGGCTACCACCATATGGTTTTCTTCATTGCGCAAATCTATAAGTAAAACACACGACCTTGGCGTGTAGATTTTTCTCAGTGTATACAGAAGGTTGAGTGTCGAGCGGTGAATTTATGCCCTACATAAGCTAGCTTGTTGAGGTTCGTCAATGTTATATTATTTGATAGCAGATGATCAGTACAACTGTGCAAAATAAAAATCGTGTTTTTACAAAACTGTTATATTTTTTCTTCAGAGAATTGTTCAAATGCTTTCGATTGATGTGAAAAAATTCTTACTTATTCAATTATCTTAATTCATAAAAAATAGTTTCTCTTAACAGTGCTACTGTATGAACAATTGGTCTACTATTAGTGCAAGAAACTCAAAATTTCAAGCAAAACTATTTATTTCGATCATTTTTTGATCAGAATCGAGCTGCGTATCAATGGTAGGTAAACAGCTTCTGATTTCCATATAAAAAATATTTTGAAACGATTCATAGAAAAACGGCCGTGCAAAGCCACTAGTGTAACCATTGGCTGGGACTGTCAACTAAGGATACATCGACCCTATTTGTTTTAAACATACAAAATACCTACCTTGATACCTTGATGGCTACAGCATAGCGTCACGCCATTGCCGGGCGTATTGTAGAGCTGAATCTTCGTCGATCTTGGGCGAAGCTTCTCCAGTTGCCCCGAACGTTTAGGGTCGCCAGGTCCTCTTCCACTGCGTACAGCCAGCGTATTCGTGGTCTTCCTCGAAAACGCCGATCTCTGCCTGGTTCCCTGCTGAATATTATTTTTGCAATTCTTTCTTCCGACATTCACACTGAGTGACCAGCCCACTGAAGTCTGCCGCATTTTACACGCTTGATAATATTCGCATCTTTGTATACTTGATGCAACTCATGATTCATGCGTCTGCGCCACACACCATTTTCGAGTTTCCCACCAAGTATTATCCGCAGCACTTTACGCTCGAAAACACCGAGAGCTTTCCGGTCTGACTCTTTCAACGTCCACGCTTCGTGCCCGTAGAGAGCCACCGGAAGAATCAAGGTTTTATACAGGACGAATTTTGTTTCCATTTGCAAGCTGCGGGACCTAAGCTGGTTACGTAGTCCGTAAAAGGCCCTATTCGCAGCCGCAACACGTCTTTTTACTTCGCGGGAAACGTCGTTGTCACATGTTACAAGTGTTCCAAGATAAACAAATTCTTCAACTACTTCAAACACATCCCCATCAAACATTACCTCAGCACCTCCACCATCATGCCTGACTCTATCTCTACCTGCAACCATGTACTTCGTCTTGATAGAATTAATGGTCAGGCCTATCCTCGCTGTCTCCCTCTTCAGAGGCACGAAGGCCTCATCCTATTAGGTATGTATCGTCCGCAAAGCCAAGGAGCATGTGCGACCTTGTGATAATAGTGCCATTCATCTGCACGCCAGATCTCCTAATAGCACTTGAGCGCAATGTTGAACAGTAAATTCGAAAGTGCGTCTCCCTGCTTCAATCCGTCTAACGTCACAAACGAGGTTGACACCTCGTCTGCGATCCGAAAACTTGATTTCGAACCGTCTAGCTTAGCACGTATAAGCCTACTTAGTTTCGCCGGAAAACCATGTTCAGACAATATCTGCCACAGTTAATTTCTTTCCACTGAGTCGTACGCCGCCTTGAAATCAGTAAACAGATGGTGAGTCTGCAAGTTATACTCCCAGAATTTATCCAAGGTCACTCGCAAGCTAAACATCTGGTCCGTTGTCGAACGGCCCTCACGAAAATCAGCTTGGTATTCGCCGACGAAGGACTCCTCGAGCGGTCTCAGTCTGTTAAACAGGATGCGCGACAAATTTTTGTACGCCGCATTCAGCAGGGTAATTCCTCTGTAATTGGCACACTCTAGTATGTGCCTTTTCTTGTAGATTGGGCGTATGAGGCCATCTAACCATCCCGTGGGCAATTCTTCGTCCTTCCATACCTTCAGAAGTACTCGGTGGATCGACAGATAAAGCTGCTCACTTCCGTGCTTGAGAAGCTCGACCGAAATCTCGTCCTTTCCAGCAGCCTTACAGATCTTCAGCTCGCTGATAGCCTTTTTAACCTCTCCTATGGTTGGTGGGTCCACAGCTTGATCGTCGTCCTGTTCCTCGCTTCATTTCCATTTCCACCGTTCAACAATTGCTCCTTCCACCTGGCAGCCACCGCCGTTTTATCGGTCAGCAAATTCCCTTCTCGATCATTGCACATGGCAGGCACCGGTACGATATTGTGCCACGCACCATTGACCGTTGCATATAATCTCTGCATATCATTCCGGTTCTGTCGGGTACCGGCCACAAGCATACGGCTTCTGGGGACAATCTTCATGTCTGTCACTCTCTGGCACTCGAACCAGTCGTTTCATCTTCATCGTTGATCAGTGCCGATTACTTCCCGCGCCGTTGTTGTCACAGCTTCGTGGATAGGGTCCCACAGGCTGTCGACGTGTCCAGCAACGTTGATTCTTCCCAACTGCTCGTCTAGTTGCTGACGGTACTGCGCAGCTACCCCATCAGTCGACAAGCGTTGTATATTGAAGCGCAGCGTTCTATTTGTTGTGGAACTCGTGACGCTGGATAACCGCGCCCGAATTTTAGATACAACGAGATAATGATCCGAGTAGAAATTAGGGCCTCGGAAGGTCCTGACATCCATGACATCTGAGAAATGTCGCCCATCAACCAGCACGTGGTCTATTTTGGAGCAGGCATCGCCACTCGGGTGTCGCCAGGTGTGTTTGCGGATATTCTTTCGTGTGAAGTAGGTGCTGCTGATTGCCATTCCTCTAGCAGCAGCGAAGGTTACTAGCCGCAGGTCATTATCATTGGTAACGGAATGAAGGCTTTCGGTTCCAATGACGGGTCAGAAGAAATCTTCTTTCCCGATCTCCGCATTTGCGTCGCCGATGACTATCTTGACGTCTTGTTTTGGGCACTTTCCGTAAGCCTTATTCAGGCTCTCATAGAACTCATCCTTCATGTCATCGGGCTTATCGTTCGCATATATGCTGATCAGGCTGTAGTTGAAGAACTTGCCCTTCATTCTCAACACACAGATTCGGTCGCTTACCGGTTTCCACCGAATAATTCGCTGCATCTGCTTCCCAATCACTATGAAGCCAACTCCACATTCTGCTCTGTCGCCACCGCTGTAGTAGATGTGGTACTTGAATGAAGTGTTGGCGATGGGGTCCACCGCTTGGAATTCGCGTTCTCCGGTTCTCGGCCAGCGTATTTCCTGGATAGCTGCCACGTTCACGCCGATATTCCGCAGTTCACGAGCCAGGAGCTCATTACGCGCGGGTTCATTCAAAGTTCTCACGTTCCAAGATCCAACTTTCCAATCGTTGTCCTTTATTCGTTGCCGGGTCTGTTGCCGTAAAATCAATCCGTTTGCTCTATTTTTGGCTTTCTTGGTTGGTGAAGAGGCCACCTAACCAGGGTTGCGCTACCTACATCGCGCTAGAGGGGCTACCTCCTTGGTGCTGACACGATACAGCAATGTCCGTTTGTTCTTTACATGATGACCACGGTCATAGCCATCACAACCATCCACCTTTATCAGGGCTTTGGACCTGTAGCTCTGGTTCTCAATAGTTTCAAGTTCTTTCGGACATGCCTCTATGGTGAGCCGTCATGCGCTAGCGGTGTTCACCAATAGTTATACACTAGTTGAGAACAGTTTGGCCAACTTTTTGAGCGTTTTTGTAGGTTTTCCCAGGGCTCATTATTTTGGGTTTTGTGCAACGTAAGAACACAATCACACGACGCGACGCGAGACAGGACACAACACTTATGATTCTTACATACGTTAAAACGACACATAAATTACCATTTTTAACGACCGGTTTCGGGCTTGATGTTGCTCATCATCAGGACGATGTCCAACCATCGACATCGTCCTGGTTGGACATCGTCCTGATGATGGGCAACATCGAGCCCGAAACCGGTCATTAAAAAAGGTAATTTATATGTCCTTTAAACGTTTGTAAGAACCATAAGTGTTGTGTCCTGTCTCGCGTCACGTCGTGTGATTGTTTCTCAGACCTATTGCAAAATTTTAATATGGATTCCCAAGAAGCATTGGTAGCTGAACAACAGCTTATTCAGCTAACATGCAGTTTATACAGCCTCTTTCCAACTGAATAAACTTTTATCCAGCTAGTAATGTTACCTAGGTTATAATGAATTTGAAAGCCAAAAACTTCAAATCAATATTTCTCGAGATAATTCCTCCTAGGGATTTTTTTTAATTGGCCCAGAGATGCCGAATGACCTCAGGAATCGAGCCCTGTGCTCAGATCGACGAACATTTTTTTTTTCATAATACCGGTCTGTCGGGGCACCGTGTTAGGTATTAGAACTTGTTTTAAAAATATAAAATAAATATCTTCAAAACAGAATGCAAAAACAATCAGATCTTATTAGGGACCCAGATGCGAAGGGGTGAGTGACATTTTGATCAGTTTTGAATAGACTATAGTGAAAAAGTTCTACTGTTTGTCAGCTTTCTAATAATATTTTCAGGTGGTTTTTCCGTTCAACAACTTGTTTTGTTGGATCCCATACAATATTCATGGAATAGAAAAATGCTGACAAAACTTCAAAGTCAAACTATGTGAGCGAATCGTAAGCGACTCACTCACAAAAGTGAATCGACTCTTTTAATCGATTTAGTAGCTAATTTCATAAAATTACAAATAAATCATGTATTTCGTATAAGAAAAAAATATGGAATGTCCAACTCAAAACTGTTATCGCTGGTACATTTTTAAATTTTCTTTCTAAAACTGATGTGCTAGTGAATCGTGACTCTTTTGAAAATAACCGTGATTTGTTCACTCATTTTCGAGAGCCCACTCTTTTGAATGATTCGTGATTGAGTTGCCCATATCTATCACTTACACACCTGTTTTCTAAACCCCTAAATTTATGCCAAATAATTATGAAAGTTACCCCCTTTTTTGGGGTATCAGGAACATAAAATGGTCGTTATTCAAAAATGGTTGCACCAATTTGCTCCATTTCTTTCACAACAGGCTGTGAGCAAAGTTTAATTTGTAAACATAAATATCCGAACATGATAATAGTTCTGTAACCTGATATTTTTACGTGGATTGTGGCTACGCATTTGATTTTAATTAATCTTCTGGACCATATTACAAATGTATAAAGTCGACACAGATTATAAAAATAACAGAGTTGTTTGAGAAGCTGTGAAAAATGGTGCAAACATGTTAAAGTGATTTTTTTTCTTTCAAAAACTGATGAAAAGTAAATATAGAGGTAGAGGGGTTAATACTTGTATGAGAATTTTGGAGGAAATCGTGTTAAACATGTGTTCCAACCGTTACAGGTGAGAACGTTCACATTCCGCACCCATGTTGTCGCTGTTGAAAGTCGAACCCCAACCAAAGTCCTGGCCATTTATCATCTCATAAAGCTCCGTGACCCAGGAATTCAATTAGAGAACAAACCAGCACCGCCGTGTGGGATGACACATATATTTTACCTCCACAATGAGGTGACCCATTTTTGAATGAAAAGAATGAAACCGCAAAAAAAGTGTGTTAAACCATTTGAATGTGTTCTTTTGATTTTTCGAAAGTTATTGTGACAGTTTGAGCAAAATCCTTTAAGTCTAAAAACTGCCTTGATCAAGCAGTATGGAGAAATTTTTTAAAATGTACGGGAACGACTATTCACATTACATTTACAATTATTTCAAGTTGATCAATTTCTTTAGTTTTCGATATGAAAATTCTACAAATAATGTAGAAAAAACTGAAATAACCTACTACTGGGTACTTTCCTTGAGTTTATTGCAGTCTCCTACTAACTTATTTGGAGGATGTGTAGCTTGAAATATATGAACTTTGGTAATCATGGGCCACCCTACTCCACAAAGTCTCGTGCTGTTCACCGGCGCCAATCTGGTTGTGCTGAGCTGAGCGTAGGCATTTAACATGATAAAGAACGAAGCTCGCCTTCGCTGTCACCGAATATTTGTATCGGCTTCCGGTGAATAGGGTTCTTTTCCTTTCGTTAAGCTTTTTGTTTGCACCATCATTTCAGGATGCTGGCTAGAAGACAGTCAGTGTTCTTTGTATGGGTGTCTGACGTCAGTTCCCGAAGGAACAAATGTTTTCCTCCTGTTAGCATTTCCGATGCGTTATGTGGGTCGTGTTTGTTAAAGGGATGTCGTGCGCTATAATGTTAGCTGCTATACAGTTAATCTATGTCGATGAACGATCCCCAAGGAGTTGATAGAAGAAAAATTGAACCGTTCTGCGTTGTATTCCTGAGGTGTGGATGAAAAATGGACAAAATAGTATTTAGGATTTGTACGAAGAATTGTATTACGTTAGTTAACCCCTAACATCAGCTTTATTTTTCACAGAAAATAAAATCAAATCGCGATGACTTTCTTATATCTTGATATGTTTTCACAAATTCTCTAGTTTTAGAATTTGGGTCGATATTGATCATTGGTCATCTGGATCCGGAGAGAAATTAAAATTCCTTGGGGGACCGACACGTAGCTATATACACTAAAAGCTCCTTATAAGTTCATAGCGTTTAAGAAGGTATATAATGACTATCGACTTCAATTTCTTCAAAAATCTCTAGAATAAGGAAAGATGTATCTTTTTCAGAGAAACATCTGCCACCGACGCGACCGTGAAAAGAGGAAAATGGAAAGACGCAGTAAAAGTGTGTAATTTAGGTATGTAGAGGCCGTCACACACGCACACGAGTAGAGTAAGGTGGGGCAAAAGTTCGAACTTAGTGGTTTGATTATCCAGGAAAATAATAGCAGATGAAACAAAACAAATACCATACAGCGAACCTTCAACATATTGGCTATAATTTTGCTGAACAAACTTGTGTCAAAATATTTACCCATTTTTAGTTATAACAGTTTCAAAATTGATTGTCTTAAACGAACTTTTGCCCCACCGGTGGGGCAAAAGTTCGAATCAAGTTTGGGGCAAAAGTTCGTTGGCTAAAACACAAAATATCAATACTTTTATGCCAGGCATACTTTGAACCAGCCATAAACTTATGTTTGCCGAAAAATACACACTAAATTTTCATCAAAAAATGCCTAAAACAGGGTAAATTGTAATACACCCAAGAAATAGCAGTTTTTCGCAAAACTAAGTGAAAATGTAAAATTTTTGTGACATTTTTCGCACGATCGGGCAAATTTCGCTAAATTTGAAGATAATATGTAGATTTCAGGAAATTTGAAAAATTTTCCGTGGGTTTATACATGGGTCGAACTTATGCCCCGTAGATTCGAACTTTTGCCCCACTATGGGTCAAAAATTGATTCCAACTATTTATGGAAAAACTAATACACGTCAAAGCATCCTTATGATAGGCCTAGAAACGCCCTTGCATAAAATATTGAAAAATATTTTATCTTCATTTGGTTCCATGCATCGAAAATTTGACCACATATTACAATATTTACGTCAAAAAACAACAAATAGCCATAACTTTTTCAAATCTCAATCGATTTTTAAGATATTTGGAGTGAAAGTCTCTTACTTGAATAGCATTCGAACCACCATGACATTTCTTAGTTTTGATTTTATTTGAGCTAGAAATCTTAAAAAGAAACTCTTGCCCCACTCGAACTTTTGCCCCACTTTACTCTATCCTTTTTCTTGCGCCGCTCGTTGTGAAGTGGAAATATCCATTTTCGTTGGTACGCTCGCTCTTGGGACGGTTCTCTCGAACTCATTTATGAATGCTGCGCTTACCGGCAGGATGACAATGACATGTTAGCACGCAGTAAGTGGCTTCTATCTGTGCCTGCTGAGTGGGTGAGAAGCTGAAGACGATCCCATATATTAAGGATAATTTGGATACAATTTGGTTCATTATTAACCGGCTGCTTTGCGTCGCACGTCGTTCACGCGTTTTTATTATCAAGCAGAAGCTAAGCCCGTGGTACGTCATAGAGGAGATTATTGCACGTTGCTTCTGTGGAGTTATGATGGTATTTGTGTTTGATCCAATTTCTAACTGCTTGTTAAATTCAATTTTTAACCAACAAGGATCTAAAAATTTTTCGAAGGGTAATAGTGTTTAGAAATCACATAAATTGTTATTCAAATTTTAGATCGAATATAAACATAATGTATATTTTTACGCATATTTGATGAATCCATGACAAATAGCTCAGAGACATATCGTCGAAAGTACAGAAGCTCAAAAGACAAAAAGTTATAAGGACAAAATGTTGATGAGCAAAAAGGAAGGAATAAAATTTCTAAAATATGAAAGAAGATTAAATTTCCCACTCATCAAAACAATTCATTCCGTCACTCCAATCAATCCATTCTTATTTTTTTATCCTTTTTTGTGTGTTTCGACCTTTTGTCCCTAAACTATATTTACCCTTATTATATCAGACTTTGAGCTGAATGATTACTTGTCTAATTTATTTCATTATTTCTCTCTCTCTCTTTTCAGGTAAGTCACAAATTACTCCTTTCTTCAAATCTTTTTGAATTATACATTTTTGGGATTGGTAAGTAGAAATACAATTGTTCGAAGCAAACGTTTAATGTAGGATGCACTTCGTCTACACTGTTTTTATGTTTTTAAACTTTCCATCGAATTTTTCAGAATATTCATATAAAGGGGAGACTGGGAGACGTCATTCTTTTCACTTCAATGCGACTGTAATTCTGCAACAAAATCAAGTTTCGATTATATTTCTGCACATGCTTCCAAGTTAACATGTTTTGCATGATCATGAGTGACAACCATGATTGTTAAATGTTGCTAAGGTATTAGAAACTTCGTTTTTTTCCAATGAAATGTCGTATTTCACGTTAAAAAAGGTTTGAAAATGGATTTTTGTGATTTTGTGACAATATTCGTTCAAGCCGTTATTAATTTTTTTTTTCAATTTCCGCATAATTTATGATAACTCCCTAAAAGTCATTGATAAACAAGTATATAGGGCGTCGTTCCTGAGGCAAATGAATAAAAAAAAAACAAATTTAACACCACCACTGGGAGATAGATGAGGAACCTATCTTTGAGCTACACAAGTTCTTTTAGTATAATAAATGCAAGAATTATAAGAAGTTAAAAATTTCGAATCTACTACAAATAGTATCCGGATCAAGAGTCCTCAACATTTTTTGTCAAAACAAATTATACTAAACAGTATCACGTTGATTTACTTTACAAAGGTATTAGGCTTTTTCCAAGCGCTTGAAAAGATCTTTGTTATATGTTTTAGGACTAATTGTTCCATTTTTTTGTAACTTTTGACATCTGTGAAGAATACATTATTAAAATTTACATCAATGTTCCAAATATTTGCTGAGATATTTCAAATTATGTTCTGATCCATTCTCACTGCCCTTACTCATTGTAATCCCCATTGGCAGTAAACTTGAAAAAAAATGAATCCTAAAGCATATTCAGATTTTAAGAGAATTCAATAAAGGTTGAAATTTTGAGCTGTTTCATCCCAAGCCCATGAATTGAAATTAATATAACTCGTTTAATAACACCTACCCTCAATCATAATAATCATGATTTTTGGTTCTCAAAATCAACGCAACTTTAGTAATTTATTGTGCTCATACTGAAGCTGCTCATCTTCTGCTTTCTCCATTGAAAATGCTCATCTGCAAAGGTTCATTGTCTGATAGCATCATATCTTAACGTAATGCGCCGTTTTCCGTCCTGCTTCCTGCACGTCCTGTCCCAGGCGCCCAACAGATGATAATACGACACCATATTTATGATACCTCGCCCCATTTCCATCTCCCATCCCGTCTTGCTACCTCCGTCGATAAGGGAACCCAAATAAATGCCGTAAAATCAAACCCAAAACCGTTGCACGCAACGCTCCACCCGAACACATGCTCGATATAGCAGGCGTTGTTGGAACCTCGTCTTCCAAAGTCCCCCTCAATGCGATGTTGCCCTGCCTCCATTATAAGGCCTTTCACTCGAACTGACGCAAACGCCAAAAAGATAAATTGAATTTCATGAGATTTCTGATTTTCGCGCCAACCCAGAAGTGGGAAGGCATCCGGCGAGGTCTTCTGATTTGAAAGCTTTTTCGGTTCGGTTTTTCGGGGAAGCACAAGCGCTGCCTCATTTCCTGGTACACTCATTTGTTCATTCATTCAGTTACCTTATAGTCTTTGTCGGTTAATTGGATGTTTGAACGTCAACGTTTTGTGGGCTCGGGAGATACGTAAGCAGTGCTCTTGTTTTTTTTCGGTTGCAGAAGGTATCTACGAAGTTATTACTGTATGATTGCGCGTCAACTGAGACAGAGAAGTTTTGCCAGCTATTACGGAACACTACTGTATGATAGACTGTCGCAAATCAACCTATAGCTCGTAATACGTACATTTGCACTATGGATCAGCAATGAAAAATTCGCGACAAATTCCAAACATTTTGATAATAAACAAAAATGAATTTAAAAGTAATACAAAATCGAGTACAAAGACTGTGACTAACTAATCTTGGAAAATCCAAACCTTTGTATCTTTTAAAATAACTTTATATCCATCGGTCGAGTTTTATTGTATTTTGAAAATATGCTTCAGAAGTATTTACCATGAGTGACAACTATTTGGACCAAGGGGGAAGACAGCATTGCTCTGAACAGGCTATGCGGCATCGAACAACTTTGATTTACTCACAATTGTTTAGAAATCGGCAACTAAGTATTCAATTCCTACCATAAACATAATAATACTCCTTCTGTCAAATATATTTCAAAATACAGTCGACCCTCCATGAGTCGATATTGAAGGGACCATCGACTCATGGAAATATCGAGTCATGGAACAGCAATGCTATGGAAAGCTGTTTGAAGGGACCATCATAGTAACCATGAAATTTGATTTTCAGTATGGTTCCATGAGTCGAAATCGAGTAATGGAACATCGACTCATGGAGGTTTAACTGTAGCATTAGAAATATCAGGTACAGAAGTTCATTTGTTAAGCACAGATCATATCAATTATCGTTTCGAATAAAGTGCAATTATGCATTATTTCATTGTTGAAAACATTGTTTTAAGTAATAATATCTAGTCCGGTCTTCCTGAACAGTGACCAATTGTATCAATGTTTTGAGAAACGTGGCGTTTGTTAATAGTAGTTAGGCAGTTGTATGATTTTTACTGCATGGGTCGGATAACAACGACGTCGAATTACTACACTGGGACAGAGCAGGCTACTCAGCTTAGTGTTCTTTATGAGCACTTCCACAGTTATTAACTGAGAGCTTTCTTTGCCTAAGTTGCCATTTTCGCATTCGTATTATTGTGGCAGGTACGATGATACTCTATGCCCAGGGAAGTCAAGGAAATTTACACTAAGAAAAGATCCTGGACCGACCGGGAATTGAACCCAGACACATTCAGCATGGCTTTGCTTTGTAGCCGCGGACTCTAACCACTCGGTTAAGGAAGGCCCCCATTGAATCGCTCTGAATTTCTCAATTACTAAGCTAACTAAGTTCTGATATTGCATCCATTTAACGAACCGAATTAAGTCGGAATCGGTTCGTAGAATCAGAAATGAGGGATTCTGAGTATTACGAACGTTAAGGAAGCAGTATAATTTGTGAGTTCACTTTCAAAAATTACGGTACTACTGAGATACTGAGATGCTACTACGTATGGATGCCCTTATGCATTTTCCAACCTCTTTACGACCTTTTTTTACCGACGGTTTTTTTCCGACCACTTGTTTACGACCGAAATTCAGATTAACGATCGTTTTTATAAATGATCATTATCTCAAAAAGTATTCAAAATAGAGGATAATGATGTTCAGCAAAATTGTTCAGAAGTTCAAGGGCAAACATATGGTGGTCATTGAATTGCGGAATTCTGCCACTCTGTGGCGTTAGTGAGCATCGAAACTTTGTTTTTCGGATATCTCAGAATCCTGACCACTTAGAGAGATGGCGTCTTCGACAAAGTTGTTCAGTAGCTCAAGGACTATCATTATATACGCTGTGATGGTCAACATTTTGCCACCAGGCAGCGCTAGTGAACATGAAACTTTTGTTTGTGGTTATCTTAGAATCCTGGTCACTTAGAAAGATGGCGCCTTTGCCAAAGTTGTTCAGTAGCTCAAGCGCTATCTTTAAAAAGATATGAGATTCAAAATTCCGCCACCAGGCGGCGCTAGTGAGCATAGAACTTTTGTTTTGCGGATAACTCAGGATCCTGACCACTTAGAAAGATGGCGTCTTCGCCAAAGTTGTTCAGTAGCTCAAAGACTATCATTATAAAAGTTATGAGATTCAAAATTTCGACACCAGGTTGGGGTGTATCTCTAAAAAATAATCCAACTTAAACAACAGTTTGCGTTATTGCAAAAATCAACTATTCTGCAATTTTGTAAAAGGTTTCAAAAATCATATCGAGATGCGTTCACCATTACTTTGCAATTTCCAATAATTGTTGTGTTATGACTCATTACGCAACTCAAAACAGTTACGTAATATAAAGGCGGTGCGTAATTGTCGTTGCGCAATTTAAATCAGTTATGTAATAATCCTCACGACATTGCGTAATTCAGAGCAGGAAAGTAGGCCGTTTCATGACGAATTGGCGTGACGAAAAACAGCCTATTACGATGAGAAATTCAAAAAAAAATATTAACACCAATGGCAGTCTCGCGATGTAACACTTTTTCATATCAACCCATTGAATGGAGGGCTTCCCTAAGGAGGTCAGTATATTAGCCACAATTCTGTCCTTTGTAGAAACTGTATGTACTTTTTATGAGTACTTTGAGATAATTCTGTCAATGCATAGAAGTTGTCACAAAAATACAACAGAATTATAGCAAAGTTCGTCTCGGTTTAAAGGAAACTAAGTGCAAATCATCGATGTAATAGAGCTTCCTGAGCAGCTTATTTGAGTTATAAGAGAAAAACGGATTAACGTGAGCACATATACTAAGTTATCTGAATAAACATTCGGTTTGCCTGGTGTTTGTTCGGATAATTGAGCGCAATGCTTCTCACCCTTTTTTAAGCGGCGATCCCCATTAGATTTTTAATACTTTCCACGGACCCCTGAAAATTATTGTTCTTGAAATCATAATTTATGAAAACGAAAGATAACTAATGCGTTATGCAAAGACTTTACATATTGAAATAATATTAAAATTGTTCTTCTGAAGTATTTACTACAATCGTCTCGATATTCAGTAAAATTGTGCCCAGAAATCCAACAAGAATCTTGAAAAAAATGACTTTGTCTGATATGCCAAAAACATCCATACCAGGCACAAGCAAAATTTTTTTGGGAATCCGCCACAGACAATTCAATAAAATTACTATGAAATTCTGGAGAAGCCTACCAATAATTTCGGAAGTAGACCTGGTGTATTCCTTGAAGTCCTTTAAATACTTTTCAAAAACGATTGTATAACGGCTGTTAAAGGGAAGAGCCCGTTGAAAAATTAAACTGGAATTTTCGAGGAACTTTTTAAAAAAAATCGTCTAGAATCATCCCAAAAATTAAGCCGAAACCATTTATCTGCTACATATTTCATGTGAAATGCTTCGTGGGCTATCAAAAAATTTGTAAACTTTTGAAAAATTCCGTCGGAAACAGTCAAAATATTCAGAAATTACCTGTCAGGAATCCTTTCTGAGGAAAAATCTCTTAGGAATTTTGCAAGGAATCTCTGGCAAAATTTGTTAATGCTTGAGCCAAAAACTATTTTGGAAATATTCCATCGATACCTACAGGAATGATCTTTGTTATTACATCCAACTGAGATTTACATTAAATTGAGTATTTTTTTGCTTTGGCTTCGCGGGCCCCACCGGTTGTGAAACCCTGATTTAGCGTATAAGTAAATAATCAGGCGTACAAAATAAAAATTGGACTATGCAATATCAAGACTAAGGAGCTTTTCTGAAAAAAAAAACAAATCGGTTGAGTTGTCTTCAAAAAATCCAAAAAATACAATATGATATATTTTATTAAGTTTTTCGTACCAGATTCATATTCATAGCGTGTACTAGAATACGGGCGTAAGTCGCATGATCGATTTTTCTTAATCGAACCTCTCTCTTGTGAAATGGTGACAATATCGAAAAAAGAAAAAGTTATTTCGATTTAAATATTTTCCTGTAGTGAGAAAACTATGCTGCTGGTACAAGAATTAATGTTATGAGAACAAATTGTATGCCTGCGCTTCCCAAATAGCTCAAAATTATTTCAACGGAATAAAAGTCGCAATATCTGTCGTAAAATAACAAACAAAACAACAAACAAGGTGTTTTTTTCGAGTTTCTACTGACGAATTCCTTCGTAACGTAGTATGTTTCGACTGGGTAGGTGGTAGATTTTTTCGGAGTTTCGGCTTTCAGTCTTATTAATTGCGTTGACTTATTTGGAATCATCACCGACGTTTCGGTCCAGCTATTGGAGCATCTTCAGGGCTCGATACATAACTTGTTGATTTATGTGTCGAGCTCTGAAGATGGTTCAATAGCCGGACCGAAACATCGGCGATGATTCCAAATTAGTCAACGCAATTAATAAGACTGAAAGCCGAACCTTCGAAAAAATCTAAATAAAGAATATTTTTGAAAATGTTCTATTTATTTTGCATTTGCAGTTTTTGCATGCAATTTATTAGAAAACTTCTAGCTCTGAAACTATTCTATGGAGAAGTTATAACGAACCGTTTGGACTACAAGAAAAAATGTACACTGAAAAAATATTTTATTATTTTACATGAAAAAATCAAAAATAAAACTTAAACTTTATATTGCACAAAAAACCCCATTCTAATATTACCTAAATTTTTACCATGGAATCTTGATAGGAAACAGACGTTTCGGATAAAGTTTCAAGATAAAGAAACTTTTAATAAAAAGTTTTTCTAAGAACAGTGGTTAGAGTCTGCGGCTACTATATGCGCCAGAATTCGCTTGCAGGGATTGAGTAATGAGAAAATTGAGAGAATCTCTCACTTATCGCTCTCTGTAGCAATCATAATATGCAGCATCGTATACTGCTACAACTATGAATCGAGGGGATAGCAATGCTTGATTAAACCCCTCTGAACAAGCTCCAAACCTGGGGAACACTATTGCTATCGGATGTTCGGGGATAAGATAACATAAAACACCCACCCCAATGGTAAACAAGCGAGACAAATGGATTTTATCATCGCTTTCTCTTTGGGACTCTCTTTTGCTGCTCTCATTTATCAGACTTGTTACAACTTGCGATACATTGTCGATCATAGAACGCTACAGATGGAATGTTTTTCTTCGTTTGCTTTGATCGTGCTTTAAAATCAAATAATAACAAATTCTGCAATGCTTGATGCATTCCATTTTTACACGAAATTAAAATTGCGTTTTGGGCTCAAAAACTCATCACGGAATCATCAACAAATATCAAAGTATTGTATAGCATAGCATAGGCTACGAATAGACGAAATAGACTGACTGTATGGTAAGAATTGCACTTCAATCAAACTGAATAATGAATGGGACTTCCAGCCTACTCTTGAAGTACACATTTCAGTAGCTCTTATGTTATTGATCAGTAACGGCGCCGGTGATTGTATGGGGAAGGAATGTTAGTGTGTAGTTGCTGTTGCTTTCAGGGACCGAGAATACATCTGCATCTCCACAATCACCACGGGAACGGTGCTGATTAATAAGGGAAGAAAAAGATCTGAAGATCTGAATCATGATAGGACATGATTCCGTCGCTCACCCTACAGGACCATGCAACGGAATCGGAAGATCATACACTACTCCACTCAATCAAACTTTGAAAATTTGCATAACGATGACGGTTATGTTTCTCTTTAACAAAATTCATTGGAGATATGTTGAGAAATTTTCAATTCAGGCCCATAGTGAGTTGGTCGAAACTGTATCAGTCTGCGAAACGGCCGAGAGGCTCGGCTCGAACACTTGTGGCCCTGAGAATCAACCATCAATTCCAATTTATGTCTGTGCACAAATTAGTTTTAATTGACATTTTCACTTGTGAATATACCTACATATGAACACATATGTACGTAATAAAAGACCCAGAGAATGCGATACACGTTGGACAGCGTGCAAGCTGTTATCGTAAATGAAAGCGACTTATTGCATACAATGTTGCACTTTAATAACCATTGAGTGCATTGAGTGTCCCCGCCGCCACTATAATCTTTATCGGATGTGTCGTCGGCAACTGACAGTGCCGTTTATCGATCAACGCACTACTGTATCGAAATCTTCAAGTCGTGAACACGATTCAAAAATTAGATTTCACAACCAAGTGGAGTCGAAAACGAAACGCAAAAAGCATGCAGAACGGTTTTATCGCATTAAGCGTAATTGTTATTGAATTGACAAAGAGTGTGACAACCAACGTGATGAAGTAAAATAGACGTGACTGACGGGAGATCTAGCCGGTGTTAGTGCGAATTGCAATTTAACCCAGCTCGTATCTAGCTGCTTGATACGCTCTTTTTTATTGCATCTCACAGCAACTACATTGGTAGATTTGATCAATATTCTGAATTTTTAAAGCAATTTAAAAACTGGCAATTCTGTATCTGATCTAGCCGGTGTTAGTGCGAATTGCAATTTAACCCAGCTCGTATCTAGCTGCTTGATACGCTCTTTTTTATTGCATCTCACAGCAACTACATTGGTAGATTTGATCAATATTCTGAATTTTTAAAGCAATTTAAAAACTGGCAATTCTGTATCTGATTTATGTACCATCAACAGGCGTTGAACGCAAGGAAAATTGAGAGTATCTCTCACTTATCGCACCCTGAATCAATCATGATTCGCAACACATCATGAGCGTCTGTTTATCGTCTACTGCTACAGCTTTGATTACAGTCACCCCACGCAGTTGAATCACCCACAATTTATGAATCAGCTGATTTCAAAAGACAAAATGATTATCAAACTTATCACAAAACATCATAGAATCATTTTTACTGATAAGCAACACATAGTGTTCAGCCATTTCAAGGCTTTTTATCTCAGTAAAATAGCTCTTGATCGCGGTATGAACCAACAATATAACTAAACAAATTTTGTAGCTATTTGGGCTGTATTTTTGCCCTACTTTGTAAACCGTGTGCTTATTGACGCCTAGCTAGAAACGACGTTTTAATGTTTGTTTCAAAGATTTTTTTTGTGAGAGATTGAGCCCCAGACAACATTTACGGATTCAATAAACATATCTTTAAGAGATAAATGCGTATTTATTTAGATTTGGCTGAGATTTTTGAGTGAAATACTTGATCAATAAATTGTGGGAAATATACACACCAGTCACAATTTATGAATCAGCGTTCAAACTACGAGTACTTAGTATTTAATGATTCTTAGTTTCAAATAATTTCCAATGTAAAATTTTGTTACGGGAAAGCAAAAGTGGTTTGGGATCGTTCACAAACTAAGAAAACTTCTGGGAAAAGCAATCTGAACATTATTTAGGGGGATTAAAGTCTTATATTGCCATAAATATTGTGGATGTTGTTTATGTAATTGAGGCCTTACAGATTATTATGTTGAATAATTTATGGATAAGTAAAAAAAACTAAAATTATGAGGAATAAAAAACAGTATAGATGTAAAAAATGTAATGAATTTTTTAGTTACACCTGATAGGTTCTTCCTAATTTTGGTGTAAAAATAGGGTATTGCTTCTGCAGAAGGACCAAAAGCAATGAGTGGGAAAGAAAATAACTGGTTTGCATCCTCCTTGATTGGTATAAATACCAATTGTTTGTCATTTTTATGATCACTTCTGTTGCACGTTTTTTTTAGATTAACTTCCAGGCTTAACTGTTGGCTTTTCGATCAGACACATGGAGAAGTCAAAGGTATTCACTCTTAAAAAAAAAACAAAAAAAAACAGAGGTCATGGAGTATCGTTGACATTTATGTAGCCGATTTTTTCACGTGCGTAATGTGCCACCATATAATCGCCATATAATATTAGAATCCTCACACTGAGAAAAATCTACACGTCAAGGTCGTATGTTTTACTTATAGATTTTCACAATGAAGAAAACCACATATATTGAGTTGTAGTAGTCATATGGATTTCGTTAAATATTAAATTTATAAATACTAAATCATGAAAACTGACTGATTTGCTTATTGAATTCGAAATGTAGTAGCTTCAGATAGCCATATGTGACAGAACATGAATGTCATGAGACAGAAAGAATAAATATGGTAGAAGATCTCTTGCTCCCCGAAATATGGATTCAAGGTTCCTCGGCTTGTCGCAAGCTCACTTGAATGTTTTTTTTTTTCGTAGAACTGAGTCAGCAAAAAGCGGGGCGCCGCAAATCCATAATTTGATAAGCCCGGCATTAGCATATTCCATTTTTTTTTCAATACTGCGATCCAGGAAAATCTGTTAGTGCAATCCGATTTTTCTTCTCAGCCATACATTATATTCCATGTTTTTATAGAAAGGTAGAACCCTCTTATATCGAACAACTTTACTAGTGAAAGAAAAATCGAATTCACAAAGTTTCATCTAATACTTCCAGCTTCAAAATTTGCTTCTTCTCTTTGGAATCATGATGATGACTGTCGTTCGCTACGAGGTCGAACCGCAGTTTAGTTCGCTATGGGTAGATTACAAACAATTTAGAGGTTTTGAACATGGAAATCGAAAGCAAAGCTCAACGATGCCATCATAACAAACTCATTGCGCAAATCGATTAATTGACCAACTTGAATATGATGATCATGCCACAAGCTTGCCATGAGCAAAACACACTGAATCCGTGTTGGGTGATGATCTATGAATCCATAGGTTGACGCATACGAATCTGAAGGGAAAGCTTCGGGAACTTATGCGGAAAAATTATGGAATCCCTGTTATCGGTTGATGAATTAATCCATGAAGCAAAATAAAGAAATTACATGTGTAACACAGACGAAGTTTGCAAGAAAATCACAGCAAATCGATATGGACGTTCATGAATCGATCCATAATTTTAAGCACACAGATCGAACGTGCGGATTTTCATCAGTGCAGTCGAGGCAGTCAAAGAGTCAAGCATTTACGAGTTCTGCCTTCTAGACCTGGTCGGTGTTCAGACAGACTAAACCAAGTGTTTTATTTTTAATGATTTAAGAAAAAAGTATACCGAACATTCGAAGTATCATCCTCCAAATAAACATGCTCCAGAAGCATATTCCCACATTCAATGTTCTCTAGGCCCGCTCAGTAGCAACATTAAAAATCAAACAATGTCGTGCAGATTCTTGAAATACATACTTGGTTCCGGTTCACCCCCGGATATAATTATCGTTGTTCGAGGCAGTGTTCTAATAAACATATCAACTATAGAGCATTTAATTGCAAAATAATTAAAAGTAAACAACTGATTCATAAATCGTGTTCACATTGATTCATATTTGTGGACAACTTTTTTGCCGATTCATAAATTGTGGTTTTAGACAATGTTCAAATAAGTGAAAATTTTAAATGTTTTCATAAATTTTAATGACAACATTGTGCATGAATTGTAGGTATATACCCTACTTTACCATTCGGCATTGATTTCATGAAAAAATATTGTTTATTTAGCTCTCTATGATTTTCTCACATTTAAGCAGAGCCTTAAATGATTCATAACTGTGGGACCAGGGCCCAGATAGCCGTAGCGGTAAACGCGCAGCTATTCAGCATGACCATGCTGAGGGTCGTGGGTTCGAATCCCGCTGGTCGAGGATCTTTTCGTGAAGGAAATTTTCTCGATTCCCAGGGCATAGAGTATCTTCGTACCTGCCATACGATACACGGTGTGCTGGAACACACATATTATCGAACTTGCATGAACTTCCGATCTTTTTTCACTAAAAGTTAGTCTTTATAGTCAAGAAAAGCTTGCGGAATATTTAAAAATCTTTCATCTGCAAATAATTGAAAAAAGTCGATTTTTGTATTTTTACCCTTCTTCCATATATGAGTTCATAGGAGAATATTAGAGTTACACTAATTTTGATGCATTGCAATAGCTCAAAGACTTATTTGATATACCTTGATCACGAATCGATTACAAGACGTTTCAAATTTAGCATAATTTCTACCTACATTCACACAAGGTGACCAGCCCATGGTGGTATGCCGTTTATTAACGACATCGCATTTTTACATAAATTTATTAAGGTAAACATACTACAACTTATCAAGTTTCAATCAATGTTTCCTATTCTACGGAATAATTGAAATCATTGGAGTTCGTTATTGAACATGAAGCTTTTTTAAGATAACAGACAATTGTATAATTACATGCAACCATTAAAATAAACCGCCATACAATTATATAGGGCAATGTACTGTTTAAATTTTGTATGATGTGTTCACATCTAGCTGGTCTTGTTATTCACATTTGTTTTGATTAAAAGATGGAGGAAGATTCTACGTAAACCTGTATACGGTATGTCTACATCCAAAACAAGAACGCATACAAATATTGTAAAATATCGTTACATATACAGGGTTTATACAGAAAATGTAAGATGTGAAAATAAAAAAAAACTATAATAGTCTTATATTTCTTGTATGAGTAACAATTTTATATAATGCTTGTAAAATTGTCATGCAGATTTAAATGGAAATCTTGGAGCCGCTGGTTGGGTGCGTTTGCTAAAACCTCACATCATTTACGTATCCCTAGTTACATTCATATACTTAAAACCTGAGAGAGACTCGCGAAGAGGAAAAATATCAACGTCATATGCAGCCCAGATTCCCCTCTCACGAAACGTCAAATGCAGCCCACCGTTTTTATGGCTGAAAAAGTGAAAAGTATTGTGTTCAAAGTAAACTGTTATAAAAAACCTCAGTCAGTGGAGCAGTTTTTTCCAAAGTTGCTGATAAATCTAAGCAGAAGATTAATTATTTCTAATGTCTACTACCTTTGCTGGCATGAAATTTCACTAAAACGGCTATTTATGATTCGATGTGATGCAAACTCAATCATTTTCTTCTGAGAGGTACATGTGACGGTTTGAACAGCATGCGCATAATTGGTATAATCACAAAGTGGAATAAGAAAAAAACTCAGCAATCACAGAAAAAGAAGACCGTCTTCGCGAGTCTCGTCTCAGCTTAAAACTAAATACATACCATCAAACGGGGTAACTTTGATAGTTTTTTTTAGAGGAAATCTAAATATTTTATTTTTCATTTGTAAAACAAGCACTGGTTTGTTAGTTATCGATTGCACATAAAAGATTGCATAACGGTTCGATCTTAATGAATCTATAGTTTTTCATAAAATCGAAAGTCAGTATTTGGTAATGGGGTAACATTGATAATGAGTAGATAAGCACATGAAAATCCAAAACAAACTATTGTTTGACATCATCACAGTTTGAATTGGAATGGAGAATGTTAACCTTCCAGTCGTCGCGCGGTTTGCCACCGTCAGAACCACCACGCTGCTGTTGGGAACGAAGAGCGAGGTTTTTCCACCAGTGTTGTACAGAATACAACAGCGCGACGACTGAAGTGTTAAAAGAGAAACTGGATTAGATTTTATCAATTAAAGTACAGAATTTATTGAACAAGAAACATATTTAAAACGGTTTTCAGTCAAAAACAACATGATAAACACCATCATAAATTGATAATAATGGGTATAAAAGTATATCTCTGAATAGATATCTATCGATAATCATGTTTCGACATTGAATTCACCATAAATCAATCGTTTTTGGAACATGAATAAGTATAAATCGAATGAATCCCGTAAAGTACATGAGGCGTTGCATACCTCTAGGCTTTTAATGTTATATGGGAATTTGTGACTTTGATTACGAAAATGATTCCAAATTGTAAAACTGTTTTTCCCTATGAGGTTTGATACCGGATTCATGTTCTACTATAGCTAGGCCATCAAGCATACGTACCGAACTCATTGTAGTTTCATGAAATAGTGATAGTAAAACAGAGCGTTGTGAGCGTTTTGAAAGTACCAAAATCTCATCATTTTTAAATATTCGAATATAAAGCCTCAAATACTCTCGATTGGCACGAAAACAGCTCAAAGGTGAAGTGTCACACTGATACCCCTTAGTTTCGTATTCGTTTTGCTTAACTGAATAACATAATTTTTGTTATTTTGTTTAGTACTTTGCGGATCCCGCACTATCAAAGTTAGCCGCATTTTCAAAGATACCTCGTTTTACGATACTAAAATGTAAGTGTCCATGTTGGATATTGAAATTGTTGTGTCTATTTCGCAAAATTTGCCCCCTCCATAAGTGCGAAGTCTTGAATAAAAGTGCTGAACTACGTTGGATCGATTTGTCATCGTCGCCACATTTATTATTCATCCTATGACAAATAATTGGAGTGATGACATAATGTCGATCCGAAGTAATCCAGCCCTTTTACTCAAAATCAGGCACTTCAAACCCCAAATATAATGTGCGCATTGCATTTGAGTAGATTAGTGACAGCACAAAACTTATATTACGATGAGCTTGAGACCACATTAAGGCTATATAAGCCGTTTACTGTTAATCATGTTATAGTGAACCCTCTCTCAAGATTTTTGCGCGTATAAGCACATGAATACAGCCTATACTGCCATGTGTATCCATTTCTGGGAATTCCTATTCTGATTAGAAAACTTTACCGTATACGTAAAATATTACTTATTTGATTCAGAAAGAAGAATACAAAGCGTTCGTATAAGCTTTTCTGAAGTGAAAAGTGAAATTTCCATTATATAAAATACGGCATACCACCATGGGCTGGTCATATTGTGTGAGTGTATGTAGGAAATGATGCTTAATTTAAAACATCTAAGAATTCATTCATGTTAAAGATATGTCAAATTGATCATTAAGCCGTTAAAAGTCATCATATTAGTGTATCTCTAATATTCTCCGATGAACTCATATATGGGAGAAGGGTAAACATACAAAAATCGTCTTTTTCCAATTTTTTGCCGATGAAAGATTTTTTGATATTCTGCAAGCTTCTTTTGACTATCAAGGCTAACTTTTAGTGAAAAAAGATCGGAGGTTCATGCAAGTTCGATAATATGTGTGTTGCAGCACACCGTGCGATATACACATGCAAAAATGGTCAATCGGCAAAGAAAGCTCTCAGTTAATAACTGTGGAAGTGCTCATTGAACACTAATCTGAGAAGCAGGCTTTGTCCCAGTTGGGACGTAACGCCAGAAAGAAGAAGAACTGTGGGATCAGTGTATATGTGGGGGATTTAAAACCCATCGAAACAAGCTCCAAACTTGGGATGCAGTATTGCTTTAGAATGTTCGGGAATTGTTTTTCGTGTTAGTAAAATAAAACGGCTACCCCAAATGGTAAATGAGCGAGAGAAACGGGATTCATCATCGCTCTCATTTTGGGTTCTCGTTCGCTGCTGCTTTTTATCAAGCTTGTTACAACTTGCGATACATTGCCGATCACGGACCGATACAGATAGGATGTCTTGCTTCTCTTGCTTCGATCGTGCTTAAAAATCAAATTTATTTATTTATTTATTTCGTCAATGAATAGTAGACTACATGTTTGCTTAATTCTTTATTGTATCGTATCTTAAGGAGTTAAAATATTGTCTTAGCTTTGTTCGCGACATGGTCAGATCAATTTCTGTGCAATGCTGATTATAAAGAGACATCATTTGATTCGTTGGGCCGAATTTTGCATAGTGAGTTCGATGGTTATTTGATGCAAGCAATTTTTGAATTTTTAACTGTCTAGTGGGCGTGTAGAAATTTAAAGATGATAAAAGATTGGTGGAATCAATACGATGCGATACAAATCAATGAGAACCAATTCTGCAATGCCTGGCAAAAATGTATAATAGAGAAAAGTACTTATTCAGGATTGTCTTTGTTCAATATAATTTTCCATATAATCAAACAATACCAAAGCGTTTGAATTCAAATAATTACCCAGAAGGGAAGAACACTCTGCTCTGCAATCGGCACGATTATAATAAATATGAAACTAACTGGACCAAAGCCATCTACCTGCCTGTTTCCGTCGATCATACATCTAAGCAATAAATTTCAATCATATTTACCTATAATTCAATGTAAGCAATATTGGAACGATTCGATCCTAAAACCAAGCCCAAGCAGCAACTATTTGCGTTCTCCTCTCATCATCGTGATGAAACATTAGGGCAAATTAATCCTCTTTTCTTGTGAAAGCTTTTCTCTTCGTCATTGAATCAATATTGGAAACGTGTTACATTCTCTGCGGCGTATATGATTGGATAGATTCCGAGAAGCATTAGCCAATAAATAACTATATCAAATTTCTATCCGACAACCGATTCCGCTTATGACGATGATGAACTTGACCCTCTGGGCGTTGCAACATTGTATCCATCTAGAGGTCTTTCGCCATCATACGCATGATCCATCTCTTATACATAATCGTTGATAAACTTTATGCTACATTTACGCCTCTACATTAATCCCCGGTTCGATTATCGTTGTAATCATGGTAGGTGATACTCGCAATAAAGCCCGCTAGAACTTTGTGACCTGAGTATCTTCGTTCCATCGTAAAAGCGGGCAATACCGTACCGCCGGACAATCGTTGTCCCGTCCCGATCATCGACGTTTAACAAAATTATAACAACTTAATATATTTATTTCAAATCATTTTATGACCGAATGAACTAGCGAGTTAAATGGAAATTCATAGTAGTTTACGCAATAAGTAGCAGAATGATAATTTTTACAACACGAGTCGGAAGAATTATACGCCCATCCAAACACAACGCTTCCAATTGTATATGCAATGCAAAGACAAAACAGGTATCTCAATTCAAATATATTTTGTGGTGAAAAAAATATGTTGTCAATGGAGGGGTTAAATAATGAAATTTATTGAAGCTTCTAGAGAACTGTCGAAATCAAATTTTGTTTTCATAGTAATGTTACAGTTAAGATTACTAAAGATGTATTTTTATATGTATTCCATCAGGTCTTAGAAAACACATCGTAACAAAAATGACATTTTTGAGTGTCTCAAGGATTAAATTATGCGTCTCTAGTAGATTTGGGGTCGCTGAATCTGATACCGTTCTCAGAAATGTCCCTGCACGTCACAATTTTTAGCTACAGGTCACCAAATTTGTATGAAACACTGGTTTAATTAATGTTTACATGAAATATTAAGTATGATTCATCAAACTTTTTTGTGATCTAATCCAGCAAGCATGCAAAATAGGATTTAACAGATATAATTTGGTGGAAATTGCACGATTAAATTTAGATTAAATCGATTTTTTCAACTTGATTGCGGTCTCCATACAAAATTTTTCGTTTCTCTTATATGGCAAATTACAATACTTTTATAAATCACAAAAAAAAACTTTTGAGCATCGAAAGTGTTATGAACTTTGCTGATAAGTATTGTTAATCAAATGAAGTTTGGATTCTGCGGCAAATTGAGCAAATAAGTTGCATACAAGCTGGGAAACTTGCATGCAAGTTGGTCGATATAGTCAAAACAGCCAATATCTCAAAAACAAGACGTGCTACGATATTTTTCAGAATACCCAGGTAACCATAAGCCGTATATCGGGCCCAATCCACCATATACGGCTAATATAGTGCTATTTAACGGCTTATTGGCATTATATCAGCCGTAAATCAACATTTTGGCCCAATATACGGCTTATTGGTTACCTGGGTAGCAATGAATACAGCAACCCTAATTTAAGTAAAAAGCAGTATTTTGATGCTTGATTCAAAAACGTGTTCCGCAGTGTCATTGAAAGTGGAGCTGTTAAGATTGAGATTCGCTTCATTTGATATTTGAAATCTAACAGATCATGTCCCTTTTAGAATCAAAGTCAGCGTGATTAACAGGTTGGCTACTATGTTAACTTGAGTTCGGTTTCAAGAAGAGCCTTCTTTTCTCTTCAGAAGGGTTTCTAGAAAATCAGTAGTTTCACAAATAGCACTCATAAAAAAAAAAACTCTATCGATGGAATTATTTTAAACATTGTTCCACAAGTAATGTTTGGCAATCAAGTCACCAATGACAGAATATTAGATTGTGCCATAAACTTGTTATGCTTTCCCAGTCGGAATCTCTTACATCCGGAAAAAGTTGTAGTCAATGGGTTGAGGCGCTTTTGCGACCATGTAGGAAGTGGTACTCTGGGGAAACATTTGAAACGCGCGTATTGACCTGTGTCAGTTGTCGCCACCGTTCCGCGTCGTCGTACAACAGTCGTCATCATCATCATCGTCATCGTCAACGTCGCTATCGGTATCACAATGTAGCAATGGCAATGGTGACTCCCTGTATCTCTCACATGCAAATAGTACCACTCATTCCGGTTGATAGTTGTTTTCGTTAAATGACTATCGTTGTTGTCGCTGTGGACGTTGTCCTTTATTGAACGTTTTCCATTTTCAGAGAGCGTAGGGAAGCGGTGATAGTTCCTGACAATTGTCAGTTATTGCCGGTACTTGAAGTCAGTGGATAGCTGTAGCAGGTGTTGAAATGCAACATGCTCGTTGAATCGATACAAAAAGATTAAATGTGAAGTAGGAGTATGGGTTTTAATGGATATTTTTCACAAAAGCTCATTTATTTCCTACATTTAGGTATTCTGCGTTAGAGAATACTCTCATCCAAAATTAGTAAAACTAATTTAGGCTTCTATTATTTTGACATCATATTATGTTACAGCTCTTCACAATTTTCAATTGCAACAATACTTATTGTTTTGATAAACTTACATCAACTTATTCTATATTGTTCTGTTCGGATAAGCAACTGCGATCATTATTTTGATCTATTGTGGTATTTTCGGTATCATCAGTTTATAGTGATATAGATATTGACGGGAAAATCACACGCTTGATAGAGTCTTGCATCCTAGCAAAGACACTCCCGTGAATTCAGATTTTGTAGCTTCCTGTGACAATCATGAAAATGTATAGGTACACTCGATCTTGATGTCTCACTAACATTCCTTCCCTTCTTCGATGATTTTAAGGACGTGGTCTGCGCCGTTATAGAATTTGTAATGTTTGGAATCTCCAAAATTGTGCACTCTCAGCCTCCATGTGTTGGTTCCTTGTGCAATTTTGAGTGCTCTGTTCAATCACGGAGTGACAACTAGGTACGAGTTGTATGGTCACTTATGTTCATGTCCATGCTCTTATTTACTGATAGAGGGAAGCAATTTGATTACATGATATCTCGATATCTCTCCCTATGTCGATGATATTTTCGTTCCCTTCATTTTGCATACATTTTCATTCTCCATATCTCGATATCCTCCCTATCTCGATGTGAATTTTATTCCTGATTTTCTCTCCGTATGTCGATATGCCCATTATCAAAGGTTACTAGACTAAATTTTGGGGATTCAAAGCAATTTGCAAAAACGAAATGGCGTCTGTTTGTTTCTAATTTTCCTGGTAACGGAATAATTTTTAATTTAGTATTCATTTGTTCTCAATTATCCCAATCTCGATGGTCCCTTCGATGTCAAGATGTGAAGAATCGACTGTAATTTATAGCTTCGGTTGGATTTTGCCCAGTTTTAAAAAAGGTCCAAATTTTGCCAACTTAAAACATTTGTCTCCATCATCGCGAAGTTTCATATTTTGGGATTTCTTAATATTAGTTCTCACTTCTTCTAAATCAATTCTATGAAAATTGCCAATAACTTAGAATCGCTTCATTAGAAATTCGTAAAGCAACAGTGGCATTATCGAAATCATCTTCTTTGAAATGCATCTATAATATCTTCTTTGAAATGCATCTATATGCTTGTATGAAAATGCCTCATACCAAATGTCTTTATGTGAAATTAGTCTCGTGAGCTGTTTGGAATTTCTCAATGAAATCTCAAGACAAACTATTCCTTACATTAAAAGTCATAATTTTCGAGAACATTTCAAAGCCGTAGTTTGACGAGTCGACAACAATTCAGCCATTTCCACTCCATCATCTGTCCGATTCACCATCTCTGCTGAACCATGCACCCATCTGGGGGAGCCCAAAACGCTCCTCCACCACGGAACGGAAGGAAAGCTTTTATGACGCAGTCAAACCATTGCCAATTGACATCAACCATTTCAAGTGTACCCAGATGAGGAGAACAGGGCGGAAAAGTCTTCTCGTCTTGATTCGCGCTGATTCGCACTGAACGCATTTCACAGGTTAAATGGACTGTGCATGCTGGCAGAACCTACGTACACTACCCAACAAAAAAGTATGGAATCACATCTCCAAGTATTTCCACATTTGATTTCAATATTGCAACAATCTAAAAAAATGGAACCACCACAAGTTGCTCTTGAAGTGATTTCAACATTTTCGAGGGTTTTGCAATATTTAAATTGAGTGTTGCAATACTCGGATGATGCGATTCCTTCCTTTTGGCGGGTAGTGTACACCGACTAGAGGCGTGATATCGTTGCGTAGTCTTCAGTAGAGATGACGATAGCACGTTGTTAGCACACTACTGGGGTACAATTCGATTCGCTCTGTTGGTCGACTTAAAACTTCCGATAGGACGAAGGTGCGAGTGCTGTTTGTCAATTAGGAAGTAATTGCTTTACACGCACTTCTTTGCAATGGTTATGAGGTGCTGAAAACGGGGTTATCGCTTGTGGAATGGAACTGGAGACTATTGTATACTTTTTAATTGGGGTAGATTACGTTCTAATTTTGTTGATTACAACCTAAACGGTTGAAAAGCTTCGATTCCAGTCTAAGAACATGTGCCTTGCGGCTTATTTTGAAGGGCGTTATTTTATGTCACACGAAGTCAAATGAAGAGCAGTTATCCAGTAGCAAAGTTCAGTTGTTCCTTCTTAAATCCAGTGCCAGTAAACCACTGGCAGTAAATAACTCTTTTACGAGCACCGTTTTTCTTGAACAAATTATCTGATTCTTCTAGCTACTAATCCTTATTACAGAGCAAAAAAAAAAACGACGCCAAAACTCATGGTACCGAGTCCGTGTGGGATTGCCTTTTGCACAGTCAAACGCCAACAACAAAACAAGCTCGTAAAACTATCACCTCTAAGCAACCTCTTCTTCTGTGTCTGATGGTCTGACCGGACTAGTTAACGAGTGCGAAACGAGCAAGCGTTAATTACCTCATTTGGAGAATCCAGACGCGTTCGTTCGTTCGTTAGATATCACCCCCTTCCCGTGGCAGCCCAGGCCAGGTCTAGGCAGATTTACTTTTTTCCGTCGAACGCTACACAGTGGGAAAAAATGGACCCAAAACCGCAGCTTTTAGAAGTTGCTGGTATAAAACGATTCCTTATACCTATTTACGAGTTGAGAATCAAGAGGAATTGATTTGAAAAATAGGGTGTCTCAGAAAGTATGGGCACGACTACTGTCATATCAAGACTAGTGAAGATAAAAATCTAATTTTTACACATTTGATTACTGTACCCAACAAAAGTAGATAGCGGTTTTTGATGAACACTTTGTTTATTAATGTGTTGATTACGTAACATTTTTTTGAAGCATTTCTTATCAGTCTTGCGTCATTTTTGAGCGCCTTTTTTATAAAATTTGTTCTGTGTCAGAAAGTGCGTATAATAGCCGTGGTCGATTTGAAAATGATCAAAAAACAAATTTTTATATTTACGTACAAACATGAAAAAATCAAAAAATTAAGTTGCTTATCCAAGAGAATAGGTATTAACCTTTCGTAAATCAGAAATGTATTATTTTTAGGGATTGAATCCTGAGAAAATTGAGAGAATTTATTATATGCAGCACATTATAAGAGACTGTTTATCGTATACTGCTACAACTTAGCAGTGCTTGATAAAACCAATCTAAACAAGCTCCAAACCTGGGGGACACTATTGCTATCGGAAGTGCGGGGATTGTTTATCGTGCCAGTAAAGTAAAACACCTACCCCCCACGGTAAAGAAGCGAGAAAAATGGATTTTATCATCGCTCTCTCTTTGGGGCTCTCGTTCACTGCTTCCATTTATCCATCGATACATTGACGATCGTGACCCGCAACAGATGGGATGTTTTTCTTTGCTTGCAGCACGATCAAGCTGCATACTCAAATGAGAGCAAATTCTGCAATGCCTGATTATTTTTATTACTATTTAAAATACCAGAAGAGTTATAACTTCATAGTGTTGTCTTATGTAGACAGAAAAATGCGAATTGTTTCGAATTTTACCATTTTTTCAAGTGACAATACAAATAAAATTTCGAACAAAAAAATGTGTAAAAAATCCTTGATACGATGTTCTTGAACTAATCACGGCGAAAGATTTTGATAAAAACCAATTTTACTAGTAAGTTTTCAACAAAAAAAAAAAAAAAAAAAAAACAAAATGTAGGGTCTGTGCTGACCAGACTAGACTCAACCAGACTTAAATCAAATTTTTCAGTGGTAACAATTATTTTTTTGTAAAAAACTTACTTAGAGATCGGGGAGTCGTGAGTTCGATTCTCACTGAGAAGACGTGTAACTTTTTCGCAAATCTTCACATCAATTTGTCCATCTAATCCAATTTCAAATTATATGTAATGTTTAGCTTTTCGGTAGTTGTTAAACTTCCACTCGGCTGGTTAGCCGTAAACCACGATTCATAATTAAAAACAAGCAAAGAAAGTCTGTTTATCATAATTTATAAAATGGATAAATGGACGTTTATTTAGTACTATTTTTGTACGTTGTTAAGTTAACTGATGTTTCAATTTTTGTAAATGGCCAATTCTAAATAGAACCGTCTATGAGGAAGCAGAAGGTGAAAATGCATCAAAGCCAAACATCAGATTTTCGCTTCGTTTCATCTTTATCAGAAAAATCGTTTTTTTACGTCGTCGCCGATGTTCTCAATCAAGGATGAATTATCAACTTAATGAGCTCGTTTCATGCTTTTATTTTAGCTGTAGAATATATTATGGATTGTATTTTTATCATGACAACGGTGGAAACGTTATTGAAATGAATTGAGTTAACAACATAGACTCTTGTACATTAACATTAAAACCCCACACGGTGTGTTTCGTAGAACAAGTTTATTACAAAAAATAGGTAAGTCTGAAACTTCTCCACAATATAGTATAGGTTTCTCGCATTCATTTGCTGCTAAAACCAAAATAATCCGTCGGGGGGTCCAGAGTATTTTTTTTTGTTTGATTTCGAGAGACTTGCACATATGTTTGAATTTGTCTATCTATGTGTTTATGTACATTAGGGCGGTTCAAAATTAAAAAAAATGTTTGAGAATTCAATCTCACATATGTTCCTTACTATCCTTACTATAAAAATAGTCTTCTGTGAAATTCGCAGCTTTCTAGGTGGTGATTTAAGGTGGCCCAAAGACAATGTAGGTTTATATGGAAATTACTATGAAGAAATTTTGAGGTATGTTTCAAACACGCTTGTACTGTTATGTAAGTACAAACTTATTATCCCATTGTAAAAGCTCATTCTTCAAACCATAATAAAGAAATTTGCTGAAGAGAGAAATTCAATTCGACAGATAGCAGAAGAGATATTCATGAGTTTGTTTGCTATTATTTAGCTTAACCCCTCTACCGGCAGCTTCATTTTTTCAGCACAAAAATATATTTGAATCGCGATAACTTTATTGTTTCTCTATATTTTTCCACCATTTTTTTCACAACTTCTCAAAAAACTCTTCTACTTTTGGAATCTATGTCGGTATTGACCATTGGTCAACTGGTTTTAAAAATATTTCGGTGTTCCTTGGGGGACCGACACTTCCCATATAAAATTTCAATATGATGTTTTAAGAAGTTTTCAAGTTACGGCTAGAGTGGTACCAAAAACATAAAAGCTCATTGCTCAAAAACAGTTACACCGATTTGTTCAATTTCTTCACAATAGACTTGCATCAAAGTTTAGTTTTGAAAAGCGAATAACCGAATAAGAGAAAAAATCTGTAGCCAGAGATAATTACGAGAGTTATGGCTATGCGTCGGTCCCCCAAGGAATTTTAGAATATCTCCGAATATAGATGACCAATGCTCAAAACCGATACAGATTCTGAAAATTAGAGAGTTTTTTGAGAATTTGTGGATTTTTTTTTTTCAAAAATATTGAGAAACAAAAAAGTTACCGCGATTTGAATATTTTGAAAAAATGAAGGTAAAGGAGTTAATATGGGGTTATAGTACTGCAAACAAGTACAAAAATCCCAAACCCATTTTAACCTCATGATGATAGTTTCTGATCTTTTCATAAGCACTGTGCCATTGAGAAAATAACATAAAAAATATAAGATTTTAAACTTCTCAAATACCATCCAAATTAGCGTATTTTTCAGCACCATGGGGCAAGTATATTACATGCCTTATAACAAGGTTTATCACATGCGAAGCCCTCTACTAGTTAATTCGAATAACTGAAATTGTGTTGTTTGAAAGGCGGATAAGTCAATTTGGATCTAGGGGTCATGCACAAATTACGTCACGCTCCAAGAGGGGGAGGAGGTTAAGCCATGCGTGACAAGCCTTACAAAATTATCGGAGGACTCATACAGAAAGTGTGACAAAGGGGGGGGGGAGCGTGACATAATTTGTGTACCAACCCCTACGAGTAAAAAGAGAAATCTCGCATAATTTACGATCTCGTCCTAAGAGCCATAGGTTGTTATTACTGAGCAAACGAATGGATTTACACTTTATTTCATAATGCTACGACGAAGAGAAGATCCTCCTCTGTCTCCCAGCGGTGACATTTTTTTTATTTTGGTCCGTTTATCTGCTTAATAACAAAGAGCTACACACTCGGTTATCAATGGTTTTATGGGTGAATATACTTAGAAGCCAAACCTCGAATTTTAAAAGCACAAGTCTAGAGAAGCAGACAACCGGTAACTCACTGGTCACTTGCTGGTGGCGACTAATCAATAAAATGTTCAACGCAAAAGGATGTCAGGTTCTCCAGATACAAATCTACAAACAAGCTCTTGAAAATTCGAGGTTTGATATCGATGCATCTTCACCTATTAAAATATTTCCTAATAACTTCTTACATCATTATGACCAATTTAAGTACGATTTTCAAGGTTTTTCGTGGACAATAACTAAAATGATGTTTGAGACAGTTTTACAATTATGCGTATATCATATGTCATATATGCTTATTACAGCTCTTTTGAGCAAGAACAACTTTACCTTTTAAGTCAAGGTGTTCAAATGGTTTGATCTTGCAGTTTGTCCCGTATCTATGTTCAACGCAATGTGTGTCGGTACAAAAACACATATCCATGAATACTTCACACAAAATAAAAAAAAATGTTCTGGACCCCCCGACCGATTATTTTGATTTTGATCGCAAATGAAAGAGCAAAGTTGTTTTTAGTTCGAAATTTCGGACTTACCTATTTTTTTGTAATAAAGTTACTCCACAAAGACACCGTGCCCATTAGAGTGGTTCAAAAAATCGTTTTTGCTCCACACCACTCATTCGATTCTAGAAAAGTAGAAGATTTTAGAAGAATTAGTCTTTGCAATGTTATTTACAAGCCGTATGCGAAATGGGTTAAAAACCGACTAAAAGAATTCACGGGAGACCCAGGGCTTCATCAAGCAGCGTTTACTGAAGGGAGATCAACAGATGACCATATTTTCATTACGCGTAGAATAATGGAAGAGTACTGGAATGGAGGAGAGCAATTATATATTGCGTCTTTAGATATCAGAAAGGCGTTCGATAATGTCAAGTTAGAGAATATGAAAGAAGTACTATTAGAATTGAATGTTCCTACACATATTATTGATAGAGTTTTATTATGCCTAAATGAAGATAGAACTAGGGTAAAATGGCAAAACCAATGGTCAGAGGAAATTAATAGAGGAAAAGGAATTAAGCAAGGGTGTCCATTGTCCCCATTTTTATTCAATTTAGTTATGCAAAACATATTAAAAGCAGTGGTTGAAAAGGTTCCTGAACTAAAATTGATGGAAATAGAATTATTAGATCTACCTTTGATTTTAGTATTTGCAGATGACGTTCTCATAATTGCTAGGAGCCGAAAGGAGCTAGAAAAAATTGTGAAAGCCTTGGAAGAATGTTTACCAACAGTAGGTTTAGAAATCAATGAAGAAAAAAGTCATGTTATAATAAGAGCCCCCAATAAAATGGGAGATATTCCAAGTTCAATTTTGCTAAATAATAAATCATACAAAACGTGTAAAACTTTGAAATATCTAGGAATAACTTTGACTGAAAACTTGAATAGACCTGCTACAGTGAAACAAAGGTGTATTAATACTGCGAAAGCATCAAAAGTAGTTGTTGAATTTTGTAAACAATTTAAACCTTCTTGGACCATAGGCAAATTAATTTATAATACAGTGATCGCACCAGCAATATTGTATGGCACAAAAGTATCAACGCTTACAAAAAGGAGCAGAAAACAATTAGCAAAATATGAGAAAATAATCGTCAAGAGTATTTGGCATCATTGTACAAAAGAAAATGATAATAAATTGAATATCAGAAAAGAATTAAATGGTAAAACAATAAATAGAAAAATAAGAGTAGGGAGAATAAGTTATTATGGCCACATTAAAAGAAGACCACAAAATCATCCCTTGAAAATGGCATATAGATTCAAATTCAACAAGAAAAAAGAGGGCAGGCCAAGTTATACATGGAAAGATTCCTTGAAGCAGGATCTAGACAGATATAGAAACATAAGTAAAGAAGAATGGAAAACCCTTGCTAATGACAAACATAAATTGAAACAAAAAGCGGAAGAAATCTACAAACAGGAAGAAAGTGAAAATTCAGATGGTGAAGATAGTTAAAGCTAGAAAGAATAAAAGAGATGAATATTACAGTACAAAATACGCAATGGGATAACAAATGTTATAAAAAAAAAAACAAATCTAAGTACCTAACACTTATAAAATGATTTAGCCGGAAAAGGAATGACACATTGAGAAGATAATGTATGTGAACTATGAAATGATTCATATATTTAACAGTTTTTTCACTCACTATCCCATTAGTCAAATAATAATTTGAATTATTTATTTATTTATTTATTATTTATTATTTATTTATATATATATTAATCTATTTACTTTCTTATTTATTTACTTATTTATTATATATTTATTTATTAAATTATTTACAAGAACATCATTTACAGAAAATTCACGAAAAATAATTCAATCAACACATGCCCACATGGCACACTGTCACGCTTATTAGTTACGCTACTCCATGCTCTTCAAATTGAAACGGATCGTAATAGTGGTTTACCTATAATAGTGTATCCAGTGTATATACCATTTTTATGCGTAACGAATCGATCTGAAATACTCACAAGATATTAGAGCATTTAGACATTCAACAACTTATGAAAATGTTATTTTCAAATTAATTTTAAGAAATTATGAGATCATAATTAAACATTGTTTGTTACACATTATTATAATTTAATACTGATTGAATTGAAATTCGTTTTTTAGATGATGACGTAAGATAGACAGAATGAGAGGGTAAAGGGAAAAAATAGTGAGTGGATAAATAAATAAATATATATTAAAAGGAGGATGTTATAGAAAAACAAGTTCACATGGAGGAAGAAAAGGAAGGAATAATGTTACTAGAATGAAATAGTTGGTCAATAAAGTATCGACAAGTTAGGATTTACCGGTAAGAATCGATTTTTTTAGATACTCGTAAAGATCAATTTATAATCAATGAGAAAACAAATATAAGGATCAGATAGGAAATACAATAGGCTAGTTTTTAAGTGTATTTCACAGGTTGAATAAATGGTGATGCTGGCTCAAATTTTGACGCAAGGTACTGGTGGTCGGATTATTAAGGTAAGATATTGATTATTGATAAATTATATTGAATTGTTTAACATACTTAACATAGGGGGGTAGAGAGGGAGGGTATCAGACTAATTGCAGACTGGATGAGGGATTCGTGGAAACCAGGCCCAAGTCAAGGAGGTGATCGCTGCTATGGCCAAAATTCTTGGATTTTGAACATAATTGATGATGTCTTCCAACAGTCTGCAATTATTCGACGCACCCTATAGGCAATACCTTGTTACAAACCACCAGACGGAAATCTTAATATGTATAGCGAGTTGCTGAATCATATAATATGATCAGTCGGTTGGAAGGAGATTCTCTACCCCTGAAGTGGATTGCGCATAGGTCTAAGTACTTATGGGTCCACACTCCATTTTGGCCCTTCATACAACCGATTAGAGAGTATTTTATAGTCCAGCACCTTGATCTTGCTATTAAGAGGAACCGTACGACATGGCAAGTCCTGCACTGGTGGTGGCTTTATATCACATCACACATCACATCACATCACACCACTCATTCGATTCTAGATCAAATTCTGGGTGTCCTCCCAAAATTTGAGTTCATTTGGATGAAAATTGAGACTGCACAAGCCCTTTAAAGTTTATATGGGAATTACTATGAGAAAATTCATTCAATCGGTCATAGTGTTTGCCCATGTGCTCTTGGGGATTAGTGCTACTTTGATAATGTGAGATACATTCATCAGCTACAACTTTGCTGAAGACCGTTTTCAAATCGGACGCCTCAGTAATTAGTTATTGATTTATATCCAGTCACAAATTCTTCAGCAGTGTTCATTTAACTTCTGAACAGGCAACATTGCTGCACCTGGAGCGAAAGATAGCACGCACAAATCATGGCTACTATGTTTTACTGCATATATCCAGTGATGCCTGCAGAACAGCCTAATAATTATAGCCAAAGTTTCACAACTCATTCAAAAATCAATAACTAATTACTGGGGCGTCCGATTTAAAAACGGTCTTCGGCAAAGTTGTAGCTGACTATTGTATCTCACAGTATCTACGTAGTTCTAATCCCCAAGATCACATTGGCAAACACTATGACCGATTAAACGAGTTACTTGCTTTTCCTATATTAATTCCCATATAAACTTTAAAGGGCTTGTGCAGTCTCAGTTTTCATCTGAATGAGCTCAAATTTTGGGAGGACGCTCAGAATTTGATCTAGAATCGAATGAGCGGTGTGGAGCAAAACCGATTTTTTGAACCACTCTAGTGCCCATACCTTTCCTTTTTCCCGATTTTTATTATTATAAAAAATAACCTTTGAATGGCTCGACGCTAAAAGTGTCGATTTACCGTATGTTCACGTTGTCTTTATAGAGTACTAATATGTGTTTTTTGAACTGAGGTTGCATTAATTGCATCACTTTCCAAGGTGAATCCTGATCATGGAGCTATGATCCCTCCCCACTTACAAACTCCTTACCATGACAACCATGGAGATGCAGAGGTGATCTCGGTGTCTAGTAACAATGGCTGTCACACCAGCATTCCTTCCCTTCCCCGATGACCGTTAGGAAGCGGCCAGTGCCGTTATTGACTTTTAATGTTTGGAGTTCTCGAAAGTGTACAACGAGGATTAAAAGCTACACGGAAGCTATATCTCTTGGTTCGGAGTAGCACGTTGTTGTATAAAAACATCAAAACGGCCGCCAAACTTTAAACGAAAAGTATACCCTTTATTCGGGGATGGGACGTTTCACTAAATTTATGAGTGGACGTTTTGCATAACGGACGTTTGGCGTGAAAATGAATTATATGCCTTTTTGAAAATGCTACCTGTCATTTTATGAACTGATTTATACGAATCGTTCAATATGCAAAACGTCTATTATGCGAATTTCTAGTACACTCCAACCTCTTTTTACGACCGTTTTTTTACCGACGGTTCTTTTTCCGACCACTTTTTTACGACCGAAATTCAGATTAACGACCGTTTTTATAAATGATCATTATCTTAAAAACTATTCAAAATAGAGGATCATGATGTTCAGCAAAATTGTTCAGTAGTTCAAGGGCTAACATATGGTGGTCATTGAATTGCGGAATTCTGCCACTAGGCGGCGCTAGTGAGCATGAAACTTTTGCTTTGCGGATATCTCAGGATCCTGGCCACTTAGAAAGATGGCGTCTTCGGCAAAGTTGTTCAGTAGCTCAAGGACTATCATTATAAACGCTATGGGGTTCAAAATTTTGCCACCAGGCGGCACTAGTGAGCATGAAACTTTTGTTTTGCGGATATCTCAGGATCCTGGCCACTCAAAAATATGGCGCCTTCGGCAAAGTTGTTCAGTAGCTCAAGGACTATCATTATAAACGCTATGAGGTTCAAAATTTTGCCACCAGGCAGCGCTAGTGAGCATGAAAATTTTGTTTTGCGGATATCTCAGGATCCAGGCCACTTAGAAAGATGGCGTCTTCGGCAAAAATGTTCAGTAGCTCAAGGAATATCATTGTTAACGCTATGAGATTCAAAATTTTGCCACCAGGCGGCGCTAGTGAGCATGAAACTTTTGTTTTGCGGATATCTCAGGATCCTGGCCACTTAGAAAGATGGCGTCTTCGGCAAAGTTGTTCAGTAGCTCAAGGACTATCATTATAAGCGCTATGAGATTCAAAATTTTGCCACCAGGCGGCGCTAGTGAGCATGAAACTTTTGTTTTGCGGATATCTCAGGATCCTGGCCACTTAAAAATATGTTGCCTTCGGCAAAGTTGTTCAGTAGCTCAAGGACTATCATTATATACGCTATGAGGTTCAAAATTTTGCCACCAGGCAGCGCTAGTGAGCATGAAAATTTTGTTTTGCGGATATCTCAGGATCCTGGCCGCTTAGAAAGATGGCGTCTTCGGCAAAGTTGTTCAGTAGCTCAAGGACTATCATTATAAGTGCTATGAGGCTCAAAATTTTGCCACCAGCCGGCGCTAGTGAGCATGAAACTTTTGATTTGTGGATAGCTCAGGATCCTGACCGCTTAGATATATGGCGCCTTCGGCAAAGTTGTTCAGTAGCTCAAGGACTATCATTATATACGCTATGAGGTTCAAAATTTTGCCACTAGGCGGCGCTAGTGAGTATGAAACTTTTGATTTGTGGATAGCTCAGGATCCTGACCGCTTAGAAATATGGCGCCTTCGACAAAGTTGTTCAGTAGCTCAAGGACTATCATTATATACGCTATGAGATTCAAAATTTTGCCACCAGGCGGCGCTAGTGAGCATAGAACTTTTATTTTGTGGATAGCTCAGGATCCTGACCGCTTAGAGAGCTGGCGTCTTTCACAAAGTTGTTCAGTAGCTCAAGGACTATCATTATAAACGCTATGAGGTTCAAAATATTGCCACCAGGCGGCGCTAGTAAGCATGAAAATTTTGTTTTGCGGATATCTCAGGATCCTGGCTATTTAGAAAGATGGCGTCTTCGGCAAAGTTGTTCAGTAGCTCAAGCGCTATCATTATAAAAGTTATGAGATTCAAAATTTTGCTACCAGGCGGCGCTAGTGAGTAAGAATTTTTGTTTTCCGGATAGATTTGGATTACGACTATTCAAAAAGGTGGCGTCTTGGGCAAAGTTGTTCAGCAGCTCAAGGACTATCATTATAAAAGCTATAAGATTCAAAATTTTGCCACCAGGCGGCGCTAGTGAGCATGAAACTTTTGTTTTGCGGATATATTAGGATCCTGACTACATAGACATGGCGTCTTGGGCAAAGTTGAGCTACTCATCAAGTTTACCAAAGACTCCGTCTTTCTTAGTGGTCAGGATCCTGAGATATCCGCAAAACGAAAGTTTACAATTTATGGTAAACTTTGCAGTAAGATTTATTAGCGATTGCTTGATTTTTTTTTATTTTTTAAGATTTCTTCATTAGTATCATTCCAAACATTACATTCATTTCTTATATCTAGGTGTTCTGTGTTATTAGACAACATTATCATCCTAATTTGGTAAAATAAATTTAAGATTTTATTAACATTTTGTTAACAACATATTACATTTCATTTGCCGTAGCAGTTCAGATTTTTTACAGGTGAGTTGATTTCACCTGCTTATAAGAGAAAAAAAAAACGCTTTGAATATACTTAACCTAACTTAACCTAAACATATAACGCATTAATCGTGGCAATAGAAGATTGTAACGATTTTTGCCTGAAATTATTGATAATAAACCTTCGAGCTGTTTAGTAGAAAACCTATAAATAGATGGAAAAACCGAATTTAGTACTATACCATTTAATTCCACTAGAGTTTGTATCTAGACTTAGTCGAGTCTAGTACACGACACTGAAGACGGCCTTACAGTTGAGGTCGAAATTCGCGTATCTGTCAAAGGATACAAACTCTAGTGGAATTAAATAGTATAGTACTAGATTCGGTTTTTTCATCTACCTGAATTTATTAATTATTTTATTTGACATTTGTTCTAATGTTTCAACATTGGATTTTCTATGTAACTCATTGGCACTATACCAGGAAGGAAGCTTCAGAATCATTTTCAAAATTTTATTGCTTGATTTTCTGATTCCAGGCACCCATTACGGGCACCCGGTTTCTCCAGAAATAACATGTCCTGTCACGCGTGAACGGCAAATGTGAGTCCTTGTCATGATAGGAAAACTAATTCTTAGTGATGGATATCGCCATTGTAAAAACGTTCAAATCATGTGTAAAAGACTTTGCTATCGAACCAAAGTCAATCCTTCACAGAATCACAAGTTTTACACGTCATTTCACCTTGCAATTCGAGACGACAGATCCACGTTGAAAATAATTAGGATCAAACGTGTGGATTATTTTCAGTCTAGCGCTTGAGCTACTGAACAACTTTGCCGAAGGCGCCATCTTTTTAAGTGGCCAGGATCCTGAGATATCCGCAAAACAAAAGTTTCATGCTCACTAGCGCCGCCTGGTGGCAAAATTTTGAATCTCATAGCGTTTATAATGATAGTCCTTGAGCTACTGAACAACATTGCCGAAGACGCCATCTTTCTAAGTGGCCAGGATCCTGAGATATCCGCAAAACAAAAGTTTCATGCTCACTACTTAGCGCCGTCTGGTGGCAAAATTTTGAATCTCATAGCACTTATAATGATAGTCCTTGAGCTACTGAACAACTTTGCCGAAGACACCATCTCTCTAAGTGGCCAGGATCCTGAACTATCCGCAAAACAAAATTCTATGCTCACTAGCGTCGCCTGGTGGCAAAATCTCGAATCTCTTGGCTAGAATTATGATAGTTCTTGAGCTACTGAACAACTTTGCCGAAGACGCCATCTTTCTAAATGGCCAGGATCCTGAGATATTCGCAAAACCAAAGTTTTATGCTCATTAGCGCCGGCTGGTGGCAAAATTTTGAACCTCATAGCGTTTATAATGGTAGTCCTTGAGCTATTGAACAACTTTGCCGAAGACGCCATCTTTCTAAATGCCCAAGATCCTGAGATATCCGCAAAACAAAATTTTTATGCTCACTAGCGCCGCCTGGTGGCAAAATTTTGAACCTCATAGCGTTTATAATGATAGTCCTTGAGCTACTGAACCACTTTGCCGAAGGCGCCATCTTTCTACATGGCCTGGATCCTGAGATATCCGCTAATAAAAGTTTCATGCTCACTAGCGCCGCCTGGTGGCAAAATTTTGAACCTCATAGCGTTTATAATGATAGTCCTTGAGCTACTGAACAACTTTGCCGAAGACGCCATCTTTCTAAGTGGTCAGGATCCTGAGCAATCCGCAAAACAAAAGTTCTATGCTCACTAGCGCCGCCTGGTGGCAAAATTTTGAACCTCATAGCGTATATAATGATAGTCCTTGAGCTACTGAACAACTTTGCCGAAGACGCCATCTCTATAAGCGGTCAGGATCCTGAGATATCCGCAAAACAAAAATTCCATGCTCACTAGCGGCTGGTGGCAAAATTTTGAACCTCATAGCGTTTATAATGGTAGTCCTTGAGCTATTGAACAACTTTGCCGAAGACGCCATCTTTCTAAATGGCCAAGATCCTGAGATATCCGCAAAACAAAATTTTTATGCTCACTAGCGCCGCCTGGTGGCAAAATTTTGAACCTCATAGCGTATATAATGGTAGTCCTTGAGCTATTGAACAACTTTGTCGAAGGCGCCATCTTTCTAAGTGGTCAGGATCCTGAGATATCCGCAAAACAAAAGTTTCATACTCACTAGCGCCGCCTGGTGGCAAAATCTTGAACCTCATAGCAATTATTATGATAGTCCATGAGCTACTGAACAACTTTGCCGAAGACGCCATCTTTCTAAGTGGTCAGGATCCTGAGCTATCCGCAAAACAAAAATTATATGCTCACTAGCGCCGCCTGGTGGCAAAATTTTGAACCTCATAGCGTTTATAATGGTAGTCCTTGAGCTACTGAACAACTTTGCCGAAGACGCCATCTCTATAAGCGGTCAGGATCCTGAGATATCCGCAAAACAAAAATTCCATGCTCACTAGCACCGCCTGGTGGCAAAATTTTGAACCTCATAGCGTTTATAATGGTAGTCCTTGAGCTATTGAACAACTTTGCCGAAGACGCCATCTTTCTAAATGGCCAAGATCCTGAGATATCCGCAAAACAAAATTTTTATGCTCACTAGCGCCGCCTGGTGGCAAAATTTTGAATCTCATAGCTTTTATAATGATAGTCCTTGAGCTACTGAACAACTTTGCCGAAAACGCCATCTTTCTAAGTGGTCAGGATCCTGAGATATCCGCAAAACAATAGTTGCATGCACACTTGCCTGGTGGCGCAATTTCACTTAAGCAGTGTTGCCAGCTACGAAAAACAATTTGAACCCTTCATGAAAAACTGGATTATAGTTGAAGAGTATTGCTATGTTGCTAAGCATTATATTTGTCTGTTCCGCTCAAGTTTGATGGTTATGATCTTTTCTTTATTCTTCTTAAACAGTGTTGCCAGCCACATGATTATTATTGATTCGGCCGATTGTATGGCACGCAACACTTCCTTTGACTTTGGTGAACATTCGGTATCGTTATCTTTAATTTTTTTTGGTATTTGCAAATCACACCCCCATAAAATTGGCTCTTTTGATAACAATCGAGCAGTGTTGCCATCTTTTACCAAAATATGAAAACTTGAACGGCCATTTTGGAAAGTTCTCAACCCATGCTTCAACTTTGCCGAAGTTCTCGAATCAGTATTTCCGCATCTAGACGTTGCTTTTTTCAACAACATAATTATAACCCTGATTTTTTTTACGACCGATTTTTTTTACGACTCCCCGATAACGGTCGTAAAAAGAGGTTGGGGTGTATATGTGATGATAACGGCCTGGTTTTAGCAAGAACAATATGCATGCAAAACAAAATAAAATTTGATCTTCACAATAGGCTTTATTTTGTTCTGTTATGGCAACATAACTTTTGATAACAATTTTGGGACTTTAGTTTCAGCAAAAAAAAAATAAAGTTAATAGTGAGGATAAACAAAAAATCTTAGTGTGTCGACAAATGTTGCATTGAAGCGTGACATAATTTGTGTATGACCCCAAAGGGGAAGCAAACCTACGCTCATTACTAAGGTTCCAGAAAGAGTTAGTGTAGGCTTAATCAAATAAGAACAATTTCCGCAATGCCTGTTTATTGTTTAAAAAGCGAAAATGACAAATGGGGCTAAATTGGGAACTTCTCGAAGTATGCTCATTGAACGATTCCTCGTGATTTTCTATAAGAATTTTAATCAAGCGGAAAGCTACAGTTTCAGTTTCGTTTTGCCCACTATGCGATGGAAGACGATGGTGGTTTATAGTTGTGCCCAGTGCGGCACCTGGATGCACTGATTCACTTGGAGCTTCGTACTTTGGCCGAACGAACAACTGAGGTTGGCTGGGGACGAGAGAAACTTTCGATGTGCCTCATTATCATTTCCAGGCGAGACCAATTTGCCTGCCACAGTTGATTCCGAATAACAAATCATTGACAGCGCGATATGGGAAGGAAAGAGTATCTTCCTTTTTGTTCGCCTTGTTTTCCGTGATTACTTAAGTGGGTGGGTGCCCAGAGCCGGTGGAATGTTAGGGAAATTGTTGGAAATACTGAAATTCTCTGCTAGCATCACTGGGCTTAATCAAACGACTCTCGTTAACAGTTCGACGAGAAATTAGTCAATGCACGGCAGAGGTAATCGCCGCTGAAGAATCTAACCCAAGAGTGTCCCAATTTCAAACGCGGCATTCCAGCTGGCTTGATGTGATCAACTTTCGTGCAGTGTAAACTTCATGGCTCAGGTCGAAGTGAATCTTCTCTGTGGAAACTTACCTTCCAACATTCCACGCGTCATGAATCTGCCCGAAAGCTGACACGAAATCGGTTTAGTTCAAACAGCTTAAAAGCGGGCCATCCATCTGAAAAGCCAGCAGAGGTTGCAAAATCTAACCATCAGCATCCCGATCGGAAGAAAATAGCAAGCCTTTAACAATTATGTACTAGAATGAGCTCTAATACCTCCACTTATTATTGATTTGCTATTATATGGATAACTATGGAGACATTATGAAGACCATCCAATAACTATTCAATAAATCATTGCACCCTTAAAATATTTTACAAAACCTTGTAAGGCACTCAGTATTAAAATGCTTTAGTCTGTTTTTTTTCTGCAGGTGTACTGCAGAGTGCTTCGTGAGGCCCAAGCAGGACAGTTCGGTTTTGCGTCGTCCGATCGATTTTGCTCACAATTTCGCGCGTTTTCGTCGCCGGAGAATTTTTTTTCCTGTTTTGGAGCGTCTTGCTGGGTAGTGCTTCGTGAGACCCAAGCAGGACAGTTCGGTTTTGCGTCGTCCCTTAGATTTTGCTCACGATTTCGCGCGTTTTCGTCGCCGGAGATTTTTTTATTTTTTCCCTGTTTGGAGCGTCTTGCTGGGTAGTGCTTCGTGAGGCCCAAGCAGGACAGTTCGGTTTTGCGTCGTCCGATCGATTTTGCTCACGATTTCGCGCGTTTTCGTCGCCGGAGATTTTTTTTCCTGTTTTGGAGCGTCTTGCTGGGTAGTGCTTCGTGAGGCCCAAGCAGGACAGTTCGGTTTTGCGTCGTCCCTTAGATTTTGCTCACGATTTCGCGCGTTTTCGTCGCCGGAGATTTTTTTATTTTTTCCCTGTTTGGAGCGTCTTGCTGGGTAGTGCTTCGTGAGGCCCAAGCAGGACAGTTCGGTTTTGCGTCGTCCGATCGATTTTGCTCACGATTTCGCGCGTTTTCGTCGCCGGAGATTTTTTTTTTTCCTGTTTTGGAGCGTCTTGCTGGGTAGTGCTTCGTGAGGCCCAAGCAGGACAGTTCGGTTTTGCGTCGTCCGATCGATTTTGCTCACGATTTCGCGCGTTTTCGTCGCCGGAGATTTTTTTTTTTCCTGTTTTGGAGCGTCTTGCTGGGTAGTGCTTCGTGAGGCCCAAGCAGGACAGTTCGGTTTTGCGTCGTCCGATCGATTTTGCTCACGATTTCACGCGTTTTCGTCGCCGGAGATTTTTTTTTTCCTGTTTTGGAGCGTCTTGCTGGGTAGTGCTTCGTGAGGCCCAAGCAGGACAGTTCGGTTTTGCGTCGTCCCTTAGATTTTGCTCACGATTTCGCGCGTTTTCGTCACCGGAGAATTTTTTTTCCCTGTTTTGGAGCGTCTCGCTGGGTAGTGCTTCGTGAGGCCCAAGCAGGACAGTTCGGTTTTGCGTCGTCCGATCGATTTTGCTCACGATTTCGCGCGTTTTCGTCGCCGGAGATTTTTTTTTCCTGTTTTGGAGCGTCTTGCTGGGTAGTGCTTCGTGAGGCCCAAGCAGGACAGTTCGGTTTTGCGTCGTCCCTTAGATTTTGCTCACGATTTCGCGCGTTTTCGTCGCCGGAGATTTTTTTATTTTTTCCCTGTTTGGAGCGTCTTGCTGGGTAGTGCTTCGTGAGGCCCAAGCAGGACAGTTCGGTTTTGCGTCGTCCGATCGATTTTGCTCACGATTTCGCGCGTTTTCGTCGCCGGAGATTTTTTTTCATGTTTTGGAGCGTCTTGCTGGGTAGTGCTTCGTGAGGCCCAAGCAGGACAGTTCGGTTTTGCGTCGTCCGATCGATTTTGCTCACGATTTCACGCGTTTTCGTCGCCGGAGAATTTTTTTTTTCCTGTTTTGGAGCGTCTTGCTGGGTAGTGCTTCGTGAGACCCAAGCAGGACAGTTCGGTTTTGCGTCGTCCCTTAGATTTTGCTCACGATTTCGCGCGTTTTCGTCACCGGAGAATTTTTTTTCCCTGTTTTGGAGCGTCTCGCTGGGTAGTGCTTCGTGAGGCCCAAGCAGGACAGTTCGGTTTTGCGTCGTCCGATCGATTTTGCTCACGATTTCGCGCGTTTTCGTCGCCGGAGATTTTTTTTTCCTGTTTTGGAGCGTCTTGCTGGGTAGTGCTTCGTGAGGCCCAAGCAGGACAGTTCGGTTTTGCGTCGTCCCTTAGATTTTGCTCACGATTTCGCGCGTTTTCGTCGCCGGAGATTTTTTATTTTTTCCCTGTTTGGAGCGTCTTGCTGGGTAGTGCTTCGTGAGGCCCAAGCAGGACAGTTCGGTTTTGCGTCGTCCGATCGATTTTGCTCACGATTTCGCGCGTTTTCGTCGCCGGAGAATTTTTTTTTCCCTGTTTTGGAGCGTCTTGCTGGGTAGGTATTTGGGAAGGCCCAAGCAAGACGGTTTGTTTTCGGAACGCCAAGAAGTTTTGCTGTCAATGTCAGTTTTGTGTTCAGTCGAGAATGATGAGTTCGTTTCATGCTTATGATAACACATTTTTTCTTGAAAGCGTAACTTTTATGTAATATTAAAACAAACTTTGTATGGTTCGTCACTATAAGTGTCGGCATTATGCTATTTTCTTATACAATTTCAATATACATATATTTTTCTCTTTTTGACATTATTGAAAATTATCTGTTGAATTGTTCGACATTGTTAATGTTGACGTATTCGAGACAAAATGCACAGTAATACTCATATGTCATTTTCAAACAAACTATGTATGGTTCGTCACTACAAGTGTCGGCATTATTCCTGTTTCATATAATTTAAAATATATACATGTAATTTTCAGTTTTCGTCATTAATAAAAACGTCTTTTGAATTGTTCGACATTATAGATGTTGACGTATTTTTTAAAGTTTCCAAAAACCAAAAACTTCTCGAGACAAAAATACAAAACTAGCTTTAAATATAAGTCGTATTTTTCCCCCTTGTCCATGGATCGCATCACCGACCAGAGGTGACTCCCAGATCTTTTCCTCCCTCACTAATAAACACCCTTCCCGTGGTGATTGTGGAGATGCAGAGGTATTCTCGGTCTCTAGAAGCAACAATCATTACACCCTAACATTCCTTCCCCATCCCAACTGACTTTAAGGACTTGGCCGGCGCCGTTATTGATCAATAATATTAGATCTGCTAAAATTGCACTTCGAGAGTAAGCTGAAACTCCCATCCCTTATTCATTTGGATCGTAGTGCAATTCTTACCAGTTCCGATCAATCACGGAGTAGCAACCATTGACATGTACAGTCAGTCTATGCTATGCTGCTATGCTATGCTATGCTTTTTTTTTGCAGGTGTACTGCAAAGAAATTTCAGCTTATTTAACTCTAATACCATGATACGGTATTCGATTGCCATGTTTCTCTAATCGGGGTCGGAATGGGCGGGTGAGTGCTTAGCTACCACTGAGAAGGTGCATCCATCCAAAAGCGAAAACTTCCTACTTATATCACCGCCAGGTTCACCACTCGCCAAGCCATCCCATCGATATCTGGAGAAATCTTTCCGCAGAGTTTGGTCCTCTGAGAAGGTTCGTTTTTCTTTTTTTTTCTCTAGCAAGAGAAGGTGGTGAGAAAGATCTCCGGCAGAAGGGTGAAGCAACTTTTGCAATTTCGCTTTTTCCTGTAGTATAGCGAAACTAGTGTCGTTCTGGTCATCAGGGCAAACGACGCGAAATACAGCGCGCGATGCCGTAGCGCATAATTAACAGTGTAATTATCTTATGAAATATTTGTACTGATAATAAAACAAGCTAATTATGCTTGGAATATTGTGCACGTTGCCAACAAGTGCAACGTCGGATGAAGGTAGCAACGGTTGTGGAGTTTCGCCTGGGTGATTTTGTTAAAAAAGCTTCTACTCAACTAGGCGACAAATCACATTCGTTCCACGTAAAAGTTGATTAGTAATCGAGTATCTCCTTATTACATGGCATTGAACAGCATTTTTTCGATAAATTGACGTAAAAAAATGGACGCCCAAGACATTTTATATGGAGAATGTCAATGAACATCGGAATATCTTCAAAACCAGATCACCAATCATCAATATCGACATGGATTCTTAAATTAGAAGAGTTTTTTGAGAATTTGTGAAAAAATGGTGCATAACTACCGAGAAACAAATAAGTTATCGCGATTTGATTTTTTTCTTGTGGTAAAAAATGAAGCTGCCGGTAGAGGAATTAATACAGTATGGCCCATAAAAAATGCGAAAATTGTTTGAACGTGAATATAGCATCCACAAGCGTTATTTCCATTTTTTTTGATAGTGAATGCAATTTATGATTATTGTTGTATATTCTGACACAACTTCGCTATCCAGGACAATTTTTGTCATATTTTTCTTACTGTCCTAATTAATTTAATAAAGCAAATAAGTTCAAAGGGTTTTTCCGCCCAAAGCTAGAAACAACATCTGATTGTCGTATACTCTGGTGATAAATTTTTCAACTTCAAAAATCACACTTTATTGTTGAAAATTTTAGTTTGTTTGGTAGTTTGAGGGCATTTGCGTCTTATAGGTTTGATATGCCTCTATTTTTTGTTAAAGTTGAATAAAAAATAAATAAGGAGGCCTATAACAGATTTTTGAGGATTAAATTTGTTCCTTCGGGTAGAGACAACTTGTATTAATACTAGTTCATAGGTTTTGAGCAAAACGGAGCCACTTATCACACTTAAATGAAGGTTCAATCAAAGCTCTCCAAAGTGAGCAATTTTTTCGAAAATATGTTTAAGTCTCCAATTACCCATGTATGAACCAAATCTATCATTTGATATGGGCGTATGCTGGAGACAAGGCCTGTCAAGAATCTCACGCCATCGTTGATGTTTAAGAAGCTTTCATCACACAGATATTGAATTTGACGTCCACATGATAAAATTTGAAGGTATGCTTCCAATTCCTCTCTGGTAAGGTGAAAGTAACAGATAAACACCATGTCTGAAAAACTAAGCCTTAATAGATTGAACAATACAAGTAATGAATGATATTTACGTTTCATTCACATTTTCTATGTAAAAACTACCAATAAACATGATATGACGATTTTCGCATTTTTTTATGGGTTATAATGTACATTCCATTTTTTAATACAGCATAATTATCAATACAGCTTATTTCAGCTGAATAAATCGTTACTAAGCTATAATGTTATCTAGGAGCTTCTAACAGTCATAATTTGATGTATTCAGGAAAATTCACAATAAATTTGATCAGAAATTTTCCTCAAACAAATTAAATTGTAATTAACCTAAAACCAGCAAATCTCGTTAATTTTAAAGGACATTTGTAAAGATGACGCAATTTGCGTTATTATCCGCGAGATAATATATGGCTCGAACTTTTGCCTCGCAGATTTGAACTTTTGCTCTACTATGGACCAAAAATGGTTTCCAAACATTTATGCAAAACTATTACGTCTTAGTGTATCCTTACGATCTTTACATAACAATCGAATACCATTTTATTTCCGTTTTGTTTCATTGCCATGGAAGACAGATCGAAAATTACAATATTTTCATTAAGGTGAAGATGAATCGAAGCCAAACCTAAACTTTTCAAAAGCACGGATCTGGGAAACCAAACATCCGTTTAAGCTGAAAACTTAATCGATTGGTCACTCGCTGGTGTTGACCAATCGATTAAGTTTTCATCTCAAACGGGTGTTCGGTTCTCCAGATTTGTGCTCTTGAAAATTTAAGGTTTGGCTTCGAATCATCTTCACCTTAAAAACAAGTTGTCATATGGTAGAGTAATGTAAGTTTTCAAAATCTCAATCGATTTTTTAATACTTGGAGTGAAAGTCTTATACTGGAAAAGTATTCCAGCTACCATGGTACAGTGCCCGTTCGATTTTGGCGCATTCAATTTTTGGCACGGATCGATTTTGGCGACTTTACCGTTCTATTTTGGAACGATCCGATTTTGACAACACGTAAATAAATATTCAAAAAATGGACCATGGGTCTGTCAATCTCAAGATCTCTGTGGGTCTTTTTGAAGCTAACCATGTTCAAAATTATTAAATTTAGTGGTCAATATTACGGTGATAGAAGTTTTAATAAAAATATCCGTTGGATTTTGGCACGGTTCGATTGAGGCAATATGAAAATATTTGGCATGTTGCCAAAATCGAACGGGTACTGTATTTTTAAAATTTGTTTTTCATTAAGCCAAAAAAGCTTTTCTTTCTCTCGAATGTTTGCCTCATTTAATTTAAATGTTTTTTTCGCTCAACGACGATATCGGATTTTCAGGCTTTTTCATAATTTATGACTTTTTAAAGTGACTTAGTTCTCAGGACCCAATTAAGACATTTTATTGTCAAAATTATTACTTTTCAATAAGATACATAAAAAAATTTGACCACAGAGTTATAAAATTTTCATATCAAGATCCTCGTTGACATTGTCATCTCACGATTCTAGGACGAACGAAAAGTTTTGACGGATTTCACGCCAACTCGACAAAGGGATTGGCAGCACCCCTTCAGAATTCAATGAAACTTTTTGGGTGTGAAGACTATGTGAAACTAAGATACTTTACATACTTTGTTTTTTCAAAATCTAGATAAACATTTGGAAAGGGTCAATGTTTTTTTTACTTTTTTTATAAGCCCGTATAACTCGAAAACGGTAAGACCTACAAAAAAGTGTTTTATGGGGGACTGTCGTGAAATTTCCTGACGTTTTAGAGAAAAATATTGAAAAAATAAAAACACATTTTCTACACTGAAAAAAATCATGATTCAAAACTTAAGAGCCGCGTGAGTGTATAGAAAGATAGGTATTTAACTTATAATTGTCGTTCTACCTATGCATATAACTATTTAAGCTTGAAGTCAATAAAACTCTTTTCATTTTATCTAAGTCATTTGTGAAAAGAAGTTAAAGATGGATCAACAAGATTTATCGCGCATTAAAATTTCGAGATGTTGCGCCGGTATAAACAATCCTAAGTGCAAGCGTAGCCAGTTGCGAAACTTGTCACCAACAATGATCGAACACATACGTGCTATGGGATATACATAGTCATCAGCTTGATGAAACTATGCATATTTGTGAGTCATGTCGCTTAGTGATCAGGCTCCACAGAAGTCCGCCTAAGAAAAAACGACGTTCGGGTGGAGGCGAAGTGAATCAAAATCCACAAGCACCAACAAGCGGTCAGGCCTCCAATGAAATGCTAGGTAAGATAAATTTACTTTGCAGCACATTAAACGACAATGATTGTTTACATAGAACCCATATCAATATATTAATTCGACATTATTGTATATTTCAGAAGCAGTCCCGTCCTGTTCATTTTTGCCATCCGTCCCATCAGCGGATGAATTACTAGGCCCCTACAACGTGGAAAAATTCAACAGTATTATTGAAACTTTGAATTTATCCCAAATCTCATCAAGAACATGAGGAGCTTGGACTATCAAATTAAAAAGTTAGTAGAGATCACCAAAGCTGTACGTCATGACATACTAGGCATGGATGCAATGTACGTCGACAAGGTGGAAGTATTCGAGGAAATCATCAATCAGTTGATATTAGTAGGCCTATGCCAGGAGCCAATGACTTCGTTTCTGAGTACCGAAATGGTAGTAAAGAACAAGTTCAAAAGCGTCTATTGATGATGTCTCTTAAAGAGGCGTACATGATTTTTGAAGAAAGATGCCAAAATGTAGAAATTGGTTTTACTTTGTTTACTATGTTGAGGCCTGAACTTTGTAGGCTTCTCGATAGCACAGGAATTCACAATGTATGTGTGTGCACATACCACGAAAATGTTAAATTAATGCTTAACAGTTTAGGAATTGTCTCTCAGGCAGAAATTTGTGAAAAACTGTTATGCGATGTTTTAGTAAGAACGACTGATTGTTTTTTTTTTCGAGAATGTTAAAAGTGTAATTCCAAAGAAAATATTACAGGGGAACTAATCTCGCTTTTAGAGGAAAGCGACAAAGAAGATGTAGTTCTTCAGCAATGGCTCACCACCGATCGCTGTAATTTAGAAACTAAAAATAAAAAATAAAAAATAAAAATAAAAAATTTTGCCAGCTTATGTAATTTCAAGAAAATATATGGATTGGAAGCAGAGTGGCACTTTTTTGCCACATCCCACGGCAAAGGCCCCTGTGACGCTATTGGTGGCACTCTCAAGCGAATGGCAAAAAGAGCAAGTCTTGCAAAAGACTATGGAAACACAATCGCAACTCCGCGAGAACTATTCGACTGGGCAGTGAAACAAACTGATACACGTATCACCAAATTAAATTTCTGTTATATATCTAATGAACAGTATGTTAAAATGTCAGAGGAATTAATGGAATTGTTTGATAATTTTAAAACTGTCCCTGGTACCCAAAAATATCATTGTTTTATGCCTATTAGTGATACACAAATTGCAGCCAAACGGTATACCGATTCAGAGGATGAACCAAAAATATTCAATTTATTCAGTAAAGCCCAAAAATAATGTAAATATTCATGTGCAGATACTACGTTTTAGGATATATAGCAATAATAAAAATAATGATGCATGATAAAAAAAAAACCACGGCTTTTTTTTATAAGCATAATATTGACCCTTTCCAGACACCTGTTAAGATTGGCTTTGACCAAATAAGAAATAAAATATTATTGTGATATCTTTCCAACCATTAAAAACCCATCGGATTGTTAGACGGAGTTCATTTTCTCATAAGCGGTTTGGTGCGAGATCAATTGTATTTAATTAAAAAAAACTCTGTATAATTCCGTTTTATTTCTTTTAACTACTCCCAATAAAACAAATATAATCTATTTTGTGATTTAAACTCATTTATCACTTCAGCATACTAGACTATTTAAAGCGAAATAAAAAAAATCAAAAAAAAAAAAATTTGGACTTAAAAAATTCGTTGTTAGAAAAACTTTTTTCCCTAAAATATGCCCAATTTGCAATGTATGGACGACTTTTAGTAAATTTATTTACAAAACTTTTTGCTTAAAGATGATCAAAATCTGAAATGGCCGGTTTTTTTAAATCGACTTTAAAATTTTGAATCATTGTTTTTTCGGTGTAGAAAATGTTTTTTTATTTTTTCAATATATTTTTCTAAAATTTCAGGAAATTTCACGACAGTCCCCCATAAAACACTTTTTTGTAGGCCTTACCGTTTTCGAGTTATACTGGTTTATAAAAAAAAAGAAAAAAAAAATTTGACCCTTTTAAAATGTTAGTCTAGATTGATTTTGAAAATACAAAATATGCAAAGTATCTTAGTTTCACATACTTTTGACATCCAGAAAGTTTCATTGAATTCTGAAGGGGTGCTGCCAATCGCGTGTCGAGTTGGCGTGAAATCCGTCTTTTAGAACGTCGTGAATTATTATGATGTCAAGTTTTACTTCTCTTTTTCAACAAAATCAATATAATGGAATTCGTTAAAGCTTCGTAGTATTGTAAATATCAAATTTCTTTTGCAAAGATTTTTTGCGTCACGAATGGTATCGATGTATGCTTTGTATGCATCCCAGTCGGCTGTAAAACAGCTGAAAGTAGAACTGATCAGATTGAGAATCGTTTCATAGAATTTTGAATGGTAAATAACAGCGACGTGATCGGAATCAACGTTTGGCAGTTTTTTGCTACAATTTGCTGCAATAGTGTACAAAATAAAATTATCTTTATTACAAAAGCTATATTTTGTATATCCGTTCAAAATGATTACAAACGTATTTTCTTTTTTTTCATTCTAGGTAAGTTCGTCTCACCGAAGCTACATTGAGTATCTGCAAAAGGTAAAAATCTGAGGACATTTCCTATTGAACTTCAACGGGGGCACCATTTATATTTTTTATATTATTCCTTAACTTAAAAATCATAATGCTTGTAATTTTCAGTAAAATGTTGCACTTCAAAATCTAAGTTTTTTGAAACATGTTTAAATTTTCGAAAAATAGCTAGAGTAACTAAATGCACATATTTGGAGCATCAAAATAAACTGAAATTTCAACGACAAATCGCTTATTTTTCGATCGAATACATTTTAAATTTACACGATCATGTAACATTCTAGCATCTTTAGTTGGGAATTAAACGTGATGCTGTAACAATAGATGAATTTGGTTTACTTTTACGGTTTCTGGCACACCGTGTTTACTATCTTCTTCTGTTTACGCTAAATTGAAATTTAAATACTTGTTTTTAATTATGAATCGTGGTTTACGGCCAACCAGCCGAGTGGAAGTTTAACAACAACCGAAAAGCTAAACATTACATATAATTTGCAATTGGATTAGATGGACAAATTGATGTGAAGATTTGCGAAATAGTTACACGTCTTCTCAGTGAGAATCGAACTCACGACTCCCTAGAGGTCACGGATTTTTTTTTTTTTTTATTTTAAATATTTTACCGTTTTGATTCATATTACGGACACTTAAGGCCTTAGTGAAGTATAACTCAGCATAGAGCATACAAAATTAATGTTTCTGTAGGATTTCTCAGCGTTATCGAGCGTCGGAAACACTTAACTTTCGAATGGTAGGTAAAGAATACGCCTCCACAACTTGAATAATTTTAAATAAGGTACAGTGGGGTAAGTGGATCATTTGTCCATATTAAGCATAAATACTTGAGGTTATATTCTTACGTCCACACTAATACTATTGCAAAACTGGTAATACACGTACACTAAAACAAATAAACTTATTAGCTACAAAAATCAAATAATTTCAAAATTGTTTTCCATCATTCAAAAATCCATTGCAGCACTGTCTAAAATCGAATACAATTAGTTTTTGCAACACATGGTGAGCATTTCAGTTCTAATTGAGTGAATCACAATGAAAAATATGTGATTTTTAAAAATAAATACTGATATATTGGACATGGTACACTTCCCCCTACTTTTTAATGAGATGGGGTAAGTGGATCAAGCATTGTTATCGCATATTATCAGACTGCTAATGCGAAGTTGAATTAGTTTGATTATCCTCAAATGTTGTTTTCCTTCAACTTTTTTTCATTCCTAGCTTAAATTTGTTTAAGAAATTTTAAGAAAATTTGAATTAATCCACCTAAAAGTATTTTGAATCTTTCATTCTGGTATGAAAAATATGAAAGAATAAATAATGCAAAATTCAAACAAAACTTTTCGTGGATTATCTGAGCTGAATTGTGAAAGAGCAACATAAACAAATTTTCCAATTCAAAGCATATTATAGTACCTTATTTGACGATATAAATTGTTCTAGGCAGATGGTACAATTATATTCATGAATGGAATAAAAAGATTTCAGTTTGTTAAACAAAAGTAAGTGTAACTAATATTTTTAAACTACGAAAACATCATTAGGAATAATCCAACAATACTTCTGTATACCTTATGAGAATAAAACAGATGGATTTTCTCCAAATTATTCTAGTTACAATATTTCTTTTAGTGTGAATTAATGTATAAATGTTTTTCATAATATTTTGATAAAATAAAGATACTTTTTAATTTCACAAGTATCAAAATGTAATATAACTAGCACTAATAACAAGAACGAGAGTAATATCATTCTTACTATACATAATTACACCTCATTTGTTTTGAGAATAGACTTTTTTTATTGGTGATCCACTTACCCCACCATGGTGGGGCAAGTGGATCATTTGGCGTAAATTTTCAAGTCCTTCATACTTAATACATAACAATCAGAAAAATCAAAATAATTGACGATTTGCAGTACATTAGTCCGTTATTTGTCATCCACAGAAAAAAGTTTGAATTACATTATTAACGTTAGCTGTACATAACAATGAAGTTGACTATTGATTTTTCTGTATCCACTTACCCCACGGTACTTTAAATTGAAATGTGTGGCCTTTTCATGCTTCTCATTCCGGACGCTTCCTCACTTTTGCCTCATATTCCGGACTCTTTGATTCGAATTCCGGACAGCTTATGGAACTCAATAATGGAAAAATCAAACCATCAGTTGAAGTCGTCAAGCCACTATAAAGATGTCTAAGGCAGTCTTAAAATTTGCATAGATTTCTATGGAAAAACCTTATTAAAACGAGCTTCGAAAGTGAGAACTTTTGAACAGCAAAACATGAAACATTTCGTTTGAAATGTTTCCCATACAAAGTAGAGTGTCCGGAATTTGAAGCTGTCCGTAACATGATTCAAAACGGTATTTTTGTATGATTTGTAACGCACAGAATTGTTTGATTTATCTGTTTTCTTTATTCACTCATTGCAATTGAAGAGCCAGATGGTGTTTTTGGGGATTTCGTGATTTTTGCAAATTTCGCGGATTTTACGAATTTGGCGAGACCTTGCGCTGTATGTTGAACACCAAATCCAGCAGGACAATCCCTGTATGATCTTCGAACCTGTCGTTTTGTCTTCCTCAGTGGCTTGATCAGTGCCAATTTCATCTCATGTAGTTGTGATAATAGTTTCGTGGTTAGGACTCCACGTACATCGCCAGACACGTTGATTCTTACAAACTGCTGGTATTTCCGGTTAGTAGGGCCTTGAGAGGTCCTGATACTCATACCATCTAAAAAAACCGTCAGAACTTTCAGCTGCTCGCCAAGATCGTTGATGATGTTGAAAATGACGAAGAAGGAAAACAATTTCATGTTCTGTTGGTGGAAAAGGCATATACCGCGCTTCTGTTTCTGTTTTAATGAGAAAATATATGAGTTAGTGAAAAAAGGGTGGATGAGTAAGTTAGAAAGTTTATAAAATGAAATAAATTGCTTTACAGTCGCCTCTCCACATCACAATATCGAAGGGACCATCGAGATAGGGAGAGATCGAGATAAAGAACATTAATTAAATGAACACTAGATTGAAAATCACTCCGTTACTAGAAAAATAATAAATAAACAAGCTTCATTGCGAGTTTCCAAATTGTTCTGAATCGTTTAAATCACGGTAAAAAGAAGCAAGGTATTATACTCCGAGAAATGACATTTAGCAGTGACGTAATTCCTATCGCAAACTTGAACGAGTGCAAAAGAAAGCAAGGCCTGCTCTCCTTTACTATCCTCAAGGCCTCATGCTTGACGATAGGAATGACGACACATGTTTTGATGGAAAATCGTTGTTTACACGTGGGAATAGCCTACCTTGTTGTGTCTACCGTGGTTTAAATCTGGTCTAGTAAGCTTAGATAATGTTCATATCGACATACGGAGCGAAAATTGGGAACAAAAGATCAACAGGAACATATCGAGATATGGAGATATCGAGATAAGGAGGTTATCGAGATAAGGAGAGAGAAATCGTATGCAGAATGAAGGGACCGAAGCAATCATCGACATAGGGAGGGATATCGAGATATAGAACATCGAGATGTGGAGAGTCGACTGTATCTACTCTTCCAGCTGTAGGCTTGATAGAAACTCATCTGCGAATTCAAGATTATTCTGCGGAGTAAATATTTACTCAAAATTCAAGACACAAATTTTAACACGTTTTGACATTTACCGCCAATATAATGCCCATTTTCTCTGGGGAACAGGGTACCCAAAACAATCTGGCATATTATCAAGTCATCCAAAACGTTTGATTTACCCTTCTTTAGCCTTGATTTGGGAATTTATGAACTTTGATATTGGCAGCTACGTTCAGAACCACTAATTAAGTGACCATTTCCCCCAGGGAATCTCGTATGCGGAATAATTTGAACCAGCCTTAGACTTGATTTGCAAATTCATGAAGATTGATATGTCGCAAGTCATTTATCAGATTCGCCAATATAATGGCCACTTCCACCAGTGAACCGGTATTCGGAACAAAACAGCATGTGGCCAATTCTTCCAAAAACACTTGAACTTTTTTATTAAGACTTGGTTCTGGTTTGAAGTTGATTTGCCGCAAACCATGGACTCGAAATTGAAGTGGTAAATTGAAGTATACTTATTCTTCAAGTGGGGTTTCCTCAGTACTCCCCGTAATAAATTTGAAATCACGGTAAATTTCGAATCGACGACTCTGGTTCCAAAAACTAAAAGAACTTTGTGATCGACCCTAAAAATTCAACTAAAATTCGAAGAAAAATGGATGAGAAATAATATTTTGATATTGACAATTTCAATCAAATTTGACGTCACGTACGCACGAATGATGAATGCACCTCGATAATACAAATATACACAAAATAGGTTGTGTTCCACATGAGATATAAAGCCAACGTAAGAAGATATTCAAAACGATTTTTCCCAACAACAGCCAATTAAAAACTGCGTACTGAATATTTCGTTCGAGATGAGGTCTGCGAATTGTATAGTATGACAGTTATGCGTAGAAGTACAGTAGTGGGACAGTTATCCGTAGAAATTTAACAATGGGATAAATTGACTTGGCTTGCTGTTCATTGAGTTTCCGAACAAAGTAAATTTTTGGCAAGTGTTTTCTAAAACTATTAGTGACAAAAAATAACATGGGACTATTATGCATATAATGGCAGATTAGTGCCGTGACCTGTATTAACGCACCATTCCTTCCCCGCTCAAATATTTTATTCTGAATATTTTGCAAAAAAAAATGTCTCTAAAGCGCATATTCCTTCCGAGTTAAGTTAACTTTACCTAGAGAAAAAAGGCCATAGATTCTTCAAGAAAGATTTTCATCGGACTTCTGGTTCAATTCTCAATCGACTCATCCAAGTGATTACAGTGACTTTTAAACTATACAGGCATAGGATATCTGTTGAATCATCGTATGATCTTCTACAGATTTCCATAAACAATGTTTTCAAGATCATTAAATTCTAGGGGTCCGCGAGATGTTTGTATAACCTTAAAGGGGGTCACAGCTTCAAAAAGGTTTAAAGCTTTAAATGTATCTGAGAAGTATAAAGCTAATATATGTGAAAATTTTATTTTTTTCACAAAGTCTTACTGTTGGCTTTTCGGTGTGCCAATAAAAATGTTTATTTAAACTTGTTTAGTACGGTTTAACGTAAATGTATGGAAAACATTTTGATTCAAATGCCAAACACTATGTTCATTTTGTCCCATATTCCGAACATTTCAAATTCCGATCAGCGTGAATAGATCGTATTCAAATGAATAATTTGCGAATAAATTTATCTAAGCTAGTTTTCTGACCTCAAATAAGGGAATCATAACTATTCCCGAAGTATAAAATATGTTGGAAGACGTTAAATTGAATTATAATTTACTTTATATCTCAGCGAAAAATTTCAACCGATTCACCATACAAAAACCGAGTGTTCGGAACAGGTGGCCGAGGGGACCATGAACAGTTTTATTGTTTGAAAGATTCGAAATATTTCTCATTTCTTAAAATATAATTAAAACTACAGTTTTACTTGCAGGATGGTAGAACCACGTCATCCTGCAGGACTTTAAACATGCAAAAAAGTGTGAACCTGTGTCATTAGGGACTATCTTGAGAATGGGATTCGATCCCAGGTCCTCGGCGTGGGAGACGTGTGTTATAACCACTACACCCGGGGTTGATGATGTTTTCTGTTTTTTCGAATTTGATGATGACACGTTCAAAGAATCATATTCGTTTCTTTAGCTCTTTACTTCACTAACTTTGGTTGGAATTCAATTCCGGTTGAGCCCCCAGATTTAACGTTACGCTTACACCGTTAAAACTAAAAATTTATTTATTGCATCTTCATAATGAATTTTATTTCAACAATTGAGTGATAACAAAATATACGACCGATAAAGACACGGTTAAAACCGAAATTGTCTGCCTTTGATATCTGTTATTGTTGATTTGAGTTCATCGTTCGGTACTCGGGTCCTTTACACTAAGTAATTGAATCAAATGCTAATCGCACCATCAGCTGTTAATCTCAACGATTATGCAGTTTTCAAATTAAAGTATCCTATGGCCGTTAAACGCCATCCCGTCTGCATCCGATGCTGAACTTCAATCGGAATCAAATGACGTCGGAAGAAGTTATCTGGCAGAATTAGGCCGTCATGCGGTGGAGCTTCTCCTCATAATCACCATCATCATCAACTTTTGTTTGCACTAAACCCTCGCACGCACGCATGCATGCTTCCTAGCCCCACATCATCACGGACTGGGTTGATTCGATTCTACGGAAAAGCTACGTGAAAACAGTGTAGCGTAAGGTGGGGCAAAAGTTTCAATTTTAGATGCCTGGCTCGATTCAAAGTGAATGTTATGAATGGCATAGTGGTGCAAGTTCTTATGGCAGATACATGCTCGATACATACACTATCAGATTTTTCCGCCAAAATTTCGCAAGTGCTCTTCAAAGAATATATGATAACGGTTCCAATGACCCATTGATTTGAAATTTTGGTCGTTCCAATGTCGAGAAAATCAGCCATGTATTTTCAGTATTTTTTACGAAAAATGTCACAACTTTAACTCAAGAGCGGTCAGCCGTCGCCAGCACCGCCTCGCTCGAGCTGTGTATGAAAAGCGAGCTCTTTTTAGAATGCGTGTACTCAGTACACGCATGCGACCGGTCTTGGGTTAAGTAAAAATGTAGTACACAAAATTGAAAAACAAAATGTTTTTGTCAAAACACCTACGAATTATATAAGATTAACTCATTGCCTTTTGAATGCACTTCTTCTCCTTCTTGGCATTACGTCCTCACTCGGACAGAGCCTGTTTCTCACCTTAGTTTTCTTATAAGCACTTCCACAGTTATTTACTGAGAGCTTTCTTTGCCAACGTTGTCATTTTCGCATTCGTATATCGTGTGGCAGGTACGATGACACTCTATGCCCAGGGAAGTCAAGGAAATTTCCATTACGAAAAGATCCTGGACCGATCAAGAATTGAAATAGTTCAAATTCCTTATAAAAATCGCAAATACATAGAGTAAGATGGGGCAAAAGTTCGACCTTAGTGGTATAATCAAAGTTTCCAAGAAAACAATAACAGTTGAAACAAAACAAATACCATACAGTGAACCTCAATATATTGGCTATAATTTTGCTGAACAAACTTGTGTCAAAATATTTACCCATTTTAAGTTATAACAATTTCAAAATTGATTGTTTTAAACGAACTTCTGCCCACCGGTGAGGCAAGAGTTCGAATCTAGTGTGGGGCAAAAGTTCGCTGGCTAAAACACAAAATATGGATACTTTTATGACAGGCATACTTTACACCAGCCGTAAACTTAAGTTTGCCGAAAAATACACACTAAATTTTCATCAAAAAATTACCCAAACCAGGGTTAATTGTAATATACTCAAAAATAGCAGTTTTTTGCAAAACTAAGTGGAAATGTAACATTTTGGTGACATTTTTCGCACGATCAGGCAAATTTGTTTTGATTTGAAGACAGTATGTGGATTTTAGGCAATTTGCAAATTTTTCGGTGAGTTTATACATGAGTCGAACTTTTGCCCTGCTGACTCGAACTTTTGCCCCACTATGGGCTAAAATTTGTTTCCAAACATTTATGCAAAAACTAATACACCTCAAAGCATCCTTATGATAGGCTTAGAAACACCCTTACATAAAATGTTGAAAAAGATTTTATCTTCAATTGATTCCATGCAACGAAAGTTTGACCAAAAATTACACTATTATCGTCGAAAAACAAAAAATAGACATAACTTTTATAAATCTCAATCGATTTTTATGATATTCGGAGTGAAAGTCTCTTTCTTGAATAGCATTCGAGCCACCATGAGATTTATAAGTTTTGTTTTTAATTGAGCTAGAAATCTTAAAAAGAAACTCTTGCCCCACTCGAACTTTTGCCCCACTTTACTCTACTCTAGATAATTGAGTCTCAAATTTCAGATAATCGAGTCCGACCTGCATTGATTATTCCTCAAAAGTGGAACTTTTGCCCCAGCTTACTCTACAAAACTTTGTCGAGCAGTGTTGGAGAGTCCTGTCATTTCTATCCTCGTGGGTCGTTACCTCCCCTTCGCATCGGTCAGTCAGTAGTATGCCAGCCAGGTGGGCCTAACGAAGGTACAGGGCGGCTGTCGGCTCTTTGATGATACAACTTGGTCATGTGATTATACACGGTTTTGCTGGCTAGGATCCTGGCCCAGGTATTCCACTGGCAACACTACAACAGTGTTACAGTATGAGAATTTAATTAAAATTTAATTGAATAAAACTCACCTAGGTACGAAGAATATTAATTAGGCTATTAATTGTGCACCGAGGAGAGCCGCAAAAACTCGATGGATGGCATGGCGATGAGATGTGTAGAGTCACGAAATAGCGCAGCACAAAATTGTGCACCGGGAGGAATCTAGGAGAAGGCCAATCTAGCTTTTCCCGCACACAAAACGCAAGCAACTTGGCGAAAAGGTAAATAAAAATAATTTAATTTATGGCACGCAGCGTGACTAAGTGAGTCTCTGAGAGTGACGGATCGACCGAGCGGCTTTTCGGCAGCAAAGATTAACTCTACTTTACTGACGCTCGGCGACCTCTTAGAAAATAAAAAGACCAACCAAATTGTGGTGAGACTTTTGGAGGAGCTACATAATTCACGTTGGATGGTGGAACCACACTAAGACACGGGGAGGAAAATTATCACAAACAAAATAAAACGGTTTGCGTGCTTGCGATGATTGCAACGTGATCTGCACGAAAGATGTTTCCTTGCGTTGCTTTGCTATGGAAGGTTGATGATGATTAGCGACATGAGAACTGTTGATGAAGTAGAAGCAGCAGGGGCTGTATCGGAAATAATTTGGAAACATATTTTGAAGTTCCAAAAAAGTTGTGTCAATGGTATGAACAATTTAGTGTTTTAAGTGCTGTTCATTATTTATTTATTTACTTGATATAGCGTCGATGTACCAATAGCCGCATAGCTAAGAACAAATATTCGTATAAAATCGAAAAATAACGCTAGCGTCATTATTTTTACATCATCTAAAAGCTTTTTATCTTGGTTTTGTGGAAAAAATGTGAAAACTACGAAAACTTGTTTGTATTTTTTATTGCATGTGCCACTATAGGAAAACATGTGTAGTACTATTTCTAATTTGTGATCCTATAGTAGCACTAGCATCACGGCATTGGCAAAATACTGATCAAAACCGTATTTTTACAAAACTTTTATATTTTTCCTACAAAGTGTGGATCAAAAGCTTTCGTTTGATGTAAAAAATGTCCCTAATTCATCAATTATTTCTTATAATAAAAAAATGTTTCTCTCAGTAGTGCTACTATAGGAACAATAAGTTTATTATAGGCGCAAGAGAGCTCAAATTTTAAGCAAAACTAATTATTTCGATCATTTTTTGAACAAAATCAAGCTGTGTATCAATGTTTCTTAGATAAATAGCTCCTGACCTTCATGTCAAAAAATGTTTTGAAAAGATGTACAGCTAAACGGCCGTAAAAAGCCACTAGTGTGACTATAGGAGACTGTCCACTAAAGGAACATCGACCCTAATATCAAATAATTGTGTCTCTACAACTTAGATTTCGACACACGCTCCCCAAGTCCTGTTGCACCTGATCACGACGCGGATATCATCTAGGGTTGATTTTTTGGTCCAAAATGCCACTTTAAGGATTTAAGTTGTTTTCTCCTAATGAAACAGTAACTTTACAATATTTGCTAGCTACCACCCAGTGGTGGAAAAGTTCGCATCACGAAGCAGCTTGCGAGTGTATACCAACGCATAACAAACATCACAGACTCGCGAACTGGCTAGGTCTGAGTAAGTCTGCACCCGTCTGCTCGAGAGAATATGTCAAAAGAAGTAGCAACAAGCTCGGGAACGTTTACTCGCGAGTAACCCAGCAATATGTGATTTATTATAGTTTTGACAGACAAATTAATTGTATAACCATCAAATCGACAGTGAACTATTAGTTTGTAGACAAAAACCTTGGAAACCATAAATCTCGGAAGGGAAGCTTTTTTCCCCAAAAGCACAGTATGACTCTGAACAGCTCCAAACTCGTTCGCGAATCACTTTTAGCTTCGGTTTCTCGAGAGCACTACAGATGCGAGTAAACCAGCGCTCTGACGCTCGTGAGCGTTTTGTTTTTGTTTTTGTTTTTGTTCCAGTTCAGAAGAAATGTTCGCCACTTTCCATCACTGCCTTGTGATGGTTAAAGTGCGCCAAATACTTTCCGTAGTGAACAACATTCGGTACCGACGCCCACCATGGTACGAACTGGAACGACTTAAGCTACCCGAAGTCACAACTGAATACGTGCAAAGCCTCGAAGCAGCGTTGCTGGATGAGGGAGAGCCCACCGTAGCCCCTCTTGAGGACTGCTGGAGTAGTGTCAAAGCAGCCATTAATAACGCAGCGGAAGATGTCATTGGGTTCGTCGAAGCTAATCGACGGAACGGTTGGTTCGACGAGGATCGTCAGACGGTTTCGGATTAGTAGAATGTAGCGTGGGCGATTATGCTGCAGCAAGGCACCCGTTAAGACGTGGAATGATATTCACAGAAGCGAAGATAGTAAACCCATCTATTCCGGGATAAAAAAACGCTGCCTGGAAGAGTTGGAGTGCGAAGAAATGGAGCAGCTGTATCGTTCTCAAGAAACGCGTAAGTTCTACAAGAAACTCAATGCATCCCGCAAAGGCTTTGTGCCGCGAGCTGAAATGTATCGGAATAAGGATGAAGGTATCTTGACGGACGAACGTGAGGTGATCGAAATGTGGAAGCAGCACTACGATGAACACATGAATGGCGCAGAGGAAGAAGACCAAGGTAGCCGGAGAAATGGCTTCATCAGTACGGTGGATGAGGGAGACGTGCCAACTCTCACAATTGGTTAAGTAAGGGATGCTATCAAACAGCTCAAGAACAACAAAGCAGTTGGATAGGATGGTAATGGAGCGGAACTTATTAAAATGAACCCGGACAGGTTGGCCACTTTTTTGCACCGATTGATAGCCAGGATCTGGGTTACAGAACAGCTACCAGAGGAATGGAAGGACGGAGTAATATACCGAATTTACAAAAAGGGATACAAGTTAGAATGTGAGAATCGATCACCAGATCCTCCAAAAATGTCGCGAATATCAAGTCCCTACGCACCACCTATTCATCGATTTCAAAGCGACTTATGATACCGTCGACCGCGAAGAGCTATGGAAAATTATAAACGAGATTGGTTTTCCCGGGAAACCGACTAGACTGATCAAGGCAACGATGGATAGTGTACAGTGCTGTGTGAAGATATCGGGTACGTTATGTAACCCGTTCGAATTACGCAAAGGACTTCGATGAGGCCATGGTCATTCCTGGCTCCTGTTCAATATTGCGCTAGAAGGTGTTATGAAACGGGCGGGCTTCAACATGCGTGGCACGATCTGCAACAAATCCAGCCAGTTCGCCTGTTTCGCGGACGAATTGGACATTGTCGGAAGAACGTTTTAGGTGGTTTCTGAACAGTATACCAGGCTGAAATGTGAAGCAGACCGGGTTGGATTGAAGGTCAATACGTCTAAGACGAAATATCTGCTGGCTGAAGGAACCGAGCACGATAGAGCTCGCATTGGCAGACGCATCATGATCGACGGAGATGAGTTCGAGGTGGTGGACGAATTTGTCTACCTCGGATCATTGGTAACGTCGGATAAAAAACTGCAGCAGAGAAATCTGAAAACGTTTCATTGCCGGAAGTCGTACTTACTACGGACTCCACAAGACCTTGTGGTTTGGTAAACTTAACCTCCGTACTAAGTGTAACATGTACAAGACCCTGATTAGACCGGTAGTCCTCTACAGGCATGAGACGTCGACAATGCTGAAGGACATGCAAGCAATAGGAGTATTTGAACGACGTGTGCTTAGGACGATCTGTGGCGGAGTATGTGAGAAGAATGAACCACGAGCTTGCGCAACTCTACGTTGAACCCGAAACCAGAAAGTCGCCAAAACTGGAAGGGTACGATGGGCGGGGCACGTTGTGAGGATGCTGAAACACAATCCCGCAAAAATGGTGTTCATCTCGGATCCGGCCGGTATAAGACGAAGAGGAGCGCAGCTTGGTGGATTGACCAAGTGGAGCAGGATCTTGGAAGTGTGTGGCGATCGAGACACTGGAGGCTAGCAGCCATAGATCGAGTTAATTGGGGTAACATTGTGGCGCAGGTCATGTCTTGAAGGACGTAGCGCTATAAAAAAAAATAGGTCTATACGCCGACGGGTCACTTGGTGGTTTACCCGCCTTGGGTAGTAGTACCAATTTTTGTCGCTTCTATACATCCGGGAAGATTCTTTCATCAATGCAGTGTTGCATCGTGTTCTGGACATGTCTGGATCCGCATTGACTGCTGCTTTTAGAGCATCATTCGGGTTACCATCGGGTCTCTGTGCCTTGCACACCGTTCTTCGTTGCTCTTATTATGATCCGTTTTGATGATATTAGTTTTAATAACATCTCTCTCAGATGAACCAACCTAGGGCTGAAAATATCAATAATAAAGAAAAAAAAATCTCTCTCGAACACCTTGCTATTTTTGAGCTGGTGAATGGCATCATTAACTTCTTATGATGGATTCTTCTTGTCATTCAGGTGTTCATCGTAGTGATGATGTATGGGTTCTCCAAGTGGTACGCATGTTTTTGATGCTCCGAGAACTCGGCCTTGTTCTGAAGATGGCAGTTGGAAGTAACTTAACTGCGCCCTAGTTACCTTCCTTGATTCATTCAAGGTCATTGCTGGCATAAAACTCCATCGTCATCGGTCATAGGTAATTCATTCTCCAGTTGTTCCGAACGTTTAGGGTTTCGAGGTCTGCCTTCATTGCCAATATTCAGCGAATTCATGACCTTCCACGAAGTCTCCAACCACTGGTAGCGGAGAACCAGTGCTTGGAGACTTCGTGGAAGGTCATGAATTCGCTGGATATTGGCAATGAAAGCAGAGATTATTTTCGCAAGTTGACATCATGTGACCAGCCCAATGTAGTCTGCCGTATTTAAGACGCTTGAAAATATTCGCACCTTTATCATTTGATACAACTCGGGATTCATGCGTTTGCGCCATTTTCATCATTTTATAGTTTCCCATCGAATATTTCCCGCAGCCTCTTTCAACGCCCACGCTTCTTGTCCGTACACTAGCTGAAGAGCTTTAAAGTCCTGCTAGTATTTCTGGGATCCTTGTTGTCAATAATATTAACGTGTGAATGTTCTTTTTCCTTATTTTCTTTCGAGTTTAATAACAAGTACATCTGTTTCAATCATTGACGAGTTGTCTAACTAATGTGAAAACTTATAAAATAATATTGTTTTATACAATGATGCTCAATTGATGACATTTTTCTTATTGTGCTGTAATATTGGCACTTGTTCATAAGATTTTCGTGCAGTTTACCTGATTCGTTGTCCATCGACATGAAAGTAGTAACACGAATCAATTGCTACAATTTTCTAATATGTATCTTAGTACAAGACATAGCTGAGGATTCCCCAAGCAGAGACATTGCACCGCAAACGAACATATTCTGGCTTATTCTCGCATGCATTATTCATCCAACCGCTATAGTGCACTAAAACTTCGCAATATCTGCCCACTGCAGTGTGGCACCAATTCGACATGACAGTTACACACATTTTTTTCCCCTACACTCGAATTCGTGCTTCCGTTTCTCGCCGCACACCATTTCATCACCATTGTCGAGTTGTCTTTCCGGATGGGGATTTCTGTCGACGTGCTCTGGTCGTTACTCAAATGTTATTAAATTCCTCCCTGACACGCGAAAAAGGCGTCTTCTCGGTTGTGTTCTATGGACTAGAGAGCCTAGGCTATCGTTAAATGGCAAAGACAAGTCAAAGCAAAAGGCTAGAAAAAAGTGTGGATCTTCCCTAACAGCGGACCATCGAAGGAGCGGAAGGAACTAAAAGCGTAGAAGTTTATTTGCATAAATGACTTAGCGAAACGGCATGCTTCTTCCTTCGCAAGTATATTGGTGGCCTTAGCCCGTCAACCGGAGAGAATCCCACGCAAAAGAATGGACCCAAGCAGCAGCGGCCATGTCAACTCTTGAATTGTTCGCAGGATCCACTCACTCACTCACAGCTTCACGGATGCCTGCGAAAAGAAGGACCCAGTGTGTTCGGGCACCTTCTTCTTTTTATTATCTGAACCAACCCGCCTCGTCATGCCGATTCTTTTGTCTTCGTCAACCCCCACCTCCTTGGCGAGGAAACTCATTCCGGCAAAACAAAAACCACCGAGATAGTGTGGGATGATATAAAATGCCCTTCTAAGTGAGGAGCTTCCGGCGGTCAGGTCCTTTGGGAGTAACTGGGGGTGAATGGTTCTCACAGAAAGGGGTTCACGAACACGCGGAATATAATTTGGGGTTTCCGCGAAAATATCTCCCAATCGACCCGCACTGGGGCAGCGCATTAAGATGAATCTGTAGAACAATGCTGGGATCCTTTTTAAGCTTATGACACGGAGCGGTAGGGGTATGGACCTTATAGGGAAACAAACATTGTGGAACGCCATGATGATGATCAACGGAAAATTTCACTAATCACTGAATTTTCCTTTCTTTTTTATAAAGTTATATGTAGTTACTATTTATTCTATTCAAGAGCAGTTATCGCTGTAGATTGATGAATTGACTTTGAGACACAATTCTGTTTCCGAAGCAAAGTTTCGAAATATTGAAAAAAAAGTTTAATCGATTCCGTCGTTACGAGAGGAAAACAATTTTTTAATTTAAGAGTGAGCCCCAAGTACAAATGATAAACAAGTTACTCAAGATTTCGAGAGCATTCCAAATAAGACAACGTTTTTGATTAAGTATTATTATAAAATATACTATCAAATGATTCAGTAGGAATATATTCATGACAATTTAAAAACAATTGATTAGAAGTTTGAATTGACATAAATAAAAGATTGAAGAGAAATGAAAAAGACATAATATTCAACTTTGTTGCATTTCAGGGGTTTGAGAAAAACAACTATTAAATTCTTCGGATTAAACTCGTTGTATTATCTTCTTTTTCTTGGAATTACGTCCTCATTGGGACAGAGCCTGCTTCTCAGCATAGTGTTGTTATGAGCACTTCCACAGTTATTAACTGAGAGCTTTCTTTGCCAAAAATGTTATTTTCGCATTCGTATATCGTGTGGCAGGTACGATGATACTTTATGCCCAGGGAAGTCAAGAAAATTTCCATTACGACCAGGAATCGAACCCAGACACCTTCAGCATGGCTGTACTTTGTAGCAACGGACTCTAACTACTCGGCTAAGGAAAGCCCCTCGTTGTATTATATGTTTCCATAATATCTTAAAATAGTTTACTATAGTTGTACGATGTCGAGCTATAAAGTTGAAAAATAACGTTTAAAAAAGATATGTCGCAAATAAGATGTCCGCTTATTAAAATTGAGATCACTTTCCTAAAATTTGATATGTCGCAGTTGTTTAACTAGTTTCGCTGCATATAGAGCTTCCTGAGTCTAAAACACTACTGTCCAAAAATAGTTTTATCAATCTTATATCATCAGCACTCAACTCCTTCGCCCCATCGATGTCTCATAAACTACAGAAAACCACTTTGGCCTTCATCGGCAAAATTGGTAAAATCAATTTAGCTGATATCGAGCGCGCCATACAACTACTAAGGCAGGTTCGTCGCAATTCACATATCCACCGCGTGTCGATCTCCAACCAACCACCCTGGCCACCCATTAATTTCGCTCAGTACATTTTCCCAAGTGAGTACCACCATCCAACGTTTACTTCGTCCGGCTGCTGCAATCTTCACTTATCAATCGATCTCATAGTGTTCCGGTTTCCTACACATTTGCACGTACACTTCCCCCAGTAGTTAGGGTCTACCCTTGCACGTTTTATAGCCCTAGGAAAACTAAATGAGTGGAAGGGTGAGAAAGGGCCGCTTGGTGGAAGCGCATTAAGCTAAAGATCAAATTGATTCCAATAACTCTTCCCGCCGGTCTCCACTATGGGCCAGCAAATATAATTTCGCGACAAAATTAAAAATTCTCACTAATGAACATAATAAAACGTAAAACTCAAATATACATACAATACTGCACAGAATAAAGTACTCATGGGCCGTTTTTCATACAAAATGGTCATGTTTGGAGATCTGGATCTCGGTCTGACCTGAAATTTTCACCACGGTTAACTTTCGGGCTGTCGCGCTGTTGTACTTTGTTGTTGTAGTTGTGATTAATATGCTATCATTTTGCAACAAAGATATCTATCGACACCAAACCAAAATGTATTCGTCAAGAATCTTCTTTAGAGCAATACTCGACAGTTTTTATTTACAGTATGACCCATTATAATACGGTAAAATCAACAAATCTCGCGTACTCTAAGATAACGCCCTAAAAGCCATTGGTAACCACGTGTGTAGCTCGTTGTTTCTGAGCAAATGAATGAATAATCATCCAAACCAACATCACTGGCAGATAGAAAATGATCCTTTTATTACCCTATTGTTGTTAAATAACGTGTAAATCCATTTAAATGCTCAGGAACAACGAGCTACACACATGGCTACCAATGGCTTTTAGGGCGAGATCATATGTTATGCGAGAAATGTACATCGAAGTCGCATAATAATGAACGCACTATATACGGTTCAAGTAAGGGTTCATTCAAATATTACGTAACGCCAAATTTTCCAATTTTAGACCCCCTCCCTCCCCCACGTAACAGCTATTGTAAGGGAAATTTTAAATTTCTGTATGGACCGTAACACTATGTAAGACCCCCTCCCTCCCCCTGTTGCGTTACATAATATATGAACGATCCCTAAACCACAGTTCAAAATCGGTATATCTCAAAATCCAGATAATATAGAAACTTGGGGTCTTTAGTAAAATTGTTCTGGAGGTGAAGCGCTATCTGATGGTACTTCATTTGATTCGGAATTTGACCATCCTAGGTAGCACAAGTAAGCATGGAAGTTTTACTTTTGTTTTGCAGATATTTCAAGAATCTGACCATTTCGAAAGATGGCGTCTTCGGCAAAGTTGTTTATCAATGCGAAATGGCAATTTTGGAAAAGAAAGCTCTCAGTTAATAACTGTGAAAGTGCTCAAAAGAACACTAAGCTGAGAAGCTGGCTCTACCCCAATAAGGACGTATAATGCAAAGAAGAAGAAGGTATTTTTTCAGCAAGAATCGTTAATATTTCTTATTACCAAAAAGCATAGTAAATTTTCAAAGATATCTTCCATGAATTTGAATTATATGGAAAAACAGTATGAAGATTTACATAGTATATTAAAATGCATTGAAACTGTGAGCAGGAAGTCAGATTTGTTAGACTTTGTTGGCGAATATTTAACGATGTTAAAAAAAATCGATTTTTCATGGTAAAGGGTGCAGAGCTACTTGGGCACTTCCATGATTCACTTTGTCATGGGGGGTTTTTCTCGGCCGAATTGTCTGAAACTTCGCAATTAGAAGCACTTCCATACGACGCATATTGGTGCAAAATATGAGCTCAGTAGCTTTGAAAAAAAAACCCAAAAGTGCCAAGAATAGGATCCGGCTCCCTATTTGTACTTGTTTTTAATTATGCATCGTGGTTTACGGCCAATCAACCCTATTTGTATTTTTTTTATTAGGGGAATCTCCTCCTCGGGCTCTTTCGATCATAAATTGAAACTTGCTATTTCCATACCTAAAAAATAATGCGCTCTCGAGCTAGGCATTGGATATACTCGGCTGGTTAGCCGTAAAACCACGTTTCATAATTAAAATCAAGTATTTATCGAGCAACGGACTCATGTTCCGTAACCGGTCGTTTGAGAACGTCGCGACCCATTGGAAGCCCACACAATAGAAACCTCAGCCAGCGCAGTTGCTGGCTAGTGTAGTGTGCTATTTCCATACCTAAAAAATAATGCGCTCTCGAGCTAGGCATTGGATATATATAGAAAGCGTTGTGTTTGGATGGGCATCTAATTCTTCCGAAAGAGGTGCACTTTGCGAAAAAGGACCACGTGATTATTGAGCTGAAATCGAATTCAGATTAACTTCTGCGTTCATGAGTCCTCTCATGGCGTAGGGGTAACGCGCCCTAACTAGAGATCAGGGAGTCGTGAGTTCGATTCTCACTGAGAAGACGTGTAACTTTTTCGCAAAACTTCACATCAATTTGTCCATTTAATCCAATTGCAAAATACATGTAGTGTTTAGCTTTCGGTAGTTGTTTAACTAGAATGTTTACAAGATAACATTTTTTTTCCTTTTACGACGATCTATTCCTATATGAAAAATACCAACTAGACAAAATCTCAAGTTAGTTACACCCCAAATTGATTCATCTGGATCCTCAGTAGCTACTCTGAAAATTGGAGTGGAATCCATCAACTCAAACACGTTTAGCACCTCCTTAGAGTTGATGGATTCCGCTCAATTTTTCACAGTAGCTTCTTGGACTTCCAAGAGTTAAACAAATGTAGAGGATATAACTTAAGATTTTTGTAGTCTGATCAATATGGGCCATCCTGGTGCATTCAGGCTTTGATATTTTGTAGCCTTTACGTTTGGTTGCAAATCTTCTAAAGAATTTCATAAAAAAGAATTGGACTTCTCTTGTGTAATTCTGTTTCATTATTCTTAATAAGACAAAGACAATAAACCTAGAAAGAACAATCAATATTCAGGTGAAGATGTTATGAAAGCAACAAAACAAATAACATCAATTTTTTTTAGATAATAAAACACATAAATTTAGAACAAATCACTTTTTCTGAAAATACATTCAGAAAGAACAGCCAGTTTTTGAAAAAAGGCAGAATAATCTAAGGTTGTCTTGATTGAAGACAATTATCAGTATGAAACTCATTTCAAAATATTTTTATCATAAATCGTATACCACCAGTGTGTCATAAGTATAAAACGAGTGAATGAAGAATTATGGAACAAAATAAAACTGAAATGAACTATCTAACGCAATCCGAGCAGGCGAAAAAATCGTAGTAATAGCAAGATGATATGGACATCTGAAAGTGACATTAACTTGATAGATATTAGAGATAAAAGATCTGGAAATGGTATCTAAAATTTACTCCTGGAATACCATTAGCGTATCATATTAAGCTTTTGTAAGATCTAACAAATATCAGCGATCTATTAATATGATCTGCAAAAATCAAATTTTACTATTGATTAGTAGTTAAAGGAATACAATTTAGATATTTTCTTCAGATCTTTTATCTCTTATATCAATCCAATCAATATCTCCATTTAATGGTCAGAACATTGTTTCTGCACGGAAAAGTTGACAAAGGATTACAAGACAGCATTCAAGGAATCGCATAAATCTAGACTATGACTATGAGGCAAAGAAAGCAAACACTCAACTTTTAAACGGTATTTTTGGATTCAACTACATTTTTTATTCTTAAAATCCATAATAATGAACTGACGAACAAATATTGGGCTGGGTGAATTTAGGCCGGGATTCGAAGCGCCTGGCAAATAATTTTTAACGAATATTAAGAAGAAAAACTGCACAAAACCAAATCTATTTAATTTTTTTGTCGTGCCTTGAAAATGAATAAAAACGATTCTGTGGAATTTCCTATTCTCGAGAATGGATTTCTGGGGAACGTCATTCTGGGGAGTGTCGTTCTGGGGTTCGAATTTCTGGAAAATGTGGCACAACGTAGATAATGCTATTTATTTACAATGTATTAGAATATAAGAAATAACTTCAGAATACTTCGGAAAGACGGTTCTTTTCACGTTGTGCGAGTGTCAGGATGGATTAGCAACTGGTGAGCTCATTTCATGCTTGCGATAATACATTTATATCATGACAGCGTTATTTTTATGTGATTTTGAAACAAACTATGGATGGTTCGGCAGCACAAGTGTCGGCATAACCCTTTATTTCTGTTCTACATAATTTCAATATACACATACCTTTTTTCGTCATCACCAAAAACAACATTTGAATAGTTTGACATTATGAAAGTTGACGTAAATTTGTAATCTTCTATCAAAAATTTTTATCTGCGAGACAAAAATGCAAAACTAGTTTTAAGTATTTTTCCACCTCTTCCATGGATCGAATCATCGACCAAAGGTGAATCCCAGATATATTTCTTTCCTCTCTAATAAACACCCTTCACGTGAAGATTATGAAAATGCAGAGGTATTTTCGATTTCTAGAAGCAACATTCAGTACACTTCCCATCCTAACTGACTGTAAGGACTTACCCAGCACCGTTATTGATCGATAATCTACTAAACTGTGCATTTCTAGAGTAGGCGGAAAGTCTCTACTTTTTTTTTCAATTTCTTCATTAGTATCTATAAATTATTTTTGTTATGGCTATAGCGGTCATGTGACTCAAAGGTAAAGGGAGTCTATAGAAGATTTTTACAAAATTATTGAAAATGAATAGGTGGATAGGCGTCGCAAGGAAGTGAACTGATGAAATTTTATTAGATGGTGAAAATTGAGCAAGCAATTTTAAAGTCAGTAAGCATCGAAGCGTCCTGTATTCTACCTAGCTTCTCCACTGGTGAAGGGTTGGCTCAAAGCTTTGATCTGTATCTCAAGTTGTAACAAGTTTGTAACGAGAGCCCCAAGGAGAGAGCGATGATAACATCAATTTTTCTCGCTTGTTTACCATTGGGGGTAGGTGTTCCGAACATCCGATTCCAATAGTGTTCCCCAGGTTTGGAGCTTGCTTAGAGAGGTTTTATCATGCAGTGCTATCCGCCCGATCTAATCAGAGTTGTAGCAGTATACGATAAAGAGGCATTCACGATGTGTTACAAGTTATGATTGTTACAAAGAGCGATAAGCAGGGTAGACAATCTTCACCGTCGTCAAATAGGAAACGTCGGCGACGATACTGAAAAAAGAATCGTCTTCGTCACTCAGCCAGCGTCGGATGAATATTTGCTGCAATCAACCGTCGCATAGGCTTTGCTAACACGCTTCCTTTTTGAAAAAAGGGAAAACACGGCCGGAATCGAACAAATGATCTCTCAATCTTCAACTCCACCTGCTTACCAACAGAGCTATTGTAAAACCATGAAGAGAGTAGGTTCTATCGCCTATACAACGATAATTTTGTTAGTTGACTATTTTGGATTCAAGTTAGTCGTAGCTTATTTCGTTGATGACCAGACGCCGGCATGACGAAGTTATTATATTGAATGACAATGATGTTATTTATTTCGTCACCAGTCATTGACGAATCTGACGATTGTCAGCCCTGGCGAGAGATTCTTTAAACTTTCTCAGGAGTCAATCCCTGCCTTCAACTATATCATGATTCTACATAAATCTGTCCAAGCAAAACCGTTGCTTTGGAACCGAACCATAGTTTAACTTACCTATTGTAGGCTTATAATTATATACCTAACTTAGTACAATATATATTTTGAAAATTTAAGTCTGATGCAACTTGTAAACTAACCAAACATACAGAAATATGTTAACATGTTAAAAAAAGAAGATAAAGAAAATCGATTGTTCCACTAGTGGTGGAACAAATAACTTTTTGGTTCAATTTGTTCATCCAGACGTCCAAATTTCCTGAGCTCTGGAAGCATGCAAAGATTCTGGCACTGAAAAAGAAGCCACATTTGAACAACATTACAAATCTGCGCCCAATCAGTATACTCTGCGCTCTGTCGAAAGTTTTTGAAAAGATTCTCAAGCTACTAAGGACAGCTTACATCGAGGAGAATAGGCTTCTGTCAGAGTTACAAGCTTGATTTCGTAAAAGATAGAGTATCAAAACCTCTGTTCTTCGTATGCACGATGACCTAGCATCCATCGTTGGTAAAAAAAGTTCTGGTATACTGCTACTATTATACTTCTCTAAGACTATCCCCCACAGAATGATTGAATCATATCTGTACGGTAGAATACAAACGGTGGTCTGTGGTGATCTTTGCTCTAACAGCGTTGAGGTGCGCTCCGGTGTACCGTAAAGTTCAGTCCTCGGTCCTCTACTCTTCAGTTGCTACATCAACGATTTACCAAGGGTACTGAAGTATTGCTCTATAAAAATTAATGCCGACGATGCTTGGTTTGGCCACAAGAACTTGTTCCAATGATGAGTGATTACCTTGAAAGTGTAACAGGTTTGTCGAGGGGCAACAACCTTCGTGTGGCCTAGTAAGGCTTTGTGCATCACTAGAAGACCGTTGGTTCTATAGGTTCTATTGCACCTGTTACTAGAATCGTGATGGATGGTCATAACATTGATTGGTCGAATAGAGCGAGAAATCTTGAATTTACTTCCAAAAAGACTTACAGTGGGATGGACTGATTGCACAAAAATGTGGAAAGATTTATGCCAGCCTGCTGTACCTCCGCCGCCCTAACCTCTACAAAACTGAAGCTCTTCAAATGTTCATGTTCATGATTGGTTATGTACTGCATGTCTATACAGTGCAAACTCCTTTAATCGGCTTTGAGTTGCGCTAGCTACGTTGTTCCTTACAAGCATTTTATGCGCATCGCTCCTGCCTGTTTTAGCCGAAGTCGTGGTTTGCTGAACCTAGTCGTTCCTGCTAATATTACCTTCCACTACGTACAGCCAGCGTATTCGTGGTATTCCACAAAGTCGCCTAAATACCGGGTTCGCTGCTAAATACTATTTTCGTCATTCTTTCTTCCGACATTTGCACTAAGTGACCAGCTCACTGAAGTTTGCCGTAATTCACGCGCTTAATAATATTCGTAGCTTTATACACTTGATACAACTTGTGATTCATGCGTCTGCGCCACACACAATTTTCTAGTTGTCCACGGACTACTAACCGCAGCACTTTACGCTCGAGAATACCGAAGGCTTTTCGAACTGCCGCTTTCATCGTCCACGTTTCGTGCCCATTTGCAATTTGCGGTACGTAAGCTGAATACGTAGTCCGTAAAAGGCCCTATTCGTAGCTGCAATTGATCTTTTCACTTTGGGAAACGTCATTGTCAAATGTCACAAGTGTTCCAAGGTAAACAAGTTCTCCAACAACTTCAAAGTTAAAACATCTTCTTCTTCTTTCTGGCATTACGTCCCCACTGGGACAGAGCCTGCTTCTCAGCTTAGTGTTCTTATGAGCACTTCCACAGTTATTAACTGAGAGCTTTCTATGCCAATGACCATTTTTGCATGTGTATATCGTGTGGCAGGTACGAAGATACTCTATGCCCAGGGAAGTCGAGAAAATTTCCAACCCGAAAAGATCCTCGACCGGTGGGATTCGAACCCACGACCCTCAGCTTGGTCTTGCTGAATAGCTGCGCGTTTACCGCTACGGCTATCTGGGCCCCAAAGTTAAAACATATTCCAATCAAATACTACCTCAGCACCAACATCACTGGGCCTAACCCTATCTCTGCAACCATGTACTTCGTTTTGGTAGAGTTAATGGTCAGGCTTATCCTAGCTGTCTACCTCTTCTGAGGCACGAAGGCCTCCTCTACTGACCTGCAATTGATTCCAATAAGATCGATGTCGTCCGCAAAGCTAAGGAGCATATGTGACCGTATGAAAATAGTGTCGTTTCTCTGCACGTCAGATCTCCTATTAGCACCCTCGAGAGCAATGTTGAGCAGCAAGTTTGAAAGCCCGTCTCCTTGCTTCAATCTGCAACCCGAACACTTGATTTCGAACTATCCAGCGTAGCACGTATCAGTCTCATTAATTTCGCCGGAAATCATGTTCAGATATTATCTGCCCCATCTCATTTCTTTTCACTGATTCATACGCTGTCTTGAAATGAATGAACATATGGTGGGTCAGCAAGTTATACTCTTGGAATTTATCTAGGATCATTCGCAAGGTAAACATCTGGTCTGTTGTCCATCGTCCCTCACGAAAACCAACCTGGTATTTGCCGACGAAGGACTCCTCGAGTGGTCTCAGTCGTAATTCGCCGAATTCAAAAGGGTAATCCCTCTGCCATTGGCGCACTCCTATCTGTGCCCTTTATTGTATATTGGGCGCATGAGGCCATCCAACCGGTAGGTATTTCTTCGTCCTCCCACACTCTTAAAAAAAGCTAAATTTACATGAGCCTTAATTCTAATTACACACAAATTATCGAGGACGTAAACATAAATATCACTTATATTTACGTTTTCTTTGATGCACACAGAAACCAACATGCATTTTCATACCCTTTTCTAAAAAATAAGTCAAGTTTTCAGTTTTACATGAGTAAACCACGAAAACTAGACACAGGTCTTAATTTCGAATGTCACAAGGCGTAAATTTACATGTTCTTTGACTTTGTTGATAGCGTCAGGCAGTTGACCAAGTCAAACGTCAAAGATGGACGGTCGTCGCTCGCCGCGTTTTTTAATTTGCTAATCGTTCGCTGGTTTTGTTCTTTTCAAAAGTAAAATGAATTGTGTAACGTAATAAAAATGATTTTCAGCAAATGTGTCATTTGGGAAGCAAAATCAGTGTTGTGTTGATAATAGTTAAAATCTGTGTAAAGTATTTCTCCCGATATAATCCACCACCCCCAGAAGCCGTCTCGAAGTTAACTAGAATGGGGGAGATTGTGTGGTTTTTCGTGATTTTGTCAATTGGTTGCTGAACAAACGATCCATTAGACATAATGGAATAGTGATCTCAAGATATTAAGCCTTCATTTACTCAGCAGTGAAGTGTGGTTAGTGCAAACACCGTTGTTGTTGATATTGTGAAAAAGTGCTGCATTCATATAGCCAAATGATCCGTTTTCCGGAAATTCAACAAGTTTGCAGGATGAAGCGCCAAATTCATTGGCTTGAATATGTACTTGGAATTTGACCGAAGCCCACGTCGATAATTGCAAAGAGGTAAATATTTTCAATGATTTATTTAGTGAAACGAATGAAAAATGAACTAAACGTCAAGATGTAAAAGTGAGTTGTAATGATTCACTTTTAAATCTTGACGTGTATTTTTTTTTGGTTTTCTGTTATCATGTAAATTTAAGAAATGACGTAAACTTAAGTCTAACGGGTCGCTTCTTTTATGTGCATCTGCTATGACTTAGATTTACATGATTTTTTCGAAGTGTGCATACCTTCAGATGTACTAGGTGGATCAATCGGTAATGCTGCTCACTTTCGTGCTTGATAAGCTCGACTGGGATCTGGTCCTTCCCAGCAGCTTTTCAGGTCTTCACCTTGCTGACATCCTTTTTAACCTCTCCTATGGCCGGTGGGTCCACAGCTTGATTTCTACTCCATAAGGTGCAATGAAATTCTGTCAATAAAATATCCATCGGTATATCATGACATTAATTCCATAAAATTCATATAATACAAACATATTTTTAATTGTTGAAGCAAACTTCTGGCCCATAGTCCCCTCACTGGGAAACTGCTCATTCAACCGTGCTTTCTCCGTTACCCACTGCACCGACACCAGCGTCATCATCGTGATTGGTAGATCTAATGCTAGTGTAGCTCTCACTGATGGTTAGACAGTTTCCACCACCAACGCTTTACCGACCGCCCCAAATCGACATTTCCACCCAACGTGTATGAACTTTCGGGGTTTTTGGACAGCGACGACCGAACGGAGCGAAAAGAAGAGTCGGCAGGCCACAAAAAAGCTGGCAACAGCAGAGGGCCGAGGGTAACTGCTGTAAACATTACATTTTGTGAAATCACGTTTTGTGTGCTTTCGCTGGCGATGTGTTTCCCGGCAGTAGAACCAGCAGCAGCATCAGATCCGTTTTCTCGTTTTTTTTTCCTGTACGGTTGTTACTCGACTCGACAAAGCTGACAGTGCCAGGACGACGACCACGACCACACCCCAAACAAGGAATGCAGCAATCAGCTGCAGGCGACATTTTTTGCTACTGCAGCCACCTAAAATAGAGGACTCTGGTTTGCTTGTCTACCGAATGTGTGTTCACCAAGCGCCAGCCCAGATCCATTTTCGAGTAGTATTCCGTGTCATTCGAAACCGGGCTCGGTTTGCTTCCCGAAGGCGAAATTACACGTTGCAAATTACCTAATCAGCCACCGGCGAAAGGCTTCGGGAGCTTTTCGGTGTAGGACTACTAATGTAATAGCGCGAAATAACCTAATCAGCGACAAAAGGTACTGGGTTGGGATTCCTACGTGCGAAAGTTTGGAAATTTTCCCGATCCGGCCAATCACAAATCACAAATGTAGTCATTCAACTGCCGGTGCAAATCTACTTCCAACGGTCTAGGGCGGGGTTTCGCAACCGGTGGACCGCGTAGTTAAAGGGTCTAGCAAACTCCTCATCTTCGATTTTTCGTAAGATGTGACTTATTTTGTTTGTTTGTATTTAAAACTCCAGAAATGTGATAAAGTATTTTTCAATATAATTCTGTAAATTATAATATTGTACCCATATACTTTAGAATTTTGGGGCCTTCCTTAGCCGAGTAGTTAGAGTCCACGGCTACAAAGCAAAGTCATGCTAAAGGTGTCTGAATTCGATTTTCGGTCGGTCCAGGATCTTTTCGTTAAGGAAATTTCTTTGACTTCCCTGGGCATATAGCATCTTCGTACCTGCCACACGATATACGAATGCGAAAATGGCAACTTTGGCAAAGAAAGCTCTCAGTTAATAACTGTGAAAGTGCTCATAAGAACACTAAGCCGAGAAGCAGGCTCTGCCCCAGTGATGACGTTAATGCCAAGAAGAAGAAGGCTATAGAATTTTAGCCGTAAGTTACATATATTAGCTACAGTTTTATTGATTAAATCCTTGACAGATCTCTCAACAGATCTTCACCGGTTCTCTGACGGAATTATTTAATAATACTTACTGGTGTCTTGACGAATGAACAGAATTCAACAACTTCTAACAAGGTGCTTACGTTCTGGTGAAGCGGTTGGGAACCACTGGTCTAGGCCAACCAGCCGGGCATTGCTTCGTTGAGCTCGAATTGCACGTTCGTGCTTTCAAACAGATGTCGCTATCCAAATAGGCTCCCGGATGGCTCCGGTTCACTATGCAGGGTCACTTCAGTGATCTTTGTGCAACCGAAGATGGCGATGGTTGGGCTGACAAAAGCACCGCACGTGACTCTGGGGCTACCGCAGATGATTGAGTCAGAAGGACACGGCACTGAGGGAGGGATCGTGTGGAATGTTGTGGAGAGTGCTAGTGTGAATTGGAACTAGATTCAGGCTCAATCCAATTGAACGACACCCTTTAGACAGAAAGAGTTGTCAGAACTATTGAAAATCATATCATCTGCAAAGCTTTGGTCTTACCTAATAAAAATGTTTAAGATTATATTTAGTATTTGCTCGTGTAAGAGCGGTTAATCATTGTCAATATCACACCATGGGGCCTTCCTTAGCCGTGTGGTTAGAGTCCACGGCTGCAAAGCAAAGCCTTGCTGAAGGTGTCTGAGTTCGATTCCCTGGGCATAGGCATAGAGTATCATCGTACCTGTCACACGATATAGAAATGTGAAAATGGCAACTTTGGCAAAGAAAGCTCTCAGTTAATAACTGTGGAAGTGCTCATAAGAACACGAAACTGAGAAGCAGGCTCTGTTCCAGTGAGGACGTAATGTCAAGAAGAAGAAGGAGAAGAAGAAGAAGAAGAATAAAAAGAAGATCTCATCGTGGTGCATTGATGAAAGCAATGCAATATGGAAACAACAGTGCGCAGGCATAGGGAAAGTCATTCATTCACATTCTTCTTTATGAAACCGTTCAGTGTGTTGTCAGGCTCCAACTGTTCATTCGCAGTCGCATGATTCCGCTCTCAATAGGCCAGGAGCTGAGAGGGAGGCACAGATACTACACACGAAAAATGAAACAAAACTTTTCTAAACTGCAAGATAACTCCAGCTCCCCAACGACAATCAAGGCAGGCTTGGGGAAAATCGCTAGTTTTCATTTGTTGTGCACCTTCGATTTTCCTGGACAAACATGGGAAAAGGGCCATAGTGCATTTTATTCTAATTTTCGATTGAAAAGAGTAAAAACATGCTTGTTTCAATTCTTATTTTCTATCAAAAAAAAATGGTGCTATCGTGACATTGCTTTTGGACGTGCAGGAATTGATTTTCAACTGATTGTTATCAACTTGGATGAAATGCAAAAATATGTTTTGATAAATTACGCGCTTTTTCAAGTTTGTCCACTCTTTAAGATCCGGGCTCACAGTGACAGTTCGTGACAGCAGAAATCTCGGCTCACCTTGACGTACAGAAATTGTGTATCGGTTTCTCCCTCCCAGGCCAGGAGAAGTGGATGAACTTGTCATTCATTTTTCTGTCAATTCTCATACAAAATCTACTTTTTCTTTGACATAAATTCACTCTAGGTGGACCACATCCCCTGGCCTAAGGAACACTACGACTCTAAATACAAATGAACTACCGAAAGAAAGAGAACAGCGAATGACTAACGCTAAAAGAAATGAATCAAAGCGATCGTAGTTCGATTGTTTGTTTTGGATCGCAGGATTGTCGCTCAAACATTAGACATTCACAAGTGATTAAATTCTTGGTTCGCAACTGAATGTGAAATGGCATTCACGACGCGAAACGCGACGCGAGACAAGACATAACACTTATAGTTCTTACTATCGTCAAATAGTTTTAAAAATTACCTTTCTGTCGACCGGTTTCGGGCGCGATGTAGCCCAGATGCCGTAGATCAGTCGGACATTGTCCCGTAGATGGGCTACATCGCGCCCGAAACCGGTCGACAGAAAGGTAATTTTTAAAACTATTTGACGATAGTAAGAACTATAAGTGTTATGTCTTGTCTCGCGCCTCGTTTCGTGAATGTCGTGTTGTTCTTACGTTAGCACAAATCACACAAATTGATAGTTTTGGATAGCGTTTTTGTATTTTAAATTATTTTTCCATTTTCCATTCAATTATTTGGCAATTCTGTTGGGTCAAGGTGGAATTTCAGTTCTGGATTATAACTGTTGGCCTGCCCTTAAGAGGCAGTCTCATGCCGCGTTATTTTAACAGAGTTAACGGTCCTTTCTCGAAAGGTGGTGCTTAACTCATTGATTGTATCGGAACAGAGTAAAACGTTACATCTTGAAGAAGCACATTTTTATGACGACAAAACTGAAAGTTTGTTCAAAATCGTCTTGAAAGGTCTCTCAAGTGACTGTGAGTCACCTGAAGAGATCAAAAATGAAATCAATGGTTTACTAATACACTGATTTTCCCAAGTCTAAGTAATCATTACGAAAAGGAGAACCCAATCTGGTATTCTTCGGAAATGGCTATCTAATTATTTAGTTCACTTCAACAAAAAAGAACTAAATCATATGAAAGCTTTAGAAAAAGCAAGACTCATGTTCGATGTTTGTGTGACATCGGAACATTTCCAGAAACCTGGAGGAAATTTCCAGAACCCCACTCAAAGCCGTCGGTGCTAAAAGTGGGGTCATGGTATCAAACATTGTCGCATGGATGCTAAATGCATGATTTGTGGAGGTTCTTCTCACGCCAAGGACGTCTGTCCAGTGAAGGAAGATACCACCAAGTTCATATGCTCTAATTGTGGGGCTAATCATAAGTCCAATTTTTGGAATTGTCCTTCACGCAAAAGAGTCATTGAGGCTCGTGACAGGCAGATGAAAGATAATATCCGTTACAATAACGGTCGTTTCCGGAATTTGCCTGGTAGAGTATCGAACAATGCTCATTTTTCAGTTAACGATCGCTTGATTAGGAATCATACCCATCAGGAAGATCATAATCATGCTTATTCACTAATTTTAATCCGTCGGGTAACCGTTCGAATCTTTCAATTTCGAATGTATCTACCCACGGAAAATCCTTTGCCGATATCGTAGCAGGTAATTTGAACTCTTCCCCTATTCGTTCCATGAGTACCCATTCTACTTGTTTCAATTTAAATGGAAAAAACCCTACCGCCACAGGTAACTCCTACTCAGCTTCTTCGTCTACCGAAAATTCTAATGAAAAATTATCAAATGTACCCACTTCAAGTGATATGTCTGCCTCAGATTTTAATTTTCTAACTGAACAATTGAATCTAATGATTGATGCAATGTTCAAAGCCACCACTATGACTGAAGCAGTCCAAGTAGATGTAAAATTTACAAATCAAATTGTTATTGGATTACGTTTTTCTAATGGATCCAAATAATAATTTAAATATTTTAAATTAGAATGCTCGTTCTTTGAATGGTAGAGAGGACGAGCTGTTTAATTTTCTTACAGCAAATAACGTGCATATAGCAGTTATTACCGAAACTCATTTAAAACCTGGATCTAAACTCAAAAGAGATCCTAACTTTTTTGTTTATCGTAACGATCGACTTGATGGGGCATGTGGGGGAGTTGCAATCATCATTCATAGGCGTATAAAACATCAACTGTTTTCGTCATTTGAAACTAAAGTTTTTGAAACTTTAGGTGTTTCTGTTGAAACACAGTCTGGTAAATATACTTTCATAGCTGCCTATTTGCCTTATCAATGCTCTGGACAGCAAGTTAATTTGCTCCAAACTGACTTGCGAAAATTGACTCGCAAAAAGTCAAATTTTTTTTGTCATTGGTGACTTTAATGCCAAACATCGGTCATGGAATAATTCTCAAAGTAATTCCAACGGCAGAATTTTATTTGATGAGTGCTCTTCAGGATATTTCTCAATTCAATACCCTGATAGCCCTACATGTTTTTTCTCTTCTAGAAATCCATCTACGATTGATTTGGTCTTAACCGACTCTAGTCATCTTTGTAGCCAATTAGTTACTCATGCTGATTTTGATTCTGATCATGTCCCTGTTACATTTCAAATATCCTATGAAGCGATTCTCAATCCTATCAGCTCCACTTTCAATTATTTACGAGCCGACTGGAATATATATAAAATGTATGTTGGTTCTAATCTTGTTGTTAACATTTCTTTAAAAACTAAAATTGATATTGACAATGCTCTTGAAACTTTAACAAATTCCATTGTTGAAGCCAGGAGCATTGCAATTCCAAAATGTGAATTAAAATTTGAATTTGTGATTATAGACGATGGTCTTAAACTCTTGATCCGTCTTAAAAACGTGAGGAGAAGGCAATTTCAACGCACTCGCGATTCTGCTATGAAAATTATATGGCGGGATTTGCAGAAAGAAATAAAAAAACGTTTTTCACAATTAAGAAACAAAAATTTTGCAAATTAAATTTCTCAATTGAACCCTGGCTCTAAACCCTTTTGGAAATTATCTAAAATCTTGAAAAAACCACAGAAGCCAATACCGGCATTGAGATAGAAAAAAAAATTATTACTTACTAATTGCGAAAAAGCTCAAAAACTTGCTATGCAGTTTGAAAGTGCGCACAATTTTAATTCAGGACTTACTAATCCAATTGAAAATCAAGTTACTCAGGAGTTCGAAAATATTCTCAATCAAGAGAACGTTTTCGAAAATGCCTAGGAGACTGATTTGGAAGAAGTGAGAACTATTATTAAAAAAATCAAAAATATGAAAGCTCCTGGCGATGATGAAATTTCCTACATCCTCATCAAGTAACTTCCAGAAAGTAGCTTATCATTTTTAATTGATATTATTAACAAATGTTTTCAGTTAGCATATTTTCCTGACAAATGGAAAAATGCTAAGGTTGTTCCAATTTTTAAACCAGACAAAAACCCTGCAGAAGCTTCTAGCTATCGTCCAATCAGTTTGCTTTCCTCCATCAGTAAACTTTTTGAAAAGGTCATTTTGAACAGAATGATGGCCCACGTCAACGAAAATTCAATTTTTGCCAATGAACAGTTCGGATTCCGCCATGGACATTCGACCACTCAACAACTTTTACGTGTAACAAATTTGATCCGTTCCAACAAATCTGAAGGCTACTCTATTGGTCTTGCTCTTCTAGACATAGAAAAAGCATTCGACAGTGTTTGGCATGAAGGTTTGATCGTAAAATTAACAAACTTTAATTTCCCAACATACATTGTTAGAATAATTCAAAGTTATCTGTCAAATCGTACACTTCAGGTTAATTATCAGAACTCCAGATCTGAAAGACTTCCTGTAAGAGCTGGTGTTCCTCAAGGCAGCATTTTGGGACCAATATTATACAATATTTTCACATCTGACTTACCTGAGTTACCTCAGGGATGTCAAAAATCCTTGTTTGCGGATGACACAGGCCTCTCCGCCAAAGGACGAAGCCTGCGTGTCATATGTAGTCGATTGCAAAAAAGTTTGGATATTTTTTCTTCATACTTGCAAAAATGTAAGATTTCTCCTAATGCTTCCAAAACTCAACTAATAATATTCCCACATAAACCAAAAGCTCTTTATTTGAAACCTTCAAGTAGACATGTTGTCACGATGAGAGGGGTTCCAATAAATTGGTCAGATGAAGTTAAGTATCTAGGACTCATGCTAGATAAGAATTTCACTTTCAAAAATCACATTGAGGGCATTCAAGCCAAATGTAACAAATATGTAAAATGTCTCTATCCCCTTATTAAAAGAAAATCAAAACTTTGTCTTAAGAACAAACTTTTGATATTCAAACAAATTTTCAGGCCAGCCATGTTGTATGCTGTACCAATATGGACTAGCTGTTGTAATACCAGGAAGAAAGCTCTGCAGAGAATTCAAAATAAAATTTTGAAAATGATTCTGAAGCTTCCTCCCTGGTATAGTACCAAAGAGTTACATAGAATATCCAATGTTGAAACATTGGAACAAATGTCAAATAAAATAATAAATAATTTCAGGCAAAAATCGATACAATCTTCTATTGCCACGATTATATGTTTAGGTTAAGTTAGGTTAAGTATATTAAAAACGTTTTTTTTCTCTTATAAGCAGGTGAAATCAACTCACCTGTAAAAAATCTGAACTGCTACGGCAAATGAAATGTAATATGTTGTTAACAAAATGTTATTAAAATCTTAGATTTGTGTTACCAAATTAGGATGATAGTGTTGTCTAATAACGCAGAACACCCAGATATGAGAAATAATGAATGTAATGTTTGGAATGATACTAATAAAGAAATTAAAAAAAAATGCTCTATTTTATTGCTCAAGTGTTATACCGTTTTGATTCATATTACGGACACTTAAGGCCTCAGTGAAGTGTTACTCATAAAAAAACATATACAATAAATCAGTTTGTATGATTCTTTTGCGTTATCGAGCCTTGAAAACCTTTAGCTTTCGAATGGTGGGTGAAGATTTTGATTCCGCAAAATGAATAAGTTTAAATAAATGGAAATGTGTGGACTTCCTATGATTCTTATTCCGGACGCTTCCTTACTTTTGCCTTGATTTCCGGACACTTTGATTCGAATTCCGGACAGCTCATGAAAATCATAAATGGAAAAGTCAAATAATCGATTGAAATCGCCAAACCACTAAACAGACGTCTAAGGCAGTTGAGCATTGAAAATTTTCATCGATATTTATGAAAAAATGCTTATTAAAACTAGCTTCGAAAGTGCGATCTTTTGATCGGCAAAAATTGAAACATTTCGTGTGAAATGTTTCCCATACAAAGTAGAGTGTCCGGAATAAAAAGCTGTCCGTAATATGAATCAAAACGGTATTAGGGGGAGATCCCCCAGTGCCGGACAGCACCCAATACCGGACAAAGTCGAAAAATTGAGAAATCATGGTCCAATTAAGATTGTGTATTAGTAGAAAAGGAAGCTATTATGGAGACTAATGTTTGCGTAGAATAACCCATCCTTGAGCAATGCATGCCTTTTTAAAAAAGCACAAAAGTTTGAAAATTTTAAAAAGATTGACGTTTTGCCTTAATTTTGAGCCTATTTAGTAATTATTTCAGATATGAAAAAATAATTTGGATCACGCAAACATGTTCGAACATGATCCTTATTTGATAGTATGAATGTATTTTGTACCAAAATTGAACTAAATATGGAAAAATTACAATTTTGGTTTAGCGCTTCCTGTCCCCCAGTTTCGGACAGCTTGATTTGTTATATGATGTCTTAGTAATTATTGCAGCAGTGTCTCAAAATGCATTCATTTTTCGTGGATTCCGTCGATCATGGTATCAAACATGCAATAAAATTAAGAAGAATGAACATTCAGAACAACATCGTAAAATGTGCTATTTCTCATCATATATGAAAAAAGTTTTTGATGAACATCTTGCAAACTAAGAAAAATTCAAATTGTTCTTGTAAATGTTGCAAATGCATTGAATTGGCAATAATGTACTATTCCTATATTAAACACATTCAATGATGTTCAAATTCACATATTTCGAGGCATTTCCAGATCGTGTCCGGTATTGGGTGCCACCTTTCAAGATCGATCAATTTGGTACTAAAATACATCATCAAAATGCAATGTCAAAATTCATATTTATATCACCAAATTTATTTTTGTACACTATAAAAATGACAATATGTATCATAAATGGGTAACACGAGCACATGTAACCAATATTTTTCGAATTATGAATTTAGTGGCTTAAGTGTCCGGTACTGGGGGATCTCCCCCTACGTTGTTCAGACGTAGTAGAGTACATTTGGACTATATATTAGCGGACATAAATGATACTTAGGTAAAATTATTGGAAATGACAGTTTTTCAATGATTTTTGCTATAAAATCCAATAATTCTAACAATAGCGTTCATTTTTGCTGTAGGATTAAACCTAAACAATATATTCGTGAGTACTGAAAGAAATTTGGTTAAAATATATTCAGTTTACAGAAATCATTAAAAGTTTTTATCCCAATTGAGTTTAGAAAACGGTCATGCCATAACCTCAAAACTCTTCTGAAATGTTATTTTTAAACAATGTAAACCAAATTTTCGTTCTAAACAACAGTAAAAGGTTAATTTCAAACTTGTCTGTCGAAATTTTTTTAACTAAGAACTTTGCTTTACAACAAAGTACCCTACACTATACTGTACACAAGAATTGAAGTTATCTCAATATTCAATTACTTTTAAATTCATATTCAAATTATACTTAAAATAGGACCCTATTCTGTGGTTTATTTATTTTATAATCAAAATACAAAATATTCCGAATGAGCGGAGAGCATTGATATACTTTTTACTAGAATATAACTTGTTGCTTTCATCATTTCAAATAAGGCGGCATCCACAAATTACGTAACGTTCTAGGGGGAGGGGGGAGTAGGCTCAAGCGTTACGGCTCGTACAAAAATTAGAAATTTTTCATACAAAAAGCGTTACGGTGCGGGGGTGGGGAAGGGGGTCAAAAATTTCCAATTTTAGCGTTACGTAATAAATGGACGCTGCCTAATGCATGTGTTGTGGTTACGGCAATAATATTTATTCTATCAATCTCTTTGATAATGTTTGGTAGTAACATATGAAATAAAAATAATAATTGCACAATTTTTAGATCCATTTAGGAGCCAAACAGAAAAAAATTGACTAAATTTTTTGGTTAAGGTGCAGTGGGGGAAGTGTAGCAGTGGGGTAAGTGGATCATTTGTCAATATTAAGCATAAATACATGAATATGTTGAATGTTTTCGTACCATTGCTTCGTTTTAGATTATATTCTTACGCCCACACTGAAACTATTGCAAAACTGGTACTACACGTACACTAACACAAGCAAACTTGTTAGCTGCAAAAAGCAATTAATATGAAAATTGTTTTCCATCAATCAAAAATTCATTGTATCTCTGTCTAAAATCGAATTCTATTATTTTTTTCGACACATGGTGAGCATTTCAGTTCTAATTGAATGAATCACAATGAAAAATATGTCATTTTTATAAATAAATACAAATATATTGGACATGGTACACTTACACCTACTTTTTAATGGAGTGGGGTAAGTGGATCAAGAATAATTATCATTTATTGTCAGACTGCTAACGAGAATTTTAATATGCTATAATATCTGCAAATGTTGTTTTCCTTTATTTTGTTCCATTTCCAGCTTGAATTTGTCAAATTGACCATAGAAAATTTGAATTAATCCACCTAAAAGTTTTTTTATCCTTTCTTGTAAAAAAAATATAAAAAGAATAATAATTTCAAAATTCACACGAAACTTTTCGTGGTTTATCTAAGCTGAGTTGTAAAAGAGCATAATATACTTATTTTCCAATCGAAAGCATAGTATCGTACCTAATTTGAATTAATCCACCTAAAAGTTTTTTTAACCTTTCTTGTAAAAAAAAATATAAAAAGAATAATAATTTCAAAATTCACACGAAACTTTTCGTGGTTTATCTAAGCTGAGTTGTAAAAGAGCATAATATACTTATTTTCCAATCGAAAGCATAGTATCGTACCTAATTTGACCATATAAATTGTTCTTGACAGATGATACACATATATTCATAAATAAAAAAAAGGATTTCAGTTTGTTATTCAAAAGTAAATGTAACTAATATTTTTGAACCAAGAGTGTTTTTCCAAAATATCTTTAAGAATAATCCTACAATACTTCTGTATAACTTATGCGTATAAATGGATGAATTTTCTCCAAATTTTTCTAGTTATAATGTTTATTTTTTGTTCAAATTAGTATGAATTAATATATACATACTTTTTATAATATTTTGATTTAATAAAGATACTTTTTAATTTTAAAGTATTAAAATGTAACATTAGTAGCACTAATAACAAGAGCGAGGGTAATATCATTCTTATTAAACAAAATCACACTACATTTGTTTCGAGAACAGATTTTTTTAAAGGTGATCCACTTACCCCACCATGGTGAGGCAAGTAGATCATTTGGTGAAAATTTTTAAGTCTCTCATACTCAATGCATAACAATCAGAAAAATCGAAACAAATGACGATTTGAAGTATAAGAGTCCCTTATTTGTTATCCACAGAAAAAAGTTTGAGTTACATTATTCACGTTGGCTGTACATTACAATGAAGTTAACTATTGATTTTTCTGTATCCACTTACCCCACGGTACCTTATAGATTTTTCATTAATGTCATATTAACAAAGATTGTGAAGTATAAGATACCGATATCCACTCGTAAGTACTCTAAAACTGATTATAAGTTTTTGAAAATCGTTCAGTATTTGCAGTAATAATTGTTAATGAATTTTACTTGAAAATATATTACGTTATTGTTCGACTTACTAGATTGTTTTTAGCAACAAACATCGAAAAAGTGATATTTTTCTTAAATTTACTTAAGTTTCAAATACAGTCGACTCTCCACAACTCGATATTCAAGGGACCATCGACTTATAGAATTATCGAGTTATAGAACATATAACATATAATGTACGCTTATATGTTTTCCAAATGTACTCTACTACATCTGTACAACGTAATGAAGATAGTGAGCAATCATCTAGCACATAAAAAAATAATTTTTTATGTTGTATGTTTGATTCTTGTTAGGTGTACGAATATGGGATTGGTCAATTTAAGACACAAATTCAATAATTTTCCATTATTCCAAAGGTTTTAGCGTATAAATGTAGTTTATGATTGCCGAGCAATAGATGACACCTACGACCTTCGTAATTGATAAAGTATATCGATGTCCGTAAATCATTTAATAGTTTCAAACCTACTTGATGTGGAAGCAGTGCCCCATACGAAAATGGAGTTATAAATAAATAAATAAATAAATACATATTTTTTAAATCATTAAAATTAGAATGCTCTTTCTTTTAATGATAAAGAGGACGAGTTGTTTAATTTTCTAACACCTTATAACATACATATAGCAGTTATTACTGAATCTTATTTGAAATCTGGATCCAAATATTTTTTTTTATCATAATGATCGACTTGGTGGGGCATGTGGGGAGTTGCAAACATCATTCATTGGCGTATAAAACTTTTTTCGTCATTTGAAACCAAAGTTTTTGAAACTTTGGGTGTTTCTGTTGAAACATAGCTTGGCAAATATACTTTGATAGCTGCCAATATGCCTTTTAAATGCACTGGCTAACGTGCCTGTTTCTAACTGACTTTCGGAAATTCACTCGCAATAAGTCATTTTTTTACATTGATGACTTTAATGCAAAGCATCGTTCATGGAATAATTCTAAAAGTAATTCCAACGGCAGAATTTTCTTTGATGAGTGCTCTTCAGGATATATCTCAATTTAATACCCTGATAGGCCGATTTTTTCCTCTTATAGAAACCGTTCACGATTGAATTGCTCTTAACCGACTCTGATCACCTTTATAGCCAACTGGTTACTCATGCTGATTTTGATTCTGATCATGTCCCTGTTACATTTCAAATAGAGTTACATATTTCTCAGGAGCGCATAAATGTACTGACGAGCCTCCAACCAAACCGTCTCTCAGCTCATCGGAATCCTAGTGTGCTGCGCTAGCCGAAGGCTCACGAAAATTCTAAAAGCGCGCGCAAGGCGATGTGCTCCTGGGGAGACTCGTCTCATGCGCTGCTCGGCGCTACGGCTCACCATCGGTTTCAAAGTTGTGAAACAACTGCTTAGTAACGAAGAGCCTCTATAACTATTTTCGCCTCTTTATGCAGGTGTCTTGATGGTCTACATGATATGGTCGAAGACTCATGATCCGAGAGTTACAATTTCGATCCTCGTTGAAAAATTTTGTCATCACTTCAATTATTGCGCTGAATTTCAAACAGCACATGTGACGGAGCACATGAGACCTCATTGAGACACATCTCAAGAATAATGAGGCACACCAAAAAAGGTCTCACAATGTACAGAGCTCCCGTGCGCTTGCAAGCAATGAGGCTCTTGCACCTAAAGCCTTGATTACACTACGCGCGCAATGCGCGAACGTTCGCTCAAAAAAGTTCGTCCAATATTCGCGCGAACTGTTCGAGGTTCTGTAAGTACAAATTGTTCGCCCATGTATTACACAGTTCGAACAAACACGTCTTTGGTTCCATGACTGTTGGTCGTAGCAACCAATGTGTGGTGTATTCATTGTTCGTCAAAATGTCGCTGGTGCTGTTGTTGTTATCAAAGTATATTATTAACAAACGATTTCCCTCAACTAATCTTTCTTTACTTCCAGATATAATTTTGTAATTCCCCAATGAATTTCTTCAAAAACCATTGCAAACATCAGTGCAAGAATGTTAAGAATTGTCTAAAGGAATGACCCAGTAAAAATGCCGAGGAAATCGTTTGGAAATTTCGTCGGAAACTCAAGAACTGCATTATTTTTTGAAATTCCCCCGGATATCGTTTATTGAATGTTTCATCGATTCCTTCCGAAACCCATTAGATACCTCCAGGAAAAACTTTTGTTCGGTACCAGATTTTCTAGACCGGTTTTGATAGGGCTCCAGAAATACCTCCAGCAATTCGTTCAGGAATTTTGCCAGGAGTTCCTTCTGGGATTCATCCTTGGATTATTCCAGGAATTTTTGTAAGAATATGTATTTCTACAAGGAATCCTATAACGATTTTGCCAGAAGTTTCTGTCGAAATGCCTTTAGCAAACCAAAGGATTATTCAGGAAACCATTCCAATTGTTACTCCTTCAGAGATTATTCCAAAGATTCATTAAGCGATTTCAACTTATACTCCTCTAATAATTATTCCAGAAACACATAATAATTCCTCTAGGAACATCGCTTTGGGGATTTGTGCTGAGATGTTCTCAAGGCTTTCTCAAGGTTTCACTTCGACAGTTTTTTCAAAGAAATTCCTCAAGTAATCCTCTCGACATTTTTTTTAGGAATTATTTCCGACTTTTTCTTCATAGATCGCTCCAAGGATTCTTCCAGAGTTTCCACCGAGAATTCATCTGAGGATTCTTCAAGAAATAACTTCATAAATTCCTATAGTGATTCGTCAAGAGTTCCCTTCAGGAATTCTCCAAGAAAACTTACTACATAAATTATTCTTATGATTTTTTCCAGGTAATCAGAAATCCCTTTGAAATTTCTCCAGAGATTCAACCTGGATCTCCAAAAAATCCCCAGGGGATTCTTCTAAAACTTCCTCTATAAATTCCTACAGAGATTCACCCATGAATTTCTTCAAGGATTTCATCAAATAGAATTAGTCCTCCAGGTTTCAACTCCGATTTTTTAAAGAGATTTTTCCTGGAACTCCTTTTCTGAAGAAAGTTTTTGAGGAATCCCTGGATAAGTTCCTGGAGGGATTCCTGGAGCAATCCCTGAAAGAATTACCTTAAAAAATCTAGAGTAAAGTCTAGAGGAATCATCGGTGAAATTTAAGAATCCTGGAGGAACTCTTGCAAATGCCTATGGAATGATTCCCAAGGAAATCTATGGAGAAATTCTTGAAGAAATCCTTGGAACATAAACATTTCGGCTACACATACTTTATTTTTCCAACGTTTGTTTTTTCTTTTAAAATAAAGTCTACGTAGACGAAAAGTATATTTCATTACAATATACAGTTGATTCACTAAACATGCTGTCTCTATCAGATCATCCCTGGATCAATTTCTAGAGTAAACCATTGAAGATTTTATGAAGCCTAGGAGGAATTCTTGAAAAAAAAAACTGTAGAAAAACTCTGAAATCTCTAAAGAGATCCCCTTGAGAGATTTTGCTAGATCCAGGGATTTGGAAGAATCTCTGGAGAAACGCCCATAAAAAGGATTTTCTAAGTTAATTAATGAAAGACTTTTAGATACATCTTTGAAGGAATCCCTCGAGAATCCTTAGAGGTATCCTAGATAGCATCACTGTAGAAATTTTGCTGATGGAATCCCGGGAAAACACCATGTACAGATTTTTCTGAAGAACACCCTGGAATTATCCTTAGAGGAAAAAAAAAAATCCTGGAGGAATCCTTGAAGAAATTCCTGGAAGAATACCAGTAAAGATTTTACTGGAGGGATCAATAAAGGAATTATTGGAGACATTCCTGCAGGAACTGTTGAAGGTAATCCTGGAGCCCTATCAGAAATGTTCTAAAATGTCTCATGGCGAAATCTCTTGCAAAAGCCCTGGTAGAATCACTGAAGAAACCCCTATAGAGATTTAGGGAGAGATTTTTAGTAAAATCTCTGGAGGAATCTCCAAATGAATTTCTAGTGACATCTCTGGAAGAGTCAGTACATAACTGTAGAAGTTCTCATAAGGACAATAAGCTGATAAGTAGGCTCTATCCCGGTTGGGACATAACGCTAGAAACAAGAAGGAGAATTTTATATTTGCTTTTGGCAACGGTCTTTTACGATCTGGATGAAAAATCATTAATTTTGTGCTGTCGAAAATGTTCACACCATACCCTACTGGAACCGAACCGTCATACCACACATACGTATAAACTACTGAATGTGATATGTACCTTTCCAGTTCCGGCTGTCCTTATGCCATTGTGCTCAGAATGGCCATACCTACAAAACTGTCCAGAGTTCTAATCTAGGAATCCCTATCTTTCATATAAAGCTTAAGGCTCAAGAATCCATCATTAAATCATCAAAAATTAAAAACCATTTTGTTCGTTAAAATTTCAATCAATCCTTATAAAAATCTATTATCGTATTTCAAGTGGCAAGTGAAATACAATGATAGATTTTCAAAAGCACTGCTTCGATTTTGAGCAAAAAAAAAACTGGTTTTGAAAATTTATAAAACGATGATGGTTATTTTCCTCTTAATATAAATGTGAATTTTTTTCTAAATGCTTTAGGAAGGAATAATTCTTGCACGGATTTTTTACAGGAACAGTTTCAGATCCATTCCAATGGCTCTCCAGAAATTTATTGAGGACTTTAACAAAACAAAACTTCCCGGGATTTCATTTTCAACTAATTGAACAGGAAAACGTTGTATTGCCACCCAGGAGGTCGTTTTATTACTCATAATTTTCTCCAAATCTCTATAGTGTCTATTTTTCCAGAGATTCTTCACATAATTTAGCAAGAAATTTATCCAAAACATATCTCTAGGTATTTCCTTGAGAAGAACTTTCAATCACAACCGTATTGCCTACACCAGTTCCGATAAAGCTCTAATTCATTACTCCAGGGATTTCTTCACAGAGTTCTACCAGAGACTTCACTGGTGATTTCTCCAGACTTTTCCAGGTAATTCTCCATAAATTTAGCCATTTGTCCAAGGATTGTTCCAGGTATTTTTCCAGAAAAATATAGACACAGATTTCTCCAGCGAAATCTCTACAGCACTTTTTCCAGATTTTTTCCAAGGATACTCCAGGAATTTCCTCAAGGGATTTCTCCAAAGATGTGTACAAGGATTCCTTCAGCAATTCACCCACATCCTTCTGAGATTTTTCCAGCTTTTTCTTCAGGGTTTTCTCCAGAGATTACTCCAGAAAACCCATTTTATTGTTCCTCCAAGAGTTGTCCTAGGGATTTTTTCAGAAATCCCTCCAGAGATTTTCCCAGGAATTCCTCCATAGATTTTCCCGGGTATTCCTACAAAAACTCCAGCAAGTATTTCTTCAGGGATTTTGCCAGAGATTTAACCAGAGATTTCTTCAGGATTTCTCCCAGAAGTTCCTTTAGGAAATCCTCCGTCAATCCTACAGGGAATTCTTAATATTGTTTCTATAGAATTGCTCTTGGAAGCCTTCCAAGTATTTCTCCAGGAATTTATTTACGGATTTCTAGAAAAAATCTTCATGGAAGGAGTTTCTGCAATCATTCTTGAAAGAATCCTTAAAAGGAATCTTGGGATTATTTCTAATGAAATTTCTGGAGGAATTCATGATGGAATTTATCTTTGGAAGAATTTCTGGAGAAGTTCATGGAAAGATCCCTGAAGGTATTTTTTGAGGCCTTAATCAATTGTCTAAAATTACCTTTAAGGTAAATCCCTGGAAGATTTGTTAAAGAAGTTTTGTAATTATAAAAATCCTCAAATTCTTTTCTTTTGCGATTTTGCTAAAACTATCTCTAGGAGAATTTCTGGAGAAAACTCTTGAAGATCCCTTTAGTTATTTGTGAAGTAATTACTTGTAGAATGCTAGGAGAAATTTCTTGTCGAATCCCCACAGGAATTCCAGATAGAATCACTGAAGCAATCCTTTGAGTATCCCTGAAAAAAATCTCTGGAATAATTCATGGAAGAATTTTGAGAGGACTACATGTGGAATACACTGAATGCATCCTCTGAGGAGTTTCTGTAGAAATATCTGGAGTTATCCTTAAAGAAATTGTCCTAGTGTAACTCCTGGAGGAATCCCTGAAGACATCTCTGCAAGAATCCCAGTAGAAGCATTCTGGAAGAATGCTTGGAGAAGTCTCTGGAAGAATTTCTGGAAAAATATCTGAAGAAACATCATGAGGAATCACTTGAAAAATATCTGGAAGAATCTCTGGAAGAATCCCTGGAAACTCTGTCAAAATTGTTGTATGGATCACTGTAGAGATTATCTATAATAATTTTATGGTAAAATCCATGGAGGAATCTTCCAAAAAAATCCTGGACAAATCTCTGTAAGAGCCTTGGGGAAATTTTCCACCAACACCAATGTTTTCATTCTCAATCTGACAAGGACGAATGAATATTTTGATTTCCTTTCCTACTACAAAACTTTCTACCGTTGCTATGCAACGCAAGTTCGACGAACCAACATGTTTGAATGCACGAATATGTTCCTACAAAATGTTCGCTAGTAGTTCGTGCACATATTACACAGTTCGCGCAAACATTCGTGCAACTTGCACAAATGTTCGTGCATTGCACGCACTGTGTAATCAAGGCTTAAGGCTACAGCACTTACGCAGTAACTCTAATTTCAAATATCCCATAAAGCGATTCTCAATCCTATCAGCTCCACTGTTAATTATTTACGAGCTGACTGGAATACATATGAAAGATTCATCGATGATAATCTTGATGTTAACATTTCTTTGCAAAGAAAACTTGACATTGACAAGAGAAAAACAAGTATGTTTCATATGTATACCGGTTGGCTCGTAAATAAAATAACTAAAACTGAAACGAACTCTAATTTTCATCACCGGTTAATATCTCCAACCGTAACCCATTCGGCCGTCATCACACATCAGCTCAAATCCCCTCATCAATCGTCCCGGGCACGAACGGGGAAGGATACGGCGGCAGCTTCCGAAACGACCTTTCATCCCAATGCACCCGTGATGGGTGTCCGGATGCTGGTTGGGAATAGTTTTAAGAATTGTTCCACATAAAATGTCACGTCTGTTAGCATTCTGGGCACCGCCAATGACGTTGAAATGGTGACAATGGCCGGCAAAGGCTTTGGAATGAGGAAGGTGTTCATCTACAGCACCATTCTTGGTGCCCTAGGTGTACCGTTAAGAAATGGGAAAAGAATTATCATGTCCTAGATTAAGGATAACGATAACTTGTTGATCCAGAGGTCGCCAATAAAATAATTTGAAATTATCAGTAGGGAGCAGAACCACTTGGGCACTTCCATGATTCGCTTTGGCATGGGGGGGGTTTCCTCGGCCGAATTGTCTGAAAGTTTTCAATAAGGAGCACTTCACTACGATGCATTATGGCCAAATATGAGCTTTGTAGCTTTCAAAAATCCCCACTGCCGAAGTAAATCAAATTGCCAAGAATTGGGTCCGGCTCCTAATGGGGTTTGAATCAGCTAGAGAAAATTCCAAAGTAGCATTTGAGAATATATGATTCGTTACAAAATCTAAAAAAAAGCGTTAATAAATAAAAAATCAACCTAAAATAAGCACTCAGAAGTATTTCAAAGAAAAATGAAACATGGAAATTAAATAAAAGTCAAACATATTGTTTACATGTTCGCTAATTTGACTGCCTCTAAGAAATTGAACTCGATCTGGCAGGCGGCCGACGATGGGTGGGTGTTTCATTCAAGAATTCCAAAGAATGGACGTTTTGATTATGCGGGAGATGTAGTCATAGTTCCCGGCGAGTGCCACATAGCTCAACGTCAACGTGCTGAATTCTAACGAGTCCGAAACGATTATCCAACAATGGAAAGCGTCACCTAGGAGGAGAAATCCAGGAGCAGCGAGTGGTATTTGCATTAAAATAGAAAATTAAACGGGTAGATAAATTTACTTAGGGCGTTTCTCTTTTGGTTGCCCAGAATTGCAACCAAACCTCACGAGTCGTCCTACTTGCTCAACAAGCAAACGTTCGTTGAGTACACATAGTCGAGTGTCGTTCGATGTTTGATGAGATAATACGAGACGCGAAAACGCCGGACTACCCTCGACGAGAATTTTCTATGTTTTCGTTAAAGAATTTAATTTTCAAATCTGGGATTCCCAGTTTTAAGCAGTGGTTTTCCAGTAACATATATATTAACAGGAAGAAGATTCAAAATTAAAAATATTCAAAATCCAATCACCCATATTTTCTTACCATCCTTACCATTTTCGGTTTTTCGGTGGTGATTTAAAGGTGGCTCAAAGACGATGTAGGTTGATATGGAAATTACTATGAACAAATTTGGACAAATGTTCCAAACACGTTAGCACTGGTAATACGAAAACGCATTTTTTCAGCAATGATGGCTTCGTTGGTTACGTGGACCATTCAAACATAGTCAGCAAAGTGCAATGACGGGCCCGATCGCGATTTGCCAACCCCTGCCCGGGCAACTAATTCCACACGATTTATTCCACGAGCTTTGCCCTATCAGTCTAACGAGATCACTTCACCGAAAGCGATGCGGCCTCACCGAAAGCAAAGGAAAATATTCCGCACACGAAGCGCGGAATGAATTTGAATTTGCAGAGATCAACATCGTGCCCGAGAGTGAGGACTGTTATCTCTTGTGAAGCGCTGCTGATTTCCGCTCCCGTGTGATTTCTCGAGAAACCTGCTAAAGCCTGGAAAGAAAAGCTTTTTCCGCAAATGGGATGGGGGTAGGAGGAAGCTTTGCATGGGGATATGTCGTCGTCGTTTCCCGTATCATGAGTGTTTGATTAGATTTAGGCAAGAAGAAAATGAAGTTATCATCATCTGTCGTCGGTCGAAGGCCGGATAAGAGAAAGAGATATTTAGCTGGATGAAGAGCATCATGTGCTGCCCTTGCCTCGGCGGCGTAGCATGCAAGCAGACGTGTGTGGATTACACTACTAGGGTATCCATCCAATCCATCCACCCGGCCATAGCCACTGGATGATTGGGCCTGCTCACTCACTCCGGAATTTAAAGCCGGTTTATAATTGAGTTTTTCCACGTTTTTTTCGCCGGCTGCAACATTGTAGTGTGCCTTGGCTGTTCGTGAGATTTTTCCCAAGGTGCCGACTCATCGTGTTGAGGAGAGATAGCGATAGAGAGTTAAAGATGGAAGAAGTTTTTTGATTGGGATGTGAGATGCATCTGTTCATTTTGGTTCGATAGCTTTGCTATTATCTCAAGATTCAAGCTTTACATCATATAATACTGTTGATTGCGACCCCAAAAAATACTACATATTTAGCAGTTTTGTAAAACTCCCCTTGAAATCATACCGAGTTGCTAATAACACATTTCTAAAATTTCTGGAAATTGTTCTGTAATAAGTCATTACGCAACTCAAACCATAAAAATAAACTCTTCCCCTTTAGAATTTTTGCCCAACATTAGTTTATTCCACTTTGGACGAGCTTACGAGTTGCGTACAAATATACTAGATATGAGAACTATTCTACTGTTCATTTCATGATAAGTGCTGCATTTAAATGTTTCTAATTTAGCAACTATCCTCTGATTTGAGTAGGATGCATATGAGGTCGTACAAACGAATACCAGAATTGTTTACTCTATGTCAGCGACAAAAAACCTCATTGTCAGCAAACTTGATCGGATCGATATCTACCCTCTCTCCCTTGTCTGGCCTTTTCCCTGACATAATGCAATATGTTTCAATCATCCCGAATCTGCTCTCGCTGATCCTGGGAAAACTTCACTTCAAATTTTTCCCCCGCCCTCCGACGAAAACATGTGTACACCTACTCCCAAGAAAAGGACCATTGACTACCGCAGCTTTCAAATCCTTTTTCGATTTGCATCCACTAACTGCACAGGATATGCCAATAAAGTCACAAAACTTTTCCTATCCGCCATGTGCTGCCACACAGCCATCGAATTCCGATATTTGAGATATATTTTGAAGCATTGAGACGGGTTTATAAAGAAGTCGGATCGAAAACACGACACAGCAGATGCCATTTCCTTTTTTTTTTGTTCTGTTCATTGCATCTCGATTTCGATGATATGGTCAATTCCTGAGGAGCCCCATCGGTTTCCAATGGGTGCTGCCTGTTAGGGTGGCTTACAATCATCAAAGTAAAAAAAAATCTATATACCACTCAAATTTTTTCATGTAAATCCACATTGTTGTTATATGGAGTCCATTAAGTCTGAGGGGGACTTGATGTGTTATTAAAATTCGAAGAGACCGCAATAAACAGAATGTTTGAATACGCGCATCGTACCTTCGTGCTGTGCGTACACGAATACTGCTTTTGGAAGTTTTTTAAATCAGTTGTTCCGAATTTGGGGGATTTAAACAGGAGATCTTGAACTCCATTAAGGGAATCAAGGTTTCCTTCCCAATCGCAAAGAAGGGAGACTCTTAAAGATCGCGAACTTCTTCTCAAACATCTTGAAGAGAAGAAGCACACTTGTTTTACTAATGATGACAAAACTGAACATTTGTTCAACGTCGTCTTGAAAGGTTTCTCAAGTGACAATAAGTCACCTGAAGAGATCGAAAATGGATTAAATTAAGGGTATGCGATGTGGATTTTTTCCATGTCGATACGAAACGAAACGATACGCGGAATATCTTGCGCTGATAATGACGAAACGAAACGAAATTTAAAAATGTTTCGTGTAACTCGATACGAAATCAAATATTTCACGGAATTTTTCGAAACGAAACGAAATGTTTGAATTTGTTTCGCGGAATACACGTTTAAGTTTTTTTTTTCTTGTCAAAAGCTGGAAATTTGACAATAGGCATGAAAACGTCCTTTTAAATCCTTACATGTTTTGGTAAAACTCTTTTCTGTTTGTTTGAAATCTTCTTAACTTTATAAGGTTTCATTTCAACATATCTGACACTCACACAAGGCAATGAGTGGGTTTAATTATATGTAACAAATAAGAAGTGGGTCGAAAAGCAGTTACAAACATTTAAAACAATCTCAAAAATATTGAGAGGAGTAAAAAAATTCATTTGTTTTTTAGAAACGCCTCACAATTTTTTTAATCATGTGGATGTGATGTTAATTAGCATAATACATGGAATAATGATATTTTTTTTTTGCATAAAGTAGCTTTGCGGCTTGAATGAATGTGATTGGGGACACAAGTCGATAAGTGATCATGAAAACACTAAACTGAAAAGCAGACTCTGTCCCAGTTGAAACACAACGCAAGAAAGAAGAAGAATAAGTTGAACAGAGGAATAACTGGAATATTTGCTTTAGTATTTGCTGGAGTATTGAATCTATTTAAATTTAAAAAAATCCATCAGCACATACCTAAGAATTGATAGATTTCTCTCTCTCTTAAATAAATTTAAAAGAATTGCAAAGCATAGCATAGCATAGCATAGCATAGACTGACTGTGCATGTCAATGGTTGCTACTCCGTGATTGATCGGAACTGGTAAGAATTGCACTACGATCCAAATGAATAAGGGATGGGAGTTTCCGCTTATTTTCGAAGTACAATTTTAGCAGATCTAATATTATTGATCAATAACGGCGCCGGCCAAGTCCTTACAGTCAGTTGGGATGGGGAAGGAATGTTAGGGTGTAATGATTGTTGCTTCTAGAGACCGAGAATACCTCTGCATCTCCACAATCACCACGGGGAGGGTGTTTATTAGTGAGGGAGGAAATGATCTGGGAGTCACCATTGGTCAGTGATGCGATCCATGGATAAGGAGGGAAAATACAACTTAAACTTAAAGCTAGTTTTGTATTTTGTCTCGAGAAGTTTTCGGTAGAAGATATAAAATATACGTCAACATCCATTATGTCGAACCATTCAAAAGATGTTTTTAGTAATGTTAAAGAGAAAAAATATATGTATATTGAAATTATATAAAACAGGCATAATGCCGACACTTGTAGTGACGAACCATTCAAAGTTTATTTGAACATTAAATAAAATAACGTTTTCATGAAAATATGTGTCATTATAAGCATGAAACGAGCTCACCAAATACCAACCTCGACTTAACACGGATATCTTTTCGCACTCACACAACGCGAACCGTAAAACTTCTCGGCGTCCCGAAAACGAACCGTCTTGTTTGGGCTCTCCGAAACACTGCCCAGAAAAACTCGCGAAACGAAAAACAATCTCCTGGCGTCCCAAAAACAAACCGTCTTGCTTGGGCTCTCCGAAACACTGCCCAGCAAAACTCGCGGAACGAAAAACAACTCCCGGCGTCCCGAAAACAAGGCGTCTTGCTTGGGCCCTTCGAAACACTGCCCAGCAAAACTCGCGAAACGAAAAACAACTCCCGGCGTCCCGAAAACAAAGCGTCCTGCTTGGGTCCTCCGAAACACTGCCCAGCAAAACTCGCGGAACGAAAAACAACTCCCGGCGTCCCGAAAACAAGGCGTCTTGCTTGGGCCCTTCGAAACACTCTCTTAAATAAATTTAAAAGAATTGCAAAAGTAATAAACTCCAAGAGATATTGCGACAGCAACTTAACCAGGATTGCCTGTTGGGGTTAATTTAGATGTTCCTAATAAATTTTCTGGAAAAGCCTTGCATAAACTGTGAATTAATTCTTGGAGGGATCAAATCTGGATGAATGCAAACTTTTGGAGTAAACCTTGAAGAAAATACTGAAGGTATTTCTATTATTTTGTAGAACAATTACTGGAGAAATGATCCTATTCCAAAATCTGTGAAGGAATTTCTGGACAATTTCTGGAAGAATTAAGGATTGTTGATTTTATCTCATTTTCAGATTCTTTGTTTATAACTGACTACAAAATCACATTTTCACTGAATTTTCAGCCTCGAGAGTATCTTAAAAAATGTTTGAAAATTTCGAAAAAAAAGTTTTGAACCTGGACTACATAGCATAGAGGAACCGCAAATAAGATTGATAAGTTCACCCATGTTCGTTCAGACAATCCGTCTTTCAATGAGCTAAATTTAATGTTTGGCTTATTTTTTTTTCTCGAGATCTAGATGTGCGAAAATCGAAAAAATATTGTTGCACTTTTCTATTCTGAAATACCCTAGGTACCCCACCAAACTTGAATCTAAATCCGGAACCAATTTTGATGGTGCTTGCAATGCATGAATCCAATTTATAACTGATTTGTGATTTTTACTAAAACAAATCATCAAAATTAGGAAGGCCATCGAAGGATGGCGAAACTAGAGAATTTTGAAACTTGATGTCGGTATTGAAAAGGTTAAGACCTTTGCCTTGCGACATTTGGCTTCCAATTCTTGTAATGATATATTATCAATATTCGCATTTTTTTTTAATTGGGGGTCGTGAGGAAATTATGTCACGTTATAAGAGGAGAGAGGAGTTGGTGGTGTGGTACAATGTATGCATCTTCCTTGTTTAAGGTGAATATAAATCGAAGGCAAACCTCAGAATTTCAAGAGCACAAATCTAATGAACCTGACAGCGGTTCAAGCTGAACACTTGATCGATTGACCATCGAGTAACCAATCGAAAGAGTTTTTAGCTTGAATGGACGTCTGGTTCTTTAGATTTGTGCTCTTGAAAATTTGAAGTGTGACTTTGGATCACCCAAATCAACGCGATTTTTTACGGCGACAGCGATAAACAATCGCTGCGATTTCGCTGCTACATGTAGAGTTTTATGACCCAACAACGAAATCGCGGAGAGCCTTAATTCATTGATGCGTGTTTTCTCTTCTATTCTCCCGCTGTTCTTATAGTGGTTTCTGCGCTCGTGTACATACACGTTACATGTCACCAACACTACTTAAAAACTGCTGGTGGAAAATATAAACAAAGATCAGCTGTTCCCAGCAAAATCAAATGGTAGTATTTTCAACCAGCAAATTTGCGCATGTGTTCGTGACACCGCTCGGCGAGAGCTCAATGCAGAGTTAAAAGTGACGTCATAGCGGGAAAGCAAGAGAGAGAACTAATGCGCGCATCAATAATCTGCACCACCTGAGCAAATCCAGAACATCAGGGACTCACGCTCCGCAGCTTTTTTTGACATTCGTGTACAAAAAATGTTTGCGATATATTAACGGATTTGCTCAAAAGGACACGCGATGTTCCCCGGAGGGCCGGAGGAAACCGTGGTTTTGCTCTCTTCATTCTTATGAAGATAACATAACATTGCGGTACTTCATCAAACGCAGTTGTTCCTTTCCTGGGCTATTCGCCGCGAGGAATTTAGGGCAAATGGGCGTTTTTGGAAACTTTATAACGGCAGTGCAGTTTATCATATCCTGCGGACCAGTCAATACTACAGTCATCCCACAGTTATGGATAGCACACAGTTGGATTAAACGGAGAATATCTCATCAAATAGAGTAGCAATTACGCAGAACCCATTTTACCTACGCGAACCAAAAATTCATACAGCATCGCAATCAACAATAACATGCTTAAACACTTTTGTTCCATTCGTAGGAAATAAAATGTCATAAATATGCCTAGAAGCGATGATTCATATTTGTGGGGCATTGAAATCCTTACCACAGTTATGAATCTAAGATAAGACGATTCCTAAAGAAACGCCAAAACGTATGCTTTCACTAGCACACCATTTGTTTGCCTCGCAGATAATTTGCTGTTATAGTGTTCTGATCTATGATATGAGTCGATTTGATCCGTAATACGGACCCATTTTCGACTGTAGCTGCTAGGAGTAAAAGCGAATGCTTTGCTTTTCTTGTTCGAAATTAAACTCGAATTTCGCGAAATTCCGTTTTATTCCGTTTGTTTTCAATTTTCCGTGAAAATATTTTAACAATTTGGCGAAACGAAACGAAATAGCAAAATACAAATTTCGCCTGTGCGAGTTCCGTGGAATTCCGCGGAATTTCGTTTCGAAGCGTGTTTGCCGGAATCATTCGGTATTTCGCATACCCTTAGATTAAATGATTTACTTGGATTTTTCCCAGTCCAAGTAACGTTTTTCGTATGAAAATGGGCCACCCTACTACTGCATATATTGTTCCAACCGATATTCATCGGCATCCTTGCCGGGCTCGCTGACCGTACAAATATGTGAATCGATCCTATGGGAATATGTATTTGTCTGATTCGATGACATGGGTCGGTGCTTAAGGGCTATGCAAACTACTTCGCCTCCGGTTGTGGTTTGGTGGAAAAAGAGTATCTGAAACATCTGGTTCGCGGTGATTCGGTGGCAAGGAATGGCATTTACTTTGTTTTGCTGTTATCGAAAAAAAGTTTTGCAGTTTCTCCGAATTTCGGAATAATTGGTTATGACTTACGAACAGGTTTGAATGAAGATTCGCTGAGTTATTTTAGTAATGAGTCATTTATGGAAATTTTATGGAATACTGAACCATTTAAAACTCCTTACGTTGATATATGAAAGCACTAACATTAATATTTTCCATCTATTTCAGGTAAGTCCACAAGTCAACATTGAAGAACAGTAACAAGCGTAGGTATAGTCAACTGATTGTGGTGATTTTTATGAAAGAGCTGGCCGAGTTAAAGTTCTACTTGATTTCCCAAATAAAGCGAAAATTCTGCACAACTTTTGATAAATTTTGTACACGAACTACTAGAAGTATATCCCTCACCCAGTGAGCACAAACTCGTATACGATAGTGCATAAGAGTACAGAAGTGGAGGCGATATACGCACGTGCGCCATAAGGCTGCATGCAAGCTGTACGTATATCGCCTCCAACTTTGTACTCTTGTATAGCATCATTTACGAGGGTGTGTTTACTGGGCAGTACCGGACAGCATTTAATACCGGGCATTGTCGAAAAAAAAAAGAAATCATAGTCCAATCAAGATGGGTATTAGAAGGAAGAAACATTTTTGTTCACGTAATTATCGTTATGACTCAATGACACACGATGTAAGCGATAAAACTACACAAAAACGTGTCCTTGAAGATATATTCAATATAAAATGTAATATTACATGTAAAAGGACACGAACTGTGATCGATTTTTTCCGAACCAAACACTAACGTATTTTAAATCCGCCATTACGTCATTTGACTCGCTTCTTTTATGTGCATCCAAAAGATGTAAAACCACCTGATTTCTTAGGAGTCTGGAGCTATTATGAAGTCCTTCACCCATGAAACGTTAAATGGTGGGGGACGTCCATTCTCATTTTTCATTCATAGTTTTTTTTCCTTCATTCATTTACGTATAATCATTCTCTACAAAACGTTGTAATATTTCTTACAAATACTTACAGTACTATTTACTTTACAGCATATTTTTTTAGTAACATACATAGTTTCCGATTGTTTCCCTCCAAAAATACATTGACAATTAGAATTGCGGAGTCCAAAACACGTCTTGGCTAAATTTGTTTTCTGAGAAACATGTACGTAAAATATTATGAAAATTGAATTTTGGAAATTTCCTAAGACAGATTCCTACCTCTTCTTCTTCTTGGCATTACGTCCTCACTGGGACAGAGTCTGCTTCTCAGCTTCCACAGTTATTAACTAAGAGCTTTCTTTGTCAAAGTTGCCATTTTCGCACTCGTATATCGTGTGGCAGGTACGATGATACTCTATGCCCAGGGAAGTCAAGGAAATTTCCATTACGAAAAAATCCTGGACCGACCGGGAATCGAACCCAGACACTTCCAGCATGGCTTTGCTTTGTAGCCGCGGACTCTAACCACTCGGCAAGGAAGGCCCCTAGTGGATTCCACCAACATTATTCCAGAACTTAATATCGAATTTCTGCAGGAACCCTCAAATTATTTGTCTAAGAAATCCATCAGAAATATGCCACGAAAATTTATCGGAATTCCCATAGAGATTTTTTTCAGTTTTAAATCTCAGATTACCTTCTGGTGATGTTGTTTTTCGAAACATTAGAAGCACAAGTCATAAGTTCATGATTTTTATACTGATAACTCATACGTAAACTACTTCAAATGTTTATCAAATATTTTTTCCTGGTATCTTCCAAGTATTTTTCTAAAAGCTTCACAAATGAAACATTCAATTTTTCAATAGATTCTTCCGAATATTTCATCTAGAATTCCCTCAGGAATAACACTTCGAATTCCTCTAGCGATACATTCAGGGATACTGTATCTTTTTTGTATCTTGGGATCTCTTTCTACATTGCTCTTAGTACTTTACAGGTACTCTGTCATCATGTATCACAATTTTATCAAGAAGTTTTCTATCGAATTCTCTATAGGAAGAGATTTTTAATGAAAAGTAACTAAATAAGTGTTTTCCAATAGCTGTTTCAGGCATATTTTTGAGAAAAACTGAAAAAAATCTTCCGATATATTTTTAAACTCGTTAAAGTTATTTTTCCGTAGCTCTTCTTAACATTTCCTTAGAAACTCCTAGCAGTTATTTTCTGAGGAGCTCTTCTTAGATTTTTTTAATATACATTTAAAAATTACTCTAGTAATTTATGCATAGATTTCAACATAATAATACCCAAGAATTCTCTACGACAATTCATCCAAAAGTGTCTTCTTAAAATACATCAGAAATTCTATCACCAAGTTCTCAAGGGAATGCAGAAAGGTATGGTATCGAGGAAGTACTGTCTTAAGATTCCTTTCATTTATATATTTAGTTAAAATCTAAACATATAACACTGAATCAACAATTTCACGCCACAATACTCGGTTCGTGGCCGCATCTCTCCATCCTCGGTTCTGCCCCACGCTCGCCAAATCGATACGCACTTGATCCGCCCTCCTATCTTGCTGCGCTCCACGCCTTCTTGTACCAACCGAATCTCAAGCGATCCAGCATTCTTGCAACATGCCCTGCCCAGCGTATCCTTCCAGCTTTGGCCACCTTCTGGATACTGGGTTCGCCGTAGAGTTGGGCGAGATTGTGGTTCATCTTTCGCCGCCACACACCGTTTTCCTGCACACCGCCAAAGATCGTCCTAAGAACCCGGCGTTCGAAGACCCCAAGTGCTTGTAGGTCCTCCTCAAGCATCGTCCACGTTCCATACCCGTAGAGATATATTATTTGGATTCTGTAGATACATTTTTGGTAGTGTTCTTAGTGATAAATTCTAATAACAGGTTAAAACCTTAAGAAAGCATTGAATGAAGTCCGCAGAAGTTTTCCTATGATCTATTTTCTAATGTATAGTTGGAATTTTTCCTGCATCATATCCTTACGGGCTTACTGAAAAAATCAATGGGAGATGTTTAAGATGAACTTTATTATGTTATCTCGAGGAAATCGAAACTTAATACTTTATGTATTTCTGGAAAAATCTTAAAACTCTTAGAAATTTTCAAATTCCGAAATCTCTGTTGGAATTTTTAAGAAATCCTTAAAATAACTCCAGAAGCAATTTATACATAAATTCTTGGAAAAATCTGGTGGAATCCCAGAGAAATGCCTGGAAAAATTCTTACAGGAATCGTTCTAAAATGTTTTAATGAAATACCTAAGGTGATTAGCAGAACAATATGAAAAAGACTGCTTGTAAAATATACAGGGATAATTCCTAAAAAAAATCTTATTATCTAAAGATTTTTGCAAACTTCGTTGAAGAAGCGCAATCAGCATTCCTGTAAGACTTACTAGGGTAATATCCTTAATCTACTAAATGTAAATTACTGCAAAAATCTTTGGAGTTGTTTTTCATGAAACCCTGTCCAAGACATTGTTTGGAGAATTTCTTAAAGGAATTCCTGGTTTGGCATAAATTCTGTATTAATTCCAGAAAGACCATGGAACATCTGGAAGTATTTCAAAAAGAGTACTGGTAGGATTTTTCAGGGGTTAGTCAGAACGATTTTTTTTATTAGTCGCAGGATTTCATTGGGCATTACAAGAGAAAAGGGATTTTTGAAGTCATTTATCCAAAATCCCGAGAGAGTTAGCAGGATAAATTTCTTAAAAAATATCTTGAAGGATTACTGAAGAGATTTGCAAAAAAACGAGATAATAAAAAAAAAATCTTGCAGTGATTCTCAAAACTATAATTCCTTAAGTGTTATTATGGGTGTGATTTCCATTTAAGTTCGAGAAGAAGAAAGTCCCTAAAATATGAAGAAGAATCCCCGAAGGTGGAATCGGAGATAAATACTTGAAGGAATCCCTACACACTTCCCAGTTTGTTCTTTGCTAGAATTAGTGAAAAAATTCATGATGAAATTTAATGTATTTTGAAAAAGAGATAAGTTTTGTCAGGATCCCGTAGTAGCGGTTTTCATATTCTGCTTCGCGGAGCACTTGGTGCTCCGATAGGAGTGATGATGAAGGACTAGTGTTCCGCACAACAATTTTGTGTAAAAAAGTGCTCCGCGAGCTAAAAAAAAAGCTGAAACCCCCTGCCGTAGACGAATTCTTGGAAGTATCTTAAGAAAAAATCATTGTGAAAAAGAGATCTGAACAATCTAAAGAAAAATAAATAGTAGAGAGTATAAAGGAATCCCTGAAAAAATTGCTTATCGAATTCATCGAAAAACTCGGGGAATTTCTAGAAGAGTTGATTTTAAGATAACTAAATAGAAACACGTCCGCAACATTTACTGCGGACTGAATTTCATAAGTGTGAATATTGAATTGAAAAACAACACAGTGATAGATGTTGAAATTTTAAGTATATTTCTATATATTTGACAAAAAAAATTATACCGCTATAACAGGACAACGAAAATAGATTTTCACCCATTATTTTGCGGTATCTAACTTTCAAAAATTCGATATTTAATAGTCATACTAAATGTAGTTGTTAGAAACAACATGACATTGACATGTCAAATGTCACACAAACTGACAGTACCACGCAGTGTCATTGAAAGCTTCAGATTTAGGTTCGAATAATGTTACAGCCGACTCTCCACATCTCGATGTTCTACATCTCGATATCTCTCCCTATGTCGATGATTGTTTTGGTCCCTTCATTCTGCATACGATTTCTCTCTCCATAACTCGATATTCTCCTTATCTCGATATCTCCATGTGTTCCTGTTGAATTTTTGTTCCCAATTTTCTGTCGATATGAATATTATCAAAGGTTACTAGACCAGATTTAAGTGATTCAGAACAATTTGGAAACTCAAAACGAAGTTTGTTCGTGTATTATTTTCCTAGTGACAAAGTGATTTTCAATCTAGTGTTCATTAAATTAATGTTCTTAGTCTCGATCTCTCCTTATCTCGATGGTAGTTAGGTTTCACAATTAATTTTTTTCACTAGACAGATAAATGATAGTTGCACTACTTCGCATTGAAAATCACGACAATGTTTAGGTTGTGTACTCTGACATACGATTAACATTTGAACAGCGTGCAAAGATCTTTGAAATAGGGTGAATACCCGAGTAAAGTCCAACATCAAAACGAAAGCAAGTTGAAAACATAATTTGATATCAAGTTATTGTTGCTATGTTTTATATCATTTTTGTTTTCATTCTGCTATCAATTTGATTTACTAGTATTTACTTTTACATAATTATAATATTTGTATCAAACCTATAACCTAAAAATTAAGCAATTATCTTGTTGTAGGCTCGTTCTGGTATCCAACAGAAATATTCATAACTCAGTGAGTTATAATTTTGCTCGCAATGATAGCAGAAACAGATTTCAGTTTGCTATCACTGATATGTTGCTAGTTTTCAATTTGAACATATTTCTAATCTGAGGTTTGATATTGTAGCCGTTAAAACGGCCAAAATGGCAACAAATTGCCCAACATTACAAATTCAAACAACCTAGTTTTCAAAATGATCCCAAGCTTTGCTAGGGTACCCTACACATAACTCAACAAGAAGTTGCAACAGTTCATCGCAAATATATAAATAAAAAAAACAATCGATGAAATTCAAACCGGTTTTATCGATTGTTTTTTTATATTATAATTAAATGTAAATAAAAAGATGTAAAAGTTTCAACGGGATTCGATCCCAGGTCGAACGAGTAAGAGCTGTGTTCGATACCTCTGAGCCATCTCACCACGCTGAGAGTTATGAGTTCAATTTGCTACGAGTTTTGTGTTGCTACTTGAAATGGATTTCGTGGTATTTTTTTAAGTGGATCACTTTTGTAAAATGGATTTGATCGAATTCTTTTACGTCCATACGTCGGCCGATGCTGATTTATTTTTTTATGTGTAAAACATGTTTTTATCTGTATCTGTCTTTCGGTTGTCCAATAGAATTCTTGTATAACCTTACCCAAGTAACCATAAGCACTAATAATAAGCCCTTAATCAGCATCATAGATGCGTACAAGCATTATAATAGCACCACAAATGCTTACACACCTTATAACAGCACTTTCGTTGCATAAAAACCCTATTACAGCATAATTAATGCTTCTAAGCCTGATGCATACAGGCATTAAATAAGCACTTTATTGGCTTTATATTCGAATACAGGGCATGTTTAAATGCCATCCAGTGTTTTGACAGATATACCACGTGCTTTGTGTTTGCATATAGTGGTAAGAGGGAGTCAAACATAAATCTTCTCACTACTACAATTGCAGGTTTTATGACGGGGAAAAGTGATGGTTTAAATTGGTCACTTTTCTTTCCAATACTATTCATCTTATGTGGCCGTAGGAGCAAAGGAGCAGAACAACAACTCATTAATACGGGTTTCGCAAGTTCAAGACGCAAAGTGAGGAATTTCATCATCAAAAAACGAGGATCAAAATGTGGCAATTGCAAGTCCTCAAAAGGATGAAAACTACCAAAACGAATATGTCTGTTACGCAGAAGTACTATCTGTATCATTTTATTCTGACTGGATGTAAACCTTATTCATAAACTTTCAAGAGATCACTCATTATGTTGGTAGATCTGAAAATCTGAGCGTTCTTGGATACAAAACTTCGTATTCCTATGTGAGCCTCCGTCATGGTAAATCTTATTATGTCGCTTATAGAAATTACTGGTTACATAAATCTGAAGTCCTGCACACTTAGATTAAATTACTGGAGTCGGTAAAATTTTACTGGGTTTTGGAACTACCGAAAAAGTCAGTAAAATGAAAACTGTCGCCACGCGTAATTGAAAAGCAAATTTCACCATGTTTTATTTTTTTTTCGATATATGATATAAAAGAAAGCTCTCTGCAAAATTTCAATGAAAAATCTCTGTTTTTCGATTTCTGACATTTTTTTAGTTTACTGACTTTTTCGGTAGTTCCAAAACTCAGTTATTTTAACCGAACAGATTGAGTGTGTGTACTCAACTTTGCTCTTGAATAACTCTAGACAACATCTTCTTATTGGCATTACGTCCTCACTGGAGCAGAGCCTGCTTTTCAGCTTAACGTTCTTATGAGCACTCTTCACAATTATTAATGGAGAGCTTTCTTTGCCAAAGTTGCCATTTTCGCATTTTCATATCGTGTGGCAAGTACGACGATACTTAATGCCCAGAAATTCAATGAAATTTTACTAACGAAAAGATTCTGAACCAACTGGAAATCGAACTTAGACACCTTCAGTATGACTTTGCTTGGTATCCGCGGATTTCACCACTAGGTTAAGGAAGGCCCTTAATAGTTGCAGACAACTATTGGTTTCGAATTTTGATAGATTATTATTATTATGTTTCATTTAAGACACTTTACCATTTGTCATGGCATTCGTGTCTGTTGATAGATTATGTTTTTATTTTTTGAGTCTGGTGAATTACGGACCTTATTCATAAATCCACGAGAGATTATTAGTTACGCAAGTAGATTCAAAGAAGTTTCTGCCCACTCCCCCTAAAATGTTTTAAGTGTTCTTGCTCTGGTATGCCAGCTAATCGAGTCCAGTGGAGAACGAGTATGTTATTGCTGAAATCAGATTCTAAAGCAAACAATCCAAAGAAACCTTGTTTCATGTCCAAGAAGAACCTGAAAACACAACTGCATATAATCAAACCTTTGATCGTCATAACGTCCACCGCAGTAACAGCTTGTACTCATTCAATGAACCAGCAAAAATGCCCTAGCAACAAATTTATTATTAATCTTAACTGCTCTCGGATCGCTGGAAATGTCTCTTGTTGATTCCACTAAACCAAATACAGTCAACTCTCCCTAACTCGTTACGTCATATCTCCATATTGAGTTAGAGAACCATATTAAAAGTTGGCAATCATGGCTACCTCAATAATCCTTTGGATCGCTTTTGCACTAGTTTTGTGTTCTATAACTGGATACCTCCTTAACTCGATGGTCCTTCAATATCGAGTTATGGAGAGTTTACTGTAGATACATTTCCCCTTGACGACGACTGGCGATGAAACATTGATAGACTGGACAACGTGTCTTTTGCGGATATGCAGTTGGTACTATAACTATAAGGGCCTTCCTTAGCCGAGTGGTTAGAGGCTACAAAGCAAAGCCATGCTGAAGGTGTCTGGGTTCGAATCCCAGTCGGTCCAGGATCTTTTCGTAATGGAAATTTCCTTGACTTCCCTGAGCAAAGAGTATAATCGAAGCTGCCACACGATATACGAATGCGAAAATGGCAACTTTGGCATAAGAGGCTCTCAGTTAATAACTGTGGAAATGCTCATAAGAGCACTAAGCTGAGAAGCAAGCTCTGTCCCAGTGGGGACGTTGATGCCAAGAAGAAGAAGAACTATAACTTATTGCCAGTACCTCAAAAATCAAATTCTCGTGTAACATGTTTTGTTCACAAGAATTATCAATAATGCATAAATCATAATTCTTGGATTTTTGTTCCAATGAATCTGTTTTCAAATATCTAGGAAAAGAACTCCCACTGTTCATCGCCCAAGTCCTACACCAAAACGCGTATCATGTGGGCACAGTAGTATCTATCGGCCGCACTGGTTTTGGTTGGAATCGGAAAAAAAAAACACCCAGCTTCGGTCGTGCTTTATGATGCGGATCTTATCTTTTATGCATGTTTATAGAGCTTTATATGAATAAATATATGATTCTTTCTGCAGTTGTTCTCGCATTCGGCGATCCCGGGGTCGAATTGGTTCGGGAAACAGCCGTCGAAGGCGGTAACAGTCTCCTCTTCCGAATGCATCATCATCGGGAGTGCCACATACGCTTCGCGTCGCACAGTGGTCGCACTCCATATAAATGATGGCCAAAATTTCAAATTTCTTTGAAAATGTTAAAACATGCTTGACAAAACATGATAGTTTAAAGCAATTTGATGAAAATCATCTTATTCATTCTTCTTTTTGGCATTACGTCCTCACTGGGACAGAGCCTGCTTCTCAGCTTAGTGTTCAATGAGCACTTCCACAGTTATTAACTGAGAGCTTTCTCTGCCAGAGTTGCCATTTTCGCATTCGTATATTGATAAAAATCATCTCTGAAACAAAAAATTGGTATATTAAGTACACTTGACAGAATTGGTTTATATTACATTTTTTGTGAATATCATGTAGAAACTTCTTGTAATTATTGAATTTATTCAGGAGCATCAACATTTGCTCAATATATTCATAAATCACAAGATGTTTGAACACAATGTTCCAGCTTTGGGCCACTGTGCGCCGAGCAGAGGGATGATGAATCGTTTGGATTGTTCTGCTCCGGGAAATGCAGAATTTTCACATCTATGCACGCAGTCGGTGCGGAAAGGGTGGAGTTTTAGGACCGATAAAAACCCGCCAGTGACGACGATAGCGGGAAAAATTGCGACGAAATGGTTCACCGAAACGCAGTCAGTGAACTGTGTGTATGACCGAATGATTGTACGTGCTTTCGAGGAAAATGTATGCAATTGCTGTCTGCCCCGCCGGTTGTGGATTTATTCTGTGCGGTTGGTTTGCTGGAAATATCGAATCGTGATAAATATCGGGAAATAGTAGGTTTTTTTCTATTGAAATATGGATTTAAGTAGAGATGTATTTTTTTGATATTGAAAGGCAACAAATAATGCCATCTGGTTCAAGAAATATTTTATTTAGTAACATAACACGTTTAAAGAAGCAATCGTTGATTTTAAACCAAGAGATTAAATTTATGGATTGAATCCTGCTTATAAGGCTACAAACTCGGATTTTTCTATCATAATATTTAATACTCATTTTTGAAAGTCCAAAAAGTTGAACCAATTGCCATCAGATTTCATCAAATCTCTCGAACCGCAAAACTTCGTGTTTTATTCTCTTAAAACATCCTGCACTTGAAGGCAAAACCCTCGTGTTATCCTTCGAGAAAGGCAACCAAACAAGCCGACAAATTTCATTAAATATTCAATACGGTCCTTCTGATTTTCGTCTTCGGGCAGCCTGCTCCAGCTTTGGTTCCCTCGAGGGTAACGAAATCGTCGTTCCGTAAGCTCTAACACTCTCCACAGTGCAACCGTTTTAACCGCCTTCGCTGCTGCTGTGTGAAGATGTTTGTCAAACACACACGCCTCGAAGAATCGCTCGCTCGCTTGTGTCGGTCGGTACCAATGCTCAGAACCCGACCGCGGCAAAACCGACAGCGCATTCAAGAGCAACCAAACTAACCATCTCGAACCTAATAGAAAAGCCGGAAAAGTTTGTTTACCACATTTGGGGAAACGACGCTCTCGTGTGAAGCCCAGCGAAAAAGGTTTGCAAACGTGTGTTTGTGGAAACGAGGACCCGAATGAAGTCGAATATTAGACTAACAACATTGGATTGGAAATTTTATAGTGTTCTATAAACAGACTATCAGCGCAGATAACAAGCTTATCTTTTCCAGGAGCATTATCATAATTTCAGCTAGGCACCTGACAGACACCTAGAAATTGATGTCTGCACAAAAATTTGAATTTGAGTTTGACTTTAGATTTGGATTAACTATAGTCGGCAGTTTTCTTAAGGATTTTGTTTGTCGAACAATAAGCTTCACACTTCTTAGTGGGAAAGGTTGTAATCTTTTTCCCAGGACACTCATAACGGATGGTGTTGGGATATGAAATTTGTCTCACTAAAGCACCTACTGACCTCGACACAAACAAGATTAGCAATAAGAACCCCTGCTTTCCCTGGTACACCCTGAGCTTTATTGATCGTTTTTCGCTTCAGTGAACCTGCTGGAAGCCCTCATTGCGATACGATGCGGTTCGTACTCAATCATCTCCAGCATAAACCGCCAACTTTGTCCTGCTGCAAATTTGCCTCTGTCCCGTGGTTTTTCCCTTTGAATACATGTGTGCTTAGGAAAGCTACGCAGAGCGTCGTCCCTATCGTCGTCGTCGTCGTCCTCAGGCTGTGGTAAAACTATTAAATTATTAATCTAGTTACACCCCGGGAGCAGAATTTTCCGTCGGCATTTACTTTTTGCTCTCTGCCAGTATGGAAATTGTTATCACTCTTGCTGTTGCACATTAAGCTGAAAGTTTCAATAATTAACATCGACATTTTCTGAGGAGTGATTTATTTATGATTTCATGAAAAAGGAGCAATTAAAGCTTCCTCCTCTTTGGAATAATGTTTTGCATAACCCTTTTATATTCCTGAATTTAAGTTAACTCCCAACAAAGGTCTGTAAGATTTCAATATTTATTCGGCTCCGGAATATCCGGAACATCCGTAAAAGTGGACATATCATAAAAATTGACCTTTATATAAAGTGCCGTTGAAATTAGCGAGGGTGCATGGTACGAGATTTTTCGCAAGACCATTCAATGGCTTTTAAAAATGGCAATGATATTGATACGAACCACAAATGCAAAGTTTTTGGAAAAATTTGCAGCTCTCTAGGTCAAATGTTAGTATATGTCCATTTTTACGGATGTTTCGGATTTCTGGGAATATCATAATGTTCCAATTAATTACTAATTCTTCCAGAGGCAACGACAATAACTTCTCCGTAGAAGCTCATCACTGCAAGTTATTTGAAAAAAAAGAGACTTTCTTGGTCAATTTTCAGAAAATGACCACTTTTCCGAATGTTCCGGAACTTACGAAAAAAAACACACAGTGAGCATTAGGGATCTGACGATGGCAATGATATTGAAACGATTCTAAAACAACGGATGCTCTAGGTAATCTTTGAAGAAATGTTCTTTTTTTAGGATGTTCCGGATCTTCCGGAGGACTACTCTATGGCCAGAAGGCGGCAATGACATTGATCCGATTCTAAAATCTCAACTTATTTGAGAGAAATTGCAGCTCTGTATGTGAATTGTCAGTATATGTCCAATTTTGCGGATATTTCGGATCTTCCGGAGGACCAAAAACTGATCTTTTAAGATATTAGGCAATGAGGCAGAGAGGCAATGATGGAATATCCACGCGGACAACACTACAGCCGTGACTAAACCGCGAGTTTTAGTTCCCCAAAACTAACTTAGTATATTGAGAAGAAATATGAATGTGTAAATCAAATCTAATAAGGCTTCGTTATGCCTGAAAACAAAAACAGTTTAAATGAAATTAAAGCTATCAAAGCCAATTTTCAAGAAATGTCAACTCCTTCGGATATTTCGAATCTTCCGGTGGACATTGCTATTCAGGCCCAGACGACAGTGACTCCAGTCAACATTTTGGTTGGTATAACTTTTGTTATACATCATTCTATATGAACCAATTCAATCGTATAGAATGCATGAAAAGGCTATATACCTACCAAAGTGGAGGCTATATGCGTACTTGGCTCGACTTTTTCAGACTTTCTGCGATCATATATACGATGCCACAAAATTTGAATGAAAATAAAAAAAAAATCCAATGAGTGAGTGAGTGCTACGATAGAATGAAGTGCACGTAAAGATACGGTGCTAGCGCGGAACGTTTTTCCAAACTGCTGCAATCAACGTGATAAAATCGCCATCTAATGTGAATCATGAAGTGAATGTTGAAATATATGCAGTGTTAGTGTTATTCAACATTATTCACCACGAATAGACACTTAAAATCAATCAAACAGCACCAGAAACAATCACTGTGTGATCTACGCCATTTTTTCGAGTAGTTTTTCATGTGTTGAGCGCTGCGAACTAAATCGGCCGTTTTCGTTTCGTTTTTTCATCTATGAGAGCCGTTTACCATCGAAGCCGTGACATGAATATCTCCGAACTTGCAAATTTGCTACAATCAAAGCTAACCGACATCCAACAACGTACACAAGAGGATGTGATGTCCATGGCAACCGTTTTAAGATTGAAGATGGGATCGTTTATCTCGGATATAACTGCGCACGGTGCCCCGACAGACCGTTATTATGCAAAAAAATTGTCCATCAAATCTGAGCACAGGGCTCGATTCCTGGGGTCATTCTGCATCTCTGGACCAATTTTTAAAAAAATCCCTAGGAGGAATTTCGAAAAATCTCGATTTGAAGCTTATGACTGAAAATTTCAATATTATCCATATTAAAATTTTGCAAAAGCACTGAAAAAACCTACAAAAACACTCAAAAAGTTAGCCAAACTGTTCTCAACTAGTATAACATTGTTACAGTTGTTATTATTGAAAATATTTACAGCTTTTCCGGCATTCACATCAAATGACCAGCTCACTGAAGTTTGCCTATTTTATTCGCTCAATAGTTTTCGCTTCTGTTCTCAAATAAATGTGCTAAGAGAGCCAAGAATAAGCGTTTTATACAGGGCAAATTGACAATGATGTTTCATTTAGGCAAGCTTGCATTAATCGTTGTTCTCCTTACATTATGATTAAAAAACTGCTTTGGTTTTCGAAACACTTTTCAGTGTTGCACGATAAAGGATTGCGAGGTGTTTTGGCGAAATTGTTAACGAAATAATGGATCTTTAAAGTCAGATAAGCCTTCATCAAGCAACAGTGTAGAAATGTCGTCTCCATTTGAAAGTTGCGGGTCCCTAAGCTGGTTACGTAATCCATGAAAGGATATATTCGCAGCTAGAACACGTGTTCTTACTCAGCACCAACACATCTGAACCTGTTTTTTTCTCTATATGCGACCATATACGTTTGGGTAAAGTAAATGGAATTACAATCTTGTCTTAGTTGTCCATCTTTAAAATAGTGAAACCCTGCTTTACTGCACTGCGATCGATTCTAATAAAGTCATCGTCTGCAAAATCAAGGAGTATAAGCAGGACAAACAATCGTCAGATTCGTCACCGACGAAATAAAAAAAAACGTCATCCAGTATAATAACTCTGGCAGGTCGTCATCTCGTCATCGACGAAAGAATGCACGACAACTTCAACCCGAAATCGTCAACTAGCAAATGTTTCTTCATTACGCTTGCTACCCTTACATACATGAAGAAAGCAGTCACACATCCACAGAACATTTCGTGAGAGATCCTTCAACGTTTTCCAGTGCATACCGCGCAGCCCAACACAATGGCAATGGAATAACTCGGCACAAATTCCGTTGCAAACGATAAAGCAGTTGTCATTTGCTTTGATTTCCTGAGAGCATTTACGGCACTTTTTTACGTTCTCCATAGTAAAACCCGAGAATGGGTACCACGACAAAATGTTTCTTGACTTGTGATAAAACGGAAAATTACATGTATTTCCAACAACGATTCTATTAATTGATGCGTTTCAATGATCACGATGTTCACAGATTGAAAACTAACAAAATAAAAATATTTAAGCGACGTATCAACACTTTAATTTTGCTATCAAATATAGAGCAACAACAACGTCGGTGTGCAACGAATGGAGACAACAACTGAATACTGAATAGAGATCGTTTGTTCGATTCCAGACGCGTTTTGTTTAGTGTTTGTTTTATTTTTGCAAAAAATACAAACTACTACCATAACAAAGGAATCGTATTTGTTCGTCATGACGTCGAGCCTATGTGACTGGATCTCTGCGGAAAATCGTCATCCGACGCTGGTTGACCGACGATGACAACGCTTCTTTTAGTTCCGTCGCCGAATTTTTCCATTTGACGGGGACGATTGTTTACCCTGAGTATAAGCGACAAAACGCAATATTGAACAGTGAATTCGGAAACTCATCTCTTTTCATTCCATGTTATTTTACAAAAAAGGCTCCTCATCTACAATTCTTACACTTGATTGCATTTGTCAGCTTAAACAGCTTTAAGTCTCATTTTGAAGTCTTTGATACTACCTGCAACAGCTAGATTTTTGTTACTGAGCCGAACGCGACCTAGAAATAAATAAACAGATTGACGATAAATCCCGAAAAAAAATAAAACGAAGTGAATGGTTGCAGGTATATAGAGTGGAAGTCATAGTGAAGTTGATACTTAAGTACAACTTAATGGGGATTTGTTTGAAATTGTTAAAGACTTTGTTAATCTTCGAACACTTGTAACATATGACAATCATGTTTCCCGTGTAGTTATAATCCTGTTGTGGCTGAGAATGTTGAACAGGATATTATTTAGGTAAAGTGATGAGGGAAATACTCGGTGGAAAACTAGACGTAAACATCAAGAGTATTACCAGATGAACAAAGAAGAAAATTTTATTAAGCAAAATAAATACGGCAGACTTTGGTGGGCTGGTCACTTAGTGTGAAAGTCGGAAAATAAGCTGTTAATTAATGATATTCAGCGTAGAATGTTTCACGTTTATCGAACGTAACAACAATAGTAAATTTAAATTTATTTCTTTGATTTCATTCTATTAAACGAAGCTTACTGGTTTACACCATGTAAAAACATACTTAAGCCACTCTGGTAAGTTAAGCCAGTAGGAATTATAACAACGGTAGCAGTTATGTAGTAGTTGAGAACAGTTTGGCTAACTTTTTGAGCGTTTTCTGAGGTTTTTTCAATGCTATTAATTTTTTTTTTAATATGAATTATATTGAATTTTTAAGCATAAAACTTCAAATCGAGATTTCTTGAGATTCCTCCTAAGGATTTTTTTAAAAATTGGCCCAGAGGTGCAGAATGACCTCAGGAATCGAGCCCTGTGCTTAGATTTGATGGACATTTTTTTTGCATAATAACGGTCTGTCGGAGCACCGTGCTGCGAATATCAGCGAGTTGAGAGGAGAGAGTGCAAAAGCATCCAAAGCACTGGAAGCAGCGATCGAAAATATTGCAAACATCACCACGAAATCTCTGGACAGATTGCATCGCCAACACAATCTAGTCGTAACTGGGGTACCGTACTTGAGTGAAGAGAAACTGGGTACATATTTCCATGATTGGTGCCGTGCTCTGGGATACTCACATGAGGGCTACACTCCTGTAGTGAGTGCTCAACGAATATCGAAAAGAAGGATTTCTGTTAACCGATCGTCAGCTATTATTCTACGATTTGCGATTCGCTCCCAAAGAGACGATTTTTTCTCCCGCTATTTACGAACTTGCAATTTGTCGTTGAAAAGCATTGGATTTTCGAGCAGTGAGCGGATCTTTGTAAATGAGGACCTGGGACCTGAAGAGAGGAAACTTCGTGCGACGGCAATCGGTTTGAAGAAACGTGGAATCTTCCGAAGTGTGTTCTCTCGGAACGGGATCGTCTTGATAATTCCCCTTTTTCAAGTTCTGCGCCACTAGTAATATGATTAAAATGAATTGTCTGTTAGTTTTCGTAGGGATAGTGTTCGTAATTTATTTCCTCTTTTTTACTGCCTTACGTATTTTTATAAATGGCTAGTGTTGCCAGTAACAACACCTCTACGAATTTTTGTTTACCAGGAATTGTTTTAAAATCGGCTTTATTGCCAGATAAATTGTCAATTGCTTGTTTGAATGGTCAAAGCATTTGTGCACGGAGGCTTGAAAAACTAGATGAGTTACGCGAAATTCTATCCATATCTAATGTAGACGTAGTCTGCATTTGTGAGACATGGTTAAACGAGAAAATTTATGATAGCGTTATCAACATCAATAGATATCAAATAGTCAGAAATGATAGGGTTGGACGGATTGGAGGTGGTATTGTTGTGTTTGTAAAAAATGATATTAAAGTAAATGTTCTTCGTAAATCAGAATATGTGATGGGCACCATTAATACTGAGTTCATACTATTCGAGCTTATGATCGATGGCGATAAATTGCTTTTGGGCACGTTTTATAATCCTCCTGATCTAGACTGCTCTACGCTTGTGGATACCTTGCTTTGTGAATACGGTGTGCATTATAATCAAATTTATTTCTTGGGAGATTTCAATACCAATGTGCTGAATATTAATTCTACGAAGGCTAAGAAATTTGTTAACACTTTGGACAGTCATGGTTTAAACTGTGTTGGAAAAGGACCCACTTTTTTCCATGAGCATGGTAGTTCACAACTCGATCTTATTATAACAAATGATCAATCAAAAGTTCTGCGTTTTAATCAGGTAGATGCTCCAGTTTTTTATCACCATGACCTTATTTTTGCTTCTTTAAATTTTTCAAGGCATAATGCCTCTAACATTTACCAGTACCATAATTACAATAATATCAATGTAAGAGAATTGAACGAAGCATTCAACTTAATTGATTGGCTTCAGTTTTACCAAATTAACGATCCTCACTTACTTGTCGATTATTTCAATGCAACAACAACTAGTTTGCATGAGGCTTATGTGCCACTCATTACTGTCCGCCGGAAAACTTGTGCTAATCCTTGGTTTAACGGAACTATTTCAAAGGCAATAATAGATCGCAATCTAGCATTTAAACAGTGGAAATTAGATAGAAATGTGTAGAGCCATAATTTGTTCAAAAGGCTCAGAAACAAAGTAAATTACCTTGTTCGCATTGCTAAAGAATAGTATTACAGTCGGTATTTTGATCCAAGGTTGCCGTCGAAAGATTTGTGGATAAGGTTAAAAAATGCTGGTGTTAATGGACTGGTGGAAAAACCAGTAGTTGACGTTTGCCCAAATGATATCAATAAATCCTTTTCGAAAAATTTCACCGAGTCGAATTATACCTACACCCCACGTCAGAGCGAATATTTGAGTTCATTCAACTTTAATGTCGTCAATGAAGCCGAAGTAGTGAATGCACTATTTGACATTAAATCAAATGCCGTAGGTCTGGATAAAGTGCCGCTCAAATTTTTGAAAAAAAATATTGCCGCTTATTATCACGCCAGTTACCCACATATTCAATTCCATTATCAAAACCAGTATATTTCCTAAGGCTTGGAAGAAAGCAAAAATACTCCCAATTAAGAAAAAGGCAAAGGAAAATTCTATTGAAAATTTACGCCCAATAAGTATATTGCCAGGTCTTTCTAAAGTTTTAGAAAAATTGTTGAAAAAGCAAATGTGTTCCTACATCAATGAAAACAACTTATTGAGTCCGCATCAATCTGGTTACAGACCCGGTCATAGCACTAAAACAGTTTTGCTCAAAGTATTAGATGACATAGGGATGATTCTTGATGAAAGCAATTCAGTCATTCTGATACTTCTTGATTTTTCTAAGGCATTTGACACGATTGCGCATGGTATGTTATGTAGGAAACTGCAATGTAATTTTGGTTTTTCGAGTGCTTCTGTCCATTTAATAAACTCATATCTATCAAATCGTGTCCAATCTGTATATATAAATAATGAGTATTCCGATTTCTTACCTGTTTCGTCTGGTGTTCCGTAAGGGTCAATTTTGGGCCCAATATTGTTCTCGCTTTATGTGAACGATTTACCTGATGTTCTTAAATATTGTAAAATTGAGGTCTTTGCGGATGATGTGCAACTATATTGTAAGTACAACTATGCAGATGCCATGAATATAGTTAATAAGATTAATGCTGATTTACAAAATGTTTTAAATTGGACTCTGAAGCACAACCTGAAATTAAACCTGGATAAAACTCACGCTATGTTCATGACCACAAATACCAATTCCAATAAGCCCATATTAGTGATTAACAATACCATAATCGAATTCGTTCAATCGGCATCTAGTTTAGGTTATACAATTCAACCAAATTTAGACTGGGATGCATTCATACTACAACAGTGTGGTAAAATATATGGAAAGTTAAGACCTTTGCAAACGAAAACCTTTTTCTTACCAGTGGAAACTAAATTGAAGCTTTTCAAAAGCCTAATCTTCCCACACTTCTTGACATGCGATTTTCTGATTATGCAAATTTCATCCATTGCTTATAATAGACTAAAAATTGCTCTCAATGCATGTGTTAGATATGTATTCAATTTGTCTCATTTTTCCCATGTCACACATTTGCAAAAGCACCTTATAGGTTGTTCGTTTGAAAATTTTTGTATGCAAAGATGCTGTCAACTTATTTTCAAGCTAATCCATAACAAAAGCCCTGACTATTTGTTCACAAAACTTAATCAATTTCGTAGTGAAAGATCTAAAAAATTTGTTATAAGAAGGCATCGTACCGCTAAATACAGCAAAAGTTTCTTCGTAAGAGGTGTTTCCTATTGGAATACTTTGCCAAATGAATTAACCTTAATAACATCTGGGGCAGTTTTTAAGAGGAAATGTATCGAGCACTTTAATTAAAATAGATGAATTAGATATAATTATTTGCGCGGAAAAATTAGATGAATTTAGTTAAACTAAGTTTATAAAAGTGGCACTTTTCTATCATATCGCAATTGTAACTGTTAAAAAGACATATGTCTTATGTTACTAAATATAGAAGAATAAATAAAAAAAATTTTGAAAATGATTCTGAGGCTTCCTCCCTGGTATAGTACCAATGAGTTACATAGAATATCCAATGTTGAAACATTGGAACAAATGTCAAATACAATCATTAATAATTTCAGGCAAAAATCGTTACAATCTTCTATTGCCACGATTAATGCGTTATATGTTTAGGTTAAGTTAGGTTAAGTATATTAAAAACATTTTTTTTCTCTTATAAGCAGGTGAAATCAACTCACCTGTAAAAAAACTGAACTGCTACGGCAAATGAAATGTAATATGTTGTTAACAAAATGTTAATTAAATCTTAAATTTGTTTAACCAAATTAGGATGATAGTGTTGTCAAATAACACAGAACACCTAGATATAAGAAATGAATGTAATGTTTGGAATGATACTAATAAAGAAGAATAAATAAATAAATAAATGAGTCTCGAACGCGGGACCTCTGGATCAGGAATTGGACCCTTATCACCCCAGGTAACCAATAAGCACTTGAATAAGCAGTGCAACGGAATATGTTTAGCACTGGAACTGCTTGCTGCCCTTACAGAGCAGATTGATTGCTTGGATGCATTACATCGACAGAAGCAATGCTGTTAAAAATCTGGTGGTTTTTGAAAAGCAGTTCAATTGCACGAACGATTTTCGTTTCCGAGCAATCGAAATGCTTCTTCATTGCTATACGAATGCTGTGTAGAAAGAGTACAGGAAATATGTTACCAATTTAATAACATCTTCCGTCTCTCTTGCACTTTTGCTTCGACTTTAGAAACTTCTTTTGACATTTTATGGCTGTTTGTGGCTACGAAGATAATTAATCGCATTCGCACTTACGATACATCTCGTAAGGATCTGTCAACGAGTGCGAGGAAGAAAAGCTGGATTCTTTCAATTCAAGATGTTGGCGTCTTCGAAGTTTCGGATCGAATAGGGAAACTTTAATCTGAAGGAAAATTATTCTTGTGGAAAAAGATTCTGTTCTACTTTTAACAGGGGGAACATAATAGCACTTATTCCATAGGAAAATAATATCTTACCAGCTGAACTTACTATGGAAAGAGATTTTCAATTCCCATTAATCATTAAGGTGTTGTCAGCGCGTATCAAAAATTATCCCAATCAAACATATTCTGCACGGTAGACTGATGTACTCGACGATGGAGTAGCTGTGCAGATGTTGTTTAAGTGGGTAGATAATCATTACGCACCATCAAACCGTTTGTAACCTATCCTGCAGCGCGCTTCATCCTCATTCCACCTCCATAAATCGTCGGATCATGGTATCAAGTCCCAATCGAAGATTTAGAGTAATACAAAACAACCTCACAACAAAAATAGAAACATCCTAGACAGCTACGATGAGGAGAAAGAGAAAGATAGTGAGAAATATTTTTGTTTTGTTTTGATCTTCACGGAGGCGTTACACTATTTTGACACTCAGATGCAACGTTTCTGAAGGTGCTGCATTAAAGCAGCCCGTTATTTCACCAAAACCTGCTTTGATGAAGCACTTATGGCAGCTATACGTTCTATGAGCATTTGATGCCTTGTTTTGTAGGCGCATATAATGCTATGTGAATGCTAGTTTAAGTGCTCATTGGTTACCTGGGACTGTATCACTAAGGGTTACACATTAGACGGATGATTATTTGCCAATATTAATACATGTTTCATGTACAGCGACATATACTTTGGGTGGCAATTTTTGCTAAGTTATTGCGATTTCATACGATGCTGGATTGATATATGATCTGCCAGTTTATATAACATAACGCGATTCTATGTTGCACTATTTACGACATGTTTTGTTGTCAACACAGATTGTCGTTTATGAATCGTATTGGGTATTTATATACAACTTGTATTAACATTGATAACGCCTTATTTGGCATCTTGCGCGATTCTGATTTTGGACGCATGAATATATGATTTTGGATGCACATTCTTATACGACACGTGGTTCACTGGGACGACATTAATATGATTCTGAATCTGAATGCATGTAAATTGTTTGGAAGAAATCACAGCTCTATGGATCAAATGCCGCATATATACATCCCTATGGATTTCTTCGAAGAAACAAGAAATGGCCGTCCGAGATAGTTCTTAGGTAACGATGCACAGTGATTTATTTCATCAATTCCACGATCAAAATAGAATAACTTCAAAACTATTGGTTCTAGATGTTTGGTGTCTTCGGTGAAGTTTCTAGATATTAAAAGGTATTATGAGTTAGATAATCAATCCACCTAAAAATGTGGTAAAAATATTTTTCAAAATATTTGGCTAGAGATTTCTGTTCTTCGGCAAAGTTGCAGAGTATGTTATTACAAACAACTTTGCCAAAGACGCAAAATTTCTATACATTTACGTCAATGGAGCGTTTAATCTCTAACACCCCTTAAAACTTGTTTTTTGCACATGACTTTTTAATAGAATTTTTCCCATTTTTTGCATCTTCCACAAAGTTGTTTGGATCGATAAAATACACATTTTTGCTGTACATCACCTTAAACTTTCACCTTAAAAATATCCATTCTACGAAAAATGACGCAGCTTTCATGGCAATTTCAAGTTTTAACTTTCTTCTTTTTCATACAGGTAATAACTTTTGCAAACAAAAGGTTTTTTTGCAGTGTTTTTTAAAGATGATATATCGTAAATTTATATTTACTACTCGTAGGAGCTTTGAACTCTTTCTGTTAACTACAATTGTTATTGTTAAGATACATCGGAGCAAATAAAAATAATGTACAATTAAGACCTTGAGACACAACTACAATGAAATCAAATTGTCAGGTTTGTTACCGTGAATATATAGACATTTTGCGTCTGCGGCAAAGTTGTTTGTAATTACATACTCTACAACTTTGCCAAAGACTTGAAATCTCTAACTTTTTTTTTTGAGAACATATTTTTTTTATTTCTCTTTTATGTGGATTGATCATCTAACTCATAATACCAAAAGAAGCGCCTTTAAATATCGAGAAACTTCACTGATTACACCAAACATCTAGAACCAATAGTTTTGAAGTTATTCTGTTTTGATTGTGGAATCTATGAAATAAATCGCTGTGCGATGGTATATTAATTTGAAGTGCATTACTACAAGCAGTATGAAAAAAACCAGCTCTCTAGGTCCATTTTCAAGAAATTTCTAATATTCTGGATGTACTGAATGTTTCAGAGAACCACTAAGTGGTCGTTCAAGACCAGATGATGGCGATGACATTGAACTCCTTTGAGTCACTTGTCAACATATGTCCATGTAGATCCAAGAAATGGTCGTTCGAGATCATACCGAAGAAACGAAGGTATATTAATTTAAAACTTATCACTAAGTCTTAAAAAAAAAACAGCTTTCTAGGTCAACTTTCACGATATGTCCCCTTTTACGGATGTTCCGGATCTTTCGGAGGACCATGAAGGGGCCTTGACCGCGATCGGTTACCCCATTATGATATATTGCCCGAGGATACATAATTTACGTTTTCTGTTAAATTTGAAGTGTTTAAACATCATTTACTATGATTAAACTGTTCAGAAAAGGAAGGTAATCAAATTTTTACCCGTCCTGACCAGAAGGACATCAGAATAACTCCGGCCATCGGGAATACATTTATCAACTTTTGCCAGCATATGAAACTAGAAGCCTTTGGATTGAATGTAATAGAAAAATTAAATGCGGTTTTTCAGTTAAATTGAACGTTTACAATAACAAATTAAAAGAAATTGGAACCGGACTGCGAACCTTCCTTATTAATGTCAGAAAATCTTCACGCTTGAAGATCTGAAAGCCTTTACTCCAAGGAATTCAATGATTACCGGAAAATGTTAAACTTGGTTTACCATTATTGTATATCTTCTTGATTCATCGTCAAGAGTTTACTGGTTACGTATTGTGATTTGAAGACCTAGGCTCAACGGAATTCTTGAATAGCCTTAGAAAGCCTTTGGACGTCAGACTTGGTAGGATATATTTCTTTGAGTCTGTTTGGATATGAATCTTATCGCGTGTAGATATGAAGGCCTACACTTAAAGACGCTTTTGGAGAAATACTCACAATCGTTGATTTCGAATCTCAATAGCACATATTTGGTTGAACCTATTTTGGTGTATACATTATTGAAAACCGTCAAAAAGGTCACTTGTTATGCGTGCAGATTTGAAATACTAAATTCAAAGAACTTATATAACCTTAGATAGGCGTTAAACTGAAAACACAGATCATAGTTATACGATTTTCGTGAGCATGAATTGCAATGTTATGCTCATGATGAACACTTGTTACCTCTATAAATCTGAATACCTATACTCCAAGAAGATCGTGAGTTCAAGAAAATATGCCATATGGCTTAGCACAAGTTTCAATGTTCTGAGTATAGTGCACATTCATAAGAATGTACCAAACTAAAGCTGCGTGGCGTCTAATGCATAAACATTAAATTTACTTAATATCAATTCAATCAATACTTAATGGAATTGACGTAAAAAGGCTGTGGCTGGGAGCACAGTAGGGTGCGGTTGGTTTCTCAAAACCAAAAATTAGTGTGCTCTTCTGAATGTAGGTCACATGAGAAGGGAAACCTCAAAGATTGAGCCAAACATATTAAGATTTAGAGGTGGCGCGAGTCATTCTAAGGTGAATTTTCAAGTTATAAAATTCAACCGTCTGTTAAACCTAAATACCTTTGTTATTTTTTCACCAATATTGAATCGATTAGCATCATTCTTTTGAGAACTGTATACAGTCGACTCTCCATATCTCGATGTTCTACATCTCGATATCTCTCCCTATGTCGATGATTTCTTCGGTCCATTCATTCTGCATACGATTTCTCTCTCCATATCTCGATATCCTCCTTATCTCGATATCTCCATATCTCGATGTATTCCTGTTGATTGTTTGTTCCCAATTTCCTCTCCATATGTCGATATGAACATTATCAACGGTTACTAGACCAGATTTAAGTAAATCAGAACAATTTGGAAACTCGAAATGAAGTTTGTTTGTTTATTATTTACATAGTAACGGAGTGATTTTCAATCTAGTGTTCTTTAAATTAATGTTCTTTGTCTCGATCTCTCCCTATCTCGATGGTCCCTTCGATATCGAGATGTGGAGAGGCGACTGTATATAAAAATTTTTTTTATACATCAAATTTGTCAGAAATCAAAATTATTTTTTGTTAGAAGTAGTTTCTCCTACTTTTTCCTTATTTAACCTAAAAACTCGTCTTTGTTTGACCATAACTTTATGAATACTCAACCAATTCCGAATCTTTTAACATGCTTTCGAATATAATCTTTTTTAGTCTTTAAAGAATGTGAATGACACATGTAGTTTTAGAAACCCTCAAGGAAATCCGGAGTTGGTTACTGTGGCCACCGGGAACATGCTACATCTCAAAAAAGTCCCATTAGAGATCCTCACATTGACGACCTGTAGTTTCGTCAACCGTTCATATATGGTTGGATTGGTATTCACGTGAACTGTGAATATAAATCCTTATATCATATCCACATTGACATCCGGTTCCGTAAACCCGGAACATTCGAATTTTGCATATGTAATCAACACATTTGGTTGATGGAAATCTTGCCATCAACATTTTCTGCAATAAGGAACAAATTACCGGAGCATATTCCCTGATTAATATTATTATGGTCTAGTATGGTCCAACCGGTTTCTGGAGTTCCGGAAGGTGTTCAATCTGAACAATTCGATGAAATTTCTCGGATTTATGCCCCAAAATCAAATGAATGGCGTCAAAATCATTGATTTTTCATGTTTGGACGTTTTTTGCCAGAAGGATGAAGGGTCTTTTTGGAACACCGAAATGGTCACCGCGAAACCTGCATTATGGGGCCACAAAGTTTTAGCACCAAAACTAGACAGGCGACAGCTTAATTGGTTTTGGTTTTCTTAACCACCGAAATAACCCAGGAATCCCGTATTGTAGGTCGTTTAAGTTTTTGTACTAAAACTAGGCATGCGAGACGTCTCAATCTTCCTGGCTTTTAGAGCATGTGACCCATCTCGCACACAGAGCCGTAGCGTTGCCTCATGGCGCCCTTGGCGAACCTCTATCTGCGCGCCCCTAGTCAAAGTTAAAATTTAACTTTTTTTTCTCATGAAACACGTTAAATTTATCATAAAAATTCCAAAAGGTTTATTTTCAATTTTTTTTCTGCGGCTTCTATATGAACTCATTTTTAAAAACACAGAAGAAGTGTCATGCTAAAGCTTAAGTGTTCACTTACGTTTAAAATACATGTACTGTTAATTGATTTTAGGAAAAACTCTAAAATTTGTTTTTAGATGAACTCTTTGAGAATTGTGTTTTTAATACATTTATTGATGAAATTTCATGATATTAGCGTGAAAGAAATTGGCGGAAAAATAATAAGCTTTTAACAATGTTAGCATATATTAATAACAAATCTCAATACTATGGATTTTTTCAATTTTTTGAATTGTGTGTGATAAGTTCGTCTGAATGAGTCACTCTTAGTCCATATTTTTTTAAGTCAAAATTGGTGTAAATATTCTGTTTAGAATTCTGAAGATAAATTTGTCAGGTCCCTGTAGAGGTTTTATCTACGATTCTGTCAGGGAATTCTTTGAAAATTGTATCCAAGACGATATGATCATTGCAGTGATGAATTTTGTAGAATTATACTCAGAATGCAATCAAGAGTATTCTGACTAGTATTCAATCAAAATGACACGAACTACACACTTAAATTATTTTACGGATTCCTGTGAAATCTCAACAGCTGAACGGTTCGGTAAAATATATTAACGGAGTACGATAAATTTTCACAGTATTCGGTAAAAAATCACCGGAATCCGTAAAATTCCCACGAAATTACGATGTTTTATTTCAGCTGTTCAGATTACGGTGAAATTCATCATAGGAGCTTAGTGTGTATTCTGTTAAAATCCAGATATATGTCCACGATTTCCTGTGATAAGATATGTTGTTTTCAACAGCGTTATTATTGTTGTAATGAACGGTGTTTAAAACAGTCTTAGTTCTAAATTCGTATGAAATTTCTTCTCACAAAAATATATCATTCAGCTAAATGTCAGAATGTACCTGGCTGCCAGACATACTTGTACACTAGTTTTAAAAAATAGAAATAAATTTCAAAAAATAACTAGCAAATTTTAAAGTAAATTTAAAGAGTTTATAACTTTAAGAACTCTTGTCAGGAATCTTGAAGTTCTGAATACTGAAATCTTCTGAGATGCTTTCAACACATATTGTTAAAATATCACAAATGTGTTAATTTTTCCACTTTGAATTTGACACTTATTGGCTATGACTCTTCCAAAACTTTGCCAAGAGCGTCACGCATTTTGGCGCCCCCTGAGAGCTGGCGCCCTTGGCGGGTGCCAACCTGGCCAACCGCACGCTACGGCACTGCTCGCACAATAATAAGTGAATGATCACTCAAGTTAATTGGGATCACCACTCTAGAATTCCTCATTGAGGGCCATTTCAGGTTTTGTATCAAAACTTTATATTCGACAACTAAATCTTCCTGACTTTTTGAGCATGTAACCCAGATCACACAATAATGAGAGAATGACCACTCTGGTTCTTTGTAACCATTCAAATCACCCAGGAATGACCACCGGAGAAACTCGCTATTTGGAGAAATCTTCCATGTTCGCAAGTATGAAGAAAAAAATATCCAAACTTGTTTGCAATCTACTATAGATGACACGCGGGCTTCGTCCTTTGGCGGAGAGGCCTGTGGCATCTGCAAACAATGATTTTTGATATCACTGAGGTAACTCAGGTAAGTCTGATGTGAAAATATTGTATAATATTGATCCCAAAATGTTGCTTTGAGGAACACCAGCTCTTACAGGAAGTCTTTCAGACTTGGATTTCTGATAATTAACCTGAAGTGTACGATTTAACAGATAACTTTGGATTATTCTAACAATGTATGTTGGAAAATTAAAGATTTTTAATTTTACAATAAAGCCTTCAAGCCAAAACTGTCGAATGCTTTTTTTGTGTCTAGTAAGAATCTAATACAATTTTTGTACATGGGTGCAAAAATTTATCGGTTGCGAAAAACCAGTAGCTGTAATTTACCATTCCAGGATCAACGTGTGATAAAACTAAACCTCCGAGATACTTTTACTCCACGTCGTCTGCCCACCATTAGCATTTTTATTAGCTTAGAGCAGAGAAACAGCAACCGAGGCGATGTTCACTTGCCAGTTTTTCGTTCGTCCCTCCTCTGACTCTGGGTGTTGTACCATCAGTCGGGAGTTTTACAATTTTCCATCTCAACACCATCAAGCACGCTCGTCCGGTGGACGACAAGTTTAATTTAGATGCGCTTTAGTCACTTTGAATTTCAGCGTGAAAAAAGGCTTCGCATGTAAAAGTGAGCAAAACCAGCTGATGTAATTACTTTCTTCCTATTTCTTGGGCCGGCTCCGTCACTCCTCGGTGTCAACGCTTTCCACACAGCAGATATCCTGCTGAAGTCCACTGAAATTAAAACACAAAATTTCAGTCGCAGCTCAGAGAAATGTCAGAAAAAGGCGTTTCTTCGGTTGAAGTTTCCGCCGGTTAGATTCTGGGCACAAGTTTTGATTACGATTTCCCGTGCTTTGCGATGGGAGTTTCCCGGATGGAGGATGAGGAACGGACAGAGACGAGGAAATCCGAAAATCTTCTGTCGTCGGTTTCGCTCGACTTGGTCGTAATCAAATGAGGAAGAACCGCATTCAATCACTGTGCCGGAAATACGCGGCGACGCCTGGCGGTCTGAATTCGGGAGTGGTCCGTCTACATTGCCCACGGGGAAGTTTCTTGGGCTAAACACATCAAAATATTCAGAGTGCTCTTGTGTCCGCTATCCTATCCGTTATTTTGTAGATAGCATCTCCAACGATTAACATTGATTTAATAATAAACGATCACTTGATCACCAATCAATTTAATCATCGGGGAATTTCGAATGGGAATACCCAAGGAAATTCCTATGCCATGGTAATTTTCAGAATCTCCCCATCAACTTTTCTACCTACGGGTTCAAATTGTTTAAAATCAAATGGAAATATCCGCAGCTAACTTCTATTCCGTTTATTTTCCAACGAAAAATCCCAACAGAAATTCAGCAGAAAATGAACCTGTCTCTCTCTTTGGTCAGTTCTTAGTCCATCTAAGCAACAGGCCTTCCTTGCCAAAGAATCTGTCTGACGAACACACTAAATCAGCCACCACGGGTCCAGTAATAGGTACCAGCGGAAACGCAAATGGGTTGGAAACGGGCACCGAATGGATTTTGCAAACATAAAATTTTAATTGCGTTACATGAAATCCCACGAACAGCGACAGTCCAGTCCATCCTTCTAGCTCCATGAACGGAAGTATTCGTTCCCGATTCGGTTCTGATGCTGCAGCCCACCAGTCAGTCAACACTCCCCAGCTTCCCAAATCCACACAGTTAAAAATAATGAAGATTACACGTCATGTAAATTTCATTTATGCGATGTAAACATGACGTCATGTAAATTTAAGTTTGAAATCATGTAAAAATGTGTTATATGTCATGTAACCACACAGAATCCTGATGGGTTACATGACATATAATTGAAGTTTACATGACATATCATGTAAATATCCATGATTTTCCACGCTCCAATTATGTGCATTATATGTCTCAGAAATTTACACGTTTCGTTCGAACTGTGCAAATTAGCAGCCTTTTTTCATCGTGGCCATCGTTTCGCAGAATTGGACCGGATGGGTGAAGTAAACGATTCCAGGATGAAACGGAACGGTTCACACAGTCGTAAAAAGCCAAGTAAAAATGATGACGATGACGGAGCCCCCGACAGCTGATGGGAAAAATGAAAAATTGAATTAATTCCGACATAGTAAAGCGTTACCAGGTGCTGGTTCTAAGCGAATGTCCGTCATGGCAGGAATTTGGTTTTTAGGACTTATAAATTGTCCCAGATGAATTTCGGAGGAAGTCAAAAAATTTAAAACATCAACACTGGGCTTGAGTTGTTTTACGCATCAAGTTGATACAATGTTTGGATTTCGAATAAGCTTATCGAACCATATTCGGAGAGTGTAACAGATCGCGAACCATAACAGTTCGTGGCACATCGCATTCGGAGAGCCCTATGAATGTAAACATTCACTCTCTTGTTTGGAACGTGACACGAGAGCGTTCAAGAGCAGCAACTATCTTAGACTGCTACAGTATCGAGCCATTCGGGTGATTTACGTTTTGCATAACATTGGTAATAACTTCCATATTTTCTGGTGATGCTGCCTTCAATAACCTAATTATAATCTATTGGACCATTTAACATACCTTCGGTTGCAAACATAGCGCAGAAAATAGAAAATATTCGCCTCTGTTTCTTGATTAGAATGAGAATGGGTTACAGCGAATGTTACAAGTGTTGACACACAGTGATCGGCGCCAAACAGTGGGTGGTGTGTGTCTGTCTTGTTTTCGTTCATGGTTCGTTGTCTTCAACGAACGATAAATGTCATGTGTGTTGTATGAATGCAGGCAAATAAATGGGATGAAATTATGCCTCGTGTATCAATGATCGTTAAATTTTCCAAAGCCTGAGTTGGTAACAATCGTATAAAACAATATTTATTAAGGGGTGCTCGTAAACATAGGTGAGACCTTGCCAAGACTTCCATTAGGAAGAGGCAATGACAGCTATTATTCACAAATTAATAAAAAAAATGACATTTTAGTGCTGACCAGGGATTGAATCCTGAGAAAATTGAGATAATCTCTCATTTTTCGCTTTCTCTAACAATTATGATTTGAAGCCCACCATGAGAGCTTGTTTGTCGTTTACTGCTACAGCTCTGATTAGATCGGGGAGATAGCATTGCATGAGAAAACCCCTCTAAACCAGCTTCAAACACTATTGCTATCGGATGTTCGGGGATTATGTATCGTGCCAGTAACACGTATCCCCAATGGTGAACAAGAGAGAAAAAAATATTTTATCATCACTTTCTCTTACGGGCTCTCGTTTGCTGCTCTTATGTATCAAACTTGTTACAACCTGCAATACATTGCCAATCATGAACCGCTCCAGAGGGAAAGTTTTTCATAACTCAAAATCAAATGAGAACGACTTCTGAAATACCTAGTCCTGATCAGTAAAAGACTCAAAATTAGCTTATTGAAATCCAGGACAAATTCCTCCAGCAGTTCTATCACAATAATACCCGAATGTCTGCACAGAGTTTTTCAAAGAATTTGTCAGTTAGGATTATATCCCAATATTTAAGTAAGTACTCCACGAATTTCTTCCCATGGTATTTCCAACAAAGCTATTGCTTTTAAAATCACAAAGAATAATTCATGAAGGAATTTCACTAATGACTTCTAACGGAATTTATCAGATATATCTTCTTCAATCCATTCAGGTACTACACCCGAAGAGATAATTTCGAGGATGTTGCCTATTTTCCCAAATCAATCCAACACATGTCCTAGGATATTGCCAAGATAATTCCTGTGGAATTTTCAGGATGTACTTTATGAAATGCATTCCAGGATTTATCTAAAACAGTCCTTATTTCTTTCGGAATCTCTGTCTAGAAAAATATTGTAGGGATTGTATCTTTGAATTTACGTAAGAATATTTCAAAAGTGTATTGAAGACTTTGACGTGCTCGTCCGAAGAAAAGTTGAATAAAATCTCAGAAATAGTCGGAAAATGTAAGATAAGTAATCTGTAATTTTGTTTAGAAGATTTCATTACTTGATGGCAAAACGAAGTTTTCCAGGATCACTAGTATTTAACATTAGGATTTTTTTTTAATATTTCTATTATTTGCATCCAGTTTTTCACAGAAAAAAAAGTCTTTGGTGCCCATTTTAATATTAAGATTGCACGCCTTCTTACCATTATTAATTCTTACGGTACAAATCTTTTAATTACCAAATCTCTGAAAATTTTGCCGACAAAAGCAGGTTCCTACGATATATTATGTTTTTATTCTGTGGATAAGTGAATTTAAGCTATGTTTTTGAGTGTTTATGTGTTTCAAAACAAATATTTTTGATAATTTTAACACTTTTGTGGTATTAGGGAGCCGGATCCTATTCTTGGCACTTTTAATTCAGTGGGGTTTTTTGAAATCTACTGAGCTGATATTTCACCACAATATGCTTCGTATTAAAGTGCTTCTTACTGCAAAATTTCAGACAATTCGACCGATAAAACCCCACATGCCAAATTGAATCATGGAAGTGCCCAAGTGGCTCTGCATGAGTATGAGTATGAGTATGAGTAAATTTGATAATTTGATCGATTTTCGATACGCTTTTTATATAATATTGATGACATGTTTAGTACAGTAAGGAGTGTATCGAAAAGTAGTCGCAAACATTCAAAACGGTATATCTCAGAGCATAGTTCATCTTTTTAAAAGCTTTTTTCACGCAAATTTTCATCATGTCATCATATATTGAAGCAACTAAAAAATTTTGAATAATATGCAGTCTTAATATAAATACAAAAAGGTTTATGAAGCATGGAAAATTATGTCTTGCACAAAATTACATTTTTGAAGTGTTTTCTGAAGATTCGATGATTTGTATTGAATAAAATGTATATCAAACAAAATAGGATGGAAAGCTTATTCTATCGGAAAATATGTTTACTTCACACAGCACGTAAAACAGATTTCAAAAAAATAAATTATTGCTCTAAGAAAGCTCAATTATTATTGCAATAAGGTCGGTTTTAGAAAGACACTTTTGCGTAAGCAACTTTTGAAGCTCTGTCATATACAGCGGTAATTATATAGAGTACAATTTTTTGCTTACGCTACTTCATAAATATGCAAAGAAACTTTTACAATCATAAAACAATTTTTTATTCGTTACAATCGTTCGATATTACCATAATTGTGAATAAAGAAAAAATCAAAAAACGAGGTCCTTAAAAATCGATTTTTTTTCAATTTTTGTATTTGCTCTCAAATGCTTGTTAATATATTTTTCAAAATATTTTTTACACTATGTCATGAAAATTGTGGCACAGAATACATAAGCACGAACAAAAACCATTTTTTCTTAAAATTTGACACATTTATTAACATATGAATTTTTTCAGAGGTGTGCAAGATTTTTATCGACATCTGTTGGTAATTTGCAAAATTATCATACAAAATGCCACTTTATTGAAACAATATCACCGCATCATTATTTTTGAATACATTGTAAAGCATTTCTGATCAAAAAATTGTTTGTACATTCAACTCAATATTTTTGAGTCTGTTTTGAATGTTTGCAACTATTTTTCGATACACTCCTTTTAGCGAATAATTCAATTTTATGAATTTGTATATGAACCATACATTAGGGGGGCGATTCCACAAAAAAATTTGGCCTCAAGGGAGCGAAAGTCGAAAAAGTTTGGGAAACACTGGTTTAGGAAGATAACACACATGTTTAACTGAAAGTTATTTAACTCGAAAACATTAAATAGATAAAAAAATAAATCAAACTATTCAAAAATATGAGATGATCTAATAATTTCTATTAAATATTATTTTTGTGTTTGGCTAGACGTCAAACCAAGCAAATTTATTATTCAATAACATATTTTATAGCAAGAATTATCACATTGAAGTGTCCTTAACCTTTATATTTGTAATTAAATAATAATCAGAAACACAACTAAAATATGGTGATTTCAGGTCTTGCGTTTGATAAACTTTACTAAAATCTCCATGTTCTGCGAATTTCAAACAACTTGATACAATATAGGGGGCTGAGAAGCAGGCTCTGGCTTAGTGAGGACGTAACGCTAAAACGAAGAAAACGAAGAAGAAATTGATACAATATACGGAAAGTTGTTTAAATTGTGCTGAGCCTTGCCTAAGTTAATACAAAAAAAAATACTCCATAAATATTATTCTCCATATCATCTGATAGATTTCCAGCGCAGACATTATCTTTCATAAAGAAGAAGTATTGTTCAACTCTACTTTGAATACAACAGTTTTTGATTCTTAGAAAATAAGATGATCAAGTCTTTCTTGGGACCACATTCTTTCCTATATAGGATTTTCTTACGAAAACCCTTGCAATCCAAATAACATTATTATAAGCTTTGTTCTAGGATATAGTTCTTCACCGTAGACTAAAGATTGTTCCGAACTACTAAATTGATAAAGAAAATTGTTGAAAATCAATGACATTTCATTAGAATATTTTGAAGATTTATTTTTGGAAAGGAATGTTTGGACGAATCAATATCCAAGAATTCCACATAAATTATAATTATTGTTGTTTATTAAAAATCTAATAATCACGAAGCAAGGATTCTCTACACAAATTCTGCGGAGAGTGCACCAACAGTTTTTCCAACTTTGCCTTGGAGATTTTTTCTAAAACTTTTCAGAAACTCTCAGTGTTTCTTTAGATTCATTTTTTCAAACTATATCGAAAATAATACTTTAAAATTTCTTCAACTAATAATTTTAACGTTCATATAAAGACGATAAAAAAAATAGATTTCAGTACCTTATATGAGATTCTGCTCAGGGGACGGACCTGGTGTAGTGGTTAGAACACACGCCTCTCACGCCGAGGACCTGGGTTCGTATCCCATCCCCGAGATAGTCACTAAAAAATTCAGTGACGACTTCCTTCGGAAGGGAAAAGCCGTTGGTCCCGAGATGAACTAGCCCAGGGCTAAAAATCTCGTTAATAAAGATAGAAAAAACAAAAGATTCTGCTCAGAGGGTTCGAAATACGTAAACACAGTTTCCTATAATGATTCTTGCAGAATAAGTTCAACTGTTTTTTTTTTTCTTTTTTTTAACGAGATTTTTAGCCCTGGGCTAGTTCATCTCGGGACCAACGGCTTTACTTCCCTTCCGAAGGAAGTCGTCACTGAAATTTTTTAGTGACTATGCCGGGGATGGGATTCGATCCCAGGTCCTCGGCGTGAGAGGCGTGTGTTCTAACCACTACACCAGGTCCGTCCCCTTTTTTTCTCTTAAATTCTTCTCTCAAAAAACTCAAAATTGTCCCGAGCAATTTGTTCAGGGATTTCTTTGGAAAATTATAATATTGTCTATCCTCTGATTTTTCTGAAAAAATCACCAGAGATCCATTCCCAGAGATATTTTACTTTAAATAGCATTATCGATTCTTCTGGGAATTTTTTAAAAGATATTTTGCAACAGATTTACTAGTGGATTTTACAACTCATTCTCGAACTTCTCAAAAAAAAAACTCAAAAAATTCAATCAAGCAATTTTTAGGGTTTCAAAAAATGCTCCATTTTTTCATAATGTTAATTAAGGGATTCTTTCATAAATAATATCTTGAAATCAATCTACTCTCCATATTTGTTTCAATACCACATTTATTTTTGAGGGTTTTTTCACAAATTAGTCCGTATCAATATTAAATTTGAATCTGATTTATCTCTATAAAACTACTTAAAAATTTTCTGGATAATTTCAGCCTTAATTCAATTTAGAAAAGTTTACTAAATTGTTGTCAAAAACATTCAAAAATTCACCATACAATTTCTGAAACTTCTTGACGAAATTCCTAACCATATACCTCGCGGAAAAGCCGAGGGGATTTTTGTAGGATTTACTACAAAAATTCTTGATTTCTTTATTCGTCTTGCATAATGGGCAATGATTTATGTTAAAACGGATGGATTTTTTTTTTCTGAAGGTATCTGCATTTAACATATTACAGAATGTTTAGCATTCACTCCAAAAGTTTCACGATACAGTGGTGAACAGATTAAAGTAAAAACCAATTTCTTCATACTTGCAGAAATTCCAAACAAACTTTTTTGGAGGGACTATTTTTAACTATTTTGGTAGAACTGCTGAAGAAAAATTTATAAAACTATTTCAATTTAATTTCAATTTCATTTAAACCCATTACTTTAGAAAGATTCTTACAAATTTCTTTATGAATTTCTTAATAAATCTTTTTCCAGTTATTTTGATAAATATTGCTTCATAGATTATTTTACCGCAATGCTAATTTCGGAAGCTAAAATATGCCAACATATTTCCTCTGGAAATTTGAAGGCAAGTGACATTATAAAATACTTTTCGTAGATAATTCATGTATAACTGGGGAAGAAAATTTACAAAAAAATACAATTTTCTGAATTTTAAGAATTTGTGATTTCTTCTGATAATATTTCTGAAGGAGTAATGGGAAACTATGGCCGATTTTGTTAGACTTGTTGCTGCTTCTTAGTCAGGCTGAAATTGCTTGAAAAGATCTGTTATCTTTTGTCTATGTCCCTTGAGAAATTTTGCCTGTATTTTCAGTCAATGTTGTCGGATATTATACGATTGGTTGTTAAAGTATGGATTATTTTAGAGAATTCTGAGGGCAATTATCATCACCGGACACCATAAGCACCCTCCAGAAACATGGGAAGTCATAATGCACTGAATATGCTGCTTTTTGCTAAAAGTCCAAAACATTTGAAACAGCATTATTTGCATTATTCAGAAAATACGAATTCAAAAAATCGAATTTCCAGGACACTGACGGATTTTAGTATTACGGTATTTTTGTAATCGAAATGTCGAAACATTGCGCTTATCGACCCCCTCCCCCCTCCTGTTCTTACGTCACATCATATGCATTGTCAAAGTTGGACTCTTAACTTTTTCTGAACTCTTTGTTAGAAGCATAAGTGTTCTCCTATAAATATTTTTTTACGACGCTTACTGTTGCTAAAGGATCAACTAGCATTAATTTTGTCTTGATAAAACGAAAAATTAATTCTATGGAGCTATCAGATATTGACGACATACTTTTAAGATTTTTTTTGAATCCTCACCATAGACTTTAATTCTTTTCTTGAGTACGATATAGCAACTCCATCTCTTTGCATATTTTTGCATCATATATGCAAACCAATTGATAACACTAGTTTTTGTTATTTTATTCATTGATCAAAGCTAATATGCTAAAAAATAACTTCTCTGCAACTCATTTGAGTTTAATTAGTTTTCTTAGATTATGCACTCACAAATTTAATCATTCATCTAACTCTAACCAAGCTAGTGGGCTCACGAGAAATCAAAGCTCTTGGTAAAAGGAATCACTCCAATCAAGTTTCATGGTGCCCCCTTCGTTTTGGCCAGTCTTCCTCCAAATCTCATCGCGCCACATAGTCGTTCTTCTCATTGAACAACCAACTAACCGTCCCCATTTAGCAGTCGAATCGATGGTCGGTTCGCAGTGATTAAAACCATACCGCTCTATATTGCGGTGCCGCAGTTTCCCCTTAGACACACACACATAGATTCCTAAAGGCAAAAGTCGAAAAATTAGCTGCCGAGTGCTTAAAATGCAGTGGCTCATCTGGCAAACGGCACCCGACTAGCTGAAATTATCAGAAATATGACTTGATGTGTAATTGAGTTACGGTGATTTCTTGTAACATTTTATTTAAATTTCTTTATAAGTATCATTTCAAACATTATATTCATTTCTTATATCTGGGTGTTCTGTGTTTGGTAACACTGTCGTCATAATTTGATAGAATTTAATTACGTTTTTATAATATTTAGTTGGCAATATATTACACTTCATTTGCCGTAGCAGTTCAGAATTTTTACAAGTGAGTTGATTTCACTTACTCATAAGAGCAAAAAAAAACCTTCAATTAACTTAACCTAACTAATTCTAACTAATATAAAACGCATTAATCGCGGCAAGAGAAGATTGTAACGATTTTTGTCTAAAATTATTAATTGTTTTATTTTACATTTGTTCCAATGTTTCAACATTGGATATTCTATGTAACTCATTGGTACTATACCAGGGAGGAAGCTTCAGAATTATTTTCAAAATTTTATTTTGATTCCTCTTCAGAGCTTTCTTCCTGGTATTACAACAGCTGGCCTGAAAATTTGTTTGAAGATCAAATGCTTTTTCTTAAGACAAAGTTTCGATTTTCTTGTTATGATTGGATACAGACATTTTATGTTTGTGTTACATTTGAATTGAATGCCCTAAATTGATTTTTGAAGCATGTTTCATTGAAGGTTTCAAATAAAGAGTTTTTGGTTTATGTGGGAATATTATAAGTTAAGTTTTATCAACGTGAGATAATTTTATCTCAATGCGATATATTTATGATAAAATCTAATGCTCGGGTAGCAGCAAGAACTTCAGATTTACTCCAAGGTGCGTGATCCGGAGCGGTAAATCCTTGGCAGAGCAGTGCTTTATTCTTCTCTGCTGCTTCCTTTGGTTGGTCGGTCGGTCGGTCGGATTGTAACTAAAACTAACTCCCACCGGAGCTGGAAGGGTATAAGTAGTTACCAAGACTATCTTCTCCATGTTTCCGTTGGGTGTCTGGAGGCTAGATTTCTGTACTTCTACTTAGCTGCAATTAATCACGACCAGATACTTTCGTCCGACAGGCAGCAGTGTGAAACCTAAGAATTTTGCTTTGCTTGCTCCGGGAAAGTATTCTCCGGGCGGTGCGGAGGATCGGTTCTGAACTGTTCCTACAGTGGAGTTTGTTGTTTGGAGAATTTAATTAGTTAAGTTTAAAAGCTTGTTTTGAATTACTCCTAATATCAGCTTCCCAGAAATTTTAATTCAACAAACAACTGCAAAAGTTGTAGAACATGCTGAATCTCGAATTCCACAGAACAAAGTTCTGGGAGCTGAGCTGACTGCGGTTGGATGGAATGCGATTCTTACAAGCGGGTACTTTTGTAAACAATAAAAACAGGTTATGGCAACGTAACTGGGCTAAGGGTATGTGATATTTTGAAAGGCTACGTAAAACACCGCGGACGCGCAAATCGGTTATTATGGTTTCAAGTTTTTCAAAAAGGAAGCGACATAAGGTTGTCCATTTTAAGATGAAAAAAATCAAATTGTGGAAAACTTTAGTTGTTCTTGGTATTACGGTATTACGTTCTCACTGGGAAAAGCCTGCATCTCAGCTTAGTGTTCAATGAGCACTTTCACAGTTATTAACTGAGAGCTTTCTTTTCCAAAGTTGCCATTTTCGCATTCGTATATTGTGTGGCAGGTACGATGATACTCTATGCCCAGGGAAGTCAAGGAAATTTCCATTAAGACGAAATGATCCTGGACCGACTGGGAATCGAAAGCAGACACCTTCAGCATGGCATTGCTTTGCAGCCGCGGACTCTAACCACTCGGCTAAGGCACTTTAGTTACTTACTTTGAAACCTTGATTGCTACAGCGTAACGTCACTCCATTGTCGGGCGTATTGTAGAGCTCCACTTCGTCGGTCTTGGGCGATACTACTCTAGTTGCCCAGAACGTTAAGATTCGCCAGGACTTCTTACACTGCGTACAGCCAGCATAGTCGTGGTTTTCCACGAAGTAGCCGACCTCTACCTGGTTCCCTGCTGAATATTATTTTCACAATTCTTCTTTCCGACATTCGCACTAAGTGACTAGCCCACTGAAGTCTGCCGTATTTCACACGCTTGATTATATTCGCATTATTCTGCACTTGATACAACTCGTGATTCATGCTTCTGCGCCACACATCATTTTTCAGTTTCTCACCGAGTATTGTCCGCACCGAGAGCTTTCCGGTCTGACTCTTTCAACGTCCACGCTTTGTGCCCATAGAGAGCCACCGGAAGAATCAATGTTTTATACAGAGCGAATTTTGTTTCCGTTTGCAAGCTGTGGGACCTAAACTGGTTATGTAGTCCGTAAAAGGCCCTATTTGCAACCGCTGGTCTGGTCCGTTGTCGAATGGCCCTCACGAAAACCAGCTTGGTATTTGCCGACGAAAGAGCTCCTCGAGTGGTCTCAGTTCGTTAAACAGAATGCGCGACAGAATTTTGTACGCCGTATTCAGCAAGGTAATTCCTCTGTAATTAGCACACTCCATTCTGAACCCTTTTTTAGTAGATTGGGCGGATGAGGCCATCCAACCAGCCGGTGGGCAATTCTTCGTCCTCCCATACCTTCAGAAGTACTCGGTGGATCGACTGATAAAGCTGCTCACTTCCGTGCTTGAGAAGCTCGACCGGGATCTCGTCCTTCCCAGCAGCCTTACAGTTCTTCAACTCGCTGATAGCCTTTTTAACCTCTCCTATGGTCGGTGAGTCCACAGCTTGACCGTCATCATCTATGTTCATCCTGTTCATCGCTACATTTCCATTTTCTCCGTTCAACAATTGCTGAAAGTGCTCCTTCCACCTGGCAGCCACCACCGTTGTATCGGTCAGCAAATTCCCTTCTCGATCATTGCACATGGCGGGCACTGGTACGGTATTGTGCCGCGCACCATTGACCGTTGTATAAAATCTTCGCATATCATTCCGGTTCATGCTTTCTTGAGCTTCAGCTACCACACTTTATTCGTGCTGCCTTTTCTTTCTGCGGTAGATTCGCTTTTCTGCGGCTCTCGCTGCCCTGTACCGCTTCTGGCGACATTCTTCATGTCTGTCACTTTCTGGCACTGTTCATCGAACCAGTCGTTTCGTCTTCGTCGTTGACCAGTGCTCATCACTTCCCGCGCCGTTGTTATCACAACTTCGTGGATAGGGTCCCACAGGCTGTCGACGTCTCCATCAACGTTGATTCTTCCCAACTCCTTGTCTAGTTGCTGGCGGTACTGTGCTGCTTTCCCATCAGTCGACATGCATTGTATATTGAAGCGCAGCGTTCTGTTTGTTCTGGAATCCGTGACGCTGGATAACCGCGCCCGAATTTTAGCTACAACGAGATAATGATCCGAGTCGATATTAGGGCCTCGGAAGGTCCTGACATCAATGACATCTGAGAAATGTCGCCCATCAACCAGCACGTGGTCTATTTGGGAACAGGCATCGCCACTCGGTTGTCGCCAGGCCGATATTCTTTCGTGCGAAGTAGGTACTGCTGATTGCCATCCATCTAGCAGCAGCGACGGTTACCAGACGCAGGCCATTATCATTGATAACGGAATGAAGGCTTTCCGTTCTAATGACGGGTCGGATGAAATCTTCTTTCCCGATCTGCGCATTTGCGTCGCCGATGACTATCTTGACGTCTTGTTTTGGGCACTCTCCGTAGGCCTTATCCAGGCTCTCATAGAGCTCATCCTTCATGTCATCGGGCTTATCGTTCGTTGGCGCATATATGCTGATCAGGCTGTAGTTGAAGAATTTGCCCTTCATTCTCAACACACATATTCGGTCACTTACCGGTTTCCACCGAATAATTCGCTTCATCTGCTTCCCAATCACTATGAAGCCAACTCCACGTTCTGCTCTGTCGCCACCTCTGTAGTAGATGTGGTACTTGAATGAAGTGTTGGCAATGGGGTCCACCGCTCGGAATTCGCGTTCTCCGGTTCTCGGCCAGCGTATTTCCTGGATAGCGACAACGTTCACGCCGACATTCCGCAGTTCACGAGCCAGGATCCCAACACGCGCGGGTTCATTCAAAGTTCTTACGTTTCAAGATCCGACCATCCAATCGTTGTCCTTTATTCGTTGCCGGATCTGTTGCCGTAAAATCAATCCGTTTGCTCTACTTTTGCCTTTCTTGGTTGGTGAAGAGTCTTCGATAGGCCACCTAACCAGGGTTGCGCTACCTACATCGTGCTAGAGGGGCTGCCTCCTCGGTGCTGACACGATACAGCATTGTCCGCTTGTTCTTTACATGATGACCACGGTCATAGCCATCACAACCATCCACCTTTATCAGAGCTTTGGACCTGTAGCTCTGGTTCTCAATAGTTTCAAGTCCTTTCGGACATGCTACTATGGTGAGCCGTCATGCGCTAGCGGTGTTAAAGAAATGCCTAAAAAATTAATAAATTTTCCCAAAATTTGCTTCAAATAAATGACAAAATGAATTCCACAGATTTATTCATGAGTGCATTTTGTGTTTTGTACGAATTCCTAAGGATTCCTTAAAAACTTAAATTGTAGATTTTTTCTGAGGAAGTTACATCAGAGATTACACCATTAATTCCTTCGATGATTCTTTCAGAAATTTTTCAACGAAATCATAAATACTCCAGGAATGTAGCCATTGACTCTAGCAACGTTTTCTTAAAACATCCACCAAGATTCCTATTCACATCTTCAAAATTTCAAGAAGAATTTTCTCCAGGTTATTTTCTAGAATTTCCTTTAAAATTATGAATTGAATTTTGAATGAATTCCTTCAAGACTTGCTTCAGAGATTGTTCCAGAGATTTCTTCAGGAACTTGTCTAGAAGTTTTTAAAAAAATGTCCCAAAGATGTCTTCAAAGAATTCCATCAGACATTTTCCCAGACATATCTCAAGAAAAAGATCAAGGTTTAAAAAAAACGTGATTTTTTTCAAAAAATCCGCTAGATATCCTTTATTCCTTTCTGGCGTTACGTCCCCACTGGGACAAAGCCTGCTTCTCAGCTTAGTGTTCTTATGAGCACTTCCACAGTTATTAACTGAGAGCTTACTATACCAATGACCATTTTTGCATGTGTATATCGTGTGGCAGGTACGAAGATACTCTATGCCCTGGGAAGTCGAGAAAATTTCCAACCCGAAAAGATCCTCGACCGGTGGGATTCGAACCCACGACCCTCAGCTTGGTCTTGCTGAATAGCTGCGCGTTTACCGCTACGGCTATCTGGGCCCCTGCAGATGTCGCTAGATATGTCAGAAGGAAATCCCAAAGTAACATTAGATGAAACTTGATTAAATTTGGAAGTAACCCTTGATGAACTCCCCCAATGTTCTTCGAAAGAGCTCCTGGGATATGGAGGAAGTCTTTAAGGATTTCTTAGATAGATTGCTTAGTATAAGCTGGTGTGGAACCTCAGATGAACTTTTGAAGAAGCCTTTGATATTTTACTTGAAAAAATAACGAGAAATGGTTCGGATGAAATGCTGGAGAAATCTTTAGAAAACTTTCTGAAGGAGCTTCAGGGGGAATCCTTGGTCAAATTATAAGAGGAATTTCTGGAAGAGCATTAAATATATTTCCTCGGACAACACCTCGAGGAATTTTTGGAGCAATTCCTAGGGTAAATGGTGACGAATACTTGATGTAATCCATACAAAAATCCTGAAAGGATAACTGGAGAAACTGGCATAGGAATTTTCGTAGATCTTCCTGTAAAAATCTCCAACAGAATTTAAATGAAATACGATCTTCTACAGTCAAGAAAAGTGTTGTAGTGCTCATGGGTTTTCTGGAGCAAATTATGAAGCAATTCCTCTAACCATACCTTGAAACAACGCTGGAAGATTTTCTGTGGGACTTGGTGGTGGAATTAATAGAGAAAGCTTTGAAGGAGATCCCAGAAGTATGCCTGAAGAAATCTTTGTAGAAATCATAAGAAGAATTTCTTGAGGAATCTGAAAAGGATATCCTGAATAACCTGTTAGAAGTTGTGTCATAGTCTTTGATGGTCTTTCTGGAATCTGTTGAAGCACGATTCAATGCAAGAAGAATAAAGAAAAAAGTGGCTTTAGAGTTCATTTTGCTTAACACAGAGGCTTTCAAGACCTTTCCTAAACAAAAGAGGCTTGCATTAAAACAGGAACTAAGCCTTTCAAAAGAGATTTGCTACCAGCCTAGAATGTGTACAAACCATGTCCCCAAGGTGGCAACTGTTATATTTTTGTCAATTATAATTAAAATGAAAATCGGCTTTTTTAATAATATGGTCCTTAACATACCTCCAAATCAGTTCCAGATACGATTATGAACCCCGCACAGTATGAATTTTAAATAGGTATTTAGGCTACTCTCATCACTGGGGCCCGTAAACATTGCCGATCAAGGTCACCTTCAAACTGAATTTTTATCTGCTTGTTAATGTGTTCGTTTTTTATATGTACATCAAATTCATAATATTAAATAATTATTTTACCACGCTTTGGGGGGCCCTGTGTGGACCGCACCCACTGCACCCCCCTAGCTACGCTGCTGGTTCCTCTACACGCCAGATCTCCTAATACCATCCTCGAGTGCAATGTTGAACAGCAAATTCTAAAGTGGGTCTCCCTGCTTCAATCCGTCTAACGTCACAAACAAGATTTACACCTCGTCTGCAATCCGAATACTTGGTTGTGAACCATTCAGCGTAGCATGTATCTGCTTAATTAGTTTCGCCGGAAAACCATGTTCAAACATTGGGTGATATGAATAAAAAGCGTTGAACTTTACTACATATAGCATCTACTCAAAAACAAAATCCACAAAGTTTACTACACTTTTAGTATGAATAAAAAAACCTTTCGAACATGTAGTACCTACTACTTTCGAACATGAGCAGTGACTGATGCTTCACATTAAGAACATTCCATTCAGAGTGATTCTGCACGTAAAGAAAAATCTATTCAGAGGGATGTTTAAAATTGATACAAACATGCATATGAAGAGAATGCATGGAATTGAGTCTGTAATTTGACAAGATTTGAGGTGTAATTTCGCGATTAGTATGATATTCTCTTTATGTGTATGATTTTATGATGATGGTACATCAATTAATTTTCTGGGTGGTTTTCGGTCTTCGCCAACGCCAGGAATTGAAGTTATTTTTAATTTTTGCTCAAAATTTATGAAGAGATCTTGAGATTGCAGGTATCAAATTAGGAATAACATATTTCCTAGCACCAGTATTGAGATTCTGGTGGAATTGCGGTAGAATTTTGATGCTCCCCGTGTGTTTTCTTAACAGCATGTTGAATTCCGGAAATTCTAAGTGTTTCTGTGACATTCTCGTTATTTCGGTGGGGTTCCTGATAGTATCCATGTAATTTCTAGAATGTGAATGTAGAGATTTTTATGGAAATTGTAGTGACTTCGGTGGTAGTCGTTAGAATTCAATGAGGATCTCCCCTAAAACATCAGGGTTCTCTTTTAAATTATGAAAATCCTTATCGATTTCTTAAAAATTCCCATTGAAATCTAGAAAATATTTACCGACTTTCAAAAGGTTATAAACCTAAAGCTTTACTTTGAAATTCCAAAGAAACTGGAGATCAACGGATTCTTACAGGTGTTTACAATAATTAGAAAGATTTATTTTCAGAATTCAAAATATTCACACAATAATTCGCAGGAATCCCACCGAAATCTCATAGATTTTTACAGAAATACCGTCTCAAAGATACCCACAGTATTCCAAGAGATTAATAACCGGAATCCCATTCCCACCCCAATTCTAGAGTTTCTACCAGATTTCTAATATTTCCGCAATATTCCTAGAATGCCTTTTAAATTTAAAGAATTATCATTAAAAATCCGACATCCTTATCGGAATCCCAAAGTTCCTACAGGAATTCCGGAATCATTTCCAAAGGAAAATCTGAGATGTCAGAATTAACACGTAAAATTCAGAAATACTTTATAAATATCTGAATTCCCACCGACGTCCAGAAATTCGTAGAAAATAACATAATTATCGAATTCAGAATTCACATGGATATTACAAATTGCTACAGCCGGTAATCTTACCGGAATCTCAGACTTGACGGGGCGAATGTTTTCGTAACCTCAGAATTCTTAAGCAAAACTCAAAATACCTTCCGAAATATCAAACTCATATCGTTTACCCATGATTTTTACTCAAAATTGAATTATTCCATTCAGTTTCGCAATCTCAAAGCATGTGTAGCAACCTCTGAAGCTAGCTACCAGTAACTTTGTAGTACCTAATGCTTTGTAGAATGTTCGAAAGGTGTAGAACGGAAAATGACACAAACATGTTCCACTCGTGTTCCCCATGTAGCGTTTACTAGCGAGAATGTAGTAAATTCGACTTTACTGCATTTTATTCAAACCGCCCATTATCTGCCACAGTTCATTTTTTTTTTTTCACTGAATCGAACGCTGCCTTGACAGCAATAAACGTTATTAACTGTGCTCAAAATTTTGTGAATCGTTTCGTTTCGTATCGACATGAAAGCAGTGTATATCGCGTACCCTTACTCAACTGATAGTGACACGTATTTACTGGTTGATTGTTTTTATCAATTCTTGGAATGAGACACCAACGTGAATAGCGAACTACTCAGCCAAGTGTGGTGGGGTGGACATAAAATTAATACAATTTCAGCAGAAATAATCAACCAACCGTATGTGTCCGAAGTGAACGCGCACTCATCACAATCCGTCATAACAAAATCCATGTACCCATTATGGAAAAGTATCTGGTACACATGTGCCTGCCCGAAGCCGGTGGCTCATCGTCATCTAATCAATCAACTACTATGTAGTAAACAAACCACCACGAACTGCTTCCAATAACTGTCGCCATATATAGTATTGGTCGATACGTTAGCAACTTTTCCTATTTTTTTTACAGATTGTTCAACTTAAGAGGATTAGATTTAAGTTATAAATGGACCAATTTGAAAGAAATTTTCGCAGTTCTTCAGACATATTTTGATTTTTAACATATTGAGTAGTGTTGGATCCGCTGAATTTGTTGCATGCTCCTTGTGAGCGAGCGACGGAATCAGAATCCATTGTGTCCGGTTCGCGTTGCGCGGAAGAAAAAACGAAATGCGCCGGTGAAAAACAAAAAATAACACGTCAGTAGAGTTTGATACGTTGAACCTGTTGTATGCTCCTGTCGAGCGAGCAACGAAATCAGTATCGTGTCTGGTTTGGATAGTGCGGTCATCCGTGTATATGCTCACGTATTCATTTCGAATTGTACATTTATCGTTTACCAAAACGAATCGTTTCCCATATCCAAACTCCTAGTGTTTTCTTGTGGAAGTGGTTCCCTGTGTAAGTACAGCTGTTCTTGCAATAACGGAGTAGCAACTGCGTGCGGTTAATCATGCTCATGCTCATATTTTGATTTTTAACATATTATTCAACTTCAGGCGTAAGTTGAATCATAAAAAATTTCTATAACTGTTGTAACTCGAAAAAAATCAAGTAAAAGCTTCATGATCTTCAACAAAGTTGTATGTAATATATGTTGACGTTGTGTCTGACGAGCTCATTCGAATCAATCTGTAATTAACTGAGATCGAGCTTATATATAGCTCGTATATCGTGTGGCAGGTACGATTATACTCTAAGCCCAGGGAAGTCAAGGAAATTTCCATTACGAAAATATCCTGGACCGACCGGGAATCGAACCCAGACACCTTCAGCATGGCTTTGCTTTGTAGCCGCGGACTCTAACCACTCGGCTAAGGAAGGCTCCATCAAAGTCAACGGATTGCTACGAGGATCTTTTTCTTTTTCCTCTTATTAAACGATAGCGGAGCTCACCATACGAATGTGCACATCAACAAAGCAGCTGGAGCGAATGTGGGGAAATAAACCACTGCTCATAAATTCAACGCATTACTTGCGTTTCATTCTGAAGAAATTTATTCACATCTCCTTTTTTGTCTGTTATCTATAGTTTAATTATCCGAAGAAAAATTTGCTTATCTGCAGTTCATTACCATCAAATAGCTTTAGCAGATTTCGTTGTGCTTCGTGCGTTTTGTACTGTTTTCTCTCGTAGGAGAAGGTAAATATCCGAAATATATACGTGTGTGAGTGGAATTTGATTCTGGGGTATAAATTATGCTCCCGATAAGGAGGCACAGCTCAAGCTGTCAAATTCCATAGTGAAAAAATAGGTCGTCATCCCTCTGATCAAAGTTGATCATTTTGTATGAAAAGACGAAAAAGTAACAAATGTATTGCCCAATACTGTACAGAGTGGGGGTCATTGATTTGCTTCCCACTACTTCCCCACATCCATCATTCTGACGGCTATTTCCATTCGATGCAAACATGCTTTGTGTGTCGAGAATCCACGTCTATTTACACACATTCGCATCCACCATTCTGTGTCAGGAAAATTACTTGCCCCAATTCTCGAAGAAAGAAAAAAACGAAAGTGATGCTTGACGCCCTTTGATGATGATAACACAATTTTCGTAGGTGTAGCATTCACGATACCTACTCAAAAGGTCCCCTTAAGAAATTTGCCTTGCAAAGAAGTTGGTTCAACACATAAAACCAGAATGTACCTATAATAAGGCTAATACGTACAAAAGTGAACGCGATATACGCACATGTTTCACATGATGTACCCTTATGTGACTGAATTCATGATAACAAAGTTACGAATAAATGTTGCATTTAAAAGTGGCCCACAGCAGATCGGTTATACCCCTGCATCTACACCAGCTCATGCGAGAAGGTATAGGGGTAAAATAATGTTTATGGCAGAGAGGCTTGCTGTTCGGTTCACAGACTGGCTCTGCATCCGGCGTTAGGAAAGGCGTGCTATAATGATGGAAGAATGAAAGCATAGGGAAACGGTTTCTTGTCCATTTCTGGTTCTAGCGATTGCTATGAACGAATAGTTTAAGTGTGATAGATTAAGAGTGGAAGGTAGAAGCAAGTGATATATACAACTCTGAAGTACGATGAAAAGGACGGGTCTGGGATTGAACCCATGACCTTCTGCTTTTGAAGCAGATGCGGTTGCCATTAGACCACCAACCCCGTTTAGTTGTAACCATTTTCAAGAGCTTGAAACAGTATTAAAAAACGGGTTTTGCAAATGTTCTACGATTCTTTACTCTTGATCATATTTTATCGAAAAATTTTAAAAGAAAATCTTATAAGCAGCATTAACGTCCCCACTGCGACAGAGCCGGCTACTCAGTGAAGTTTTCTAATGGTGGTAAGCTCCATCGAAGTTACCACCATAAGAGCACTTCCACAGTTATTAACTGAGAGCTTCCTTTGCCAAACTTGCCATTTTCGCATTCGTATATCGTGTGGCAGGTATGATGATACTCTATGCCCAGGGAAGTCAAGGAAATTTCCTTTACGAAAAGATCCTGGACCGAACGGGATTCGAACCCAGACACCTTCAGCATGGCTTTGCTTTGCAGACGCGGACTCTAACCACTCGGCTAAGGAAGGCCCCTACCTAGAGATTAACGACTCCGGAATAAAAGACAGCCAATCTCTACTGCTGCTGCCGTTACTGCTGTAGCAATCACTTTGAACAAACAGCAAATGCAAACAAGATTCGACTATTTGCATCCCGGCTCTCGGTAAGCAATCCAAAGGCAATCGTGGTCGATTAGTCAGTCGGTTGGGTTTGTTTGGAATAAAGGTGCCGGTGTGTACGTATGGGTAATGTTTGAAGTGTTGGAACGCAATTGACGATGACTAATGCCGTCGATAACACGGCAGAGCAAAACTGATTTAATTAGAGATGATGGATTCACAATATTCAGGAATCATTCGATTATGATGGTTACCCCTGAATCTATGTAAAATCGAATAAAGCTTAGTCGCATCCAGACTCAGACAGAGCCTGCTTCCCGACTTAGTGTTCGATGAACACATCACAATCATGGACAGATACCTTTTATTGATAATTAACCGATTCTGATAAGAAGAAGAAGAAGAAAAAGAAGGCGACCAAGAATATACTCAATGTGATCTGGGAATCCAAAGAACTCGATACACTAAGTATGGTGCAAAAAAAAACTTTACACCACATCAACAGATATCCCTAGAAATTCGAAGAATGCCTCAATGCCTGCAAAGACCTTTACAATTCTCCGTGAATCTTCAACAATCTTTACAAGTTTTCTTGGGCTTTTGCTGACCTTTTCGGACTTAAATGATTTTTTGCAGCGCTTAGCCAACCTCCGACAACTTTTACGGACTACACATTAATCGAGATGTTTGAAGGTTCGTCTTCTTCTTCTTCTTGGCCTCACTGGGACAAAGCCTGCTTCTCAGCTTAGTGTTCTTATAAGCACTTCCACAGTTATTAACTGAGAGCTTTCTTTGCCAAAGTTGCCATTTTCGCATTCGTATATCGTGTGGCAAGTACGATGATACTCTATGCCCAGAGAAATGCCCAGGGAAGTCATGTAAATATCCAATACGAAAAGGCCCTGAACCGACCGGGAATCGAACCCAGACACCTTCAGCATGGCTTTGCTTTGTTGCCGCAGACTCTAACCGTTCGGCTAAGGAAGGCCCCGTTTTGAAGGTTATGATATTTTTGATATTGTGAGCTCTCACTTTCTGCAAATCAACAAAACCTAAACATACAGCACATTTATACATTAAATCACATTATTTTCCGATATCTATATGAGCGGTGATGAAAATTTTATTGTTTCACAATAAAACAATATGCCGGTATTACCGGGAATGCTACGACCACATTCCACACATGGCAAAATACCATCATGTCCTTTGGAGATGCCACATGCCAGCACATCTCAAATACAAGCATTTTCATCGGAGGTTGTTCTTGGAAAAGCAATCCCTGTCGAACAGCTCGTAAGCTACAATCAAAGCCCCAACCACCGCCAGGAACATCGCTCTAATAACCGCAGCTTGCAAGCACAGTAGCTAGAGTAGAGTAGAACTATACCCACATATACCGACCACAAAATGAATGTTCATCTCGACAGCCAACGCCCGGCTGCACAGTGGTGCCGTCCATGAGGCAAAAGTGGAAAAATAAGTTTTTGATTTTCACTCCCTCACCTTTTTATTGATCTATTATGTTCCAAAGAATGTAGAAACATAAACTTTTAAAACCGAGAAAAATAGAGTATATTCAACTGTTTTGATTTTTTGTGAAACTATCAAATAATTTCTGCCTGATTTTAATTGTCGTTGCATACAAAAATCAATTAATTTTCCAAACAATTTGAAGTACAGAGCCTTCGAACAGATGTACATCCGTTTCTTCCAAAATGTATTGATATTAAGAAATTTAAGAGCTTGTATTGATGCTACTTGGTAAGCATAAAGATAAAACTATTCAACGACTATGTCTTTTCAATAGAAGTATTTTAATTTTTGTTTGTTCATTTTCAGATGGAAAATATAGGTACTGCACACTACAGACAAGCTTAAAACTCATTAAGATGTCAAGCCAAAAGGATTACATTCTAATTTAAAATTTTAAGCCCTTAATTTTCAAATTGTTTGATGTAATTAAAAATGGCCCCCTTGGACCCCCTCCCCGTAAATACGGCCCTGCTTTTGAGAATCTTCCTAAAATTTATCTTCAGATTTTCTCTACAATCTTTCAGAAAATCTCTTGACCATTGTTTAAGAATTATTTGAAGAAATTGCGGCAAAAGTAATCAAAAAGCTTTCTGCAAAAATAAAAGTAGTCTTTCAGGTCTTTCTCTAAGCATCCCTTAAGGGTCATACCACAATATTCCTAAGTAATGGCAGCAGTGCAAGTGGTTAAAAGGCTCTTCAGACAAGGAAGGATCCTTCTTAATATTCCAAAAGATTTTCATAAGAAATTAAAGAGGATTTAATTGGTAGAACTTTCAGCAATTTTTCTCATAAAAGCTCTCCGCAGATCTATCCGCATTTTTTGTCGAAAAAAAAAATCTGAATGTTAACTAAAAGTCAATCCGCAAAAAGCATTCCCTCAAAATTCTCTCGAAAATAATATTTCAAAATTTCTTAAAAAAAATATTCAGAAATATGTACTGTTTTTTCAAGAATACACCCGCGAAAAAACACGTAAACTTTCCAAGCAATTTGTTCAAGGATTTCTCCAGCGAATTCAATTATTGTTTTCCATGGGATGTCGTCTTTGAATTATTCCGGAAAAATCACTCCAGAGACTCATCCAAGTATTTTCCAGAGATTTTTTCATTGAACAGCACTACCGATTCTTCTGGGGATTTCAAAGACATTTTTCTACAGATTTACTAAAACATTTCTCCGTTTTGGAAGTACTTCTGAAGAAATTTGTTGGATAATTTCAGCTTACATTAATTTATTCCTGTCGCAAAGATAAAGATTTCACTGTACAACTTGTGAAACTTTAGCGTTAGCGTTAGCGTTAGCGTAGTTACGGTATACTTCGTAGATTGGATACTAGCAACATTCATGTTTCTTTTTGATAATCTCATCCTGACAACTTTCAAGAACAAGGCAGGGGAGTATACCTAGTTCAAATCATAAACAAGAAAACTAAAAGCATGAATATCGCTATTCCCGGCCACGCCCATCTTTACCGTAACTTGGGATAGGTTAAGGAAATGTTGATGTAGCACTTACTTAATGAGAGGCCACCGACTCAGCGACACCCTCATAAGTGCTACGGAGTTGGAGGTTGGGGAAGGTATATTGTCAGGGTTCGCCTAGAAAGCTGGCGATAGACCATAAATATTTGTTGTTTAAGCGTTTTGAAATTAATCTTTTGAATGCCGGCAATCAAAAGAGAAAACAATAGCTTATTTATAGTATAAATAGTATTTCGCGAAATGCTTGTCAATTGTGCAGTAATATTTTTGCTCAATAACCAGTAAAAAGCAAAACCGATCCCTCCAGGGTCATCGGATTGTAATAACGATATGCGTAAAAAAAAATCTCCGGCGACAAAAACACGCGCGAAACCGAACTATCCTGCTTGGCAAGACGCTCCAAAACAGGAAAAAAACAAAAAAAAATCTCCAGCGACGAAAACACGCGCGAAACCGTGAGCTAAATCTATCGGACGACGCAAAACCGAACTGTCTTGCTTGGGCTTCACGAAGCACTCACTGTACAACTTGTGAAACTTTGTGACGAAAACTCTGACGATACACACAGAAGGAAAATCCTGACGATGACGAAATTTTTTTTGGAGAATTCCTGAATAACTTTCAAAAATCAAGAATAATAAGTAAAATCCCGTGCAAAACTTTGGGCTCACCCCTAAAAACATACAAAAGTATTTTGTTCATATCTTTGTTCACGTTGAATTGAAACTCTCTAACGCGCATTCGGAAGGCAATGAGTTATTCTTACTTTGTAGGTATTTTTCCAGAAACATTTTTTTTTAATTCTGAATACTAAATTATTACTTTAAGTTGTGACGTTTTCCAAAAAAAACTCTGAAAAACATGGCGAATTTTCTCAGCATTGGATTGACCAAAATTGTTGCCTCATGAAAAAGTTTTTGTACGAAATTTCTCAATAAAGCGGCAGGAAGGAAGGAGGAACAACAAATATCGTGAAGTAGGTAGAAAGCAGGTGGACTACGGAACAACGATTATTATATACTATCTTTTCTTATTGAGTTATTTTGCTAAATATTTGTCCACAGATTCCTTTACCGCAATGCTAATTTTGGAAGCAAAGGAATTCCAGGGATTTGCAACATATTTTCTCTGAAGATTCGAAGGCAAGAGTAATTTAGAATACTTTTCGTAAATAATTCATTTACACTCTGGGGATTTGAAGCAATATTTTACGGGGGATGAATTAATGAATTTGTGATGTATTTTGAAAATATTTTTGAACTTCGCGAAAGAATTTGTTATATTTTTTAGGAGAACTATTTGAAGCAATTCACAGAGGAATTTTAGTAGAATTTTTAGCGAAACATTTCAGCATAAGATTGGACAGGATCAATGAAATTTTGAAAAAAATGAAAGGGAATACTTAAGTTTAAAGTTAAGTAATTTTTTAAGTTGAATCCTAAAATATATTTCGGAATCAATTTGTGAATACAAAGTAGACTTCAATGGAATGATTGTCCACCACGTTGAGATTGTTTTTTCAAATAGACGTAAGTAACTTTCATACGGTTTTGATAAAATTAAAATTAATTAACAGTCTGTCTTCTGAAACCGTTTTAAAATTAATCACCTTTTTAACATGTGTTCGCCGTGTACATCGTTTAAATTTTGCATACAATCTGCTCGCGTTCATAAACTAGGTAATTTCTATTATTTCCCACAAAAATGATGTGCCGTTTTATCCAGTTACTTTCGACGTTTTTGTACCAGTGTAAAATCGGCACAAGTAGTGTTTTGTTTTGATTCGTGGCCCGAGCAAAGTTGAATAACAAAATGATAACAAGTCTTGTTACCTAATTATCATCGTTTGATAACTGATTTTGTTATCACCTTGGCTGAATTAACAGCCAACATAACAAAAATGAGGACTCAAATCGTCGAATAACAAAGCTATAGCAAATTGTGTTATCACTGAGTTCAAGTTGCTAACTCAATTCGCATCATCAAATATTTTTGAATTTTATGGTCTTAAATCAAAGAAAAAAAATTAGAGATGAGTGTTTTGGAATAAACTTACGCTTCAAATAATTTTACAAAACTATATATGACGAAAAGTCAACTTTGTTTAATAACACACGCTTTATAAAAATGTTATAGGAAAGATGTTCAACCTGTTATCAAAAATGTCTCTCACTGATACAATGATAACAAATGTTGTTATCATTCGGTTATCATTGATAACATAATATCAAAATGATAACAGCGATAGAAATTTTTTTTATCATGTTGATATCATCCAGTTATCCGTCTTTGCTCGGGGGTTAAGTCATTTTGTCTCTCCATACAACGGAGCGCTGAAAGTAGCGGTTGGGTTGCGGAAATTGAAATTCTCACCTACGCCGTTTTGTTATTCCGGAATTAAACATTCTAAAAGTGAAAAATCTTGTTGGAAGAGAGCGGAACTTGTGGAATTTCGTCTGCGAAGCACGTACGATCGATGAAAAAAGTTTGTTTACTTTTCTGACTTGAGACTATTTGAACATGTTTTCGAGAAATATCGTATTGTTATTTGACTACTTTCCAATTCATTAGTAGCAAATGTTCTGAAGCCACACTTCGATATTCCTTGAGAAATTTGATTGTACTGAAATTCTTCAAGGAGTGTCTGAAAATTACTTCAAAAATGTTGTAAATTTGTCGAATGGTTTTTTGGAGTTTCATAAGAATTTAAAACATGACAAGTTTTTTTTAGAAAAATGTAGTTTAGAGTTTGGCAAAAGTTTATTCATGCGAAAGCACCTGAAAATTGAAATAAAGTCAAAGTTTTTTTTTTACATACAAAGGTATAGACCGTGATAATTTTTATTTTGAATTTATTTATCGGCATATCGATCTATTTTGCTCGAAGTAAGAGGGAGCATGGAGAAGAAAGCAATGAGGCTGTCTTGGTAGTGTCATTCTCAAAACACACCCAAGCCGTTCCCATAGGGGACGTTAGCCACAAGGAAGTGACGTTTCAAGTAATACTGTTTCATATGGTATGCCCTCTTCAACATCTAATCCAATTTTTCTCGCCGTTCCCTTACGGTACCTATCCATGTAATATTCATTGCTTTCTTCTCCATGCTCCCTCTTACTTCGAGCAAAATAGACCGATATGCCGATAAACAAAATCAAAATAAAGTCAAAGAAATCAATGCTATAATGAAGAACTACGGTCGTTTATGTTGGACATTTTCACATTGGGTTATATTTGTGCCATCTATCTGAAGAAATCTGAAAAGCAAAAGCTTTTCCCCCATCAGAAAATCTGCGAGTTTGGTAGAGAGAAGATTTAAGTTGTGCTCCCTCTTACCAATACATGCAAACTCTAAGCACGTGGTATATCTGTCAAAATACTGGATAACATTGAGACCTGTCCTATATGCGAATAACGAACCAATATAGTGCTTATTTAATGCCTGTATGCATCTGGCTTAGAAGCATTAATGATGCAGTAATAGGGTTTCTATACAGTGGAAGGGCTGTATTAGGACTGTAAGCATTTGTTGTGGTATTTTCAAGTAACCACTAGCCCGCTAATTCACTTTTTTGGGCTTATAGGCTTATTATACGGCATGTTAGCTGTATCATAGCACTATATCAACACGCAGAGTGCATTAAAGTACTATTTGGTTACTTGGATTATATTGCCTGTATGCATATATGATGCCGATTTAGGGCTTATTGTTAGTGCTTCTGATTACTTGAGTACATACTACAAAAAAAAACTAATATTAAACATGGCGTAAATTTCAAGTTGAGCGAAATACTAAAGATGGTTAGAAGGAAAAAGATAACCGACTCCTGTCTTTTCTAGGCGACATGAATAGCGCCGCTCTGGTGAGTCAAACGCCAACTAATATGCAACGTTCTCCTAGTGACTACCAGATGTTGAAGTACGTTCGTTCGTTCGTTCATGACATTCACGCCCGAAAAAAAAGTACGCAGCTCAAACAGGGATGTTTAATTTCAACAATCATCTCTAAATGGCATAAAATGTGAGAAAAAGAAGAAAAAAACAGCACATTAACATTTTTTAGTATGTAAAAAAATTACTCAAATTTTGTGTTGGTCCAGAAAAGCCTGATGTTATGTGAGTCGAACTCACTTCTGTGTAACAATCTTTCAGGCGTGGTTGTTTTGACTTCTTCCACTTTTCGCTTTTTGATTGCACGATGATTTAAAATTAGCTGAATATAATGTTTACGTGCTTTTGACTCAACAGATGGCAACTAGTGTTACTTGAATTACGTGTCGTCGGCAAAATATATGGCAAAATAAAGAGTCGATCATCTTTTTCCTTTTAACCATTTTTGAAAATACTCATGGTGAAAAAAAATGAAATGGTACCGTTATGACTCATATTCCGAACACTTAAGGCCAACAGTGACTTCAAATGCGCGCATAAATTTGCTCGTATTTGTGAAAATTTTAATTTCTTCACAAAGTCCAACTGTTAGGTGTTGGATGAGCCAATTAAAATGTTTATTTAAAATTATTTAGTATTGATTTAAGTTGAAAGTATAGAATATCATTTTGATTCAAATGCCGAACACTGTGTTCATTCTGTCTCATATTCCGAACACCTTGATTCAAATTCCGAACAGCACGAATAAGCAAATGAATTTATCTAAGCTAGTTATACTGGCCTCGAACTAGAGAATCATCACTACTCCCACTACCACTACTCCCGAGGTATAAAGTAGATTTGAAGATGATTAAATTGAATTGTAATTGACTACCATTTCCTAGTAATTTGATGACATATTCCAGCGAAACATTTCAACCACATCGCCATACAAAAACCGAGTGTTCGGAATATGAGTCTGTTCGGAATTTGAGACAGTACCGACTGCCTTTTCCGATGTACCAATGAACGTCAGAAACCTAATCTGTGACCATGTCGTCTCTATTTATGACGTAATCTTAGAGCATGCAACGTTTTTTGTATTAATAGACTGTCGTGAATCGCAAGTCAGTCCCATCTGCATTTTCGTCAAAATTTAGTTGAGCTCAGTTTTCAACATATCTTCCAATGCTCTTTCAGCTGCACTTATGAGATGATATGAATTGTTCTGAAAAAATTGAGAAAAAAAAATAGGAGGTCAAATTGTCCCATACTGAAAAGTAATCGCATATCTGTCCCACTACAGATTTTCACACCCTGTAACATAAAAATGAACCGTGTTTTGATCATAATTTTTTTTTTCTCGGAAAGATGTTGTAGAAAAAAGAAAATTGTGAAAATTTATTTACGATTTGAACATGTTCCAATGCTCTGGATTTTTTTAAATATTCGTATGAAAAATGAATTTGGAAACTTCACTGCCCATTTTCTCAATGCCTACTTTTTACAGATGGGGCAGACTTGCGATTCGCGGCATGAGATTGCTGTAAAAATAATGGTCCAGAGTTACCTATATGGCCAAATATCACCCCACACGACGATAAGTTTGATAGTGTTTGCACTCCAAATGCGTCATTCTTGTGAAGTTACGTAAAATCCTTGTTAAATTATGTGGAGATTTTGTGTTATCCAACAAAAAAAAAACTTCATTCTATTTGACGTAATAAAACATTTTTTATTAAATTTATGTCATTAAACTTGCTTCAATATGTTTGACATCTTTGACAGAATATACACATTTTTTCTCTAGGTATGTAGAAATCAAATCCCGATTTTTCAGATAACACTATTTTTGCTATATATGAAGAAACTTTTAGTCAGAAGTTTGAAAGTGTGTATCAATCATTTGGCGGGAGTGAACAGAATCAAACAAGTTAAAATGTTGAAAATGCTAGTGCAATGCAGCTCATTTGTTAACAAGCGTAGCGGATTAGTTCATGTATATGAACTAAATTTTCTTCGGGATCTAGACTTTTAAGCTATTTAATACTATTGTTTATTTTACTGGCAAATATACTGAATTATACGAAAGTGTTTATGAAAGTCAAAACATGATTGATTTGGCAATTTCTAATGGAACTTTTCACCTGATATTGAGTAAAATGATTTATGACCGTTTCGTTGAACAAATTGGACCACTGTGAGCTGTAAGGACTCACATCCCACCCACTATTCGAACGAGGACAACTATTAAACAACAGACTAACATGACTAACGACATCTATCGATGGTGACAGTGTCGTAAACTGTGCGTTCCTATAAGTATGTTGGATACTTTCTTCCCACATGGGAGCGCTGTTCGGTAGGGGAACTAGGTGTAGAATGTGCCGACGGGCAAAAAAGCACCACCGCAATATCCCCAAGATAAAAGGAATTATAGTCAAATTCGATAATTTCTTATGTTATTTCTATCAATTTAAACGCCTCTCACGAAAGTTTCCCAATTCCCACATCGAAAGGAAATAAAAATTTAATGTATGCCCTGAAAGCCCAAACTCAAACAAGACATAGAACTAAAAAGTATGTGGGCTTCGTAGCCGTGCGATTAGTGTCACCAGGCATTTAGCCGCATCGTGCTAGGGAGTGTGGGTTCGATTCCCGCCGCAGGCCGGAAAACTTTTCGTGAGGAATGTTTTCGGACTGTACCACTGGGTCCGTTGTGGTGCTTCCTTCAAAGGGCATAATGCTCACTGGAAGCATTAACGTGTCAGTGTCTTTTAAAGTATCTTCTGCATTCATAAGAATTTAGGAAACAGCTGGATTTTATAACAAAAAAAAAACATTTAAAACTGGAGCTGCGCAATTTATCACATCTTCCCTCACACTTCAATTCGGTAGGTAAGGAGCAGAAAGTGGCTCCATATTCCCTGTCAGGATAAAGATCCCACCTCAAAACCGCCAACTGTGACTCCGAGATATGACGACATGGTATTGAGAGACGGCCAAGCTGTTCGACGAGTTTCTCCGTAGAGGTGCCTACCGCGTGCCCCCCGCAGCAGCAAATGTGGAATCCCTAGCTGTGAAAATATAGATATAATTGAAAAAGTTTGCTCCGTTTCCTGGGGATTTTTCCACATGGCTGTCAGTCTTGGCTTCCCTCTTGGATGTATGTTGGCTCTCGGTTTAGTAGTGCGCTTTTGTTATATGTAAATCGATGGAATTGTGTACTCGATAAGTTTCTGATTGGGTTCTCTGAACACAGTACTTCAATTACAGGCACACACATCCGTACAAACTCATGAAGCAAACGACATCATTAGCCAAATAGCAAAGAAGCCTTTTTATTGGAGTACTTTTGTGTTTAACTGGTTATACCGAGAAAAGTTGGCAGGCAGTAAAACTAGTCGATTGTGACGGTTTCCAAGAGATTCGAAATCGACGGCGCAATGAAACGATGTTCAGTTTTATCTAATAATGTAGATGCTATGGCATCCAAGAATTGATGATATGGCTGTGATGATGTGTACAGAGGAGGCAGGGTGATTCATCAACTCTGGTTCATCGAGACATTATTTATAGCTTGAAAACAGAGAGTTGGAAATTGATTTCAGTAATTATGAAACATTGGATGGAAAGATAAAAAGTAGTAAAGTTGAGTTTACTACATTCTAGGTAGTAAATTCTCATGTGGAACTCATGTGAGACATGATTGTGTCACAGGATTATGAAAAACATTCTGAGAAGAATCCTGTCCAAGATTCTAAGGAGAATCCCGTTCAGGATTCTCTTATGAATCTTATCAAGGATGCTGAAGAGAATCTTGTCCACGATTCTGAAAAGAGTCCTGTCCAGGATTCTGAAAAGAGTTCTGTTCAAGATTCTGAAGAGAATCATTACCAAAATTTTGAAAAGAAACCTAACCTTCTGAAGAGAGTCCTGACCAGGATTCTGAAGAGAATCTGAAGAGAATCCCGTTCAGGATTCTCTTTTGAATCTTGTCAAAGATGCTGAAGAGAATCCTGTCTACGATTCTGAAGAGAATCCTGACCAGGATTTCGAAGAGAATCCTGACCAGGATTCTGAAGAGAATCATGACCAGGATTCTTAAGAGAATCCTTACCAGGATTCTGAAGATAATCCTGTTCAGGATTCTGAAGAGAATCCTGTCTACGGTTCTGAAGAGAATCCTGTTCAGGATTCTGAAGAGAATCTTGTTTAGGATTCTGAAGAGAATCCCGTTCCTGACCAGGATTCTGAACAGAATCCTGACCAGGATTCTGAACAGAATCCTGACCAGGATTCTGAAGAGAATCCTGACCAGGATTCTGAAGAGAATTCTGAGCAGGATTCTGAAGAGAATCCTGACCAGGATTCTGAAAAGAATCCTGACCAGGATTCTGAAGAGAATCCTGACCAGGATTCTGAAAAGAATCCTGACCAGGATTCTGAAAAGAATCCTGACCAGGATTCTGAAAACAATCCTGACCAGGATTCTGAAAACAATCCTGACCAGGATTCTGAAGATAATCCTGTTCAGGATTCTGAAGAGAATCATGACCAGGATTCTTAAGAGAATCCTTACCAGGATTCTGAAGATAATCCTGTTCAGGATTCTGAAGAGAATCCTGTCTACGGTTCTGAAGAGAATCCTGTTCAGGATTCTGAAGAGAATCATGTTTAGGATTCTGAAGAGAATCCCGTTCCTGACCAGGATTCTGAACAGAATCCTGACCAGGATTCTGAACAGAATCCTGACCAGGATTCTGAAGAGAATCCTGACCAGGATTCTGAAGAGAATCCTGACCAGGATTCTGAAGAGAATCCTGACCAGGATTCTGAAGAGAATTCTGAGCAGGATTCTGAAGAGAATCCTGACCAGGATTCTGAAAAGAATCCTGACCAGGATTCTGAAGAGAATCCTGACCAGGATTCTGAAAAGAATCCTGACCAGGATTCTGAAAAAAATCCTGACCAGGATTCTGAAAAGAATCCTGACCAGGATTCTGAAAAGAATCCTGACCAGGATTCTGAAAAGAATCCGGACCAGGATTCTGAAAAGAATCCTGACCAGGATTCTGAAAAGAATCCTGACCAGGATTCTGAAAAGAATCCTGACCAGGATTCTGAAAAGAATCCTGACCAGGATTCTGAAAAGAATCCTGACCAGGATTCTGAAAAGAATCCTGACCTGGATTCTGAAAAGAATCCTGACCAGGATTCTGAAAAGAATCCTGACCAGGATTCTAAAGAGAATCCTGACCAGGATTCTGAAGAAAATCCTGACCAGGATTCTGAAGAAAATCCTGACCAGGATTCTGAAGAGAATCCTGACCAGGATTCTAAAGAGAATCATGACCAGGATTTAGAAAAGAATCCTTACCAGGATTCTGAAGATAATCCTGTTCAGGATTCTGAAGAGAATCCTGTTCAGGTTCCTGAAGAGCATTCTGAACAGGATTTTGAAGAGAATCCTGAGCAGGATTTTTAAAAGAATCTTGAGCAGGATTCTGAAGAGAATCCTGAGCAGGATTCCGAAGAGAATCCTGAGCAGGATTCCGAAGAGAATCCTGAGCAGGATTCCGAAGAGAATCCTGAGCAGGATTCCGAAGAGAATCCTGAGCAGGATTCCGAAGAGAATTCTGTCCTGACCCTGGATTCTGAAGAGAATACTGTCCAGGACTCTGAAGATAATCCTGTCCAAGATTCTGAAGAGAATCCTGTCCTGATCATGGATTCTGAAGAGAATCCTTTCCAAGATTTTGAAGAGAATCCTGTCCAGGATTCTGACGAGAGTCCTGTCCAGGATTCTGAGGAGAACCCTGTCTAGGATTTTGAAGAGAATCCTGTTCTGATCCTGGATTCTGAGGAGAATCCTGTCCTGATCCTGGATTCTGAAGAGAATCTTATCCAAGACACTGAAGAGATCCAGGATTTTGAAGAGAATCCTGTCCTGGATTCTAAAGAGAATCCTGTCCAGGATTCAGAATAGAATAGGTTCAGAAGAAAATCCTGTCCAGGATTCTGAAGAGAATTCTGACCAGGATTCTGAAGAGAATCCTGACCTGGGTTCTGAAGTGAATCCAGAACATGATTCTTAAGAGAATCCTGAACAGGATTCTGAAGAAAATCCTGTACAGGATTCTGAAGAGAATCCTGAACAGAATTTTGAAGAGAAACTTAACCATTTTGTATGAGAAAACAGACTTTGTGAACTTAATTTTGTCCAGTATTGTATATAGTTATAAAGCATAGTTATCGAGAATGAAATTCATTTGTGAATCGAAAATACATATTAATTATGGGTCTTGAGTTCCACTACGATCTATAATTTTCCAAAGAATCACAAAGTAACTCTCCGTAGCAGTTCATCCAATTACGTGCCAGGTTAATGAACTTCTCAAACCGAAAATACCACCACTTGAAGTAACTAAGCTCATTTTACTCTTAAATCCCTCCCCCTTCCAACTCTTGTCTCTGAATTCTTCCAAACAACTTAAGCCCCGGGGAAAATTCATCCCCAGCAGACAGACAAACCCACACTTCGGCGACGAAACTAGTCTGCTCCCAAATGGCTCTCGCATATTACACTAAACCGTTGCAAGTTTTAGCTCACAGATGAGCTTCCAGTAACTTGTCGGCAAAATGCTTGTTCTAAAGATCAAACTTAATTTAGAAAACGAAAGCCAGAAAGAGAAAGACAGCTTAGTACTACATCCCGTCCGGTTCTGCAATCGGTTGTCGTTGATTTCGAACCTCGGAATTGTGCACTGCACAGGGTTGGTACCACCTTCAGAGAATCTCACGCGATTTTTTTTTTCCAAATATTTTGTGGTATTTTGATTCAGTTGCATGTTCCTATGGGGTAAGTGATTCCAAGACCAACCGTGCAATTCGCCTTTTTCCGAGTATGGATTGACTAGTGAGCTCGTTTCATGTTTATTATAACACATTTTTATCGTGGCTACGTTGCGTTTATGTTATTTTCAAATTAACTACGGAGGGTACGTCACTACAAGTGTCGGCATAAACCCTAGAAGCAACTTTTATTATTACACCAATATTTCTTCCCCATCCCAACTGGCTATTAGGACTTGGTCAGCGTCGTTATTGATCAATAATATGAGTTCTGCCGAAATGTGCACTGCGAGAATTAGCGGAAAGCCCTATCCCTTACTAATTTGGGTCGAAGTCATTCTTACCAGTTTCGATCAGTCACGGAGTAGCAACCACATGTGCCTTTTTCAAGCATGAGGTCTCTGAATTTCCAATTTTCAAAACACCCAGTCGCTACCAGCCCTGACTGCAGCAATGCAAATCTGTTCTCCACACCCAAGCGAGTGAACGATCTGAATCGTCCGTCTCGAACGACGATGAAGATGATGAAAACTAATGGCCTCCAACGAGAAGGATTGGATCCTGTTTTCCACCTTCCCTCTGAAGAGCTTTTCTACCTACGGCACCAGCAGCAGCAGCAGAAGGTTGTCACTAGTCTGTACCGAGGCAAAATGCACCACCAGAGATAAATTAATTGCTTCATTATGACAACAGCTCCCCAAACTTTCCGAGTTGCTTCCAGTAGTGCAGCAATGAAGCTTTCCAGCAGCAGTAGCACTCCAAAAGGTGTTGTCGTCCAGGGCAAGTTCTCAGTCAGTGCCATGCGTTGACGACCGAGCTACCGGGAAATGTTCACCCCGTACGATGTGTGTTCAAGGTATGTGAAGAGCTTTCGAAAATCATTATTGAGTGAAGTGTCGTTCACATCTCTCGGAATCGTCGTTGGGTTCCTGGAGCGTCGTTTGTCAACCTGGGTGGGGTTTTCCAAGTCAGTATAAAGATGAACGTGTGGACATATGGCTCTGGGAGATGAACTTTGATTTTCCTAAGTTGGCGTGCAGAAGAAGTACTAATATTGTTCTATTTTCTATTTTCAGGTAAGTTCACTGAGATGTCGTTTGATTGACTAGGGAGCTTTGGTGAGTTATGCACTGCAATTGTTCAATTTTAAAATAAAATATCACCAGCTGGCAACACCGCTGAAGAAAACTTTAATACTCGATGTATACATACGAATTTGATTCCAAATACAATAGAACTTAATTGGAAACTGGCGACACTGCACAAGAGTTAAATTTGAATTCCATTGCAATTTGAATTTGCATAGAGTATCGCAAAGTATATTAATGTTATTAATGAATTGATTGTTAAATCTCATTTTATATTATCCATTTGTCGATTTTAAAATTTTTGGGGATTACCTCATTACCTTTGGTCAGGGTACCTACGTAGCTATTTTAGTTTTTTTTTGTATGTTTTCCTAGCTTGGAAATTCAAATGATTTTGTTTTTCGACTAATAGATAGGACCGTCACACGTATATCCGAATTTTATTATGACAACATTCAGTATCAAGTACATCTTAGCAGTTTAGACATGTTTACTGTAAAAAAAAAAAAAAAACAAATTTTCTAGCCGATGGATTGTCAATCAGATTTTTCATCATCAGATATACCTGGTTGCTCGCCTGAAAACTTTGACGAAGATAACAATTTTCTAGCTTATCAGGATCTCAATATATGAAAAAATGTAAGTAAGATTGTTACTAGCGCAAACTAGCGGATGAATTCCCATTCAGCTGCCAGCCATACCTTGTTTTGATGTATAACATTGCCTAAGACCCCAGCCTTCTGGCTCATCAAGATCTGAAAATACAGCGGATAGAAGAAAATGTTGTCACTAGCACTGCCTAATGGACGATTTTTTTTCTCAAATAGATGTTTCATAGCCAAATCACCCTTAAACTGTTGAACAACTTTGCCTAAGACATCTGCCTTCTAGCTTATCAGGATCTCAAGATTAGGCTTGTCACTTCCAAATAATCTATGATTTGCTGAACAACTTTGTTTGTCGAAAACCCTAACATTCTAGCTTTTCAGCATCTTAAGATACAGAAGATCGAGGAATATTTGTTGAAGCGTCACATAGTGAATAAATCCCCAATACGATCTGTTACAGTCAGATGGCCCTACATCTGCAGAACAAATTTACCGTAAACACCTACCTTCTAGCTTATCAGGATCTTTAGATATAAAAAAATGTAGAAAATTTATTACAAGCGTCACCTAACGGAGGAATGTATCTGTTGAATATTGTAGGAAATGTGTTAGTTGTGCCATAGTTGCGGATAAATTCCAGTTTGTAACTTCTAATTAGCGCTTGATCTGCATAACACATTTTTCAAAGACACCAATCTTCTAGCTCATCAGTGTGTTTTTAGCATGTAAAAAGAATGTTCTCAGGATAAAGTTTAAACTTACTCAAAATAAATATACCAAGTACTTCAAAATAATATTTTGTAATATCCTTTACTGCTTGTTGACTTTTCATATACAAATTAACCCACTATTTAATTTTGCAATCAACTGTTTTATAATACACTTTAACTTTGTTTTTTTTTTTTTGAAAAATTCGTTGAGTTTCAACATAATTCAAAACCACATTTTACCTTAAATTTACACAAGTTAAAAAGATTTTTGTCACAACATACTCCTCCAGGGATGCCTAAAAGAATTTCTAACAAGGATTGCTTCAGAAACTCCTTCACAGGTTCTTCCAAAGGTTTCTCCTTAAGATTTTTAATAAATTTTCCAACAGTTCAAATAAAGTGCAAGAATTATTTCAAGCTCAGATATTCCTACAAAGCTTTTTTCAAACAATACCTCTAGGAATTTATTTGAAGAATCTCAAAGCAGTTATTTTGGGTTTTACTTGTTTTACTCGAAAGAGTTTATCCATGAATTCCTGCAGGTATTGAAAAAATGCAAATAATATCTTCAATATCGTATTTTTTCTAATTTTTCTTCTTCTTTCCGATGTTACGTCCAGAGCTTCGAAGTCTTGAACCAATTGAGTTTTGTTTTGACAGTGAACAAAACAATCACTCATTTTTGAAAAGCATCTGAGCATTCAATTGAACAAATCTTACAAATCTTATGAGTTACACAATTCATGGGAATGTGCAACAACCTAAAAACCAATTTGGTGGTGTTATGTATTTCCTATGTGCAGTCGACATTGGTGACACTCAACGCGACATTGATCTGACATCAAACCACCATCGCTTAGTCGACATAAACCTTATATGGAACCGATGTAAACTGGACATTGGTCCAACATCGGGTGCAATTTTAGTCGACAGTGACCTAGCTTGAGGCAGGGCTGTCGGATTTTGATAATTCTTACATTGTTATGTTCCCAAACTGTCCTGACGTGTTTGTATTTTTTAAAAAGCACAGTATTTGAAGAGGAAAGTCGGAAAAACGGAAGTGAAAGCAACTGTCATTTTGTACATTTGTGTAACCCGTATCCGACCGGGTTAAGGAAAAAAAATCAAAAAATTCTCGTTAAGCGCTATTTTCTATCCGATTTGCAAATTTCTTTCACTATATGCAATCCTAACTCTTCTATTTTTCTATGCTGGGGAAAGTGGTCCAAAATTTTGCCTGTGGCCGGAGTTATTCCGGTGTCCTCCTGGGTCAAGTCAGGTAAAAAAAAAATATCAACTAGACCGGCGCTTTAACCAACTAAGCTACTGAACACCTTATGATTCTGCGGAATAGAAAGCCAAACTGAATCCGAGTACTAACTATGGACATATCTCTTTTCGCAAATCCATGTCTCTTTCGGACTCTGATTACAAGTCGATCAATCGATCAAAAAAAACGATCAACTGATGGAACATACACTTCGTAGTTGCTACTCCGTGATCAATCAGGATAGTGATACTGCACAGAGAACCACTCAGATGAAGCTTGGGTTTTAGCTTTTTTCCATCTTCAATGTACAATCACACTACCCTTGATATTATTAGATTGATAACGGCGCCGGCCACGTCCTTATGTCCACCGGGGAGAGGAAGGAAGTTAATAAGTTAGCTGTTGTTACTAGAAAACCGGAGAATCTCCTGCATTTTCCACAGCTACCTTGGAGGTAGGAGTGTTTTGTTAGTGATGGATGAGGTATTCGACCGTATTGATACCACTGTGGTAAGCGGTTAAGTCGATGTATTCAATTCTAGCGATAGATAGAACTGATGATGTTTCCGCCATAATGACGCAGTGAGATAGAGAAAGACATCTATTAGAAAGAGTGTTACAAATATGTGAAAGGGACGGGCCTGGGATTGAACCCACGACCTTCTGCTTGCAAAGCAGAAGCGATAGCCATTAGACCACCAACCCCGTTTTCTTCCGGACTCTGATTACAAGTTCCCAAAAACTATGTTTCGGACATACTAGCAAATCTTGATTCTTGAGACACACGAAAATGTCATTTTTGTTACACTGTGTTATTTAACCAATCACCAAGAATAACATGCTTTCTAGAGGAATTTTAACCCCTCTACTAGCAGCCATAAACAAATATTCAAATCGCTTTAAAATAAAGATTTTTTTTTTTATAATTTTTATTTGTATCATTCCAAACATTACATTCATTATTTCTTATATCTAGGTGTTCTGTGTTATTAGACAACACTTTCATCCTAATTTGGTAAAACAAATCTAAGATTTTATTAACATTTTGTTAACAACATATTACATTTCATTTGCCGTAGCAGTTCAGATTTTTTAAAGGTGAGTTGATTTCACCTGCTTATAAGAGAAAAAAAAACGCTTTGAATATACTTAACCTAACTTAACCTAAACATATAACGCATTAATCGTGGCAATAGAAGATTGTGACGATTTTTGCCTGAAATTATTTATTATTTTATTCGACATTTGTTCCAATGTTTCAACATTGGATATTCAATGTAACTCATTGGTACTAAACCAGGGAGGAAGCCTCAGAATCATTTTCAAAATTTTATTTTGAATTCTCTGCAGAGCTTTCTTCCTGGTATTACAACAGCTAGTCCATATTGGTACAGCATACAACAAGGCTGGCCTGAAAATTTGTTTGAAAATCAAAAGCTTATTCTTAAGACAAAGTTTTGATTTTCTATTAATAAGTGGATAGAGACATTTTACATATTTGTTACATTTGGCTTGAATGCCCTCAATGTGATTTTTGAAAGTTAAATTCTTATCTAGCATGAGCCCTAGATACTTAACTTCATCTGACCAATTTATTGGAACCCCTCTCATCGTGACAACATGTCTACTTGAAGGTTTCAAATAAAGAGCTTTTGATTTATCTGGGAATATTATTAGTTGAGTTTTGGAAGCATTAGGAGAAATCTTCCATTTTTGCAAGTATGAAGAAAAAATATCCAAACTTTTTTGCAATCGACTACAGGGTTGGGTGACAAAATGTCGAAAGACAAAATGTCGAATGCCAAAATGTCGAATGCCAAAACGTCGAAAGGACAAAACGTCGAAGGGACAAAACGTCGAAAGGACAGAACGTCGAAAGACAAAATGTCGATTGCCAAAACGTCGTAAAATCCAAATTCAAAACAAAGTTTTTGGAAATTAAAGCAGGGAATTTTTTTTCGCAGTGTTATCACTTTTATATTATAATAATTAGCTTGTCTTGGAAGAGATTACAAAAATCAAAGGACAGTAACCAAAACTTGTCGGAATAAATTAAATGTTTTATATTAAATAGGTCATGAAATAATTATTGGAGAGACATTGATGAGAGAATGTGCTACTTTTACTCAAACTTTGAAACGGCAAATGCGAGGAGTGTGTTTTGAAATAAAACTATCAATTTGCATTGTTCTGTATTGTATTATGGTGTTTATACGATATGGTTATATACATTTATTCTCTACATAAAAAAAACAATGCGGTAGAAGTCTGTTCTGTAGTACATTTCGAAAAACTTACTGGATATACTGATGAAGAATTTCTGTTTCCAAAAAGTAAAACAATAAATCGATTCAATTTGTTCTAATTTGATAAAAGAATTAGTAATTTTTAATAAATAAATAAATAAATTACTAATTGTCAAACATTCAGTTGTAAATTTGATGAAATTGCTGCCACTAATTTGTTGAAAGAATGAGTGTACTTTACAAGAATAAACAATACACTATTTATCAAGAGATAGCATAACCAGTAGCAAATAAAAATTACTTTCAAATAATTGCTGTATAGATTTTAGAGAAGCTAGTGCACAAAATGAATGAAATGAAATGAAAGGGTATTCTCTACTCGAGTACAGACTTTAATATTGCAAAAACTTATAGCAATGTTATTCAGGAAAAAGGTTTGAATGAAGGTTGTAATGAAGTTTGCGTAGAATATTCGTCATATCCAGTTCGACAGCCTGTGTTGTGCCTGGTATCCTTTGGAAGACTTGGGATTATTGAAGGTATTAGTTTGATTATCTATATTCGTGCCTAGGATCGGTAACTGTCATGTAACTGACCAACTGATAGAGGGTCCTGAAATGCTCGAGAGTTGAGTTAACGGAATAGTCGTGTGAGACGCTCGTTCATACTTCGATCATATCTACTTTTACCTTTGGCTTCATTTTAACGCTTGTTCTCGAAGTGATGCACTGCTTCTCCTCTAGATTGAAATTGGTGTAGGATTGACATTTTCCAATATAAAATGTTACTTGCTTACTTTGATGAAAATGGTAAATTTTATTGTCCCCAACGCCGTTCGCATCGCAACCAATTTTTTCCTTGGCAACGCTAGTTACGTTCAATACCAACACATTCGCTAGAAAAACGACTACTTTCGACATTTTGTCTCTTCGACGTTTTGTCCCTTTCGACGTTTTGGGATTCGACATTTTGGCATTCGACGTTTTGGGTTTCGACGTTTTGTCTTTCGACGTTTTGTCCCTAAACCCGACTACAGATGACACGCAGGCTTCGTCCTTTGGCGGAGAGGCCTGTGTCATCTGCAAACAAAGATTTTTGACATCCCTGAGGTAACTCAGGTAAGTCAGATGTGAAAATATTGTATAATATTGGTCCCAAAATGCTGCCTTGGGGAACACCAGCTCTTACAGGAAGTCTTTCAGATTTGGAATTCTGATAATTAACCTGAAGTGTACGATTTGACAGATAACTTTGAATTATTCTAACAATGTATGTTGGAAAATTAAAGTTTTTCAATTTTACAATCAAACCTTCATGCCAAACACTGTCGAATGCTTTTTCTATGTCTAGAAGAGCAAGACCAGTAGAATAGCCTTCAGATTTGTTGGAACGGATCAAATTTGTTACAAGTAAAAGTTGATGAGTGGTCGAATATCCATGGTGGAATCCGAACTGTTCATTGGCATTGAATTGAATTTTCGTTGATGTGGGCCATTATTCTGTTCAAAATAACCTTTTCAAAAAGTTTACTGATGGAGGAAAGCAAACTGATTGTACGATAGCTAGAAGCTTCTGCAGGATTTTTGTCCGGTTTTAAAATTGGAACAACCTTAGCATTTTTCCATTTGTCAGGAAAATATGCTAATTGAAAGAGCCGAAAACCTAATCGATTGGTCACCACCAGCTAGTGACCAATCGATTAAGTTTTCAGCTTGAACGAATGTTTTGTTCTCCAGATCCGTGCTCTTGAAAATTTGAACTTTGGCTTCGATTCATCTTCACCTTAACTTTTTTGTTTCTCAATATATTTGCACCATGTTCTCAAACAATTCTTTTTTTTTTTTCTTTTTTTTTCTGTATTGGTTTTATCATTGGTCATCTAGATCTGGATATATTCCGAAATTCCTTGGAGGGCCGACGCGTAGCCATGGCCCACGTAAAAATCTCAAGCTACATTTCTCATGTTAGGTTAGTGGCTATACTTTGACGAGAGTCTGTTGTGAAAAAATAAAACAAATCAGTGAAACCGTTTTTGAGTAATAATCTTTTATGTTTTCGATACCACTCTGGCCGTGACAAGATGTTGAAAATTTCAAAAAAACATTATGTTGTAATTTTTGGATTTCTCGGTTGTCTCAACCGATTTGAATGATTTTTTTCAGAGAAGCTCCTTATAACTTGACATTGTATAGGCCGCATTTCATTTTTTTAAATCGACTAAAAAAAAAATGGCGGCCAAATTTTATATGTGAAATGTCGGTCCCTCAAGGAATATCGGAAGATCTTCAAAACTAGATCATCAATGGTCAATACCGACTCAGAATCCAAAAATAGAAGAGTTTTTTGAGAACTTGTGAATAAGTTGTGCAAAAATATCGAGAAACAAAAAAAAAAAATTGTGATTTGAATATTGTTTTATGGTGAAAAAAATAAGCTGCCTGTGGAGGGGTTAAAGATCATATTGATTTTTTTTTTCTAACAATTCTTCCAAAAATTCCTATTGAAAATCAACAATGAATGTTTTCAAAGATTCTTTAAAAAAAAAACTTCCTATAATTCACTGAAATGCATCTGGAATTTTGTTTTGGGATTCTTTCAATGCTTTAAGGGGAACATTTTGTGGCAATTCAAAAGTGAATCTCTTCAGCGGTTTTATTTTTTTCAGAGTTTCCTGCAGGATTTTTTAAAACAATTCCTCGAAGGGTAACTACTGGAGTATATTGAGAATTCTAACATTTTTGTCATTACCTGCCAAGTATTCTTTTAAAGATTTTTCTTTATTTACGTTAGGGTTTCTTTCGAAACTTATTATATTTTCACTTTTCTTTTTGAGAGATACCACCGGAAACTCAATTGAAAATTATTGTAGATATTCCTGCAGGAATTAAATAAATTTATCCAGAATGTTTTACTTTTTATAATTCCTTCGAAGAAACTTTCGAATAGTTCTAAAATAATCCTTTTTCCCTTCCACTAACTTACTCGAAATATATTACATGGGAATTTTTAGAACAATTTTCTCCAGGGACAGTATGGAAGAACAAAAAACCTTAATGGATTTCTCCATAAACTTATCAGCTTATCAATTAAACAACTCCTACAGAGACTTCTCCAGAAGTTTCTGCACAGGTTTATCCAGTGGTTTCACCAGAGATCCTTCCAGAGAGTTCCTCGCATAAGAAGTTTTTGGAAAAGTGTTGCAGAAATGGATTAAAATATATTCTGGAGCATCGCGGTAGAAAGCTCTTGAGATATTCCAGAAACAAACATCCCAATGTATTTGGAAAAATCTTTGAAGAAAACCCAGTAGGATTGGTTGTACATATTCAGCCATTCCATGAAAAACCGATCTAGTGGGTCACCGAATTCCATGAACATTTGCTATTTTGCTCCTTATCCGAAATAAGGATACACGTGTTTTTGGATTTTTTGATTAGGGTAACCATTTCCGAAATAGGAGGACCAAAAAAATCGCGATTTTGCAAAATTTTTATTAAAAAAATTATAAGTTTTGAACCGCTGGAATGGTTTTCAATTTTCGTGGACGAAATGAAAGCTAAAGATTTAAGCTTTTCAAAAAATATAAAATTTCACAAAAAATGTTTTTTTGCTCGAAAAAATAAATCAAAAATTTCCATTTTTTCGTGTTTTGAAGGCCTCGTGACAATAGGGGCTATTGCTGTTCTCATTTTTTCTTGAAAGTTCAGAAAACTTTACGTTTACTGTCAAATTTTCAGCGTTTTTAGTTTTTGAGATATATTTTTTTGAAAATAAAAAATCAGTCATTTTTTATCGGCACACACTGTAGGTCTCATCGCATAAGATTTTTTATTTGAAAATAAAATCATAATTTTTGAACAGCTCAAACAATTTCCAATCTTTTTCGATGAAATAAAAGCTTAAGATTTCAACTTTTTAGAAAAAATATAAAACCCTGAAAAAAAACATGAAAAATATAAAATTTCCTAGTTTTTTTTAGCAATTTTGAACTTCCAAGAAAAAATTAGAACAGCAATAGCCCCTATTGTCCCGAGGCTTTCAAAACACGAAAAAACGGTTTTTTTTTCATGCAAAAAAAAAACGTTTTATGATTTTTTAAAGTCAAAATCATTAGCTTTCATTTCGTCCAAAAAAATTGAAAATCGGTCAAACGGTTCAAAAGTTATAAGTTAAAAAAATATTTATTTTGCAAAATTGCGATCTTTCTGGTCACTCTATTTCAGAAATGGCCACCCTAATAAAATATCCAAAAACACGTGTATCCTTATTCCGGATATGGAACAAAATAGCAAATTTTCACAGAATTCGGTGACCCACTAGATCGGTTTTTCATAGAATGGCTGTATTTACAAAGCAATATTTTAAAAAATCTGGAGCAATACTTCAGGTACGACAATTTTAAAAGTTTCTCTTAGGAACTCTTTGATTAAAATCTTGGGCAACCCCTGAATGTGATCCTGGAAAAAAAACAAGAATTACATATATGTACAAATATTTAAATAAGGAACATGTATCTCTGGATGTAACTTCAGGAAATTCCTTGGTGAAAGTTTCTTGAAAATCTATTGAAAAAAAAAACGCTAGCCGAATTATTTAATCTATGAGTAATTTTCAGCATGAGCATTAATGATCATTACATTCATTACATTAATGATTCATTACAGCACGCATATAGAACATCACACAGATATGATGATATGAATCGGTATGCGCTATTCAATTATTCCATGGAACAATCTTTAGCTATTATGAAAAGAAAATTGTTAAAACATTGAAAAAAAAATGAGAACTAAATGAAAAAAGTGCAAATATGTGCAGTCAAACTGTTCACTATCCTTAAGTCTAAAACGTATAGTATCGTTGTAAATGAATTTTAACCGGGAACAACTAGGAACATAAAAGTATGGGATGTATAAAGTTTCGATAAATAGTCGAAGATCCTCAGATTTACCCAATTTTTTTTTGAATGAGTTCTCGAACAGTGTATAAAAATAAATTTGTATGATTATGATTCAAAGTATACTTTGTGTTTGAATTGTGTACTCTATTTCTCTTAAAAATAAACCTAACATTAACTAACTGTATCGCTGAAACTACAGCCTTCAGCTCTTATTTTTCAGGGATATTGTAATAGAAGTGTTAACTGTGTAATGATGTACAAAAAAAAACTCATCAGTAAACGTCTTTTTTCTATTATTGACCACCTGATCGCCCATAGTGGAGGCTTGAGCTTACCCTTCCCAATGTGCACAAATCGACAGTTTAAAATTAAAAAAAAATCAATAATAGCGCCGGCAATGCCTTCTGACGGCGGTTAGAGAAGGGAAGAAATCTTAATTAGACAATTAATTATGGTTACTAGAGGCCAAATGTACCTCTGCATCTCCACAAGTGTATCGAAAAGGGAATTGAGTTAGTGGGATGAAGTAAGGATCTGGAAGCAACCTAGTGATGCGATCCATGATATAACACGATTAGTAGGTATCAAGTTGAAAAGCCATGTATTGCCGTTACCTGGGGCTCTGTTGAGTAGCGTCGTAGGTGCCTGTGTGCAAATTTCTAGACTTGCAGAAATTTGCAAACAGGTACCTATGACGCTACTCAACAGAGACCACGCCAAAGGCACTACATGACTTTTCAAATCGATACCTACTAATCGTTCCCGTGATTTTTTAAGCGGTTTGAAGCCATTTTAAGGCATTTTAAACCGTTTAAAGCCATTTTAAGCCGTTTTTATCAATTTAAGGGCATTTCCAGAATTCTACCCCATTGCCCCCAATGCCATTTTCTCGAATGTCATGATCCCGAATGCTACTACCCCGAATGTACTATTACCCTGAACTCCATCACCCCAAATTCTATTTCCCTGAATTTACAATTATCTTGACATGATGACATCGATGACATTTCCGCATGAATTTGTAATTCGGGGCAATATCCTTCGGGGTTATGGGTCGTTTGGGGTAATGGGGTCGAATACATTTCAAGGTTTAAATGCCGATTTAAGACATTTCAGGGCATTTTAAGGCATTTTAGAACATTTTGAATCATTTTCTAGTATTTTAAGCCTTTCTAAGTCATTCTAAGCCATTCGAAGCTATTTGACAGCATTTTAAGGCATTTTAAGACATTTTAGGCATTTCAAGCCGTTTTGAGACATTTTAAGCTATTTTAAACCGTTTAAGTCGTTTTAAACCATTTTAAGCAATGTTAAGCCATTTTAAGCCGTTTCGAACCGTTTTATGCCAGTTTAAGACATTTTAAGCTGTGTTTAGCTATTTTAAGCCGTTTTAAGCCTCTTCAGCCGTTTTCAGCCCTCTTTAGTCATTTTTTGGTTTCTTTTTCTTCTTCTTCTTGGCATTAACGTCCTCACTGGGACAAAGCCTTCTTCTCAGCTGAGTGTTCAATGAGCACTTCCACAGTTATTAACTGAGAGCTTTCTTTGCCAAAGTTGTTATTTTCGCATTCATGTGGCAGGTACGATGATAACCTATGCCCAGGGAAGTCAAGGAAATATCCGTTACGAAAAGATCCTGGGCCGACCGGGAGCCTCACCCAGACACCTTCAGCATGGCTTTGCTTTGTAGCCGCGAACTCTAACCACTCGGCTAAGGAAGGCCCCATTCTATTGGATTACGCGACGATTTAACACACACTTCGCCAGCTTTGCTATATTTGCGGTTTTGAAAATTTTATTAAAAAAATTGTGAAATTGTTCAGATAAAAAGCAGACATGTTACCAGAAGTAGGGTCTTTTCGAGGATTTTCTGTTGGTGAAGAAGTGAAATACCTGCAGTAAAATTGGTACAGGTAGCTTCATTCTAACAGACAAAATTTGAAAGGTTACATGGGCATGTTCGAAATTCACCCGTTGATAGTAGGGGTAAGCTTACAAGCCAAATAAATCCCTACAGCCTATAAAATTTGTCAACACTAACAATAATAAATGAAATCTTGCTAGGTTACACTGTAATAACCCGACACAAATCCACGCAACAATCAACGAACATTTGCCACTGGCCGTTAGTGCGAATGATTGCCAGCAATCAAATCGTGGTAAATTCATAGCTATCATCGTCACGCTATCCATCCATCTTTGTACCGTTCTCACCCAAACCCAAAGCATGTTTGCCAACCCTGCCCGATTTCTATTTCACATATCACACGTGGAAGCGGAACTATCAAGTCACGCACATTGCGTCGATTTACTCCTGCCGAAATCTAAGTATGGGTCACGCAATTTCGGAGGACTCCTTCAAACACCGGAAAGAAAAAAAAACGTCACCAATCTCTTCACGAAGTGGGAGACAATTACCAAAAATGTAGAACGACACGACATTGACGGCGGTGATGGAGCTGATGATGATTTTGATGACGCATAATACCTACCGGGTAGTTGGGAAAGCTGGGATGCGAAATCAGCAAAGCGACGCATTCTGCTGAAATGTCCATAATAATCATTTGTGCTAAAATGATGTCTATCGCGCACTAATGGAATGCCGAAATGGAATGGTATGCCATGTGTAATGATGTTCTAGATAGGAGGAAATGAAATCGCTTGTCAGCAGTGTTATTAGCTGGAGGGATAGTTGATTCCCGGAAGATCGGATCATAACTACACTACTGTTGAAATGTGTCTCTCTGCTCCATTTAGTCATCAAAGCTTTTTTTCTTTGAATTCCCTGACCATTTTCATAACGTACACGTGTTAATAACTAGCTTCGTTCCTTTCCCATCACGAATGACCGAAGGATTGTTCCGTTTTTGAATAAACGATTCGTTTCAACACTTCCGACAAGAATTGCTTTGATGTTTCCGGATTAGAATTAGACTCCTGTCTGCCCGTAATCGAAGCAAATATTGAAGCGAATTAACTTTACACATCGAACCTCGGTGCAACAACGTACAAGTGCTTCCGGGTACTAATGCACCCACCACAACTGGTCTAATGAGCGGATAACCGATGACTCCTGGCCGCTTAATGCCAATAAACAGAGGACGGAAATGGACCGCCAATGAGATGGTGGTGAGATGGAAAAGTTTCTTCCATCCTGATGGAACACAATCCGATAATCGTTTCTATGGCACTACTGCTACCCCATCCGGAATAACTCATAATCAATTCGCTTACCAAGAGGAGATCCACTCGGACGCAACTTCTGATTTTGCTGTTTGCAGTCGGTTTCTGAGAATCTGAGAGCTCTGGAAACCTTCCGGCGAGATTCGGGGACGCTGCATCCAATGTTTACTCAAATATTTACTTTAGGAAGTCGTTTTCATCAGGAACACTGCATTAATGCGCTGCTTCTGCGTTGGCAAGAGGCTAGAGCAAATTGAACCAGTCAGCTCTATGGTGACGACGACAAGGAAATACAAGGGTAATGGGGAAGGATTGTCTATTCCAATCAAATGCAACAAAGTTTCCTGCTGCAGAAGAAGCTCTCTGTTTGCTATCCTCAATGCGGTCGTCGTAGATTTACTTTGGCTGCTTCTATCTGGTTCTGGTTGTGAATTTTCCGCTTAGTGGTTCACCAGTCAGATCAGTTTTTGATGATGTTGTTCGTGGTATTGTATGCGATGGATGCTTCCTGGTGTACCAAAGCAAAGTTTTTTAAGTATCTGCAATCGGTTTGGAGCTTGATTTGTTTCGCTGTTCTCTCAAACTAGAGCATGTTATATTTTTTGTATTTTTTCTCTACCTAATGAATTATTTCAAAACTTCTGTTGAAAAATAATTAATTATTATTTATTTTAGCTTAGTGCAAGTTTATGTCGAAAAATATTCATTCCTGGACTTTTTTTTATAGAATTTGTTGATAAATTTATGCGCGATTTGTGACTACATTCTTACTAGTTCACCATTGTCTTTGAATTGATGTCATACCGAGTTATTCGATAATTAATAACATAGTTTTCCAGTTATCATTCCCAGCACGCAACCTGATACTATTAAGATTATCTCCCATTGTACCGTTCAGTCGTGAAAACCATTATTTGGTAACCTTGAAGTATACAAAATTGTCATAATAAATTATAAACCACCCAAGGGTGGTGACTGGCCGACATGTCCAATTTGTTAGTCTCCGGTCGTGATGGGTGACAGGTCGATGCGACAAGTGGTGACATTGTTATTAATACTTTAACCACCTCTTCTCTCGTGTGTGTCTAGTCGGGAGTGTACCATTGAACCAGATGTTTCCAAGTCACGAAAGTCATTGCCCGATTTCGTTGAAAAAAAAGTTTGTCTCTGCTCTATTTCTCCTACTCTTTTCGTTTAGGTCGAAACCTAATTAATTGGTTTTGGATTTGGATTAGATTTGGATTGGATTTGGATTGGATTTGGATTGGATTTGGATTGGATTTGGATTGGATTTGGATTGGATTTGGATTGGATTTGGATTGGATTTGGATTGGATTTGGATTGGATTTGGATTGGATTTGGATTGGATTTGGATTGGATTTGGATTGGATTTGGATTGGATTTGGATTGGATTTGGATTGGATTTGGATTGGATTTGGATTGGATTTGGATTGGATTTGGATTGGATTTGGATTGGATTTGGATTGGATTTGGATTGGATTTGGATTGGATTTGGATTGGATTTGGATTGGATTTGGATTGGATTTGGATTGGATTTGGATTGGATTTGGATTGGATTTGGATTGGATTTGGATTGGATTGGATTTGGATTGGATTTGGATTGGATTTGGATTGGATTTGGATTGGATTTGGATTGGATTTGGATTGGATTTGGATTGGATTTGGATTGGATTTGGATTGGATTTGGATTGGATTTGGATTGGATTTGGATTGGATTTGGATTGGATTTGGATTGGATTTGGATTGGATTTGGATTGGATTTGGATTGGATTTGGATTGGATTTGGATTGGATTTGGATTGGATTTGGATTGGATTTGGATTGGATTTGGATTGGATTTGGATTGGATTTGGATTGGATTTGGATTGAATTTGGATTGGATTTGGATTGGATTTGGATTTGGAGTTGCTACTCCAGAATCGCCAGATCAGCTGCACTTTCACAAGGAACGAACCAGATGACTGCTTGGGCCTAAAGGACACCCTCAGTGTTTAAGTGCTGGTGATCTTCTATTTTTAGGCAACAATGACGCCAACCACGTCAGAATGCAGACCAATGAGGGGAAGAGAAAGAAAATGATGATACATCAAAAAGACTCCCACAGTAGATCGTTTATACCACTGCGTCTACGCCAGTTCATGCGGGAAGATGTAAGGCTGGTATAATTTTTATGGCAGAGAGGCTTGCTGTTTGGGTAGCAGACTGTCTATGTATGAGGCGCAAGGAAAGGCGTGCTATAGTGATGGAAGAATGGAAGCGTAGGGAGACGGTTTTTCTGTCCGTCTCGGGTTCTAGTAAATACTATGAACAGTGATAGATCAACTGTGATAGATCAACTGTGATAGATCAACTGTGACATATTAAGAGTGGAAGACAGAAGCAAGTGTAATATATAACTATAAAGTGCGAGGAAAGGGACGGGCCATGGATTGAATCCATAACCTTCTGCGCTTATGAAGCATTTGGACCACCAACCCCGTCCCATGCTTCCCCACACAATTTCTTGTAGCAGCTCGATTTACTCGTCACTATCTCCCGTTTGAACGCGGATCTGCCGGTGACGAATGCCATGTCAAATCGGTCAGTCACAAAACTCGAATTGCAGTAAACTTTGCACATGTTGTTGGTATGGTAAAATAAGTAAGAAAAATCGATCATTTTGACTCGAGAATGACTTTTAAAAATGGCGTATAGAGTTTTGCACGCAACTTAACTCCGAAAACGTTGACTTTAGAGAAAAATGTTCTATGAAGAAGTTGTAGTGAACCGTTTGGGCTACAAGAAAAAAAATATACACAAAAAAAATATTTTTCATGAAAATTTCAATAATGAAACTTCAATTTTAAATTACACAAAAACCTGATTTTAAATCATTCTTAAATGTTCACTATAAAATCTTAATAGTGAACAAATGTTTTAGAAAAAAATTCATGATAGAGAAATTTTTAATAAAAAAGTTTTTCTAAGAGCAACTTCGATCGATTTTGAAAATTTTGTTTTTTTTTTTGTCAAAATTAATACGTTTTGATGATACAAAAAGAATCTTGAAACGATTCTCAACCATAATAATTATCTTGATAACTTATCTAGAAGAAGCTATTTTCAAATTATATAATTTTAATTTTTTTTTTATTTTTAAAATAGGTCATTTCCATTAGTTATTCGCGATCATCCATCGACAATAATACATTTCTCGAAAACTTATTGAAACAGTCTCAAGTCAGAGAAGTGAACAAACTTACTTGATCGATCCTACGTGTTTCGCCGACGAAATTCCACACATTCCGCTCTTACCCAACTAGATTTTTCACTTTTAGAACGTTTAATTGCGGAATTACAAAACGGCGTAAGTAAGAATTTCAACTTTCGCAACCCAACCGCCACTTCCACCGCTCCGTTGTTTGAAGAGACAAAATGACTTAACCACAAATCACAATTGCTATAATTATTTTTGTGGGAAATAAAAGAAACTACCTAGTTTTTGAACGCGAGATGGTCGATCGAGGTTTTCCTTGATGAAAAATTGCGAATAATTAATGAAAATGGTCTATTTTATTATTAAATTCATATATTTTTTGCATTAAACTATAGATAATTCGGAAATGGCTACTTCTAGAGAAGTGATCAAGATAATCATTATGGTTCAGAATAATTTCAAGATTCTTATTGTATCATCAAACCGTATTTATTTTGACAACAAATCAAAATTTTTAAAATCGGCTTAAAGTTGTTATCAGAAAAAAATTTTATTTAGAATTTCTCCATCATGAAACTTTGTCTGTTTACTATCAAATTTAAAACTTAAGTTTAATTTTTGAATTTTTCATGAAAATGAATAAAATATTTTTTCAATGTATATTTTTTTCTTATAGTCTAAACAATGAACTATAACTTCTTCATAGAACATTTTTATCTAAATTAAACTGTTTCGGAGATACAATTTTTCAAATGAGTTGTATGCAAAAATTAAATTAAATTACCATTGCAAACGTGCAAAATCATGCCACAGAATTCAATCGAACTATAAATTTTGTAGATGTATTTTATATGGCTTATGTTGACTTCCAACCCGGTGATCTTGCTTAGGAATTGATTAAATACTGGTAGATGAAAAGACGATGAATTTCTTGCAGAAGCTTCCAAGTCGAAAACAACTGAAAAATGATGTACTTTATGTTTCTACATAAATACACGTGTTACCTTTGGTTTGGTATACTAAGGTAGCCATGACTTTTGTGAGTTAAACATGTATGAATATTCAATAAATATGGATGTATCTCATATAGTCTATTGGTAAAATCGATTTAAAACGAGGTAGAAAAATATCATCTTCTCCAAATTTAGCTCACAGGTACTTGAAAGACTGCAAAATCATTTGGTGGAAAGATATATTTTTTGAGGTGCTCATAGTTGAGATATAAGGTAAACAAAATAGCTAATTTTAAGATGAAAGACTCAAATAACATGAAAACCATAATAAATACAACTTTGGTATGTTCAGCAAAGTTGTAGCAAATGATAAGTTTAAAAACTGTGTTGAACATAGTAGGCCAATAAAACTAAAAAATAAAACACTTAAGAACAAAAAACGATTTTTTTTATTGAAAATACTTAATTTTCTCGGCTCTTAAGCAAAACCGAGAAAAAGTTTGTTCGGCAAAGTTGTTTCTATGATCATTTGCTACAAGTTTGCTGAACATACCAACTTACGATTTGTTAAAATAAAAAAGTTGGCTATACGTCACTCCAGCGATCACCGTAGAAAAATTTTTGAATCGTACATTTTGTAGTACCGTAAAACGGGGTAACTTTGATAGTTTTTTCGAAGAATATTTATGCATGCTGTTTCAAAGAATTTTAATTCATATTTTTAAAACAAGTACTGGTATCCTAACTATCGATTCCAGTTGATAGATTTCCAAAAGATTTATTCTTAATGGATATATAATTTTTCATATAATCGAAAGTCGGTTTTCTGTTTTGGGGTAACTTTGATAATGGAGCATCACTCGAACAAAATTGAATGAATTACAGAACATTTGTAGGGCGTTGCATATCTTTAGGCGTTTAACGCTATATGGAAATATCTGACTTAGATTAGAACAATGGTCCCAGTTTGTAAAAAAGTTTTGAGACCGAATTCGAGTTCTACTATAACTAGACTATCAAGTATAAGTGACGAATTCATTATGACTTCATCAAATAGTGATCGTAGAACAGATTGTTTGAGAGCATTTCAAAATTGCTAAAATCTTATAAATTTTCAATATTTGCATATAAATCCTCAAATGTACTTGATTCCAACGGAAATAGCTTTAACATGAAGTATCATACTAATACTCTTTACTTTTGCATTCGTTTTGCTTAACAGATTAACAGGAACTTTGTTATTTCGTTTAGTATGTTGAGAGTCTCGCATTATCAAAGTTACCCGCAGTATCAAAGTTACCCCGTTTTACGGTACTGAAAATTCTGAACATTTTCTCAGAAGAAACTATGGCTTTAAAATCAATAAATCTTGACGAAAATCTCATGTCCGCTTATATTAGCTTCCTAGACCAGTGTGCATTGTCCTACCTGCTTCAACATTTTATTATTTCTCCTTCCTTTGCATGAGGAACTTTGTACAAAAATCTGTCCATACTCCAAACATTTTAAAGAATCTAAAAAATGTAAATTATAGGAGTTGCAGAATACGTATAGTTCCTGATTCCTAAAAGTGCACAAGAAATTTCTCAATTTTCAAAGTAATGCAAAAGTTTCCCCTAAGATTTGAATTCATTAAAATCTTATATTTCGAATTTTATCACAATACATCTTCGGTAATGTTCTTAAAAATACCGGCAATATTTTCGCGTTAAACTTCTACAATACTTCAAAATATTCGATAATAGACCCTTCAAAAAAGTTTATTTGAAATTTCTGAAGGTAAAAAAATGGGTTCTACATCAATACGCTCACCTCGGAGTTCATAAAAAATATTATCTAAGTATCGTCGGACGGGGCTACTTTTGATTCCAGGGGCTACTTTGGACACTCACCTTTTGTATTTATTAGCAGCGTAAATATTAATCTGAGCTATTTTGTGTCTTCAGCACTTTTATTAACCAATATATACTCTACCACTAGGCATGATTTTTTCTTGGAACAACATCAACAATAACAGTATAAACAAGAAAACATTTCAAAAAAGCCCGAATAAATATTCACAAGGTATAAAACATTGGCTATACAAACATTGTTTGAATTTTACCCATGTCTTGGAAACTTATTGGGAGCATCACAAAACTATCGAATCGTCATGTTTCATGAAAATCTTGTGATTTGTTTTGCTTAAAATTGTTGTTTTATTAAAAAAATTGATCAAAGGTCTTATTTTTGCGACTTTAATTTTTTTATAATGTTTTAGTTTGTGTATTTTACAACTTAAAAAAAATAAAATAAATGTTTGTAAAAGTGAACAGACATAAAACGCATATATTTCAATACGTACCAATGCCAAATTCACAACATAATCTCTAAAAAACAATTTTTCGTCATAATTTACATGAATTTGTAGTACAGAACAGTTGCATCCTTCAAATGCCTAAATTAAACTACTCTTAAGCCAGCTCTAAACTGCTTAGAAGCTAAAATCATATTACAAAAGCAAACCTACTTCTTTACGATCATGCTAAACTTTACTTCATAGATTGCCTTTTGTAATGAAAATTACTTACTGGTATTAAATTAGTTTCCGGTATTAATGTGATCCTTCAACATATCGTTCATATAACAGTAAGAATAGAAAAAAAAGAGTTTTTGTACATAACTCATTTATCATCGCAGTACCTAGTAGTTACGTCGTTCGTTTATGTCAACTTGAAAAGCGAGCATTCGTAACTGATAGTTCCATTTAAGAGGAAGTTGAAAATTTAAGTTTCATACTGCAAACTGAGAATAGTGAATGGCATGTTTCGTTGAAATTTGTTATATATGTGTAATTGATTCTAGCTTTGCAATTTTCTACATTAAGTTTATCAATGAAAAACGTTCCATAACATCACAGTGGACGACAATTCATTGAATCAGATTGAAAGTTATAAAAAAAATCATTTCATTAGCAAATTGTGAAAATGTCCAAAGTAGCCCCTTTTTTGTCTTGAAGGACACGCTTTTTTCGCTATTCAAGCATTTTTGTTATTTCTTGATGGATTTGCCTCATATTTTGCACATTTGTTACGTACATATACAACTTAAATATAGGCAAAAATATCAACATCAATCCATAATTCTAAGAGCTACAAATCCTCAAAGTTAAAGAATGTGGAAATAATGTCAAAAGAAGCCCCGTTTGACGGTACCTAATAATACTTTCAGTAATAATACCATCTGTTTTAACACCAATATTTTTTTAATATAAAATAGGAAGAAAAAAGAAACCAAAAAATTGAAGTTCGTGGAAGAATCACAAAGAGCATTCCTTGTGAGTATGCGACATTACTTCTGTAAAACAAGTATTTGCTAGGCCCCCTCTGGGCCCCCTCCAAAAGAAAATCCTAGCTACGCCAATGCTTGCACTCTGTCGTAACAGCTGCAAACGAAGATTCCCATAATTTTGATGATCACGAAATACTCATATGAGCGTTCGACTACTTCTTGGATGGGGAATCGGCAGATTACTTGGATTGCAACTTCGTTGTGCAACGTTACTTGTTATGTATATTAGTTTAATGTTCTCGGTTTCTTCAAATAACTTACTCCGGAGAATTCCTCCAACAGTTCCTTCAGAAATTCGTTTTAAAATTCCGCTAGGTATTCTTTTAACATATCTTTCCCAATTTGGAATATATGATTCATAACGTCTTCCGTGATATTCTTCAGGAATTCCTATATATATTTTTGGGATACCACTAACCATTCAAAAAACTAGAAATGTTCAGAAACTTAATCAGTAATTCTACAAAAATTATCTTCTGGAAAACCTTTATTATTTTTTCGGCGAGGTCTCATGTAGGTTTTTTTTTTCAAGAGTTCACGAGTTATACGATTTTCCAGAACAAGCTCATAGAAATCTATCGTAGAATTCATTCAGGAAATACTCTTATGATTTTTACTGTTCTTTTTATAGGAAAATAATTTATTTACGTTTCAAATGTTTCTACAGACTCTTGTTCAAACTTTGTTACACATTAATTTATTATTTCATTAAGATAATTCAGTGAACTATACATTAATTCTCAAATAGATTACTGGATTGCTTCTACCATGCTTACTTGAAAAAAAATTGCTTTTTTCAAGTTGTTCTTCCAAACTGCGTAAATTTTCACAATCTTGCTTAGAAATTCGTTCTAAGATTCTTGTGTCCGGAATTAAAAGCTGTCCGTAATATGAATCAAAACGCTACTTGAAGGAACAAAATTTTAAAATAAAAGAATTGTTTGGGATCCCTTGGTGGATTTTTTTTTTGGGGAACACGTCAAATGAAAGCTTAAAACCTATATATTCGAATGGTGAAATTTAGCGACGCCTATTTTTTTGGGATAATATTGTTCTACCAGACACGCAGTACAGAATCAGTACAGAGTTCAATGTTTGCTGCGTTCTCGTGCAAAATTGGAACGCGTTAAGTTTGAAATACATTACTGTTTTCTTGAATGATTGAAATGATTGATTTGAAATGACATGGAAACTTAGGAAGCATTTTTATATACTATATATACTTTCTAGTGGACGTTTTAATCAAATTTGTGAAAGAATTCTTCGTGGGATTAAGAAAAAAATCAATGCAATACAGAGATACATTTCTTGACATATATCCGGTAGAAAAAATTGAGCACTGCATTGTGAAATTCCTAGAAATAAAATGTGATATAATTCATGATAGAATATCCTCCAGAAATTTCTTAGCAAACTCTTTTATAGATTCGAGAGAACAATTCTTGAAAAATTTTCGTTACAAAATTATGGAACAATAAAGCAAAAGGGATTGTCGATCTGCTTGAGGAACTCCTAATAAAAAAGAAATTGATGATTTATCGAATTTCAGAATGCATGTTCCGTAGTTTTTTGCAATGTTCTTAAATAAAAAAAAAAAAAACAATTCTCGCGTAACATTACTAAAGGACCTATCTAACACTGAGAGGCTCTCTTTGTTTACTTTCTCTTTCATTAATAACTGAGTCACATTAATCTCATCTATTGCGTTTTTTGTATGAAACGCTAGTCAAGGAAATTGACTTTCGATCTATAGTGAAAAACTTCACAAAATCTTTAGTGTTCCACTGCAGTGCACTGTTATAATCGAAAGAGAACGAGAGAGGAGAGAATCTCTCATTTGTACATAGGTCCTTTAGTAATGTTACGCGAGAATTACATGTTTGTGGGTAATGAGATATACTTGAAATATGCATTGAAATTGTTAGTTTGAGTCTCCACGCGCGGCCAACATAATCTCTTGGCATAATGTAGCATAATGGTACCATAAAAAGAAAAAAAGCTATGTTTTTTTTTCATTTCATATTCGATATCCTGAATAATTCTGAAGGGAGGGAGGGACTGGGGGATTCTGGTGGTGGCCAGGCCCCCCTGTTCTTACGCCAAAGGTTTGGATCCTTTTGAATTTGGATGTCGTTACGTCTTCATTGACGTTCGTTGACGACATATCACAGCGAATTTGTGCGACTTGCTTAATGTCAGAGCTAATCCATTGTTCCGTTTGTAGCGGCCTTGCTAATAAAAATGAAAAGAAACAACCCTATGTGAAAGAACACATTGAAGAAACAGGTTCCATTCAATCATCAATCCATCATCAGCACATTTGTGAACGGGGTTTTCTTCGTTTACCAGTCGAGACCGCTTCGCGATACCTCCGGAAGTGATTCAATCTAAGCCGACACCGCCGCAACGCCTCAGCAGCGGCGAACACCGAAAGAGGAAAGCGAAGAAGAAGGTATCACACCGTTCCCGTTGTCGGATGGGGCGGAAGCCAGCAGGTGCAAAGGTAACAAACCCGACCATTCCCAAAAAAAAAGCGAAGCAGCAGCGATGAGAACCGGGAACGAACAAAACACGAGACGCTCGCAGTGTTTTGATCAAAATTCCCCCTTTCGTCGTGTGTCGCACACTTCTTCCTCAATACCCGTCGGTGGAAAGCTGCTTGGATCGGCTTCTCTTGCGCCGGTGTGGTGGTAAGTGGCGAGGTGACGAATAGCCTAGCCGGTTTCGGTGTGGGTTCTCTGTTTTCTTCGGTTCTTCTCCACCAAGTGTTGGGTGGGTGGGTCTGGTGGAAGGCGGCTGATGTGGGAGATTCTTTTCCCTGTGCGTATTGCAACTATGGCCGATTGTGAGAGAGATTTTCCGATGTTTTTTTGGTGAGTGACTCGTGTATGGATGGGACAAGAGAGTGAGATCCCGGGTGTTCTACGATCGGAGAGATTTGGTATGGCTTCTGGTGGTGTTGGTCGGTGGATTGGGAAATGTCTTCTGAGGAGGGTGGTCTGTAAAGGAGAAGGTCGTTTCGGCTTTCAGCAATCGTAGAAGGGTGATATGGTTGAACTTGAGAAAGGTATGCAGCAAGAGTGATCTTATAGGAAATGTTTGTGAGGACGTGAATGTGTGCGCAGATGTCTCTTCTCTCGCGGTCGCTCGGATGCATTTCCAGAGCGGCGTAGAGTTCTGGAGAGCGCTTGTAAGCCTCGCCTCGGTCTGGATAGCTGTATTCTCGTCAGTTCAGTTTTGTACCTACGGTTGATAACACGGTCAGGTTCGGATCGAACTGTTGTTTTCGTCTCCGCATTCTCGGTATTCCAGACAGGTTGAGTCACCTAGCAGGAATTTGCCACGCGACACATTCCGTAGTTTGCTAGTTCTGCCGTTGAGACGGGACCGCGATACGTTGGGCATTTGCATCTGCCAGGATAGCTTAGCTTCCGTGCCGTAGTCTACGCGAATAGTTGTTTTCCTTGAAAAAGGAAACTGTGCTCCGTGAATCATCCCTTTCTCCCGAAAGTCGGTGTCATTCGACGGCAATTGTTGGTGTTTGTGTGTCGTCCCATCGCGTACGTGAAAATATTCGTCTTTGGGTGGATTGTGAGGTATTGTTATTTTCATCGGGTTTCTTGAGTCACCACCCCCTACGACACGACGACGTACTTCAAGTTCGAGGGAGCAGTGTCAGTGCCGAAAGCTGTGTGTGCGAGATTTCGCGAAGAACCCCCCCTAATCGGAAGCATATCGCTGTAGTCGTGTAGTGTAGTGTCTAGATATCTGCGCCGGCGGAAAGCTCTCCGGAGAAGAGAAGAACCACCATCATCATCCATACATACGAGGGCGACCATAGTTTCGTACACAGAGATATACACGGTGCGAATTTGAGCTCATTGCCAACATCGCCTCTATTGGTACTGCTGCGCTGCACTTCTTAGGCGTGGACCGTCGACGTTTCGGGTTTTCGCGACTGCCACTACCGTCAGTGTTGTAGAGTGTGTTTTTCCGGCGAAAGTGTGTGACAACAACGCCCAACAGAAGATAGCCATTCCCAAGATCATCCCCAAGAAATCAGGTTCAAGTGGAAGTGTGCAAGTTGCTCCGATCCAAGTGGGAAGAATATAGTGTGATCCGACAGTGAAGTCCTGTCTAGCGAAAATCTGGAAGATTGCCAATTGTAGTGTGCCGAAGTTTCCTGCAAAGTTCCTCAAGTTACCCGATACGTGTCGTTCAACCATCTCGGTTCCGTCACCGCCGACACCAGTCCAGTGTAGCATACCCACAGAGTGTTGCGGTTTTAGCTCTACAGCAGATCCAGCCCTCGAGTGTTCCGGAAAGTTGACTCGACCGACTGTCTGTGTCTGTCTTTGTATCCAGCCTGCCAGAGCGACAGCCACGTTTTGTTAACCGTGAAAATTGGATTATATTACTTCGGGCAGATCGATAGCTTTAATTAATACTTGCACGCCAAGGAAGGAACCAGCCGAGAAGCTCTACGGATCCGGTTGAACTGCGCCGCAGCTAGAAAACCGGCCACCGTAGCCTCAAAGTAAGTCCACTCTACCGCATGGGCCGATGACCGCATGATTGGGTTTGTTTCTATCTGTTCGGGACGGGACAGGAACCACGTCGCTCATTATCGGGGTAGATGAAACGTGATTCTTGCCTCTCATGGGCCCAGCTCCGGTATCCGTGGTTGCGTGTCAGCGCTTTTAGCCGACAACTCAACCGAAACTTTCTGCTTTTGCAATTATACTCATCATCATCTGCCTCGCCCGCCGTTGTTGGTTTCTGCTCGAGGCCGGGTCTGGAAACGCGTGCGGTTTCTCCCTGTAGTCTTCACCGTCTGGAATGTGCATTAAAAATGGCGACACAACCACCCGGAACCTTAAGTCTGCAAAACTACCGATGTCGCTACGCCAGACGGAAGAGCGAAACGCGAGGAAAAATAATTAACAACTTCCGTTTTCGACTGCCTAGAACGCCACAGTATAATGTTGTCTGCTGGCTTTTAGCTCGGTTGTTACTGTAGTCAGCAACAACAACAACAGCAATAATAATAAAAAAGTAATAGTTCTGGTGGTGATTCTTTTTCTCGCCGGATTTGTCCGGCTGTCTGTGTGTGCAAGGGTGGCCCCAAAAACGGATTTTTGCTACAGCGATTTTCCTCTACTAGAGCTAGACTACAGTAGATACAAGGCGTTTGACTGCGTGGCAGTCGTCGTTTTCGTCGTCATCGTAGACTCCGGTGACGACGACGACGATGCAGATGCGGTTTAGTGGATTTTCCCCCTGCCCTTCTCTCGCTCGAGGCACAATCTCTTCGGCTACAGTGGGAAAACCAGCTAGCAAGAAGCAGAAGAAGAAGCCGAAGGAAAGCGCAGCATTGCGAGGGAGGGGTACAGTGCGGATGCATGAGTGTATGTATGTGTCCGCCGCTGGAAAATGGTAGTGCAGCACGGAGCAAGCACCACACACTGTCTGGTTACGACGGATGGCCGAAGCCGCAGAAACGTGGTGCCGGTGCTTTTCGGGAAGATAATTGAAAATTCCGCTTATTGTTTGCATGCTGCTGCTGTCGGTTTGCTTGTGTGAGCTGTGTTTTTGCGGATTATTTCGATTTTTTTCGGGAAGCTCTTTTGCGTTCTCCACGGCGCTAGTAGACAAATGGCCGGTTACGAATGAGTAAACTTGGCCGAATGGCTAACGATGCATGACTTTTTTTTGGTGCGGTATTAATTCCTGAGAAGCTGAATATCCTCAAAAAATGATTCTGATTTGAAATCCACCATAATTTACAGTAGAAACTGAGGTAGAAATGAATCCTGTATCGTACCTGAATCATCCTAGGGACTCTTTGAAATTTTCCATATGTCACACTGTGAAGGCAACATGCTACCTATATTTGAGGCGTACAGCTTTAATTTTTCAATAAAAATATGAATAGATCCTAGGCTTCACAGCAAGAATATGAAGGAAATACCTGTGCAGGGTGTCCAAATTTCTATTATTATCGAAGCCTCATGTATCTTAGATTTTATTTCCGAAGTGGTTAAGTATTCTGTCAAATTTTTCACGTTCTGAAAGATTGAAATTATTTCGTCTAGAAAATTTGGATTTGTTCAACTTTTAGTCATCTTTTATACTAAATTCATAGCTAATTTTACAACTTAAAACTATCTTGTACAAAATGTATTGGAGAGTTTTCGCGGGCAGAATATTGTTTAACCTTTCAATTACGAAAGCTTAGCCCATATGCTGAACTTATTAAAAATATATCCAAGGTACTGGAAAGTTCGATAACAATCGAGATTTTGATACCATTCCTGACCCCATCCCAGGAAACGGAAAAGTACCACAAACAGTGTGATAGATCCCATCCAGAATCATTTTTTGAGATTTTTATGAGGATGCCTTCTGTTTCAGAATTTTCGGTATCTTTTTCTTCTTCTTGGTATTACGTCCTCACTGGGACAGAGTCTACTTCTCAGCTTATTGTTCAATGAGCACTTCCACAGTTATTACCTGTGAGCTTTCTTTGCCAGAGTTGTCATTTTCGCATTCGTATATCATGTTGCAGGTACGATGATACTCTATGCCCAGGAAAGTCAAGAAAATTTCAATTACGAAAATATCCTGGACCGACCGGGATCGAACCCAGACACTTTCAGCATGACTTCTTTGAACCGTGAACTACTAGGCTAATGAGGGCCCCATATTCTAAATGTGCTATATTTCACAATAATAAAAAATGACTAGAAATGAGACGAGTGAATATCGGCACTATGCCTCTGTTTTACAATAAGAATATGAGGGTATCAATGTTACATTCCAGAAATCCGGAAAGAACGAAAAACGGCAGTGGACTGTGCATTAACATTTTAAGCAAGCAACGCTTTGATCATGTCATGGATTGTCTGATCTGATGTATTATAGCCAGGCCCGGATTTGGGGGGGGGGGGGGTGCCAAGGGGGCCAATGCCCCGGCCTCCCCGATCAAGGGGACTTCGAGAAGTAAAAAAATGAAATAGCAATTCATTTTATAGTATAGTAGTATATTGTGGGCTTCGTGGCCTTGCGGTTAGCGGCGCCAGTCGTCTAGGCGTATTGTTCCACGGGGTGTAGGTTCGATTCCCGCTCCAGTTGGTGAAAACTTTTCGTCAAACGAAAAATTCATCACTGGGCTACTGGGTGTTCCGTGTTGTCCGTTGCCTAATGTTAGTGATCGTTCAGTCTGTGCAGCCTATGTGCTGAAGACGGTGTAAATTGTCTTTATATTCCATAAGATTTCTATCTAAATTTTTAAATTTAAATGAAAGTTCTTCTAACCGCTAATAAATACCATCAAACTACTATTTTATCAAACACATCTGAAATTCTGCCAAAAGTTTGAAATTTCCATATTCTACTGTGTTTTTTTTGTGTCAGATTTGTATAATCTTACATAGTATATTTTCATGGTTTTGTTTGGATATTGCAATTTTTACCAAGAGCTTTATTTACTATAATTTTGACCTTCAATTTGTTTAAATTGTGCAGTTTTTACTAAGAGTTAACATAATTTTGTCCCAAATCTACAGAATTGAAATACAATCATATTTTGATCGAACCTTAAATTTCTAGCCCAAGTAGATAGATTGTCAAGGTAATTTTCTATGATCTTTGCGGGATTTCCACTTGAGGATATATATACAGATAGTATAGCATTATCTGTAAGTTGTCTAAGCGTAGCAGTTCTTTCAAATTGTCGGTATCTGGAACAATAGAATACACTGTTAAAATACAGGAAAAGGTAAGGTCAACAAAATAAATTGAATTATTACGATTATTTTAATCACGTTTTATTAAAACATCTGAGTTCTACAAAACCAAATGGTCGGCGTTAAGTCAGAGTGGACCAAGTGACATTTTTCATATTTTGAGAAAAATGGGCTTAAAGTCTAATGCTCTGTATTTTTTTAACTCGTTAAAATTTTGGTTCAATATTTCTACACATCTTTGTGTTACTTTCACACAATATAATGTGAAGTGATAATCATGAAAAATCATAATCCAAACCTCTGATAGAACGATTTTTTGATGGACAATGTGTACTTGGTCCACTCTGACTGAACTAAAGACCACCGTTCAGTGAGTTGGTTCACTCTGACTGAACAATTTCTGAGAAAATAACAATCATTCAACGCTTGCATGGTCATACTGGGTGCAAATCTTCAAGATAAGCAGATTATCAAGACCCTTCGACATCAGAATCGTAAATTCTTCAATAATTCATATCGTCAATCTCGAAATAAGTGGAATTTTGATAGCTTGAAAATTAAGGTTTTGCAGGGTCAAAGCATTGGAGACCAGAAATATTCAAATATGCGTTCAGTCAGAGTGGACCAAGTGAAAATCTTGAGTACCGACCAAAATACACTGGTCCAACAAGCGAGTTCTAGGACATGTCATACATACACCATAGAACTACCATGAACTCCTATCGGACTTTGAAATCGACTCAAAAAGTGCAATAATAAATCAGTTTATTGCTTTTAAACACTTGGTCCGCTCTGTCTGCACAGAAATTGTTGCAATTTCTGACCACCCATCCAAATATGATAAATGGCCAAAAATCAAAATCAAATGCATCGAATTAAGTAATGTTTATGAATTTATATTGATAGATGAGTAGAAGAATCATTCGATGTCGACAAATCTGACAAATCTCTTGAAATGGTTTCATTTCCTCGCATTCTTCAGTGCGCTGACCATTTTCACTGTTATGGTAATAAGCACTTGGTCCACTCTGACTGCACACTTTTATCGATTTTAATTGATCATCCAAGGTAAATTTATAACATACCTCTCGCAATGTACAGCATTCATCAAATCTGATCAAAGTGAAACTGAGGTAAGATAATTTCGCATCTAATAAACGAATAATCCAATTTTCCCAAGTTTTGTACTTGGTCCCCTCTGACTTAACGCCGACCAAATGGTCTCCACACTATTTTATCGTTAAACATGCTTCAATCCAAATGATTATTTGGAACGTTCTTAAGCTGCTTTACTATGAAGAATTATAATAATAGAGAAAAACATGTTAATGTATCGTAAAATTCGAGCTAAATCAGTTTTATTTCCAAATTTGTTGGACTCTTTTACACCCTTGCCTACTTTTGCTAATCATCTTTTTCACAACCTACCTTACCTTGTTACCAACCTCTTCCCACTCAATGGTTAACTCACCAGGTGGTTTCTTGCATACATTTAGCCTCCCGAAAAAAAAACTCCATCAAATTTTCCTCACCGCATACACTTCCTAGTTTCGAGACGGCTGGAGTCCATTTGCCAAGCAGTCCCAAATCTCAAATTCGCCTTCGAGCAGCATTCTTCGTTCCCATAGTCGACTTCGGCCGAACCCATATTATGTGCGTCGTCACCCTCCTAAATCAAGTCCACGCCGCAATTGCCTGCACCTACACCCCCTCCGCCACCCCGCCCAACAAGCACCAGCTATTATTTATACGATCTTGACGATTTCGGTTCCCCCTCGCGGATGATCGTCATCGTCGTCGTGGACGGAGATCCCCCGAATTATCTTCGCTCGTTTTTTCACTACACTTCATGTGATCCAGCAACGACGAGTGCGAAGCAAACGCGAAGCATCGTCATCTGATGATGGTTTTTCTTTTCGGGTGTTAGCCCGAATCCGTTGTCCGTCCGTGGCATGATCCGCGGAGCGGTGTCCGTGTGTTGGTTGCGTTGCGCTTGAACTGAATCACTGAGTGCTCCGCTAAGCCGGGCGCGACTGACTCTCCTTGCGTGTGTGGTTCATCATTCTCATCCGAGATTATTGACCTTCCCCCGGTTCTGTTTTCTTTCGGTTTTCGGGATTTATAAATGTTGCTTTTGTTGTTATAATTTCTGGATTATTGTTGTTGTTTTCTTGTCGTTTTTTTTTCGGGAATAATTTTCTCCTTTCGCGGCACATCGCAAAACGACGTTAATCCGGTTGTCCGGTTGCTATATGTGAGGTCGTGGTCGTCTTCCAGAACAGACGATCCAGTCGGCAGACAGAGAGGGAGAGAAAGAGAGCAATCCACCGAAACCAGATGGAAAAGATGACGAGGGAAGATTGTTTTGATTGCGTGAGTCTGAGCCTGTGTGCTCGTCGCGTGTTTCTGCGCTTCTATAGCCTTTGTGGCCCGGGCAAGGCCGAGGGGAGGTGCACCTATATTGGAACAACGAACCGGAAAGCGGTGCCGAAAGAGCAACAGAAGAAGATCGCTCGCGGGGAATCCGGTACGGATGGTAGATTGTTTTTATGAGTGGTGGTGGTGGTTATGATTGGAGAAAAAGAAGAAGAGGCAAGGAATGAAAACGATCGCAAACAATTTACCGAAATTCGAATATGAATGTCGATTTGGTGCATAGTGAGATAATAGGCAAAAAAGTTGTCAAAACCATTTAATTTGAGTGATCATGGGGCCCAAATTGATATAGCAAAAATCTCGCAGCTATTCAGCAAGGCCATGTTGAAGGTCGTGGGTTCGAATCCTAGCGATCGAGGATCTTTTCGGATTGAACATATTCTATACTTCCTGCGACATAGAGTATCTTCATGATTTCTTCTCGATATACAATACAGAAATGGTTAACCCGTATAGGCCTGAGTGAAAGCAAAAATACTGAAAACCCCTCACCGCTCAGCGAATTCTTAACGGATTCAAATATTTTTTTGTCAGTTCACTGGCCCACATTTCTAGTTTCTAGAAGTAACCAAAGGAACTCGGAAATATTCCTGTGGCCGGAGTTATTCCGGTGGGTCACTGGGTCAAGTCGGGTAAAAAGGGCTATTTTTTGGGACATGCCAAATTACCTTTATTTATTTGCCATGACAATCATTTTAATATGCATACATCATTAAGATTTGATGTTCAACATTATAAATTAAGAGTTTTGCACCGTTTAAAATATACCGGATGTGGCCATTCGGACATAATGCTCTGAAGAACCGGGTATAGATTTGTTGGATACTAAAGCGTTTCAATTCTCTAAAAGTAGAAACCAAACATAATTATGCACTAAAATGCATTCCCATAACCTTGGCACAAATGTTCAGATACAAATTGGCCACTTTATCGTAAGTTTGAGGCGTGCCGGGACCCGAAAATGGTCATTTGTAGGATTAATCAAATGCAAAACTCATAGTTATCCAATTCAATCTCAAAAGGTTTACACTGATGCAATTTTCTTAAAATTCCGTCATGTAGTGGCCACATTATAGCCAATTCCGGAAAGTATCTGTGACTTGAAATTTGCCTACCTCACAAACACAAACACAAACGAACAGTACCCATCTCACCCGACTTGACCCAGTGATCCACCGCAATACCTCCGGTCACAGGAATATTTACGCGTTCCTTTGTCCACTTCTAGAAACTAGATATGTGTGCCAGTATACTGACAAAAATCATTTCAATCCATTAAGAATTCGCTGAGCGGTAGACATTCTAGAATTTTTGCCTATACGGGTTAATTGACAATTAATGTTCTAAATTAACCCCTATATCGGCAGCTTCATTTTTTGCCGCTAAAAAAATATTCAAACCGCGATAACTTTTTTGTTTCTCGATATTTTTGCACCATTTTTTCACAAAACCTCAAAAAACCCCTTGCAGTTCTAGAATGCGTGTCGATATTAATCATTGGTGATCTAGTATTGAAGATATTCCGATGTTCCTTGCGGACCGACATTCTCCATACACATTTTCTTTGGCGGCCATTTTGTTTTTGGTGAATTTATCAAAAAATAAAATAAAATGTGCACTATACAATGCCAGGTAATAAGAAGTTAGTCTGAAAAAAATCATACAAATCGGTTCAATATTCTTGGAGAAATCTGAAAATTACGATATGTGTTTTTTCAGAGTTTTTTAGATCTTTATTTGTCCAGTGTGGTACCTGAAACATAAATGCTCATTTTTCAAAGACGACTGCACCAAATTGCTCCATTTTTTCACAATATACTCGCATTAATGGATCATTCCGAGGAGTGAATATCCGAATACGATAAAAATTCTGTAGCCTTCTGGGGTTATGGCTACGAGTCGGTCCCCCAAGAAATTTTGGAACATCTGCTGATCCAGATGATCAATTATCAATATCGACACAGATTCTAAAACGAGAAGAGGTTTTTGAGAGCTTATGAAAATATGGTGCAAGAATATCGAGAAACAAAAAAGTTATCGCGATTTGAATACTTTTAAGAGGTAAAAATTAAGCTGCTAGTAGAGGGGTTAATAACTATGGAAGTGTTTATAAGAACGCTAAGCTGCTGAAGAACAAGCTCTACCGAGTTGGGATGTAAAGTGAAGAAGAAGATACCTTGGATTTTACAAAGTGTATAAAATGAGATTGTAAAATAACTTGTTTTATGGAGACTTTTCGCAACCTCAGGATTTCTTTCATAGATTTTTCAGAAAACATTCTCCAGTTCATGCACCTGGGATCTCTCTAACAGTTTATAGAGTGATTCCTCCAGCAGTTTTCATAAAGAGTCGTCCAGATTTTTTCCAGCGAAGTCCCAAGGGAAGCCCAAAAGTATTGTTAGAGTATTCTTTAATTTCGTCCAGCCCAACGCTGATATCTTCAATTATTTCTAAAGAGTTAGCTCTTTTAATTAATATCACTAAAAATTTCTTTCATAGATTTTTCAGATAGTTCTTCCAATGATTTTTCCGAAAGATCTTCTAAGTAATCCTTCAGTGTATTTTTCGGGTAAACCTTCAATGGTTCAGTTTTTTTTAAATGCGTCAAAAGACTTTTGAAATAATATAAAATATATAAAAAACATAAAATAATACTCAGAAGTTACGCAGATTATCCATTATTCTATAGAATAATAGAGCAATTCTCGCTGAAGCCAGGCCGCCATCGGCACCCATCGTTAGAATTCCAATTTTTTATCACTTATCGCATGTTATTGATAAAACTTAAGTTCACCCTTAGTGCTGTTGAGTGCTAACAAGGTGAAAACTCATTCTACTACTGAAAACCAAGATGGCGTCAAAATCCAATATGGCCGCCAGATTTTTTTCACTCAATTCAATACTCCTATTCTTCATCTGACTCAAATAATACACTAATGATTGAAAACTTGTTTCTTTATTGTACAGCTTTCTGATGGTGATCTCAGAATTCAAAACTAGCGGTGCGCTAATGGTGAAAAAACGATATTTCTAACAAAATTCAAGATAGCCGCCATTTTTTTTTTTTTAACTTCGAATGAAAGCTATATCCTTTCTCTATACGATGCCACTAAGTTTGCTATGTGTTCCAAGGGAAAATGGACTTTTTCGAAAAATTTTTAGCTAGCTGGCGTACGAGGGGCCCACCAATTTGAGAAAAACGAAAGGACCACCCATAAGTTGCACTGAAAACTAGCGATCAGTGACATAAAATTGTAACTCTAACGATGGGTACCGATGGCTGCCTGGTTTCAGCGAGAATTGCTCCTAGCAATATCCGTAAAAAACACAAATTCCGAGAAATACTTAAGGAACTCTTGTCAGAATTTTCACACCGATAGCTTAGCAATTACTGCAGGTATTCTTCTAGAAGATCTTCCAGGAATTCTTACAGAAATACTTACATGCGGGGGTTTCCTATGAAGTTCTTCTGAAATTTGTGAAGGAATCTCTGATGAAGACCCTCTAAGAATCTCTGAAATAATTCTATGAAAGTCTTTAGAGACAGAAATTTTAGGAGTCCAGAACAAAAATCTTGGAGGCAATGCTGGAAAAAATCTATGGAAGAATGAATGGACAAATTTCAAAGAGACTGAGGACACTTGGAAATTTTTAGAATTTTCTTTGGGGAAATCTCTGGAGTATTTCTTGGAGAAATATCTACGAACATGCGTGAAAGAATCACTGGATGAATTCCCGTAGTAGTGGTTGAAGTAATACCTAAAGGAACCTTTGGAAAACTGCCTAAATTAATGGTTGGTGAAATTTCTAGAGAAACTCATGGCATAATATCTTTCTCATTCTTCGAAGGGCCCCCATAGAATTGGTCTGATGCTCTGAGGAATCCCTGAAAAACTTATGAACATGAATTGCTGGCTCTGTATGGGTCTCATTTTGTATTCATGATTCCAGTATACACTATTTGGTTGCTGTCAGGAATGTACCAGCAAAATGAGACCAAATAAGAACAAACGAGTTTCAGTTAGTTGTTATAAGCTCTGATTTGCACAAGGAAACGAAAACAAGGAAATCAATCAAATATGATTTTTACCGCAGGCATTTGCTAAGTGAAGAAATTCCTTGAGGAATTCCATCAGGATTCTTTCTGGGGATATCATAAGGAGTTCCTCTAAAGATTTTAACATGAGTTCCATCAGAAAATTCGGAAGGGATTTCAGCGATTGCACCTGGTACTTCTAAGGGATTCCATCAGGAGTACTTCTAGCAATTCCAACAGAAGTTTCTCCAGGAATTCCTTCAGCAGTTCCGTCAGAGGTTCCACCTGGAATCCTTCTAGGGATTCTGTCAGGAGTTTCTCTAAGAATTTCATCAGGAGTTCTTATTGACGAACCTATCAAGAGTGCCCTTAGGGCTTTCGTCAGAGTTCTTCTGTGGATTTCGTCAGGAGTTCATAAAGGGATTCCATGAAGTGTTCCTTCTGAGATTTCACCTGGAATTCCTCATGAGATTCTATCAGGAGTTCCTCTAGAGAAGATATCAGGAGTGCCTCGAGGAATTCCATCAATATTTCCTCTAGGAATATCATAAGGAGTTCCTCTAGGGATTTTATCAGGAGTTCCATGGGGAAACTTATCAGGAATTCCTCCAGGGATTCCATTAGGAGTTCTTCCAGTGATTCTATCAAGAGTTCCTTCAGAGACACCAGACATTCCTTCAAAGATTCTATCAGGAGCTCCACCAGAGATTGATTATATCAAGAGTTCCTCGAAGAAAACCATCAGGATTTCTTCTAGGGATATCATAAAGAGTTCCACTAGAGATTCAGGAGTGCCATCAGAAATCTTCTCAGGAATTCCTCTACTGATTTCATCGGGTTCCTATAGGGATTCCATCAGGAGTTCCTCTAAAGATTCCATCAAAAGTTCCTTCAGAGATTCCACCTGGAATTCCTCCAACGATTTCATCAGGTATTACTTCAGGGATCTTATCATTAATTTCATCAGAAATTTCAGCAGGAGTTTCTATAGAGATTCCATCAGGAGTTCCTCTAAAGATTATATCAGAATTTTCACCAGAGATTCCACCTAAAACTCCTCCAGGGATTAAAACAGACGTTTTTCGAGAGATCAGAAGTTCTTACATGGATTCCATTGAAAAAAATACTAAGATTTTATTATAAAATCCTCCCGGGATTCAATCATAAACACCTTCTGAGATTCTATCAGAAGTTCTGTCAGGGATTCTATCAAGTCAAGAAGTCTTCTAAAGGTTCCTCCAGGAATCCCTCTAGGGTTATTATGGGTTCCATCATTTTTTTTTTCAGGGGTTTCTGTGCGGAATTCTTCTTGAAATTCATCCAGGATCTCTTCAAGGGAGTCCTCCCGGAATTTCTTTAGGGTTTCCTCCAGGTATTCCTGAAATGATTTCTCCGGAATTAATCAAGGGATATCTCCTGAAATTCCCCAAGAAATAAATCCTTAAGGAATTCTTCCCCGAATATCTCCAAGGATTCTAGAGGGTTATCAGGAATTCCTCCAAGGATTTTATCAGAAACCTCTCATAAGGATTTCATCACCGGAATCACTCAAGAGATTCCTTCCGGAATGTCTCGAAGAATTCATCGGAATTCCTTAAGGAATCAATCCTGGAAGTCTCAAGGGACTCCCCTGAAATTTTTTAAAATAAATTTTTCGCAGAATAACTCTAGGGATTTTCGGGGGGTTTTCAGGAATTCCTCCAGCGATTTGACCAGAAATTTCGTATAAGGATTTCACCACTAATTTGGAGATCCACCAGTATATCATCCAGGTACTCAATCAAGAGTTCTTCCTGAGAATTCCTTCAGAGATTCCTATGAGAACTCCATCAGAGGTTCTCCGTGGCTTCCGCCAAGATGTACTCCAATGATCCCGGAACGAATTTCCTATGGGATTTGACCACAATTTACAATAAAGATTCCACCAGTAATTTCTCAGAGACTTCACCAGAGTTATCTAATTATTTCACCAGTAAATTTTAGAGAGAGAAGTTTTATAAAGAATTTCACAGGGAATTCTTCTAGGGTAAACACAAGGAATATCACCCGAGTTCTCAGAAATTCTTCCAGGGAATTAACTGATATTTACTCAGAGGAATAAACAAAACATTTCTCTGAATGCGTTCAGGTTGAATCCCTGAAGAACATCTGGATGATTTTTTTGGAAAATTTCTAAAAAAAATCATGGAGAAATGTCTTGAGAAAACCTTGGAGGAATTACCAAAGAAATGACTGGAGAAATTCCCAGAGAAAATTCCTAAACATATTTTTCTGGTAGAGTTTTTAAAGCAATCTCTGAAGGAGTTCCTAAAGGATTCTCTAAGGTAATTCCTGGTGGATTCCTTGGAAAAAAATCTTCAAGAAATAATGGAAGGAAATGATGGATAGATTCCTTTAGGAATCTTCGGAGAAATATATGGTAGATTATTGATGTAATTCCTGCAGAAATCCCAGAGCGAATACCTCCAAGGGTCCCTTCTAAAGGACTTCCTGGTGATTTCCCGTGTAGAAAGTTTTGATGAATTATTTTGCAGTATTTCTCGTGGAATCCCTGAAGGCTTCCTGATGGAATCTTTTAAGGAATTCGTGGTGAAATTTCTGAAGGAACTCCTTGATGAACCCTTGGATAAATTCTGGGTAGAATCATTGTAAGAGTTTCTGGAGTAGATTTCAGCAGGTATTTCTGTAAGAATTTTTGAAGGAATTTCGCGAGAGAATGCATGACGGATTTTCTGAAAGAATCTTTGGAGGAATTACTAGGTAATTCACAAGAAAAATCATTGAAAGATTTTTGATAGGAGCAATTCCTGGTTGAAATTCTTGGTAGAATTTTTGATGGAATTCCTGTATTAATTTCTTTGAAGGCATTTATTGAGCAATCTTTTTAAGAATTTCTAGAGGAATTTCTGGTGGAACCGCAGGAAAAAAAATCCTGATAGAATCTGATAAGAAATTTCTGAAGTTCGCTGGAAGAATTTTAAATAAATCTTCGGAGGATTTTTTGGTGGAATTTTCGAATTGAATGAAGCATTGAAGAAATCCTTTGGGAAGATTTTGTATAAATCCCTGGAGGAATGTGTAGAAAAAATACTAGAAAGAATCGCTGAAAGAATTCTCGGTGAAATTTCTGAAGTAACTCCTGGTGGAATTTAAGGAGAAATCCTAGTAGGAAGCCCTAAAAAATCCTGGTGAAATTTCTGGTGATGGATTTCTTGAGGAATCCCTTGAGAAGTATCTGTAAGAATTCGTGATGTGATACCTGGGTAACGAGTGAGGGAGTCCTTGGATTTTACTTCTAGAGGAATTCTTGAAGGAATCTTTGAAGAAACTGTTAAGGCAATCTTTATAGGAATTCTTGGAGGCAGCCGTGGCGTACGCCCTGAAAAATTACTGAAGAAATCACTTAATGATTTATTTTTTTGAGAAAATGCTCAATAATTTGTAGATGCACCGTTGAAGGAATTATTGAAGAATGCCACCTGAAAGTATGCCTGCCTGAAGGATTTTCCCCGGAGGATTTTTTGGTTGAATCTGTGGATAAATGTTTAGAAGAATTATTGATAAGATTTTGGTAGATTCCCAGGAAGAATTTTTGATGGAATTCTAGTATAACCGATGGTTTCCTGGGGAAAACTTCAAAGTAGAATAACTAGAGAAAACCACTATAAAATTATGGATGGAATGTTTGAAAAAAATCCCATAGCGATTCCCATATCGATGAGTGCTCAGAATATTCTTCAACAGAAACCCCTTATAATTTTAGAGTTTTGACGGAGTACTTCTCTGCCCATAAACGCATAATTGTCTCATGTGAATAGGAAATCCAGCAAACATGGGACTGACATGCGTTTATGGGCAGTTCTTGCGAATTATAACTGGAATTCCCCATCAATATCCACCTCTTTGAGTACTTAAATTTTGAAAATTCAGCTCTGCCATACTACAATTATTAGCAAAAACAAAAGAAATATTATCCCATACAGACACAGAATTAGAAAAAATAACAATCACATATTCACTAGTCTTGTCGAGATCATTCAAAACATGCGAAGTAATATCGTGTTGCTACAACGAAATTTGACGGTCGGTCAAACGGTTGTATCAACATAATTCGGTTTGAATAACTTGGGGATGGAGTCAGTTTTGGTCAAACCGTCTGAGTGTCTGTGGACTGCATTACATATTCCAACAAAGCTTTCAAACTATGCATGCTGGTCGGCTCCCTTCACACTTAAACGTATTGTTTGCACTGAGGGATTCTATTCCAAACAAATCCAAATCCAAAAATCCAATCAACCAAGAAGACCAAGCACAAAGCGGACGTAAGTTTCGTACGTGGGTTGCTGCTCCGCTTTTCTTATAAGACCCGTCGTCGTTTGTCGTATTTTTGGGCATTCTCTTTTGTGCCATCGTTCGTGCCGCTTCACGAGGGCTGCTGCTTTGCTGCGCTTGCGGTTCGGTTTCTCTTCTTCAAACATGTGCAGCGCACGACGCACGCGAATTGGGCCGAGTGGATTGACCTAGGCGCAGAGTGCAAAAGAAAATCACGTAAAATTAGGGTGCGAGCGGTTTCTTTCTCTCTTTCTCTCTTTCACCGCACCGGGCGAAGGTCGATACCAAAGCGGAATGGGCTGAAATTTTTTGGTGTTATGGTAGAACCTGTTCCGTTTATTTGTTTTGATTTTGTGAATGAGTCCGGTTGATAAGGGATGTGTAACTGTTGATCGACCGGTTTTCGGCTCGCTCCAGAATGGGCATCCGAAGTTGGAATTAATGACGAAGGAATTATGTAAAAATGTCGATTTTGAAATTTATTGGCTATAAAATTAAAAGCTATAACGAATGGCTATCGGAACGACCGCGTGAGGCGTGCGTTCAGATGTGAATGGGGTTAAACGATGCACAATCTAATTGGGCGCCTATCATCATTTTAATTAGCAGTCAATTTTCTCAAGTGGCCTTTCGTACGGTTCCCTCGTCTGTTATTGGATTCGAATTACAGTTTTTTTATACCTCGTTATCCGAGTTGTAGTCATTACCCGGCTTCGTGTCAGCTCTATTGTTTTCCGAGTTGAACTTTTACAAAACATGCCTCCTAACCCCTGTCTTTTCAAGCGGCACCTCTGGTCGGACTAGTAAATTGCTCGCCTGTCTACAAAAAAGGGTCCATTTTTAATGATTTTCCTCCTGCTTCGTCGACTTTGCCACCTTGATAGGTGGAGCACACAGAGCGAAAGAAAGAGAGAGAGGCAATCTTGAAATGAAAAAGAGAGCAGTGAAAATGAAAAGCGATAATCAACCATTAGCGTGTAACCTTCGCGGTACGCGTTCGGAGATTGATTTGAATCACAGAGCAGAGCAGGGCAATCACAGTGAATAAACAGCTCCACTTCCTCTGAACTTTTCCGGTGTGCATCTAACTGTTTTCTGGCGTTTGCTCTCACCCACGTTTTGTGCAAGAAATTTCATCAAATTAGTTCCATCAGTGTAGCAAGCTAGTTTCGAGCAAAGCTGTTCAATTCAAGTAACCTTTTTTTGTAATTAGGAAAGCTTTATAGCTCTTTGCAACTCTTTCCAGTAGTCGTTCAACCGATCATCTTTTCCTATTCTCCAGCTGTCGCATGGACGTGGCCAATACGGATCTCTACTCTTAAGGCTAAGTAGCCCGTCATTCGTTTTGGCAGCCATGTTGCCTTCGCAGCTTGCAATTTAAAAATAAGAACTCAGTCCTCATTATGGATATTCATTAAGGAAACCTGCGCTTATATGCAGAGTGTATGCTGATACTTTTTCAATGGCGCGTACAAATTTCGATGACGACCTTCTTCGCCTTAAGTGATGTATCAAACTAGATTGCAATCGCATTCTAACTTAATGTAAGCTTAGTCCTAGCTTTATAAGCTCTGCGTAATGGCTACTGTAGATCGTGTAAATTTTGAAAACCTCAACCTGGAAAATGTGGGATGCCCTTTAGTCTCTTATTATGGGGTCGTCCATTAATTACGTAAGGGTTTATGGGGGGACTGTTTGAAATTTCTTACGCGCCATACAATTTATTTTTATTTTAATAAAAAAAAATCTTATCATGGGGGGAGGGGGGGTTGAAAAATCCCAAAAATTATCTTACGTAATTAATGGACAGCCCCTATATAAAAAAGCATATTTTAGTATTTTTTTTGAAGACAGATGGGTTCAATGCATATAATGTCTAATGTTTGACTGATCCTAAATCGCAGTTGACCACGTCTGTCGATTAATAATAGGCCAGGAGAAGTGGATGAACTTGTCATTCATTTTTCTGTCAAATCTCATACAAAATCTACTTTTTCTTTGACAGAAATTCACTCTAGGTGAACCACTTCCCCTGGCCTATTGAAAACTGCATGACATCAGTACCGTGTGCATTAAACCATTGGCGCGTCTGCAAAATGTCTCTCATCATAGCCACACATACACGCATAAGCTCCGACCAGACAAAATGTATCTCGCACCAAGTTCGTGTCAATGAATGCCGATGTAGGTTCTATGTGAGAATTGAAACGACGTCACCATCGTCGTCGTCTCAACAAAGTAAATTGAAGAGTCGTAGATAAAGTAGAATTCTTGTGAAGCAGACACAATGTCGTTTGGCTGGTTAGTTGACGACAGCTGGAATTGAATTCAATAGATGGTGAACTTAGTCCGCGGCTACAAAGAAAAGCCATGCTGAAGGTGTCTGGATTCGATTCTCGGTCGGTCCACGATTTTTTCGAAATGGAAATTTCCTTGATTTCACTGGACAAAAAAGTTTCATCGTACTTGCCACATGATATACGGAAACGAAAATGGCAACTTTGGCAAAGAAAGCTCTTAGTTAATAACTGTGGAAGTTCTCATAAGATTACAAAGCTGAGAAGCAGGCTTTGTCCCAGTAAGGATGTAATGCCAAAAAGCAGAAGCAAATGATGGTGAACGTCGGATTTTTGAAAGTTAAATTTTGGACTTTTTAAATTGTACAAGGATTTTATTGCTATGAAATGATTTATTTGCAAAAATAAAGCATCTTATGCTTGGAGAAATGAAATTTTATTACATATAAATTGAACAAATGTATTGACCACCTTAAATGTTGTTTCAATTTATATTTACTCTGCCCACGTTGATTGAAATCATCGCTTTCACGGAATTGGCGCCCAATCTCATGATCTCATTTTTTTTTCTACGCTATGACTGACATAAACCGTCACATCTACATGTTCTGAAGCCAATAAAACCAGAACGATGAATGAAATTTATTTCAACGACGTTCTTCCATTCAGGAAAAAAGCTATTCCGTCTGAACGAGATAGATCAAAGAAACGCAGCCATAAAATAACGTCTTGCTGTGCTGGGCAGCAGAAAAAAAAACTTCTCTTTTCTTTTCTATGCATGCAAGCGCATGCATGCACTCTTAAGTACATACATAAGCAAGTGGATGCATCTGCCTTTGGCAGATTGAACTCGTCTGGCAAAGACCGACCAACATCCTAACCGCCTCTTCCCCCTCATTGCAAATAAATAATAAAAATCTCGAGAAACCCAACAGCCTAATGACGACCAATTCCGATTGGCCCATCACGCAAGGTGAACTGAACACACTTTCGTGAGCTGACAAGGGCGTGGTCAGGATTCCGATTAGGAGGGGCGACAAACGACCTCAAGGGCATTATTCCCCATTTGCTTATATAATTTATGGCGCCTTTCGCATAAGTATAAACTTTCGCATAAATCTTTAAAACACTAAGGGGAATGTGAAACCTCCGTATTTTCAATTAACCGACCGGATAATGGGTCCAAGAAATAATATAGGATGTGTTATTTTTTCAGGAATTCAAGGGAAAATTCGTCCGTGAACTACTTTATGACTTGCTCCTGCCATTTTTCAAGGGGTTCATCAGGCTATCGACATGATGGAGACACCATCTTCTATGGTGACAGAGGGCTCGATTGGCTTGTCAGATGGATCGGGCCCGGGACATCCTGTCTACTGCGAATCGCTGCAGTTGATATAGGGCATGTCCATTGCCTGGGTTTCATAAAATAATAATCTCAAAATCCCATTTGTAACTCCTCCAAGAATTTTCAGGTATTTTCTTTTAAATTCCTTCATGAATAAAAAATGGAAAATCGTAGGAATTATTGCAAGGATTATGCTAGTTTTTGTCATAAACTATTTAAAAATTTATTCAAGAACTAGGGGTCCCGGCAAACTTTGTCTTGCCATCAAGTAGGCTGCTGTAAGACGTCACGTAATATTTCTTGCAGAATGACAAATCAGTCTTCCCCCGATTTTTCGATTATCCCGAAGACTTTCCCGGACATTTTCTTCGCATCCCTTGTCGAGTGCAACAGTGAGAAACTAACGTCAATACGTTTATCCATTTTCAAGCCATTTCGTGACATACAAACACCACTCCATTTTTATTTATATAGATAGATATGTAGCAATATATATTTATATTTGTTCAGAAAACATTCGTGATAATTCTTTTTAGATTCTTCTAAGAATCACTCCACGAATACCTCCATTATTATCTCAGGATATGTCTGATTCAATAAATCCAAAAAAATGTCGAAAAGTTCGTCCAAAGATTTTCCCGAGAACGCCTTCAGAAACTCCATCAAAATGTCAGAAGTTTGTACATAAATTTCCATAAATTTATCTGAAACATTTCAACAGGATTTTTTTCTAAAACACTCCAATATACCCAAAGTATTTTTCTTAAATATTTTGAGAAATTCTTCAGTTTATTTTGGTAAAAAAGCACATTAATTGCTGCTGAAGAAATTTTTAAAATCCTTGAAAATAATAAAGCAATAAAAATCTTGACATCTCTGTAATTTTTTTAATGTTATCTCAGAAGAACATAACGAAAAACTCCTAGATGAAACTTCTGAAAACACGCCGATGGAATCATTGAAAATACACTGGCAAAAAATCTCCTGGAAAAGCTGTTCAAATTCTTCACTGTAATGCCTCGAGAAACTCCTGGAAGAATCCCAAAACATACGCCTCTATAATTTGCTTTCTATTATTATTAATGAGATTATTAGCCTTGGGCTAGTTCATATTGGGACCAACGGTTCCTCTCCGAAGAAAGTCGTCACTATAACCATTTTAGGTCATAAGTGACTATCTCGGGGATTGGATTCGATCCAAGGCCCGTCCCCTAAAATTCACAGATCACAATTGAATTACTGGATAGTATGCGAGTAGGAATTTGTGGAGTAATTTGGAAACATTCGGAAAAAATACTTAAGATATTTATTGAGGAATTGCTTGAAAATGTTTGGAGATGTTCAGTAAAGTTACTAGCCGAATCTTTAAAAACTGAGCAAGTGAGACTTTAGGGACCATGGAAACCAACTTTTACTATAGTTCTCTAACTCAAGATACGGCAGGTCAAGTTAGCAAGTTAGGGAGTGTTTACTGTACTTGCTTTATTGCATATTTCAGTTGTTCGTGGATTTTTTCATGATTTTATAGAAAAACGTATTGATTAAGTTGCTCAGGAAAAAAAGTGGAATTTCTGGGGGAATATGAATAAAAGAGTCAGAAGATGAATCCTACTAGCTTAGCTAACAAAAATTCAGCAAATGCTTGGAAGAATTTCTGGAGGAATGCATTGAGCGGAAACAGTTCCTGGATATCTTCTGAACGCAATGATTTGAAAAATTTGGTGAAATTACTAAAGAATTTCCTGAACTATTTCTTGGAGGAAGCCCTGGAGAAACATCTGATAAGATTCTTCGAGGAATCCTTTAGGCACTTCCTAAAGACAATACTGATGAATTCCCATAGAGACTTTTGGAGGAATCTTTAGTGAGATCCCTAGAACCACTTTTTAAAGTGTTTATAGATGAACATCTGAAGGAATATTTAAGGTTTTTCAAGATGAATGTATGGATTGAAGAAATCTTGACAAATCCTGTGTCTTTCTGAGTGAATAAATTTTGAGATGCTGAAAAGATCTTTGACAGAATAATATAAAATTTCATATTGCCTTATATATCTTGGCAGATTTCATGTTTTAAAGTTTATTTAAAAAAATATAAATGATTTATGGTAAGATTTTTGACAGAATCCTGAATGCTACTTGTACTCCAAGAAATATATATACATTTCAATGCAAAAGATAATCCATACATAATTCAAATAAAGTAAATAATTCTGATAGAAATTTAATTGCTATAACATTACAAAGCTCATTTATAATCTCAATGTGACTGTTATGCGGTTATAATTACCAATGTGACAAAACAACTTGGTATTTTTTTGAATTTTCTATATCAATCTCATAGATTTCATTAAGTTGATCGATTGTATTTATCATTTGATGACTCTCCATGGTATTAACTCCAATTTGTCAAAAATGTCGAATGTGACTGTTATGCAGTTATGGGCAGAGCAAGTAGGGCGGAATTTAAAATCTACTGTTTTTGTATCTCCTTTGAGATTTTGGGAAGCTAAATGACTTCTTCATTGAGGAATCCAGAGCAATTCAATGGAAGGCACTTAAATATTATTTTGCTATCTCCTAGAACAGAACTGAAAAGTACAACTTTTATCATTACCGTAACCCAGGGGCTAATTGATCACTATTTCACAACTTTTTGTCATGTTATTCTTCGGAATTCAAATATTGTCATAATAATGTCGATAAAATCAGTACGTCATTGATCTCTATCAGTTTATGTTATCGATTTTTTATGAGAGAACATTTAACATTTCATGAAACTATATGTCATATCAACAATTGAAAATGACACACTGGGGCGGAATTGATCACCATATAATAAAGCATGTTAAATCTGAAAATTATGTCAAAATTCTTAAAACTCGTGTATAATATCATTTTATTGCGATATAAAACTTTGATATATGCATAATACGCCTAAACGTATGCAATTTCTCTGAAAATAAGCACTTTATTCAAGGAAGAAACGGTTTTATGTGCAAAAAACTATGCTAGTAATGCTGTGCGTTTTCAAAAATGAGTTCAGTAGTTCATACTCATGCTTACGCAACTGAAAGTTTGCATGTAGGCTTAGCATCAGTGAAATGTTTCTCTGAATATTTCTATGCAAAACAGACCGTAACAAAAATGAAATAGTTTTTTTTTTAATTCTTTATTAGTATCATTACAAACATTACATTCATTTCTTAGATCTAGTGTTCTGTGTTAGACAACACCATCATCCTTATTTGGTAACATTTTTTTAATAAAATGAAATAGTTCAAAATCATCATTGGACATCTTTAAACTAGAAAACATATTATGTCTGTGATGCGTTGTTCATGCGTTTGATGAAAAGTGGACTGATATACAAAGCAAATATAAACATAAATGTTTGCTTTATTTTGTACAAAATGGGAGATATGACATAACAGAGTGCTTAGGGAAAGCATAAGCTGAAAGTTGATTGTTGCTGTTCGGTCAAGGATGAAGGATCAATTGGTGAGTTCGTTTCATGCTTTTATTTCAAATCTGTAAAACATATATAACTGCACATTTAATTGTTACAACGGTGGGACGTGTATATGATTTTTCAATAAACTACGAATAATTCGTAACTGTGAGTGTCGGCATAAACTCTTCGTCATAAATTATTTATGTTTTACATTTTTTAAACACCCTTTTTCTTTTACTTCTATTTTTGTAATTAAAAAAAAAACTTTGAATGATTCGACACTATAAGTGTAGACTTACGTATTGTATATTAGTTCACTTTATACAGCAAAATTTTAATGGTTCGCCACTGTAAGTGTCGGCATGAGAGTGTTCTGTGATGGTCCAGTAAGTCGAGTTTTTTTTCATATGAGTAAAATATCATAACACATGCCTTCGTCCTGACAGCTGAAGGAATGTTGCATTTAGCTATTTGTTCAACAAACTTTGAATGGTTCGTCGCTTCAAGCGTCGACATTATTATTTCAACTTGGAAAATTTCCACATCAATTGAATATATTATATTTATAATCATGTTTGTATCTCACAAATAATTGTTTATCATGGTCTAATCACATTTCAAAGTGAATCTTGTGACCCAACAGTCTTCTCTATTAACCAACATCCCTCCCAGTAACCTTTGAGGAGATGCAGAGGTAAACACGGTCACCAAATAGCAAAGGTTACACACTAACATTCCTTTCCCCAACCCCACCTGACTACAAGGACGTGGCCGGCGCCGTTATTGACCATGTATAGAGGCACTGAATTATGCACACTGAAGACGATTATGGCCAATCCCAGCCGAACGTCTAGTTGATTCTTTGAGCATCTTCATTGACCTCGGTCAATCACGAAATAAGCTAAGCTATGCTAAAATGGAAGATGTGAGATGACACATAAATTTGTTTAATATTGCAAAGTTTCTTATGAGCGATATTTATGTTTATGTTTATTTATCTAATTGAAAAATTCAATTAGAACACTAGAAGCGGAGATTTATGTCTTCAAACTTGACCATTTTTTAAAAACAACCCCAAATTATGTATTCAATTTTGATTTATTTTTTTGTCTGTACGAATTGGGAGCCGGCAAAGCCCTTCTGACTACGCCCATGTAAGCTGTTGCTGTTGGTTGCCCAAACAGACAACCGAACCCAACGTCCTGTGTCGGAACCGAGGAGGAAAACGCACGAAAATGGCCAACCGATTTATTCGTCTAATTCTCCAGATTGTCAGTCAGGGCCTAGAGCCCAGCACACCACTCCCCCGGGGTTTATTATTTCTGCACGCGTCAGACCGTGCTCTGTGGAGTGTGCGGTCAGGGTCAATAATGTATAGGTATGTGTGTTTGTGTGCGTGCACCGCATTTCCAATGGTGATTGTGCGCACGATGCCGGTTTTTTTTTTCGGTGTCGGTGTCAGTCGGTAGGCATGTGTGAATCAATAATGAATTTTCTTCATCACTTCTCTTCGGTCTATTGGTTGTCCATAATGGGTCAAAACGATTGATGCGGGAGTTGTTGCTGGGTCTCCGCGGGGGTGGTCCCGCTTTGGGATGAGTACTGGAAGGGGAGAAAATTATGTTAAATATTTATACGGCTCTGGAGCGGAGAGAGCACGCATTGTTCCGCACGCTTGAAAAAACCATGAATTCGCAGACGGAGGATGTCGGATAGAAGAGCGGGTGTGGAAATGAATGTGGATTGTGGATGTAGTCTGGCTGTCAGATTTCGAGCAATTTGAAATGGTTTTGAAATTTATGTGGACGTTTCGGAGAGTTCTAACAGATACGAAGGCTGAATAAATTGATAGATAAATTAATTGATGGATAGATAGACATATCAGACAGATACAGAGATAGACAGATGCATATTAAGGCAATTCATCCTTAGCATTAAAATCCATCCATAGCATAAAAATAGTGTTCTGTGAAATGTTCAGCTTTTTCGGTGGTGATTTAAAGGTAGCCCAAAGATAATGTAGGTTTATATGAAAATTACTATGGAGAAATTTTGGAAAATGTTCCAAACACGTTAGTACTGTAATGAAAGTACAAACTTATCATCCAATAGTGAGAACCCATTACCTAAACCTTAATGAATGATGTTACTGAAGAAACAAATCCTTTTGGAGCTAATTTTGTTTGAGATTTTTGCAGAAGTTTGCAGGGTTATAATCCCATATGGAGCTAAATAATGGCAAACAATTGCATGAATATCTCTTCTGCCATCCGTCGGATTAAATTGCTCTCTGACAACTTTCCATATTATGCTTTGAAGAATAAGTTTTCAACATGGGATGATAAGTTTGTACTTACATTCCAGTACTAACGTGTTTGAGACATTTTTCAAAATTTCTCCGTAGTGATTTCCATAAAAACTTAGATCGTTTTGGGCCACCTTCAAATCACCACCTAGAAAGCTGAAAATTTTACAGAACACTATTTCAATGGTAAAGCTGGTAAGGAAGATATGGAGGATTTGATTTTCAAATTATTTGGTATAAATTTGATTTGAAAACTGAATGAACTTCTTTCCCAAGCCGTTTCGACTTGCTCTGGTGTACTTTACCGAGAGAAACAAAAATTCTGATTCCGTCTGGGTTAATTGGGAAGATTCTAAGTTCAACTAAGGAATCATCAATTCATGTTGAGAAGTATTTTCCCATCAATTTGTAAGTGCACTGTGCAATGTTCAACACTCTCAAAGAAAGTTTGCTAGCTTGATATATTAACTAATGATTATCTTTGTTTCTATTCTCGTTTCAGGTGAGTTTACAAAATTCATCGAATGCAGACCGCAATCCGTCATGAACCCGTAAGACAAATCACTGTGTGATGCACAAATTGTGCATATTGTATCCAATTAGGGCTTCAATGCTAGTAATATACCCCATAGTAGGTGGAATTCATTATCGACGCTTTTCCACAATGATATCTCGGACGGATATACGTTTTGTGCAGTCTAACAACAAGTTCCATGTCTTTACTTCATAGTACGCCTATAAAACCTACAACATTATTCGATTTTTTCAGTGAAATATACATTTGGGAAACTGTTGTTCATATGCCTATTATGAACTCTCCCGTGGTTCATAATAGGAATGTTTACAAAATTGTGAGTTTTCTATTATGGGTCCTCCATTTGATTCCTATGTTATCCCGCCTACTGCCGACTTACCTATTATAGACCAATCTGGATTCACTTATTATGGACCCTTTTGTACTTTTTCATTTACAAAACTGTTTTCTGTATTTATGCACCTCAGACCAAATATTTTACCAGAAGTTTCTGCCTAACAATGCCCAGTGGATTTTCATAATAATAAGGTTGCCTAAAGTATTAATTTAATGTTTTTATGTGGGGGTCCATAATACGCAAAGAGTTCATAAACGGCATCGACTCCCTAGATCTCTAAAAATGTTCAATAAAAATCACAGGTTTCTCTAGAGTAGCATCAATGAACATGTATTGATGATTATTACCACACGGGTTTAGAAATGTTCTCAAACTTTTATATCAGAGAGTAGAACCGTTTTTTAAACTGCTTTATAAAGCATAATAAGAATTCATGATCCATTTATTTGCAATAAAAATTCACGGAAGATCCCTTAATCAAATTCCCAGATTCTTGTAGACATTCATTCTTAAAGTGTACCGGCTACTCTTACAGATGTTTTACAGGCATTATTGAGGAAACTACTGCATTATTCCTCTGTGCACATGAGATCGATGGATGAGTGGGATTTCTGTTCAAAATTAGTAACCTTCTGAGTTTTTGAGACATCATGTTGCTCAGTAGCTTAGTTGGTAAACGCTCGTTTAGCATTCTAGAGGCATGAAAAAAATCCCTGGATGTATGAAAGGAATTCCTGCATATATTGCTATTGAAAATAAACTTGAGATTGCATTTACAAATGTTTGGAGAAACTCCTAGCAGAAACTCTAAAACAGTGATTGTCAGCCTAATTTATTATGCGAGCCACCTCAACGATTTTGATAGAAGACGCGGGAATGAAAAGATTTGTTTGAAGGAATGCATTATCATTTGGTGAGCTCGTTTCATGTTTCTATCCTAAATGACTTATATATGCCAACAGACATCTATAGTAACAACGGTATTGATGTTGATTTTATGGATTTATTAAAAAACATGGCTGGTTTGTCACTTCAAGTGTTGGCATAAGTGAATTGATGTTTTTCATAAATCATAATACGTATTGACAGAATTATACTTTTACTTTTGTTTTTGAAATTCCACAAAAACTTCGAATGGTTCAACACTAGAAGTGTCGGCGTTTTCTTCAACGACTGATAGAGGACTATTATTTGGATCAAGATGATGCAAGTTTTCAACGCTCTTGACTAACAGAAGGCTCTCCATATGATCACGAAGATGCAGAGGTATACACGCTCAAAATACACCATGAACTATCATCATGTTTACGCATAAACGTGATCTAGTTCACGGTGTATTTTTGCTTGTTGACGAGTTCACGTCTGCTGTTCACGGATATAGAGTTTCCAATTTTCCCGGGATTTGATTTCCCGGGAATCGGGGAATAAGATTACCATTTCCCGGGAATTCCCGGGATCCCGGGAAATTCTCAAAGACGTGAAAATAAGCAAATTTAATGGAATTTTGCTAGACTTCAAAACAAAAAAGTTTATAATATCAAGCAAGAGTACATGTGAAGCTTGTTCTTGACAGATCGTATGAAGTTTGAATAAAATTTACCAACATTGAATCAATCCTTTCATGCACTAGAATAGAAAAACAACAAGAGTTTTTCATGATGAAAATTGTGACTGTTATATCCATGAAAACTCAATAAGCCTGCTCGATTATTGGAAAGAACCCTCGAAAAATCCTATTTTTTGTAAAACATATAATCTGTTTTGAAGAAACAAATCGTCTAAAACGATATCTATTTTATCAACCAGTACTATTAAATGCTAAAATTATGGAAAAAATTCAAATACTTTTAGCATACTTCCATACGGAATATAGATTATGCAAATATTGCCAACTGATGGTTCAGAAATGGTCAACGGGACAAACATTTTCCGATTTATTTTTTTCATGGGGAAGGAAGATATTTGCAATAATTAATTGTTAAAGTCACGTGATATTCATGACATTTAACTGCACTGCTATCAACAATTATTTGATTACAGAAAAAAATCTCGCATAATTTGTGATCTCGTCCTTAAAGCCAGTATGTAGCTAGGGACGTTCCGATATATCGAATCATTTTGACCAACCGATTCCTTTTTGCTTTTCGTAAACGTTCATTTTAGCGTTTTTGCGTCATGCAACATTTTCCATCAATAGTTCAATGTATAAGGATTATCATAGTGATAAAAAAATGTTGGAAAACATTATTTTACATCTGGTTTTTCATATGAATTTCTTCCGATATTTTTTGTTTCGATATATCGAAAAAAAATATATCGAAAAGATTCCAAAACACAAAGTTATATATTATTGCGTAGGTGTTAATTATTTTAATACTTTTTAACGTTTATGATGATCATTATTCATTACTTTATTAGATTGAAATATAAGTTCTGCCAAACATATCGATTTAAGAAGTCATGGGCAGGAACTGATGAAACTGATTCGATATATCGGAACGTCCCTATATGTAGCTCCTTGTTAGTAAGCAAATGAATGGACCAGGATCTATCACCACTGGGAGATAGAAGAGGATCTTCTCTTCATTGTAGCATTATTGAGTACGTGTAAATTCACTCGTTTGCACGGTAACAACAAGCTACACGCTTGGTTACCAATGGCTTTAAGGGCGAGATCACAAGTTATTAGAGAAATCAACATCGAAATATTACTAATCTAGTGAGTGAAAAGTAAATGGTGCGATGGTTTAAATTGAAAATAGATCGTCAATTCTTTTTTTTAAGATACCCGGTAAATACGAAATCCCGGGAAACAGAAAATCATTTCCCGGGAAACGGGAATCCCGGGAAATCTCATTTCCCGGAAAATGTTCCCGGGATTGGAAACTCTACACGGATACGAGAACGGATTTTTTTCTGTGTACTCGGTCTATCATAATGGATATCACAAACATTTCTTTCTTTGCACAATGACAGCTAAAAGATGACTTTTTTAATCGAGGTTACATAAATCGCATCACTTACCAAGGTGAATCCAGATAGTGTTGCTTTTGAATCGTTCCCACTAACAAAATCCCCTATCCCGTGAAAACCATGAAGATGCAGAGGTATACTCGGTCTATAGTAACAATAGAAGACACAGGGACCTTCTATAATTTGAGGTTTATCAAACTGTGTTGATATGCATGAAGTAAGAATTTTCGTGCAGCTAGAGTTTACCTACCCGAGGAGGAAAGAATAACTAAGAGTTGTGTTTGATCCTTTGACCTTGACGCTTGCTCCTGCGGGGGCCGGCAATGAAGGCAGGATCAAACATGTCGCGCGTCGGTCAAGTAAAAGTGAAAAAGTGGCGTGATCCGTTAGTTGTGTTTGATCCTTCGACCTTGACGCTTGCTCCTGCGGGGGCCGGCGATGGAGGCAGGATCAAACATGTCGCGCGTCGGTCAAGTAAAAGTGAAAAAAAAACCGCGATTGCTTAGTTGTGTTTGATCTTCCGACCTTGACGCTTGCTCCTGCGGGGGCCGGCGATGAGGGCAGGATCAAACATGTCGCGCGTCGATCGAGTAAAGTGAAAAAGTGCCGCTTTCGATTAGTTCTTTATGATCTTCCAACATTGACGCTTGCTCCTGGGCAGTGCTTCAAGAAAGCCCGAGTAGTCGTCAGTTGTTTTCCATCACGGGTCGCGCGCCTATTTTCTCTGAGTGCTTTTATATAGCCGAGCAAACGACTGAAGCTGAAAGAGGATTGTTGCTGCTCAATGATGACGGATCAATTGGTGAGCTCGTTTCATGCTACTGTTCCTATTCTATAAAATATGTATGACTGTACCGTTAATCGTTACAACGGTGAGATGTAAATATGATGTTTCAAAAAAATATGAATGGTTCGTCACTGTGAGTGTCGACATAAACTCTGATTCATAAATTATTTATGCCTAATTTTTTTTATTCAATCCACCTTCTTCTTTTTACCTTTATTTTTGTAATCAAAAATTAAACTTTGAATGGTTCGACACTTCAAGTGTAGACTTCCGAAAGGTTCACTTTATTCAACAAACTTTGAAAGGTTCGTCACCTCAAGTGTCGGCATAATTTTTCTATACATAGATATTGTTCATATCAAATGAAAATATTATATTTACATATAAGCATGTTTATATCTTACAAATAATTATTTATTATGGTCTAATCGCTTATCAAAGTGAATCCTGTGACCCAACGATCCTTCCCATTAACAAACATCCCTCCCAGTAACCTTTGTGGAGATGCAGAGGCAAACACGGTCTCCAAATAGCAAAGGTTACACACTAACATTCCTTCCTCCAATCCCACCTGACTGCAAGGACGTGGCCGGCGTTGTTATTGACCCTGTATAAATAGAGGCACTGAATTATGCACACTGAAGAAGATTATGGCCAATCCCAGCCGAACTTCTAGTTGATTCTTTGTGCATTTTCACTGACTTCGGTCAATCACGGAATAGCAACCATTGATATGTGTAGTCAGTTTAAGCTAAGCTAAGCTAAGCCGAGGAGGAAAGAATAACTAATGCATACCATATTTTGGTATCATACCATAATTAGGTATTGTTCAGTTGTCAATACCTCATTTTGGTATTATAATGGTATTTAAAAAAATGTTTAAAACAATTAAAAATACTTCGTTTTGGTTTTCGATAGGTATTGAGGACTGTTGTAGGTATTGAAAATGCTCACTATTATATGAAAATCTATCACGTATTATTTAGGTATTACAATACCTGATCTAATTATGAGCTTGGTATTTGTAGAATATGCAGAAGGTATTATCTGAGGTATTTTACCTCTTATGCAGGGCTTATTCATACCTCATTCAGGTTGTAAGTATTGGAAATTATCTGGTATGGAATACCTCAACTTGGTATTCAGTAGTTATTTTCTTCTGCTCGGGTAGGCTTACTCTTACGATTCGAAAGAACTTAAAGATCAGGGTGTCAGACAGGCTTCGAGATATTCCTGAGCTAATAAACAAAATGTCCTATAAGGGATGGTACACAAATTATGTCACGCTAAATTTCAACTTTTTCGACCCCCCCCCCCGTTTGTCACACTTTTTGTATGAGTCTACTGAAAATTTTGTAAGGCTTGTCACGCTTCTTTTGACCGCCTCCCCCCCCCCCTTGGAGCGTGACATAATTTGTGCATGACCCCTAATTCTTTAAATTCAATTTAATGATTAAATTTTTAAAAACATTGGGAACTCACAAAACATTTTTCGAGGGCCGTGTTGGGCCATGTTTGGTGATCATTGCTCTTAAAGAATACTGATAGGATTAGTTTTAGAACTTTTAGCTTCCTGCAGGAAAGTATCTGGGTATTCCCTGCCGAAGCTTCTTGGAGTAATCATGTGTCTTTGGAGTAATCATTGTGTGAAATGTGCGATAAATCCTTTGGTTAGTATATCTTAAAAATAAACGAATTTAAAAGGATTGTCAATTATCTGAAAAATTCATGGAGGTATCCCAGAAATAAATCTTAAAGAAACGTTCAGAGCTAATTCGTGAAGCAATACTTGAAATTTCTCTGGAGGATTTTTTTCTGGTAAACCTGGGGAAACAATGGTAAGAGGTTTTCTTAGTGTATTTTCTGTTTGAATATTTGAACAATTCCAGGAAAAGATCAATATCTCTTCTTACATTTATATCATAGAGTAAAATTTACAGAAAATTGTTAGTCTCCTTAGCATAATTCCATAAATATAGATCACGAAATTCATACTTATATCGTTTGTGGTTAGTTCGTCCCAGTTATTCAGAACCTATGCAAAGCTGCATCTTCCCGGATGATGAAAGCGACAGAAATTGGACTACCAAAGGGGAAACCACCAGGTGACCCGTCAATGTATAGACCTATCTGTCTGTTAGATATGATGGGCAAGTTATTGGAGAGGTTGATCCTCAACAGGCTAGTACCGAATACGGATGGTCCGAATGGCTTGTCCAACAACCAGTTTGGATTCAGGAAAGGAAAATCTTCTCTAAACGCTATCCCGTCGGTCGTTCAGGCAGCTGAGGTGGCAATCGAGCATAGAAGGAGTGGCATCCGTTACTAGGCGGTTGTCACTCTGGATGTGAAGAATGCGTTCAACAGCAGACGTTGGTAAGCGATAGCCCACGCACTTTACCACCTAAAGCAGGCCTGCCCAACCTTTTTGAACTGCGGGCCAAATCGCAGAAATAATTTTGTGTCGCGGGCCACATTTTTAAACGCACAAATATTTCCATGAATGTTGACAAAAATCAGTAAATAAAGTTAATAAAATCATACAAAAATCAGTAAATAGAGTAAATTTCATTTGAAAAAATCGAAAAAAAAGATAATTGTTCCTAAGTATTCTTGTGGACATTGTGAGAGACCCTTTCAAAATTATATAATAATCTAGTCCAGAATATTTAGAAGAATCTACCCCAGAAAGGTTGGATCCTGTGGCGAGAATAATGCCAAGGTTTAGAAAAATCGTACTCCGAATCCTGAATCCAACCTATTTTTTTTAACATGAGTCGGAGTGTGCTAAAATCCTGATCAAGCTTTCACGAAAATTTTACTCCATCAGAATCATACTCAATAATTATTTTGAAATGTCACCTAGAAATCTTCGAAAATGCTAAGAAGTCAATGTTATCCGTGAAAATCGTGTCCAAAATTGTTAAAAAATCATATTCAAGATTTTGTAAAAAGCCTGCCTTCCTTATAATCCTGTCAAGGATTCTGCGTGAAACACTCAAAATTGAGATTCCGAATTTGAATCATTCATAAATATCTAAGAAGGGTAAAAAAAAAACAAATTAAATAATAATCATGGTGAAATATTAGGTTGAAACTAAATTGAAAATTAAATAGGCTTAGTACGTTCTAAATTCGGGTAGATAAAATATTTAACGGGCCAAATATGAGAAGAATCTTCGAACTCTCTGCGGGCCGCACAAAATGAGGTCGCGGGCCGGATGCGGCCCGCGGGCCGTACGTTGGGCAGCCCTGACCTAAAGGTATCGGTGCAGTTGTTGTGTAAGCTTCTAAAAAGCTTTTCCAATGGTAGAATTCTGCTACCATGATACAACTGAAGGACAGAAAAGCGTTCGAGTATCGCGGGACACGAAGTCCAATTCTTGTCCTATTATTACGGAATCCGATGTACGATGACGATGTCGAGGATTGGCTAAGGTCTAGAAAACTGGGATCAGCCCACTTTAAAGCTGAGATAGTCAACAATCGCAAATCTGAGCAAGAAGCTTATTTCCGTAGGTGATAATCGAATCCAAGCGATGCCTTTAATATCTCGGGTTAATAATAGTAAAAAATATGTCCAAAATGCATCTATTATATGAGGTAGCCTTTGAACTTTGACGCGTCCTTTCTAGTGTACTGGAAAATCTGGCATTGCATCAACCATCGGCTAGTTGTACCATAAAACACATGAAGCAGCACAGATGTTCAATATCAGGTCCGATAAGAACCCATTTTGTGTATCATTTTGCTTTCCAAATGTTTTACAAATACATATATTCACTTTTCTACCAACGTTTGAATGCCAGCTACGTTTTTGACGGAATGCATAAGTGCATTTGCACTGAACAAAGAAGCTTTTTTGCGTATCGCGCTAATATTCAACGCTGTATTGAGTCCCAAGTGCTTGAAACGACAATAAGAAGCCTTGTTGAATCCACCAAGAAGTATATCTGCATTACATAGACGAGATGATGAAACGATTGCCTGACCGGACTACAGAATCGCCTCTCGTCGTCGCCGTCGTCGTCGTCTTCAAAGCAGTAGCACATTCGCTATATGACATCGCGATCCGTCGTCATATCTGTACGGCGTACGATGTATGTCCAGTCCATAGTAGGATGAAAAACGATGAGTAATAATAATTGGTCGGTTGACTGGGAAGCCGGTATAGTAGTGGTGGTGGTGGGCTGAGCTTGCTGGATTGTGTATGACGAGACGGACGAGTGCAACATTAACCAGACTCAACAATTTGCCTCCCGTTGCGCGCCGCCGCCGCCGCCACTATTTACACTACCCGCCATAAGTATGGAATCGCATCATCTAGTATTGCAACACCTCAATTGAATATTGCAGCACCCCCCAAAAAGTTTAGCATCACCCGTAAGCTATTACACTAATGACGCAATATCTTGGAAACCTTACTTTCTAGAAAGCTGCGGTCTTCAGCAAAGTTGTTCAGAAGCCTTACGGCGTTCATCAGCTGACATTTTTAATGCGCCATTTTGCCGCTACGTGGCGCTAGTGTGCATGTAATTTGGTCATATTTCAGACGGCTCTAGCTCATGAACCTGACCACTTAGAATGTTCGTGTCTTCAGCAAAGTTGGTCAGAAGCTTAAAAGCAATCGGAGACAGCACTGATTGGTTAACAATTTTGCCGCTACGTGGCGCTAGTATGCATGTAAATTGGTCATATTTTAGACGGCTCTGGCTCATGAACCTGACCACTTAGAATGTTCGTGTCGTCAGCAAAGTTGGTCAGAAGCTTAATAGCAATCTGAGACAGCACTGATTGGTTAGCAATTTTGCCGCTACGTGGCGCTAGTGTGCATGTCATTTGATCATATTCTAGCAGGCTCTAGCTCATGAACCTGACAACTTAGAATGTTCGTGTTTTCAGCAAAGTTGGTCAGAAGCTTAAAAGCAATCTGAGGCAGCACTGATTGATTAGCAATTTTGCCGCTACGTGGCGCTAGTGTGCATGTAAATTGGTCATATTTTAGACGGCTCTAGCTCATGAACCTGACCACTTATAATGTTCGTGTCTTCAGCAAAGTTGGTCAGAAGCTTAAAAGCAATGTGAAACAGCACTGATTAGTTAGCAATTTCGCCGCTACATGGCGCTAGTGTGCATGTAAATTGGTCATATTTTAGACGGCTCTGGCTCATGAACCTGACCACTTAGAATGTTCGTGTCTTCAGCAAAGTTGTTCAGAAGCTTAAAAGCAATGTGAAACAGCACTGATTGGTTAGCAATTTTGCCGCTACATGGCGCTAGTGTGCATGTAAATTGGTCATATTTTAGACGGCTCTAGCTCATGAACCTGACCACTTGGAATGTTCGTGTCTTCAGCAAAGTTGGTCAGAAGCTTAAAAGCAATCGGAGACAGCACTGATTGGTTAACAATTTTGCCGCTACGTGGCGCTAGTGTGCATGTATATTGGTCATGTTTTAGACGGCTCTAGCTCATGAACCTGACCACTTAGAATGTTCGTGTCTTCAGTAAAGTTGTTCAGAAGCTTAAAAGCAATGTGAAACAGCACTGATTAGTTAGCAATTTCGCCGCTACGTGGCGCTAGTGTGCATGTAAATTGGTCATATTTTAGACGGCTCTGGCTCATGAACCTGACCACTTAGAATGTTCATGTCTTCAGCAAAGTTGGTCAGAAGCTTTAAAGCAATCTGAGACAGCACTGATTGGTTAGCAATTTTGCCGCTACGTGGCGCTAGTGTGCATGTCATTTGATCATATTCTAGCAGGCTCTAGCTCATGAACCTGACCACTTAGAATGTTCGTGTCTTTAGCAAAGTTGTTCAGAAGCTTAAAAAAAATCTGAGGCAGCACTGATTGGTTAGCAATTTTGCCGCTACGTGGCGCTAGTGTATATGTCATTTGATCATATTCTAGCAGGATCTAGCTCATGAACCTGACCACTTAGAATGTTCGTGTCTTAAGCAAAGTTGTTCAGAAGCTTAAAAGCAATGTGAGGCAGTCACCACAATAGATCAAATTAATGGTCGCAGTGGTATCATGTCCCCACAAAGGAAAAAAAATGTGAGGCAGCACTGATTGATTAGCAATTTTGCCGCTATGTGGTGCTAGCGAACAGCTGAGAGAGGAGACAGCTCACTGACAGTTGGCATGTTTTCTTGCCTTCTTAGACTTCTTTCTTTAGTTCTTGGGTTGTGCACAACGGTCTAATGATCTTATTTTGGTCAAAATCATTCACTCATTGTTGTTCACTGTGAAAAAGGTATTAATAAAAAAAAAACAATAGCAGTATGCCAACACAGGACTATATTTAAGTATTCAACTTTTTAAAATGTGCAGTCATCGAAAAACACCTAGAAAGTTAAATTACCTTTACCTAAATTCTGACGGTATTTTACGCTTTGCTCTTCAAATGTGTGGTTTTCCAGTGTCAGTTTATGACAGGTTCCCTTGTCTTTTGGGAACTCGCAATTAAGGCCATCTGTCTCCTCTCTCTCAGATGTGCAGGTAGATTTGGTTATATTTTCGCGGGCTCTAGCACATGATCTTGACCACCTAGAATGTTCATATCTTCAGCAAATATTTAGAAGAAGACATTTTCTAAGAACCTGTTTACTTAGACAAAATTCAAAACATTGTGGAATATAATACAGTGAGGACCCGATTTTGTCAGCCCCTCGATGAATTTTAGGCTGACAAAATGGGGAACCTGACAAAATCGGGTCATTTTATCATGTTCCTGTTTTTCAAATTTCGACGTGTTAATGATTGCTTGTGAAACGCGTCAAGAACTTGCATGGACTTATAAGAGTTTATTAAAAATTACGTAACGCAAAATTTATCAGTTTTAGACCCCCTTTCACCTCCACGTAACAACTTTTGTATAGAAAATTTAAAATTTTTCTTTGAACCGTAACATTATGTAAGACCCCCTCCCTCCCCTGTTGCGTTACGTAATATTTGAACGGTCCCTAAGGGGTCGACGGCCATTGACGTAGCCAGGTTTTTTTTTATCAGGGCGGGGGGTGTTCTTGAGAAGATCGATTCTTAACATTTCATTCACGATTTTCACGACAAAACGATCATTATACATTACACTCTTTTTGCATGAAACATAAAACTATACAAGATACCCATCTAATTTTTTTCATAGTAAGCTAAGTAAAGTCCTAAACGCGTCTTATTTCAATGTTGAGTGACGGGGCTATTTAAAGTCTTGCAGATTTACCTATTGGAAAAATTCCAAAGATTCGATTCGTTGTGGTCCCTTTGATCGCCAATTTTGCTTTGTCAAAACAAATGGAATCAACCTGAGTTCCTAGTTATACATGATCGATGAATTATCTAAAAATTTCTCACAGAACACAGAAATTCCTAAAGAGGTTCATATTAAAATTCCTCTTGATTTAGAAACTCCTTCGAAATAGCATAAATAATTGCCTCGAAGCTCTTCTTGGAATTCATTTTAGTATAATTCAAAGAATGTTTCATACAGAGTTTTAACATAATTTTTCCTAAATATTGTTTTAAAACTCAATGTTTGGAAATGGAATGTGTGTAAAAATGTTTCTTACTGTATGAAAACCAAGAAATTTTCTTTAGTTTTTATGAATTTTTTTTGCTGGGTTTTTAGCGCAGAAGTATTCATAAATTACATCACATGAAGTTATGAATAAATCTCATAAATTATTCCTATACCTAAGGGATGATTTAATGCTTCAAAATGATATTGGTGAAATTCCTAGTCAAGTTCCTGAAAATCTCGTGAGCAAATTTTGAAGTTTATCTCGAGGCATACTGAAGATAAAAATGGAGGACGGGGTTGGTGGTCTGATGGCTACCGCTTCTGCTTCATATGCAGAAGGTCATGGGTTCAATCCCAGGCCCGTCCCTTTCCTCGTACTTTGTAGTTGTATATCTCTCACTTGCTTCTATCTTCCATTCTAAATATATCACACTCAAACTATTCGTTCATAGCAAACGCTAGAACCAGAGACGGACAAGAAACCGTTTCCCTAACGCTTCCATTCTTCCACGCGCATGCCTTTCTATACGCCTGATACATAGGCAGTCTGCTAACCACAAAAGCAAACCTCTCTGCCATGCCTTTCCCCCAATCCATACACTCCCGCATGAACTGACGTGGATGCAGTGGAATATACGGTCTACGTGGGAGTCAGTTCAATGCATCATCAATTCCTCCCCCTTCCCCTCATTGGTCTGCATTCTGACGTGGCAGGTGCCATTATTGCCTAAAAATAGAAGATCACCAGCACTTATACACTGAGGATGCCTGTTAGTCCCAAGCAGTCATTCGGTTGGTTCCTTGTGTAAGTGCAGCTGATCTGGCGATACTGGAGTGCATCCACGGGCGGCCAATCAAGCTCAAGCTCAAGGCATACTGAAGATAAAAATGGAATGAATTCAACAAGGACTAAAAGAAGATAATTATTGAAGTAATTACTTGAAAAATAAAAAAATTCTATTAGAATTTTGAGTGAAGTTTGTGGTCGAGTTCAAGTTCAAGCAAAAATCAATTTTAATTTAGACGCAAAACCCTTTCGGTGTACCCAGTATGTTTCTGGAACAATTTATGAAATTATTGTTTGGAAATTTTTGAAAGAAAAGTTTCAACAGGAATCCATAGATTAATTTTTGTAATAGTATTGAGAGAAATTCTCGGAGGAATTCATGAATGAACCTACACACATGTTTTTTTTGTCATAAACTCGGCTGTATGAATCCCGTTTTTTAATTTTAAGAATGATTTAACTAGCGAGTTGCCAAGTTGCTAAGTAAAGAAACACAGTTTTATGATACTTGAGATCGCTGTACATAACTCGTTTAATATTTGTCATATTAAATTGAGTTTTTATGGAAGAATTTTTAGAATCACCTCTAGAAAACACCTTTAAATTTTGTTGAGGAATCTCTGGAGAAATTCGAGGTACAGCCAGGAACGATTTATCGAATAATTTCAGGAATAATTGGAGAAACACGTTGGAGAAATATCTGGAGGATAATGAATGATATCTCGAGTGGAATTCCTGTGGGAAATACGAGGAGTCCGATTACTCTAATAATAATATTCTGCTGAAGACACGAACATTCTAAGTGGTCAGGTTCATGAGCTAGAGCCGTCTAAAATATGACCAATTTACATGCACACTAGCGCCACGTAGGGCAAAATTGCTTACCAATTCAGTGCTGCCTCAGATTGCTTTTAAGCTTCTGAACAACTTTGCTGAAGACACGAACATTCTAAGTGGTCAGGTTCATGAGCTAGAGCCTGCTAGAATATGATCAAATGACATGCACACTAGCGCCACGTAGCGGCAAAATTGCTAACCAATCAGTGCTGCCTCAGATTGCTATTAAGCTTCTGAACAACTTTGCTGAAGACACGAACATTCTAAGTGGTCAGGTTCATGAGCTAGAGCCGTCTAAAATATGACCAATTTACATGCACACTAGCGCCACGTAGCGGCAAAATTGTTAACCAATCAGTGCTGTCTCCGATTGCTTTTAAGCTTCTGACCAACTTTGCTGAAGACACGAACATTCTAAGTGGTGAGGTTCATGAGCTAGAGCCGTCTAAAATATGACCAATTTACATGCATACTAGCGCCACGTAGCTGCAAAATTACTAACCAATCAGTGCTGCCTCAGATTGCTTTTAAGCTTCTGAACAACTTTGCTGAAGACACGAACATTCTAAGTGGCCAGGTTCATGAGCCATAGCCGTCTAAAATATGACCAATTTACATGCACACTAGCGCCACGTAGGGCAAAATTGCTTACCAATTCAGTGCTGCCTCAGATTGCTTTTAAGCTTCTGAACAACTTTGCTGAAGACACGAACATTCTAAGTGGTGAGGTTCATGAGCTAGAGCCGTCTAAAATATGACCAATTTACATGCATACTAGCGCCACGTAGCTGCAAAATTACTAACCAATCAGTGCTGCCTCAGATTGCTTTTAAGCTTCTGAACAACTTTGCTGAAGACACGAACATTCTAAGTGGTCAGGTTCATGAGCTAGAGCCGTCTAAAATATGACCAATTTACATGCACACTAGCGCCACGTAGCGGCAAAATTGCTAACCAATCAGTGCTGCCTCAGATTGCTTTTAAGCTTCTGAACAACTTTGCTGAAGACACGAACATTCTAAGTGGCCAGGTTCATGAGCCATAGCCGTCTAAAATATGACCAATTTACATGCACACTAGCGCCACGTAGCGGCAAAATTGCTAACCAATCAATGCTGCCTCAGATTGCTTTTAAGCTTCTGAACAACTTTGCTGAAGACACGAACATTCTAAGTGGTCAGGTTCATGAGCTAGAGCCGTCTAAAATATGACCAATATACATGCACACTAGCGCCACGTAGCGGCAAAATTGCTAACCAATCAGTGCTGCCTCAGATTGCTTTTAAGCTTCTGAACAACTTTGCTGAAGACACGAACATTCTAAGTGGCCAGGTTCATGAGCCATAGCCGTCTAAAATATGACCAATTTACATGCACACTAGCGCCACGTAGCGGCAAAATTGCTAGCCAATCAGTGCTGCCTCAGATTGCTTTTAAGCTTCTGAACAACTTTGCTGAAGACACGAACATTCTAAGTGGCCAGGTTCATGAGCCGTCTAAAATATGACCAATTTACATGCACACTAGCGCCTCGTAGCGGCAAAATGGCGCATTAAAAATGTCAGCTGATGAACGCCGTAAAGCTTCTGAACAACTTTGCTGAAGACCGCAGCTTTCTAGAAAGTAAGGTTTCCAAGATATTGCGTCATTAGTGTAATAGCTTACGGGTGATGCTAAACTTTTTGGGGTGCTGCAATATTCAATTGAGGTGTTGCAATACTAGATGATGCGATTCCATACTTATGGCGGGTAGTGTATTCCACGAACACAAATATAAGCCGCAGTTAGCTGTATGGGGATGACATTTGCAGAAGCCCCCGAAGTGTGCACTGAACCAACTAATCCGATTATAATTATCTGTAAATTCATATACCTGCATCCAAATATTAATTTAATTAATTTCATTGGTGTCCAATGGGAATAATATGAAGATCCAATGCAATTCAAATAATGATCATATATGAGCAATTTGAATTTCATATAAAGATTATTGGATATCGATCATCTATCCGATCATTACAAAATCAGATACATGATATATGATTTGCCAATGTGAAAAAATCTGAGTGTTTGTTTACCTGTGTCAAGATGGCGGCCGCTGCGAAGAACTTGTTAGTCGATCTTGGATTTCCAAATGAATTGCTGCAAGTTTTCAAAGGTAAGCTAGAAGGAATCAAGTTTATCATAGAATATAATGTTTTTCCTCTAATTTCAGAATGTGGAATCACCCTTTACGAGCTAGTATCGTACTCATTTGAAGAGTTTTGCCAAAAATTGGAACCAACGTCGGTTAGCTGGAAATACGAAGTGCTGTTCGACACTATCCAAAATTGGAGGGAGCGTAACGTAAGTTATTTTACAGTTAAAACTAGGATATGTTTTAATAAGTAATGTTTTAATATTTTAGAGATTATTTGTCGTGAAACCAACGTCGCTGGTTGAAGGAAACGCATGCAAACATGAAGTGATTGAAGATGTACACGAAGAAGTTTCTGATGCCGGAACATTCGTAGGTGGTGATCTCGAACTAACAGATGCTAAACCTATCGCTGGTGGCGAAGCCGAGAACAAGATCGAAGAGACGGACGGAAAACGTGATTCACCCCAGGAATACGGAGAATGCTCATACCGACCCAAATCTAATGCAACCCCTGTCGCTCTCACTACTCCACCGACACCGAGACCTATACCAACTCCAGGCGATCCGAAGGAAATAACTTCACCAAAGAATCCTTTACCCACTACGGATACAACAGGAAACGCATTCTCACCTACCATCTTACTTTCACTCCTCGCTGCCACCGAAGAAGGAAAGGAAATTATCGAGAAAGCAAAGAACGGAGAATTATCGGAAGCAAAACAATCCCAATTGGCTGGTACTGTCGCGAGGTTCCACCTCCAAAACAGAAGTAAGCTACGAACTGAGGACTTGGAGATTTACACAAGGGCAATCACTACGCTGTTTACGAACGAGAAAAAGGTACCTATATTTCCATAATTAATTTGCACATATCTTGTTTGACATTGGTTTATTTAAAGGAAAACTATTACATCTGTCGAGGAGGAGATCGTCGAAATCACGGCGGCAAAATCGCAAATAAAATTGCTAATTTGAAGCAAAAAAAGCGAAAAATCGATCACAAAGAACTGGAACATGCCAAGACCTTAAAATCGTCCTCGATTTCTCAACCGGAACAGGACCCGATAGAGCAAGAAGCGGTTCAGTGGCTGCGTCTAAATCAAGAGCCGTGGGAGACGGTTTTGCATAAATGGCCACAAAGCTTCAATCACCGTAAACCAAACCTTCAATCGTTCAATCAAGTTGAACGTTTATTCTCTTGTTATTCGCACTACAAGGTGCCTCACGGATATCAATTGGTGAGTAAGCATTCCTTTTTAGTTATATATTTCCCTATCATTGCCCTTTATCAGGGGAGTGTAAACTATACACTCTCGTGTAAACGTTTGGGTTCACCATTTAAAAAACAACCAAAAGTGTTTTGTCCATATCTCACGCGTCTAAATACAACTCTCTATATGATTAATTCGAAAGGCAATGGTTTAATCTTATTTAGTGTAGGTATTTCGGCACTACATTTTTATATGAATTTGAAACAATTTCCAAATATAACTCTGAAAAAACATTGTTAATTTTCTCAGTATTGAATTGATTGAAAATTTAAACCGTTACGACATTGGAACCTCTCTGAAGAGCACTTTAATGTCTTTTTAGGGGATGAACCTTACCTTAAGTTTTCTTACGCGCTCTAATTCATAATTTTTATACAAAAATGGTACCATGGGGAAGGGTTGGAAAACCGACATAATTGTCTTACGTAATTAACGGACAGTTTCTTAAATCTTACAGATTGATATCGATTACAGTCTGGTAAAAGCTGGTGCGGTCAACGGGCTAGAAAAACTCGATGCATTTACTCCAAGCATCATAGCATACATCGCCAAGAAAAGCACTGATCCATCTGCGGTGAAATTGATGAAGTATCTGACAGATAACAACGTAAACGCTGGTAACTTTACATCTTTGATTGCCACAGTGAATGAGATCCTAATCCATGTTTTGCTTGATTTACAGATGTGAAGCTGTGCGCGTTGCTGCTTGGTCTAAGCACTGTTCTTCCACCGCTCATAGTTGGACGACGATTCAAACCAACTATTTATATGGCCCAACAAGACACAATCATTTTTGTGGAATCCGTCGACCAGATAGCATTAAAAATTCAGGAGACGTATGCATCATATGCTGAAAGGAAAATACCTCTTGTTCCGAAGCTAGTTGTGGTGGGGACTGGAATAGATAACATACAAGGACGTTTCTTTGTATGTTTCCAGGATGTCCGTTATGAACTGAAATCCCTTGCCAGAGCAACAGATGTGTTGATCAAATTGACAGTTGTTTTTGGACTGCCGTTCTCAAAAGTGTCCAAACTTATTTGGCACTTCATAGCTAGTTCAGCGTACGGTATAGCTCGACCGGAATCATATATGACCGTAAATCGACTGAACACTTATTTGCAAGCTACTGGAGTATAATAGTGAATTCTTGGAAACCATGTTTCCTTGCATGTTGAAAGACTGCATCCTCGCTTTCCGCGAGGTAGATTCTTACCTGACACATTTGAAAGAGTATCATCGAGTTCCTGTTATCTATCGATATGAATGCACAGTTCCTTCATGCGGAATTATTTTTACTAAGTTTTATCCATTCAAAAAACATCTGATGCTGCATTCTGCTACCCCAACGCTTGCACAAAATAACAATATAATCAACGACGACAATCTAACTGACGGAGACAGAAAGGATTATGCAGAGCACAGCAGCAACACCTGTAAGAGACAAAGATGTGATGAAGTAACGAATCAAGATGATAATGCACCAATCCCTGAGAAACTTGATACAGTCGATCAGGCAGCTTTGATGTTTACGCTGAGTTTGCATAACAAGAACAATATCACTAGAAAAGACGTATACGATATCCAAAACAAAGCTGGTTCGATACTTTTGGAGTTGAGTCAACTCTTGGCAAATTTACAAATGAAATCAGATAATATTGAGGACACGTTTAGTTTTAAGTGTTACCTGGAGAAAATGAAGAATGTTTTTAGTTTTATAAGTTCAGATTTCAAATTTTTCAGTTACCTACGTAGGACAGGTAATTTTCAACTGCCAACTATAATAACTGTAGAAAAGAACAAGCTAACACGAAGAGCTATGCATTTTAACGAAGAATTAGACTTAAGCTATGACAAGAGTTGTCTTATTTTAATGCCTTTGAAATTTCAAATAGTTTCATTTTTGCAATCCAATAACGTACTGGAGAAAATTATAAACTACACTACTAAAATGGAAACAGCCGACAGAATAGTAAACTTTGTTAATGCTGATAAATGGATTCAAATTAAACAGAAATACAAAAACGAAACCGTAATCCCCATCTGGCTGTACACGGACGAATTTGAAGTTAATGATAGTCAAAGTTCGCATAATAATCGACACTCCGTATACGGAATATATTACAATTTCCCGACAGTCCCAGAAGAATTTTTAGGGAAGTTGAATAACATATTTGTAGCAGGTATGTTGAAAAAGGTAGATGTAAAGGATAGTGGAATCAACAATTTGTTACATGCACTGATTGGAGAATTTTCTATTTTGGAACAAAACCCAGTAGAAATTACAGTTGGTAACAACACGGTTAATGTAAGATTCGTGCTTTGTCTTTTACAAGGCGACAATTTGGGTATACATTCCACTTTGTGTATGTCGAGTGGTTTCAACGCTACTTTTTACTGTCGGTTTTGCCGAAGGCCTAAAGAACTATTGAAACGCGATGTGAAGAAATATGCTGATTGTATGCGACGTAGAGCTGATTATGAGGAAGATGTAGACATCAATATGCATAGCGAGACAGGAATACAAGCATATTCAGTGTTCAATAGCTTACCATCGTTCCACGTAGTGGAGAACAAAAGTGTTGACCCCATGCATGACTTATTTAGTACAGGCATATGCAAATATGGTTTTACGGAAATTCTAGACTACTATATTTACCATAAAAAGTATTTGACGATTGACGATTTTAACAAAACTAGGCGAATTATCGGTGATTTGAGTTTAGATAGTGAGCTGAAACGAATGCCGAACATATCAGAAACATACTGCAGTCGAGAAAAACGTAAATCTGTATCCTTTCGGCTAACATCGAATGAAATGCGTGTATTGAGTCACTACTTCACGTTCATAGTTGGTCGATTCGTTCCAAGGGATGATGAGATATGGAAGTATTGTACAACATTGGTTAAATTAGTAGATATGTGTCTAAAGCGATCATTTTCAGCTGAAGAACTTGACATGCTACAGGATTTAATAAGCAGTCATCACGAATTGTATCTACACCATTTCAAACGTGATCTAAAACCGAAGCACCATTTTTTGGTACATTATCCAAATGTTATTAGTACTTCTGGACCAGTTGAAAAAATGATGTGCTTCAGAAACGAAGCAAGGCACAAGGGCTTTAAACAGTATTCGCACATAATGACATCTCGCAAAAACATCTGCTACACATTGTGTGTGAAAGCTTCGCTACAATTTGCATATGAACTTTTGAATGATAATTTCTTGAAAGTTACTGTTCAGGGAAACTTCAATTTATGCGACATACGAGTGAGGAGCTACTACAAAATGCTTATTCAACCTTTGAATATTGACTCTGGGTTTGAAATAATGTTTTCAAATTCAATTGTGTTCAAAGGGACCGACTACATGATTGGAAACTTCATTGCGCTATTCAACAATTTGAGTAAATGCTTATTTCAAATCCTGGACATAGCAAAACATGACAATGTGTATTTTTTGATTGTTCAATCGTGGTCAATAGGAAACTATGATGAACATTTCTTAGCTCATGAAGCAGTTGAAAGTCTTCCTATCGTTGACATCATACCCATTGAAATATTCGATTTTCCACCGATAACATTGTACAACATTGCAGGTCGATTTTATTTCCGAAATAAACCAAGTTTTAATATAGAGTACTAGATAGGATAGATAGAGCACAAATGTAACCCTTTTATCAAATGTAATTAGAATAAGAACGAATAAACTGTTATAAGTATGAAAACCCATTTATTTCATTGCATTGGAATACGAATTGCGCATATGCTCAAGCTGTCACAATAGATATCTGGTTTATACTATTGACATGTTTAAAAAATGCGTCAATTAGTAAAACTTGATATATATTGTGATTGTTTGAGCGCATGGATTATTTTTGAAATTTTATTTCTGGTTTGCAGAAAGCGCTAAATGACAATTCATTATTTTTCATTAGATAACCCATTGGGTTGTGTCATGTATAACAAATACAATCTATATGATTTGGTATATGATTTCAGATGCCACCGAATTCAATATCCATATTCTTTGTATTTGAGAGTTATGTGATATTCATAATGAACTCTATCTATAGTATTTCTATATAGCAGTTATATGAAAACCATTATGGAAAAAAGCTATATGTTTTTTGTAATGATTCGGATATGAACAATTTTTGGAGTGTGTATTTATGTACCGAGCACATGAGGGCACTTGTCCCGCGAATGAAACGCCGCTGCCCGACCAGAGTCATATAAAATGCTTATAACACAGTTTTATGAATAGCTGTTTAAAAAACTTGGCGTAGCTGGAGCTCATTTTAGATAAAAAAAAACTTTCAAAAATTATATTGAGGGCATTTCAGCCAAAAGTAACAAATATATTAAATGCCTTCATCCCCTCATTAACAGAAAATCTAAACTTTGCTTCTAACAAGCGTTAAATATTCAAACAAATTGTCAGGCCAGCCATGTTGTATGCAGTATCAATATGAACTAGCTTTTCTAATACCAGGAATAAAGCTCTACAGAGCATTCAAAATAAAATTTTAAATGGTATAGTATCAATGAGTTACATAGAATATTCAATGTTGAAACATTAGCACAAATGTCAAATAAAATTATCAAATATATTAGACAAAAATCGTTGCAATCTTCTATTGCCACAATAATCTCATTATATATTTCGGTTAAGTTAGTTAAGTTAGGTTAAGTATATTGAAGCATTTTTTTCTCTTATGAGCAGGTGAAATCAACTCACCTGTAAAAAATCTGAACTGCTACGGCAAATGACATGTAATATGCTGTTAATAAAATGTTAGTAAAAGCTTATCTTTGTTTTACCAAATTAGGATGATAGTGTTGTCTAATACAGAACCCCTAGATATAAGAAATCAATTTAATGTTTGAAATGATACTAATAAAGAAATGAAAGAAAAATTAAAGTAACACATTCCGTTACAATATTGTTTCTTCCGTCCGGTCGGGTTCCCACAGTGCGTGGTGACGGCAATCGCGTCGCGCTCACAAGGCTGCTGCTCGTCACAAGTGGCAAAACGATAGCCGATGGGAGTTTTGCGAGTTTTATGACCTAGCGGAACGGCCGGAGGTCGTCATTTGGAGTAGGAATAATTTCAGATGGAATTGGCACTCCGCAATCAAATGGATGATTTGTGCTCCGGCATTCACGATGGGACCAGCTCGCGGATATTAAAAACTCATAATTCCGGTTATCTTAATGGAATCGGCGCAGAGTTCTTTTTGGCTATGACAGTCATTAACGATTCAGCATGGCTGGTAGAGACTTGGTCACTATTATAAGACCTGCAGTCTCTGCTCTCATTGGAAGGTCTCTATTTCGATCAAAATTGTCTTTTAGACACATTTTCCATCACTATGATTGCAGTGAATTCCGATGAAAAGTTCTTGAGGCCTTCGAGGAACCTTCAAAGACTATTACACTTCTCTTCAACTGGTTCTTCTAGATTTTTTTCTCGGCTTTTTCGAGAAAAAGCTTCAGGAATTCTTCAAGTGAATTCTCAGATTTATCTTCAAGCGTACTATTAGGGTTTCCTTCAAGGAACCCATCCTAAGATGTTCCTCCATTTTATCTTCCAAACATACTTAGATCAATTTATTCAGCACTCCAACCTCCAGTAGTTCCACAGGAATTATTTTTTGAAAATTTTCTCAGAGACAAATATTTAGCAAAATTCGCACGTTCAAACTTTTAGGGAGTTAAATACCTAAATTATGTTTTGAGTATTTCCTCATGTGTTTTTTATTCAATTTCAAATCTATACCCAAATCCACGAACTTTTTTCTTTACAGTGCTCATAAGGTCCTGCACAACAGTTGGACCACCTTTGTTTTGCGTGGCAGTCCATGTTTTATTCATATCTTCCTCTGATTTCACTTCCTTAGGATGCTTCCGAAGTGCCTGCTTCATGATGGCCCAATACATTGGTCAATTGGTCCCAGTTCCGGTGCGTTCGGGGGGTTGTGATGCTTCGGCACGAAATTGACCTCCTAAGCCTTGTAACACTCCAAAACCTCTGTCGAGTAATGGAGCGAGGCCAAATCGTAGGACCATCGTGTGACCTCAGAAGAGAAGGAAGACGCTTTTGGAGGCACTCCTTTAGGTACACCTGTCCATTGACCGTTCCAGATGTGACGAATGGGGTGCTCCGCTTTCCACATGAGCAAATTGCATTCCTAATCATATTGTTTGCCAAACTATGACATCTTCTGGTTTCTAACGTCCTCAGGGACATCGAATTTATGATAAGCAGTGAAAAACTGGAGCCCCGGAAGTCTTCTTTTACAAACATCTCCTCATCCATAACGAGGCAATGTGGTTTTGTCAACATCTGGAATTAGAGCTTCCGTGCACGTGTTCTTTACGTTTTTTTCGCATCCTGCACGAAAATTTTGGATAGATTCAGTGTCTTCTCCACATATTGAACTTAACTGTTTTGATTCCTCCTAAAAGCTTGTATTACTCGTTTGTGATCCTTAACACTATATGGAGGTCAATTTTTGCTCTTTTTTTCTTTCCTATCGATGGTCAAACGTTCGGGTCATTTGGACGAATGCCGTTTGGCCGAACGCCATTTGGCCGAATGCCGTTTGGTAGAAATTGAAAACAAAAGTGAACTTCAGTTAGAATGTGTTTATAATGAATTTCAAAGAACTTATTCAGCTTATTCATAAAAAAGGATATATCATCATTGGTATACATTTAAAAGCTTTTATTGTTAGTTCTAGAAACAGTTAGTGCTGAAAGAATAACATCCTAAATGTAAACAGTTGTTAACTTATATGCTAGCGGTGATAGCCACCAGCAGATGTTTTGCAATCGCATTTGTATTTAGTTTTTGTCAGTAACTAAAACGGTTTAAGACTTATTCGTCCTTCTGCTGGATCGGGTTGATTCTTTTTTCAGAACGGAGAAACAGTGTGCTTCTTTGACGTAAGTGTTCACCGAGTCGTTTATTGCTATACGCAAGCAACGGTGGAGTGTTCAGTTCACATGTTGTAATCTTATTCTTGGAGGTGAATGACATCTCACCTAAGTTAACCCTTGAGCTAAAAGTATGTTTTGAATAAAACGTATTATAAGCTTTAATTCCAAAAACTATGAACAATATTCCTCTCTTGAAAGAAGAGTCTATGATCAAAAGAAGGAAAAATCTCTTATGAAAATTTAAGCAAGTGTAATGCTTATAATTTCATCAGTACAACTACAAATAACTGCCGATGATTAAAGAAGGAAAAATTCCCAATTAAAATATAAGCTAAACTGTTTCCGATAGTAATGGAACCAGTATAACTCCAATGCCAATGTTTAAAAGAAGGAAAAATTTCTGATGAAATCATTAAAAACACTTGAAACCTTATTACACCGTTGGTAATCCAGTGGCCAATCAATCATCACCTCAGACTCTGAGGCTCAGAGTGTTGACGCGATGTGTGGAGTTTACAACTTCGTCCTGAATTAAAGGGTCGATGTTATCATTCTCTTGGAGCTCTTATATAGGGACAAACATGACGTCACGTCTCATAATAAAAATAAACAAATTAATAAGTTTATCAGTTATTGGGCCACACTTAAGTATGAATCCTACACATCAGTATTGTAGCAATTTGATTTTTTTGTTCATGATTTGGCCAAACGGCATTCGGCCAAATGGCCGGACACCCGTAGAATGCACCATTTACAGCTTCCTTTCCTGCTAATGGCACGATGAGATAAACCCGGATTTTCGAGGCACGTGCGCAAAATTTTCTTTGCGCCGCTGATGTTCTTCCGACTCCATTTTCCCAACGATTGCACATCTACTAGTGAAACACGCACAGCGTAAACAAATACACATTGAACAAATTACAGTTTCAATAGAATATACCCAACGGGTAAAAAGTTACAGCTATTTAGAAGTGGTGCAATTTGATTCCGTAATCCCTCTATTTGTCTACTAAGGGCCGATTTCTTCACCTTCACTTAAGCCGTAAACCACGTTTACCCATACGATTAAACCAGGTTTAAGGCCTAAGCGGTGGTGAAGAAACCGCTTATAAATCTAACAAAAAAAATGTTTTGCATAAGCTACTCTAGGTGAAGTTCCATACTTTCCTATAGGAGTTCTTCTTAAGGTTTATTCCAAACTTCTGGAAGAAATTCTTTCAAGATTTTTTCAAAGAAAATTCCTACGTCGATTTTCGAAGTTATTCTCCAAAATTGTCATGAAGTTTGTAGAGAAATGTTTCTAGCATTTGATCCTAGGATTACTCTAGTAGTTATGCTTAACCTTTCTGGAGTAAATTCCCAAGGATTGTTATTGAATTTCTCAAGTGTTGATTACATCTTCCAAACCAGTTAATTTACAGCAATTATTCCAGGAGTTCCTAAACGTACTTCATAGATTCAGTCCAATGTGTTCAAGCAGTTTTTTTTTTCAAATATGACGTTGAACATTGTCCAAAAATTTGATCGATATTGTTTACAATGTCCTAGCAACTGATAGTCCGCAGACTTCAAAGTGGGCGTATCCTGCAAAGCATTTGTTAATAAGTGTCGTTTTCCATGATTATTTAATGGGAAGAATGTGTTTCTTTTCCATTTTTCAAGAGAGTATTATAATCAATTTGTCGATTAATTAGTATTGAAATGTATTGAAATGTTGCTTTATTGAAGTTATGCTAATACTGATAAACTATTTTAAATAACATTCTAACGATGAAGCATTGCAACCCAGATATAACTATTTGGAACGAAGCCATTTTTATTCGACCTCACTGGCATTGCCTTAAATCCTGTGAGAACTTGAAGATAATATTAAAATCATTCCTGGAGGTTTCCTTTTAATGACTTTCCTGACATATATTTGGATTAACGAAATCCATTCTAAAATTCCTCGAATCCTGGCGAACTATTAATGGGATTACAGAAATGTGGAAATCATCACTGACAACTTATGAAATCCTCTCGAATCTATCATCTGGATGTTTGCTAGAATTCTGTGGTCATAATCAGTATTGAAAGCAATCATGGTAGTCAAAACGTTTTCATTGACGTTTGACCGCCTATGCCATCGCATTCACAACACGAGTGGTCAATTGAACGTACGAAAGAAAAATGTCAATTGAATGCAGTTGTCCTCGATAGCGTTGCCAGAAAACGGTCCATTTTTGTTTATTTTTATCAATTTTCGTAATTAGAGCAGCTTTCACTGTATGTGTGAAATTCGACATAAGAAGCAAAATTAAACTATTCTTGATGTTTATGATCGAACAATTCTGAAATCTAATGAAAATGTATGAAAATGTATTTTCTCTTGAAAATATCATCATGTCAGACTACATTCATTGCACAGTTTTTGTGTGTACCGATGTCCATTCTACCACTCGTGTTGTGTGTGAGTGGTGACGGTAGCGGATGAGTGTAGAAAAATCAATTGACCACTGATCATGCAAGCAAAACAAACGTCGCGAGAAATATCGAATGTTTATAGCACTGGTAATGATCTTTGGCAGATTGTTGCGAGGAATACCATCGGAAAATATCTGTTTTTTTTTATTAATTTTTTAGTTATTGTCGGTCATATCCTTCGATGTCATATAAGGTTTGGGAACGAGCTATTAGCAATTTAATTTTCCATATTTTGACAGTCAACATAACTGCTAACGATTTGAAAAAAAAAATATTGGCTAGATCTTTGCAGATTTCTGGTGAAACCGTCAGGAGATACAAGAGGAAGAAAACCTTGTGATAATCTTTTAGGATAATTCTCAAAGAAATTTTCAACGAACTCTGTAAAATTTTGACTTTTTTCTGGAGGATTTAAGTACTTGTCCTTATATTGTTGGATTTTGACAAGATTTCTAAAGAAAGTTACTTATTGAACTCTTGGAAAGATAGTTAGTAGACAGTTAAGAGATTCTCAGTAGATTTTTCCCATCATTCAATAATTAGCAACCATTTATACTTTAAAACCAATTTTTCGTCCAAATGTATTTTTTTCTCTTGAAAATTCTTGCATTATCTTGGATTACAAACTTGTCTGTCAAGTATACTATGAGATCTTCAGCAGGCCTCCATCAACAATGATTTCTGTTACTTCCTTTTTCAGGAGATCAATGTCGCAGCTTCAAAAAGGTTGTGGGCACTGATCCAGGAAATACTCGAAGACCCAAGTAACCACTAACTGGCAAATTCGCGTTTTTGGGCTTATAGGGCTGTTATAGAGGGGCGCATACCACTCGTGTTGTGTGTGAGGGGCTTAAAGGGCTGTTATAGCTGCGCAAGGCAAATTGAAGTGCTATTCGATTACTTGGCGAATTTCCAAAGAGTCTAGGAGTTCGGTCAGAGATCCTTGTAAGAGTTCAAAAAGGATTTAGGATTTTTCTTAAAAATACTGCCGATTTTTTTAAAAGCTAACTTCTTTGACAGTTCTCTGGAGGAATTCCTAAAAAATCTTAGAAAATTTCCTTGGGAAACTTATCAATCACTTTCAGGAGGAATTCTAAAGCAATCCTTGGAGGAATCTATGGAATTTTTTAAAGTATCCACAGAGAAATTAAGTAGATGAAAAAACTGAAATTAGTATTTGTAATTTAGTTCTAAATTCGGTTTTTTCATCTACCTAAAGGTATTCTACTAAACAGCTTGAAGATTTATTATCATAGAGAAATTGCTGGTTGAAATCATAACGAAATCCTGTTCGGCGAGCGACGGAATCAAATCAATTGTGTTCGGTTCGCGTTGTGCAAGTCCGAAAAGACATTCGTATTAAATAGACGATGCATTTCCAACTGGTGAGCTCGTCTCATGCTTCTGATAACATATTTTTATTGTGGCAATATTACGTTTATGTTATTTTCAAACAATCTATGGTTGGATCATCACAACAAGCATCGACACAACCATCAATCAATTTCAAAATACACATACTTTTTATTTTTTTTTTTTTCATTGCTAAAAATAACTGACTGTAAGCGGGAAGTCCCATCCCCTATTCATTTGGATCAAAGTGCAATTACCCGAGTAACACACATGTTATAATTGAGGCAGAATAACTCTTATATGACCAGATCTGGTCATATAAGAGTTATTCTGCCTCAATTATAACATCTTTGTTACTAGGGTATTACTGAAATTCCTTCGTCGCAATTACCCTAAAATTCCAACGCCGATTTTCATAACTATCCTTCCTAGCATTTCCATATGTATTCCTTCAAAAATGCTGCCGGAATTTTTTCCCAAAAAGTCCAAAAAGAGATTCATTCAGGGATTAACCATGAAATTCTTCCAGGTATTTCTCGAGCAATATCACAGGTAGAAGCACCGTGGATTTTTTGAATGTTTATTATATTTTAAATGTTTATTTTAGGTTTCGAATTTATCAACACAACAGCTATTACTTCAGTAATTCTTCCGATCATTGCTATAAACATTTCAAGGGTTCCGTCCGATGTTTGTGAATGTGTTCCATCAGATATATCTCTTCACAGATTTGATTGATTTTTTTTCCCAAATATTTTTGCAAATTCTGGGTAATCTTCTGAAATTAATTATCTGTCTGGGGCCTTCCTTAGCCGAGTGGAGGCTAGCACTGGCACAATGGGTACTTTGGTTACTTCGGTTATCTACTTTTCGAGAAACTTCCTTGATATTTCCCCTGGAATCATCCCTAAAAAAATGCCTGGAAAATTCTTCGACTACTGGAAGATTTTCCAAAAAAAATTATATAGGAATTTCTAAAGAAATCTTAGAAGAAATCTCTGGAGTTCATCAAAGCATTCTTAGAGAAATTCCTGGATGAAATCTTAAAGTATACCTGAATGACAGTTTTGTAGGGAATTCTAAGAAATTTCTATAGGTTTATCTGGAGGAATCACTTGCTGATGGAGTTCTAAGCGGGTATCTTGAAAGAAGTCCTAGGAATACCTATGGTCAAAAAGGTGGATCAATTTTTGAAGAATTGAAATCTTTCTAGAGAAATTTCTGAAAGCATCTTTAAAAACAGTAATTGGAGTAATTTCTGGAGTTATCTTTAAGAATTATTAAAGGCACCTTGAATGACATTTTTGAAGGAATTCCAGAGAAAGTTCGAAAAATGATCACAGAATAAACTACTGAATAAATCATCGAATTCTGATGGACAATTTGAGCAAATTCTTTATTTAATTCCTGATGAAATGCCTGTAAAAAATCAAGGATAAAAGCATAGTGCAAAAGAAAAACAGTCAACCCTCCATGAGTCGATATTGAAGGGGCCGAAAATATCGAGTCATGGAACAGCAATGTTATGGAAAGCTGTTTGAGGGGACCATCATAGTTACCATGAAATTTGATTTTTAGTATGGTTCCATGAGTCGATATCAAATGATGGAACAACGACTCATGGAGATTTAACTGTAGAAATGTTTGTCGTACAATCATTAACTGAGAGCTATCTTTGACTAAGTTGTCATTTTCGCATTCGTATATCGTGTGCCAGGTACAATGATACTCTATGCCAGGAGAGGCAAGGAAATTTCCATTACGAAAATATCCTGGACCGACCGGGAATCGAACGGCTCAGCCGCTACCAGCCCTGCAATCGTCTCTGACGTCTTAAGATGTGAAACTCATTTGAGAACATTTGTCTGAGACAATTTTTGTGGAATAAACATTTGTGATACCACACTATTTAGAGTTGGATTCTAGGAAAAAAAAATAATAGCAAAGGCATCTATTTTCCGATCTGATTTGGGGCGGAAAACCCGGAATGATTAATTATCCTAACCCACATCCGATAGATCTTCCGTCCGATGAGCAAAACCATCATCACCACCAAGAGGAAGAGTAAAAAAAAAAGGACCGCTCCGAACCGAGTCAATCATCCATCAACTCCATCACCCAGGGCCGTCGTCACCCCCTCGCACTACCGTCAAACGGGGTTACTTGCAACACTTTTCAATTTTAATCAACCAAAAATATCTTGTTGAAGCTTCTAGCTATCGTCCATGAAAAGGTCGTATTGAACATAATGATGGTTCACATCAACGATAATTGAATTTTTGTCAATGAGCAGTTCGGATTCCGACCTGGACATTCGACCACTCATCAACCTTTATGTGTAACAAATTTGATTCGTTCCAACAAATCTGAAGGCTATTCTACTGATCTGGATCTTCTAGACATAGAAAAAGCATTCATTCGGACAGTATTTTCCATCATACATTGTTAGAATAATCCAAAGTTATCTGTCAAATCGTACACTTCAAAGTTAATTATCAGAACTCCAGGTCTGAAAGACTTCCTTTAAGAGCTTGTGTTCCTGAAGGCAGCATTTTGGGACCAATATTATACAATATTTTCACATCTGGCTTACCTGAGTTACCTCAGGGGTGTCAAAAATCCTTGTTTGCGGATGACACAGGCCTCTCCGCCAGAGGACGAAGTCTGCGTGTCATCTGTAGTCGATTGCAAAAAAGTTTGGATATTTTTTCTCCATACTTGCAAAAATAGAAGGTTTCTCCTAATGCATCCAAAGCTCAACTTATAATATTCCGACATAAACCAAAAGCTCTTTTTCTTTTGGAACCTTCAAGTAGACATGTTGTCACGATGAGAGAGAATCCAATAAATTTGTCAGATGAAGTTAAGTATCTGGGGCTCATGCTAGATGAGAAGGACATTGAAGTCATATGTTACAAAAATATAAAATGTCTGTATCCATTTATTGACAAAAAATTTGAATTTTTTAATACACTGTTACGTATTGCAAGCCACCCCGTTTGACGGTACATATACACAGTGAAGCCCTCTCTCTCTGTAGTCAACCACCCAGTCATGGGAATCGATGCCAGCTGCCATTTGTGTATTTTAGATCATCCATTGTTTTTTCTTCCCGGAAAAAGGAATTCCCAGAAGCCCGGAGAAGGAGCCGCGAGAAAAATAAGGCGTCAACGGCAAAGGCTCGACCGGGTTCCATCTTCCGACAGGCGGACACTTTGTTGACAAGAGTTTTCTCTAATAATGGTGTTTCGCGTTACGGACGGGAATGGAATCATCTTCCTCGCTGGTCCTCGTCTCTTTGCCTGCGTTTCGCTATTGTACAAGATTATCTAATTTGACAGCTTACTAACTATTTATAGATCTTTTTATGACGAAGCGAAAGGAATGGCATTTTTTGTAGGATTTGACCTCAAGCGCTAGGAAATTGTAACTAATCAGCTCTCATTGTCTTGGCAATCCAGTTCAGATTAAATGAGACAAATTTCAGTTATTTTTTTTACGGTTGGCCTAAATGTTCTATCATTATTATTAAGACAATAAAAAGTTGCAAACGAATTGCGAAAGTAAGCGTTTGATTAATTGTTCAACTCTGGTCAATGGTCCAAGCTTTTATGCATAAAGCAAAGCACATATTATACCCATTAATTTGATCGTAAAACAGTCACTCTAAATATAGATCTGTATTTATAAATGCATGGACCCGGGGGGCACAGTCATATGGAGGCTTTTTCGCAATTACTTCCTCATTGAGACAGAGCCTACTTCTCAGCTTAGTGTTCAATGAGCACTTCCACAGTTATAAACTGAGAGTTTTCTTTGCCAAAGTTGCCATTTTCACATTCGTATATCGTGTAGCAGGTACGATGATACTCTTTGCCCAGGGAAGTCAAGGAAATTTTAATTACGAAGAGATCCTGGACCGACAGGAAATCGAACCCAGAAACCTTCAGCATGGCTTTGCTTTGTAGCCGCGAACTCTAATCACTCGGCTAAGGAAGGCCCTTAACCCTTGGTTTGCGAAACCCTGCCCTACAAGAACCATATGCATGAATCGTATTAAGCTTTTCCGGCTTTCATCTTTCATTAGATTTGCGGTATGTAATTTTAGTACCTCACCAAAACTTTCGAAGTTGAACCCCTTTCCCTACACAGACAAACCTCTCTCCTAAAGAAGCGCCGAGTTGTCCCAGCTGATTTGTGTCTCTGCAGAAAGTTTTTATTCGGTTTCCGCAAACAGCAAGGGAACAGAATCCGAAAAACAAAAAGCAAGAACTTTTCCATTTCCCTATTTCCCTCTCTCCCGGTACTAGTATTCTACTACAACCGAACTTTTTCATAAGCAGGGTATCCTGAATGCACGGGGTCGGTTCGGTAAGCTTGTTTCGATGTTGTTTCTTCTAGTTTTCCTCCCTTTGCGCTATAATTTAGCTCCAACACTACAGGAACAACGCTACAACGATGCTAGGCTACTTCTGCCACAGTTCAAAAGTTGCTCAACCCATAAACCACAGTGTAGTAGCTCCTTCACCGCACAACCAAGTTGCGGAAATTGTTCTCTTCACTGTTCGTCGTTCGCTGTGTACCGTAGGATGGGGTAACGTTGATCGGAATGACGTTTCCCGTAAAAAGTTTGTTTTTTGTTGAAATGTTTAGAATCAATTATAATAGTAAGCTTATAAAAACAAAAGTTTTAAGAAATAAGTTTTGTTCAAGTGTAAGTTTTTCGAAACAATTATTTGCATGATTGTTGATGACACATTCAAAGACTCATGTCCTTACATGAGTTCTATAAATTAAAAAAGAATGGAAAATTTGGTTTCTACTCGAACGATATCATCGAAAACCATTCCGTTGCCAAAATTGTCATAGGTGGGTATGTTTTCAGCAAAATCGACGAATTGCTATGAACAATACAGAGTTTCCTAGGGTAATTGCCTACCTTTAGACGTATTTCGCGGTTCAAGAAATTTTTAACACTGAAAAAAAACTCAACAAATATATTGATTGTAAACTAGAAACTACAAACTTATTGAGGAACAGTATTTCAAACATTACCGAATATGATTTTTATACAAATTATGAAGTTCAAGAAGTTTTTTACATTGAAAAATAATACTCTAAAAATAAATTTGGACTGCATATTTGACTTTAGAAACTTCTAACTTATTTAGGAATAGTATTTTAAACATTACCGAACTTTATTTGTATACAAATAAAATTGTTAAGAAATATGAAGAACTAATCAATTTTATCCCACATTACGGTACCAAAGTGAAGGAGCTAGGAGTGCAAAGGAGAGCCATCTGTGAACCGGAAAAGTTTTTTTTCATCCAGCTTTCTTGGCATGTGACAAATAGCAGACATTTTTTGTTTGTCGTCGTATACCCGCGTTGCAGTCCCAGTGCGAAAGAAATACCCGTGCGCACTGATTATGATGTTGGCCATTAGAAATTTGACGGCAGATGTGTTCCCGCACACGCGAAGGAATCAAAATTCGATGCGGATGATGCACAGGGGACAAAACACGATGGAATCTGGAATATTATTCATGACGATGTGATAGAAGATGTACGAAACGAGAGAGAAATCGAGCATTTGTTGGCGCGTGTTATTCCAATTCCTGGGAATTTTGACTAAATTTTAGAGAAATCTCATTAATTATATTCTGAAAGACTTCAACATATTTACGTAAAACAAATGAAATTTATTTTCATTAGGATATTATTGCATTATAATGGATTTGGATTGGATTTGGATTGGATTTGGATTGGATTTGGATTGGATTTGGATTGGATTTGGATTGGATTTGGATTGGATTTGGATTGGATTTGGATTGGATTTGGATTAGATTCGGATTGGATTTGGATTGGATTTGGATTGGATTTGGATTGGATTTGGATTGGATTTGGATTGGATTTGGATTGGATTTGGATTGGATTTGGATTGGATTTGGATTGGATTGGATTTGGATTGGATTTGGATTGGATTTGGATTGGATTTGGATTGGATTTGGATGGATTTGGATTGGATTTGGATTTGGATTGGATTTGGATTGGATTTGGATTGGATTGGATTGGATTGGATTGGGATTGGATTGATTGGATTTGGATTGGATTTGGATTGGATTTGGATTGGATTTGGATTGGATTTGGATTGGATTTGGATTGGATTTGGATTGGATTTGGATTGGATTTGGATTGGATTTGGATTGGATTTGGATTGGATTTTGGATTGGATTTGGATTGGATTTGGATTGGATTTGGATTGGATTTGATTGGATTTGGATTGGATTTGGATTGGATTTGGATTGGATTTGGATTGGATTTGGATTGGATTTGGATTGGATTGGATTGGATTTGGATTGGATTGGATTTGGATGGATTTGGATTGGATTTGGATTGGATTTGGATTGGATTTGGATTGGATTTGGATTGGATTTGGATTGGATTTGGATTGGATTTGGATTGGATTTGGATTGGATTTGGATTGGATTTGGATTGGATTTGGATTGGATTTGGATGGATTTGGATTGGATTTGGATTGGATTTGGATTGGATTTGGATTGGATTTGGATTGGATTTGGATTGGATTTGGATTGGATTTGGATTGGATTTGGATTGGATTTGGATTTGGATTGGATTTGGATTGGATTTGGATTGGATTGGATTGGATTTGGATTGGATTTGGATTGGATTTGGATTGGATTTGGATTGGATTTGGATTGGATTTGGATTGGATTTGGATTGGATTTGGATTGGATTTGGATTGGATTGGATTGGATTTGGATTGGATTTGGATTGGATTTGGATTGGATTGGATTTGGATTGGATTTGGATTGGATTTGGATTGGATTTGGATTGGATTTGGATTGGATTTGGATTGGATTTGGATTGGATTTGGATTGGATTTGGATTGGATTTGGATTGGATTTGGATTGGATTTGGATTGGATTTGGATTGGATTTGGATTGGATTTGGATTGGATTTGGATTGGATTTGGATTGGATTTGGATTGGATTTGGATTGGATTTGGATTGGATTTGGATTGGATTTGGATTGGATTTGGATTGGATTTGGATTGGATTTGGATTGGATTTGGATTGGATTTGGATTGGATTTGGATTGGATTTGGATTGGATTTGGATTGGATTTGGATTGGATTTGGATTGGATTTGGATTGGATTTGGATTGGATTTGGATTGGATTTGGATTGGATTTGGATTGGATTTGGATTGGATTTGGATTGGATTTGGATTGGATTTGGATTGGATTTGGATTGGATTTGGATTGGATTTGGATTGGATTTGGATTGGATTTGGATTGGATTTGGATTGGATTTGGATTGGATTTGGATTGGATTTGGATTGGATTTGGATTGGATTTGGATTGGATTTGGATTGGATTTGGATTGGATTTGGATTGGATTTGGATTGGATTTGGATTGGATTTGGATTGGATTTGGATTGGATTTGGATTGGATTGATTGGATTTGGATTGGATTTGGATTGGATTTGGATTGGATTTGGATTGGATTTGGATTGGATTTGGATTGGATTTGGATTGGATTGGATTGGATTTGGATTGGATTTGGATTGGATTTGGATTGGATTTGGATTGGATTTGGATTGGATTGGATTTGGATTGGATTTGGATTGGATTTGGATTGGATTTGGATTGGATTTGGATTGGATTTGGATTGGATTTGGATTGGATTTGGATTGGATTTGGATTGGATTTGGATTGGATTTTGGATTGGATTTGGATTGGATTTGGATTGGATTTGGATTGGATTTGGATTGGATTTGGATTGGATTTGGATTGGATTTGGATTGGATTTGGATTGGATTTGGATTGGATTTGGATTGGATTTGGATTGGATTGGATTGGATTGGATTTGGATTGGATTTGGATTGGATTTGGATTGGATTTGGATTGGATTTGGATTGGATTTGGATTGGATTGGATTGGATTTGGATTGGATTTGGATTGGATTTGGATTGGATTTGGATTGGATTTGGATTGGATTTGGATTGGATTTGGATTGGATTTGGATTGGATTTGGATTGGATTTGGATTGGATTTGGATTGGATTTGGATTGGATTTGGATTGGATTGGATTGGATTTGGATTTGGATTGGATTTGGATTGGATTGGATTTGGATTGGATTTGGATTGGATTTGGATTGGATTTGGATTGGATTTGGATTGGATTGGATTTGGATTGGATTTGGATTGGATTTGGATTGGATTTGGATTGGATTTGGATTGGATTTGGATTGGATTTGGATTGGATTTGGATTGGATTTGGATTGGATTTGGATTGGATTTGGATTGGATTTGGATTGGATTTGGATTGGATTTGGATTGGATTTGGATTGGATTTGGAGTCTTGTCAAACTGAACTATTCATCTGTTCATACCCTTACCGTGACCGTTGCACAATGGTCGGAAAAAAGTGAAGTTTGGCCAAAACTATTTTTTATCGCCTTAATCGATGAAATATGTAATATGAATATGTTATTTGGCGTTTTTGTTGTTTCAGAAGGGATTATTCACAAATTACGTAACTTTGAAAAAAAAAATTTTAATTTAAAATTGTTATCAATTCGGGCTGAAAGCACAAATTTTGTTTATATTTGATTGAGTTTGATCAAAATGTATATGAATAGTGGTTAAATAAATTTTAAATAAACTTTGTATGAAAAATATCGTCAAAATATATGTAAAATATTGAATTATTTAAATATCTCTAACTTGCAAATCAGCAAATTTCTGCAAAAAATTTAAAGGTTTTTTGTAAGATCTAAGGATGCTTTTTGATGTGCAATATTCGAAATGGCGGCGACATGACGCGACAAGAGTTGTTTTTCATATTCAAAATCACCAAAATTACTAAAATGTAATTTTGAATAGTATTAAAACTTAAACCAAATATTTTTTTCCATCCTCATGCTCGATTTAAGTGTTGAACCATAAGCTTTTAGATAGTGGGTAACTTTGGGGAAATATTGCATTCCTAAATTATAAATTTTGTGCTATATTTTATTGTTACATTTTTCAATTTTTTGACTTCAGCCTGTTTGCCGTCATAAAAATCATAGAAATTTAAATTTAAGTTCAATTTTAATTAAGGATCATAATAATATAACAAATAAGGTATATTTTAAAATTGAAAAAATCATAAAAATCTCAAAAAAGTTTTTGGTAGTTTTCGCCGCCCCTTTATATGGAGCCCGACCATTGTGCGTTGGCGAAAGATGAAATTCCGAACAGTTTATAAATGAAAATCAATTCCTTTCAATACATATTACAACATTTCGAGACATTTTCTTTCTCTTATTCATGAAATTTCTGAATGATGATTTCATCTACACAGTAAAAAATAATGAGGATTACACGTCATGTAAACTTCATTCATGCGATGTAAACATGACGTCATGTAAATTTAAGTCTGAAATCATGTAAAAATGTGTTATATGTCATGTAATCACTCAGGATCCTGCTGGATTACATGACAAATAATTGAAGTTTACATGACATATCATGTAAATATCCATGATATTCCACGCTCCAATTATGTGCATTATATGTCTCAGAAATTTACACGTTTCGTTCGAACTGTGTATCTGTAATCCCTACATTCGCCACTTCTTAGATGATTAAGATGATCGTTCAATTTATCCCAAGCAATGACAACCCCTGTTGATGTTGATAATGATGTTGCTGAATCGGCATGTCTCTTCCACAATAACGTCGTCGTTCCCATTCATGTCATCTCTACGCTCTAGGAGCGGCATGTGCTGCATATTGAAACCCACACCGACACAGAACAAGTACTACATATCTACTTGAGAAGCGACTGACCACAATCACAGGACAAGACGGACCGGCTCCAGCAGCCGGTTGCCGGTTACTGGAATTTCACTTTATTACACGCTTCACGTCAGCAGCGTGTTCATCTCTCAAGTAAGAGCTTAGAAGACACATAGGGCAGGTGTACCGGTTATGGTCATAGAGATTCCTTAAACTAGCACTAATAATATGTCAAACCAATCATGATATCGAAACATTTTAAACATTCAAAACATGAAATATTTAGAAATTTCACATTTGGTCAAATTAAAAGTCACTATGGCCATAACTGATACACTCCCCCTACAGTAAACGGAGTGGGTTTTGGATTTGATTGCCTCAATGTCGTCCGGCGTCCAGAGTACAGAGACAACAAACAGAGCACCGGCATTCACATCCGCTTCGACCCATGGGCAGTTTGGACTGGTTTTAGAAGTGCCTTCACAAGCATTTGGCTTACTTTTTACGACCACCACCACGGTGGCATCCGAAGAGCCAACCACTCCCAGTTTAGTGCGGGAAATTGATGGGCTCTAAAAGTGGCCTTCATCGCATTCATCTCGGGGAATTCTTAGCGGATTGGACAATTGAGGCTACTTGAAGATATTGTTACCCACAAATTGTTTGCCATTACCTTTCTAACGGAAGCATATTTTCACCATAAAAAAAATTGTATCGCAATACATTTTTGTGTTTCGATATGTTTAAAAATTACTCACAAGTTCCCGAAAAACTCATATATTTTTTCGGTTAAGGTCAAAAGTTCAACCATACATTCAACAAATCTATGTATGATTTGCTTTAGACCATGCTATTTGAAGACAGCCAATATTATAAAAATTCACAAATTTATGGTTGTTTATAACAAAATCGATAAAAATAAGTGAAAGTTTCGAACAATTTTCATAATATTTTGTATACATACCTATAAAGAAACATGTTGTCCAACTCAAGAAAAACAAAACATATACTCGGGCCAATAAAAATTTGGGATGTGCTAACAACTTGCCCCTATAGCATAGGTTCCCAAACTTTTTAGATGCGCGACCCACCCAGCCATCAGGCGTTTTCTTCGCGACCCACCAGAGACAAATTATTGAAAAAATGAGTTCTTTACTGTAATTTCCATGATTTTTTGATACGCTGTCTATGATCAATGACAAGGCGGGATAGACATACTCAAAATCAATTGAAGCGTTCAAAATTGAGCATGAGCATGAGCATGAGCATAAATGACCGCACAATTCGTAGTTGCTACTCCGTGATTGACCAGAACAATCGAAGTTGCACAGGGAATTAATGAATGGGGCTTGGGATTAGCTTACCATTCTTCAATGTGCACACACCGAGAGCTCAAAATTTAAAGTTCAATAACGGCGCCGGCCACGTCCTGACGGTCATCGGTGAAGGGAAGGAATGTTAGTGTGACTACCGTTGTTACTAGAGACCGAGATCACCTCTGCATCTCCACGGTTGTCATGGAAAGGATATTGGGTTAGTGGGATAAGGTAGAGATCTGGGAGTCACCAAGTGAGCTAGCTTCAAGGTCGAGGGATCAAACACAACTCTCAATTGAAGCGTTCAAAGTTTGAGAAAAAATCAGTATTTGAAAGTCATTTGCTTTCATTCTTCTCTTGTTTTATCATCGAAATGAACTACTTTTGAATGATAGATGACTAAACATTTAAAAATGAAAATAATGAATTAATTTAAAGGTCTAATAATCATAAACAACAGTTGTTGCCTGACAAATAAACAACTTTTCACATATTTTCAGAACTATTTTAAGAACGTAATAATATTTCTAGCATGATATATGTATTATAGTATTCAATTTTGCCTAGCTGGACATTTCAGTAAAATTAATTAACACCGCTTTCACTTCAAAATGGTGAAAATGTTTACGCTTAGCAAATTTATGATAGATTTTTGTTCAAATTTCCAAAAATACTGATCACAACTTTAAAAATACAGCTACATTGTTCATCGGGAATTTGTTTCGACCTAACGACTTTGACAGTTAAGATTAAGATAAATATTCCAATAAAATTTTGATCATTAGTATTCACTGACCTGAATACCTCATCACTGCAAGAAATGGTTGAAATTAATGAAAATAAAGACTGCTATGAAGTGGCTGATGATCGAGGAAACATTCAAAACATAGAAAATAAATAAAAAATACGATTTTTTTTTTTGCGACCCACCAGACACTAGCTCACGACCCCCCTGGGGGTCGCGACTCACAGTTTGGGAAACTATGCCCTACAGCATACTTGCCCCTGATTGCAGTTCGGTTTCTCATTGTTTTGACAATAATTTGATGTGAGTTAGTTGTAAAAACAAAGTATCTTTTTAAATTTTCAAATTTTTTGGACACAACTTATTCGACTTGTTGTATATTTTCAGAGAAGCTCCTCATCATCTTCAAGAGATTGCAGGTTACGGTTGTAGATATGTAGTCCTGGACAGTAGGTTTTGGACTCGATTTTGACTCGTGTTTGACTCGAAAATGAGTAATTGGGGTAATACAGTTCAAGTAGATGATCCATTACTCGGTGGAAAAAAACTAAAAATAAATTTGATTGTCATCTCAAACAATGTTGATTCAATTGTCTCTAATATATCGACTCGTGGGGGGTTGACTATAATCCTTACTCGTTAACCTTCAAGAGATCACCAGCTCTGCTTGTAGACCTGGAGGCTTCTACTCAATTATTAACAACCTGAAAGCGTAGTCGAGACCAGAACTTGGCACAACATAATTGAGTCCACATGAGTATACCGCTCTAGATACGAAAATCTCAACATAAAGGGGTTTTTGGATAACCGCAAGCAATCTTTGAACTCAAAACTTGATAGAAAATATTTCATTCAGACTCTTTGGATGTAAAACTTGTTCGTTGGCACAATAATGACACTAACATGGTAATGCTTCCGGTGGACGATTTTTCCTTTGAAGGAAGCACTACACCCAGTGGCACAGTCGAAATACATTTCTGACAAAAAGTTGTCCTGAATCGGGAATCGAACCCACACCTCTTGACTCGATGCGCCAAGCATTTAGCCGCACTAATCACACAGCCACGAAGCCCACAAGATCTCCTGTTTCGTGTCCTATATTTAAATGTGAAGTCCTTTACTGAAAACCGCGAACAACTGTTGAACTCTTGATTTGTTTGAAAATATTACATTGAGCCTGTTTGGATGTAAAACTTTTTCATTGTCATCATAAAAGTCACTGGTTACGCGTGTGGATCTGAAGTCCTATATGCAAATGAGTACTTGAATAACCTGATGGCGTTGGACTCAAACAACAATAGATCACAATTGCTTGATCCTGCGTGCATTGCAATGATAAAACAAACAGATTACATTAATAAATCTGAATACATATACTACAGATAGGACGGGAGCTCAAGAAGACATATCTTAGATCTGGGCTTCCTAATCGGTGGCCCGCGGACCTCCAGGGGGTCTGCGAAAGTTATTCAATGTAAGGATTATTTTTCTCTATTGATGAATAACTTTGATAAATAAATTACCTAGTTTGTATTGCAAGAGAGCGGAAAAATAAGTTGCAGATTTATTGTTGTTAAAATACTTAGCAAATGTAACTCACTGTTTTGAAAACGTCAGCTCCGACAAAATACATGATATCATTGAAATCGTAAGATCATTATTAGAGGAATCTATAAGAAATTCGTAGCAAAGAAGCGGCTATATCACTGGAAGATTTTTCACACAACAATTTCCGGAAGCCTTTCGAACCTGTCATCAATCTCTTTTGTAAGATGCCTACTGATATCTGTCGTAGCGATCAAGTGAAAATATTTATCGGGTATCTGACTAGGTTTTCGAAGAGTTCCTGGTAAACTTATTAACGTATTCTTCTCACGACCCATAATTGGCTCTTAAAAACCTTAGTTGCAAGTCTATTAAAATGGCAGCTTTCTGCTAGCTTGATAGCTAATCATGTATATGAAATGTTTTTGTCCGTAAATATAGATTTCAGCATACTATAGATTGATTTCTTTATACAAAATGCAGCCAATTCGAGCGGAAAAACACAAAGTTTCTCACAATTTTTGAACTTGAATTTCACTTTTTTTCTGACACGCTTTAAATCTGCTCTTGTCCATCAAAAAAACACCCCCGAGCAAAAACAATTTCGGAAGGTCACTCAACCGATGCGAATTTGTTAACCGATAGCTCTTGATGATGCTAGAAATGATGATGATGACTATAGTTTTGTTCCGTGGCCAAAAAGTTCCTTCACCTTCCTTCCATCGCATGCGTTCATCAGGAAAGCAACACCATCCGAAGGCAATGCCTCAAGCGTTGGAAACTTGCGGAAATTGTGTGTCCCAGGAGATAGATGGTGCACAGATATCTAGCTTGATTTGGGGTTGGATGAGGTTAGAAGAGTGATGGCGATGCACAACAGAAGCAAGTTTTGTCTAGTTCACTTCTCACACCGGCAGTGAAAAATATTTTTGTTTTCTCGCAGACGAGAAGATGGATAAATTTACTCATCGCGTGACACGGGACTGAAATGTCTAATTGATGTTTTTGGAACCTTCTCTTTACAGCAGGGTTATCGCTGATTTCGTGGGTTTATCACCCTCAGTGTGAATGTGCTTCCCACTGTAATTGGTTCATTTCTGTGGAAAGTTTTATCGTGACAAACGCCTTCAGAAGAGATGACTTCTCACTTGAATTGTTTTATGCATCGTATTTTCATTACACGTGAATGACCTGATTACTAATTATGCTTCTTTTCTCTTTTGCAGGTAAGTCATTTGATGATCAAGGGATGCCTGGGATAGGTCTGGTAACAATAACAAGAATATTTTTCGTGATTCTTTTTGAGAATGATTTTATTCCAAAACTTTCACTACAACTACAGCAGTATTTTTTCCTGGGTAACTTGCAAAAGTCTGCACTTGACTCAAAATGGATTACTATAAAAAAAAATACAAGAAGATATGATGAAGTTCAAGAAATTCCATCAGATCCCCAAATTGCTTTATATTATTTCAAATTATTCAAGATAAATTTATAAGAAGTAAAATTTCCACGTTGATCCAACTTATATTGATCTTCGGTGCACTTTTATCAGATGGCTTGATATAGAAGCTGCACCGAAACGAACGATCCATCAAGCTCATACATTCATCCCACCTAAATTTGATCCATTTTGTTAGACAATCTTGTGCACCTCGTTACGGTCCAGATTTATGTCCCTCCGCTGCTTTCCAATAAAGCAACTTCTTGGCCTACACGACGGCCCATATCGTAAATGGCCATCATCCCATTTATCACCCCGAAAAATCTCAGCCAACAATCTCGGCGCGGATGACGTGAAAATTGCAATCGCCTCCTCCCGCATTGTTCCGTTCTTCCGCAAAACTTATGACATTCTACTGCACCGTTGTCACCGTTGTCTACTCTCCGCGCTCCCATCGCACAGTGGTTCCGTTTGTTGTACGAAGCGGTCTTAAACCATTTGGGATTTTTAATTAGATATTGATGAAAAATACCATCAGAAATTACCAATTCTATTATTATTGGCTTTCAAAAACACTCGCAAGGCTTTTGTAATGGATATCACTTCAAAATTTCTGATTCAGATTTTTTTCCTTTAAAACAAAATTCTAATTTAAGCAAAATCAATCAAAATTAATTTTATTCGAACAGTATTCGACTATTGACTGTTAATTGCACAAATACACTTCGCTGTCTTGATAATAATGTGAACCATAATATATATTCCATTAGAAAAAGAAGCATAAAAAGCAGTTGATGCTCCATTCTTCACTGTTCAACAAGAAACTGCCCAGCAAATCTTGAAAATAAGAAACAAAAAACACTTCCACTCCGGCAACGCCAAAAAAAAAAAACTAACCCACTTGCTTGGGTTTAACGAAGCGCACTCCCCTATGGTTCTGTAGGGAGTGAAAAACTAGACAACTCGAGCGGATAAGATGTAATGCAGCCCACAGATGCTCAAACGGTTTGACCAACATTGACTCCGCTCCGCTGACTTGATGTTTCAGAACTTCCACCAGATTTCTTTTGGGATTTATACAAAACCTTCCCGAGAGATTCAGTCTCATTCCACCAAGAATTCCTCTAGAAATTATTGAAGAGATTGCTCAAGAAATCCCTTTCAAATAATTAATACATTAATTCCACAAACAATTTACACCAGGATTGCTGCTATCAAAAATCTGCCAGTGATTCTTCTAGTGATTTCACTAGTCAATCCTACACATATTTCTCCAGAAAATCCTTCACCGATTTTCTCTAGAAATTCCTTTAAAAATTCCAACAGAAATAAATGCAGAGATTTACTCCAGGAACTTGTGCAATGATTCTACCCAGAATTTCTCCAAGGATTCATCGAAGAGTTCCTCCAAGAGTTCCTTCAAGGATTCCACCAGGAAGCTTTCAGAGCTTCAACGAGAGATACTGCAGAAGAATTCATCAAAACTTCCTACACAGGATATCACCAAAAATTCCTTTAGAGATCCCGCTTGCAATGTTTTGAGAGTATTCCCCAGGTTATTTTGCGATATTCTTCTTGAGAATCTTCTATAAACTCTTTAGTAAATTCCATCAGTGTTTCCTTCAAAGATTCTTCCTTGTATCTCTGAAGGGATCCTTCGAGGCATTCGTCCTGGGATTTATGCAAGAATTAGTTAAATAATCTACCAGAAATTCTTCCGAGGATTCCAAAACAAATTTATTCATCACTTTCTACCAGTATTTCTTGAAGGTTTTTTTCCAAGAAATATACCAGGAATTACCTTGGAGAGTCCATTAGGAATTTCTTCAGGGATCCCTGAAGGAATTCCTATTTTGAATCCCAGAAGGAACTCCTGATAGAGTCACTGGATGTTATACTGGTGAATTCCCAAATCACTGAGATCCTTAGAAGAAATTTCTGGTAAAATTGCTGGAGGCATTCCTCAAAACTCTCTCGAATTCCCGGAGATATTCCACGAGAATTTCCTCGGAAAAAATCCGGATGAATCCCTTGAGGATTTCCGGAATGGTTTTCTTAAGGAATTCCGCGAGGAATTCTGTGAGAAATTCCGGAAGGAATCTCTTGAGTAATTCCGGTGATGAAATGCTTATAGTAAATTTCTGGTAAAATCCCTAGAGCAATTAATGATAACCCTCGAGAATCCTTAAAGATATTCCGGAAGGAATTCCTTAAGGATTAATTAAAAGATTTACTTCTGACAATCCCTGGAGAAACTCCCAATGGAATCTTTGAAAAGACTTCTGATGGGATCCCTATAGGAACTTATGATGAAATCCCTGAAGGGATTCCTGATAGTATGCCTGGCGGAACTCCTTTCTAAAATCCCAAGAAGAAATTATGATGGAATCCTTGAGGAACCCCTGATATAATATCTAGAGTAAAAGAACCCCTGTAGGAATTCCAAGTGGAATCTTTGAAGAAACTCCTAATGGAATCCCTGTAGGAATTCAAAATTGAATCCCTATAGAAGCTCCTGATTCCTTGGGAACTCCTGATGAAACGATAACAAGAACTCCTTTTGAAAGACTCAGGAAAATTCCTGATGGAATCCCTACAGAAACTTTTGGTAGAATCCTTGGAGGGATTCCGGGTGGAATATATAAAGTAAATAAGAATGAAATCGCTGAAGGAACTCCTGATGAAATCCCCAAGAGAACTCCTGATGTAATCCTCAGAAAAACTCCTGATGTAATCTCTAGAAGAACTCCTGATGTAATTCCTGCAGCAGTTCCAGGTGAAATCTTTAAAGAAACTTTGAAGTAATCTCTAAAGGAACTCCTATTGAAATTTCATAGGATAAGGAAGGAACTTCTGATGGAATCCCGGAAGGAACTCCTTCTGCAATTCCTAAAAGAAATGCTGATGCATTTCCTTAAGGAACTCCTGATATAATCAGGAATTCCAGATGGAATCTCTGAAGGCACTTCTGGTGGAATCTCTTGAGGCACCTCTGATGAAATCCCTGGAGGAATTCCTGATAAGATTCCTGATGGAACTCCTGATAGAATCCCTAGTGGAATTCCTTATGATATCCCCAGAAGAGATCCTGATGGAATTCCTCGAGGAATTCCTGATACAATCTCTGGAGGAACTCATGAATATTGAAGGAATTCCAGGTGGAATCGCTGAAGGGATTCTTGATGGAATTCCTGGAGGAACTTTTGATGAAATCTTGATATAATCAAAATTCTTGATATAATCCAAATAGGTACTCCTCATGAAATACTTGAAGGAATTCCTAAAGATATTCATGAAGAAACTCTTGAGGGAATCATTGGAGGAATAGAATCCGTATAGAAACTCCTGGTAAAATCCCTAGAAGAATTCCAGGTTGAATCTTTGAAGGAACTCCGGATGGAATCCCGAGAATTGCTAGAGGTGCTTCTGATAGAATCCCTTGAGAAGTTCCAAGTGCAATCCCTGAAAGAACTCCCTATGGAATCCCTGGAGGAACTCCCGATGGAGTCTTCGGAGGAATTTCAAAAGATATTCTTGAAGGAACTACTGATAAAATCATTGGAGGATCTCGTGATGAAATATCTAAAACAACTCCTAATGGAATCATCCCTATAGGAACTCCTGATAAAATCCCTGGAGGAATTCCTGATAAAGTTCCTAATGGAACCCCTAATAGAATCCCTAGAAGAAATCCTTATGATCCCAAGCAGCACAGTTTGTTTCAACTCAAGAATAAAATTATCTGTTGAAACTAATCAAAGTTGTCAATTGTTGAAAATATGACTTACAATTGCACTGAATAGCAACGCAAAAAGCGCAAGAGGCGGAGTATGTTTGCAACATATTGAAGTTATATTGAAACTACTTATATGTTGCAAAATACATAAAAGAAAAAAATGAAAACAAAAATATGAACGAGAATCGAACTTACGACCTCAAGTTCACCAATCTTCTCCTGTACTCACTACTCCACCAGTTCTTCGAACAATTGATTCGCCAATGCACTATAACAGCGACCACATGGCCCATTAATCAAAGCTTGTTACTTATAACTTGACTGCACCCTTCGGAATACAAGTTCATTACCGGCGAAATTAGGCCACGCGTGAAACAATCTACACTTTTCGCACAAACTTCCGCGCAACACATGAGAAACACCATTTAAACAAAAAAAACTGTTGCTAGATCATGTTTTCGTTGTTAGGTGATACGTAAGGTGCAACTCAACCATATTGCAACTGGATTGAAACAAACAAACTTTTAGCTGTCATACACGTAGTTTAGTGCAATTTTCTCGCAACTGAGATGAATCTTCTTGAGTTGTGGGTATGGGTACGAAAATGGAATGCAAGTTGCGGATGCTTTTAATGAAAGTAATTTGAAACATAACATTAAAACCGGCATTTTGGGAGAAGTTTCAAGAGTTTGTTTGAAAAGTTACTGAAAACTTCTGGATAAATTTGACTTCATTGCTATTTGCAAGGGACATTTGCAGCAAATCTTGTTGTTTCAAAAATGTTGAACGTCAAACAAGGAGTGAAATGCATGTTCATTGGACCGGCAATGAAACTTTATGAGCCTTGATATTGATATGCAACCGAACTAAAACCAGGTGAGTTACAGATGCTTTTATTGATACGTGCTTGAAACTATTTTTGGAAAACATCTCTTTGGAAGATGTTTTACCTGCTACTTGGGATATTCCTAGAAGAAATATTGATGGAATTCCTCAAGGAATTATATAGATTATGATACAATCTCTAGAGGAACTTCTTAAAGAATCTTATGAGGAATTCCAGGTGAAATCTCAGAAGCAACTCTTGATGGAAACCCTGGAGGAACTCCTGATAAAATCCCCAGAAGAATGCCCTAAAGGCACACCTGATAGAATCCCTAGAGGAACTTCTGATGGAATCTTTGGAGGAATTTCTAAAGATATTTTTGAAGAAACTCCAGCTGAAATAATTGGAGAAGCTCCTGATGAAATCCCTAGAAAAACTCCTGATGGGATCCCATTGGAAATCCCTGGAGGAAATCCTGATAAGATTCCTGATGGTACTCCTGATATAATCACTAGAGGAACTTTTTATGATATTCCTAGAAAAATATTAATGGAATTCCTCGAGAAACTTCTTATAGAATCTTATGAGGAATTGCAGGTGAAATCCCTGAAGGAACTCCTGATGAAATCCCCAGAAAACCTCTGTTGAAAGCCCTAAAGGTACTCCTGATAGAATTCCTATAGGAACTCCTGATGGAATCTCTGGAGGAACTCTGATGGTATCCATGGACGAATTTCTAAAGATATTCTTGAAGGAACTCCTAATGGAATCATTTAAGGAACTCCTGATTAAATCCCGAGAAGAACTCCTGATGGAATCCTCAGAAGAACACTCGATGGAATCCCTAGAGGAACTTCAGTTGGAATCTCTAGAGGAACTTCCAATGGAATCCATAGAGAAACTTCCAGTGGATTCCCTAGAAGAACTTCCTATGTAATTGCTAGAAGAACTTCCAACGCAATACCTAGAGAAACTTATGATGTAAATCCTGTAGGAACTCCTGATGGAATCCTTCATGGATCTCATGATTTAATCTTAAGAAGTACTCCTGAAAATTTTGATGGTGTTCCTGGTGAAATCTATGAAGGAATTCCTGGTGGAATCCTTACAATAACTTCTGATTGAAACAATTGAAGTTCTTCTGATGGAATTCCTGGAAGAACTTTTTAAGGAATCCCTAGAAGACCTCCCGATGAAATCCCTTGAAGAATTCCTGATCCTTCGGGAGGACTTTCTAAATGATTTTTTACAGGTATTCGTAATTGAATCAATGGCAAAAAATCATGATTAAGTTTCAGGAGGAGCACCTGGGTGGAATCATGAAGGAATTTTGGTAGATTTCCTAAAGAAATTCCTGTAGCTTTACCTGGAGGAATTCCTGATAGATTACTTGTAGGAATTCCTGGTAAAATCTTTGGAAGAATTCGTTATTGAACTTTTGATGGAATCATAAGTAGCACTGTTATTCGATCTGCAAAAGAAATACGTTAAATAGTGTAGAAAATCACTAGTGGAGAATAGAAACAACTCAAGAGCGCACATTTGCTAGACAACCATGGCGACGACGACGCTGCGTAAATTCACGCTTTTTGACTTTCCACCCATCTACATCGGCAGTTCTTGGGACATCGAAGCTTCAATTTGACATGCTGACGTCGATGTTCGTGCAACATCCTTACAGACGGTACGAAAAACATAGCACCACCATGAGCATCAACCTGGAGGCGAAGTCAATGTTGGTCAAATGGTCTGAGCGTCTGTGGGCTGCATAAAGGGGTGTAAGAGACAAAAATCTAGTTTTGAGGATATCAACTTTGAAGTTTTTTTTTTAGAAATTTGTCATTCCATACAAAATGTATGGAAGCCATAAACAGACAATAAACTAAAAATACCGTTGGAAAGCTAGAAAACAGAATAATTTTTAGGTACCGCCGTGTGGAGTGACATTGGGCCTAGGGGGTAACTTTGACCGCCCTTTTCGATGCATCTCATAGCTAGCACGGGAGCCTCAAATCTAGTCCATGACCATCCAGTGGCTGTTTATAACGTATTCTTGAAGCTAGCCACATTGTTTTCATTATTCTAGTTTTAGCTTGCTGTAAAAATCTTGGCCCAAAGTTACCCTTATGGCCCAATGTCACCCCGCACGACGGTACTTAACTCAAAACCCTTAAAAATGTCACTTACTAGTCTTTGCGTTTCGGCCATTAACTTGCTTTTCGGTTTTTGTCCTATGAGCAATACCATTGTGCATCGTAGTCATCTTTATCGCAAAACCCCAAGCCAGCCCAAGTTATCTCTCTTGTTCCAGTTCCACATACAAATACGACCCCCTCCCCCCTTTTTGGCTTCCGATGCAATTCCTCCTCCCCGTCCCAAAAAGCGATGATGATGGTGGTGCATCGCAATCTGAATCGGGATCTTCGGGGCTGTTGGTGCTGCAGCCAGCAATAGCAAAGGCATCAGCAGCCATTTTCAATAACACATTCCATCGCAGTGATTTATGGGTTCGGCTCACTGTTCCGAACTGGTTTTCACACTCCAGTTCCAGCTTTCTGTTGTTTCGGACTTTGGACATTGATTCGACGACGACGGGAAGGAGAAGTGAAGGCAGGCGACAAGGAGTGACAATGAAGGCAACACAAACGCCAACAAGGCGCGCCCGAATGGCGTTTCTTGGGCTTTTGTGTTTGGTCTTCTTAGGGAGGGAGGAGATGATGGGCAGCGATGTGGAGCCTCCTCTTATTTTAGGGCCACCCACATAATTTGTGTTTTATGCGGCTTGTGCGATGAAGATGAAAATGGTAATTTGCACATCGCAGCATTGGCACTTCAGTGATGGACGCATAGAAACTGATGCCATTTTGTATAAGGTCTATTTTTAACAATCTTTAAAAACCATGACTATACCAAAGTTAAAAGAATGTGATCTTGATTAAAGTTACTAAATGTTTTAATGTTTGATTAGAACTAAAGCAGGTTCCTTGCAAGTTCCTAGCAAGCTCATATAAAACTCTGTCTATGATTCTTAGTATATAACACAGTTATTTACTGAGAGCTTTCGACTGGCGGGATTCGATCTTACGACCCTAAATAGCTGCGTGTTTATCGCTTTGACTATTTGTACGAATTGCCTAGGGTTTAATTGATTGTTAATTTCAGAATTTGTCGTAATAAACACATCAATATTGAACAACGGAGTTATTTTTGATCCTTTGACCTTGACTTGACGCTAGCTCCTGGGCAGTGCGTCAAGAAAGCCCGAGAAGTCGTCAGTTGTTTTCCCTCTCGGGTCGCGTGCCTATTCTCCCTGTGTGCTTTTATATAGCCGAGCAAACGAGGGAAGCTGAAACTGGATTGTTTTTGCTCAGTCAAGGATAACAGATCAATTGGTGAGCTCGTTTCATGCTACTATTTTTAATCTATAAAATATGTATGACTGCACATTTAATCGTTACAACGGTGGGACGTAAATATGATTTTTCAACAAACTATGAATGGTTCGTCACTGTGAGTGTCGACATGAACTCTGATACATGAATTATTTATGTTTAACATTTTTTTTTTTTTTTTCAAAACACTCCTTTCTTTTTACCTTTATTTTTGTAATTAAAAAAAACTTTGAATGGTTCGACACTACAAGTGTAGACTTGCGAAATGTTCACTTTATTCAACAAACTTTGGATGGTTCGCCAATGTAAGTGTCGGCATAAGGATAAGAGTGTTAGAAATGTTACATTAAGGTATTTGTTCAACAAACTTTGAATGGTTCGTCACCTCAAGTGTCGGCATAATTTTCCTCTACGTAGAAATTGTTCCAGGGTGGCCACCAAATATTCATTTTGAAATTCCCGCTTTTTTCCCGGTATATTTTTCAAAATTTTCCCGGTTTTTCATTGAGGGGCCCCAAACGCAGAAAAGTGACCCTTTGGTCGATTGCTGAAAATGCTGAAAAAATACTTTAAAGTTTCTGTCACTTACATTTCTTTACTTTTAACACCATCCATTGTGTCAATAGGACGGTTTCTATTCATGACACTTTTGATGCACTTCGACAGGGGTTTGTTTTTAAAGCTACCGCAGAAGCTTTGAAAAAAAATCCAGAATTATATGTCTAATTTGAATTTTTCCGATTTCTTAAGGGGGCAGGATCCGTCATTGATTTCGGAATTTTCAAAAGCAGTTTTTTCATACAAAATAAAGAATTTTTACTCGGAAATATGTTCATTGTATTCTGTTCTCCAAGCGAAACACAGTGAACACATTTTCATCGAATAATTTTCAGCTTTGAACAGAAAACTGCTTTTGAAGATTCAATGATGACGATGATTGCGATGACGGAGCGTTGAACGTTAACTTTCTCGGAGGATTCTCAAAAATATCATTCCACACAAACACGTCGGAGCCCTTGAGAGAAACAAAAGTGAAAGAATTGTTCAAAGTGGTCGTCTCGCTCTTTTTTTTTTCGTTTTTTATAACGTGTGACCAGTGTTGTGAAAAACTCAATTTCTCATAACTCACGTTTGAGATTTTTCATGCGTGAGTTGTCAATCACGCAACTCAGCAGTTAAAAAATTATGGATGAGTTGGCTCGCCTTTTTGACTCATTGTCTTGTATTTCCACAGTTTACTCACACACGGCAATAATTTCTTGTTAGTCTGGTAAAATTATAGTAAGGTACCGTGGGGCAAGTGGGTAATGGAATTCGCATAGTTGAGATTCTTCCAATTCTAGAGACTTTAAATTGAAACAAATGAGGTTGTGTATATTTTTTAGCTTGACTCCCACCATATATAAGCAGCATGCTGAAATTGATTTTTATGAAAAATTGAAGAAAAAAATACAGAAAAAGTTTTTGAAAAATGTCTCCTTACTTTTCACTTGCCCCAAAAGTGGGGCAAGTGAAAAGTTTACCGTTTTGAACAATAAATTCAAAAACAAACAGTTATATTCACGATATCTATTAGCTTTAACACTTTTTAAGGCTTCCCAATGAACAATAACATAAGTAACATGTAAACAAAGGAAATGTTATTCTTTCCACTTCAATTTTCTTCTGTTTAGTTATGTTAGTTGAAATGATTCTACAACATTATAACTGCAACATTTCCAATGTTAGTTCTTATATTATAGGACAGCAATTGCATTTCTGCTCTGTAGAATTTCCGCCGCTCGTTATTTGTTTTTGAGAAAGTCGGATATGACGTCGGATAACTCTTCGGGAGAAATCAATTGAAATCCTTCAATAACGTATTTAGGGTCTTTTTTATGTGGATAGACCTATACCCCATTTTTATGTTTTGAACTAGCTTTACATTGACATTGCACGAGATTTCCGTGTGTTCTCTAATATTGCAACTTTTCAGTCAACGTCTTCCTTTTAATTGGCTGCCCGAAGTAGACATATTGATATTGTAATGTTTGCCAACATCTTTTAGAGAATTTCCATGATTTCTAATAGCTTTTAACGCTTGAGTATAGTGTTTCTTGAACTATCAGCACGTTATGTTTTTCTATGATAATTGCGAACCATGTTTACTTATGGCTACTTAAAGAGAAAACACAAATTAAATCTCTAATGATAAATTTTTCACTTGCCCCACCTGATAAGAAAATTGACGGTGTTTAAATTTAGTTATTTTTAGGTCTACGTCGAATTAATTCTAAAACTTTTTTTATTGCAGTTTGAAACTGTCACAAAGGACAACTACAAAAAAAAATATTTTCCGCCACTTTTTTCCACTCAAAATATTAAAATAAGATTGTACACCGCCAACTTGTTACGGAGTAACAGTTGACAGGTTAACAATTTTTCACTCTATTATGCAATAATGGCTGAAAAATCTCAGAAATCTCTTACCTATCGTAATGTTCTCAATAACCTCAAAGGTTTACGCATGAGTTTAAAACGTTAATTCACATATTCAGTAAAATATATCAATTGTTTTCACTTACCCCATTTACCCACTTGCCCCGCGGTACCTTAATCCTTTCTAACGTAAACAACAACATTTGGGTTTCACGAGTTTTTGATGGATTTTGTGACTGAATCATTTATTACGGTTAAAAAAAAAAAAAAAATCAGGCGATCAAGCGTGAGATTTGCGAAGCAGATCTCTAATGAGTTTGCTCTCACGGGAGAGCGTATTGATTGAGATTCGAGTGTGAGCCTATCAACACTACTCGTGACATACAAACACCATTTCATTTTCATTCATATGTATAGATAGAGAGCTGGATCCTATTCTTGGTACTTTTAATCCACTTCGGCAGTGGGGTTTTTTGAAAGCGACTGAGCCAATATTTGGCCCCAATATGCGTCGTATTGATGTGCTTCTAATTGCAAAGTTTCAGACAATTCCGCCTATAAAACCCCCCATGCCAAAATGAATCATGGAAGTGCCCAAGAAGCTCTGCACCCTATGCTTCTTTTGAGTATCTTACTATGTTATTTGAAAGTATTTCAGTTCCTAATCTATCGATATTTTTCTTCATAAAAAATAAAAGTTCACTGAAGCAAATAGATTTAAGGTATGAATGCAAGCCACACATGTTGAAGCACGTATATCATCTTACTCATTCAATTTTTAGTCGATTAGATAACTTGTAATACATTTAAATAAAGTATTGTTGACAAGAATATTCTGATTTATTGATTTATAACTAACTAACCAAAGAAAATTATGAATTCAATATGTATGAGTGCTTAAACCTTCAGCAAGAAGTTTTGAAACTCTGATTCAAAACATTGAGTCAGATAACTTAGAGAAAAATTGAAGCCCTGATAGTAAGAGAAAAAAAAATCATAACGTATTTCAAAACATTGTCAACCAATGAGAAATGGGAAACATTTCTAAAAAGTATAGTGTAGCAAGGCAGACTATCTTTACAAGAAGTTAAATAATTAATGTTTACATGTTATGTGTCCAAGTTTACAGATGCTTAATGACAATATCATCAATCATATCAACTTTCTGGTGGTTTGTTGATTCAAGCTTAAAGATTTTCGTTCAAAATAATTTTCCCGGTGATCATCTCTAATTCCCGGTTTTCCCGTCTTTTTCCCGATGAATTCAAATTCCCGTCTTTTTCCCGCTTTTCCCGTTTTTCCCGGTTCGGTGGCCACCCTGTTGTTCATATCAAATGAAAATATTATACTTACATATTAACATGTTTATATCTCATAAATAATTATTTATCATGGTCTTATCGCTTATCAAAGTGAATCCTGTGACCCAACGATCCTCCCCATTAACAAACATCCCTCCCAGTAACCTTTGTGGAGATGCAGAGGCAAACACGGTCTCCAAATAGCAAAGGTTACACACTAACATTCCTTCCCCCAATCCCACCTGACTGCAAGGACGTGGCCGGCGCCGTTATTGACCATGTATAAATAGAGGCACTGAATTATGCACACTGAAGAAGATTATGGCCAATCCCAGCCGAACTTCTAGTTGATTCTTTGTGCATTTTCACTGACTTCGGTCAATCACGGAATAGCAACCATTGATATGTGTAGTCAGTCTAAGCTAAGCTAAGCTAAGCTAAGCTAATAAACACATCAATATTGAACAACGAATTATTATTTTGGATGTTTAAACGTATATAACTGTCAGAAACCAATTGAAAGGCCTACAATTCCTTTGACTTTCTCCTGTATAGCTGTTCCCGGTTGCTACAACTGATCCCAGTGTTAAATGAGCTTGAACCCGATAAAAGCATCATCATCAATCAAAGGAAAATTGATAAAGATTGATATGGCCGAAGGCAATCGCTGTTGCTGCTGCCTGCTTAACCAAACCACCCTTCCCATCCAATGAAACGATTAATCCGCTCAACCAGTTACTGTGCGAATCATCACCATCATTATCGTGCACCTACTCGACTGTTCGACTCCATTCGATGTGTGTTGGCCAATCACAATCCTTCTCGCAATCACAGCCCCAAGGCACCACAATTTGCACCGTATTCAAAACCGGGGAAGATAGTCGTCCTATAATGACTGGCATTGTGGCATGGTGTTATAAAACCTGGCATCCCATCATCCTCACCTCGATCAACGACGACGCATCGCACATCCAACGGTGATAGGGGTATGCGATAGCTTATTTTTATGTCGATACGAAACGAAACGATTCACGGAATTTCTAACGGAACGAATTATTATTTTTATTTGGTTCTACATCAATAAACTTAATAAAACCTCGCCAACAATATATCGCTAATTCACTCGGCCCATGGCCGCCTCTCTCCATCTTCAACTTCGACTCACGCTCTCCAGGTACTGAGTACATGTTAACAGGGATGCTGACCCAACATGCCGTGCCTATCGTATACTTCCAGTTTTGGCTTCCTTCAGGATACTGGGTTCGTCGTAGAGTTGGGCGAGCTGGTGGTTCATTCTTCGCCTTGGTTCATTCGATCGTCCTAAGCACCCGGTGTTCAAAAACCCTAAGAGCCTGCAGGTCCTCCTCGAACATAGTCCACGTTTTATGCCCGTAATTGTCTACTGGTCTAATGAGCGCTTTGTACATCGTGCATTTGGTGAGGGTGAATATTTCTTAACCGCAGTTTCTTCTGGAGCCCATAGTAGCGGAAGGAAACGAAATATGTAAAAGTTTCGTGAAACTCTACACGAATTTGAAAAAAATCACGGAATTTTTAGAAACGAAAATAATGTTTGACCTTGTTGCTCAGAACATTTTTTTTTTTGTCATTATTTGTTTTGATTATTTTTTGCGGAAGGCTAGAGAAAACTCATTTATCTTTCCTTCAGGTTTTTTGTAATGCATGGATCGAGTTGGGAACCTTCAATAATCCGTTAATGTCCTAAAGAATGTCTATGACTCAGATTAGTTTTTAAACTTAATAAACGTACCGTCGATGGGGGTGACAATGGGTCTGGGGGGTGAGATTGGGTCAAAACGGAAAAATATGATTTATGACATATTTCAGCTAATAACGCTGATATTACTAAAATTAATAATTCATATGTTAGGGAACATATTTTTACACATAATTTATCACAATGTACATTTTTAGAAATAGTAGTTTTTGTTGACTATATCTATAAACTTGTATGTTGAAATTAGATAAAATTTACAACATTAAATTTCTCCTGTGCAAAGTATTACGCATGTACTTTCACCTCTATCGTTATATTAGTAGAGGGTTTAAAGTCTTTTCATTACACGTCACACGTATTTTCCGGAATCTATTTGATTTTTCAACAAAAATTTCATTTTTTTCGGTACGGTGTCTAAAACATCAAAAATGGGGGTGAGATTGGGTCAAGTAAGAACGACAGTAAATGAAATTGCAAGTCCACTTTTTTGACATTTTACGGTGCCGGTAGTTCTCTTTTTCATTAAGATGTGTTTATTCTTTCAAAACACAGCATCTCTGAAACATCGAACTAGTCTACTTGAGGATTCCGTGCATTGAATAACAATGCAACGCATTTTGACAACTTCTTAATCCAACAACTGTGTTTCGTGCGCAGCAACATCGTAAATTTTTATCAAATTGATTGTTTTTTTTTTAATTTAATTATTTATCAGTGTTTTCATATTATATGAACATCTACTGGAAGTACAAATGAGTTGGAACACTGAAGTATCGTGATTATGACGTCAACATCTGCCTGAAATGTATTGATCGTGGAATGTCGCTCCGAAATTTAACTATTTGCGAAGAATTAAAATAATCACTGTTTCAGTACGCCTTTGGGGAAACTAAATAGGCTTCATGGCAATGGGGATGAGACTTTGAAGACAATTCGAGGGGAAAAAAATAGAAAATTTATGTAAACTTGACGATGAATGTTGTGTTTACATATTTTTTCTCATAGCTCTTCAATTTTTTGGTATAATCGTTCTTTTAAGTGGGTTTATCATACTTGTGAAATATCTTTTCATCTTGTTTGCATCGTATTTCATCAATATTCTTCAGCTGTGAATGGTTTTGCAACCATATTATCAAAAACAAGTTATTTCAATTACAGTGACCCAATGTCACCCCTCTATGGGGTGAGATTGGGTCATTTTTTATTCACTTGTGGTACCGCTGTGAATAAATATTTGTCTTCAATGTTTTGAACAGTTGTTAATGTACCACCAAAGTACATACACACCAAGTGAAGTTTATTGGAGTTAAATTGCGATAGTTATTCAATGAATAAATCGTCCACATCCCTTTTTGACCCATTGTCACCCCCAACGACGGTACCTAAATTCAATAAATTTCTTAAACGAGTAAATTCATTTTGGAAAACGAGAATTTTGATAGTATATCCTATGGGGTTTGAATAATGCCAAAGAAAACCAGGGATTTTGTATGGATTTGAAGGGATTCCAAACGGATTGGAAGGTGATTTCAGAAGGCAACTGCAGAGATGAACCAGCCTCCGGCTGAAAATCTTTCTAATACAGATAAAAAAGATGGCAACTAAATAAACACACCATCAAAATAGATAATAACTTGATATTTTAAAAAGGTTTTCAAGGAGGGTCCAATATGATTAAATAGCTCTTCAAAGGGTTCCCAAAAGGTTCATAGAGATACTCAAGGACACAAAAGAGTCTGCCTCTACAATGCCTTCCAAATCAATGTTCAAATAAGAACCTCGGACAACCCCTTTCGATGTACTTTGAAATTCTTTAAATCTGTAGGACACCTTGAACGCATCTGAAAACGTCTTAAGGTGAAGATGCATCGAAGCCAAACCTCGAATTTTCGAGATCACAAATCTAGAGAACCAGACAACCATTTGTGCTGAAAACCTTACTCACTGGTCACTCGCTAGTGGTGACCAATCGATTTAATTTTCAGCGTGATCGGTTGTAAGGTTCTCTAGATTTGTGCTCTTGAAAATTCGAGGTTTGGCTTCGATGCATCTTCACCTTAAGTTCCTGGGGAATCCCTGAAAACACTTCTGGAACCTCTGGTACCTCTGGTATTATTTTTGGGAATGCTGGGAGATATGAAAAAACGGGGCAAACCAAAGCCTCTTGGTAACCACTGGGAAATTTTTTGGAGTTCACTGGAAGGTTCTGAGAAGCCACAAGCAACTACATACACTCCTGTGCATAAGTGTAAGGGGTTCACCCCCTAAAAAACTTACAAAAGTGTTCAGTCCATATCTCTGTGATTACACGTCCAATTGAAACTCTTTAAACCGCATTCGAAAGGCAAAGAGTTATTCTTACGTCGTTTGTATTTTCCCAAAAATATTTTTTGAATTTTGTTTACTAAATTTTTACTTAAAGTTGTTAAATTTTTCAAAAAACACTGAGAAATCATATCTAATTTCCTCAGCATTGAATTGACCAAAATTTTAAAACAAGGTGTCATTAGAATCGTAATCTTATATTCTTTGAAGAGCACTCACGAAATTATTGCGGAAAAATCTTCACCTGAACTTACTTAAAACACGAAAAATCTGTGACATCTCAAACCAATCATGTACGCGCCATTATTTGCGCTCGAAATAGCATTAAACTATTAAAATCGGTTGAAAAATGGCAGATATTCTGGAAATGAAGCATTAGTTTTTCAAAAGCGTTTTAAATGTGACGTGGGGACTAACTTAGCAACTCTATGAAGTCATAGGTTATTTGTCATATTAGTAATAGATCAATACTTGCGTCAGGACGTACTTTAAACCTAAAAATTGTACTCATATAAATTTTATTTGAATTTTAAATATTTTTCTCTAAAAAAAAATCGATGAAAAATGATTTTATGATATCTGGAAAATTACTGCTCCAAAAATAACTTGATATTTTTCAGCAAGCTTCTGCGTGCTAATACTTTTGAGAAACAAGCCTTTTTTGAAAATAAAAAATATAGATTGTCGATTTTTCCTGCCAATTTCTAATAATCATTATTTTTGATAACCTCCAAAAATCGACTGTTCTAAACGTTGAGCCTTAATAGTGTGAAATTTAGTTATCTTGGTGGCTTTTTTATCATCACAATATTGTACAACATAAGTGGAACGATGTACAGAAAACCGATTGTGATTTCTTTGATAAATTAAAAAGATATAGCACGCACAAGGTGTCCACTTTATAAAATGAACTGTCCTTAGTTGGCTCTTCAGAAGCACATTCGCAAGTTTCCTGAAGTATTTTAAGAAGCATCAACATCCATCGAGATGTTTATAAAATTTTTGGTGAGTTCTTTCCGGATTTCTACTGAAATTATTGGTTGAAACATGAGATTTTTCAAATCTTTATGTAAAGCATCTAAGATGCTTGTTGTGGAAATCTTCCACGATACTTTTGCTTATTACTTTTTTACTGAATCAAAGTTACTCCTAAACATATAAAAAAAACTATTATACAGTGCCAGGTCGATTTTGGCACAGTTCAATTTTGGCAACACAAAACCGTTCGATTTAGGTAACACTCATTTTAACATCGTGCCAAAATCGAACGATTTTCCAAAATTTGTCAGATCTTGGCAATGATTATTAACGATTTCTACAATTTAATCAAAATCATAGTTGTAGGATTACTTTGTAATTCAATTCGCAATGAAATGTGTTAGAAAAGCGTTTCATGAACAAACCGTTTGGTTTTGACAGCATGTAATTATCTGACGTGTTGTCAAAATCGAACGGACAATGTAAAGCTAAATAATGTAACTTAGAATGGGAATATTACTGGCGGGATTTTTGGTTGGGATCTTGTCAAACATTTTTTAGAGGATTTTGACAAGATGCTTTCTCAAGGTGGATTATTGGATTATTCGAAAGAAAACATCACTTCTTTAAAGGATGATAGCATAATTCTTGCGTTATCCACGTGTTTTAGGTGTGGCTGCTAATCGATTTCAATATCAACCATTTCCAGGGGTCCGTGCGATGTTTAAAGAGCTTCAAAGGGTGTCGCAACTGCAAAAAGTTTGAAAACCACGGGGGTGACCCATTTCACATAAAGACGTTTCGCATAATGACATTTCGCATAAGGACGTTTGGCATAATGGACGTTTCGCATAAAGCGGTTTCATACACGAACAGATAGCATTTCAAAGAAGGCATATAATTCAGTGTGGGACAAAATTATGATTCTCGCTCAAGTCCCCTTTTTGGATTGCATTTAGGTCCCACAACAACTGTGGAAAATTTCAGTTCGATCGGTGATACTATATTTTAGCGCCAGCCCTTCAAAGTTTGTATGGGATTTACTACGGGAAAACTTACTTTTGCAAAGAAAAATCGCCATAGGTTGCCCATTGTCCTCTATAAAAATTCTGAATACAGATCTCGATAGGTATTTCTACGATGAACAACATTGCCGAATACCGCAAAGTGAAAAAAGTTATTAGGCATTGAATATTCAGAAATTTTGCTCAATTTTGTTATTATTGTTATTCCTTTACGTGTTAATCAACGTTGCCTTGTCAATAGGTTTTCATTAAATAACTTTTTTTTTCACAAGTGTCGAATTGTTTTGCGGTCTTCGGCAATATTCTTCATCGTAGAAATACCTATCGAGGTCTATATTCAGAATTTTTATAGAGGTCAATGGGTGACCTCTGGCGAATTTTCTTTGCAAAAGTAAGTTTTCCCATGATAAATCCCATACAAATTTTGAACGGCTGGCGCTAAAATAAAGTTTCTTCGATCGAGCTAAAATTTGCACAGTTGTTATTGGACCTAAATGCAATCCAAAAGTAGACTTAAGTAAGAATCTTAATTTTGTCCCACACTGCATTCGAAATACAAAATCCTAATTTTACTTCGTAGTTATTCTGAAAAAAACATTTTTTGAATTTTATTTACTAAATTTTTAAATAAAGTTAAAACATTTCCCAAAAAACATACTGTAAAAACATGGCTAATTTTCTCAGCATTGGATCGAACAAAATTTTAAATCAATGTATCATAGGGGAAGTGGTGGTAAAATGAACAGGGGTGGTAAAATGAACACCGTGCCTTTTACCGAGAAAAAACAAATTTCGATGAATTTCTTATCAACCACGGACGTTTTAGAGCATAAATATGAGTGTTCGAGTTGATACGGAGGTCAATTGAAGTGAAAATGTCAACAAAAACTAAGATCTTAGAAAACCACGTTTGAAAATTAGAACTGACGTAACTTTTAGCTCGGAAGACTTGGGGTTTTTCAGTGAGGTGAATATCGTTATGATATGTTATCAAATCTGACACTTTTAGAGTTCTTTTTGAATGGGTTACAATCATTTTTGGATGTTTTTTTTGGTGGGGCAATGAAAATTTTCAGAAATATTTGTTTTGCTCACGTTTCTTGCATGGTGTTCATTTTACGACCAACTGCTGTTCATTTTACCCACATGGTGCAGGTAAAATGAACATTTGCATCGCTTTTTGATAGCGATGAAAATATGTGGAAATTCAGCTATTTTAGTCTGAATCCATGTAGCTGCTATAGATTACATTCCTATTTTTGATTTTGTGCGGTTGAACTATACAAATTCCTCGTTTTTCTATCAGAAACAAGATGTTTTCCTTAAGGTGTTCATTTTACAATCCCTTCCCCTAATCTTATATTCTTTGAAGAACACTTGCAAAATTTGTGCGGAAAAATCTGGAAATTGTAATTAAAGTATTTTGGTTTAGGAAACAATAAACAGAATGTTGAAACTGTTTGGCTGTATTCACAAGTTTGAAAAAAAGATAAGCTTCTCAATTTACTACAATTATCCGATAAAAACTATGAAAAATGTGTTCCTTCAAATTCTAAAATAAAAAAAAATTGTAAGAGGGTGAAAAACAAGATGACTTATGTTTCGATGATACTCTATGCCCAGAGAAGTCAATGAAATTTCTATTACGAAAAGATCCTGGACCGACCGGGAATCAAACCCAGACACCTTCAGCATAGCTTTGTTTTGGAGCCGCGGACTCTAACCACTCGGCTAAGGAAGGCCCCTATAGTTGGTACCGCGGTACGGACATTCATTTCGACTGGTAATTGTCGGAATTATTCGAAATACCGCATTCCCTTAAACGGTGCTACGATGGGCCGTGTAAAAGTAGAAAATCAGGTTCCAGACGTGGCCGATTCCAGCCGGATGAGATCATCTTTCGCATTGGTCGTCGTCGTCGCCGTCGCCGTCGTCGGCCTTGGCCCGGGAGCGGAGCCTGTTGCGGAGATGATCTTCCCCGACCGCCCACTTCTGGTGCGATTCTGGGAAACAACGCGGCACAAGAAATTATACGGCTGCTTGCTACTGGTGCAGGCTGGCTGGCTGGCTGGCGGTGCATTTAGTTTCCTGAACTGAAACCTTATCTATTCCGTGTCGCGCAGACAATCACCGCTAGTTAGTTGCACCTCTTCTAAGCCTCTGCTCAGTCGCAGCTTTTGTGATTAAATTATACCAAGCGCAAGGAGGAAAAATAATACTCTCGTTTCCCACTCTTTAATTAAAGCATTTATGATACACGTCGAAAAATGGGAAAAACTTTTTCATGTCGCGGCGTTTTTCCCACCCTCCTCCAAATGACGCCCCATGGGATAACCGAGTCAAGACCGATGAAGCGGCAGCATATTCCAGCAATATATTTTAATCAGAAACATTCCAGCAATTTGTAGCTCTTCCGTCATGCTGTGCTTTTTCGGTGCATTCGCCTTTTTTTTTGTTTCAGTTATTTTTGTTCCTTCCCAAAGGGTACGTGCTAGCATTTGCTTGCAGAAATTTTTTGCAGCAACATTTTACCGTTTTTTTTTCCAGTCGGACCAATTTTCATTGTGGTGCGGAAAAATTGCTAGCCGTCACGAGCTCACGTATGGCATTCGTCATCATCATCATCGTCTTCATATAGTCATCAGTGAAGGGAAGAAACGCTTTAAATTGTGAGCTATAAGTTTGTCGCTTTCAGAAATAGATCAATAGTCACTTGATTTGGGCAAAGGAATCGATAAAGAGTCTGAAGAAGAATGATGTGAGTAGTGTTGGGCCATTTCCAATCGATTCCTAAGAAAATCTGTTCCGATTACATCGTTGTTACAGTGCACACTGGGCCAGAAGTAGAAATTAGCCAGAAAAAAACTCTAGCGCTTTAGGAGTGCATTTTTTTGGGTTGGTGTCAAATTCTGCTCCTGGCTCAGTGCGCAGTGTTGTTCTGAATGACACAGCACATGTAAATTTTCATACAAAATACTCAAGTTTCTTCTACTTTTTCTTGGCATTACGTCCTCACTGAGACAAAGCATGCTTCTCAGGTTAGAGTTCTTATGAGCACTTCCACAGTTATTAACTTAGAGCTTTCTTTGCCAAAGTTGCCATTTTCGTGGTACGATGACACTCTATGCCCTGGGAAGTCAAGGAAATTTCCATTTCGAAAAGATTCTGGAATGTCTGGGGATCGAACCTAGACATCTTCAGAATGGCTTTGCTTTGTAGCCGCGGACTCCAACCACTCGGCTAAGAAAGGTCCCTTGTTCACTTTTATATAATGTCGAATAATCGAGTGGTTTGGATGCCAAATCGTTTACTTGTGACTCTTTAAAAGCCTATTATCAACAGCTTTCAATACCTGCCCATTTCTGGTTCATTCATCTTTCCCAATTCCACACTACTTCTCCGAAACATTGTGTTACCCTTTAACACCAAAAGCTGAAGAAATTTCTCACCCAAGAGCAAACAATAGAAAGAGCAACGCCACCCTATCGAATCCAGCTCTCAATTACGGCCCAATTAATTCCGGTTTACTTGTTTCCCCGTTTTGGGCCAGAAAGCTTTTCTGGGACAGTGAAAACCTCATCAAAGCGCACCAGAATGATGGTGGTCGTGGCAGATCAGAGAAACGTCCCGAACCTCTGCCCACAAAAGCAGCCGACCACTAAGGAATGTTGTTGGTTCGAAAATATGTAATTCAAATATAAGTTGAAAATTGTCGGTGGGTCTGTGCTGGAAGATGAATGGGCTCCGGAGAGAGTCGCTTCGGGGTCTGAATTCTCTGAACGGTGGCAACGCGGTTCTTTTCAAATCAATAGGGTGGGGGAGGAATAATCCGAAAGCAACAGAAACAGAAGGGAAAACTTGCAATGGGTGATCGAATAATTGCACAGAGAACCAGAAACCATTTCAGTGAAAACGGTTAATTTTATTTCGTTCGAACGAGCTGAGCTCAGCCGGCATTAATCTACAATGGATGAAGAAGAATTGCTGCGGCTGATGGAAAATTCGTTTGATGAAATGATTGGGAGACATCTGAGAGCTGACTGAAATACATAACTATGAAACATACAATGACAGTAATCTTTTTTGTTTTTAGTTAGAATTACTTAAAGTAGTTATCTGTCAAAACATGCACTTCAGGTTAATCATCAGAATTTCATGTCAAACAGACTTCCTGTAGGAGCAGGCGTTCCTCAAGGCAGCAGTTTGGAACCAATATTGTACATTATTTTCACATCTGACCTATCAGAGTTACCCCAGGGATGTCAAAAATCTTTGTTTGTGGATGACACAGGCCTCTCCACCATAGGACGAAGATTGTATGTCATCTGTAATAAATTGCAAAAATGGATACTTTTCTTCATACTTGTAAAAATGAACTTCATTCTTCTAAAACTCAACTCACAATATCCCCACAAAACTTAAAGGCTCTTTATTTGAAATCTTCAAGTAGACTAGTTGTCACGATGAGAGAGCTTAAAATAAATTGGACAAATGAAGTTAAGTATCTAGGGCGCATACTAGATAAATAGTTACTTTACAAATATCACAATGAGGGCATTGTGTAACAAATATGCCAAATGTAACAAATATATAAAAAGTCTGTATCCACTTAATAACAGAAAATAAAAACTTTGTCTAAAGATCAAGCTTTTTATCTTTAACCCGTATATGTTTAAGTGAAGCAAAAATACTAAACTATAAGAAACGGATGTTCGATAAACTGTAGCACGCGAAATGCGGCTAAAGGTTTTCCATTTCCTGTACCGTTCCCTGGCTCAAAAATCAAACGGCTTAAGCGCCACCTTCGAAGAGGACCTCTGTCGAGTTATGTTTGCCTGGCAACAAACTCAACCTCCGGTCGGGTTTGTTTTATAAGAGGCCAAACAGCAATTTAAGGAACGTTACAGAAAACTCAAATGGTACGGTGGATCGAGATTTCTCAGATATAGTGATTGGCCTTAAGCGGTTCTCAAAAATTGTTCAATTTCCCGACCATTTTGCTTGTCCCGGGATCCGGGGCAAAAATTGATGCTTGTCCCGGGATGTTTTATACTTTCAATCAACTAATATAATTATTGAAATGAAAATAAAATTTCATCAATTCAATTTCATAGAATGAAATAAAAGAAGAGTAAAAAACTGTCCAGGGCAAGAAGTTAATTGGAACACATTGTAATTTATATATGACATTTTTCTGATGAAGTAACAAAACAAAAATATGAGTTGATTTTTACGAATAGTTTTGAAGAACAGAAATGACTTAAAATGGCTTAAAATGGCTAAAAACGGCTTGAAACGGACTAACATGGCTTGAAAAGACCTAAAACGGCTTAAAATGGCTCAAAACAGCTTAAAACGTTTTAAAATGGATTTAAACGGCTTAACGTGAAGATGAATCGAAGCCAAAGCTCAAATTTTCAAGAGCACAAATCTGGAGAACCAAGCATCCGTTTAAGCTGAAAACTTAATTGATTGGTTACTGTGCTGGTGATGACCAATCGATTAAGTTTTCAGCTCAAACGGGTGTCCAGACTTGTGCTCTTGAAAATTTGAGGTTTGGTTTCGATTGATCTTCACCTTAAAACGGCTAGAAACGACTTAACATGGCATAAAACTTCTTAAAACGGCATAAAATGGCTTAAAACGGCCTAAAGCAGCTTAAAATGGCTTAAAATGGCTAAAATCGGATTACAACGGCATAGATTGGCTTGAAACAGCTTAAAACGGTCTAAAATGGCTTAAAGTGGCTTAAAACAGCTTAAAACAGCTTAAAACGGCTTAAAACAGCTTGAAACGGCTTCTTACGGCTCAAAACAGCTTAAAACGGCTTAAAACAGCTTAAAACGGCTTAAAACGGCTTAAAACAGCTTTAAATGTCTTAAAACAGCTTTTAAGGCTTTAAATGGCGTTAAAATGGCTTAGAATGGCGTTAAAATGGCTTAGAATGGCTGAAAATGGCATAAAACTGTTTGAAACGGCTTAAAACAGCTTAAAACGGCTTAAAATGGCACGGCTCAAAACGACTAAAAACGGCGTTAAAACGGCTTCAAACAGCTTAAAATGGCTTAAAATGGCTTGAAGTTGCTTAAACAGCCTTAAACTTAAAATAGCTTAAAACGGCTTAAAATGGCTTAAAACGGCTTAAAATAGCTTTAAATGGTTTAAAACGGCTTAAAATGGCTTAAAACAGCTTAAAACGGCTTAAAATGACTTAAAACGTTAAACAGTTAGTTGTGCCGAGCACTTAACGCATGTGCATAGTTGGTTTGCATATTTTTTTTTTTACTCACGGACCCTTTTAGAAGCTGCGATGAATGCCGTCGACAAAGTAGAAGCGACGGCCGTTGAATGCGCTGGCAAAGTAGTAGTGCCGGACGAAGAATGAGACAGCAAAGAAGAACTCTGGATTTAGCGCATTGACGATGGTGGTATTGCAAATATCACTCCAAATACGGCCAACGATTTACTTTTTAATGATGGATCGCTCGTTGGAGATTACATGCGTCGGTGACAAATGACTCTGTTTGGAAAAGTGCATATAATTTTGAACTGTGATATTGAATATCGCATATATTTAGGTGAATTGATGAATTTAAGGTAAATTTGACAATGAAACAATAGATGATGAAATGAAAAAAAAACACGAATAATGAATTAACATTGAAGAACATGATAAAACAATATTATTACATAATAACAATTTATGTACATTTATATTCATATTGAATGAAACTTAAAATAATATTTACAAAAAAGTGACAATGATACAAAGCTTTTATTTAAAAAAGGTTTTGAAAGTGTTATGCTTTTTTGATGAATTTAAACTAATTTCATTTAAATTTAAACTTTTCAATGAATTAGTCACTTTTAAATGTAAATTTCAGTTAGTTTGATTTTAATGGAAGGTCTCTTAAGTCTCTTTTCAATTTTGCTTTTGCTTGCTTTTGGTCTGCAAATTCACATAAACTTTTTTCCTTGTTATGAATTCTTAAGGCTCCAGAGATTTCTAGGAGACAACACCATAGCTTATGGAAATATTTCTTTACATATTTCTCAAGGAAAACCTTAAGAAAGTTCACCAGAGAAACCATCGTATATATTTTGACGGTTCTTCAGTACCTTCAGTAATTTTCATAGGAATGCTGGGAAAATTCTCTCAGGATTTCCTTCACAGATTATTTTACCTCGTTCTTCTGATTTTAGAGCCAATGAAATTTTGTTTTAGTAAAATTTTTAACACCTTACGCATGGTAGAGATGGATAAACAATGAATGTAATTATGTCAAAACGCCTCGTGGATCCACGTGGTGTTAATTAATTTAAAAACCATGCGAATTGGAATACCTAATTATGGTATTTTAAACGAAATGATACAAGAAGTTCATAAGTTGAGTTTTTCATTCATTTTCAAAAGGATTTTTTTAAATAATTCCATCATACTTTCTCCTGAAAATTTCTCCATTAGTTCCTCCGGCGTTTATTAGGGAATTAGCGAAACCTATTAGGGAACCGATTACATGAATTCATCAATGAATTCAACAAACTTTTTTTTTCTATCTTTATTAACGAGATGTTTAGCCCTGGGCTAGTTCATCTCGGGACCAACGGCTTTACTTCCCTTCCGAAGGAAGTCGTCACTGAAATTTTTTGGTGACTATGTCGGGGATGGGATTCGATCCCAGGTCCTCGGCGTGAGAGGCGAGTGTTCTAACCACTACACCAGGTCCGTCCCCTCAACAAACAATTTCCTTGGAAAAGAAACTTCATTTCATTCAGTTAGGCTTACCAAAAATATGTTGTTTACTTAAGTAAAATTGGCATGAATTTTTCAAAAAAAAAAAATATCGTGGGGTTACGTACCAGAAAAATAAGCAATTTTTTTGTAATTTCTTCGATAACTCCTACGTGAATCTTCTCCAAAGTATTCATCAGGGGTTTTTTTAGGGATAGTGAAGAGATTTTTTTTTCTCAAGAGTTTATTGGAGTTATGTCCTACAAGAGTTTATCATGTGTTTTGCCAACAAATTTTCACTAAATTCTCTATATTTTGCTTTGTACAAATATCCCAGAGTTTCGTGAATTCCAATAATTTCTGAATTAATTCCTCGAGAAGTTTCTTCAATAATCTGTACATAAATTATCCGAGGACATCTTTGGAAAATTTCTCGAAGAATCAATTTAGCAATTTTTTGAGGAATATTAAGAAGTATCTCTGCAGTAATTTCTGAAGATCTTGAAGACAAACAAGTTTAGGATGGGTTCTGGGAGGGCTGAGGACTTCCTTGGAAACAATTCTAGAAGGCTGTAGAGGAATATTTCTTCGAATTAACAAAGCCTGGTTCAATTTTTGAAGGTATCTTGACCAAAAATCTTGGACGAATTCGTTGGTAAATCCGTAAAATTGAATGAACTTCTGAAGAAATATTCGCAGTAATACTTGTAGGAAGCTTTAAAAATACCTCAAAAAAATATTCTGAGGCGATTTCTGGAGAAAATAGCAAAAAATATATAAATATATCCATTTATCCATTCCAATCCATTTCAAAATCTCTATTTGGTTCCGGTTTAGTCTTATTTTTGGTCTTTTTATTTGACACAAAGTTTCTTAAGTTCTTATGCTTATTGGACACTTAGTCGCTAACTTTTATGATAGTTCATTTACGCTCTTTGTACGGAATCTCCTAAAAAATCACGATTCCTCATAATCACATTAGCGTTGGGCAAATTTGCCCAGAACATCGATGTTACTGAATCGATTCACATTTGAGCTGCTGAATCGATTCACCGATTTAATCGAATCCTTTGAATCGATGTTTTCGAATCGATTCGAATCGGATGAAAATTAACATTTATGAAACATTAAATGAGACCAAATCCATTTGCTTTCTATTTCAACATCTTTCTATCACATCAGTTTCGAAAATCAATCGAACAGATTTACTACTTCAAGATTAGTTCTAAATATGTTTTTTTCCACAAACTCATTAAGAAATATTTAACGATTCCAACAAAATTAATCGAATAAAAAATCGAATGAAGAGAATCGATTCACCCGATTCTAGGTGCTCCAAACATCGATTCAAAAAATCGATTAATCGGAAAGCAAAAATCGATTTTCGGAACATCGATTCAAAATCGCCCAACGCTAAATCACATATGTTATTTGTGTGTTGATTACAGCATATTTTCGTTCTGCCATTCTATTTTTTTATATCTGAAACACTTAAACCATCATACAAAGTGCTTCGGAAAACCCAACCGTCTTTCATTTGTCTTTCAACCGTCTTTCGTTTTTGGAACGCCGAGAAGTTGCGTTGTGCGCAGTCGAAGATGGATTACCACCTTCTTCTTCTTCTCTCTGGCGTTACGTCCCTACTGGGACAGAGCCTGCTTCTCAGCGTAGTGTTCTTATGAGCACTTCCACAATTATTAACTGAGAGCTTACTATGCCAATGACCATTTTTGCATGCGTATATCGTGTGGCAGGTACGAAGATACTCTATGCCCTGGGAGTCGAGAAAATTTCCGGTGGGATTCGAACCCACAACCCTCAGCCTAGTCTTGCTGAATAGCTACGCGTTTACCGCTACGGCTATCTGGGCCCCATGGATTACCAACTGGTGAGCTTGTTTCATGCTTATGATTACAATTTTTTTAAGGTAGAGTTACTTTTATGTAATTTTTAAGCCGACTATGCATGGTTCGTCACTACGAGTGTTATTATTCCTGTTTTATAAAATTTCAATATAAATATATTTTTCTCTTTGCGCCATTATTAAAAACATCTTTTAAATTGTTCGGCATTATGGATATTTACGTATTTTCTAAATTTTCCTCTAAAAAAAATCATTTCGGGAAACGCATCACAGACCAAAGGTTACTTCCAGTTCTTTTGATCCCTCACTAGTAAACACCCTTTCCGTGGTGACTATGGAGACGCAAAGGTGAGTTCGGTCTCTAGAAGCAACAATAATTACATCCTAACATTCCTTTCCCATCCCAAATGACCGTAAGGACTTGGCCGGCGCCGTTATTGATCTATAATATGAGATTCGCTAAAATTGCACTTCGAAAGTAAGCGGAAACTCCCGTCCCTCATTCATTTGGATCGTAGTGCAATTCTTACCAGTTCCGATCAATCACGGAGTAGCAACCATTGACATGTACAGTCAGTCTATGCTATGCTGTGCTAGGCTATGCTGCTGAAACACTTTAACTAATCATACAATTTATTTTCTTTCTCTTTTACAGGTAAGTCCAGGATACTTGTTCACCAATTCGGAAACCAATGGATACAGCATTTTAACGTCACTCAAAGTAAACAGAATAAGTTAAGACCCCTTTGAATCGCCAACCTTCCAATAAATTTCACCACATCAACCAATATTGACACCAATAATTTCGCTGATCAAGGCTACCGAAGCTGAAGAGTATCGGAAATATGAAACGCTCACTCAGAAATTCACTTCACATAACGTAATGACCCAAACGAATCACTCAGAGTCATCGAAATGGCGGCGCACAGACAGAATGCGAGGAAATATTTCCTAAACAGCTCACTTTCGTCTTCGCTAAATGCTGCGGCGAAAAACGTGACTTGGTCGTATTTTCTTCGCCCCGGACGTTAAGTAGGTGGTAGGTACATGGGTTCCGAGTTAACGCGCCGCAGAGGACGGACGATGGCGAAGGAAGCGCATACCGATAACGAAAAATCGATTTCCCGTAGTGTAGGGTGAGGTGGGGCAGGAGTTCGATCCTGGTGGTTCTTCTTCTTACTGGCGTTATGTCCTAACTGGGACAGAGTCTGCTTCTCAGCTTAGTGTTCAGCTTTCTTTTCCAAAGTTGCCTTTTTTTGCATTCGTATATCGTAGGGCAGGTACGCTACGCTATTCACAGTAAGTGAATAGAGAGCAGCTTGGGCACACCACGGTGGCAAAGTGCATTTAGCGAGACATTTATTCGCACTCAGAGCTAGCAGTTCTTCCGTGGAGATGATTGGAATACATAAGGAGTGATCCACATTTATCAGGTTTGGGCATTTTCTTCACGCAATGTAGTAATCCAAATGAATCTTTGATGCCATTGAGGGGTCCAAGAGCATAAGGGTGTAAAAGACGTTTTGGTCGGTCTGAATTAGGAATACTGAAAAATTCTACTGAATCGCAAGATTTACAACAGTAAATTCGTAGAATTTTTTTTATATCCTAGGTTCTCATAAAATTTGTTTGGAATGAAAATTCAGGTCTGTATTACTTGAATATAGAGTGAATCAGACTTGAATAACTTCCCAGACAACCAGAAGTCGCATAAAAGTTTACATAATAACTCGTTTATTCATACAAATTACGTCAAACCCGCAAAACACGGTGGAAAAAATCGTCAGATTGATGAGTTTCCTCACATAAAACGCTATTTTTCTGTGTTCATTTCTACATTTTGTTTCGTCCCGTACACTCGTACAAAACAAGTCGAATCAATCCGTAGCAGTTGTCAAATCAACATTTGTTATCATACGTTAAATCGCATAAGATCACAGGTTAGATCGGTAGAAAATTTAAACACTCGCATTGTATGCTAATATTCATTACATAATATATACACGTTTATCGCTTCCTGAATTTTTGTACGTAGAAGGCCTTTCGCGACATATTAGAAGTGAAATTTTGCACATACAAAGTCTCCAGGTGATTTCGTTATACGTACATTTTGATTGTCTGGGTTATATGGTCGGTATTGAGTCAGTTCAACATTTGGGAAAATTGGATTATTCTGTCATTAGATGCAAAATTAACTTATTTCCATTTCACTTCAATCGGATTTGAAGAATGTTGTAAACTGCGAGAGATGTGTAGCAAATTTACTTTGGATAATCAATAAAAATCTATAAAAATATGCAATCAGAGTATTTGAATATTTCTGGTCCTCAATGCCCTGATCCAACAAAATTTTAGTATTCGAGCTTTCGTAATGTTACTGATTTCGGAATTGAAGATATGGATTCTTGAAGAATTTACGATACTAATGTCGAAGGATGTTGGCTATCTGTATATCTTAAAGATGTGAACCCAGTTTTACTATGCAAACATTAGATGATTATTATTTTCCAAGAAATTATTCGGCCAGATTGAACCAAATCACTAAACGGTGTTCTTTGGTTCAGTCAGTGTGGACCATGTACACTTAGTCAATCAGCAAACCGTTCTAATAGAGGTTTGTATTTTGTTTTTCCATGATTATGGCTTCACATTATATTGTTTGAAAGGAACCCAAAGATGTGTGCAAATATTGAACCAAAATTCTCTAGAGTCAAAAAATACATTGTTAAACTTTAAGCCCATTTTTCTCAAAATATGAAAAATGTCACTTGGTCCACTCTGATTTAACGCCAACTATATATGAAGTGAATTTGACCTGAATCAGTTAAATATTGTCCTATTAATGCAACAACTAAATAACTCGAAATTCAAAATTTTGTGAACTGTTAAACTGAAACTGTGAAGTCAATCGTGAACCTGAAACACTTGAATATAAAGTGAATCAGTGAAGTTTAAAATCAGTTAGAATCAGTTAGAATCAGTTGTTTTAAAACGAGAAATACGTTAATTGAAAGTGGTTCCGAATAGTCATGTATCAACGACGATTTAAACATAGGACAGTTAATGTTAGACCAAACACTAGACAAAAAACGACAAATTAATCTCCCCTGAGACACAATCCCCGTGTCGAAACGTTGGGTTGAAATAAAACTCGTTTTAATCATTCCAAGACTGCTTAGCCGTAAATTCCACAATCAGTAACTTTCTAAATTAGTTTTCAGCTGTTTTTAATAGAAAATGATTAAAAATATTGGAAAAATTCAAAAAGCCCTGAATTAAAAAAGTGCAAATTTGTGCAGCTTAATTTTTCACGATTCTTTAGTTTACATTTCAAAGTATCCTTGGAAATAAATTTTGGCCTGGGACAACTTGGGACAAAAAAGTAAGGGATGTGTAAAGTTTCGATAAAAATTCAAATATATTTCTTCAGTGCATTTCCCGCATTTTTTCGAACCTAAAGTACGAATTTTTATTTTATTTTATTTTTCTAAATAGCTTTTTGAAGAAGCTTTCGGACTGTGTATAAAGATTTGTATAATATTTTACGATTATGCAATATATTGTATTCAATGTGTACCTTGTGTTTGTACTGAATTCTTTATTTTTCTTAAAAACTCTAACTTTGACATACTGTATCAATTATACTAAGAAAGATCTTGACCTGATATTACAGGTATATCTTAATAGAAGTGTTTACTTTAGAATGATGTACAAGAAAAACCTATCAGAACAAGTCATTTTTTGATTATTGGCCACCTGATCGCTATAGCGCTACCCAGTGGAAGAATAACGAATCAAACTGTTTGCCTGCTGGATTTCTAAGTCTGTCTAAACAACCTTGCCGAATACTCGAACTTGCTGTTTCATCAGGATCATAATACAGAACTAACTTAAAATTCTCAATCCAACATGTTCACTACCGCCACCTAGTGGCAAAATTACGAACTAAATTGTTTGCTTTTCAAATTTTGCTGATCCTGTGAAGAAATTCGCCAAAAACTTGAACATTCTATCTTATCAAAATCATGAGATAGAACTAGTATAAACTACTCATTTAAACATGATCAACAGCGAAACCTGATGGCAAAACAATTAATCAAACTGTTTCCCGGATGCCCTTGACTTTCAGAACAACTTTCTCGAAGACTTGAACCTTCTATCTCATCTGGTTCACAAGATAGAATTTGTTTCATATATTATTTAATATGCTTTCTAGTGCCACCATGCGGCAAAATTTTTAAAAAAATCTGCATTTCGATCGTTTCTAATCTTCTAAAGAACTTTATCGAAGACTCAAACTTTCTATCTTATCTGCCCATTTTATATGCTTAAAAGCGTCAAAATATTGATTCAAATTACCGGCAAAATAGTGATTCAAATTACCTGTCTTCCGGATGTCCTTGATTTTATTTACAACATTGAGACTCGAGCTTTCTATATCATGTTGATCACAAGATGAAACATGCTTAAAATGCTCAATTTTACATGCTCGCTAGCGCCACCTAGCGCAAAATTACGAATCAATTTGCTTTCTATTTGCTTTCCGAATGTCCTTGATCTGCTGAACAACTTTTCTGAAGACCGCACCATTGTAGATCATCAGCATTTCGAGATATACAGTCGGGTCTCCTATTAAACGCATTCCTATAACGTGCACTCCTATTACGCTCACTCCTTTTAGACACACCAGAACGTTATAGGAGACCCAGGGCTTATGGGATTTCATCACTTTGGGGGTGTTGTTGAATATCTCGTATGCCAAAAAGGATAGCACAGTACTGTCTTCGGCGAAGTTTCAGTGCTAAGTACGATCTACCTTTAGGAGTTGAGGATCATCCTTTTAGTTGAGAGCATGGCCGGTAGGGGCGCTTTTTCTGATTTGCACTATATGAACCATGAGGGATAAAAATGCAAAATTTTGTAACATATGATATCTCTAGATCCTGATGTTTTGGAAGGTTGGTGTCTTCGGAAGAGTTGTTCAGTAGCTCAAGGGCTGGCATGCGGTGGTCATTCTGATACGGAATTACGCCACCTGGCGGCGCTAGTGGGTATGGAATTTTTGTTTTGTGCATAGCCCAGTAGCCTGACCACTTAGAAAGATGGTGTCTTCGGCAAAGTTGCTTTGTATCACAAGGGCTAACATTATTTGAGCCGAAAGTTTCGAAATTTTGCCACTAGGCGGCGCTAGTGAGCAAAGAATTTTTGTTTTGCGCATAGCTCAGTAGCCTGACCACTTAGAAAGATGGTGTCTTCGGCAAACATGCTTTGTATCACAAGGGCTAACATTATTTGAGCCGAAAGTTTCGAAATTTTGCCACTAGGCAGCGCTAGTGAGCAAAGAATTTTTGTTTTGCGCATAGCTCAGTAGCCTGACCACTTAGAAAGATGGTGTATTCGGCAAAGTTGCTTTGTATCACAAGGGCTAACATTATTTGAGCCGAAAGTTTCGAAATTTTGCCACTAGGCGGCGCTAGTGAGCAAAGAATTTTTGTTTTGCGCATAGCTCAGTAGCCTGACCACTTAGAAAGATGGTGTCTTCGGCAAACATGCTTTGTATCACAAGGGCTAACATTATTTGAGCCGAAAGTTTCGAAATTTTGCCACTAGGCAGCGCTAGTGAGCAAAGAATTTTTGTTTTGCGCATAGCTCAGTAGCCTGACCACTTAGAAAGATGGTGTATTCGGCAAAGTTGCTTTGTATCACAAGGGCTAACATTATTTGAGCCGAAAGTTTCGAAATTTTGCCACTAGGCAGCGCTAGTGAGCAAAGATTTTTTGTTTTGCGCATAGCTCAGTAGCCTGACCACTTAGAAAGATGGCGTTTTGGGCAAAGTTGCTCAGTATCACAAGGACTAACATTATTTGAGCCGAAAGTTTCGAAATTTTACCACTAGGTGGCGCTAGTGAGCAAAGAATTTTTGGTTTGCGCATAGCTCAGTAGCCTGACCACTTAGAAAGATGGCGTCTTCGGCAAAGTTGCTTTGTATCACAAGGGCTAACATTATTTGAGCCGAAAAATTCGAAACTTTGCCACTAGGCGGCGCTAGTGAGCAAAGAATTTTTGTTTCGCGGATTGCTCAGTGGTCTGACCACTTAGAAAGATGGTGTCTTCGGCAAAGTTGCTCAGTATCACAAGGGCTAACATTATTTGAACCGAAAGTTTCGAATTTTTGCCACTAGGCAGCGCTAGTGAGCAAAGATTTTTTGTTTTGCGCATAGCTCAGTAGCCTGACCACTTAGAAAGATGGCGTTTTGGGCAAAGTTGCTCAGTATCACAAGAACTAACATTATTTGAGCCGAAAGTTTCGAAATTTTACCACTAGGTGGCGCTAGTGAGCAAAGAATTTTTGTTTCGCGGATTGCTCAGTGGTCTGACCACTTAGAAAGATGGTGTCTTCGGCAAAGTTGCTTTGTATCACAAGGGCTAACATTATTTGAGCCGAAAGTTTCGAAATTTTGCCACTAGGTGGCGCTAGTGAGCAAAGAATTTTTGGTTTGCGCATAGCTCAGTAGCCTGACCACTTAGAAAGATGGCGTCTTCGGCAAAGTTGCTTTGTATCACAAGGGCTAACATTATTTGAACCGAAAGTTTCGAATTTTTGCCACTAGGCGGCGCTAGTGAGCAAAGATTTTTTGTTTTGCGCATAACTCAGTAGCCTGACCACTTAGAAAGATGGCGTTTTGGGCAAAGTTGCTCAGTATCACAAGGACTAACATTATTTGAGCCGAAAGTTTCGAAATTTTACCACTAGGTGGCGCTAGTGAGCAAAGAATTTTTGTTTCGCGGATTGCTCAGTGGTCTGACCACTTAGAAAGATGGTGTCTTCGGCAAAGTTGCTCAGTATCACAAGGGCTAACATTATTTGAACCGAAAGTTTCGAATTTTTGCCACTAGGCAGCGCTAGTGAGCAAAGATTTTTTGTTTTGCGCATAGCTCAGTAGCCTGACCACTTAGAAAGATGGCGTTTTGGGCAAAGTTGCTCAGTATCACAAGAACTAACATTATTTGAGCCGAAAGTTTCGAAATTTTACCACTAGGTGGCGCTAGTGAGCAAAGAATTTTTGTTTCGCGGATTGCTCAGTGGTCTGACCACTTAGAAAGATGGTGTCTTCGGCAAAGTTGCTTTGTATCACAAGGGCTAACATTATTTGAGCCGAAAGTTTCGAAATTTTGCCACTAGGTGGCGCTAGTGAGCAAAGAATTTTTGGTTTGCGCATAGCTCAGTAGCCTGACCACTTAGAAAGATGGCGTCTTCGGCAAAGTTGCTTTGTATCACAAGGGCTAACATTATTTGAACCGAAAGTTTCGAATTTTTGCCACTAGGCGGCGCTAGTGAGCAAAGATTTTTTGTTTTGCGCATAACTCAGTAGCCTGACCACTTAGAAAGATGGCGTTTTGGGCAAAGTTGCTCAGTATCACAAGGACTAACATTATTTGAGCCGAAAGTTTCGAAATTTTACCACTAGGTGGCGCTAGTGAGCAAAGAATTTTTGGTTTGCGCATAGCTCAGTAGCCTGACCACTTAGAAAGATGGCGTCTTCGGCAAAGTTGCTTTGTATCACAAGGGCTAACATTATTTGAGCCGAAAAATTCGAAACTTTGCCACTAAGCGGCGCTAGTGAGCAAATAATTTTTGTTTCGCGGATTGCTCAGTAGTCCATGTGTCTAATAGGAGACCTGACTGTAATCAGTGTTTGGATTTCGATCAGAATAAGCCGATCGAACCATATTCGGAGAGTGTAACAGTACGCGTACCATAGCAGTTCGTGGCACATCGCATTCGGAGAGCCCTATGAATGTAGACATTCACTCTCTCGTTTGGTACGTGGCACGAGAGCGTTCAAGAGCAGCAACTCTCACAGACTGCATAAAATTGATAATAACTTTCATATTTTCTGATAATGCATCCTTTAACAACCTAACTTCAATCTATTGGACCATTGAACACCCCTTTGGTTGCAAACATAGCACAGAAAATAAAAAAAAATATTTGCCTCTGTTTCTTGATCAGAATGAGTGTGGGTCAGCGAAAGTTACAAGTGTTGACACACAGTGATCGGAACCAAACAGTGGGTGGTGTGTGTCTGTCTTGTTTTAGTTCATGGCTCGTTATCTTCAACGAACGGTAAATGTCATGTGTGTTGTATGAATGCAGGCGTATAAATGGGCTGAAATTATGGCTCGTGTGTCAATGATCGTAAAATTTTCCAAAGCCTGGATATAATATCATGAATGTTCCTGTTTGCGGTTATGCTTAACTTTTCATTGTGATTCATTGTTCTGAAAAGTTCACCGGGTGTTCGATCCGTAGAAATAATCCAGGAAATTGCTCCAGTAATACCTAGTGACACCATCTCAGAAAGTTCTCCAGAAAATCTTTCAAGAACCGACTTATTAAGCAATTACCCCGGTAATCCTTGCAGAAAATTGATTGAGAATTTCTAGAAGAATTCCTCCAGCATTTTTCAATAAATTCTTTCATGGATTCCTCAAGAAATTATTTAGGAACTCCTCCGGCGTTTCAATTAGTGGTTATTCCAGCAGGATATCTCAATGATTTACTAATTTGTACATGGATTATTTAAAATTCCAGTTCCTGTTGGAACTTGTACAGAACCTAATCTAGTTTGTTCAATTATTGCTATAGAAATTTGTCCAGGAGCTTCGCTCGAGGTTTATGCGTCCTCAATGTTTCATTTGGTAGTTGTTTTAAATAATAATCTTATAGATATAGATCTTAAGAAAAGTTTCAAGCTATCCTTAACGGTTCAGAAGTACCTTCAAGTAACTTGAAAAAGATTTCAACTGCAAGAATTTAGGTATTTCTCGATGTAATTTATCCAAAGTTCTTTTCAAATTTTTCGTTCAGATAACCTTCCGATATTTAACTTAAATAATTCTTGAAAGAATCCTTACCAATTTTCTAGAGGACTTTCTTAAATGATTTTAGAAATAATTTAGAGTATCATAGAGTATCATCGAACCTGCCACACGATATACTCATGCAAAAATGGCAACTTTAGCAAAGAAAGCTCTCAGTTAATAACTGTGGAAGTGCTCATAAGAACACTAAGCTGAGGAGCAGGCTTTGTCCTAGTGAGGACGTCATGCCAAGAAGAAGAAGAGGAAGAAGAAAAAGAAGTGGTTGTTGTATTCTTGTTTGGCGATTCACTACTGAACCACTGAACAATTTGCCAATTCTTGAAAATCTATTCAAACAGACTCAAGTCAGAAAAGTTTACAAACTTACTTTATCAATCATACGTGTTTCGCTGACGAAATTCTACACGTTCCTCTTTGAACCAATTCGATTTTTCACTTTTAGAACGTTTAATTTCAGGATTTACGAAACGGCGAAAGTCAGATTTTCAACTTTCGCAACCTAACCATGACTTTCGCCGCTCCGTTGTATGGAGAGACAAAGTGAAACGGCTTATCATTTTGTCATACAATTTTTATGGGAAACGATAATTAAACTATCTAGAAACTATCTAGCGTTTCAACGCGACCTGATTGCATGCAAAATTTAAGCGATGTACACGAAAAATGTTAAAAAGGGGATCCAGTTTAAAACAGTTTTAGAATACAGGTTGTGATTCTTTCTCAAAATTGTATGAAAATTATTTACGTCGATTTGATAAAGTAGTCGAGAAATGATCATTTGCACAATCGATTAACGAACTTATAATTTGAACTATTTTCAATTCGCTATTTTTCTGGCTTTTAGGGGTGATGAAAACGGGATAGTTATGAAGCTTCCAACGTTTCGTCTCGTAATTGGAATCGTCCTCAGGGAGCACTATTTGTTCACTGCCTTTTGTTAGGCGTAGATTTGTTACGGTGTTGGAATAATTTGGATTTCTGTTGGATGAAGAAGGCGAACCGAAACGTTGGAAGTTACAACTAGGGTAGATGTTCCAATAATGGAGGTAGCAAGCACTATTGAACTCCATTTAACCGCTTAAATTCAAGAAGCGCAAGTAATGTACATATCAACGAAGTAACGAACAAAGACTTATTGAGAAAATGGATTTCATCGCAGTAATCAACGGCATGTCAGTGGAAAATAATACCTCCACTATTAGTGTACCAGTTCCTTTAGTTGCGGTATATTTTTAATTTGTGTTCCTATAGTTGCGGTATCCGTTGTTTTCTTATAGGATGCTCCACTATAGGAACACTTTACCGCAACTATTGGTACAAGTAAGAACAGTTTTAGTAATTTCAGTGATATTTCATCAGTTTAAAAGCAATTTGAACGTTGTTTTCAACTATTTTGTGTATCAACACCCTACCCGTTTTCACTACGTTTGACCGCAAAAGCCATGATAAAAAAATTTTGTAGTTTACGGTGAAAAACGCGTAGACTCTAATTTGGATTGGCATTGGCTGGAAAGACCTAGTCTGTCGAGATTTCCCATAGTTAGATTCGTGCAGTATTTTATCGAAAATCTACGTAAATTCTGCTCATTTGAAAGAGTTATATACTGGAGTTCAGTAGACTAGTGTACTAGCTTTGCTGATACTGTGAAATCTTAGGCTTGGTAGCAGAATACATTTACAGCAAAGTATCGAAACCAGTCGATATTTTTTGATATTTTTGTTTTTCAATGTGCAACACCATGTTGTTTACTTTGATGTTCTACAGATTTTCTTTTTTCTATATGCAAACAATATTGTATGTGATCTAGAAGACAGAGTGTGAAAAACAAGTAAAGTTAGTTTTACTGGCGAGCTTCATAGAAAAAATCAAGTATGTTGATAAGGTTGAAATTTTGCTACTAAGTTTGTCAAGATTCTGAAACAAAGCTGGTGAAGTTCATCACCGAAAATCTCTGATATATTCCAGATGCCACAATCTCACCTCCAAACTATTCCAGTACCTTTCTTTGAACTGTGAAAATGATAAAATTTGCACTAAATCGGTGGTCGTTGCCTGTACGCTAGTTTGCTGGTACAGCATTTTCAATAGATTTTCTAAACTGCGGTCGAACTTGCATGCCGGCGGTATTTTGCAAAAGATTAATCGTGTGCCCGGGGCACAATGGGCTCGCCATCCTTTGCGTCTGGGAACGATTCGCAGTAATTTCATAAAGTTGGCGGATGAATTGCTCTACTCAAAGCTGCTGGGTTTAATCCGAATTGCTGCACAGTTCCACTAAATAGACGTTGGAGCTTGGCAGTGAACAATTTAGCCCGGAATCCACGAACGTATTCCCTCCGAAGAACCATGGTTTATAATGAATTGAGGAAAAATATTATCATGCTCTAGGAAAAGGATAATCATCACTAGTTTACTAAAAAACAGCCAATGAAATAATTCGAAACAAACATGAATTGGGTGTGAATTAGTAATTAAAAATTCCAAAATAACATCTAAGAATATGTATAATATGGGCTATCAATTGATTTTTTATTATTAATTTCCAATGTTTCAATGCTTATTTTTTTTATTTCTTGGTATGAAATATATTTAAGTGCTATTTTGACTTTTCTAATCACTAAATATGTTCAAACTATTGCTTATTAATAAACTAGCTACTTTTTGTGTTCCCGTTTTAAGAGCTTGTCAATATGGCTGTCTAATGGACAGCAGCAAGCGGGGAAGCGGCGCAATTTTCAATTCGTGCCAACATCCTGTGTACGTGCGTACGCTTAAACAGCCCGGATGTCTCCTCTGGTTCTCGATAAAAGAGGGCCTTAAGGGCGCGAGCGAAATTGAGAAGATGACTTCGGAGTTTTCTTCATTTACCTCGCTTTTTCGGAGCCACGACGACGACGTGCATGAATGACGAAGAAAAGACCGTCTTGATTGGCTGGCAATGCCCGATCAAAAAGATCGGGCAATTTAGGATGGGAGGGAGGGCGAAACGCCCCCGCTGGTCACTGAGGAAGACATGATGTCGACGCAGACAGAAGAGTTAATATTTTCCGGATTAAATTTGATCAATGCCATTAATACACCAGCGGGTTAGCTGTTCCCACCCCAGTTGCTCGATGATATTTTCTGGAAGAGAAATTTCCAGTTCAGGGCACGTTCAAGACGGGATGGGGATTCAATTTGCTTCGGAAGCACTATCCAGTAATCAAGTTTTGCTACTCGGCCCAATGTCCAAGATCGTAACGAGCTGAAATGGGAAATATGAAGCAATTTTATTTCGTAGCGTAAATAATGGAGAAGTTTATTGATGGATGCCCGATCAAATTAATAACGATATAGTTGATGTTTTATCCAAAAAGCTTGGGAAGTTTCTTCCAAGAAGCTTGGCTTCTTCCAAGTAGCTAGGAAAGCTTTTCTCAAGAAGCTAGGAAAGCTTATCTCAAGAAGCTAGGGAAGCTTTCCTTAGAAACTTGGGGAGGTTTTTACAAATAGCTTGGGAAGCTCTTTCCTCGAAGCTTGAGAAGCTTCTTACAAGAATCTTGGGAAACTCTTTCCAAGAAGCTTGGAAAGCTTGGGAAGCTTCTTCCAAGAAGCTTGGGAAGCTTCTTTTAAGAAGTTTGGGAAGCTACTTCCAAGATCTAAGACAGCTTCTTCCAAGAAACTTGGGAAGTTTCTTCCAAGAAGTTTGGGAAGTTTATTCCAAGAAGCTTGGAAAGCTTCTTCCATGAAGCTTGGACAAATTTTTACAAGGAGCTTGGGAAGCTACTTCCAAATTCTAAGACAGATTCTTCCAAGAAACTTGGGAAGCTTTTTCCAAGAAACTTGGGAAGCGTTTTGCAAGAAGTTTGGAAAGTTTCTTCCAAGAAGCTTAGGAAGCTTCTTTCATGAAGCTTAGGAAGGCTTCTTAAAAGCTTGGGAGGCTTCTTAAAAGGCTTCTACCAAGAAGCTTGAGAAGCTTCTTCCAAGAAGCGTGAGAAGCTTCTTCCATGAAGCTTGGGAGGCTTCTTAAAAGGCTTCTACCAAGAAGCTTGAGAAGCTTCTTCCAAGAAGCGTGAGAAGCTTCTTTCAAGAAGATTGAGAAACTAGCTCCAAGAAGCTTGGGAAGCTTCTTCCAAGAAGCTTGAGAAGCTTTTTCCAAAAATCTTGGGAAGTATATCCAAGATGCTTGGGAAGCTTTTTCCAAGAAGCTTGGACAACATTTTACAAGGAGCTTGGGAAACTGCTTCCAAATTCTAAGACAGCTTCTTCCAAGAAACTTGGGAAGATTCTTCCAAGAAACTTGGGAAGATTCTTCCAAGAAACTTGGGAAGATTCTTCCATGAAACTTGGAAAGCTTCTTGCTCCAAGAAACTTGGGAAGCTTCTTCCATGAAGCTTGGTAGGCTTCTTCCAAGAAGCTTGAGAAGTTTCTTCCAAGAAGCTTGAGAAGATTTTTCCAAGAAGCGTGAGAAGCTTTTTCCAAGAAGCTTGAGAAGCTTCTTCCAAGTAGTTTGAGAAGCTTTTTTCAAGATGATTGAGAAACTTGCTCCAAGAAGCTTGGGAAGCTTCTTCCAAGAAGCTTGAGAAGCTTCTTCGAAGACGCTTGAGAAGTTTCTTCCAAGAAGCTTGAGAAGCTTCTTCCAAGACGCTTGAGAAGCTTCTTTCAAAAAGCTTGAGAAGCTTATTCCAAGAAGCTTGAGAAGCTTCTTCCAAAAAACTTGGGAAGTTTCTTCATAAAACTTTAAGAAAATCGTTTCAAGAAGCTTGGGAAACTTCCTTCAAGAAGCTTGGGAAGCTTCCACCAAGAAGCTTGAGAAGCTGCTTCCAGGACGTTTGGGAAACTCTATCCAAGAAGCTTGAGAAGCTTATTCCAAGAAGCTTGAGAAGCTTCTTCCAAAAGACTTGGGAAGTTTTTTCATAAAACATAGGGAAATAGGGAAATCTTCCAAGAAAATTGGGAAGTTTCTTCATAAAACTTTGGGAAAATCCTTTCGAGAATCTTGGGAAGCTTCCTCAAGAAGCCTGAAAAACTTCTTCCAAGAAGTTTGAGAAGCTGCTTTAATGAAGCTTGGGAAGCTTCTTCCAAGAAGCTTGGGAAACTTCGTCCAAGAAGATCGGAAAACTTCATTCAAGAAGTTTGGGAAGCTTCTTCCATCAGCTTTAGAAAATTTCTTCCATTTAACTTAGAAAGCTTCTCATGAGAGCTTTAGAAAGCTTCTAAATATATTGAATAAACGGTTTGAAAATGTTTGAAAAGTTTCTCCGAAGGAAATGGGAAATCTTCTTCTAAGAATAAGGGAAATATCTCCCGAAATGCTGGCAACAAGCAACAATTCTGTAAAGAATCGATTTGTTCTGTTGGGAAAGATAATCTGGTTCAGGAATCTCTGTCAATAGATAGGAAACTTCTGGAGAAATTTCTGTAAAATTTGTGTTTGAATTTCTGAGAAGAAAAACTTATGTAGAAATCTCATGGGAAGCTCTGAGATGAAGGGCTGTTGAAATCTCTGGAGAAATATCGAAAAATAATAGCAGTAAGACACGTTGGATTTGAAATTTTTGAAAAATTCGTCGCACTAATAATTTTATTCAAGAAATTCTAGAGAAGTTTTAGATATAAAAGCAAATTCTGTACAATTCGTGAAAAAATCGGATAGAAGTGAAAAATAAAATAAATAAAAAGAGATGAATTTCTTGAAATAAAGATGAAAGAATTTCCGTTGCTATCCTTGGAGTATTTCTAAAGCTTTCCAATTAAACTGGAAAGTAGCTTCCAGTTAATAACTGTAAAAGTACTCATCGAACACTATGCTGCGAAGCATGCTAACCCGGTTGGGGACGTAATGCCAAAAGAAGAAGAACATAGGGTTGCTGTTTATCGCTTCGGCTATTCGAGTTTCACAAAAAATATATTCATCTCGTTTGACTTGTAATTCTATTGACAGAATGCTTCGTGCACTATGCAGAAAGTAATGCTCGTATCTAGTAATATACATTCCAGCATTTAACATATAAACTTAGACGGTGCACGCAGTGTTACCTGCCGATGGCTAACATAGTACGCCATTGTGGCAGACAATCGTTTCCACTTTCCACGTTACACCATCCCTCCCCGGTCCGGCTGCTATCGGAATGTAGAAGTAAAACACCACCCCGCAAAGACCCCTACAACAAGGACCGTCTGGACCAGACCCAAAGCCAGTCGATTGCGATTGTTCGGAGAAATCCATCAACGGATGAACCATTGCATTGCTGCAGGACGGTCGCTGTTGCATTGCGGTCGGTTGAACACAGGTGCAACGACGGCACGACGGCGAGAAGTTATGTGAACAATCATGCTCACACTCACCCCACGAAGCGAGAGCGTTACACGGTTCACGTTTCCAGTCATGTGCTTTTGCAACACTCTTCTGTCACGGGATGATACGGATTGGTTTGAGGTTGGTGGACCAGATTCCAGGTCAGATTACTGGCTGGCTGGCTGGATGAATTTAACCCTGCCATGTCTGGGGTGTTTCTGATCCGCCTGAAGTCACGGGATGCACGATCCATACAAGGGTTAACCGACTGGAATCAGTTAGCAGTCGGTGCACTATGGGCCCGAAATTAAAATTTCATGATAAAATTTCTAGCACTTAAATGATGAACAAATCGATACTGTTCCTTCATAAGGGGTTAACTGACTGAAAACTCTGTGATTTTATATGTATGATTCAATACATACAACTCATTCAATAAAAAGTTGTTTGACTTTTGCCGTGAAACTTTGATTTCTGGCCCATAGTTGAGTGGCGCTCGCTGTGTGCAGTACACGTCGGAACCAAACCATCGCCGATTAATCATTCCGACCAGCTATCTGTTTGAGGTGTTTCCGAAGCCAAGGACACTCGACCGAAAAACTCCAAGCCGGTTCTCGACAGCAGCTCGTTCGGAATTAAATTTGCGAATGGGTACGTGCCTTCGCCACCGACGGACGCTCCATCGATGTCGAATGCCATACTTGTGCTGCTGCTGCTGCTGCTGCTGTGCTTGAAAGTAATTGATTCGATTTGTGCATTACATGTAACGGCAAAAATACTCAATTGACTGTGCGTGTGGCCGCAACTGCGTTTGACGTGATACGAATGAGGCACGTAGTTTGCGTATACCTGGAATCAATGGTGCGAAAAGTGAAGGAGGCTTTTGTGCCTCTTGAGGCATTATTGGGAAAATTTGGCCATAGTCTGGGTAGAGGATTCGATAACAAATACTCGAATGAAAAATACCCCAACGACAAACATACGAATATAACACTCACCCGAATGCGACATTTTCTCGAATGTCCAGAACAATGTAGAGTAAGGTGGGGCAAAAGTTCGTAGAATTATCAATATTTCCAGAAACACTAATAAATTGTAAAATAAATATAATTTTTCCATTTATTTAGAGAACATGTAAACAGATCAACACTGAATCAACAATTTCACGTCACATTACTCGGTTCGTGGCCGCATCCCTCCATCATCGGTTCTGCCCCACGCTCGCTAAATCGATACGCACTTGATTCGCCCATCTAGCTCGCGCGTTCCACGGATCCGACGCGATCACCATCTTTGCAGGGAGTGTTGAACTAGCTGTAAGTTAAAAAACACTAAAATAAAGATAAAAAAAAATCTTTGCAGGGTTGCTGTCCGGCATTCTTGCAACATGCCCTGCCTATCGTATCCAGCTTTGGTCACCTTCTGGATACTGACCAGACGTTCGAAGACTCCAAGTGCTGGCAACTCCTCCTGGAGCATCGTCCACGTTTCACATGCCCGTAGAGAACTACCGACCTTATGAGCGTTTTGTACATAGTACAGGGCTGGTAGCGACTTTAGTGACTTGGTAATTTTTTTCGACCTGGTCACTAAAAAGTCACTATCTTCAACAAAAAGTCACTAAAGTCATTTTTTTTTTTCAGGAAAATGGTAACTAAAGTCACTTTTTTCGTGATTTGTTATTATAAAGGCAACTATAGTGTGATTTTTTGGAGGATTGCAGGTGAATACTCCATAAACATTTTCAATGGAAAATGTAAACAAATTTTGCGATATATGTTGATAAATTACGACAAAAACCCAGACTTATATCAGAAGAACCGTCTGAATAAATTACTAGTGAACTTTCTGCAGTAATCTACGAATATAGAAGGAATCCTAAACCTGCCTTCTGAAAAAACATCATAAAAACTCCTCCAGAGAATAATCCAAAGACGGTTAGAAACAACAATAAAAATATTCAATTTTTCAGAAACTCGACCAGGACTTCAAAAGCGAGTACTTATTTTGCTAGAATTTCAGAAATAACATTAGAAATTCCAACAAATTAAGTATATACCGTTTTGATTCATATTACGGACAGCTTCAAATTCCGGACACTCTACTTTGTATGGGAAACATTTCACACGAAATGTCTCAAATTTCGTAGTTCAAAAGTTCACATTTTCGAGGCTCGTTTTAATAAACTTTTTCCACAAAAATATATGCAAATTTATAATACCCAACTGCCTTAGACGTCTCTTTAGTGGATGAATGATTACAATTGATGATTTGACTTGTTTATTAATGATTTTCATGAGCTGTTCAGAATTCGAATCAAAGTGTCCGGAATATGAGGCAATAGTGAGAAAGCGTCCGGAATAAGGATCATTAAAAGGTCATACATTTCGATTTATTTAAAATTATTCAAGTTACGGAAACGTATTCTTTACCCACCATTCGAAAGTTAAGGGTTTCCGAAGCTCAATAACGCTGAAGAATCATACAGAATGATTTATTTTGTATGCTATATGCTGTGTTATGCTTCCCTGAGGCCTTAAGTGTCCGTAATTTGAATCAAAACGGTATGTTTTTATTGATTAATCCTTGACCAGAGCTATGGTAATAGTAGTAGGCTTGAATTTCGCGAAAATCACTTGGCTCTTCTCAATACAGTAGTTTAAAATCGCGAATCTCATCAAGCAGCCTACATTGCATGAATTTTCTGAATCACTAGTGTCGTTAAAGGCTGGAAATGAGACAAATGCAACGGGAAATACGGTCGACTCTCCACATCTCGATATTTGTCCCTATGTCGATGATTTTTTCGGTCTTTTCATTATGCATACATTTCCACTCTCCATATCTTGATATCTCTTTATCCCTTTTTGATTTTCATTCCCGATTTTCTCTCCGTAATCGATTATCAAACACTAACCTTATCCCTAAATTTAAGGGATTCAAAATAATTTGCGAAGATGAAATGACGTCTGTTTATTTTAAATTTTTCTGAAAACGGAGTGATTTTCAATCTAGTATTCATTTTAAATTTGTTCTATGTTTCGATCTCTCCCTATCTCGATGGTCCCTTCGATATCGAGATGTCGGAGGAGAGTCGACTGGAGAACATTGCCATTAGCAATGGGTGTTTTGCTATTTTCGAGGCATTTTGCCTACAGCAGCGAAATCGAAAATATGAAGTAACCTTTATCAAACTGGCTCTCCGCGTAACACCTTCTAGCGCAATATTGAACAACAAAGCCGGCTTGAAAACTTCCCACGAACTCGTTTACTACAGGAGACAGACGACGGAAGATGATCTGAGATAATACTTTGAAGGCCGCATTTAGAATGGTGATCGCTCGTAAGTTCTCACAATCTAACTTGTCGCCTTTTTTGTAGATGGGCATACTACTCTTTCCTTCCACTCCTCCGGTAGTTGTTCTGTTTCCCAGATTGTGCCTTTCAACCGGTGCAGACAAATGGCCAGCCTCTCCGGGCCTATCTTTATGAGTTTACCTCCGATATTATCCTTACCATCAGCTTTATTGTTCTTGAGCTGGTGAATGGTATCCTTCATTGTCTATGCTCTCAGCGCCATTCAGGTGTTCGTCGAAGTGCTGCTTCCACCTTTCTATTAACTCACGCTCGTCCGTCAAAATGCTCCCATCCTTATCCCTGCACATCTTGGCTCGCGGCACGAAGCCGTTGCGGGATGCATTGCGCTTCTAATAGAACTTAGGGTTTCTTGAGACCAGTACAGCTGTTCCATCACCTCGAACTCCGTCTCCTCCAGGCGTTTCCGTCTATAACGTTCCACGTTCTGTCGGGTTCCTTGCTGCAGTCCCGCGCTGCATTCTTCTCCTCCAGAATCTGCCTACATTCGAATTTCCTCTTCGAACCAATCCTTCCGTCGACTCCGTCCCACGTATCCGACGTTGCTCTCAGCTGCATTGTTGATGGCAGCTTTTACTATTCTCCAGCAGTCCTCAAGAGGGGCTTCGTCCAGCTCACCCTCTTCCGGTAATGCAACGTCGAGGTGCTGCGCGTACGCAGCTGCGGCATCCGGTTGCTTAAGCCACTCCAGATCATACCGGGGCGGCCGTCGGTACCGTACGTTGTTAACGACGGAGAGTTTTGGGTGCAGTTTAACCATTAACAGATAATGGTCAGAATCAATGTTATCGCAACGATAGGTACTGACGTCGATATTGAGAAGTGGTCGATTTGTGATTCTGTGTTTTGGTGATCCCCAAGTGTATCGGTATGAAAAGCTGTGCTGGAAGCAGGTGCTACCTTGGCTAACCTGAGATTTCTTATGATGATTTTGACGTCGTGGCTTGGGCAGCTGTCGTACTCACGTTGATGCAGCAAGATGTACCATTGGCCAGCCCAGCATTTGAAAAACCATTGGCCATGCCCAGCATTTAAAAAAAACGAAACAAATTACACCGTCTTCACCCTAGTAACACACATGTTATAATTGATGCATATTAACTCTTATTTGACAAAATTTAGTAATATAAGAGTTAGTATGCATCTATTATAACATGTGTGTTCCTTGGGCAGCCATAGGCTGCACAGTCTGAACCAACTAACATTAGACAACGGACACATGAAACGACCAGTGGACCAGTGAAGAATTTTCCGTTTGACGAAAAGTTTTCTCCGACTGGGGCGGGAGTCGAACCCACACTCCGTAGCACAATACGCCTAAACAACTGACGCCACTAACCGCACGGCTACGAAGCCCACCATCTACCAATCTTTGTCGTACTATTGAATATAAATGGTTGCTTAATGTTAATGTACAAATCTCAAAGCATCCTTATGATAGACCAATAAACGCCCTCAGATATAAATCCAATTATATTTCATTTTTAATTTGTTCCATGCAATGATAGTTCGACTAAAATAAAAAAATAAAAACAACACATTTTTGTAAATGAATTTGACTAGGATGTTTGAGATTTAAACTATGTTTATTTGGCTTTCTCAGTCATGGGAAAAAATCAGAACGATATGTTTTGCTTTGCCTTTGGAAATTATTTAACGTCCCAAGAAAATGTCATAAAGCCAAGAATAATGGTCTCACGGTTAGAAGTAAAATTGATTAGTTGTAGTTAGTAAGGAGGATTGCAAGAACAAAAATGTTTTCCATATAAAAGCACCGAAATTGTAATTCTTTTTGATCCTTTTTATAACTGATAGTAATAAAAACTACTTCTAGTTTTGTAGCTGATCAGAGATAAACGAAAAGTGTGTCATTTTCTGCTGAAAGATTCGGTATGTTCTAGGACCTCCTTCGACTGCAACAATGAAAGCGAAAGTTTCATACTTAAACAGTATTCGAATTTCCATGATATTTACATCATTTGTTTCAAACGATCAGAAATCATCACAATAAATTAACAGCAATTAAACTAATTAATTGAATCATGCATAAAATTAGATTTCTATCGAAGATCTTTCCAGAAATCATTCAGAAAATATGCCATTGTCTCGCCCCTACTTAACCGATGAAACAAAATCAGCATACATATTTATAATATATTTGCGTCCTGATTGATTTCTTGGAAAACTCTTGGACTTGGACATCAAACAATTAAAGTTCCACACAAGATCTTAGAAAAATCATTTGAAGATTATATCAACAAATTTCAAATTTCAAGTTTTTCGTCAAAAATCTATTATGAAACTCAAAAGGTTCATGCCAAGGATCTGCCAAATTATGATCTTATCACGGATCCATCTAAAATAAATTTCCTAAAATTTTCTCTACAATTTTTTGTCAAAATCCATATATAGATAAACAAAACATTTTGTTCAAGGATATCTCTCAGGCCTCTTCCAAGAACTCTTTTAGAGATTCATCCACAAATTCTACTAGTTTTCCTTCTGATTTTCATTACAGAATTTTCATTAAACTCATTTTTTCATGATTATTGGATGGAATTATTTCGTGAATTTGTAAAGGATTCGATCAGGAATTTTACTAGGAACAACTCCAAACATTACATTGCCATGAGCAGGATTCCCCAACAAATTGCCAAAATGGTTATTTAAAGTAATTTGCCTAACATGGTTTTTGGATACTATCAAAGGATTTTCCTATTGAGATTCTTTTAAGAAGTTTGTAAAATGCCTTCGATGATTATAATTTGTGTAGGAGTTTCCAAGCTTTCCTTCCCGGATATCTCTAGGAATCACCACAAATATTACATAAAAATATTCTATGAAGATTCCTGCAGAAATTTCTTCAGGAATTTTTTTGAAATTTCAACAAATATTTTCCCAAAAATGATTTTTTTCTGAAGTTCCCTTGAAAGTTCCGAAATCTGTTATAGAGATCTCGGAAACCCTAAAAAAATTATGATATAATTTATCCAGAAGTTCTTCAATCGCATTGGTTTGATCCAGTGATTTTTAAAGAAAAAAAAAAGTCTCATTATAAGGATTCCTCCAAATATTCAAACTAGAATTCTACCAAAGGTACATCAGGAGTTATTTCAGAAATTTAATCTCATTCTGCCTTCGGATTTTACCATTAATTATTTTTGAACGCCTCCAGAACATCAACATTTTGGCTGCAGAATTTTTCAGAAATTTCTCAGAATATCGCTTTTTGTATTCCATAAGAAACTCTTGTGTAAATTTTCGAAGCGTCCTTGGGAAATTTATGTCAAAATCTCTGCATAAAATTCCTGAGCATTTTGTTCTTCAAATAAAATTAACACAGTTAGAAGAAGAATTTCAGAGAAATTCGTATTTTCTATTTGACAGGAGTTTCTGAAGAAGGTCTAATGTGATTATCTGAATGATTATTTGTAATCTGAAAGGAACTCTAAGATTCTTGGCGTTTTTGAACTTTTGATAAATTCCTTGTGCAAATTTCATTCACAATCTCAAATGGAATTCCTCAGAGAAGAGATTGATGGGAAAATACTTGATGGAATTTATAGAAAGTTTTTGGCTATATTAGCTATATAGAAAAGCTATATTAGTCAAAAAAATATGTTGAGGATATTTCGAAAAAAAAGATGATATTTGAGAAAATATCTTGAAAAAGTCTTGAATCGATTCCTGGATTTCCATGGACAATATCCCAGAATCAATTCTTAGATGAATTTTGAGTCACTTTGGAATTGAGGAAAATACAAATTTCTGGAGCAGCTTACGGAGAAATATCTTCAATAAATTTAGTTTCAAGCTTGTTTACTCTTGGCTTGTGTCTTCAGAGCAATCAATTCATTAGAATACCCTAAAGAATTTCTGGAAGAACTCCATGATAAATGAAAATTTTCAAAAGGGTAAACTTAAAACAAATCCTGGACAAATCTCTACAGAAATCCCAAAACTAATTCACGGGGAGTTTCAGTCTGATTAAATTGAGTGATACGTGCAACATGCCTGGAGAAGTTCAGAAGTTTTTCCCAAAAGAAATGAAGGTAGAATCTTTTTTCGGGAGTTCTTAGAGCTGTGTGAAATCCTTATACTTATCGCGTATCAATAACTGGCTAGGCTGCCGATTATTGAGACCATTACCCATCAAATATTCGGACCTTTCCAATCCGAAATTTTACAAGGCATCATAAGAACCCGATTTGAACAATATTAACTATCGTCGTATTAATTGTTCTATAAACAAAATGAAAACTTCTGATATGTAGTATTGACCACTGTCAGCATGTGACGTTTTTGTTACCCACAAATCGTACATATTTTTGTCTCTGATTTGTGAATATATTATAGCTGCCATGAAATTTGACTGATGTCAATACGCGCTTCTTAACCAAACATAGACTTTAGGCTGTTACACACATGTTGGTTAGCAGTCTGACCTTTCACTGAGTATGTAGTTCTTAACTCTATAACATTTAAAACATGGGTTTATTGCGTAACAGGGAAATGATGATAAACATGAAAATTCGTGTACCACTGATAAACACTTTGCCCTGAATTTCCCGGAAATTCGATGCCCCCAATGTCTGACGACGATAACATTTATGCACTTTGCACCATCAATTTCGTGTCAAGTACCTCTCACATCCACCGAATAATGTTGGTGAGTGAAATATCACATCTAAATAGCATAGCAGCTCACCATTGTGACCTGACTACTGTACATATATGAACGACAATGCGGCATCCCTGCCGGTAAAAGCGAATTGCAATAACTCAGCTTTCCGACATTAGCGCCAGTCACCACCGCGTGGCTGTCGCCGTATCGTCGTCATTGCATTGAGTGCGCTATGAAAGGTATGACGCTGGTACAGTAGAGGACGTGTAAAATGTATCGAACAGCCGTTTTCTCATAAAAATGGCCAAATTCAGCTTGTATCCAACGTGTCTCTACTTATTGTTTTCATTTTATTTTGTAGAGAACTACAAATTATCTAAATTGTTGAGTATTATTGGAAAAGTTTTATTAAAATTCCTTTTTTTTCAATTGTCTACTTCAAGACAAAAAAAATGCGCCAATAAGTGATGCAGCATAGTATAGACTGAGTATGCAATCTTGAAGGCCACATTTTATTTAAATGACGCTGGCCATGTCCTTACAGTCAGTTGGGATGGGGAAGGAATGTTAGTATGTAGAGATTTTTGCTTATAGAGACCTAGAATACCTCTGTATCTCCACAATCACCACGGAAGGACGCGAAATGTCACTGAGGAATTACACGAATTTCTTTTCGCACTCACACAACGTAAATCGATTGATCCTGATTGCGTAGCTCGCCCCACAGGAGCGTGCAACTAAACCAACTGATCAAACGTTAATGATTTCACAGAAAAACTACTAAGATGACTCAATGTATTGTTTATATGCTACATCGTTTTTATCTTTATGCATGTTTGTCAATATTTGGGCCTATCTTCTTGGCATTACGTGCTCATTGGAACAAAGCCTGCTTCCCAGCTTCAATGAGCAATTCCACAGTTATTAACTGAGAGCTTTCTTTGCCAAAGTTGCCATTTTCGCATTCGTATATCGTTTGGCAGGTACGATGATACTCTCTGCCCAGGGAAGTCAAAGAAATTTCCATTACGAAAAGATCCTGGACCGACCTGGAATCGAACCAAGACACCTTCACCATGGCTTTGCTTTGTAGCAGCAGACTCTTACCACACGGCTAAGGAAGGCCATATGTTATCCATAGTTTTGGTACATTTTTTTTCGGTTGAGAGAGGTTAAAGATCTACCATTTGCGAAAATGGCTCTGGTGCATTCCATGTGTCCATTACTGTAGTTGTGACGATATGAGGTGCGGTGCTATTACCAATGGATGGTGGTAATAGTGACGACACGCTGTCATAACGTGCAGGCTGGCAGGTTGGTTGACAACGAAAGGCCTGACAGGTTTATTTTCTGAAAGCTTTTTTGGGCCTATCAGCGGAATTTCCGCATGGACCACACGGGTGTGCTCTGGGTTTGATATTTTTATTTTATTTATTTTATTTTATTTATTTCCAAAAACATGTAGAGTAAGCTAATACTTTTAAATTTCTACATTCGCCAGGCACTTAAGGAAGTAAGCAATTCATCTTTTTTAACTAATTTAACTAAGTTTCTGTTGTTAACTTATATATGCTGATTCCCCCCATTAAACCATTCAGTACAGTTCTGACGAAAGACATTGAACGAATTTATATTTTTGATCGTAGTTGGAAGTTGATTCCAGTATACGACGCCGCGTACGAAGAAGGTACCCGAATAATGCGATGTATTATGATGAGGAATCAAATAGGGAAAGTGTACCAGTTATGGCCATAGTGGTTCCCTATTTGGCCATACGGGAAATTTCGATAACTTTTACAATTTAAATATTTTTGAATGTTTAAACATAAAGATATATCTTAAATCTTACTACTACAACACAAAAAATCTTTCAAAATGTGAAAACATTCAAGTTATCCCGTATGGCGAAATAGGGAACCACTATGTCCATAACTGGTACACCTACCCTAGTTTCTGTTTCTATCGCTTCTGAAAGGCTGCAACTTTTCTTTTAAATAACGAGGATAAGTATGATTAATGATTTTGTAGAACATTAAACACGAACGTAATTTAAAAAACTGATAGAATGAACATCCGAGTAACCTCGATTGAAGGTGTCTGACATGCGAAAATCTGTTGAGATTGAAAACCCAGCGTACACAACAATTTAATGCTATTCGCAGCCTGTCTAAACATCTAGCTGAAGCATTAAGAGTAAGCTCCAAACCATACATAAAATGGGGAAGTAATAACGATTTAAATAACATGATTTTCACATTACATGGTAGCATACTTGCTGTGAACCTTAATCTTCTCAAACCAGCATAAATCTTACCACATTGAGCATTTATGTGATCATCCCATTCAAGGTTATTTTGAAAAACAACTCCTAAATTTGTCAATCGATCCGAAAATCCAATAAGTTCAGAACCCAAGTGAATGCTGGGTAAAAGAGCTGGTCGCGCAGTTCTGGTTATCAACATAGCTTTTGTTTTAGAACCATTTATGAGAAGTAGATTTTTCTCTGACCACTTTAAAAGCCTAGAAAGGTCGCTATTTACCAAATTAGCCATATCATGTACATCAAGATTATTGGAGCAAATATAGAGTTGCACATCATCTGCAAACATATGAATCTTGCAGAACTTCAAAATTCTTGGCAAATCATTGATAAACATACTAAAAAGTAACGGACCCAAGACTGAGCCTTGTGGAACTCCAGATAGAATAACTGAAGGTTGTGAACGACTATCATTTACATAAACACTTTGCTTCCGGTTACATAAGTACGATTTGACCAACTTCAGAGCCTGAGTGGAAAAGTTAAATTCACACGATAATTTCTTTAATAATTTGCAATGAGATACACGATCGAAAGCCTTAGAAAAATCAATTAAAAGTAATATCGCCAAACCTTTTTTGTCAACAGTCTTATGAATGTCGTCGTGAACCTTTAGTAACGCAGATGTCGTACTATGTTCAGCTCTAAAACCGGATTGAAAGGGGCTTAAAAGATCGTAATTATGAAGAAAATTTTGTATTTGGTTCTTTAAAATTTTCTCAAAAACTTTGGAAAGCCCGCATAGAATACTAATTGGTCTCAAGTTATTTAGATCATTGTTCCGTTTCTTCTTTTTAATTGGTATGATTTTGGTTTCCTTCCACGCAATAGGAAAATTTCCTGAACGTATAATTAAATTAAAAACATAGGTTATTTGTTGAATAACGAAAGGCAGAATGAGTTTCAAAAATTTCAAGGGTATGTTGTCCAAACCAATAGCATCAGATTTGATAGAGTTAATCGCAATTTCCGTTTCAAGTTCGTTTGTCAATAAAAATGTGAAACCTTCATCATTACTAGGAAACGTTGGTATTGTAGAAGAATCATTAGTGAAATTAGTACAAAAGTGTTCATTGATTTCATCACACGAGCTATTAAAACAATCGTCATCATCACGGTCGGCTATAACTTTCAAGTTTCTAAGTTTATTCCAGATCGTTTTCTGAGAATCCGTTGGACTAACAGACTGAGAAACATAATCAGATTTTGCCAATTTAATCAAACTAGTCACTCGATTACGAAGACGTTTGAATTGAGCATGGTCTTCTACAGTTCTGGATAACTTCCAAAGACGATACGCAATATTTCTTTCCACTATTGCCAACCGTATGTTGTTGTTGAACCATTGTGAATTATTTTTTATTTGACTATATCGGAGAGGTACAAAGCGTTCAAAAAGATTACGCAAATGAGAATTGAAGAACTCTAGAGCCAAATCTGAGTTAGTGATTGAGTATAGCAGGGACCAATCAATACAGTCAACTGCTTCACAAAGGGCAGTGTAATTTATACTTTTATAGTCTCTGAACCATGAATGACGTTCTCCCAAAGAGCGAGAGACATTTAACGACGCCAAGATCATATCATGTCGAGAGAAACCAGGCGCGGCAATTTGGTGAAACTTTGTTATGAAGTCTTGATTGACCGTTAACAACAAATCAATCATGCTACATCCACCGGCAAAAAAGTGAGTAGGTTCAGAGTTTACACAGGAAAGCCCAAAATAGTCAAAAGTACTACGCAACCTATTAGATCTTGAATTGTCTCTCAAAAAATCAGTATTGAAATCTCCTACAAGTAAAATTTCGTCATACTGCAAGGAATGATCACATAATAGATTGAAAATGACTTCTGAACAATCTATCCGAGGTGGACAGTAAAATATACCAACGAGCAGTTTTTTCGAACTCAAATTCACTTCAACGAGCATATACTCTGTACGATTTACATTACCAACACCAACCAAAAGTTCAGAGCGAGCAATAATTTGACAATTTAAATAACTTTTAAAATACACACAAATACCTCCTCCTCTGCTGTACATTCTATCATTACGAACAATTTTATAGCCTTCAATCGAAATTATATCGTCAGGTACACTATCAGACAGCCACGATTCGGTTAAGCAAATTATGTCAATTTTACTATTCTCGAAACAATCTTTGAACTCACTAAATTTACTCATTTGACGTGCGCATAGACTTTGTATGTTTATGTGACATATGTTCATATTGTTGTTAGACAATGCAGCATTCATTACAGCCCTCGGTATACCTTCATTCATACGAGCGTTCGTTCCCATGGCATTAGCCATTAGCGCGTAAAAAGATCGAAATACGACAGAATAATACTGAAGGTCCCCCAAGAAAAGAATCAGCAATCAGCAATAAATGTAAATGAATCATAATTAAAAACTACTAAACAATTTTGTACAAATTCTTCAAATTCAATAAAGCACAGTTCGTTTTGGAAAATTCAACAATTCTATCAATCAGCAAGGCAACAATAACAGCAGCAACAGATCCAGCAGGCAACAACAGCAGCAGCAGCAAACGATTATGAAACCGTATGATGAATAGACTTTTAGGACGGAATAATACATGGGATGCAAGGATCGGATTCACAGGAATGCAATCAAGGGAAAAAAGAAAAGCTTCATTGGATGAGGTCAAACTTTCAGGAAGGCTGGAATCATGGATACATGATGATGGGAAACATGGAACAACGTTGGATGGAAGAGAAGATCTTAAGAGGAAGGGTTTACCATTGCATTAAGTTGATCGATCGTTTGAACAGGCAAGGCGGCAGCTCCCTCGTGCAGCTTGATGAAAACTATTCCATCTCTGGTGAAAACGTTATGTAGCTTCCCAGTCTTTTTAAGTTTTATAGCTGCTCCTTTGATCCTACGTGCGTCTTCTGAGAGATTTTCGTTAATATAGATCCTGGTGTTGACGTTGAACCCGAGATGCAAGAGCGACAGATTCCTGGTAGCCAGATAACGTGAATAGAACTCGTTCCGAGAAATGTTGAAGGCGAACTGCATCAAAATAGGAGGTGTCGACCCAGCAGCTATTGGTGATCGGGCCAACCGTTTGGGTTGAATTAATGGAACATCCTGATATCCAAGCACGGTCGATAACTTCTGCACAAAAACAGAGAGACATTCATCCGGCCTGTACGGAACGCCCGTTATTAAGAGCTCGTTAGTTCTTCCAGCTCGTTCAATGCATCCTCTGTTGAAGTGAACATCTTTTTTTAGTTGCGAAACGGACTCAGCTAGGTTGTCGATGTCCCGGCCACACTCATCTTTCAGGCGTTGCACTTCATCGCGTAGATCGGAAATTTCCGATTTTAATTCTTCTACACAGGTATCGATTTTATCCTCAATTTTAGCGTTAGCGGCGTCAAACATACACTGCATTCGAGAGACCAGATCATCGTAGGAGTCAATTTGGCTGTCCGATTTATTCATATTCTCCCACGTTCGTTTGCTAATGTTGTTGTTGTTAGGTTTGCGCTTGCCGTGTTTACTCATGCTTCGGTTGAACTCGGTAAATTTGCTGAGTGACTATTGTGTGGTGGATATAGGTGAGTGTATTTGGTTCACCAATGACAGATATGAAATGGGGATGGCGGATATGAAGAGCTGTGAGGCTGGACCACAATATCAACTTTTTAGTTGCACTAAAAGATCGAGTACATCATGCAATAATCGTACTCCAGTCACTAACGAACAAACACCGATTAAATCGCACGGCAACAGGCAAGTCAGTGCAGATATATCAACGGTTCATGTAGAATTTTCCGTTTAGAACTGCCCGTCACAAGTTCACTCACAACTCACGCTCATCCCTTCAGAAAACTTTAGGCTGTGTTTACATTATGGTAAGTGAATGAAAACAGAAGAAGATCGAAACCACATGCTCGTCATACGTCGACGATTCGTACGAAACGAACGATATAGTTGTTGGACGAATCGATGCTTTTGGAGGCGTTCCTAAATTGCGATGAACTTTTCTGATGAGCATATATTTTATGATTGATTTAGTCAAGAACGTGTTCTATTGACCTTCTGTTTTAGATTTTCAATTACCTACACTGAAATATAGCCAATAGAGGGGAGCATGAAAAACGGCCATGTATCTAGTTGATACAGCTAATGTCACCACGTACGATGAGATTATAACTTTCATATGCTTTTTCGATTTTTAGAAATTTCTGGCTATATGTCTATATGACTGGATGTTCACACGTTATTGGAAAATCTTTTAAAATGTTTCAAACTAGTATATTGTTGAAAAAATAGAATTCTTCTATATTTAAAGCTGTATTTCCAAAAAATAGATCAGGCTCATTTTTGACTAATTTACTTTTCGGTATTAGGACATTGACCTGTCTCGAATGCAGTTAAGGTACTATAGAGATGAATTACTTATTTATTTACTTATCCCTCTGAAACTTCTACAAATTTTCAAGCATTCCCTCTGTATCCACTGCTGCAGCGAGAGAACCAGACACACAACATGGTCCCGCTTTTCCAGATTTCGCGTATTTTACACCCCCTGGGCAGAAAATTTCACTTCAGCGACAACCAAATGAACCCGAATTTTTCCAACAAATCTTATTCCTCCCTCGCAGGCCGAATAAGAATGCCAAACACAACCTGTGCAGAGACCAAGTTGAGCTTTACCAACAATGACGACAGCAAACGATGATGATGGTAGCTCCTAGTTGTTTGCTTTGGCTTTACCTGGTCTTGCTTGTGGACGAATAAGATCAAGGAAGCGCACCGACCGGGGAAACAATTTACGGCTCAGAAAATTTTCTTTTGATGGCTGAAATATTCATAGCAGGGCACTCTTTGTGTGCCTTTGAAGTGTTTAGGCTCTAACGAAGATTTTTAGTGGATGTAGTAAATATTGTAGGGGCCCAGATAGACGTAGCGGTAAACGCACAGCTATTCAGCAAGACCAAGCTTAGAGTCGTGGGTTCAAATCCCACCGGTAGAGAATCTTTTCGGGTTGGAAAATTTCTCGTCTTCCCAGGGCATAGAGTATCTTTGTACCTGTCAAACGATATACACATGCAAAAATGGTAATTTAGAAAGCTCTCAGTTAATAACTGTGGAAGAACACTAAGCTGAGAAGCAGGTTCTGTCCCAGTCAGGATGCAAAGCCATAAAAAAAGAAGAAGAAGAAGTAACTTCTCACAGTGTACTTCGGAATATTCGATAAATTTCACAAGCATTTTCATCTAAAATGTCTTTACCAATATCGCAATTTTGTCGAGAGTATGCAAATCAACCATGGTTTTTGCGACATTGCAAAATCCAGTCACACATTAGGAAAATTGCTAAACAACCCTCCGGAAATGTGGTGCCGTGTGACAGACCACGGGAGGTCTCAGCCTCGAGAGCGGAACAGGAATGTGTTTAGCTTGGAGGTAACGAACATAATACCATCGCGGGATGAGCAACTTTGTTGCAGTAGTGTGCATTCCACTACTGGCACTCGGCGGAAGTTGTTGGGAATGATTTGCTCGATGGAGGAGGTGATGATGGGGATGATGATGATGGTTGGTTCATATGTTTTTGCATGTTTGGAATGTTCGAAACTATGTTGTGGCTTCCGCGTGGTTTCGAAGCTGGTTTAAAACACTTCAATGTGGGATTGAGGGTGGGAGGAATATATATTAGTAATGGCCAACAAGTTATACAGTGGTCCGTATAATAATAAACGCGGTTTTTTTTTTACATAACATCCAGTTTTAATTGATGCACTTACGATAACCTTTTAATTAACAACAGTAATAATAACTTGGTCTGATGGTAGAATGGTGGTTTGAGGATGGCAGCTTCTGCATAATTGAATCGCAAGGGGATGTTCACAAATTAAGTCACTCGAAAATTTTGTACCGTTTCTTCTCTATATGGCAATCATTAATAACACTTTAAAACTAATCATGCTTTCTAAAATTATTTTACTAAATCATGAATTCTGGAACGAAATTACACTAACTTAAACCTATGAAGCCTGTCATTACTTTCTGCAGCCATGTTTAAGTATATCGATTATACTTTCAAACCAAAATTTCTCGGTATTCTTATTCTCCCACACGAATGCCACATTTTTGATCTCTGTTATATGGGATAAAATTTCCTCATTTGTGTCTCGAACTTGCGACACCCATATTGTTTGATTGTTGAAGTCCTGCTTTTTTGCTCCTTCGGCCACAGAGGACGAAAATTGTTGTAGAGAAAAGAAACCGATTTAAACTATTTAACCTTCTCTGTTATTAAATCTACGGTTGTGGTAACGAGAAAATCAATTGTTTGTTTCCTCTAACCACTACATGCAAACACTTAGCATCAAAACACTGGATAGCATTCAAACATGCCCTATATGCGAATAAGTCAATATAGTGCTTATTTAATGCCTGTTCGCATCAGGCATAGGAGCATTATTGATGCAATTATAGGGTTTCTGTGCACTGGAAATCCTGTTATTAGTCGTGTAAGCATTTGCACTGCTATTACAATGCCTGTATGCATCTATGATGATGATTTAGGGCTTATTATTAGTACTTATTATAACTTGGGATACTTTTTGTGTTTAATTGAACACTCACTCACAATGTATCACTTTCCCAAGCTTTGTGATGTTTTCATTCAATATAAAACAGTCTTTAACGCTCTTATCATGACTTTTTTCATCTTCTTTCAACATTCACTCTGAAAAGAATGTTTGGAGAATGGTGTGTGCGGTATTCGAAACGGTAGAATTTTATGCTTCAAAACCCGGATACCAGGTATCCGACAAATACTGAAAACTCATGCAGTTTTTGGTACTTCTCACCATTTGAAAACATCACTGAACAGAATAATAGAGCTCTATTATTCTCAACATCACTTCAATGTGCATCAGTACTTTGAAATTGAAAGGTTTGTTCTTAGTGAATCTAAAGCTTCGACCTAACCAGCGTGAAAACTAATGTTCAATATGATACGATCTGGGTTTTTATGTTTTTACCAAAATTTGTTTTAGATTATGTAGAATTTAATTTGTGTATTATTATTTAGAATGAAAGTGCATTTGAATTTAGGGTGCGGCTTATTTTTCGAAAGTTCTCAAAACCAAAAGATCGTGTGCTCTTCTGAATTAAAATCACATAAAAAGGAAAACCTCAAAGTTTTAGCCGAATATTTAAGATTTAGAGGTGGCGCAAGCGACTAAAACGTGATTTTTCAATTTATAAAATATTCACATGCTTTTGACGTTAATTTATTTGTTTTTTAATGTGTATATAATGAATTCAATTATAACATGTTTCGACTTAGATACTTAACAAAAACTACCCAAAAACATGAAAAAGTTTTTTTGTTAGAATTGTTGATCATTTTTGCCGGAAATTACATTTCAACTGCTAAACAAAAGTTAATAGAGCATCTCAAACTCATATTTTTCGGCAGTAAGTAAGTTCAAATAACCTTAAATTCAAAACCTACTAAATTGCTTCAAAAGCATGTAGATTTAGATTCGGTTGAGTACTCATGAAGTTATGGTCAACCAAAAATTATATTTTTAGTAAAAAGAGGAAATTTTTAGAGAAAACTACTCTTTACTAAGACCAGTTTTGATTTTTGACAAATTCGATATTCTACAAACTTTTTTATAAACTTAATTTTGAAAAGAATGATGCTTAGAGCTTTGAAATTGGTTGGAAATTAACAAAGTTATGACGACTTCACTGAGGATAGCGTTTCATATGTTGAAAATTCATCTCCAAGTCGCACCACCTTCTTCTTCTTCTTTCTGGCGTTACGTCCCAACTGGGACAAAGCCTGCTTCTCAGATTAGTGTTCTTATTAGCACTTCCACAGTTATTAACTGAGAGCTCTCTTTGCCGATTGACCATTTTTGCATATGTATATCGTGTGGCAGGTACGAAGATACTCTATGCCCTGGGAATCGGGAAAATTTCCTTTACGAAAAGATCCTCGACAAACGGGATTCGAACCCACGACCCCCAGCATGGTCATACTGAATAGCTGCGCGTTCACCGCTACGGCTATCTGGGCCCCACAAGTCGCGCCACATCTAAATCCTAATATTCTTGGCTCAAAATTTGAGGTTTTTCTTTTTATGTGATTTGAATTCAGAAGAGCACACTAATTTTTGGTTTTCAGAATTTTCAAAAAATAAACCTCGCTCTAATATGCTTGTTAAAACAACTCAAATTGTACTGAGTGTGCGGCTTTCGAAGCGTCCGAGAATTCTATGCAAAACAGTTTGCGTTGTAAGGAGTGTATCGAAAAGTAGTCGCAAACATTCAAAACAGTCTCAAAAACATTGGGCTGAACCTACAAACAATTTTTTGATCAGAAATGGTTTACAATGTATTTAAAAATTATGATGCGGGGATATTTTTTCAATAAAGTGGCATTTTGTATGATAATTTTGAAAATTACTAACAAATGTCGATGAAAATCTTGCACACCTCTGAAAAAATTGATGTGTTGATAAATGTGTTAAATTTTAAGAAAAAATGATTTTTGTTTATGCTAATATATTCTGTGCCACAACTCTCATGACATAGTGTAAAAAATATTTTGAAAAATACATAACAAGCATTTGAGAGCAAATGTAAAAATCGAAAAAAAAAGGTCGATTTTTAAGGACCTCGTTTTTTGATTTTTTATTTCTTCACGTTAATGGCAATATCGAACGATTGTAACGAATAAAAAATAGTTTTTTGATTGGAAAAGTTTCTTTGCATATTGATGAAGTAACGTAAGCAAAAAATAATATTCTATATAATTACCGCTGTATATGACAGAGCTTAGAAAGTTGATTATACAAAAGTGGCTTTCTAAAACCGAGCTTAGTCCAATAATTGAACTTTCTTAGAGCAATAATTTATTTTTTGAAATTCGTTTTACGTGCTGTGAGAAGTAAACATGTTTTCCGATAGAATAAGCTTTTCATCCTATTTTGTTTGATATACATTTTGTTCAATACAAATCATCGAATCTTCAGAAGTCACTTCAAACATGTAATTTTGTGCAAGATTTTATTTTCTATGCTTTATAAACCTTGTTATGTTTATATTAAGACTGCATATTATTCAATATTTTTTTTAGTTGCTTCAATATTTGATGACATGATGAAGATTTGCGTGAAAAAAGCTTTTAAAAAGATGAACTATGCTCTGAGTTTTGAATGTTTGCGACTACTTTTCGATACACTCCTTGGGACCTCTGTAGAAAAACTAAATGAAAATTTTTTGAAAACTACGACAAAAGACAAAATGTCCAACTTCAAACGTTGAACGTCGAAAATAACAACGTCAAATGGACAAAAAGTCGGAAGAAAAAAATGTCTAAAAGAGAAAATTGGAAGAAATCGAGAGTTTCTTTGAAGAATAATTCTTAATGAAATTTGGAAAATAATTCAAAATCGCCGTTGAAATTTTACTACTTTCGACGTTTTGGGATTGGACGTTTTGGCATTCGACGTTCTGTCTTCCGACGTTTTGTCTTTCGACATTTCGTCCCTAAACCCACAGACTGAACGATCAAAACATTAGGTAACGGAAATCATGAAACATCCAGTGAAAGTTTAAAGTTTGACAAAAAGTTTCGTTCGACTGAAGCGGGATTCGTGCCACTCATAATATAGCTGAACGACTGACGCCGTTAACCGCACGGCCACGAATGCTACAAGCCTTTTATTTAAAGGGTGTTTTTTGTGGCGAAATCAATTCGGTTAACACTTCAGTAGTCGCGCTGCAATGTGGTATAAAATAGGTGAGGAGAAAATTGATGTTTGCTTTTGTTAAGGTAGTGTAAAATCAAAACAAATATTAAGTAAATGATGAATCTTACGGATTCATCATGCTGTGAGCCGGTATAAAACGCTTAAAGCTGTTGAACTAATAACAAGCAGGAATGGAAATAATCTGCAGCAAATACCTTTACGTAAAAGTTCTATAACTTAATTCAAGAACAATATTCTTAGATGACAAACTAGTGAATTACACAACTTTTCAATCATCCGAGTCTTTCAGCCATGATTTTTGCACTACAGCCATGATGTTGGTAGTTCACAAGAAGTATTATAAAAATGTGGAACTATTCAAACACTTCCATTAGTTTTAAATAATTTAAAGGTCATAATTTAAATTAATGGAATTTTTATCCTGACGTATCATTTTTTCATGCTGTATTTTTTTCATGCTTTTGAATAAAACAACATAACAGTATGACGTCATACATCGTCAATATGCAAAGTTGTGTAAAAGCAAAAGTAGAACATTAATTCATTCGAACAGTAGTGTATTATACAGAAACATCTCGTCTCCTCTATTAGAGCACACAGGAGGAAAAACCTCGCTTGTAGTACACAGTGGCAGCGAGGTTGGCGTAATTGACGACGAATGAAAGGATAATGTCCACATTCTTTTTTTTATCTTTTTGATGACATTTTTGGAGTTATAATACCGATATTTGTCGATATCTTGACACCCGCAAATAAAACGCATTTCTTCAACGTTTGCACCAAAAACAAAAAATGATGAATACCTGTGTCTCAGTTACAGGTGAAATTCTTAAATTTTACTTGGATTTTTTTACACGAACTAGCTGAGTTTCGATGGAACTTCTCATTCCAAATTTGTTGTGAAATCTAGTTTTGAAATTTGTGCAGAATCAGTTTGTCTTCTTCTTGTGCATTAGTTTGTAAAATTTAGGATATCTTTTAGATATATCAATATTATAAAAGTTAGGCAAGTTTCACATGAACTTCGAAATTTTCGGTAAAATTACTAGAAGATTTTCATTAGTTCCAATGTTTATGGCGTGATTCATATATTCTAGACTTCATTTTTGGTCAAATCCATAAGCTTGTTTTAGAGGAGTTCCAAAAATACACTCAAAATCAGTGTTCCTAATGTGAGAAAGTTATTTATTAGAAAGGCATCTATTAGAGTGATTCAAGGAGCAATTCTCAGCATCTCAGATTTTTTTATGATTTTCACAATTGTTCCACTGAAGTGCTGCTAGAAATTATTGTACTTTTTGAAGGAATCACGTCTGGAATTGTGTCAAAAAATGCTCCAGAAATTCATGCAAGAATTTCATTTGAAACTCTGTATTCCCATAAGGTTCATTTAATTTTAAACTTTTTTATACAAATTCTCGTTTGAAGCCAATATGTTCCAGGATCTCATCACATTACTTGGTCTCTCTTGAATTTTATTGCTGTTTGCTTTTGAGATGTTTGTTTGTTGGGTAAACGTCCTCTAAATGCAGTAAGATAAAATAATCAAAGGACACCTAGCAACGATTAGATTAATCACCGCCACCCTAGCAAGAAAAATCAATCTTTGACATCGTATTTCTTGTGAAAAATTTGATATTTGCATTTCAAACGCACACAGCAATATTAAATCTTTTACTGTTTCAAAACATTAGCTTTATAGGCGAGATGGATCAACCCATGGTCTAAACCTGAGCAACAGATAAAAAAACATTAACTTAATTTATTTAAAACAACTACCGAAAAGCTAAACATTACATATAATTTGCAATTGGATTAGATGGACAAATTGATGTGAAGATTTGCGAAAAAGTTACACGTCTTCTCAGTGAGAATCGAACTCACGACTCCCCGATCTCTAGTTGGGGCGCGTTAACCACTACGCCATGAGAGGACTCATGAACGCAGAAGTTAACCTGAATTCAATTTCAGCTCAATAATCACGTGGTCCTCTTTCGCAAAGTGCACCTCTTTCGGAAGAATTAGATGCCCATCCAAACACAACGCTTTCTATATATATCCAATGCCTAGCCCGAGAGCGCATTGTTTTTTTTTTTAGATATAGGAATAGCACACTACACTAGCCAGCAACTGCGCTGGCTGAGGTTTCTATTGTGTGGGCTTCCAATGGGTCGCGACGTTCTCAAACGACCGGTTACGGAACATGAGTCCGTTGCTCGATAAATACTTGTTTTAATTATGAATCGTGGTTTACGGCCAACCAGCCGAGTGGAAGTTTAACAACTACCGAAAAGCTAAACATTACATATAATTTGCAATTGGATTAGATGGACAAATTGATGTGAAGATTTGCGAAAAAGTTACACGTCTTCTCAGTGAGAATCGAACTCACGACTCCCCGATCTCTAGTTGGGGCGCGTTAACCACTACGCCATGAGAGGACTCATGAACGCAGAAGTTAACCTGAATTCAATTTCAGCTCAATAATCACGTGGTCCTCTTTCGCAAAGTGCACCTCTTTCGGAAGAATTAGATGCCCATCCAAACACAACGCTTTCTATATATATCCAATGCCTAGCCCGAGAGCGCATTGTTTTTTTTTAGATATAGGAATAGCACACTACACTAGCCAGCAACTGCGCTGGCTGAGGTTTCTATTGTGTGGGCTTCCAATGGGTCGCGACGTTCTCAAACGACCGGTTACGGAACATGAGTCCGTTGCTCGATAAATACTTGTTTTAATTATGAATCGTGGTTTACGGCCAACCAGCCGAGTGGAAGTTTAACAACTACCGAAAAGCTAAACATTACATATAATTTGCAATTGGATTAGATGGACAAATTGATGTGAAGATTTGCGAAAAAGTTACACGTCTTCTCAGTGAGAATCGAACTCACGACTCCCCGATCTCTAGTTGGGGCGCGTTAACCACTACGCCATGAGAGGACTCATGAACGCAGAAGTTAACCTGAATTCAATTTCAGCTCAATAACGTGTAACTTTTTCGCAAATCTTCACATCAATTTGTCCATCTAATCCAATTGCAAATTATATGTAATGTTTAGCTTTTCGGTAGTTGTTAAACTTCCACTCGGCTGGTTGGCCGTAAACCACGATTCATAATTAAAACAAGTATTTATCGAGCAACGGACTCATGTTCCGTAACCGGTCGTTTGAGAACGTCGCGACCCATTGGAAGCCCACACAATAGAAACCTCAGCCAGCGCAGTTGCTGGCTAGTGTAGTGTGCTATTCCTATATCTAAAAAAAAACAATGCGCTCTCGGGCTAGGCATTGGATATATATAGAAAGCGTTGTGTTTGGATGGGCATCTAATTCTTCCGAAAGAGGTGCACTTTGCGAAAGAGGACCACGTGATTATTGAGCTGAAATTGAATTCAGGTTAACTTCTGCGTTCATGAGTCCTCTCATGGCGTAGTGGTTAACGCGCCCCAACTAGAGATCGGGGAGTCGTGAGTTCGATTCTCACTGAGAAGACGTGTAACTTTTTCGCAAATCTTCACATCAATTTGTCCATCTAATCCAATTGCAAATTATATGTAATGTTTAGCTTTTCGGTAGTTGTTAAACTTCCACTCGGCTGGTTGGCCGTAAACCACGATTCATAATTAAAACAAGTATTTATCGAGCAACGGACTCATGTTCCGTAACCGGTCGTTTGAGAACGTCGCGACCCATTGGAAGCCCACACAATAGAAACCTCAGCCAGCGCAGTTGCTGGCTAGTGTAGTGTGCTATTCCTATATCTAAAAAAAAACAATGCGCTCTCGGGCTAGGCATTGGATATATATAGAAAGCGTTGTGTTTGGATGGGCATCTAATTCTTCCGAAAGAGGTGCACTTTGCGAAAGAGGACCACGTGATTATTGAGCTGAAATTGAATTCAGGTTAACTTCTGCGTTCATGAGTCCTCTCATGGCGTAGTGGTTAACGCGCCCCAACTAGAGATCGGGGAGTCGTGAGTTCGATTCTCACTGAGAAGACGTGTAACTTTTTCGCAAATCTTCACATCAATTTGTCCATCTAATCCAATTGCAAATTATATGTAATGTTTAGCTTTTCGGTAGTTGTTAAACTTCCACTCGGCTGGTTGGCCGTAAACCACGATTCATAATTAAAACAAGTATTTATCGAGCAACGGACTCATGTTCCGTAACCGGTCGTTTGAGAACGTCGCGACCCATTGGAAGCCCACACAATAGAAACCTCAGCCAGCGCAGTTGCTGGCTAGTGTAGTGTGCTATTCCTATATCTAAAAAAAAAACAATGCGCTCTCGGGCTAGGCATTGGATATATATAGAAAGCGTTGTGTTTGGATGGGCATCTAATTCTTCCGAAAGAGGTGCACTTTGCGAAAGAGGACCACGTGATTATTGAGCTGAAATTGAATTCAGGTTAACTTCTGCGTTCATGAGTCCTCTCATGGCGTAGTGGTTAACGCGCCCCAACTAGAGATCGGGGAGTCGTGAGTTCGATTCTCACTGAGAAGACGTGTAACTTTTTCGCAAATCTTCACATCAATTTGTCCATCTAATCCAATTGCAAATTATATGTAATGTTTAGCTTTTCGGTAGTTGTTAAACTTCCACTCGGCTGGTTGGCCGTAAACCACGATTCATAATTAAAACAAGTATTTATCGAGCAACGGACTCATGTTCCGTAACCGGTCGTTTGAGAACGTCGCGACCCATTGGAAGCCCACACAATAGAAACCTCAGCCAGCGCAGTTGCTGGCTAGTGTAGTGTGCTATTCCTATATCTAAAAAAAAAACAATGCGCTCTCGGGCTAGGCATTGGATATATATAGAAAGCGTTGTGTTTGGATGGGCATCTAATTCTTCCGAAAGAGGTGCACTTTGCGAAAGAGGACCACGTGATTATTGAGCTGAAATTGAATTCAGGTTAACTTCTGCGTTCATGAGTCCTCTCATGGCGTAGTGGTTAACGCGCCCCAACTAGAGATCGGGGAGTCGTGAGTTCGATTCTCACTGAGAAGACGTGTAACTTTTTCGCAAATCTTCACATCAATTTGTCCATCTAATCCAATTGCAAATTATATGTAATGTTTAGCTTTTCGGTAGTTGTTAAACTTCCACTCGGCTGGTTGGCCGTAAACCACGATTCATAATTAAAACAAGTTATTTAAAACGTTTACCGATAATCGATCGAATTTCCATGATAACAAGTGTAGTACTCTTAAAATATTGTAGATTTTGGTCAATAAATTGGGTGCCATTGTCCAAGATATAATCTGAAAAAAAACAATGTCATTTGATTCCCTTGTCACAATAAAAATATTGTATAAGTAGGTATGTTTCGTTAGTAAAAGCTTCCTTGATGTACGATACAAATTTGAAAGTTTGCTCTATACCCCGAAAAATGTCAAAGTTCATTCAAACTGTTCTCGTAAAGCGGTCTTCTGTCAGGCTCACCTTCTTTCCACAAACGTCCAATCTTCTTCTTCTTTCTGGCATTACGTCCCCACTGGGGCATTACGTCCAGCACTGGGAAGTCGAGAAAATGTCCAGCCCGAAAAGATCCTCGACCGGTAGGATTCGAACCCACGACCCTCAGCTTGGTCTTGCTGAATAGCTGCGCGTTTACCGCTATGGCTATCTGGGCCTCCACAAACGTCCAATAAGTCAAGTAAATTGAAAAATTGTTTGTTTTGCGTATACAGCATTGGTTACGTACCATAAACTCTTGAATATCACAAATTCTTTGGATTAATAAACTTTACGATAATTTTACTGAAAAGTCAACCATCGCCTTCAACGCCACATCCATCTGTTCCGTACCATTAAATCGCCGCTCGCGCTCATCGCACAAGAGTACAAGACTTCCACCCACACGCAGTGCTCTCCGAATTCGTTTATTCCCCCAATGAAAAAAGCCACTAATTTCCCGACCATTATTTGAAACCATTCTTGCACTTCCCGAGCACTCATAAAAGCGAAATTGCGCAAAATCGCACTCATTCGCATGCCACACCAAACCACTTGTGAAGATGGTGAATGGGGTTTGAACATTGCATTGCATCCTCCTGGACAACCCTCTTCCGGTCGGTTCCATTTGGCAACTCCAATGGATGCGAGATGATGAAGAAAAAAAAGTTAAAGTTCTCCCCATTTCATGTGCGCGCCAATCCCGAATGAAGTGCTTTTTCAGTGGTAATATCCGAATTTTCGCCAAATTTCAGCAGTAGGTAGGGTAGGTGTACCAATTATGGGTGCAATAAGTCAACAGTATGGATGTAAATTGGACTTTAGCCATGATTCTTAAACTTTCCATGTTTGTCCAAACTTTTTTGCAATCTACTACAGTTGACACGCAGGCTTCGTCCTTTGGCGGAGAGGCCTGTGTCATCCGTAAACAAGGATTTTTGACATCCCTGAGGTAACTCAGGTAAGTCAGATGTGAACATATTGTATAATATTGGTCCGAAAATGCTGCCTTGAGGAACACCAGCTCTTACAGGAAGTCTTTCAGACATGGAGTACTGATAATTAACCTTAAGTGTACGATTTGACAGATAACTTTGAATTATTCTAACAATGTATGTTGGAAAATTAAAGTTTTTTAATTTTACAATCAAACCTTCATGCCAAACACTGTCGAATGCTTTTTCTATGTCTAGAAGAGCAAGACCAGTAGAATAGCCTTCAGATTTGTTGGAACGAATCAAATATGCTACACATAAAAGTTGATGAGTGGTCGAATGTCTACGGTAAAATCCGAATTGTTCATTTCCAAAAATTGAATTTTCGTTGATGTGGGCCATCATTCTGCTCAAAATGACTATTTCAAAAAGTTTACTGATGGAGCTGTACCATAGCCTTAATTGATACATCTACCCTACCATTCACCATGAGAGGGTCATAAATTTTGCGCTACCATCTATCGTTGACACAATGGCAAAAATTCGTTTCCGGTATTGTTCATAAAACAAAAATTATTTCGAATCAGAAAGGGGTACGTGGTGTGGGGTTCACTAACTATGTGAACTCAGCTTTGAAAGAACCTTTTTTTATGCTCCAGTATTATTTCGGGGAAGCCATGATCCGGTGCGTTTTGGCCAAACACTCGCGAGTTATCGGTCGTAAACGAGACGATGATTTACGGATTCTGTCGCCGGACCGGAAAATGCTTCTCTCCGCTAATTACATCGAGGTGAAGGCTTGGAGTTGGACGTCAAAAGCCAGCAGTTACCTTGAAACGAGTGAAATTTAAGTGCAGCTTTCACCAAATGTGATCCGTTTGCGAGAAACTGTCAAGGATTTTCACGGGAAACTCGAAAGCTTAACCCTGTGTCTGTGTTCCAAGGTCAATTTGGGGATCTAGTTATGGAACGTCATTGAATCAGAAAATAATGAGCTAGCGTCATCATGCGGTGGAATTTCCAACTAAGCAATATGTATGTAATATCGTAGGCTTTCCACTGTTTTAATCTTTGCTGAAGAAAGAATAATTTTATGTAAGCTGTTTATGTAAGCAATGTTTCTGAATTTTGCATATATTTTTGAACCTATTTTCACGATAGCCCAGACAGAAGGTTAAACGATTCCCTGCTTTCACTTGTTTTGACAAATAAAATTTCTGATTTCAATTAACGACCGTTCCGCCGAACAATAGTAGCGCAAGAACAAATGACATTTTCCAGTTTTCCGAGTTCGATTCGATGGGGGTTCCAGTTTGCAGTTATGCGACAAAAATCGCCCGAAATAAAAATATTTGCAGCTCACCCCAAACCACTCGATGCACCATTTTTTGGACCGTTCGTTAGTAAAGTCTACGGCGGCGTCAATTGGCGAGGAAAAAAATAGAAACCGGAGAGGAAAACAATTAAAATTAAAATCAAATAACTGGACTGTCGTTTCGCACCAGTGGACAAAAGTTGTGCAATAAAGCAAGAGGAAGAGGAAAAACCTCTCGTTTCTTTCTACAGTAGGGGAAGATCTCCAAGAACCGGACAGGTGTCAATACAAGACGTTTCTTCTTCACGTTTCTGTAATAGATCCAAATAATATATTGAAAATTTTCAGTTCAGTTCAGAGATGTTTAATTTTCTAACAGGTAGGGGGATTAGGGGCATAATGAACATACGGGGCGAAATGGACACCCTCTCAATATCTGATAATACACATATTTCATCAAAAGTTCATTCACTGCATGAAATCTGTAATGCATTTGAAATGCTTGACGGTAAAAAAAAATATTTTTTGCTTCAATTGTTCTTTAAAATTTGACTTAAAAATTTTCTCAGTTTCAAATTGGCATATAAGCAAGACCGTGGAAGAATCTAATTTTTGAGCAAAGTAACGAACCCAGAAAGGTTCTTTTTAGCTATTATGATTGAGGGAGAGTCCTTTTGCATATCGGAATGATTGACAGTCATTGAATATGTTGGAATAACTAAATTTCATACAGGTGTTCATTTCGCCCCGATACCTTTTTACCAGCCTTGTTTTCGACCCAATTTTCTATCTCGCTTTTCTGACATATGATATGATTTTTATCACTATGAATGAATGTGGCACGTCGTACTAACATCAAACTTGAAAACTAGCCGGGGGTAAATTAAAAACATTGCCATTTAAGGGTCTTAAAACGAACATTTGCTTAACGTGTCCATTATGCCCCTAATTCCCCTAATAACATACATAATACTGAAGCATATTTGAAACCTAGGCCCAAAGACAAAACAGATCCAAACTTTTCTCTTTATTGTGATGATCGTTTGGACGGAGCATGTGGTGGAGTTGCTATCATCATTCATAGGCGTACAGTGCGCATCGTACCTTCGTGCTGTGCGAACACGTATTCTCTCTGCTCTTGGAAGTTTTTTTTAAAAACTACCTAAAGCAATAAAACAGTACTTTTCAGTGCTAACATTAAAAACGGTACTTTTCAGTGCTACTAAAACAGTACTTTTCAGTACTATTTTTCTACTATTGATCCCTTTACGATCTTTGTTTGGATCCGTGTCTTTGATTTTTCGTTGGATCCGTTGGCGAAAGTTAGCGGTGGTAATCCTTCTTGGACACCTTCTTGGGAAAAAAAAACCTCTTAGAAGGTCACGTCTTCTTTCGTTTATTCACTAAACATGGTTGAAACTACAAACAAAAGGAAGGGTGAATCTCTGAACTCACAACTTCCTTCCAAAAAAGTGGGATTTAAAACTGTCACTATTCGTGGCAGGAATGGAAGAAAGGACGCTTCTCCGGAATGCGAACTTTCTTCTTCAAAAACTTGCTATGCAGTTTGAAAGTGCGCACAATTTTAATTTAGGACTTACTTGTCCAATTGAAAATCAAGTTATTCAGGACTTCGAAAATATTCTCAATCAAGAGGATGATTTTGAAAATGCCTGTGAGACTGATTTAGAAGAAGTGAGAACTTAAAAAAATTCAAAAATATGAAAGCTCCTGGCGATGATGGAATTTTCTACATCCTCATCAAGAAACTTCCAGAACGTAGCTTATCATTCTTAGTTGATAAGTATATTTAACAAATGCTTTCAATTAGCATATTTTCCTAACAAATGGAAAAATGCCAAGGTTGTACCGATTTTGAAACCAGTCAAAAATCCTGCAAAAGCTTCCAGCTATCGTCCTTTCTTCTACCAGTAAATTTTTATGAAAATGTAATTTTGAACAGAATGATGGTCCTCATCAACGAAAATTTAATTTTTGCCAACGAACAGTTCGGATTCCGACATGGACATCAACTTTTACGGGTAACAAATGTGATTCATTCCAACAAATCTTAAGGCTATTCAACTGGTCTTGCTGTTCTAGACATAGAATAATCATTTGACATTACATTACTAGGTGTCCGGTACTGGGCGATCACCCCCTACTGCCCAAAAGCAGCCCAACACATTTGGGTTAATCTATTTTCCGACCGTAGTTTTCAGTTATTTTCCTTTATTTTTCTCCGAAACCAACTCACTAACGCTAACCCTTTTTCCTTCTTCATTCCTGCAGGGTAGCACGACAGCAGCGCCTCGGAGCGCCTACCCTGGAGCACCACCGCCCGCTCAGGCCACACTAAAGGGTGCCCAGCGACCCGCTATGACTAGCCCAGCCGGTGGAATCCCCGGTGGCCCATTCAGAGGAACAGGAGGCTACGGTTACGCACCGACACAGCAGGCCTACCGGTACTCGGCCCCGCTGGCGGCGCAACCGGCGTATGCGACCTACACACCACACACCACTACCACGGTAAGTGTCTACTGGGGAAGTGCTCCTCCCGGCACGTCATTAGAGTTTCTGTCGGCGAGTTTCAAACGCTGTTAAGCTTGGGAAAAGCTTACTTCAATATCCGGACCAATTCCTTAGAATCTGACTTGAAATGGGTTGAGTCGCATTCGTTTAGACTTTTTATCAACATATGACATTTTGAGATTGTCAGGAAAATTCAAAACTCCTTATTTCTGTGATGTCTCCAGGGTAAAAAAAATGGACAGTTTCGTTCAAATTTGATTCTTAAGAAGGAATAAATCCGAGTGCTACACTCTTAAAAATAATGAAAATCACTCCGGACGTAATTCACATTATGACTGAATGACACATGATGTAAGTGATGAAATGACGTAAAAATGGGTTCTGAAAGATGTTTTGAAAGAAAAATGTAATTTTACATGATGAAGGACATGAGAACGATGCCGCTATGTTTGACATTTCCCGAATCAGACACCATCGTATTTAAAATGTGACATAAATTCACGTCATTTGGCTCGCTTCTATTATGTGCATCCAAAAGACGTAAAATCGCATGATTTTTTCGGAGTGTGTATTCTAGTTTAAGTCATTCACCAGTTATGGGTATTCAATAATTTCTCACGTGAACATTAAAATGTTCGATTTAATTTCTGTGGCATCGAACACAATGGCCCATAACAGGGCAAAACTTGAAACCACAACATCTACATTTCTTATTTATAATTGTTCTGTCATAAAAAAAAAACGAACATTTCGTGTTGCGTGTCAGGAAGCTTTTGCTCTACACTCGTTTCAAATTTTTGCCAAACCGCGAAAGTTTTGTTGCGACAAGTAGAATGATGGTTCATTGTTACAATGGTACAGTATTTATTTCTTTTAAAATCTTTATTTTATTTTATTTTTTTTTTTTAAAGCATCGATTGTTGTACTACGCGAGCTTTCGCCCTAACTCTTTAGATTAAGGCCAGAAAATGAAGTAGTTTCCAAAATGTTACTCAGCTGATAGACTGCCTTGGATTAACAGTGTTAAAAGTGTATGAGTTTATAAAAATTACAAGTTTTGTCCTGAAATCAGAGGGAATTCATCTCAGGCTTTTTGAGAAAATCCTGTACATTATTCTTTAAAACTTGTGGGTATAAATTCATCGAATTTTTGTTTCATTATAACTTCTCGAGTTTTGTGACAATGTGCCTTGTGTTTCGTGAAAACTTAGAACTAGATTCTTGCTAAGATTCTGTAGAACTCAGCTAAAGATTTTGTGAAAATCCTGCCAAAAGTTTTGTGGGAATCCTGCTCTAGATTTTGTTTTTTTTTTAGTTAGAGTTAGAGAACCATAGTAAAAATTGGTTCTCATTACAACTTCGATGGTCCCTTGGATCACAGTTGTATTGGTTTTGTGTTTTGTAACTCGATACCTCCATAACTTGATGGTCCCTTTAATATCGTGTTATGGAGAGTTGACTGTATATCGTCAGAAATTTATTTAGATGTTTTGAGATGTTTAAGAACAAACTAAATCCCCAGAAGAATTGCTAGTGCTTTTTAAAAAAAAAATCACTGAAATATATTCGAAAGAGTCTCTGGTAAATTGTGAAATTCTTTGAGCAATATGATAAAGATTTTTTGAAAAATTTTCTGCTAAGATCAGAAAATCTAATGGATTTTCAGGGCAATCTGTTGAATAATGAAAACTAATCCGACAAATGATTTTTCGTGAAAATCCCAGGAGGAACTCAGTTAAATCTGTATAATTTAATGAGATTTCAAAACTAGTTTAAAATTTTGACTAATGCTGATTTTTATCAGCCATTCCACAATGGACCGAATCGACAATTTAGCCGGAAAAAAGTATTTTCTCTGTTCTCGTCGATTTTAGACGTTCGATGTCTTCAGAGAAGTTATTCGTAATTGAGTGTTGCATGTTTTAAGAAAAAAGTTGAATAGGGTGGCCCTTATTTAAGTTATAATTTTGACTCAACCTTTTTTGTTTGATGAAATTTGTGGCTGCGCTTTTCTACAAACTTTTAGAAAATGTTATTTTGAACAACTTTGTCGAAGATACTTTTGATCTAACTCTTCATTTGAGCTAAGTAAATTTATTTTGAAAGTTTTAACTTAGGGTGGACTCAAAAAATCAATTATTTTGATCTAACTTTTTTATTTTAAGTTTTACGTGAATGTGGTCTTGAGAAGAGTTACAGAAGAAGTAATGATACACATTTTTGCTGAACATCGCAAGTTTGTAATTCTTGTTATTTTGAAGTAATAAGCAAATTTAAGTGAAAAACTATGAAATCTTTAGATTCCCATAACTCATGGAGTTGGTTCGATAAAATTCTTCTTTTAGTGACATTAGAAATACAATAGGCAACTCTTGCTGCAAAAACTGTGCAAACGTAATTTTCGTTAATTGAGAAAATTCACTTCAAAAAATACACTTAAAAAACTCAAAATTCTATTGTAACTCACAAGATTTTAAAGTTAACGGCGTGCTGTCTTCAGCAAAGACACACGATGAGAACAGAGAAAACACATTTTCCGGCTAAATTGTCGATTCGATCCATCGTGCATTCCATGAAAAAACCGATCTAATGGGTCACCGAATTCCGCTATTTTGTTCCTTATCCGAAATTTGCTATTTTGTTCCTTATCCGAAATAAGGATAAACGTGTTTTTTTATTATTGTTTTAATAGTGTGACCATTTCCGAAATATGGTGACCAAAAAAATACAACTTTTGAACCGTTTGACTAATTTTCAATTTTCTTGGACAAAATGAAAGCTAAAGATTTTAACTTTTCAAGAAATATATAAAATTTCACAAAAATTAATGTTTAAAATTCAAAAAAAAAATCCGTTTTTTCTTGTTTTGAAGGCCTTGGGACCAAAGGGGCTATTCTTCAGAAGAGTTACAGAAGAAGTAATGATACACATTTTTGCTGAACATCGCAAGTTTGTAATTCTTGTTATTTTGAAGTTATAAGCAAATTTAAGTGAAAAACTATGAAATCTTTAGATGCCCATAACTCATGGAGTTGGTTCGATAAATTTCTTTCTTTCATTGGCATAAGAAAGGCCATACAATAGGCAACTCTTTCTGCAAAAACTGTGCGAACGTAATTTTTGTAAATTGAGAAAATTCACTTAAAAAAAAACTTAAAAAACTCAAAATTCTATTGTAACTCACAAGATTTTAAAGTTAACGGCGTGCTGTCTTCAGCAAAGACACACGATGAGAACAGAGAAAACACTTTTTTCCGGCTAAATTTTCGATTCGGTCCATTGTGTATTCCATGAAAAAACCGATCTATTATTATTATTATAGCTATATTAAGGAGATTTTCAGCCCTAGAAAAACCGATCTGATGGGACGCCGAATTCCGCTGTTTTGTTCCTTATCCGAAATTTGCTATTTTGTTCCGAAATAAGGATACACGTGTTTTTTTTTAATTTTTTTTTTCTTTAATTGAGTGACCATTTCCAAAATATGGAGTCCAGAAAAATCGCGACTTTGCAAAATTTTTATTTAAAAAAAACAATTACAACTTTTGAACCGCTTGACTAATTTTCAATTTTCGTGGACAAATGAAAGCTAAAAATTTTAACTTTTCAAGAAAAATATAAAATTTTACAAAAATTGATTTTTAATATGAAAAAAAATAATCAAAAATTTCAGTTTTTTCGTGTTTTGAAGGCCTTGGGGCCAAAAGGGCTATTGAAAGTTCAGAACATTTTACGTTTACTGTCAAATTTTCAGCGATGTATGTTTTTTAGTTTTTGAGATATATTAGTTTTGAAAATAAAAAACTTAATTTTGAAAAAGAAACTTTTGAACAGCTCAACCGATTTCTAATCTTTTTTTATGGAATAGAAGCTTAAGATTTCAACTTTTCAAAAAAAATAAAACCCTGAAAAAAATATATAAAAATTTCCTAAAAAACTACAAATTTTGTGAAATGACAACAGCAATAGCCCCTTTTGTCCCGAGGCCTTCAAAACACGAAAAAACGGAAATTTTTGATTATTTTTTCCATGTACAAATTGTTTTGTGATATTTTATATTTTTCTTGAAAAGTCAAAATCTTTAGCTTTCATTTCGTCCAAGAAAATTTAAAATCGGTCAAGCGGTTCAAAAGTTATGATTTTTAAAACAATAGAAATTTTGCAAAGTCGCAATTTTTCTGGTCACTTTATTTCGAAAATCGTCACCTTAACCCCTCTAACGGCAGCTTTATATTTTACCGCGAGAAAAAAATTCAAATCGCGATAACTTTTTTGTTTCTCGGTATTTTTGCACCATTTTTTCACAAGTTTTCAAAAATCTCTTCTTGTTTAAGAATCCTTATCGATATTGATGATTGGTGATCTGGTTTTAAAGATATTCCAATGTTCCTTGGGGGACCGACATTTCTAATATAAAATGTCTTAGGCGGCCATTTTGTTTTACGTCAATTTAACGAAAAAATAAAATATGGGCTATATAATGCCATGTAATAAGGTGCTACTTTCAAAAATCATAGAAATTGGTTAAGTATTCTTAGAGAAATATGAAAATTACGATATGCGGTTTTTTGAAATTTTCTAGATCTTTATTTGGCCAGCGTGGTACCAGCAACATAAATGCTCATAACTCAAAGACGGATGCACCAGATTGCTTCATTTTTTCACAACATACTCTCATTAATGTATTGTTCCGAAGAGTGAATATCCGAATACGATAAAAAAATCTGTAGCCCGAGTTATATGCGTGGGTTATGGTTACGCGTCGGTCCCCCAAGGAATTTCGGAATATCTCTGGATCGAGATGTTCAATGATCAATGTTGACACAGATTCTAAAACTAGAAGAGTATTTTGACAACTAGTGAAAAATTGGTGCAAAATTACCGAGAAATAAAAAAGTTATCGCGATTTGAAATTTTTTCTTGCGGTAAAAAATGAAGCTGCCGGTAGAGGGGTTAATCAAAAAATCCAAAAACACGTGTATCCTTATTTCGGATAAGGAATAAAAATAGCAAATTTTCACGGTACTCGGTGACCCACTAGATCGGTTTTACATGGAATGGATGCATAACTACTTGTTTTCAAACTTGATAAAAATTCAATTTTGTCTTTTGATTAATCGACGTTATCATTGCAACTTCGAAAGCAGTTGTTCTGCTCAAAACTGAAATTCATCCACTGAAAACATATTCATTGTGTTTCGGTGTATGGAATACTGTGAACACTTTTTCAATTTAAATGTTGCTGATGGTTGGTTGGTTTGACTTTATTAACGAGATTTTTAGCCCTGGGCTAGTTCATCTCGGGACCAACGGCTTTACTTTCCTTCCGAAGGAAGTCGTCACTATAACTTTTTACGTCATAAGTGACTATGTCGGGGATGGGATTCGATCCCAGGTCCTCGGCGTGAGAGGCGAGTGTTCTAACCACTACACCAGGTCCGTCCCCTAATTTTGCTGATTTGAAGGCTCAAAAGCCCATCATTCAATCATGAGCATTTCTTGAACTAAAAAAAAAATAATTTATTTCGTTCAAATTTTGAAAAAATCCTCATAAAAATCTATGATTCCATTGGCGATAGAAAAATCATTGCAATGTTTTTCATGGACATTGCTTCGAATTTGAGCAAAAAAAAAATCTGCCATTTTAAAATTATTGATGGATCTTGCTCCTCAAAATATTAAGAAGGTTATTGTAATGGAATTATTTTTGCAATTGTAAGGTATAACTTACATCTTTATGTATCTTTAACTGTTTAACGAAACAGTTCTAATAATAATTCAATTGAATTCAGAGCAGGTCATAAACGTACGCCCTGTTATATGATCCATCCGAATCATTAAACCTGTACCGTTAATGTCATTTATCGATCCACAAAAGAATCTGCTAAGTGTTTCGATAAAAAGCTTTTCCTTCATAACGTCGCATTAATGGCCTGAAAAGGACTTATCTTCGTGTCGCACCCGATAAAGACAAATCTGTCACCAGGCTCAAATGGGGCGCTAAATCTAGTCCCTGCTGCTGTCGTCACTCCTAAAAGCCTCACCTCGGTCCGGAGTGACGACCGACCCTAGTGACGATTAATAATCTCATAGACACCAGGATTGGATCAGGATTCCCCGACAACGGCCACTTTCCTGCCTGTCGACTTACCGTTTTTTTTTTGTTCGCATTTGATTTTCCTTTGACAAGACAGGATCATATTAGGATTTCCGGGAAAGCCAAAGCTGGATGGCCAATAAAACAGTGCTTCCCAACTTGTGATCCGCGGATCCCTTGTGGGCATACATCCTATTTAAATACATAGGTATTCAACTAAGCAGCTCGAAGATTTATTGTATTTACCACAAGTGTCGACATGAATCCATATTCCTGTTTCATATAATTTCAATATACACATGCCTTCCTTAGCCGAGTGGTGAAAGTCCGCGGCTACAAAGCAAAGCCATGCTAAAGGTGTCTGGGTTCGAATCCCGGTTGGTCCAGGATCTTTTCGTAATGGAAATTTCCTTGACATTTCCTTTGCATATAGTATCATCGTACCTGCCATACGATATACGAATGCGAAAATGGCAACTTTGGCAAAGAAAGCTCTCAGTTAAGAACTGTGGAAGTGCTCATAAGAACACTACGCTGAACAGCAGGCTCTGTCCCAGTGAGGACGTAAATGCCAAGAAGAAGAAAAAGACATACTTTTCTTTTTGTCATAACTGAAAAATAACCTTACAATAGTTCGACATTATGAATTTCAACGTACTTTCCTTCCCCTGGTGATTGTGGAGATGCAAATGTATTCTCGGTCTCTAGAAGTAACAATCATTAAACACTAACATTCCTTCCCTAACCCAACTGACCATAAGGACTTGATTGGTGCCGTCATCGATCAATCCCATCCCTAATTCATTTGGATCGAAGTGCAATTCTTACCAGTTCCGATCAATCAAGGAGCAGCTACTATTGATATATAAAGTCAGTCTATGCTATGCTATTCAATGCAAAGATTTGTAATTGATTACGTTACGAATAGTTTTGAACAACTTTTGATAATTTACAAGTTTATGTAAAACAAGCATTGATCAGTTTGCGAGCAACAAGCCCTTCTTAATGAATTTGGGTCTATTAGACGTCCTCCTCCAGAAATACTAAAACAACACATAATTTAATCCTGGCTGAATACCTTGGGAGTTCGTCGGTGAGTTCAGTTGTTTTCCTGAAGTTTTTGACATATTCTGTTCAAATATTATTTAGCTAGGCACAAGAGGATGAAAATGGTACGCTTTATGATAAATACCATTTTTAAATCTTCTGACAGTTTTATTCCAAATTCCTCTGAGGATTCTTCTTTTTATTTTGGGATTACTAGAAGATGATTGCTATTTTCTTTGTGGAAATGTAAAAGATTCTTGACGGATTTATGAAAGTAGACGCACATCTTGAATTGTAATGTTTTATCCAAGAAACCATTTGAATTGTAATCAATTCATTTAATCGCATTTTATACTCACCAAACGATTTACAAAAGAAAAAGCATATACTTATTACTTAGTTGTGTCGAAAGGGCCGTGTGACATTTGAAAAAAGTTCGAAGAGACCCGCATTTCTTAAAAGTTTGAGAGCCGCTGCAATAAAGTGAACCGTGCCATTCCCGGCTCATTGACCCCTCCTTTCTGATCCTCTTCTCTCCCCCTCACACCAGCCGCTCTTTTTCTAAATCAATAATCGTCCTTTTCTGTGTCATCTTTACGGCAGTTGTGCCATACTCCCACTACCCCACAAAATCACATCACCGATTCTCGTCCCACTAGCAAACCGAGTTCAATGAAGTCCCATTTTATGCTCATTTTACGATCAACGCCGTCGCCGCTTTCCTCCTTGGAGGTTTCTGCGCTTTTATCGATCAAATATTTTATCGAATTTACTTTTGTTTGATTTCTTTCCTCGTCGTTTGATTCGGTTTTCGGGGGGCTCCCGCATCTTATCGATGAACGTTAGTTTTTTTTTTGGGCATTCTCTGTTGTCATTCTTGGTCGTTGGCAGATAATTTATGCTGCAGTTCGAATGCTAAGTTTAACTTCTACCTATTTCTTGTAGATTATCAAATGATGACAGTTGAAACGATTTATTTGCAAACCGGAAGGATGCAAACTGATTTGGCTAATGCAATAAAGTTTATGTAACCCACATCAAGCTGGTTTATATCTTGATTGCTACGTTGATTGCAGCTAATCCCAGTTATTCTTTACTTATGATCTAAATGTAAATATCACGTGATGTATTTGCGGAAGGGCAAATAGCAGTTGGATGATTTTTTCGTGTAGTGTGATGTGCTAGTATCCATCGTATTAGGCATTGATCAGTGGGAACTGCAATTTTCCCAGTATTGCAGAAAATGATGCTGATACGGACCAATGCACATTGGGGAATTCCGAACCCAAAGGTGGAAAAAATTGATAACTTTCACAATAGAAAGATAAAAAATAAGTTTTATAGCTCATTCGAAAGGAAATTTTCTCAGGAATCGATTGGTGATGATTTTATGAATGTGTGACCACTCTGAGATAAGCTATGGTGCCCGTTTTGCCCCAATTACTTGAAAATTTTTGATTTTCATGTTGTTTTGAGTAAAACTATTTTATTGTGGAGATTATTTCCCATGAAATCCATCATTTCTAGTCCATTCAACAATGTTTCACAGAGAACGTTATAAAAAGATGGAAATTTAGGGGATTATGGGGCCAAATGTACAATGAAATATTTTTGAAGAGGAATTCTTGTTTTTAATTTTTTCAACGTGTTTTTTTATTGAAATAAATTCTAAAATAGTCAAATAATCATGAATATAGCTTGCAGAAATAAGTTGTAGTAAAATATGTAGAATATGTATGATAATTATGTATGCTCTATGCAACATATTGTGAATAATTTACCTTCTTACATCACAAATTCCAAACATTTCCAAACGATGTGCGATAGTTTGGGTAAACGATATTGATCTAAATGATCGATTGCCGTTAGCCTCATTGATAGGAGATAGTGGGAGCATATAGTTTTTTGGCTATTTTGCCCCAATTCCCCTAAACACGATTTATTTCGTAATTAATTGAACTTTTTTTTCCGAATCAAATTTATTATGTACTGAATTGTTTATTCTGTATCTGATACAATATTTAAATCATAAAACATAGGAGATTTTGGGGATCTTTTACACATAAACAAAAAATAAGAAAAAAAATCAAAAATGAATTTATCAAGAAACCATCATCCTTTTTTTCTGATTGCAACAAATTACTCAGGATCAGGTTAGTTACTCAATCATTACTGTAGCAATTTCGTGAGAGTCAAATTGCATTTTACAAGAAATTATTCGGGAAATAATTTTGTCTTTTTATGGATATTTGGTATTCAATATTCCAATTGCCATCATATACTACAAAAAAAGTTATCATAAAAGTGGAAATGCAGTTGTTATTAATGCTCAATTCTAGATTTCTCCAAAATTGATCGTTCATTTCATTAGTATAATTTATTGTTACTATGTTTGTTATGTTGCCTCTACATTTGCTGTTAACAAATTGCTTGTTGGTTGACATCAATGTTCCTCATGGTGAACCATACCTTGTTAATATTGTAAACAGTAATTATAGTTACACCTGTTTGACTGAATTTCAAGCATATTCAAGAGCCTTCTAAAATGCATAACATGAAGAAATTTAAATTAATTAACTCATTACGCTTGGTAAAGATGGACAAATCATGGATGAAATTATGAAAAAATCCACGTGTTCGGCTGGGATTTGAACCCAGAACTCTTGTATGCTAGACGAGCGCTTTACCAACTAAGCAACCGAGCCCGTAAGCGCTCGTCTAGCATACAAGAGTCCTGGGTTCAAATCCCATCCGAACACGTGGATTTTTTTCATAATATCATCCATGATTTGTCCATCTTTACCACGCGTAATGAGTTAATTAATTTAATAACCATGCGGATTGGATTACCGAACAGCTCAATATGAGCGTCAATTTATAAAGAAATTATTTTCTTGTTTTATATATTTCCATAAAAAAGCCCGAGCAAAATTGAATAACAAAAAGATAAACGTCATCAGATAGCAAGCATTTTATATCTTAATTTGTTTTCATTTTGGTTGAATAAGCAGGCATCATAACAAACATAATAACATAAAAAATAAGTATATGAAATGCATAACTGATTTTGAAAAATATTTTGAATTAAGCATTATGACCTACTACATCTTCAATCAAAATGTGCCATATTGAAACATATGGAAGACTTTGTTTATGATAACTTTTTCAGTAGTAGGATGCAGACAGAGCTCCTTGGGCACTTACACGCAATTTTATTATCATGAAATTTCTCCAAAATGCAATTTTATTCTCATGAAATTTCTTCAGGTATGATTGTGTAACTAATTTAATTCTAAGTGATTTGTTTCGATCAGAAAAAAAAATTGCAGATGGTTACTTTGTGGATCCATTTTTGAGTTTTATTATTTGTTTGTTTTTTTTTTATTTATGTGTAAAAGATCCCCATAATCTCCTATGTTTTAGGATTTAAATACTGTATCAACTACTGAATAAACAATTTAGTACATAATAAATTTAATTAGGAGATATCTGTTCAATTAATTATGAAAGAAATCGTTTTAAGGGGATTTAGGGCAAAATAGCCAAAAAACTATATGCTCCCATTATCTCCTATCAATGAGGCTAACGGCAATCGATCATTTAGATCAATATCGTTTACCCAAACTATCGCACATCGTTTGGAAATGTTTGGAATTTGTAATATAAGAAGGTAAATTATTCACAATATTTTGCATAGAGCATAAATAATTATCATACATATTCTAAAAATTTTAATACAACTTATTTCTGCAAGCAATATTCATAATTATTTGACTATATTAAAATTTATTTCAATATAAAAATACGTTGAAAAAATTTAAAACAAGAATTCCTCTTCAAAAATATTTCATTGTACATTTGGCCCCATAATCCCCTAAATTTCCATCTTTTTATAACGTTCTCTGTGAAACATTGTTGAATGGACTAGAAATGATGGATTTCATGGGAAATAATCTCCACAATAAAAAAGTTTTACTCAAAACAACATGAAAATCTAAAATTTTCAAGGAATCGGGGCAAAACGGGCACCATAGCATATCCCAGAGTGGCCCCACATTCATGAAACTATCACCAATCGATTCCTGAGAAAATTTCCTTTCGAATGAGCTATAAAACTCATTTTTTATCTTTCTATTGTGAAAGTTATCAATTTTTTCCACCTTTGGGTTCGGATTTTCCCAATGTGCAATGCCAAACATTTCTTTTTCAAAATAGCTTAAGTTTTACTGGATTATATAGATCTATGAGCAAAATTTCGTGAATCATAGAACTTTTACGGCGTGTGATTGGAATGAAATCCTTCAGTGAAGAAGTACGAAGGTTTTCTATAGTGAATATAAGTACCCGGCAAAGTAAGTCACAGAGGGGAGCGGGAAGGAGCTTGTATCATAAAGTAGTGTGACTGGTGTCGATTGTTAAGAAAAGCTTCATGGTTATTATATTCAGGATTTAACTAGGTTAACCGAATCTAGTACTTTACCAATTAATTCCACTAGAATTTGTATACTTTGACAGATACGCGTATTTCGACCTCAACTGTAAGGCCGTCTTCAGTGTCGTGTACTAGACTCGACTTTTTCGCTGGAATTTTCTTTGAAATCCTTAAAAAAAACAATTCAAGTAATCATTCGACAATATCACAATTTAACCATATATTTCTTTAAGAACCCATTCCATTGAATTCTCTTCAAGTTATTGTATACTAGCATTTAAAAAGAGCTAACCAATATTTTTCTTGCCAAAGCTTCTCCTGTTCATCACAAGCATATTTTGAACAATTATTTAAACCTCACTCCTCTCTCAAGAGCAAGAGAATCAGTTTTTGACATAATCATGGCACCCGAATCAGTGTTAATAATCGAGCTTATGCATTGTCACATATAAGTGATGACAGACGTTCAGAAGGCAATATATCATTGATATCAGCAAGCTTACTCTCTGGCGTCAAATTGTTTACTCTTTTAATTTCTCTCTTCATTAAAGCGAAACGAAGAGATATTCACAGCTACAATCGTGGCTTGTCGGTACTCGGAAGTAATTCATATCTAATGTCTATAGTCGAAGATAACCTACATTTGATTTGAACAGATCGATAATATCCATACACAAGAAAAATAATATGAGGAAATCCGTTCTCCAAATTACGCCAAAAGGCTTTATGCCAAACGGCATTATGCCGAATATATGATGGAAGGTCGAAAGACAAAAGGTCAAAAGGACAAAAGGTCGAAAAACAAAAAATGGAAAGGACAAAAGGCCGTCAATATATTTTCAAAGAGGGACCACCAAGTAAATCATGTTCGACCTTTTGTGCAAAAGCCACTACACGATATACAGCCATTCCATGAAAAACCGATCTAGTGGGTCACCGAGTTTCGTGAAAATTTGCTATTTTGTTCCTTATCCGAAATAAGGAAACACGTGTTTTAGGATTTTTGACCATTCCCAAAATAGGGTGACCAGAAAAATCGCGACTTTGCATTTTTTTTTATTTAAAAAAAATCATAACTTTTGAACCACTTGACCGATTTTCAATTTTCTTAGACAAAATGAAAGCTATACTTTTTGACTTTGAAATTTCACAAAATTTGTATTTTTCACTTAAAAAAAAAATCAAAAATTTCCGTTTTTAAGTGTTTTGAAGGCCTCGGGACCAAAGAAGCTATTGAAAATAAAAAAAATCAGTCTTTTTTTATCAGCACACATTGCACATTGGTCCCAAAGCCATATCTACGAAGACAAAAATGATTGCGCCGTAACCGTCCATTTTAGATATATGGTGCCTTCGGCAAAGTTTCTCCATATTTTTCAGACATTTTTTTCAGTAATGTGATATTAGGGTGGCCCTCATGGTTTTCGAGAGCAGCACATAAACTTTTTTGTTGACGCATTTAGGACTACACAATGTTCTACAATGTTTTAGAACAATCGATTTGGAGCAACTTTGCCGAAGAACCCAAATTTCTATCTCTTATGATTCGCGAGTTATGATTTTTTTTAACAAAAAAAGTTAGGGTGGTACTGAAAAATCAGTTGTTACTTGATAACTTTTAATACGATAATTTCTCGCAAAAACATAGTTCCGAGCACTTTTAGAACTTTTGATTGCGCAACTTTTTGCCGATGAAACTACTGTTCTATTTCTTATGGTTACAGAGTTATCAGATTTTTTTTCGAAAAAATTGTTGTTTTCAAATGCTTCGAAAGGCGCAAACGGATTTTCAATCTTTTGTCGCCATTAGAAAGATTATCTAATTAGCGCATTAATTTTTTTTTTTTTTTAAATCATAACTTTTGAACAGCTCAACCGATTTCCAATCTTTTATGGAATGAAAGCTTAAAATTTCAACTTTTCAGAAAAAATATAGAACTCTGAAAAAAAATGTTTACATTAAAATATATAATAATATAAATGTCTAGTTTTAGGCTTCTTTATTTTTTTCGGTTCTGGGGCCAAAGAGGATGTTACTGTTCTCATTTTTTCTAGGAACTTCAGAAAATTTTACGTATACCCTCAAATTTTTAGCGATGTATGTTCTTAAGTTTTTGATATCTTTTTGTTTTTGAAATTTAAAAATCAGGTATCCCGCAATCAGACACCAATCATTAAGGGTCTTTCCCCCAATTCCTGGTACCTCATGCAGCTTTTTTTCATATTCTTAGTTCAATCATTATCATTATTAAGAATTTAATGGTTCATTAAGAATTTCATGGTTCAGGTATATATACGGCACTATACCTTGTAATAGGTACGTTGCGATACATGATATGGGTATGGTTTAAGATAACAGGGGATTTTTTTATTATCGGACAATTTGGGCCGGAGGTTCTTCGATTTTTATAAAATTTTCACCAGAGGTAGAGCTCGTACATATGACCAAAGTTGAAATTTAAAAAAATATAGTGTGGCCTATTTTCCCGGAAAACTCTAGATGAATTTTCACGATTTCCCTTTACACCTCAAATTTTAAAAATTCATATCTCCTGAACTATGCATCGCAGAACTAAAGTCTTCTAGTAAAATCGAAAGGAAATTTCCTCAGCATTGAAAATATAAAAAAAAATAAATGTATCTCGGATAATTTTTCACCATGGAGAAAATTGTCGGAAAAATATCGGAAAAACTTTCGTCTGTATCATGGTATCTTTTACCGTTTAGACGACAGAACGGAAAAAACCGATGACCACCCGCGCGCTTCCCATAGGAAAATGTGTTCTATTGAAGGCCTTATAACCGTGCGCTTACGGCGGCAGTAATTTACACGCATTGTAAGTGTAACACAGCAAACCATACTTCACTTTCCAGCCAGAAGAAGCTTTCCATCAATAGGAGAGTGCCCATTGGCCTGTTGGGTGTTTTGTGTGCCCTGGTGAAAATTCCATACAAATTGGAGAACATCCGGCCCAAACCTGTCTGATAATTTAAAAAAAAAAACATAAAAATGCCCGACATATAGTTTTGAAGTTGTTGAAGAAGTAAGTTGAACATTCTACATTTAAAACCCTTAAAGGCTCTACTATTTAAAGCCATTTTAAGTCCCGTTTCATTATATAGAATGTTCAACTTTTTTTTTTTAGATTTTTATATTTCTTCTGAAAAGTTGAAATCTTAAGCTTCCATTCTATAAAAAAAGATTGGAAATCGGATGAGCTGTTCAAAAGTTATGATTTTCTAAAAATACAAAATCTAATGCGCTGAGACCTACAGTGTGTGTCGATAAAAAATGACTGATTTTTTATTTTCAAAAAAACTATATCTCAGAAACTAAACTAAACAGAAACTAAAAAAACATATACTTCGCTGAAAATTTGAAAGTGAGCGTTAAATTTCCTGAACTTTGGTCCCGAGGCCTTCAAAACATCTTTTGCACGAAAAAACGGAAATTTTTGTTTTTTCTATGTAAAAAAAAAAATTAGTGAAATTTTATAATTTTTCTTAAAAAGTCAAAATCTTTAGCTTCCATTTCATCCTAATCATTGAAAATTGATCACCCTATTCAAAATACAGTCATCCCTCCATGAGTCGATGTTCCATTACTCGATATCGACTCATGGAACTATACTAAAAACATAAAATCATGGTTACTATGATGGTCCCTTCAAACAGCTTTCCAAAGAATAGCTGTTCCATGACTCGATATTTCCATGATTCGATGGTCCCTTCAATATCGACTCATGGAGGTTTGACTGGTTCCGGGTCATTTGGCCGAATGCCATTCGGCCGAACGCCATTTGGCCGAAAGGGTCATTTGGCCGAACGCCGTTTGGCCGAAATAGGAAATAATAGTGTATTACAGTTAACATGTTATTGTAGTGAGTTTCGCAGCTGAATTTCAAAGAACTTATTCAACTTATTTTAAAAAAGGTTAATCATCATTGATATACACATAACTGGCTCTTTAATGTTAGTTCAACAAACAGTCAGTGCTGAAAGAAGAACATCCTAAATGTAAGACAATATTCACTTTTTTGCTAGCGGTAATAGCTGCCAGCAGAAGTTTTTGCATTGTGTTTGTAGACAGCTTTCGACAGTAATTAAATCGGTTCACGAATTATTAGTCCTGCTGCAGGACTGGATTGCTTCGATCTCTCGAATTTTGGATTGCTTCGATCCCTCGATCCCTTGGCGGTTTCCATACAGACTGGCGGCCAAAAATATTTTTTCCATCTCATGTCGTATTTATGAGTTTTTTGTGATACAAATTTGATGTTTTATTTTGAAAAACAAGTTTTCGAGACAAACTTTCGAATATGGTCTATAGCGAAATAATAGATTTTGTTACTAATGATGCATATAAGCCATTTATGCGATTAGCGTTGTGCAAACCATTACAAATATTAGAACTAACATAGAAATGATGATATGAACGAAATTGCGATATTCATTCATTCTCTGAATTAATTTTTGGCTGTTTGTAATAGAAAATGGTCAAAAATATTGAAAAAATTCAAAAAACCCTAAATTAAAAAAGTGCATATTTGTGCAGCTAAATTCTTCACGATCCTTTAGTTCAAATCTCAAAGTACCCTTGGAAATAAATTTTAGCCTGGGACAACTTGGGATGTGTAAAGTTTTGATATAAAATCAAATATATTTTTTTCAGTGCACTCCCCACGTAATTGTTTACCGAGTCAATGGGTTTACTGCTATACGCAAGCAACGATGCAGAGCCCTGTTCACACGTTGCAATCCTTATATTGGAGGATAAACAGAAAAAACAGCCTATGATCAAAAGAAGGAAAAATCTCTTATGAAAATTTAAGCAACTGCAATGCAATGAATTTTTATAACTACAAAGAACTGTCGATGATTTATAGAAGGTTAAATTCCCAATTAGAATATAAGCTGAATTATTGCCAATAGTAATGAAACCAGTATAACTCGAAATAATAGCCTATGCTTAAAAGAAGGAAAAACTTCTAATGAAATCATTAAAAAAAACTGGAACCTTATCATACCGTTGGTAGCCCCAGATGAAACAACCCCAGATGAGCTTTGATTCTTGATGCAATGAGTGGAGTTCACAACTTAGTCCTAAATTAACGGGTCAATTTTATCATTCTCTTGGAGCACTTATATAGTGACAAACATGACGTACCGTCACATCATTAAAGTCAATTCTTTAGCGGATCAATTATTGGGTAACACCTAAGAATCTTACACATAAGTGTTGTAGTAATTTGATAAGATTTTTGTTCGTAATTCGGCCAAACGGCATTCGGCCAAATGACCCGTTCGGCCAAATGGCATTCGGCCAAATGGCGTTCGGCCAAACGGCGTTCGGCCAAATGGCCGGACACCGTCTTACCAGATCGGTTTTTCATGGAATGGCTGTATACGAATGTAAAAATTGCCCATTGTCAAAGAAAGTTTTCAGTTAATAACTGTTGGAATTATCACAAGAACACTAGACTGAGAAGCAGGCTCTATTCTTGTTAGTACGTTATGCCAAGAATGGTGGATTTATAATACCACAATGAAGAAACTCATCCACTGGTCAATTTTGGGTCACTTTGCCTTATACAATACGGCTATAAACCCTGAAAGCGACCTCAAATAAATCAGCCCCACAACCCAAAATCACTGAATTTTCTCCAACATTGTCACCCCCCCTGATTGATGGTCCTCACTGAAGGATATCTGGTTTCCTGTGTCACGCAGTGTAATTCCCCAAACTTAATTACATCGACTGGGGTGGTTGGGTTTCCTATTTTAGCACATCATGGTCATTATGCTGCTGGCCAACCATCGCGTCGTCGTCGTCGTCAGTAAAGAAAGATCAATATCACCAACGCATCAGTGCCACAATAGTTTCGGCAAGCATCGGACGGACAGTACTAGTAGTACTAACACCATCATCATCTTTGTCGTCTTTATATTGGAACCAACGAATGCCGGTTTCCCGCATTTGTCGTCTGGTGTTCGTTATCGTCGTCTGCGCTGTTGCAGACAACGGGAGCCACATTTTTCATCTTCTGCAATAATCTATGGTGGCCACGGGCAAACATAGTTAGAGTAAGGTGGGGCAAAAGTTTGACGTTTGTGGAATGATGAACCATTTCAGGGAAAATACAGTAGAAATCGCACTGTGAACCTTTCATCTATTAGCTATAATTTTGCTACACAAATATTTGTCAAAAAACTTATCCATTTTAAGTAAGAAATGTTTTAAAAATGCTTGTTTAAAAAAAATAATATGTTCCATTAAAATATACCTTAGTCGACTTTTTATTTAAAAAAAAACAACAAATAATCATAACTTTTCGCAATCTCAATCGATTTCTACAATTTTTGGAGTTAAAATCTCTTACTTAAATAGTATTTGCATCCCAGTAATATACATATGATTAGTTTTGAATTTAGCTAGATATCTTGAAAAACTCGAAACTATTTGAAAGCCATTTCTGTGAATTAATTTCATTGCACTTGAAACCACCCACCGATAAACCGGCAATATCCTTGTGGACACAAAAGCTCTAATTTCGCTGTTTCCCCATAATCGGAAGACGTAGGAAAACAGTAACCAGAAGACCTCTGTCCCACTTGTCGGACCGGAGAAGAAATTGATCGCCTCTGGCACAGAATCCAATCGGAATCCAACGAGCGCGGGGGAGCACAAATACAGTCAGTCCTCCAGACGCAGTAGTGGTAATCTCTCTTTCTACGAAAACCAACATTGATGTACGATACTCCTCTCGGCAGATTGATACTGGACAACGGGAGTGCAAATCTTTTGTTCCCCGAAGACGATCCATCCCTTACGGATCCATATCGTACCAGTTCCGTTATCATGGGCGGTAGAAGGATGCGGAAGGGCAAATAGCGATGGAATTGTTGATGGCGCTGTCGATAGGGTGGTGAAGATGTGCATTGGGCTAGTAATAAAGACGGTGTCGAAAAGAAATTTGCTACATTCAGGATGCCTGTTCTCAAAAATTATTGAATATTTTGTACTGGATTTTCTGGCAAACTTTCAATGTTGTATATAGTTTAAGATAGGATAACCAGTTTTTTATGAGATTGGAATTGAAAAAAAAAATACCAATTAAGTTGAAAATTATGTTACCTCTATTTATCGATTTCAGAACAAATCAGATATTTCTAGAAAACGTTTCATAAAAAAAACTTTTTCTTTGAAGATAAATTTGACCCATTTTTTCTGAGTATGCCAATTACTTTGCGATACAGTCCTTATATCTATCTACTGTAGGATTTGCCATCGACCAAAAAAATGACCCGTCAGCCCAACATCGTCGAACAGAAACTCTGTTTGTGAAATGGTGCATTGTGTGATTTGGGGGCAGTTGACCAGGGATGCCAGGTTGGAAGACATGTCTTCCATTGGAAGACATTTGAGTAGTGTGGAAGACATTTGGAAGACGGAAGACTTCTGGAAGGCTTTTCAGAATTTGTGAAGATATTTGGAAGACAATTTTAAATTATTAGCATTTCTAAAATTCCTGGATTTGAAAAAAAAAACATATGAGTTGGAAATTACAAGAAGTTCTTCTGTAAGATTATTGCACGTCTAAATCAATCAACGATCCCTCTCCGGATTCCGTTGAAAATTCTCCAAGGATTCCTTCAGATATTGATCTGAGAATTCTGACAACGATTCTTCAAGAGTTTCTTCTAGGAACTCTTGCAGAGATTTATCAAGACATTTAAGTAATGTATTCAAGTATTATTTCATAGTTATACAAAGTTATACAAAGATTCTTACAAGGACTTTTTGAAATCTGTTTCTCGTGTTTTTCAACAATAGGGCGATATTCAAAACTGAAAAGGCAATAGATGGCTCTTTTTCAGTGGTAGTAAAAACGAAACCCTGAAGCAAAGAAAGCACCACGAAAGATGAACTAAACACAAAAAGTTATGTATTCACTTTACACTTGATTTATAATCACTACTTTTTTGACCCAGTTTCTTAATTGCAAGTAATTTACGTTTTTCATTATTTTCCATATGTTTTGACAGTTTTCCGACTACCATTCTTCCATGCGCTTGTGTTGAAAGTTTGAGAAATTTGAGAATCCAGCGTAGCGCGATCAGTGGGAGGAATACAAACAACAGTGTCGTCGCTCGGCGGCCAGTGAAAGAAGCTGAATGTTCGAAAGGATGTTGCCTGTACTTTTTTCCGCTGGCGCCAACTGTTAGCGTTTAAGAACGAAAACAGTCGCTACCCTATTCATAAAAAAAAAAAACAAACAGATTCTTATATGGCTACTAAACTAGGGTTGTCATGTCTATTACGGCTTAACCAGCCGACGGTGTTTTGAAAATACCTGAAGGTCGTAGACACAAAAGTCAATTTGGACAAATTGAGATGTAAGATTGTGAAAAATAATAGAATCGTTCTGGTGGGCTTCGATCCCACGACTCCCAATACGCTAGACTGGGCGGGTTAACCAACTACGTCACAGAACGGGTAACGATTCTGCAGCGCAATCGGCCAACCTGAAACCAAAGTCCGTCACGACCCCATTTTATCCTTCACAACCTTACATCTCCTTCGGCTCTCTGAGATGCCCAATTCGACTCTCCTAATCGTTACCCGTTCTGTGGCGTAGTTGGTTAACCCGCCAGTCTAGCGTATTGGGAGTCGTGGGATCGAAGCCCACCAGAACGATTCTATTATTTTTCATAATCTTACATCTCAATTTGTCCAAATTGACTTTTGTGTCTACGACCTTCAGGTATTTTCTTATATGATTTTTTCTTGAGATTGCTACAATTGTTGAAATTATCCCAGGCAACAAGATATCTGTCAAGATTTTTTTCACTGGTTTCTCCTGAAACTCCTCCAGAATTCCTTCAACAATTGGTAGCCTTAGAACAACTTCACCGGTGGACCAAATTGTTGAACCATGTTATAAATTGGAGCTTGCACCCGTGTTGCAAATATTGTTCCAGTTTTATTTTATACCAATTTTCTGGTTTATTTTTTTGAACAGGCTAACTGCCTGGTTCATTTTGTTCGCATTTGGGCCAAGATTTGAATTGTTCCTAAACTGGTTCTATAATTGTTTGTTTATCAGTTGGGATTTTTTCTCGCTGATACTGCCACCGTCCTACTCATTTGAGGTAAGAAAAAACCGGAACAATATTCCATCGCAGCTGTTTTTAAACAATATTAATTCCTCTTCCAGCGATTCTTCTTGCAATTAATTCAGCTATTCCTTCGAAGAATCCTTCAGCAACTCATAGGAATCATCAGGGTATTTCTCCGGGAAATTCTTTTGGAATTCGTCCAAGGATTTCACCACGAATTTCAACGGGAACTTATTTATATATTCCACAACGAAGTCCGCCTACAGATATCTCCAGGAGCTCTTTCTGGAATTCTTTTGAAGTTCCTCCTATTTGTCCAACAGAATTTCCAACAGGAACTCCTCTGGGGTTTTCTTTCAGGCATTCATCCGGGAGTTTGCTTCAGGAATACTTCCGAGGATTTGCTGCATGAATTTCTCTGGGGATTTGCTCCTCAAGGGATTTCGTTTAAAAAATTAATTCAGATGTTCCTGCGAAAGAATTTATCAAAATATTCTTTTCAGGAATATCTATGAGGATTCACACCAGGAATTTCTCCAGAGATGTCATCCAGGAATTTCTCCGGACATTTCAACCAGGATTTCCTCTGAGTATTTCATCCAGTTATCAATTAACAAACTCCTCCGGGGATTTTCTCCAGAAATTGTTTTGTCAATTTTTCCAGAGAATTTTTCAATAGATTTGCTCCAAGAAGTTCTTTGGAGATTCACTCCAGGAATTCCTCCAAGGATTTCAAGGATTACTCCGGGGATATATTCCTTCATTTATTCCGGGGATTTTCTCCAGGAATTCCTCCAGGGATTTACTTCAGGAATTCCTCCAGAAAATTTTCCAGAGATTTCCACCAGGAATTTCTCCAGAGATTTTTCCCTAGAATGCCTCCGGGAATTCTTTTGCGGCTTCAACAGGAATTCATTCAGGTTTCCTCCATAGCTCGTCCTGGATTTTTTTTATATCTCCAAGAATTTTCCAGAGTTCCTCAAGTACAGTCAAGCGTCCCTGAGTCGATATCTGAAAGGACCACCTAGTCATGGAACAGAAATGCTCTGGAAAGTTGAATGAGAGGACCATCATATAAACCATGAAATGATTGTTTTTGTATGGTTTCATGTGTCGATATCGAATAATGGAACGTTGACTCATGGGAGTTTCGCTGTGATTCCTCGGTATGCTCCAGAGATCTATGAGTTTTTCTGAAGTTGTTCGAAAAAATCACAACATTCTCTCCGGGAGTTTGTCCAGAGTTCCTCAGAAAATTTCTAAAAAACTTCTCCGGGAAATTCTCTAGACTTCCTCCAGAAATTCATTCAGAGTTCATCCAAGTTTTTTTAAGTCCTAAGAGAAATTATTTCGGATGTTGCCAATTCTTCTGGATTTCGTCCAGCGATTCCTCGGAGCAGTCAATTCTTCTAGATTTCTTCCAGAAATGCCATTGGAGTTCCTCCAGCGATTCCTCGAAAGTTCATCCGTAATTCCTGGAAGTTTCCTCCCCAACAGTGAGAGTTGCTTGGAATTTCCCCCTAAGTTTCTTCAGGTATTTCTCCGAAGTTCGTCAAGCAATTTCCCCGGAGTGGCTCTAGAAACGCCTCCGGAATTCCTCCAGAAACACATCCAGAGTATATCCATGAACGCCTCCTGACTTCACCCAGGAATTGCTTCGTAATTTCTCTAGGATTTTTTTCGGAGATTCTATAGGGTTCTTTCCAGAGTTTCTGCAGGAATTCCTTTAGAGTTCCTTCGGAGCTTCACCGGTAATTCCTCCGGATCTCTTTCAGCAATTCTTTTGGATTTTATCCAGCTTATCCTCCAAAGTTCCTCCAAAGCTCCAGGAGGAACTCCGTAGGAATTGCTGCAGGAAATGCTTCTTGAGGAAATCCCCTGAGAAATTTTTGAAGAAAATCACCGGACGAATTTCTTTCTCATATAGAAAATCACCTGAGAAATTCCTGGATAAAATTCCCGGAGGAGTTCCTAGGGATATCGCTGGAGGATTCCTTGAAATCCCCGAAGGAAACACCGGAGGAATTTATGGAGAAAATAATCGGAGAAATTCCTGGTTTAAATCCATAGAGAAATTCCTGGAGGATATCTCCTGAAAAATTCTCTGGAAAGATCTATGAAAGAATTTCTATAGAAAATCCTCATATGAATTCCTTAATGAATTTCTGGACGGAATCCCCAGAAAAAATCTTGGACCAAATCCCCGCAGAAATTGCCATCCGATATCCTCTTAGGAATTTCTTGTCCAAATTCTGGACGAAATCCACGTGGGAATTGCTATTGGAAATCACATGAGAAATTCCTGGAGAAAATCCCGGATGAAAGAATCTTCCGAGGAATTTCTAGACGGCTTAATCGGGAACTCCTTTGAGCTCCTTTGGAAGCTCCTCCGGAAATTTCTTTAGAGCTGGAGCTGGTTTCTCCATGAATTTAATAGGAGTATCTCTAGGAATACACCAGTTATTCCTCGGAAATCCTCAGGAGTTCCACTATGAACCCTTCTGGAATTATTCCGAGTATTCCCTTAGATTTCCTCGGGAAATCCTCCAGAGTTTCTCCAACAAATTCTCCAAAATTCGCCCAGGAATTTCTTACGAGTTTCTCCTAGAATTCCCTTAGAGTTCCATCTGGAATCCCTACGGATTCTTATCTTTCAAAAATTCTTCAGTGACTTCTCCAGAAATTCTCCTGGAGTGTCTCTGAATATTCTTCAGTCCCGGAGGAATCCGGGACTTACTCCAGAGTTCCTCCGGAAATGCTCCAAAGTTTCTTAGAGAATTCCTCCACAATTGATCTGGGAATTTCTCCAGAAATTCCTACAGAGTTTTTCCAAAAATTCTTCCAAAGTTCATCTGGAGCTCCATCAGAAATTTATTGGCAGTTCTTCCGAAAAAAAGTGAGCTTTTTCAACATTGTTGTACAAAATACAACAGTGTGAGTGACGATTGAAGTGTAAAAAAAACTAAAAGAATTTTCAGAGATATTTCATATATTATCTGTGGAAAAATTCCTCGATGCTTTTCATCAGGAACCTTCGGAGAAATCTCTAGCTAATACAATCCATGGTGGAATCCATCGCAGGAAATTCAGGGAGGAATCCCTGAAAATAATAGTGCAGATAGTTTCTAAAGAATGCTAAAAGGAATTCTAGGTTTACATGTTTTAAAACTGTTTACGAAATTTTTAAGATCGCGAAAAGATTTTATAGAGTAGTACATGGACTACTTATTGCAAAACCGATTAAGAAATTTGTTAAAGAGGCTGAAGAAAACCATGAAAAATTATTATATTTTTGCTAGAATTTGTGGAGATTGCTGGAGGAAAAGGTGGATGTGTTTATAGAAAAATTTTGTATAAAAATTTCTGGGGGTATTCCTGGAGATTTTTTTTGTGAAATTCCGGAATAAATTGTTGCAGAAATCCCTGATTAAACATTTCAATCAATTCTTGGACGAATAACAAAAAGTTTCTCGATTATCGGCTTGGAATATCATATAAAATTTCTGAAGGTACTCGTAAAGAATGGCTTCTAGTATTCTGCTAGAAATTTTATTAATTGAATTGTTCATTCAATTTATCCTTTTTGCAATGCTTAGATTTCATATTATCTTGGAAGAATCCTTCGATATTCTTTTAGATACATTTCATGAAACATCACTAGAGAATATCGGGAATAAATGAATGTAGATTTAATTTTAGCGGTTTATGTAGCAATCTGTGAAGGTATTCTAAGACTAGTTTCTGGTTGAACTCCTGATGAATTCTCAAGAATAATTATGCATAACCAAGGGGACTTCTGATTAAATTGAAATCTGATTGAAAATAAAACCATGCACAGGTCAGCTATTGTCTGACAAGCATGGTTTTAAAACAATATGCTAGAATAATTAGCTGTGAAGGATTTCTTTGAAGAAAATCCTCAACAATAATGTCAAACATGATAAAGGGTAGCTTAATTTTATGACTTACCAAGCAAAACAAAAATGAAGCAAATGTCTCAACTGAAAAAGCATTGTTATGTTGTTTATTTTTTCAGAATTGGCGATTTTGAAGCAGAAAACAGATTTTTTTCAGTTTTGACATTTGCACCATTTTTACTTGGGCCGAAAATTTATAAAGTTTATAATGTTACCATGATAATTGAAAAATTTAAAATGAAAGACATTGGAAGACATTTTTCCATGCAATTGGAAGACATTGGAAAAAATCACCTGGCATCCCTGCAGTTGACAGAAGAGATAACTTCCAGCGGATTTGGACATGCTGACCACGCGCGGGTTCGAGTCAATAAATATGGAGGGTTCAAACTTTTATTTTATTGTGATAGTTCCTTCGGGGTTAATTTCGCATAGTGGTACACAGAGATCGGCAGATATTTTAACAAGAGCACTTCCGAAGTGGATGTGATGTCAAGCATTTCCTTCCGTATAACTGCGTGAAATTGCTTCAATGCAGTGCCGGATTTGGGCTTCGGGGGGCCCGGGTCAGATTTCTTGACGGGACCCTTGGTATAAAATTAGCGGCAAAAGCAAAGCATAGGAAAGTTAAGTATTATGAAAATAAAATATCCGGTTAACATAAAGAATTGTAATACTACTCGGATTAGACTATACCCATATCACTTCATGAATATTGCGTTAAATAAATCATCTGTATGAAATACTTGAGAAGTTGCATATAGCACATGATGAGATTGATTTTTGACTGAATCGTTCACAATCAAACCCAAAATAAGAAATGTTCCAGTTAAAATCAAGACAATATGATCAATCGAGACTTGGATAACAACAGTAAATACTAAATTCATATTTTTTTATTTTATCGCAGATATGAACTCGAACGACAGTCATTATTGAAGCAATAAGTAAATTAAACTTAAACTTAATTATTTTATCGTGTAGAAATTTCCTGATTTCCTACATTTATTGTTAAAAAATGTTCCTACCGCGACTGTATTGTGTGCTTTGAAATACTCAATTTGATTTTCCCAACAGGAAAGGAACACACGATTGTCTAACTTTAATCAGAAATTTAACTAGTATTTGCGAACGAGGAGCAATTGCTTTCAGAAAGCACTTAGGCTTCACTCTCGGTCAACTAACAACTTCCAGAATTAGCTGTATGAGCTTTCCCCAAAACTCATGTTTTAGTCCCTTGTTTTAAAATTCAAATGGTCCAGATATTCACAAAAGTTTGGAAGAACACTTCGACAAATTGCAGATGATGCTATAGTTTCTGTAATTATTTAAATTCCGTAGATTTTGGCCAAGTTTATGGTAAATTTGAAGCTCTTAGCAAAAATTTCAATATTTAAACAAAGCCATGAAAATATTAATACTAAATCAAAAAAATCTGTCACAAATGGAAAAGAGTACAGTAAAATACGTTAATATCGTATTTCTGGTATAATTTCAGATGTGTTTGATACAATAGTAGTTTCAGTATCTAATGGTAAAATCAAGAAAATGTATGAATTAGTGAGTATCTTCATCTTATCAAGATCATTTTCATTGAAACTGAATAGTTCAGATAAAAATCGTATGGAATTAGCTACTTACTATCAAATAACATAATCTCATGGCAGAATATCTCTGTTAGAAATCGTATTGGATTTTAAATTTAAAATCAATAATGTAAAAAAAATCAATTGAGCTGTATCTCATTCCTCGGGGGCCCCCTTGATCGGGGGGCTCGGGGCATTTGCCCCCTCGACACCCCCCCAAATCCGGGCCTGCTTCAATGTCTTAGATACTTAGTATGGTTCCCATCGTTCCATGTATGTTGAGAAACGTTTCACACGAGGTGTAACGAATACATTTAAAATCTACTAGCTTATGTAGCCACATGTTCGTCGATACACTTTCGATGTAAGGTTACATTTGATAAGAAATCCGTTATGTATCAAGTCACATAATTATTTTTGTTTTTAAATGACACTGATACGTTAATGCTTCCAGTGGACAATTTGCCCTTCGAAGGAAGCACCACACTAGACAACGGACTAACATGCAACGCCCAGTGGCACAGTCGAAAAACATTCCTGACAAAAAGTTTTCCGGGCTGAAGCGGGAATCGAACCCACACCCCTTGATTCGATGCGGCTAAATGCTTGGTAACACTAACCGCACGGCTACGAAGCCCACCAAAAATTTTCTCATAAAACCTCGAATAAAACATTTGTTAGCTGTTAGAAGTTTAGTATTGTTAGTAGATCATTAATTCAAACCTATGAGTTTAAATACTAAAGTGAACGTAAACTTAACATTAGCATGCAATACGTACCACCCTAGCTCAACTGTTATAAACCCAATACGAGTACACTAAACATTACGAATTTACGAACTACACACAACATACATACACAGAAAACGAAGTTGTAACAAGATTCGGTTAAATGTACAAAAGCAAATCTGAATTAGTATCCAATCGATTGCCAAGAAATATAAACGGAAATTTATCGCGCGTGATGTTTATTTATAATAAAGAGTTATTAGGTGAAAATAAAAGGTGTTTGTGATATCAGAATTATCAGTGGAGTTCTTGGAGTGAAGGAAAGCACTGTCTAACGAAAATTGGAAGGATTAGTGACGGGATCAAGGAGTGATATTAAAGGAAGAATCAAAAGGATTGAAGTTATTGGATTGGGAAAGAAAAAACGAACGATTTTAACACAACGTAGGGATCTGTGGAATTCGGTACTGAAGCTAAAACTCAACCCACGAACCTACAATCCCCAACACTTGGTGCCGTGACCAGGATCAGCGGTTGAGTTGGAAGCGTCATTGCCCGTGAGGACAATTGGGCCATTGTTGGATGGAATTTGGACTTTGGATGGAACGAAACCATTTTTGCTGAAGTTTTGTGAGCGGAAATATTTCAACACTTGTGAAGTCGGTCTCTCTTTCATCGATATCACCAAACGGATTCGCTAGCAAGACTCACAGTGGGATACTAGCTGATAATATAATTCAAGGCCTAATTGAGTTAGGCCACAGGTGAGTGGCGCTCCTTTTCCTTAAAATCCATTGAGTGGTGCTACCGAGATTCTCTTTCTCCTTTCCTGTGAGGTAGGTGATCGTTGTATCCACGTCTTGCACCACGCACGGGGGATAAAGAACATAACCGTTGTGGACTGGATCGTCGTATGCGAAGTAAGGCCAGCGCGCGATAGTGTTTGGCATAGATAGAGCCGAGTTTGGATTGATCTGTGATCGATTGCCGTGCATACATTGCAACATCGGTTGGATTCGGTTGGACTCGTTGTTGGAGCACGTGACTGGTCGGATTACTAGTACTACTAGGGACTACGAGGAACGGTATACATCCATGCCGTTGTTTACATCTAGATCCTGAGGTACACAGCATACAAGGCCTATTGTTGACAGGCCTCAGGTGAGTGCCTGTCCAAGTATATACCCTTATCGTTGCGGTGCTTCTGGTTCTCTTTCACCCTTTCATGTGCTTGCTGGGACGTTCGTCAATTGAGCTGTCGGTGTATTGGATTGTTTACGTCTGGCTCGATCTTGGACGAGATTGCGCTGCGCTGACCAGTGGATAGGAGCAACGGAAGGCAACTATATCTATACCTACAGACAGCAAAGGTTTGGCAATCACGAGACGGGGTAAGCGAATATTGAGCCTTCTTTGGATTCTTCATACGGGGTGCGTTTAGTGGTTTACTTCAAATTGCGCATACATTTTTGGGCGGAGTGAGGCGAAATTATTTGCATTTAAACAAGGCCTGTTGTAGACAGGCTACAGGTTAGTAGCTGTCCAACCTTCATATACTGGTTTGGTGGTGCTGCGTAAGATTTCTTTCTCTTTCATTGGGCTGTTGGAAGTGGTAACGGATCGATCGACCTAGATAACTTGGACTGGGATCAATCGCAAGGATCAGCTACAAATACTATTGGGTCACAGGGCCGGAGTTTGGGCGATTTCATTGATTATACAAGGCCTGAATTGGACAGGCCACAGGTGAGTGGCTGTCCATTGATTGTACAACCATATCGGCGGTACTTCCTGGTTCTTTTTGGTTTATTATTCTCGGTCCCTGGATTCTTCACGTTTGGCTGATCTGATAGTGTGGGTATGGCTGGAGTAATTAAAGGCAAAATCAAGAAACGCGAGCGCCTTTTTGCGGCTCTGCGTCGACATGTTCAGTTTCTGGATAGTTATAATCCAGAAGCGCAGCAAGGGCAAGTTCAGTCTAGGCTGGACAAATTAGAGGCAGCATGGGAGGAATTTGATGAGTTGCAGGAGCAAATTTGTGAGCTAGACACAGAAGGCGAATTGGAACATGAGACGAACAACGCGTACGCTGTATTTGAGCGGCAGTATTATGAAATTCGGGCTGCCTTACTGGCAAAACTGGCACCTGCTCAACCAGTGCCAAATTTGGATAATTCCCTTCGGAACACCAGTGCATTGGGGATGCACACAGGGGTTCGCCTTCCACAAATTTCGTTGCCTGAGTTTGATGGGGATTACAAAGGGTGGCTCTCCTTCAAGTCAACCTTTGTATCGTTGATTCATGATTCTCATGAGCTTAGTGATGTGCAGAAATTCCATTACTTGAAATCTGCATTGAAAGGGGAGGCAGCCAAATTGATTGAGTCACTTACGATCACAAACGATAATTACGTCATTGCATGGGAGACCATTACGAAGCGTTATTCCAACGAATATCTGCTGAAAAAGCGTCACCTTCAGGCACTTATGGAGTTTCCAAAGATTGAGAAGGAATCGGCGGTAAGGATACACGGATTGGTGGATGAGTTCGATCAACGGTTGAAGATCTTGAAGCAGCTGGGTGAGAAAACGGAGCATTGGGGAGCGATGATCGTCCACTGGATGTGCTCGAAGCTGGATACACACACGTTGCAGCTCTGGGAGGACCACGCTGCCTCCTTGCGGGATCCAACTTTTGCATCGTTGGTGGACTTTTTGGAGAAACGAACGAGGGTATTGGACGCTGTACAATCGAACTGTAGTAAGGAAATCAGTGTAGCACCGAAAGTTACAGTGAAACGGGAGCGGTTCGCTGTACATACGTCCGTGGAAAGTGGAAGGAATGATCCCGTATGCCAATGTTGCGGCGATCAGCATTATCTGGTACGGTGCTCCAAGTTTCAGAATTTTGGGCTAAAGGAGAAACTGGATTTCGTGAATAGCAAACGGTTATGCAGCAACTGTTATGCAGTTATGCTTCAAGTCTGGTCATTGGGTACGAGATTGTAATTCCAAATTCAACTGCAGAACGTGTGGCTTTCAAGCAAACGGTGGAGGTAGCAGCAGCAGTAAAGATAATGATTTCAATAGTTCGGCAAACGGTGCAAAAAGACAGGATGCAGCTAGATCGCATGTCGCAGCAGAGATGGTGGAGGAAAATCAAGAAGAAGCAATAGAAAGTTCTTCTGCTGGATCCTACAGCATTGGAACGAAGCAGGGAGGTTTCAGTTCCAGTGTATTCTTGTCTACAGTTGTAGTATCGATACGCGATCAGCATGGTGGCAAGCAGCTAGCTCGTGCCCTGCTGGATAGCGGCTCACAGGTGAACGTGATGAGCGAGCGGCTCTGTCAAGCATTGAAACTGAAGCGGAGAACAAGATGTGTCCCCATAACGGGAGTTGGACAGTCGGAATCAACAGCAAGGCATGCAGTTAGCACAACGGTTAGTTCCCGAATAACGGATTTTTCGGTCGGATTGGATTTCTTGGTTCTGCAACGTGTGACTGCTGAGTTGCCTTCAACAACGGTACCAGTTTCCCACTGGAAAATCCCAGATAAGCTTCAGCTAGCAGATCCGCAATTCAATGTCAGCGGTCGCATCGATCTGCTGCTTGGGGCTGAACATTTCTTCCGTTTCTTATACGAGAGGGAGATGAAGCGAGTTGTTTTGGGGCCGGAATTACCAGTACTCGTGGATTCGGTATTCGGATGGATCGTAGCCGGCAGAGACGCTAGTCTACAACAAGAGAAATCGGTTCGTTGTTGTACAGCAACTGCCGTCGAACACCTCGAGGAATTACTCGAAAGGTTTTGGAGAGTGGAGAGCTGTGACGAGCAACCGGCTTGGTCCAAGGAAGAACAGGACTGTTTGGAGGATTTCAGGCATACGCATTCAAGATCGGAGGATGGGCGATACATTGTTCAGTTGCCAAAGCATGTCGGCTTCGAGCGAATGATGGGGAATTCAAAGGTATTGGCACTGGATAGGTATTGGAAATTAGAGAACCGATTAGAAAGGAACCAGAGCATGAAGGAACAGTATCATGCTTTCATGAAGGAGTATTTAGAGATGGGACACATGAGAAGAATTACGGAGGGAGAACTAGATGCTGATTCAAACAAGGCAGATCTACCGAAGGCATTCTACTTGCCGCACCACGCGGTATTAAAGGAATCGAGCACAACAACCAAGGTGCGCGTCGTTTTTGATGCGTCGGCGCAAATGGATAGCGGATACTCACTCAACGATATTCTTTTAAAAGGACCCGTTATTCAGGACGATCTTCTGAATCTACTAGTTCGATTTCGTAAACACGAAGTGGCGCTTGTAGGAGATGTGGAGAAAATGTACAGGCAGGTTCTTCAGGATGTCAATGACCCTCTTCGTCTCCGAATATTTTTCCGCTTCTCCAAGGAAGAACCAATCAATGTCTACGAACTGCTAACGGTGACGTACGGGCTGAAACCATCATCATTTTTAGCAACACGCGCTCTCAAACAGCTTGCTATCGACGAAGGATCCATGGATTCTCCAGCAAAAAGCGCTTTAGAAGAAGATTTTTACGTTGATGACTATATTGGAGGAGCAGCTAGCGTTGAGGATGCCGTCAGTCTTCGTGAAGAGTTAACGTCGTTGATGGCAAAGGGAGGATTTCCCATACGGAAATGGTGTTCTAATCGCCCCGAGGTATTGGCTGGTATCCCCGTGGATCAGTTGGGAACTAATCTTTCTATTACATTTGATTTACAACCCGATGAAAAAATCAAAACCTTGGGGATTACTTGGGAGCCGAAAGCCGATCAACTACGGTTCCTATTCAGTGTGGATGATAATGGAGGAGAATGGACAAGAAGGAGAATTTTGTCAGCGATAGCCAAACTGTTTGATCCCCTTGGATTGATCGCTCCTGTAGTAGTGACAGCAAAAATTATTATGCAGGAGTTGGCTCTACTTCAAACCGGATGGGATTCTCCGGTGCCTTTGCAGTTAGAGCAGAAATGGATGCACTTCCATGGCCGTTTGTCTAAACTGGCTGAATACAGCATCCCCAGATTTGCGTTTATTACGGATTACGTCGACGTACAGCTACATTGTTTCGCCGACGCTTCAGAATTTGCGTACGGAGCGTGTTTATACGTTCGCTCTGTAGATCCACTCGGCAGCGTACGCATAGAGCTGCTCTCCTCTAAATCTCGGGTTGCTCCTCTGAAACGGCTGACAATCCCAAGATTAGAACTTTGCGCAGCTAGAGAAGCTGCACGTCTTTACCGAACAGTCACCATGGCCCTTGCGATGGACAGCGTCAAGTCATTCTTCTGGTCGGACTCAACCGTTGTCTTGCATTGGTTGAAAGCTCCGCCAAATACGTGGAAAACCTTTATCGCAAATCGCGTTTCCACCATTCAAACTATTACGTACGGGCATCTATGGCAACACGTAGCGGGAAAAGAGAATCCCGCTGATCTTGTTTCTCGGGGAATGCCTGTTGAGGATTTCCTAAAGAATGATCTATGGAAAAGTGGACCTGTCTGGTTGAAGGAGGCACCTGCTTCATGGCTGATACAGTACTCTGAATCTCTTCCACCTGAAGTGGATTTGGAACCTCGTATCGTCGTTCAAGCTAACACTGCATCATTGGAGCCAAACTTCATCTTTTCCCTACGATCTTCACTACTTCCGCTCGTCAGAGTAGTGGCTCGCTGCTTGCGATTTATGAACAACTGCCGGCGTCCGACACAACGAAATACCTCATTATTTCTTTCAACACAAGAAATCGCTGCCGCAAAAACTCTTCTAGTGCGTTTGGTTCAAGAAGAGTCGTTCCCAGAAGAAATTAAATCGTTGAAGAAGAGGTTTCAAGTTCCACCCAAATCATCATTGAAACTTCTTCGGCCCTTTATTGACAAAGATGGAATCATTAGGGTTGGCGGCCGTCTTCGTCACTCCCTTGAGGATTACACGACCAGACATCCCGTGGTACTTCCGCAATCTCACATCTTCACTCGCCTGATTATTGAAAGTTATAACCAACAAATTTTTCATGGAGGACATCGAGCAACACTAGCGGTAATAAGGCAGGAGTTCTGGCCAATTCATGGAAAAAGAGCTGTAACCTCTGTTTTACGAAAATGCCAGCGCTGTTTCCGTTTCGATCCCAAGCCTATTCAGCAACCGATGGGACAGCTTCCGTCAGCCCGAGTGCGCCCAGCTCGACCGTTTTTGATAACTGGTGTTGACTACTGCGGGCCCTTCTATTTAAAGCCCCCGCATCGACGAGCAGCTCCCCATAAAGTGTACATAGCCGTGTTTATTTGCTTCACAACAAAAGCCATCCATCTTGAGCTTGTTATGGACCTATCTTCGGCTGGATTCATCTCAGCGCTTCGCAGATTCATCGGCCACCACGGATGTCCGAAAGAAATGCATTCCGATAATGCGACAAACTTTCAAGGTGCCAAGCATGAGTTGCATGATCTCTACAAAACTTTGCACAGCAAGTCGGGTCAGACTGCTATTGGGACTGAACTGTCGCAGCAAGAAATTTCGTGGCACTTCATACCCCCTCGAGCTCCCAATTTTGGCGGATTGTGGGAAGCAGCTGTCCGCTCCTCAAAAACTGCTCTGAAAAAGGAAATTGGCTCACACCAGTTGACCCACGAAAATTTTTGCACTCTATTGGTGCAGATTGCCGCCGCCCTCAACTCAAGACCCCTATCTCCATTATCAGATGACCCCTCTGATATAGATGCCCTCACCCCAGCCCATTTTTTGATCGGGACTTCCATGAAAGCCCTTCCTGATCCTGATCTGACAGCCATACCCTCGAACCGCCTAACCCACTATCAGCAACGACAACAGATGTTTCAACGCTATTGGCAACGCTGGACCCAGGAGTATCTCACGGGACTTCAACAAGCGAGTAAGCATGTTCAACCCACTCCTATCCGCATCGGGAACATCGTGGTAGTTCGAGAAGACAACATACCTCCCCTCGAATGGCCATTAGCGAGGATAATCGAAGTTCATCATGGCGCAGATGGAGTCATAAGAGTTGTCACCATACAAACGTCCAAGGGAACGTACAAGCGTCCTGTGAACCGAATTTGTCCATTACCCATAGAAGACAAAACAGACGTTGAAGATTAGCTGGTAATGTTAGTATTGTTAAAAATGTTAGTAATAATGAGTTGAAACAAGTTTCAAGGGGGCCGGTAATGTTAGCTGTTAGAAGTTTAGTATTGTTAGTAGATCATTAATTCAAACCTATGAGTTTAAGTACTAAAGTGAACGTAAACTTAACATTAGCATGCAATACGTACCACCCTAGCTCAACTGTTATAAACCCAATACGAGTACACTAAACATTACGAATTTACGAACTACACACAACATACATACACAGAAAACGAAGTTGTAACAAGATTCGGTTAAATGTACAAAAGCAAATCTGAATTAGTATCCAATCGATTGCCAAGAAATATAAACGGAAATTTATCGCGCGTGATGTTTATTTATAATAAAGAGTTATTAGGTGAAAATAAAAGGTGTTTGTGATATCAGAATTATCAGTGGAGTTCTTGGAGTGAAGGAAAGCACTGTCTAACGAAAATTGGAAGGATTAGTGACGGGATCAAGGAGTGATATTAAAGGAAGAATCAAAAGGATTGAAGTTATTGGATTGGGAAAGAAAAAACGAACGATTTTAACACAACGTAGGGATCTGTGGAATTTGATACTGAAGCTAAAACTCAACCCACGAACCTACAATCCCCAACAACATTCATGAAAAAAACTTTGCCGAAGACACCATATGCCGGAAACGCTTAGTTTTCGAGTTAATAATTTTGTCCCGTCAGATTGCGTCCCTGGCCCATAGTGCATTATTGTTTCTTTCGAATCTTTGAACGCGTGAAACGCGTGAATCAACTCTGTTGAATAATCCTGTTGAAATAGATAATCGGTTAAGAGAAAGACAGATAGAATATGTTTAGGGCTTGTACCAATTTATTGTTCGCATAAATTACCAAGACTGCATTGTGGCCAGTTCTATGGAATTACAAGGCTTCCACATTCATAGTGCACAAGAATTTGTGACATGGCGGCGATGATATGAACCATTTGTCTCAATTTTTCTCCTTGTGATGCTGGAAATCATGTAACACATTCAACCATACCGAACTGAAAACTGAAAATTTTCTTATATATTCTATCTTGAGTTACTAATTGGACTGTTAGTCATTTATGAGCGTTAAAATATTCAAAAGAGTCATTCGCGATCTACTCGCAGATGAGTGAACTTTAAAGTTAAATATCTCAAAATAATGGTTTTGGCACTTGATGCGGTTCAGCAGAACCCCGGCCACATATTACCTATTTTATCTGAGATGCATAAATTTTATATGAGTCGTAACACTTGAGCATACCCCCTCTCCTTTCGAGCGTAATTACGTTACGTGGATGGTGAAGATTGAATTTTTGGCAGTACTTTAAAGGAAATTTTGTTCTAAATTGCGAATCATTGAGAAAGGACTGAACAATTATCGTAGAAATATTTTTCCTTAAGTTCGATAATATTATTTCGAATTTATTTGGAGCAAACTTCGTCCGAAACCACTTGATAACTGTATGGTTACAGCGTAGCGTTACGCAATTGCCGAGCATATAGTAGATGTCCATCTACGTCGGTCTTGGGCGATACTTCTCCAACTGCCCTGAACGTTTAAGGTTCCCAGGTTCTCTTCAACTACAACCTGCAGGCATTTCTTTATCTACCTATATCTTCAGAAGTATTGATGGATGGCGAGGCTAAATACTAACTTCCATGATTGAGAAGCGCGATCATGATTTATTCCTTCAAAGAAACCTTACAATTCTTCGCTTAAAGCCTTTATAACCTCTCACATGGCCAGTGGGTCCACAGCTTAGCTTGAGCCTCATCTATGTTCAATCTATTTCTCGCTACATTTCCATTCACACCGTTCAACAACAGTTGAAAGTGGTTTTGGAACCTACTGCTATTTTATCGGTCAGCTCTCGGTATTGCTCGACGCGCCGTTTACCGTTGCTTAAAATCTTCGCATATCGTTCTGGTTCATGCCATTTTATGCTTTAGTACCGTAAACTGGGGAGAAGTTGATCACTTTTGAGCGATTCTGTGATATAATTCCTAGTGGGATGCATGTATTATCATCCAAATATTTTTAAAACCTGTACTGGTTGAATGTTTAACGAATTATATAAATGAAATTTTGACGAATTATTATCGTAATAACAAAAACAATTTTTGGAGATCAAAAAGTGGTGTTTTTGATTCCGGGGTGAAGTTGATCAATTACTGCGATAGGTTTCCTAAAATAAAGAAGTATGCTATTCACTAAATTTGGGGTCTCTGAATCTGAATCAAGACTTAAAAATCTTACAACTTACTGATAAATCGGGTAATTTTTTAATTGAAAGTTGCGAATTACAGATTACACCACATTAAACGCCTAAAGGTAGGCAATTTTCTTTGAAATTAGCAACCCTCTTGCAAAAAGATCATTTTTTCTCTAAAAAAAAGTATTTGTATCCTCAATACAAATTCGAAACTGGGTACACAAAACATATCTGAAATGTATGAAACAGTTTATTAAAACTGTAGCTTTGTATAGCCGTGGAAAAAGTCGATTGTTTGGAGAAGAACCCTTCAACAGTTCATGAAAAATTTCCTAAAAAATCAGTTTTTCCATGAACTAATTACCTTGAATGCCAAACCGAATTTATGAAAATCAAGAGTAGCTATCAGGTAATGCCACAACTCAGAAATTGTGATAATTGAAATCGTGTCATAGCTCTTATAACAGTCTATACGTGTGGGTACGGGAATGATCAACTTCTCCCCGCTGATCAACTACACCCCGAATTACGGTATGACATTTTCTCCGTGCCTCCTTTTTCTATAGGTTTTTCGCTTTTATTCAACTCTCGCCAACCCTGTTCTGCTGAATAGTGGTCACTAACATAGAGTCCTAACGGCATTTTACACATCTGACACTCTCTGACACTCTTCATTAAACCAGCAGTTCCATATTAGTTGATGACCTGTTCCAATCACTTCTCGTGCCGTTTCGGCCACGGCAGGTCGTTAATAATGTCTCACAAGCTGGTCAGGCTATAACTGAAATATTTGCCCTTCTTTCTAAACACACAGATTCGGTCGTTCACCAACTCCTCAGCAATCATAAAGCCAACGCCACGTTCTGTTCTGTTGCAGCCGCTGAAACAGATAATAAATGGGTGGTGATGCAATCTGCCGCTCGGAATTTATGTTCTCCTGTGGGGACAGCGTATTTTCTTCACGAGTCAGGAGCCCGCGTGGATGCTCTCAAAGTTCCCACGTTCCAAGATCCGACTTTTCAATCGTTGTCCTTTATTCGTTGCCGGCCCTTTGGCTTTAAAATCAATTCTTTTGGTTTACTTCTGCTTTCCTTGGTTGATGAAGTAGCTTCAATAGGCCACCTAACTCGAGTTGGGTTATCCACATCTTGCTAGTGTGATTGTCTTCTCCTTGTTTACACGATACAGCATTATACGTTCATTCGATTGTACCCCGTTTGGCATAAAGCCGTTTGGCATAAAGTCGTTTGGCATAATGGTCGTTTGGCATAATGATTGACTTAGAATGAATATCAGCATTTTTGAAGTTTTTACCGAGATCAGCACCACCAAAAAATTTTTGGTAGGTTCTCAATAAGCGTGGTGTTCGTTGTTGTGACATTAGAGAGCATAACTGAATACAACTCGTAAAGGGTCTGGTGGAAGATCTTTTCGGAATAATAATTTTCTCTACATCCCAGAATATAGAGTATCTTTGAGCTTGTTACGATATACATATTTGAAAACAGTAAATTGGCAAAGAAAGTTCGAAGTTATTAATAAAGGGAACGCTCATAGAATATTTCGTTGCAGATCAAGCTTTGTCCCAGTACGGACGTAACACTTGATGGAAATTACTTTATAAAAAAGGGGAAATTTATTTGCAAAATATTAAAAGTTCTAATCCAAAAATCTTTTATTGTAGCATAATGCAAAACTATACGAGAGTAGATTATTTTTCGTTCAAAATGTTTAAAGCTCTAACGCAAAAAAAATCTTCCCACAACATAACTCAAATGAACAACATATGTTTAAAAGAAAATATGTGCGGCAAAACTTTTGGACGATTCAATTTAAATTTTGATTCTGGAAGTGTACGTCAGAAACACCATCTATTATCAAAAGAAGGGAAAATTTGTGATTGAAATAATTTTTTCCAGCAAATTTCGACAGGAGATCATGTGCTTTCAAAAAAAAATATGTTGAGTATTGGCAAGTTCTAAAGTAATTATCATTTTAACAGCACGAATTGCTAAACCAGCATTTTATATTTTGCTGTTAACATTAAGATTTACTAAATAATAAAAATAAGAACATCATAAATATAAAGAACAGCCTATTTTAAAAAGAAGGCAAATTTTATGATTAAACCAATAAAAGATTGGACGCTAATAATGATTGCGGCATAACAAAACAAAAAGATATCAAAAATTGAATTCAGAATCATCGAAGTGATTGTGCGAATGTTGTTTCTCTGAATGTAGGTTTCCGAATGCCAGTTCCGCGAATGACCGGTTTTCCCGAAAAGTGGTGCAGTTTAAATAAGTGCTATTCTAGTCTTTAGTGGCTGGATAGTAAACGCGAAAGAATGATAAGCAATCAAAAGAAGGAGGTATTCTGACATTCTCGGCTATACACATGTTGGCAAAAATGCTGAGGACGATAAAACTCAAATGAACCGCCAATTAAATAAAGAAGGGTGCATAACAGATGGCCAGTTCGTTCACTACCCTGAAATGTATAAAGTTACGACAATTATGGATTCCAAAAACTTTTCGACAAAGTTGGCTAATCGGGGAAACGGGTTATTCAGGGAACTGGCATTCGGGGAACTGGTGTTTAGGGAAGCAACATTCGGGGAAAAGTAGCACAACCCATCGAAGTAACTGCAGTAATCGATTTCTCTTTTCGACAGTAGCTTGAGTAGATCAATGATAGCGATTGCCACCTTTTTGTCAGTTGGAAACAAAAAAATATCTAAAAAATAAAGCCTCAAAGAACAACCTTTGTATAAAAGAAGGTGAAATTTATTTTATTTTAAATCAACAGTCTTTATACTTATGATTATGGTTACATCATATTAAGAAAAAAAAGTAGAATGTTTGAAAGAAGGGTAAATTTGTGCTAAATACATCGAAATCTTCAGCGCAAAAAAAATCCAATAGCGAAATTCAAAAGGAAAATTGATATATGAATGAAGGGTAATTTCTGGATAAATAATAAAATACTATTGGCAATAACTTTCCTAATATGCTTTAGTCTATTCAAGAGCATATGATTGTTGAATAGAGTGTCTTTTTGTATCAATTGACTCCAAAACAAGCCTGATGCCATCAGAAAGATTCAATAGAAACGTAGAAACGAATGTCATTTTAATCAATTCTTGGTTTCAGACTCATTATGCCAAATGAATAATATACCAAACGAATATTATACCACACGACCATTATGCCAAACGACTTTATGCCAAATGACCATTATGCCAAACGACTTTATGCCAAACGGCTTTATGCCAAACGACTTTATGCTAAATGACCTACCACCCGTTTATTCTTTGCATGATGAGTATGGTCATAGCTATTTATAGTTTTCGGAAATGCTACTGGCTATGATAACTCGTCATGCTCTAGCGGTATTTAGCTCTGGGGAACCCATCAAAATAAACAAGGCCACTGCGGTAGAAGCGATTAGTAACGACAAATGTGCACCGGTACACTTCACCGAAAAGAGCCACAACCTAAACCGATAAAGGACCATAAGTATCCATGTAATCTAATCGACGAACAATCGGGTACCATTGGCGTGTGCAAATTTTTACGACCAATCGTTTCGGTATTTTCGAAGTGGTGGTCCAACCCCTTCTCCCACAAAAGGTGTATTCTCAGCAGGGATTGTTCGTGGTTCCCAACCTGATGTGTATAAAAATTACATTTGCTTCAACCCGTTTCGGTTGCGACGACGTGCCGTATGTGCGTCCGGATTCGAAGGAGATATCGATTACCGAAAGCAAACTGAACGAAATGGAAAGCAGTAACAGGAATTTAATCCACGGATGATTTTCCACCTCCATGCCCTCCCTTTTGCTTTTGGTAGAAATTTCAGCAGGGCCGCGATTATTCTTATGCTAAACAGGCAGAAGACGTCCGCCGCTATCCGTCCTGCTTTCAGAACCAGGTGAGGATAAACCCGAAATATCCCAACGTCCGGTAAGGCTCGTGAAGGAAAATTTTAATACATATTTAAAATCTGTAGAAGTGGAATGGGGGGAAAATCAAAGAGGTTGTTTGCATATAAATTTGCAAGCTTCAATGGGCCGTTCTTGTCGGTCATCGGGTTGGTTCCGACGAAAACTATAAACGCCTCAGGGCTTTGCGGTTTGCTGGCCGGATTGTGTCGGTCCACCCCAGAACTGAGTTTTTGTGGACTACTTGCAGTCTGTGTTGGCATGGGTGTAACCAGGATGTGTGGATGGTGAACTACTTCAAAGGCATTGTTAATCAATATCTTTCTAAATGATGATCTTCGACGCTTTCAGCACACTTTTTGTATGGTTATTCTAAATGCAAGTATGAAAAATAACACTATGAATGACGCAAACCCCTTTTATTACAATTGGAAAAGTGGATTCCAAAATACGACCTTATTCAATTTCTCGACTAAACAACTGGTTAAGTTAACGATCTTGAACGGATTGGGAATACAGTTAACTTTCCCTTACTTGATATTCCATATCTCGATATCGAGTTAGAGAACCATAGTAAGAGTGAGTTTTCATGGCTACCTCGACGATTCCTTGGAGCGTGAAAATTTCGTGTTCTACAACTCGATACCTCCCTAACTTGGTGATACCTTCAATATATAGTTATAGAGAGTTGACTGTAGTCTGAAAATTTGTTAAGTGATGGAAGAGGCCTGAGTTCTTCAGAAAAAATTCTTTCAGTGTTCCATTCAGTTATTACTCCTCAATGTATATAGGCGACCTGCAAAGAATTCATCAAGAATCCGTCAGAAATTATTAAAGATTTTATCTCAAGATTCATGCAGACATTTATCGATGCTTTGAAACAATTCTTTACGAAACAAAGCTTTGCGTAGTAAAATTTGATGAATTGAAAATCAGTAGTTAAAAAGCTACGGCAAAAGTGGAATAAATGTGCACCTGACGCGTGATCGATTATGAGTGTTTTCTGGCATGAGCAAAAGGATATGGAAGGCTTACATGTCGATGACAGCTCGTGATGGCCTTCGATCAACTTAGTGATTGTTCTAATTTTTATAATTATTATTTTTTAAGCTTTATTTACATATAAAAACAAATAGGGGAAAGTGGTTCAAAATGCCACTTTGAGGATTTGTGGCGTTTTCGCGTGTGTTCGTTGTGATTCACTTCCAATTTACATACATAAAATGCTGTTTAACTGGATGGGGATCAGAGTAACTTTTCTTTTCGTTTCAGAGAGCGAGTAAGGGTGCTTTAGCCCAAGCTTTAGAGCCATGACATACGGGTGAAATACCTGTGTCCCATCCTAACAAAAGGACAAACAACAATGGAGTACGCATTAACTTTCTTAGCAACGTCAATCCCAACGATTTTGCCTATCTCCCTGAATGGAACGGTTGGTACGGTTGTCCCCGTTTCTTCCCTCACAATATTTCAAATTTTTTTGTCTATCATTTTATTTATTCGTGAACAATCTGATCGCCGGAAATTTTTGAATTACCTTGAACCCTGCAAAGTCTGCACAGTGGGCCTGGCCATTTTAATATTTGTTTCAAATTATTGATATGCTGCAAATAATAATGCTGACTAGAAAATACTGGAAGAAATTTCAGTATTTCCAGGATGCTTTTCAATATTGGCTGTGCAAGCACTTAGAATAGAATATAATAGAATAGATTCATGCAGACATTTATTCAAGATTTAAACAAACTTGCTTTGAACTCATATTAATGCGCGGAATCGTTTTGACTCCTGATTTTTTTCAATTCCAATGCTACATGCGCGAGGGTTCAATCCCATGATTTAATCTCTGTCATTACGCTTATAAGCAATCGAGTGAAGATATAATACCTTTTGTCTCGGATGTTTGGCGTTTCATGGTGGAATGGAACAAATAAAATCTACCTACCGAACGGGATACGAACTAGTGTGGAAGGCAACGCAATTTAGCAAGTAAAAATATAGCAGAAATAGTACACAGATTTTTTGTTTTCTTGTGAATTAAACGATAAATTGCTGAGGACTTTTGAAGGTGAAATTCGGTGAGTTTATTCCAATCTGTTGTCAATACCCAAGTAATAGTGTATGCCAGAACGTCTACCAAATTTATACTACAACCTTTCCCGTCCCATTGAAATTCCACAATATCCCGTTACGCCTATGAGAGGTCGTAGAGTTATCTGCATCTTTCAAATAATTGTGGATTCCGATTTCATCATTGAATCCGTTTTCTAACATTTTATTCCAAAAAGTTCTTGATGAGATGCATCTATGATTACCTTCGAGAACATCGTTTAGAGTTCATCACGAAATTCATTTTTGGATTTTTTTACGATTTAAAACCAATTACAACTTCAATAAGCTAAATACATCTCTCAGATGATTGAAATTCTATTAAAGACTCATTCAACAATATCTCCATAGACAGTTTCAGACACTCCTTTAACATACTGACAAAAATACTCCAGAAAAATGCATCAGATGGTTCCAAGTATTCATCTAAAATTTTCTTAGGAATTTCTTCAACAATTGCTCCAAAACTACTTACAACTTGTGATCCCAGCAAACTTCGTCATTTCATCAAGTAGACCACGGCATAAAGCCTGTCCACGTTAAATTTCGGACACCCAAATAATGGCAGCAAAAAAAAGTTACTCATAATTCAACAAAAACAATTGTTTATTTCAGAATAAAAGAGTTATATCTACAAAATAAACAGTTGACAAGGATGTTAATCCTTCTTTCTGTAAAATTCTCGAACTTTCCAACTTTGCGAGCCACATTTCGCACAGAAAGATTGGGATTTTTCTCAATAATGGCTACCACCTTCTTATCCATTTGTCGGGAGCATACTTTTCGATTTGTTCCACTTCCAACCTTCCGATCCACAGTCAAGCGCTCAAATGATTTGCAAACACTAAATACCGTACTTTTCGGTAGCTTTAGTTTTTTGGTAAGATCGCGTACCGATAAATTCGGATTTTGCTGCCGTTCAAACAAAATGCGTTTGCGCACTTCCACTTGATTGGACGCCATTTCAGTGAATGTTACGATAATGTAAACATGTTGTACCACGAAATAAAGTGGAGAGTTTCAGCTGTCATATAAGTGAAACGTTTCAGCAATCCGTGAAATAATTCAAAACCTACACTGAAAAAAAAGTGTCCGAAATTTATCGTGGACAGGCTTTATAAATTAACAAGGTAGGCTCTTTACTAATGTAAATCAAGTTTTATTGTAAACATGTGACGTCACTCCCATTGTACTATATACCCTCCGGACCTAGACTAGATCATCTTTTTCGCAAATTTGTTCGAGGTGGATGTAGTGAACGAAAAATGATTGAATAAAATCCACATCTGATCGCTTCTACAGTGGTCAATAGAATGACGTTCATCGACTCGCTTTCCACGCGCCACCACAAAGCTTTTTTTCCTTTCGCAACGACTACTATCGTATTACGAAGTTCGCTGACTCCTCTCCGCATCCGACTTCAACGCGTCGGCTGCCAATTTGTTTTCTATGTACCTCGTTTATCGTCGTGAGTCTTCGTTAGGTTTCCCATATTTGTGCTGTTTCCACACTGATTCGATTTAGGGATGTCCCATTCAACGTTTAGATTTTCATAAACTCACATACACGTAAATATACTCGTTTCATCTACTATAACTACCACAGTGGACAGCGGACGTTATCAAGTAGCTGTCAGTTTTCGGAATATACCACCGTGAAGTAGGCTATGAACCAATGCACGAGTTCACTAATTTGACGTTTGAGTGGTGCCGAATTCACTCGTTGCCATGGTCACGTAAATAACACGGCACCGCTCAAACGTCAAATAATGAACTCGTGCATCGGTCCATTGTAAAACGTCATGTAATCCCTCATACAAAATGACACTTGAGTTCACTCATAATTTTCAATTATTCCAGAGGATTATCCGTTTGTTTTCCTCGCACAAACACGTCACATTCCTTGTCGATAGCAACAGTGAAAACCTTAAGTCCAGAGTTGGAAAAAGTTCTAAGATTCACACTACAATAGGTAAGCGTAATCACAGCCAGTGAAACTCACGTCTATCGCTGCTGTAGCCAAAATACCTTGAAAATAGAAAAATACTTGTTGCTAAGGGCAACCCAAAACTACTGTAGAAAAATGTTATATTTCCCGTTGCATTTAAGGGATGGGGTGGAAAAATGAACACCGTGCCTTTTACCGAGAAAAAACAAATTTGATTGAATTTCTACCACGCACGGACGATTTAGAGCTTAAATCGGAGGGTTCGGGTTGATACAGAGGTCAATTGAAGTGAAAATATCAACGAAAACTAAGATTTAAGAAACCACGAAAATTGATTGAAAATTAATACTGACGTAACTTTTAGCTCGGGAGTCTTGAGGTTTTTCAGTGAGGTAAATATTGTTTTGATATGATGTCAAATCTGATACCTTTAGATTTATTTTTGAATGGGTTACAATCAGAGTGTCGTATTTCTCATGTATACCTAAATGAGCTAGTGTGCCATGCGATATCCCATATCGCAGCTCACAGATTTTGTGAGACACGAGATGCAGATACGTACAATATATATCTTAGTGAGCGAGTCTCATTAGACATCTCGTGAGGCTCGTCACATGCGCTTACTAGGAGTACTTCTATGCAGTTATGTTAACCTAGTACAATAACCCCACGGAAGCATACGACTTCGTTCTATACCTATACTTCTTCTTTCTTACAATCATCATTGGATATATATATATATATATATATATATATATATATATATATATATATATATATATATATATATATATATATATATATATATATATATATATATATATATATATATATATATATATATATATATATATATATATATATGTATATATATATATATGCAACGAAAATTTAAAAAAAAATATTTATTTTGCCGACGTTTTTTGCATGATGTTCATTTTACCACCAACAGCTCTTCATTTTACCCACATAGTGCAGGTAAAATGAACATTTGCATCGTTTTTAGCTAGCGATAAAAATTTGTAAAAATTCAACTATTTCGGTCTGAATTCGTGCCGTTGCTATAGATAACATCCCTATTTTCGATGTTGTGCAATAGAACTATACAATTTCCTTGTTTTTCTATGTATCAGAAACGGGATGATTTCCTTAAGGTGCTCATTTTACCACCCCTTCCCCTACAGCCTTCAAGGACACTACTTATTTAGAAAATTCATGTACCGTAAAACGGGGTAACTTTGATAGTTTTTTCAAAGAAAACTTGAATATTTATGCATGCTGTTTCAAAGCATTTTAATTTATATTTTTAAAACAAGTACTGGCATCCTAGCTATCGAATGCAGTCGATAGATTGCCAAAAGATTTATTTTGAATGTATATATAATTTTTCATATCATCGAAAGTTGGTTTTCTGTTTTGGGGTAACTTTGATAATAGAGTAGTAATCGAACAAAATTGAATGAATTACGAACATTTGTAGGGCATTGCATACCTCTAGGCGTTTAACGTTATATGGAAATTTCTGACTTAGATTACAAAAATGGTCCCAGTTTGTGAAAATGCTTCTCGCTAAGAGATTTGAGACCGTTTTCAAGTTCTATGATAACTAGGCTGTCAAAAATAAGTGGCCAACTATTCAAAACTACATCAAATAGTGATCGTAGAACAGATTGTTTGTAAGCGTTTTGAAAATGCTAAAATTGTGCCAATTTTTAATATTCGTATAAAAAGCCTGAAATGTTCTTGATTCAAATGAAAACCGCTCTAGCATGAAGCGTCATACTAATATTGTTTAGTTTTGCATTCATTTCGCTTAACTGATTAACAGAAATTATAATATTTCGTTTAGTATGTGGTGGGTTACGCACTATCAAAGTTACCCGCATTATCAAAGATACCCCGTTCTACGATACCCAACATCGGCTACTCCACGAGAGAATCCATCTGATTTTCGCGAAATTCAAGCCTATTACTATTACCGTTGCCAGCCCTGCTTACGTCAATCCGTTGATCCATTTTCAAGCCATTTCGTGACATACAAATACCACTCCTTTTTTATTTACATAGAAGAAGATAGAGGATAGAAGATATATTCTAAAGTTTATTATATTCAAGAAGGCATTTATTTATGCATAATTTAAATATTTTTAATTTGCAATTTTTATTTTGTAAGAATCTGGTTGATTTGTGGAGAAAAAAAACACAATAAGAAAATTTCAGGAATTAACCCTGAAGAAATTCCTACAATTATGACAGATTATGGAAAAAAAAAACAAAAAAAAATGAGAACTTCTTAATAAACAGTTGAAAAAAGAAACCTTGGGAAAACTTGAGTAAATTAAACGCACACAGCAATAATATGTAATTCCTGGAAGAACCCTGAAGAGGTTCGACTGGAAGCTATTCAAGAGACATTCTTTCGAATATTTCTATAAACTTACTGGAGTGCATGCCAGGAAAGATTGTTGAAGAAATTTCTAGCAGAATACATATTTTTTTAGGTATTTTCCTATGTGCTTAAGATAAATTCTTTAGTAATGTTTAAAAAAAAACAATTCATCTTTCAAACTATGGCGACATCGCTGTATAAAAAAAGAGAGAGAGAGAAAATGCTGTTGGAATCCTCCGAAGGCTGTAGTAATCCTTCAAAGATTCATGAGGAATGTAGTTCCTTTCACGTATCATAGTGAATAGTTTTGATTAAATCGTACAATTACAATTTTGAATTAAAATAAATGAGATTTCCATTGGAATCTTCAAAAGTCATCTATGAGAATAGATCTTAGAGAATTTTTTTTGTGCCATTTTGTATGTCATCAGATTTTTTCAGCAATTTGAAGTAAAATTGTATTAATAATGCATGGAGACTTTAATCAGATTTCACGAAAAATTAGGCGAGTGAAATCATCGATTTTTCGGAGGAAAGAGACGTGCGATAATATCAAACCCGTTTAGCACGTGAGTGTGTTCTATCGATATCTGGCTTCCTGCTGTACTACTCTAAGTTTCATTGATTTGAGAGTACCGTTCTGGTTCAAATTCTGGACAGCTTCTAATTCCGGACTCTCTGCTTTGTAAGGGAAGCATTTCACAGGAAATATTTCTATGCTTGCCGGCCAAAAGTTATATAGTTGTGACCCGTTTTTATAAAGAATTTCCATGGATATCTATGAAATTTTATAATGCCCACTTACCTTAGATGTTTTTCTAATAGCTTGGTGAGAGCTAATGATTTGATTCTTCTAATTATGATTTTCATGAGCTTTCCGGAATTCGAGTCAAAGTGTCTGGAATATGAGACGAAAGTGAGGGTTTGTTCGGAATAAGAATCCTGAAAATGCCACACACTTCGATTTATTTAAGTTGCGGAAGCGAAATCTTTACCCACCAGTCGAAAGTTAGGTGTTTTCAAAGTTTGATAACGCTTACATGCTCTTTGACGAGTTATACTTCACTGAAGTCTTAAGTGTCCGTAATATGAATCAAAACGGTACTGCACTTCTGCCTGTTGCTTTCATATACCAAATTTCTCTCTCCTTTCGTTCAGCTAGCGTGACCGTGCAATTATGGTGCACGTGCTCTGGAAACGTTTTTGTTCATGAACATTAGTTTGAATCCCGTCGGTGGCAACAATTTTTGTTATTTACCTTGTGATAATTATAACGATAAGTTTAGAGCTGATAAATTTAGAGCAGTGAAAATGATCGGATTAATTATGACTTTTCGTGAGTACTATCTTTAACTTGCTGACCGTTTGGTTTGCAAACTTTACTGAATTATTATTGAAAGTGTGGACGAAATTCTAGAAAAGAGTGAAAGAAGTATAGAGCACACAAGGAGAAGATGCAACTGTATTGGAATAATTGTTGACAACTCTTTTTCTCCAACCAATTAGACGTCAATCGTCCGACTACCAGTCCCAGATGTTTTTAAACAAAACGGTCAACCCTTCCTCACCTACCATTTCTGGTTTTCTCAACAAAGTGAGCATAATGTCTTAGTGACTCGCCTTGATCTTAGTGACCCGCCTTGACTATGATCGACAATTATAGCAGTACACGAAATCTGTTTCTCGTAGATCAAATTACGAATTTTCAAATTGCTTAGAAAATGCCCATTTTCGTCTCATTTCCGCGCTAAATTCGTTCTCTGGAAGAAATACAAAACGCAAAATGAAAAGATATTTTACAATTTTAACTAATAACTTTTGTTTTAAAAAAAAATATAAAAAAATAATTCTCGAACAGATTATTGAGGAAATTCACCATTAATTACCTGACAGGTTCGAAATTCCTGGACGAGTTCGAGACGAAATGCTCCAGAAAATTTACTAAATGATTTGCAAAGAATTGTTGGTGGTGCCATTTGTGAAACTATTAGACGAATGCTAGGAGAAAATCTTGCTTGCTTAAACAAATCTTTATTTGGTTATTCCACTTTTTTTAAATATACTTGAAAGGTTCATGAAATAATTTTCTTGTCCTTGGGAAAAATTCAGTAATTCCAATATTAATTTTTGGAGGATTTTTTGAATATTTGTCTAAAAATTTTCAAAATGTTCCACTACAATTCTCAGAATTTGTCTGAGAATCTACAGAGAAGATTATTTGGGGGAATTCTCGAAGAATTTCTAGTCAATATACCTGCAGCAACCACTGAGGACTCTATGACACTCGAGCTGCAAAACATCGCAAAAAATGTTCGCATAATTCTTGGAGATTTTTCTGGAAATATTTTTCATGAAAAATGTTCGCAGCAAAGGAATCCTTGACGAATTCATGGTCAAACCTGACTAAACGGATTGATTGAATGCAACTAGTTGATCTGCTGGCAATATCCGTCGTAGAGCTTTAACAATTTTCGGCAGACTTGTAACAAATTCTTTCTAATTTACGTGGTTTTTACGAAATCTTTGAATGATCTTTGGTCAAAGCCTAATTCCTAGTTGCACTTGAGTTGAAGCGATTTTAGAGAAAAAAGAACACTGGAAAAATCTTTGAAAAATTCATACAAACGCTTCCTCTGACCCTCCCCCAGCTACGCCCACGTGCGTTAGTGTACGTGTGTTTGTGGTGTGGGCCATTGTGCATGCAGGAACTCAGTTCGGCTTGGAAGATACTTGTGTATGCAAGCCTATTTATTATGGCATAACTTGAAGAAGCGAAGGATTTTCATTCATTGTTGATCGCTGCTGCTTTCTCCTTTTGGTTCGTTCGTTCATTCGTTTCATGTACCGGATAAAAACTGGGTTGGAGAAAGGTATCAGAAGTGGGTGGGTGGCGTCCATTCAAAGAAAATTTCCCTGCCATGCTTTGGGAGGATCCCAAAAGGGATTACTTGAAAGCGAAGCCGTCAGAGAAGTTAATATTGAAAACGGAGGCCACAGATAGGGATGCGTTGTGCTGACGTGGGACCGTATTGGGAAGGAAATGTAAGGTCCAGAGGTGAAAGGCAGACGACGCATGTAACTGTCCGGAATAACAAATATCGTCACCGTCCTTGAGAACGGTATACCACGCTGTACCGTACAGAAGGCATTATGGGCCAGAAATAAAAATTTCGCGAGAAAAGTCGAAACCTTTTGTTAATCAAACTCATTATTCAGAACATGTGTGATTGTATATCGACGGTTTAGTTCTTATTATTTGAAAATTTCATTGAACATTATGAAATCGAATTTTGTATTTACGGACAAACATAATTTTCAGCATATTTTAAGAAAGCATCTAATTTCGCTGACTGAAAATGAGGCATTCGGAGTTATGCTTGATTGTAATTCAAAATCAAGATATTTATACCACGCCCTATCTAGTGAACAGGTAGTCGTGAATTTGATTCTCACCGAGAAGACGTATACATTTTTCGCACATTTCATCTCAATTTGTCCATTTAATCCAATTGCAAAGTATATGTAATGTTTAGTTTTATGGTAGTTGTTAGACCTTCCATTCGGCTGGTTAGTCGTAAACAACAGATCATAATTAAAAAGCATTATGGAAGTGCTTGCGATTTTGTCGCAAAATTTCGATTGCTGGCCCATAGTGGAGGGGACCGATCTCAAAGGACGCCGCTGGGTAACGAATCGGAAGTGAGATCCGATGGAAAAGCGGGGGATGATTTATTAAAAGTTTGTTGGAAACTGGTTCGATCAATCACCCCGAAATGGGAGACGATGGGAAGCGGAGACTCGTCTTCTGCACTCTTCCCCGGCGGTGGGTGCCAATCAAAGAAAATGCGATTTTTTGTTCACATTTTGAATGGAATTTTCTTCTGTGAGAAGAGGATTTGAATAGAGATGAAGCCGTTGCTAGCTTTCGGCGTTGAAGTTTCAAGATGCATTCGAATGCATTTGTTGATTCAACCCTCGCTGGAAGACGTAACATCGAAATCTGTTTGCTGCGTAAGGGAAAAAGATGATGATGTGAAAGTATTTGGGGACTGAGTGTATGTGGTTGTGTTACAAGAATTAATTTCACGATAATTTGTTAAAATTCTGAAAATGTTACTGCACAAGAAGTGGTTTACCAAGAAGGAGTTTCGTTATTTTTGCGTTTATCAAATGTTTTCTAATCAGCTCAATCTGAACTCGACTGTGTTTGAGTTCAAAGCTCTGCCGACTTTCCACTCGAGCACAACTTCTGCATCCAATGAAGATTTTCCCATTCGTTTTTAGCGAAGTGTTTTTGATAAAACCCTTCTTCGAAAAGCGTTGGGAATGGTTGATCTTCTCAATAATTCTGTTATATTTCAACATAACAGCTGGCTTCGTTGCGAGCTGATTCATCCGCAATTTCACTTCTAGTGATGGAAGAATAGTCAGGTACCAACGCCCGTTATGCAAGCTTAAGCTAAATTCATTTCCGTCTAAAGATAGTGTTATATTTACCTAATAAGTGAAATGGATCAGTTTTTATTCGCGAGAATAATCATACTAAGGTAACCAATATAATTTGGACCCTCTGGGCCATTTTCCAACAAATTTACCAGTTCAAAACAGAAGACTTACTCAGTTCGCATGTCATTTGTTTTCATTTACATCAACAGCAAGACCAAACTGAGGGTCGTGGGTTCAAATACTGCCGTTTGATTTTGGTTCGAAATTTTCTTGATATTCCAGGACGAAAAGTATCTTAGTACTTGCCACATGATATTCGAATGCAAAAATTGTCAATTGATAAAAAAAAAAGCTCTCAATTAATAACTGTAGAAGCAGGCTCTGCTCCAGGAAGGACGTAATGCCAAGAAGAAGAAGAAACCCTATTTCAAAGCAAACCTGAAGATATAACTGAACGACATCGAATTACAAACTAATTGTTATGAATTAAAAAAAAAAACCTCTTTTAATGTTATATTGCAAAGATTTCCAAACTTCTTTTTCAAAATTGAGTAGATTTTTTAATTTTTGAGATTTTATTGGACCATTTCCTGAATAGTCAAACATACATTTTCCAATTTTTTAAAACTTGTTGAAACAACTTTAGAAACATATTTAAAAAACCAAAAGAAAAGCAGCTCTCTTTTTTGGACTTTTGTTAAGACCCGTGCCTTGGATTTTTCGATGGACCCGTTGGCGGAAGGAAAATTCGATTTTAACACATATATTAAGCTATTCGGTAACGCAATACGCATGGCATTCAAATTACTCAACTCATTACACGCGGTAAAGATGGATAAATTATGAGTGAAATTATGACTGCGACAAAGTGAGACTAAGTGTTCTATGAGTACATACTTCCATAGTTATTAACTGAGAACTTCCATTCTACTGTCCAAAAAAAGCAAATAATCAATAAGTACTACAGCGCCATGCGAATTTTTATCAGCGCCCATAACACCCGCGTCAAAAAAGAGGGATGCCAATTCGATTTGAGTTATCAAACTGTATTAGTGTCACCCAACTGAATCGCACAATCAATCTTCTCGTTTTTTTTTTGGGAGTCGTCCGCCACCCATGTTCGAGGGATTTGCGAAAGTTTGGACATTTTTTCCCTTCTTCATCCAAGATCCAAGGAGGCTTGTGTGGTGGAGCAAAACATGTCGTCTAGTTCGTGTGCTCCACTACTGTGCATCATCACATTCTTCAACCTCGAGATGGGCTGATGGTATTATGTACTTGCTTGAGATGTTCGAAGTTGGCATCGAAGCGACCCGATCAGACGAAAGAAACAAGATTGTAACGGTATGTATTTCTCTGATATGATTTTTTAATATCATCAGTTCAAAATCAAAAATTCTAAAAAAAAATGTTTGGAAAGATTGCAATGAAATTATATATGGGCCTCGTGGCCGTGTGGTTAGTGTCGTCAGACATTTAAGCGCATCTTGTCATGGCGTGTGGGTTTGATTCCCGCTTCACTCTGAACTCTTCGTCAGGATTTTTTTTTCGATAGTGCCACTGGAGCACGCTTGCCCGTTGTCTAGTGTTAAAGTTACAGACTGTGCAGCTAAATCTTTTCTATAATATGATTTTTTAAATAATAATAAAGTTATTACAAACTGTTTACACATGTTGTTATTAATCTGTGCCGAGCAAAGAAGAAAACAAAACTTTATTAACATCTCTTAAGGTATATGTGTTAGAATTTAGTTACATGATTCCGGTCGGACGAGCCAACTTGTATTCGAAACGGAGAACATGAAAACTTTCGGCGACAGGAAATTGATTTCAAGAGCTTACTCCGGTCGGGTGGTTGTCGTTAATGGCACCAGCCAGCAGTGACCAACGGCGAGGATGATGACGACGATGACCGAAAATGTTGGCGGTCGTCGTCGGTTGTAAACGACAGATAGTGACATGGCTTTATCTGGATGTTCGTCCGGTGTTCGGTCGGATGCCTAAGTGTTCGAATGGGTAGGAGGAATCGGCCAGGAAGAGATGCGATAAGCTTGTGGTTTGGCGAAAGTTTTCCGGATTTTGTGTGTATGACATGGTTGAGAGCCATGATGAAATATGAATTCGAAATTTGTTCGAAAATTTCCAATGATAATGGAATGGAAGATCGCAAACTTTGGAGACATTTAATGATGAATTGTAGTGAGTGGAAGCATTTTTTACCAACTGAATCTACTTTTTCTTAGCACTACATTCCCACTGGGACAGAGTCTGTTTCTCAGCATAGTGTTCTATTAGCACTTCCGAAGTTATAAGCTAACAGCTTTCTTTGCCAACTGATCATTTTTGCAGAAGTGTATCGTGTGGCCAGCACGTAGATACTGTATGTCCTGGGAAGGCGAAAAATTTCCATTATGAAAAGATCTTCGCTTGGCGGGATTTAAACCCACAACCGTCAGGTTTTGTTAACTGAACAGCTACCCGTTTATCGCTACGTCTATTTGAGCAACGCCATTGAATTTATTACTAACTTCAATTCCTTGTTTCATTCTAGGTAAGTTCATCTTTTATGATGTCCCAGCGAGATTCAATAGAACAACTACTAAGCCACTCGCAAAAGGTAAGCTGATAAGGGTATCTACTATGGAGCTTAAGCGGTTATCTTCAAAGGAGGGTTACATAAAAGCGGGATCTTCTATACCAACATTTATGTGTGTAATTTTAATGCATCATGAAAAATCGATTTTGGGCTGACTTATGCTGCCAACATTACTTAGCGAAAAAAACAAAAGATTCTGAAAAACAGTAATTTTTCAGAATGTGCTGAAATTTTTCACAGTATTGCGATGGATCTACGCATATTCTCGATCCATCATTCGTCAACATTCATTTTTCATTTTTGCATCACGAAGAGCATCGCAAAATGCAAACGGAAGCAAGTTGGTCGCGAAGCCTTTGGGGTCGTTCAAGTATTACGTTACACAAAATTCGCTTTTCTTAAATGAAAATTTTAACTCGCCTCTCATGGTGCACCGTATAAAAGGGACAGGATCCGTCCTTAACTTTAGAATTTTAAAAGAAGTGTTTTTGGCAAAAACTAACTAATTTTACAAGAAAATGTGTTCACTGTATTCAATTCTTCCAATCAAATTACAGTGAACATATTTTCAGTCAATACACTTGATATTTGAACTGCTTTTGAAGTTTTGGTGATGACGATGATTGCGATAACGAATTCTTCAACGTGAAGGTGGTCGAAGTGCATATTTTTTTGCTCTTCGCAAAGAGCAGGCAGCGTGGATCGTACTGCTCACCAGTGGTGGAAATGTTTGTATCACGAAACATCTCACGAGTATAAACGGTAAACCAACGCTAAACAATCATTATAGACTGGTGTGAGTAATGTCGCACCCGCCTGCACGGGAGAACATATCAAATGAAATAGCAAGAAGTTCGCGAACATTTACTCGCGAGTAACTAAACAAGGTGTGATTTATCATCGTTTTGACAGACAAATCAATTTTTGTCCATGCATTTGTAGTCAAAAACCCTTAGAAACCTGTAATCTTGGTGGGGAAAATTGACTCTGACCAGCTCCAAAGACGCTCACGAATCACTTTAGCTCTGTTTAGTCGCGAGCACGACAGATGCGAGAAAATAAGCACTCTGATGCCCACGAGCATTTCGTTTTGTTTTTGTTCCGGTTTATCAGACATGTTCGCATTTTACCATTACTGCCGCTCACATTACTGAGCGATTAACAATCACCCGAAGATAGCGTTGGGAGAAACAGCGAACGGAAAATGAATCATGAACGAATGCAACACCCGAACGATTGCACGTGTTCATTCGCAGATTCTGTTTCGATGCGTAGGGAAATTCATCGTGGCTCGTGTTTTTTCGAGTCAACTCATCAATTTTCCGTCCTTATAATAGTTTTTTTTTAATTTGGAGACATAAAAAGTACTCAGCAAGAGTATATATTCATTCTGGTGTCAAGTTTTGTTTTTTCACGGAAACTCGTTCCGACTACGTTATGTAAACCTTCAAGCTCTCACTACTTAAAAAATAATTATCAAATCACTAATCAAAAATTTAAAGTGAAGAAAACACTACGGTACAAACACATAATGTTACCTTTTCTCACTATACTTGATTTCTGTTTTGTACTTTTTTGATACATAATCTTATTTCCTAACAATTAACGTTTTTAATGATTATGTCAAAAAATTGAGCACCAGGTGTAATCGCTTAAAAAAAAGAGTAATTTTACTGATTTAAATTTCTGCTATTTTGAGTTTATACAAAACCCCAGCTACAAACACCCAAACAACGAAATTGTTGATCAAGAAAGATGATTCAAACAAAAGCTTTTATAACTTTGAGCGATTTCATATAGTGCTGAACTTATAACGTAACGCTGAAATTGGAAATTTTTGACACGCTTTGTCGAGTTATTAAAAAAAAAACAAGATTTTACAAAAAGTTTTTAGACCCAATAAGCTTGAGCTTATTTGTAGACCATTGTCAAAATTTCTTGATGATTACTAAAACGGAAACAAAATTACTTTAAGGCTATGTAGCCCATCATTCATTTTGGTAGCTATGTTGACATTGCAGCTCGCAATTTCAAAGTGATAAAACTCAGTCCTCATAGTTAATAATGATCCGGAAAAGTATAACTATATGCGGTGACATGCTGAAAGTATGCTGATACTATTTCAGAAGCGGCATTGCCATACAAACTGATTTTCTTCAAATCAAAATTATCAAATCTGAGCTCACCAGTCGTTTTCTATAGTTGCGCCCTTTTGATTGTATAATTCGAGAAATTCAAAAGAAATCTGCTATATGAAACGAATTTTTATTGGCCGTGATTATCTGAAGAAATAAACCATCAAAATTATGTTCAAAGTAGGAGTTTTTAGTTAATTGTAACCTCTGGGCGGAGTTTTGAATGAGATGATCATCGAAATTTTGAGATACGCCCTTTTTTAAATGTAACTATTAAAATCACTAATTTTAATTAGATTAATTGGGAATTCTAATACCGGTAGGCATGTTCAAATGTTTCCAATGACGCATTGCACTTACATGCCGTCAAAGTCTTCACAATTGACTGCTTTTTCAAAGGCTCAAGCGATATAAGGCATCACGGAGCCAATTTTGTAATATTATTATTAGTCATAAAATATTGTTATAACCCAACTAGCTGCCCTTCGGCTGTTCTGAGCTTTGTACTGCCCCAGAACTTAAACCTCAATTGCTGAGTAAAGCACTTTTGGCCAAACTATGGGACTCTATACCACTATCAATACTTTTGTAATCATTTGTAGCATACATAACAACATTTTTTTTCACAAATCTATAATTTTACCTGTGGCTTTCCCGGTATTTTTGATCTCACAAACGCGTAAGAGTCCTGGACAAACACAATAGTGAAAGAATTGTATAAATCAATCAATCCATTCTCAAGACAACTCGTGAAGAGTAAGCTTTAATACTTGAAATACGTTTAAGAAAAGTAGGAAATATTCAGTAATATTTGGATCCATTGATTTTAAAATTAACCTCGAATAGCATTTACCCGAATGTCATTGATCCGAGAATCATCACCCTGAACGCATTATTATGCATAATGCTATTGTCCCAAATTTATAATTACCTTTAACAACATTGCCACATGGTTATGGAATTCGAAGTAATATAATTCTACGAACTGAAATTCGAGGTTATGGTCTTCAGGTTCATGGTATTCGGAGTAATGGAATTCAGAGGGGTATAATTAAAAAAAAAACTTTACTTATAGTTTCTTTTACCAGAAAATTTTAAATTTTTCTTTGGCCGTGTTGGTTGTCTATCTTATCTATCTACCATAACAGGTTTTGAATCCTACACAAACTGATGATTTATCGGTAAACTTTCATTTTTTTTTTTGATTGCAAAGTGACTCACCCACTCCTATAATTAGTGAAGATTAACGAAAAATAAATCAAACTTTGCTAATCAAACATTTTTTAGGTGACAAGGCAAAAAATTTAAAATTAAGCTCTGTAGCGCTACGATTTTAAATTCTAATAAACAAAATAATAGCAGATGTTCTTTACTTTGCATTTTTTTCCATTTTGTAACGCTATCCAGAATAGTGTTGTATAAAAACTAATTTGGTTACAACATGAAATGGGCTCCGTAATGCCTCATAGCACTTGAGCCTATGAAAAATCATGTGGCATGTAAGATCAATGTGTCATTGAAAACATTTAAGCATGCTTAACGGTATTATAATACATAATTATTATGATCAAAATTAGAGTATTCAATGGTTACACCTCCGAAAGGGCGTAACTGCATATTTTGTTGATCTTGTCATTTCAAACTCCACCTAGAAGTTACAAATAACTAAAAATACCTAATTTGAACCAAACTTCAATAATATATTTCTTCTGATGATCACGGCCTTTAAAATATCTCAGATATCCTTGGAATTTGTGGACTTATACAATCAAAAGGGCGTAACTTCAACACGGACCCTACGATTTTTTTTAATTTGCCCAGACATGCAGCTTAACTATAAAAAACGACTGGTGATCACAGATTTGATGGAGATTTTTTTCTGATAATAACGGTCATGGGAGCACCGTGCTCGTGTTATAGGGTGTCCCAGAAAGTATGGGCACGACATTACCATACTGCCATTTCGAGACTAGTGCAGATAAAAATCTGATTTTCATACATTATGTTCTTGCAGATTTTGAATTTTGAGCGATTTTTTCGCTACCTTCTTTGTTTGTTCAAAATTAGCTCAAAAGGGATTTGTGTCTTCAGTAATATTCTTCATTAAGGTTTGAAGAATGAGTTTTCACTATGGGATGTTAAGTTTGTACTTACATTACAGTACTAACGTATATGGAACATTGTCCAAAATCTCTCCATAGTAATTTGCATATGAACCTACTTTGCCCTTGGGTCACCGAAATTTTTGAATAGTCAATGCTTGATAGTTTTTTATACAAACATCGGATTGCTTTACGATCTTCGATAATACCGTGCATCGTAAAAATACATATCAAGATCTGTGAATTTTTCAGAATTTCCAAAGAGGTCAATGGACGATCTCTAACGACTTTTCTTCGCAGCAGTAAGTTTTCCCATAGTGAATCCAATATAAAATTTTGAACGGATGGCGCTAAAATATAGTTTCACCGATCGAGCTGAAACTTTGCACAGCTGTTATTGGACCCAAATGCAATTCAAGAAGTGGACTGGAGCGAGAATTTATACTTTTCATATAACCGTGTTGTACAGCACACTTGTGACGGGACTGATGTGCAGCCAAAATGACGTGATATTACAATTTATTTTTTACCGTGCACCTAGTCCATTACTGTGGACTTTGGACGAGCCAAAGAACATTCCGACGACGACGTTGACGACGTGCGAACATTCCCCGGATAGCGACAGACCAGACAGCACGAAGAACGAAGGAAATTCCGAGAGTGGTACTTAATGGAACACGGGTCATTGAGTTTTATCGGTGGTTTGAGTTCCTTTCCGGGTGCCATCCCTGGGCGCAAGGGCGGGGTGTTGATGGCCGGAAGGTGGAATTGTGCTTTTAATTAAACGCTTTCCGAAGGGCGTGGGTGAACCAATAAATGGAAAGCGATTCGTGAAACGAAAAAAAAAATGAAGAAGGAGAAATGCGCAACACGTGGGTTTGATGGTGAAATGCAGGAATTCCACAAAGTGAAATAATTCTGCTAATAATTCGTTTGAAATAAAAGTCAAAGGCGAGCTTGTAGCTTTTACAGAGGTAAGGGAAAAAAAAACTTCCCACGCTCGTTTTACTCGCTCGCAGAGTTATTCCATCATCTGCAGATGATTTCTGATGAATCCAATTGTGATTAGAAGGCACTTTCAAGAGTAGAAATGGGCGGTTCTGCTAGAAAATTGTCGATGTTTTAAGTTGCTCTCGTTTTCTTTATCAAATTGATAATTGGGTGCTTGAGGGGTGTTGAGATCGTTTCATTTTAAGATTCTTCGTTCAAAATTGACTTCAAAACCAAATTTACAAAAAGTTGTTTACTAGAAACTATTTAAAAAATAAATAAAAAATGATGTCTAGACAACATAGCATCAAAGAGCTGCACTGCCGTGAATCGCAAGTCAGTCCCACCTGTAAAAAGTAGGCATTGAGAAAATAGGCTGTGAAGTTTCCAAAGTTTTCCATGCAAATATTCAAAAAATTCCAGAGAATTTAAACATGTTCAAATCTTACTGAAACTTTCACAATTTGCTCTTCACTACGATGACTTTCTGAGAAAAATATAAAGATGACCAAAACACGGTTCATTTTTGTGTTACACGGTGCGGAAATCTGTAGTGTGACTGGTATGCGGTTACTTTTCATTATGGGACAATTTGACTTGGTGTTTTTTCCAAATTTTTCCGAACACATCTTATTATCTCATTAGTGCAGCTGAAAGAGCATTGGAAGATATGTTGAAAACTGAACTCAACTCAATTTTGACGAAAATGCGGTGGGGACTGACTTGCAATTCACGGCAGTGCAGGTTAGACCAAAAAGTTCATTCTTGTTCGTCCTGACAATTTAGTGTTCATCCTCACACCATGGCCTTTAAAATTTGTAAAGAAACTTTGTACAATAACCCAAATCAACTTAAATTTATGGTAAAATACTGAACCGTCATTATGTTATCCGTATTTCAATAAGCAAAGTTTTATTTATGTGATTTTTTATTGATTTCTCACGGTTTAGAAGTTGCCATGTGGAAACAAAATTTGGCAAAAAATAAATTACTGTTTGCAATTAAATCAAACATTTCGGAAACAACGTCAACTAATTTCATCCGTACGCCCAATTCTACTAGAATTGCTCCAATAAAAAGAACGCTTCCAGCAGTGGACGGACCATTTCCTTCGGAAAAGGCTTTTCGACACTCGTGAAGGGGAGCAAGAAAAACTTTCCGATTTTTTCTCGCTTTTATTGAAAGAAATAGCTTCAAAGCTGCTATGTGCACAAATTGAAAAGTGCACTCCTGAGTGAGTTTATCCGGAAATTGCAATTCCACTCACCGTCGAGAAAAGTTACACACTTCTTCTTGTTCTTCGCCGAATAGTCAGTGTAAGTGTTCTTGTGTAAACAGTTGCCCTATCGTTCTGGCAGTTGAATCAGCAGCAATGACTTTTTCTTGTTGGGGGGGAAGACCGCCTATAAGACGGCCAACTACAAACGAGGCGCAAAATCAATTACCATCATTCTCGATTTCTGGATTTTTTTCGCTTTGCTTCCTCGATTCATCAAAATCAACTTTCGGTGCTGTGAGTGATGGCCCGTGAACTGATGAAGAAAGCGGTAAAGATATCTTTGTCACTGCTGAAAAAATGTCGATGGGTGAACGAAAATGGCAATTTTATTGATTGACTAGTGATCCGAATCCTAGCTGAGGATTATCCGATTGGCTATACGTTAGGGTGCGGCTCAGTTTTTAAAAGTTTTTAAAAACCAGAAGTTTGTGTGCTTTTCTGAATTCAAATCGAGCATGAGCGTGGTTGATTGCCCGCATTTGTTCTTCGTTACTGCAAGAACGACTTTACTTACATAGGGAACCAACATACGTTACTCAGGATCAGCAGCATACTCGATGTGTGAGTACTGGTGCTCCCATTATTATAACGAACAATAATTTTCTTCATTATACTAAAAATATGAATGTAGGAGGTTAGAAGTAAATGGGATGTAAGAGACAAAAACCCACTTTTCAATAAATCGACTTTGGAGTTTTTTTTTTTGTAATTTTTTATTCCATACAAATTGCATTGGAGTCAGAAAAACGATCTTTAACGAATTATGTTTTTTTTCTATTGAACGGAAAATCACCTAAAAACTTGGATAGCTCTAAAACCCTAGAATTTTTAGTATACTTAACTCAAAACCGACGAAAACGTCACTGACTCCCCTTCACGTTTGGGCCCGTTAACCACGTTTGAACCAATTAGCTAGTCATTTAGCCCGAATCCTATTACCCCGAATGTCACCATTCCAAATGTGTCATAACCCCAAATGTATAATTACTTTGCATGAATTTTCCCGACAATGAGTAATTTTCGCTAAGACCGGCCCACTATTTACACTTGGTCTTTCAAAATGTTCAATATTTCGCTCATTCGAAAGGTGCTGTCGAGTAAGTAAACAAACTGCATTCGGTTGGTCAAATTGATGAACCCCTCGGTAGTTATAATTAGAACAGATTTTTGACCACTCTTGGCTCACTCAAACTGCCATAACAAGGTTTTGAAGAGAGAAAACATATGAGTTTCATTAAAAAAAAATTCTAGTCGAACACGTTAAATGCAGAGACCATGTTAGTAATGAATACTTAAAATTCTAATAATTACTGGTTTAATACAAAAAAAAACTGCCTGTTTGAATAAAATCATTAAGAGTAGATCAAAGGCATCGAAATGTCTATTGATATACTTATCTATGAAGAACAGCCTTGTAATAAAAGAAGGGGAAATTCCTAATGAAATCAGTAGCAGTTATAGACAGTACAATTTCATTTATCAAAGCCTCAAAGATCAGTGCGCATCGTACCTTCGTGCTGTGCGTACACGAATTCTCTCTGCTCTTGGAAGTTTTCTTAAAAACTACCTAAAGCAATAAAACAGTACTTTTCAGTGCTACAAAAACAGTACTTTTCAGTGCTAAAATTAAAAACGGTACTTTTCAGTGCTACTAAAACAGTACTTTTCAGTACTATTTTTCTACTATTGATCCCTTTACGATCCTTGTTTGGACCCGTGCCTTCGATTTTTCGTTGGACCCGTTGGCGAAAGCTAGCGGTGGTAATCCTTCTTGGACACCGTCTTGGGAAAAAACCTTTCGAAGGTCACGTCTTCTTTCGTTTATTAATTAAACATGGTATCAACAACAAACAAAAGGAAGGGTGAATCTCTGAATTCACTACTTCCTTCCAAAAAAGTGGGTTTTAAAACTGTCACTACACGTGGCAAGAATGGAAGAAAGGATGTTTCTTCGGAATGCGAACTTTCTTCCAAGGGTGAAATGAATAATTGTATCGAAATGAGCAATCAGTTCGATGCCCTAGACAAATTTTCCGAACACCAAATCGAAGCAGCCTCTAGCCCAGGCTCTTTGATTCAAGTGAGGAAGCAAAGAGTGCCGCCTATCGTGGTCAGTTGTTCCGAATTTGGGGGATTTAGGCAGGAGATCTTGAACTCCATTAGGGGAATCAAGGTTTCCTTCCAAATCGCAAAGAAAGGAGACTGTCGCGTTTTGCCGGAAACTCTTAAAGATCGTGAGCTTCTTCTCAAACATCTTGAAGAGAAGAAGCACAAATTTTTTACTTATGACGACAAAACTGAACGTTTGTTCAAAGTTGTCTTGAAAGGTCTCTCAAGTGACTATAAATCACCTGAAGAGATCAAAAATGGAATAAATGATTTACTTGGATTTTCCCCAGTCCAAGTAATCATTATGAAAAAGAGAACCCAATCTGGCATTGTTCGGAAAGGGCTTTCTCAAGAATTTTATTTAGTTCACTTTAACAAAAAAGAACTAAATAATATTAAAGCTTTAGAAAAAGCAATACTTTTGTTTGATGTCCGTGTGACATGGGAACATTTCCAGAAACCTGGAGGAAATTACCAGAACCCCACTCAGTGCCGTCGGTGCCAAAAGTGGGGTCATGGTACAAAAAATTGTCGCATGGATGCTAAATGCATGATTTGCGGAGGTTCTTCTCACGCCAAAGACGTCTGTCCAGTGAAGGAAGATACCACCAAATTCATATGTTGTAATTGCGGGGCTAACCATAAGTCCAATTTTTGGAATTGTCCTTCACGCAAAAAGGTCATTGAGGCTCGTGCCAGGCAGATGAAAGATAATATCCGTTACGATAACGGTCGTTTCCGGAATTTGCCTGGTAGAGTATCGAACAATGCTCATTTTTCAGTTAACGATCGCTTGATCATGAATCATACCCATCAGGAAGATCATAATCATGCTCATTCACAAACTAATTTTAATCCGTCGGGTAGCCGTTCGAATCTTTCTATTTCGAATGTATCTACCCACGGTAAATCCTTTGCCGATATCGTAGCAGGAAATTCGAACTCCTCCCCTGTTCGATCCATGGGTACCCATTCTACTTGTTTCAAATCAAATGGAAAAAACCCTACCGCCACAGGTAACTCCGCTTCTTCGTCTACCGGAAATTCCAATGGGAAATCACATGACATGTCTGCCTCTGATTTTAATTTTCTAACTGAACAATTGAATCTAATGATTGATGCAATGTTCAAAGCCACCACTATGACTGAAGCAGTCCAAGTAGGTGTAAAATTTACAAATCAAATTGTTATTGGATTACGTTTTTCTAATGGATCCAAATAATAATTTAAATATTTTAAATTGGAATGCTCGTTCTCTGAATGGTAAAGAGGACGAGCTGTTTAATTTTCTTACGGTTAATAACGTGCATATAGCAGTTATTACCGAAACGTATTTAAAACCTGGATCTAAACTCAAAAGAGATCCTAACTTTTTTGTTTATCGTAATGATCGACTTGATGGGGCATGTGGGGGAGTTGCAATCATCATTCATAGGCGTATAAAACATCAACTGTTTTCATCATTTGAAACTAAAGTTTTTGAAACTTTAGGTGTTTCTGTTGAAACACAGTTTGGTAAATATACTTTCATAGCTGCCTATTTGCCTTTTCAATGCTCTGGGCAGCAAGTTAATTTGCTCCAAACTGACTTGCGTAAATTGACTCGCAATAAGTCAAAATTTTTTGTCATTGGTGATTTTAATGCCAAACATCGGTCATGGAATAATTCTCAAAGTAATTCCAACGGCAGAATTTTATTTGATGAGTGCTCTTCAGGATATTTCTCAATTCAATACCCTGATAGCCCCACATGTTTTTCCTCTTCTAGAAATCCATCTACGATTGATTTGGTCTTAACCGACTCTAGTCATCTTTGTAGCCAACTGATTACTCATGCTGATTTTGATTCTGATCATGTCCCTGTTACATTTCAAATATCCCAAGAAGCGATTCTCAATCCTATCAGCTCCACTTTCAATTATTTACGAGCCGACTGGAATATATATAAAACGTATGTTGACTCTAATCTTGATGTTAACATTTCTTTAGAAACTAAACTTGATATTGACAATGCTCTTGAAACTTTAACAAATTCCATTGTTGAAGCCCGGAGCATTGCAATTCCAAAATGTGAAGTAAAATTTGAATCCGTGATTATAGACGATGATCTTAAACTCTTGATCCGTCTTAAAAACGTGAGGAGAAGGCAATTTCAACGCACTCGCGATCCTGCTATGAAAATTATATGGCAGGATTTGCAGAAAGAAATCAAGAAACGTTTTGCTCAATTAAGGAACAAAAATTTTGAAAATAAAATTTCTCAAATGGACCCTGGCTCTAAGCCCTTTTGGAAATTATCGAAAATCTTGAAAAAACCTCAGAAGCCAATACCGGCATTGAAAGAGGAAAACAAATTATTACTAACTAATTACGAAAAAGCTCAAAAACTTGCTATGCAGTTTGAAAGTGCGCACAATTTTAATTTAGGACTTACTAGTCCAATTGAAAATGAAGTTACTCAGGAGTTCGAAAATATTCTCAATCAAGAGAACGTTTTCGAAAATGCCTGGGAGACTGATTTGGAAGAAGTGAGAACTATTATTAAAAAATTCAAAAACATGAAAGCTCCTGGCGATGATGGAATTTTCTACATCCTCATAAAGAAACTTCCAGAAAGTAGCTTATCATTTTTAGTTGATATATTTAACAAATGTTTTCAATTAGCATATTTTCCTGACAAATGGAAAAATGCTAAGGTTGTTCCAATTTTAAAACCAGACAAAAATCCTGCAGAAGCTTCTAGCTATCGTCCAATCAGTTTGCTTTCCTCCATCAGTAAACTTTTTGAAAAGGTTATTTTGAACAGAATGATGGCCCACATCAACGAAAATTCAATTTTTGCCAATGAACAGTTCGGATTCCGCCATGGACATTCGACCACTCATCAACTTTTACGTGTAACAAATTTGATCCGTTCCAACAAATCTGAAGGCTATTCTACTGGTCTTGCTCTTCTAGACATAGAAAAAGCATTCGACAGTGTTTGGCATGAAGGTTTGATTGTAAAATTAAAAAACTTTAATTTTCCAACATACATTGTTAGAATAATTCAAAGTTATCTGTCAAATCGTACACTTCAGGTTAATTATCAGAAGTCCAGATCTGAAAGACTTCCTGTAAGAGCTGGTGTTCCTCAAGGCAGCATTTTGGGACCAATATTATACAATATTTTCACATCTGACTTACCTGAGTTACCTCAGGGATGTCAAAAATCTTTGTTTGCGGATGACACAGGCCTCTCCGCCAAAGGACGAAGCCTGCGTGTCATCTGTAGTCGATTGCAAAAAAGTTTGGATATTTTTTCTTCATACTTGCAAAAATGGAAGATTTCTCCTAATGCTTCCAAAACTCAACTAATAATATTCCCACATAAACCAAAAGCTCTTTATTTGAAACCTTCAAGTAGACATGTTGTCACGATGAGAGGGGTTCCAATAAATTGGTCAGATGAAGTTAAGTATCTAGGGCTCATGCTAGATAAGAATTTAACTTTCAAAAATCACATTGAGGGCATTCAAGCCAAATGTAATAAATATGTAAAATGTCTCTATCCCCTTATTAATAGAAAATCAAAACTTTGTCTTAAGAACAAGCTTTTGATATTCAAACAAATTTTCAGGCCAGCCATGTTGTATGCTGTACCAATATGGACTAGCTGTTGTAATACCAGGAAGAAAGCTCTGCAGAGAATTCAAAATAAAATTTTGAAAATGATTCTGAGGCTTCCTCCCTGGTATAGTACCAATGAGTTACATAGAATATCCAATGTTGAAACATTGGAACAAATGTCAAATACAATCATTAATAATTTCAGGCAAAAATCGTTACAATCTTCTATTGCCACGATTAATGCGTTATATGTTTAGGTTAAGTTAGGTTAAGTATATTAAAAACATTTTTTTTTCTCTTATAAGCAGGTGAAATCAACTCACCTGTAAAAAAACTGAACTGCTACGGCAAATGAAATGTAATATGTTGTTAACAAAATGTTAATTAAATCTTAAATTTGTTTTACCAAATTAGGATGATAGTGTTGTCAAATAACACAGAACACCTAGATATAAGAAATGAATGTAATGTTTGGAATGATACTAATAAAGAAAATGAAAAAAAAAAAAAAAAAAAAAAAAAAAAAAAAAAAAAAAAAAAAAAAAGCCTCAAAGAAGTGCCTAATAAAAGAAGGCAACACTAGCTTCAAAATTATCAACAACTTTGATGCCAGTGATTATTACACCAGTTATATAAGGAAGAACAACCAATGTTCTAAAAAAGGGATATTTATAAAATTGAAAACAAGCCACTTTTACGTTATGAATTGTAGTTAAAAAAAATTAACCACCTATTTAAATTTTATGACAATATCCATTGCCGGCCACGGCCATCTTCTTCGTTACGAGCAAAGGGAAGGATAATGATGATATGACACCTACTTAAAAAGAGGCCACCGACTCATCGACGCCCTCATAGATGTCAAGGGGTTAGATGATAGGGAAGGAAATTGTCTAGGCTTCACTTAAAGCGAGTAATATCATCGGTTCTAATTTGTTGGAAGCGACGTTGCTAAGAAATTTAATGTCACTCCATGCACGTGTTTTCCAGGGATGGGGCACAGGCATTTCCACCTTGTTTACTAGCTAAATAGCTTTGGCTTAAGCGCCATTGCTCGCTTATTAGCCATCTGCTTATGTTTTGTGAAACACAAACTTAACGCGAAAGTAATGATCGAATAATAGCCTCGAGATGGTGTGTTGAACTGACAAATGCGTCCCAAACCAACTTAGTGACTCGTTTATTCTTTTTAGGTTTGCATGCAGTGAAGATAAAGTTGTCTAATTTGCGTCACGTCTCTACAGGGTGTCCGCAAATTATCCGTACAAACTTTGATGGCACTTAAAGCAGAATAAATTCAATATTCTTGCATGGTTTAAAACATGTTCAAATTATATTATTAAGCAGTAAGTTTGACACATTTCCAATTTCAAATTTGTGTAAAACCAAGCCATTTTAGATTTTAGGGAGAGAACATCTCTAGTATGACTAGCGGCCCTCAGGAAAAACGTCTCCGAAAAAAAATTTAGAGTAAGAATCCATTATTTCGAAATCATTCAAAGTTGTATCTTGATGTATTGAAAAATGAACATGGACATTGATTTGTTATTGTTTTCAATGCGAGATCATATATCCCCATTAGGGCGATTCAAATTTTAAAAATGTTTGAGAATCCAATCTCCCATATGCTCCTAACTATCCTCACCATAAAAATAATGTTCTGTGAAATTTTCAGCTTTCTAGGTGCTGATTTAAAGGTGGCCCAAAGACAATGTAGGTTTATATGAAAATTACTATGGAGAAATTTTGAGAAATGTTCCAAACACTAGTACTGTAATGTAAGTACAAACTTATTATCTCATATTGAAAACTCATTCTCCAAACCCTAATGAAGGATGTTGCTGAAGAAACAAATCCCTTTTGAGCTGATTTTGTTTGGGATTTTTGGACATGTTTGCAGGGCTATAATCAAATATTTAGCTAAATAATAGCTAACAAACTCATGAATATCTCTTCTGCTATCCGTCGGATTGAATTTCTCTCTTCATCAACATCCTTCATTAGGGTTTGAAGAATGAGTTTTGACTATGGGATAATAAGTTTTTACTTACATTGCAGTACTAGCGTGTTTGGAACATATCTCAAAATTTCTCCATAGTAATTTCCATATAAACCTACATTGTCTTTGGGCCACCTTTAAATCACCGTCTAGAAAGCTGAAAATTTCACAGAACGCTATTTTTATGGTAAGGATGCTAAGAAACATATGGGAGATTGGATTCTCAAACATTTTTAAATTTTGAACCGCCCTAATCCCCATACTTTGTTGTTCGGATAATTTATCTCGTCAATATTCTTTCACAGAGTGTCTACTGCCTGGTAAAACCTGGAAAACCTGGAATAATTAGGGAATTTTATGCAACCTGGAAAAAAACCTGGAATTCTCTGGAAATTTCGGCTACACTCAGGGAAATTAATTTGCAACAGTAATAAATGGTAGAATACCGTAATTTCGGGTGAAATTGATCATTTTTCACGTTTTTTCTAGTCTGTTTTCTATAATGTTAACAAAGAAAAACAACTAAATGCAGGAAAACAAGTACGAAGGTGAGCCTCATCGACTCATGTACCGAAATTTTCTAACAAACGTAATTTTAGTGTTAAAAAATATATCTAAAATGAAAAATAATCTCATTTCGGGGTGAAATTGATCACTTATCAATGCCATTATTGTTAGTTTTCAAAACAACTCTGCATGATAAATTTGAGCTCCCTGAATCCGAATATGTTTGTCAAATTCTTAACAATGCAATATTTATGTAAATAACGAATAGTTAAATTTCAAGAATTACGCGGAAAACGCCTAAATGTATGCAATTTCCTAAGGAATTCAATGATATCTAACAGAAATTCAATTATTTCAACCATTTGAGCTAATTGGTACGAGTTTTGGTGATGAAATCTGGTTTGGGGATATATCTCAAGCATCCTCACGAACTTTCAGTTTTATACCATGTTCAAATCCTTGCTTAGAAATAGAAGTTCATAGGTGTTTGTCAATACTTCACCGTACATGATTTTGAAATTTTACATTACTTTCATAGTAATAAACATTCTCTAACGCAAAAAACTTCACAACACACAATTCGACAATAGTAACGACAAACAACGTTCACTTACTGCAGCTTACATTGATATTTGTGCTCCATTACGAATAAATAAAATCGTGTGATACGATGATCAATTTCACCCTTCTGATCAATTACACCCGATTTTACGGTATGTCGTTTTTGTGACAAAACATATCCTCAATCAAACAATTTTTGCCGCTATCCAAACACTAGTTGACATGATCAGTCATTATAACCTTATTATAACGATTATAACGATTTTTAATCAATCAGCATAAAAAATGTTTAGACAAGTAATCAGAACTTAAGATTGCCAAACTGCTAGAGGCAAGTACAGTTCCAGTTGGGTGTCGTTCATGAGCAGTAGATAAGTTGAAAACACTAAAAAATTACATTTCTCAGGTAGATAAGCAATTTTTTTAGAGTCTTGATCACCATTTTAATGCAAAACTCCAGAGTTGGTTATGGTCTCTAAAACCTATATTGTAATAAACATTATCTCTTAAGTCACTTTTTTGATCTGCTCGCAGTGAATCCTGGTGCAAAATGCTAGAGGTTACAGAGAAACCTACAAAACCTATTAGGCGACTATTCCACAAGTTCCTAATGTTTTTCTCAGATCTCGAGGAATGCTTCAGGAATTCTAGTAATTTCTTCATGAATGTTTTCAGAAATTTCTGCAGGGATGCTAACAGTAATTTGTCAATGGATGGTTACAGGAATTTCCTCAGAATTTGGTCCAAAAATTCTAGAGCACTCCAAAACTTCCACAAAAGTTTATTCCAAAGTTTTTGGAAAAAATCGTTACGACATTTTCCACGAATTCCTTCATATATTCCAGGCATTTTCATAAGGATTTTTTCAAATATTCATCCACGATCATTCTGGACCTGCTCCACAAACCCGTCAGGCATTATTCGATGATATCTATGATAAATTCAATTCTAGGATTCCTCATTAGGTTCCTACATAAATTTCTCTTGGAATGTTTCCAGCATATCATCAAAATATTGTTGCTGTGGTTCAAACATTTCTCTAATAATTTTTCAAATTCAATTGCCCAATCTCTATAGATTATTCAAAACTTTATTCAAAGTACAGGAATTCTGTCCGAATTTCTCCAAGCAATTCCTTCAAAACGTCTTGTAGGAAATTATTAGAGATTCTATTTTTTTTAATATTTTAGGGAGAATTTCATCAAAAATTTAGAAGGTCTTTTTGGTAAAGATGCATCGAAACACAGTCTAGATAACCAGACAGCCGTTTGTGCTGAAAATTTTACTCACTGGTCACTCGCTGGAGGTGACCAATCGATAAAATTTTCAGTGCGAATGGTTGTCAGGTTCTCTAGTTTTGTGCTCTTGAAAATTCAAGATTTGGATGCATCTTCACCTTCAGAGGCGTACTTAGAACTCATACAAGTTTTCTTTTTTGGTTACTCCAGGATTGTCTTTCGAAATTAAACGCCGCTGATTTTTTTTTTAATTTCTCCAAAACAATCCAAAAAAATTTCTTGAAATTTCGCCGGATGAATGACTTTAAAAAATATTTAATTTCATTGAGAAATTTTTCCAAAAATAAATTGGATAAATAATTCCTGAATGAATTATTATTATTGTCTTTATTAACAAAACTTTCAGCCCTTGGTTGGTTTGTCTCGACTTCCTGAAGGAATTTTGAATTCTTGACGATGCTTTAAACGGGAATTCTGGAGGTAGTCCTAGCGAAATCAATGGAATAATTTTTGGATGGATGATTCCTAATGTGGTTGTCTTTAGAAAAAAAAATCCAGATTGAATTAATGAAGGCATATAAAACGAAATTCTTGGAAGCATTATTTAGAAAGCTCGTACAAAATCTTAAAACAAACTCTTAAAGAAATCAGCGGAGCAATATGTTAAAAAGCTAAAGCAAATCGAGCTGCTATACTTGTCGTCATTATAAATTCAAAAAAAAAATGGCATTAGAATTATACTTCGAAAAATGTGTGTTCAACTTAGGAATCAAACTCTCATCTCGTGCTTCCTGATAGGTTTCTTTTAGTATTCACAATTCATTCATAAATTTTTATTTTTTTAAGCAAGTCATGAAAATTATTATTTCCAATGCAATCATACTACCAGCCCTGATTTCCCCAAAGCAAAAAATACAAAACTGCTCTCCAGAAAAAATATTGTAGATCCGTCGCTGATGTCCACACATCTGAATCCAATTTTGAGGGAAAGGATTTATTTTCTTAAGATCGAAAAGACTATTTTTTCATATCTGAATTTAAACCACTTTCAGATCATTTGAGAAACACTTGATTTTCGTGGCAATTAAATAAAAACCACAACATTTTATGATTTTTTTTCATATGTTTACACGTTAAGCACAACAAATATTATTGTTTTATTGAAGTGAAAAATACTTTGTTAAATAAATTTATTTTCAAGGATACCTTTCATTTGAAAAACAATTTTTTAATCATCCAAAATTAACCCGTATAGGCCTGAGTGAAAGCAAAAATGCTAAAACCCTCACCACTCAGCGAATACTATACGGATTCAAATAATATTTTGTCTGTATACTGGCTCACATATGTAGTTTCTAAAAGTTGCCAGAGGATTTCGGAAATGTTCATGTGGCCGGAGTTATTCCGGTGGGTCACTGGGTCAGGTTGGGTGAAAATGGTGTCGTGGTTTTGTGCCCCAGTTGGTAGGCAAATTTCAAGTCACAGATAATTTTCGGCTTCGTCTATAATGTGGCCACTATACCAAGGAGTTTTAAGTAAAAGGCATCACTGTAAAACTTTCGAGAAATGATTTAATTGGATAACCTTATGTATTGAATTTGTTTAATCCTTCATATAATTATTTTCGTGTCCCCGGGCGCTTAAAATTTACGATAAAGTGGTCAATTTGTATCTAAACATCTGTGTCAAGATTATGGGAATGCTTTTCAGTGAACTGCTATGTTTGATCTCTACTCCAAGAGAATTGAAATGGTTTAATACCCAACAAATCTATAGCCGGTTCTTACGGGAATTAAGTCCGACTAGCCACATCTGGTACTCTCTAATCGGTGAAAAACTCTTTATTTGGGATGTTGATTATCAGATCTTAATGATTTATGCAAATTAAAATTATTGCCATTACAAATAAATAATGTTAACTTATCATGTCCCAAAAAATCGCCCTTTTTTACCCGACTTGACCCAGTGACCCCCTGGAATAACTCCGGCCACAGGAATATTCCCGAGATCCTCTGGCCACTTTTAGAAACTAGATATGTGAGCCAGTATACTGACAAAATATTATTTGAATCCGTTACGCATTCGCTGAGCGGTGAGGGTTTTAGTATTTTTGCTTTCACTCAGGCCTATACGGGTTAACTATTCTCATATTTTGGAAATTTTTTTAACCTGGTATTATCGTTTTAAAACCTGGATATCTCAGGGAATTTCATTGCTGTAAATGGGTAGACACCCTGTTTCAAAACCTACTTTCTACATTTCATGAATTTTTATTACGATTCTTAGTATAATAAAATTCAAATACTAAACATATGTATTTTTTTTAAACATGTTTTTAAAAACAGACATGCCAGTAAAAACTGTCACCGGTTGCCCATCCAAACATCTCGTCTTTCCTTTATGATTAAAATCATTCATTCATTTGAAGCGACTATCAAACTTGCTGAATACAGTTTACTGCACCGATGATTTAAAAAAAAATAGAAAATCATTCGAGAAAATGTCGAACAATCTATTTGCTCCATTATTAAACTCGTGATGTTTTTTCAAGATTCATGAATCCCCATTTAAAAAAATGCTTTTTCTGATGGTTAAAAATGATACTTTGTCGTTATTAGCTTTGGTTTGTACCAAAATGTATGAGCTTTTGAAAGTTTAAAAAGCTTCGATGTAAAACACATTTATTTTCTGTTTTTTTTTTGTGGGTCGCAAGGAACCTATGTAAGAAATTTTGGGAATCTATGCACTATTCGACTTACACTTATTATGAGATGTTTTATAAATTTAAAATGCATAGCGCAAAAAATAAAAATTGCAGTCAATGTTGATTATTTTTATTATTTTCAAATTCATGTGTTTATGAAGTTTTCGTTGAACAACTAAGTCAAAACAATTTTTAAACTATATTTTTTATTACAGAGTTTGAAATTATTATTGTTTCTGTACATAAAAAAGGGAGCAGGACGTCAACAAAACCATGACCAAACTCCTAACAACCCATTCGGCCTCAAAATGTATACGGCTTTACGACCCATCAGAACTATCAACCGTTTTTGGCCAAATGACTTTCAGTCTAACAACCTTTCCCACTCGGCATTCGGCTTACCGGCATTCGGCCAACCGGTGTAAATATCAATTAAAAATGAACGATCTTAATGTAAATAACTTTGATGAAACTTCTTGTGAAAAGAATCACAAACATAAAAAGAAATTGATGATAAATCCTATTCAAACACTTTCTCATGGGACCGAAAAAAAAAGCATCACAGGCTTTGTGTCGCCTATCTAGGGCAAAAAATCAACAAATTGTCGCCTTCACAGTCAGCTTGACAAAATCTTAAACTCAAAATTTATGCGGCGAACGAAACCCTCCCACTGGATGGTGATGAGCCTGCGTAAATCCAATAATGAATTGATCCCATTCAAAGGTTCCTCTCGATGCCATCCAAAGTCGGGCCGCTTTCCACTCCGGCGTAAATATTCAAACATTCAAATGTGTGCCTTTTATGATGTGCTTATGAGGGTGTCACCACCATTGCACAGTAACATGCCTTCATGTAAAGTTCGGACAAAAATCTCAAAAGTGCTCTCTGCAGAGCTTTCTTCCTGGTATTACAAGAGCAAGAACATAATTGTACAGCATACAACATGGCTGGCCTAAAAATTTGGTTGAAGATTAAAAGCTTGTTCTTAAGACAAAGTTTCGATTCTCTGCTAAGAAGTAGGTAGAATCATTTTATATATTTGTTATATTTGACTTGAATGCCCTCAATGTGATCTTAGAAAGTTAATTTTTTATCTTGCCTGAGCCCTAGATACTTAACTTTATCTAACCAATTTCTTGAAATTTTTAAGGTTTCAAATGAAGAGTTTTTGGTTTATGTGAGAATATTATATGTCGAATTTAGAAAGCATTATAAAAAATCTTCCATTCCAGAGTATAAAGAAAAAAACATCCAAAGTTCTGTGCGATCTAGGGTAGATGTACTAATAGAGGAGGTACTGAGCACTATTGAACATCATTTAACCGCCTAAATTCAAGAAGCGCAATTAATGTACATGGTAATGTTGTAACGGGAAGTAACAACCATTGACTCAAAGAGAAAAATGATTTCATCGCAGTAATCCACGGCATGTCAGAAAAAATAATACCTCCACTATTAGTACACTGTTCCTTTAGTTGCGGTATATTTTTAATTTGTGTTCCTATAGTTGCGGTATCCGTTGTTTTTTATGGGATCCTCCACTATAGGAACACTTTACCGCAACTATTGGTACAATCAAGTAAAGTTTTAGCAACTTTAGTTATATTTTATCAGTTTTAAAGCAATTTGAACGCTCTTTTCAACTATTCCGTGTATCAACAAGCCAATACGTCGATTTGCAGTGTCGGTTCTGTGACTAATGCAATAAAATCAGTGATAACGGCACTACCGCAACTATAGGAACACCCACAATTAAGGGAACACTTACCCTACTACAATTAACACGCAGGCTACGTCTTTTGGCGGAGAGGCCTGTGTCATTCGCAAAAAAAATGTTGACATCCCAGAGGTAACTCAGGTATGTCAGATGCGGAAGTATTGTATAATATTGGTCTCAGAATGCTGCCTCGAGGAACACCAGCTCCTACAGGAAGTCTTCCACAATTGGAGTTCTGACAATTAACCTGAAGTCTACGATTTGACAGACCACTTTGAATTATTTTAACAATATATGTTGGAAAAAGTTTTTTTCTACTTCACAATGAAACCTGGTGACGGAATGTCCAAGTCGGATAAATTAATTGAGACTTCGTTGCTGTTTGAAATAATCCAGATGGGTGGTGAAATTTAAGCAATCGTATTTTGCTGATTTGTCCCAGAATGTTTAAAAGAGACCCGATTTATCTAAATTGTATAGTATTGTATAGAAGATGTGAATATGTAACTTTAAAATGACAATTTTAGTGATTTTACGTCACTGTGCATCGTCTCTCTTTCTTTTGGTGATTGTACTTAGGACGAGCTTAGGACGTGGTTCGGAGAACGGATGAAAGGGCCTCTTTGGTTGCTGTTGCTTCCCTTTCCGCGATCTCTCCGCCTCTCTTGGTCGCTTATCGCTTATTGAACATAAGTTGATTTTGGGCTCCGGTCTTCGGTTTCTTCCATTTTTTTTTTCGGGCCGCCATCCGACTAAATATAGTCACAGTTTCCTCAACGCCGATACGGTCTAGCTGGCGAGTAAATACATTGCTGTGCAAAAGTTTGAGGTTATTAAAAAAAATTATGTAAAAGTGTTTTGTCCATATCTTTGTGGCTACACGTCTAATATAAAGCAATGATCAATTCTTCCTTCGTAGGTATTTTCGCACTTTTTTAGATTTTGTTTACTCAATTAACATGGATTTACATGAAAATGTGTTATATTTCAAAACATGAAGAAATCGCTTATTATCTCAGTATTAAATCGATCAAAATTTTTAATCAATGTTATATTAAAACCTTAATACTAAATTCTTTGTATTTCTTGTGAATTTTCGCTTGAAAATCCGAAAACTATTTGAATTTAATGAAACAGCCATTAGTCTATTCAAACTGATCGAGAATTTTTGAAATGTTTCGAAAAATGTGTAAAGTAAAAAAAATCAATAGTCCACCTCCAATTCTTGGCATTACGTCCTCCTGGAACAGAGCCTGCTTCTCAGCTTAGTGTTCAGTGAGCACTTCCACAGTTATTAACTGAGAGATCTCCTTGCCAAAGTTGAAATTTTCGCATTCGTATATCATGTGGCAGGTACGATGATAAGGGAGGAAAACAAACACAATTAAATTGGTTGAAATATCTACAAAGTAAGATTAACTCATTGCTCTTTGGATGAGCCGTGGAGAGTTTTAATTAGACGTGTAATCACAGAGATATGAACAAAACACTTGCATATGTTTTTAGAAAGTGACCTTAAACTTTTGCCCGGAAGTGTACACACGAGCTGAGAAAGGCGGAAGCACCGCCAGAACTATGGGAAAGGCACTTCTAAAGTGATTTTCCTTTTTCGACAATGTTTTGCTTGTGTCCGTTGGCTGGCAGAAGCAGCAGCAGCGTGTTTTGGCATCTCTGGTGAGGTTAGACTGATTTCTATTTCTTTTTGCAACTTGTTGAAAGGATATGAAATTATCTTGGCGGTCAGTACTGGAATTCAATGTCCTTTTTTCGAAGAATTTATGGATTGCACTTATTGGTTGGGTACGGTGGATCTGATTGGCATCTAAACTATTTTCTGTATTACTTCTCTTCTTCTTCACTCTGGCTTTTACATTACAAACTACGTAAAATGATAATGGTTCATCCTGCTTACGAAATGGTTGCATTTCTTTTGACTGTTTTATAAACGTAAATAATATTCACCTTATCTCGCAGTGACTCGACATCCAATAGTTACGCTAGTTTTGCCATCGAATGTATGTACCTGATATTTATTCAATATAGTGTCTTTAAGAGGCTGTTGTGAAAATGCAAAAGGATTCAAATTCATGTGTTTTAGTAAAGACAGCATTCAACATTTTTTGATTTTATGAGCATTGATTGATAAAGCAAGAATGTCCTCTGTGTCATATGAATCACTCAAATTCAGGACATTCTACTCCAGCGTTTTGTGAAATAGCTGTTAGTTCGCTCAAAGGCAAGCGAAAGGAAAATACCCAAAGACGATGCCTTCAAGCGAAGACGAAAATAGGACGAGTGAAACAGCTATGGGTGATGAAAGATTTGGATTCAACGGACTTCCAGAAAAAAGACTAGGCTAGGCTAGGGGTTAAAGGAAAGGAGCACTCGAAATATTTAGTAAAATATGGAAATGAAGATTGTACAAGTTGGGAAGTGAAAAGTTAGACTAAGTTACATAAATACACAGTATGTTTTCAAAGCTTCAATTTATATGTCCAGCGTAAACAATCGGTTTATTCTCTCAAAAGATTTCTGCCATGCGGTTGATTTTCAAATTTAGAGTCTCATTTAAATACTAATAATAAAAACATTGAAACTCCTTGGAACCCAGATAGCTAAATCAGTGAACGCATAGCTATTTAACGTCATCATGCTGAAGTTCGAGAGTTCAATTCTCGACTTTCCAGGACATGTAGTATCTTCGTGCTTGCCACGCATTCAAAATGGTCAATCATACCGCGGCACTTTATTTTTGTCTCAGGTTCTAAAATACCGCTATTTACTTCATATAGCGTCGTTTTCAAAAATATTACAGAACTTCTAGATTTTGTGAGATTGGCTGTTGAAAATGCTATTTAACTATTTGTATGAGAGTTTACCAGCTTTTATGGCGATTTATTTGCTATATTAAACACAGAATTCAAAATTTATGTGTTGAATAATACTTATCAACAAAGTTCATGTTCTTATTACGCTTGTAGATCTAAAAACACAGTTTTAACACACTATGCTACACTGGAAGCAAACTGTTGCCCTGACCTCCTTCTCAATGATTCTTTACAGTTCATGGATCGACTAATACTGGAGAATGTTTTCCAGATTTATCAGGAGGTCAGCTCGGGTATGACCTAGAATATGTAGCTGAAACATGTCATAATTGAATCCCAATACAAAAATGTCAAACAAATCACATTCAATAGATTATTTTCCAAAGAATATTAAGGACTCAATTCATAAACTTCGTAAAAGAAACAGACTTTGTAAATTAGCTTGTAGTGTTTTGCACATAAGCATGGAATCTCTTCCATTATACGTAGATAGATATATAATGAGTTCAATCTTTCCGAATATTCGTCCAGTTTTTTTTTTCTTTCTATTCACACCTCGAGGAATGCCCCTAGAGATTCTACAAGAATTTGTGTTTTCCTCTTGAGTTCTAGCTTTTACTCATGGACAAGATTTTTTTAAACCACTCTAAGAAATGTTGCTCCCAGATTTTTTTTACTCCATGGATTACTTTTTAAACTCATGTTTAATTATCAACCGAAATTATCCGAGGGAGTCATCCAGCAATTCTTCTGAGAATGCCACCAGATTTTTTTAGAGATTCCTCCAGAAATTTTGTTGGGATTGTTTCGGAATTTTCATCGGCGAGTCTATACAAAAGATTAGAGTGATAATCCACATCATCTACATTCAGAGTCGTAGCGTTGCCTCATGGCGCCATTGGTGAACCTCCGTTTGTACGCCCCTAGTCAAAGTCTAAACTTACCTTCGTTTGTCTTTTCATTCAACAACATTTACTTCAAGCATATTAAGAAATCTCAAAAACAAAGTTTCTTATTAAAATCATATGGCGACTTAAAGAAGAAATGATCACCTTATTATTTGAAAAGTATTATGAAAATTTTATATATTTACATAAACTTAAAATATATTCAATTTATGATTGAGTTTCTTCAAGAAGCTCGAGAGATTTAAAACAAACCAGCAGAAAACACCAGCAAATACATCAAACAAAAAAGTGATTGTTTGGAAATTGAAAGAATTTTTCAAGATATTGTTGTATCATTTTAGACTGCTTGTCGGAAAGAAAAAAACAGAAAAAGCTGAAGGTTTCGAATTAGTTAGAATATTTCCAAATTTTCTAATTATAGATATCGTAGTTCTGTCAGAATCTCTGCTAAGATTCTTTGAAAATTTTGTAGTAGACAGCTGAGAGAGAGGAGACAGCTAACTGACAACTGGCTTGTTTTCTTGGCTTTTTTGATTTCTTCTTCTCATGTTTGGGTTGTGCACAATGGATCGTTTAGCACAAACTGGGTCAAAACCATTTTCACATCCCATTTGATATCAAAAAGATCAAAAAATTAAAAAAAAATCAATAGCAATTGGCGTCCAATCGACAATATTTAAACAATCAACGATTTTATTTGCGAGAGCACAGGAAAATAACCTGAATTTTCAATCACATCCAGTTTTAGTTTGGCCAAATTTCGACGGTTTTTCACGCTCTGCCCTTCGAATGTGCGGTTTTCCAGTGACAGTTGATGACAGGTTCCCTTGACTTTTGGGAGCTCGCAATCTAAGCCAGCTGTCTCCTCTCTCTCAGGTAGACAATACGAGTATGCCAGCCAAGATTTTCAAAGAATCTTGCTCAGAATTCTATCAACAAATTTTGTCATATTCGGTCAAAAAACACCTTGGATGTGGATATCCTGCAACGATTCCCTGTGTCTCGGATTTTATGAGAATCCTATCTATAATTCTGTATTATTACCCGAAATTTGTATGGGAATCCTGTCCATGATTTTATAACAGCTGTATCCAATTTACTGTGAGATATCTTCCCCGAATTCTGTTTGAACCGTTGCCAGGATAGTGTTGGATTCATATTCTAGGTTCCGTGAAAATATTTTACGGGATTTTGAATGAATCTAGCCAGTAATTTAGTGAAGATATGATTCACGAATTCAGCTGGTATGTAGCAATCTTTATTATTGTTTGACAAAAATGCAGTTCAGTCTGTTAAATTCTTGAAAAAGCGTGGGAAGAAGTGCTCCTAGCAATTCTTATAAAATTTATCTAATTAAAAGAATATGTTCTTGGCTTTTTACAATGTCAACCTCAAAAATAGAATATTTAATTTATAAAACAGCTTTGAAATTATCTCATTTTTTATAATAATGTTAACTTGTTTTCAAATATTTGTTTAAACTGTTTCGCATTTTTAATAGATAGGTATGTCTTTTCAAATATTGTGTTACTTGTGTCAATCATTTTGGCGCCCCCTGATGGCTGACGCCCTTGACGGGGTCAATCGCACGCTACGGACAGAGTCGAATCATAATCTACAGAACATATTTTTATATGTTTTTTGGATATTCATGCTGTTTTTTCCGATAACTCCAGATTTATTTTTTTTTAAACGAGTTCATTTGAGAAACTTCCAGAAGTTAATTTGAAAGCCACCAGTGAAATAATAATAAATTTGGATTACCTTGTTAAAAACGACTTTTGAATTCAAAAGTAGCAGTAAATAAGCATTCTTTGTTCGTGAACAATAAAAATATGAAAGTAGTAAATTTGTATCTAACAATTATCCAAAAAATATTAATATTTTTAATCTCAAGTTCCCACAACAAAATTTTCGAAAGAAATTACAAGGAAGAATGCGTCACACGCTTTCGGTAATCCCTCCTTGAATTTCTTTCAATACTTTCTACACATACTGAAATGAATTTTATTATAGAAACTACTGAATCCATGGTAAAATTAAGAACTGCACCAACGATTTTCAACCGACTACATTAATCTGTTAAATCTACCATAACATAGTCAACAAGAAAATATAATCAGTTTATTTAACCAGACTTATAGTATTTATGACTAGAAATATTCTAGATTTGACAAGTTTGGCATTGTATTTTTCACCATACTGCGTTGTACGGTGGGTGTCACGGATTGAAATACAATGCTTTGTAGTCGAGGCTACTATGGGCATAGTCACATTTACTACACTGCTCAGTGATTTTCACCAGATTATAGTAAACTTAACAGAATTTTGTAGTCGGTTGAAAATCTTTGGTGCTGTTCTTATTCTACTATGGATTCGGTAGATTATACAACAAAATTTGTTTGCGTGTACATTACTTCAAAGAGTTACTTGAACCTATCATGTTGAAATTTCAGGTCAGATTTTGCAGATTTCTTTTTCAAAACTAACGGAAGAATTAGTCTACAAAAAATCATATGGGAATAACAGCCTGTTTTTAACTGTTCTAATATGTCTCTTCTTCCTTATTTGTTATTTTTTTATATGATTCTTTCAGGAAGAATTTCCAGACTTTATCTGGAGTTAGCTGGCTAAAAATAGCCCGATTCCCCCAAACATTCGTTAACAATTTCACTTCACACGTAGACTTCAATTGGAGTTTATTCGTAAAAATGATTCTTCTATGCTAACCATACTTGTTAGAATTAACCTTGGAAATTCATTTCTGAATTAGCCCGCAACTTTTCCAAGTGTTTTTTCAATGATTTATAAGAATTTCTCTAGGATAGTTTTCAAGGATTTCTACAAGATGATTCATTCCAGAATACCAATAGAATGCTTCTAGGAATATATACGTACATATTACGCTTTGAGTTCCACCAGACAATATTAATTAAATACAAGCATTCTTGGATTCATGGATTTCATTTATCGATTTTTTACAAGAAGTTCTCGAAGAGAACCTCTAAGACGATCTACAATAATTCTTATAGAGACTTCTAATTAAATTTCTTCAGATTTTATTCCGCGTGTTTATAACGAATGATGATGAGGAGTTAGCTGAGCATTTATGTAGTTATTCCTTCAAGATTCACCCTAGGATAAATGATTTGCTCTTCACGTTTCAAAACTATCCATAATCCTGAATTATCCATAATTGCGAATACTGACAATCTAACCAAGATATTGATTCAAGAGATAAAATATCTAAAGATAATATCAAAATTGTATTTCCTGAACTTCTGAAAAAAAAAATTAACTTTGCTTACCTAACAGCAGTTTTCTGCTATTCGTTAGATCCTACAAGAGCTTAACATGATATACTGATGGTATTTCAGGAGTGATTTTCAGATTTAGTTTCCAGATCTTCAATCTCTTATATTCATCAAGTCAATATCTCTCTTAGCTATCCATATCATACAATATTACTGAGCTTTTTTCGTCTACTCTGGATATTTTCATGATGATCTTTTGGCTATATATTAGATAATACATAAGGGGCCCAAACGCAAAGGATTGTGAATGACAGTTTGATCAGTTTTGAGTTGGGTATATTCAAAAATCTACTGTTTTCAAGTTTTCCAACGGTATTATTTTGATATTTTCGTTCATCAGTAAAAAACTAACATAATTCGTAAAAGATTACCTTATTTTATCAAATTTGTATGGAATGGAAAATTATTGGAAAAACTTTAAAGTTAATTTGCACTGTGGAGTCCTCAATCATCGATTTCATACACAAGTGTCATCCAATTGTTCCGACCATCTCGGTCAATCAGAGAGTGTTATCATGCCAGCAGTACGTACGTACAACATAATATTCGAAAAGAGCTTTTTGAGAACTAATGTCCCATTGTAATGAGAAGGTAAACAAGATTATCAAGCACTTTGAACTACGTATCGGAAACACCGACTGGTGGCGACGACGCAAATTACACGAAGAGGGCCACTACATATTTACCATACGGAGAGCCCTAAATATGCTGGTGATAAGTAATCTGTGCGACCATCAGCGCAAAAGTACACCCGCATGCCACAGTGAAAGCCTCTTATCGTCAGTCCGCTGTCCCATTATGATGATGGTATTCATAGTACAGTTATCCTTCCACGTGGGATATTGTTGAATCAATGGCACCCATGACGTTTTTTTAATTTTCAACAAGTTATTCTTTTCTTATATCTAGGTGTTCTGTGTTGAACAGCACTACCAACCAGATATGAACCATTGAAAAAAAATATTGTGTAAGTCCAAAAATGTTGAGGAACACCAGCTCTTACAGGAAGTCTTTCAGACCTGGAGTTCTGATAATTAACCTGAAGTGTACGATTTCACAGATAACTTTGGATTATTCTAACAATGTATGTTACTAAATTAAAGTTTTTAAATTTTACCTTCAATCCTGCATACCAAACACTGTCGAATGTTTTCTCTATGTCCAGAAGAACAAGTCTATTAGAACAGCCTTCAGATTTGTTGGAACGATTCAAATTTGTTACACATAAAAGATAATGAGTGGTCGAATGTTCATGTCGGAATCAGAATTGTTCATTGGCAAAAACTGAATTTCCGTAATGTGGACCATCTACTCAAAATTCTCTTTTCAAAAAGTGCACTGATGGAGGAAAGCAGGCTGATTGGACGATAACTAGAAGCTTCTGCAAGAGTTCTGTCCTGTTTTAAAATTGTTAAAATCTTGGCATTTTTCCGTTTGTCAGGAAAATATGCCAAATGAGAATATTTGATAGGAATATCAACAAAGAATACTAAGCTACTCTTAAGAAGTTTCTTGATGAGGATGTCCAAAATTCCGTCAGAGCAAGGGGGCGTTCATATTTTTGATTTGTTATTAATAGTTCTCACTTTTTCCAAGTCAATCTCCCAGGAATTTTCGAAAACGTTATCTTGATTGAGAATGCTTTTCCAATTGACCTAGTGACTCCTAAATTAAAACTGAGGCTCGATCAGTACGACTTACACGAAAATTGATTAATTTTTACAAAAATCGTACAGTAAAAGAAAATTTGTGTCCAATTTTGACTATTTAAGCATTACAAGCGATGATGAATTGCGTCCTACATGGGAACACTACTGTGTAATGAAGAGAGAACAAATGCGAAAGGAAGCAAACCAATCAAACACAGTGAGAGAGAGAAGAAAGAATCTCCAGAAGAACACTCAAATTCAACTTGGAAGATGGAATGTAAAGTATGCGCATGTGCTGATAGCAGACGCCCCTCTGAATGTTGCTGCTGCTGATTGTTGTTTTTGTTGTCATCGTCGGCACCACCAATGGTTTCCGCGCGGCTACCGCCGTCCCTGCCTTTGCCGTCGTACCGTGTGCTTCCAATGGAACACATCTGTGTTTTACAGGATGCGGTGAAATAATATTCAGAAAAGTATTCTTGTCAAATTTGCTAGCTTTATCATCTACCAAGGTTAATCGTTTTGGAATTCCATTGATAAATCTAGAAAACAACCAGGTTTGATTTATTTAAATTGAGTATCTATAAACTTCTTCATCTTAGCATTACGTCATCACTGGGACAGAGCCTGCTTATAAGGTTAGTGTCCAATGAGCACTTCCACAGTTATGACCTGAGAGCAAAAGTTGTCATTTTCGCATCCGTGTATCGTGTGGCAATTACGATGATACTCTATGTCCAGCGAAGACAAGGAAATTTCCATTAAATTAAAAGATCCTGGATCGATCGGGAATCGAACACAGACACCTTCAGCATGGCTTTGCTTTGTAGCCGCGAACATTAACCACTCGACTAAGGAAGGCCAAAAAGTTCAAAAATCTTTTCAATTATATATGATTTCAGTAATGCTAAAATCTTTTTTGTATTAACTCTTAACCATTATGACTACAGGGAAATCCAGCACTCAAACAAGTCATTTCTTCAGGTCGCTTTTATCAAATTTGTAAGAATTCAAGCTATCAACAAACAAATCTTGTAATGTCTTAGAAATTCTTCAAACAGGCCAAAGAATTGCTTTTATTATTGTCATCAAACATCCTAGCTGATTTTTCAATTAGAGAGTTAATCCAGTTAATTTACTGTGAGTTTTAAATCACTCAAATTTATAAAATTTGTCAAGTTTTTACATAGAATTCCCCTTGAAATTGAGCATGAGCATGAGCATAGACGACCGTACAATTCGTAGTTGCTACTCCGTGATTGACCAGAACAATAAAAGTTGCACAAAGATTTAATGAATGGGGCTTGGGATTAGCTTACCATTCTCAATGTGCAAAAATCGAAAGCTCAAAATTTAAAAGTCAATAACGGCGCCGACCACGTCCTTACGGTCATCGGGGAAGGGAAGGAATGTTAGCATGACTACCGTTGTTACTAGAGACCGAGATCACCTCTGCATCTCCACGGTTGTCATGGAAATGATATTGGGTTGGTGGGATAAGGTAGAGATCTGGGAGTCACCAATGTTTGGTGATGCGATCTATGATATAATCACGCCTTATCAGATTAGCGATGTTATTCGATACTCCCATGTACGCCAAACAAGTGTTCATCACTCGCCTCCGCAAGAGCAAGCGACGCGATCAATAGATCAAACGCCACTAACGATCCGCGGCGCTTTATCATTTCCCTACGCGAACGACGCGTGACATGTTCGATCCTGCCCCCATCACCCGCCCCCGCAGGAGCGAGCAACAATGTCGAAGGATCAAACACTACTCACATAGAATTCCCCTTGAAATTGTATAAAAATATGTGCTCAAATAAATTCTTTGACTATTTTTTTACCCGGATTTTAGCATCCATATAGCTGATATTTTCTTCAGAAGTTATGCTAAAAACTCTTTTTTACTCAAATGTTTCAATTCCTTCAGAGTTTGTTTCTAAAATAAGAAGCCAAAAGCAACCTGACCTTAATAAATATCAGTACAGTTATAAAATAGTCTCGTAGTATTTGAGACCATATTTGGTTTTCGAGCAAATTATTCCTAGTTGTGAATTCGAGGTTGGGTTTTAAGAGCTTCCCTGAAATTATTCCTGTTGTGATTACAAAGTTGATGATCTAGTCGCTTTCGCCTCAGCTTTGTAAGCAGACTTCTTCTTCTTTCTGGTGTTACGTCCCAACTGGGACAAAGCCTGCTTCTCAGATTAGTGTTCTAATGAGCACTTCCACAGTTATTAACTGAGAGCTTTCTTTGCCGATTGACCATTTCTGCATGTGTATATCGTGTGGCAGGTACGAAGATACTCTATGCCCTGGGAATCGAGAAAATTTCCTCTTACGAAAAGATCCTCGACCAGCGGGATTCGAACCCACGACAGTCTTGGGTATAAACCCAGGTTCGATTTTTTATACTTAATAGCTCAATAGATCCAGAAATTAAAAAGTTCGATATTAATTGATGTTAAGTACTGACTGAAACGTCAGGAAAACAGTTGAAACCAACTTATTTTCTGTTTAAGTTACATAAATTTGGTTCCCAGTTTAAATTTAATTTGAATAAATTTTGGTTAAATTTACTATGTAGTACTTTTGCTGTTGTTAAAACCTAGAACAAGTTTACAGCTGAAAATGTAGAAAAAAAAAGGTAAAAAATCTTTATATATAAGATAAGAGGATTTTTTTATATTAATCGTGATTAAGAAACATGATCAACAAAATTCCTTAATTTGGAATAGATCTTTATTCTCTAAATTTAAATCCATTCAGCAAATAGTTACCAGATAGAGAAAAAAAAACAATTTCAATAATTGGAATGTTTCAAAAATCAGCTATTTTTTTATACAATCATCTTTATTTATATTTCGAGTTGTGTTTGTTCCGTTGAATCTGTTGCATGCTCCTTTGAGGGCTAGCGGCGGAATCCGGATCAATTGTGTCCAATTCGCGTTTTTCGGAAGAAAAAAACGAAAACAAAGTGTGCGGGTGAAAAAAAAAGAATCGGCGCGTCAGTAGTGTTTGTTCCGTTGAATCTGTTGCATGCTCCTTTGAGAGCGAGCGGTGGAATCTGGATCAATTGTGTCCAAATCGCGTTTTTCGAAAGAAGAAAACGAAAACAAAGTGTCGAGTGAAAAAAAAAATATCGACGCGTCAGTAGTGTTTGATCCGTTGAATCTGTTGCAAGCTCCTTTGTGGGTGGGCGACGGAATCCGGATCGTGTCCGGTTCGCATAGTAACCGCACTATCGGTATCGATCATTCGTGTATATGTTCACGTATTCATTTAAAAATATATCTTTATCGTTTACCAAAACGAATCCTTTCCCATATCCAAACTCCCAGTGTTTTCTTGTGGAAGTGCAGAGGACTCCTCGGCTTCCATAAAGCAAGTAACACGTCAACATTTCCCTCCCATTCCCAAATTGACCTGCATTCGGACGCAGCCGGCGCCGGTATTGTTTGTTATAATAATGAGAGCACCAGTACTTACACATTGAAGATGCTACTGATCATGAGTAGCATATGTTGGTTACCTGTGTAAGTACAGCTGTTCTTGCAATAACGGAGTAGCAACTGCGGGCGGTCAATCATGCTCATGCTCATGCTCAATCATCTTTATTTATATTTCAACTAAACCTAATCATTGTCACCCATACTGAAATATTCTTATACATTTCATAATGACAAAATGAAATAATACGCTAAAGTTTTTACAAAGGCTGTTGCGCAATTGCAATATGCAATTCCTTTTGAACAATAAAACGGTTTCTAGAACATGTTGTCGTTGTTAAAAATTATAAAAGTCTAATCTACAAGGAGAATATCTTCTTGAAAGATTTATTGCGTGCAGGATAATCGAACCACACTTCGGGTGGCAACATGATAACCGAAGCAAACTTCTGCCATTAATCGCCTTACGCCAAATATCTATACACTCTGCATGAACTCCCGTAGACGTAGTGGTACATACGATCTCCTCGAATACATTATGGATAAACCTCATAAACGTTTTATTGAAAAATCTCCCGTGATTATTTTAGGGGAATGCAATGGAACAAAGCATGACCGAACTTCCTTTGGACTCTAAAGAAACCCTAAAAAAAACTTTCTGAGATAAAATGCAGGAATATCCTTATAGAAATGATCTTGAGCATTGATGACCGTAATTGCATTTTCTACTCTGTAATTCGCCAGAACAATCTAAGTTTCGTGTGATCACACTAATGGGGCTTGAAATCAGCTAACCTTAATCAATGTGAAAAAATAGGAGCTTGTTATATAAAAATAAATAACGGTGTGAGCTACTTCCTTGCGGTTCATTAGGGAAGAGAAGGAATGTGAGATGAACAAGCATTATTGGTAAAGATCGTATATACCACTGCATCTCCACAGTAGTCATGGAAAGAATAGTGGGCCTTGGTCATGCGGTTGATGTCATCAGGCATTCAGCCTCATCGTGTCAAGAAATGTGGGTTCGATTTCCTCTTCAGCCCGTGAACTTTTCGTGAGAAATGCTTGCCGACTGTGCCGCTGGGCGTTGCATGCTGGTCCGTTGTCCAATGTCCGTTGTCCAAACCATTTTTAAGCATGGATTTTGACCATTGGTCATTGAAGAGATCCCGATGGCCTTTGGGACTGATATTCTCTATATAAAATTTCTTTGATCGTCATTGTTTCAGGAAATAAATTAAAAATTAAATGTCAGATAATAAGGAGCTTCTCTAAAAAAAAACATACAAATCAGCTTAGTTGGCTCCGAGGAATTTCAGAATATCTGCGGACCCATGTAACCTTTAAAACACATTGAACTTGAAAAAAAAATCTATTCTTAGGCGAAAGATTTTTTTGAGAAGTTATGAATAAATGGTGCAAAAATACTGAAAAAAAAGTTATCATGATTTCAATTATTTGTTGTTGTAAAAATGATGCTGCTAGTAGAGGGGCTAAGGATCTGGGAGTAAGAACATGTGTGATACTGATTCCTTTGCTCGCTCCTACAGAAGTGGTGAAATATCTTTGGAGAAATCTGCTTAAAAATTCCCTCAGAGTTCTTTTGGAAGAGCTCCTAAATTGAATTTTATGTTAGTCTCTGAACGATACTTTTTTAAAAACTATCAGGATTTCGGGTGATTTTTTTATGGAATTAACCAAAGATTTCTGGCGATAGCCCAGATAGTCTTAACGTTAAACGCGCAGCTTTTCTGCAAGACCAAGCTTAGGGTCGTGGGCTTCGTAAATGAAATTTTGTTTTACTCCATGCTTGCCACATGATAAACGAATGCAAAAATTAGTAATCGGTAAAGAAAGCTCCAGGTTAATAACTGTGGAAGTGCTCATAAGAACACTAAGCTGAGAAGCGGACTCTGGGCCAGTGGGGAGGTACGCCTGAAGTAAGAAGAAGGAGAATCTAGGGAAATTATTTATGGAGTTCCAGGGGATTTGTTGTATATTATAAAACTGATAAGATCCGCTGGTAGTACTGCGGAACAAGGTTTTGTCTCAAGCACCAAAATATCATTTTACTTAATTAAGGATTGCTGAATCCATTGACATTTTCAGAAACATTACAGCACGTCTAGTTTTTGAGATATTGGTTGTTGAAAATGCTAAAATTGACTACTTGTATACAAGTTAGCCAGCTTGTATAGCAATTTATTCGCTTAATTTGCCTCAGAACTCAAGCTTTATGTGTATAACAATACTTTTCAACAAAGTTCATGATAGGGGAACTTACGTATTAGAGTGGTTCAAAAAATCGTTTTTGCTCCACACCGCTCATTCGATTCTAAATCGAATTCTGAGTGTCCTCCCAAAATTTGAACTCATTTGGATGAAAACTGAGACTGCACAAGTCCTTTGAAGTTTGTATGGGAATTACTATGGGAAAAGCAAGCAATTCATTCAATCGGTTATAGTTTTTACCCATGTGCTCTTAGGGATAAGAGCTACATTGATACTGTGAGATACATTCATCAGCTACAACTTTGCTGAAGACCGTTTTCAAATCGGGCGCCTCAGTAATTAGTTATTGATTTTTGAATGAGTTGTAAAGTTGTAAAGTTGTAGCTGACTATTGTATCTCACAGTATCAACGTAGTTGTAATCCCCAAGAGCACATGGGCAAACACTATGACCGATTGAATGAACTGCTTGCTTTTCCCATAGTAATTCCCATATAAACTTGAAAGGGCTTGTGCAGTCTCAGTTTTCATCCGAATGAGCTCAAATTTTGGGAGGACACTCAGAATTTGATCTAGGATCGAATGAGCGGTGTGGAGTAAAAACGATTTTTTGAACCACTCTATTACGTATTCTCGGCAGTCTAAGCCGATGCCGCGCTTCTTTTGCTATTTTCTCGGACATCAGCAGACAAATTCCGTGTTCGTTTGTTTACATTTATGCGCTGCTCAATCCTCTATCGATTCACACCGACAGACTTGCTAAAATCTTTCTGGAAACGTTTTTGCAACGCTGTGAACATCTCTTGTCAGTGTGACTATTGTCGGCAGCCTCATTCTCTTCGGCAACTTTCCCATAAGCGCTGCAGGTGAATCTGTTTGGCAGCACCAAATCAGTCGCATTTTGATGCGTGTTCATTTGATTTGATGACATCTCTGGCACAATTGTTTGTGTCGTCTCGGAAATCTCGTCAGCGGGAAGCTGACAGAACAAAGAATCATCTGAATGTTTTCATTGGTGTGCTCTGATAAAGAAATACTGTGTATTTGGCATTTGAAATTTGGTTGCCGATAATAGTCGCAGGGTGCCGAAGCCGTAAGTCTCCCTACTTTCGATGCTCAAAAATTATTTTTTGTTGGTTTAGAAAAGTATTGTATTTTGGCATATAAGAGAAACGAGGAATTTTGTATGGAGACTACAATCATGTTGAAAAAATCGATTTAATCTAAATTTAACCGTGATCTTTCAACCAAACTATAACTGAAATGAAATTTAAAGTCCTATTTTACATGATTGGTGGATAGAATCCCAAAAATTTTTGATAAAAATTTGTTTCATTTTTATGTAAACATCAATAAAACCAGTATTCTATGCAACTTTGGCAACCTGTAGCTAAAAATTGTGATGTACTGAAACACTTCTGAGAATGGCATCAGTTTCAGCAGCCCCAAATCTACTAGAGACACATAATTTTATTCTTGAGACACGTAAAAATGTGTAGTTCTCCAAAATATTGATATAGTGGCCCAAGTTCGTATTCGTACAGGACACTAGCGTGACATCAAGTAAGTAAAAAATGATATATTGAGTTTGAAATACTTTATCTATATTGATGGCCATAGGTGTCATCTATTATTTAACAGGCTTAAAATGTTTTCAATTACATTCATCTTTGGATCAATGGAAAAGTATTAAATTTGTGTCTAATGTTCACCAAAACACATATTCGTATACCTATCAAAATTTAAACACACAACATTCAAAACTGATGCTTAATGCTCTTTTTGGTTGCTCAAGTGCTATATTATTTTATTTAGACATAGCAGAGTACATTTAAATAATTTATAAGCGGACAAATGTGAAACTAAGGTAAAATTATCAGAAATACCAGTTTTTCAATGATTTTTGCTATAAAATCCAATAATTCTAATAACAACGTTCATTTTTGTTGTAGGATTCAATCTAAAACAATATATTCGTGAGCACTGAAAGAGCTTTGGTTAAAACGTATTCAGTTTGCAGAAATCATAAAAAGTTTTTATCCTCTTTGAATATAGAAAATGGTTATGTCATAACTTGAAAACTCTTCTGAAATATTATTTTCAAACAATGTAAACAAAATTTTTGTTCTAAGCAACAATAGAAGAATAATTTCAAATTTGTCTGTTAAAATAACTTTTGCTAAGAACTTCGTTTTACAACAAAGTACCCTACATTATGCTGTACATACCTTCACAAAATTGATATTGTCTCAATATTCACTTATTTTTGAATTAATGCTAAAATTATACTCAAAGTAGGACCCTTCTGCTGTATAATAAAAATACAAAATATTCCGAGTGAGTGGAGTGCATTGATATACTTCCTGTTGTTTCCATACTTTCAAATAACGCATGTGTTGCAGTTACGGCAACAATATTTATTCTATCAATCTCTATGCTAATATTTGGTAGTAAAATATGAAATAAAAATAATAATTGTACAATTTTTAAATAGGAACATTGGCTATGGATTATGTACATCCATTTAAGAACCAAACTGAAAGAAGCTGACTAAAATTTTTGGTTTTATATTTTTTTATAAATTAATCAAGATTGTGAAGTTTGAGATACCGATATCCACTCGTAGGTACTTTAAAACTGATTATAAGTTTTTGAAACTCGTTCAGTATTCGTAGGTTATGAAATGAATTTGAAAAAAATACGTTATTGATCGACTTACTAGATTGTTTTTAGCAAAAAAAAAAAACATTGGTAAAGTGGTATTTTTTCTTAAATTTACTTAAGTTCCATTATATTATTTTTTTTTTCAAATATTCTTTACTACATCTGAACAACGTAATGAAGATATTGAGCAATCATCTAGCACATAAAAAATAGTTTTGAATGTTGTATGTTTGATTTTTGTCAGTTGTACGAATATGGGATTGGCTTAATTTTAGACACAAACCATTTAAAAGTTTTAAACCTAGGGGAATTAGGGGCATAATGGACACGTTAAGCAAATGTTCGGTTTAAGACCATAAAACGGCAATATTTTTATTTCACCTCCGGCTAGTTTTCAAGTTTGATGTTGGTACGACAAGCTACAATTATTCAAGGTGATAAAAATCATAGCATATGTCAGAAAAGCGAGATAGAATATTAGGTCGAAAACAAGGCTGGTAAAAAGGTATCGGGGCGAAATGAACACTTGCATAAAATTTAGTGATTCCAATATATTTAATGACTGTCAATTGTTCCGATATGTAAAAGGGCTCTCTCTCATTCATAATAGATAAAAATAACCTTTCTTTGCTCAAAAATGTGATTCTTCCACGGCCTTGCTTATATGTCAATTTGGAACTTAGAAAAATTTTGAGTCAAATTTTGAAGGACTATTGAAGCAAAAAAATCAACTTTTATACCGTCTAACATTTGAAATGCTATACAGATTTCATGCAGTGTATTAACTTTTAATGATGTATGCATGTTCTCAGATTTTGAGGGGGTGTCCATTTCGCCCCGCATGTTCATTATGCCCCTAATTCCCCTACTTGATGTGGAAACAGTGCCCCGTACGGAAATGAGGTTGAGTCACTGTATACTTTTAAAAAAGTTCAATTTTGTCGCAACCCATCCTGTACCAAGCAGTAAACCAAAAGCTCAAACAGTGCTGTTGATTGTGAATGTCGTCGACTTCATTCATGTCTTGTGCTCTCGCGGTTGCTGCTGCTGCTGACTGTTCTCTCTTCGGGTCTTTCTCTGCATCTCCACCATTCGGGAGGGCGCCGCATTATTTGCGGTGTGTTGTGTGTGCATTACTTACGATTGTTCGACCGAGTCAATTCGGTGGATAGCAGCAGACGCCAAACGGCAGCAACATTTGCGGAACGCACATTCCGGTCTTGAGGAGTCTCAACGTGTTCCAGTGAACTTGACAGTTCTAGTTTCCCCGTTTTCGGCGGTCGAGAACTCGTCCTGAATCGGTTCGGTGAGGTCGGTACGGCACACATTCCGGGACCCGGGCGGTGGTCCTCGCGCGTGTTCTCGCGACAACATATGGTAACGTGAAACAGATCTTCGGGAACTCGTGCTTTAGGGGAGTTAGGCTAGGCTGGGGTGTAGTGTGCGGAGGACCCTCATTAAAAACGCGCGCGTGTTTGTACTCATTGGATACACGGCGGCAGGTGGTAGCGGCGAAGATCGAAAGTGTCGTGTGCTCGGATGTGAACCATATTGTTGCCAGATTGTGGCACTTTCCGTGGTCATTCTGGATCGATTTTCGTCGAGAAAGCGAGTGAGTGAGTGTTCGGCTCGGGTGGGACCTGTTGGTGTCAGATTGGTGTTGTTGGTATTTTGCTGCTGTCGATATCGTAAATGTTGTTGCTGTTGCTTTTCCTGTAATAGTTGTAAACTTGGTTTAGGCACAGACAAACAGACGTAATAAATTTCACACCATCATCACATGCAGATGACGGTAGAGTGAGACGTCAAACACATAGAAAATAACGCGCTCCTCTGGTTGTGAGTTTTGAAACATAATTAGTTAGAAATTTCGCCAATGTCACGTCTGTTTGTCTGCGGTTGGGGTTTTCCGAGATCGAATCACCCATCACTCTGCGCCACAAAGGGTGTGAGAAGCGTGGAGTGTGATTGCCATTCTTGTTTTACGAGAGTGCGGTTTGCCAAAAGGGATTGGAAACGAAAGGCGCGCGCAAGTCGCCTATCGCCACCACCGCCTGGAAAATGTCAAACGTCATCTTCCCACGAGGCACTACGAGTTGAACAATGTGCAACTGTGGTAAACTGAAATATTGCCATATGGTAGGTTTGCTCATGCTAGTGGCAGGTTTGTTTCCTCTTCGGTTTCGTCTGTCAAATGCAGGCTGGGAAGCGATCTTGGGAGTTTTCTGTGAGCTATCCTCTTCTTTTTCTAACAATATAAGCATTTGTAATGGAATGATTCAAAGTTCGATTTAAACCAATTTAAATGTATAGGTATTGCCTGGAAAATATTCGATATTTTCAGTTAACCTTATTGTATTCCTGGAACCTTTGAACCATAGCAAAATTGTATGTTTGCAGATTGAATTATTTGCTAACTTCTATTGGTTTGAATTAGATGCTAATGATGTTCCAGAAGTAAATTTTAGATATCATTTCTTGATCTTTTATCTCTTATATCTTTAAAGGCAATAACACTTTTAGCTATTCATATCAAAATTTGCTATTACCCTGCTTTTTTACGCCTATTCGGTGTCAATATCTTGCACCCTTTTATACAGTCCTGGTTTTCAATTAATCACTCGAGAGCAATGCAGGAAAATTCACTCACTCCATTCATTAAACTCTTCCAAATGATCTATTTGTCACGTAAATGGATCAACAGTAAAAGCCATCAATTTCCTGCACGCCACGTCTCGGAGAAACAAGCTGGGATGAATCCTTCCGAGCTATTTTCCCTGCTTCTTCTCATTTTTTATGGTGTTACGTCTCAACCTGAGCACAACCTACCTCACAGCTTAGTGTTCAATGAGCACTTCCACAGTTAATCACTGAGAGATTTCCTTGCCAATTAACCATTTTCACAATTGTGTACCGTGTGGCAGACACGTAAATCGAGGAAATTTTCAACCCGAAAACGTTCGATGAATTGACCGATATTCGAACCCGCCATCTTAAGCATAATATTGCTGAATAGCTGTACTAGCTGTACGCTTATCGCTACGGGAGTACTTTCCTCTACGTAATGTACCATTTAGTTTTGAGTATCCTATCCAACTGATTCCGCCTGCCAGATTTCCCTTCGAAACAAACTGGATGAGCCCTAACCCGGAAAACGCATCTTTCCGGAACGTCCCTTCGAGAAGTTGCACTCGGGGCAAACCTTCTTTGCGGATAAGGTGAGATACAGAGTGCTCACACACTATCTATCTCCCTGTACGTGTCTTTCGGAACACTTAGAAGAAATATAACGCAAAATTAAGCCCAAGAAAATTGAAGTCTTTTATGGATCGATTAGATATGAACTTTTAACAGTCCTTCTCACAAAATTAAAAAAATGTTCAATTTCGAATTGATCAAGAGGAGCGTCTAACTATACTCTAAATTTAAGTGTGTAGTCAAACATCCACACGTGTCTCATACGGGTTGCAACTGCCATCGGTCACCACATCAGCCAAGCCGAACAGAATCGGATCGAACGGAAGTGAAATTAAACTCTGATAATTGAATTTCTCCAGTCAGTACAGTAGTAGTTGTGGCCCCAGCAGATATTGATAACAAAATGAAAAGAAATCTTGTTATTTTGGTTATCATCATTTGAGTTTTCATCATTTTTGCCGAATTACAAACAACAAAAATGAGATAACAATTTTGTTCATCAAATAAGAAAATGATAATAAATTATGCTATCAATGAGTTCAAGTTGATAATAAAACATAAGTTAAAATGTATTATGTAACGTATTCTTGTCGGGAGCTGTTTATAAATCATGGATATTTATTTAGAAATGTTATGGTAATAACTGTATTTATGATCCAAAGAAATAAACATAATATTGTATGGAAAATAGTGGACTTGGTTTATTGAAACTCGCTTTATCAAAATGTTGGAGGAACGTTGTTTGATAACATATTTTATTATCATTCAGTTATCAAGGATAACAAAACGTCAACATGATAACAGCGATAATGTAATATGTTATCATCCTTTGCTCGGGAGTACCGTCCGAAACGAAATATTGGCTGTCCATGAATTTGATCGATCTCATGGATTGGTTTGTGGTTCTGGTTTAATTAAACTACAGAGTTAGAGGTGGGATGAGAAGTTGTTAGTCCGTTTAGTTTGCGTCTAGATGTTTCAGGGCATCGTATTGTGCGTGACGCTGGAACATTGCACATTTTCTTATATAATTTTTCGAAGTTTCTCCAAAGAATTACATAAACAGTTTTGATCACATTCACTGCTAAAACATACTTAAACAAATCTAGAATGCTTATAGTAACATATTTCTACAGTAAGACAAAAACTATGAGGAAATCACCACAATATATCTACTTAACCATCTGTCTGTGCGATGAGGTTAAATTGCCTCCGGGTTCAAATCGTAATAACTTCTTGGAATTTCAAACTATTTTCACAGTACAGTGCATCATTTTGAGGTCGTCGAATGTAAACAAAAGTCTGTCTTCAGACCCTGAAAGTAAACATCCATACTTGCAAAACCCTATTTGAGTTTTGAACGCGCCGCGGTTCTTGAAGTGTTAATATCACCAAACATGAAGAAGGATCGTTTACAGATCATCAACATGTTGAGCAAAGTTGCTTGTATTGGTTAGGAGCATATTTTTGTGGAAGACAGTCATGCTAAAATATAATAGACGGGGTTGGTGGTCTAATGGCTACCGCTTCTGTTTCATATGCAGAAGGTCATTGGTTCAATCTCAGGACCGTCTCTTTCCTCGTACTTTGTTGTTGTATCTTTCACTTGCTTCTATCTTCCACTCTCAATCTATCACAATCCCACACTTATTCGTTCATAGCAATTGCTAGAACCAGAAGAACCAGAGACGGACAAGAAACCGTTTCCCTAAGCTGCCGTTCTCTCATCATTATAGCACGCCTTTCCTTACGCCTGATACATAGGCAGTCTGCTAACCAAAGAGCAAACCTCTTTGCCATGCTTTCCCCTCCCTAACCCATACATTTCCGCATGAAACTGGCGTATAGATGCAGTCGGACTCCACGGTCTACAGTAGGCCAGTATAGGTGCAACATCATTTCCTCCCCCTTCCTCATTGGTCTGCATTCCGACGTGGCAGGCGCCATTGTTGCCTAAAAATAGAAGATCACCAGCACTTTTACACTGAGCTTGTCTGTTAGTCCCAAGCAGTCATTCGGTTGATTCCTTGTGTAAGTGCAGCTGATCTGGCGATACTGGAGTAGCATCCACGGGCGGCCAATCAAGCTCAAGCTCAAGACGGTCATGCTAAAATATAAACGATTTATGAAGTATGACCAACAAAAGTGAACAATTTCAATTTTATGGAGTTTTTGTACTAAGAAAAAATGACAACAATGCCACTACATGTTCACGAGAGATGTACGTTTTGGTACGAAGAACATTTCGTCCAAATGATGTATTGAGGAATTCCCAATGGATTGTTAAAATAACCAAAATGGACGCTATGAATAGATGCATAGATAGCGCCACCGTAGTCTTGTGTGTTCGACAGAACAGCAAAGCTGTCACAATGTTAAATCCCATGTACGATGTCGCCTTTGTTTTGATGCGGTGAGTGCCAAATGAGTGACTTTCAATGATCTATTGTTTATGAGATATAGCCGTTCTAAGGAAATATAGAGCTAAAAACTGAACAGAGCGTAACTCCAAATTTCAACTTAACTTTCAAAACCAAAATAGAGCTTTTGTTCAAGTATACTGGAGTTCCTAAACTTTTCAGCTTCCGAGAGATTTTCCACCACCAAAACCACTAGATTAATAATGTGTACGACAAGCGAAATGGTTTTACCAGTGTTGCATACAGTACAACTGCGCGACCACTAAAGAGTTAAGATATATCTCTGATTTTTTTACGTACTCTTTTGGAAATTCCCACAAGTTTTGCTTTGGAAATACAACCATGGTTTTCTTCTGAAGTTCCTTCAGTGATCCCACCGAGAGTTATTCCATTTATTCATCTGGGAATCGCTCCGAACTGTACCCAGGAACTTTTGAAAAAAAAAATACATGTTCGTGATTATTATTAGCATCATAAGAGCAATTTAAGAGTAATCATTTTACAAATAACATACACTACTGTAGGGTGCGGCTTATTTTTCGAAAGTTCGCATTACCAAAACTTCGTGTGCTATTCTCAATTAAAATCATATAAAAACAGAAACCTCAAAGTTTGAACCAAACATATTAAGATTTAGAGATGAGGCAAGCGACTTGAAGGTTAATTTTCTGGTTTAAATAATGCTATTCAGTGAAGTCTTCATGACTTTGTTATTTTCCAACCAATTTGAAGCTTTTAAATTAATTCTCATCAAAATTAAATTTATGAAATGTTTGTAGAACATCAAATTTGTCTAAAACCAAAACAAGTCTTAGTTAAAAGTAGTTTTCTCCAAATGTTTCTCCATTTAATACCAAATATCTTTGATTGACCGTAACTTCCGGAATACTCAATCATTCCAATTTTTTTCACATGCTTTTGAAATTAATTTGATGGTTTTTGAACAGTATACACAACACATTTACCCAAAAAACAGTTTTGAATTATTTATTCACAAAACTGCCAAAAAACATGATTTCATTTTTATTTTATTGCTAGTGGGGTTCAGAGTTGTTAATATTACAAGTACTAGAAAAATGACTGATTAATCTATACAATTACTGATAAAAATGATAGATATGCCATTCTTTCTGTATGAGATTACAAGCTTAATTGTTTCTCATCAGATCTGCATTTTTTTTTCAACAGAAAACAATAGAAATAGAAAACAAAACTAATATCGTACCTATGGGTGTTTTGAAAATTGCTGGCATATATTAGGCCTTTATTTTTGGCAGATTCCGCCAGATTGCTGTTGAATTCCTCGAAAAGTTTCTGATAAGTTCCTTAGCCAAATATTTTGGAAATTTTTCACTGTTTCCACTCACACCATTGGCAAAATCATCTCGAATCATCAAAACTTTGTGTAAAATTTTCGATTGATATTTACAGGGTGTCCGCAAATTATCCGTACAAACTTTGAAGACATGGCTCTATACAATCAAGCATAATAAATTCAATATTCTCGCATGGTTTTAAACATTGGCTTATTATATTCTTAAGACGTAAGTTTGAAACATTTCCGATTTCAAATATTTGCAAAACCAAACCAAATGTATTGAGGTGTCTTAAAATGAGCTGTTTTTCGAGCTTTATGACGGAAGAGAAATGTCCATCGGACTCACTGTTTTTGAACCGTAAAATTTTCTATTTCTAGTCTAACTTGAAGCCACTGAACTGCAGATAACTTCAAATAATAATAGGACATTTGGATTCATCTCTTTTAGGTTTTAGGGATAACTCATCTGCAGTATGACTAGCGGCCTTCATGAAAAACGTCTCCGAAAAATTTAAATTTGCCTATCTCAGTAACAGAAAATCATTTCGAAATTATTTGAAGTTGTATTTTGTGTCAACATATAGATGTATTATAAAAGGTACATGGACATTGATTTTTCATTGTTTTTAATGTGAGATCGTGTTTCCAATATTTTGCTGTTCGGATAATATGCGGACACCCTGTATGGAAGTGATCCTTGAAAAAAACTTTACGGAATTCCTTGACGGATATCTGAAAAAATGTTTTAAAAAGTTACGGGAGAAATTTTTAACGAATTCTTCCTACAGCTTCTTATCTGGTCTTGATCTGGTAAAAAGCCCATTAGAAGAGTTATTTTTAAATGTTCAAAGTAGCTTGTAGGTGAAATCCTAATTTTTATATCCTGTAAATAAAGAATAAAATAATATGTTAATCGGTCAACAGTCAGATAAGTCTCTCTTCTACGCTTTTAACTTAAAACTAATATATTGTATATAAATAATATATTAATTTCTCTGATTTTGTGGCTGATTTTTGGACAGTTTGCCTCCTTATGCAAGTCTGTGATCATTGTACCATAAGGATCATTCTTAGCGCACGATTCTGTGCAACCTGATTCCCACAACCGGGGCTGCATAGTGTATTGCAGGAGCAATTATTTATTTGAAGACTGCCAGTTTGTTTACCTTTGAGAGGCGAGAACTACGACAAATTAGTGGATAAAGGCTTTTGATTGGGGCGGAACACTTAACCATAGTTTTGTTTTAACATGCGAGCAAAACAATAGTTTGTCGTCGAACAGCAATCCAAGTTAGAGTACCTCTGACGACCACTTAACCCTTGTGCCATCCATGTTCGCAGTGCAATTTAATGGGGGTTTCAGTCTGTAAGACTGCCAATGACGGAACATTATAGTTTGGATTTTGGAAGCATCGATCTTGATCTTCCAGGTGGAAGCATGCTCAGCAAAGGCGTCAAGGAATCGTTGAAGCTTGTTGGTAAATTCGGTAGGCATCCTCCCTTTGACGGCTATTGTGGTGTCGTCTGCAAGCAGAAAGAACACACAGCCATCGCCAAGCGGAGGAATGTCAGATGTATAAATGCTATAGAGCAGCGGGCCAAGCAGAATACCTTGCTGTACTCCTGCTGGTATTAGGAACTCGATAGACAAATAACCATTCAAAGATACCCTGAAGGACCTTTGCTGAAGGTAGCTTCGAATAATTTTTCAAATTTTCAAAAAGTTTGCTCATCGCTGAGAGCAGTATGATAGGCCTATAGCTCGATGGTAAAGTTGGGTCCTACCTGGGTTTGCGGATCTGGTAAAAAGCCCATTCAGTAGCTTGGAAAGTAGTGTAATTCCAAGCATCTGTTGAAGATGGCGCTCAAAAGTTCGTAAACTTTGATGTTTAAATTTTTGAGAATGAGGTTGAAGATCCCATCAAACCCGGGGGCCTTCATAGCGCTGAGCAGATTTGTTCAGAGGCGATCCTGTCTTCTGGTAGGACAGCACAAGGGGAGGTATCTTTATCGCAACCTGGTCTTCCATCGGACTATCGATTTGTGATCCAAGCAGATGGTATGAGGCAATGTTATCACCGATCGCATTGGCTTTCTCGAGCGGAGTGATCTGAAGCGAATCATCGACATTGAGAGGTGGAACAGGCTTTGTGTGGGATTTCAGGACTTTGGCTACCTTCCAGAACGGTTGAGATCGATCATCGAGGTTTTGGATGACACGCCCTAAACTTTCGTTGTGGATTAAAGCCATTCTGGAAGCAATCTGCCTATTCAGATCGGCCGTTTCACTTTTCTTGGTCAGATCTCCGGTCCTCTGAAACTGACGTCTTCGTATGTTACGCAGACGGATAAGCATTTGGGTGTGGGAATCAATGGTAACAAACTTACCCCTTACACCTGGCCTAACACACGTCTCGTTGGTCACGATTATGGCCTGATGAAGACCCGGTCGATGTCCTCCTCGGTGTTCAATGGCTGGTTCTCGTCGACGCTGCGGTCCACCATACGTGCGGGTGCCACCCAGTTGACGTGATGGTTTTCCTTACGCAGGTAGGATGGAGCGGAAGTCACGTTCACGTTGTTTTCACCCACCACCGGTTGGTGATCAGAGCTGAGGTCGTTGAGTTGGACGTTGGCCAAGAAAAAGTCCAGGGTTGATGAATTTCCTGCCGTTGCTATCGGTACACTGGCAAGGACAATACACCGCAAGAAGTTTCCACCTCCACGCTGAGCGCCTCTAGGACAGAAACGCGGATGTGGGGTAGAATGGAGAACTTGCTGCCTTTCTTGACGATGATCGCAAAGCCATGTGGATTTCGAATGATCTTGGAATAATTTTTGCATAATCTGGTGTGAATTACCTAGCGCATACCCAATTAAGCATAGAGGAGCCTATTATAGCTCATAGGAACCGCTTATTGCTGGATGAAGGCAAAATATTTTTAAAAATACAACTAATAACTAGTTGAATTTTAGGGGGTGCCGTGGCCTCGAGGTTACGCTTTCGCTTCGTAAGCGGAAGGTCATGGGTTCGATTCCCAATCCTCCCTCACAAAAATACTCCGTCCAGTCATCAGAAGACGTCGCACGAAGGACCGTGTATTGGGGAAACACATCCATCCTCCGTCAGTATCAGATGGTGACTGAGACAAACTGACCCTCTTTGTACGCTGTTGCCTCGCACGACACGGAAACATGGCAAAATGAACCACCGCACACTAATGGACTACGGCTATATGGATATGGATTGGACCAACGGCAGCTCTCTCCTCTACCTGCTCGGTATGAGAGAGAGATAGTATTAAGGATACGATATGATAATCGGCATAGTAGTGGCCAAGTGCACGGAGTGCCTAAAAAAAAAAAACTAGTTGAATTTACGTATAATCGGCAGTAGCCGCAGACTTAGGCTTAGAGGTTAATGGCTCATACCAAGGATTATTATCTCAATAATGTACTATTATTAAACTACTATGACATTAAAAATGTTTTCTTATCTTCTTATCGGACTGTTTATTTCTACGGTTATATGGTCAATGATTCAGGAGCTTCTGAAGTTTAAGATTAAAAATTTTCCTTTCTTCATATACCTTCATAGAATAATAATCGTTTTGAATAGAATTTATCCTTGTTCTCAAAACGATGGATTTAGCAAACTCCAATTCCCCATGACGACGTTCTTCCAAAAATCCCAAAATTTTGCGAACATCTTTCCTTCTCACAATACTTTCACCCAAATCGCTTATTCCATGAAATCTGTCTCCGTATAATCACATCACTGTGGTGCTCACAGGGAGGCAAACAATAACAGGTCGTTAAAACTTTTCTATTATACCAATAGCAAACTAAAACGTCGTCAGTTCAACCCCCGCTCTCCAATGAGGCGAAAAAGTTTCGGCCATGGCAGACGGCTTTTTCTTATCCTGAACGGTCCCCAATTTTTTTCCTTCCCAATTTCTTCCGATAGCAAAGCAATTGTAAACAGCCAATTTCTCGTTGTCGGGGGCGGACAAATTTTCGACTGGTTTTGAACTGCGTCTCAATTGGGCTGGATAATGGAACTTTTCGCTCACCGATTGGTAATTCAATTAGAAATTTCATCGCTCTGTGGCACAACCTGGGCTTACCGGTTTTTCCCCCGCACGAATCCACATTCGAGCGGAATTATCCAGTAGTGCGGGATAATTCATTAGTTTTTCGCAGGAAAAGCAAAAAAAAGGATGGAAAACATCCCTGATGCTGCGGCGTGCAGCAGCTGTAAAATTGAATCCGAAAGCCGGGCCACATGTGAATGCTTGTGTGGGTCATAAATTGTGTGGCTTATTTCGTGTGGGATTCGGGGTAGACGGGTGGTGGGGACACACAGTAGGACGAAGCTAAGAATAAACGGTCAAAACCTCTTGATAATGTCACTTGGAATTGCTCTCGGGATTCTTCCAATAATTTCTCTAGGGATTTATCATGGAATACCTACAAAGATTTCTTCATGAACTCCACCAAACGTTTCGCAAAACTTTTAAAGCAATTACTTCATGAGCTTCTTCGTGAATTATTCCTAGGATATCTATAAGTATTCATCCAAGTATTCTCTGAAGAACTCCATTAGGAATGAGTATAGGTTTTTCGCCATGATTTTTAGTTAGATGATATATAAATTTATTTTTCTACGAATTTCTCTAAAGATTCCTTTAAGAATTCTTACAGGGACTTCTTCTCAAACATCTTGAAGAGAAGAAGCACATTTTTTTTACTTATGACTACAAAACTGAACGTTTGTTCAAGAGTATTTTTAAAAGGTCTCTCAAGTAACTACATGTCACCTGAAGAGATCAAAAATGGAATAAATGATTTACTTGGATTTTCCCCAGTCCAAGTAATCATTATGAAAAAGAGAACCCAATCTGGCTTTGTTCGGAAAGGGCTTTCTCAAGAATATTATTTAGTTCGCTTTAACAAAAAAGGAGGGAATTTCCAGTATTCCAATCAGTGATGTCGGTGCCAAAAGTGGTGTCATGGTACCAAACATTGCCGCATGGATGCTAATTGCATGATTTTCGGAGGTTCTTCTCCCTCTAAGAACGTCTGTCCTGTGAAGGAAGATACCAAAAAGTTTGTATGCGCGAATTGCGGGGGCAACCATAAGTCTAATTTTTGGGATTGCCCTTCACACAATCGAATTGTTGAGGCTCGTACCAGGCAGATGAAAAGTAACGTTTTTTATTCCCGGATTTTTTTATTTGGACCATCTTTCATAAGTTTCGTCCCACTATGAGACGCGACTCAAATAATTGCAAACGTATTTTGTACGCGACAAAGGCGAAATAGGCTTACGGTTTCCGTTTTTTTTTTCCTTCTCACTCTCGAGTGGGAAATGGTTATTTAATGCGCCCACGGGTCCACGGGATGGGGTGTGGTCATGTGTGAGAAAGTTCACCGTGGTAACCCTTGTAATTTGTGGTGGTTACCAAATCTTCTCCCAAGGTGACCATCGGTGCTTGAATGGGCAGTTTTGAAATTATGGCGGAACGATTGCCTGAATTTTGTGCGGTTCAGTTGGCTTGCCCGGCTGCAATTGGCGTGCCGATACACATAAACTATTCATGATGGCAGGGTTCAGAGAAAGGGTTCTGGTTGGAGGAAATTCGCAGCTGAATAGGGAATTACAAGTAAAAGTAGCGATACGGTATATGAAACTTGGATTGGTTCTGGGGCAATGGGCATGAAAAGTAGCTAGCTATAAAGGTTAAAAAGAGGCCTTCCTTAGCCGAATGATTAGAGTCCGCGGCTACAAAGCAAAGCCATGCTGAAGGTGTCTGGGTTCGATTTCCGGTCGGTACAGGATCTTTTCGTAATGGAAATTTCCTTGACTTCCCTGGGCATAGAGTATCATCGTACCTGCCACGATATACGAATGAGAAAATGGCAACTTTGGCAAAGAAAGCTCTCAGCTAATAACTGTGGAAGTGTTCATAAGAACACTGAACTGAGAAGCAGGCTCTGTCCCAGTGGGAACGTAATGCCAATAAAAAGAAGAATGGTTTGTTAGCTCGATAAACATGGGTACACCTACTCAGGGTCTGGTCGATTTCATAAAGTGTACATAACAAAATACAGCTTAATAAGCAATAAATCCAAATGTTCAAACATTTTATATGGAAATTTTAGAAACTACTGATAAAAATATTATTACAGATACGATTATTCGAAATGTTTGTTTTGAATAAGCTTCAAATGAATATTTGTAAGACTTCATCTTCTTGTCTTTATGTCTCTACTAGACAGAGTCTGTTTCACATTTATTAACTCAGAACTTTCTTTGACTAACTTCACAGGCATGATGATAATAGTATGGCTAAGGAAGTCAAGAAAATCTTCATTGAAAATATCCTGGACCGACCGGAAATCGAACCCAGCCACCTTTAGCATTACTTTGCTTCGTATCCGTCGACGTTAGCACTAGACTAAGGACGCCTTGGTGAATTTTTCGTCTGTTAGAAATGGTGTCTATCAATCTGTTCCTAAGAAGTTTTGCGGAGACCTCTGTGGAAACCACTAATATAAACAATACTACACATGTACACGGGTAGAATTTGGACTCATAATATCATGAGTCTGATTGCCGTAATGCAACACGAGCGTTATGTTTTTTTTGCTGATTGCTCGGAATCAAGAAAATCAAGAAAATGTCATGATTTAAGACTCACGCATCCTTTTATGATCGACAAAATGAAAAAAAAACGTAAAAAATGCATGTGCGAGATTCGAACCAAGATCCTACCGAATGAGAGCCTCGTACTCAATCAAACAACCACTCCGTCGCACAATAGTCGGGCTCCATATAAAGGGGCGGTCAAAACTACCAAATTTTTTTTAGGAATTTTTATGTTTTGTATCATTTTAAAAGACACCTCATGTATTATATAATTATGATCCCTAATTGAAATTTAACTAGAATTTAAATTTCTAACTCGATGTTTTGAATTAAGGTTCAAGTTTTTTTTTTTTTCTTACAATAAATTATTTTAAAAAGTATCTAATATTTCATTCATTAAAAAAATCGACAAAAAAAATAATAAATTAGGTAGAGATACATTCTTCTACATATGTGGCTTCATTTAATTTCCAGCTTAAACTTTACACTTGGAATAAATCACAAATTTCTGTGCAATTCAACCGAATATTGATGTTTTATTTCATCGATCGATCCATGAAGCTGAAAAAGCTCAGCTGTCAAAAGTATTGAATAGTTCGGAGATATTTCATGAATTTCCGATGATTTCTTCTTCTGAATAGCGAGAACAAAATTATACGTGTGATGATTGAAATGAAGACCAGTATATTTATATAAATATACAAAAATATAAACTTTAGCGGAATTCGCAATAATAAATACGCCGGCCAAACATGATTTCACAGATGTTCAGTGTAAATTTCGGTATATGGTAAAAAGATTGATTTTTAAGGTCAACCCATGTCAATTTTTCACAAACTTTTGTAAAATTTTAGCTTTTACCGAATTTTTGACAGTTATGTAGAAATCACTGTTGTTCCACAGAAAAATCTGTTGATTCATATTTCACAGATTTTTCTTTCATTCTAAGTGTGTTGTTTGCTTTTGAGAACTCATTGTTTTCATGAAGAAAAAATCAAAAGATTAGAAATTGAGTTGAAATATCTTCAATTAGCTAAATCAAAAACCGGGAAAATGGTGGCGATTGTACCGGGAAAACCGGGAAAAAAGCGGGAATTTCAAAATGGAAATTTGGTGGCCACCCTGCGTATCGCGTCATGTCGCCGCCATTTTGAATATTGCAAATCAAAAAGCATCCTTAGATCTTACAAGAAACTTTTATTTTTCTTTTGCAGAAATTTGCTGATTTGCAAGTTAGAGCTATTTTAATAATTCGTTATTTTACATATATTTTGACGATATTTTTCATACAAAGTTTATTTAAATTATATTTAATCACTGTTCATTCACAATTTGATCAAACTCGATCAAAAACAAACAAAATTTGTGCTTTCAACACAGTTTGATAACTTTTTAAATAAAAAATAAAGTTTAAAAACAGTTACGTAATATGGGAATAACCCCTTATTTGTTGCTGCAGACAGTTTTGAATACAGATATTATAATTATTACAATTATTATGAAAAAAAATACTAAGAATTTGGTTTTCTCTTTTACTTTCAGGTGAGTCTCTTGAAACGATACTGAACATTGAAACGTATAAAGGTGAGATTTACTTTGGTAGAGTGTCATTCTTCGGCGAAAGAACAGAATGTCGAAAGACAAATAGTCGGAAAAGGCACCTACATGTCGAAACACTGATCGTGAAAATACCATTAAGAAAATTATGAATTGCATTTGCACAGTTGGGAAATTGTAATCCGCAGAATCTATATATTAAGGTGGTCTCCAGAGACGTTAAATGCATAAATTTTAAAATATTGAAGAATCTGGATGAATTTTTGTAGAATTTCTTGAAGCAGTTCCTAGAAAAATCTATGAACCTAACATTGAGCAAACTCACTGCATCAGCAAATTATATAATGAGATGGTACACAAATTATGTCACGCTAAATTTGAACGTTTTTGACCCCTCCCTCCCTTTGTCATGTTTTTTGTATGAGTCCTCCAAAAATTTTGTATGGCTTGTCACGCTTGGCTTGACCCTCTCCCCCTTAAAGCGTGACGTAATTTGTGCATGACCCCTAAGTAGCGTGTGGCGCGATTTTTGGATAAGATAAAAAGTCTTGGAAGAGTATGTTAATCAATTTTTAATGGGATGTCCTGAAATCGGATGTGTTATTGCTGTGCATTAGAGTACTAAAAATGGATCACATCAATTATTCAATTGCAATAGAATTATTGAAGTGCCTATTACCTTTTTCAGAGTGAACTAGTGCAATCTATATGGCTTCCTAGTATGCTACCGGTCCAGCATGGCATATCAATTTTCCCATTCCAAAGCCAATCCTTTCGGGAATCCAAATATTCCCTACTTTCCGAAAGCTTTTGTCTTTGCTCAGCTGCCTGTGAACCAATTTACTTCCGAATTTCCTTTCTTCTTCCACAAAAGTCAGTCCCGAAAGCTGACTGCTCGCTCGTCGCTTCCTTCCGACTGCTATTATAGGTCTTTTTTTTTTGTTCTGTGGCTCATCATTGCCACCACTTTTATCCAATCCCAATAAATTTCACTCTCATTCCCAGTCATTTTCTCCGAACTTCGAACCCACGTCTTCCGTTCCAGGGCGATTGTTTCGCTTTCTACTACATGGAGCTTCTAATGTGTGCAGCAGCAGAAGCAGAATCATCCAACGACGGGCTATTTATATCCTCGGCATTATTCCGATGTCCTGTAAAAGGCTGTCTTCCCTCTCTCCGATTGACATTGGCGTAGCTAGATTTTTTTTCTGGTGGGGGCCTAGCGAGGTTAGTTTGTTCTGATTTCATGAAAGTAATATACGTCAAAAGGATCGATTTTGTAGTGATTGTCACAGATCTATGACTTTATCGAATTACACCATCATCAGTATACACCCATTTCGGTTGGATAACAAAACGTCGAAAGACAAAATGTCGAATCCAAAAACTTCGAATCCCAAAAGGACGAAAGAAACAAAACGTGGAAAGGAGAGAACATGAAGAAAACGAAAATTGCATGAATGAATGATTCTCCTCTGAAGAAATAACTCATTCGACATTTGTCCTTCCCGACCAGTAGATTACAACAGAGTTGTAACAGATTTTGTCATTTAATTAGCACGTTTTTTCTTACATAATATGCTACAGTTTTGGCTGATTAGTAGTTAAAATAACACAATTTCCTCTACACTAAACAACAACATTATATTTCAAATCAAACACAAATATAACACATTTTGGTATTTCCATAACTGAATTATAATAAAAATTTGTTATAAGCAACTGCTGTCAAAAAATGTATTGCAAATTGTGTTATAATAATGTTTGTTTTTATGAAACAAATTTGAAGTAGCTTTCGTCATAATAACTATTTTTGTTTCAATTATGTTAAAAATTCCTCCATCAATTCGAAGTGCGTCAAAATTTTATATTTGTAGCAAATCTTGTCATAGCACAATTTTGTTGTAATCGCTTATTTGTATAGTGTTTCACAAAAAAAAATTTCAAGCATTTTTGAAGCATGTTGTAATAAATTCCTCACAGGGTTCAGCATACCGAGAGCAGTTGGATCAGAGAAATCAATACACTTTTTCACCATTAGTTAAATATCGCATGTTAAATATTCAAAGTTTCTCCAAGTACTCCTGTGAGTATTTCTTTTTAAAGACATCCTACAAGTATTTCCTTCGGGATTTTTTCCAAAATATCCTGCAATAACTACTTCAAGTATTTTTTGTTAGTTATTCTTTAGAGAGATTTTTGAAGATATTATAATATTTTTCAACTATTACTCAAATATTTCTTTCCAAATTTCTATTTTTCAAAAACTTCCTTTTCATGGTAATGCTCAAAAGATTTTTCCTGGGATTACATTCATTATTATATCCAAGGATTTTTTTCAGAAGTTCTACTACATTTGTCTGCAAAAAATTTCATTGCATGTTCTTGATAGAACTTTCCAGGTTTTTCTTGAATTTATCTAAGATCTTTATCAAGAAATATTCCAATTTTTCTTGCAAGAATATTTTCAGGGATTCTTTCAGGGTATACTTTTGAACACTCTACGAATATTCTTCTTGCTGTTGCTGTTGTTGGCATTTAGTTAGTTAATACTACAGAGACTCCTGTGAGAAATCATTTGCGAATTCTGGAAGTATTTCTAGGTTCGTTATCTCGAGATTATTGCAGGAATTATACAAATATTTTTGAAGAATTACTCCATGAGTAAAAGAACTCTCCTGTAGGGTACTCTACAAGGGGCACTTAAGGCATTCCCCCAAAGTTTTTTTTTCCAGCGTTTTATCTGAACCAATCGGTTCTTATAAGATTCCTGCAAGATTTTCTAACATTATTTCTTGAAATTATCTTAGGTTTTCCTTTTGATGTTTCGTAAGGGATTTATCAAAAGAATTTTGCTGTATCTAATTCCTCAAAAAACAAAACGAATGATCAATCTTTAAATGTATTCAGAAATATCTCCACCATAACTTATTCCAGTAGTAATATCTCAAAAATATTGGTTTCACAAAATTCTTTGCAGCTGGTCTTTAATTAAGTAGATTAAAAAAACTGAATTTAGTACTATTCCGTTTTATTTCACTAGAGTGTGTATCCTTTGACAGATGCGCGTATTTCGACCTCAACTGTAAGGCCGTCTTCAGTGTCGTGTACTAGACTCGACTTCTTTAATATTTTTCGAGAACTTCGTGCATTATTTAATTCTTGCAGAATTTTATGTAGGATTGCCCAAAAAATCCTTTGAACTTGTTGAACCTTTTAACAAGTTTTTTTCATAAATTCCTGGTGAAATAATATGTTTTGGCAGAAGACAGAAAATTTAGTGTCAACGTTGCTCTCTTGTATTTTGTTTTTAATTTATGCAAACAAAATGAAATGTTAATCGCCTCAAGGAGCTTGGTGGAAGCTTTCTAATTTTCATCAAATTCCTGGAGGTTTAAGCAAAGTTCTTGAAGCAACCTTAAGTATAAAACAAAATGAGATTCCTTGAGAAAATATGGTTGAATAATATTGAAAATAAGTAGGTCTACCCCCCTGGCCCTCACTGTCCCTACGCCAATGCTCTTCAAGGAAATCCAGCTTCCATTCAAAAGCGATGAACATTCAACCCGTACGTTGGTACCGTTGGTACATGTGACCGGAATGGAGCAGTCTCAGCAATATAGAACCGAGTTAAGTTCGATCCCGAAAGTTGCCCCCTGCTTCTATTGTTTGAACAGAGATTGCTCCTCTCGGCTTCCCCCTTTCCGCTTCTTTCGGCTCAAAGTGCAGGGCTGGTACCGATTGAGAGTCTTTAAAAAAAAGGAAATTTGTGGTCCCTATGAATGAAAAATATGACCAATAAAATAAAACAAAATTTAAAAAAGTGTTTATCAGAAACCAGGATATTCTCCAAATAAACAAATCAAAATTTTACAAGGATAAATTAATTTGGCATTTTTCAAGGGAAAACCAGAAAACCCGAACTGTTTTTTTTTCAAAGGGAACTTGTAATAACTTCTTTTGTGATTTTTTGTGACGTTACCTGTTGTAAGGTTGTTGTTGCCTGTTGTAGGGTTTTCAAAATTTCTCCTGAGATTTCATCAGGAATACATTCAGCCATTTGCCTAAAATTTCCATCAAGTATTAGTATTAGTAGTACTCCTAAGATTTGTTCAGGAATTCATCCAGGCTTTCAGTCTGAATAACTCCAATTACTGAATACATTGTTCTATATCAAAATATCTTCAGTAATTACTCCAGACACTGGCGCAACCAAGGGTGTTTTAGGGGTCAAACAACCCCTCCCCTCCACAGGTCATTTTTTTTTAATATAATCTTTTTGAGAAGTACATAAGAGAACTCCAGAGAGAATTATTAGATAAAACTCTTGGAAAAACTCTGATGGAATCTCAGAGAATTGCCTGGAGATTTTTTTTGCAGGAATTGCCAAGGACATTTTGTTGTAATACACGGAGTAATTCTCAGAAATATCCGGAATGAAATGCTCAAAAATATACAAGGGATATTCTTCAACAGATTCTCGGAGGTATCCTGCAAACTTCTTTGAGGAAGATCGTAAGATATTTTCAGGGACATTCCTAATTCAACAAACATTTAAAGCAAATAACTTTGTAGAATTCCCTAGTTTCTAATGAATTTCCTGTTTCAATCCTTGACAGCTTCCTGGAACAATTATTTTAGGAATACTTCGCTAATCTTTGCTGTTTCTAGTGAGATTATGCAAAATGATCATAAAGAATTACGTTTGTTGTAGACTCTGAGAAAATTACTGAAATAGAGTTAGTGACATTTATGGAAAAATATCTTATAGGGTTCATAGGGTCATAGGTATTTCTGAATATATTTTTTATTATTCTGAGGTTGTATTTCATAAAGTCTACTGGATTCGGCTCTGCAGTCTTGGGAGGAATCAAAACGATGTAACTAGATTTTTCTCGGGAAAAATCTATAAACATCGTTTTGATTCCTTCCAAGACTGCAGTGCCGTATCCAGTAGCCTTAAAGTAGCCTCACATCTGTCGAACCACTTTCTTCTTCTTTCTATTTCATAAAGGTTTTCAAAAAAAATGTCACGTAAAGGATTCGTTTTAATTTCATAAACTATTTCATTAATTTATCCCAAGACAGTTATCATGTGCAACTTCTCAAGAAATAATTAAAAAATTAAAAAAAAACACAACTGGACGAACTTTACAAGGAACAAAAGAAAGAACACCTCAAGTGATTGCTAAAAATAGTCAGAAGAATTCAAAAAGAAAGGGGCCTTCCTTAGCCGAGTGGTTAGAGTCCGCGACTACAAAGCAAGGCCATGCTGAAGGTGTCTGGGTTCGATTCCTGGTCGGTCCAGGCTTTCATTTGTCAAATATGTTGATGCATTTTTCTGAAAATTTCTGGATAAATTTCATTATAAGATAACTTGACAGATCTTTGGCATTTACCTTTCGAGCTCCATAATGGATTTTTGGCCGATGCTTCCAATGCACAATGGGCCAGACCGCAAAATTAGGAGGAAAAAAATATTTTGACTATGAAGATGGTTTTTTAGAACAAAAGTGTCTTCGACAAAATTGTTACATATAATAAGAAGCACATTTTGACATAAAGTGATATTAGAGTGGGCCTACAAAATACGGAAATACTTTTGCCACCTTTATGCTTTTCAAGTTAGTGCTTTGAAGTGTAAGTTGTTCTTTTTCTAATTTTGAACAACCTTGCCGAAGACGCCGACCTTGTAAGTCTACTGTAGCTTTTGTTACGGCGTTTTCAATAATGCAGAGTAGGGTGGTCCATGAAAAATTTATATTCTGCCCATAACTTTTTCATTTCAGTTTCTATCAACATTACGTCTTCTACAAAGTTGTAGAACAAGTTGAAATGTGCACTTTGGCGAAAGAATTAAGTGATTCTATTCTTTCGTTTATGAGATATGTCGTGTCGTGAATACAAAGTTGCGATTGACCTCTATTACAAAAGAGTTGCATTTATTAAAAATATTACATTGAGAAGATTTCCAATGGTTTCAACTTTGTTTTAACAGCACACATCAGTATTTCTGCTAGAATTATAAACTCTTAGTAAAAATGCTCGATTTCACATCAAAATTATTCTGTAAATCCTCCAATATCCTCCAGATATACAATATACAATTATACCTTTGCGCAAATTGCATCCCCATTTTCCCCCTCTTTGAGATATTGAAATTTGATAAATATGATTTTTTTAAAGAAATTGGTCATATCATAAACGAATGAATAGAGTCACTTAATTCTTCAACCAAAATGCGCGTTTCAACTAGTTCTCATTATATGTAACAATTTTATCGAAGACACTTTTGCTCTAAACAACCATCTTCATAATCAAAATAATTTTTTCCTCCTAATTTTGCGATCTGGCCCAATGTGCAATGGTTTATTGTGGATTACTAATAATTAAATAAATTTTATTAAGATCTTTGGCAGAAAATGAACTAGGCCATGGTGCATATTGAAAAGTTCTCAAGGATCAGGAATCAGGAATTATTTTAAAAGTATAAATGTTGAAGATAGGGTGCAGAGCTACTTGGGCACTTCCATGATTCACTTTGGCCCCGAAGTTTTTTTCGGCCGAAATATCTGAAACTTTACAATAAGAAGCACTTTAGTACGACTCATGTTGTGGCCAAATATGAGCTCTCTAGCTTTCAAAAAATCCTACCGCTGAAGTGAATCAAAAGTGCCAAGAATAGGATCCGGCTCCCTATTTGTTGTATAAATTCAAATAAAAGATTATTTTTTGTGACTAAGCAACGCCAAATTATCGAAATGATCTCTGATATTATGCAGAAGCATGATTTTAAAGATCAAGAGTTATCTACAAAATTCATCATTACATAATTTTATTAAAATATGCTGAGAAAGTTTTTTTTTTTATATTGAACAATATATTAACCTATTTAGCAAGCTAGTCGATTTTAATTTCAAACAGCGCTTTTCTGCGCCCTCTGGCTACACCCATGAATCCATGAGCTATTTCCAATCTAAAACTAAATTCCTAATCTAAATCTAAGTTTCCAATCTAAATCTAAATCTTAAAGTAATCCATGATCAAATTTCTCGAGAAATACCTAATGAGTATTCCTGAATGCATATCAGGAGGATTCTCCGGATTTAGCATAAACTCTTCCACGATGAATCTGTGAACGAATTCCTGTAGAACATGTGGAAAATTCACTTATGATTGGCTGAATCCTCTCACAACCATCCTGAACAAGTTCCACGAATTGATTCAATTTGAAATTGTTTGAGATCCATCGCAGCAATTTTCAAAACAAATTCAAAAGGAGTTTCTGAAGATTTCTTTGCTGCAAAATCTATGGAATCGCTATGATAATAATTGAGATTTTCTTTCAAACTTCTACGACGTGTATTCTACTGTTTCAGCAGCCTTATTTGAACCAAGAGATTTAAACAGATAACTTTTCCTATCGACAAGTTTTTGAATAATACCTTTGAGCTGTTTTGTGGAAGACATAAGACATTTTTGTGTTTAATCTTCATATAATTTTTCGCTATCTAAAATCAATCAAAGCACGTTTTAAGCAATAATTTATTTTAATTCACAATTTTTCAATTTTTGGGTCTTGATTTTTCTAATTTTTAGTTTTACCATCCTTACTATTTTCTATTTTTTCTTGAAACCTCTTATAGTTAGCTATTTTTGACACTAATAAACATTAAAAGTTGTACAGTACTTTTAAAAATATGATTTTTTTTTTAATTTTCCGAGACATATTTTATTTTCCGTGTAATTAACGGAAACACAGTTCTGGAGCAAAATGGATAACACCAGGCTCTACTTCTGTGATAGGTTGGAAAAACATAAACATGAAACAAGAATCAAGCATTTGCAAGATATAAATTTTTTTTTTTTTTTTTCAAAATACAAAAATGTTTTAAAAGTCACGAAAAATTTTCCCAATATGCGTGTCAGATTTAATCAAAAATAAAATCATTTTGATTTTTGAGCTACGAAAAAATACCCAAAATTGCAAAGGGTGCCTCGTCTAAAGGTGGGGCTGGGTATAAGAGGGTTGAATTACATTAGGGAATGTTAAACAGTGACTTTAGAGACCTTCTCCTTCTTCTTCTTCTCTGGCGTTATGTCCCAACTGGAACAAATCCTGCTTCTCAGCGTTTACCGCTTAAAAATGGAACTTTAGAAACCTTTCGTTTGAATTAGAGATTTTTCAGAGACTTATACTAATATAGTGACCAAGTCTCTGAAAAGAGATCCGCTACCAGCCCTGCATATGTTCTGTGATATCGCCAATGTCTGCGACATGTTCGACACCACTCGAGGAAGCAGGAAGTTACCGACGGAGGAAAATCGATTCCCAAAAGACGCTTCCGTTTCGCCCTCAGTCCGACCCATGCATGAAGTCAAGAAGCTGGGATGTACAAGTAGCGAGATGAACATGTGTTATATTGTTATTTGAGCTCACTCGTGTTCTAGTACAGACGATGTTGCACGTCTGGACACGAAGAAGAGAAAGAACATCTGGATGTAGTATGGTGGCGAAGGTAGGGACAGGGAACAGCACCCCAGAATCAAGATATGCGGAAAAAAGAAAAATTGAACCCATAAAGTGGATGCTTTCTCGCAGCAGCAGCAGCAATCGATCGCATGCAGGTCAAAGTTCAAGCACTATTCCTGTAAGACTGAACGCTTGCAATCGCCGTCGGGAAACCAGGAATCGAGAACCGGGTCGGAAACAAATTTTTCACGTTCGGTAGATTTGTTCTCCGGATGGTGGGGCATTTTTCATTTCGCGAACATTCGAATTTGGGACCGCTGACTTTCGATGTGTGTTGATTAAAATCGGTTATATGAACTCCTTTTCGCTTCCCTTAGGAATTTAATGTGCAATTTTTGGAGCGCAATTTCTCTAATTCAGGAAAAACTTTCAAGTTTATTTTTTTTTTTTAAATCCTCAAATCAAAGCATATTGTCTGGCTTATCTTGTATGATTACCACATCTAATCGCCACTTCGGTAATTTGAAAGCATTGCCAAAAGAAAGCAAGTTCAACATTCTTGTTTGCCAGCGTATCAATGAAGTGATCAATTTGCTTCCGCGGTTCTGCTGATTCATCGCGATTTTCGTCGAACATTATTAGCACCGTCATTACCAGGGTGTTGTCGAAGTAATCGATTTCCCTCTCTAATAGAATTTACTTTCTAGCGTTACAAAATTCAACTTCATAATGCTGCTCGCTCGGATCACACACTCCCCCTTTGGAGCGCGAAACGCAGCCAACCTTTACTTCCAGAGCCATGATTCATCGATTCATCATTATTTACTTGAATCTGAATCTGAGCTGATACGCAGCTTGTATATCGCTGTTTCGTACGTATACTCATAAAGTCTTGGTGCGTCAGCGATAATGGCATTGATGACACCAGCAGCTTTGAGATTATGCTTTGTGCAATGGGATTTTTTTTTTCGTTGTTGATTCGATCACATTCGACGAAGCGGGCGAAGAAGTCGCGAGAAAAAATCAATACTCCACCAGCAAGTACCAGATAAAATGCCATTCATGCCTCCGAAAGGAAATACACCCAGCGAAATAAAAAAGCATCACCCTGTTTTCCACTGCGGAAACGAGGCAAAGAGCATATGAAAGAAAGTGACAGGGTGAGTAAATCGTAAATCACTGCTGCCGTCGTCGTTGCCTCTGCTGAATTCATATCAGTCAGCAGCGTGTTCTGCACATTCCCGGTTCTGGAGCAATGCTCGTTTGGTTGAATGGGTCTTATCAAGCCTCCGGTATGTGCCTGCTTTAGTAGGGGCACATGAGACTACTTAAGCGAGCTCGTAAAAAACCGTACTCACAAACGTTCCGCGAGGAGTTCGTTTCTAATAATTACACTCTGGCGAATGAACGAATGAGCGCCATTCAGAACCAAAGAGAGATTGGAACGGATTCTATCCGGCGGAATGCCATTAGTGCGAGTGACGTCAGGACGAAATTGGATTTAAAATGGTTTGAACAACGAGTATATTTGATCTTAGAATATATGTCAATGAACAAAGGCTAATTGATTTCTTCGTATTACTAATAAATATAAATAAATTCGAATAAATTTTAACACACCCAGGAAAGTTCAAAAAAATTGGTTTTATCCAATATTTTAATAGAGTGTTGAAATCAATGTAATCTTGAAATTTATACAAGCGCAACAATGTCTTGTCACATGATTCTGCTATAAGCTTCATGAGCGCTCTTGATATCTTAAGAATCGATCGCATAGGTTAGGATATCGCATGGAATCCTTAGTTTCCACCGAAAAGGCTCAATACTCAGTTGTAAATTCCTAAGAGTCATTTTGAATTTCCAGCATACTGGCAGTAATCTCCAAAACCCGCTTTGATACCACAAAAAAAAACGTTTCGTTTGGCTAGAAGGTATCATGCGGAGGGCCGGGTTCAACAACCGGGGTACGATTTTCACAAGATCCAACCAATTTGTTTGCTTCGCGGATGGTATGGATATTGTCGGCAGAACAGTTGAAACGGTGGCAGATCTGTAAAATCTTCTGAAGCATGAAGCGACAAAAGTCGGATTGTCGATGAATTTATCGAACATGGTTTATTTTAATGTGATTCGCAAGGGTTTTATGGCAGATTTCGCTGATGGCGACATTCGGCACAATAACTTTCGACCTTACAGTGAACGCTCGATTTACAGTTAAACAAAATCGTGTTAAACTTTCTTTCGTCATTTGCTAATGGCGGTGTCACAGTCAGAGTTCAACCAAAAAAACAATTATTTTCGCTACAGATACTGTAATCTGCTTCAAATGACCGGGTAATATTCCCTAATGAGAGTTTTTAATGACCGTGAAGCGTTCTTTATTTCACCAAATTGAGTCGAATTATTTTCCCCTCGTGATTCCGTCGCTTCCACCGCCTTTATCGTCTTTTCGCGCTTATATAATTGAAGCTTTACATGTCAGCCAATTTTATACGTCGCTATTCTGGGAATGCAAAAACCCATGTCTGATAAGAACCAATGACGGCGACGACGACGCGGCGCTCTCTCCCATTTACTTATAGCCTTCGGAAGCAATGAGCGTAAAAATTATCGATGATGACGTGCGGCACAACCGGCAGACCGGCGATGGGATGCGAAGCTGTGACCATATGTTTCTGGAGGTTCATCGCCGCCCGGTCGATGACTATGGCTTCGGTTGCCACCACCAAGGCACAGTGGCCCGAAACTGGTCAAAAGAAAATGTCAAAAGGATGGATGACAATCATTTTCCGATATATTTCTGATAATGCGGGAAAGTTTTTCAAAAATATTTGATTTTGACGTGTGTGTTTTTAGAGGTTCATGTTCACTGTTCATTTTACCCACATAGTGCAGGTAACATGAACATTTTGACCAGTTTTTAGTAACGATAAAAAAATGTAAGAAACTAGTCTGAAGTAACATCGTTGTTCTAAGAATTATTTCTATTTTTTTCTATTATTTCATAAATCACACGAATTCGTCGTTTTACCATTGGAAATTTGATGAAATCCTCAAATTGCGTAAGAATTTGTTCATCTTCTAATGGAAATTGTGCTTTAAATTCCCGGATTATACAAGAATTATCTACGAAAATTGATTTTTCAATGTCTCTTGCCTTCGAATCTTCAGAGGAATTTTGTTGAAACATAAAGGAATCTTTGGAGAAGCATTTAGCAAAATAACTAAGTAGGGGGAAGAGATTTATTAAGATATCCATAAAAAAATGTAAGAAACATCCTCAAAACATTTCTTTTGAAATATTTTTATGAATTAGGGTCGGTGTTCCCTAAGTAGACAGTACCTTATAGTCGCACTAGTGGCTTTTTACGACCGTTTTGCTATAAATCGTTTCAAAATATTTTTTGACATGAACGTCAGGAGTTATTTGTTCAAGTACCATTGATACACCGCTTGATTTAGTTCAAAAACCGATCGAAATAATTAGTTTTGCTTAAAATTTGAGCTTCCTTGCGCCTACAATAAACCTATTGTTCCTATAGAAGCACTACTGAGAGAAACTATTTTTTATTTAAGGAAATTATTGATGAATTAAGAACTTTATTTACGTCAAACAAAAGCTTTTGATCTACACTTTGAAGGAAAAATATAGAAGTTTTGTAAAAATATGGTTTTATTTTGTATTTTGCTAACGCCGTGATTCTAGTGCTACTATAGGAACAGAAATTAGAAATAGTGCTACTATAGGCACATGTGTTCCTTAAGTGGCACAAGCGATAATAAATACAAACATATGAGTTTTCGTAGTTTTCATATTTTTCCTACAAAACCAAGATAAAAAGCTTTCAGATGATGTAAAAATAATGACGCAAGCGTTATTTTTCGATTTTATACGAATATTTGTTCTTAGCTATGCGGCTATTGGTACATCGACCCTATTGAATAAATATTCTGATATTGAATTTTTGTGAAATTCCAGAGCGGAATAATCAAAGATGGAATTCTGCTAGCAAACAAAGATAAATTCTGAAGAAGATTCTGATGGCATTACTTGTATTTCTTTTTTCAATCTAATAATCCCATTGACATTCATTTCTAGAGAATGGATTACAGATAATCACTTATCTTTTGTTGTTCCATTATCAATTTGTTGTTTCTATCTGCTTTAACATTTTGTTTTTTCTCTGTTCATTCGCATGACGCTTTCTTGACAAACTTCGTACAAAATCTTTTCATACTTCAAAAAGCAACTCTTATAAGAGTTTAAAGAAAAAATGTGCGTTTAAAAAGTTTTAAAATTACAAAATTCTTATAAGTATGGTTCCTGATTTCTGAAAGTTGATCTGGCATTCCTCAACAAATTTACCAAGTAATACAAAAATGTCAAAGTAATGCAAAAGTGTCTACATTGCAAATTTTACCATAAGACATCTTTGGAAAAAATCATTAAAAATCTCGTGTTAATCTTCTACAATTCTATCACAACAATCAGAAGAAGTTCCTCCGAAACAGTTTGTTTGGAAAGTCTGCAAGTAGAAAAAAAAATGGTATATCATTCTGTTCGCCATGTAGCTTTAAAGTTCATGCAAAACATTTTCTACGGTGGTAGAGACAACTACAGAAAAAAAACATTGATTTCAACGCTTATCATTGTTTATTACAAAAGGCGAAAAAAAAGAACTAGAATTTTTCTAGTAAATCCTACAAAAAAAAACTCTGTGAGGTATATTGTCTGAAATTTTGTCAAAAGTTTCATAAATTCTACGGTAAATGTAGTAAATCACCCAACAGATTTATTCAGAATTTTTTCCAATCCTATTTTTGTATGTGTTACTCTAGAAATCTGAAAAAAAAATTGTATCTCGATATGGAATGATTCATAGAAATCCCTACAAATATATTACAGTAAGTAGTAAAGTAAGTTAGAGTAGTTAGAGTAGAGTAGAGGAGAGTGGATAGATTTCTAAATGTTATTTATGGAAGAGTCCTGAAATTTACAAACGTAAAAAATATGATGTTAATTCTAAACCTTAAGAAAATACCTTATGGAATTTCTGGAGAAATGTTTTGAAAAGTGTAAGAATCAATTTAAAAATCCTTTGTAATGCTTCTTAAAGAAAAGGAAAAATCTATGCAAAATACTATGATGAATCTCCGGCGACTTTTTATTGAAGAATCTTGGACGACACCTCAGAGAGAATGTAATTCTTTGAAGAAATACTTGAACAAACTGCTCGGGAAGCTTTTGAGTATTTTCGTGGAAGAGATGTTAAAAAAAATTGGACGTATTCGAATAAAAATTTTAATGATTGAATTTATTTCGATTTTCTTGGGAAAACATTTATAATATATTTTCAAAGCATTATTTAAGAGAGAGTTTTGAAGAAATGACGAAGAACATTAAGAATATTTTCTCAATTGAATCCTGTTTTATTGCTCATGAAAATGTTGTGGAAGAATCCTTATAGTGTAATATCTGGCAGAATCATTTAATGATTTTTGTTTGGAGACAATTTTGGTTAGACTCGTATAATTTCTTATACTTTTTCTTGGAGAAATCCTCAGTTATTCCAGAAAATCTTAAACAAATTATCAAGGAACAACTATAGTTGAAACTAACAATTGAAATTTATATGCAATGAATACGTAGACGACCTTCCCAGACAAATGTTTAAAAGAATTTCCAACGAATTCTCTGTTGGTAATTTTCAAGAAATTTTCAAGCAATTTGATAGAGACTCTTCAAGACAAATCTATGCAAACTACGAAATTTTAGTAAATCGTGATTATTAAGACCGACATCACTTCTGTAAAACAAGAATTTGCCAAGTTCCCCTAGACCCCCAAGATTAAAAATCGTAGCTACGCCAATGACTATCACTAACTGTTAAAAAGGAGACCACAGACAAACAGACGTAACAATTAGAACAGTTTTCTTTAAAACCCATCGTCCTACAAAAAATTCTATCGAAAGTCTCTAAAACCAATAGAGATCACTGTTCGGTTCGCAATGGTTTCCGGGAAGTCTCCAAAGCGTTTTTTGTTGGACATTAAGAAGTTTGTCAGTAATTCTTAAGCGGTTCCTAAAGGTTACCTGTGGCCTTCAAGGAATTCCTAGGAGTACCTAATATATTTTCATTGTGAATCAATAATTATCCCTGGGGTTCGTAAAGTATTTCCTAGGTTAAAAAGGCTTCTAGTAGGTATTTTCAAAGTTTCCTAGTGATTCTAATAGGATTTTGGAAAGTTACCAAAAGGACCCTAATGGATTCCTATGTTCCAAACGGGGGTTTCAAGTTTCCCAGAAGTCTCAAGTAATAGTCATCACAGTGATTCCTTAAGTGTTTTCAGGAATTCCCTTAGAATTCTTAAGGTGTTTTAGGATGTGTCCAAGGAGGTCCTTGGTTTCTAGTGTTTAAAAGTGACTTTCAATAGCTTCCCTTTACATCGAAAGGAGTTATTTGAGATTCTGATTTCAAAGCTGAATTTAAAAGCATTTCAGGGAGAGCCTTATAAGCCTTCAGGCATCCCTGACAACATCTAAGAACCTCCTTGGTAGCCTTGGGAATGTGGAACAAATTGGTGTAGCCATTTTGGACTCATTATAAGTAGTGTATGGTAAGAACTAAAATTGAGGGCAAAACGAGTAGAATGCACCGAAACCCGTACGGCACAGAATTCTTACACGTCAAACAAATAGTTAACTTTCTACATGAAATGTGAGGATTTAGATTCTTCTCGGGTGTATTGATTGCATTCTGCACGGAATCATTCAACACTACTGCCAGCACATAAAAAGATAGTAATCACATGCCTGTTCTGATAATTCAAAAGTCATTCTTTATTCATACACAACCAAAAGAAGATGTAAATATGACCAGTAAAATATTGAAAGTAAACAGGATCTGGTTAGGACATTCGGCTTACCTCTAATAAAGGGGACATGACTGATGTAGTGGTTAGAACACACGCCTTATATCGCCTTATGTCGCCTTATGTAGTCACTTATGTCTTAAAAGTAATAGTGAAGCTTCATTTGGAAGGGAAGTAAAGCCTTTGGTCCCGAGATGAACTAGCTCAGGGCAAAAAATTTCTTTAATAAAATCTCGAATAAAGGAAAACGTTATGATAGAATGATCGATGATAAGGTATGCGTCTGTCTAGAGTTAAATCTGAATTTAAAGCGCCGGTCTAGCATATGCGGAGCCTTGAGTTTGAATATCACCAGGGCTAAAAATTTATTCATCTCATGCTGTCCAAACAGTGCCAAAGAACCAATAGAGAGGAATGAAAGATGTTATGAAATAATAGCTACGCAAGTTTTCCTTAGTTTAAAAAATAATGAACGTTGTACATATCTAAGCTTGTTCATAAAACACCATGAAAAATCCTGCTTTGAGTTGAGAATAAGTAATGAATAACAAACTATTGCAAGTAAATGCTGGGAATTTTATTTTTATTGCGCCTTATTTGTACCTAATGTGACTATCAATAAGCTTCGCTCAACTTATTCTTATTTTTTCTGCCCTACGTCCAAGAAGTAAGAGTCTGTTTACCAGCTTAGTGGGTATCTGGAATAAAATGCACGACTTATAGTGAAGAATATATTAGAAAAATTGAAAATTTTCTCGGAGATTGTACTTCTTTTTCTTCATTGATCAGTCTAAGCTTCGTATAAAAGACTGTAAGCTTTATTTGAAGCCGTTCGAAGCTCAGTCGAAATTCAGAGGACCAACAGAGTTTCTTCTCGTCAATTTTCTATGACCGGTAAAACAGTAGACAATCGAACAACAAGCACAGTACTTTTATAGTTTCACATGCACAAAAAACGTCGAGCACTCGACACTGAAGAAGTCTGTAAGTCGCAGACGAAATAGGCCTATCTGTCAAGATAAGCAACACATATTAGAGTTTAAAGGTATTTGCTCACCTTAGTGATTTTAGTATTTTATTTGTTTTTTTTTGCAAAAAGTGAAGTGTTAAAGTTCATTTGTAGTTTTTTCACAAAAAACGGTTTATTGTCAACTTAAAATTATATTTATGCTTAATTATATGGTCTTTAAGAATTACGACATTAGCACAACAGAGACTAAACATTTAAAATAAATCGCGAGCAATGCGGGCTGTGTGTTTGCACTATGATGGACCAATTGACACTGTTTCGTATGTAGGTTGTTAGATCGATAGATAAAGCAATAGCGAAGAACTTCTACGTCTCATCTGAACGCTGTATACACCCAGTCACAGCATCTGAATTGCTACGCAACACACACTGTAATTCTGTGTAAGTATGGATTATCTGATTGTCGATGTAACGAATGTTTTGTCATTGTGGGCAACTTGATGTGACTCGAGATTGTAATCCAACAGACGCAAACATACGCCTTGTAACACAATATGCAACAGCTTATTTAGTGCATGGAAGAGTTATTGTTTCGATATTGAACTTAAAATATTTGAATTATTAGATTTTTGTATTGAAGAATGATATTGATTTAAAATTATACAATGAAATCGGCTCCGTAATGCCTCATAGCGCTTGAGCCTACAATAAAACACTTCATTCATGGTAATTCTTTATGAGATTATATCACTTTATGTTAATGAAAACATTCAGAGACGGTATGGTATTGAAATACAACGTAAGAGTACTAAAAATCGAAGATTTTGGAGGTTACACCTTCAAAACGGTATACCGTAATTTCGGGTGATATTGATCATTTTTTTACGGTTTTTTTATCTGTTTTCTCTATTGTTGATAATTCCAAACAACTAAATGCAAAAAAAAACAAGTACGACGGTGAGCCTCATTGATGATGATCTCTAAAATAAAAAAAATCAGAAGATCTCAATTCGAGGTGAAATTGATCACTTGGTTAAGGTTTTTGAAAATCATTTTACTTACTTAATTCGGGTGGGGACGGACCTGGTGTAGTGGTTAGAACACTCGCCTCTCACGCCGAGGACCTGGGATCAAATCCCATCCCCGACATAGTCACTTATGACGTAAAAAGTTATAGTGACGACTTCCTTCGGAAGGGAAGTAAAGCCGTTGGTCCTGAGATGAACTAGCCCAGGGCTAAAAATCTCGTTAATAAAGTCAAACCAACCAACTTAATTCGGGCTCCCTGAATCCGAATATGCTTGTCAAATTCTTAACAATACAATACTTATGGAAATATTAAATATTTAAATTCCCAGAATACCGCAAAAACGCCTAAATGTAGGCATCTAACAGAAATTCAATTATTTTAACAAAATGAGCGAATTGGACCTAATTTTGATAATAACATCTATTCTGAGGAATGGTTCTAAGCATCCTCACAAACTTTCAGGCTGACACCATGTCGAAATCCTTGTTCAGAACTAGAAGTTTGTCAATGTCTGTCAATACCATATCGAACATGATTCTGCATTTTTACATTATTTTCATAGAAATAAACATTCTTGAACACCAAAAACTTTGCAACACGCAAATGGACAGTAGTTAAGACAAACAAAGTTCATTTACTACATATTGATGATATTGGTGCTCTTAAAATAAGATATAAACTATTTGACACGGTGATCAATTTCCCCCTACTGATCAATTTCACCAGAATTTATGGTAACTCCAAATTTCGCCTGAAAATCGGTCCAGAACTGTAGAACAACAAGTTAATATTGTTTTATAATGTTGATATCATATGAATTTCGTACATTGTCCTGGACTCTAACCTCTCCTCAACTAAGTCCAAGGAGTTAGTTGGTTTTGCATGTATTATAATTAAGTTAATAGAAATAAGTTTATCGAAAAAAAAATCGAAACAAATACTAATAAAATATATTTCCTGCGAATTCAATCTAAATTTTTACAGTATCTAAAAACTATTTGTATTTTTGGGTTTTGTGTCGAGTTTTATGAAACGCTTCCATGTTTCGTAACGTTTTATCATTAATTGTGCTAATAATTCCATGTATCGCTTTGATTTGTATCGACATGAAAACGTTTGCTCACGAAATTATGCTTCAGATTAGTATGTGAAAAATCATATTTCAGTAGTTTTAGTTGATAAAGTTTTGTGGATTCAATTTATAAAATTTGCCGTGTCAATGAGATTATGCAAAATGATTTAAGTAACATTTTCTCCTTTGGCCAACTTTTGTATAGAGCGCGACCACTGTGCGTCGACCGTCACTACCGCAGACTATTGAAAGCTTTTTGGAGCGTGCGATGCGATCGCGGCTGCTTCCATTATAGGAAGGTACCCGGCGATCATTTTCAAGCAATTCCTGTTGCGATGTTGGCAGCCGCCAGTTGGCCTGTCGTTGAGGTTGTCGATAGCGTTTTCCGGAACAGGATTTGGATAGGATTTCGCACCCAGCACTTACAGATTCGTTCGCACATACGTAGACACACGAAAGTTACGTACGGATGGGCGCGAAGACTGACGAGTTGAACAGCTGTGATTAATGGGAACACATATCGACGACCTGCCCGTTGGTGAATGGTGGTCCAACGAACGATATGCTCTGGCAGTGATGGCTTTCAATTGGTATTTGTGTTCGTTCCGGTGGGTGTGTGTGGGAGGTTAAGAATGGCGAAATCAGTCACTGAGAAAGCCCATCACGACGGGTGTGGATTAAGCGTACATGAATGGTTTCCGCTGTGGATTCGGTGGTTTGAATGACGTTCGAAGAGCTGACGAAACGGTAGATGCGTTCAATGAAAGCCTGAAATCGATCGGAACTTAATAAGAGCCATGCGTAGGGCAAAAGCTCGACCCTGACTGAACAACTAACACTTTAAAACAAGTTGGTTGGTGTTTAGACAGACTGGACTAGATGATTTTGGCTTTGCAAATATAACTCAAAAACTCCGTCAATGCAGATCTTTCCGATGCAACTATGTTACCTAGTAGTAACGGTCGCCATGTAGCCCATATGGCGATCGTTACTTCCGCTATGTATAACAAAGTACTGATTCGAGTAAATTGATATAGTTTTAATCATAGTTTCTCACGATATGGAGGAATCGCTTACAAAGTAATTTATGTGATATTTTAGATTACATACAATGCATTATCGAGTTCTGCAAACCAACCCATGGCTAAATTCAGATGAAACAAATAACGTTGATTACCTTTCAACAATATCTACAAAGTGTCGTTTCAAACCGCGCGCCATCGTACCGAGGCAACAAACCCCTTTTAATCATCGTGTTCCCGGAATTTCAAATCAAGCTTTTCACTATCAGGTATCAGCTTCCGTACCGACCAAAACTAGAGCTATTCCCGGTAAAATTTAACTTCATGCTTCGCTAATCGATTCGACAGAGTCATTACAACCCATCCAGCGGAAGGAACCGAACCAGCAGCAGCAGCAGCAGCAGCATATCATCTCGCTGTTGACGTCGTCGCCATCTGGGCTATTCCGGGACACCCAACCCAATGTCCCAACCCGGTCGAGGTACACGAATCTCATTAAAGTCAACACGATATAAAATGGATTCATACTTTGTTCCATCAACTGGAGAGTCGTCGTCGCCGCATCCCAAAAGTATGCAGAGCGAATAGCACCATCGTCATCATCATCATCATCATCAATATCCTCGCCCCCCTTGCCTGCAGCAAGGGAACCGAATCTTCGCCTTTTGGTTATGAGAAGGTGACTCCGGTATTGCGTGGGCGATGGGATGGCTGCTTTCTACTGGAAACATCTGCGTCCCGGTTAAATGTCAAAGGTGATGACCTAGAAGAACAACTTTGCCAAAAACCACCACCATATCATACCGGTACCTACGGATGACAAAAAGCGTAGTAGCGTACAATAGCGTGCTGCGATAAACTAACCCCGATGGAGAATGCGTACCATCCGTTAGAACTGATTGGAACATGAGGAGCCGAATTTGCTTAGTGAAAAATGAGGAAGGAATGTGGGCGTAGCCAGGATTTTCATCAGGGTGGGGGTTGTTGAAGACCTTGTTCATCAATTTCTTACAAAACGGCCATTTTAGACATCTTCAGCATTTCTAAACTTTTGCATAAATCGTAAATGACGTAACCCTCATTTATCTAATGTAGTGGCGAATGATTTGTCCACTAGATAACAGGTTCAACTTACTGGTTATTGAGAAGCCCGCAACCAACCTGAATAAATCTCCAGGAAAATTTCATCCAGCGTTTCATTCAGTACAGTAGTAAATCCAGAATGCCTGTTGGCCTCCTGCAAAAAGTTCCTCGAAGAGTTTTACGAGTAATTTTTCAGGTACTTCTCAAGATTTTTTGTATGGTTTCATGCGGACTTTTTGTGAACTACTACTAATTCCTCTATTTCATCCTCCTGGTATTACTTATCGAAGATATTCTTTCAGGTGTTCCCTAATAAATTCCTTCATGAATTACACCTGGATGTTCTCTGGAATTATTTTAAAGCCCTTTTTTCAGAAATCAGTTTAAGATTCTTTCAGAACATCCTTCGAAACTCATTATTTTTTTTATATTCAGATATTTTAAACGTAAATCTTTATCCGAGAATTCTTCTGAAATTCAGCCATAATTAAGGATATTCCTCTGCAGAATCTTAATAGTATTAAAAGAAGCATCAGTGAATTTCTTTACTAGGTCCAGCCAACATTTATATCGAGGCAACGCTACGTTTCTGTATTTTTAAAACAAACTATGGATGCTTCGTCACTACAAGTGCGTGCGTAAACCCTTATTCTGTTTTAAATAATTTCAATATACATATCCTTTCTTTTTCCGTCATTACTAAAAATAACCTTCGAATAGTTCAAAATTATGAATGTCGGCGTACTACAGGGGACTTTTTTTTGTAAACACAAATCTTTATTTTTCCTTCATTACTGCTTTAAGATACCTAATACGGTTCCTTTTATAAAAGTTTCATGACTATTAAACTGATTTACATCGAACCAAAATGGGTCAATGAGATTGGATAACGTTTTAAATCTTTTTTTTTTTTAACTTTTATCAAAATCGTTTTTGTATTTTTCAAACAATCTATGGATGGTTCGTCAATTCAAGTGTTGACATAAACCCTTATTCCTACTAAATATAATTTTATTAAACATAGCTTTCTTTTTTGGCATTCCTAAAAGTATCCTCTGAATCGTTCGGCATTTCGAATGTCGACGTGTTTTCTTAATCTGCTATCATAAAATATCTTTTCACCGCGAGACAAAATGCAAAAATAGCTTTATTTTTTTTTCTCGTCGTATTTTTCCTCCTTATCCGCGGATAGCATCACTGACCAAAGGTGACTCCCAGATCTTTTTCCTTCTTCACTAATAAACACCCTTCCCGTGGTGATTGTGGAGATGCAGAGGTATTCTCGGTCTCTAGAGACAACAATCATTACACCCTAATATTCCTTCCCCATCCCACCTGACTGCAAGGACTTGGCCGGCGCCGTTATTGATCAATAATTTGAAATGTGCTAAAACTGCACTTCGAGAGTAAGCGGAAACTCCAAACCCTTATTGACTTGGATCAAAGTGCAATTCTCACCAGTTCTGATCAATCGCGGAGTAGCAACCATTGGCATGTACAGTCAGTCTATGCTATGCTATGCTATGCTATGCATGCTAGATAACAGGTCCAGCCAACAGTGATTTGTCTGTAGGCATCCTACGAAAAGTTTTTAGAATGATTTTCCAAGTTGTTTGTCAGGTATTCCCTAGGATTTTCCAGGACTCTTGTAGAGTTTCTTTTCGGAACTCTTGCAGATCTTTTTCAAGAAACTTCCACTCTGGCGACTTTTCCAGGAATATCCAAGGATATCACGCAGTAGGGGCACATCACCCATCATATTATATTTTCATCAGTGAAAATCTGCAATTTCCTCAGCATTACAGTGAATACAAATACTAATCGATGGCAAACCATTCTTTCCCAAGACAGCATTCGCATTATGAAATAAGGTTTTGGTAAATTTTGATAGTTTATTGGAAATAACGCTATAAAATTATTACTTTTCGTCGCCTATATTAGTCGTATCCATTTTTATTTCGGTCACAATCATCGTTTTAAAACTGAGTGAGTGATCAAAACACAACATTTAAACGTTATGATAAAATGTTTTACTACATTATTAGGATAAACGGACATCCCTCTCGATTCCTACATCAAGATGAAATATGTGGATTTCCCTTAAAATTCATTGGCCCCATCTAAACACATCCCACACATATAAAGCTATTCTTTTTGACTGAAAAAATGCATGATTGCTGCTTACAGCGGAAAATCTTTCACACCACTATCAAAGGAATCACTTACCGTCAAACGGGGTAACTTGCAACAGGGGTGAAACTTGCAACACTTTGACATGTAACCGAATTAACGTTTGGTTTAGCATTAAGTTAAATTATTGTAATTTATTTCGCCGTTTATTGACCTAAGGTATAAAACAGAAGATTTTGGCGAGTGTTTGGGTATTGTTTCTTTTATGGTTGGTTTGCTGGAGGTGAAAATCATATTTCACGTTGGATTGTATGAAACTAATGCTGAAAATCGTTCCTCGTGCCACACAAACGGTAGAAATATGTCATTCGAGGCATTTGCTATCAGTTACAGTACTTAGTAGTGTACAAATTGACAATATAAAAGTTTTGATAATTTGATGCTTAAACACTATAGAAATTCAAAAACGTTTTTGACAACCCTTGTGGGGTAACTTGCAACAGCAATTTTAATCTCAATTGTTCGATATTTCTTGCCGCACGTCATCAAAAACACATGAAATAGCAAAGTTTAACATATATTTGTTCAATAACATTAAAATTTGTGTACCTCAATCAATTCAATACACGTTTGGTACAAAATATTTCGAAGTTTACAATACGGTTCATTATAATTATAATTATTTTTATTCTCTTCATGAAAATTGTGAATAATTTTGAAAATCTGTATTAATCTGTATTATAAGTTAATTTTAATTAGTGGATCTGCCATTAGGAACTTTTTGCATGAAATATGGTGATAATTATGTCAAAACACCAACAGAGACTATTTCAAGGCATACATATCAATATGTGATATGTTGCGTTGATTGAAATATGTATAAAAATATAAGTTATGCGAAGTATAACTTAAAATTCCATTATATTTGTAGAAAAGTTGGCTTTCCAACTTTAGAGACTTATGATGTGCTAGAATTTCCCCGTGTAAACATCCAATAGAGTTTTCAATCGAATTGGTTTAATACTCCTAATTCAAACAATAATAATTAGTTTACTAAGAGTAGATTACTCTGTTTTTGATTATTGTCATGCTTTTACTGCATAAAATTATTATAAATTCATAATAACACGATATAGGTTAACTTTTTAATAGTGAACTTTTGGTAGCACTATGTGTTGCATGTTACCCCACATCAGGGGGAGCTTGAAAAATGTATATTTTTCGGCTCTCATTATCCCAGAAAACCAAATGCTGATAAATTTAATACCGCGTGGTATTCTTTACGTGGCGATTAGGATACCACATGGTTTTTGTTTCATCTGAATCCTTAAATTTTTTTTCTACATAGCTTTGAAGTTGAAAAGTGTTGCAAGTTACCCCGTTTGACGGTACTACGCCAAACAGCACGCATACATTGATGCGCACCAGTTCTCAGTTCGGACGATTTGAATCGTAATTTGGTGTGGCTAAGTCGATCGTCAATCAGGTTTTGTTCGATACGTCTTCGCCCATGCAATTTCGGTGATTTTATCAAAATACAATAGTTTTATTGTATTTTTGATGCTCAAGTGGTCGAACTATAACAGCTTTCAAATCCGGAAGTTCGAATATCCGCCTTAGGGAAACATTTTTAGTTTGATACGTCGGGAACTAGCACTTGCGACGAAGTAGATCAAAATTTTATTCGTCCACGAGCTCCTCTAATGATACACCCAGGAATTATTTAACAAAGATCTTGAGCTATTTTTTTGAGATTCTCTCAAGAATTTCCTTCAAAACTCATCAAATTTATCTTTTCAGATGTCTTCAGCAAATTTCTTTAAAAGTTACTCCTGAGAATTCTTCTGAAATCAGCCATGTTTTATTCCTCGAGGAATTCTTCTAGAGATTCTTCATAGAACGCACCCAAGAATGTATCCAAAATCAAGCCCAAACATACTTCCGAGAACACCTCCACCTTCATTGAAGGGTTTTTTCCTAAACTCTGTTAAAATTAACACCACATACAACTCATCAGATATTCGTTCTCAGGAATTTTCACATGAGTTTTTTCAGGAATTTCGATTTATTTCCCAACGAAAAGTAATGTTAATATTTTTTAAATAAGTCTCAAATAAAAGACACGATACTTAGAGGAACATTTGAACAAAATGTCAGGAGGAACTCCTGGTTTGTGTTTTCAAGGAAATCTAAAAAAATCTGAATTAGACAAAAAAAAAATAAATTTCTCAATGTATCTCTATAATAATTCTTTAATGTAATACTTGGAGTGATTCCTGGAAGAAACAAAATAAGAGTACGCCTGGAAAAATATTCAAAAACATCCAATTAGAGATTTCTATCAGCTTCCTGGAGAAGATGTGAAAAATAGATTATGAAGAGATTTCTAGGGTAACCTCTAAAAATATTCTAGTTACATTCCAGAAAGAATCACTAAACAATTATTGAGAAATTAAAGAGAGCAAAAAATCGCAGATAGTACGACTTGGGGAATTTTTGCATAAAGATCTGCTTGTATGTAGTGAGCACCGGATCGAATCCCTGAAATATTTCTTTATCAATGCATCAAAAATATTGTACAGAATTCCTGATACATTGATACCTTCGATTTACTGCTGTAAGATTTACTCTTTACTCTTCCCACTGGAAGACCAGAATTCTCACTTTAGTCCAAGGATCCACACTGGAAACTCAGGATTCCCTCTGTAATTCCAGTATTCAAAATGAAATCCCAGGATCCTCACTGGAAATCCCAGGTTCTCCGCTGTAGTTCCCAAGATCCACATTACAATCCCGGGATCTACATTGGAGTTCCAGAATTCTCATCGGGATTTAAGGATCCACACTACGAACCTATAATCCACACTGCTTTCGTAAGATCTGGCATGCTTACTGAAATCCTATGATCTGCACTGAAACATCAGGATCCCAATTGAAATCTCATGATTTACACTTAATTCCCAGGATCCATACTGAAATGCTTGGATCCTCATTGGAATACCTACCCTAGAATCTCAGAGTTTACGTTGCAATCCCAGGATTCAGACTAGAATGATAAAGTCCATACTAGAATCCTAAGATCAACTCTGAAATCTTAAACTCCACACTGGACTCAAAGGATGCATACTGGAATTCCACGATCAACTCTGACATCACATGATCCACACTAGGATCCCAGGATCCACATAGGATTCCAGGATCCACACTGGAATCCCAAGATCCATACTGAAATCTCAAGATCTACAATGTAATCCCAGGATCCTCACTAGAATCCCAGGGTCCATACTTGAATCCCGGAATCCACACTGGAATTCCAGTACTCACACTGGAAGCACAGGATCTCTGAAATTCTGTCATCCATATTACAGTACCAGGAACCACATTGATATCCTACTGAAATTAAAAGATCCACACTGAAATACCAAGATGTAGGTACACTGAAATGCAATGGTCCCCACTAAAATTCTAAGATCCACATTAGAATACCAGATCCACATTAGAATGCCAGGATCCACAATGGAATTCTCCTGTTCACATAGGATCCCAGGATCCACACTTGAGTATAAGGAAATTGTGTGATCTTCATAGTATCAGGATCTACACTGAAATCAAAGGACCCACACTGAATTACCAAATAAGTAAAAAAATTAAATCGTCCAAGTAACACCTTTGAAGAGTCATCTCAAGCAGTCTTCCAGAAATCGTGTTTTTATTATTTTATACAGAAATTTCCAAAAGTTGGATCAATGATAATTTTTTGAAGTTTAGATTCAAGAACGGCTGCATATGTTTCGATAATATCCTATGAGGAATTCCTCAAAAAAATCAAGAGCTGCACGACAATATTTCTGAAAATCTTAGAAATACACACTTAAATTAGAATGCCGAGTCTCGGCTTATTTTAACCGAGATCATCACAGCCGAGAAGTCGGCAAACAAATTTCCTGGGATCTCAGTAAATAAAAGCCGAGTATCAGTAAATCGTGCTTCGTTGCTAAGCAACCGGACAAATTGTTAGCTGAGTCCCGGTTAAAATCGAGAAACTGAGGTTCGCACAGCCGAGCTCGTGAAAAAAATCTAAGTGTGTACACCATTTATTTTTGCAAGGATTCTTCCCAAAGTTTCTCAACAGTTTTACTTCAAGAATTTAACTATTTTTTTCCAGTAATTTCTCCAGTGATTTCAACAAGATTTCTCTATCTATATTTTTCCCAAACATCCTAGGATTTCTTCTTACATTTTATTAGATTATTCTTTAAGAAATCCAACAGGAATTGAATCATGAGATTTTTCAGACCGCACTGGAAGTTCGGAAATTAGAAGGTTTTCTCTTTAATTCAGTTCCACGATACTTCTAGGAATGCCATCATATGTCCAATAATGTTTCGAGGAGTTCTGTAATATGAGGAAAACATTACTTTTACATTATTTCATCTCTTTTTAAGAATTACTTTAGGTACTCCATTATAAATTTCTCAAGTAAGAGGTTATTCAAGAAATTCCTCACAGGTTTGATCCAAAAACAATTTTTCAAGGAAAAAGCATAATCAATTCTTCCTGGATAATTTAAAAATTCTATCATGGATTTCAAGAATAGTTATGATTTAAAAATCAAGAGCACCTAAGGGACACCTCTAAATGAATTCCGAGAGCAAAATCAATGAAAAAATTTCATTCATTTTTTAGTAAAAATTCTTGCACAATTTCCGGTGAAAAATTTCCTGTTGGAATAATCGAAAAATGTGTACGGAATTCCCTAAAGAATTAATGGTGATACAACAGAAGAACATTCTTGATTTTAATTATTGATTTAAGATTATCGACATTAAGGAAGATAATTCTTTCAGAATGAAATTCTACCACACCTATTAGAAAATTTCTTGGAATTCGTTGATATTTTTGTCAGAACACTTAAAAGAAATTTTGTAGGAAATCCGAACAAAGCTAGTTTTTATCGCTCCGTGAAATAAACAGCTGAACTACCAGTAACCTATCATGAAGATAACATTGCTATGTATTCTTAATTTTCTAGGAATTCATGTTGAAGGGTGTTTCTTTTATTATTGATTTTTTGAAATTATTGACAAAATCAAAGGTGAAATTGCACCTGATCAAACAATATGTGCTATTTTCGTGGAATTCCCAACTAAATCCCTTTTAATTTATTCTAAAAGAATTCCTTAACATTTCTCAAGGAATAACTTTATGAGCACCTAAAAGATCAATCGAAGATTTTTCGAATATACGCATTGGAAGTTTTGTAAGGGTATATTTGACTGAGCTTTGCCAGATTTCATGAAGTAATCTCAAAGTAATTTCTTGGTGCATTGCTATGGATTTAGGAATTTTGGATGAAATTGTTGAAGACATGTCTAAGGAAAACTCAATTTAAACTGGCTTCCAAAAATCTGAAATAATGCTAGAGATTTCTTAAAGCTTTTAATATTTCATTCAATAATCCTTTATGGGTTATGCTAGAATATTATGAGTATTATGTGAACACGAAACGTTACTAAAGAATCTGCTTTAGAATTACAGCCAAATATTTCTCTAACAATTAAATTTTAAACACCTACAAGAAATTTGCATACCATCAACTTAATATATTGCTGTATCAGTAAATTTTACCGATTTTAAGAACAAAAAGGAAATACTTCAAATATTTTGCCAACTTGAAAATATACTATACATGAAGAATTTATGACTTACTTCTATTATGAATTTCTATTATAATTTGATTGAATCAAAAAAAAAAACTTGAAGTGGAAATCATTAGTCTATTCAACGAAATCAAAGAAGATCTTTTGATGTGTCCTCTAAAGCAAATAGGTTTGGTTATCATCTCACCAAGGGTGAAATTCAAGCAATACTAATAATTATTAAATCTTGTCTAATTACATATTTAGATAATAAGGTTTAATACCTCATAAATAAATACAAAAAAAAAATATTAAGGTAAAACATATATTCATACCGTGGACGTAAGATAATTCCGAAAACTCGTCGAAAATTTTTAGAAATCCAATGCTTAAATCTTGAAGAAGAAAAAATACAGAAACATACTAGAGTAGCAATAAGTGACAGGTTTTTCAAAATTTTGTGACTAAATTTGTGGTGTAAATTTGATGAAATTCATGCAGGAGTGCCTTGTGAAATTATTCGAAGTAATACAAAGTTAGCTTCCTATAAGAATGTCTTTACAAAATATTTACTTGTGCTTAACGACATTCCTCAAAGATAATCTGATATGATTCCTGATTTAATATCTGATGGGTTTGGGAGAGCAATTTCTGAAATAATATTTCCGTTATTGTTAGAGAAAATTGAATCATTTTTCCGTGAACATTGTTGTTTTTATCACGTTTGCAAATTTCCAACAGTAATTTCTACAGAAGATCAACAGTTCTTTCTACTAGGTATTTCCATAATTTTGCTCCGGTTTTTATTTTTCAAAGTGGATAATTATGAAAATAGTAGAAGAAACTATTGATCTCCCAGAGGAACTTTTAAAATTAATTCTTAAAACTTTTGGGAAAATTACCAGTATATTTTTGAGAACTTTCTGAAAATTCTGCATTATAAAAACAAAACTCTGTTTGAGTAGAAGAATATACTCATGAAATCTTCGTACATATCAGAAGTTATAAATTGTCCAAACAAATTAACCCATCATTCTCATTCACACATAGTTTGTTACTCTTATCCAACACATAAGACTGTTGAACAAGCTAACCCCATGTAATTTAGAACGAATTATTAATATTTTTCTCATTGTGTGTATAACATCTTAAAAAATGCTGGTGGGGCAGGGGCGATTCTAGAGGCCCCCTCTTTTCCTACGCCAATGCTTACTGGGCTCTCGAGGCTTCTGATCTCAAAATAGATCACTGACTGTGTGTTAATGGGTTAATCCATCGTTTTAGATAAATTTTCAGGATATGAATCATTAATCATTAAAGCGATTCTTAGAGGAATTCATGGATTCATTTAAGGGAACATTTACAAATAACTATCAGAAGCAATTCAAAACAAAATATTGAAAACTTGCTCAAGATATCGTCAGAAAAAAGTAGATGTATTTTTCAAGAAACTATTGATGAATATCTTGTTATTAGTGATTACTTAAAAACACTTAAATACCTACTCCATTTAAAAACATTACAGAACTGGTTCATGAAATAGTTTTATAGTGTTCTTGTAAAACTGTATCCTCAGATGTTTTTTTTTTTCCTTAAAATCTATTCATGGGAGATTTGCTATCGGAGTTCTAAACGGGAATCCTGATATAAATTGTAGAGAATTCGCTGAGGACATATTGAATAAATTTTCAAAAGTACATCAGGCAAATTGCTAAAGTATTTCTAGGAAGATAGGGAGACGGATCCTATTCTTGGCACTTTTGATTAATTTGGGCAACGGATTTTGTTTTTGAAAGCAACAGAGCTCATATTTGGCCACAATATGCGTCGTACTGAAGGGCATCGTATTGCAAAGTTTCAGACAATTCAGTCAAGAAAAAAACCCATGCCAAAGTGAATCATGGAAGTGCCCAAGTGGTTCTGCACCCTATATGGAATTTTTTAAAAGAATGTTTCCATGCATCTTTCAACATGACAGAATTTAAGTGAATTTCATAGTAATAGTTCTTGACACAATCCTTGCAAGTTCAGTTGCGATTTTTTAACAAAATATTTGTATGATTTCTGGTAAGAGCTCTGACAGAAATTTGTATTCACTTGAACTCCAAGAACTAAATAATGCTTATGAATTTTATTGTCGGAGACAATCTTTTAACCTGTTTTAAAACTCTCGCCGCTCAGCGAATACTGAACGTATTTTAATTATTTTTTGTCAGTATACTCGTACACATATCTAGTTTCTAAAAGTGGGCAAACGATCTTGGCAATGTTCCTGTGGCCGGAGTTATTGCGTTAGCTCACTGGGTCAGGTTGGGTGACAAGGGTTCTGTGCTTCTGTGTCCATGGAGGTAAGCAAATTTCAATTCACATAATTTCAAGAATCGGCTATAATGTGGCCACTATTTCAAGGAATTTTAAGAAAAACGCATCAGTATAAATCTTCTAATACACGATTTAATTGGATAACCATGTCTTCTTATTATATTACTTTTATTATAGATTTTTGGTCGTCCCTCTAATGCCTACGCCCCTGGGAAGGAAACAATACTTTCCGGAATTTTCTTGCTCCATCCGTTTGCCGTACCGTTAGGTACGGTCCCTCGAAATGATTTCATTAGCTATCAACGATTTACCGACATTTTGGTACTTTGTCGAGGAAATTGCTTCAATTCCTAAAAAAGAACCTCACCGCCCCAAAAATTCTCCCACCGGGAATCCCCTACCCACTAGGTTCTGTGCCTAATTAGCTTTCGGTTGCGCGTGATTCAGTTAATGCTAATGGAGCTTTATGGACACTCGCATTCAGCATCGTCGGTCAGAGAGACCACCGAAAAGCAGAAATGGAGTTGGGACATGTGCCTGCCAGCCGTAAAATTAATGTTTGGAGCAAAATTTGCATTCCGAAATAGTACCGGACCGGCCGGAGCAGCAGCAGGTGCCGGTTGTGGGGTTAGAAATTATTGATTTTCAATTTGTTTTCATTGCCGGTCGGCCGCGGTTGGTCAGGGAAATAGATAGACCCTGTCTCTGGGGCGGAGATACCAAGGGGTGGTCCACGTCAGCAATGCGTATCGTTTCGGGAGGAATATTTATAGTTTGGACCTTGTTTATGGAGCGCTCGATACGAGGCACCAGGTGAAGAGTTAATCGTCGGAAGCCTTTGGGTTGCAAATAAAATGGCAATTATGTGATTGCTGGGCACTGCAAGAGGTTTCGGGGGACGTGGAAAATTTTCCGTCGATATATTTAATATAATGAAAACGGCTCCGATGACAGTTTGGAGCTTTCGACAATCCATGTCGTCCATTTTGAGTCTAATTTCAATAGTTTTCAAGTATTAAATTTTAATCCGTAAACGATTATTTGAATTCGTAATCTCGGGGAGTCCGTCCAGAAATTCTTCTTGCTAACGGACGTTTTAAGACTGTTTAAAGTAATGAAACAGTACCTTTCAGTGATTTGGTAATAAACCTCTTAAAAGGTCACTTCTTTGATTATGGTTGCTACCACGAACAAAACGAAGGGTTCCTTCCAAAAATTAGTTATAAAACTGTTCTGAACGTAGCAAAAATGGAAAAGGGCGTTTCTTCGAAAAGCATGCATCCATTCAAGGGTTGAAGGGATAATGTTGAAAATTGCATCGAATTAAGCAATCAGTTCGATTCTTTAGAGCAGAAAATCGAATCGCTCTCTAGCCCAGGCTCTTTGATTCAAGCGAGAAAACAAAGGGTGCCGCCAATCGTGATCAGTTGTTCCGAATTTGAGGGATGTAGGCAGGAGATCTTGAACTTCATTAGGGGAATCAGAGTTTGCTTCCAAATCGCAAAGAAATGGTCGCATTTTGCTGCGAACTTCTTCTCAAACTTCTGAAACATCTTGAAGAGAAAAAGCACAAATGTTTTACTTATGACGACAAAACTGAACGTTTGTTCAAAGTTGTCTTGAAAGGTATTTCAAGTGAAGAGATCAAAAATGGAATAAATGGTTTTCTTTCCCCAGTCCAAGTAATCATTATGAAAATGAGAACCCAATCTGGAATTGTTCGAAAAGGGCTTTCTCAAGAATGTTATTTATTTATCTTTAACAGAAGTGATCTAAATAATATTAAAGCTTTAGAAAAAGCAAGAATAATGTTCGATGTCATTGTGACATGCGAACATTTCCAGAATAAAATTCTAAAAATGATTTCTTAATATGTTTCTCATGAATTTAATAAAATATCTAACGTTGAAACAGTAGAGCAAACTTCGATAAAAATCATCAATCAGTTTAGGCAAAAATTTGATACGGACAAATCAAATGAATATAAGTATCACTAAGAAGTCTCAAACTTTTCAACAACGATTAGACATTTGTAATTGCATCTGTTTCGAAGCAATACATCAAAAACTATTTCCGAAGGAATAATGTGTCATCAATATCACTCGTTCCCCATCACCCAACGACTGACATTATCTCTCATAAGACGCTACCCTCTCCCTTGCCTTGAAATTCGACACCCGTTCCATATGTTACCGATCTACGCGCCGACGAACAACAGTTGTTGTCAGCATTTACCGCAGCTAGTGAGGTTTACATCCTTTCCTCTGGGAAATCGTCGTCGACACCGTTGTCAATGTCGAACCAAACGATATGTTTCATTAAAACTTGAGATTGTCGCGAAATGTCAATACCACGCCTCACAGGCCATAGCCGACAGCACGCACTTCCAATGGTACATGGAGTAGCATTCAGTGTCTGCTGGCGTTTGCAATCTGGGACAATTGGACGACAACTACATCCGCCAGGAAGGAGTCTCAAGTGTTTGAACACGTGTCCCTTCGGGGAAGTCAAGCCAAGCCTTTCTGAGTTAACGAATACGGAGTTTGGCCTCCGTCGGAAGTTTAAGGTTCAATTCTTCTGCCAAGGCGTTCGTGTGAGTGTCTATGTATTTCCCATGTGTCTGGAGGGGAGATTCGAATCTATTTATACTTCACTTTATCAATCAATTTGTCACATGAACCGCTCTTCTGAGGCAACGAGCTTCTCATTTTGTCGACTTTGGCCCGGGTTGCTTACTTAGGACGTGTGAACCGTGCTGTGAGGCTGAATTGGTTTACTGAAATCGAATATTCCTCAGAAAAAGGCAATTCTGTTACAGAATTACAACTATTTTGAATTCAACTGGTTCAGAGAGCAATCTCCATTGCCCTTCGATCGACGGTACAATTGTGCAATGGAAACCACGCGCTGTTGAAAGCCAGTCGGATGTGGAAAAGCTCCCCCTGTGGGGCTCTTCGGTTGACAATCGATGAGAAGGGGTGGAAAAAGTCATCGGTTTACAATTGCCAAGTAATAATATCGGTATCGAATGTCAATCAAGATGACTTCCATTTGCACCATGGGAATGGCAGCAGGGCATGGCTGCATGGGTGTAGGCAGGATTTCCATCAAAGGGGAGGGAAGCGAGCGACATCAAAAGTTCATTCACGAATTTCATTAAAACAACTATTGAGGATATCCACCGTACGGTGAAAAAACGTGAGCAAAGTTGAGCTCAAAACGCGTCTTGGTTCAATGTAGAAACTGAGTAATTTCAGATTCGAAAATTTTAAGCTTAGGTTGGTTGCGGCCCATTGAATATTTTGTCCTGGTCAGTTAGAGGGACTTCCAACTATTTATTACGAAATGTAACACCATCAACAAACAAAAAGCGAAATAAATTGCTCAAAATTCAAAATCTTCCTTTGATAAGTGCAAGAATAAAATGTGTTATAAACAGATTTTTATCTGCTTTAATCTTGAAATGGCAGTATGTTAAAGTCGTGCCCGTACTTTCCAGGACACCCTATATTCCAAGCAATCCTCAAAAAATGAAAGATTCCACTAAGTATTTCTTCAAGAGTTCCGCTAGTGACATATCCCGGATTTTTTCAACAGATTCCTTCCAATACAGTCGACTCCTCCAACTCGATATTCAATAACTCGATGGATTTTTTGGTCCCTTCATATTCCCATACATCGTGCTCTCCATAAGTCGATATTTCTATAACTCGATATCTCCACTATTGGATGTCACGTGAGAGGTAAATTTCTCTCTGTAACTCGATATCTATTTCAAAATGCTTATTATTCGCTACAACTTAGACTAATTCTTGTTTGGAAGTGAATAAATATTTGCAAGTTATAATAAAAGTTGAAAAATATGAAAATAAAAAAATACTGTCAGTAAAAATAACGTGACTTTTCAAGCATTTCGAAAAAAGTTTAGAAAAATAGTTTGTAAAATACTATCAACAAAATAATATTGCTATGGATTGTTTTCTCAGGACTTGTGTCAACTTTCCTGGTCTTTTCCTTTCCACAAACACGACCGAACTCTTATTACATACATCAGTGAAAGAATCGCGTATGTTAATTAGCCCATTCGCAAGCCAATTCGTGACATACAAACACCATTCGATTTTTATTCATATAGATGTTATAGATATATTAACTACTTGTCCCAGAGATCTAATATATGGATGGTAGGTTCTTACATCTAGAGACAATTCACCTTTCACAATGTGCAATAACAATTCAAACCATTGCAGAAATATTTCATTTTATATATTGACCCATTCTCACCCCTCTGATCCATTGTCACCCCCATAGATGGTAATTTTTCGTCTTGTGTTATCTTCAATACAGTTTTTCAGACAACACTTCTTACTGTTTTTCTAAGACTTATCCTTATGTATTCCAAGGAATCCATCGCAAATTTAATCATTGATTTCTTTCCTGTAAAGTTTGTGTGGAAATGTTTTATGGAATTGATCCAAGGATTTCTGCAAAAAGTTTTTCAGAGATGCACTACGGGTGATCAAATGGCAAATAATAGAAAAATGACTTGTTCAAATAGGGTTTTTTTCTACATAATTTAATAGTAAACACTTCCATTAAGAAATTCTTAAAATATCTAACATTTTTTATACTCATTTGTATGTCAAAGCTAGAACTCTTAGGAAAAACAAATAATTCAGTGCAAACACAAGGTATACGTTAAATGAAATATACTGCATAATCGTAATATTTTTTGCAGATCTTTATACACCTTTCGGATGCTCAAAAAGCTATGAAAAAAGCTATAATAAAAATTCTTACTATAGTTTCGATGAATGTGGGAACTACACTGAAAAAAAAAAGTTTGATTTTTTATAGAAAATTTACAAATCACATACTTTGTTATCCCAAGTCGTCCCAGGCTATAAATTTAATTTCAAGAGTATGTTGAGATGTAAGCTCAAGAATCGCGACGAATTAAGCTGCACATATTTGCACATTTTTTATTTAGGCACTTTCAATGTTTTTAACAATTCTCCTTTAAAAACTGCTACATAGTACTACTAATTGAACTCCACAAAATGATTCATATCATCATTGATACATAAGTTGTAAAATTTACATTGGCTTGTATCGTGAATCGCATAAGTAGTCTATATACATTGTTAGTAACAAAACTCATTAATTCGCTATAGGCCCTATTCAAAAGTTTGTCTCGCAAACTTTGATTTGTTGATAACAAAACATCAAATTTGTGTACCAAAACTCATAAGTACGAGAGGAGGTAGCCAACATATTTTGACCGTAATTTTTTATGGAAACTGCTCATAGTGAGATGTCTGAGAAAACGTCTAAAAGTTATATTAGATTGCAACAATAATTCCCTCAGAAACTCTGCTTGAAATTCTTCCAAACATGGTACAAAGAACTCCTTTTGTAACTGATCCAGAGATTTGTACATACGTTTTCACAAACATTCTTTGAAAATCTATTCAGAAGCTTTTTAAGGAATTTTCTCCAGAATCATTGCAGAACTATTTTCCACCAAGGATTTGTCCAGATTTTTTTTCTGAAAATATATACTTGCAGTAATTTAGGGAGACCTAAAACTAGTATTTTTTGTGTTCTTAGAGGTATTAAAAGATGCTTCTATTAAATGAAATTCTGAAGAATCTCAACAGTAATTTCTAAAGTATCCTAGCAAGATTTTTTTGGCGTATTTAGAAAAATCTATACGACGAAATTTGCTAAACATCCCGATGGAAACAAAATATATTTCTAGAACTCCTTTACTTTTAAACCACAAAAAATATTCAAACAGCGATAATTTTGTTTATCGATGTTTTGCATCATTTTTTCACAAGCCCTAAAAAAACTCTTCTATTTTAGGAATCTGTGTCAATATCGATCGTTGGTCATCTGGTTCCGGAGATATTCCAAAATTTCTTGGGAGAGCGACATTTTTCCGTAAACATCTCAGGCTACTGAATTTTTCATATGTTCGATGATTCGCTTTTCGAAACAATACTTCTATAAGAGTCTGCTGTGAAAAAATGAAGCAAATTGGTGCAACAGGTTACTCAGAACATATTTGTTTCTGGTACCAATCTGGCCGTATAAAGATCTTGTAATCTTCAAAAAACACATAATTTTGTAATGTTCAATTTTCTTGAAGACAAAATAACTGATTTCCATGTTTTTTTTCGGAGGAGCTCCTTACAACCTGACATTTTATAGCCCAGATTAAAGATTTTTTTTTTTTTTGAAACATTGACTTATGGCCAAAGTATTTATATATCGTGAATGTCAGTCCGCCAAGGAACATCTAAATATCTTCAAACCCATATTACTAATGATTAATATTGGCACAGATTCTAAAAATAGAAGAGTTCTTTGAGGGCTTGTGAAAAAATAGTGGAAAAATATTGAAAAACAAAAAAATTATCGCTGTTTGATTTTTTTTTTTTTTTTTTTTGGTAATGAAATAAGCGGCCGGTAGAGTGGTTAATGAAGAAAGCCCTGCAGTTTGGGGGCGGTCCATTTATTACGTTGCCGAAACCTCTGTGAGATGAGGACCTTAAAAAATACTTAGAAGGATTCGAGGGGAATTTCTAAATTTATTTTTTGGAAATATCTGCAATAGAATTCCAGAGGATTGTTTAAAAATGGTCAAAATAATTCCAGCTTTTTTTTTTTTTTTTTTGTAAAATATCCCTAGTATTATCCGAGCACTAATGGTTGGAAAAAATATTCACGGCAAATTCCGTTTATCTGGGGTATTTAACAAACTTTCCGGGGGCGGCCCAGAAAAGAAATCCCGGAAGCAAATTAGTGGAAGAATCCTTAAATAACTTTTTAGTGGAATTTAAGATGAAATGCTTGGAAAAATCTCTAAAGAAATTTCTTGGGTAATCCTTAGCAAGGAAATTCTTGAAAACCTTGTGAGATGATCATTCAATAACCTAGCAGTTTTGTAAGAATCACAAAAGAAAAATTCGGTTTTTTTTTGGGAATTTTTTTTTTTTTTGGACAGATTTTTTAAAGGGTTTTGGAATTAATCATGGTTTAATCCCAAGAAAACTATCAGGAACAATATCTTGAGAAATTACCGAGGAAAAGCCTGAATGCATTGATCAAGGAATAAAAGTGGGAAATTTTAAAGTAACTCTTTGAAAAATTATTGATACGGTATTTCGGGTTTATTACTTGAACGAGTACATGAAGAAATTACATAACTTTGCTACAGTTGCTGGAAATATAGATGAATACAATTTTTTTAATGTTTAATCAGGATCCCATATGGATGGCTAGGGAGTAGCTTTTGTTTCAAATGTTCTCGAAACCAAAACTTCGTGTGCTCTTCTGTATTCAAACCACATAAAATGCGAAACCTCTTATTTCGAGCCAAAAATATTGAGATTTAGAGGTGGTGCAAGCGATATCATTGATTAATTCAAGTTATGAAATATGACCTTCAGCGAAGCCTTCATAACATTGTTATTCTCTAACCAATTTTTAAGCTCTTGGCATCATTCTTTTAACAATTAAATTTATGAAAAATTTGGAGAATATCAAATTTGTCTGATATGAAAACTAGTCTTTGTTAGAAGTAGTATTCTCCAAATTTTTCCTCTTTTAACTAAAATATCACTTATGTTTGACCATAACTTCATGAATAAATAACCGATTCTAAATATGTCTACAAGTTTTTAAAGCAATTTTAGTCCTTTCCAAATTGTTGGCACAAAAAAATAATTTCAAAATAGTTTTGACTTAGTTGTTTAACAAAAACTAACATGAAATTTCAACGAAAAATACTATATTTTTTCCAATTTTGTCAGATGAACGACAATACTTAAGCTAAAACTGGTTTTTCTCATTTGTTATACCTTCAAAATAGTCTTAAAAGTAATTTTCCATGAACTTTATAACAAAAAACTAGTTGTTTTTTATTTAATATTTGATTTATAAACTTTATTTAAACAGTTGAAATGTAATTTTTGACGAACAAAATCAACATTTCGAAGAATCTTGATTTATTTTCATTAATAAAAATCACGATTTTGCGTAGGTTTATGTTAAATAACTAAGTTAAAACAATTTTCAATTAAGTTTGTTGCATACACAGTTTTAAAACAACTAAATAAGCTTTTAAAACATGTAAAAACATGTGGAATCAGATGAGTATTCATAGAGTTATGGTCGAACAAAGATTTTTTTTTTAGATTAAAGATTAAAAATTTTGAAAAAACTACTTTTAACTAGGACAAGTTTTCATTTTAGAAAAATTTGATATTTCACAAACTTTTCATTATTTTAATTTTGAAGAGAATGATGTCAAGAGCTTCAAAATTGGTTGAAAAATAACAAAGTTATGTAGACTTCACCAAAATCATATTTTGTAACCTAAAAGTTCACCTTAAAATCGCTTGTGCCACCTAGTTTTGAGAAAGGGTATTTTTTGTCCTCCATATACATGGATCGCATCACCGACCAAAGGTTACTTTCATACATTTTTTCTCCCTCACTGATAAACACCCTTCTCGTGGTGATTGCGGAGATGCAGAGGTATTCTCGGTCTCTAGCAGTGCTGTTAAATGTCAAAAAATTGGAAAAATTCAAATGTTTATAGCACCTTTCCATATGAAATATAGTATCAGCAAATATTATCATCCGATAGTAATATGGAAAAGGTCACCGGGAAAAACATTTTCCGATGACTTTTTCCACGGGCAACGATGATATTGGAAATATTCAATTGTCAAAGTCACGTGATATTCATGACATTTAACAGCTCTGGTCTCTAGTAACAACAATCATTACACGCTATCATTCCTTTTTCCATCCCAACTGACTGTAAGGACTTGGCCGGCTTCATTATTGATCAATAATATGAGATCTGCTGTACTTCGAGAATAAGAGGAAAGTCTCATTACTTACCCATTTGAATCGAAGTTAAATTCTCACCAGTTCCGATTAATCACGGAGTAGCAACCATTGGCATGTAGTCAATGCATTGCTATGCTATACTTCGATAATGTTTGCTATAAAGCCTGGTGAGAAAAAAAAATATGCTCTGCTAAAATAGTACTTCTGCCTAACTTCCTGTATTTTTTTTAAAAAGAAGCCCACAAAATAATCAAAATCTCCGTAAAAACTATCGAAGATTTAGAAAACAGACTTTGGGGTACTCGAGGGAGAATACTCAGCTCAAATTCTTGTAAATATCTTCAGTGGAAACCCAGAGAATTGCATGAAAATTTTCCCGTGGTGATCGCTCTAAGATTATTTTACAGATTTTCCTATCCGAGAATTATTGTTTCGAAAAAGTAATTCTCAAAAATTAAGATTATCTGAGATATTTTGAAAACAATTCTAAATTCCTGAAAATGCCCAGAAATTATTCCGGAAGAAATTCCTAGGATAGTTCCATTACACTGCTCAAAGCAAATTACGAGAAGATTCATTAGAGAATTTTTTTGTGAAATTTAAGAAGGAATGGTTGGAATTATTTTTGGAGGAATTTTTTGATTATTCTTACCTAGAAAATCCTTAGAAATGTTGTTAGAATTAAAGAAAGAAGTTTAGTGGATTTCGGAATGAAACTTTGAAAAAGTTCTTGGAAAAGATCTCAGATGCAGAAAAGCTTGGATGAAACCATTGGTGTTAAGCTTAAAAATCTTTTTGTTTCGCCATCGTTCGATCGATTTCGATAAGATTTTCAGGAAAAAATGAGCCATTTTGAGCCAATGAGCTATATTTTTGATTCATGTATTAAGAGTTTTGAATTCGATTATAATTCCGGATTTAGGTTCAAATTAGTTTGGCTACCTAGGGTAAGTCAAACTTGAAATTATAGGTAAAATTTTCTATTTGATAAAATGATCACATATTTCAGTTTGGACACTATTGTGGACAATTGGAAACATGATCACCGTTAATCGGTTCTGGTAGGGATCCTAAATAGACACATTCAAAATTTTATTCATTTCCTTTTTGACGGCTCAAATTTCTCCCAGAAATGGTAGAAATTTGTGTCATAAATTTTAAAGTGGTTCTAACCATTTTTGAATACTTAGCGACAGGTTCCAATAGGGCTCCAAATAGTAATCGATTTTTGGGATTAACCCATTTTTATTAGATTTTCGATACGATTTCTTACATTATATGCAAGGTAAGAGCTGTGTTAACGTTTTATAACAATAGGAGTATAAAGCATCATTATCATGACCATTTTACCCATATTCCCCATTAGGTTTTGCATTTAATTCATCATATTATATGCGGGAAACCGTTTATAAGCTGTTGAAATAACTGTCTAATAATGCTACGTTCAGACTAGAGCTGATATTACGTTATATAGGATCTCTTGATATCAGAAACCTTACATCTAGTTTTCACTGGAAATAAAAAGAATGACGTTTGATATCAAGATAGCCTATATTACGTAATATCAGCTCTAGTCCGAACGTAACAAGGGAGGGAATGCATGAATTAAAACTGATCACACGTATCGTTATCATGCTCATTTTACCCAAATTCCTCACCTGATAAGTTTTTGATAAGATTTTTCATATTATATGCAGGGAAATTGTTTATGAGATATTAAGGTGACACGGGAGACCGTGTTATTTTCCCTATCTTTTGTCTCACTCTAACAATTATCATCAAAACTTTGTGGAAGCAAATCTCGAGTTTTAATGAACCGATGGAGCTGAAAATGTATTGGGTTGTGCACTACATATATAGAATTATAGTGATACATTTTTCACGTCGATATATGGAGTGGTTCTTGGGATTTGCTTCTTCAAATGGATAGGGTGATTATGATGACGTCCCGTGCGGCCTTAAAATAACATTTTTCAAGCGACAATATTCTAAGTAGGTGAGTTCAAGAACTGAAACTGGCCGCACTGATTGTTACCATGCCCATAACAATACCGTTTTTAAAGCGACAGGAACCTAAAAAGTTAATGCTGGTATCAAAACTTAGCGCACGGATCGTTATCATACTCGTTTTGCCCAAAATCCCCATTATGTGAGGTTCTTGATAGGACTTTTCATATTATATGGAGGGAAACTGTTTATAAGCTATGGAAATAATGTTTCCTAATAAATTCCTTAAGGTATTGCTGAAGACTCGTTGATGGAATTCGAGATACTCCCTTGAACGATTTGTGGAATAATCTCTGTAGTGGTGATTGGATCAACTCCTTGAGGAATCTTGGGAAAAATATCTAGACGAATGTAAAGTAGAATCTTAGGATGAATTACTGAGGTAATTTGTGAAGCCTCTGAAAAAAACTTTAATGAACTTTCCGAATACTTCCTGGATAGATTTATATTAATATACTTAATGAATCTGCTGAATCTATCCTTGGCGGAAAGCTACATATTCAGTTTCATAACTTTGCAATGGGCCTTCGTTAACCGAGTGGTTAGCGTCCGCGGCTATAAAGCAAAGCTATGCTGAAGGTGTCTGGGTTCGATTCCCGGTCGGTCCAGGATCTTTTCGTAATGGAATGCGGAAATGGCCAAATTGGCAAAGAAAGCTCTCAGTTATTAACTGTGGAAGTGCTCATAAGGACGCTAAGCTGAGAAGCAGGCTCTGTCCCAGTGAGGACGTTAATGCCAAGAAGAAGAAAAACTTTGCAATCTGCTGATAAACCCTTCGAATAATTTCTAGTGAGAACTTCTTAAATAGTCTGATTGTTTAGTGGACTTTCCGATTGTTCAAGAGGCTTAACATGAAGTAATTGTTTAATTATTTTGTGAATATAGGTACTGGGAGACATCAAAAAATCAAACACAGGATTAATTCTCGTATTTATCTATTTTTTTTCATCGGCTAGGGAGAGGTAACAACCATCTCCTGGCTGCGCCCATGTATAGCTGCCTGTGGATATTAGCACAAAGCTTGGAAACCGATTGGAACAACCGAACCGAAGCGGAACCAAATGCATGGGTGGGTGCAGCCGGCCCCATCAGCTTGGCTTTTTCTGCAACTGATATTAATGGCTGCTCCACAGCTCCAGTCAGACCCGATTAAAAAGGAATAACACAATTATAACAATTATAATAATTATAACAATCGTAGACATTAATCTAGTCTAGAACATTTATAATCGTGTTTTATATCCTATAACTATCTCAAATTATTGAACGGATGTCTCAATAATGATAGTAATTTATTTTGTTTCAAAAATTGAAGATAAAATTTTCGTTATTTAAGATGTTAAAGGATAATAATTTATAATGTATAACACATACTGTTAAAAATATGTTTTGAAATAGTATGTATGGTTGTTATCATTGTGTTATTCTTCTCTGATCTGAATTTCGTCTCGAACTAACGAATCCTAACAAAATATTCAATATAATAGAAACGTAATCTAAGACAAAAATCAAATGTTGATATAAATTTTAAAAATAATTAGATACAATTGGGTTATTTTTTGTAATATCTTTCTGGTCGGGAAGGTGCAACTGGAGCTCAAATCAACCGAGTGCGTGTATTTGTCGACGGAAGGCCAATCGATGATGGAACGGTAGGATCGGGTTGTGATTGGCGGGCGAATGGTTTGAGCGATGAGAATGTGTTTTGGGCCGAATAGTGTGATCGGTGGAAGAGTATGTAGTAGGTATCGATTGCTAGCTCTTCTACTTGATGCTCACACACTGATAATACTGACGACAACGCTCTGCTTCTCCGGTTCAGTTTTGCGCTTCCGCTCTGAGGGCGTGGGATTTCCAACAAACATATGGTTTCGCTGGATGAAATGGCATTCTATCAATAGCTTTGACAGTTCTGGATCTCGAAGTGTTGTCCAAGGTATCGATTTCTTTGGAAATTGTTGTAATAAGCCATGTATAGCAAATTGGAAGTCACTTGTTGATGTTGTTTATGCTGTTAATTTGCAGAAAAACATTATTTCATACAATAATTCTAGACAAACATGCGAACAATATTCGTGAACCAAAGTTTCTTCCACTCACCCCAGACTTATTTCGAAAAAATATTGAAAGCTTTAGACCAGTGATTCCCGACCATTTCAAACTGTGGCCCTCTTCAAATTTCCACACGATTTTTTACGCGTATATTCTACTTCTTATTTTTTCAGGTCACCTATGATCAATTGTGGGACTATTCAAAACGATCTTGAACAAACGTTCAGTTATGTCATCACAATTGAAAAAATGTATCCCTTCTCTTAAAGATGTATGAGAAATATTTCGCGATCTTCAAGTTTCCAAATTCGCAGGAGTCTTCTCTATCAGCGTTTTAGAACAAAACCTAATGGAGTTCAAGATCTCTTGCCTGAATGCAGCAAATTCGGAAATGCTGATCACGATTGGCGCCATCCTTCGCTTCCTCTCTTGAATCGAAGTACTAGAGACTGCTTCGATGTGTTGCTCGAACAATGAGTACAAAGCATCGAACTAATTGTTCATTTTGAAGTAAATTAAAAACATCAACCAATTCATTAATGATTTGCATTGCTCATTTATTCAACAACGATTTCCAGTCACATCTCCATCAGTCTTATCCATCCGAGCCTAGTTGTACTTCTTCAGTTTGCTGTAGCTGTATCCCATTCCGTGGTAGCCTCCTTCGAAACCACCTCCCAGTCCTCCTTCGTGGATGGGTTCTCCGATGTTCTTGACCTTAGCTTCGAATCCATTCTTATCATCGGCGTAGTATTCGACGATCCGCTTGGTTCCGTCAGCCTCATCTAAGGTGTACTCTCCCTTGACGACATCTCCATCACGCATCTCCCATTGGCTCTTGTGATCTCCGGTGTGGAAGTCCTTCACTCCGTATGCGAACTTGTACTTCGGGTACGAGTAGTATTCCTCTCCTCCTTCCTGAGAGAATAATAAATTGTTAAGACACTTTATTAGATTCCTAAAATTTCCGGAAAACTCACAAGTCCACCGCCGCCCATTTCCAAACCACCGCCGCCGTAATACTTGTACGGGATGTGTTTCACCTCGCTGACGAAGCCGTGATGCTCGTAAGCCAGAACTGCACCCAGCAGAGCAAGCGCTACCACAGTGATCTTGATCATGTTGCTGCTGTTGAAATCGTTTCCGATGTTCTACCAAGAATTGAACTCACCGAACTGATACCGTTACCTCCGAGGTTCTGATTATTTATAGTAAGAATGTAAACAATATCACCTATTCGACCTTTTCGGTTCGGAATCGTTTTTTTCCCTTGTCGATTTTAGTTTCGATCAAACTCTGTATTGGGCCGATCAATCAAGGTCCTGCTAAACCTCTCACATTTTTTATCATGATAATTCTGTAGAGTTAACGCCCGTCCCTCAATTTTGGATTTCTATCAATTTAATTATGGCTTCTTGCATGTGAGGTGGTTACGCTTCACTAGACTGAATGCATTTGACCACGATGTCCATCCACTTTTCCTCGGCGATAGAGCATGAAAACGCTGCGGTAATAGGGGGCCAGATTCAAGAAGCATGTGATAACGATCAGTCTAATTTCCAATCATTTAACGGGTAACGAACGATGAATTTTGGGTTTATTCCGTAAGGTTGCGTGTTGTGCAGATTTTAAAATAATTACAAAGGAGTTTTAAGGGTTTCAATCAATTTTCTCTGATGGACTAGGTCGTCCTTCACAAAGTCAAGTCAAGTTCTTGATTCCCGATCGGTCCAGGATCTTTTTGTAATGAAATTTCCTTGACCGCCCTGGGCATAGAGTAAAATCGTACCTGCCACACGATATAGGAATGCGAAAATGGCAGAAATAACAAAGTAAAGTAGAGTAAAGTTTTCTACGAGACGGTATGTTTTAAGTAGGGCGCGTCAAATCCATTACAACTGTTAGGATAGAAAAACCCATCTACAAGGATGTTACGGTTACTTCAACCCTTGACTCCGGCTGGCACTCCACTCCATTGTCCAGCTGTAACTTCAATTGTGCCCTGATGCACCCTCACAAAATCACCCATGTTGTATGATTCAATTAAATGATTTTAATATATTTTTTTTTCAAAAATTTCGATTTGTAAATCATGTGTTTCTCTTGCTGATTATCCTGAAAATTACATTGATGTGAAATGTATGAATTTAAATTGCAACTTATTTCCGGCGGTCAGCAGAAACTGCACAGACAAAAAATCTGAATGATAACCAAAGTGGAATTCAGAAAATATTGGAAAATTGCTTATCGTAATCATACATCGAGCGTAAAATTGCGAGATCTGTCATGCACACGCTTATCTCTTCAAAAATAATTTGAAATTACAGCATTTTCCTTGAGTTTACTTAAACCTCTATGACGCGCTTCGAAATTTTAGCAAAAATTATCTTAATTTTACACGATTTTCGTGTGACGACGATCAGCACCGGTGCGAGCTCCACAGCAGCTGTCAGCCATCTTTGAAAGTGTGTCCTACTTTGCTTCGGTACGTAAACAATCAGAAAGGTTTACCTAAATTATATTTTTTTACAAATCTATGATGTGCATTCGTGATTCAAAATAAAATGTTTAATGTGACACGTTCAACAGTTTGTGGCATCAGATAAAAATGCAGAGAAACGCATATTTTGAGCGCAGTTGGAGCTGTTGTACATTTACCTCCCGGGAAGTTCATCAGTCAGCATACTTTTTCTAAGCCTGTCATAAAGAAAATTTAATAAATTATATTATGGGTAATACGCGGCTTGTTTTCGTTTGTACCAGGAAAGATTTGTGCTACAAAAACTAATAAAATATGGTTGTCCTCAAATGCGAAAGAAAAAAGTATCGGTTGCTCCACCTTGTTATTTTTTGCGTTCCTTGATCAGTATCTGATTCAGACATCATAACCCAAACACGACGTGATTGAAATTTACACGATGATTAATTTTCACATTCACAATCAAATCATAGCATGTAAATTTCAATAAAAGCAGAATTTTATGATATCTATGGCATTCCCTTCATGTGCATTAGATATAGCAGAAATTTACAATAATAATTAATACTGTGTGTGTATAAATCTGGAATACACATGTAGAAATAATGGTTTAAATTATAAGCAAACTTAATCAAATGATGAGTCTTCAATTTTCAAAATTGATTATGATTTTCTGCAGACGATTAACTGAAATTGCTGCATCTGCTCAAAATGACTAACTTAAATTGTTGAAAATTTCTTACGTTCATTTAGGATGGTATAAAATCATATAGAAATGAGACAGTCGAGTTTAGATCAAAGGCATTAACGATCCAAGATCCATTAGGTGATTTCCTAAAATCACGAATGCTGAAGATTTTTTATGAAGTCCATATGAAGCTGTTAATCAAACAATGAAAATTAAATTTGCACATCTCTAAATCCAAAACTCTGTCTTTCCTCAATGCACAATACGCAATACTCTTGATGTAAATGTTCTGAGCGTGTATGTTCCTTGCGTTCCAAGCCTCATCGAATATCTAATAAGACTAATGAGAATAAAAGAAAAAAAACGAGCAGATTGTCGAACGTGCAAAGAAAAAGTCACTTGCGATTGACGATTACACTTTCATAAAGTTCTACACAGGGTGTGGCCCAGCTCCTACTGAGTAGATCTCCATATGATACTACACAGTCAAGGATGTTTATCTGCTGAAAACTGAGAAAAAATAGTGTTATACAGTCCGCAACTCCTCAAGAAAACAGAATGAAGCATCTGAAATTAAATTATGAAAGAGTAGATATAACTCAGGTCTCAGGTAGAAATTCATAAGCGTGCGAAAAAAAACAACGAATATGGTTATAAGCTTTTCAGCCATACGGTGGTGGGAAACAAAAGCGTAAAGCATGACGGAATGAAATATGAAGACTGTTTTGTTACATACATGGAGGAAAATTTAAACATCAACATAATGAATTTAAATTAATATCAGAGGACACACAATAAGCCACATCTTCTTTTTCAATCTGATTTTAGTTGATTTACGTCGTAACATGAAACATTCTCACCGAATCTATTGATGCCGTCCTGAAGCTTGGCAATCCCTTTGCTAATCCATCTTCAAACAGCAAATAAGCTTTTTTTTCTTTTCACTACTACACTGACGCATACTGCTTATATCTGTATTGGTAATCTACCTAAAATGCTCTTCTAGAATAGGGATCAGTGCATCTTAATCAAAATTTCTAGTGATAACTTTGGAACAAAAATAACAACAATCATTTAACTGACAAGATTTTTGCAATTTAAGGCACAGAAAACTGTAAATATTTATTTCAATTTGTGAAACTTTCGCAACTTAACCTTACTTTTAATCGCCAATTCAACATATCTTCCAATTCTTCAATTCCAAATCTCCAGTTGCACTTATAACACAGCACGACTTTTTTGTTGAATTAGGCAAAAACTCGCAAAATCTTCTCAGTCCCATTTATCAATGCCTATTTATTACAGATGGGACTGACTTGCGATTCAAGACAGTATGTACATAAATTATTGGTTTCTTCCTTAAAAGGATCAATATCGATTAAGTGTCTTGAAAATTATAAGAAATTTAGAGATCTCTTGCCTGATAAAAGAGCCCTAAAAGAGACCAGTCAAAAATCAAGAGGAGATTACAAGGAGACCAATAAGGAATCAAGATAACAAAAAGAAACCTTATTAGGAATCAGGAAGTAAGATTGTTACAGCCAAACCTCTTTTTACGCCCCTAACTGGGGGAACGGAAAAAGAGGAAGCGTAAGTTGAAATTTGGAGCGCAAAAAGAGAGAGCGTAGGTTCGAATTTTGAGCGTGAAAAGAATTAGAAGCGTAAAAAAGTTTTTCATTAGTAATCCAGAAGTTTTTCGAAGAAGTGGGGTTAATCCGTGTTTCTTCTCAAGGGTATCAATAGGGATGACGTAAACCTAACGCCATTTTGAATTCAAAGATAGCGACTTCCGGTTTGTGAAAATCACTTGAAACATATGTAATATGGGTGTTTTTCGAACGGGATTGATTAATAGATGACGGGAATCCATGTCTGACGCCATTTTGGAATCCAAGATAACGACTTCCGGTTTGCGAGTGTTTTAGGGATGATGAGTAGATGCCAGAAATTTATGTATGACACCATTTTGGAATCCAAGAGGATGACTTCCGGTTTGGTTTGCGAATGGGGAAAATCAATTAAAACCAATATAATATACACATATTACAAGGGTTTCAAGGGTTACAAGTCGCCATCTTGGATTACAAAATGGCGTCAGACATCAATTTCCGGCATCTCCTTATCGGTCCTTATCGATTCCTTCAGGAGTTCACAACGAGATTTTTACGGACTTTCTTTTCATTCCAAAAGTTTCGTTTTAGGAAACCATGGAATCTACCAAAAACAATTTCAGAAACTACCTCAGAGATTTCATCAGGTATTCCCTTCAAGGATACTTTCAGATTTTTTTCAAGAAAGTCTTAAGGTGAAGATGAATTGAAGTCAAACCTCAAATTTTCAAGAGCGCAAATCTGGAGAACCGAACAACCATTTGGGCAGAAAACATTATCGATTGATCACCACCAGCTAGTGACCAATCGATTAAATTTTCAGCTCAAACGGGTGTTTGGTTCTCCAGAATTATGATCTTGAAAATTTAAGGTTTGGCTTCGATTCATCTTCACCTTAAGTCATTCAAGAATTTATCCAATAAATCTTTCACCCTTTTTTTCCTAGAGTTTCCTCCAAGTTATCGCAAGAATACAACCAGTATTTTCTCCAGATAGTTTACAGGATTTCCACAAAAATGTCGTTCAAGATTCCTTCTGGTATTCTTCCCAGAAACTAGTATAACTGAGATCTAGCTTACCAAAGTTGGTCATTTTGTATGGAAAATCGAAAAGGCTGCAAATGTTTTGTCCAATTCTGTATATCTTCAAATTATTTGTTAAGGGACATATCCAGGAAAATGACATGATTTTTTTTTCTCAGAAAAAAATATAATTTTCATATAATTCGAAATGAATTTCTACAATAAATCCCTCAGTAACATCTGATAAAACCTGATTGAGTTCTAGAGTAACCTTCGATTAACTCCCACAATGTTGTGTGTTAAAACTTCTAGATTCTCGAGGAAATCTTGGACGATTTTCTAAGCCAATTGTAAATTGCTATACTACAGGTATTTCTTGAAAACTATTGGACGGATTCCTTGAAGAAATTTGTTTTGGAGCGATCAGAAGAATTATTGGAATGATTACAGAAGCATTAATAGGTGTGAAATCCTAAATAAATTTTCACAATACCCAGTAAAATTTTACTTTATAAATTACTCGAGAAATTGTTTGGAAGATCTGCAGGATTAAACCTTGAATGAACTACATCAATTCCTGGATAAATGTGGGTTAATTATTGTAGGAATTCATACGAAAATTCCAGGAAGGATCCCTATACAAAATTTTTTTAAAGTTCGGGAATGAACCTTTCTAGCTGTTCTTGGAAAAACCTGCTGTAGTAATTCGTGGAAAAGCTCCTCAAGTAACAACTGGGCAATCCACGAAAGAGTTAGTCAACAAATATCTGGAGGTCTTCTTCTTCGTCTTCTTGGCATTACGTCATTTACTGGGACAGAGCCAGCTTCTCAGCTTAGTGTTCTTATGAGCACTTCTACAGTTATTAACTGAGAGCTTTCTTTGCCATAGTTGCCATTTTCGCATTCGTATATCGTTTGGCAGGTACGATGATATTCTGTACCCAGGGAAATCAAGGAAATTTACATTACGAAAAGATCCTGGACCGTCTGGGATTCGAACCCAGACACCTTCAGCATAGCTTTGCTTTGTAGCCGTGGATTCTAACCACTCGGCTAAGGAAGGCCCCTGGATATCTAGAGGTATTACTAAGAATAATTTCACCACAATCCTTGTGGAAATTAGTATCGAAGTGTTCAAGGATTTCCTGCAGCAAATTCTGAAGTAATTCTTCTAACCACCCCTTGAAACACCGCTGGAAGGCTTCCTTGGAGAATTGGTAAAGTAATCTGAAGAGAAATTTTTGGAGGGATCTCTGAAGGAGCCACTGAAAGTATGAAAGAAGAAATCTCTGAAGAATACACTAGCAGAATTCCTGAAGCTCTGAATAACTCTAAAGAACCTGTGGAATAGACTCGTAATAGCCTTCTAAGTTTTTTCTAGAACAAAATGCAAGACCCTGCATTGAAAAAGACCAAGTCTCTAAAAAGAGATCTGCTACCAGCCCTGCCACAAGTTCTGTTAGGATTCTTCGGGAATCTTTGTTTCAAAATTCTGCGAAGAATACATAGAAAAAAATAGATTCACAGCATTCTGATGTTTTAATTAGAAAATTATAGAACAATGTCAACGGCTGCTGAGTTTCGCAGTTTGTTCTAGCTTTGGTCAATTCTGTTCAAGTGAACTGGTTGGGATAAGGATGCAAATTTTAAAATCACTTATCACTAATGAAATTGATCTTAGTAATGATCTTGAAGCTTTCTCAGTCTTGTGCTAATGACTGAAATGACAAAACTCACTTCCAGAACAATGGATCAAGGATCCCATAAAATTAAAAAATAATTGGACTTCCTTGGACATAGAGATTTGGCTAACGTTTGTCCTACCTATGGTTTTGAATGTGAACGCGCCTTTGACGCGAAGAGTTCATTAGGTTGTCCCCGAATTTCGTTTAGGATCTTCAGGATTTTGCTGAACATTTTGCTTGAATCCGGGTCAGGATTTCGAAGAATTCCATTGCAAATTCTCAGGTTCGAGCTAGGAATCCAAACTTTACACAATCTTAGATTCTACGCTAAACAACCTCATGATCTCGATAAGAGTGCCTAGGTCTGGAAATTCTTCAGATCTTACTATGAATCACAGGTGTTTGCTTGAAGACTTCAAACTTTCGGTGGAATCTACTTGGTAACTTTCAGTAATAGGCTGAATTTCTAGATCTCACTCAGATTTTTCAAGGTTCAGTTTAACAGGGTGTCGACTACCTGGAAAAACCTGGAAAGTCAGGGAATGTCAGGGAATTTCATGTTTGACCTGGAAAGTCAGGGAAAGTCAGGGAATTTCACTAAAGGTCAGGGAAAAAATATCAAACTTCATGAGAGAAATACAATAATTTCTTACATGCTATGAATACGAATGGGAATCAATCTTTCAAAACAGCAGTTCGCTTTTATACATAATTAAATAAAATGTAAGCTTCTACATATAGGTATAAGTATCAGCAGTGCTCCATCTATTTAGTTCAAGAGTTTGCTAGATTTGATCATTGACTATTTTCGCGGATTTCGCTCAAAATTTTGAGATAAAAATGGAACTCACTACATAAAATCATGGCAATCCTTAAGAATTCACTCAAAATATCTAAGTAAAACGGGTAAAACGTTACTCGTATCTCGATATCGAATTAGGGACCATAGTAGAAGTTGGTTTTCATGGCTACCGAATGACTGAAAATCCGGTGAATCAAAGAACTATTCACTTTGAAAACTAAAATCGTTGGTTACTCGCTGGTAGTGATCAATCGATAAATGTTTCACCTCTGAACTTTATTTGGTTTTCTAGATTTGTGGTGTGATTTTGGCAGTGGTACATTTTTTCGAATGAATATTTTGGACTATTTCATTCATGTTATACATGTTGTGAAATTGCATATCATGATGCTTTCATACCATATCATACTTATGTGGACGTCATACTGCACATCACTGTTGAAAATACCATTAAATATTTTTTTCAATTATTCATAAATTTTTGAAAATGCGCTGTATTACGGTCCTAGCGTTACTTAACCCACCGTCGGTCGCCCTAGTGTACTGAGTACACGCACAAAGTACAGCCGAAAAACTGCTGGAATTGTTTCGATTTTTTATATGGAGATGACATCCACTGCTGGAATTATTGACATTTTTTTTATATGGAGTTTCGAGGTTATGTCAGGCGTGCAACGATCTATAGTCATTGCCTGTGTTGTTTATAAATAAATTCAAAATGCTCTGAGTGCATCCCTAGTATGATCATATTCTCTGTAATCTAGCAGCCCACTGCATTTCAAATTGAACGTGTGAGAATTTTAAGTATATTTTATCCCTCACACGTTGGCCCGTAATATACAGAACAACTTCATCAAAGACATCATCCTTCTGATCTAATTTTATTTTCCTAATCAGGATCCTAAGATATCTGCTTTCGAAAAAATGCATGATCACTAGCACCGTGTTGTGGGAGAATTCCTAATCAAACGGCACCTCACATGTTTAGTCCTTGATCTGCTAAACAGCTTTGCTGAAAACATCATCTATATACTGAGATTGCCGCGATCAGAATACAGCATGCTCACTAGCGCCATCTGGTAGTAGAATTGAAGAAGTTGGGTGGCCTATCACATGACCTATCACCTACTCAACAGGTAATCGGGATCCTGGGATATCTGTGTTCGAAAAATGTCATGCTCACTAGCGTCATCTGGTGAAAGAATTCCGAACATCACACATTAGTCCTTGAACTACTGAACAACTATGCCGAAAACACCATCTTTCTAAAAAATCGGGATCATGAAATATTCGTGATTGAAATATTGTATACTCACTAGCGCAATCTGATGGCAGAATTTCAAGTTAGATGGCCAATAATATGTTAGTCCGTGACCTACTAAACAACTTTGTCGAAGACCGCATCTTTCTAGGTAGTCAGGATCCTGAGATATCTGTGTTTGAAAAATTACATGCTCACTAGCGCCAACTGGTGGCAGAATTCCGAAACAAGCGGCCTATCACATGTTAGTCCTTGACCTACTGAACAACTTTGCCGAATCTTGCTAAAATATCTAGATCCTGAGATATTTGTGTTCGAGATGTTGCATTGCAAAATGTCCACTTCATCGGTTCCCGCGGGGAACAATCCGATGGCCACTGGAAGGTTAGGATGTTTTCAAAGTTTCAATTGTCCACTGACCAATTGGTACCGTTGAACTGAAGATATTTGCCGAAGACATCAATACTCTATCTTTCCTTTGTGTACTCAGTACACGATGCGACCGCTGGTGTAACTTTTTTTTGAGCGACTGACGGAAGGTTAAGGTTTTTTTTATCAAGAGCTCTCTCATAAGTATTATCAGTTCGTTTTTTCTAAGAAAGAATATACTCAGGGAATGCTCCAGAAATTCTCAAGACGCCTCAATTCAGAAAGCAACAAAATTATTTCGAAGAGTCTGCTCGATAATCCATTTAAATTCTATGTGATTACTTGGATATTTGTATACTTATAGAAGAATTCTTAGAGGAATTTCTTCGAGCATTGCTGGAGGCACGCTATTCTTGGACAAATTCAATACAAAAAGGAATTCTCTAACACTTCTTAGAGAAACCTGGAGGAATAATTAGTAAAATAGAAACTTTTGAGTTTGGGTTGCGGAACTTCTAGGGGAAATCTTAGAAGAGATCTCGAAGAAGCATTGGAGGAAAACCTTTTAAAAACGTTTAATAATTCCAAGAGGAATTTCTGAGACATCTCTTTTGAATTTCTTTTAGAAACACTAACTTGAGTTCAGCAATTCGGTATGCTCAGTATTTTTTTAAACTAACTCTTGGCAATAAAAAATACGTTTGTTAGTTGATGTTTGCAAAATATTTCCAGAATCTCAGTAAAGAATACCCCACTTACTTAGATCTCGTAGAAAGTTATGTTTTCTGAGCGCTCGGCGTTAAGAATTTTGGAAAATGCCAAGACTCGGCGAAAAAAATCAGTCTGGAGATGCATTTTGAATAGAACATGAGCTTGGCTCTTTCGATATCAATGGCACCTACATTGAAAAATAAACGCGTTACAATCGGTACAATCAAGCATGCTGGATTTGCATCATTGAATTGATAACGTGTTTCCATATTTTTGTGATTTCTGCAAAGCATTAGGGCTGTGCACTATGAGGATTTATCGGTATGGGCGATATCATATTGATTCAATATCGGTATCAGCGATATATCGGATTTGAAATTATTGATATCGAACCGATATCCGATATTGTTCAAAAGAGATTTTTGGAATCAATTTCGGCTTTGTAGACACCAACTTTTGTATTATGAAGTTCATTATTTAAATTTTGTAGTGATATTTTGCCATACCCAACGGATATCTCAAATGGTTCAATGATTTTCATTTATGTAATATAATCAATAAATTCTGTTCTGATTATCGGACCAGATATCGGATCGATAATAGTTTTATCGTTATCGAAAAATATCGGCCCGAGAGATATCGGATATTGTATCGATAAAATCGATCCGATAATATCGATATTATCGATAATATCGATATTTGCACAGCCCTACAAAGCATGTAATAACAGCAAATGCTCAAGCTCATGTGTTCAATGGCTAAGAACATGAACATGAAGAACAACAAAAAGAACATGATCTGAGCAAATGCGTGTCTGGTGTATATATCATACGAATAGTCGGATATGTATCTTCTTGTACAAATCTCATTTTTGTTCAAATTAATCAATTTCAGTGGCCTGGAATTTTTCTGGAAAACGACTGGAAGGTCAGGGAAAGTCAGGGAATTTTATTCTACAAATTGAATCGACACCCTGGTTTAAATTGAGATTCATTTATTGAGACTTATTGAGATGCAAAGGATCCAGTTTGAAATCCACAAGATTTCAAAAGGATTCTTACAATCCACTAATCTGAAATTTAGCTGTAATCTCGGCGAAAATTTTAAAATGTTCAAGAAAACCTCGGGATACACTAGGAATCTTCAATATTTCACTGTAAATTCTCAGAATCGCACTTGTAAGTTGTAAATCCTAGTTGATTTCTGTAGATTTTTTGTTGATTCTCACTAAGTTTGATGTGAAACGTGGGATTTTGGAGAGATCCGTGGCAAAGCCAGATTATCTTGAAAAATGTTCACAATTCGAATAGATCTCTAGTTACATTTTTACACCAAATAATAGCTTATAGAGTTGAAATTCATTATATCAATTCACTGTAACTAATAGCATTTTTCTTTCTTCTCATTCACAGGTAAGCTTATTAGCACCGTCGGAAAGCACCCTTTATAACTCGAAACATCAGGTACTTGAACAATGCTCTACTAACTTGTAGTGTAGAAGTTATTGATTTCCTAAGTTATTCTTTCAATTTTCATTTTGTTTCGATTGCGATTGAATTTTGAACCTTTGAGACAAAACACATATGTATGTATCCACTTCTGAAATTCTAGTGAAATTCATCAATGATCAATATCTTTCTTAAGATTAAACTTTTCATCCAGTTTAACTCCACGAATATCCTGGTATAATCTGTTTTTGAAACATACTGAGCGATCCCCGAGTACACTTATAACTTCCAAGGGTTGAGAATTGAGATAATTGAGAATATCTTTCACTAATCGCTGTCAGTAACAATCATGATTTGCTGCACATCATGAAAGTCTGTTTATCGTTTACAGCTCTGGTTATATCGAGGGGATAACAGTGCATGATAAAACCTATCTTAACAAGCTCCCAACCTGGGGGCACTATTGCTATAGGATGTTCCGGGATTAATTATCACGCCTGTAAAGTAATACACACACCCCCAACGGTAAATAAGCGAGAAAATGGGTTTTATCATCGCTCTGTTTTTTGGGGCTCTCTCCAACTGCTGCTGTTTGCCAAGCTTGTTACAACTTGCGAAACATTGCCGATCATAGACGGTACAGATGCGATGTTTTTCTTCGCTTACTTTGATCGTGCTTCAAAATCAATTGAGAACGAATTCCGCAATGCCTGATTACGCCAGTAGATTTAAAGACCTATATTGAAGAAAGATCTTGAATGACCTAGACCTTACATTGAATCAAAAACTTCTTTCGGTTATCTTCTCTTGCGTTAAATGAGTTCACCTTTCAAATCATTTGTTGGAATCAACCCAATGATGGGAATCAATGGGAATGGTTTAATTCAGTTTCCATTGTAGTGCGAATTACACTTACTTCTTAAGAATTATACTGTTTTCAAATTCAATTCAAATTCTCAAAATTAAAATACAAAAAAATCAAAGCGTCCCCAACATCCTGTACCTTATCAACACGTATCTTCCCGTAATGCTGTGCCATGTGAGTGGTTCACCGTCATAGCTGCATAGCTTCAAAAGACACAAATTTCTACTCTTGTGATGCCTGCCGACAATCGACAGTGCCATTTCGCTAGAATCAACATTCGAAAATTGTGTGTGCGTCTTTTTGTGTGGTTTCTGTTGCTATCTTCGTTCCGCCGACCATGCCCCCGCATATGCGGCTCCTAGTAGAACAACTACAAATGGCACCACTTCGGGTTTGCCAGTCTAAACACAGGAGAAAGCTCCAGTTCGGTTTCGCCGTTATCAGCTCAAAAACACACAAACCTCTGCTCTGACACAACACCCTTGAACGTGAAATTGTGTGTTGTGGGTAGCGACGGCTATGGGGAAAGTGCAGGGTGAGTGAAACAATATAATTTAAGTCGACATCATCGACGCCTAAATGAGTCATAACAGTCATATCACGTGTGCGAGTGGTAGGGGAACGTGGGGCAGTACGCCCACCCTACCTCATTGAATCATCTCTAGAAGGATTGAATTTGCATTTTTGTCAATTGATGTCGAAATGCTTTTACCTGAGAAATATATGACAAAAAACAGAAAGACAAGAGCCGAAAGGTGAGGCATACCGCCAAAAAACTTTTGTCTTCTCGACCTCTTGTCTCATGACCTTTTATCGTTTCGACTATTTATCTTTCGACCTTTAGTCCGGGTAAACTGTACCGTAGAATTTCTTTGAATTTCTACGTGAAATTCAAAACTCGAACTAGTTCTCGAGGATTTTTTAACGAATAAGCATTTCCTTGCTGTGAAGCAAACTCATGGAGAAGCTTGGTTGCTGGCGCTTTCTTCTCAAATCTTCTTACTAAATGGAAAGAACTCATTGGTCGATTTTGAATCAGACCTATTTTCCACCAACTATTCGATACAATTTATACTCAAATTTCAAATTTTTCCATAGTGAAAGCTACCAAATATTTTATGTCTACTGTTAGCCCTTTAAATGTTCCTTAAAATGTGTATCTTATTACGGATCATATTATCATTTTGTACTACTTTCCCCTCCATGCAAAGATAGCTTCGTTCAAATGAGCGCCAGTCAGTGCGAGCTGATGATATGATTAGGTGGGTGCTCGCTTTGCAATTTGTTTGAAAGCTCCGACAAGAGTCAATAGCACAGTCGGATGAAATTCGAATGTCGAGCAGCCACCTGCCTGCCTATTCCGGACGCTCCCTCACTTTTGCCTCATATTCCGGACACTTTGATTCAAATTCCGGACAGGTCAAACAAATCATGAATAGAAAAGTCAAATCATCAATTGAAATCGTTTAACTACTAGAAAGACACCTAAGGTAGTTGGATATTATTAATTTTCATAGATATCTATGGAAAATGTTTATTAAAACGAGCCTCCAAAGTGCGAACTTTTGAACGACAAAAATTTGAAAAATTTCGTGTGAAATATTTCCCATACAAAGTAGAGTGTCCGGAATTTGAAGCTGTCCGTAATATGAATCAAACCGGTACCTCCCTTTTATAAATGAAGCATAGCATAGCAAATCATAGATTGACTGTATATGTCAATGGTTGCTACTCTGTGATTGATCGGACCTGGTAGGAATTGCACTACGATCCAAATGAATAAGTGATGGAAGCTTCCGCTTACTCTCGAAGTGCAATTTCAGCAGATCTCATATTATTGATCAATAACGGTGCCGGCCAAGTCCTTACAGTTAGTTGGGATGGGGAAGGAATGTTAGGGTGTAATGATTGTTGCTTCTAGAGACCGAGAATACCTCTGCATCTCCGCAATCACCACGGGGGTGTTTATTAGTAAGGGAGGAAAAGATCTGGGAGTCACCTTTGGTCGGTGATGCGATCCAAAAAATACGACTTAAACATAAAGCTAATTTTGCTAATTTTGTCTCGAGAAATTTTTGGTAGAAGATTTAAAAAACACGCCAACATCCACAATGTCGAACTCCTCAAATGATGTTTCTAGTTATGTCAAAAAGAAAAAAATGTATGGAATGTCGCTGAACAGCGATCGGAAACACGAGGCGATGAATTTTCCTAGCCATCAAAACAGAATCTGCGAATAAGCCCGAACAACCGTTCGGGTTTCATTCGTTCGTGTTTCATTTTCTGATCGCTGTTTCTCCCGACGCTATCATCGGGTTATTTTCCATCGCTGCGTAATGTGAGCGGTACGATCCACGCTGCCTGCTCTTCGCGAAGAACAGAAAAATATTCACTTCGATCATCTTCATGCAGGCTCGCAACACGCAGGTGCGTCACACGTGGTTGTCATGCGGGTCATAGATTGATTTATGATTTTAAAAAGAATATTTGTTTGTATGCACCTACAGTAGTTTATTTAAATGGTAGAAAATCTATAACCCCCATACCTCGTATGTTTTTAACAACATTTAGTTAAATTAAATTTAATTCAACAACATAATAACAAAAGCAATTTTTTTTTGTTTATAGTGCGATATTTAAATCTCACTAACAATAAGTGTTGAAATCGGTACATTTTACGATTGGTATACATGCCATCTATATTATTTTGCAACTGTACCTAAGCATTAACAGAAAATTGTAACGCAATCAGCTCAAGAGCGGTCGCGCTCCAAGCCATAGCAAGCAGCACCCAGCTACGCTCGTGTTGTTTACTTCAAGCGTGCTTTTGTTGGGCTGCGTGGACTCAGTACACGATGCGACCAGCAGAGTGTTTGCTTGACCTTGCAATGAACAGCGCAGGAATGAACAACGCGTGGATAAATGAATCCTACGAGTGGAAGGGCGTCGCGAGCAACTTATCGGTGTGTTCATTTTGCTTCTTCGGTGTTGCATCCGTTCGTTTTTTACGATGTTCTTCGTGACGCAAAAATGAAAAATGAGTTTTGGCGAATGTTGGATCGCGAAGATGCGTAGATTATCGTTCGCGTATCGTTTTCGTACTCACTTAACGTGAACCGCGAAACTTCTCGGCGACTCGAAAACGAGCCGTCAGGCTTAGGCTTTCCGAAGCACTGCTCAGCAAAACGCGAGAAACGAAAAACAAACTCTCGGTGTCTCGAAAACGAACCGTCCTGCTTGTCCTTTCGAAGGCACTGCCTATTTTTCGTATACAGTAGAATATATTGTGATTTTCCTTGACTACTGGAGTCAAAGGTTGGTTCAGCTTCCTTTTTGAACCTTCGTTTTCCACTACATCTTACCAAAAACCACCCTTGGTCTGCATCAATCAACTCGTTTTTCTCAACTTGCCCGCCAAAACAAATGTCATGGCATCGAAAACAGAACGAGAAACCAGAGAAAAATGAAAGAGTTACAAAAAGAGCACGTGGCTGACTTTTCAATGTTGACATATTTTAGAGTGAAGTCAGCTGTGAAGGCAATAAGTTACTATTCTTACGACTGTTCGGGGCACGACTGTTCGGGGCACGACTGTTTCGAACGGTCGTGTTCGATAAGGAAATCCACCCACAATAAATGAAATAGGAAAAATCCGATACCTGGTTATGGTAAGAGACTTCGAATGTAAATTAATGAGTGGAATATTATTTCATCAAAATTAGTATTATGGATATCGTTAATATATTTGACCAAAGTTGCTTTTCAAAAAGATATGTCTATCTTCGTAAAATTGTTAGTTAAACAAAACAGCTCTCATCTTTTCGAAACTTTCAATGCTCAGGGTAGAACTTGACAAAATTTATTGATATTGTTTCTCTGACAGGAGCAAAGCAGTGTTGCTAGATTGTTAAGTCTAAAATCATCATATTTCACGACAAAAGCTTACGAAATGTGTATATATTTAATTATTTTACCTAAGGAAACGGATGAGAAAACATATTTGGACTGGTTAATCTCTAAAACATGCATTTAACACATTCGAATCATGTTAGAAAAGGAATAACATAAAAATACAATTTTTCGATGGTTTTTCTTATTAAAATGCTATTCAAATGTATCTTAAGCATTTATTTTCATTATTTTTTGGTTAGAATTAATATTGGATGATATCCGTGGCACACTTTGAGTATTTATAATAAGTCAAAAAATCGTCAATAACTTGGGATTTTTTTTCGCTCAAATCTTTTACTATTAAATTTGTTTTGGGATCCATTAAACCGCATGAGCTATCATGTTAATATTGAAAATGATAAATGTTTTAAAAAAATGTGTTCGTTTTTGCCAAAAACAGTAAAACTCATACCGTTTTGATTCATATTACGGACAGCTTCAAATTCCGGACACTTTACTTTGTATGGGAAACATTTCACGCGAAATGTTTCAATTTTTGCTGTTCAAATGTTCTCAATTTCAAGGCTCGTTTTGAAAAACCTTTTTCCGTAAATATCTTTGAAAATTTATAAAGCCCAACTACCTTAGATGTCTCTTTGGTGGTTTAACGATTTCGATTGATGATTTGACTGTTCCATTAATGATTATCATGAGCTGTCCGGGATTCGATTCAAAGTGTCCGGAATATGAGGCAAAAGTGAGGAAGCGTCCGGAATAAGAACCATGAAAAGGCCACACATTTTGATTTATTTAAAATTATTGAAGTTGCGGAAGCGTATGCTTCACCCACCGTTTGAAAGTAAAGGGCTTCCAACGCTCGATAGCGCTAAGGAATCTTTGTATGCTTTATGCTGGGTTATATTTCCCTGAGTCCTTAAGTGTCCGTAATATGAATCAAAACGGTACCTTGAAACAAAATATTCTGAGCCGCACTCTATAAATATGGCGACGGCAATGAAATTCATCCAGTAAATTTTTGATATATTTGATAATATGGTGCTTTCGGAATGATGTCTAATAAATATCGAAAAAAAGGTTGGTAATTAATTTTTTGACAATTGATAAACTCTTTTTAACGGCTACCAACACTGTGTGCCTATTTTGAATTGAAATTATGATTTATTCTACAGTTGGCTAGATATCATGCAAGCAAGTGGTTAAACTTTTAGTTATACTAAACATTTTCATAAAAATAATAAATTTCACGGTTAAGTTAAGTTTGCCGTTCCCATCAAGAAAAGTAAAATTTTCTGCAACAGAGTTGATCAAGAAATTTTCTAGTGCGAGCTCAATTCGAAATAAAATTTCACTTGCAATGAAAAAAAAATTTTTTTGTCATTTTTGAAAAGAAATTTAAAATTGGCGGCAACAAATCTGATTTCCATTTTTTTATTTACTCTAATAGTAGTGCTTCGGTGTATGGCCAAAAAAAAAATCGTACTTGAAGTCGTTTGGAATAATAAAAAATTTCGTAATTAACTTTTGTTTTTGCTAATGAAACCGGGAATAATTTTGAAACTCCGGGAAAAAACCGGGAGAAAACTGGGAATTCGAAATTGACTTTTCACTGGTCACCCTGTATTTGGCTATAAGGGACTTTTTGAAAACTTTTACATTTTAAATCTTTTTGAATTCTTAAACATCAAGATATATCTTAAATCTTACTACTACAACACACAAAAATTTTCAAAAGTTGAGGGCATTCAAGTAATTACGTATGGCGAAATTGGAAATGGATATAGATAACTGGTACACTTACCCTACATACTATGCTCCTGCATCTTGCGTCTGCAGTTATGCAGCACACTGGGACAAAGCCTTTCAATAAGATTTATGTTCTACGTGCATTTCCATAGCTAAGAGCTTTTTTTTATAAATTTGCCATTAAGCTGTTCGGCGTGGCTTATTATTTATAGTAATCACAAGGCTAATGAAGACGTCACTTATTTTGTTTTTTTTTTTCACAAACATTATTGGAAACATGTTAAATGTTCCAGCTAAGCGTTTTTGAATGCATCTGATATTGATCCATGATAAGCAGGCGTCATTACTGTATGTAGTGATATCAATAGAAAATGATCAAAATCTGATTTCTGCAATGATCAAAATACAACGGTTTGGAAACAACTAAATCTACTTTTACATCATCCTAAAATTGAACCATCATCCAAATACATAAAGTTCCCATCCAATCGAACCATACCGTCTGATTTGGTAAATTAAACAAGCTTTTATGAATGAACTGCACGAAGATGCCCCGAAAACAACCTAGCAAGACTAATGGTGATAAATTGCCAGCCATCAGTTTCTCGGTCTGCAGTATCCATACACATATAAATGTACACGGGACCACCACTACGCCATTATCAGTCAAGCAGGACCACGGCCAACATTGAATTCCAGCCGCTTGGCAAACGCCTTTCTTACCCAGAATATCGTCATCGTTAGTCGTGGTACATACCAATAAGGTAAAACCATGAACGAAAAAAAAAAAAAGAGACCGCCCCGTCATCAGTTATTCCCGGCTTTCTGCTTGCAGTCCTGCAGTTGTCTCATTTTTCAGTTCATTAAGTTTTGTTTGGATAAAATTTGCTTGATATACTGTGAGCTATGAACCTTCGGGGTCTCCTCCGTATGTAAATTATGTTGAATAGGTTGTGTTGGTGTTTTACATTGAGGAACAGTGGGATAAATGTCAAGATCGAAACTGAAAATTTATTGATTTCACACGTTTATTCTACTTTGTAATCTTGTTATTTCTAGTATTTTCTAGTTATTTACGTTTCAACTGGAACAGATCCTTTTTAGTGTTCTAAGAACATTTTAATAGTTATTAATTTGAGCTTTCTTTGTCAATTGGCCATTTTTGCATTTACATATTATGTTGCAAGCACGAGATACTATATGCCCTGTGAGAATGTTTATTGAAAAATAAGATTTGAGTGCTAGAATGCGTTATGCTGTAAGAAGAAAATTGAAGACATATTGACTTCTATTATTCAAAATATGTGAATTCTATAATGATCTTGACTATTTCCCATCCAGCAAACCCACATGTTGTCAATGGTCCCGAATGTGGCTGATAACGGTCAAGCTGGTGGGATGGTAACCATATTCCGTGACAACTCTATCTGTGTGACGCACAAAAGTGACAGCATTTTGTCCGGAAGCGTCTGCCTACAGTCCTACACATATAGACAAGTGAGTCTAGCGAGATTAGAACGAAAGTGGAAATCAAACACACTACATGAAATGATAAACGACTGACAGGCAACGACAAACACCCCCTCATTCTCGTTGATAAAGTTTTGTGGGACCATCGGGAACTGAAATGCAAACGAATGGCGAATACCTAGATTTGAATACGGTCGTATGTTTCTAACTCTCAATGTGGGTGGCTTTGCAAATTGTTCTTTGCCAGATGTGAATATTGTTCCGCAATTATGTTGGACGAATCAACAAGATGAGGAAATTTTGACATTGATATTGCAACTCGTAGGAACATTCATCAAAATAATGCTAAGCATTGGTTATCATATCTTGAACCATCTGTCATAGTAAACATGGTAATCATCTTTTTATATTAAGTTTTGGTAGTTTCAACGACGACCAATTGAACCCTTTCGGATACTTAGTAGCAGGAGTCCTACTAAGTATCCGAAAGGGTTGAATAGGTCGTCGTTGAAACTTCGACAACAGGGCCCAGGCTTTTCAATTCAAGTGAGAATGCAAAAGGTTCCACCAATCGCAGGTAGGAGGTCTTGTACTTTATTTGAGAAATCAAGGTTTCTTTCCAAATCGCAAAGCAAGAAGGCTGTCGCGTTTTGAGCTTGAGCTTGAGGGACTAACAGACATACCCAGTGTATAAGTGCTGGCGATATTCTTCAATTTTTAGGAAACAATGCCTGCCATGTTAGAATGCCGAATAATTAAGAGAAGGGAGAGGAATTGATGTTGTATTTAAAACTGGTCAACAGTAGACCAGATATACCCCTGCATCTACGCCAGTTCATGTGGAAAGGCATAAGAGTAAAGCATTTTTTTGGCAGAGAGACTTTTGGTTAGCAGACTATGTCTATGTATCAGGCGGTAGGAAAAACTTGCTACTAATGGTGGAAGAATGGAAACGTTGGGACACGGTTTCTTGTCCGTCTCTGGTTCTAGCGTTTGCTATCAACGAATAGTTGAGTGTGATAGACTAAGGGTGGAAAATAGAACCAAGTGAAAGATACAATCACAAAGTACAAGAAAAGAGACGGGCCTGAGATTGAACCCATGACCATCTTCTTATGAAGCAGAAGCGGTAACCATTAGACCACCAACCCACTAAATTTAATTAATATTGTTAATATTTTTAATAGTAAGTAATTCTACTGTATTGCTTTATAACGGCTTACAAAGTAGATTGTATGTTTCAACCCATAAAAGAACTACTTACATCTGCAGAACATTTCCTGGATTTCCATTTCCCCCTTTAACAATCCATTCAGGAAATTCCTCGGAAACAAATCGAACTCTTTCTGCTCCATCTCGACACACCGGATGAACAAAGCAAATATAACAGCCGTGAAAAAGATTACACATTCAATGAACCGTATTACAAACCAAACAGCAATCTTCAAAGGAGCTCTCTGGAGCACTCATGAATCGTCGTCGTCGACTCAGGTTTCCCATGAGAATTCTGCTGGTACTTGAAAAACACAGACACATACCTGAAGGCGTCGTCGTCGTCCACCCAAGCGAAGCAACACAATTTATCAAGGAAAAATTCCGCCAGGCAAATAAGATGCAAATTCTCATTCTAACCCCACTGGCAAACCGGCAGCTCAGGAATCCACCCAGCACTCTAAAAGGCTAGATTGGTATCGCAAATTGTATTATTTGCACTGTGAAGCACTTTTTGTCTTTTGTTCTCATTTGCAGAGCACACGATCGACCAATGGATGCCGTCTTAGTCGTCTTAGATCCTTCAGGGGCTTCTGGATGTGCAGTATTAGTCAAGATTTGCAACTCTTTCGATTTTCCATACACAATTTTGACAGTTCTTCAGACATATATTGATTTTCAACATATATTCTCGAGTGATTTTTTTTTAAATATTTTTTATAAATTAAGATAACTCAAAAAAGTTGTTGAGACCCAGATAGAATACCAAGCTGAGGGTCATTGGTTCGGGTCCCACCGGTCAAGGATATTTTTGTAATGGAAATTTTGTCAACTTCCCAGGGCAGTATCTTCATACCTGATACATGATATACACATGTAAAAACGGTCAGTTGACATAGAAAGCTCTCAGTTAAGAACTGTGGAAGTACTCATAAGAACACTAAGCTGAGAAGCAGGCTTTATCCCAGTTAGGACGAAACGCAATGAAGAGGAAGAACTTAAAAAATGAAGGAATAGTTTCATGGTTTCTTCAGCAATGTTGTAAATTTCGACAAGATGAACAAGTTTACTAAAGATAGTTTTTGTGTACAGCTTACATATATTTAGATTTACATATATTTGCAAAACTTTTGACTAATACTGTACAAATACAAGAAAAACCCTCATAGACGTAATTCATTCTTCAACATGGGTAGTGACGTCACTCTCCGTTTGCTCATCAGCTGGGAGCTTATCACACACCTACGCAATGGAGAACCCACGATGCTGAATGCTAAATGCTCCAACTGCTATCAAAGAAGAATCGTGCAGAAGTCTTCGTCTTATCCTGGTAATGGATAAAGGTGGGGGCACCAGAATAAAGCGTTTGATAATAAGTCCCTCACATTTTATTATTATCATCATTTGCGGTAGGACCACGCAATTGTGGCGACGTGAGGGTGGTGAAAAAAAAACCGGAAGGAATCTTCCCTAGATGAAAGACAGTGATTTCCAATTTAGGACGTGATTGATTCATTAATGCGAATTAACCTCGTTGGTTGTAATCAGTGACATTGATTCTGTTGTATGGAGACTCTCCTTCAATTAACGGAATAAATCAACTCAAGTCTCATATATTACTCAGTTTCTATCGTGAAGCGCCAATTAGTGTTCTAAATGGAATAATGACTATTAAAGGCAAAATTAAATGATTAAATGAAATTATTAGACAGATATTTCCATCAACAATCGGAACCATTAATCTCTTGGAGGTTTAGGGACAACTTTTTTACTTGTGCAACTCTAAGTGATTTGGATGAGATTATTGATACTATAACGTCATACATTATGGAAGATTTAAAGAATCTTGATTTCAGCGGTTTGTGAAGACTACAAGAAGTATCCCATGGTGGAATTTCCATCTAGTGTGACTCACGATATAATGTAGAAGAAGCCGGAACAGGCGCCGTTCAACTGAATTAGACTGAATCGGCTTGCAATGTAAGACTTGCTCTCTTTTGATCTGCTGAATGATGTTCCACTTTTTGTGAGCAAATTTTGCTACCGGGTATATTCTCAAATCCTGGCAAGATATTTACTGTAACATTAAGTCCAAAGAAGATGAATGAAGAAGCAATTAAGATTAATATGTCTGATCAGGTGAAGTATGTTGTAGTCATTCAAGATTCTGAACTTTCCTGGGAACCTTACATCGAATTCAAAGTTCAGAAAGCTCGCATGACCTTCTGTTCAGCTGGCAAACCTTTGGCAAAACTAGATGCCTAAAATCCAAATACACTAAGGTTTCTTTAACACGGAGGATACGTGCCGTGCAAAAAAAAATCCGCTCAAAAAAACCGTGCTAATTCTGGAATTCGTGTGAAAAAACGTGGTAGATCTGAAATTCGTGTAATAAGAAAAAAAGTCTTTAGTTTCGAAATCCGTGCAAAAAAGTGTCGTGTAAATTGCAAAAAAAACGTGTAAAAAACTATATCAAATCCTGGATTTACACAGCAGTTGTTCGATAAATACTAGTGTATGGATTTCTTGTGTGGTGGCAAAAGAGCAAGATGAGAATGATTCAATGGATAATGTGCCTTTTTCAAAAAAAAAAAATGACTGATGCAGATGACTAGATCGCTCATAATTACTCCAACTGCGACGCTTAAGAACTTGAACAAGGAGCACTTATTTTCTCTAACTGTGTATGGGCACTGGCATTATTAAAGACAAATTCTGAAAATCATTGATCTACATACACTTCGTTGTTTCTAATTTTGGTGAATTAGTCCTTCTTGCAAGTGGTCTGTAATTGCCTGTGACTTTTCTTAGAGGAAATTAAGCAGAAGATCATGGGTTCAATCCCAAGCCTATCCCTTTTCCCGTACTGTGTAGTTGTATTTATCCCTTGCTTCTATCTTCCACTCCTCTCTATCACACTTATAACTATTCGTTCATAGCCATCGCTAGAACCAGAAACGGAGAAGAAACCATTTCACTACGTTTCCATTCTTCCATAATGCTAGCTCGCCTTCCCTTACGCCTGATACATAGGCTGTCTGTTAAGCACAAAGCAAGCCGTAAAACTTCCTTATCCATACCCTCCCGCACGAACTGGTATAGATCAGGTCTACTATGGGCCAGTTTTGATGCAATGATCAATTAATTGCTCCCCCTTCCTTCATTGATCATCAACCTGACGTGTAGGCTGAATCTGTTTGACTCACTTAATAGACACTACCCCAAATATCTGGGCTTGTGTGCTATCAGCAATAATATTCAATTGGTTAGTTGACCAGGCAGCTATCATAGGTCTTGGTTCGGTCAACTCAACTCAGTTCGACCCAAAAAGGTCATCAACTAACTTTAATCAAACAAAATTCAACGCTGAGTTTGGCTGCAAATCCGTACATTTCATATAAATAGTAGGCATCATGTATGAAGTGAACGAATTTAGATTCATTTCTTAGGTGTACGAATGTCCAGCACGGTATAGTTGAGTTGACAATTAATCGAGACTTAGTTGAAAGTTAGTCAAGAATATATCAAGAGTAAATAATTAGCATTTAAAAATTGATTTGCACTGAGATTGTATCAAAAGTGTATTCAATTTGAATCGCAAGGAAAAATAAGCGAAATTTTCATCAAATTAGATCATGTGTGACTTGAGAGTTGGTTTGATAAAAACTGTATCACGACTGCACAGTGGTCCAGATAGCAAGTTTACGCGGACATGAACTTTTCGACGTCATTTTGTGGTTTTAGAGTATAGGTTGCTTCCCAGAAGTGTGTCTAAATAAGTTGTACTACAATTCGTACGAAAGGGATTTTTTTCTCTGCACTAATCGCAATAGTGTCCTATACGCCAACTTTTTTATGTTAATAGATATAGAGTTGATATATTCAGCAAAGTTGTAGCATATTGCAGTACAGAAAAACTTTGTAGAACAAACTTTTTCTCTATATCTTATACTTTCTGAGATAATTGACTTTTTATATAAAAAATTGAAGAAAATCATTTTTTCACTCATAAGTCATTTATTTCCAAATTTGAGCAGCCTACTATGTTCTACAAAGTTTTTGGTACTATTATATTCTACAACTTTGGTGAATATACCACAGTTGTGTTTCTTCTGGTTTTCTTATTGTAGGAGATATTAATTTAAAATCATACCGTATTACAGGCCAAATAACTCGCAAAGATGCACTTGAAAATGAACCTACCTGTCACACCGTGCCTCTACACCCCTTAAAGAGTATTTGAGTGAAATTTGGTGAATATATTATGTTTATATATATTTTTAAGACTATTTTCAATGACGCGTGATTTGCAATTAAAACACATTAATTAGTCATCTTTTTTATAAAACACACAAAAGTCATGGCCGCCGCGATTCAGCATGAAATTATCAACACCTGTTTGATTTTGTAGAGTGTACTATATTTGTTAAAAAGCATAATTTTCAAAACTTTTTCAATAATTCTTGCGCTTCTTCGTGCAATTCCGAATGCTTCTGAGCAATTCGACGATTTGTCAATGAGATCACCGGATCTGATGTGAGTAGCAATCGCAATTGTATTTGTTTGACATGGTTACTATGACTGATTTCAATACGACTTTAACTACTGTAATAATTACTGCTATACATAAATCAAAGACTCAAGATAAATAAATTGAATGCCTTTCAACTCTTGCAACACCATTTACCATTTATGACTTTTAAATTAAAATCTTCTTTGGGACGTTACGTCAGGAAGAAGAAGAAGACAATAAGAAAACGAGAAGAAAAACAACTGTGGTAAATTCACCAAAGTTGTAGAATATAGCAGTACCAAAAACTTTGTAGAACATAGTAGGCTGCTAAAATTTATAAATAAATGACTTATGAGTGAAAAAATGATTTTCTTCATTTATTTTATATTTTCATATATAAAGTCAATTATCTCAGAAAGTATAAGAGATAGAGAAAAAGTTTGTTCTACAAAGTTTTTTTGTATTAAAATATGCTACAACTTTGCTGAACATACCAACTTGCTATCTATTAACATAAAAAAGTTGGCGTATAGGACACTATTGCGATTAGTGCAGAGAAAAAATCCCTTCCGTACGAATTGTAGTACAACTTATTTCGAGACACTTCTGGGAAGCAACCTATACTCTAAAACTACAAAATGACGTCGAAAAGTTCATGTCCGCCTAAACTTGCTATCTGGACCATTGTGGACTGTGACCAGAGTTAGCAAAGAGAACTGAGAGTCATTCGAAGAAAACAAAGGGAGAAACGACAATGAGTCATAAAGTAAAAAAAAAAATTGTGTAAATCCAGAATAAGGTAATCAAGATAAATTGAGAATAGGTCAAGAAGTAAATCCATAATCAGCAATAAGCCTTTCGCACAACTTTGTATGTGGTACAGTCTTAGACCGTTGTATGAGGGTTGCCTCCTTCCCCTCGTCGGTTACCATAGTCAAAGATTTGGGACTAACTTTTGACTTTAAGACTAGATTGACGCATCATCTAACAGTCGAAAGCTGTCCCGACCACGTCCTTGCAAATACTGGGGGAAATGGGAAGGAATGAATAAATGAACACCTTCTTAAGAAAGATGCAGAGAACTCTACGACCCCTCATAGATTTAACGGGATGTTTTGAAATGATAATGGGATAAGTAATGCCACAGGATACGTTTGGTACACATTTTGGCCAGTAAACGATTGAATTTTGCGTATTGGCTGCAGATTGGTACAAACTCATCGAATTCGTTTTTCGAAGCTCCATTACGATTCGCCGATCCTCTCTCAGTACAGCTGAGGAAGCCGCTGCATTGCCATCATCATGGAAACGTATAACCGCTAACTTATTGCTTCTCTCCATTGAAATCGGTCATCGCTCGATCCAATGTCAGATTCACATCCACTGTCTTCTAATTACACCATTCAGAATGTAATACACTATGGACCGATGCACGAGTTCACTATTTGACGTTTGACCGGTGCCGTGTTATTTACGTAACAATGGCAATGAGTGAATTCAGCACCGCTCAAACGTTTGACCGGTGCCGTGTTATTTACGTAACAATGGCAATGAGTGAATTCAGCACCGCTCAAACGTCAAATTAGTGAACTCCTGCATTGGTCCATGAACCGATGCACGAGTTCACTATTTGACGTTTGAGCGGTGCCGTGTTATTTATGTGACCATGGGAACCAGTGAATTCGGCACCGCTCAAACGTCAAATTAATGAACTCGTGCATCGGTCCATAACTGCATGAATGCTTTACAAAGTACCGTTCTGATTCAAATTCCGGACAGCTTCTAATTCCGGACACTCAACTTTGTATGGGAAAGGTTTCAATTGAAATGTTTCAAAAGCTCACAACTTGGAGAGTTGTTTTATCAAGCTTTTTACATAGCAAACCATGAAAATTTATAATGCTCAACTAGTTTTGACGTTTTTATAACGGCTGGTAGTGTTTATTTAACGATTTAACATTTCCAACTTTTCTTTTCACGAGCTGCCCGGAATTTGAATCAATGAGTCCGGAATAAGAAGCAAAAGTGAGGTGGTGTCCGGAATTAGAATCATGAAGCGGACACACATTTCTATTAATTTAAATTTATTGGAGTTGTGGAATTCAAATCTTCTCCTACCATTTGAGTGGTAAGTGTCCTGATAGCATAATAACGCAGAGATATCTTATAGATTGAATTAATCTGTATGCTTTTAGCTGGCTCACACTTCGAATCGGGCTTAAGTGTCCGTAATATGAATCAAAACGGTATATTGAACACTCGCTTTTGACTACGAAATGTCTACCGTTTTGATTCATATTACGGACAGCTTCAAATTCCGGACATTCTACTTTGTATGAGAAACATTTCACACGAAATGTTTCAATTCTTGCTGGTCAAAAGTTCTCACTTTCAAGGCTCGTTTTTTATAAGCATTTTCCATAAATATCTGTTAAAATTTATAATGCCCAACTACCTTATGCGTCTCTTTAGTGCTTTGATGATTTCATTTGATGATTTGACTTTTCTTTTCATGATTTGATCGACCTGTCCGGAATTTGAATCGAAGTGTCCGGAATATGAAGCAAAAGCAAGGCAGCGTCCGGAATAAGAATCATGAAAAGTCCACACATTTCTATTTGTTTAAAATTAATCATGTTTTGGAATCGTAATCTTTACTCACCATTCGAAAGTTAAGGGGTTTAAAGGTTCGATAACGCGGAGGAATCATACGGAGTGATTTATTTTACATGCTTTTTGGTGAGTTATACTTCACTGAGGCCTTAAGTGTCCGTAATATGAACCAAAACGGTATTTTCGGTAGGCATGTAACCTGGGAACTCGCGGAATTACGAGATAGTTTACTCAAAAAATCGCATCAATAGCCAGGTAAGCAATGTGCCGTATATTGGGCCAAATTGTTGATTTACGGCTAATATAATGCCAATAAGCCGTTAAATAGCCCTATATGAGCCGCATATAAGGGATTGGGCCCGATATACGGCTTTTTTTTTTTTTTTTTCTTTATTAGAGTGGCTTTTCGCCCTTGGCGAGTTCACCACTTTTTTTTTTTTAAGGCACTTCGTGCTCGTGGCCAATACTGTGCCGGAATCAGTTTTATCTGCATCTTCCTTACCGATACAGTTCTATTTTTAGCTAATCTATATTTACATCTGCTTTCACTCTCTTCTGCTCTTTTGCTCTCACACCGAGCAGGTAGGAGAGTGCTCTGCTGTTGGTCCAATCGATTTCCATAAGCCATAGTCCATTGCTCTTGCGGTGGTTCGTTTTGCCGTGTTCCTGAGTCGTTTGAGGCTAGCTGCCTGCGAAGTGGGTCAGTTTGTCTCAGTCACCATCTGATACTGGCGGAGGATGGATGTGTTCCCCTAAGCACGGTCCTCCGTGCGGCGTCTTCTGGTGGCTGGACGGGTTATTTTTTTTTTGGAGGGGCTGGGAATTGAATCCATGACCTTCCGCTTATGAAGCGAAAGCGTAACCTCAAGGCTACGGACCCCCCTCGATATACGGCTTATTATTGCTGATTTTGATTGCACTCTGGCATTCAACTTTGGATGATCCATGTGACACTTTTCTTCTGTTAAATCAACACTTTCTTTTCACGAATTGATTCTTTCCATCGAAATATTCTCCGAGTAGTGACAGCTTCGGAAAAGTAATAGCTCCATGTGATTTGAACGGCTGCCGCTACAGTCGTTATGAAATCAGCTCTACTTCTCAGCAGCGTACAGCATAAGTAATTTCGGTGGCGGAATCATTCGTTAACTGTTTCTTGTCCTATCCTATGGCGGAATCATTCGTTAACTGTTTCTTGTCCTATCCTTTACCAGTCGAGGAACAGTCAAAAGTGTGTTTAGTAGACGAAAATAAATCAAGATTTAGTAGAGAGTACGTAGAAAGTAAATTGAAACAAAAACATATTTTTCAAGTATTATTGATAGATTAAAATAATATATCTCAGATGGCCAACAACTCCCCATTTATGATGATCTGCAACTCCCCACTCTTAATGGCAGTTTTTAATGAATACATTCTGCATTGAAAGCCACTTACAGAAAGTGTTTGTTTGTTTTATTAACGACACTTAACACCAAACAGGTACATTCGCATCAAAAAACACTACATTTAAATTTCAAACATTATTTACAATACTTAACAATAAACTTGCTTAGCCATTTTGACCGTTTGTCAAATGTTATTCTCCATCCTACATCACCTAGCTCGGGATCTGGACCCGAATCAGAGTCGATACTCACAATAGAAATATAAGTAGTATAACGCTAGTGGCGCTGTTATCGCAAAGCAGAATTGTTTTATTAATACTTATTATTGAAGCTTTTGATTGTTTGTTTAGTGCCATGTTTTAGAGAACGTTTTATTTTGGATAAAAAAAATGATTTGACACTTACAGACCTGATACTCAAGCTGTCAGAGCGTGGCAAACTAGATGTTGGTCACATGAACAGTCGCGACATTAGCATTCTAAGGCTAATGCTCCAGGCTAAAGCATCAACAATTCTTTCTAATTCTATTTCGTCATCATTGTTGCTGGATATACGAGGCACGGCCAGTATGGATGCTGCGCTTTATTTGGTCTGCTTTCTTTCGCGAGGACGGATTTAGATTCATTTCTTAGATGTACGGATTTCGAACCCACATTTTTATGAACATGTTATCGTATCAGATGACATTCAGTCCACAATTTTTGTGTTTCTAGATGTTTATTCTGCCACTCAAGCTGTGCGTGAGAGGTGATGGCAGTGGGTTTTCAGTTCCAGCCAGCAAAAAGCGTCCATAAGAAATCCCAAAAAACATTTTCTAGAACAGTTTAAAATCCGCCTCCAGAAATTGCTATCGAAAAGCAAAACAAGAAAGCATAAACAACGTCACACTGCAGCTCAATGTCGTTGGTGCTGAATGGCATAAAAATTGATAAAACCAGCAGGGAGATAACGGTAGGGTAGTGTAGGCGAAGAATTTGCAAACCTCCCACCAGCGAAGCACCGTCTATAAACCAATCTATAGAGATACCAGCTACAGCCAGGCCACACGGACGACTCGGGCGAAGAAAAGTGAAACAAGATTAGCGAGCGGGAGAAAATATAATTTGAAATTTTATCTTAATTCTAAAATCGTGAAAATCTTGTTTCGTTCCCATTTCTCAGTCACTACTGGGTCGACGGCGGCTCTGCACTAGGGCGGTTCCAATATTGCAGAAATCCTCATGGTTAAAACCGAGTTCTGTTAAATTAATATCCTTTTTAGAGCAGGTTTAAAGGTGGCTCAAAATCGTTAAAGGTTAATTGAAAATTTATATGAAGAAACTAAAATCATACTTCTATTATAAGTAGTACTATCACATTGGAGTTGATAATAGGATAAATGTTTGAGTTTTGTTATTCAAATGTTAATGAAGAAAGATGCTGAAGATACAAACCATTTTGAGCTTTTTTCGTTGCAGTTTTTACAGTAGTTTCAAGGACTATAAAACCGTATGGAACTAAATAGTAGCAAAGAAATTGATGAATATCTTTTTAGCTATCCGTCGTTCTGAATTTCTGACTTCAGCAACTTCCTTTATTGCAGTTCGAAGAATGAGTTTTCGCTTTGAAATGATAAACTTGTACTTACAGTATTATCGTTTTTGGAACATTTTAAAAATTTCTATATGGTAATTTCCATATAAATCTACATCATCTTTGAACCTCCTTTAAATCACCATAAAAAATGTTGAAACAGTTTATTTTTATCGTGAGGATTTTCAAAAATATTGTAAAGGAGATTGAATATTCATTTTTTTGTAATTTGAATCGCCCTACCCTGCGCCGTCAGTCTCAGTTATTTTGGCGCTCCTTCCCTGCAGTTGTTGCAAGCGAACTTTTCTCGTGACTGCGATGCCTTGGCGGGGTGATATCGCGGCCAGGAAGCCACACGGAGTGGGAGGATTTCAAATTGGGTGCATTTACTTCCGCCTTCTCGTCCCAATATCCGCACACGGACGTTTCCACGGGCCAACCCTGGCTCTTTTTTCGGCAAAGCCCAAGGCAGCGCGAATAAGTTTTAAATGAATTTACGATGGAACTTACATTTCTATGAGTAAACCGTCCTCCAAGAAAGGTTGCGAGTAAAAATGGCAACCAAACGGCGCAAAAAGTTGATGCGCCCTGCTGTCACGGGTTCTTATTCGTTTGGAAGGTTAAGTGCGTTGCTTTTTGATGTGCCAAAATGGTGCGGAAAATGGCATGTTCGCGGGTTGAAGAGGTGGAGCAAGAAACCAGCGAGGATTTTAATTTGACAAAGCCACCGCAATGTGACTGGGATGGAAGGAATAAAAGCCTTTTAAGTGCTTACAAGATAAGAACAATCGTGCTAATGAAATTGTCCGATTAAATGTGGTTGTGTTCAAAAATCTCACGCGAAAAATAAGCTTCGGCAATAGAAAGCTTCAACTGTACGAGCTGTGAATTGATGTGAGAGTTCACTATTCCGAGCTGATATAATGTCGAATTGAATGAAACGGTGATTGAAATCAATTGTCTTGAATTGTTTTATTAGAATATGGATAAAATAGATCATAAAAAGAGTACTAAACACAACGAAGTTGGTTTTGGAACTTTATTGTCTAAAAATACTTTCGAATTGAATGATTTCAAGATAGATACATTCAAAGCGTATTTTACGTCGAAAAAAGATATATTTAGTGCTCAAGTAAAGATAGAGCAAATATCAAAACTGAACACAGTTGATCTATTCGTTCATAGCATTTGCAAGAACCAGAGACGGTCAAACAAACGCACGGTGTGCTGGAACACACATATTATCGAACTTGCATGAACCTCCGATCTTTTTTCACTAAAAGTTAGCCTTGATAGTCAAGAAAAGCTTGCGGAATATTAAAAAATCTTTCATCGGCAAAAAATTGAAAAAAGTCGATTTTTGTATTTTTACCCTTCTCCCATATATGAGTTCATAGGAGAATATTAGAGTTATACTAATTTTGATGCATTGCAGACTTATTTGATATACCTAGATCACGAATCGATTACAAGACGTTTCAAAGTGAGCATAATTTCTACCTACATTCACACAATGTGACCAGCCCATTGTGGTATGCCGTTTATTAACGACATCGCATTTTTACATAAATTTATTAAGGTAAACATACTACAACTTATCAAGTTTCAATCAATGTTTCCTATTCTACTGAATAATTGAAATTATTGGAGTTCGTTATTGAACATGAAGCTTTTTTAAGATAACAGACAATTGTATAATTACATGCAACCATTAAATAAACCGCCATACAATTATATAGGGCAATGTACTGTTTCAATTTTGTATGGTATGTTCACTCTAGCTGATTTTGTTATTCACATTTGTTTTGATTGAAAGATATTCCTTGTATGAGTAACTTTTCAAATATTATATAATATATATTTGAAAAGTTGTCATGCCGATTTATATTGAAATCTTGCAGCCGCTGGTTGGGTGCGTTTGCTAAAACCTCACATCATTAACATATCCTTAGTTACCTTCATATACTTAAAACTAAATACATACCATAAAACGGGGTAACTTTGATAGTTTTTTGAGAGAAAATCGAAATTTTTTTTATTTGTAAAACAAGCACTGGTTTGTTAGTTATCGATTGTACATGAAAGATTGCATAACGGTTCGATCTTAATGAATCTATAGTTTTTCATATAATCGAAAGTCAGTTTTTGGTAATGGGGTAACATTGATAATGAGTAGATAAGCACATGAAAATCCAAAACAAACTATTGTTTGACATCATCACAGTTTGAATTGGATTGGAGAATGTTAATAGAGAAACTGGATTAGATTTTATCAATTAAAGTACAGAATTTATTGAACAAAAAACATCTTTAAAAGGGTTTTCAGTCAAAACAAACACAATAAACACCATTATAAGTTGATAATAATGGGTATAAACATATATCTTTGAATAGATATCTATCGATAATCATGTTTCGACATTGAATTCACCATAAATCAATCGTTTTTGGAACATGAATGAGTATAAATCGACTGAATCCCGTAAAGTACATGAGGCGTTGCATACCTCTAGATTTTTAATGTTATATGGGAATTTGTGACTTTGATTACAAAAATGATTCCAAATTGTAAAACTGTTTTTCGCTATGAGGTTTGATACCGGATTTATGTTCTACTATAGCTAGGCCATCAAGCATACGTACCGAATTCATTATAGTTTCATGAAATAGTGATAGTAAAACAGATTGTTTGTGGTCATTTTGAAAGTACCAAAATCTCATCATTTTTTAATATTCGAATATAAAGCCTCACATACTCTTGATTGGCACGAAAACAGCTCAGAGGTGAAGTGTCACACTGCTACTCCTTAGTTTCGTATTCGTTTTGCTTAAATGAATAACATAATTTTGGTTATTTTGTTTAGTGTACGTTGCGGATCCCGCACTATGAAAGTTACCCGCATTTTCAAAGATACCTCGTTTTACGATAATAAAATTTATGTGTCCATGCTGGTTATTGAAATTGTTGTGTCTATTTCGCCAAATGTGCCCTCCATAAGTGCGAAGTCGTGAATAAAAGGGCTGGATTACGTTGGATCGATTTGTTACCGTCGCCACATTTATCCGAAGTAGTCCAGCCCTTTTACTCAAAATCAGGCACTTCAAACCCCAAATATAATGTGCGCATTGCATATGAGTGACTGCACAAAACTTGTATCACGAAGAGCTTGAGACCACCTTAAGGCTATATAAGCTATTCACTGTTAATCATGTTATAGTGAACCCACTTTCAAGAAGTTTGCGCGTATAAGCACATGAATACAGCTTATACTGCCATGTGTATCAATTTCTGGGAATTCCTATTCTGATTAGAAAACTATACCACATACGTAAAATATTACTGATTTGATTCAGAAAGAAGAATACAAAGCGTTCGTATGAGCTTTTCTGAAGTGAAAAGTGAAATGTCCATTATATAAAATACGGCATTCCACCATGGGCTGGTCATATTATGTCAGTGTATGTAGGAAATGATGCTTAAATCTAAGAATTCATTCATGTTAAAGATATGTCATGTCAAATTGGTCATTAGGTCGTTAAAAGTCATCATATTAGTGTATCTCTAATATTCTCCTATGAACTCATATATGGAAAAAGGGTAAAAATACAAAAATCGTCTTTTTTTCAATTTTTTGCCGATGAAAGATTTTTTAATATTCAGCAAGCTTTTTTTGACTACCAAGGCTAACATTTAGTGAAAAAAGATCGGAGGTTCATGCAAGTCCGATAATATGTGTGTTCCAGCACACCGTGAAACGTTTCCCTACCCTTCCATTCTCCCATCATTACTGCACGCCTTTCTTCACGCCTGATACATAGGAAGTCTGCTAACCAAACAGCAAGCCTCTCTGCCATAAAATCACCTTACCCTTACACCTTCCTGCATGAACTGGCGTATATGCAGGGGTATATCCAGTCTACTGTGGATCAGTATTAAATGCATCATCTATTCCTCCCCCTTCTCATCATGAATGAAGACCATTCTGACGTGGCAGGCGCCATTGTTGCCTATATTTAAAAAAAAAAACAATCACAAATTTTAGGAAACTGCCACTCAATGGTACACAATTCCTACAACCATCCTGAGATAGAAAACCATCCTGAAAGTTATCTTGTGATTCTTGCAAAGATTCCTCGAGAAACTCTTTCAAGTACTTCTTCTGATGCTTCTCACAGTACTCGTCTAGGTATTCCTCCAGCAACTGTCCAGTAAAGTTTTCTACACACTTCTATAATCTTCACTAACAAGTCTGACTTCCAGCGATTATTTACAAGTTTTCCACACTCGATAAGGAGATTGTCGGCTTGGCAGGCTCGATTTCAGGCTCTGAGGGACAAACATTCTAAAATGAGTTTTGCGACGAACGGTCAACGATTCCAGATTGTACGTTATTCGTCCATTTTACTAATATAATAGCTGTATTGAATGCCCGATGACATGAAAGGTCACTAAACAGAGATTTCTTAAGTATTTTTTCTAAGATAAGAAAAGAAATTCTCTAACGAAGTCTCCAGGAATTTCTCAGAGACATATTTCTAAAGAAGTTACTTAAAGTATTCCCCTTCTGAATTTCTTCAGAAATTACACCTGGAATCCCTCTTCGGATTATTTCAAGATCTCCTTTGATTTTATTTTTGTTTTTCAAAGATTACACCAACATTTTCATTTCTCTTAAAATTATTTGACTCAAACTGAGAAAATTATTGATAATTACTGCTGAAATTTATCAAAATTTTGAAAACCGTTCGGGTTTAAAGATTATTGATGTCAATTTTAAAAAGATTTTCTCGTGAAACTTTAATAACTATTTGTAGTATAATATGAACAGTAATAAGCAACCTGATAAATCGGAAAATATAAAATTGAACGAATGGTGCTGAAATTCCAGAAACATATTCAGCTCTGTGAATCTTTGACCTGTAATTGAGTTGTGATAAGCAAAATGTACGAATAACGTACTCACGGCTAGTACTTCTCACGATTATCAGAATTTTTTCCAAAACTTGCTCAGGATAAGATCTGAACATTTCTCCAGAAAATCCTCAACTCATCATTTTAGAGATTAGCAATGTAGATCTCTTAAAGTATTCTCACATATATTCCTCCAAATATTCACTTAGGATTTTCTCTCAAAAATTTGATTCTAATACATTTTTGGAATATACAGTGGAAGCATTTCAGAAGAAATTTATGCAACTTGCCTCTAAGAATTGTTGAGAGGAAAATCTGTTTAATTGATTTATGGCAGAGCACTTTGAAAAAAAAAATAGGTGGAGGACCTGAAAATATCCCGGAAGAAATACATGGAGGAATCCTTGCAAGACTTTTGTAGGAATTTTTCAACTACCTCATATCTGATAATTTTTTTGATGGCCTTCCCAGAAGAAAACATAAAAATTGATTACGAGATTACGAGATCTTCATCTTTTTTATTTTAAAACATATAATATTAATTATATGCTTATGATTCTTGGTTGAAATTGCACTAAAATTAAAATTTCTTTAAGTTATATCGCCATATCGTCGAAAAAATTTATGCTCTGGGAAGTCGAGAAAATGTTCAACTCAAAAAGATTGTCAACTGATAGGATTCGAACCCATGTCCCTCTGCTACTAGATTTTTAAAACCGATTCCTTCAGCAATTTCTCCAGGAATTCTGTCAGGTGTTGCTTTAGGGATTCCTCCAAAGATTATTCCAGAAATTTCTGCAGGAAAATCTCTACAAGGATTCTTCTAGAGATTTTGCGAGGAGTTTCTCCATTCATCCATAGGTTCCTCCAGTATCATCTTTATTGGTATTGCTCAATTAACTTTTCAAGCAATTTTTTCAGGGATTCCTTTAGAGATTTCTTCGACGATTCTTTAAACGTTTTCTCCTGATATTCCCACAGAGCTTCCTTCAGTTTTTTTTCCAGAGACTCCTCCAAGTATTCCACCAGGAAAATCTCTACAACAATTCTAGGCTTTATTTAGGAATTCCTCCAGGGATCTTAAAGAACTACTCCTGTTATTTATGCAGAAATTCCTCTAAGCATACTTGCAGAAATTTTCTCAGGTAGGCCTGTCGTGATTCCTCCAGGAATTATTCCGGAGATTTCTTCAGAGTTTCCATCAAGAATTTCTTCAGAGGTTTCGCCAAGAATTCCTCCAGATATTATGCACAAAAATTACTTCAAGATTTTCCTTTTAGGACTCTCCCAGGGATAAGAGAATCAGTGCTGTTAAATATCATGAATATCACGTGACTTTGAAAATTGAATATATAGCTAATTTCATCCTTCCCCGTGGAAACAGTTATCGGAAAATGTTTTTCCTGGTGACCTTTTCCGAATTACTATCGGTTAGCAAAATTTGCTGATGCGATATTTTCCATGGAAAGGTGCTATAAGCATTTTAAATTTTCCAAAATTTTGACATTCAACAGCACTGAAGAGAATCGCTACATGAATCACTCCAATGATTTTTTCAAGTAATCCACCAGAAATTCCCCGAGATTTTTTTTTCCAGATTTCGTTATTGGCCTCCAAAAATTTCTGTATCAATTCCGCTAGAGATTCCCTCATAAATTCCTCCAAGGCTTTAATCCAAAATTGACCTAAGAGTGCCTCCAGGGAATCCTCCAAGAATATTTCCAGCGATTGCTCGAGAAACTCCTTTACTGAAAAAGTTTTTGAAAAGCACTTGGATACATTCCTGGAGAAATCGCTGGAGAAATTATTTGAGCCATCCCTGGAGAAATCTCTAGAATAATTTCATGAAGAAATCCTTAGAAAAATCCCTACATCCTTGGATGATCCTCTCTAAACAAATAATGGATAAATCTCTATAGTATTACATGAAAGAATCTTTACAGTAATCTCTAGAAGAGTATCTGGGAGAACCCCCCTGCGGAATTCTCGCTTAATCCCTGAAAGATTCCTTTGAAAATCCTTCTAAAAAATTCTTACATTTGTCTCTGGATAATACCCGTGGAAATCTCTAGTGGAATTCCTGAAGAAATCTCGGGAACCATATTTAGAGAAACCCATTTAGAGATTTTTCTGGAATAATTCACGGAGAAATTCCTGAAGACATTGCTAGGTAAATCTCTAGAGGAATTCCTTGAGAGATTTTTCTGGAAGAATCTCTGGAGGAGTCTCTGGAGAAACTCCTAAAGGAATCTCTTAAGGAAACCTGAGTAAACTGCTGAATGAATCAATGAAAGGTTGACTGGGTTAATTGATGAGGGGTCTTGGAAGGATTACCTGGATAAATGGCTGACGGGGTCTCTGGAGGCATTTTAGGAGAAATCCATGGAGAAATTCCTAAAATAATCGTTGGAGAAATCCCTGGAAGAATCACTGTGGAGATCATGCGGGAGGAATCCCTGGTGAAATTCCTGCAGAGATATTTCTGTAGAAATCCTTGAAGGAATCCGTGAAAAAATTTCTGAAGAAATCACAGGAGAAATATCTGGATGAATCTGTAAAGGTCTCTAGGTAGAGATTTTCCTATTGTAATACCTGTAGAAAATCTTAGAGTATTTTCTGATAGAATCCCTGGAGAATGATTCCATAGTTAATCTTGAGAGGAATTTCTAGAGGAATTCTTAAAGGAATCTCTGCAGGAATTTTGAGAAAGCCAGAACGAATCTCTGAAGAAATTGCTGACGGAATCCATGGAAGATTACCTGGAAAATTCCTTGGAGACATTCACATATCGATTTTCCGAGAGGTATTACTTAAGGAATTCCTGGAGGAATTCTTCAAGCAGTTTGAGAAGCAATTACTTGTAGAATCGCTGGAGGAATTTCTGGTGGAATCCCTGGATAATTTCCTTATTGAAACCCTGGAGGGAGCCCTGAAGAGGACTACCTGGGGATTGCATAAAAAGAGAAACCTCAAAATTTGAGCAAAAATGTAAACATTTTGAGGTGGCGCAAGCGTCTTGAAGTTAAATTTTCAAGTTATAAAAATAACCTTTAGTGAAGTATACATAACTTTGTTATTATTCAACCAAATTTGAAATTTTTAGCATCATTTTCCTATTCAACTCGTAATTAAAACAAGATGCTTTATAAACTTAAGTTCAATAGAAAAAACGCAATTTCCTGCAAAAAAAAAACATGAATAATCCTAACAAATTTGATTTTTTAATTGAAAAATCATGTTTTTGGGTAGTTCTTGTTGAATAACTAAGTCAAAACCATTTTTAAGAAAAATGTGTAGGATAAACAATTTGAAAACAACTAACTTTGCTTTAAAAACATGTAAAAAGATTTGTAATCGATTGAGTATTAATGAAGTTAGGTCCAATACAGAAAATTTTTAGGAAAAATGAAAAAAACTATTTTTTAATAAGATTAGTTTAGATTTTAGACAAATTTGGAGTTCTACAAAGTTTTCAAGAAATTAAAATTGAAGATAATGGTGTTAAAAGTTTTAAAATTGATTAGGAAGTAACGAAGTTATGGTAAGTTCACTGAATGCCTTTTTTATAACTTGAGAATTCACCTTCAAGACGCTTGCACCACCTCTAAATGTTTATATTTTTTGCTTAAACTATGATGTTTCTCTTTAAATATTATTTAAATTCATTAGAGCACACGAATTTTTGGAATCCCAGTAAAATATTACTTAAGGAATCTATGAAGGAATCCCTGTAGATATTTTCTTAAAGAAATCCATGCAATAATCTTTGGCGGAATCTCAGTAAGAGTCTGTGGAGAAAATATTCAATTCAAAACGTACTCGGATTCGATCGTCGAAAATGCCAAGAATGTCATTTCGTTAAACACAACTTGTAGCAAACTGAACTCACTTCCCTCAGCGTGGTGAGATGACCGAGAGGTAGATGTTGCCAGGGTTCAAAACCCAGCCAAACTTTTTCATCTTTTTTATTAAATTAGGCCTGAGATGGTAGCGATGCTCAATGCTTTGAACCAACCCATCTCCGGAAGAGAAGTTAGGCTCAAACAACTTTGGAACTACTTTCCAGCAAGACCATGCCTAAGATGACCAGTTGAAATCAAGAAACTCTTAGAGCTGAAAATTTTCTCCACATCTCAACGCATCTTCGTGCTAACCACACGATTAACCAATGCAAAAATGGTCAATTAGCAGAAATGGACAAGAAAGCTTTCATTTACTAAGCTGAGAAGTATGCTACGTTCAAGTAGGGACGTAATGTCAGAAAGAAGAAAAAAATAATTGATTGATTGTTGTGAATTTAGCATCTAACATTAGTTCTTGTTGGCCATTTCAATGCAATGATGATACGAAGCACACTTTATGATAAAGATGAAAGTTGCCATAAATTTTTAGAAAAAATCATCGTTATGTATAAGATTGATGTTTCACCAGAAAACTTTTTATTTCCCCCCATCTTGGGTGGAATGCTTTGATGGCGCCGTTCTTCGAAATGTTAGGGAAAGCACCACAAAGTGGATGCTTTCCGAAACAGGTAGGTTGGTGTGTACCTAATACAGAACTATTTGCGCACATTTCACTGCAGTACTTTGAACAATTTGCAAGTCGCGGTTGGCATGGACGACGTTAGAAAGCGTGTAGCGTGCTTCTGCTTATACTTAGTAAACCGCTGCCTGGAAGCCGCTGGATGAGATAGAGATCTTTGAAATTCTTTGCGTGCTTTGATTTGCATGCAGATGAGATGGATTACGGGAGAAAATTTCGTTTCGGCTTTGGGAAAATGTGCACCATTCCACTAACATACTAGCCGTTTGAAGTCGGTGAAATTTTCTCGAGGGTGGAGAATTTCAGGAGAAACCAACGTCTCAGTTTAAGTTTTTAAGAATTTGCCCTTGGAATTTTGTTTTCCTTTTAAATAACTAAACAGTGTGTATGCATTCTGAAAACGTTGAACAATCAAGTGATCAACTTTCACTTGCGCTAAAGTCTTGCTCAGTTAAGCACACCATTTCGCAAATATGCTCCAAATTAAGCAAAAATATTCATGAGATGAATGCATTCCATCTAAAAAGTGAGCTCGCTAAGCCCTTAAGAATGCACTTTGTTTCACTCGCATTAATTTCGAGACTCTAAAATTCGAAAAACTTCCTCGAATTCGAATCACTATTGCTGCTGCTGCTTCCACTCTGGGCTTCCGGGCTCCGATCGCTATGTATACTCCTATTTAGCCGTCGTTAAATCCTTCTGCTAGAAACTACCACGGGCAACTCTGCAGAGTAAATCCTAAGCGGCGCAGCGTAGCAAATGGGATGTGGAAAATCCCATCATCAGTATGCAGTGCAGGGGAGCTTTTGTGCAAGCGAGGAAAATGCTGAAATATTTATCTGCGCTCACCTCGTTTGCCGTGGCATCCCCTCGCACTCACCGAGCCTCCCGGCAGGCAGTGATGCCAGATGTATGGAATTTTCCGTATATTTACGTGATTGAAGAGTTTCTACAGATTCAATAGATCGACAGATTTCACTTTCAACCAAATTAATACTAGAGGACATTTTACATTTGTATCTTCTGAAATTAGCATTAGCATTAGCATTAAGCAATTCGCACAAATTCGTAGGTGGTACAGTCCTAAACCGTTGTATAAGGGTTGCCTCCTAATCGTCCGTTACCAAAGTCAGAGATTTGGAAGTAACCCTTGACTCTAAGACAAGATTGACGCATCCTCCAACAGTTGAGAGCTGTCCTGGCCACGTCCTTGCGAATGCTGAGGAATGGGAAAAAATGATTGATTAAACACCTACTTAAGAAAGATGCAGAGAACTCTACGACCTCTCATAGGTATTACGGGATATTGTGGAATGTTAATGGGATGGGAAAGGCCATAGGATACGTTTGGCAGACGTTTTGGCATTGATTCATTTTGGAACAAACTCACCGAATTCTGCATTTGAAACCTCTCTGCAATCCAACGTCCAAACGACCGTCCAAATAAAATTTTCTACACTCGGGGTGGTATAAACGATTCTGATGGCTTGAGTTGCCTTAGCAAACCACTGTACAGCAAAACACGTAAATGGAAAAATTGAATACGAAAAAAAACAAACCGCTTGCTTGGGCTTCCGAATTGCACTGCCTTGTATCTTCTGAAATGTGCAAGAAAGCTTTAAGCTTCGCTGAAAAATTATACTGTTAAGCGAAAGAATGTTGTGATGCTGAGGAAAAATACGTCTTTTCAATTATAAAACAACTTTTTAGAAGACATGAAAAATGTTAAAATTCTCGTAAAAATACTATGAAATTTTGACCATGTGTACAAATTTTTATGAACAAACTCTTTTGAAATTATTTTGTCCAAAACTTTTTACTAAGATTTGAAACATTTTTTATTTATTCCAAAAACGCGTGTTCTTGTTGAACGTTGCAAAATAAAGAAGTTAGAGTAAGAGTTGTCTGCGCTATTTTGCACCGGAATCAGGTAAGCAAACCCTTGAAAAAAGAGTAATTTTTGAATAACTTTATTATTTCAAAAAATAGCATGATGACATTTTCAGCAAAAATACGGGTTTCAATGTTACAAACAACTTTGTAGAAAACACAAAAAATGGGAAAAAAAAACTCTTGGAAAATTGTTATCATAAAATATATAATTTTGAGTGCTCATTTACATACATACAACCGCGTATATCTCAAAAATTATAATAGATAGAAAAATCATGTCTTCAACATGTTTCAAATTGCTACTTCTACATCTTTGCCAAAGACATGTATATCTAGATGTTTTGGAAAAATAGATTTTCCATCTCACTGCTAGGTGGATTGATCACAAATCTTTTTGCATCAAAATGATGCCCCAAGATACTTCTTCGAATGAACTATACAGCTAAAATTTACGGTTTGAGCGCTATTCAAGAAGCGCACGAAATCTACAAAATAAAACACAGTGCAACGTGATGTTACAGTTCTATCCCGTTAGGCCAAATGTCGTTAGGTTGGAGTCCATTAGGCCGAATGCCTTTAGTACGAAAACTTTGTTAGGCAGAAAGGGTCATTGGGCCGTAGATGGTTGATAGTTCTGATGGGTCGTGAGGCCGAATGAATTTTTAGACCGAATAGGTTGTTCAAAACCGTTTGACGATGCGATTTTTGCAGATAGGTACCTAATCTAACTTCCGAAAATTCCTAACAAGAACTTCGCGGTTTCTGGTAGAACTTTGGTGATATCTGAAAAAATCTTTCAAATCTCAAATGGTTCTCACAAAACAATTCATCGCACTCCTGGGGTTTTTTTTTTTGACAAATCGCTGGCTTCTCAACGAACTTATGTTCATTTCTTTTTATCTCCATTAACAAGATTTTTGGGGTAAACTAATGGGGCAAACGGCTTTACTTCCCATCTGAAGGAAGTCGTCACTATAATTTTTACATCATAAGTGACTTTCCCGGAGATGTTTATTAGATTTTGACAAATTTCTTTTTAAAAGTTTCTTATCGAACTCTTGGAAAGACTTTTGGTTTTCGTTTGGTAGACTCCTATCAAGATTCTTAGGAGACTTTGTGGATCCTAATTTTTTTGGCAGAATTCTTGCTTTAACTGTGGTGGATTACAAAAGTGTTTTTGAGTGCTCTACCAAGAATATCTTTTGATTCATAATACAGCCAGAGAATAGCAGAAAACTCGGAGCGGTGCAAAATATGCATGTGCTGCACCCGACTTTTGCGTGCGTCTCCTGTTTTTGTTGAGTGACACAAAAGAAGGTGCGAGTATTGCCGCAACTGTGTGAGAGACAAAAGATAGCTCCAGCTCTACTCTTTAAAACTCTTGGAGTAAAGCACAATGTGCTTCGTTTGGTGCTTTTTATTGAAAACATAATCGAGAACGAATGTGACTGACGGCGGTATCGAATCATTTTTTTCTGGTCTACTCTTCAAAATCATTTTAGGGTTTATTCGCAAATTTGATAACGCCGGAAATGGCCATTTTTAACACACACCCACCCCCTTGTTACGCATTTTGTATGAATATTTTCCAAATTTTGTATGAGCTGTAACATCTTAAGGACCCCCCTCCCTTCAGCGTTATTAAATTTTGTGAATGGGCTCTTACGTAGAAAGCACGTGAATTTGAAACTAGGACGTAGGACATTTCTTACAATGTTTGGAAATTATTTTCTAATTAGAGGTCGTTCATAAGTAAGTAAGGAGTTATATGTAGGGTGAGTCATGTGGAGGGGGCAGGAAGTTGTTTGTTACGTGCCAGACAAATTATTTTTAATTTCATACAACAAATCTTCCCTCGGGAGAGGGGGTGTCAAAAAAAAACGACAAAACTTTGAAACTGCCGTGGAAAAGCAATTCTCGACTTGGCTTTCCTTGCAAAAAATCTTACCGAGTTTGGTCTTCCCGTATTTGATATTTGCGTTTCAAACGCACACAGCAATAACATATGTCGAATTCGTTTTTGAACCTACAATCAGTGACAGAAGTTAGTAACCAAATACTGTTTTTCCATACAAAATGCTCGAGTTTGGGGTATTGAATTGGTTGAAATTTGGATGACGAACTACAAATAACTTGAAGTTTTGTCTGTAAAAGAATTATTACATTGCAGTATTTTTCCATACAGTTTAAGAGGACCGTCGTGCGGGGTGACATTGGTCCATAAGGGTGACTTTGGGCTAAGATTTTTACAGCAAGCTAATGCCAGAATAATGAAAACAATGTGCCAAGTTTCAAGAATACGTTATAATTATCCAAAAGATTATCATAGATTAGTTTTTTGCCGTTCCTACTAATCATGAGATGCATCGAAAGAGGCGGTCATAGTCACCCTCTAGGCCCAATGTCACCCCGCATGGCGGGATTGTTCAAAGACAAAAGTGAGTAACCGAGAGACTCTTTTATTTAATTCAAAAACGGTGAGTTGTGGTTTGTTGGTTTGTTTCACATAGTTGGTCAATTTCAGAAGTCATACAAATTTACAGAACACACCAACTTCCCAAGACTTACCGTTTTCGAATTAAATTAAAAAGTCTCCCGGTTACTTACTTTTGTTTTTGAACAACCCTCTGGAACTCTATGGAAAATGACTGCAATGTAATAATTCCTTTACAGGCAAAATTTCAAGTTATTTGTAGTTCGTCATCCAAATTTCCCAATTCGGACTGCAAGATGCTGAGATACAGCACCCCAAACTTGGGCATTTTGTATGGAAAAACAGCATTTGGTAACTAACTTATGTCAAAGACTATAGGTTGAAACTGGCGCAACCCGTTCTGAATCACAATTCCAACCCCAACCCGATTCAGGTTCGACCGAACTACAATTTGCTTGAAGTTGGTTTGATTATATTTATTTATTTATTTATTCAGTATTATTCATGTAACATAAGGCTACGGCCTTTTTTATCGTTACACCTAGTGATTCAATTGCTTCAATTATGCTTTCATATTTATTGAGCTATCCCACAATTTTACCAATTTATAATGTCAAATACTGATTATGTGTTGATCACCGATCCAGTTCCTAAAAACAAAAACAACAATAAATACAACTATCATGCGAAAATGTTGGCAGGTATATTGAATCTAATCACAACCATCGTTTGTTCAGGAAATTGTCAAAACTCCTGGTCAACACGAAAAGTATATCGAAGTCGTCGAAATTATCGAAGTAGGATAAGTAATCTATTAGTTGTGGGTATTCCTATAGTTGTGATAACGCCATTTTCACTGCTTTGATTGCATTAACCACAGAATTGACACTGTCAATCGACGTATTGGCTTATGGATACACGAAATAGTTGAAAACAGCGTTCAAACTACTTGAAAGTTGATGAAATATCACTAATATTGCTGAATCTTTTCTTACTTGTACCAATAGTTGCGGTAAAGTGTTCCTATAGTGAAGGATCCCATAAGAAAACAACGGATACCGCAACATTAGGAACGCAAATTAAAAATACACCGCAACTAACGAAACAGTGTAGGTACTATTTTTCACTGACATGCCGTTGGCAACTGCTATGAAATCATTTTTCTCATTAAGTCAATGGTCGTTACTTCCTGTTACAACATTAATATGTTCATTAATTGCGCTTCTTGAATTTAAGCGGTTAAATGAAGATCAATCGTGCTTAGTACCTCCACTATTGGTACATCTACCCTGTGTGTGAGGCGAAATCATGTATGATTTATGAAGTAAACAAACGTTTGTGTGGTTCGTTTGAGAGTGGCGTCCATCCGTACTCCGTCATCAAAGCAATGTGATGTTATTTGAGAGAGCCTTGCCTAATGCTCAGAGAGATTCACAGCAACGGCACATGGGAGTTTTAGCACAAAAACAAGAATGAGTGCATCACAATTCATATTGCACTAGCACGTCTCTTTCAAATTGAACGTGCTGTCTCCCGGCAGCGCGTGCTGCACTGAAAGAGTTTTGAGTCGCACCCTATCCCTGAATACAGCGTAACAAAAATGACATTTTGGCGTGTCTAAAGGATCAAATTATGTGCCTCTATTAGATTTGGGGTCGCTAAATCTGATGCCGTTCCAGCACGTCTCAATTTTGTGCTATAGGTCGTCAAAGTTGTTTAAAACACTGATTTTATTGATTCATCAAACTTTTTAGAGATCTTATCCACCAAGCATAGAATATCAAATTTAGAATCAATTGACTTTTTCAACAAGCTTGCAGTCTTCATACAAAATTCCTAAATGGTAAAATTCAATACTTTTCTAAATCATCAAACAATAACTTTTTTGCATCGAAATCATTATGAACTTTCTTGTTAAATAGTGTTTAACACATAAAGTTTGAATTCTGTGCAAATTTAGCGAAAAATTCGCCATACAAGTTAGCAAACTTGTATGAAAGTTGGCTGAAATCATCAAATTATACATTTTTTAACAGTCAATATCTTAAAAACTAGACGTGCTATGATAGTTTTGGAAACGGCAATGGATTCAGCAACCCTAAATTGAGTACTTTTCCGTGTTTTGGTGCTTGAGACAAAAAAGTGTTCCGCGGTTTCTATTAATTGCAAGAAAATTTAAGTTTAGGGGTCCGCGGAATGTTTGTAGAACTTCAAAGGGGTCGCAACAACAAAAAGATTGGGAACCACTGTTATAATAATTGTTTTATCATATATGTCGGAATCGATGCCCCGAAAATCTGGCCTCCCTGCCCGGAACGGGATGCCACAGACACTCGGATGGAAAAAGTTCCACTGCAGCAGCTGAGCTCCACCAGCCGCAAAAGGAAAATATGATTCCGTCCTAAGCAAGCAATGTATGAAGCAGTCATGGCATGCATGATAAGTGCCCGTTCAAAATGGCAAACGGTACATTCGCGGATCATCTAAGAAGCCGTCGTCGCCCAAGTCGTAGTTTCTGGCAGTCGAAACCTCCACTTCCAGGATAAATAGGATTTCAAAACTCCTTGGAAGGAGGTGACGACGACTACGTCCTTGGAGATGGACGAACATAAAAGGCATCGTTGGGCTGACTGGTAAATGAAAGACTCCACCCGAACACGAACTGCCGAGAACAAGACGCGAGATGGAACAAAGATGGAACATTTATTCCGCAAATGCTTTTTCCGCTTTTTTCGGTGGATATGCCGGGAATCGGAAAAGCGTTCGAGGGGGTGGAAATTTTCATTAAATTCTTCTAGTGCCATGATCTTCTCACACGGTCTGTTTAAGGATTGCCTCACCCCTAGGAACGAACCGAAACGAGCCGAATGCTCTGCCAGACATCCATATTTGCGAACAATGGCGGCCGTTAGGGAGATCATAATGGGACGATATTTTCGTGTTGAAATGTCCCGATTATTATTGTTTTAAATATAAAATCGTCCCATTGATGCTACAACTAGATAACTCGAAATTTGAAATTTTTGACTTCAATATGCCAAAACATTTTTCTTAATTAGATCTGTAAAATACCTACAGCTCATAAGCGTGTGATTCAAAATACACAAGTTAAAGTTTATTTTTGAACCATATCCGCTGCGATTAACCGTCAGCTTGTAAAACGGTCTTATTTTCAAAGTTGCACATCCCAAAATTTTGATTTTCGAGTTATCTAGTTGTAGCATTAAGGGGACGAAATGAGTAAAGAATTTTTATGAGAGCAAATGTAGCGAAGCAAATAATTCTTACAATTAGAGCTGGAAACTTGTTTGGAAGCAAAGTGACAAGTAACATCAATTGTTCTATTCAATTTTGAAAAATATTTGAGCAAAATTATTGCTTATGTGGTCAAACCCAAGCATGAATCTTTCTCATATAGGTACTTATTTAAAAATTTAGCATAATTTGCCTGATCGTGTGACAAAAGTCATAGAAATTTCAAACTCTTACACTGTTTTTCGAAAAACTGTTATTTTTGGGTATAATTCTATTAACTCTGTTTTGGACAATTTTTTTATTAACATTTAGTGTGTATTATCCTGCAAATAAAATTTCATCGTTGGTATAAAGTATGCCTGTCATAAATTATCTATATTTTGTGTTTCAGTCAGCAAACATTTCATTTACTTCAATTTTACAAATTGTTATTACCTAAAAATGGGCAAAAATTTTGACAAATGTTTGTTCAGTCAAATTTTGGCCAATAATTTGAATGTTCACTATATTTTCAACTGGCATAGTGTTCTGGAAATCTTGTATATTTTACTAAGGTTGAACTTTCGCCCCACATTACTCTATACACCGTTTTCCTTATCAAAGAGATGTGGAACGATGCTTCTGTAGACTGTACACCATCGTTTCCAACTGATTCCCGTAGCCAACATACGAATGTCGACGGCCGCGTTAGACTCAAAAAGAAAAGCCAGAAAAACGAATCATTCTCAATTTTCGAAATCTCATTATTGTGCTTCTTTTTCACGGACGTCGATGTGAAAGTTGTTCTTCTCTTTCGAAGCCCTTCTGCAATGGACTGGATTGGGCCGTTATTTACCTTTCCCGCCTGGCACTATGAGAGGACTATCGAATCAGACAACGAACGTGTGTGTGATAGAAGGAAAACTTTAAAACAAACTTCTTTCCTGGCGCTTATGATGGTACTCACATTTCTAAAGTCCTCCTGCTCCGAAGCCATCATATTGAAAGATATTCGAGTGTTGCTCGTAGTGGGAAAGAATTGGCCATTCAAAGTGGGAAATTGTTGGAAAAAGAAGTGTCGATTGCGTCACATCCGAAGACGGAATTTTCATTGGAAAAGTTTGCTTCGGGCAAAGTTTCGGACACCCGTTTCGTCGTTGAAGGGGATAGGATGAAAGCTGATTGAAGGTGTCGTTAGACTTTCGAAGTGGCTCACAGCTTTGCTTTGTTTAATTGAGAAATACATCTGAGTGTGATAAAACGTTCAAGTTGAGTGTAATCATAAAACGTTTTAAGATAACTGGTTGACAAACTTTTCGAAATTCACATTTTCGAAAATATTACATTTCTAGTTAAAAACATTCATCAAAATATTACATTTCCAGTAGTCTAATGAAAACATCCACCTAAGCATCACACTGAATATCATTGGTAAAACTTTTCCACCATATCACTTTCTGAATAGCCTCAAACTTCACATAACGTCCACCCATAAAGAAAGGAAAAACACCCTACGAGCATAGTTTTCCCGGCTCATAAGTCGGCCGTCACCTCCGGGAACCCGATATTGTCCATTTCGGGCTCCGCTCATATTTATGCGCATATCCTTAAGGCTTCAGCCTTTGCTTTATGTTGGCAGATGTTTTATTTGCTCTAGCCTTTCATCGTTCGGCATGGACTTCTTCCCACTGGGAACCGCTGCCGGGGCGAATGAATATGAAAGAAGCAAAAGTTCTCCGTTTGTTTCGCAATGCAAGTGCGGAGAGCAAAAGGGAAAGAAATGCAAATAAAATGTTTTATTAAAATTTTGAAATTAATCATGCCGACGACGAAGACTTTGGCAGCACCTTTGGAACATTGGTCGGTTGTCGTCGGGTCCGTCCCGGGAATGACTGGCAATAATGTGGAAAACTCGCACGGAACGAAACGCACCATCATTATTATTCAACGCGTCTCCCGGATAATGTGGGAGAAAGGAAAAGTTTCGATTAGTTTCTATTTGGAGGTCCCTCGAGGGGATGCGACGCCCACCTGCAAACGTCTCAAGGATTGTTTCTTGTAGCTTTTTTGTTTTCTTTTTCTAGTAGAGTTATCCTTTCGTTTGATCAATTATTTAAGTTTTTTGTCACGTTGTTTGCTGTTGGTGAAATAGACGATGAACGATTTCTTTTAACCTCCACAATCCTTCTCTGCTTTACCTTGCAGTACGGCCAGCGTGTACCGACAGCAGCATCGCCCAGCAACACAAACTCCAGTAGCTCATCCAACACCGGTTCCCAGAGTGGCACGCTGAGTACGAGTCTGAGCAATACCAACACGAACAACACGATGGGCCCCAGTAATACCCCGCAGCAGACGGAGCAGCTGTCCAAGACGAACCTCTACATCCGGGGACTGCAGCAGAACACGACCGACAAGGATCTGATCAATATGTGTGCACAGTGAGTAGCTTCAGATTCATTCCATTCAGCTTCCAGTGAAGTACCATGCGTCTCCATTGAAATATTCGTCGATCAAATTTCGCAGATATTTTTATAATTCCTTCAATAGTATTATTTCAAACAATACATCAATTTCTCTGTGTTCTGTGTTAGGCAACAATATCATTCTAATTTGGTAATACTAAATTGAGCTTTTAACCTAACCTAATTTAACCTAGATATATAACGTATTTTTCGAGCCAATAGAAGATCGCAACGATTTTTGCCTAATAATAATAATTATTTTATTTCACATTTGTTCCAATGTTTCAATATTGGATATTCTATGTAACTCATTAGTACTATACCAGGGAAGACGCCTCAGAATCATTTTCAAAATTTCATTTTGAATTCTCTGCAGAGCTTTCTTCCTGGTATTACAACAGCTAGTCCATATTGCTACAGCATACAACATGGCCGGCCTGAAAATTTGTTTGAATATCAAAAGCTTGTTCTTAAGACAAAGTTTTGATTTTCTATTAATAAGGGGATAGAGAAATTTTACATATTTGTTACATTTAGCTTGAATTCCCTCAATATGATTTTGAAAGTTATTTTTTATCTAGAGTGAGCCCTAGATACTTAACTTCAACTGACCAATTTATTCGAACCCCTCTCGTGATAATAGGTCTATTTGAAGGTTTCAACTAAAGAGCTTTTGGTTCATGTGTGAATATTATTAGTTGAGTTTTTGAAGCATAAGAAATCTTACATTTTCGAAAGTATGAAGAAAAAAATTCCAAACTCTCTGTAGGATTTGGTAGATAACTTTGGATTATTCTAACAATGCATAGGGTGCAGAACCACTTGGGCACTTCCATGATTCACTTTGGTATGGGGGATTTTTCTCGGCCGAATTTTCTGAAACTTTGCAATAAATACCACTTCACTACGACGCTTATTGTGGCCAAATATGAGCTTTGCAGCTTTCAAAAAACCCCACTGCCGAAGTGAATCAAAAGTGCCAAGAATTGGGTCCGGCTCCCTATTGGAAAATTGAAGTTTTTGGATTTTACAATCATGCCTTCATACCAAACACTGTCGAATGTTTTTCTATGTCTAGAAGCTCAAGATCAGTAGAACAGCCTTCAGATTTGTTGGAACGGATCAAATTTGTTACACGTAAAAGTTGATTAGTTGTTGAATTTCCATGTCGGAAGCCCAACTGCTCATTGTCAAAAATTGAATTTTCGTTGAAGTGGACCATCCTTCTGTTCAAAATGTTTGTGGGCTTCGTGGCCGAGCGGTTAGTGTCGTCAGGCAGTGAGTGCATCGTGTCATGAGGAAAATGTTTCGCGGCTGTGCCACTGGAGCATGCTTGTCCGTTATCTAGTGTTAAGTTACAGTCTTTTAAAATGGACTTTTCAAAAAGTTTGGATGAAGGAAAGCAAGCTGATTGGACGATAGCTAGAAGCTTCTGCAGGATTCTTGTCTGGTTTTAAACTTGGTACAACCTTAGCATGTTTCCATTTGTCAGGAAAATATGCTAATTGAAAACATTTGTTAAATATATCAACTAAGAATGATAAGCTACTTTCTGGAAGTTTCTTGATGAGGGTGTAGAAAATTCCATCATCACCAGGAGCTTTCATATTTTTGAATTTTTTGATAATAATTCTCACTTCTTCCAAATCAGTCTCCCAGGCTTTTTCGAAAACGTTCTCTTAATTGAGAATATTTTCGAAGTGCTTGATTTCCAATTGGACTAGTAAGTCCTAAATTAAAATTGTGCGTGCTTTCAAACTGCATAGCAAGTTTTTGAGCTTTTTTGCAATTGGTTAATAATAATTTGTTTTCCTCTTTCAATGCCGGTATTGGCTTCTGAGGTTTTTTTTTTCAAAATTTTAGATAATTTCCAAAAAGGCTTAGAGCCAGGGTCCAATTGCGAGATCTTATTCTCAAAATTTTTGTTTCTTAATTGTGCAAAACGTTTCTTGATTTCTTTCTGCAAACCTGCCATATAATTTTCATAGCAGGATCACGAGGCGGATTAAGATCATCGTCTATAATCACGGATTCAAATTTTACTTCACATTTTGGAATTGCAATGCTCCTGGCTTCAACAATGGAATTTGTTAAAGTTTCTAGAGCATTGTCAATATCAAGCTTTGTTTGTAAAGAAATGTTAACATCAAGGTTAGAGTCAATATATGTTGCATATATATTCCAGTCGGCTCGTAATTAAAAGTTGAGCTCATTGGATTGAGAATCGCTTCATGGGATATTTGAAATGTAACAGGGACATGATCAGAATCAAAATCAGCATGAGTAACTTATTGGCTACATATATGACTAGAGTCGGTTAAGACCAAATTAATCGTAGATGGATTTCTATAAAAGGAAAAACACGTAGGGCTATCAGGGTATTGAATTGAGAAATATCCTGAAGAGCACTCATCAAAAAAAATTCTGCCGTTGGAATTATTTTGAGAATTATTCCATGACCGATGTTTGGCATTGAAGTCACCATTGACAAAAAAATGTGGCTAGTCAATTTTCGCAAGTCAGTTTGGAGCAAATTAACTTGCTGACCAGAGCATTAAAAGGCAAATAGGCAGCTATGAAAGTATATTTACCAAGCTGTGTTTCAACAGAAACACCTAAAGCTTCAAAAACTTTACTTTCAAATGACGAAAACAGTTGAACTAAAAAAAGATCCTAACAAAAAAGTTAGGATCTCTTTTGAGTTTAGATCCAAGTTTCAAATACTTTTCAGTAATAACTGCTATATGCACGATATTAACCGTAAGAAATTTAAACAGCTCGTCCTCTTTACCATTCAGAGAACGAGCATTCCAATTTAAAATATTTAAATTATTATTTGGATCCATTAGAAAAACGTAATCCAATTACAATTTGATTAGTAAGTCTAACACCAACTTGGACTGCTTCAGTCATAGTAGTGGTTTTGAACATTGCATCAATCATTTGATTCAATAGTTCAGTTAGAAAAATAAAACCAGAGGGAGACATATCACTTGAAGTGGGCACATTATTTGATGATTTTTGAGAGGCGGAGTAGAAGTTTCCTGTGGCGGCAGTTTTTTTTTCATTTGATTTGAAACAATTAGAAAGGTTACTCGTAGTACGAAAAGGGGAGGAGTTCAAATTACCTGCTACGATATCGGCAAAGGAGTTTTCTTGGGTAGATCCATTCTAAATTAAAAGATTCGAACCCGACAGAAAAAAAATTATTTGTGAATGAGGGATGGTACACAAATTATGTCACGCTAAATTTAGACTTTTTCGACCCTCTCCCCCCCTTTGTCACGTTTTTTGTATGATACCTTCTAAAATTTTGTAAGGCTTGTCACGCTTGGCTTGACCCTCTCCCCCCCTTGGAGCGTGACGTAATTTGTGCATGACCCCTGAGCATGATTATAATCTTCCTGATGGGTTTAATTCTTAATCAAGCGATCGTTAACTGAAAAATGAGCATTGTTTGATACTCTACCAGGGAAATTCCGGAAACGACCGTTATCGTATTGGATATTACTGTGCATCTGCCTCGTACGAGCCTCGACGACTCTCCTTCGCGAAGGACAAGCCCAAAAATTTGACTTCTGATTTCCCCGCCCCCCAAATTCGAACATATAAACCTGGTAGTATCTTCCTTCACTGGACAGACGTCCTTGGCGCGAGAAGAACCTCCGCAAATCATGCATTTAGCATCCATGCGACAGTTTTTTTGTACCATGACCCCACTTTTGGCACCGACGGCACTTAGTGGGGTGGTAATTTCCTCCAGGTTTCTGGAAATGTTCCCACGTCACACGGACATCGAACATAAGTTTAGCTTTTTCTAAAGCTTTAATATTATTTAGTTCTTTTTTGTTAAAGTGAACTAAATAATATTCTTGAGAAAGACCTTTCCGAACAATACCAGATTGGGTTTTCTTTTCCATAATGATTACTTGGACTGGGGAAAATCCAAGTAAATCATTATTTCCATTTTTGATCTCTTCGGGGTCACTTGTCACTTGAGAGACCTTTCAAGACGACCTCGAACAAACATTCAGTTTTATCGTCATAAGTGAAAAATTGTGCTTCTTCTCATCAAGATGTTTGAGAAGAAGTTCGCGATCTTTAAGAGTTTCCGGCAAAACGCGACAGTCTCCTTTCTTTGCGATTTGGAAGGAAACCTTGATTCCCCTAATAGAGTTCAAGATCTCCTGCCTAAATCCCCCAAATTCGGAACAACTGACCACGCTAGGCGGCACTCTTTGCTTCCTCACTTGAATCAAAGAGCCTGGGCTAGAGGCTGCTTCGATTTGGTGTTCGGAAAATTTGTCTAGAGCATCGAACTGATTGCTCATTTTGATACAATTATCAATATTAACCATTTCACCCATGGAATCATGTTTAGTGAATAAACTAGAGAAGACGTGACATTCTTAGAGGTGTTTTCCTAAGACGGTATCCAAGAAGTATTGCCAACGCTAGCTTTCACTATCGGGTTCAACGAAAAATTGAAGCCATGGGTCAAAACAAGGATCAAAAAGGGATCAATAGTAGAGAAAATAGTACTAAAAAGTACTGTTTTTGTAGCACTGAAAAGAACTGTGTTTTTTAGCACTGAAAAGTACGAAACACGTCATAACTGAAATTTCGACGATTAAAAATCGAACCGCTTTCTATTCGATTCCCAATTCCCCAGGGTCCAAACCATAAATACATTGATTGAATGCCTCTTTTTATCGCATTCTCAACCCGCAAAAACAAGCTCCGGAAATCATCCGGAAATTTATTCCATCCTCCTCTCTCTCGCTCTAAACAATACCGCAAATTATTCCCCCAACGAGATCGCTCCGGATTCGAACGCAGACCATCGACTTGATCCGTCATTCGCATTCGTTTTTCACAATATTTTATTCCTGGTTCATACAACGAGCGGCCTCTTCGGCCCGCACAATTCACCATCACCACACTCCGATAATTATTAATCCCGCAATCAATCTTTCATTCATAGAAATCGGCTTGAGCACAGAACCATATCGCTTTGGGGGCATAGTGACCCGATCAGGGAGGAAAAACACGAGGATAACAACCAGGGATAATATTTCGAAATCTCGTTTGTCCTAGTTTTATCTGAATTATAACAAAACAAGACATAATAGTTGATATTTAAATAATTGGTGATTACAAATTAGATATATTCTTCTTCTTCTTGGCATTACGCCCTCACTGGGACAAAGCCTGCTTTTAAGCTCAGTGTTCAATTATCACTTAACTGTTATTAACTGAGAGCTTTCTTTACCATAATTGCCATTTTTCGCATTCGTATATCGTTTGGCAAATACGATGATACTCTACCAGAGAATTCAAGGAAATTTTTCATTACGAAAAGATCCTGGAGCGTTCGAGAATCGAACCCGAACGCCTTCAGTATGCCTTTGTTTTGTAGCCGCGGACTCTAACCACTCGACTAAGGAAGGCCCCTAATGAGATATATAATTCCAATATTGAATAATTATTGTAATTATTATACTATTACAGGAAATGTTGCCAGATCATTATTTTGCAAATTATCTAAATATAACAAACACTGACATAAATAACAACTTTTGATATAAATGAGTTATTTTTCTGTTATGGACTTCTACTCGGGGACTGTAAGTGGATTGGTGCGATTTTGTGGTGGTGCGTTAGAGAGACCATTCTTGTTCGTATTCTAGCCTCCCCCTCAACACCAATGGCGTGGGGATCAGAGGGGATGAAAATCGTTCAATAAAGAACCCATCACTCTTCATTCCTGCTGCTGCTGCTTGCTGGTTTGGTCGTCCTCGTATCGATAAATGGAAATGGTTCCTATAACACCTTTCCATCATCATCAGCATCAGCAGAGGGCCTACAAAAATCGTATTTTATGTACGACGTGATTAACATGGTGGACGTGCCTTCGTTACGCATTACTGAAACAAATAGAAAGAATATGATCAATTTTTCTCGTCTGGTGAAAATCCATAACTGATGAGCGAATTCAATTAAACATCGAACTATTTAAAACACTGGACAGCATCTTATGACACCTGGGCAGTACCGTCTCATCATCATTGACAACTTTAAACATTTGTTGTGCCTAGATAAATTGAAAAAAAAAAACCTTGGAGCAAATATTATAAAAAACGGGGTATATTTGTAGAAATATTCTTCTTTTTCTTGGCATCACGTCCTCACTGCAACAAAGCCAGCTTCTCAGCTTAGTGTTCTTATGAGCCATTTTCGCATTTGTATATCGTGTGGCAGGTACGATCATACTTTATGCCCAGGAGAGTCAAGGAAATTTCCGACCGGGAATCGAACCCAGACACCTTCAGCATAGCTTTGCTTTGTAGCCGTGGACTCTAACTACTCGGCTAAGGAAGGCCCCAAAAATTTAGTGAAATATGTGGAGGGTTAACTGAAGAAATTCATTAAATAACAGCTGGAGGACTCTTTGAAGATGACCTCACTTTGAATTTTTTTTTAAGATTTCTTAGAGGAACGCATAAGACAGGCATTTCTGGAACAATCTATATCTGACGGATTTCACGCCAACTCGACAAAGGGATTGGCAGCACCCCTTCATAATTCAATGAAACTTTCTGGGTGTGAAGACTATGTGAAACTAAGATACTTTACATACTTTGTTTTTTTCAAAATCGATCTAGACTAACATTTGGAAAGGGTCAAAGTTTTTTTTTTACTTTTTTTATAAACCCGTATAACTCGAAAATGGTAAGACCTACAAAAAAGTGTTGTATGGGGAACTGTCGTGAAATTTCCTGACGTTTTAGAGAAAAATATTGAAAAAATAAAAACACATTTTCTACACTGAAAAAAATATTCAAAACTTTAAAGTCGATTTAAAAAAAAACGGCCATTTCAGATTTTGATCATCCTTAAGCAAAAAGTTTCGTAATTAAATTTACTAAAAGTCGTCCATACATTGCAAATTGGGCATATTTTAGGAAAAAAAGTTTTTCTAACATCGAATTTTTTAAGTCCCAAAGTTTTTTTTTTTTACTTTTTTTTATAAACCCGTATAACTCGAAAACGGTAAGACCTAAAAAAAAGTGTTGTATGGGGGGCTGTCGTGAAATTTCCTGACGTTTTAGAGAAAAATGTTGAAAAAATAAAATCACATCTTCTTCACTGAAAAAAAAATATTCAAAACTTTAAAGTCGATTTAAAAAAACGGCCATTTCAGATTTTGATCACCCTTAAGCAAAAAGTTTTGTAATTAAATTTACTAAAAGTCGTCCATACATTGCAAATTGGGCATATTTTAGGGAAAAAAGTTTTTCTAACATCGAATTTTTTAAGTCCCAAAGTTTTTTTTTTACTTTTTTTTATAAACCCGTATAAATCGAAAACGGTAAGACCTACAAAAAAGTGTTGTATGGAGGGCTGTCGTGAAATTTCCTGACGTTTTAGAAAAAAAATGTTGAAAAAATAAAAACACATTTTCTACACTGAAAAATATATGATTCAAAACTTAAGAGTCGATTTAAAAAAAAACGGCCATTTCAGATTTTGATCATCCTTAAGCAAAAAGTTTTGTAATTAAATTTACTAAAAGTCGTCCATACATTACAAATTGGGCATATCTAAGGGAAAAAAGTTTTTCTAACAACGAACTTTTCAAGTCCAAAACTGATTTTTTTTTTTCAAAGATTTTGTTCTAAACCGTCAAATATGATCGTGTTTTCAAGTTGTTTGAGTTTGAATCAGAAATAAATTGTATTTTTTATTGAGAATAGTTAAAAAACGGAATTATGCAGTGATTATGTTTTTTAAATGAATGCAATCTATGGATTTCGCCTCTGCCTATGAGAAAATCAACTCCGTCTAACAATCCGACGGATTTTTATGGTTCGAAAGATTGCAAACATTGAAAAGGAACAACCTGATCCATACCCCATTAAATTTTCTTCTAGAAAATACTACTAAACGTACCTGCGTTACAAGCCAGATGAATAAGAAATAATGTTTGTATTGTTATGTCCGTTAACGACCTGAGTTACTCAAAAATCACCGCGTGAGTGTATAGAAAGATAGGTATTTAACTTATAATTGTCGTTCTACCTATGCATATAACTATTTAAGCTTGATGTCAAGAAAACTCTTTTCATTTTATCTAAGTCATTTGTGAAAAGAAGTTAAAGATGGATCAACAAGATTTATCGCGCATTAAAATTTCGAGATGTTGCGCCGATTTAAACAATCCTAAGTGCAGGCGTAGCCAGTTGCGAAACTTGTCACCAACAATGATCGAACACATACGTGCTATGGGATATAGTCATCAGCTTGATGAAACTATGCATATATATAAATATCATTGTTTTATGCCTATTAGTGATACACAAATTGCAGCCAAACGGTATACCAATTCAGAGGATGAACGTAAAATAATGTAAATATTCATGTGCAGATACTACGTTTTAGGTTATATAGCAATAATACAAATAATGATGCATGATAAAAAAAAACCATGACTTTTTTTTATAAGCATAATATTGACCCTTTCCAGACACCTGTTAAGATTGGCTTTGACCAAATAAGAAATAAAATATTATTGTGATATCATTCCAACCATTAAAAACCCATCGGATTGTTAGACGGAGTTCATTTTCTCATAAGCGGTTTGGTACGAGATCAATTGTATTTAATTAAAAAAAACTGTATAATTCCGTTTTATTTCTTTTAACTACTCCCAATAAAACAAATATAATCTATTTTGTGATTAAAACTCATTTATCACTTCAAAATATGAGCATACTAGACTATTAAAAGCGAAATAAAAAAATTTTGGACTTAAAAAATTCGTTGTTAGAAAAACTTTTTTCCCTAAAATATGCCCAATTTGCAATGTATGGACGACTTTTAGTAAATTTAATTACGAAACTTTTTGCTTAACGATGATCAAAATCTGAAATGGTCGTTTTTTTTTTTCAATCGACTTTAAAGTTTTGAATCATTGTTTTTTCGGTGTAGAAAATGTTTTTTTTTATTTTTTCAATATTTTTCTCTAAAACGTCAGGAAATTTCACGACAGTCCCCCATACAACACTTTTTTGTAGGTCTTACCGTTTTCGAGTTATATGGGTTTATAAAAAAAGTAAAAAAAAACTTTGACCCTTTCCAAATGTTAGTCTAGATCGATTTTGAAAAAACAAAGTATGTAAAGTATCTTAGTTTCACATAGTCTTCACACCCAGAAAGATTCATTGAATTCTGAAGGGGTGCTACCAATCGCGTGTCGAGTTGGCGTGAAATCCGTCATCTATATATCTTGAAATCGGGCTATCGTATTTTGAAAATCCGCTATAGCTATCTGTGCCCTATTACTTGTCTTTGGAAAACAAATGACCCACTTATCCGAGTTTATTTACGCAAGAAGACAATGGATTTTTTCGCAACTAAAATGTTTACCAACACCTACAATTGAAGAGCTAAGCTTATAATGCTTAAACTACACCCTCTCAGTTTTCAAACCTTGAATAAACACTGCAGCATGGTTCGTGCTGCAAATGCTAAATTAAACGCCTACGTGGCGTCGCTTTTGCCTCTAGCAGGTGGGTGGGTGGTGTTGCTGCAACGTTGGAAATTTCAATTGCGGATAACGTAGAAACGTGACCATCGTTCTTGGGAGGAAGCGTTGTTGGAGACAAAAAAAAACGTTCCGTCCGACAATGACGACGGGGATGGCTCTGGACCCAAGTTGATTGGTGACAACATTCTCGCTCCCTGGCCCTGTCCTGGTTGGGCGGCGCACAGTGGTACCGGTCATGGGCCAAAATTTAAAAAAATAAGTAAGGGGTCTTCCTTAGCCGAGTGGTTAAAGTCCGCGGCTACAAAGCAAAGCCATGCTGAAGTTGTCTGGATTCGATTCCCGGTTGGTCCAGGATATTTTCGTAATGGAAATTTCCTTGACTTCCCTGGGCATATAGTATCATCGTACCTGCTACACGATATACAAATGCGAAAATGGCAACATTGCCCGAGCAGAAGAAAATAACTTCTGAATACCATACTAAGGTATTCCATACCAGATAATTTCCAATACTTACAACCTGAATGAGGTATGAACGAGCCCTGCATAAGAGGTAAAATACCTCAAATAATATCTCAAGCATATTCTACGAACACCAAACTGATAACTAGATCAGGTATTGTACACTGAGAGGCAAAATAAAGTGCCCACCTTACCAGTTTTCGCACTTCTCTCATTGATTTGGTTCAAATTAAAGTTAACACACTTAAATCCTCTTTGATATTTTATTTTTGATATTATTTTAAAGTTGCACTTACGAAATTTTGATAAAAAAAAGAATTTTACTCAAAGAAAAAGAAAATCAATTTGTATTGAAAAAAAAAGTAGTGACAAAAATAAGTGCCCACTTCCTTCTTAGCTCCAGAAAAGATGATTTAAGAAAAATAAAAAGCAATTTAATAGTTAATGTGTCCTCCTTTGGCCAAAAGGACTTGCTGGAGGCGCTTCGGCATGCTTTTCACCAGGTTTTGTAGGTGTTGTGGATCTAGTTCTTCCCAGGCGCGCTCCAAGGCTTCAAAATAATTATTTTTGTTGGTAACACCGGTTTTTTCAACCCTGGCATCGAGTATCGCCCACAAATTCTCGATGGGGTTGAGGTCTGGGCTTTGTGGAGGCCATTCCAACGGTTTAATCCGACAAGACCGGAAGAAAGACTTGGTCTTCTTGGCAGTATGCTTCGGGTCGTTGTTCTAGAGAAATATGAATTTCTCTTCAAGGCCCGTCTGGATCAGCGAAACCTCCAGATTTTCCCGCAAGATGTTAATGTAGGAATCTGCCGTCATTATTCCGTCGATTTTCACGAGGCTTCCTACTCCACCCCATGAAAAACACCCCCAGACCATCACATTTCCTCCTCCATGCTTCACCGTTCCTTTGATGTGGTGCTCTGCACCACACACGAGCCCGCCGCTTTCGGTTAGACAGCTCGAGCTTCAGGAGCGCCACATCCAAGGAACGGTGACGCATGGAGGTGTGATGTGATGAAATGTGATGGTCTGGGGGTGTTTTTCATGGAGTGGAGTAGGAAGCCTCGTGAAAATCGACGGAATAATGACGGCAGATTCCTACATTAACATCTTGCGGGAAAATCTGGAGGTTTCGCTGATCCAGACGGGCCTTGAAGAGAAATTCATATTTCTCTAGAACAACGACCCGAAGCATACTGCCAAGAAGACCAAGTCTTTCTTCCGGTCTTGTCGGATTAAACCGTTGGAATGGCCTCCACAAAGCCCAGACCTCAACCCCATCGAGAATTTGTGGGCGATACTCGATGCCAGGGTTGAAAAAACCGGTGTTACCAACAAAAATAATTATTTTGAAGCCTTGGAGCGCGCCTGGGAAGAACTAGATCCACAACACCTACAAAACCTGGTGAAAAGCATGCCGAAGCGCCTCCAGCAAGTCCTTAAGGCCAAAGGAGGACACATTAACTATTAAATTGCTTTTTATTTTTCTTAAATCATCTTTTCTGGAGCTAAGAAGGAAGTGGGCACTTATTTTTGTCACTACTTTTTTTTCAATACAAATTGATTTTCTTTTTCTTTGAGTAAAATTATTTTTTTTATCAAAATTTCGTAAGTGCAACTTTAAAAGAACATCAAAAATAATATATTACAAAAGGTTAAGGTGTGTTAACTTTAATTTGAACCAAATCAATGAGAGAAATTCGCAAACTGGTAAGGTGGGCACTTTATTTTGCCTATCAGTGTAATACCTCAAAATACCTCAATGATACTTGATGGATTTTCATATAAAAGTGAAATTTTTCAATAATAGTTCAATAGCTAAACCAATAGACCTCAATAGCTGTCTAATACCTCAATGAAGTATTTTTAATTGTTTTAAAGATTTTTTAAAATACCAGTATAATACCACATTGAGGTATTGACAACTGAACAATACCTATTTCTGGTATGATACCAAAATTTGGTATGCAAAAGTTATTCGGGAGTTATTTATTCCTCCTCGGGTGGCAAAGAAAGCTCTCAGTAAATAACTGTGAACGTGCTCATAAGAACACTAAGCTGAGAAGCAGGCTCTGGCACTAAAATTGGGACAGGGCTTTAGGACCCTATTGTAGAAAATATCAAATCAGCAACAACTAATCATAACGAAATCGAAACTCAATCAACTAATTTTTATTTTGTTAGGTCGTTTAAAAAATAAGTGTACATATATTTTTTACGATAGTCAAAGTTGGTGGAAACTATTTCAGTACCCAATTTTGCATGTAGGAAACTATTAAATTTTCAATCCAAATGGCTATTCATGAGATGTTGTTTGATTTCTTATATTAATCTGTATGATTCAAATGGCGTTTGGCTACTAGTGTCAATTTGATAATATGAATAATTTTTGATACAGTCATGACAAAATATAGGTCAAAGTTTCTGCACAACATAGCACGTATTACAAAAAAATACTTACTAGATATTTCGTATCTCGATATTGAGTTAGAGAACAATAGTAAAAGTTCATTTTCATGGCTACCTTGATGGTCCCTAGGATCACAGTTGCACTGGTTTTATATTCTCTAACTCGATACCTCCCTAACTCAATGGTGCCTTCAATATCGAGTTATGGAGAGTTGACTGTATAATAATATATTGGGGGGGCGATTCCAAAATGTATTGGTCTCAAGGGGTGAAAGTCAAAACAGTTTTGGAAACACTGCTATAGATCATCGTTCATTATGATGTTTCCTCATTGATTATAGAAAAGTATAAAGCTCGGAAAGTTACACTTATGTATCAATTTTCAGCGAAACACGCTATTCAAAAATTTCAGTGTGCAGTATGGACTGCACTGTAATAAATATTAATGATATGAAGAAGGTTCATATTACATTCGACTCTGGAGCCTCCGGAGCCGGCCTTCTGATACCTGATACCATCGAGATAGGGAGAGATCGAGACATGGAACAAATTCTAATGAATAGGTACTCGATTGAAAATCACTTCGTTGCCAGGAATATTTAAAACAAACTGACGCCATCTCGTCTTCGCAAATTGTTTTGAATCCCTAAAATCTAGTCCAGGTACCTTTGATATTGGGCACAATCACATCGAGATAAGGAGCCCAGACAACCAAAACGTACGTATAACTAAGGCTATGTATGTGCAAAATTTCACTTATAATATGTCGCAAAGAGGCCTTCTACATACAAAAGTGGAGGCGATATACGTGCATAGATTATGTGATAAATAATAATGCGAGTGTTTAAATATTCAACCAAAACTAACCTGTGATCTTATGCGAGTTAACCTATAATAACAAATGTTGATTTGACAGCTACTACGACCTACTTTGTACGAGTGTACGGTACGAAACAAAATGTACAAATGAACTCAGAAAAAAGCGGTTTATGCGAGGTAACTCATCAATCTGATGATTTTTTTCACCGTGTGATGCGCTGCCGTTATACGCATAATTGTCCCATGTTCCAAAATATGCAATCGAGAAAAACGCGTTTAAAGATTTTAACACATTTAGGCCTCGTATTGACCAAGTGTGTGGTAAATTAAATTAAAATCTTTACAGTAGTATAAAGAATAGTGTGTTCATTAGAGTCAAGAGTTTTTGTTATGGGAAAAATGTAAATTTAGCTACGAAATTCATAGTGGGACTGTTATGCCTAGAAATACGTGGATTTTGATGAATTTCTACGCATAACAGTCCCACTGATTGTAGTGATCAATTATCTGCTAAGCATACTGCTGTAGATGACCGTTCCTATGTATATATTGTACCGAATGTAGAGGACGTATATCCTCAAGACTATGTTAAGGCACCTAATGAAGGCTCAAGTGACATGTGCCAAACGGAGCCACGTGTAGGGAAATGAGAAATACGATTTTATAGTCTGAGATGGAAAGCAAAGTTTTCTGTTCGTGTGATAATGAGAAAATGTATGAGTTAGTGAAAAGAAGAGTGGATGAGTAAGTTAGAGAGTTTATATGATGTAATAAATTCCTATATCGACACTTCCAGCTGCAGGCTTGACAGAAACTCATCGGCGAATTCAAGGTTATTTAGCGGAGTAAATATTCATCTCAAAATTCAAGACACAAATATTCACCCGATTTTACATTTCTTTGGACTTAGTTTACAAAATCATCGCAAATTAAGTTAAAGAACCGCCAACATATTTGCCACTTACATCGAAGAACCAGTTATCCAGAATAACCAGGTCATCCAAAATCTCTTGAACTATTCTTCTTTTGACCTGATTTGCAAATTCATGAAGTTTGGGAACTAAGTTTCAGAACCGACACTTTAGTGGCCATTTCCCCCAGGAAACCAGGAATTCGGAACAATCCTGACCACATGTCGGTCATTCAAATACATCTGAACCACCTTTAGTGAAAACTGATATGTCGCAAGCCAGGTTTCAGATTCGCCAATATGATGGCCACTTCCACCAGTGAACCGGTATTCGGAACAACCCAGCATGTGGCAAAGTCATCCAAATGATGGTCGAACCATTTTTATTTAGACTTGGTTTGCTAAATCATGAAGTTGATTTGTCGCAAGCCATGGACTCGAAATTAAAGTTGTTACTGATTCTTAAAGTGGGATTACTTCAGTGCTCCCCGCCGTGAATTCAAAATTACGGTAAATTTCTAATCGAAAACCGCGGTTCCAAAAAATAGAAGAATTTTGTGATTGACCCTGAAAATTCAACTAAAATTAATTGAGAAACGGATGGGAAAAAATATTTTTATATTGAAAATTTCAATCAAAATTGACGTTGGGCTCGCATGAATGATGAATGCATCCCGATAATACAAACACATAAAACAGGTTGTGTTCCACATGGGATGTAAAGCCAACGTAAGAAGATATTCAAAACGATTTTCCCATACTCCAGCTAAATAAAAATTGCCTACTGAATATTTTGTTCGAGATCAGCGCAGCGAATTGTATAGTGGGACAGTTATGAGTAGAAATTCATCAATGGGACAAATTGACTTGGCTTGCTTTTCATTGAGTTTCCGAACAAAGTTAATTTTTGGTAAGTGTTTTCTAAAACTATACGTAAAAATAAACTGTTTGATGAAAAAAAGTCAAAATGCACAAAAAGTAACATGGGACAATTATGCGTATAACGGCAGTGCGGGTTTGATGAATAAACGAGTTATTACGTGAACTTTTATACGACTTGTGGTTGTCTAGGAGGATATCGAGATATGAAAATGTATGCAGAATAAAGGGGCCGAAAAAATCATCCATATATGGAGAGATATAGATATATAGAACATCGAGATGTGGAGAGTCGACTGTAATTCCTGTAAATAAAGAGTAATTTGATTTAAAAGTCATTTCATTTAAAGTAATATAATAACACTGCGTAACAAAAATGACATTTTTGCGTGTCTCAAGGATCAAAATATGTGTCTCGAGTAGATTTGAGGTTGCTGAATCTGATGCCATTTTCAAAAATGTTCCAGCACGTCACAATTTTTAGCTACAGGTCGCCAAAGTTGCATAAAACATTGATTTTATTGATGTTTATATAATTTTAGTAAAATTTAGTATAATTTATCGTAAATTTTTGTGATCAAATCCACTGAGCATGCTATTTTGCACTTAAACTTTCATTTTGGAATAAATTTGGTTGAAATTGCGCGATTAAAATTAAATTAAATCGATTTTTTCGACATGTTTTCTGTCTCCATATAAAATTCTTCGTTTCTCTTATATGGGAATATACAATACTTTTTAAAACCATCAAAAAATATTTTATCCGCATAGAAAGTATTATATAGTTTGCCGATAAGTATTGTTAAAAGATAAAGTTTGAATTCTATGGCAAATTAAGCATATAAATTGCCATACAAGCTGGCAAACTTGCATGCAAGTTGGCTAAAATAGTCATTTTTTGCATTTTCAACAGCCAATATCTCAAAAACTAGACGTGCTATGATATTTCTGGAAACGACAATGGATTCAACAACCCTTAATTGAGTGAATAGCGGTATTTTGGTGCTTGAGACAAAACGTGTTCCGCAGTGTAATGTTTCAAAATATCGTAAACAAGTGAGTAAAATTTTGCTTTTGTAAGAAACTTTTCGCTTCTCAGAGATGGCGTAAAAGTTTATTTTTAGCAGTTAAAGGATGCATTTTTTTGTACTGCAGATTTATGTTGAATATAACTGGAACTATTTTTCAAAGTTGTCTTCCTCTGATGGTCCTCGGGTGTTGTTTATGACCGCTTCGTAGAACAGAATGAAGCACTGTTCCCTGTTTGTGTATTCAGGCTTCGTACCGGCTGCTATTTTCTTCCACTTGCTTGCGTTTTTCTTTTTCGTCCGCTTCATTCCGGCAATCACCACATAATTTTCCTTGTGAGAAAGATGAATGAGGTAAAATAATGTAGGACATGGAAAACATATTAAGGACCTCCTCCACTTATTATGACGATAATAAGAGAAGCATTTGTGGAAAAAATGAGAACAATATATTATGCGTGGCGTATTATGGGATGGCACAATGCGTCAAAGCGAAAGATTAATCACCGGGGATTATGATTGACTTCAATGGAGACGACGCAGTACTTTCCTAAGGAAAGAAAGTAATCACTTAAGAATACGTTTTTTAATTGCTTTTTATTTGCGTTATCTTTCAGATACGGTACTATCATCTCCACAAAGGCAATATTAGATAAAACAACAAACAAATGTAAAGGTAGGTGAACATTTTCCACAGTTTTACCTCGTCCCAAGGTTGCGATCATAAATCTGGTGTCCTTCTTCCCGCACAGGTTACGGATTTGTTGACTTCGAATCACCGGCGTGCGCCGAGGGTGCCGTCAAAGGTCTCCAGTCGAAGGGCATCCAAGCTCAGATGGCCAAAGTGGGTATCTGGGTGCTACATAGGCCGGCCGTTGTACGTTTGTTTGCATGCAAGTAATACTTACCCCATCACCAGAGCAAACTCCCTGTCCACCACCTTCTAAACGCCATCCTTCGTTTCCTTTTTTTCCTCAAACACTCAAAACCTCACCGAATTTTCTTCCTTTCTTTTCGGTATAATTTATTCTTTTGTACTCTTTTCGTTTTCCCCGGGATCAAGCTTTGATCTGCGTCCCAACTTTTTTTCAGGAGCGCATTGAATCGAAGTTTACCTGTTTTTTCCTGGAAGTTTATTCTTTCTCGTTACAGAAATTAAAGTCTAATTCCAACCGTTTTCTTTCCATTTTCCAGTTATGTTTTCAACTGATATTGGGAAAAAAGTAACTTGTTTGCAGGTTTATAATTTTTACACCATCCCGGACTTATTGAACACTTTTCATATTTCAAATGGTTGTAATAAATTATAGTTTTCGAGCTAAAATGAGCTTCCTAACTGAAACGATTGGTTGTTTTGTGCTGTTTTGACGACTGTATGATTATTCAAGATTAATTATATCAGAGACATATGGAACTTCAGAATCATTTTCAAAATTTTATCCTTAACTTCCTGGTATTACAACAGTTGGTCCATATTAGTACAGCATGTAACTTGACCGGCTTGAAAATTTGTTTGAAGATCAAAAGCTTGTTCTTAAGACAAAATTTTGTGTTTTCTGTAAATTATTAAATACAGACATTTTAAAATATTTGTTACAGTTGGCATGGATGCCCTCAATGTGATTTTGACAGTTAAACTTTTGTCTAGCATAAGCCCTAGCCTGATTTACATCAATTTAAAAGCAGTCTGTTGTATACAAGCTAATTTCGTTTACCTAAACCTGCATAAGAATACCGTTTTTGTGCATTGAGCTTTACTTCATTCAAGTTTTTCCCTCTGGGGAAGTAACTATACTGGCACGCTGCCATTATTCAACGTTTGGCTTGTTGAACAAACACGATACCGATAAAGTAGCTATTCCTCTTTCAAAAATTACATTGACGTCGTCCACATATGCAATGTGAGTTAAGATAAGACTCCAGAAAGGGGAGCATTTCCCAGCGGTTCGCTACATAAAAGATTCCCGGCTAAAGCGTTACGACATGCACACTTATTAAGTCTACCGTTACAATAGCGCGAGTCGCACAAAGGACCTTTCACAAAAAACAGGAGAAAAACGAAAATAATGGATGTGAATACGCAGTTTCCCAGTCTCCATTGTAGTCAGGCCTAGTCTCTTCCAAGTATCCTGGGCATAGAGAAAAGAAACTTTAATTCTGCACAAACCTCAGGAGCACCCTCCAACGGTGAAAAGTTTAAATCAAAATTTCAACTTCTCATTGAATTAAATTTACCCGAAACCCCTAGAAAGTGGAAGTACTTGAAAGCTGCATACCACTTTTTTGCACTTTGCAATAGATTCGAGAAAATCCACTCCAGAAGCATTGCGACCTTTCTAATTTTTTAACTGTAACCACCATACAAATAAAACTCTCCCGTTTTTTGTGTGTGCACGTTTCCGGATTCCTACTTGCCAGGAGAATGTTAAGTGGTTTATCCTTCCCCCTCCGCCATAGATGGAATTGCATTTTGTGGCACTCGGGGGAACATTGGCGGCTGCTTGTGAATGTATGTATGTGTGTAAAGTTCGTTCTTTTAATGTAATTGTGCGAAAGTATGAATGTTTTTGCACTTTCGCTAAATTACATTATAAGGTGCATTGCACATGTGCCTTTAACTGTGCTCTCATCAGACAGAGCCCGCCCCGTCCCGCGGTTAAAAAGAAGACCATACCGGGTGGAAAAGTTGATTCTAGCACAAGGCCACAAGCTGCCGTATACTGACTGTTGAGCACTTCGGGATAATTGTTTTGGGAAATTGTGCTGAAAGTTGAACTATGGCGTGGTTGAGTTAATTTCCCGTAGAGTGGAATTGTGAGAAAAATCCCGATCTTGGAGCAATGTGCAAATTTCTGGAAATTGTTGCGGGCTTTGAACGGTAAGCGCTGAATTGTGATAGAGATGTAATTCCACGAACATATGAAGAAAAGTATCTAACGAGGACGTTTTATAGCATCTTCATTTGCTTCGCTAAAATTTTTTTGATACTAAGGACACCATGGAGTTGTTAGTATCTACGGCTATTTTATACAGTTTTTACATTTCACTTGAATGCCCACAATGTGATTTTTTAGAGTTAAATTTTTATCATAAAATTTTTATTCGTTGTGCATTGGGGTCATTTTTGGTCAATCGGCACGATAAAAGAGCTGTACGAGATAGAAATATGAAGTTTCCTGTCTTCTCCTAACTTCTGGACACGAGCATTTTCATGCGTAGAAGCTTTCAGCAACCTTTAGGAGCGGCGCTATAAAAAATTGGGGCATTCTGCATTATGGGTAAAAAATGACCCATGACTTTGGAGCGAAATTCCATTTTTAATCCGATTTACGTTCTTTTAGCTTCATATGAAAGATATGGAACTCTAGAATGAAGTGTTCCGGAACCGATTTCGGTAGTGTGTGATGTGGACATGTTCAGACCATCTCAATGGTAACCATTTGCTTCCTGGCTTTACGTCCTTAAAAAAATGTTGTAAATTGGAAAAGTCTATTTTCATGCACATATTTGCAGCATCAAACAAATCTTCGAACTATTTAGTGTTATACCTATAAATAAATGAAAAATGGAATTCAGTACTATACCATTTAATTCCACTAGTCCACTAGATACGCGTAATTTAGTACTATACCCTTTAATTCCACTAGAGTGGAATTAAATGGTATAGTACTAAATTCGGTTTTTTCATCTACTTTTAAATATTTGTTTCTGTGTATTAGTGAAAAGACAACTGATGAAATATAACTTTCGACAGAAAACGGAGTTTTGGAACAAGTTCCAAAAGAACTCCTATAAATCTTCGAAGAAAACATGTTTTCTTCAAAAATTCATTTCGGAATATCTCCAGAGACTCTTCTACAGTTTCTCCAGGAACTCTTTCAAAGATTCCTCTGGACATTTTACTAGGAATTCTTCCAAGATAATCTCCACCCTAATCCAAACAGCGATTTCTCCAGGGATTTCACTAACGATGCCAGAGTTCCCTCCAGTAATAATTTTGTTCACAACCAAATTTTCTAGACCGGTTCCGAATATTTCAACCAAATTTTCTAGACCGGCTCAGGAATATTTCTAAAGGGATTTCTCTAACGGTATTGTCAGGATTTTCTGAAAGAATATCTGCCGGAATGCCTCAGAAAACTTTGCAAAGAATTATTGCAGCTATAACTTCAAGGATTCCTCTCATGATAGTTCAAGCGATTTCTCGTAACATTCCTCTGAAAATCATATCACAGACTCATCTAAGGGTTTCTTAAAAAAAAATCTACTGATAGTTTTCCAAAGATGTCTTCCAGGCTTTCTTCAGGTTTTATTACGACAAGTTCTTCAAGGATTATTTCAGACTAGTGGTCCCGGCAAACTTCGTCTTGCCATCAAGTAGGCTGTTGAAAAACGCTTTTGATCGTCTCATATAAAATGACAGACAGACGCTCGTTTTTTTTTTCAACTTTCCCGGTGAATATCCTGGGATTTTTATACACACGAACACGTCGGAACCCCTGACGAACAAAACTGAGAAAGAATCTTTCCAATCCGTTGACCCGTTCGTAAGCCATTTCGTGACATACAAACACCATTCCATTTTTATTTATATAGATTATTTATATAGATATATTTCCAGTAATTTCTCCAAAAAATCCTCAGATAGTCCTCTCAAGATTCCTGAGATTTCTTCCAGGGATTCTTTCAAAGATTCCACCAGAAATTCATCTAGAGATCCTACAAGAAATGACTTCATGAATTGCTGTAGATGATTCCTCAAGAGTTTTTTTTTTCATGGAATCTCCCAGGAAAATCGCATCATGAATTATTCTAAGGATTTTTCCTGGTTAACCTCCAGAGATTCCCCTTGAAATTTCTCAAGAGATTTTTTATGTGCGTCCAAAAAATCCTTCAGGGATTTCATAAAAAAAATCCTTAAGGGTTTCATTCGCAAGTTGTTTTGGTTCCTCCAGGAACTGCCTTCCTGATGAAGTTTTTTTGGAGGAACATATGATCTAGAAAAAAGTCCTAGATTAATTCCCAGTCCAATTCCCTGGAGAAATTCTTGTACGTCCTTGTAGAAGGGTTCACGATGAAATCTCTGGAAGAATTCCTGAAAAAATCCCTAGAACATCAAATTCCTGACGAAAAGTGGCTGAATTGGGAATCGAACCCACACCCTATGACACGATGCGCTTAAGTGCCTCACGAGACTAACCGCACGGCCACGAGGCCCACGAAATTTCTGTGGAAACCCAGGAGAAATCTCTAGAGGAATCCATGAAGAGAAATCCCAAAAGGAATTTATGTAGCGATTTTACTGGAGGATTCGTAGAGATTTAAAAAATGCGTTGCTAATTGAGTCATTACCAAACGATAATAAACTCATACGACAATGCCGGAAAGTAGGCCATTCCATGATGGGTTTGCTGTGCTGAAAAACTACCTATTACAATAAGAAATTGCAAAAAAGTAATTGAAAACTTCTCAGGTAAAACTGAATGCACGCTCTATCTGATTCGTGCCTGTATTGTCGAGACAAAACTCACACAAAGAAGAATTCAACAATGAACGATCTAACTGAGGGTCTGCGTTGTTGACTGTATATTGAAATATGCAGACACTGTATCGAATATTAATTCTAAGCGTCAAAGCAGCACAAAACCCTAACGCCCATCGTATTTCAGAAAGCTCAAAGAAAAATCTATCGTATTCGAAACACCAACCACCCATCTCTCCACCTTTCCATCTCCTTTGTCTGTATCCTGCCGTCCCTGTTCATAACAACACCATGCACAACACGAATCCTTTAATTCTGCAACAACGATTGTCTCTAACCCACGGCAATCAAGCCAATCAAGCAACTTCCTAACAAGAACAAAAATAATCACCGGTACACAATTGGTCATGAAGAACAAGTTCAATTGGATAATCCATGCACATAATTAACCACTGTTTCATATTGACTGACCCCTCTTTAATCTTTTATCGCCACATCCATGAACTATTTCCTACATATTTAAAGCCTATCCAATCCCCCTACCCCACGATCGCCCAAAAACCACAGTCTTCGCCGCACAGTTGTCGTTATTTTCGTTCGTTTATTTATAAGTTCCGTTCGAAATTAAGTTTATCTTGGTCCCTTCCCCCAATCCAATGCCGTGAAACAACCCGAAGCCCAAACCCCAAAAGCTCGCCAATCCACTAGTTTATAGACAGATACTTAGATTCTAGAGCAGAGACATCACATATATAATCGCCCCTTTCGCCATGTCCCGTGAGTTTTCTATCAAAATATAGTCTAGAGGGTTCCTCTTCCCCCATTCCTCCTCGCCCACAACCCCCTTTTGAAGTGGTAGAAAATCAGCTTTGACCAACCCGACAGCCATCAGCCATAAGCAATCTTGTTCTAGACCAGAGTGTGCCCCTCCCGTTTCTCATCTGTTCGATTTAGTACTACTTCTACTACTCTTATAACTACTATATCCTGTTCGATCTTGTTGTTGATCTGTTTATCCTAGCGAGTTTGGTTTTCCTTTGTCGATATTTACCGACGATCTTGTTCGAAGAAACTTATAATCTCAAGTCGTTTCATATGGTTAAACTAATAAGTTTTCATCGTCAATATAGAAATAGAAGTCGACGACGAACATAGTTTGAGTTTATCTAGTAAAATCTTCTAAAATGAAGTGTGTCTTTTGCTTTAATTGTTGATTTTGGAAACGCTACTTTTTTGTTTGTCATTTTTTGCGGTATAGATTTTATAGAAGCTTTTTTATTTCAATAGCATTTTAGTCTTAGTGTTTATCAATAATCAAAACCTGTTCTTAATTTATATTCTGGCGTGAAAATATTCTAGAGGTAAACCATGATTATGAATTTTGAATCAAAATTTTGGGCTTATTTTGGATAAGGAAACTTCCAATGGAATAGATTATTATTATTTCCCATATTATAGCGGCTTTTCACCATTGGCGAATTCATCACAAATAGAATAGATGTGTCGCCAATGATTTCAAAGGTCATGTCAAATATAACCATGCTTGAACACCATAACCAACTTTCAAAATTGAAAAATATGTTTTGCCGCGTGTATCGTGAATTGCCTTTTGAAAGCGAATAGTCCCTTATGGAAACCTTAGCTACGCCCTTGTACTCAAATAAAGTTCGCATTTTGATTATGGCTCGAGCACTTCACTAAGAACGCTCTGTAGTTCAGCAGAAAAGCTTCTTATAGACCGAAATGGAGCCTTTCATTAGAGACTCCCCTAGTGCTTGCGCCTGGGAAACTCGTATACTGTCTTCTTATGAGCAAAGGTACACTCGATACGAGACGAAGCTGCCACTTGCACTCCCCTTCTGAGAACGGAGCAGCGCAACGACATAGAATAATAATTTTATGCATTTTTAATCCAGTCAAGTGCTCGCAAACTAAAGCCAAAAAGTTTAATTGGCTTTCGCCTCCGTATCGCAGCCATTGATTGCTCATATTCATAGAATGGCTCAAAAACGGGGTTGAACCCCGCTTTTCTGCCCATTGTTGCTATTGTTTCCTTTATAGTGCCCGACCACGCGCCAATGACGACGTCAATCGTTTAGAAATTATTACTCTATGTGAACGATAAAGTACGGCACGAAACAATGTAAGGAGTTTGTGTGCCCTGGGATAGCTTCCCAGTTACTACAAAGTTGCAATGTTCTTCCATCAATTTCTTGTCATATAGAATTTTTTTTATCAATCCCTAGTATATTGGACGATTAAAACCACCCGGGCTATCACAAACGACCTGCTTGAGTCATTCCATCGCGAACGGAGTGTTTAATAAATAAACGAGTGCCTCATTGATTGATTATGGACAGCAGGAATCACTTGATTACCCAGCAGCTATTTTTAGCTGGAATATTATTTTCGATTCAAGGCATATATGTAAACGCTCAAATCAGGTACCGGGCACCCCCATTGGTTTGACAACATTGATTCTGAACAATTTTTAATTTGCACCCTGTAAATCTGCACATCGTTCAGATTAAAAAATATTCAAACGTAATTCAGCTCATGGGACGTAGTAAAGTGAAAAGGGACATTGTGGAACTGAACACGAAATCAAAACAAAATAGCCTAAGGGGTAACCAGAAGTACAATTTTCTGTTGTTCGTAGGGTTATTAGAAGTTAAAATTACAATGCGGAACACGTTTTTGTCTCAGACACCAAAATACCGCTAAGGGGGTGCTGAAACCATTGCCGTTCTGATAAATATCATGGCACGTCTGGTTTTTGAGATATTGACTTTGAACATGTAATATTTGACTATTTCAGCCAACTTGCATAACTTGCATGCAAGTTATCTTGTATGGAAATTTGATTGTATAATTTGGCACAGAATTAATACTTAATGTGTACATATTAAAATCACTGTATCTTTAAAACGGTAAAAGTTAGCCTGATTTTTCTGTATACCTTTTTTGTTGTAAATTTTGCGTAGTTTCATAAAATCAAGTTGAAAAATATTTAAAAAGTTTATTATGACCATTTTCAAAAATTAACCTTTTTTCAAAAAATCATAACTTTTTTGTCCATGATTTCTCCATCTTGACCCACTGTGCAAAATACTCCATTTTTTGTCTACTTTAAATTATAAAAAAATAAAAAAAATCAAGAAAACGATTTTTGTGAAAATGGATTTTTAAGCTTTATTTTCCAAATAAAAAAAAATACATTTTTTTTTACTGTGTATATTTTTTTCCAAATAGTTCCAACAATAACCTTAAACTTTGCGGAAGACACCAAACAGATCAGACAAATAGTATCTGAGTTTTAATTTTTTGAAAATTGTTAAGGCTTTTTTTCTTAGGCCCTTTTCAAAAGTAACGCTAGGGTAAAAATGGCGAACCGATGATGCAAATAGGCATTTTTGGGTATAAAGAAAGCATATGCCAAATTTCAGCCAAATAAAAAAAGTACAAAAGTAAACCGACATTCGAATTCAAATGAAACCACTCTATAGCTTTCATTGAAGCTGAAACAAAAATAAAATTAGCGGCTGTTTTAAATTTGGCCGCCATCTTGAATTTTGCCAGAAAAAAACGTTTCTCCACTCGTTTAGAAATACGTTTCACCGCTCGTTCAGAATTCTGAGATCACCATCAGAAAGCTGAGGAAAAACTGAGTAAAATAGGCTACAGAAATTAGGTGAGCAATGGTATTTACGCTATGTAATGAACGATTTTATAAATCATGTTCTAGGGCCTGTTCACAAATTTCATAACGCTTTAACCCTCTAATACCCAAATTTTTATTTTCGATTTAAGTATTATTTTTCGTTATCTAAAATCCTTCTAAACACGTTTTGGGCAATTATTTGTTTTTATTTGCAAATTTTTAAATTTTGTTTTTGATTTTTATAATTTTTATTTTTGAACATCCCTAGCTTTTTTCATTTTTTCTTGAAGCCTTTTCTAGTTGTTGATTTTTGGCAAAAATAAAAATTTAAATTTTTACAATGCTTTTAAAAACATTAATTTTTTAATTTTTTTTCGGAGCGTGTTTTATTTTCCGTGTAACTTACGAAAAAACATGTTTGAAATTATATTAATACCACCAGGCTCTTCTTTTGTGATAGGTTGATCGTAGAAAAATATAAAAGGTACGATTTTTTATATTACACGTTAAATGAACCCCAGGCTTTTGTAAGTTATAGAAGAATGCAATTTTTCAAACAATTTTTAATAATACAAAAAAGTTTCAAGAGCAATAAAAAACTTTTCTTATATGCGTGTTATGAGTCAAGGTATAAGCCAAAAATAAAATCATTTTGATTTCCGAGCTACGAAAAAATACACAAAATTCCAAAGTGTACCCCGTCTAAAGGTGGGGTTGGGTATTAGAGGGTTAAGGGGTGGGTGGGTGTTCTCAAAATGTTACTGCTCATACAAATTTTTATACAAGAAGCGTTACGAGGGGGTGGTGGGTGTCAAAAATGGTCATTTTTAGCGTTATGAAATTTGTGAATAAGCCCCTACGATTTTGACGTATGCGACAAGTGCAATCAATGCAAACATCATTTTTGTACAACAAAGCAACAAGTTTTCAATCGTTGATGTTTTTTTCGAGTATAAATTCAAATGAAAAAATCTAGCGGATTTTGACGCCATCTTAATTTTAAGAAGCAGAATGTGTTTTTTACTTGTTAGCTTTTGTTGAATTTTAAGGCGTTGGAAGGTTCCACCAATTTGATTTGCGGAATTTCCACAGAGATTTCATTCAAAAATACGTTAAAGAGTAAAAACATGTTGTTGCCCTACAGATCACTCCAGGCAGCCGAAAAGGAGAAGCTCTTATAGGAGATTAATTACAACTGGAAGCAACCATGCAAATCAAACTAGACTCTATTTAAATATAAGCTTTCAAAAGTTACTGTTCGGAGTTTGATTTTACACTTCCAAACTAAGGCAAAAGAAAACTATTTCCACATTTTTTCGCTGATTTTTAAAGTTCAAATCAAGAATCCTTCTTGTTCGACAGTCATTGTCCCCCTCTCTCGTTGAACACGTCCACAGCGTTTAATTTCCTGGAGTTAGACAACGTTGGCAGACGAACGAATTTGCCCGATCCATGAACTTCTCCCCCGTCTAAACCGGTAAAACCACCTCTTCTTCAGGGCGACAGCTTCTTCCCTTTTCCCCACTGTTACCTCCGCCAATAACTTTGTACATATTGTAAAGCCACCACACAATTATCGAACGCGCGCCAAAATACCCGCAAGCTCGTACACTATTCTAACGCTGACGATCGTCGAAGTTTCCCACCAGTGGAGAATTTCGATCATGCTGTACAAATCGATGCCAGTACTAATCCCTTGCATCAGTCTACTAACCAACTGTGTAATAGTCGTAAAACAGATTGAAGCCCATTCCAAGTTGAAGCATTGGAGAAAATGTTTTAGGAGTCTCCCAAACATGATTTTCGTCCAGTAGTGTATAGAAAAGTTTGTATATGTTGTGTTCTAAAAGATTTCCCTTTTACAAAAAAAAATCCATAGTAGTTTAGGTAGTAGGGGATTAATTCCGCTCAGATTCCATGTCTCTGCATAGTCTAGCTTATGTGTAAAAAATATATCTAAAATGATCTGAGTATTGCATTTGAGGAAGTTTAGGTAGTTTCTGGAGTTTTCTTTTCAAACTGTTTGTATATAGATAGTACCGATCAATAGTGGTAGGCAGTTTGAACTTTTACACGGTATATTCCGACGGTTTAGGTCTTATAGCTAACGAATAGTTTACAATGTATTAACCAACAAAAAACAATATCTAACTTCTGCTAAATTAGCCAGTTTCTAATTACCCACATAGTGTTAACCCCTCAGTTCGAAGTTCAGCAAGTAATGTATACAAGTAAATACTTTATAAAAGTGTGTTCTACTACCATATCACTATTATGTAACTACCGCTAGCAATTACTACCATCATAATCAAAAAATACAATAGTGCGCCGGCCAAACCAATTATATTTACTGTAACTAGTGAGATAAGTACAGGGCTAGCTCAGTTTTTCTTTCTCTCTCTTAGGTCACGCGTCTAGGCTAGGGATCATGAGTTACTTAAGATATGAACACAGTGGATGCGGTTGTGTCGTCAAACCGAAAAGCTTTAGATAACCAACCACGTCGCCTCTGTTCATACCATTAGCATATATGCTAGGAGATCAGTCAGGTCGTCGAAAATGCTCCCAAGCGCTATTTGACTTTTGATTGAAACTAATTACGTTGTTCCCAAAACCTGGAACGTACTCTGGAACAACATGCGTTTATTCCAATAACACTTCTCAATACGTACTCTGCGTTACGTGTCTCGCTACATGTGTCTCTGTGCCCGCTCATTTCTGTTTTACTCGAACCCACAAAAGAAAAAAAAAAAGTACTCGGCACGTGTACCCTGTGGACGTAATCTCATCCTGGATGCTGCCGGTTTGAAGTTTTGCTTTTTCCAACGGATTCTCCCAGCGATCCCATTTTCAAACTCCCAAACAAACATATCGAACCCCTCAATGCCCATTGCAGTCAAGTTTCTTGCTAGGCTCTTCTAACCGTCCGTTCATACATTCAATAGAGTCTCCCTTCAACAACAGGTCACTTTCAATCAAGTTCTCCCGCCAAATAAAAATACTGCTCGGTCAGGACAGATCTCCCCAAAACCACCATAGAAAAGCGCTAGCCATCGAAAGCTTGCCGGGCGAGTACTAATCGATTTTTATCGTTCTTTTCTTTCAAATCGTTTTTATTCACCAATCAAAAATCTGTAACCTTATAAAAAAAACACCCTCATTAAACAATCCGAAACCTATATAACGGACACGACGACGATGTTGACGATCACCAAGCAGCAACAAGAGCAGGATCCGACCAACTTGTACATTGCTAATCTACCACTTACCTATAAGGAAACGGATGTGGAGAACTTACTATCCAAATACGGCCAGGTGATCTCGACCAGGATCCTTCGTGACCAGAACGCGCAGTCCAAGGGTGAGTACCGATGTTGTTGTCCATTGAATGTTATGGTATTTCCCCAAGGGGGTGTAATACAGCACAGCTTAAATCTTAATGAGCATTAGCATTGAGCGATTTGCACAAGTTCGGGTTTCTTTCTTTATTTCCATTATCTGAGACAAATATTCGGGACCAATCTCTACCTCTTAGACGGAATTGACGTATCCTAATTTCATGTCATTCATTCGTTTAGTTAACATCTAAACAGATAACACTTAATCAACAAATTCATGCCACAATTCTCGGTTCCCGGCCGCATCTCTCCAACCTCGGTTCTGCCCCAAGCTCGTCAAATCTTTATGCAGTTGATCCGTCCATCTAGCTCGCTGCGCTCCACATCTTCTTGTACCAACTGGATCCTAAACGAACACCATTTTTGCAGGGTTCCTGTCCGGAATTTTTACAACATTCCATGTCCATTGTATGCTTCCAGCTTTGACCAGAGTTCGAAAACCCGAAGAGCTTACGGGTCCTCTTCTAGCATAGTCCATGTAGAGAACTACCGGTCTTATGAGTGTTTGTGTATGATATATTTGGTGCGGAGACGATTCTGTCGTAGTTTTTCGCTGTCATTCGAACAATGATCAGCCGAGTATTCCAGGGCGACATTCGAATTCCTCCAGCTCTTCCGAGCTCGTTATCCGATCAGCCAGCGTCTGCACCTGTACAGCTACGTTCTCAGCATCTAGGCCTCCAACTCTTGGTTCCGCTTCAGCCACCTCCCATCCATGTTCTACTCGCTCGTTGAGGTTCTTCCTCGTCCTCGAGGTCCCTCATCGAAGTCGCCTTAGCGTCCTCCAGGCGTTCCTGTTCTCATGACCTGTTGAAAAATAAACTACACAAACAATCAGACTACCCGTTCCAACCGCAAGCTACTTACTGCCCAGACAACCAAAATGTACGTATAACGAAATTACCTGGAGGCTTTGTATGTGCAAAAAGCCGCGAAAAGCCCTTCTACGTACAAAAGTGGAGGCGATATATTATGTGATAAATAATAACATGCATTGCGAGTGTATAAATATTCTACCGAACTAACTTGTGATCTTATGCGACTTAACTTATGATAATAAATGATGATTTGACAGCTGCTACGGATTGTTTCGACTTACTTTGTGCGAGTGTACGGGACGAAGCAAAATGAACTCAGAAAAAAAGTGTTTTATGCGAGGAAATTCATCAATCTGGCTAGTTTATCCACGGTGTTTTGCGGGTTTGATGTAATTAGTATGAATAAACGAGTTATAACGTAAACTTTCATGGGATTTCTGGATGCCTGGGTGATATAGCTACCTTGTTTACCTCTCTTTTTTTCAATGTCTGGGTATATTTACAATCTAGCTCACTTAAAAATCGCTGGAAGCCTCTACAGATCTTACCCAAAGACATATCCAACTGTAGGATGTGTGATGTACCTGCTCTTCAACACTCCTCCTCATCATACAACTTCCGAAACGCACATCTGCCACCTAGCTCTTCCAGTTCACCAAGCTCCTTGTAGCATCAAACTGCTCCTAGCTGCCAAACTCCTTCTAGCCTCGAGCTCCCTTCTAGTCAGCTGCACCAACTTGGTCAACTGCTTCTTAATCCTCCTTGCTATAGCGTTCCTTCAGCTCTTCCTAGCTCGTCATATGATCAATCAGCGTCCGCACCTGTCCAGCTTCGTTTCCAGCATCTCGGCCACCGACTCTTGGCTCCGCTTCAGCCACCTCTCGTCCAGACTACATCTTCCGTTCAGGCTCTTCTTCCTCAGCGAGATTATGACTTCTCGTCCAGGTAATTCTTCGTGGTCCCTCATCAAAATCACCTCAGCGTCCTCCAGGTGTTCCTGGGCCCATTCCTTTTTAAAATAAACTACATAAAAGCCAGGCTATCCGTTCCTACCGAAGGTACTGACTAATTCCGACTTTCTAATTTAAACAAAGCTTTGTAATGGTCTCTAAAGATGTTGACAATGTGATTTTTTTTTAATTTTAGTGAGGTATCAGAAAGTATCAAAAACGTGGCCTGTAGAGAATGAGCACTATGTGGGATGCACTTGCGTGCTTATCCACTAAACACTCGTCCTCACTTTCGGCGGTAGCCTGGATCCCCCCGGATTCCACTAGATGCGACTTCTTCGGGGGGAGCTGCGTATCTGCACTTCTATTACGCTCTTGACGTTTTCCCGCTCTGTGCTCTTGCACTCTGCACAGTCTGCCAGTGGTTTGCTCTAGCATGTTGAGCAGGCTGCCTTTTTATCTTCCTCCGCTTCTTTGTCTTCTTCCGTCGTTCATCCTCTTCTTCCCTTCTCGCTTCCTTCTCCTCGCAGGGGAGATCTTCGCCTTCTTTCTTCGTCAGGCTGACTCGAGTGCCGAGGTCGATTCATTATCGCCCCATAGACCCGATGTCAGGTGCTGCTCTCTGCCTCTCGTTTCGCTGGTCTTCCCGCCAGTTTCTCTGCAAGATAGATGTTATCTCCATCACCATATTGTTCGCCATATTCCAAAGCATAGGATCGCTTACCGTTTTGCTTACAATTCTGTCTGCATTGAAGTCCTGTTCAAAAGTAGCCACCGCCGTGCTTCGTTCCATGTTGAACCTCGGCCAGTCGAAGACAATATGTTCCAGCGTTTCCTCTCTCTACACACGGGACGGGACGAGAACAGTGCGTGACCGAACCGATGCAAGTACTGTTTGAAGCAACCGTTACCTGACATTCGGAATGAGTCTGTGGTTCCACCTACCTTTCTTAGAGGCATCCCATTCTTGCTACCACTTGACCAGCGAGCCGATACTCGCCAATTTCCTCACCTGTCTAGTGCCTCTCCGCTGATAACACTCGTTGTCTTCTCCCAGAGAATGCAAATCGGAATCATCCCGGTGATCACCCATACTGCCTCCGACAATATTGTTCCGCATGCGCTTGCTACTCTCATGAGCTTGTCCCGATTACGCTTGGTATCTACCACAGGCCGAAACTCCGTATCTCAGTACCGACGATGATACGCTAGCCAGAAGACGTCTCCTACTGCTTCACGGGCCATGAGCGTTGGGCATGATCCTTGTAAGTGCTTTGGTCGCCTTTTCCGCCTTCTCACATGTATAGTCGACGTGGCTGTTGAAGTTTAGCCGATCGTCTATCATCACGCCCAGATGTCTGAGCGACCGCTGTGATGCTATGACATGTCCCCGACGGTAATCTCAGCTTGTTGAACCGCTTTGCGATTGCTGACTAGTAGCACTTCCGTTTTGTGGTGGGCTATCTTCAGCTTGGCTTCATTCATCCAGTTCTTGACCGTGCCCATTGCCTCCATGGCTAGCACTTCCACTTCCTCAAGCGTTTCGCCTATTACTGTTAGGACGACGTCATCAGCAAAGCCGACGATCTCGACGCCCATTCGTAATTCCAATGATAGGACCCCGTCTTACATCCCATTCCACAGCGTTGGACCCAGTATTGACCCTCGCGGAACTCCCACCGTTTCGGCCTACTTCAGTTGCATACACCAACATCCGATTCTCGAAATAGCTCTGCAGAATCCGGCACAGCAAAGCCGACGATCTCGGAACCCGCATTCCACGCAGTGCTGTGGCGATAGCCTCCCCATTAACGATTTCCTCGACGTTTTTGCTTCGATACCTACTCGGCCCTCTCCAGGACCGTCTGAGCTGCATCTACCGTCGATTTTCCCTTCCAGAATCCAAACTGCCTTTTTGATAGTCCGTGCTCGCTCTCCATACATTTAGCCACCCTGTTTAGGATGACCCGTTCCAAGAGTTTGCCCAGTGCATCCAGCAAGCATATAGGCCGGGTGGTTTTTCTGGCTTCGGTAGCAGCACCAGCTTCTTGATCTTCCATATATCTGGGAAGTGGCCTTCGTCCAGGCGTATCTGCATCACCTTCCGGAACGTATCCGGGTACGCTATGATCGCCGCTTCGTTGTAACACATGCCCTTGCCTTACCAGCGCTGTGGACAGCCTTATCGCACCCAAGTACAGGGCATCGCTATCGGTGCGAAGTGCCTCAACGAAGAGACGTTTGGCGAAAGCCTTCGTCTTCCACTGCTGGTTGCCAATTGCCTCTGCACTGCCGCAGTGTTCCTCTGGCCAATCATATAGCGTATCGCCAGGTGTTCGCTATGGGTCTACTCTTCGCTTACCCTTCATTTCATGTTGCCCGCCGTCTTTTCGAAATGTGCTAACGGTGCCTTCGTTGCACAATCGTATGTCTGGCTTTGCTAGAGCCTGGCTAGCCCATTCATTGAAGTCACCTCCAATCAGCACTGGTTTTCGACCAACTAGCTCGTCGGTCAACCCCTCCAACATCCTACTAAATTCTTCGAGCGCCCATCTTGGAGGGCGTAGCAGCTGCAAAGGTAAATTCCGACGATTTTGACAATCACGAACCCCGTGTTTGAGCTGACAAGCACTTCATGGATAGGTAGCATACCCGGCACTTGTATTGCCGTTGCGCCTGTGCTATCCGCCACCCAATTGGCGTTATTGAGTGGTACTCGATACGGTTCACCTATTATTGCAAAGTCGCATTTAGTTTCTGTTGTCAATTGCCACAACAGTTGCTGTGCGGAGTCCCAGTGATTCAGGTTGATATGCGTTACCTCTGTTACTGTTGGGCTGTGATCGCGGCAATTGAAGCTGCCCGTCGAATGGGTGTTTTATTCCTACGGTAAGCAGCATTCGATTCTTGCAATCTTTCCCAAAGTGACCTCTCTCTCTTCATTTCCTGCACAGTTTGGTTCTGTCCAGACCTTTACCTCGTGGGAGGAGTCTCAGTGGGCATATCGACCTATCATCTTGCCTTTCTCCACCAGTTTGTTCGCCGTGTCAACTGGTAGCCGAATCGTCGCTGACAGTGTGCCGTCGTACGACATCCTCAGACGGATTACCATGGCCTCCTCTCCAAAGCTGCATTGCCTACGCAGCTCCTCGCTCACCTCTTCCACGGTTGTTATCTCGTCCAGATATCTGCACTCAACATCTGCACCGGAATATACACTTTTTGAGCTAGTGCTCTTATGTCGTTCACCAAAGATTTCGCGAAAAACTTCTGATAGGAAAAGCTCTTTTTCTTCCCCACTTTTTCTTTTTGCTCCTTTTTTCTATCTTTGGTGTTGACGATGGTTTACCATCTTTTTCATCGTTCCCGTCTCTTTCCGGCACACCTTTTCCTTGCTCGTTGCGCTGTTTTTTTTTTTTTTTTGGGACTTCCTCTTCTCGGCGAGTGGCGTTTTAAGCGTACTCAACGAGACGGGAGCAGCCGTACTATTAACCCACTCGTCGTTTCAGGGAGATGTTATCCATCCTTACTAAGGGTGTAGAATACCACGGATGTCAGCTCTGTAGCGTGGTTCCTATGCGTAGTACGTAGTCGTGTCCATGTTCTTATGCTGCCAGTCTTCCATAATCAGGATCTCGCTGGCCAGGATCTTAATGCGCCGGGTGGTGGGCTATAGTATTTTGAAAGCGGCACGGGTCGCTTCTACGGAGATGTGCTTACGGACCGGTGGATTTTTATGAGAGTTCAACAGAGCACTGCATTGAACCCCCGCCATGTCCTAAACAACCTCCCCTTGGGCTGACTGAAAACTGGTAAATCCAAGATCGAGGGCCCGTCAGTACATATTGAAACAGCGAAAATTAGACCTCACGATCTTTTTGTTTTAAAGAGTTTTTAGTTAGAGGTGCCAGAAGAGTAGCACCTCTCTTTCATTCCATGTCTGGGTATACATATTTACAATCTAATTAGATCATGTATACAATTTTTACCTCAGACATCTCCACTGCAGGGGAGAGCAGATTAGTGTACCTGCTCTCCAATTGCATTTGTGGAAGATATTCCGTATTGCGATCCATGCCCTTGATTAGTCCTGACAATCCATCACCTCAGCTGCTACACTGGAACGCCCTGTGGTCCTTAGCCTCTTGTCCAGTAACTCCTATCCCTACCTCCCCGTGGTGCCGCCTGGGGTACGAGTAACCGTAGGGAAGATCGGGTAACCAACCCTGGTGGGACCTTGGTCGTATGCTGACAGGGAAGGGGGGCTCCTCTCTTCTGAGGGTGTAGCTTATCAGAGCGTCTGTTCTCCATGTTAGGGGCGGCTCAAAACAGCGTCTGTTCTCCATGTTAGGAGCGGCTGATCATCGTCCTAGTGCCAGCGTGGGACTCTAAACAGTGCTGTGCACGATGGTCCTCCGCTGAGACAGGGGGTTGGCGCAAACCTTACAAGCCAGCCGTAAAAATCATCAGTACAGGAAGCATACAATGTAAATTCGGACCGGAACAATCGGCATAGACCCAGGCATCGAAAACGGACTAACGATTGGAAACTCGGATCATGGAACTGTAAGTCTCTCAATTTGTTGGGAAGTACCCGCATTCTTTCCGAATTATTGAGGGTCCGCAAGTTCGACATCGTAGCGCTGCAGGAGGTTTGCTGGAAAGGGTCGACGGTACATACGTCTAGGGATGGTTATACCATCTACCAGAGCTGCGGCAACAGACATGAGCTGGGCACAGGTTTTATCGTGATGGGCGAAATGCAGAGGCGCGTGATTGGGTGGTGGCCAATCGACAACAGAATGTGCAAGTTGAGGATCAAAGGCCGTTTCTTCAATATCAGCATAATCAACGTGCACAGCCCTCACCTAGCAAGTGACGATGACGATAAGGACGCTTTCTACGCGCAGCTAGAACGTGAATACGACGGCTGCCCAAGCCATGATGTCAAAATCGTTATCGGAGATCTCAACGCTCAGGTTGGCCAGGAAGAGGAATTTAGACCGATTATAGGGAAGTTCAGCGCTCACCAGCTTACGGACGAAAACACAGACCTTAGACTGATTGATTTCGCCGCCTCCAAAAACATGGCCATACGTAGTACCTACTTCCAGCACAGCCTCCCGTATCGGTACACCTGGAGACATCCCAACAAACTGAATCGCAAATCGACCACGTTTTGATTGATGGAAGACACTTCTCGGACATTATCAACGTCAGAACTTATCGCGGCGCAAACATCGATTCGGACCACTACCTAGTGACGGTTAAATTGCGCCAACGACTCTCCGTTGTGAACAACATTCGGTACCGACGCCCGCCACGGTACAATCTGGAACGACTCAAGCTACCCGAAGTCGCAACTGATTACGCGCAAAGCCTTGAAGCAGCGTTGCCGGAAGAGGGAGAGCTCACCGAAGCCCCTCTCCAGGACTGCTGGAGTAGTCTCAAAGCAGCCATAAACAACGCAGCGGAAGGTGCCAATGGGTTCGACGAGGAGTGTCAGACGGTTTTGGACGAGAAGAATGCAGCGCGGGCGATGATGCTGCAGCAAGGCACCCGTCAAAACGTGGAACGATACAAACAGAAGCGAAGACAGCAAACCCATCTATTCAGGGATAAAAAGCGCCGTCTGGAAGAGTTGGAGTGCGAAGAGATGGAGCAGCTGTATCGTTCTCAAGAAATGCGTAAGTTCTACAAGAAACTAAATGCATCCCGCAAAGGCTTTGTGCCGCGAGCCGAAATGTGCCGGGATAAGGATGGAGGTATCTTGACGGACGAACGTGAGGTGATTGAAACGTGGAAGCAGCACTACGATGAACACCTAAACGGCGCAGAGGAGGAAGATCAAGACAGCAGGAGGAATGGCTTCATCAATACGGCGGATGAGGGAGACGTGCCAACTCCCACAATAGGTGAAGTTAAGGATGCTATCAAACAGCTCAAGAACAACAAAGCAGCTGGAAAGGATGGTATTGGAGCGGAACTTATTAAAATGGGCCCGGACAAGTTGGCCACTTGTCTGCACCGATTGATAGCCAGGATCTGGGATACAGAACAGCTACCGGAGGAGTGGAAGGAGGGAATAATATACCCAATATACAAAAAGGGTGACAAGTTAGAATGTGAGAACTATCGAGCGATCACCATTCTTAACGCAGCCTATAAAGTGCTTTCCCAGATCATCTTCCGCCGTCTATCGCCACTGGCAAGTAGAATTGTGGGAAGTTATCAAGCCGGTTTTGTGGACGGGCGATCGACGACAGACCAAATATTTATGTTGCGGCAGATCCTCCAAAAGTGTCGCGAATATCAAGTCCCTACGCACCACCTATTCATCGATTTCAAAGCGGCCTATGATACCATCGACCGCGAAGAGCTATGGAAGGTTATGGACGAGAATGGTTTTCCCGGGAAACTGACTAGACTGATCAAAGCAACGATGGATAGTGTACAGTGCTGTGTGAAGATATCGGGTGCATTATCGGACCCGTTTGAAACACGCAAAGAACTTCGACAAGGCGATGGTCTTTCCTGCCTCCTGTTCAATATTGCGCTAGAAGGTGTTATGAAACGGGCGGGCTTCAACATGCGGGGCACGATCTTCAATAAATCCAGCCAGTTCATTTGTTTCGCTGACGACGTGGACATTGTCGGAAGAACGATCCAGGTGGTTGCTGAACAGTATACCAAGTTGAAACGTGAAGCAGATCAGGTTGGATTGAAGGTAAATACGTCGAAGACGAAATATCTGCTGGCTGGAGGAACCGATCGCGATAGAACTCGCATAGGCAGACGCGTGACGATCAACGGGGATGAGTTCGAGGTGGTGGACGAATTTGTCTACCTCGGATCATTGATAACGTCGGATAACAACTGCAGCAGAGAAATTCGAAGACGTATCATTGCCGGAAGTCGTGCTTACTATGGACTCCACAAGACCTTGCGGTCTGGTAAACTTCACTTCCGTACTAAGTGTACCATGTACAAGACGCTAATAAGACGGGCATGAGACGTGGACAATGCTCGAAGAGGACCTGCAAGCGCTAGGAGTTTTTAAACGACGTGTGCTTAGGACGATCTTCGGCGGAGTATGTGAGAACGGCGTATGGAGGAGAAGAATGAACCACGAGCTTGCGAAACTCTACGGTGAACCCAGTATCACGAAAGTCGCCAAAGCTGGAAGGGTACGATGGGTGGGACACGTTGTGAGAATGCCGGACAACAATCCCGCAAAAATGGTGTTCAACTCAAATCCGGCCGGTACAAGACGAAGGGGAGCGCAACGAGCTAGGTGGTTTGACCAAGTGGAGCAGGATCTTGGAAGTGTGGGGCGATCGAGGAATTGGAGGTTAGCAGCCATGGACCGAGTTAGTTGGCGTAACATTGTGGCGCAGGTCATGTCTTGAAGGACGTAGAGCCAGCAAAAGTAAAAGTAAACCCTTATAAGGGAGTAGAATGTCGCCACCGTCAGCATCAATGCATTATATCCAGTACATACGAATACCTCAGTCGCGCTAGTATACATAATTGGAGCTACACTGGCACTCCCAATGTGCTTGGAGCATTCCTACCGGTAAGATCTAACTGGCATAAAACGTTATGTGCCGGTTGGCACTCCTGTTAGCTTGAGCTAAAGTGCTTTAAGCGGCACCAATCGCTTTGACAAGGTTACTTTCGGATTAGTGTGGATTTGTGAGGCCATTGTGAACCTTACCATTTTCTGGGTAACTCTCAACTCGCAGAGGTTCCGGAGGGGAAAGGGTTCTTTAAGCTTCTGGACTTTTGTCCACTCTATCTTGGACGTTGTAAAGCTTAAATCTACTAGAGTCATAACCTTCGCAACCAATTACACGCAGAACGATTATCATGTTCTTTTAGGGAATTTGAATGTAGCCAGCGCCAGATAAAAAACTGAATGGGTTTAGTTTTGAAATCACACTGACTCCATACCTATTCCTTTCATCCCTCTCGCAGGAGTCGGCTTCGCCCGGATGGAATCGCGGGAAAAGTGCGAACAGATCATCCAGATGTTCAACGGGACGCAACTGCAAGGCGCAAAGGAACCGCTGCTAGTGAAGTTCGCCGACGGGGGTTCCAAGAAGAAGAATCCCTTCAAGAGCCCGGATCCGAACGCGCGGACCTGGCGCGATGGTGCCGAGGGCATTCCGGTGACGTACGATCCGAACCTACAGCAGAACGGAATCGGTATGAACGTCGGAGCCCACATCAGTATGCCGTATGGACGGTTCAGCGCTCCTCAGGTGGGAAGCTACGCCGTCCCCGGCTCCCAGTGGGTACCGAGTGGGTACATGATGACCCAACCGATCGCACAGGTCGATGACCAGGTTGGTACACTCGCGATGTTTTGTGAGTCAGAATAGTACAAATCGATGTTTTTCGTTCACAGCAGTACGTGCAGATGCAGGCTCCACATCTTAGCGTTGGCACGCCCTACAAGACCGATGCTGTTACGAACGTACAGCCACGTGGCGTGTCGATGATCATGTCCAGTGAAAACCCGGCGGCTGGTGTCCAATACGGCATGATGCCGCAGCTCACCACATTACAGATTGGATCATCGGTAAGTAGCATCGATTCGTGAGCTCAGATGTCCTGATGACTTCATCCTTTTATTCTCAACAGTACATCAGCCCGACGTATCCGTATTACGCGCCAACGCCGTCGATTATTCATGCGATGCAGATGGGTGACTCGGAGCAGGTCAGCACGGCGGCTTCTCCGGACGAGGCGTACACCGCACAGTATCAACATGGTCCGAAGTAGAGTCCTGCCGGATCCGGTGCTACCCGCCAGATCTAGAGCGGGTCCATCATCACAAAAAAACAACAGCCGTCAGTTGAAGAATCGGAAGAAATAGAAGAAGTAGTGTAGTTTCCAGTCATCATCATCGTCGCTGATTCGTCAGCGTCGCAAAATTCGCCACCTCAGTTGATCGAAGCAAAAACGTAGAAAAATCATAGAAACAGCCTCAGCCGGTAATAACAGCCAAACCAGCAGTAATGGTTCTAAGTCAAGGTAGGAGAGATGTTAATGTATTTCTGAAGCGAGGAACTTATCGGAACAACTGAATGCAATGCCAAACAGAAACAGATCGAAAGTGAACCTTGATCAGTGAAGGTCCACTACGACAATTGACACGTGTAGAGGATCATGGGACATTGGGGGTTTTGAACTCTCAAAGCAGCAGTGAGAGTTGACAAAGACACACACACATACACACACTAACAGACTCGCGTAAACACACAAACACCACACACTAAAGAAGCGAAACCGATACCTCAATCGAGACGAGATACACATAACGCTGTTTTTACATAAGACTTGAAGAAACTCACAAACAATTCAAAGAATTCCACGATAACGAAATATCGCACTTCGATGCATGGGAAGAACGAAAAGACGTGTGCGCTGAACACAGAAGGAGAAGGAATTCGACCTGCGTTTGCAGGATTGCGTGTGTGTTGAAAGTTCCACATTCTTTACTAGTACTTTATTTGTTTTTGTTCGAAATCATGATCAAACAGCTTAGACCTCTACCATCGCGATCTTCGAAAGAAGTGAAAACCAATCGTTACAATGACTGTTATTTTTTTTAGTATTTTCTCACATTTCTTCGGAACGTTAAGAAATAAACGTTGTTCAATCGCCCGAACGTTGAAAATCCTTTTTGTCACGGTTAGTTTATACCGCTGGAAGAAAATAATTAATCGCCAGACAAATTCGTGAGAGCGTACGTGCCGCTGGAAGCAAACAGAAGAGCGAAAACGGAATCTGCTGCGAAGAAATGTCTCAAAACATTGTGTTAAACCAGCAAGCCCTTAGTTTTGTTTTGTTAAGTTTTTACAATTGTTTTTGTTCCCATTTTCTCCCCTCTTAAGTTCCCCAAGGATAAAATCTTTATTTATTACTACACCTGCTCTCTGCGGCAGCAGAGAGTAACGTTTGTTGCAAGAGAGAAGGAGGAGAACGCTCGAAATGAAAACTTTAGAGAATGAGAAAAGTACTGACACGATTCGATTTCCTTCATTGCGAAATATGAACGTCTAAATACATTTACCCATACATATACGAAATCGACGATGAGAGCGAGAAACCAAATAAAAGATGGGCGGTAGAAATAGATTTTTTTCTCGAAAATGGCTTTCATCATTGTCGTTTTTTCAACGAGATGAACTACAGTGCAGTGAAGGCATGATGATTCCCTAATTTGAATTTTCCTCCGGATGGTCCGATCGATCGGAAGAGAAGACTAGCGAAGTATGCGTAGGATGCTAGAAGCTACAGCAGAGAGAAAGAGTTGCTATTTTAGGGTTAAATTTTAATTTATTTTTGTTGGTTAAGGCGAAGTAGTGGTGTGGACGCGGAAAAGTTTGAGTTTAGGGAACGGTTTGCGCAGGAGAAGCAGAGGAGAAGTCTTCGGGCGGCTCGGAAGAGACAAATAGATCGCGAAAGGAGGGAAATGCAAAAAGAATGCTAGTTCATAATTTTAGTTCTTAGTTCTTAGATAGACCGATTTGAAAATTTACAATTTAGAAGCAACCTGAAGAACCCAGAGACACGACAAACACAGTGACGGATGAGTGCATTTCGAGATGCGTAGGAACACTGCAAAGATCAGGTAGAGCTAGGAGAGATAGGGTGAAAATCAAAAGAGTAGGGATGAGATAGGCAGTTTTATGAAAATGAAGATTCTTTTCTATGATTTTTTTTTTTTTTGATTTAGTTATAATTTTTTGTAGCTTTAAGTAACCAGATACTGGAATGTTTGCATGGAGAAGAATGATGTCAAAGGATAGAAGTAGAAGCAAATATAGAACTGAATGCTAGAAGAATGAACGATTGGGTCAGTAAGGGAGATGGAAGAGTAGGAGATCTATTATTTTTGCAATGAAGTGTAACGCCGGATAGAGATTGGATGAAGCAGGAAGGAAACCGAAGAAGGATTGATGATTTTTTTTTGTTTTTGTAGTAGAATCTTAACGGTAAGCACGAAAGATTTTTTTTTTCTGAAAACGATTGAATAAAGGGTGAGGCTTGCACAGTGTTGCAAGGGAGGTTGCAGGGCATTAAAAGCCAATGCACTGCACAGCCCTGCCACTGGCAAAGCAGAGCGATTCAAACAAAAATGGCAAAAGAAATTGTAGTTAATTGGTTTTAAATTAGTAATCGATGAGATTGCTCTTCTCCGTTATGAACATTACTTTCTCCATTCTTACCGAGGTGGGCAAGAAATGAGATAATGACGAGAGCGCAATCCAAACTGCAGAAAGAAAACGTCCCATAAGTATTTGTATAGTGAAGTGAAAAGGTGGGCAAGAAATGCACTCGAACCGCCTTAGTTAGGGCTCTAGTTGGTAATTTGGTGATTTGGGAAGGAAATTCTTATTTGTTTTTCATTTTTTTCCAAATCTGTGGATACTGAGATTGTAAGATTCAGGGCTAATTACTGGTATCTCTTTAGAGACTTAGTCACTATTTTAATAGTAGTCATCAAAGAGTTTCTGTTTCAAAAGGAAGATTTCTTAAGTCTCTTTTTTTGGAACGCCCAGAGATTCCCATGAGACTGTTTTAAAAGTTTTTCAGTAATTCCTTCCATCACAGATTCCTCTATAAAAATTTTGAGGGACTTCGTTCGGGGAAATATTTAGTGACTTATCCAGGGTTTCCTCCAGAGATTCGTTCATCAATTCTCCCAGGAATTTGTGCTAAAATTGCTCCAGTGATTTCTGAAGGAATGCTTAATTTAAAATTTTCTCCAGGAAATCCCTCAGCAGTCAAATTCTACCTTCAGGGATTACTTCATAAATTCTAACATGATTTCCATCGGAAATCCTTCCAATAATCCTTCTACAGATTTCTCCATTTGTTACTTAAGGATATCTACTAAATATTTATACAGGAAAAAATCCTGCAAAATCAACAAAGGCTCATTCTGAAAATTGGATTAAGCAATACTTCAGCAAATACTACAAGAATTCTTTGAGGAGTTCCTAAAGGATAGGGGATTCATAGGGATTCTTCCAAGAACATGTGATCTGCCTAGAAATGGTCCATAAATTTCTCCAGGGGTTATTTAACGGGTATAGGGACAAAATGTCGAAAGGCAAAACGTCGAATGCCAAAACGTCGAATCTCAAAACGTCAAAAGGACAAAACGTCGAAAGCAGTAAATTTTCAACAGTGATTTAGAGTTGGTCGGTGTTAAGTCAGACTGGACTAAGTGCTTCTTAATCACTTCAGGAAAACGTACTATTCGGACAACTTCAGGAAAACGTAAGCATCCGCAATATCAATATATATGCGGTATTGGTCCTAATATTGCAATTATACTATTTAATGAAACATCTATGTTGAAATTGCACCAGAGAAATCATAATTCATGGAGTTCTAGACACATCTTTGCAAGGACAAAATATCATCTAGTCCGGTTTGTCTGAACACCGACCAACTGTTCTTCAGATTTCATTTTTCACAGTGAATTATTTATTCTTTCACAAGAGAATCATTCATCCAAGAAATTTTCGTTTCCCTCCAATTTTAGTATCGAACGCTTAAGTTTTTTTTGCCCTTGCGACATTTTGCCCTTTCGACATTTTGTCCCTAAACAATTTTACAAAATCTAGCTCTTCTATGAATTCAACCAAGGATTCCTCCTTTTTTTTAGCAATTTCCAAACATTTCTTCTGCGTTCCATCCAGGGATTACACTAGCAGTCTCTTTCAAAGATTTCTCGGGTACATTCTCAAGTAAATAGTGTCCTAATGGCACGTCCCAATGTTAGTACCAATTGCTTAAATTAAGGCCAGAAACACAAGTCTACTCATTTTTCAAATACTTTTCGTTGGTTTACGGACGTTTTAATTTTTGGTGTATTTTGTTTTCCGTGTAGTCATAAATTTTCGGATAAAAATAAATCATTGCCCGAAACGTGTTAAGAACGATTTTAGATATTTAAAATGATATTTAGATCGAAATTAAAAATTTTGGTATTAAAGGATAAAGTGGGAAAATATGTGAAAGTAGTAGCAAGAACACAGCTTGTCGTGTTATGTAATAAAAACAAGTTTTTATTAACACATTTAGGTCCCTGTTATTCAAAAATTCTTCAAAAGATTGAATATGGTTCTAAAGTTTTGTTCTAATTTTAGTACCAAACGCTTAGGTTTATGCCAGAAACACATTTTTTCTCAATTTTTGTAATATTTTTATTAAACACACTTTTTCCGGTTTTTGAGATTTTGTCACACCCCTTGGTTCAAACTCAAATTTTAGGTATATTTTGTTCACCGTGTCCCTCCAGAAATGCCAGATAGGAACAACTCCTGTGTTAACACTTTTTAAAAAGCAAAACCACAGTGGATATTTTTCGGCGAATGATCAAAAGTGTCAAGGTTCAAATTTGGACCAAATTTTAAAATTAAAGTTTAAATATGAACCGTTATTATTATTGGACGAGCTCTGTCGTGTTATTTAATAAAAACAAGAATTATTAAAAATGTTAGGGCCCTATTGAAAATTTCACACCAGAACATGCTAAGTATTTTCTCTGTTCATTCATACTTAAATTTTTCAAAGCATTCCGTTCGAGGTTTTTCAGGGATTTGCTTAGAAAAATACTGCAAGATATTATATAGGGATTCTTTAGTATTTTTTCCTATGATTATACCAACATTATTTTTTCTGAAGAATCTTCTAAGACTCCATCAAAGGTCAAGAAGTTCCTTCAAAGATCTTCGCAGAAGGTTTTCTTCAGGAGTTTTATTTATGATTACTTTAGCATTTCCGTTATTAAAATCTTCCGCGTCACATCCCGGACTTCTTGGAAGAAAATAATCCGAATAAATTCTTTAATAACTCATTGGAAAATGTCTGTGAGCAAATTCCTGAAAAAATCGTTGGAGTAATTTATGGTAATATCCTTACAAGTTGAAATTGTGTAGTGAATTTCACTAGGGCCAACCATTTTTGTGTTTAGCAAAGCCATCTTGATTGAATCCTTTAAAGAAGTCCCAAACGGACCTAAACGTCGAAAAGAAACTAGCGTTTTCGAAGGTCATCCAAGATTGCATGAGAAATTCCTGCAAAATTTTTTAGAGGAATTACTGAAAGAACCTTGCAAAATTGTCTGGAGAAATATATGTACTAATGGGGCTATCCATTAACCACGTACAATCATTTTTTTTTTTAATTTCCTAGCCTCTACTCCTCTGCCTGGTAATTTGTCCATACAAAAATTTTAAAATTTGTGAGGACCGTGGTCACTGGCTAGAAACATACCCCCCCCCCCCTTCAAATAACCAGGTATCTTTGTTTGAAAAAAAAAACTTGGATGATTTCTTACAGCTATTCTGAATGAAATCTTGAAGGAACTCCTTGAGAAGTTCGGGAAGGAATCTCTGGATCAATAGGGTCCTAAAGCTCTGACCCAATTTTAATACCAAACGCTTAAGTTTAGGCCAAAAACATGTTTACTCGATTTTTAAATGCTTTTCGTTGGTTTCCCGCCCAAAAAACATTTTGTTGCACCCCAAATTTTGGGTGTATTTTGTTCTCCGTGTCCCTTCCGAAATGTCAGATAGGAACAACCCCAGTGTAAAAACGTCGAGCCTCTGTGACGTATTTGTCGACTACGTTATCGTCAAACATGATCAAAAGTGTCAAGGTTCAAATTTGGACTCATACTTAAAATTAAAGTTTAAAAATATTATAGCCGTTCTTTGAGTGGGAAAATTTGCCAAAGTGGTTGCAAGAGCACGCTATATCGTGTTATTTAATAAAAAAAAAAACAAGTTTTTATATAACATTTTAGGACCCCATTTCCTAAAGATTGTTGAGCCAACATTGTTTCCAGATTGCTTGAGAAATTCCAGCAAAAATCTCGGTAATAACATATGTACTAATATCTGTAGATATCTTTGTAAAAATTTCTGGATGAATTCTACAGCTATTCCGAACGAAATCTTGAAGGAAATCCTTGAGAAGTTCGTGAAAAGAGTCTCTGGATCAACTTCTAATGAAATCTTCGGAGCAATACCTTAAGGGAACTTAAGGGAAGTAAATATATCTGAATTATATTCTGATGAAATGTTAGATAAAGTTCATAAAAATACTTGGCGTAATTTCACGAGGAATCTTCCAAGAAACTAAATATTATTATTATAAGGTTACTATTTTTGAACACTTAGTCGCTACCAGCTATCTGTTTTTTCAGGATTTTTTTTCTAATTCGTTCTGGAAGTCCGTAGCAATTTCTCCAGAAATTTCCTTTAGAATAACCACAAAAAACACTTTCTCAAAATTTTCTATTAATTACTTGTGAGTTTTTGCGGATTGTTTTCCAAAATTTCACTATGATTAGATTCATCATCAGTCAACTGATTTAGAATTTTCTACAATTTTTGTTACAGAAACTTACATTCTGACCAAATAGGGTCCTAAAGCCTTGTCCCAATTTTAGTGCCAAACGCTTAAGTTTAGGCCACTAACACATGTTTACTCAGTTTTCTAGTGTTTTCCTATGGTTCGAGTCCAAAAAACATTTTTTTGTTTCTTTTTTTTAGATTTTGTCACACCCCTTGGCTTTAACTCAAAATTTGGGTGTATTTTGTTTTCCGTATCCCTTCCGAAATGTCAGATAGGAACAACCCCAGTGTTAAAACTAGAATCCCTGTGGTGATTTGTCGAATAAGTGAACGTCAAACATGATCAAAAGTGTCAAGGTTCATTTATGGACGTAATTTTTTAATTAAAGTTTAAACATGATATAATCGTTATTTGAGCGGGAAAAATTGCTAAAGTAGTTACAGTAACATTCTCTTTCGTATTATTGAATAAAAACAAGATTTGATTAAAAATTTTAGGACCTAATTTGAGGTGTGGCTTCGTTCTATAATCACCTCAAACGTTTGGTACTAAATTTGGGGCAGAGCTTTAGGATCCTATTCTCTGAGCTTGCCCATGTATTTATTGTTAATAGTTTAGTGCGGATTTTGTTTCTCCAATGAACAGGTAATTATTATATTTTTATCCTATCAATATTATTTTTTTTATGTTAAGGTGCTCATTTTTCATTTATCTCAATTATCTACTTTGTTTTTCCCAGCCAAACTTCCAACGCACTTCCAAGAACACGCTTAAAAAAAAAGAAACCCCCGGCAACGAACTACCGCGACAACAAACACAGTCAAGCAGACAAATCACCGCCGCAGCAGATGACACTAATACAAGCGAAATTTCCGAGGAAAGAACAGCAAAATTGTGCCTTTCGCAATTTTTCTCTCTCCATCTCCCTCTCTAAAGCACGTCTGAAAGGATCTAACTTTGTCACGCACGCAACTCGAAGCATGACTCTCATGTCATCAGAGGCAAAAATCGCGAAAAAAATTCTAAAATCCAGAATAACGGGAAAAGTGAAATAGTAAATAAAAACTGCAAGAGAGATGAAATTCAAGCGTATTAAACAATGAAGAAAGAGACAACCTTCATCTCAACCATTTTTCTACACAAATATTTTTGAAAGTCCCCTTTTGTCGAATTGTTACAACGCGAGCACGAGCGTGATGCGAATGCGAGCGAAAAGTTAAGAATAAAATTGCGAGAAGGAAATCAGAAACTGAGACAAATATCAATGTAAAATGAGGAATGTCATTATTTTCACCTCGTCGAAAAATAAATGAAACATTATAAATCTATATAGGGAAAATACTTGAAGAACAATAGAGAGAAAAAAAACTCACAAACACAAATCTAAAAACGGCAACTTACAAGTCAACAGCAAGAACAACAACAACAAACAAACAAAACAAGATGCTATATTTTCGAAAAATCAATGTCAACAAATTCGTGTCGACTGGGACCCGGCTTGGAATCTAAACCACAGTAAAAAAATCAACCGTATGAGTACTAAAACCAAACGCTCACGTTCAATGCGGAGTCACAAACGGAACTCCTATTGGTACGGGTCCCAACACGACGATACAGAACTGTTCATTAGGTTTTATACGTAATAAAACGGGGTAACTCTCGGCAAACGCGAGAGTTGTTGAGGTAAAACGCGAAGAAAGTGTTACGTCACCAGAAGAAACCAAGTTCCCATTTTAGTACCCAGGGTGTATGTATTGTTTTCTCGGTCCCACCCAAAGCGCAAAGCATTGTTCTTGTTTTCAACGTATCGTACTATTGTATAAGGTCATCCCATGCGGGAAGTTCGAATCGGTTTTAGTACTATTTGGGTAGGGAGTTGTACTAATTCCGGAAGCGATTTTTCAACGTCTTCTTTCCATGATCCTACGCGGTGTTTGTTTCTGACAGGCCGCCGGTGTGTACTAATAGTAATAATCAAGCGATTTATCGATTATTTATTGCATATATACACAATATAGGACGATTATAATTTTAGAACATAATGGATTAAAAGATAACGGAAAAGAGGAAAACCGCTATGTGATAGTATTTCCAAACTGTGATACGAATATTATTTTTGTTTGTTTATTCGACGGAAAAGAGAAAGTCATCAATATTGTATTGTATAGCTTATTTATTGACAAGGAAAAAAGGAAGAGAAATATTCATAAGGTGTACTAATCCACTTAACCAACGCTCTAGTCCACGAATCACACTCACATACACACTTATCTCGTTTTTTGCTAGCTACTCTTGGAAACTTGTTTGAGAATGATTGTAATATATCTACTTATTGGATGCAAAGCGGACGAAAAGAATTTTTTCATAGGTGTGTCGTATCGCTCACTGTTCTCTCGATTTTCAGGGACAATTTTTAACGTAAGTAACGTAATATTCAAATTATATATCAAACTAAAGGAATTTTAGTACATACTGGTTGGCGGAAGGGGAAATAAAGCTCGCTTCTGTTTTAGTACAGGTTTCGGCGAATATTAGTAAAACCGATTCAACGCCCTGCAAATCTGTCTCCTCTCTCTCTCCCTATCTCTCTCATGGAACTACCATCCTCGTACACCACACTTTAGTTGGTAAAAAAGAGACTAAATCGCCAAACTTTAAACTGACAAACTTATACTTTAGTCTGAATGTCGTTGATTTATAAACTGTACTAAAATCACTGCTGTATTTATTCGAGGAAAAACAAAAGAAACCACTTCACACAAACTATAAACTAGCGAAAAATGAAAAGACAACTTGAAAATCTTCCATCTTCGAAAACACTTAACGAGAACACTATTAAGAAAAGTATACAATAAATAACTTTATTAAAGATAAATGTAAAATGAGAAAGTTATGGGAAAATGAACAAAACTGACTGAACATATATTAAAAAGAAAAAAAACTGCAAAGTAAAGCCGCGAAGCAAGGGCAACATTACCGAATGAAAACACACTAATTGTTGAAGTTGTATAAAATAAAAATGTCTGACGGTGCAGCAAAAAACCCTCTGGTCATCACTAATATTTTAAGCTATATTTTCTTATTTATTGAAAAAAGCAAAGAGCAAATTTAAAGCAAAACCCAATCAGATTAGTGATGATACGCACAGAGAGTAAAAGAGACAACAAATCAGACTATTTTTACTTATACATTTAGTACGGAGGAATCGATCATCCAAGTGAACACAAAAGCAAAAAAAAATGCGAAGTAAAAAAAAACAAATACAAATGAATGACTGTACTCTTATACACTCTCATACACATAACGGCATACATTCACAAAACAAGCGAAAGCAAAGAAAATAATTCTTTAAACTGAACGAAAGGAAAACAAAATGAATCCATTAAATTTACAACTATTACCGATGTAGAGTTTTTAGTTGGTGAAAAAGCAAAAAAAGAGTTAGGAGAGAAAAACGAAACCCATATAGGTGAACAACCAACACAAAGCAAACTTGAACATACACACAAACAAAAACAAATGTGAATCAAAAACAACCATTATAGAGAGTGGCACGGTTTCGCACGTGACTTTTTTTGGAACCATTTACCTTTTATCCCAGTAAAAGAAAGTTACGAATATGAACGAGACTAAACAAAATAAAAAAAAAACGAAGACAAAGAGCAACAAAACACAACAAGGAAGTAAAAACTTGCGCAATAATCCGAATCATTTGGTTAAATCACGACGATCGTGATTGTTATCTTTTTCACGGCTCAATTTTGGGTTTCGTTTTGCGATGAGATATTTGAGTGAAACCCGTTTCGAAAATAAGGACGAGTAAAATCATGAGCTACTTCGATCACCAACAGAGATCATTATTTACCGGCAAATTTCTGACAGCCCGAAGGTTGTCACATTGTTTCTGTTCTAGATCTTTAATCGAGTGGAAAGTAAATGTTTTGCGCTAAACCATCTGGGCTACATTCGACTGTTTTGGTCTGACACAGCTTCTTCACGTTTAAATTGAATTATTGATCGAAAATAAAGAAAAAAAAGTTTTTGCAAGTTGATAAGTTTAAGCGAAATAAAAAAAAACTGTAGGTGAAATGAAAAAGTAGACAAAAAGAAACAGTAGCAGTAGAATAGGATGAGAAAAGGAAAGAAAATGCAGAGGATTAAGTAGCTGAAATGAAAAACAGTAGCTTTAGGCTTAAGGAAAAACAACTAGCTATTAAGTGAAATCCAAAAAAAAACAGACATAATAAAAACAATGGAAAACGTAAGTGCAGTGCGAGAAGGAAATAGGAATAAAAAATGAAATGATTTTTGATAGTTTGTAAGGGAATATTTAGGATAAAAAATTGTTTAGACTAGGGAAGTTGAATGGAGGGAAAACCAACTGAATTGTGTTCCGTTGTTAAGACTTTAATTTCCTAAAAACTTCTAAGTAAAGTGAACGACTAACAACTGATTCCTGACCGAACCTAACCTATATAGAACGTATGCATTGGGCACATTAAAATCCCACTGTAGCCATCTTCCATGCATTGTCTTTGGTTCGTAACATACAAAACGTTTCCTTTAGGTTTTTCTACGTTTCAAAATCGCGAGCGGGGCTTCCACCTTCGTTTAAATCGTTTTACTTTCAAATTTACCAAACTAAATGCATTGATAGATACCACGACACATGTTTGGTATACAGGAACTATTTTTTTTTTTTCAGTTTTGAGTTTAATCCGACGAAAGAGAAATAGTTTAAATTGAGCGCGATTAAACGAAACGCAAACACAAAGAAAAAAATCAAGATGAACACAATGCCCACGATTGATCGACTAGTAAACACAAAAAAGTAAAAAATGTAAAAAAAAAACTTGGAGAACCTGCGGGTGGATTGAATTTTAGGGTTAATGATGTTAAATGAAAACTTAGCATTAAAAATGATGAAAAAAACTAGATGAAAAAAAATGATTAGGTTTAAGTGAGAAAAGTAAGCAAAAATACGCGAAAAATAACAAAAAAAAAATCAAAGAAAATTGATGGAAAGAAAGCAAATAGCAAAACGAAAAGTAGGAATGGTAAATAAAAAAAAGAGTAGCAAACACTGAAGCGCAAAACAGTCGGAAAACATGCAAGCAGAGTAAGAAATGCTATGAAACTACTTTTAAGAAACTCACAGAGAAAAGAAAAATGGAAAACTCTATAGCTTCTAAGTGACATGGAAAACCCATGGAAGAAGATGAAAACACCTAGCTTTTAAGTGAAAACAGAAAAACTGGAAGAAAGCTGCAAGAAAGAACATAAAATGCGATGAAAAAATGGAGAAAGATGGGTTTTTATTAATATCACACTTCCGTTTGATAGGGTAAAATAAGTGTTTCAGGCAGAGCGTATAAAATGTGAACATTAACGGCAAAATTAAGTGTAACGGTCTGTCCAAATTATTTTAAGTAAGGTACCGTGGGTAATGGAAATAGTATAGTTGAGATTCAAAGAATTTTAAAGAATTTCAATTGAAATAAATGAGGTCGTGTATGCTTTTTAGCTTGATTTCCACCATTTATTTTATGTAATTTTTTTTTGTTTGTCATGTTAAACAATTGTGTTTATTCCTCGAGTGGCGTGAGGGGAGAATGGACCGATGCACGAGTTCATTATTTGACGTTTGAGCGGTGCCGTGTTATTTACGTGACCATGGCAACGAGTGAATTCGGCACCGCTCAAACGTCAAATTAGTGAACTCGTGCATCGGTCCATAGTCGTCTCACTTTGAGTGAGCGATTCCGACACTCGAATGCAGTGAGAATGGTCACTATGAATGAACTCGAGTGAACTCTCGCTGTATTCCGAGAGTCGGTGTTTATCGACTGTGGTCGTTGTCTCGTGACTTTTCCATCCCGACAAGAGTCGTAACGTCCTGGTGTATCGACTGACTAAGGAATGGATGTGGAGAAGTAAGTTTCATCAAACAAATTTGAATTCAGGCATGTGCATTATCAAGTAGGTAAATCTATTGGAGTATTAGCCCAAAATTTCACGTGGCCTCCCCCTGAGGGGCCGACGCGCTGCATTTTTCTTCTTCTTTCTGGTGCTACGTCCCTACTGGGACAGAGCCTGCTTCTCATCTTGGTGTTCTTATAAGCTTTTGTTGCCAATTGACCATTTTTGCATGTGTCTATCATGCGGCAAGCATGAAGATATGCTATGCCCAGGGAAGTCGAGAACATTTCCTTCAAAAAACAGATCCTTGACCGGTGGGATCCATTCAAACCCACGACCCTCAGCTTGGTCTTGCTAAATAGCTACACGTTTACCGCTACGCCAATCCAGACCCCACACTTCTCTCACCCCGTTTACTTCATGCATATAAGAGAATAACATTGGGGATCATTCCAAAATGCCGTCCATCATATGAGTGGGGGGAGCGATTGGTTTATGAAAGTGTGACATGTGCGTGTATTTGAAATTGGAAAAAAGTGTAAAAGAAGGGGGGGGCTTAGGGGATTAAAATTCCTAAAAAAAGATGGAAGTCATATTTGAATAATTGCTGAAGTCCTACCAAATGACTGACCATAAGCTAATCGGATAAAAATGGGACAATATTAAAAGACGAAAATAATGCTCTCCTAGAGAAATCTCTACACGATTTATAAAAAAAAGATTTTTGAAAAATATCTATCTTAAAAAGTTGGCTTTAAAACTCGTTACAATTTTCATAAAGAAAATTTGTATTCTTGGTTAGTAGAAAATGCCCTTAAGAAAAGTTAGACGAAAATGTTTTCGTTAGGCTGATTAAATCATAAACGTGAATTGTTCTAATACTTCATGATTTGATTGAAGAAATGCGCTGTTTTCTAATCAATTGCCTATCAATAGTAAAAGTATCTCTACATGATATGAAAAAAAAACTTGGAAACTGCTCAGCAATTTATTTAATTATTTCTGAGAACTATCGATATTAAAAAATTTCAATCTTTAATTTAAAGTTTAAATAGTAGTTAATTCGGTTTTCATTTAATTATAGGTATTCCACTAATGAGCTCAAATATGTATTATCTTAAAATCTCGTTATAATTTTAACTGAAAAAAAAAATATTCTGGGTTAGAACGATTTGCCCTTGGAAAAAAAGACGAAAATGCTTTCGTTAAGCTGATCAAAACCATAATACGTATTTTTTTTAACTTTTTTTAAGCAAATATACTCTTTTCTAAAGATAATTAAAAAAAACATACCAATAGTCAAGAATTGTTGTTCAATACATATAACTTCGTTATTTTTCAATATTTACTTTTTTAGGTTTATTTGAAAAATTTAAGTTATATATGATATCGATGAATGACCTCAAATTTTGACCAATAATATAAATGAACATTTCATAAAAAATATTTGGTAAAAGAAAATTTGAAAAGAGAGTAATAACACAGCGTAACAAAAATGACATTTTTGCGTGTCTCAAGGATTCAAATTATGTGTCTCGAGTAGATTTGGGGTTGCTGAATCTGATACCATTTCAAGAAATGTTCCAGCATGTCACAATTTTTAGCTACAGGTCGCCAAATTTATATAAAACTCTGATTTCATTGATGTTTACATAAAATTTAAAGTATGGTTTATCAAACTTTTTTGTTATTTAACCCATTAAGCATGCTATTTTGCACTTAAACTTTCAATTTAGATTAAATTTGGTTGAAATTGCGCGATTAAATTTAGATTAAACCGATTTTTTCGACATGTTTGCTGTTTCCATACAACATTCTTCGTTTCTCTCATATGGGAAAATACAATACTTTTTCAAACCATCAAAAAATAATTTCTCCGCATCGAAAGTATTATAAACTTTATCGATAAGTATTTTTATACACATTGAGATTGAATTATGTGGCAAATTAAGAAAATAAATTGCCTTACATGTCGGCAAACTTGCATACAAGTTGGCTGAAATAGTCAATTTTTACATTTTCAACAGACAATTTCTCGAAAACTAGATGTGCTATGATATTTTTAAAAACGGCAATGGAATCAGCAATCCTTAATTGAGTGAATAGCTGTATTTTGGTGCTTGAGACAAAACCGTGTTCCGCAGTGTAATAGGTTCAATTGCCGGAGTCATCTTCAAAATAAGTCTTCACAAATTCAGCCTCAATTTTAGGCTAGATTTTGAAAAATGTTGCTGTTTAAATTTGAAAAAAAATCAAAAAAGAAATGTTTCATCAAATCGGGGACTTTAAACTTATAATATATGACCTATTCATAAGCAAAAAGTAAATCAGAAGCTTGTGCCGTCTACAAATTATAGTTTAACTTTGAATGAGAATCTGAAAATCAATACTTGGGTGCGTTGAATGATTTTTCTTTTGATCTTCGTGAGTGCAGCTCTAGTTATTCGTTTGATTCTAGTTGTTTTGCAATGTGTTTGTATCTTATCGTTTTATTTGTATCTTATGTTTTTTAATACCGGAGTGTTCCTAAGACGTTATTCCAGGATTACCTTTAACGAGTTGGACCATGAATTTCCGGAACACGTCTTGGGATTTCCTCAAATTTTCATCAGGAAATCCCTCAGAGATCATTCCACCATGTGTTTCATTGGGAGCTATTCAAGGTATTCTTATAATAACTCAACAAAAGTTCTACGAGTATTATTCCAGTAATTCCTCCCGCTTTTTTTAGTTGTCTCGAGGAATCAATTAATATCTAGATTTTTGCAGTTAATGACTACTGTAGCAATTTCTTTGAGGTTTTCTCAGGTGATTTTAACAGAAAAGAAAGAAATAATTCAAATACATTGCAGAGATTCCTTGGGGGATGCCCATAAATCACGTGGTCATTTATCATGTTCTTTTGTCCACATACACAAAAAAATAAAATTTTCGAGACTTTTTCGGCGATTTATTAAAAGAAGCTACTTATCCCAAAATTATTTTATTTATTTATTTACCTTTAAAATTGTACATCGGTTTATCCAATATAGATATGATTCAGTACAAACCCTGCAATTTCTGTTGTTAGAAAACCCTCATTATATTCGTAAAGAATTAGATACGTGAAATTTTGAAGGAAATGTGAAAAAGATCCATTAAAATTTAAATTCAGCGATGTGCGTCAACATACACTTCGAAATTCTTCCACGGATAATTTCAGGGTTCCTCTAGAGTTAAGACATTCATCCGGAGTTCCTCCAGCAATTCATTTGGATTGCATCCAGCGATTCCGCTGAACCTCTACTGGGAATTCCGCCGGAGTACCTCGAATAATTCATTAAGAGTTCCTCTGGGAATTTGTCCGAAACTCCATCGAGAATACCTTCGAATTTCGGTCGGGTTTTTCTGCAGCTTTTCCGGGATTTTTTCCCGGTGTTTTCCTGGAGTTCATCTGAAGCTCCACCAGAAATTCATCAAGAGTTCTTCCTGGAATTCCATCGCATATTACTCCACAGTTTCTCCATAAATTTACCGGAGTTCATCCGGTTTATTCAGGAAATTCTCCCAAAAGTCTCTGTAAGCACCCCCGAAAATTCATACAAAAATTACTTCATGAGCTTCTCCAAGAATTACCGAGGACTCCCATCCCAAGAGTTCCTCCAAAAATTGCTTAAGTTTTCCTCCAACTCCACTAATAATTTCTCCGGAGATTCCATGATTTTTACAACAAGTACCAGGAATTCTACGAGCCATTACTTCGGGAATTACTCCAGAAATTCCGTTAGGGGTTATTCCAGGAGTTCTTTAAATGATTTCTTCAAGAACTCCTCCAGGGATTCCTCTGATGAGCCACTGGAAATTCCTTCAAAGATTCCTCCGTTGTTCCTTAAATAATTCCTTCGGAGTTCCTACAGCAGTCACATCGCATCCTTCCAGATTTTACTACAGGATTTTCTTTTCGAGTTCCTTCAGGAATTTCTTTGTAAGAGGATTCCACTGGAAGTTCCTCCAGGAATTACTCCGGGAGTTCCTCCAAGAATCCCCCGACAGTTCCTCTAAAAATTTCTTCAGAAGTTCCTCCATAGATTGCTTCAAATTTTTCCGGTTATTTATGCGGAGCTCTTTCGAAAATACCTTCAGAGCTTCTCGGGAAATTCCTTCGGATTTCTTTCATGGTTCCTCCAGAAGAGGTTGTGATAGAACGCTGGCCAACCGTTTTGTGGCGTAGATGATTGCGTCCTGTCTAGCGTGCTTCGTGCAATTTCCTGAGAAATTGAAGATTATTGGTTTTATTACAGAATTGCTCTTATATTTTTTCTATAAGGTATTACTCCAGTGATTCCTTCTGGAATTCATTCAAGGATTATGAGGCCCTTAATAGTCATAAGAATAATTCTTGCTTGCTAGATTTCCTGATAAATTATTCATGAAAATCACCCCTCTAAAAATATTTCGAGGAAAACATTACTTGACTGCCGTGTTGAGCATTTTAAGTGGTATTCCAAGTGTTGCTAAACATTGTAAATCAAATATGTGTCTCATATGGAACAACAACTTTTAATTTGTTTGTAACAGATCTTCTTCTATTATTATCAAGAGGTTGTAAGATAATATGTATCCATAACCAACGTTGTTTAAACTCTTATTCAATCAACTTTCAAAAACACATACAAATGAGAAACTGAAGCGATGCCAAGGTTATATTCAACGTTTGATCGTCACTTTATACAACACATACCCTAATTCAACTGATGTGGCTATTATAAAATGCTAGTTAAGCAACATGTTTATAAATTGCCTTGAATTATTTCTTGGGAATAGTAGATATTTTTGGAATTGTACTATTACTTCCAATATTCTTCTAAAATTTCAGCAACTACTTATTCTATTAGTTGTTTTACCAATTTCTTGTGGATTTTGTTTAAAAATGCTGAAAAGTTCTAGACGTTTCATTGTTTTAATAACTACTAGCAATTTGGTTCAACAATATTTCTTGTTGAATTTGACAGCTGGGTTCAATGTGATTCAACAAAATAGATTTTTGATTTGAAAATTTATTTTTTGAAACAACAATATTTTTTCATTAAAATAAAAATTTCCATTTTTAAAACAATGGTCTGTTATTTGTTGATATTATAGTTTTTTTATTTGAAATATTAAACCTTTTTATTCTTCCTGGCCCCTCTCTTTTTATTGTCCTTTAGGCTGATACAAATATTAATTTTCTTTTATGTCCGAGACCACTTGGAAGGTACGAGGGGGGGATAAAAATAAATAAGGAACAAAAAAAATATTGAAAAAAAAAGTAATTTTTTCGAATTTTTATTTTTAACGATGGTTGTTAAACTTTTTCCAATCGTCATCTGGATCATTATTTTACGTGGTTTTTACTCTAAAAATAAAAAAAAACTAACTGATGTAAAAAATATGATGAATTTTTTTTCTTCCCTTCAAAATTTTCGGATTTTTGAAGGGGGGGGGGGGGGTTACATAAAAGAAAAATAATATTTGTATCAGCCTTATTTTGAAATGAACAAAAACGACTATGGCTTTCAAAAAGCGTAGTTTATTTACACTTCTATGTGTTACAATTCACTATAATACATTAAAAATCTGTAATATGTCCTTGCGTCTAATTAGCGAATGAATTTGATCCGCACCGCAAGCGACGGGGTTAGACTCATCTGCTCAATTTTCGTTTGTTAAAAACAACAAATATAACTATTGTTTTGAATAGTTGTCAATTCTCTACGTGTTGGAGTTCTTCCTGAAAAAAAAACCAAATGGAATCACTGAAGAATTATTGAAAGATCCCCTGTCAATTTCGGTTATGTAAAAAAATGTTGTTTAGAAGAAATTTACAGGCAATGCAGGATTCGCTCTCATTTGAGAATGAAGCACGATCAAAGCAAGCAAAGAAATACATCCCATCTGTTGCGGTCCACGATCGTCATTGTATCGCAAGGTGTAACAAGTCTGATAAATGGAAGCAGCGAGCGAGAGCCCCAAAGAGAGAGCAATGATAAAATCCATTTTTCTCGCTTGTTAACCGTTGGGGATAGGTGTTTTTCTTCACTTGCATGATATACAATCCACGAACTTCCAATAGCAATAGTGTCCCCCAGGCTTGGAGCATGTTTAGAGGGGTTTTATCATGCACTACTATCCCCCCAATCTGATCAAAGTTGTAGCAGTATACGATAAACAGTCTCTCATAATGTGCAGCATGTTATGATAGTTACGGAGAGCGATACGTGAGAAATTCTCTCAATTTTCTCAGGGTTCAATCCCTGGAAATTTATAAAATTCTGCCAGATCCTTGAACATCTTCGTAAGGAATCTATTTTAGAAATCTTGGGTAAATTCCTATAAAATCCCGAAAACGAGATTTGGATGAACGTCTTTCTGGATGAATTCTCGGGAAATGCCAGAATACTAAATGAAATCCATGTAGGAATTTTTTAGGAAATACTCAGAGCAATTTTTAGAGGTATTTTTGGTGTAATTCCTGGTTATATCCTTGGTTTATTCTTAGAGTGTCATTTTATTTTTAGTAAAATGTTATATTGTCGTGAAACTGAGTGTTGTGAAATATAATACTATCTAAAAGCTGATTTGCTGCTGACAAGAAAAGTAATCACCTATCTCGATGCGTGTAAAATTACTCGCATGGGATGGTCAAGAAAACCACACTTCTTTGATCGCAGTACGCAGAAATGTCATTTCAAATGGGGCTCTGTAGGAAATATCTTGACCCATTCAGTCAAGCAATTTCTTTACTTTTCTTGAGCGAAACAGCATACTTAGCTTAAGCCTAAACTGTTTTCAGGTGTTTTTATTATTATTCCATGGCTAAAATTTGAGAATAGTTTTAAAAGGTACAAATATGAAAATATATGAAGAAGTCAATAGAAATCTTGTAGATTTTTTTTTTTTAATTGAGCAATTCTTAGTGTGCTCTAATGGTTTTTCTTGCATTTTCCAGGATGTTCTCATATATCTAGGAATTATTAATATCATATATTGGCAATCTGATTATGCGTAATTGAATAAGTTTTAATATCCTCAAATGTTGTTTTCCTTTAACTTTCTTTCATTCCTAACTTAAATTTGCCAAACTTACCGGAGACAAATTTTAAAATTTTACCTAAAAGTTTTTTTACAGTTTCTCGGATAAAAAAATCAATATTGCAAAATTCAAAAACAAATTTTTGATGGTTTATCTAAGCTAAATTGCAAAAGAGCAAAATACAGTGAAACCTCCATGAGTCGATATTGAAGGGACCATCGACTCATGGAAATATCGAGTCATGGAACAAATGCCCTTGGGAAGCTGTTTCAAGGGACCATCATAGTAACCATGAAATTTTGTTTATTGTATGGTTCTATGAGTCGATATCGAGTCATGGAACATCGACTCATGGAGGTTTCACTGTATACCAATTCTCCAATTGAAATCATATTATCGTACGTTATCGGACCTTATCAATTGTTCTAGACAGATGATACAAATATCACAGACAAACAGACGTAACACTTAGAACAAATCTCGATCAAAACCATAGTCATGAGGATATGTACTCCCAATGCTAAAATCGGTGTTTTTAGTCGACGGGCCAACAGATGGCGGTAGTGTTTAAACGCCAAATATTGACAAAAACGATGCGAGCGCATTGGCCACCTACCATATTTTTGAATCGACCGTTGAAAAGATGGTCGATGGACAATGGTGAGAGTTAGACGTCTGTTTGTCTGTGCAAATATTTTCATTTCAAATCACGGATGTCTTTCGAAAACATAGTTAGGAAAAATCCTACAGTACTTCTGTATAACTTATGTCTATAAAATGGATGAATTTTCTCCAAAATGTTCTAGTTACTATGTAACAAAAAACATGGTTTGGGTCATTTGGCGCAATTTGAGAAGTCTTTCATATACAATATATAAAAATCAGAAAAATCGAAATAAATAACGAATTGAAGTACCTACATAAGTCTCTTATTTGTTAACCACAAAAAAATAATTACCTTATTCACGTTAGCTCAATATAAAGATGAAGTTAACTATTGATTGTTTTGGAACAACTTACCCCACCATACCTTACATGCTAACAGTTTGTAATACCTTACATGCTAACAGTTTGTAAAAGTATTAATATTGTCTCTAATATCAATAATTTTAATTGACACACAAAGTTTTTAAAAATTCTGGTGCAATCTCATTTCTATCTGAATTTCCCGATTGAAAATGAAATTTCCGACCTTTCCCTGCAAATTTCCCACTGTTCAATTACCCACTTTTCCCGCATTTACAGATTTTCCCGAGAGTGTGGCAGCCCTGTACTTTGAGAATTCCTTTTTAAAATTTATAAGAATATTCCGAGGAATCATTTTTTCCCTTTTATCCTTGCAGTGAACCTTCTAGAGATACCTTTAGAGTCCTTTAAGCGAATAGTTCATCAGGAACGTCTTCTCAGATTCCTTGAATGAATAGGAATACTCTCGGTGACTCTTCCTGGCATCCTTCCAAAACATTCTCCAGAGATCCCCCACTTATTCTTCTATAAATTCCTCCAGAGATTTTCAATGGATAAGAGGGCTTTCGCAAAGTTTGCTTCAGCAAATTCAACGCAACTAAATCAAGCAATATTCACTAGGATTATTTCAAAATTGTCCTAGGGAATTTTTCAAGATTTTCTCTGATGTCTCTAGTAGTAGTAGTTACTCTAGCAGATCATTCAAAGATTCCTACACTGCCCATAAAAGCATAACTGTCCCATATGGATTTTCGAACCAACACTTTTTTTCATCGCAACATTCATGTTTTAATATGTACTTTACTATGCATATAAAAATTAACACACTTTGTTCGGAAAAGTTGCGGAAAAATATGAAGCTGGTGTAGTCCCATATTAAAAAATAAAGGCATAACAGTCTCTATATGAACTTCCAACTCGAATACCAATTGCAAAACGTGGGTTGTGTTCAAGATTATATTTTATGCTGATCAATAGAATCAAAATGAGTTTACTTTGCGGTGGTACTCAATAAATATGGCATGCATAAATGTACTAGAAAATGATGAACATTTGTATGAGAATACAGAACTCAAACTTTGAGCACAATTTTCGCAATGCCTACTATTTCAATATGGGACAGTTATGCCTTTATGGGCAGTACAGGAGTACTTAAAAAAACCGTTTACTCGTTTAAAAAAAAAATCATTTCGGATTTTTTACAGGAAAGCCTACAAGAATTCTTCTCGAAGTTTCTACACCGAATTTTCCAGTTATTCTTCCATCAATTTTTATATAAATTTCTTCTTGAAACCTATTATGATTTCTCCCAGAAATTTCTCAACAATTCCTTCAGAAATTATTGCTTGGGGATATAAAAGTTTATAAACAATAAGAACATTTAAAAAAAATCTAAAGATATTCCTGGTGGAATCTTTGGACAAGTTTCTGGATATAGCAAAATTCCAGTTTGAATTCTTGAAGGTATCTTACACAAAATTCTTGGAGTAAATCCATAGAATGCTCGTATAAGAATTACTGAATGAAATCCTGAAGAAGATAATTTAAGATTTGATCTTGGGAGTAATAACTGATGTTTGAGGATGAATGAGTAAATATCTGAATTAGATTCTGAATAAATTCGTGGACAAAATCACGAAAATATGTACTTAATGTACGTATAACGAGCAATAATACTAGTCATAATTCCAAATAAACAATGACATATCCTTCTAAAAATTTTTGCCCAGAGTTCTTTCAGGAAATTCATTGGAATACCTCCAAAAATGACCCTGGGAGTTCCTTCCAAAACCTCCCCGGGAGTTTCTCTTGGAATCATACCGGGAATTCCTCCAGAAATCCTTTCAAGAGTTCCTACAAGAATTTATAAAGGGTCTCTTCGCGGAAAATTCCCCAAGAATTTGTATAAATTTCCTCCAAGAATTCCTAAGTACACCAGAAATTCCTCCGAGAATTCCTATATAAATTTCTTGAATGCAATTCACAGTACCTCCTCTGAAAAATTCCACAGGGCATTACTCCGGGAATTCCTCCAAGAAATTTTGGGGAAAATATTAACGAAATTCCGGGAGGAAGTTCCATCAAGGATCAATCTAGTGTTCTTCCCGGAAATCCAACACATTTCCTCCAAGGATTCTTATTATTCCTCCAGGAATTTATACGGAAGTTTCACCAAAAATTGATTCGACAGTACTCCCGAGAGTTTCTCAAAGAATGTTTCCGATGTTCATTCAACAAATTTTGCGGGAGTTCCTGCAAGAATTTCTTCTTCGCCATATTTTTTCGGATATTCCAGAAATTTCTTAAATAGTTCCACCAATAATTTCTCTTATTCTATTATAAACTTACCGATAAATTTTCGGAAGATTTCCCGGAAATATTAGTGAGAAGTTCTTGGAGAAATACTTGAAGGAATTGCTATAGGAATATCGGAGGAATTTCTGGTTTACTTCGCAATTTTGGGAGGATCTCCCGAATAAACTCTTAGAGAAATTTCCGAGAAGGAACTCCTCAGAAATGTTTAGAAGAACTCCTGAAGGATTTTTTGGAAGAACTCCAAGGATGATTTATGGATAACCTCCCGAAAGAATCCGTGCAACTCCCGAAGAAATTCTTGGAGGAACTGCAATGGAGCTCGTGGAACAACTCCGGAGGATTCCCTAAAAGAACTTTGGTGGACTTACCAGAGGAACTTCGGAGGGATGCCGGAAATTTTCTGGATTCCTGGAGGAACCTTGCAGGATTAGATGGAGGATTATCCCGGAGGGAAAACACGGAAGAATTCCTGTAGAAAATACCCGGATCAACTCCTGGAGGGAATCCTTGGATGAAATCGCCGGCGGAATTTTTGGAAACGATCCGCGAAGGAATTCCGAAACGACAGCATTTTTTTCCAAATTTCTCCTTTTCCATTCAAATTGTCTCCATCACTGAACTAACCGACCGAAGCGAAACGAATCAAAACAACATCGCACTTGGAAAAGGGCCACATAATGAAATTGGATTGTGTCAACCTATCAATGAATAAAAACGTTAAAAACTCTCTGATTATTATGTAAGTCATCCTCAAAAATGAAATTTATTTATTTTTTTGCAATATAGCTTGGTTTGAGTTGAAAAATTAGGAAATTAACTCAATTTCAAGTATATTTTATAAGCAGTAATAAATTAATACGCCCTTATCGCAGCGTTGTCGAGAAACATTTGTAATTTGACAGTTCTCCGAATGAACGCTGTGAAATGAACCAGTCGTCTCACCTACCGCTTTGTCGCTCGCATGAAAATGAACTTGTCACCTCATTCGAGTCGACTCTCGGAATCGCAACAAAAGGTTCATTCGAGAGCGAAGTGACCATTCTCGATTCCTCTCACTCCACTCGAGGAATAACCACGAATGGGTGTGGGGATTGCTCATCAAACCTTCCGGTCCGCCTCATAGTTACATACTATTTAGCACCAAGTAGTTACCAAGTAGTTCTTGTTTTTTCAGCTGTATTGAAAAGCATGAGCCATAGTCTTTGATATACAATCGGATCTTTCTTTAGCAGAAAAGAACCGAAATATCTATCGACGACCGGTGATTGCTAGCAGATATAGTGGAGAGCTTGTCTTGAAACGTTCATCGCTATAAGCTAGTTGACAAACTGAATACACTGATTGTCTGTCGATTAGGGTTACCAGACGTACTCTTTTCAGAGTACATGTACTCTTTTTTGCCTCAAAAATGTGTGTACTATTCTTTTTGCTAAATGGGCTCACGCGAACTCTTTTGCAGTTATTACTGACGATCACCGAACAAATCAAATAACCTTTTTGGAAAATCCATAAGTTTTCCCTTGAAAACAGGACATCCAACAATTGTTAAATAATAGCTGAATCGAATTGGAAAGATTAGCTAAAAATAATTTGAAAGTACCAAAAACGGTCAAAACGGAAAAACATAATTCATAAAATAATAATTCATATGTTAGGGAACATATTATTACACGTAATTCATCACGTTTTTATAAATAGTAGTTTTTGTTTACTATAACAATAAACTTGTATGTTGAGACTAGATAAAATTTACAACATTAAATTTCTCTTGTGCAAAGTATCACACATGTACTTTAACCTCTATCGTTATATTAGTAGAAGGTTGAAGAGTTCGGTTTTGCGTCGTCCGATTTATTTTGCTGACGGATTCGCGCGTGTTTTCGTTGCCGGAGAATTTTTTTTCCCTGTTTTGGAGCATCTTGCTGGGTACTGCTATGTGAAGCCCAAGCAGGACGGTTCTGTTTTGCGTCGTCCGATTAATTTTGCTGACGGATTCGCGCGTGTTTTCGTCGCCGGAGAATTTTTGTTTTTTTTTTGTTTCCTTGTTTTGGAGAGTCTTGCTGGGTACGTATTTGGGAAGGCCCAAGCAAGACGGTTCGTTTTCGGGACGTCAAGAAGTTTTGCTGTCAGTTTTGTGTTCAGTCGAGAATGGATTACCAACTGGTGAGTTCGTTTCATGCTTATGATAACACATTTTTTCTTGAAAGCGTAACTTTTATGTAATATTGAAACAAACTTTGTATGGTTCGTCACTATAAGTGTTGGCATTATGCTTTTTTCTTATACAATTTCAATATGCATATATTTTTCTCTTTTTGACATTATTAAAAATTATCTCTTGAATTGTTCGACATTGTGAATGTTGACGTATTTTCTAAAACTTCTACCATATCGAGACAAAATGCACAGTAATACTCATATGTAATTTTCAAACAAACTATGTATGGTTCGTCACTACAAGTGTCGGCATTATTCCTGTTTCATAGAGGTTAAAATGTATACATGCAATTTTCAGTTTTCGTCATTAATAAAAACGTCTTTTGAATTGTTCGACATTATAGATGTTGACGTATTTTTTCCAAAAACTTCTCGAGACAAAAATACAAAACTAGCTTTAAATACATGTCGTATATTTCCCCCTTGTCCATGGATCGCATCACCGACCAGAGGTGACTCCCAGATCTTTTCCTCCCTCACTAATAAATCCCCTTCCCGTGGTGATTGTGGAGATGCAGAGGTATTCTCGGTCTCTAGAAGCAACAATAATTACACCCTAACATTCCTTCCCCATCCCAACTGACTGTAAGGACTTGGCCGGCGCCGTTGTTATCGATCAATAATATTAGATCTGCTAAAATTACACTTCGAGAGTAAGCGGAAACTCCCATCCCTTATTCATTTGAATCGTAGTGCAATTCTTACCAGTTCCGATCAATCACGGAGTAGCAACCATTGACATGTACAGTCAGTCTATGCTATGCTATCGTTATATTAGTAGAAGGTTGAAGGTCTTTTCATTACACTTCACACGTATTTTCCGGAATCTATTTGTTTTTTCCACAAAAAATTCATTTTTTTCGCTACGGTGTCTAAAACATAAAAAATGGGGGTGAGATTGGGTCAAGCAAGAGCTATAGTAAATAAAATTGCAAGTCTACTTTTTTTGACATTTTACGGTGCCGGATGTTCCTTTTTTTTCATTGAGATGTGTTTATTCTTTCTAAATACAACATCTCTGAAACATCAAACAAGTCTACTTGAGTATTCCGTGCATTGAATAACAATGCAACGCATTTTAACAACTTCTCAAACCAGCAACCGTCCTTCGTGCGAAGCAACATCTTAAAATTTTAAATTTAATTATTGGTCAGTGTTTTTATATTAAAGAAACATCTCACGGAAGTACAACTGAGTTGGATCGCTGGAATACTGGGATAATGACGTCAACATCTGCCTGAAATGTATTGATCGTGGAATGTCGCATTGAAATTTAACTATTGGCTAAGGTTTAAAATAATCACTGTTTAAAATCTTAGATTTGTTTTACCAAATAAGGATGATAGTGTTATATAGATATAAGAAATAATAAATGTAATGTTGGGAAAAAAAAAAAAAAAAGATGTTTCAGTACACCTTTGGGGAAACTGAATAGGCTTTATGGGAATGACTTTGAAGACAGTTTGAGGGAAAAAACAAGAAAATTAATGTAAACTTGACGATAAATGTTGGATTTACATTTTTATCATAGCTCTTCAATTTTTTGGTTTGATCGTTCCTCTATTTTATTTTTTTTTATTTTATTTACTTGAATCTATCAACAGGCAATAGCAAGCCCCAATGATGGTATACTTAAAACTACTAAGAATTACAGATTACAGCATAAACAAAATTATCAACGAGAGTTCACTTTAATAAACCCTTTAAGTGCACTCAAGAAAATAGCTCCTTTGAATTCATGAGGATTTGCACATACATTGCTCAAATTTCCAAAATCATTTGTTTTATTTGTGCCACATACTCACTATACCTTAAATACCTTCTATTTGCAGCACATATAAGTCATTTGAAACATTTTCAAATTATGTGCAAGTTATACATTCTTCTGAAGCACATTGTGCAAACAAATATGGCATCCGTTAAAAGTTTCGTGGTAGTGATCTTGATAAACTGCATTTTTATTTTGTATCTGAAGGTAATATTGCAAAACAAAATCAATACTGTAATATGGTTTTGACTTATATTTACTTCTATACAGATAGAGATAATGGATTTCATCAGATTAATGATACAGTCATGGATAATTACCGATCGATGAACCGTCCACCTCGCTGCCCACAGAGATGAAATGCATACCAATATTGCCCAAAAACATGGTAATTTCTGGATCATTTGGTTCTACTGCTTTCTCTGATTCATTGTTTTATCCTACCACAAATAAATTTTGAGTAATGTCTATATCCATCTGTAAAATAAACTTTTCTTTATTTTCACTCATTATTGGATTTGAAAACAAGGAAATCCAAAAAGATCATTAAAACGATTTGTTCGATCAATATACTCCATTGAAGGCGCCCATGTAAAGTATGTGTCTGGTTTATGGATAGGATAAGAAGTAATCATACATTCAATGGAAATAAAGATTGGCGACAGTCCATTGATGTCGCACATACTTTCCATTTGTAAACCCACATTGCAAAAATCCATATGGGTTGGCACATGAATCAAATGAGGACATTATCTTGAGTGTGGGTTTATTATACCTATGACACATCTTAGATATCTTTTCGTCTTGTTTGCATCGCATTTCATCAATATTTTTCAAAGTACATACACACCAAATTTGAAGTTTATTGAGTTGCAATAGTTATTTAATAAATAAATCGTACATATCCCTTTTTGACCCATTCTCACCCCCAACGACGGTATTCATAAGCTCATATAGCTCACTAAATAGGTGACCTATATAAGTGACCTAGCGGTAAAACTATTGAAAAACAATTGACTAACTATTGATTTTAGTTTATAGTTTATTGTTAATTTTTGAATTGGAATCGAACGATTTGGAACAGCTTTTATTCATGCACTTTTACTAGATTTCCTTGGGAGCAAATCCTTCTGGAAGCGATTTCGGAGGAAAGTTGAATAGCCGAGGATATGGGAGTGCCCATTATCCTGGAACCTTCCTTACAATTGCCTTGATTTTAGCTTGCAACCCGGTTAACAGATGTGCAGCCACGATGACCACTCGAGTACACGGTTTTAACTTGAGGAAATGTTTAAATTTATCGGGAAACCTAAGAGATTTCTAAGAAAACGCGGTGAGACCCAGCGCGACGGCGTGGATAACTTACGATCAATGAAAAAGTTTGATTTCACAAGTCTCAAGAATAGTGAGAGACAGTCCATATGCCCGACAAAATATAAGTCGCGGAAATGCATGACAAAGTATAAAATGAAATAGCTGAATGCTTATTTCATAATCTTCAGAATGCATAAAATAGGATTATATTATAAGTATAATAATTACAACGCTAATTATTATTTTCGTTTTTAACCGTGTGCCTGATCTTCGCGCAAACAATATTGACTGTTTAACGAGAAACTTGCGACGATCGACGCGCTACCATACATCATATTGACTGTTTAACGATAAACTTGCAACGATCGACGCACCACCATATTTCATATAACGGAGGTTATTAGAACTAACTTGGAGGTGATGATTTTGAGGTTATTTGGCAATTCGGAGGTTAAAATCACCTCCAAACACTAGCGATTTTGCGGTGGGATGTTGACGTTTGATCACGAATAACGGAGGGTAGTAGAACTAACTTGGAGGTGATAATAGGGTCCTAAAGCCCAATAGAAATAATAAACCATAGAAGAATAGTGTCGCTGGTGTTCCCTTTGTTCTCGCTCAGAAACATGTTGGGTACATAAATGTCAAACTGCATACATTTTCGCATTGACATTTATAGTCCCGCCTATCTCCGCCAGCAAAAGATGTTCCTACTGCGACGACAGCGACATTCTTCTTCTATGGTTTATTACTTCTATTTAAAGACCTGTCCCAATTTTGATACCAAACACTTATGTTTAGGCTAAAAACACATGTTTACTCAATTTATAAATGATTTTCATTGGTTAAAGTCAATAATTAATTTTATTGTTCTTGAGATTTTGTCACACCCCTGGGTTTAAACTCATATTTTTGGATATTGACTGTTTAACGAGAAACTTGCGACGATCGACGCGCCACAATAATTCATATAACGGTGGGTATTAGAACTAAGTTGGAGTTGATGATTTCGCATTTTGGAGGTTAACATCACCTCCAAACACTAGCGATTTTGCGCTGGTATGTTGACGTTTGATCACGAATATTTTGTTTTCCGTGTCCTTTCCAAAATGACAGATAGGAATAACCCCCAGGCCCATGGTACGAGACGACTTTTAGCGTAGTCAACATCTCCATGTGTTTACTCATTTTCGGGTAATTTGAATCGAGAGTGCAATCAGAATGCGAAGTTTTGTTTAATGTTTATGATCCATAATCGAGCGAGTGTCGCAATCAAATCACTGATTGCTTGCTTGGAGGCTTGCAGGATGCCTTTTAATGTTTACTCTCCTTCCAAAACCATCGAAATGTTGAACGTGCTTCAAATATTTGGCACATTATCAGCTTATTTAACAATATCAAAAATTGATAATCAAACCACAGCAAACAGTTAAACAAAACAATGGTCTTTATTTTCACAATTCTTACAACTGACAGTGGCGATATTCGCTTATCGCCCGGTACATCCTGGCAACGAAGAACACTGTGTATCGATATATGGTGTCATGGGCCTGATAACCCCAGTATTAAAACTTAAAGCCCTGTGGCATTTTTGTCGACAAATTGAACGTCAAACATGATCAAAAGTGTCAAAGTTCATATATGGAACAATTTTTAAATTTGTTATAGCCGTTATTTGAGCTGGAAAAATTGCTAAAGTAGTTGCAAGAACATGCTCTTTCGTATTATTGAATAAAAACAAGAATTCATTAAACATTTTAGGACTCAATAGGCCAGGGGAAGTGGTTCACCTAGAGTGAATTTATGTCAGAGAAAAAGTAGATTTTGTATGAGAATTGACAGAAAAATGAATCACAAGTTCATCCACTTCTCCTTTCCTATTTCGCAATTTGGAGGTATAAATCACCTCCAAACACTAGCGATTTTGCGGTGGGATGTTGACGTTTGATCACGAAAAATGGAGATTTAATCTCAGTGTTGATTTCCCGCATAACTATGAACCATATCAGAACGGTTTCCCGTATTGTCAACAACAATTTGCGACCACATCATTATAATATCGTATAAAGTGCAAAATAACAATAAATCACCCATACGGCCAACGGTTTTCACAGTTTGCTGAACGGTAAATGAGCAAATAACAATGTGGGGAATGGGCGGTTAAGTTATGTAACCATTTGAAAACAAAGATTTTCTCGAACAAAACTTTTCGTGAACGGTTTACCAAATTGTAGCTAAACCATCCATTTTTGGCCAATTCCAATGTAAGACAAACTGTTCATGAACAGTAAAACCATATTTATTTTCAAAACCCGGATAATGTATGTATAATTATTGGTTTATTGTGCTATACAGTATTTTAACCACATACTGTACTCTTCTGTTACATTAATACCATAAAAGAAAGTGTGATGAAAATTATTTAATTAGAAAAAAAAACATTTAGATACGTGTCAAAAAAAAACCGCATTTATTATTATGGTTAATATTATTATTGATCACATAAGTGCATTACTCACAGATATTAATATTCTTTGCATAGTATCACCGAAATTCATCTTTTTACCCACGAACCGCTGAGACGCCTTTTCAACTTTACCAGCAGCTGCAACCTCAACGGAACAAGTACAAAAAGTTCCGGTTTCCTTAACCGATGCTTTTGCAAGCAGGCATAGGGACGACGCATTCTATTGGCACGATTCAGCTCACTTTCCAGTTCCGGTTCTCCCGATGATAGTCTGTTGAGGAAAAAACGGCAGCTTTTACGGTTGAGTTGATTATATCTATTAAGAGAAAAAATACTACTTGGCTAATTGATGAAATCAAACACGAATCAGATTACTTACCAATTATTATGGATCCAGCAACGGAGCTAAACCAGCCAAACACGTATTTCCAAATCGAAAATAAATAATTAAAACTGAAACAACAGACAATCTCGAACTCGCGACTTTTTTTTTCTTTCACCAGCAGTACACGGGAAAAAATTCTGTAGTAAAAATGACTATTTTAGCTGACTACGCCCATTCTTGAAACTACCATGGAATTTCAGACCAATTTACTATGTTTACGGTACATCCCACCACATTACTGGTACATTTGACAGAAATAAATTACAACAGTCTGATTTTGACTACGGACATGGTAAAATCAAGCGCATTTCTGGTCTGCTGAAAATTGCCGGTGCGAGCGCTTAAGTTAACCCCCTAAAATGGTAGTTTTTACCGCACAATTTTTTTGCGTGTAGAAAAACAAACACGCTGAAAAAATTCAACACAGTAAAAGTCAAGACCACTTTTTCAATATGGCGAATGTAACATTATGTTCTCAACAAGAAAATCGATGCTGAAGTTTCGAGCTTTATTTTTAATTCCTATTTACCAACTAAGCCATTCAATGTGGATACATTTGGACAATACAAAACAACACCATTTATCATTGTAGCGTATTCTATATGCATTTTCTTATGTTTAAATTATGTTTTTGAATGAAAAACGATTTTAAGTCGTTTTTTCCGTTTAGAAACGACAATGCGACCTATTGATAAGTCGTTCTGAAAACTATCTTGTTATTTTCGTCGGGTGCGTTACGACGTGTTACCAAAAGTTATGTTGCTTTCGTCAAGTTTGTTACGACGTTTTGACAACCGATGTGTTGCTTACGTCAGGATGCATACGTCAGCATAAGCATAAAACAACAGATAGGACAGGTGGAATAATGATGACAAAGATCACGAATACGGATGTTTTACGAAGTTCTGTGTCACAAAACTTCTGCGGATTTTGACATTCACAAAACTGTAAGTATTAACTCGGTATATTTAACATACTAACAACCAAAACATCTTAAAAATTATGTTCACAGATGTTGCCGATTTCATCGAATGCAAGCCCCCAGAAAAAGTGAGAGAGCATAACCGGTAAATGCATTGAGGATATTGTGTGAAAATGCTTTACCTGACATTCTTGCCAATTGACAGCAACAGCAAACGAACGTTGAAATTAATGTACAAAATCGCCAGCCAAGATTGCAGTTTCATAACATCGTTATTAACTCTACGCCACCTCCAGCTCATGGGCACCTTCTTTCTACCTCGCCGGCGACCATCACTCACCTGGCCGTGCTCACTGTGCTCCCGATTCTTATACTGGCCGGATTTGAGGCGACAACCAACTTTGCAAGCTTGTCCGGCATTCTAGCAACATGTATCACCCAACGTATCCTTCTAGCGTTTGTCATTTTTGCATGCTGGGTTCACCGTAGACTTATAACTTGATTATAGGAGGAGTGAAAGCCTCTTTAAGCTTGCCAAATATTTTTATATAGAGTAATTGTAACATAGAAAAAACTACAATCCAATGAACAGTAGATTTCTCAATAAATGTAAAAGAAACGGAAACAAATGGAAACAAAGGATCTACATATAAAAATAACTTGAAAGAAGTACTTGTGGAAAAATACTTGAATATGTAACTCAATTTGACTGTTATGTTGACGATTTGAGGCTATGTTTTTCAGTCTTGCAGAGACCAAAAAAAAACTGGATTTAACGTGGTGGAAGTTTAAGAACTTGATTCTTGCAAAACTGAAAGCTATAAGCTCAACCCATTTGAAAATATTGTAGTGTACCAGTACTGCCGTTATACGCATAAATGTCCCATGTTCCAAAATATGAAACCGAGAAAAACGCGATTAAAGATTTTCGCACATTTTTGCTCCGTATTGGTGAAGGTTATGCCAAATTTGAATAATTTCTTCATAATAATATGAGGCAATGGGTGTTTTTTATAGTCAGGAATTGGTTTTTGCGAAAGAATTTGAATTTTGCTATAAAATTCAAAGTGGGACGGTTATGCCTAGAAATACCGCGTTTTGGGGGAATTTCTACGCATAAGAGTCCCAATAATTGTAGCAGACCGATTTTGACCAATCACATTGCTCTTGATGGTTAGTTTGACGAGAGTTTAATACCGAAAATGGAAAATTTGTATTGTAAAGCCTATATTGAGGGTCCAGACGAAGGCTCGTGTGGCATGTAGCAAAATAGAGCCGTATATGGGTATGTGAATCAATATAGTTATACAGGTTGGTAAATGCTGGGCATGGCGTACCATTGGTACCATGTGTACCTGAAGGAACAAAATAGATCCCTTTGAGTGGTTCATAGTCTCCAATTGTAAATGTTCCTGTGCTGAGGCTTGCAGAGCCTGACACAAACCCCCTAGATTTCAGGAGGACCATTCCCCCTAATGTTTGGAGGGCCATAGAGCACAGCTTAGCTTAGAGTTTCACTCTGGCACTCGGACGATGATCAGCCGCCGCCCCTGACAATGATACGCCATGCCAGTATTTACTACCCAAACGAACCATAATGTGGCATTCAATGTTCAATTAGTTGTAGTTTCTTAGAAAAATCGTTAGCACGAATACAACTTCACACCGCACAAAAATACAAGCAACAGAAAAAATGTGATTAAGACATGAACTCAGAAAACCAGAAACATCAAACCAATATACATGGTCAAGCAAGTGCTGAAACTAGATAACGTCGAATGCTTCTGGATGCATCCAATTAAATTATATTTTCAAAATGTTTCAAGCATTTGTATTTAGGAAAAATTTCGCTTAACTCAATTATTCAGTCTATCCCCTGTACAACAGTCTTAGAACACTATTTTGTGAAACAGGCAGTGTTCCACATGGGATGTAAAGCCAAAGAAAAAAGATTATAAAAAAAATTGACACAGCTCAATGAATCCTATAAATTAAGTATTTTATTTGCAACTGATTTTGGAAAATACATAGTGGGACAGATATGCATAGAAATTCAGTAGCGAGACAGTTATGCGTAGAAATTCAACAGTGGGACAAATTGACTTGGTATGCTTTTCATAGAGTGTTCGAACAAAGTATATCCCGCATAGAAAAATACAATTCGCCTTATGTTTCAAACAGTATGAAGTAATTATCTGTTAACGTTAATGTATTGAAAACAGTTGCGTTCATGTTGTACATTATCAAACCAAAAGCGTTGAACAATAAAAAACGGTTTCAGTACACCATTCCGAAAAGTGACAATGTTCTAAAGTATTTTCAAATTGTTCAACAATATAGCGTGAAAACTTGCGAGAAATAGTAACAACATAAAATCACGTTTTCGGAAATAGTGTTTGCCTCTGTTTGTGCAACACATGTACAAATGTGCCTTTCACTATATGTTACTTTTTTTGAACAATACGGCAAACAGTTCAATCGTACACGCTAGTAAATTAACACTTTCATCAAAGTGTCTGCATATTATGAAAAAGTTTGACATAATGGTTCAAAAATCACATTTCACCCTCACAACTCAATACAAATAATGAAACATTAAATTTAAAATTATGCTCTACTGTTGAAGTTGAACAAATTGAAACTTAAAAATATATCTATTATAAAATTAATACTTTTACTGTGTTGAATTTTTTCAGCGTGTTTGTTTTTCTACTGCTGGTGAAAGAAAAAAAAAGTCGCGAGTTCGAGATTGTCTGTTGTTTCAGTTTTAATTATTTATTTTCGATTTGGAAATAGGGGGAGATCCCCCAGTACCGGACACTTAAGCCACTAAATTCACAAGTCTAAAAATATTGGTTTTATGTGCTCGTGTTACCCATTTATGATAAATATTATCATTTTTATAGTGTACAACAATAAATTTGAAAATATAAATATAAATTTTGACATTGTATTTTGATGTTGTATTTTAGTACCAAATTGATCGATCTTGAAAGGTGGCACCCAATACCGGACACGATCTGGAAATGCCTCGTATTCTGTAAATTTGAACATCATCGAATGTGTTTACTATAGAAATAGTATAAAATTGTTAATTCAATGCATTTGCAACATTTACAAGAAAAATTTGAGATTTTCTTGGTTTGCAAGATGTCCACCAAAAACCTCTTTCATATATGATGAAAAAATAGCACATTTTACAATGTTGTTCTGAATGTTCATTCTTCTTAATTTTATTGCATGTTTGATACCATGATCGACGGAATACATGAAAAATTAATATATTTTGAGACACTGGTGCAATAATTACAAAGACATCATATAACAAATCAAGCTGTCCGAAACTGGGGGACAGGAGTCGCTTAACCAAAATTGTAATTTGTCTATATTTAGTTCAATTATGGTACAAAATACAGTCATACTATCAAATTAGGATTATGTTCGATCATGCTTGCGTGATCCAAAGTATTTTTTCATATTCAAAATATTTACTAAATAGGCTCAAAATTAAGGCGATACGTCAAATGTTTTAAGATTTTCAAATTTTTCTACTTTTTTAAAAAGCCATGCATATTTCAAGGATGTGTTATTCTACGTTAACATAAGTCTCCATAATAGCTTTCTTTTCTTCATATACACCATCTTGATTGGACCATGATTTCTCAATTTTTCGACTTTGTCCGGTATTGGGTGCTGTCCGGCACTGGGGGATCTCCCCCTACGTGTTTGGCTGGTTTAGCTCCGTTGCTGGATCCATAATAATTGGTAAGTAATCTGATTCGTGTTTGATTTCATCAATTAGCCAAGTAGTATTTTTTCTCTTAATAGATATAATCAACTCAACCGTAAAAGCTGCCGTTTTTTCCTCAACAGACTATCATCGGGAGAACCGGAACTGGAAAGTGAGCTGAATCGTGCCAATAGAATGTGTCGTCCCTATGCCTGCTTGCAAAAGCATCCCAACTAACATTCACTCATTTAACAAACACCATTATGGCAGTTTTATTCAGCATCGTGTTTTATAACATTTTAATAATTTCCATGGCCAACCTTTGTTAAAGCATTGTTCACACAAATTTGGAGAAACTTTAAAGCATGTCGTTGAATACCAACTTTATTTTTCAGCTTTAAAAACGTTTTACAAGCATTTAGTTCAGCTTTTATACGGCTGGTCTAAAAATAATTAAAGACTAATAAAAACAAAAAAATATTTCTCTAGGCACTATATAAATGTAGTGTGCACTATTATTATGATAGTATAACAATCTTAATTAAAAATCGCCTGTATACTGGATTCGAACTCGAGACCTTCCAATCGTCAGCGGTATGCCTTGCCATCTGCGCCATCCTAGAATTGATGATTAAATCGTCCAGTGCAAAATATAAACTTCTCAAAGCTGAATATTGACCATGTTCGAGCTTCTATTCGACAACGTCTAATCAACACATGGTACGCTAATCTACAACTGAACAAGCATATTATTCAGCTGCTGTTTAGTGCTGATCCAAGCGGAGTTCAGTCGGCTATTTTTAGCACACAGTGAGAAAATATATGTCGATGTTGGTCAAAATAATGTTTATTTACACAAAGTAAAAACAGTCTGAAATGATTAATCTAATTTCATAATTAGTTTTAGTTTGTTCAAAAATGATTAGTTACTTAATTGATTTTATAAATTATAGTTTGATTATTTTTTTATTTGTATTTTTCATAAACCTATTACATATGCATTGAAGTAAAAGTTCTCTGTATGAATATATTTGAATCATTTGAAGGGTTAGTCCTCAGAACCCACCTGAATAGAAAAATATTCGAATATCTTGATGCGATTTTTATTTTCTGAAATGGCCAAGTAAATCATTTTTTTAGAGCGCAGTATTTATTCAGTTGTGAAGAAATGTCATTTCAAATGTAGCTGGCTATAGAAATTTATTTAATCAATTCTGTCAAAGAAATTTCTATTTTTCTTGTACGGAAAAACATCTCGAGCAGGCGAAAAAAGCTTAGCAATAGAAAATAATATATGGATAGCTTAAAGTGATATTAACTTGATAGATATATGATATAAAATATCTGGAAATGATATTTAAAATAAACTACTAGAACAAAATTTGCATGTCATATTTAGATTCTGCAAGATTTTACCAATAGCTGCGAGCTATTCATTAGATCTGCGTACATCAAATTTTTCATAGGTTTAGAAGTTCCAGGAATTAAATTTTGATATTGTCTTCATCTCTTATGTCAATCAAGTCAATATCACGCTTTGTTTGTCAGTACTTTGCTCCTACTCGGAATACTTAGCTTAAATATTTATTTTTGTTTTTCACAATGATTCTGCATTTCTGGAGACTGATCATGTTTATTTTCTGAACAGCTATTTCAAAAGTTTTAAGAAAGCATAATTTATGAGCTTTGAAATGCATTCGGAACTCAACACGAATTTCGGATATTTTGTCCATTTTATGAAATTTAGCTATAGTGTGATCGCTTTTACAAGGCTTATTTATTGCTGAACAATGTGTTTGTTAATCGTCATTTTGGCCTCTATTGGATCAACTGTTCTCATAATATACTGAAGCTGAATTAGGATTTTATAAGATACTTATTTAGCTCTTATTCATGCTTATGTTAAACATGTGGAAATAGCTGAAGTGCGACGCAAGTAAAACGTTAGTTCGTCTTCTAAATATCCTTTTATATATATACATTTGTTTAGTGGAATATTGGCTTTTTAATTGGGGGAAACATGTCTTGTTCAGCTCATTTGTAGAACAATCTTGACTCGTCGAATGAGAATCTTTGGAAACGTTTAATAAGTGGCGATTCAACTTTTGTTCATGCTAATGCATAACGTTGAACATTGATCTAAGTTTGTGTTAAAAAAGCACCTTCTCAGCTCTTTATAGAGCAAATTTTTTATTCAGCTACCATTACCATCATTGAACAATAATTAAACATGCATGCTTGTTTGTGGCTCTGAATTGTTAGTTGGGATCGGTTAAGGAAACCGGAACTTTTTGTACTTGTTCCGTTGAGGTTGCAGCTGCTGGTAAAGTTGAAAAGGCGTCTCAGCGGTTCGTGGGTAAAAAGATGAATTTCGGTGATACTATGCAAAGAATATTAATATCTGTGAGTAATGCACTTATGTGATCAATAATAATATTAATTATAATAATAAATGCGGTTTTTTTTGACACGTATCTAAATGTTTTTTTTTTTCTAATTAAATAATTTTCATCACACTTTCTTTTATGGTATTAACATCAATCAATATGAAACTCTCGATTTTTTCGGGCGAACGGTTTGTAGAATGTGAACGACCCACGGTACCCACGCTAATGTGACGTTTTCGACAGTTACATTATTTTTGTTTGTCCCTTTTTGTTCAGTCGGTTTTGTTTTTGTTGTTCGCATCAACAGTTGTTGTTGTTGATTCGTGCGGAGCACGCAGAGGACGTTTTTTTTAGTTCTGCTAAATTTATTGTTATTTTTTTAAGCAATATAGTTAGTCGGTAGAAATTGCAATTCTACATCGACAAGTGATGGTTGTCTCGACCAAAATAGGTTAAAAATTGCAACAGTTTTGGATGCGAAAATCGCTCCGGTGTGGGGTTAGTTTCTTCCCGGTTGCCTGCCGTAAGAACAAGGTCTACCACCGGTGAACAAAACTTATGCCCCGGTCAGGTGAAAGACACGAGCGGATTTGCAGCCAGCATTTTGCGGCCAACGATTTCATCGAAAGTAAGTGAACATTTTTCAATATTATCGATAGTTGTTTTTTTATGGTTTTCTTTTGTAGATACCAGATAGAAACTACATAACGTTGCAGTTCCAACGGTAAAGCTGCAAGACGGGAAAATACTGCGTGGGACAGAATGTTGTGTCCCCAAATGCAAGCCATACAAAGCAAAGCGGGGTCTCCACCACTTCCCTACGCTCAAATCCGTCCGTATGAAGGAAAAAGGCGTTGAGGATGGATGAAGCTGAAGCCCAAAAGCTACTGCGGTTCTGTACAGGAAGATAACTAGGTTGGTTAAGATTCCGCGGCGGTCGTTGATACACCTGATTCACCCACACACTTGAAGGACTACAATTACACCAAATATGCATGCAACAACGGAGTAACCGATTATGTTTTGTGGAAGGATGTCAATCAAAAAACGGAAGGCAACATAAAATTTCACAAATTTCCGGTTGCACAAGACCTGCGGTATAAAGTGGATTCTGATTTTAAAATGCTCCAAGTTGCCAACACGAAATTTAACATTTTACATTTCAGAAAGACCGACTATCAGAGGTAAGACATAAGCATTACATTGCATAAAAAGTAGTGTGTGACAAAATTTAAATTCTCGCTCCAGTCCACTTTTCAGGTTCTATTTGGGTCCCATAACTGGGTGAAATTTCAGCTCGATTGGTGAAATTAAGATTTAGCGTTCCAAGTTTGTATTTGATTTACTATGGGAATGATTACTTTTGCAAAGATGAATCGCCAGTGGTCACTCATCGACCACTATAAAAATCTGAACGCAGACCTTGATAGGTATTTTTACGAAAAGGAACATTGCCAAAGATTGCGAAGCAATCCGAAACTTGTTAAAAAGTTAATAATAACAAAATGTAGTTAAATGCTCGAATAGTCAAGGATTATTAATACAAGCATCTGATTACTTAGCGATCTTCGCAAATATTCTTCATTGTAAAATTACCTGTCTAGGTCTGTGTTTAGATTTTTTTTACATAAAGGTGTATGGGCGACCTTTGGCGATTTTTTCTTTGCTAAAGTGAGTTTTTCCATAGTAAATCCTTTGCCAAATATGAACAACAGGCGTTAAATTACAGTTTCTTCTATCGAGTTGAAAGGGGGACGGACCTGGTGTAGTGGTTAGAACACACGCCTCTCACGCCGAGGACCTGGGATCGAATCCCATCCCCGAGATAGTCACCAAAAATTTCAGTGACGACTTCCTTCGGAAGGGAAGTAAAGCCGTTGGTCCCGAGATTAACTAGCCCAGGGCTAAAAATCTCGTTAATACAGATAAAAAAAAATTGAAAGTATACACAGTGGTTTGTATAGATCCGAAAAGACACCCAAAAAGTAAACTGAAGCGAGAATTTATATTTTAATATAATCGTGTCCCACGCTAATATCATAGACAAATAGACGCAACGCTTAGAACAAATTTCACTACTCAAGTAATCACAAGCATTCTTCAGCAACTTTCTTTATATAGATTTGAAGAATGAGTTTTTACTATGAGATAATAAGTTTGTACATTAGTGTGGGACAACATTTAGATTCTCGCTCCAGTCCACTTTTTGGATTGCATTTAGGTCTCATAACAACGGTGCAAAATTTCAGCTCGATCGGTAAAACTATATTTTAGCGCCAGCCCAAAGTTTGTATGGGATTTACTATGGGAAAACTTACTTTGGCAAAGAAAAATCGCCAGAGGTCGCCCATTGACCTCTATAAAAATTTCAAACGCATACCTCGGTAGGTATTATTTATACGATGAAGAATATTGCCGAAGACCGCGAAACAATCCGACACTTATGCAAAAAGTTATTCAATAAAAACCGACTGGCAAGGTCACGTTGATAAACACGTAGAGAAATAACAATAATAAAAAAATCGGGCAAAAATTCCGAATAGTCTTTGCTTAATAACTTTTTTCACAAGCATCGGATTGCTTTGCGGTCTTCTACAATGTTGTTCATCGTGCTCAGAATTTTTATAGAGCACAATGGGCGACCTCTGGCGATTTTTTTTTTTTGCAAAAGTAAGTTTTCCCATAGTAAATCCCATACAAACTTTGAACGGCTGGCGCTAAAATACAGTTTCTCTGATCGAGCTGAAATTTTGCACAGTTGTTATGGGACCTAAATGAAATCCAAAGAGTGGAGTGGAGCGAGAATCTAAATTTTTCATATAATTGTGTCCCAGGCTATTGTACATATGGGGTGTCTCAGAAAGCATTATCTGGCCAGTACAGACCTCGCATTTTTGTTTTGTTGAAATAGGGGGAAGTCCTCTATACCCGGACACTTTTTGTTTTTTCGTAATATTTTCAAAATCTACATTAGTTTTACCGTTAATTTTTGTACAGTATAAAAAATTCAGTAAAAACGCACATGATCAGAGCCGTAGATCGATTTGCCATATGTCGCCGTCTATGTTGCATTAACGGTTGCTCGTATTCAGATGAAAATGTCTTCGGGAATTCAACGTGTTTATAGTTCTTCACAATTTCTTTGTCAGCTCGAAGGTTGAAGTGTGCTCTTAGGTACAGTCAACTACTCGACCTTCGTATCTCAACTCAAAAGAACCATAGTAAAATTTGGTGTTCATGGCTACGTCCATGGTCCCTTGAATCGCATATATGCACTGGTTTAGTATTTATTCTGTAACACGATATCTCCCAAATCGATGGTCCCTTCATTATCGAGTTATGGAGAGATGCTGTACATCATATCTTGTGGCTGCTTCTTTGCCTTTAAAGCATCATATTGACAGCACTTTGTAAGGCCTCCAAGGACCAACAATTTTGTTGTTTATGCTTTATTTTGGCTGGTGTTTGTTTATTTGTACCCTATATTTATGAAAAATGCGAATTATGAATTAGATCCCAGTTGTTAGGTAAACTTTTTCACTGTCCGGTCATACAGGACATGAGGACTTACAATGGTTTACAAAAAAGGTTGCTTTTCTTTGAAATTCGACATTTTCTAATGAATTTTGCATTGTGCTTGATGCAAAACTTACTGAAGTCAACGTACGGAGACAATTCAGCTTTAATTATAAGAAACATTTGTGGCTACACTTGTATGGAATTTTATCGTTTCACATATTTTGGTAGATTGTATCAGAGTGAAACATTCAACAGCTACTGTTTGTTAACGTTTGGGCATGAAAACGTCATAATTTGCATACACTGCAAAAATGTGTTTTGATATAATCCTAGAATACTAAAATCTTAATATCATTATTCGTTTTTGGAAAATTCAAACTGTCCGGGCATAGAGGACTTCCCCCTAGAAAAAGTAAAATATATGTCCATCAAAATCTCTTTGTGTTATGTGTTTAAGAACATTGTTATAACATTGTAATGTTCCACAAGAATTTGTATTTCAATGTTCATTTAGCTTTGCTAGAGAACACTTGACAAAATGGTAAAACACCTAAAGCACTTGTTTTTCAATCCACTTAAGGTGATTATGAAACGAAGCCAAATTTTGAATTTTCAACTGCACAATGCTGAAAAATCTGACAACAGTTCGCGTTGAAAATCTATCAAATTACTTGCTTGCTGGTGGTGATCCTTGAGATAAATTTTCAACGCGAAGCGCTGTTTAGTTCTCAAGTCTTGTGCTCTTGAAAATTTGAGGTGTGGCTTCGTTTTATAATCACCTTAAGACATCATGAAATTGAAACTTTTCAGGTAATTTCAATAGAAATAAAATATCAAGGTTCAGATTCATTTTAGTCAAATCCCTATACTATTGGATAGGTAACATAAATGTTTGATGTATACGTGTTTCAATTATTGTGAAATAATTCGCAAAAAAATCAAAATCTACTCTTGATGAGTGCTAGAATTAAAAGTGTGAAAATCAGATTTTAGCTGCACTAGTATTGCAATGGCGGCATGGTGAAGTCGTGGCCATTAGTGTGGGACAAAATTAAGATTTTCGCTCCAGTCCACTTTTTGGATTGCATTGCATCCCATAACAACTGTACAAAATTTCAGCTCGATTTGTGAAACTATATTTACTCGCCAGCCGTTAAATGTTTGTATGGGATTTATACTATGGAAAACTTATCGGCAGTGGTCGCAATACTTTAAATATATAATTAAATATATTAAATATATAATTTTCAATTTTTTTCAATAGGTGGACCAAGGATGAAGCGGATTGCAATACCATCAATGAGAATTTCTGACGCAGCCGTTGATTCGTCAACAATAACCAATTCGTTCGATAAATCAACATCAACTAAAGAAAGCCCTGCCCATAGGTTCACATCTGAACTTCTGGATCACCAAATCACTAACGAAGTCAACAATCCTTACACGCCAAATACGGTATCCTATTCGTATGACGACAACCTTAGTAAGTTTATCGCTGGTCAAAGTGTTGTTAAAAGTGATTTAGGCGAATATCCTTCTATTAGATGTGTCTCAATTGACAATTTCTGGTATGCCTCTTGCTAGCAGCTACGCTAAAAAAAAATGCCTGGAATAAAGGATACCTTCCAGGCATCAGCGAAGATAAGCCTCTTTCGATTCGAATAACCAGGATTCTGCTGCGATTACAAACTCAGATGTCGGAAATTCAACGAAGATCAAGTCCGGTTTGCTTATACTGTCTGACTTACTAGTGAGCGATAAAGAACCGGATGACCTACACTCGCCTTGCTGGAAGAGATTTGTTTAGCTTGTAGAAAGTTGGAACAGATGTTGTCAAACAATTCAACATGCATACAACTGATAGAGTAATCTTGACGCTTGCCAAGCTTAAACAAAATCTATCATACGAAGCATTAGGAATATTGTTCCGTGTTGCAGCAGTCACCGTCTACTTTTCTCACATGGTTCAAGTGTAACTCCTTCAATCCTTGGTCATATTGACGACATACCTACGATTATTTGTACAAGCGTCAATCTTAGTGCATCAATCTTGGTCGATGGCCAGTTGTAGTAAGTTTACTGTTATTAACTTAACTGGCCTACGTGACGGTCATGTATGATAAATAAAAATGTACGCAATGTATCGTATTTAATGTGCTTTTTTGTGAAAAATTAAATGAGAAATTTTCCTTGGTTCTCGCATAATTTAGAACAACGTCTTAAAATCCACTGGCAATCACGTGTACATCTCACTGTTCCTGAGCATATTACGGAATTTGCATGTCATTCAACAAAGCTATGAAACAATTGCTTACACAGGTGGTTACCAATTGCTTTTATTACGTTATCCAAAATTATGCGTGAAATATTGTAACTACAGAAGAATAGATGTAACAAACCATTAACAAATTACACCGGTTGTATGTATAAATTTATACTCTATGAGCATTTCCTAACAAAAGTATGGATAACTTCACCGAGTAGTACAACACTCTTTCTGAATATCACAACATCCATTGAAACTTACCGGTAAGCACAAGATGATAGTAGTAGTAGTAGTGATTTTAAACTTAACAATATTCAAAACGAGTGTCGCAATGCTCGGTGAAATGGTTTCATAAATATGACGGGTAGTGTTGTTAATTCTACCTACTTGCTATTTTCAGTTTGATTGATGTCTTTGTGCTTTTCGTTACTATTGTTTTCTTCTACAAAAACATGGTTTTTATGATAATGCCTCAAAAAGCTTTCTAAAGAATATCTGCTTCACAAATTAATATTTTCATGAGTCGATGGTTCATTCAACATCGACTCATGGAAGTTTGACTGTGATTTGTTTTTAATTTTCGCATGAAAACCTCGCTAGGGCGAAGGTCTCTGTTCGTGAAATTTTGATTCACTTAAGCACGGGTTTCTGAGCTCATATTTTGGAACAATATGCTTCGTATGTAATTGCATTTTACTGACATGTCTAAGGTAACACGGAATTTTCCCAATATTTTGTATCATTTCAATAACTGCCATCAAAATTTTGCAGAAAGTTGAGATGAAAACTTATTGGGTTGGGTTTTGAATATATGAATGCATATAATAAAGTATACTTTTATATATGTTGTAGTACATATACTATAAATAGTGATATATGGAGTGAAGCTTGAGTTTTTCTTCTTCAACTGAATAGGGTAATCATTGATGCCAAAATTGTCTTATTTTTTAATGAATTGAAACATTGAATGCGTATTTTATTCATACTATTGAACTGTATTCTAAAACAGCCAAACCTCCATGAATCGATATCTGATGGGACCATCGTTTCATGGAAATATGTAGTACTAGAACAGTATGACTTGAAAAGCTGTTTGAGGGGAACATCATAGTAATCATACAATTTTGTATAATATAAAGTTTATTCACCTGGTTTATTACTTTGCTTACATAATTTGCGTCGAAACTTCTACGATAACAAAATCATTATCGTGTAATGAACAGGATTGGGGAAAAAGCTGAAATTCACTCTACAGTAGCCAAACAAAGCCAATCACAGTCAGCGAAGCCAGTGAAACTCACGCCCATCGCTGCTGTAGGTAAAATGCCTTGAAAATTGCAAAACACCCGTTGCTAAGGGCAACCCAAAATTACTGTAGAAAAATGTTCTATTTCCCGCTGCATTTCCCGCATTTAGAGCCTTCAATGACACTCATGATTTAGAAAACTCGTGCACCCAACAGAGGCTACTTGATGAGATTCACGTTTTTGAACTACTGTACTGGGAGAGCCACGTGATTTTCGCGAAAATTCAAGCCAACTACTATTACCATTCCCAGCACTGGTAATGAATATACATCAAAGTCGCACATGGTACAGTCCATAATCCATAAATTTACTTGCACCTGGCAGTAATACTCATGGTTACAATTCAATTCGTAACTCTGACAAACTTCGTTGAATTTTATATACAACTTAACATGTTGTGCCTGTGAAATTTGTTCCAAAGTAGTTTCACCGCCTATTGGGCATTTTATTTCTAAATGTGTTCCAGTAAGCGGATCCACTACGTCTGGAGAAACGGATATCCACGATTCAATTGAGTGAACCATCCAAGCCCCATTTCTTTATCAATGGATTACGCCTCTGCCGATACCATTCGAATGCAGAGTTTTCCGTTCTAGTGCCGTATTTCATAGCTCTTACATTCATGGGTTTGGTGTTCCAATAATTATGGATTTTTTTAACCAGTCCGGATTTTTGTTGCTAAGGTAGATATACAGTTTATAGTAAGAACCTAAGAACTAGCTGTTATCCTGATTCATCGTTGAAACAGCCACTCGTTTGAATTTTGCTCTTCGGTATATAAAGCAATGTCTGATGTTCTATTGATGTTACTTGATATAATTGATTTGGCGGAATTGATTTTACTTTGTCATCTAAGTTCTAGTGATAAACAATGTATGATATCGTTCTGCGTGCAGAATACGTCTGATTTATCAGCCTTTGAAGCAGCTTGCTCGGCTCGGTTTGGATATATTCTTACTTCGTTCGTTTGTCGTCCATTGATGTGCTTGAAAACCACCGATTTTTTCGCAACTTAAATTAGAAAAAGAATGTGCAATGCATGAATGTTGAGTTTTTTATTTCATTTTAACGCTTTAAATTGTATGAACATGACTAACTAGTATTTACAACAAAGTGTGAAAATAATTTCATAAAACAAAACTACTACCATGTTTTTCTTTTAAATTTATCATGCCTAAAAAGTGTTCACACCTAAACTAATGAATGCTTAGGTTTGTTGCCGGGATAGACTACCAATATTGCTATTCACTTTAGACGAAGCTCCTTGGGCGACTAAGTAGGGGCAATGGGGGTAATATGAACAGGGCAATGAGCCACCAAGGGTTTGACTCTAGTCATCTTTGTAGCCAATTAGTTACTCATGCTGATTTTGATTCTGATCATGTCCCTGTTACATTTCAAATATCCCATGAAGCGATTCTCAATCCTATCAGCTCCACTTTCCATTATTTTCGAGCCGACTGGAATATATATGAAACATATATTGACTCTAATCTTGATGTTAACATTTCGTTACAAACAAAACTTGATATTGACAATGCTCTTAAAACTTTAACAAATTCCATTGTTGAAGCCAGGAGCATTGCAGTTCCAAAATGTGAAGTGAAATTTGAATCCGTGATTATAGACGATGATCTTAAACTCTTGATCCGTCTTAAAAACGTGAGAAGGCAATTTCAACGCACTCGCGATCCTGCTATGAAAATTATACGGCAGGATTTGCAGAAAGAAATCATGAAACGATTTGCACAATTAAGAAACAAAAATTTTGAAAATAAGATTTCTCAATTGGACCCTGGCTCTAAGCCCTTTTGGAAATTATCTAAAATTTTGGAAAAAAAAAGAACCTCAGAAGTCAATACCGGCATTGAAAGAGGAAAACATATTATTACTAACTAATTATGAAAAAGCTCAAAAACTTGCTATGCAGTTTGAAAGCGCGCACAATTTTAATTTAGGACATACTTAGTCTGATTGAAAATCAAATTACTCAGGACTTCGAAATTATTCTCAATCAAGAGAACGTTTTCGAAAATGCCTGGGAGACTGATTTGGAAGAAGTGAGAACTATTATCAAAAAATTCAAAAATATGAAAGCTCCTGGCGATGATTGAATTTTCCAACTGAACACAATACAAAAAAAAAGATTTAATTTCTTCGACATCTAGAGACGAACCAGCCAACGGCTGAAAGTCTTTTAATAAAGATAATAATAATAAAATAATAATAACACTAAGCTAGAAAATAAATCAAATTGAGTATCGAATTTTGTTATTAGAATTATGTAGTTATTTTGCTAAGATTTAAACTATCTATCAAAATATGTCACTAAAACTAATAATTTCAAACAATGCTTATATAATTTCTTTCTCTAATATACAAGATTAGAAAAATAATTTTTATTATTATATTTGAAATTATCAGTTTGAGTGACATAATTTGATAAATATTTAACTCTCTTTTTCCCATGAGTTTAATCGACTGTTCGTTCGTCGAAAGTCAATATAATTCTGGATCTTCCATCGGAAAAAGAGGGGTTTAACTTGTACGCGATGTACCGAAACATGAGCGGATAATGGTGGGTTCCTTTAAAAATTATGTACCTAGCTCGATTTATAACATTCGTAACTTTAAGATAAATAGGGTGCAGAGCTACTTGGGCACTTCTATGATTCACTTTGGCATGTTTTTTTTTTCTCGAATGGATTAACTCATACTTAGCAATAAGAAGCACTTCAATACAACGCATATTGTGGCCAAATATGAGCTCAGTAGCTTAGAAAACACTGCCGAAGTAAATCAAAACTGCAATGAATAGGATCCGGCTCCTAGGGTGTCTTACGTATAATCTACCATTTTGTTATCTTCGTCATGGAGTTTTTGTAGAACAAATGAAATTCGGCAGGTGTCCTTATATGCTTAGAGTATTGATACAAATTTTGAACCCAATAGCTCCGTATAAAAGCGCTTCTTATGAATTTACCGTACATTAACCATAACATCGACCCACTTATATCGTCTCTGATGCTGAGTTTATATTTGACAACCGAGAACACTTCAGTTGAATGCATCTACAGTCAAATGCCGAATCACGATATAGAGCTAAAGTGAAGATTGATCCGACAAAAAAAACGCATGTCGATATTAGTATTCTATATAAATTCCTAAAGTTACCTCTGATAAATTCTTATAAGGATCTCTGTATGTTATCCTGCAGATTTTGGTAAGTAATTTAAGATAATTAAAAATTACCAATGTTAAGAAAAAGTACAGGAGTATTCCTTGGGTGAAGAACTAACGAAATTTCAACCAGAAATTCTTGAGGAATAATTCCTGAGAGTAATCGTGAATGAATTCTAAAAAGAATTCATGTGAATCGTTTGAAAGAAAAGCACAAAAATCTTCGCAGGTATTGGAACAATTTCCTGGAGTTCCTGTAGGAATTTTAGGAAGATCTCCTAGAGTAAAGACTAGAGAAATCTGGGGAAGAATTAAAGTAAAAATATTTGAGATGGCATCTGAAAAAATCAAGATAATCCCTGTGGAAATTCCTGGAGTTAGAAGCGCTGGAGTGTTCAATGATGCCCTGGAGCAAATTCTGGATAATTTCCCCAAACAGGCTGACCATACGTACCGTATTTCACGGGACAGTACCGTTTTCACCACCTTGACGAGCTGTCCCGTCGTTTCATTGAAATACTCAAATTGTCCCGTATTTTCGGAACTGAGGACATTCCCCACTAAAAAAGCAGCGTAAAACAGCAGTAAAGTAAAAAGGTTCAAATTATTTTTTGCAAGTTTTTATCGTATTCATTTATTATTCTAGTGATCAACAGATGCTGTTTCAGAGTCTAACTTGATTTGTAATCAACAAATGACTTGACTAATATTTTACCTTTTCATGCTTTAGCGAAGAACTTATCAATTGGACAACATGGATCTTATTTGATTAGTTTTCATATAAGACTTATTATAATAATAGTTCAGATTCATTAGAAAAAAAAAAAATATTTTAATGAAAACTGTAAATATTCTGAAATGTGGCCTGTATTTAAGGCTAATTTCTAAAACTTGGAAAAAACAATTTTTTAGATAATTCCAGCAGTCCAATCTATTCTCAATCTCCAACCAAATTTTCTACCTCCTACGAACATGAGCTTTTACTACAAACATATAGCAGAAAAACGTCAACTGTTGTAAGTTTTCCGTTTTTGAAATCACATGTATTTAACGATTTTATGGTGCTAGTTCTCAGTTTGGATTACTACGGTAATATGACAGTTCAATCTTGGGACTCTCAAAATTTATGTAGATATATAACACCCTATTGGATACGGCAGCGTCCATTTATTACGCAAAGGTAAAATTGAAATTTTTTACCCTCTCCCAAAATTCTCCCAAATGAGCCGTAACGTTGAGCTGACTCCCTCCTCCCCCTAGAGCGTTACGTAATTTGTGCCTATCTATATAAATAAAAATGGAAGGGTGCTTGTATGTCACGAGTTGGCTCGAGAACTGGTAATTGGATATGCGTGATACTTTCACTGTTGAATTTATCCAAGACACCATTGTGATTGTGCATATAAAAAGTTCATGAAAGTCTACGAAATGGTCGTAAAAACGGGAGAAAACTAATCTGCCATTTTGTATGGAAGATCGAATATCATTTTTTTATATTCGGGATTCTACATATCAAGGTTGTATTCCCGGTATTCTAGTAGCATTTCTTCAATTCTGTTATCTCAGGATTTTTTCCAGGATTTAACATTATGGAGCGGTGGTAGGAATCCTGAAAAATACAAAGATAGTTCGTGGAATTCCGATAGAAATTTCAAGATTTCAGTTAGATTCCTGGATTTCTTGAACGAAAAGAAGCTTGAATTTTCGGGATCTCAAATCCCACGACTTCTGGGAGACCTTGGGATTACTCTTACGAATTCCGAAGACTCCTACAGATATTCGAAAAAAGCATGCAAAAATCGCAAAGGTTTCACCAGAATTCAAAGATATAGGAAGATTGTCATCGAAACTAGTGTGCATAATTTGTTACGAATTGCGATGGTTAAAAACGAAGTTGTCTGATCCAGCCTTCATTTTAATTTGAAGTTCACAAATGACTTGCAATCCAGATTTTGAAATCTAATTCAAAATTTTCAAAATAGTTCCAAAGCTCAATAATCTCAACACCCTCAAAAAATCTATTTTAACTCATGATTGATCATCATAACGAAAACATTAAATGATTCCACTAACACCAAATAAACATGTTTTCGTAAGTTTCAAAAAGCTTAAAATTGTTACAAATATTCTTAAAACTTTCAAAGGAACGCTATATAAGTTATTTTAAGTTTTAAAAATTGTGCCGATTTTGTTCTTTATTTGTCCCGTTTTCATCCTTTTACCTTATGGCCAGCGTATCCCCTAAGCATGCCTGGATGTGGTGAGAAGCAGGTTGCTACTTCCCAGTGCAGTACCGCAAATCACCAAAACCTTGCGGATGCTTACGGAAGGCCTGAATAGCTGCTAAATATGCTGCTGTCGAACGTGCGAGGCTCCGTTGCCAAAAGCGGATAAATTGGCGACGTTCATTCAGTTCTGTGTCGTCGTTCAGCAGCTTACCGACCATTTGAAGGAAACAGGACTGACAGTGTATCTCATTCGCATCCAGCACGCGGCTGGAATGGGTACGGTACCGGAGGAAAGCCCAATTCGTTACATTTCATACATTTTCCAACTTTCTCTCGTCGATCGTCAAGGATGCCAGCGAGATCACTCCGTACAGCAAATCTGCACCCGTTGCGTCGGATCAAGCATTCCGAAAGAAGGGAAGGATTGATACGGATTTCGGCATCGTCGTAGACAGCGGAGCAGTCCATCGAGTTCCGTAACGGGAGAAGCCTTGCAGGATTAGAGGCAGCTGCGATCATCGGATTGGGCACTGCGACATGTATAGAAGGTTGCGTCTGTCGGAAAGATGGGAAGCGGTACGGAACTGGAAGCTTTACTATCGTGCCTCAACGAACACATAAACTAACTACTTACAGATAATAAAAATCAAAAGCAAATTGAAATTTTCAACCGCTGATCAGCTTTGACGAGAAAAAGAAAACACATTTCAAACAAATCGACGACGAACTGTCACAAAAAGAAACGTCAATTTGACAAATCGATGTGCACGGAAAAAAAACTACACGGAAAATTGTTTTACTGGGTACCCGACTGGTCCCCCAAATTTGAATGGCGTTTCTTCGACAGTTCAAGGTCTTACTTCTTAAGTCTATGGTATTAATGTAACAGAAGAGTACAGTATGTGGTTAAAATACTGTATAGCACAATAAACCAATAATTATACATACATTATCCGGGTTTTGAAAATAAATATGGTTTTACTGTTCATGAACAGTTTGTCTTACATTGGAATTGGCCAAAAATGGATGGTTTAGCTACAATTTGGTAAACCGTTCACGAAAAGTTTTGTTCGAGAAAATCTTTGTTTTCAAATGGTTACATAACTTAACCGCCCATTCCCCACATTGTTATTTGCTCATTTACCGTTCAGCAAACTGTGAAAACCGTTGGCCGTATGGGTGATTTATTGTTATTTTGCACTTTATACGATATTATAATGATGTGGTCGCAAATTGTTGTTGACAATACGCGAAACCGTTCTGATATGGTTCATAGTTATGCGGGATGTTTTTGAATTGTTTTATAATAATATAGGTTAAAATAGACTTTTTGGCTACAAAAACTAAAAAATGACAAAATGTAACATGGGACAATTATGCGTATAACGGCAGAGTAGCTGCCATAAAGTGGCCGTTCTTCGTGCCGTTACTGATAGACATATAGGGTGGCTGATCCAGTGATAGTGTGTTGCCCAATAATAGTGGTAGTGTGATTTCAAGCATGTTATAGGTAATTTTTATTTTCGTGTGTATTTATTTAACATGGCCCTTGTTAAAATAATATGAATTTTACTATTGCCTCTATAACTGGTACAGTCGCCCTAGCACAATTTGGTCCATTAATTTCATACTTGTCAATGGACAAATGAATGATGTGTGCTGTAATGATCAATATGCAAACAGTTCCACAACGATAACGAACTTTTCTGGGTCAATTTTTGAGTATTATCATCGTTTGACTGTAGTCGCTGTAGTCGGCGTGAATCAACAGCCACTTCCGCTGATATGTTTGGTGACACTGAAAAAGTATACATGTTAAAGTATACAACAAAATTACCAAAATGTAAAACACTTCCTTTCTGAATTTTACGATCAGCCTTGTGAGATCCGCTTCCATTCAAGGAGATTTTGATCTAGTGATCAACAAGGGAATGTGCGTTGAATCCGTTCAAATGCTGACTTGACCGGTTGTGTGAGGAGCCACTAGAAAAATCCGATCCTACGGCCTGTTTTTGTGCCACGGAAACATTTTTTAGAAGTAAATTTTTGCTCTTAGCATCCTGGAATCCTCGGTGGGAATTTGCGCCGGATGATGTTCCCTTTGGTTTGGTTTTTGGAGAGTTGGCAATGTTGCGGAGTACTGCACGGTATATCTGGTTCTGTTTTGATCCAGCAGAATCGTTCACGGATGCTGAAAGTCAAGAAATATCTCTTAGTGCTTAAATTACTGAAAAAAAAACACCTAAACTTACCGTTCTCAGTTTCACATGACAGTTTTACTCCTGATCCTTGCAAGGTTCGCGCTTTTTTGGTCGATGCTGATATGTCGGAGGCTGGGCACTGGGGGCTCGAAATGAATTTTCTGAACTCCGCTCCAAACGACCGCGCTGTGGACATATACAGAATGTTTGATAAAGGTGCACATCACAAGAGAAAAATGTACTTACATTTCTGTACAACAGCTGTTTCGTTTGTGTCAACTGATGCCATCGCCGATTGTGAACAATTTCGATGTAAAACCTGATTGATTTAAGTTTAGTGGAGTACATTTACTTAAATTTTATTACAATAGCAAGCACAAACAACTGTGTTTACAATTTGGCTCACACGACGTCTAAACCGATTCGTTAAATAATGTTGCTTACGACGTTTGGTCAGTCATTTGACGAAAGCGTATGGCGTTACGAGCGTTACATAAGTCATAACACCGACAAAAAGACGACACTGGAAAAAAAAAAAACATTTTCGCTTTGATTGTGACTTAAGTCAATTTTGAAAAACGAATTTTATGAGCTGATCAGGCGTTGCAGAATTCGCTCTCATTTGAGAATGAAGCACGATCAAAGCAAGCAAAGAAAAACATCCCATCTGTTGCGGTCCACGATCGTCATTGTATCGCAAGGTGTAACAAGTCTGATAAATGGAAGCAGCGAGCGAGAGCCCCAACGAGAGAGCGATGATAAAATCCATTTTTCTCGCTTGTTTACCGTTGGGGATAGGGGTTTTTCTTAACTGGCACGATAAATAATCCACGAACTTCCAATAACAACAGTGTCCCCCAGGCTTGGAGCATGTTTAGAGGGGTTTTATCATGCACTACTATCCCCCCAATCTGATCAAACTTGTAGCAGTATACGATAAACAGTCTCTCATAATGTGCAGCATGTTATGATAGTTACAGAGAGCGATACGTGAGAGATTCTCTCAATTTTCTCAGGATTCAATCCCTGGAGCTGATTAATAATAATTTGAATTTTTCATTTAAAAACCATACAAAGCAGTGCACGATCTATCACTTTGTGGAAACAAATGATTTTTGTTGACATTGTTACTTACGTCATATTGAAAAAGGGGTCTTGAAGTATTAATTTTATAATAGATATATTTTTAAGTTTCAATTTGTTCAACTTCAACAGTAGAGCATAATTTTAAATTTAATGTTTCATTATTTGTATTGAGTTGTGAGGGTGAAATGTGATTTTTGAACCATTATGTCAAACTTTTTCATAATATGCAGACACTTTGATGAAAGTGTTAATTTACTAGCGTGTACGATTGAACTGTTTGCCGTATTGTTGAAAAAAAGTAACATATAGTGAAAGGCACATTTGTACATGTGTTGCACAAACAGAGGCAAACACTATTTCCGAAAACGTGATTTTATGTTGTTGCTATTTCTCGCAAGTTTTCACGCTATATTGTTGAACAATTTGAAAATACTTTAGAACATTGTCACTTTTCGGAATGGTGTACTGAAACCGTTTTTTATTGTTCAACGCTTTTGGTTTGATAATGTACAACATGAACGCAACTGTTTTCAATACATTAACGTTAACAGATAATTACTTCATACTGTTTGAAACATAAGGGCAACTTCACCGGTGGTCCAAATCCCGCGTTGGTTCCAAATTTTTGGACCACGCTCAAAATTGGAGCTTGCACCGGTGTTGCAAATAATGTTCCAATTTTATTTTATACCAGTTTTCTGGTCTATTTTTTTGGAACAGGCTAGCTGCGTGTTCTATTTTTGGTCAGATTTGGACCAAGATTTGTGCTGTTCCAAAACTGGTTTGACAAATGTTTGTTTACCAGTTCGGATGTTTCTCGCTGAAGCAGTCACCGTCTTTAATTCCTACTCATTTGAGGTAAGTAAAAATAGGAACAATATTTAATTGCTGCTGTTTTTTTAACAATATTTATTCCCTTTCCCGCAATAGATCTGATTGGGGAATTCGTGTTTCGGGAGGACCAGCAAGGCGGCGTATCAGAAGCAAGCGGTCACTCCACGGCTGTCGTCAATTGATGAGTTCAAGCTAGTGACTTTCGACCTGAAACGGATGCCTCTCGGAATGCGGTGTTCTTTTCGCTTTTTGGTGTACCTTAATTAAGGAAAAGGCCAACTGGTCGCACCTCCTGATCTTCAGCTGAATGGGTTCCTGAAAATCCGGCACTTTTCGAGTGCACTGAATGACCAGCATGAGGCTAATCATCAGCACGCCAATCATTTAACGAAGAATACATTCACAGCTGCCTGGCCATCGCGTAGCGGTGCATATTCGGAAACATTCCTGAACTTGTGTGTCGCCTTGAGACACTCCCGAGCAAGATCCAACTGCTGCAGATCGTGATCAACGCCAACAAGACTGTGGAAGGCACATCTACATGCATTCAGTGCGCCTGCACCAAGGGGCGAGATTGCGCCAGAAGCACCACCGAGGACGTTCTCCATAAATTGCTCCGAACATTGCATCCATCAATTCTACTAGGAAAAAGCTCCGGTGAATTTTGCCAAGAATCCCTCCAGGGAAATTCATCCGAAGATTTCCACCAAGAATTTCACCGGGGATTTTCTCTTAGAATTCCACCGGGGATTTCTTCGGGGTTTTCTTCGGAGATATTTTAGAGAATTTTTCCGGAGTTTTTCTCCAGGAATTTTTCTGGGAATTTGCACAAATAATTGGGTTTATTCTACGACTGGCGTGAGGTGACAATTGTCACCTCGCTATACGAGACCGACAATTGTCACTTCACGCCAGTCGTAGAATAAACCCAAATGTCTCCTGAGATTTCCTCCAGGGATTCCTCCGGAGATTTCAAGGATTCCTCCGGGGATATCCCCAAGAACTCCGGCGATTTTTGTCAGGAATTCCTCAGGAGATTTGCAGTAGCAGTTTCTCCCATAATTTCCTCCAGAAACTCCTCTGACCAAATGCTCCAGGAATTAATCCTGGAGTACCTCTAGGAATTCCTCCGAGGATTTTCTCCAGGAATCCCTCAGGGACTTTCCAAAAGCAATTCCTATGGAAATTTTGTCCAGAAATCCCTCTGGGGATTTAGTTCTGAAATTCTTCTGGGGATTTCGTCCAGATTCTCCGGATATTTCATTTAGAAATTTCTAACGGGATTTTCTCGAGAAATTCCTTGGAAAATTTTTCAGAGAATTTCTCCGAAATTTATCTCCAGGAATTTTTCTGGGAATTGCACCAGGAGTTTATCAGGAGATTTACTCCAGTAATTCCTCCTTGGATTTCCTTCAGAGATTTTTTCAAAGAAATCCGTCCAGGAATTCTTCCGGGGATATAGCCCAGAAATTCTTTCAGTGATATAGAGACTTTTTCCGGGGATTTCTCTAGTCCTCTGGAGGGTTTTTATATTCTGGCGATTTGCTTCAGGAATAAATCCGGAGTTTTTTTTCCAAGATATCCTCCGGGGATTTCCAATAGCAATTACTCCAGGGATGTTAAGAAATTCCTCCAAGGATTTTCCCCAAAAATTACTTTGTATTTTTTTTCAGAGGTTTTATCCGGAGATTCCTCCAAAATTTCCCTGGAGAGTTGAACCAGAAATTTCTTCGGAAATTTACTCCAGGCATTTCTTCAGGATTTCCTCCGGGGGTTTTCTCCAGATATTCCTCCGGGGATTTCCTTCGGAAATTTCAAGAACCTTTCCGGGGATTTTCTCTGGTGATCCCTCAGGAGATTTCGTCCAAGAATTCCTCTGGGGATTTCATCCAGAAATTCTTCCGGGGATTTCCTACAGGAATAATTCCGAATGTTTTATTAAGGAATTCCTCCGGGGATTTTCCAGAGAATTTATCTGGAGTTTTTCTTCAGGAGTTTCTCCGGAACTTACTCAAGGAATTCCTCCTGAGATTTCTTCCAGGGTTTTCTTGCTGGAACTCCTCTAGAGGCCTTTTATATTCTGGTGATTTACCCCAGGATTATTCCGGAGATTTTGTCCAAGATATCCTCCGGGGAATTTCTTCAAGAATTCCTGAGGGGATTTCCAATACCAATTTCTCCAGGGATATTAGGAAGTTTTTCCGAGGATTTTCTCTAGAAATTTCTTCGTGTTTTTTTATCAGAAATTTTATCCGGAGATTTTCTCCAAAAATTCCCATTATAATTGAACCAGGAATTTCTCCGGAAATTTACTATAGGAATTTCTTCAGGATTTTCTCCCGGGGTTTTCTCTAGAAATTCCGCCAGAAATTCCTCCGGGGTTTCCTCCGGAAATTTCAAGAACTTTACCGGGGATTTTCTCTGGTGATTCCTCAGGGGATTTCGTCCAAGAATTCTTCTGGAGAATTTATCCAAAATTTCTTCTGGGGATTTCATCCAAAAAATTTTCCGGGGATTTCCTACAGGAATAATTTTGAAGATTTTATTAAGAAATTTCTCCGGGTTTTTTTTTTCAGGGTTTCTTTGCAGGAACTCCTCTAGAGGCCTTTTATATTCTGGCGATTTGCTTCAGGAAATATTCCGGAGATTTTTTTCAAAGATATCTTCCGGGGAATTTCTGCAGGAATTCCTCAGGGGATTTCCAATAGTAATTCATTCAGGGATATTAAGAAGTTTCTCCGAGGATTTTCCCCAGAATTTCCTTCGTGTTTTTTTTTCAGAGATTTTATCCGGAGATTTCCTCCAAAATTTCCCTGGTGAGTTGTACCAGGAATTTCTTCGGAAATTTACTCCAGGAATTTCTTCAACATTTCCTCCGGGGATTTCCCCAGATATTCCTCTGGGGATTTCCTTCGGAAATTTCAAGAATCTTTCCAGAGATTTTCTCCGGTGATCCCTCAGGGGATATCGTCCAAGAATTCCTCTGGGGTTTCGTCCAGAAATTCTTCCAAGGATTTCCTACAGGAATTCCTTCTGAGATTTCCTTAAGAAATTTCTCCAGGGATTTTCTCCCGAGATTCCTTCGGTGATTTTCCAGTGAATTTATCTGGAGATTTTCTCCAGAGTCCATAAATTTCTCCGGAGATTTCTTTCAGGGATTTCTTGCAGGAACTCCTTTAGAGGCCTTTTATATTCTGGCGATTTGCTCTAGAAATTATTTTGGAGATTTCTTCCAAGATATTCTCCAGGGAATTTCTTCAGAAATTCCTCAGGGGATTTCCAATAGCAATTCCTCCAGGGATATTAGGAAATTCCTCCGAGGATTTTCCCCAGAAATTCCTTCGTATTTTTTTAGAGATTTTATCCGGAGATTCCTCCAGAATTTCCCTGGAGAATTGAACCAGGAATTTCTCCGGAAATTCACACCACGATTTCCTCCGGGGGTTGTCTCTGGAAATTTCGCCAGAAATTCCTCCGGAGATTTCCTCCGGAAATTTCAACTTTACCGGGGATTTTCTCTGGTCTCCACTGAATTTCGTCCAAGAATTCCTCTAGGGACTTCGTCTAAGAATTTCTCTGGGGATTTCGTCCAGAATTCCTCCTGAGATTTCCCTAAGAAATTCCTCCGGGGGTTTTCTCCAGAGATTCCTTCGGTGGTTTTTCCAGAGAATTTATCTGGAGTTTTTCTCCAGGAATTTCTCCAGAACTTCCTCCGGAGATCTCTTCCTGGGATTTCTTGCAGGAACTCTTCTAGAGGATTTCTCGGTGGATTTCCAATACTAATTCCTCCAGAGATATTAAGAAATTCTTCCGAAAATTTTCTCTAATAATTTCTTTGTATTTTATTTTTTTTTTCCAAGAATTTATCCGGAGATTCCCTGGAGACTTGAATCAGGAGTTTCTTCGGAAATTAACTACAGGAATTTCTTCAGGATTTCCTCCGGGGGTGTTCTCCAGAAATTTCTCCGGAAATTTCAACAACATTACCGGAGATTTTCTCTGGTAATCCCTCACTGAATTTCGTCCAAGAATTACTCTGGGGATTTCGTAGAAGAATTCCTCTGGGGATTTCGTCCTGAAATTCTTACGGGGATTTACTACAGTAATTCCTCCTGAAATTTCCTTAAGAAATTTCTCCGGGGATTTTCTCCAGAGATTCCATCGGTGATCTTTCCAAAGAATTTATCTGGAGTTTTTCTCCAGGAGTTTCTCCGGAACTTCGTCCGGAGATTTCTTCCTGGGATTTCTTGCAGGAACTCTTCTAGAGGATTTCTCGGTGGATTTCCAATACTAATTCCTCCAGGGATATTAAGAAATTCCTCCGAGAATTTTCTCTAGAAATTCCTTCGTATTTTTTCAAAGATTATATTCGGAGATTCCTCCAGAATTTCCCTGGAGACTTGAACCGGGAATTTCTTCGGAAATTTACTACAGGAATTCCTTCAGGATTTCCTCCGGGGGTGTTCTCCAGAAATTCCTCCGGAGATTTACTCCGGAAATTTCAAGAACTTTACCGAGGATTTTCTCTGGTAATCCCACAGAGTATTTCGTCCAAGAATTACTCTGGGGATTTCTTCCAGAAATTCTTCCGGGGATTTCCTACAGGAATAATTCCGAATATTTTATTATGAAATTCCTCCGGCGATTTTCTCCAGAGATTCCTTCGGTTATTTTCCAGAGAATTTATCTGGAGTTTTTTTCCATGAGTTTCTGCGGCACTTCCTCCGAATTCCTGGATTTCTTCCAGGGATTTCTTGCATTTCTTCTCCTCTAGAGGCCTTTTATATTCTGGCGATTTGCTCCAGGAATTATTCCGGAGATTTTTTCCAATATATCTTCCGGGAATTTCTTCAGGAATTCCTGAGGGGATTTCCAATAGCAATTCCTCCAGAGATATTAAGAAATTCCTCCGGATATTTCCTCCAGAATTGCCCTGGAGAACCAGGAATTTCTTCGGAAATTTACTCCAGGAATTTCTTCAGGATTTCCTCCGGGGGTTTTCTCCAGATATTCATCCGGGGATTTCCTTCGGAAATTTCAAGAATCTCTCCGGGGATTTTCTCTGGTGATCCCTCAGGGGATTTCATCCAAGAATTTCTCTGGGGACTTCGTCCAGAAATTCTTCCGGGGATTTACTACAGGAATTCCTCCTAAAATTTCCTAAAGAAATTCCTCCAGGGATGTTTAGTCTCACTAACCATCTCATTTTTATGTCAGACAAAAGTTCTTTATCCATTACTTTAGAGTTAAGCCGGCTCAAGTCCAATCCAAATTTAGTCCAAACAAAATCAAATCCAATCCAATCCAAACCCAATCCTAATCTAAATCCAAATCTAATCCAATCGATTCCAATCCAAAACCAATCAAATTTCATCAAAATTCAATCCATATCAAATTCTAGTCCATTTCAACATCGATCCGACTCAAATTCAATCAAAATCCAATTCCAACCCAACCCAATTTAATCCAAATCCAATCCAATCCAAATTCAATCCAAATTCAATCCAAATCCAATCTAATTCCGAATCCATTTCAATCCGACACCAATCCAAATCCAATTAAATTCCATCAAACTCCAATCAATATCAAATTCGAGTCCATTTCAATTTCGATCCAATCCAAATTCATTTAAAATCCTGTTCCAATCCAATCCAAATCAAATCTAAATCCAAGCCAAATCCAAACCAAATCCAATCAAATCCAAATCAAATCCAAATTCAATCCAAATCCAATCTAAATCCGAATCGATTGCAATCCAATACAATACAATACAATCCAATTAATCTTCCTAATCCGAACTAAATCAAATCCAAATCCAATTCAAATACAATCTAAACCAAATCCAATCTATATCCAATCCACTTCCACTCCAAATCAAATCCCAATCCAATCCAAATCCCATTTAAATTCAATCCAATTCAATTCCAACTCCATATCAACTCCAAACCAACTCCAATCCAAATATTTTTCTTATTCGCAGTAATCTCGCTTTAGTCTTCTCAGCATGGGAGTCCTCTCGTTCCGTTTTTTTCCTCTTTCGATTTTCAAATTTTTTTCAATTCGTTATTTTCAATTAAATTTTAGGTTTTTTACCTAGGAGTCCTCTCGCTCCTGAAATTCATGATTTTTTTTCGCCTTACTATTAGATATTAGTTTTCACATTTTTTTCTTTTGCTACCAACATCTTTACAATAAAAAATCCACGTGGCGAACAATTTATCATCATTTTGTTTAAAGCCTTATGTTTCAAATTTGAGGTCCTTGTTAATTTTTTTTTCATCCAAGAAATCCTGTGGGGATTTTCTCCAGGAACTCCTCAAGAGAATTCCAATAATAATTCTTCCAGGGATTTCGTCCAAGAATTCCTCTGGGATTTTGTACAGAAATTCTTCCGGGGATAACGTAGGTATTTCCCGAAAATTTGCTTCAGAAATTAATCCGGGGTTTCCTCCAGGATTGCCTCCGGGGAGAGGAACTTCTCTAGAGGATTTTTTCCTCCGGAGATTTGCTTTTATGCTTCCTCCGGGGCTTTCTCCAGGAATTCCTCCGGAGTTTTTTTTTCAGGGATTTCGTCCAGGAATGAAATTTAATTATTTTTTTATTAATCGTTAAATTTACGTAGAAGCATTGATCAATGTCTCATCATAAGTATATCGAAAAATGGTCGAATTTGAAGGGTGCAGTAGTCAATCATAGTGGTTCAATTAAATATCCCAAAATTAATGTCTTCTACTTGCATATCCATAAAAGAATCATGCAATATCATATGTATCAATTGTTTTGTATTAACAAATCTATTATCCTGGCTACTGTTCGATCATCGAAAAAGTGTTGGCTCACTTTTTGCTTTTCTGTCTTCTTTTTTAACTTGAAATGTTGAATCTATTTTTAAAATATAAAAAAATATAAGTAAACTCTGACTATTTTTCAACTCTTCAATCACTGGAATACATCGCCAAAAATTTCCACATATTTTCTTCCTTCAAAATACATTCAATATAATATTTCGCAACAACCATTCAGGTATAAATCATTAAGTTTATCTACAGTGATACCTCCATGACTCGATATTTCCATGAGTCGATGGTCCCTTCAATATCGACTCATGGAGGTTTCACTGTATTATAATTTGATAATGAGCGCGTTTATGGGTACATGCATGAACAGATTAAATAGTAAGGTGTCAAATAAATTCTTCCTTGGATGAAGATACATTTATTAAAATATATATGAATCTATTTTTGTTTTTTAATTGCTTCCATAATCTCACTTCCGCACCCTATCTATTTTCGCCCCCCAAAATCAGTTTAACAAATTTACAAGAATTCGCCAACTTTGGGAATCACTGCTCTACATAGTAATTCAATATAGTAATTCTTTTGGGGATTTCGTCCAGTAATTCTTCTGGGAACTTCCTCCAGGAATTTTCTTGCTATTATTTCTTCCAGGAATCCCTCCAAGAATTATCGCCACTTATTCCTCTGGAGATTTCAAGGATTCATCCGGCACGCAGGGGAAGAACAATAGCAATTTATCCGTGGATTTCGATCCAGGACTTTCTCTGGGAATATCATTCACGAATTTCTCCGGGGATTTCATTAAGAAATTCCTTCGGATATTTTCTCCCAAAACTCCTTCGGGGTTTTATTTTCAGACAATTTATTTGGAGATTTGCTCCAGGAATTCCTCTGGAGATTTGAACCATGAATTACTTCGGAGATGACTTCAGAATTTCTTCGTTGTTCGTCTAGGATTAGCTTCGCTGTTTATCTAGGAATTGCTTCAGAGTTCCCCTTTAAATTCCTCCGGATTTCCCTTTGGATTTTTTTTTTCAGAATATTTGCCGGAAATTCCTTCAGACAGGGTGTCGACTCAATTTTGAAATTGAAATTCCCTGACTTTCCCTGACCTTCCAGTCGTTTTCCAGAAAAAATCCAGACCACTGAATTGATTGATTTGCCAAAAACGAAATAAAGATATAGTAGTTGGGTTCAGAATAATCAGGTACCACATCTAGTAGTACATTTGATTCCTTGGTACTACAAAAGGTACCCAAGTTTGACATATCGCAGAACACTTGTCACGGCATTCTAAATTTTGATCTATTACTTGAAGAACCATAAAATTCTGAGCAACTGCAAATAACTTTATTTCGCCATTATTTGAAACGTATTATTTGCGATATGTACAAGAAGATACATGTCTGACTATTTTTTCCTGATGCTTATTGAAATTTATAAGTCGTATGAATGAACTGGGCTAAATCTATTACTTTACTAAAAAAAACGCCTGTTACATAATTGGAGCATTTTTTAGAGCTAGTGATTAAACTGAGCAGTTGTCGGATTTACACCAGGAATTTCTCCGAAGATTTTTTCCAAGAATTCTTCCGGAGATTTCAACGATTCCTCCGAGTGAATCCTCAAGCACTTCTCTGGGGATTTTCGCCAGGAATTCCAAAAGCAAATTCTTCCGGATATTTCAAGGATTTCTCCGAAGATATCTCCAAGAACTCCTCCGGTGATTTTCTCCAAAAATTCCGCAAGGGATTTCCAACAGTAATTCTTTCGAGGATTTAGTCCAGGAATTCCTTAGGAAATTTCATTAAGAAATTCCTTCTGTATTTCCTCCAGGAATTTATTCGGAAATTTCAAGAATTTCTCCGAAGATATCTCCCACGAACTCTTCCGGACATTTTCTCCAGGAATTTTTCAGAGGAATACCAGTAGCAATACCTCCTGGGATTTCGTTCAGGACTCCACCTGGAATTCCTTCGGAACTCCACCGAGAATGCCTCGAAATTTCTCCATCCGGGAATAAGTGGGAGCTCCACTGGAAATTCACCAGAAGCTCCGGAGTTTTTTCCCGGATTTTTTCCGTAGTTCCTCCATGAATTCAATCGTACTCCTTCAGAAATTTCCCTGCGAGTTACTCCAAGAAACCCGCTGGCAGTATTCTACCGAATTCTACCCAGGAGTTCCTCAAAAATTCTTATCGGGAGTTCCATCAAGAATTCCTAAGTCCGTCTCCTAGGTTATAGTTCCTCCGGAAATTATTCGATACACAAAACGCCAAGAATCCCAGGATGGACGAACTCTGAATTTCTACAGAAATCCCTCCAGGGATTCAGCTGGAATTTCACTTTGTTCAATCATCACCAACATGTTTGTTTTTGTTATCACGTTCGAAATGGATCGGAAAAAAATACAACACCGGTGCATGCTCGCGTGGTTTGGTCTATTTTTACTGGTCTAATTAATTTTGACAGGTCCATTTTTGGAATATATTTGGAACAAAAAATAGACCACCGGTGAAGTTGCCCTAAGGCGAATTGTATTTTTCTATGCGGGTTCTATCATCGATAATATATTTTTGGATGTCACAAATTTGGGCCGATTCACAAATTTCATAACGTGGGTATCCTCAAAAAGTTACAGTTCATACAAAATTCGAAAATATATTCATTAAAAATTCGTTACGATGGGGTTGGTCACATTTTTGGCGTTATGAAATTTGTGAATGAATCCTTTCGGTTTGATCGTTGCTTTCCTAGATGGTAGCCCTAATCGTTCCACATATTCCACATGCGCATGTTTTTCGCAACACGTCTTCTCTTTGACAGCTGACGTGACGCAAGCCGAGAAACGCAAAGAAGAAAACCCAAAACGAAGTAGCAGCAAGCAGCAGCAGTCAGCCAGAAGAATTTTCATCCGCGTTCTAATTTTCGGTGCAAATTCGAGGAAAAATCTTCGGAATCGGTGCGGAAAAGAGCTCACCTATCGCGTCGGGAAGTTGTCCTTTGCCGGGAGTTGTGCGGTTCCGGAAATCGGTGCGTGTGGCGGTGGAAAAGATTGTGTCTCTTTGGTTAATTTCTTACGGGGAATGGTCGTCATCAAAAGTGATCGATATCAGTGCTGATTGGAATTGGAATAAACAGAAGGAGGGTGTTTGCGAATTGGAGGAAAAATTGCGTAGCTTCGGGAAGAGCAAGAATATTCGTGTGTAATCGAAAGTGAAGGCGTTTCAAGGTAATTCTGGAAGTGATTCCTTGTAGAAGTTTCGAAGGAATCGGTGTTTGTGGTTGAAATTCGTCGGATTGATTTGCTAGGTTAGAAATTTGTCACGAATGAAGAAAAAAAGATGGCGATCCGAAATTGTACAATACCAAAACATCCTTTAATCTCGATTGCGTTTTTATGATGTTTGATTACTGTTGAATTTGATTGCAGCTCGCCAACATGATAAATCTCAAAGTGAAGACGTTGGACTCGCAGAATCATGACTTCAGCGTGGAGGATGATGTAAGTACACGCAAATTACCTACTAGTTCGTAATGGGATTGATTTTCGCAAAGGGTAGTGTTGGTGCAAAATCAAAACAAATGGGTTGCGGCTTTCTGGATTGTTCTGGGGTTTTGTTGAACGTTGACGGTATAGGGATTGATATACAGAAACTCACTTACGTTTTTTCCATCATCCAAAATTTGTTTCCAATTTTCCTGCAGTAGCTTATTTAATCCTTGATTAGCTGTCTTTTGATTACTATTCTTATAAGTATCATTAGTTTCTTGACTTGCATAGTGGTTGTTACTAATAAGTTTACTTGACGTTAATGTAGGGATTATGAGAAGTTAGAAGCAAAGTATACTTAGAACAAAAATGTTCGTGAGCCAACGAACTGTTTAACTAGCACTGAAAATGGAATCAATTTAGATCATAGTAGCAGTGCTGGGAATGGTAATAGTAGTAGGCTTGACTTTTCGCGAAAATCACGTGGCTCTCCCAGTACAGTAGTTCAAAAACGTGAATCTCATCAAGTAGCCTCTGTTGGGTGCACGAATTTTCTAAATCATGAGTGTCATTGAAGGCTCTAAATGCGGGAAATAGAACATTTTTCTACAGTAATTTCGGGTTGCCCTTAGCAACGGGTGTTTTGCAATTTTCAAGGCATTTGCCTACAGCAGCGATGGGCGTGAGTTTCACTGGCTTTGCTGACTGTGATTGGCTTTGTTTGGCTACTGTAGAGTGAGTTTCAGATTTTTTCCCAACCCTGCATAGTAGGCATAGGTTAACGAAAGGAAAAGAGGAATCAGTTTGTTGATGTGTTTTGGGAAGAATAAATATGGTTTTAAAATGATGAAGAAAGTGTTAATTATTTAGTCTAACTCGATTAAAATTCTAAGGGAAGCGTGATCGGAAAAGTGTGTAAACTCAGCTCTTTTAAAAGGTTTAGTCACTACAGTTAATAATAAAATTACAAATTACAAGCTGTTATTATCAGATATAGCAGATAGAGTAAAGAACTGCTTGGTAACTTCCACCAGGGCCTTCTATAACGAATCGCAACTGATGTGGCCTTTCTTAACCTAGTGGTAAAGTCCGCGGTTGCAAGCCGTGCTGAAGGTGTCACAAGTTGAATGCCCGGTCGGTCCAGGATCTTTTTACAATGGAAATTTCCTTGACGTCCCTGGCACAAAAGTTCGACCTTAGAGATGTAATCCATATACATATTCGAAAACTACAGAACTGTTACAACAGTCGCAAAAATCGCGGATTTATCAAATCATGACGCGAAAGTCACGAATTTCTGTTTTACAAGAAAGAGCCACACTTTGTTTATATTAGATATGCAGAAAATTTCATGTTTAGTAAAAAATTCTTTAGGATTTTCTTCTTGTAAAGATGTATCATCATTAGATTTGAAAGACATAAACTTTGGAATTCTAGTCCGTTTGGCTTCCTAAAAATATTTAAAAATCGTTGATGTTGCGGCAAGACTGTCTTGATTTTTGGAAGTATTACTCTTCCCCTACAGGCTTGAGAACTGTGACCACTATTCACCACAGTTCATCGATTCTGCCAGTCAACCAAAACACAAAGCAGCAACAGCATCAATACCATCAGGCGTTGCGCTGCCAACGGTTCACACATTGCTTGAATGTTTTTGTCTCTCCACTATGATCGTTTTCGGGCAGCCATCTCGAGGTGAACGATTGAAAAAAATGTTAAATAATTCAACCGCTAATAATTCGCTTGTGTTTTCAACTAATTGAAATCTTTTGACGCTAATAGCAAGAGCACAGACATTCCGTTGCAATACATATAAACAAATTCAATTTCATGCTGCTTTTATCGAGCAAAAATGCAAAACCCCGAAAACCGGAAAAATCGGGTCACCACTGTGCTCGAGTCATTTCGCATTCGGGTTTGAAAAAACGTTGTGAAGAAGAAGATTACAGTTTTGAAGAGCCGTGACATTTTTTTTTGTTTTTAACGGTCATGGTTTGCTTTGGATTTTGATGGTCGTGTGGAAAAATGTGAATGTCGAGGTGGTAAATGTTTGCTACAGTACATTTCCCATCCCTGTTCCCCAATTTTGTTAAAATAAAACTACACGACTTTTGAAGTGTTGAAGCAAGAAGACATTACGATTATTTCTCGCATAACCTCAGATCTAGCCATTGCACACTGGGCCAGGAACAGAATTTAGCCAGACAAAACCTCTAGCGCTTTAGGAGTGCATTTTTTCGAGTTGGTGTCAAAGGAGACTTATCTTGAATTTGTTTGTTCTTCAATTTGATGATAAAAGTTGGTTGGAATAGCCTTCGAATAGATTTACACGTTGCATAGCCTTCGAATAGATTTACACGTTATTTAATAATTTTCCTTGACTTGAACAAACCTTTGTATAAACAGCAAGTTATCGTACACAAAAATACAAATACAACTTGGAGTAAGTAAGGATCATTATCTACCTGCTAGTGGTGTTGATTTGGTTTGTACATTTCCAAGCCAAGAATTACAATTACAAATTTTATGTCCGTCAATTGAAGTTTTCTCGGACCGTTCAATAATAATTTTTGCTAATAGGGAACCAGAGGCGTCCCGTGAGGAATTTGATTATCTGTGCACTGACTCGCACAAACCGTTTATTTTGAAATATGAATACGAATTATTCAATTGATTTTTTAAAATGTATTTCAGCTTAAAATGTAATTTCTTATTATTACCACCTTAAAATGTAATTTCCAATACTGTATGCAATCTTGAAGTGTCTGGAAGCTATTATATTTGTTGCTCATTGGACGTATTTTTTGTTGGTTTTCTTCGTTGCAATCACTAGTTGTAAGTTTAAAGAATTTTGGATGATTCCAATATACAATGTTTAGGGACAAGAAAAATTCTCAAAATTTCGCTGATATCAAGGCGATGAAAGAATAATTTTGCGTATTAATCGCGGTCCCATAGTTTGATAATATTTGACATAAAAATGTATATTTACAGTAAACATGACCTATATGTGCGTAAATTTCAAGCATTTTTCGTATTTTGCGAATCGAGATAATAAGTTTAATATCATATTATCGATATAAAATTTAAAGCAAGAAGAAAGACGTTTAACTTGAAACTAAAAGATTAGCACATTTTTATATGAAACTCGGCTTACAAATAAATAAACCATTCTTATGAGCAAAAATCTGAACTTTTCTGAGATTATCATATAAACCTTCAGAATTCAATTATTTGCGCGTTATTTTCCAAGTTTCGCGATGAAGTATAAATTCCGTGGATTTCGTGGCTTTCGCGAAATTCCGAATCTTCATTATTCCTAACGTTGTTATTCTATATAATAATTCTTATTCTTTACAGCTTGTCAATTGTATCACGATATCTTAGCTTTTAGACAATGTCCAGCGCTAGTACATCTCTTTGTATACTTTTGTTGATACATCAAAGCTTTTAAGTGAAATGATGACTGACTGTTGAACGCTGAAACCCACTTTATGCCCACCGCAATTTATCAGTTGTCGGAATATTGAGCAAGAAAATACTATATTCACACATAGTTTATAAATCAATTCAAAACCACATAAATTTTGTGTTTTTAATAAGATAAAACATAATCAATTTGGCCAATATGTTTATAACATCTAGTTTTGGTTCCAATCAATATTGCGCCTACTATCGCGCGACACTTGGAAGCTCCATGCAACATACATACACACAAAGCATGCACGGGAAAAAATTCTGTAGTAAAAATGACTATTTTAGCTGACTACGCCCATTCTTGAAACTACCATGGAATTTCAGACCAATTTACTATGTTTACGGTACATCCCACCACATTACTGGTACATTTGACAGAAATAAATTACAACAGTCTGATTTTGACTACGGACATGGTAAAATCAAGCGCATTTCTGGTCTGCTGAAAATTGCCGGTGCGAGCGCTTAAGTTAACCCCCTAAAATGGTAGTTTTTACCGCACAATTTTTTTGCGTGTGTATGGCGTTGACGCTTTCTCTTCCAACAGCAGACGTCGTGGCGCCAGTTGCACGCGCTTTCTCAATTCTTGCAAACCAATGCGAGCGTCATGGGCAATTTCTCTCGGGTGCACAAAATTGGAGTGATTCAGATTTTACCTATACAACGCCACTGTCGCTCTAGAAATGCCAATACAAATGCACATTCCTGCGGTGTCCATACACGCTATTTTCGTGCACAAGAGAGAGTGCACGGCTGAAATGAACATTCTCTGCTATACGATGGAGACGCATGGCAGTTTGTCTTGTTTGCTTCGCTGTTTTCGCTTGCTGGTTGAGCAAGACCATGGGGGGGAGAATCAAACGGTTTGTTCACTGAGGGCGATGGACCAGCTGAAGGTGAAGAAATCAAACAACATTTTCAAGCAACTACACATTATGAATGTTGGAAGTATTGAGAATTACAATATATATATTTAATTTGTTAGTTTGAAATCTTTGACTGTGGTGAGTTGATGTCACCTGCTTATAAGAGAAAAAAAATAACGTTTTCAATTTACTTAACCTAACTTAACCTAAACATATAACGCAATAATCGTGGCAATAGAAGATTGTAACGGTTTTTACCTGAAATTATTATTTTTTTTTTTATAATTTGTTACAATGTTTCAACATTGGATATTCTATGTAACTCATATTTTTTTACTTTTTTTTATTTACAATCGCCAGCAGGCATAACGGAGCCGAATTCATTTGGCATCTTATTTACATTTCGTTTTGATTCTTAATATCTAAGATTAGCTTCGGGGAACCGCAAAACTCGCGGTTTAGTCGAGGTTAAGGAGAACAATATTTTAGGGAAGGATAGGATTGAGCATTTTTGAAAAAACATTATTTTGTGTGTGATTTTACACACTGTACGGGGCAAAATGGTCCCTCATACGGGGCAATATGAGCGACCATACTAAACCTTAAAATTGTAATTACAAAAATCGTTTCCAAAACATAATGTAGAAAAAGATAATATGTATGAGAGAGTTTTGTACAAAAACTGGGTTAATGGGAAATTGTATGTTTTGCTGACAATTCAATAAATTAAGGTTCTAAGAGCTTAATTTTTCAAACATTGTTGTTCAAAAAGTTTAACCAGTTAAAAAATCCAGTGTGATGATGTGATGTGATGATCAAAATGATATTGCAATGAAACTGCAAAAATGGCATGTACTGATTGTCTATTTTCGTGATAAGATAGCTTTGACTGGCTATGACCATGTTGCCCCGTTCCTCTATGTTTTATATATGTTCTGTTTTTATTGAAAATGTATTTTAGAATCTATACAATTTCGAGCACATCATTCCTATACATAGTGGGAGAATGAACTGCTGAGAAAAAAAAATAAAACAATATACAAAACTTTATGTAAAGCTTATTTTTACATCCAAAATCTTATAAGATTTTCGTAGTAGCATAAACATTTCAGATGTTCATGAATATATGAAGTATAAAATAAGATTTTGTCATAGTTTTCACGGAGGTGGCTAGTTGAAGCATACTTTATGAGGTCCTAAAGTCATCGGGATCCGAATCGGTTTTTTAAGCTCAAATGAAGGGTGGCCCATAATACCCCGTATGACCATTCTGCCCCGCCTTCCCCTAAAACGTTCTGTCGTAATTGACGTGACCGAACTTGCTTGCAAAAATTTTGGGAATGACGGACTCCATGTCAAATCGGTCAGTCACAGAACTCGACCATCTTTTATTTGGATTAAATTTTGCACATGTTTTGGTATGGTAGAATGAGTGTTTTCCATAGAAAAATTGATCATTTTGACTCAAGTGTAACTTTTGAAAATGGCCTGTGATTTTTTGCATGCAACTTATTTGAAAAATTTTAATTCCGAAACTGTCGATTTTAGAGAAAAATGTTCTATGAAGAAGTTGTAGTGAATCGTTTGGACTATATAAAAAATATACTCTGAAAAAATATTTTATTTATTTTCATAGAAAAATCAAAAATAAAACTTAAATTTCATTTTACACACAAAAACACCATTTTTAATATTTTTTAAATTTTCACCATAGAATTTTTATAGTTAAAAGATGTTTGGGACAAAGTTTCATGATGGAGAAATTTTTAATATAAAAGTTTTTCTAACAACAACTTTTGGTCCATTTTCAAAATTTTGATTTTTTTTTTGTCAAAATGAATACTTTCTGATGATACAGTAAGCATCTTGGAATGATTCTAAGCCATAATGACTATATGAATAATCTCTCTAGAAGAAGCAATTTTCGAATTATATCGAGTTGAATGCAAAAAAATATTGTTTAAATATTAAAATAGGCCATTTTCATAAATTATTCGCGTTTCTCCATTAATAATCATACGTTTTTGAGAGTAAAGACCATATTTCTTTCCACTTACTTATTTTTCTTGATGGAGAATCACGAATAACAGCTCTTCGTGTACTAGACTCGACTGTCGAGTTTAGTACATGACACTGAAAACGGCCTTTACAGTTGAGGTCAAAATACGCGCATCTGTCAAAGGATACAAACTCCATTGGAATTAAATGGTATAGTACTAAATTCGGTTTTCTCATCTACTTGTTTGAATGAAATTTTTTTCATTTTTTTGCCTTCGAAAATCTCGTGACCACTTACGGTGACGATATATCAAAGCAAAACCTTGAATTTTTATAAGTACAAATCTAAAGAATAGATAAGAGTTTGGACTGTAGATTTGATCGATGGGTCACTTGCTGGAGGAAAGATGAACGTGGCTTCGATTTATTTTCACCTTTAGACATTTTTAATTATTCCTCTATTAAGCTCCGCAAATTTAGACCTGTCCCATGGCTAATCAAGGCCCCCTTTACTCCCCCCGCAGTGTTTGGCAAAATACGCGTAGTAAAATTAGCACTTGGTTTGCGTAAAGTCAAGATTGAGAGAATTACTTCAGGTTTCGAAAATGATTGTTTTTTTTTTTCATGAGTAAACATGCAATTGGCATAATAAATTTGAGTATTTTTTTGTTTGTCGCGGATTGGTGCTTCCTGGCGCGGATCGAATTTTAGAAATCGCGATTCTCGCGGATAAAATTTTGAAATTTTTGTAACAGCCCTGAAACTATAACAGTTAAAAAGCAATAAATACCATAGAGTAAAGTGGGGCAGAAGTTCAAGTAGGGCAATTTTTTGATGAAAATTCAATGTGTATGTTTCTGCAAACATCATAGATATAGACATCGATGGTATAAACATAGCTTGAGCTTGCTGGAGCTTGATTATGCTACTCCAGTATCGCCAGATCAGCTGCACTTACACAAGGAACCAACCGAATGACTGCTTGGGACTAACAGACACCCTCAGTGTATAATGATCTTCTATTTTTAGGCGACAATAGCGCCTGCTACGTCAGAACGCAGACCAATGTGGGGAAGGGGGAGAAAATGATGTTGCAATTGTACTGGCCCACTGTAAACCGTGGAGTCCGACAGCATCTGCGCCAGTTCATGCGGAAGTGTATGGATTGGGGGAAAGGCATGGCAGAGAGGTTTGCTTTTGTGGTTAGCAGGCTGCCTATGTATCAGGCGTAAAGAAACGCATGCGCGTGGAAGAATGGAAGCGTTAGGGAAACGGTTTCTCGTCCCGTCTCTGGTTCTAGCGTTTGCTATGAACGAATAGTTTGAGTCTGATTCATTAAGAATGGAAGATAGAAGCAAGTGAGAGATATACAACTACAAAATACGAGGAAAGGGACGGGCCTGGGATTGAACCCATGACCTTCTGCTTATGGTGCAGAAGCGGTAGCCATTAGACCACCAACCCCGTCTACATCGATGATATAAACTGCCCATAAACGCATGTCAGTCCCATGTTTGCTGGATTTCCTATTCACATGGGACAATTATGCGTTTATGGGCAGTAAACATAGCCTATATAAAGTATAGATATTTTGTGTTTCAATCAGTGAACTTTTGTCCCACACTAGATTCAAACTCTTACCCCAGCGTTGGGATTAAAGTTCGTTAAGGATATTAAATGTTAAGACTGTTATAACCAAAAATGGGTAAATATTTTGACAAAAGTTTGTCCAGCAAAATTGTAACCAAGATGATGAGGTTTCCTGTGTGGTATTCAGAGGCGCGTCTACGTTCAAAACCATGGGTAGGACAAAAGTCGTCAAATCACGGTGTCTGTGTGGAGTAACTTTATTACAAAAAAATAGGTAAATCTGAAATTTCGAACTAAAAACAATTAGACTTTGCTCTTACAATTGCGACCAAAATCAAAATAATCGGTCGGGGGGTCCAGAACATTTTTTTTATTTTGTGTGAAGTATTCATCAATATGTGTTTTTGTACCGACGCACATTGCGTTGAACGTAGATACGGCACAAACTGCAAGATCAAACCATTTGGCTTGGAAGGTAAAGTTGTTCTTGCTCAAAAGAGCTGTAATAAGCATTAATAACATATGATATACGCATAATTGCAAGACTGTCTCAAACGTCATTTTAGTTATTCTCCACGAAAAACCTTGAAAATCGTACTTAAATTGGTCATAATGATGTAAGAAGTTATTAGGAAATATTTCTCGCAAAACTTATGATCTCGTCCTAAGGTGAAGATGCATCGATATCAAACCTCGAATTTTCAAGAGCTTGTTTGTAGATTTGTATCTTGAGAACCTGACAACCTTTTGCGTTGAACATTTTATTGATTAGTCGTAACCAGCGAGTGACCAGTGAGTTACTGGTTGTCTGCTTCTCTAGTCTTGTGCTTTGGAAAATTCGAGGTTTGGCTTCTATGTATATGCACCCTTAAAACCATTGATAACCGAGTGTGTAGCTCGTTGTTATTAAGCAGATAAACGGACCAAAATAAAAACTGTCACCGCTGGGAGACAGAGGAGGATCTTCTCTTCATCGTAGCATTGTGAAATAAAGTGTAAATTCATTCGTTTGCTCAGTAATTACAAGCTATGGCTTTTAGGACGAGATCATAAATTATGCGAGATTTCTCTTGTTACTCGTAGATACAAAAGTGACTTATCCGCCTTTCAAACAACACAATTTCAGTTATTCGAATTAACTAGTAGAGGGCTTCGCATGTGATAAACCTTGCTATAAGGCATGTAATATACTTGCCCCATGGTGCTGAAAAATACGCTAATTTGGATGGTATTTGAGAAGTTTCAAATCTTATATTTTTTATGTTATTTTCTTAATGGCACAGTGCTTATGAAAAGATCACAAACTAACATCATGAGGCTAAAATGGGTTTGGGATTTTTGTACTTGTTTGCTGGGCTATAACCCCATATTAACCCCTCTATCGGCAGCTTAATTTTTTTCAAAATATTCAAATCACGATAACTTTTTTGTTTCTCAATATTTTTGAAAAAAAATTTCACAATTTCTCAAAAAACTCTCTTATTTTCAGAATCTGTATCGGTTTTGAGCATTGGTCATCTATATTCGGAGATATTCGAAAATTCCTTGGGAGACCGACGCATAGCCATAACTCTCGTAATCATCTCTGGCTACAGATTTTTTCTCATATTCGGTTATTCGCTTTACAAAACTATACTTTGATGAAAATCTAAGTGAAGAAATTAAACAAATCGGTGTAACTGTTTTTGAGCAATGAGCTTTTATGTTTTTGGTACCACTCTAGCCGTAACGAGATCTTGAAAACTTCTTAAAACATCATATTGAAATTTTATATGGGAAGTGTTGGTCCCCCAAGGAACACTGAAATATCTTTAAAACCAGTTGACCAAGCTGCCGGTAGAGGGGTTAAGCTAAATAATAGCAAACAAACTCATGAATATCTCTTCTGCTATCTGTCGAATTGAATTTCTCTCCTCAGCAAATTTCTTTATTATGGTTTGAAGAATGAGCTTTTACAATGGGATAATAAGTTTGTACTTACATTACAGTACAAGCGTGTTTGGAACATACCTCAAAATTTCTTCATAGTTATTTCCATATAAACCTACATTGTCTTTGGGCCACCTTAAATCACCACCTAGAAAGCTGCGAATTTCACAGAACACTATTTTTATAGTAAGGATGGTAAGGAACATATGGGAGATTGGATTCTCAAACATTTTTTAATTTTGAACCGCCCTAATGTACATAAACACATAGATAGGCAAATTCAAACATATGTGCAAGTCTCTCGAAATCAAACAAAAAAAAAATTACTCTGGACCCCCCGACCGATTATTTTGGTTTTAGCAGCAAATGGACGCGAGAAACCTAGACTTTATTGTGGAGAAGTTTCAGACTTACCTATTTTTTTGTAATAAACTTGTTCTACGAAACACACCGTGCAAATATTTTGTGCACAGTGAAGCTAAGAAAATGTTTGAACTCTATGGAATCATAGGCTGGAAAATGATCGGCTAAAACGCAAAAGGATGTACATGACATTGTAGTCGGTTTGAGTAAAGTAGGAAGCTGGATCCTATTCTTGGCACTTCGGCAGAGGGGTTTTTTGGAAGCGACTGAGTTCATATTTGGCCACAATATGCGTCGCATTGTTGCGCTTGCAAATTTTCAGACAATTCAGCCGAGAAAACCCCCTATGCCAAAGTAAATCATGGAAGTGCCCAAATAGCTCTGCACCCTGTATAAAAAAATCTACTGTTTCGAAGATTTCAAATGATATTTTCGCGTATTTTTCCACCCAACAGAAAAAAAAACATAGATTTCACAAGACAAAATAGACATTCTTAAAACACTGACACTGACACCCCTTTCCTTCTTACCCCCTTATTTTTATGTCAGTCTTTTCCATATGATAAGAAAGCTTTTTGTTATTGCTTTATCTTTTGTAATTATTCATATTAAATAAATGAATATCCTTTATATGTAGGGGAACATGGTCCAATTCGGACCTAGTAACAGTTTTTGGCCATATCTTTTTAGTACGATAAATGGCATGAAAATTTTATGATTGCGTGAAATCCTGATTCAGTGCGCACACTTTCTCTCAGAGAGTTTTATGATACTCCTACCAGGACATGACTGTTCCAATTCGGACCCCCATGTTCTAATTCGGACCACGTTATATTTAATGGGGTTTTGCTTAGGTAGTAATAAAATATAACTATGATTTGTATGGTATCATGCTTTTTGAACTTCTCCTGTAAACGGAAGCTCTAAAAAATAAATTTCAAATTTCAATTGAATTAGAGTCAAAACCAGCAGAAAAATGCGGATTTTGTTTAAAAAAAAAGGTGAGTGGAATCCGAAACTGGTAAAAAATTGGTGTAGTCAACTCTCACTATCTTGATTTTGAATGTATAATCATGTATGGGAGGTATCGAAATGAAGAACACATATTTTTCAATTTAGGATCTTTTTGTTATGTTGACAAAATATATTGGAGGAAATCATTTTGATGTAGAATATAGTAAAATTTCTACACATTGAAACTATGAATGAAAATATCGGGATAAAGATGTGAATTTGTATGGGACACTGAAGCAGACAGCATCGAATCTGGGAACATAAAGTTGGAGAAGTATCGACTTACATTTAGGAATCAAAGTATGCTATATTGAAGGAACTGCGCATTCCATCGAGCAAAGGAACAAAAACACAGAGAATCACGTAAGGGAGAGTTGACTGTATTGTTCTCAGCATTCGTAAACGTGTTTTGTAACGTATTGTCATACAATTTTGGATACAGCTTGGCTGTGGTATTCATAAAGATGCTTTCTAAGTAGATGATTTATTATTTTCTATATTTTTCGGCGGTCTACCGTATTTCTTAGTTTTTTCCGAATACTTTTTCTTGACCGCTATAGAAACAAAGGCACCATCGATCAATATTGCAACTTCTATGATTTTCTACCAAGTCGAGGAGACTTTCACGTGATGGAGCTCTGGTGAAATCAAGAGGTCCGTATTGAACCATATCAAAAGGCTCGGTTTGGACCAACACACATTTTGTGATTTACAAACTAGTTGAGCACAAGCAGTGCATAGGTATTTCAAACCCATATGGTCAGATGAAAGTTTAGGCTGAAGGGGTTCGATTATAAGAAAACACAGACAAATTGAAGAATTATTTTCGCTTACAGAAGTTTGGAAAAAGTGCTAACCGACAGTACACTAAAACACTTCAAAACAACAAACTAATATAATAACAGGGTGGCCACCGAACCGGGAAAAACGGGAAAAGCGGGAAAAAGACGGGAATTTGAATCCACCGGGAAAAAGACGGGAAAAACCGGGAATTTGAGAAGATCACCGGGAAAATAGTTTTGAACGAACATCTTCAAGCTGCAATCTACAAACCAACCTCCAAAATAAGTTGTAGATAGCAGTTCTATTTAATGTCATTGTTATGAGGCATCCGTAATTTTGAACAAATATCTTTCAAACAGTAATGATTTAATTTATAATATGCTTCGACATATTTCTTAAAAATGTTCCACTCTTTTTAAAGAAATGTTTCAAAATATTTTTGTTCTCGCATTGTCAGAGTTAAGTTTTGATAAAGGCCCATTTACGATTTCATAACGCTCAAGCTTTTACAGCTCATATAAAATGTATAGAATATCCATACAAAAAGCATCACGAGAGGTTGAGTCAAAATTGTGAATGAGCCCTTAGAAAGTGCTTCTACAACCTTACATCCTTGTATCATACCTCCGTTAAACTTATTTGCTCTCTACAGAAACTCTTCATTTTTATGAAGAAAATTCCAAGGATTAATAATTAAATACTATTATTATTATTATTTATCTTTATTAGAGTGGCTTTTCGCCCTTGGCGAGTTCACCACTAATTAAATACTGTCTATTACGGTAATGAACTACTTGGGCATCGTGATAATTTTGCTTTGGCACCTGAGGCTAACATTATTTGAAACTCAGCAGTAAGGCACTTAAGACGATTACAAATTAAAGCCAAAGCTCGAATTTTCAAGAACACGAGTCTGGAGAACCAAACAGCGCTCTGAGCTGAAATTTTGATCGTTTGGTCATCACCAGAATGTAACCAATACATCAAACTTTAAACGCGTACAGTTATCAGGTTCTCTAGATCTTAATAATTCGAAGTTTTTTATTAGCACAATTATTAACCATCTCTTTTCCATGGTAGCTTCACTGCTCATAACTGCATATTTGTAACATTCGACAAAAGTAGGCATTGAGTAAATGGGGTACCAAGTTTGCATTTTATTGCAGTATGGGAGGGAACTAATATTTAAAAAAATCACTAAGAATTCAAAAATGCTTATTTGAGGCTGAAATTTTGTACAACTCATATCGCTTATTGGGTGAATAGTCAGAAAAAAAATCTGATAGAAATTTCGTTGTCACTGCATTATGAGGCTCAAGTATAATCTCAATGTGACTGTTATGCGGTTACAATTGCCAATGTGACAAAACAACTTGGTATTTTTTTCGAATTTTCTAGAAGAATCTCACAGATTTTAGTAAGTGGATCGAAAGTATTTGTCATTTGATGACTCTCCCCGGTATTAACTCGAAATTGTTAAAAATGTCGAATGTGACTGTTATGCAGTTATGGGCAGTTCAGAGCTTCATTGATTTTCGACGAACGCGGGACAAATCGATTGAGATGAATTCTATGCAATAGTTTTCAGAATAAGATTTTATATAGACTTGAACAATCTAATAATCAATTTGTTGTTCCAATAGTGAAACTATTGATAAACAATCAAATTACAACCAACATTTTTTGACCCGATTTAAAAAAGTTCTTTTATAAAAACGATTTTTGATATAGAAATATTCAATTAAAATCGTGGGAAAGAAAGGGTCAAAAACCGGGAAAATTAGGTGAAACATACCGGGAAAACCGGGAAAAAAGCGGGAATTTCAAAATTGAAATTTGGTGGCCACCCTGTAACTGAAAGGGGTCAAACTTAGTGTGTTATATCCATGCCAGACAGTGGGTAGGAAAACAGTATACACGATCTTTACAGTAGCGCCTGTATTAAGAAATGATTGATGGTCCGAATTAGAACATGGTCCGAATTAGAACATGGTCCGAATTGGACCAGGTTCCCCTATACATTCGATAAATCAGTTTCATTAAACAAATGTGAGAAAAATAGACCAAACTGTTTTTTTTTTACAACCAGTGAGGTTGTTCTAATTTCTAAATAATAAATGGATGAACAGAAAAAAAAAACTGTTGATTTTGCTTGGTTTTTATCTTTGCACCGATGTGGCCCGGATAATCTCAAAACTTTTCAGGATTTGAGATTCTTGAAAAATGTTTCATCGCGTAGAAGCTCCTTTGAATATATCCCTGAAATTTCTTCAACTATTCTGCAAAAAAAAATCTTTCAAAAAATCTTCATAATCTACTCTGAGTATTTCTATGATTGATGTCACAGAATATCAATGTAAGTTTGATTAACTCATTTTTCCGAAATTATCTAAGAACTACTTCCAGAAAATCCTAAGACAATTCTGAATCAGATTAGCATAGCATAGCATAGACTGACTGTACATGTCAATGGGTGCTACTCCGTGATTGGTCGGAACTGGCAAGAATTGCACTTCGATCCAAATGAATAAGGGATGGGAGTTTCCGCTTACTCTCGAAGTGCAATTTTAGCAGATCTCATATTATTGATGGATAACAACGGCGCCAGCCAAGTCCTTACAGTCAGTTGGGATGGGGAAGGATGTTGGGGTGCAATGATTGTTGCTTCTAGAGACCGAGAATACCTCTGCATCTCCACAATCTTTACGGGAAGGGTGTTTATTAGTGAGAGAGGAAAAAGATCTGGGAGTCACCTTTGGTCGGTGATGCGATCGATGGATAGGGAGGAAAAATACGATTTTTACTTAAAATTAGTTTTGAATTTTTGTCTTGCGATGAAAATATAATAGTAGAAGTTTGAAGAAATACGGCGACATTCAAAATATTGAACAGGTCAAAGGTTATTTTTAGTAATAAAAGAAAAAAGAAGCTATGTATAATAAAACTATATAAACAAAAAAAGGTTAATGCCGACACTTGAAGTGACGAACCGTCCACAGTTTGTTTGAAAATTACCCTAATGTTACGTTGCGACTATAAAAAAATACGTTATTAAAAGCATGAAACGAGCTCACCAGTTGGTAATCTATCCTCGACTGAACACGTATATATTCTCGTAGGGGAAGGCGGGGCAGTATGGTCATACGGGGTAAAATGGGCCACCTTTTATTTGAGCTTAAAACACAGATTTTGATCTCAATAACCTTAGGACCTTATAAAGTATGCTTCAATTAGTCACCACCGTGAAAACTAGGCAAAAAACTGATTTGGAACTTCATATATCGATAAAAATCTGAAATGTTGATGCTACTACGAAAATCTTATAAGATTTTGGATGTAAAAATAAGCTTTGCATAAAGTTTTGTTTATTGACTTCAATTTTTTTCACAGCAGTTCGTTCTTTCATTATTCATAGGCATTATGTGCACAAAATTGTATAGATTCTAAAATAAATTTTCAATAAAATATAATTTATATGAAACATCTAGGAACGGGGCAATATGGTCATAGCCGGTCAAAGCTATCTTATCACAAAAATAGATAACCAAAAATGGCATGTCATTTTAGCAGTTTAATTGCAATATTGTTATCGCACGTGATTTCAATTAAAACTAGAATTTTTACCTGGTTAAACTTATTTGAACGACTATGTTTGAAAACTGAAGCTCTTAGAACCATGATTTATTGAACTGTCAGCAAAACATACCATTTCATGATACAAATCAGACTTCAACCCAGTTTTTGTACTAAACTCTATCATACATTATTGTCTTCTTCTAAATTATGCCTTGCAAATGGTTTTCCAATTAAAATAATAAGATTTAGTATGATGGCTCATATTGCCCCGTAGGGGGGACCATTTCGCCCCGTATAGTGTAGAGTCACACACAAAATAGTGTTTTTCAAAAATGTTCCCAAAAAAATTCTAAGTAATCTTTTTACCAGAATACAACTGTGGTATGAAAGGAGATGCTTCAAACTACAAATTAAGCTTATGGATCGATTAAATTGTATTGTTTTTCTATGCTTTTCAAGAACTTTTGCTTAGGTGGACCATACTGCCCCTATTGACCCTACTCAGACAACATGAATCACAACACGACGTCACAACAAAAGGAAACAAACACACGATTGCTTGGACTTCCACGACGCACTGCCCAGCTGAACGCATGCAATCGGAGGAAAAGAAAATATCGACGCCCTTATTTAAACATTGCCATTCGCCAATGTATCTAAACATCTACCCTCATGATTTTTCAAGAGAGTTGCACCCTCTAGTTTGGAAAACGCTGGTTCAGTTCGTTTACCAAGAATGTTGAGATTACTTATCTTGCTAATCTTTACAACAAAACAATCGACGTTTGTACTAAACATTTTTAACCTTTTCAGATTACCGTTCGCCAATTCAAGGAACAGATCGCCGAGAAGATCAACGTTTCCGTGGACATGCAGCGTCTGATCTACTGTGGACGTGTGCTGAGTGACGACAAAGCCCTGAAAGAGTACGATGTCAACGGAAAGGTGGTGCACTTGGTCCAGAGGGCTCCTCCCTCGGCGCGGGGCAGCAGCACTAGCGGTGGAAGTTCCAGTTTGGGGGATGACGGTAACCGTGCCTCGGCTAGACGATCTCGGAGCAGTGATAACGCTGCACGGCCGCAAATCTTCCGCGGTCTGGACGATTTCAACACAATGTACTTCGGGTCGATGACGTCCATTCCGTTGAATGTTAATGCAACTGTAAGCATGTTCTTCTAAATGCAGATATTGAATCCTTGTTCAACTATTAGGGTGGTCCATTATGATTAAATGTAAAAACCTTATGTTACACCCCAATTTTTTTTCGATTGAATCCCTAGAAGCAACTGTTAAAGGGCGGAAATTTCAAAACTGTTTCTCTTTGCGCCCACCCTGTGTTGCAGAAAATTAATCCCTGTTTAATCATTCACTTTCTCTAACTGCAGACTCCTCCGCAACTCCCATCCGTCAGTCCTTCGTCGACATTGTGCATGAATCGCATCACCGTCGCTCGGCACATGCTTCAGTGCGTTGACAACATCATTACCTATTTGGAATCACCTGAACGTGGACTGAACAACACCGCAATGGATATTCTTTCGCAGCAGACCATGGAGAGCACCGTTTTCGAAGTCGGTATCAGTGCCGTCGGGGACGTGGACATTCCGCACAACCAGATGCAGAACTTTGTTCAAGCGTTCCAAGGTGCGGTTTCGGCTGCGTTTCGGCAGAATGGAATATCCAACGTTACCGTACAGCAGCCGGACACGCTGAATCCTTCGGTGCAAGTATTTGGCACGATTCCCGATTCGGCAATCATCACACCACCGAATACCAGTGCTACGGCCACACCGGCGCAGGAGAGCTCCGGAGCACCCTCTGGAAGCTCTTCCACCTCTTCTAGCACTTCGGAATCCAGTGCAGATTCGAGGCGACAAGCTCGTCCAGGTTCGTCGCGCAATCAAACCACCAGCACGCAAACTCTTGCCGAAGTGGTCCAACAGATGCGAGGCGTTCAACGGCGGATGGAACCGTTCTTACAGCAATACTTTGATATATTGCAGAATGATCCCACTTTCGAGGAATCGGTAAGTATAACAGTTCAGGGTTTCTATATATTCGGGAAAGGCGGGGACACTCGGGAATTTTGATTGATCGTGAGAATTACGGGAAACATCCGTAAAATTATTGGGAACACATGGGGGAAGGCATGTATTTCATACATAAGAACATTTTATGCACTATTTTGCAACTGCTTGACAACTCGCACTTCACATTATGATTATGGTCAATTGCTACCTAAATAATAATTTATAGTTATCATTTAATCAGAATCCCATGGGAAAAAACTCCCCTCATAATTTCCTGGAGGCATTCCTGAACAAATTCCTGGGCCTGACTTGGGAAATTTCTTAAAACAAATTCTGGCGGTGTTCCTGGAAAAATCTTACATTCAGGAATAATTCCTAAAGGTATCTCTAGGACATTCCCTAAGTAAGTCCGACAAACAAACATCAAATTAACCTCGACATTTTTTCACAAATTACCTTTAAAACCTGGTTTTAAATATATCCCAATGTTCCTTGGGGTACCTAAATTTCCCACATTAAAAATTCTTTCATCACATTTTTTTTTGTGATCAATTTATCAAAAAAGAACTGAATAATGTCAGGTGTTGTGAACAAAATCGTACAAATCGGTTGATTTGTCTCCAAGAAACCTAAAAATTTCAAAATTATGTTTTTTGAAGTTTTTTAGATTCTTATATGACCAGAGTGGTATCAGAAATATAAATGGTCATCACTCAATAACGGTTGCACCAAATTGCTTCATAATTTAGGGGGAAGTCCTCTATGCCCGGACAGTTTGAATTTTCCAAAAACGAATAATGATTTTATGATTTTAGTATTCCAGGATTATACTAAAATACGTTTTTGCAGTGTATACAAACTATGAAATTTTCATGTCTAAACGTAAACAAACAGTAGATGTTAAAAGTTTCGCTCTGATGAAATCTACTAAAAAAAATGTGAAACGGTAAAAATTCATACAAGTGTAGCCACAAATGTTTCTTATAATTTAAGCTGATGTTTCACCGTACGTTGACTTGCATCAATCACAATGCAAAATTTATTAGAAAATGTAGAATTTCCGGACACCTCTTTTCCTTTATGGCCGGACAGTGAAAATGTTAACCTAATAACTGGGATCTAATTTATAATTCGCTTTTTCATAAATGTATGGCACAAAAAACAAACAGCAACAAAAATAAAGCACAAACAACAAAACTTTCGGTCCTTGGAGGCCTTATAAAGTGCTGTAAACATGATGCTTTTAAGGCAAATGAGCGCACGAGAAGCAGCCACAAGATATGATGTACAGTCATCTCTCCATAAGTCGATAAAGAAGGGACAACAATACTGAAACAGTGCAAATATTTGAACCGCATATCAGGTAGCCATGAACACAAAATTTTACTATGGTTCTCTAACTAGATATAGTGATACGGAGGTCGAGTAAGGGAGAGTTGACTGTACCTAAGAGCACACTTCAACCTTCGAGCTGACAAAGAAATTGTGAAAAACTATAAACGCGTTGAATTCTCGAAGACTTTTTAATCTGAATACGAGCAACCGCTTATGCAACATAGAAGGTGACATATGACGAATCGATTTATAGCGCTGATCAAGAAGGAATTTATGGAACTGACCTCGCTAATATGCTTCATACGCTGTACTTCATGCAAAGATTGAACCCACAAGGCAAGTGCTGACATACGAAGCACCCCTTGGCCTTTTTGTGGGTTTGGTGTAAACTTTGATGGTAAAAATCATAGTGTCCGGCCATAGAGGACACATTTCAGTGGACACCATTTTTGGTACATAATGTAATGTAAATTGTAAAGGTTTTTTTTTGTTCTCATGTGAGTTTAAACTTAAAATAATGTGATATTTTTATACTGTACAAAAATTAACGGTAAAACTAATGTAGATTTTGAAATATTACCAAAAAACAAAAAGTGTCCGGGCACAGAGGATTTCCCCCTACACAAAGAATATGATATTTTTCGAAACAGAATATTAACCTGGCCTTCAATAGGATTTTCCATAGAAATATGCATGTTAAATTGCATTATTGCATGAGCATCCCATAACTGTGACCCATTATTTTGTAGAATACACAAATAAGCTTCTCACCACCTATTTCCATCACAACATTCATATTTCAATATATACTTCACTTCTTCTTATTCTTCTTGGCATTACGTCTTCACTGGGACAGAGCCTGCTTCTCAGCTTAATGTTCTTGTGAGCACTTCCACAGTTATTAACTGAGAGCTTTCTTTGCAAAAGTTGCCATTTTCGCATTCGTTTATCGTGTGGCAGGTACGATATACTCTATGCCCAGGGAAGTCAAGGAAATTTCCATTACGAAAAGATCCTGGACCGACCAGTAATCGAACCCAGACACCTTCAGGATGGCTTTGCTTTGTAGCCGCGGATTATAACCACTAGGCTAAGGAAGGTCCCTATAAAAATTTACAAAAAATGGTGGACAAATATCAAGTTGGTGTGGTCTTATATTGAAAAATAAAGGCATAACAGTCTCTATATAAACTTTAAACGCCAATAACAGCTACAAAACTTCAACTTCAATCTTGTATGTTTTGCCGATCAATAGTTTTAAAATTAGTAAGCTGTGCTGTTTTGTTAAATGAATAAGGCATACGAAAATGTACTAGAAAATTATGAACATTTGCATGAGAAAGCAAATTTCAAACTTTGAGCGTTGTTTTCTCAATGCCTACTTATTCCATATGGAACAGGCATAATTTATGGGCATTGTAGTTCGCTATGTAACCACAGGATCTTGATTAGAATTCTCATGATCTTCCCTAGGAGTCAGATAGGAATTTACATCTTGCCAGATAGGAAATAATGGCTTGCGTGGAATTTTGGTGATATTGCTTAGAATTTTAAATTCCGCTGCGATATTGGTGAAAATTCTCAATTCTCCGATGGAAATACTCAAAGGTTCATTGGCCTTCCCAGACTACAACTAACTTGCTCCAAAATCCGCTGAAAACATATTCAGAATCCGCAAGATTTGGCAAAGTTATTCAAAATGCAACTAGAAATCCACCATATTTGGGGGTCAACGTGGCGTAGTTGGCTGCACATTCGCTTCATAAGCGGATGGTCATGGGTTTGATTCCCAACCACCCCCCACAACTTTTCGTCAATTCGCTTAAAAAGCATATTCGACACTGTCCCCTCTTCTAGAGCATCTGCTCTAACTGATCCGGATAATTGGCAACCAACAAATGGCAATGGAAATGGACATCCTGACCTCGTTCTCCTGATGGACTGATTAACAACGGCAGCAAGAAACATCCACGAGCTCTTCGTCTACCTATGTGAGGCGGCTGCGCAGAGGAAACGTAGCAATCAGATCCAGTGTGTTAGGCCAGTGATCTAACGGTTCTCAGCTGACGTGATGCCTAACGGCGAATACAGCTTACACAAATAAAGTTATAGAATGAAAAAATCCACCATATTCTGCTAAATCACAGGACGCCTTAGAAATCTTAAGAGTTAACCAGGAATCGACAGATTTCGCATAACATCTCCAATAACTAATTATACATTCTTAGCATCGCGCAAGTAATCCTCAATGCCCGAAAGGAATACCCAGATTTAGCTCAGCATTGTCAAGAATCGGTCAGGTATCGAATAGTGGATCTTTTCTTAAAAAGTCGAACGTCATACATAATCTCTATCAAATTCATTGCACGCTGATGGCCTTTTGAGAATTTATTTTTGTTTTGACTGTTTACCACGCTATAAACGGCGTAGATAGGAAGCTTATGAGACATTTATTTCTCTAGATATTGTCAAGGTTATGAATTATATATTGACACTTCTGAAACTTACTTGAACGAATTTACTTGAAGTACGCAATTTACTTTATAAAATTCCATAAAGAGTAAAGAGACACGACTTTTTGCTTGTAATTCCACAACAAAGAGAACAGGCGATACAAAAAATTATGATAGAAACTCTGTATGAGTCATAGACTTTTTGATGCAGTTGTGTCAATGTTTGTGCTTTATTCAAACAAGGTATTTCAAATCTGAAGAGAAATTATTTTTATTACCTGTATCATCTATCGGCATACGCAAGTGGGCTGATTATGTTAATGCCTGAGAAAATATGTTGGAACTTTACTGCCGTTATACGCATAATTGTCCCATGTTACTTTTCCCACTATGTATTTCTCTGCATCAATCTCAAATGAAGTGCTAAATGTATAGGTTTTATTAGGCTGTGTAAAATTGTTTTCATATCATCTTTTTATTTTGGCTTTACATCCAATGTGAAGCACTACCTGTGTCACGTTATAAAGAACACTATGAAATAGTTTTAGTAGCTTACTTGGCAATGCATATTGGCCTTCGGACACTTTAGATGCTCCGGGTTTTCCGAGTTTATGCCTAAATCACATTTTTTCTGTCACTTATATTTATGTGCGGTGTGAAGTAATGGTGTCTTGATGTTGACGATTTCCTTAACCAATTGAAAATTGAATGCCGGTGGATACACTAAGGTTCATTCGAAATCTTCCGAAATATTGACAATGCCGCAAACTGGGGCAGATCGCTGTTTTCGACGGTCAAAACCTTTAGTACTATGATAATCGTCCTAGAGGTTTGGTGTCTTGGACAAAGTATTTTGGAATAATTTGTACTACATTTTGACTTCTTCGAAGATGATCTGGTTAAGTTGAAACTGATCTAGATCAGTTTTATCTTTTGATAGGAGCGTCCTAGCAAAAAACTTCCTTCTGCAAAGTTGTTCATTGAAACATATTTGACATTTTTTCGAAGATACTCTATCACTGACGTGAATGGCGTTGTATGACACTTTAGTAAAAACAGTCAAAAAAATCGATTTTGACCATTTTTTCAAACAAAAAATTGTTAAACAATGATTTATTATTTTGTTGGCGCTGTTCACCGTGGCCAACTCCGGTCGGGTCGGGTGGACTGTATTTCGTGGGTCGGGATTTCGGAATGAAAGGATAACACTACTGATATCAATCACTACTCACTACTGCACTTTATTATACTCTACACTTTACTATTTACATTTATTTGATCACTTTTCACTTGTTCACTCGATTATACGCGCGCGGATGTTAAAACAATACTGATCGTACGGGTGAGAGGGTCGCGTATTTATAATAGTGCGTACATGTTCTGGAATGTTCGCGTCTCAGCGCGACACGTGTTCCAGACGCGCGTGGAACATTCGCGACGCGTCGTCGTGTCGCTGCTGTGTGATGAGTGGCAGTGAGTGCCTCGATGACGCCTTTCTAACAACATTCATATACACACTCTCATACGGCTTCACTTTGCTAAATGCCTCATGAGCCTTTGCACGGGGCCTAACAATACACATCTTCCATTTTCAGTATAAAATTCACGTCAAAACTACCGTCAAGAGCAGTGTGCTTGGTCAAAATCGGTCTGCTACACTGCCCATAAACGCATAATTGTTCCATGTGAATATGAAATCCAGCAAACATGGGACTGACATGCATTTATGGGCAGTACAGTTAGTGGGACTCTTATGCGTAGAAATTCCCCCAAAACTCGGTATTTCTAGGCATAACCGTCCCACTTTCAATTTCATAGCAAAGTTTTTTTTAAAACCAACACTTGACTCTAAAGAACACCCATTTCCTTATATTATTGTGAAGAAATTTATCATAACCTCGGAGCATAAATGTGCCAAAATCTTTAATCGCGTTTTTCTCGGCTTCATATTTTGAAACATGGGACAATTATGCGTATAACGGCAGTTTAGTTGTATCTATGAGTATCTCCTCATAGAGATTAATGACATCATAAAACGAGCACACGATGATGCTAAAAACTGATCCATTTTGTTGCCAAAATCAGAGGGTGCCAAAAATGGATAATACGATTAAAAACTTATTTTGAAATGTCATAAGTAATAGGAACTGTATTAATAACTAGTGGTCCCGGCAAACTTCGTCTTGCCATCAAATAGGCTGTTGTAAAACGCCAAGAAACGTCCCGTGCAAAATGGAAGTTCCGTTCACTCCAGTTTTTTTCAACTTTCCCGTTAAATATTCTTTACTTTTTATATGCACAAACACGTCGGAACACCTCAGGAACATAACTATGGTAGAATTTTCAAAATCCGATAGCCCGTTTTCAAGCCATTTCGTGACATACAAACACCATTCCATTTTTATTTATATAGAAGATAGAAGATAGATGGATATCTTAGTCATGTATAGCCATATTATCTGAAAAATCCTCATAAAAACATGTATCTCGTGGTTTTTGCTTGGTTTATTTTTTTATTCCTGTTGGGTCTCTTTTTGGACTTTCTGTAGGCATAAGATCTCTAAAGTTCCTATTATCAAAACACGTAGTCGCTATTAGCCCTGGAATGTATATGGTCAATAATTGGATACCATATTGTTTTGCATAGGCATATATTTTGAATCTCTAGGGAAATTACTGCTTGAGTTCTTGAAGATGTCTAACGGGAACTTCAGACGAAATCTCAGCGAAATCGATTGAAAAATAACTTGGTGGTATTTTATGGAGTTGCTTTGCAAAAATCTAGCTATTATTTAAGGCACTTTAAACAAAAATTCTTGGAAATTCCCTTAGGATGTCCGATTTATGTTCAAATAAAATCCTGAATAAATCTCTGCTCTAACAAAAATGAATTTCGAATGAAATGTTGTAACATTTTCCTCATTTTTAGGACACTGCCGGCCGCGAAAGTGCCCAGCGTATTTTTGATCGCATATCCGAGGCGCTGCATTACATGTCCCACGCCCAGCATGCTATCAGCGACTTGATGCTGGATCTGCAAACTGCGACTCCCCGTCACCTGTGTTGTCGGCCAATGCTGGTCGAGCAGTCGGCTTTCGTAAGTTCTGGCATTGCTGCTGTTCCTGTGAGTTAGCGAACAAGCTAGTTTTCCTTGCACATTTTTACTTACTAATGTCCGTTTTATCATTGCAGAATAACATCAATCTGGCTAATTTGCTTCGTGCGACCAACAACAACAATAACACCGACATGGGCAACAACAACATCAACGCCCAGATCATCAATTTGCAAATACCGGGACTGACTGGAGCGACTCCCAATGGGCCAATGAATATCCCATTGCTGGATCTCGTTGGCCAGCAAAACAGACCGACGGGGGCTTCTGGTCCAACCTCGGGTATTGGAACAACTCCAACGACGAACGCCAATGGACCGGGTGCTGGTTCAACTCCGCCGACAAACCAACAACAAGGTCAGTCTGCTAGAAACGTGAACAACCTTCCAGATGATGTCGTGACTCGTGTCTATATTCCACTTTACCATCCTTCGAGCATACCACGTATGCGGAACATAATTCAAACAATGGGAGCACCACCGCCAAGAGGTTAGGGAATCCGACCCGAAACGTTCGATTGTATGTTCGGTTTGTCTTATTTTTTGCTCATTTTGTTTCACACCACACTGTAGATGGTTCCGCTGCGAGAGCTGCCAATCCTCCTCAAAGCAGCAGTGCCACAACGGCCAATGCCAACAGCCACGCTGCTGACGACCCTCAATCACAGCAGCAGCAGCAGCAGACTGCTTCCCCGTCGTCCTCGACTACCAACTCCCGAACGACCAGTGAGTCCGACTCGATTAGCTCGAGTTCCCCTGAACGATTGTCGAACTGTATGTTTCTCAATTCCGGTTCCATTCTTCCGCTGTGTAGTAGTGTTGTGTTTAATGTGTTTGTGTTGCTTTTGTGTAGTCTTGCGCGGACGTTTCAACAATTTGCTTTCTGACCACCTCACCTTATTGTTTTATTTTTGTTTTCGACTGAGATAGTTTTTTTGTATAATTGGCAGTGCGAGATGGGTCTTTTTGAAAAAAAAATAATCGGCTAGCAAATAAGTGATACTCGCTTAAAGCAGACGGTCATCCGCAAACATCGTTAGAATTCGAATTTTACGTCGTTATTTGCTAAAATGTGCTAAAACTAAAAGAGAATCGTTTTGGTTTACTCAAATTGGTGGACCCTTTCACTATAATGCTACCAAGTTAACAAGAAATCTTTGCTTTGTGCGAGAACTATGGAAATATGAGGAAATGAGTCAAACAGAGAAGCCAAACCATCCTTGAGTTTTTGACTGCTGAGTTGCGTGATTGGCAACTCATGTATAAAAAAACTTAATCGTGAGTTGTGAGATTTGAGTTTTTCACAACACTGCCCTTCCATTAGCCAGAAAAATAATCAGTGTGCGTCACGTGATATGGCTCATATTTCCCTTAAAACACATAGAGAACTTAGTGGCATCGTATAGAGGAAGAATGTAGTTAAAACCAATTTGCCGACTATTTTTAATTTAATCAGAAAAAAACCGTTTCCTGACCATTAGCACATTGCTAGTTTCGAATTCTGAGATTAAAATTACCCAGTGAATGAACGATTTAAAAAAAATGTTCTACGGTTTTGATATGTACGTGCAATCGAAACAAACTTTTTTTGTATAAGCGTGATCGACCGTTCTCAGTTGCTACTCCGTAATTGCAAGACCACCTGCATTGTGTAATGTGTAAGTGAGTACTGATGCTCTTATTATTATAACAAACAATAAAGGCGTTGACTATGTCAGAATGCAGGTCAATTTGGGAATGGAAGAGAAATGTTTACGTGTTACTCGCTTTAAGAAACCCGAGAAGTCCTCTGCACTTTTACAAATAAAAACACTGGGAGTTTGGATAGAAGCACCAGTTTTGACTACAGCCATTCTAGTCACAGTCTGGGGGATAGAACTATCGAATCGGATTGGAGCCAATCGAACATGACAGGTAGACAGTGCTTGAATCGTGGGTAGTATTGTGATCGTAGATATATTGAAATCGAAGAATAACAAAAAAATAATTCGCATTAAAGGACAAATTAACCAAACTTTATTGGTTTTTAAAACAAAGTGCAGCTCAAAAATATTCGGCGAAATGTAACCTCAACCCTTAAAAGCCCGAGATGAACCATGTATTTTTAAATGACCACAATTCGGAGACTAGTAGATCAATTAATATGAAATAAATTTTGAGGTAAATGCGATTAGTTTGTCTTCCAATCCTTGAGTGAGACATTCCCCCTGACCCCTCCCCCTTCTCTTGGCAACGAAAAAAGCGTGGACAGGAGGTGTCCAAAATTGATTTCAAACGGATATCTCAACATTTGGGCTAGAAGGTTGATGTCTTCGGCAATGTTATTCAGCAGATCAAGGATTATCTTTAGATGAAAAATCTAATTGAGAATTCATACGCAAGGTAGCACTAGTGACAATTTTTATTCAATCGTCTATATCTCGAGATCCTTATTAGCTAAAAGGTTGGTGTTAACGGCAAAGTTTTTCAGCAGATCAAGGGCTATCGGGCGGAGATGGGTTTGATTGTCAATTTTCCGCTAGGTGGCGCTAGTGACAAATTTTCTTCAATTGTCTGTATCTTAACATCCTTATCAGCTAGAAAGTTGGTGTCCTCGGCAAGGCTGTTCAGCATATGAAGGGCTATCTGGCGGTAATTCGAAATTCTTGAGATACAGGCAATTGAAGAAAATGTGTTACAAGTTTCATTATGAGTAGATGGTTGAAGTACAAACACTTGAAATTGAATATAAGTAAAACTAAATTTATATTGATTTCACGGAATCGAACCATTGTAAACATTTCAATACAAATTGATGAGGAGACAATTGATCGCGTGCACGAGATTAAATATCTTCGCGTTATAATGAATCTTAGACCTGATTGAAATGTCTATAAAAAAATTAAAATTTAGTACTATACCACTTCATCCCAGCAAAATCTCTCTAAAAATTTCAGCAAGGCAAAATTTGCAAAAATTTGCTGTATCAGCGAAAAAAAATGGTTTTTGGAGGTGAAAAATCTTATTGAGAATTTATTTGCAAGGTGATTATGATGATGATAATAATGTCCCGCCACATACCCCTGCAAAGGTTTAAACAAGACGGTGTATCTTCAAGTTAATTCATTCTGATTATTTTAACCGGATTTGCTATCAATAAACGGTTGATTAGTTTTATAAAGAGCTTCATAGTATACAGGAACAATAAAAATGGCAAAATATTGCACTCTCAAAAACAATTTTTCATGAATTTTACTAGTTGAACGAAATCGAAAACTTTGCCAGAATACATAACCCCTAAGTCTGAAGCTGACTTAAAAACTATCTGTAACATTCGCATTTTCAAGAAATTACTTACATTCAACCAGAAAATTTACTACTGATTCATAAAATCCTCCAACAGCCAATACTCAATTCAAATTATGAGTAATCAAACAGTCTTTTATATCTGTGCACTGTGCGTTGGACTCAAACCTTTGTTTCTACACACAAAAAAGAATACTTAATTACCGTACACCTAACAATTACACGACACTGAAGACGGCCTTACAATTGAGGTCGAAATACGCGTACGCGTTTGATAACTTCACAGCCCATTTTCTCTATGCCTACTTTTTACAGATGGGACTGACTTGCGATTCACGGCAGTATGCTTCTTAAAAATGCTTCCCTTTTCTCACTACATCGCTAACTATGTTTCGAAATAGTTTTCAATCTTTCCACTACTGTCAGGGGTTATTTTTTTCATCTTTTCTTTAACTGAGTTTTGAATTGAAGTTTAAAAATTCTTTATGAAGATTTTGGCACTCAATCGTACTACATATATTGCAAATTTTCTTCAGTCATTCAACATTTTTACCACAATTAATCCGGATATGTATACTTCAAAGAGTTTCTTATTTTCTCTAAAATTAAACAGGCAGCAAAGAATTTAATAAATAGATAGACCAATATGTGCTTACAAATGTGGCTTTGTTTCGTTTTCACTTGAAACTAAATTAGAGAATCCTTCATTTTCATGAAAAAAAAAAGAATGAAGAAAAAAAATATTAGAAGTTAAGTTGAAATACATAAACACCTATATTAAAATCAACTATTTTGTTTGAAATTCCTTGCATCATTGCCTAACGGCTACTACTGGAGCACTAGCGCAACTACTGGAACACGTGTACCAATAGTGGCTTAAGCGATTTTATGTTTAATATTTACCTCAAAGTAGAGGTTGACATCTTTCGATTGACGACAAAAGATCTTTTTAGGACTTTTGTTATTATGTTATATTTTTTTTTGCTTTGATAATAAACTAACCCTATTCTATTTAAAGTTTTAAAGTTTCGAATGTTATTTTACATCTACACAAATAGGTACTAAAATACGCGGGCCGGGAAAACTCCATTTTTTTTTCAATCAAAACACAACTACTCAATATCTCACTTATTTTCTGTGAAGTGCTTTGTTTGTTTCACTACCATTCAATTTTAGTTGAAGTTGAAGGTCACAGATCCTCCACAAAATCATGTTTTAAGAAAGATTTCAAATCGATCCTTTGTTGGAAATTGTGATACATATTTTAATTGAGATACGATAAATTCCATTCCGTTTGTAGAAAAGCATAGAATCCTCTCTCGCTCAAGAAGCGTGACCTCAGATCTTAAGCACAAGTGACGGCTCGTAACCTCACTTTTCTTTTGTTCAACGACAGTAGAAATTAAAATTTTAGCAAATTTACAAACCAGCGCAAAACATAAATGATTAAAGTCGACATTTAAAACATTATCTATCCATTAGATGCGCATTATTGATTAATTCAATAAATATTGTTTGTTGAACATAAATATTTCAGTTTAGAACTGTATAGAACCATTGTGATCAGTTTCATATCAGGATCATATAACGGGGGGGTAACGACTGTTAATTTTGATCTTAATCGCTTACAGTTGGCGCCAGTGGCAAAAAGTACAGACAACAACCCTTCGAGCATTCAGTGTATCTGTGCTGGCCGCCTAGCGGCGACACTGATGTGTGTATTCCTTTCACTGATCGCGCTACGCTGGATTCTCAAATTTCTCAAATTTCAAACACAAGCGCATGGAAGAATGGTAGTCGGTGAACTCTCAAAACGTATGGAAAATAATGAAAAACGTAAATTACTTTCAATTAGAAAACTGGATCGAAAAAGTAGTGATTAGAAATCAAGCGTAATATGAATACATAACTTTTTGTGTTTAGTTCATTTTCCATTGAGCTTTCTTTGCTACAGGATTTCGTTTTTACTACCACTGAAAAAGAGTCATCTATTGCCTTTTCAGTTTTGAATATCGCCCTATTGGAGACCTTAATTTGATAATCACAAACCATACCATGCGTTTACAAGCACTTCATACTGGACATCAATGCTATCATGCGACGTAGCAAGCAATACAATAACCATTACGTAACAAAGCACGAAAAAAAATATTGAGAATTTTGGCAGAAATATTTACAGATAAGTTGTGAACCTTTCTGAGTACCAAAATAAGTAGGGGATGAGGCCTGAGTACTCACAGGGAATTGCGTTACTTTCGCAGATACACTAGGCCTTTCAAAGTTTCGAATGTTCAATTGTAGTTTTTTTTAACTATTTCTCGAACCATCAATTTTAAATGTTACTTTTTGAACTAATTGATTCACGATTTTAGCATGATTCCACACCCACTCATTACTAAAAAGTAATACCAAACAAAGTTTTCATCATAATTGTGCAATAGCTTCAATCGTTCCTTTTAATAAACAGCGATCAAACTCAACAACATTATTTCTTCTCTTTCCAGCCAACAATGCCCAAATGCAGGTGGCACGTTTGATCCAGGCGGTCGTCAATGCTGCTCCGATTCACGCCGATATCCATGTACAAATTAACGCTGGCGGAAACCCACCCGGATCTTCGGCACCGAGCACTCCTGGCACTGGCAGCACTACAACCAGCAACAGCAACGGAGGTCCTCAAGCCAATCCTACGATGACCAACAATACTTCGACCAACACCAACAGCGGTAGCAATGATAATGGGTCCCAATCCCGCTTCGCCACTGTGACTCTTCCGACGACCTCCACGCAAACCCGTTCCACTTCTAGACCGCATGTGCACAGCATCCCACCGGCGCATATCCGGAATGTTCGTCCCATTCCGGCCAACTTGCTGTCCTCGTTCGATAGGTTCGTTCTCGAAACGCTATATGTTGTTCAATGTTCAATAATCTTTTTTTCAATCATAGGTTCTTACCGTGCAACAGTCATCACATTCGTGACATTACAGACCGTGCTGCTTCTGATTCTGCTACGCCGCGCAATGCCACTTCCGTTAACAATGCCAGTAGCAATAATAGCAGCAGTGGATCGACACCTACGCCAGCTACTAGTCAACCAAGTGCGCGTAAGTAGTTAGGGGTAGGCGGGGCATAGTGAGCACCCGGCATTATCTCTGTGAAATTTCCCTTGCTAAAATTTAAATTAAATTGTGGTTGGTTCACTGTGATCAATACTATCAATATTTGGTAAAATTTTGAAATTTGTTCATTTCGGGAAAAAAAGTGTTCGTTGGCTATATTGTGGCTCAAAGGTATGAAAATCAGTCATTTTAAGATAACTTTATCGAAGTGTAAATAATCGATAATAGGTTGTTGTCCAGTATAATAGTAACTTAACTTAAAAAAAATACTTTAGAAGTTGTATTAGGAAGACTATGTATACTTGATCTCACCCTATTTTTCTGGGAATCTGAAACAGTTTCATTCCAAGCGATTTTGTGCAATATTTTGTCTATACGAAAGACTACCGTCAAACGGGGTGACTTGCAACACTTTTCAACTTCAATCAACCAAAACCATGATCTAAACGTCATCTAAAAATTTAAATTCCTCGTAGAACTTTGAATGGCCGGCCCGCCCACAGAATGGGATGACAGAAGATTGAATCGAATTATTTTGTCATATCGAAAGTCATCAAAAAGGTGAAATTTTTTAAATGTCCTTGTGCGGGGTGACTTGCAACACTCAATGCTAATTTAGTTTATGCCAACAAAATGTTGATATTTTTCATTGATCACACTTGTTATGTATTATTATTCATGTATTTAAAGCATTCGAACCAGTACAATACCATTTTGATTACCATTTTGTAAGAAAATAATTGAGCTATTTTTGTATGGAAAAAAGAGGCGTGAAATCATCAAGGTACAATATCTTAACTGAACAATATTTTTGACGAGTATTTGTAGTTGATTGATGAATTATTACTCTTTTAATTATAAAGAAGACTTGACAGAAGGTTTTTAATTTTTATAATATTCTAAATTGCTTAGAAATAAAGTGTTGCAAGTCACCCCGCATAGGTACATTAATTTAAAAATTAATTTTATTAAAAAGTTACTGCTACAATTTCGTACAATAAAATTTGTCATATTATCACTTATTAGTTATAGAAACACCATGTAGATTATTACTTTTGTAAATTAAATCTATCTCATGTTTTCAGGTCACGATTTTGAACCTCCATCAAGTATCAGTTTTCAAGACATTTAAAAGAATTATGTTTAATGTATAAACATATTTATAATAACAGCTTTAATCGTGGCCGTTACTTGAATTGTGAGTCGCACGTATTGAAGCACCCATTTAAAACAAATTTTCTTTTGAAATTTGGGTTTTATAGTGAAATTTAGTTGTAAATTACAATGTGTTGCAAGTCACCCCGCCGTTGCAAGTCACCCCGTTTGACGGTACGTCAAAGCAGGAAATTGATCAGATGGCATTACGAATAATATTTTAGAAGCAGTATGTATTAACTCCTTAGATAATTCAACAAAGATTTTTTTAACGACTTTGTGTATATTCTATGCAAACGTCTCAAACTTTCAGTACTTGTAGATATAATAACAAAAATCAAACGCACAATTACATTTTTTTTTTATTCCAGATGCTTTTTCTGTTTAGGCTGGGGACACTTGATCCCACAGATAAAACATAATAGGCATTATAAGTTTCTTCGAATTTCTCAGAAGTGTTGTATCTTATACGATAAAATAAGTTCTAAAATCATTGTTGTGCTTAGCTTCATTGCATGTAGTAAAAAAAAGGATCAAATCTCCTCTATTTCAAATTCCTTCCTTCAGTATGTTTGTTAAACCCACTGATCAAGTGTAACCAAACTTTTTTAAATGATAATTAAGACCAGGGCTCAGTTACCAGTCAGACATCGCACGCGTAGGACGTATTTCTTAGCCTCTCGCTTTCGTTCGCAATTCGTAAAAAATGTTCGGTGCGCGGAAAAATACTTTAGTTATCGATTTTAGTGTTCTCCCAGTTAGCCCTGATGTGGCAAAAGTGCAGCAGTTCCTGGAGAATGAAATAAAGCTCCAATATACGGACCTCAAGAGCCTACAGTTGCATCACTCACGCAAATGTGTGCTCATTGCAATGAAATCAAAGGAGATCGTCGCACGCTACCAATCGGACCATAATTGGAAGCGGTCAATGCTGTGTGATAATACAAAATTTAGGATTCCGGTCTATGCGAATTGTGACGCAGTGACGGTTCGGGTTCACGACTTTTATGTTTCACTTGGGGTTGTAGATTCACTCTTTGTTTAAACTTTCGGTATATTGAAGAGAAAACTAAACTACGTGTGGTTTCTACCAGATCACAGAATCTTCTGCTGCTGGATCTATATTCGATACGCTTCTTAGCCTACTTAATAATCGATCGGCTTCTCGGCCGTATAACGACAGGGGTTGGATCGTTTTACCGAACGCGCTAGATTAGATTCGTACGCGGTACGCTACAGTCCTTCCTTCTCAATAACCTTGCTATATCTAATTCTTCTTAAAATATAATTTGAACTTAGGTTTAAATAGTACAATTCAGATCGTATTTCAATAAAATTCATTAATTAAAATCGAATGCACTATGCGCAAATTTTTCCTCAAAACCAGACCGGTCAAACTTTATCTTTCATTTCTCGAGCGCGACTCCTGCACAGAGGAAAAAAATATTTCGATTTCCATACGAAACGGTTATGAAATTTTACCAAAAGAAAATATTATAAATTTCATACGATGGCGTTATGAACGAATTAGTTTGTGGTATGGTATGAGTTTTGCAGTACAGTAGTATAGATTTCATAAAAGTGTCGTATGAAATCTATGGATATATGTTATGAACTTCAAAGTGTATTTATATGAAGCTCAATATATTCAAGTATGATCTTTATACGCAAATTAATGTAATTTATTTCATATTATTATGCCTTTCTTTATATTTTTATTTTAACTAGGGGTGTTCTCGAATTTTTTTTTTCAAATTCATACAACAAAAATACAAATAAAACATTTAAAACAAAAATATAAAAATAAACATTTATCAGAAACCATACATTTTATCATTGTTTGTGAATTACAAATCAATAATTTATCTCCCCGTTGCAACTGTCATCGAATCTAATAACGCCGTTCTTTGATTTGGAAAAAAAGCTTAGCATCACTCATGGAACCTTCTTCGTCACTATTGATAAGTTGGACAGATTCTGTAGAAGATAGACGATTAATAATTTGAAACATAATATTAAACCTAAAAACAAACTCACGTTTTTGATGCCACGCTCAAATAACTTCGTATTTCCATTCTGTTACCATTGCACGAGACAAAGTTTAGCAAATTTTATCGTTTGCCCAAGCCTCCACATTTGCGTCACTTTACATAGAATTATCGATATTAATAAATACATTTTATTATTATTCTCTTGCTATTTACCTTTAAAAACAGCCATCGTATTCGCCAGAACTTAAAAACTCGCGAGCTTCATTTGTTCAAACGCCATTTTGTTCCGTTTTGATGCTCGGTTCATAAGAAAATCGTATGATATTTTTCAAACAAGGCTTGCTTTGGATTTCATAAGCACATCGTATGAAATATTATAGGGCCGCGTATGAATCTTGAATCTAATTCGTATGTTCTTCATAAGCGAGTTATGAAAATCATACGCGTCGTATGAAATGTTTTTCAGCTAGAGCAAAATACTGTATCATACGAAAGGTATTATGAGTAACATAACTTCAGTTTTCTCAGTGGGTCATCATCAGGCTACCGCTCGTTTTCTGACGTCTTGCTCTCTTAGGAATCGGTTCACTCAATACGTCCGGAAACCCTAGGAATGGTTCTTCCTCGGCATCGGATCCGGCACAACCTTGGTACTCGTCTGACTCCGCGCGCCCGCGCTTCCGATTCATTTCCGGAAGTAGCAACTTGGATCCTCGAACCGGAGTATGAGTCAGCTTCAATTGATTCTTGTGAGCCATGATCGTCGTCCTGTGGAGGGAGATTTGAAAGGTGTTTTTAGAAAGTTGTTTCACAAATCTCGCCTCTATCCACCGTTGAGGATCAGTTTTCTTGTAATTTTTATAGTAAATTATATCTCCTTCCACTAATTTATCAAAAGGATCCGGTTTAGGAGGAGTTATTACAGGAATGTCCACGGGAACAGGTTCTTTTAAAAATTGTTTGTAACCCTTTTTTGGATTTATCAAATCAAGTAGTATTTTTGGTTTGTACGATAAAACTTTATGTGACGGTGGGACTCCTTCTTTGCTAGCAATTTGATTGCGATAGTTAATGAGAAAATAATTGATTTTAGAAGTTAAATCTAAATCTCGTAACTGAGGATCCAACAGGTACTTTTTGAACACATCTTTTACTACCCTGACTAAACGTTCAGCTTGGCCGTTGCTGCTTGGATTATATGGAGGGCTTTTCATTACTCTCACTCCATGTTTTTCTAAGAACGCTACAAACTTCTTTGAATTGAAAGGCGGACCTCCATCCGTTACCATCACATCAGGAAGCCTATACCTGGCAAAAACTGTGATGAGAGAGTTTATCACACGTTTTGCTTCTGTTCCATGTAACATGACCTCTACCTCCACCCACTTTGAGTGACTATCAACGATGAGCAGAAATGTTTTACGTTCAAAATAGAAGAAGTCTGCATGTAACCTACTAAAAGGCCGCGATGTTGGTATCCAATTACTATGAGGAGGTTTGGCAGGTACCGTGCCCATTTTGATACAGGCTTCACATCTTTTTACAAAATTTTCGATGTCCAAATTAATACCTGACCAAAAAACTTTTTGACGTGCTAACTGCTTCATCTTTACGATGCCGATATGGTTCGCATGTAATAATTTAAGGACATCTGCCTGTAGGACTGCAGGTATAATAACTCTGTCTTGATAGAGAAGGCACTTCTGGACCACCTCAAGATCCGTTCTAATTGAATACAAGTCCTTAAGCGAACGTTGAACATTATCAGGCCACTCACTTTCTACAAATTGCAACACCTCTGCCAAGCAAGAGTTTTTTTCAGTTTCTCTAGCAATCAAATTGTAATCCAACGGAAACACATCCGAAAAGTTCAAGCTATTGATATTACCTATATCAAGACTCTTGGGAATATACTGCTCCAGTGGAAAACGCGAGCAAAAATCAGCGTTTCCCATGTTTGTTGATGCTCTGTATGCAATTTCGAAATCATAAATGGATAATTCCATTGTATATCTCTGGAGTCTAGTTACATATAACGAATTGTTACCGGATTTGCCGAAAATTCCTACCAAAGGTTTGTGGTCAGTATAAACCTTAAACTTTTGGCCAAAAAGAAATTTGTGGAATTTCTTCAAGGTACAAACTAACGCCAATGCTTCTAAATGAAGGATTGGGTATCGTTTTTGTGCAGAATTCAGCGAAAACGATGTAAAACATATGGGTTTTTCTAATCCATTGATTTCATGGGCTAGAACACCACCCAATCCGTATGAACTAGCATCCGAGACAACTATTAGAGGTTTCTTAGGATCGTAGAATTCCAGCAAATCAGCCTTCAACAGAGCTTCCTTGCTGAACTGGAAAGCTTCTTCACAATCATTTGTCCATTCAAAAATTGCATCGTTTGCTAGCAGGGCGTACAAACTCCTTAGTTTGGAAGACAGATTGGGAACGAACTTATTGTAAAAATTAATCAAACCAAGAAATGCTCTAAGTTCTGTTACGTTTGTCGGCGCTTTAGCTTGACTTATCGTCGAAACTTTTTCAGGAGATGGCGATAGTCCCTTGTCAGTAATGAGATGTCCTAAATAAGGCAATTGTGAAACAAAAAACTTACACTTCTTGAAGTTTACTTTAATATTAGCATTTGAAAGTCGTACAAGAACCGAATCCAATATTTCAACACATTTTTCAAATGTTTCAGCTGCAATAAGGACATCATCTAAGTATACACTAACACCCTCTAGCCCATGTAGGACCTGGTCCATAATTTGTTGAAAAATTGCCGCAGAACTTGAAGCTCCTTGCGGAAGTCGGTTGTAGGTGAATAATCCTTTCATGGTGTTGATTACAGTGAACTTTTTGGACCGCTTAGACAGAGGAACCTGCGTGTACGCCCCCGCTAAATCAAGACAACAGAATACCCTACAGCCTGCTAATGATGCAAAAATGTCCTGTGCTAGTGGTAGTGGATAAGTATTTGGAACTATTGCTTTATTGATTGATGCTTTGCAATCTATTACCAATCGTATATCTTGATCTTTTTTAACTACCACTATCACAGGCGATGCCCACTCACTAGCCTTTATGGGTGTGATTACCTTCTGCTGCTCCAGCATTTCCAAATGTTCCGCTAGTTTATCCTTTAGCTTGTAGGGTACCGTATACGCCTTCTTGAAAATGGGCTGCTCGTTTTTCAGGATCAGTTCCCCCTCATAGCCTACGATAGGTTCTGAAAAATCTTTATCAAAAATTTTCTTGTACTTTTGTTTCATACTGTCAACAATGTCGTCAATACCTTTCTGCTCATTTAGATTATTCACCAAAGTAGTATTCGTAAATCCAGATCGCCATCCAGGGAAGAAACAGTCAAGCCATGATCTTCCAATCAAAGGAACAAAACTGTTATTGCATTTAAGCACTACTAACTTTAGTTGTGCAATCAAGCCATTCAACTCTACTTGCACAGAAATTTCGCCTAAAATCCTCAGCCGCGCACCATCAACAACAATAAGCTGTCAATTGATGTTACGCATCGGAATTGCCTTGAAAAATTTCCTACAATCGGCCTCACTGATCACAGAAACAGCTGATCCTGAATCAATTTCCATTTTCAGCCAACAGTTTTGCACCTTTGCTTCAATCATGCATGGTTCATTTAGTTTGTTAATCGCAGAAATCATTAAACACTCCATTCCATCTGTTTCTTCGTCTGAATTATCATGTCCACCTGACCGCTTGAAATCGTAGCTCGTGTCTTTTTCACCCTTCTCAACATGATGCACTGAGTTTCGATTTTTCAAGCTATAACAGTCTCTTCTCAAATGACCTCGTTTTTTGCAGTAATTACATATCGCATTAGCATATGCACCACGATTTCTAGCTTCAGACGGTGATCTACCACGAAAGCTAACACGCCTATCGTACCGATTCACGTTCCTGCCTCTGTATGACCTGTCTAATCTGTCACGTCCATAGTCTCGACTACTTTCACCAACCTTTTGACCTAATCTACTCTTCACTGAATGCACTTCATCTCTTCTTGTATCGCTACACATCGCTTTAGTTTGTCTGTTGGCTACCTCACTGCTAAGCAATTTCTTTTCTATTGTGTCCAGTGTCAGTGTCTCCGACATTAGCAAAGACTTTTGCAGCTCCCGATCATGAAGTCCCATTATCAAACGATCCCTGATTGCAGTTTCCTTCAACTGCTGAAAATTGCACAATTCTGCCTGAAGCTTCACCGACAAAATGAAACTTTCAGCTGATTCATCTGCTTTTTGAAAACGATTATAAAAATAGAACCGTTGCATCATGTCGGGATCTACCTTGTCGAACCTTTCCTTCAACTTTTTCACCATATCAGCGTAATTCAATGTTGCTAATTCAACAGTGGGAAATATAAGTTTCAGCTCATCATACACAACCGGGCCGGTTAGAGCAATCAGCACCGATTTTTTTGTTTTCTTCCGTCCAATTATTGAAAGAACTAAGATGCTCCAAACGTTCCATATAATTTGTGAAGGACGTACCCTTCACATAATGGTCTAACGTTCCAAACGAAGGCATGGTGCAATAGCAACAATCATCAGAACTAGAAAAAAAATCCACTTACTTGATGCACTTTTTCTAACCACTGGTGCAACTGTTGATCACACTGTTGTTTACGTCTGTATGAGACACAGTCAGTTGAGTCTTCTCACTACTCACAACCGCTCACAACCAGAGAACTCTCACCAGTCAGCACAGTGACAAGTTCTCCCAAAGCGACAGTACTCCCTCTCTCTCGCAAAGTGCTCTACCACACGATCGCTCACACGCTCACCACTCTTGCTCGTCGTTAGTGAGTGGGTCGGTAGAATGGGTGGCACGCCGACTTTCTTTTTGCTGATGCTGAGGCAAACAATGGTTCCGCGGTAGAACAAAAATGACCAAATCGGTGGGAGCGGGGTGGAGTACTGTGAATAATGGAGAAATAAAATGGTGAAAAGTTGCACAAAATTAAATTTTTGGTTTCACAATATAAATACGCTATTACAAATGCTTGAGACACATGAATTTACACGCCGAACGAAGCGCTAAATGTTTTGTTCCTCAACAATAGTGGTTTCTGCGCTCGTGTACAGACAAGGTACATATCACCCACACTACTTAAAAATTGCTGGTTGAAAATTTAAACAAAGATCAGCTGTTCCCAGCAAACTCAAATGGCAGTATTTTCAACCAGCAAATTTGCGCATGTGTTCGTGACACCGCTCGGCGAGAGCTCAATGGCTCTGACTTGAACAAGGCGTTTTGACCTCTTCAAAACTGACACAAGCACACTGTCTTCGCACAAGTTTTCTAGAGCTTACCACCCTCTACAAAAACTCTGCTTTCTACTTACACGGCTCACTCTGGAATTTCCTTGCTACAGGAGTTATTCCGTATGAGGCACAATATCACTTTTACAATATCACTGTTTTTCCTCGTCGCCAGCTTTTATGTTTCACTTGGGGTTGTAGATTCACTCTTTGTTTAAACTTTCGGTATATTGAAGAGAAAACTAAACTACGTGTGGTTTCTACCAGATCACAGAATCTTCTGCTGCTGGATCTATATTCGATACGCTTCTTAGCCTACTTAATAATCGATCGGCTTCTCGGCCGTATAACGACAGGGGTTGGATCGTTTTACCGAACGCGCTAGATTAGATTCGTACGCGGTACGCTACAACGACCTCGCACCATCCATGAGTCACGCAACCGTCGTCGATCACATGTTGAAGTATGGAGATGTGATCTCCATTAGGAATGAAAAGTGGAAGCACTACTTTCCGGGCATTCCTAACGATGTGCGAGTCCTTAGAATGAAATTACTAAGGCAAATTCCATCGTTCATTACAATTGACAACGAGCATACTATGGTCTCTTATATCGGCCAGACCAAATCATGCCAACGGTGTACCGAACCGTATCACCCTGGCAAAAGTGCCCGGATTCAGAAATCGCGCCCGCTGATAAATCTGATCAAATATCACCAGCATCGAAAACATCCGACGAGTTGTTTGACGAAGATGACTTCCCACCGATAAACAACGATCGACAAAAATCACCATCCCCTGTTCCTGAAGAAGTGAAACAGCAGAACAATGACGACGACTGGACTTCTGATGACAATGGATCAAAATCATCCACCGAACACAATGAGGCTACAAATAAGCGACGGCTATAAATTTTTCGATATATAATAGAAAGTAAAAATTGGCTCTATGATGCCGAATACGGCGAGTGAGCCTTCAAATAAACGAAACAGTAAAAAAAAAGACCAGGGCTGATAGCAGATCTCTGTTTAGAGACTTGATCTCTATTTCAATGCATGTCTCTAAACAGTCACTATTTTTGGTCTCCTTGCAGTAGATTCTGAATTGAAAAGCTAACCAGGTATTATTCTAAACAACAAAATGCTATTCTCTCATATCTTATGTTCTCGACCTAAAAGCCACGATGAAGAGAAGAATGCAAACACACTCGATTACCAATGCATTAAGGACGAGATCGTAAGTTATGCGAGTATTCTTGGATTTCCTTTAGACACTTTCGCACCAATTTCAGCGTTCCTCCGAATTTCCAACAGTTACTTTAGTAGATCATCCAAAGATTACCACAGGAGTTCTCCCAAGAAAATTTCCAAGGGTTTATAAAAGGATTTGCCTGGAACCCTTACAAGAATTCCTTGTAGAGTTCCTATGCAGTTTTTTTCAGTTATATCTCCAGTTATTCGTATATGAAATCCTACGTGAATCTACGGTTTATCTCAAAAATGCTCCAGAATTCTACCAGCGATCTTTCCAGGAATTCTATGAAAATCTCTTCTTTATTATGAAATTTAATAAATTCGTCCAGTGTTTTATTTTTCACTATCTCCCGAAATTTCTCCAACATTTTATCCACGAATTACTCTTGCAGTTCTTCCAAATAATACTCAAGTAATTATCCAAGTAAAATATGAATAGATTATTAAATATTTCGTTTAGATTCATTTCCTGGAAAAAAAATCCTATTAATTTATTTGAGATATTTCTTTGAAAATTTCTGCTCGAAATTCTAGAGAAAACTCTGGAGTAGCTTCAAATTCTTAAAAAATGAATGACAGTTCTGGAGGAAATGTTAAGAAATCAGTGGGGACATCTCTGGAGAAATTATTGCTTGAGTTCTTGAAAATGACCAAAACGGAAATCTTAAATGAAGTCCTAGCTAAATCGATTAAAGAATCACTGGACAGACTCCAGGTTTTTCATAGGAAATTTTTAAAAGAATTTTTATAGGAATTGCTGAAAATATTTATATTGGAGTCTCTGAAGTAGTTCCTGGGGTTATCCTTGAAAAGTCCAAGTTGAATTCTTTAAGGTGTCGTGAACTAATTTCATGAAGGTATTCCATAAGAAGGTCGTTAAAGAATTGATAAATTACAAAATTCAATTTGAACAACTTGAGATGTAAAATAGTGAAAAGTAATTTAATCGTTCTCGTGGGCTTCGGAGGATAACCAGCTGAACCTGATCAAGGACTACACAACGGCGAAAACGACATGGGAGAAGCTGCGGGGACATGCTCTAAAACGTTTGACTTTTACTGTGCACCCTGTTTTCAAGTTGGTCGTGAGAGAGCAGCAAGAACCGGGCACAAGCAGAGAGAATGTCCGTCCCTAGCAGAGAAGCGTACCACCGAGCGAGTACTTTCCCCGGATGGTGAGCCATCAAAAGTAACCCTCAAAGATGTGCTGTTGGTACCGGAATCCGAATCACACCTGGTTTCGGTGAAGAAGTTGGTTTCATTCGGAGCCACAGTTGTTTTTGACATCAACGGATGCCGCATATTGAAGGACAAGAAGGTGATTGCAGGGTCGACCGTGACAGGAGGGCTGTAATGCTTGAAAGTTGCCCAACTGGCACTTCCGGTGGAGCACACCCCGAATTGTCAGCACACGTGGCATCATGTCTTGGGGCTTCGTGACCACGAGGCTATCCGTGAACTTGTATCCAAGAGAATGGCAACTGCAATCAAGATGAAAGATTGCGGCTGTCGGGCTGTTTATGAATGCTGCCTTGATAATAAGCTGGCACTTCTTCCGTTCACGTTGGTGTGAAGACGGCATATTTCACATGAAGCGGCCGAAAGGTTTCCAAGGTGGGACCAAGGGCGAGGTTAGCTTGCTACGGAAGAGACTGATCTTAAGCAGGCCGGAAGATTTTGGAACGCCAAAATCAACGATGTTTTGAAGCAACTGGGATACGTGCCGTCCAATGCAGACGCCTATCTGTTCGTGAAGACGTGCAAAATGAAGAAATCATTTATATTATTGTATGTAGACGACATGCTCATAATTACCAACACAGAAGCAGAGTACGAACAAGTTTGGAAGCATCTTGCAAGGTAGTTTACCATTACGGCCCTGAAGACGTGAAGCACTATTTGGGATTCCGAGTGACACGATCTAATAGTCTGTTTTTCCTGAATCATCAAGCATACGTCGAGAAAGTTATGGAATTATTTGGACAAACTAATGCGAAGTACTCTCCGATTCCAATTGATCCCGAGTATCCAAATGCACAGCAGAAGGAGGAGGAGCCCATCCCTAGAAACGACGAGCTCCAGAGCCTGGTGGGCGCTCTTCTGTACATTACGGTGAACACTAGAACGGACATTGCCATCAATGACCAAACCGTTGGCACGCGTGAAGATGGAGAAGATGCGAAGGCGAATTGGTCTAGAGTCCGCCGAGCTTGAATTGGAAAATAAATTTAATTTACTCTACGTTCTTCCCCCTCTAAGCGTATGAACTGTCGACGACGGATTATCAATTGATGAGCTCGTTTTATACTTCAAATGAGTGAAATAAATTTGCACACATCTCTATCGTGCGCCGGTATGAATTTGTCTGTGGTATGAATGTTACATTTATGCATTTATGCAAAATCAACGTGACAAACGAATGTTACTCCAATTGTCGGAACATTGTAAGTTTTACATTATGCATATTAAAAGACACTTACCTTTTCTTTTTGAAATAATTCGGCACAAGAAGTGACGACGTTTCCTTCGCAGACTAATAACTAACTATAGTATTTCAATTCACGTTACATGAATTGAATCAGTCAAGTGAATCCCTACTAACAGAGGCTTTGGGCCCATTCACAAATTTCATAACGCTGAAGGAGGTGGGTGGGTGTCCTCTAGATTTTACACTTCATACATAATTCGAAAAATTATGTCTTATTTTGTATTTACAAATTGAATAGTTCGTCACCAGTGATGTCGCCATATTTTATATTCAATAGATGGATGTAGATAGATGACTTTTTAAATTGAGAATGCATTAATCGCATCACTAACCCAATCCTTCTCACTAACAAAAACTCCTTCCCGTGACAACCATGACGATACGGAGGTATACTCAATCTTTAGAAACAATGAATTAAATTCTTTTCCTTCAACCGATGATCGTAAGGACGTGGCCGGCGCCGTTATTAACTTTATAATGTTTGGAATGGAAAGCTACTCTAAGGCTCCATCTATTGATTCGTTCTGCTCTCAAAAAATCTTTGAAAAATAACAAAATTTGCCTTACGTAGTTAATGAACAGTCCCTTATTTCACACTGTGTTTTCAACCTCGTTAAGCCATCAACTTTTTGTAGAATGTTCAACAAAGACTTGTCCTTTTAAATGGACTACCTTCAAGAACATCTAATCCTTACAAATCCTGACTTGTTCATTATGTTTTACTGGACTGCTCACTTTGCCCCGCATTAATCTTCGGTTAGGGATAAAACATGTTTCAGCAAATGTGAAATTTCACAATGTCAAACAAATTTTTTACGATTTTATTTATAGTACGCAATAATTGAATATCATACAAGATGTGTGTGACGAAGAAATAAATTGATTTCGCTTACTTTACTGCTATTCGTGTACAAATGCTTGATATGCTCACTATGCCCCTACTTCATATTGCTGCTTCTGTTTGAACTTAATTGAAGATATTTTCACAGCTCCATCGGAATCACTGTCGTCGCTACCGTTCAATTTCTTCGGTAGTCAGTTCACGTTAGCCGACTTTGAACACATTGCGCCGAACCCTAATACCCTAAATCGTATACGCGATTCTCTGCAAGCGTACGTTGTCGAAACCCTGTTTAGCGGTCAGTCTATCAGCGAAAACACCATGCAGGAGGTAAGTCTTCATACACATTCATAGAAATACTGATTAGCATCTACATAGTTATTTCGACCTCTCTTAAAAGGCAATGTCCGTACTGATACAACGTCTCGAGCCAATCCTGTCCCGTGTGTCGAGTTACGACCTTCCAGACTACGACACTCGTGCATCCATTGAAAACCTCATCCGTAGCTCCGTTCCGTTCTGTATCAACCTGATACGGGAGGACACCTCGCAGCAATTTGGCGTTCGTTTGCTGCGTTTCCTGATCACTTTCGTCCGTCGTTTCTTCATGATTCTGGTCACAGGAATTGGCGCAAATAATGCGCAATCCTTCTCCGGGGAACTGCTGAATATGGCCATTTTCAGCACGCAGGATGGTGCCACCGTAAATCCGGCACTGCTGCAGCTCTTCCTGCCCGCAATCCATCGACAGTTGGAAAGGTCGGGTCAAGACGATCGAACGGACATCCAAGAATTTCTGGTCATCCGCAGGCCCGCACCCGGACAGAGTCAAACTGGATCTGCTGAACGAGCACCAAGTGTAAGTAGTTTGTTATGAATTACCGTAATCAGGGGTTACATTGATCAGTTTTTTCGACCTTTCCCAAATTATTCACATGTGTTTGCAAACATTGCTTGTTCATTGTATAGAGTAAGGTGGGGCAAAAGTTCGACCTTAGTGGTATAATCAAAGTTTCCAGGAAAACAATAGCAGTTAAAACAAAACAAATACCATAAAGTAAACCTTCAACATATTGGCTATAATTTTGCTGAACAAACTTGTGTCAAAATATTTACTCATTTTTAGTTATAACAGTTTCAAAATTGTTTGTCTTATTCGAACTTTTGCCCCACCGGTGGGGCAAGAGTTCGAATCTAGTGTGGGGCAAAAGTTCGCTGGCTAAAACACAAAATATCGATCCTTTTATGACAGGTATACTATACACCAGCCATAAACTTAAGTTTGACGAAAAATACACACTCAATTTCCATCAAAAAATCTGGGTTTATTGTAATATATATAACCCAAAACTGGGTTTATTGTAATATACTCAAAAATAGCAGTTTTTCGCAAAACTTAGTGGAAATGTAAAATTTTGGTGACAATTTTCAAACGATCAGACAAATTTAACTAAATTTGAAGATAATATGTAGATTTTAGGCAATTTGCAAATTTTTCCGTGATTTTACACATTGGTCGAACTTTTGCCCCGCTGATTCGAACTTTTGCCCCACTATGGGCCAAAAATTGTTTTCAAGCATTTATGCAAAAACTAATATACCTCAAAGCAATCTTATGATAGGTCTAGAAACGCCCTTACATAAAATATTGAAAAAGATTTTATCTTCAATTGGTTCAATGCAACGAAAATTTGACCAAAAATTACAATATTCACGTCGAAAAACAACAAATAGCCATAACTTTTCCAAATCTCAATCGACTTTTATGATATTTGGATTGAAAGTCGCTTATTTGAATAGCATTCAAACCACCATGACATTTATAAGATTTGTTTTAAATTGAGCTAGAAATCTTAAAAAGAAACTCTTACCCCACTCGAACTTTTGCCCCACTTTACTCTATTCATCCCTCACTTTTCTACGTCGTTGATCGACTACCTACCTGTTGTTTTTCAATTTATTGTTTAAATTGATCATATTTGCACTAGCCCCACTATTGGAAAAAGTATTCAATAGTTACATATTAAGTTTAAGATGTAACATCAACTCCCTGACTTATCTTTGTTTAAATTCCTGGAAATAATTATTGCATAGCATGCAATGCAATGTTTTTTTTTTACTGTAAATTTTAAGTTGAATTGAGCTTTACTAATTGTTATATAACTGTTGCAAAAATGATGATAATTAGAACAGAAGTATAACAATAGAAGATTGAGTCATTATTCATATACTGAGAAGTATCATCTTACCCCGCCGATCAATGATAACCTGTTATTCTGTTTCAACATAACCTTATTTTTCTATCTACAAATAGCCTATGGACGTGGATGATGCCGAATCAACAACTACCCCTGAATTGGTATCGGACATTGCTGAAATATCAATATCCATCGAACCACCGATTGTCAACTTGGATCAGTGTACAGCGATTGTGATCTCCGCCGCTCCCGTATCAGCGTCAACGCCCAACGCATCACAGGTATCCGCCCCAACAGCCACTTCCGATGTGGATAACGGCGAGGACGTCACAATGTCGATTCCCGTTGCCGTAGTCAATCCACAAGTGCCGCCTCCGCTAGCGCAAAAGGACGACGAAGAGGAACTACCCTCGGTGGTAGTCGGATCAGAACAGTGGCATTCACATTTGCCACCCTCGTGGCTACCAGTGATAACGCGGGACATTACCCGGCAACGACGACAGGTGCGTATCTACCTACACTTCAACCTGTTTTTAATGACCGTTCGTTTTACCACCTTTCACGATTGAAATTCAGATTAACGATTGTTGCAATAAATAACATATTCGTAGGTGAAACTTGAAGATCTTCTCAACCTGCCGCTGATACATATTTCTGTTGTTAGCTGGCAACACTCTTCCTTTAGATTCATATAAATTGGAATCACAACTAGATGGTAAACATGTTTGTTTTTATTATGTCCTTCAATTAGGGGCCTTACTGCAAAGTATCTTCACTAGAGTAACCGTGACATGGAGCAGCGAATATACTTGATGTCGACACGTTGAAATTACAACAAGAACAGAGGCCTTAGCCCGGTTTATTGATTCCTTTTATAATCATACATATTCAGATCTGCCATATTGATAACACTGTCATTAGACAGTTATATTGAATACCTTATTTCGAAAAGGGCCTAATCTTTCGAACATAACAACTTCTTCCCTTTTTTCAGATATGAAATACATTGAAATTTTAATAGTTCAACTACTTACTATCGATAGCTGATATTTGAACAGCCAGATTTCAAAAATATTAGAATGGTTCAGAAAAGTTAATTATCGAAAAGAAAATAAACTTATTATTCTTAATTCAACCGTTATAGATGTAATCATTAAAAATGTTCGGCTTTCGATTTCTCTTAGACCGTCTAGGAACTTCATTCGATAAGTCGGCTTTGCGCTTCCGTTTATGTCGTAGTTCTTCAGTGGAAATCTCTGTTGTCTGATTTGCAGACCCGTTATCCATCATCTCTGATATGTTCCATTCAACATGTTCATCCGTCCTAGCTCCTGCCATTTGGCCAGACCTGTTAAGCGACATCAAAATGTTGGGACGAGACGACTGCCTGGTTTCATTAGTTATCCTGAGCTGCGTGCGATGCGCGGTAGTTACCACGCTTCCAATCTGAATCTGAGTTGAATCCGTTGCTTTCGTCATCCGAGTCGTGAGTTGTCATCCTACCCAACATCTCATTAAGGTTCTCTCCTGCGCTGGGTCCTTCCTGCGGGTCGTCTTCATCAATGTAATTTACGCGGTGATTCAATAAATTCTTTAAGGCAAAACACCTTCGCTTTATGTGACCTCTTGTGTTACAGAAATCGCAAATCATGTTGGCATATTTAGATTTCCTTACTCCGCCACTGCTGAATGAATTCACCCCGCCAGTGCCACGCGGAGCTGATCTATGACCCAACCTATCCTTAACGGAGCCCTTATTAAAATTTCGTGCAGCTTGATAAGTCAGAGCAAGTTTATCATATCTTGTTCTAGATCTACCCCGACTGCTTGGGGTCTGAAGAGCTGCCACCTGACCTATTTCGTTATCCGCATTCAAAGACACAGCGTTATTAGATGCCATCTCCCAGGTCGCAACAACTTTTTCAACTGTTTCCAAAGTTGGATTGTCCTCGTTTAAAAGTCGTTGCTGTAAGGGCTTGTCACGAACTCCTGCTACGATGCGATCTCGAATGGCAGAGTTTTTTAAAATTTTCGAAACCACAAAACTCTGCGAGGAGTTTTACAGCGAGGATAAAATCTTCCACCGATTCATTGGGCAATTGAATTCTATTGTTAAATTTAACGCGCTGGATGAAATCTGACTCCGTTTTGTCCAGCCTAGATTTCAATTTTTTTATCATTTCATCATATGTGACTTGGGATAGCTCGGTATTTGGGAACAATAGCTTTAGCTCCGTAAAAACGGTAGGTCCACTCATTGTGATGAAATAAGCTTTGTAGTTCTCTTTTTCGATCTTATTCATCGAGAAAAAATATGTCAAACGTTCAATCCAGTCTGAAAACTTTCCGCCTCGGCGGTATGGCTCGATGGTAAACGCCATATTGGATTGTGCCATTGTACTACACAATAGTTAACAATCAAACAATAGCTTTTGCCAAATGGAGAAAATCACAGAAAATACTTATGATGCACGTATTAGCAGATAATGAATTGAAATAACTCACCGATACGGATGTTTTCTACTTAAGGTAATACGCAATTGGCGCCCGTTGAATCAGCTAACCTTCCTCGTGTAAAAACACTTGACGATGCGCAGCAACTATTGTCGTTCAATCTGTTCTACTTCGTACACTACATACGCCGTCCTGTTGAGTCAAACCTCTCTCTGGTGAATTGGCATCCAATGATTAGGCGAGAAGTATCACTCCACACGGTACCAGGTTGGTCCACCGTAGGCTAACTCTAAGCTCACCACCAATCTCGTTGTTCCTAAATCGAATAAATTACGGTGAAAAGAAAAACACTCTTAATTAATGAAATTCACAATTTCTTTTCAAGTTTTATTTCTGTAATTGTTTAACCACTGGTGACCTTGACTTTCCTAAAGGCAACTGAACAATAGGGAAAGAAGTTTTTAGAAAAAAAAAATCAAAATGGCGTCTCAAAGCGATTGTCAATCAAATATCAAATTCGGTTATGTGGTTTTACACAATCATATGTTTCACAATTGCCTTTCGTATAGTTTAGATATTGCACGCGGTATGAAAAAGAAATCACTACGCCACTATGCTTTCAGTAATCACACTATCAGCGTCACTATGCTGGACCGTAATCACACTATTAGCGTTGATGAGCGGCCCACTTTCTATGACACCTGATTCGCACTTTTTATTTCTACTTGGATCCCATCCTCGTCGCCACTATTATGTCCTTCAATTAGGGGCCTTACTGCAAAGTATCTTCACTAGAGTAACCGTGATATGGAGCAGCGAATATACTTGATGTCGACACGTTGAAATTACAACAAGAACAGAGGCCTTAGCCCGGTTTATTGATTCCTTTTATAATCATACATATTCAGATCTGCCATATTGATAACACTGTCATTAGACAGTTATATTGAATACCTTATTTCGAAAAGGGCCTAATCTTTCGAACATAACAGTTTTTTTTTAATAATGATGGAGTAGATATTAGCTACCAATCAAAGTCGTGTGAAATTCAAAAAACTTTCAAAAACTTAAAACGATCCAAATTAATAAGGGATGGGAATTTCAGCTTACTCTCGGAAGTGTACTTTTCGGCAGCTCCAATATTAATCATCAATAACAGCACCGGCCAAGTCCTTACAGTAAGTTGGGATGGGGAAAGAATATTAGTGTGCTTGTTGATTGTTGCTTCTAAAGATCGAGAATATCTCTGCATCTCCACAATCACCACGGCAAGGGTGTTGTTAAATGAGGGAGGAAAATAATCTGGGGGTCACGTTTGGTCGATGATGCGATCCTTGAATAAGGAGGAAAACTACGACTGTACTTATAAGGGGTCGTCCATAAATGACGTAGCTTTTTAGGGGGGAGGGGGGTCTTCACGAATTTGTGACGAAGTGTGACGAGGGGGAGGGAGGGGTCCTAGCTAGTGGACGTAGCATTTTGAATCAAGTCCGTAAAAAGAAAGGCGTTGAAAAAAATTGCATACAATTATTTTTTTATGAAACTTCTTTTTTTTTACTTATAAACTTGGGTTATAAAATTATGATTAGACTTCAAAACATTCATATGACAAGATTGAAAAAATATCTATGAAACTTTAGATTTTCTTGATAAATGCAATCAAACAGATGTTTTGAAGCTTTAAATAATTACGTGAATATTATATTATATTCGTGTCCAAATTAATAAATTTATAAATAAACAAAATAAGTTTAATGAATTGATTAAAAATCAATGCTCTAACTATTTGGAGTACATTTTTTTGCCATTTGTTAACATGACATAATGTCAGCCGTTTCAGTGTTATCTATATTTTCTTTTGGGGCTTTATATCTTCAAGAAAACAAAATATACTCTTCTTGGCAAATATTACATTTAAAGCAAGATATTTATTCCGTGAATTATGCCTTCAGTGTTGCAGGAGATCTCCACCCAATCAACTCATCATTTGTTTTGATATACCAATGCTCTTGATGGAATAGCCTGAATATTAATGAGGATAATAGATTCGAGTGTTAACAAAATTGCGCTATCATTAAATTTTGGTAATAACTCGGTAATTTGAAGAATTTTTATTATTTAACGGTTTCATTATAGGTTGTGTAAGATTATTTCAGTATGGAAACGATAATGAAAATCAACTGAAATATTAATAGAGATTATTGTATTTGTATAATAATCGCTAAAATTTTCTAAACATTCCAAATATTTCAAGTGTAATTATTATTAAATATATTGGACAGTAACGAGCTTCATCAATCCAATCAATTTTCTTTTCACATTTTTTTATAGTCAACTTGTTATTTATGGTAAGAACAGCAATAGTTATATAATTTAGTCTATAAGAAACTGGAAACCCAAGCCAAGGAAAATTTTTATGTAAAACTTTTCTAAATTACTTTTGAGCGCTACTGTACATCAAACTGTTAGAATAGATGATCCTTTCATTTCAGTCAGTAATTAATATCAAACTTTGTATCGAACTTCTCAATTCAAATTTTTTGTTTCAACCCAGTCACTAAGGAAAACAAATAAAAAAATATAGGGGGGTGCGCTCGATATGCTACGTATTTTCCAGGGGGGAGTACCAGCATTTGTGACGAAATGCTACGAGGGGGGAGGGGGGTGTAAAAAATCAGTGAAAAAATGCTACGTCATTTATGGACGGCCCCAAACTAGTTTTCAGGGCAAGTCACGTTTTAGTGACGTGGTCACTTTTTTCGATCTGGTCACTAAAAATTCACTAAAGTCACGTTTTCAGAAAAAATGGTCACAAAGTCGCTATTTTCGCAATCTGATGATAATGAATTTTGAGGCTGAGTTAGCTTCTCAAACACAAACAGCAAGAAATAGATAATCGTTATTATAGAGACAAATGTAGTGTGATTTTTGAATCAAAATATTAAGAAAGTCAAGGATCCATGGCTAACTTTCTGAAAGAATCTGGGAAAAGGTTTTGGAGAATATTCGGCAAAACTTAAAAAGCAACTTTGAGATGAATTTTCTAGCCAAAATATTTCAGTAAATTTTGGCGAAAACCTGGACCAATATCTGACCTGCTGAATAAATTACTAGTGAACCTTCTACAGTAATCTGCAACGCATCAAGACGGTTAGGAGTAACAACAAAGGTTTGGCGTTACAAAGTGCAGAATGCATCGCTTCGTACTTCGTTTTAGCGGTAGTCACAATAGCTAGTAACCTGTACCAAAGAGTGATCCTTTATAAGAGAGATTCGCGGAAGCTGACATTTCTGTCTAAGTGTAAGCCAATCGAGCAGCGAGAGCTGTCAAAGCGTGAGCCAAACGAACATGCGTTTTGTTTGTTTTGTACTTTTCTTGAGAAGTAATATAATCCACATGAAATTATTTCGATGAAAGTTTTTTTTTGCATAGAGCAAAAATATGAAATATTCTCCTTTTTTGATGCGATATTTAGTTGTTGATTTTTTCTGCTGTTTATTAGTTTGGAAATGCAGTGGAACGAAACAAAATACACTTTTTAGCAATGAGGAAGTCATGTTCGTGTTACAATATTATACTCAGCACTGCTGGTCTGCTGCCAAATCATTCCATTTTACTTCACTAGTACCACTAGTACCAAACTAATATCCGCCTTGTGACAAAAATGGGAAATAAAAAATGCGCCATCTTTTTGACCATTTAAGACAAACAAGTCTTATCCCTGACAGAAAATTGTTAAGAAATATTTCTAATTACTGCAGTTCTTCATATTGTCTTCTTCTTTCTGGCGTTACGTCCACACTGAGAATATGTACTTTAGTACAAAATTTGACCAAACGTATGGGTCCGTGACAAAGCCGAGACAATTTAGGTTCATCACCTTCGTCACCCGTGAAATTTGAAGTCTGTGAATTTCCATTATCACCACTTTTACTTGAAGACACCGACACGTTAATGCTTCCAGTGGGCATTTTGCCCTTTGAAGGAAGCACCACACTAGACAACGGACTAGCATGCAACGCCCAGTGGCACAGTCGGAAAACATTCCTCACGAAAAGTTTTCCGCCCGAGGCGGGAATCGAACCCACACTCCGTAGCACGATGTGGCTAAATGCCTGGTGACACTAACCACACGGCTACGAAGCCCACAAACACTTACAACCTCCCGAAAAGCTAAACATTACATATAATTTGCAATTGGATTAGATGGACAAATTGATGTGAAGATTTGCGAAAAAGTTACACGTCTTCTCAGTGAGAATCGAACTCACGACTCCCCGATCTCTAGTTGGGGCGCGTTAACCACTACGCCATGAGAGGACTCATGAACGCAGAAGTTAACCTGAATTCGATTTCAGCTCAATAATCACGTGGTCCTCTTTCGGAAGAATTAGATGCCCATCCAAACACAACGCTTTCTATATATATCCAATGCCTAGCCCGAGAGCGCATTGTTTTTTAGATATAGGAATAGCACACTACACTAGCCAGCAACTGCGCTGGCTGAGGTTTCTATTGTGTGGGCTTCCAATGGGTCGCGACGTTCTCAAACGACCGGTTACGGAACATGAGTCCGTTGCTCGATAAATACTTGTTTTTTTTTTAATTATGAATCGTAGTTTACGGCCAACCAGCCGAGTGGAAGTTTAACAACTACCGAAAAGCTAAACATTACATATAATTTGCAATTGGATTAGATGGACAAATTGATGTGAAGATTTGCGAAAAAGTTACACGTCTTCTCAGTGAGAATCGAACTCACGACTCCCCGATCTCTAGTTGGGGCGCGTTAACCACTACGCACAATAGAAACCTCAGCCAGCGCAGTTGCTGGCTAGTGTAGTGTGCTATTCCTATATCTAAAAAACAATGCGCTCTCGGGCTAGGCATTGGATATATATAGAAAGCGTTGTGTTTGGATGGGCATCTAATTCTTCCGAAAGAGGACCACGTGATTATTGAGCTGAAATCGAATTCAGGTTAACTTCTGCGTTCATGAGTCCTCTCATGGCGTAGTGGTTAACGCGCCCCAACTAGAGATCGGGGAGTCGTGAGTTCGATTCTCACTGAGAAGACGTGTAACTTTTTCGCAAATCTTCACATCAATTTGTCCATCTAATCCAATTGCAAATTATATGTAATGTTTAGCTTTTCGGTAGTGGTTAAACTTCCACTCGGCTGGTTGGCCGTAAACCACGATTCATAATTAAAACAAGTACTTACAACCTATTATACTGCCGTCCTATGCGTATTTTTCTCACAGTCGCAAAGGTTTGCAAAGAACATGGCACAAGAGGGAATAGAAGAAAAATATATTTCACAGAGCTATTTTCTTCAATTTTATTCAAATCTAGTGAAAAAATTAAATGGCGTGTTTATTGTTCTAGACATTTTGATTTGACTATTATATGTGGCAAAAACATAGAATTACAGGATGAGTATGAAAAAATGATAAATTTACCTGTATTTCCATTTTATTATTTATTGTCCCCCTCCCCTCGACTCATTTTAACGGAAGGTGACAAAAGAAGATTTTAAGATTTGTTCCGGCCTTATTGCACCCTCATTTTAGAACCATCGGTGAAGAACATAATCGATCCTGGTGAAAAATTAGGCCCACCCGTTTCCCACATTTGGCGGTCTGTTTGAAACACCTTATATGGTCTATCTATGTTTTTTTTTTATATTTTATTTATTTATTTATTTATTTTTTTATCTTTAGACATTTATTCTAAGTTTTCTCGAGGAAAAACTTCAGAAATTCTTGTAATTTCCACACTCTGAAAATTTTCGCAGAAACATATTTTTCTATTTATTCTTCACTGATTTCTTCAATTGTTACTCTAGAAAAACTTGAAAAAAATTAAAGGTTTTTAAGAGTTTTCTGAAGAAATACGCTTAGGGATTTTTTTCAGGAAACCTTATTATTCATATGGATAATTTATTAATTATCCATATGAATAATATCCTCGATAATTTATCCATTGCTTCAAAAATTCATGCAAGGTTTAACGTTCCTCAACAACTAGGGCTTCCTAATGTAGTTCCTCCAATATTTTTCTAAGAATTTCTCCAGCATGTCATCATTGCTGCTGTAGTGCTTCCAAACCAGAAAAAAAGTAAAATTTCTGGAATTATTCTTATAAAAATCTCAGGGAAAATTCTTAAAGGCAAAATCTTGGTCGAAAATCTCGGAGGAATTCCTCAAGAAATTCGTAAAAAATCCGAAGAAATTTTCGGAGTGATACTTAAAGGAAACTTAACCCTTTTTTCCAACAGCTTTGTCTGACAATTTAATTGTCAAAATTGCGGTTCCACAAAAAGTGCTTGAACAGAAGTTTTTACTAATAAGCTATATTATTCAAAAAGACTATAGAAAATGTTGATCGTTTTTCAATAGTTTGGTCCTTAGGTCATTTATTTCGATGTTTGATTAGACAAATGATCGTATAAATTTATTCCAATCATTATTGAGCTAATCGTACCGATTCGGTTTAGCTAGCGATCACCCACCTGGCTACCATGGGAAAGGGAGGGTTAAGGTAAATTTCTGAATTGATTCCTATAGAAATTTCTTGAAAAAATCGGGAAAACGAAGCACACAGTAAAATGATCAGTAAATGTTACGAGGTAAGAAAACATGTTAGTAATGTCCTTGGAGAAATTTCTGGTCCTATTCTCTGAGGAATTTTTAGAATAACACATATCTCATGTCTGTTGCTTGATTTCTCTTAGTTCTTGTTCGGTCTATTTTCCCAGGCACGAGATCTCTAAAGCCCTATTTTCAAGATCACTACCAACTGAACAATTGACATCTGTTCCATTTTTTCTCAGCAATCGAAATTGCTATCTTACTTTGCTTTTGCCTATTTAGTTTTACATATTTTTAACAATGCAGTGTTGCCAGCTTCATGCATTGTTATAGGTTGGCACTTACGTCTATCAAAGCTTATCTGAATATACAAATCAGTTATCCTTGTGATGCCATCTAGTCATTGATTTATCCAAAAACATTATTCTAACCTTAGGGAGCCGGATCCTACTCTTGGCATGTTTGATTCACTTCGGCAGTGGGGTTTTTTGAAAGCTACTGAACACATATTTGGTCACAATATGCATCGTATTGAAGTGCTTCTTATTGCAAAGATGCAGACGATTCGACCGAGAAAAACCCCCCATGCCAAAGTGAATCATGGAAGTGCCCAAATAGCTCGGCGCCCTATTTTCTTTTTACGACCGATTCTTTTTATGTCCTTCCCCCTTATAAACGGTTCGTTAAACAAGGTCAGAAGGTATTAAACACTGAATAGCGATTATTTAATTTCGTTTTCAATTTCAGATCCCTCAGGGTCCATACTCAGACGCCTACATCTCAGGCATGTCGTCCAAGCGACGCAAGCTGATAGCGGAAACCAAACCATCGACAGATGTTCCTTCGCTAATCTCGGACGGAGTTCGGCAAGCTTTCCACAGTACCGGTATCAATCCGGCCAGCGCCAGCAGTAGCAATTCGAACATGGGTTCTAGCAACCTCGGAGTGGAAGACCTGGCCCGCACGATATCCGACGACGCCGCCCTGCAGAGCTCCTACTGCGAAACAATGAAGGCCAGTATACGGGAACGTTTATCCAAGGATCCAGACTATGACGCAAAACGGTTCCCCAATTGTTCGAAATACTTCGAAAAATAGTTTTCCGCTAATGCTTTGGAAGGGTAAGAACATTCGGTGTTGATGCTTGTGGTTTTATGTGCTGATGAGGCGAAGAAAATTCACGTGGCACGATAGTTGTATTGATATGGGAGAATGAGAGATTACGAGTGAAAGGGTCATCTGCTGATAAATAATTGAGTGTAGTCTTGTCCTACTGTCATGCTTTACAACCGATATGGACATTTAGCACATAGATGCTTCAGATGTTTAGATATTTAAATAACAAAACAAATTGATTATCACTGAGAAATAAAGCAACTTCAACAAGGACTGAAGGATTCAGTCTGTGTCTATCCTCTGAGTACGTAACTGGAAACCATTCGATACAACTAGAGTTGAAAATGTTGTTTGATACATATTATTTTTTGTGTATACTGATATTGCGTTATTACAGCAAATAAAAAAAAAAGATTAAATCCACAAACGTTTTGTTAGGTTTTATTAGGACAACTTACTTTCAAACCAAAACTAATCAAATGAGCTCTTGTATAATAGATGGTGAATGAATGAATTGTCTTTATTTTTGAGACTTTCAGCCCTAATAGATGGTTTTAGTTTCGGTTTCGAAGCAATTCTAATTTTCCCCTCCAATCAATTTATATAATTTTTACTAAACTCCATCTAGAAACAGTGCACTATGTGTTACTATGGTAGACTTTATGGCAGTTTTGGTTTGAATCAGAATATACAATTGACTAGAATTGAATAAACAATTTGTAAATAAAAATATATAATTTCTTTTTCCAAAAACAAGCTTTACATGGCAGTTTACATCCATCGTTAGAAACGAAAGAAAAACTCCTAAATAATCTAAACAACTAATTTTGAAAACATATCGTGATTTTGATAACATTTATAAAGACTAAACCTACGTTACACTAATCAATGTATCTAATTAAAAAAAAATGATTCTCAATTTTCGAATTGCTTTTTCTGAGTACTCAGAGAACCTAACACTTTAGTGGTTGCTCTGTTGTATTTCGTATAACACTGGTGATAAAATCTCGCTTCTCGTACACAGAACCAGCGTGGTTGATCTAACACTAGCAAACCGCGAGACAAGTGGAAGGTTGCTTCTATTACCTTTAGCATCAACCAAGTTGAATGTTTTATTTTTTTAACCTTCGGGCTGTACTTTGTACAACAGTTGTGATTTATCTACTATAACTTTGCAACAAAGATGTCTATTGACACCAAATCCAAATGTCCCTCCCCTAGGACGTGTAATCTTGCCGCGATGGGTGGGCTTACCCCATTAGCACTTATATGGGAACCAAAGACATGTCCAGTCGTGGTGGTATCACATCAGGAAATATTTGTTTAATGCCGCGTCATCAACCATCTGGCATAGATGCATCAATCTTACGGATGTGATCCAACGGTTATCCTGTTACCAGGCATCGGGGTAACAAGAGCCGTAGCCACGCTTTGATGCAGATAGGTTAGATTTTGTTTAAATGGTTATAATATTGACTAATGAGGAGAATGACTAAGGATCCATCGAGTAGAATGTGACACAAATGTTAATTTGTTATGCTTTTCTCATTAGAATCATAATAAAAAACCACATTTATTATGTTGGTATCATAAAACTACACAGAGGAAAAAAATATTTCGATTTCCATACGAAACGGTTATGAAATTTTACCAAAAGAAAATATTATAAATTTCATACGATGGCGTTATGAACGAATTAGTTTGTGGTATGGTATGAGTTTTGCAGTACAGTAGTATAGATTTCATAAAAGTGTCGTATGAAATCTATGGATATATGTTATGAACTTCAAAGTGTATTTATATGAAGCTCAATATATTTAAGTATGATCTTTATACGCAAATTAATGTAATTTGTTTCATATTATTATGCCTTTCTTAATATTTTTATTTTAACTAGGGGTGTTCTCGAATTTTTTTTCAAATTCATACAACAAAAATACAAATAAAACATTTAAAACAAAAATATAAAAATAAACATTTATCAGAAACCATACATTTTATCATTGTTTGTGAATTACAAATCAATAATTTATCTCCCCGTTGCAACTGTCATCGAATCTAATAACGCCGTTCTTTGATTTGGAAAAAAAAGCTTAGCATCACTCATGGAACCTTCTTCGTCACTATTGATAAGTTGGACAGATTCTGTAGAAGATAGACGATTAATAATTTGAAACATAATATTAAACCTAAAAACAAACTCACGTTTTTGATGCCACGCTCAAATAACTTCGTATTTCCATTCTGTTACCATTGCACGAGACAAAGTTTAGCAAATTTTATCGTTTGCCCAAGCCTCCACATTTGCGTCACTTTACATAGAATTATCGATATTAATAAATACATTTTAATATTATTCTCTTGCTATTTACCTTTAAAAACAGCCATCGTATTCGCCAGAACTTAAAAACTCGCGAGCTTCATTTGTTCAAACGCCATTTTGTTCCGTTTTGATGCTCGGTTCATAAGAAAATCGTATGATATTTTTCAAACAAGGCTTGCTTTGGATTTCATAAGCACATCGTATGAAATATTATAGGGCCGCGTATGAATCTTGAATCTAATTCGTATGTTCTTCATAAGCGAGTTATGAAAATCATACGCGTCGTATGAAATGTTTTTCAGCTAGAGCAAAATACTGTATCATACGAAAGGTATTATGAGTAACATAACTTCAGTTTTCTCAGTGTATGGTATGAGTTTTGCAGTACAGTAGTAAAGAATTCATAAAAGTGTCGTATGAAATCTAAGGATGTTTGTTATGAATATCAAAGTGTACTTGTATGAAGCTCAGTATGTTCAAGTATGTTCTTTATAAGAAAATATATGTAATTTATTTCATATTATTATGCCTTTTACAATATTTCAATTATAACAAGAGGTGTTCTCGTTGTTTTCTTAAATTTATACAAACAAATTTTAAAGAGAAAATAACCATTCATCAGAAAGTATATATTTTATCATTGTTTCATAACAAATCAATAGGTTTTCTCCCAGTTGAAATTATCAGCAAACGAATATTGCCGTTGTAAGAACTGGAAACAGCTTGGCACCACTCGCGGAAGCTTCTTCGTCACTATTGATAAGTTGGACAGATTCTGAAGAAGATAGTCGATTATCAATTACTAAAACATAATATTAAACCTAATAAACCAACTCACGTTTTCGATGTCACGCACGAAAAACTTCGCATTTCCGTTCTGTTGCCATTGCACGAGACAAAGTTTAGCCCGAGCCGCCATATTTGCTCCACTCTGCATAGAATTATCGATATTAACAAATGAATTTGAATATTATTCTTTTACTATTTACCTTTAAACATAGCAATCGTTTTCACCAGAACTTTAAAACTCGCGAGCTTCATTTGTCCAAACGCCATTTTGTTTCGTTTTGAAACTCGGTTCATAAGAAAAACGTATGATATTTTTCAAACAAGGCTTGCTTTGGATTTCATAAGCACATCGTATGAAATGTTATAGAACCGCGTATGAATCTTGAATCTATTTCGTATGTTCTTCATAAGCGAGTTATGAAAATCATACGCGTCGTATGAAATGTTTTTCAGCTAGGAAAATATTGTTTCATACGAAAGGTATTATGAATAACATAACTTCAGTTTCCTCAGTATACTACAACTTCATTCTCGCAAAATTATAATAAATAGATAGGGCTTAGGCGCGATGAAGCTTTATTTTGTCACCGAAAAGTGGATCCGGACAATAAAAAATGACTTTCTATTTCTTTATTATTTCTAGTATAGTTTTTAACACATATAAATGTATTTACGACGATTCTAAATAAAAACAGACGAGACGAGATTTGAATATGAATAGATGTATAAAACAAACTGATCAAAATCATTATTGACCAACATGACTGACAAAAGTAGTAAACTTAAAATATTCAACTTGTCCAAGTACTAATAAACATGTTAAAAAGGACCTTTAGCAATACTGACCAACGGGACTGAGGAAAAACTAGATCAACAGTCAACACATAAAGTTTCCGATGTCGTTGACTATAATCAGCGATGTAGTCAAACGCAATTCAATGAAAACTCACTAAATCCTGTTTATTACTTATATTAATAGCTTTCTTTCTTTCTCTCTTTTCATGTATAACAACTAACAACAACACCATCACGAGGGAGCAAGTGGTCTGTCGTATGTATCAAACGTCGTGTTAGGAGCCGAAGCACATAGATCAGCACGGACACGGATCGAATGAACATCAAACTGAGGTAAAAACGATCCATATGCGTTGGTGGGTATACTAAGAAAGGGGTAAGTAACATTTTTAATTTTTAGCGAACGCATATTGTATACCATTTCAGCCGCCCTATATATTCATAATACCGTACCAATAACTTTGTCTATCCAAACTGTAAACTAACTTGAGACATTATTCAATTCAATTCTCATTTTGAGAAGACCTCAGAACAATAACAATAAGACGAACATAACGCACATCGATGACCAAACCAAACACATTTACAGTACATTTAGATTTGATACTTCTCCTCATATTAATTATCTACAACTTGGATTCGGTACTACAAGATGGCAACATAGACAGTCATCTCTCCTAGAAAAGTATTGTATTGATTAGCATTCCAGTACGACCTTCGGAAGATAAAGACTATTTAAAACCAAACACTTGATTCATATTTTGTAATTTATTCATATAGTATAACACATCACGTTTCAGACTAATAAAATAAACGACTAAAATACTAGAAAATACATGACGTACAATGACGAGGCACTTCAGATAGTTCTTGTTCGCGTATAGATGGAAGTACATTTCATGTTTTTCTCTTCAATAACCTTCATTCCATTCGGGAAAGAAGGATCTCCCTATCGCTATCGTTTGATATACGACCGCATTCTGTATAATTAACATTTTCTGTATATCATTGTCAAAAGATGCTTGGAGATGACATCTGTGCTACAATTTGTCAACATAGACTACTACAACATAGCTCTGTATGTTATTTCCAAGAAATACATTAATTAATAACATATATTTTCATGTCGCTTCTCCATGCGTAAACAAGAATCCGATTGCTCAGAACTAAAGGATGACTATACAAACATGACTACGGGAGGGAAACTGAAGCAAAAACAATTTAATAAAACTACTTCTGCACAATATTCAAACAAAATAGTGTTAAAGCGGGCAACATAGCCTATTCCGTCTAAATATTGGCAAAAGTAAAGGTAAAAATTTGCACTACGGGGTCCAGCACAGACAACGAAGCTGTCATACAGCTCCAGCTGAGTTCACCATAAAAAAAAATGAAAAATAACTTTGCAACAAAGATGTCTATTGACACCAAATCCAAATGTATTCCTCAAGAATCTTCTTTAAAACAATACTCGACAGTTTTTGTTTACAGTACGATCCTTTATAATGCGGTAAAATCAACAAATGTACATAGCAGTCGCATAATTATCACACTTAAAAAAAACGGATTACGGTGAAATTTCAACAGCTGAAGGTTCGGTGAAAAATCACCGAACAATTTGTAAAATCGTTGAACAAAATCAAAAAGAAAATGGTTCGACCGGGAATCGAACTCCTGACCTACACTCAGGCAAATGGACTATCGATAAGCATAGGAACCCCTTATGAAAATTCGCCACAAGGAATCGTGGCGAATTTTCATAAGAGGTTCCTATGTTTATCGATAGTCTATTTGCCTGAGTGCAGAGTTACAGTAAAATGGTTTGTTTCACGGATTTTTTTTTTCTGTAAAATAGTAGATTTCACAAATTTTCTCCGGTAAAATAGCTGATTTCACGATTTTGTCGGTAAAATACTAGATTTTACAGGAAAATCTGTATTTCTATTGTTTACGTTCAAATTCGGTGGTTTATTTCACAGGATACCGCGATTTATTTTAAGTGTGTAATTAACGCACTATATAAGTTCAAGCAGACCACCATTTGAAAACGGTATATCTCAAAATCCAGATAACTTCGAAACTTGGGGTCTTCAGTAAAGTTGTACTGGAGGTAGACCGCTATCTGATGGTACCTCATTTAGTTCGGAAGTTGACCGCTAGGTAGCACTAGTGAGCATGAGACTTTTACTTTTGTTTTGCAGATATTTCATTTTATTTATTTGGTTAACATCTAAACAGATAACACTGAATCAACAATTTCACTCCACAATACTCGGTTTAGGGCCGCATATCTCAATCTTGGTTCTGCCCCACGTTCGCCAAATCCCTGCGCACTTGATGCGCCCACCTAGCTCGCTGCACTTCACGCCTTCTTGTACCAACCGGATCTGAAGCGAACACCATCTTTGCAGGGTTGCTGTACGGCATTCTTATAACATGCCCTGCCCATCGTATCCTTCCAGCTTTGGCCAACTTCTGGATACTGGGTTCGTCGTAGAGTTGGGCGAGCTCGTGGTTCATCCTTCGCCGCCACACACCGTTTTCCAGCACATCGCCAAAGATCGTCCTAAGCACCCTACGTTCGAAGACTCTAAGTGCTTGAAAGGCCTCCTCCAGCATCGTCCACGTTTCATGCCCGTAGAGGACTACATCCTTATGAGCGTTTTGTACATGGTACATTTGGTACGAGTGTGAATCTTTTTTGACCTCAGCTTCTTGAGGAGGCCATAATAGGTGTTAGGTTAAGTCACCGGTTTAGCAAACACTTTTGTATATTGGTGTGCTTTAAGCTACAAATAGGATTTTATTGAATTCATTTATTTTCATTTTCATTAGATTTAGTTTACTTACAAACTTGGTGTTCCTACTCTGAAAGTGATACTGGATTGCAGTGAATTCCCACCTCGAATAACGTGGATCTAGTTCATAACAACATTAGTTAGATAAGTTCAATTACGTTGCATGTCGTACTTACAATAGTGATTGCTTATTCTTAAGTATTATAATTTGCACTGTAGTTTGTAGGATTAGGTTTAGGAACTGTAAATAACTGTAAATAGTAATATAAGTATTATGAACTATTTTTCATGAATAGGATAATTTCACCGTTGGATAGATAATTAGATGTAACGATAATCGACTATGAATAATTGGCGACCGATTGTTGTGGTTTTCTGTTGTTCACGTCTGATGACGGTTCTCCGTTGTTCGCAATAGGGTGAACTAAGTGTACGACTCAACAGTGTTGCCGTGGTAATGGTTTTCGTCGCAACATACCCCCGCCCGTAGACCTTCGTGAGAGTTTGAAGCTCTAGAGCAGTGCTTCCCAAAATGTTTCAACTTTCGCCCCCTTGAGGCCAACATTTATCTGGAATCGCCCCCCTGATAGGTGATTTCAATATTTTATGTAATTAGTGCTGTACGTCAAAAAATGTCTTTGACTCGCATATCACCATACAATTACTTCTAGGTACATTTAAAAATATTTTCTTAAACATCGATGTCTCAAAATTATTAGGAATGATTTACTAGATTGCAATTTATAACAGCAATTTTAACAATATTTTGCGTGCATTACAGGCTACTGAATCAGTTTTTGATACAAGTTCAGCGTAATTTGTGACGTAGTTGGGGAATGATTCGTTAATGGTAATTCCATACTGATTTGGTCGGTGTTCAGACATACCGGACTACATGTTATTCTGGCCTTGTGTAGATACGTTAACTACTGCGCCAATTTTGGTTTTTACGATGCTATTTTGATACAGAACTTTTATCGAATTGACAAGTTTTAATATTACAGCAAATAAATGCAAATATTGTGTTGTTTCGAATGTTTGGAGTACATTTCCTTGAAACTACTAAAAAGCACTTGGCCCAGTCTGACTAAACACCGACCATTTATCTTTAATTTCTACAACTACTGCAATAATTTTAAGAAATTGTGAATTATAAAAGTATGACGTATCTGGAAACGATTTTTTTTTTTCATTCAATCCAATATATGAATATATGAAAATCCAGAATGTTTTTCAACTCATATTTCAATGCAATATATAAAAGGGTATGTAACCAAGAAAAAAATGTCTCTTAAATGATTTGTACCATGAGAAATGAAAAGAAAGAGTGTAACCGAATAATATTGTTTTCTGTAAAAAAGCTGGATGCCAATGAAAGAAATACATAGCTTCCTAACTTCAAAGTTGCCACATAAAAAAATCCTTTTATAAAATATTGGGCATTTGCAAAAAGTTCTAAAAATTCTCAGATACATGTTTTGTACATCCAAAATATGTTGTGTTTTAAATGTTATCTGTGATCTATCATCCAACCTTGTGAAAAATCTCAAATACCGATCATTCTTAAAACTTCAATGATATTAAAAAACCTGAATGCATGTGTTTGACAATTATCAAGTGTAGTCTATCATAATTTTAAAATGACCCTGATTGGAGGAGATATATCGATCCAAGGTTAAATATTCCTGGTATCAGTTTGGAATTGATTAACCTTCAGGTGAGAGTCCTAAAAAAATTGTCAGTAATTATGTTCAAATGCTCCCTTGTTAGCCTTTTCGCCCCCCAAATTATATTTTACAAATTCGAATTCGCCCACTTTGGGAATCACTGCTCTAGAGGAACTAGAACTAGGTTTCTTATTCTCTGCGACGTCGAGCACAGCTAGTTTTGACGCAGCTCTTCGTAGAACTCCTGACGACGTTCGTACTAGTGCTTGCCGGACTCTTCCGTCTCGTCCAGGAAACACTTCTTCAATTCGTCCTCACACCCACTGGCACTTAGCTGTTTCTTCGACCACCAACACTACGTCGCCGACTTCTAGCTCCTTCACGTCCTCGAACCACTTGCTTCTTCGAGTTATCACTAGTAAGTACTCTTTGAGCCATCGTCGCCAAAACTCATCCGTAATGTGTAATCCGTAGCTTCCAACTGTTTCTCAAAGTTGCTTGGCTGTTCGATGACTCGGTAGACAAGAATTTTGACCCAGAAGAATTGCCCAACAGGAAATGGTTGGGTGTCAAAGCCTCCTGGTCAGCAGATTCTAAGGGGACGAAAGCGACCTCGAGCTGATCATTCCTTCCGCTTCTGTTAAAATAATTTCCAGGGTCTCATCGTCTGGCTTGCGTGAAGCTTCCATCACAGCTCCGATAGCTACCTTTACCGATCGCACAAGTCTCTCCCAAGCACCTCCCATATGGGGAGCAGCAGGCGGTATGAATTTCCACGTGCATTGAGGGGAAGTAAACTTTTCTGCTAAACTTTTGTTGTGCATCTTTATTTCATTGCTAGTACCTTGAAAGCAGGTAGCATTGTCAGACCAGAACTCCCTTGGTTGACCTCTGCGTGCTACAAACCTTTGGACTGCCATTATGCAGGATGCAGTACTCAACGATTGTACTACCTCGAGATGTACCGCTCGTACGGTGAGGCAAGTGAACAGAGCTACCCAGCGCTTCACGTTGCTTCTGCCCACCTTTACCAGTAGTGGTCCGAAATAATCCAGGCCGGTATGAGTGAAGGGTTGGATGAACGCTGTCAAACGCATTTTCGGAAGCGGCGCCATAACAGGCGCCCTTGGAGCTGCTTTTGCAACGCGACAAAGGGTACAGGCCCGTTCAATTTTATCTAGCAGCCGTCGAAGTCCAGATATTTCAAATCGTTGGCGTATTTCATTGAATACAGTTTCTCGGTTGGCGTGTCGAAAGTGGCGGTGATACCAATCAACAATTAGGAAAGTGATAACGTGGTGCTTAGAAAGAATAATCGGAAATCTGGCGTGCATTGGTGCGTATGGTGCTGCACCAATTCGGCCTCTACTTCTGTCGGTTCTCAGGTGATCCTCGGGTTTTGTTGAGGATGTTGATTTCATCTGGATAAGATTCGCACTGCGTCGTTTTCAGCAACGCTTCTTCAGCTCGATGTAGTTCATATTGGAGGGGTAAATTAGCAGAGAGAACAGTAAAACACGTCTTTACAGGTCGAGGCAAAACACTTGAATGAGCTTTATTCATTTCCTCCTTTCCATTCCCTTTTGAGCTTCATTCAGTCAGCTCCTTTTACACTCGATTGGCGCGCGATGCTGAATGGCGCAGGGCTGCCATCACTCCTCCTCATCGCGCAGAGATCGCAATCCAATCCTCTCGCGTATGTCCTCCAATTTTACCCTGTTCAGCGGTTTCGTAAAAATGTCCGCCAACATATCCGCCGATGGGCAATAAGTTACATTTACGTTGTCGTTTTCAGCCAAATCCTTCACGAAGTGGTATTTGGTGTCCACGTGCTTCGAACGCTTCAGTCCTGCATTCTGCTCCAACATCTTGATGCAACTTTGGTTGTCTTCGAAGATCTGTACTGGTTCCTGTACAGGCTCCCCGAAGTCCTTCAATAGTTTTTTCAGCCAAAGCAGCTCCCGACAACTTTCAGCTAACGAAATGTACTCCGCTTCCGTCGATGAAAGTGCCACACACGATTGCTTTCTGGCACACCATGAAATCGGGCCACCACCCAGTTGAAACAGGTAGCCCGAATTCGATTTTCGGTCCTTCACATTTCCGGCCCAGTCTGCGTCCGCGTATCCTCGAAGTTCTTGTCTGTTTACAGCCAATTCCAACTTCAAATCACTCGTAGACTTCAGGTAGCGCAGAACCCGTTTTGCTTCCGTCCAATCCGCATTCGTTGGCTTGCTTACCTGCCTTCCAAGAATGGATGTACTAATAGCGATGTCTGGCCGGGTATTTACTGATAGATACAGCAAACCACCGACAAGGCTCTGGAACTTTTCATTGTTCGGTAGACTCTCCAGCTCCTCCTTTTGCTGTAGGTATCCGACGTCCATAGGAATCCGTGATCCCTTAGCATCCGCAAGTCCGAACTGTGCAACCAACTTGTCGATATAAGCCTTTTGGTCCAAGCAGTAGGCGTTGTTCTTCCGCGTCACTCTTATTCCCAAAAAATGTTTCACTTCACCAAGTGTTGTAATCTGGAACTCGCTAGCTAAAGCCTTCACAACTCCTTCGTAGTCTTCATCACGTGATGTAGCGATTAGCATATCATCCACATACACCAGGATATACACTGTGCCGCCGCTCGTCTTCCGCACATATAAGCACGGGTCAGCATCCGCCTGCCGGAATCCCAGTCGCTTCATAACATCATTCAGCTTTTGGTTCCAAACCCTGGCTGATTGCTTCAAACCATATAGGCTCTTACGCAAACGACACACCTGTCCTTTTTCAACTCGTAGTCCGGGTGGTACCCGCATATAAATGGTCTCCTTGAGATCGCCATTCAAATATGCAGTTTTCACGTCAACGTGCCTGACCTGCATCTTATCTCGTCCAGCGATGGTCAGCAGTGTACGAAGCGTCACTTGCTTCGCGACTGGGGCGAATACCTCGTCGTAGTCCAGGCCATATCGTTGCGTGAAACCTTGCGCTACTAATCTCGCTTTATATCGTACTAGTTTACCTTGCTCATCCTGCTTCTTCTTATAGATCCAGCGGCATCCGATGGTCTTGCTTCCTGGCGGCAACGACGTCAAGTCCCAGGCCTTGCACTCCCGCAATGACTTCAGCTCGTCGTTCATGGCGGCCTTCCAATGGCCATTCTCAGGATCACTCACTGCCTCTTGGTAGCTTCGGGGGTTCACACTGCTGACTCCGAGCCAGTTTACCATCCGCCACGTAACGTTCAGGTGGAATACCTTTCGTTGACCTTCCAGACCGACGAGGTGTAACGGCGAATTGCTCCTCCTGCAAATGCCTCTGGATCGAAACTAGTTCGTCGTCCTGTCGAGAGACAACACTGCCATTGGCATCTTCATATACACTCCGATCTGCTGGATTTTCAAAACCAATATCCAAATTGTCGCAAGATTCTTCTTCAAAACCACGGAATTCTTCCTCATCGTCACTTCGCTGACTTCGCTCATCTTCGGAATCTTCATCGGACTCGTCCGACTCTTCATGCTCCATGTTGCTGGACGGTTTCACCGGAGGCACCACGAAAATTTCGTCATCGACTGCATCCGGAATCTCTCGATCACTTGACGGCAAGAAACGAGCATCACGACTGAAAACGATTTCGTTTGTCTTCAAGTCGATGAAACGCCACGCTTTATGCTGCTGGGAGTACCCAACAAACGTCAATTTTGTCGCCTTCGATTGCAGCTTCGTCCGCTTTTCCTTCGGGATGTGCACATAAGCTTCCGAACCAAAAATCTGGATCATGCTCATGTCCGGCTTCGTACCGTGCCAAATCTCGTAGGGCGTCTGCTGCACCGGTTTCGTTGGCAACATATTCTGCAGATGGTTGGCCGTGTTAACCGCCTCGGCCCAATAACGATAATGCAACCCAGAATCGATGATCATACACCGTGCCATCTCTACCAGCGAACGATTTTTGCGCTCCGCAACTCCGTTCTGCTGTGGCGTGTATGCTGTCGTAAACTGCTGCTGAATTCCTTCCTGCTTGAGAAACTTGACCAACTCTGCGCTGCGGTACTCTCCTCCTTGATCCGATCTGATGATCTTCGGGGGTCTACCAAACTGCGTTTTCATCAAACGTACGAAATCTCGGATAACGTCCACGGTATCCGACTTCTTCCTAAGAATGTATAGAGTGGTAAAGCGGCTGTAGTCGTCGATCAGCGAAAGAAAATACCGACAGCCGTTTTCATCGGCCCACACAAGTCACTGTGGATCAAATCCAACACTGCTTTCGACTTACGCCTCACTTTCTTAGGAAATGGTCGCCTTGCCATCTTTCCCTCCAAACAGGGTTCACAAGAATAACGAACAGAGCAGTGACGTACCTTGATGCCTGTTGCTAAAGCTTTCCGCTCCAGATCCAGGATAGCTTGAGTATCACGATGTCCCAGCTTCCTGTGCCACTCGTGTATGCAGTTCTTCGTATGACACTGATCCGAAACTGCACTAGCACGTTCAACCATTTGAAGATGGAACAGACCCTTGCTTGACGGCGCAATAGCAGCAATCTTATCACCGTTCGCAATTCTACATCCGTTCTTGTCGAAGATTACGCTCGCTCCCTTCTGAACGAGCCTGCCAACGGACACGAGATTCATGTCGAGATCAGGAACGAAAAGCACTTCACTCAACAAAATTCGCGTTTCTGCGCCACCACCTCCGATGCAAAAAATCTGGCACAATCCGACGCCTTTCACCGCTGCATGTTTACCGTCGGCAACCGTAACCGATTTTGGAGTGTCCATCCGCGGTTCATTGAACGACACGAAAAACTTCCGATTTGCGCACATATGCGAACTCGCACCGGAATCGACGATCCAGTCTTTCGCCGCGCACTCACTGGCAACAAACGCACTATTTCTCGGTTCTACGTTCACATCGGAATTGACGACACAACCATTCGTCACGCACTCTCTGGCAAGAAAAGTAAATTCTTCCGATCGCGACGTCGCAAGCTTCGCCTTCGCGAGCTTTTTCGACACTTTTCTCACTTCGCTGTGCCTGCTCACTGCTGAGCTACTGTCACCTTCTTCTTTCTTCTGCCTCAGCCACAAGCTGCAGTTTGCTTTCTTATGACCGGGCTTCTCGCAGAAAAAACACACTGAGTTTTTCTTCTTGTCTTCCGCTTTGAGAACAACCGAATCCACTACCGCCGGATCACGACGCTTGTGCACTTCGTTTATGATCTTCCCTTTCACAAGATGCATCGTTAGCTCATCATCGGCTCGGTTCTCTAGCGTCGTCGTCAAGGCATCGAACGAACTAGGCAAACTTCGAAACACTAAAACCACCTGGAGATCTTCGTCTAGTTTTGTTCCAGCATTAGCCAGCTTCTCGAACAAATCCTCAAACTCCATCAGGTGTTCTTCGATGTTGTCCCCGTCGTGGTACTCCATGTCGCAGATTCGCTTGAGCAAATGCACTTTGGTCGTAAGCGTCTTCTTCTGGTGCTGCTTTTCCAAATTGTCCCACACTGCTTTCGCGGAATTCGTATTCCGGATATGCCCGTGTTGACTTTTTGTCAGCAATAAACCGATCGTCGCGCGCGCTCTCTGGTCTCCCTCGTCCCAGGCAGCCAGTTCCGCGACGTTCGAACCCGAAGCAGCCACTTCCGGCTTCACTCCCGGCGAGACATACTTCCAAAGTCCTTCTCTCACCAACAAAAACTCGACTTCCAATTTCCACGAATCGTAATTATCGTTCGTTAACTTCGCGATACCAATTTTCTCCATTTTTGTTGAATTTAACACTTCCGGAAAAATTCCAACAAACACGCCACGACTTGTCTGAACGTGTTCACTTTGCACAAAAAACAAAATGGCTACTTCACAGGCCCATAACCTATTGGAGGGGTAAATTAGCAGAGAGAACAGTAAAACACGTCTTTACAGGTCGAGGCAAAACACTTGAATGAGCTTTATTCATTTCCTCCTTTCCATTCCCTTTTGAGCTTCATTCAGTCAGCTCCTTTTACACTCGATTGGCGCGCGATGCTGAATGGCGCAGGGCTGCCATCAGTTCATTGCTGGTGAGGCAGCCGAGCTCCAGATCTTTCCCATCTCTATGCCTTCTGAGATTGTCAATCCAACGAAACACGTAAGCCGCCACGCGAAGGAGCTTGGACCACCGATTGAACCTTTCGAATTCTATGCTTGAGGAGAAGTGTGCCAGGTTTAGGTGCACTGGGCGAAGTTCTTCGTCAGTAATGGCGTTTGATTTCTGTCTGGGCTAGTGTTCTTCTAGTTCGTACAAGAAAGAAGGACCTTGAAACCATTGACTGTTGATCATCTCCTGAGCTCCGTTGTTCCATTTAGTGGCCAGATCCGCCACGTTCAGTTTCGATGGTATCCATCGCCATTCCGATTGCTGCGTGGACGATAAAATTTCCCCGACTCGAACCGCCACAAATTTGTGATATCGTCGATGATCAGGAGCACGAATCCATGCTAGAACAGTGTTTGCATCCGTCCATCAGAAGCGTTGACTAATCGGGTATGAGTGCTGGCTTTGGATTGTTTCCATCAAGCGAGAGCCGAGGACCGCTGCTTTCAGCTCAAGTCTTGGGATAGAGAGAGCTTTTAGGGGCGCAACTTTGGTTTTTGCTCCGACGAGTGCTACACTCAAAATAATCCAAATGTCATTGCTACGTGAAAAATCCGTAGATCATTCCGCATTAATTTTGCCTCCTATTCACCTGACTAAGGTAATAATTACCAGAGCATATATGAACACTAAATGTTAAGCTCAGTTGTTAAAATGGTGGCCGATACTATCTCAAGAAGCTGCTGCTGCTGGACTTCAAACTAATTTTAAGAACAATTCCAAGGTAAATATTAGTTAAAATCCTTAGATTTCCAAATTAATTTATACTTCATACCTTGTTTTACATCAATTTACAGAACGTTGATTGTTTTGAATGGAACAGACCCTGGACAAATTTGCGAGGAACGTGCGTTTCATGGACTGTTCCGACGGTTCCGACGATCGATATCGCGATGGTGGTCAGTCAGTGTTTTGAAACCATTAATGGAATATAATAGTTTAATCTCTTAGTTTGTCCTTCTTTCAAAATAAACATATAAAAAAGCATGTGCAAAACAGGATTGATTTCCATGAATTGATTCCGATAACTTTAAATGAAAATTTCTTTAGGATCTATTGAAAAGCTTTGTAAAAGCTACGTGAAAAATCATGTAGCTGTTACGTGGAACTTCGATGGAACTGATGAGGTTCACTTGTTCATGTGTTCATTCGGTGTTACCTATGATCCACGTAAGTGCTACGTGAAAAGTGCGATGGATAAAAACCACGTATGTTTTCACGTAGCAACGACGTGTGAATTTTTTTGAGTATACTTTTGTAGTTTGCTCGGTCTGCAAACGGAAGTAAACCACGGCTGCGTACGCTGCGTCGCTCGCATCTACAAATAGATGAATTTGTAAACGGAACAAGTTTTTAGGAAGAGATTGAGGGAAGTAGTATCGCGGAATTTCCAGTCGTTCCAATTGCTGTAGTGAATTAGTCCATTGTTGCCAACGGCTATTGGTATCTTGAGGAATTCGTTCGTCCCAATCTGTGCCTTTTAGCCATAGTTCTTGGATTAATACTTTTCCATGCTACTTCTCGTTTCGTAGGAATGTGACTGTTGTCCAGGATTCGAAAAATTTCTTCACGAGCGCCGAAGTTGTAAACGAACACGTCTTCATTCGGGATCCATTCCATTCCTAATACTGACTCGACCTTTCCAGCCCGTTCCAAATCCAGGTTCTTCGATTCCATTTGTACCGCTTCTCCTAAACTGTGCAAAACGTCGGGTTCATTGGAAAGAAATCGACGAAGAGTGAAACCACCTTTCGAATGTACAAGTTTCACATCGTTCACGATGCTTACGGCCTTGAATATCGTCTCGAAGCTATCCAGATAGTCATCGACATAATGCTTATGGATGATCGCTGCTACTGCTCGAGGATATTCTTCGGCGAACTCTTCTGCATTCAGGTTTTTATGTATTGCGCCGACGCCGGTGAGCAGGTAGATCCGAAAGTAGCGACGTCCATCACATATATCCTAGGCGGGTCTGTTTCCTGCTCTCTGAACAGGAATCTTTGAGACTGGCAGTCTGGTTTGCGGATTTTAATCTGATGGAACATTTCTATTATATCCCCGGGTATTGTCGGAATTGATAGAGGACTTTGGGAAGCGGTGTCAAGAGGTCAGGCCCCTTGAGAAGCTGTGAGTTGAATGACGTGTTACCTACTTTTGCAGCTGCGTCCCAGATCAATCTCACTTTCCCAGGTTTTCTGGGATTGGTAACCACGCCTAGTGGAAGATACCACACACGTTTTGAGTCTACCGATGTCAATTCCAATAAACTGGCTCGGTGGGCATAACCCTTGCGTTCATATTCTTTGATCTGGTCATGTACACACTTTTGCAACTCCGGTTCATGGCTAAGGGGCGATCCATTAATTACGTAAGACAATTTTCGGGGTTTTTCAACCCCCCCTCCCCCCATGGTAAGATTTTTTGTATGAAAATTAGAAATCAGTTGTATGGCGCGTAAGAAATCACGATAGGTCTTGACGTCGATAATGTCGGAGAAGTGCCGTTCATCAATCATACCGTGGTGGATATGTGATTTTGTCTGCTGTGGTGATCTCCAGGTGTATCGGTATGAAAGGCTGTGCTGGAAGTATGTGCTACAAATGGCCATATTCTTGGAGGCGGCGAAATGATTTAGTCGTAAGCCGTTTTTGTTCGTCATCCGGTGGTCGCTGAACTTTCCAATGGCGGTCTGAATTCCTCCTCCTGGCCAACCTGAGCATATAGATCTCCTATGATGATTTTGACGTCGTGGCTTGGGCAGCTGTCGTACTCGCGTTTGTGCTGCGCGTAAAAAGCGTATTTATCATCATCAGTGCTTCCGAAGTGAGTACTGTGCACGTTTATTATGCTGAAGTTGAAGAACCGGCCTTTGAGCCTCAACTTGTACATTCCTGCATCCATCACTATAAAAGCTGTTTCCAGCTCGTGTGTGTTGCCGCAGCTCTGGTAGATGGTATGGTTACCTCTAAACGTTCCCACCATTAATTACCTACGATGCCGAATCCGTGGTCCTTCAGCACGTCGGCGAGTGTGCGTGTGCTTCCGATGAAGATGAGAGAAATAGAGTTCACGTAGCCCAGTGCGCATCGTACCTTCGTGCTGTGCGTACACGAATTCTCTCTGCTCTTGGAAGTTTTCTTAAAAACTACCCAAAGCAATAAAACAGTACTTTTCAGTGCTACAAAAACAGTACTTTTCAGTGCTAAAATTAAAAACGGTACTTTTCAGTGCTACTAAAACAGTACTTTTCAGTACTATTTTTCTACTATTGATCCCTTTACGATCCTTGTTTGGACCCGTGCCTTCGATTTTTCGTTGGACCCGTTGGCGAAAGCTAGCGGTGGTAATCCTTCTTGGACACCGTCTTGGGGAAAAACCTTTCGAAGGTCACGTCTTCTTCTTTCGTTTATTAATTAAACATGGTATCAACAACAAACAAAAGGAAGGGTGAATCTCTGAATTCACTACTTCCTTCCAAAAAAGTGGGTTTTAAAACTGTCACTACACGGGGCAAGAATGGTAGAAAGGACGTTTCTCCGGAATGCGAACTTTCTTCCAAGGGTGAAATGAATAATTGTATCGAAATGAGCAATCAGTTCGATGCTCTAGACAAATTTTCCGAACACCAAATCGAAGCAGCCTCTAGCCCAGGCTCTTTGATTCAAGTGAGGAAGCAAAGAGTGCCGCCTATCGTGGTCAGTTGTTCCGAATTTGGGGGATTTAGGCAGGAGATCTTGAACTCCATTAGGGGAATCAAGGTTTCCTTCCAAATCGCAAAGAAAGGAGACTGTCGCGTTTTGCCGGAAACTCTTAAAGATCGTGAGCTTCTTCTCAAACATCTTAAAGAGAAGAAGCACAAATTTTTTACTTATGACGACAAAACTGAACGATTGTTCAAAGTTGTCTTGAAAGGTCTCTCAAGTGACTATAAATCACCTGAAGAGATCAAAAATGGAATAAATGATTTACTTGGATTTTCCCCAGTCCAAGTAATCATTATGAAAAAGAGAACCCAATCTGGCGTTGTTCGGAAAGGGCTTTCTCAAGAATTTTATTTAGTTCACTTTAACAAAAAAGAACTAAATAATATTAAAGCTTTAGAAAAAGCAAAACTTTTGTTTGATGTCCGTGTGACATGGGAACATTTCCAGAAACCTGGAGGAAATTACCAGAACCCCACTCAGTGCCGTCGGTGCCAAAAGTGGGGTCATGGTACAAAAAATTGTCGCATGGATGCTAAATGCATGATTTGCGGAGGTTCTTCTCACGCCAAAGACGTCTGTCCAGTGAAGGAAGATACCACCAAATTCATATGTTGTAATTGCGGGGCTAACCATAAGTCCAATTTTTGGAATTGTCCTTCACGCAAAAAGGTCATTGAGGCTCGTGCCAGGCAGATGAAAGAAAATATCCGTTACGATAACGGTCGTTTCCGGAATTTGCCTGGTAGAGTATCGAACAATGCTCATTTTTCAGTTAACGATCGCTTGATCATGAATCATACCCATCAGGAAGATCATAATCATGCTCATTAGACTGATGCAAATTTTGAAGTTTTTGCTCCCCTATGCTTAAACGATGTCAATTATGATGAAAATGATCCTCCCAAAATTTGAAGTGATTCGGAAGAAATTTGGTTGTGCACACGCTATTTGAAGTTTATATGGAAATTACTATGGAAAAGGCAAATCTTTTGTGTTCAGTCCTCTAACTGCTCGTCAAAATAATATATGGAAAAGTAAACACACTCATCTTATGTGAAAACTTCCCAGCTACAACTTTGCCGAAGACCACATTTTGATGGGACGTAAGGATAATTTGTTATATTTGATAACAAAGTGTAAATCATGCTGAGATGATCATTCAATTACTTTCAGAGCAACACTGCTTTTTTGCTGTAGAACATAGTAGCCTGGATTACTTTGATCTATTCTTTCCGCCAGGAGCACCACTGTTGCCTGCCGAACTGTTGGTGAAGCATGCTACATGCAAACCAACTTTATGATGATGAATAACAATTTACCCTGAGGTCCAATCAAAAAGTGGTCTTCGGCAAAGTTGTAGCTGGGAGGATTCCACATTAGAAGAATTTGTTCACTTTTCCATAAAATATCATGACGAAGAGGTAGAGGGCTTAACACAAAAGATTGGCATTTTCCATAGTAATCTCCATATAAACTTCAAATGTCGTGTGCACAGTCAAATTTCTTCCAAATCACTTCAAACTTTGGGAAGATGCTATTTACTATAATTAAAATCGTTTAAGCATAGGGGAGCAAACATTTCAAAATTTGCATCACTCTAATGCTCATTCACAAACAAATTTTAATCCGTCGGGTAGCCGTTCGAATCTTTCTATTTCGAATGTATCTACCCACGGTAAATCCTTTGCCGATATCGTAGCAGGAAATTCGAACTCCTCCCCTGTTCGATCCATGGGTACCCATTCCACTTGTTTCAAATCAAATGGAAAAAACCCTACCGCCACAGGTAACTCCGCTTCTTCGTCTACCGGAAATTCCAATGGGAAATCACATGACATGTCTGCCTCTGATTTTAATTTTCTAACTGAACAATTGAATCTAATGATTGATGCAATGTTCAAAGCCACCACTATGACTGAAGCAGTCCAAGTAGGTGTAAAATTTACAAATCAAATTGTTATTGGATTACGTTTTTCTAATGGATCCAAATAATAATTTAAATATTTTAAATTGGAATGCTCGTTCTCTGAATGGTAAAGAGGACGAGCTGTTTAATTTTCTTACGGTTAATAACGTGCATATAGCAGTTATTACCGAAACGTATTTAAAACCTGGATCTAAACTCAAAAGAGATCCTAACTTTTTTGTTTATCGTAACGATCGACTTGATGGGGCATGTGGGGGAGTTGCAATCATCATTCATAGGCGTATAAAACATCAACTGTTTTCATCATTTGAAACTAAAGTTTTTGAAACTTTAGGTGTTTCTGTTGAAACACAGTTTGGTAAATATACTTTCATAGCTGCCTATTTGCCTTTTCAATGCTCTGGGCAGCAAGTTAATTTGCTCCAAACTGATTTGCGTAAATTGACTCGCAATAAGTCAAAATTTTTGTCATTGGTGACTTTAATGCCAAACATCGGTCATGGAATAATTCTCAAAGTAATTCCAACGGCAGAATTTTATTTGATGAGTGCTCTTCAGGATATTTCTCAATTCAATACCCTGATAGCCCCACATGTTTTTCCTCTTCTAGAAATCCATCTACGATTGATTTGGTCTTAACCGACTCTAGTCATCTTTGTAGCCAACTGATTACTCATGCTGATTTTGATTCTGATCATGTCCCTGTTACATTTCAAATATCCCAAGAAGCGATTCTCAATCCTATCAGCTCCACTTTCAATTATTTACGAGCCGACTGGAATATATATAAAACGTATGTTGACTCCAATCTTGATGTTAACATTTCTTTAGAAACTAAACTTGATATTGACAATGCTCTTGAAACTTTAACAAATTCCATTGTTGAAGCCCGGAGCATTGCAATTCCAAAATGTGAAGTAAAATTTGAATCCGTGATTATAGACGATGATCTTAAACTCTTGATCCGTCTTAAAAACGTGAGGAGAAGGCAATTTCAACGCACTCGCGATCCTGCTATGAAAATTATATGGCAGGATTTGCAGAAAGAAATCAAGAAACGTTTTGCTCAATTAAGAAACAAAAATTTTGAAAATAAAATTTCTCAATTGGACCCCGGCTCTAAGCCCTTTTGGAAATTATCTAAAATCTTGAAAAAACCTCAGAAGCCAATACCGGCATTGAAAGAGGAAAACAAATTATTACTAACTAATTGCGAAAAAGCTCAAAAACTTGCTATGCAGTTTGAAAGTGCGCACAATTTTAATTTAGGACTTACTAGTCCAATTGAAAATGAAGTTACTCAGGAGTTCGAAAATATTCTCAATGAAGAGAACGTTTTCGAAAATGCCTGGGAGACTGATTTGGAAGAAGTGAGAACTATTATTAAAAAATTCACAAAAGTGTAGAACTAGCCCTCGTGTGTTAAAATACACTCAAATAAAGATTAAAAAAAAAAAAAAAAATTAAAAAATTCAAAAACATGAAAGCTCCTGGCGATGATGGAATTTTCTACATCCTCATCAAGAAACTTCCAGAAAGTAGCTTATCATTTTTAGTTGATATATTTAACAAATGTTTTCAATTAGCATATTTTCCTGACAAATGGAAAAATGCTAAGGTTGTTCCAATTTTAAAACCAGACAAAAATCCTGCAGAAGCTTCTAGCTATCGTCCAATCAGCTTGCTTTCCTCCATCAGTAAACTTTTTGAAAAGGTTATTTTGAACAGAATGATGGCCCACATCAACGAAAATTCAATTTTTGCCAATGAACAGTTCGGATTCCGCCATGGACATTCGACCACTCATCAACTTTTACGTGTAACAAATTTGATCCGTTCCAACAAATCTGAAGGCTATTCTACTGGTCTTGCTCTTCTAGACATAGAAAAAGCATTCGACAGTGTTTGGCATGAAGGTTTGATTGTAAAATTAAAAAACTTTAATTTTCCAACATACATTGTTAGAATAATTCAAAGTTATCTGTCAAATCGTACACTTCAGGTTAATTATCAGAACTCCAGATCTGAAAGACTTCCTGTAAGAGCTGGTGTTCCTCAAGGCAGCATTTTGGGACCAATATTATACAATATTTTCACATCTGACTTACCTGAGCTACCTCAGGGATGTCAAAAATCTTTGTTTGCGGATGACACAGGCCTCTCCGCCAAAGGACGAAGCCTGCGTGTCATCTGTAGTCGATTGCAAAAAAGTTTGGATATTTTTTCTTCATACTTGCAAAAATGGAAGATTTCTCCTAATGCTTCCAAAACTCAACTAATAATATTCCCACATAAACCAAAAGCTCTTTATTTGAAACCTTCAAGTAGACATGTTGTCACGATGAGAGGGGTTCCAATAAATTGGTCAGATGAAGTTAAGTATCTAGGGCTCATGCTAGATAAGAATTTAACTTTCAAAAATCACATTGAGGGCATTCAAGCCAAATGTAATAAATATGTAAAATGTCTCTATCCCCTTATTAATAGAAAATCAAAACTTTGTCTTAAGAACAAGCTGTTGATATTCAAACAAATTTTCAGGCCAGCCATGTTGTATGCTGTACCAATATGGACTAGCTGTTGTAATACCAGGAAGAAAGCTCTGCAGAGAATTCAAAATAAAATTTTGAAAATGATTCTGAGGCTTCCTCCCTGGTATAGTACCAATGAGTTACATAGAATATCCAATGTTGAAACATTGGAACAAATGTCAAATAAAATAATTAATAATTTCAGGCAAAAATCGTTACAATCTTCTATTGCCACGATTAATGCGTTATATGTTTAGGTTAAGTTAGGTTAAGTATATTAAAAACATTTTTTTTCTCTTATAAGCAGGTGAAATCAACTCACCTGTAAAAAAACTGAACTGCTACGGCAAATGAAATGTAATATGTTGTTAACAAAATGTTAATTAAATCTTAAATTTGTTTTACCAAATTAGGATGATAGTGTTGTCAAATAACACAGAACACCTAGATATAAGAAATGAATGTAATGTTTGGAATGATACTAATAAAGAAATTAAAAAAAAAAAAAAAAAAGAGTTCACGTAGCGAGCTTCCAATCGTTAGCCCTTTTACGTCGCTGTGGTCTTCGGTGATTCCTCGGTTCATATTCTCTCGTTGAATATTTGTTGCTTGTTTTTTTTATGGCTGGCTTGCAGGGCCTAACACCAAGCTCCTATAATTCCGGAGGACCATTCCCCCTAAATGTTCGGAGGGCCGTAGCTGTAAAAAAGCAGAGAAATAAAAAAAAATCAGATAGATAAATAAATAAATAATAAGAAAAAACAACTTGAATCAACTTTATGAAGACACGATTGTTTGTCTCCTATACAACGGCTTATATCGTTGTATATGAATGACCCTTAAAAAATCAGAGGGGGTTGTGTACAAGACACGACCGCATGACGTTAACTACGCCAAGTGATTTTGCATTTGAATTTTAGTCGGTTTTCATAGTTGCAGCCTTCCTTTAGTTCAAACTCTAACATAATATCGTGACTGTCGCAACATTTTAGATTTTTAATTGACACCCAGTATATTGCCGTAAGATGTAGTTAACATCTAAAGAAGAATGAGCGAAGAAGCAGAAAATAATCTCCTTTTATAGTGCGCTTCCCAACCCAAAAGAATCGTGGAAGACAATATAAACAAGTTTGATTGCGTAAGAAAGGGGTCGACATTTTCCCAATTTTCGACAGTCTATCGTCAAAAATCAAAAGTTTTCTCCATTTGAGTAAAATGTTGTAAAAATTTCCGACCGATTGGTGGGAAAATATTGAAAATCTACCGATTAATGGCTGAGTTATTAGTATTCAAAATCTTACATAATTTCGTGACGGTCGCAGCATATTAGATTTTCAATTGACACCCAGCAGTGGCGCGGGAAACGGGTAGGACAGGTAGGGCATGTACTACGCACAGAAACACCTGGGTAGGACAGTCAAAGAATTGTCCTACCCATGTTTAAAAATCAAGCCTAAAGCTTGAAAATTTAAACTAAATACCGTTTTGATTCATATTACGGACACTTAAGGCCTCATTGAAGTGTAACTCATCAAAAAGCATATAAAATAATTCATTCTGTATTATTCCTTAGTGTTTTTGAGCCCTCAAAACCCTTAGCTTTCTAACGGTGTGTGAAGATTTTTATTCCGCAACATGAATACATTTAAATAAATGTGTGAACTTCTCATGATTCTGGTTGGTTGGTTTGACTTTATTAACGAGATTTTTAGCCCTAGGCTAGTTCATCTCGGGACCAACGGCTTTACTTCCCTTCCGAAGGAAGTCGTCACTATAACTTTTTACGTCATAAGTGACTATGTCGGGGATGGGATTCGATCCCAGGTCCTCGGCGTGAGAGCTCATGATTCTTACTCCGGAACCTTTTTTGCCTCATATTCCGGACACTGTGATTTGAATTCCGGACAGCTCATGAAAATCATAAATATAAAAGTTAAATCATTAATTGAAATCGTCAAACCACTAAAGAGACATCTAGGCCAGTTTAGCATCATAAATTTGCATAAATATTTACGGAAGATGCTCATTAAAACGAGACTTGAAAGCGAGAACTCTTGAACGGTAAAAATTCAAACAATTCGTGTGAAATGTTTCCCATACAAAGTAGAATGTCCGGAATTAGAAGCTGTCCGCAATATGAACCAAAACGGTAATTAAAGCTCGACCAACGTCGTACTTATTCTTATGGAGGATGGAAGACGCGATACCCGGACAGACGGAAAAGTCATAATCACATCTCGAAACGAACAAATTATGATCGCATATCTCAATTTGATATTGAAAAGATGTTCGAAAATTTTATAAATCTCAGCGCTATAGCTCAACAGCTGAAAATATGTAAACAAGATCAAAATTAGTTCTTCGACATGAAACAAAACACATTTAACATCAAAATGGCGAGAATGAACAGTGTGACGTCAGGACAACCTCTAGGAACAAATAGTAATCTCAGAAAGCGACGAAAATGATGCTCTTATTTCTTCGATCTGTCATCTGTTTGGCAGAGCCTATTGGTTAGCATATCTGTTCATAGATTTGAAGGTCGATGGTTTGATCCTGGTTGCTGACTTTTAGATTATTTTTCCTTCGCCATCTGTCAGATCATATTTTAATATTGGTTTGTTGGTCAATCAATAATGATTATGATCGTCAGTAATTATTTTAGAACACCAAATTATGATCTTGGTCTGCTTTTTCCACCTTCTCGGGTAATCTATCAAAGCATTGCTGAATCTCTTGATGATTTTCAGAGCAATTTCTATAGAACTCCAACAACACACTCAAGAAGTTCTTGACTGATTCAGAATTGCCGTAGAAGTTTCTAGAAGTAGATCTTAGTTAATTCTTGAAAAATGATTTGATCAAATTCATACTGATATTTTGTGGCATCATTCATAAAAATATTTCGAGCAGATTATGACAATTTTTTTTTTTTAAGATTATTGTTTTGCAGAACTGTTAAAGAAATTCCAGCAATGGAGTTTCTACGCGATGAGTTTTTTTTTTCAAGCATCTTCAGTTTCTCCTGAAACTTTTGCAATTAACCGGTACCTAGAAATAAAAAAAAAAAACGAGTACACACATTCACAGAATTTTTACTGTTCATCCATTTGTTATCTAAAATAGATGAGGAAATCAGAACAACATCACTGATTGTGAAGGCAAGCAGTTTAGTCTATTTTTGTGAATTTTGTTTGAAAAAAAAAATGATTTAAAAGAGATATTCATATGTTTTTAAATTGAACGATAAAGGCAGGACTACTAGTAGGTTTCTTTCTAGAGACTTGGTCTCTATTTTAATACAATTCTCTAAAAAGTATCTAAGTCCAATGGAAGGTCTCTAAAGTATCAATTTAGATCCGAATTGTTCACTTAACCCTTTTTTTTCCTTATTCTGCATTTAATCTAGATCTTCCAAAGATTCAAGTGTTTGAAAAACAAATAGCTTAAGTTTTTTTTTTCAAGAAACTTTGCAAGAATTCCTCTGCCTATTCATGTGGATTCCTTCAAAAAATCATCTACATTTTCTCCAAGAAATTCAAAATTCCTTAGGGGGTTCTCAAAACATTTTTGTTTTCTAGGGATTTTCCAGCACGTCATCCAAGAATTACTCAAAAAGTTTAACTAACCAACTTTTAACTAAAATTTTCTCAATAGATTTTAATGCAATTTTCAAAAGGTCATTTCAGTTGTCACACCAGTTTATACTACAGAATTTCTGCACAAATTTCTATAGAGATTCTGTCTAATATTTTTAAAGAAATTTATTTAGAAAATCCGGCGGAATACTATCCCGAGATTCGAATGTTTTTATTTTTAATTTTCTTAGCAAATTATCTAGGAAATCTTCTAAAACTTCCTCAAAAGTCCAGGTGTTATTTCAAAGATTCTTGTTCATAAAGGGTGACTTTAAAACTTACAGAAATTCCATCAGTGGTTACTCTAAGATTTTCTTTAGAAATACCTCACGGTTTCATGAAACTTTCCTTGGCATTTTTTGCAGACATTCCTGGAAGAATTCCATTGAAACACTTTCAAGACTTACTTGAGAAAACCGCAAACAATTACTGGAAAGCATCGTAGAAGGATTCTCTGGAACAATTGCTGAAGGTATCTTTAGAGAAATCCCTAGTTGAAATCAAGATCCCTACACATTTCTGGAGAAGTTATTGATTGAATTGAAAAGAATCAATTGATGAATCACTGGATGAAATCTTGGAGAAGTTAGGAATTACATGAAAAATTTCTCGAAGAATGTTTGGAGGATTTCAGATGTTGAATGAATAAATCAACTGAAAATATCGTTAGAACGCTTCGAAACAGTACAATTCCCTTAACTCAAAACCAACCAAAACGTCACTTACACCCCTTTGCATTTGAGCCCCCCAAATATAGTTATTTTCAATATCCATTCCAGGGTTAAAATTTATCTTAGCTGCACTGTGCACCAAACATTTGCCAACTTTTGTCCTACCCATAGTTTCGAACGTGGACGCGCCTCTGACACCCAGTATATTGCCGTAAGACGTAGTTAACGTCAAAAGAAGGATGCGCGAAGAAGCAGAAATTGGGCTGCTTTTATAGTGCACTAGCCAACCCAAAGGAATCGTGGAAGACAATATGAACGCGTTTGGTTGCGTAAGAAAGGGGTCGACATTTTCTCAATTTTTGACAGTCTATCGTCAAAAATCAAAAGTTTTCTTCATTTGAGTAAAATGTTGTATACATTTCCGACCGATTGGTGGGAAAATATTGAAAATCTACCGATTAATGGCTGAGTTATTAGTATTTAAAATCTTACATAATTTCGTGACGGTCGCAACATTTCAGATTTTCAATTGACAATACTGGGTGTAAGACGTAGTTAACGTCAAAATCATATTTTGTATCATAACTCTGTTCCTAGAATTTTATATGTTTTGATAAAACCATAACCATAACCATAAAATTACCATATTACAACTTTTGATGAGATAAAAACTTTTGTTCATATTTAGGAGTCGTTTCATGCTTTTTAACCTTTAAAAAAATTGGCCTTAAAAACACACTTCGACCAATAACTTTTTTATTTTTCGAGATTTAGTTCGAATCGCCAATTTTTCGTCGGTAATGAACGATTAATCTATACTCTATCAGGTTAAAATACTAAGGGCCGATTTCTTCACCTTCGCTTAAGCCGTAAACCTCGTTTACCCATATAGTTAAACTAGGTTTAAGGCTTAAGCGGTGGTGAAGAAACCGCTTATAACTGTACATAACTGTGAGATGCAATAAGCTTAGCAAAGTAAAAAGGTTTTCGGCATCGCTGTTCAATTAACATTCTTGTATTGGGCAAATTGCCTGCATTTCACAAACAAATCTAATGGCGAAGATATTTTCGCGACGGCAAACAACAACGCCACCAAACTCAAGTGGATGCGCAAAAAATCACATGATTGAGGGCATCAACGGATGCACATTGGGGAATTCCGACCCCAAAGGTGGAAAAAATTGATAAATTTCACAATAGAAAGATAAAAAATAAGTTTTATAGCTCATTCGAAAGGAAATTTTCTCAGGAATCGATTGGTGATGGTTTCATGAATGTGGGGCCACTCTGGGATAAGCAATGGTGCCCGTTTTGCCCCGATTCCTTGAAAATTTTAGATTTTCATGTTGTTTTGAGTTAAACTATTTTATTGTGGAGATTATTTCCCATGAAATCCATCATTTCTAGTCCATTCAACAATGTTTCACAGAGAACGTTATAAAAAGATGGAAATTTAGGGGATTATGGGGCCAAATGTTCAATGAAATATTTTTGACGAGGAATTTTTGTTTTAAATTTTTTTCAACGTGTTTTTTTGTTGAAAAAAAATCTAAAATAGTCAAATAATCATGAATATAGCTTGCAGAAATAAGTTGTAGTAAAATTTGTAGAATATATATGATAATTATTTATGCTCTATGCAACATATTGTGAATAATTTACCTTCTTATATCACAAATTCCAAACATTTCCAAACGATGTGCGGTAGTTTGAATAAACGATATTGATCTAAATGATCGATTGCCGTTAGCCTCATTGATAGGAGATAGTGGGAGCATATAGTTTTTTGGCTATTTTTGCCCCAATTCCCCTAAACACGATTTCTTTCGTAATTAATTCAAATTTTTTTTCCAAATCAAATTTATTGTGTACTGAATTGTTTATTCTGTATCTGATACAATATTTAAATCATAAAACATAGGAGATTTTGGGGATCTTTTACACATAAACAAAAAATAGCCAAATAAAAAAAATCAAAAATGAATCTATCAAGAAATCATCAGCCGTTTTTTCTGATTGCAACAAATTACTCAGGATCAGGTTAGTTATTCAATCATTACTGTAGCAATTTCGTGAGAGTCAAAATGCATTTTACAAGAAATTATTCGGGAAATAAGTTTGTCTTTTTATGGATATTTGGTATTCAATATTCCAATTGTCATCATACACTACAGAAAAAGTTATCATAAAAGTGATAATGCAGTTGTTTATAATGCTCAATTCAAGGTTTTTCCAAAATCGATCATTCATCTCATTAGTATAATTTATAGTTACTATGTTTGATATGTTGCCTCTACATTTGCTGTTAACAGATTGCTTGTTGGTTGACATCAATGTTCCTCATGGTGAACCATACTTTGTAAATATTGTAAACAGTAATTATGGTTACATCTGTTTGACTGAATTTTAAGCATGTTCAAGAGCCTTCTCAAATGCTTAACATGAAGAAATTTAAATTAATTAACTTATTACGCGTGGTAAAGATGGACAAATTATGGGTGAAAATATGAAAAAAAATCCACGAGCTCGGCTGGGATTTGAACCCAGGACACTTGTATGCTAGACGAGCGCTTTACGGGCTCGGTAGCTTAGTTGGTAAAGCGCTCGTCTAGCATACAAGAGTCCTGGGTTCAAATCCCAGCCGAGCACGTGAATTTTTGTCATAATTTCACCCATGATTTGTCCATCTTTACCACGCGTAATGTATTAATTAATTCAATAACCATGCGGATTGGATTACCGAACAGCTCAATATAAGCGTCAATTTATTTTGAATTAAGCATTATTAACTACTACATCCTCAATCTAAATGTGCCATATTGAAATATATGGAAAACTTTGTTTGTGTATGATCACTTTTCCAGTAGTAGGGTGCAGGCAGAGCTACTTGGGCACTTCCATGCAATTTTATTCTCATGAAGTTTCTTCAAAATTCAATTTTATTCTCATAAAATTTCTTCAGGTATGGCTAATTTAGCTCTGAGTGATTTGTTTCAATCAGAAAAAAACTGCAGATGATTACTTAATGGATCCATTTCTGAGTGTTTTTATTTGTTTTTTTTTTATTCATGTGTAAAAGATCCCCATAATCTCCTATGTTTTAGGATTTAAACACTGTATCAACTACTGAATAAACAATTTAGTACATAATAAATTTAATTCGGAGATATCTGTTCAATTAATTATGAAAGAAATCGTTTTTAGGGGAATTGGGGCAAAAATAGCCAAAAAACTATATGCTCCCACTATCTCCTCTCAATGAGGCTAACGGCAATTGATCATTTAGATCAATATCGTTTACCCAAACTATAGCACATCGTTTGGAAATGTTTGGAATTTGTGATATACGAAGGTAAATTATTCACAATATGTTGCATAGAGCATAAATAGTGATCATACATATTCTAAAAACTTTAATACAACTTATTTTTGCAAGCTATATTCATGATTATTAGACTATTTTAAAATTTATTTCAATATAAAAACACGTTGAAAAAATTTAAAACAAAAACTCCTCTTCAAAAATATTTCATTGTACATTTGGCCCCATAATCCCCTAAATTTTCATCTTTTTATAACGTTCTCTGTAAAACATTGTTGAATGGATTAGAAATGATGGATTTCATGGGAAATAATCTCCACAATAAAACAATTTTACTCAAAACAACATGAAAATCTAAAATTTTCAAGGAATCGGGGCAAAACGGGCACCATTGCTTATCCCAGAGTGGCCCCACATTCATGAAACCATCACCAATCGATTCCTGAGAAAATTTCCTTTCGAATGAGCTATATAACTTATTTTTTATCTTTCTATTGTGAAAGTTATCAATTTTTTCCACCTTTGGGTTCGGATTTCCCCAATGTGGGATGGTATCATCCGCCCGACTTCCACACCTCTACGACTTTCTGGAATTTGTGCTATGAGGAAAAAAAAATATCATGATTGAGGCGACGTCATCGATTTTCCGAACTGAAGTGCTGGTCAATTAACATTTGCATTCTCTCGGGCCGACAGACCAGTCAAACGGAATTTTAATCTCTGTCGAAACTTGAGGCTCCCGAATGGAATGCAAATGGAACCATTTGGTTAAAATAGACAAATTGACGCCATCAGTGTAAGACATTCCATCTCGACCTTAGAGAAACTTTGCCAAAATTCAACCAGCGGTGACTATAGGGTAAATACTACTTAGGCGCTTCGATAATTCACTTTGGTATGGAAGATTGTTTGCTGTTGAAGTATCTGAAACTTTGCAATAAGTAGCCCTGTGGCCTCATTAGCTCATTAGCTTTTAAAACCTCTTTGCCGAAGTGAACCAAAAATGTCAAGAATAGGATCCGGCATCCTACGATTTATGAATGTTTCTTCTTTCTTACGTTACGTTCCTACTTACCACAGTTATTAACTTAGAGCTTTCTTTACCTATAGACCATTTTTGCATTCGTATAACGTGTGGCAAAACACGCAGATGCTATATGTCCTGGGAAGTCGAGAACATTTCCAACCTGATCCTCGACCGGCGAGATTTGAACGCCAACGGAGAGTGCCCAAATCAAGATGTCAAGATAGTCATCGGCGATGCAAATGTGCAAATCTGGAAAAAAAGTCTTCTGTCGACCCGTCATTGGAACGGAAAGCTTCCATTCCGTTACCACAATTGTGCTGGTCCGTCCTCTCAGCAGTCACCTCAGACGAAACACATGGGGATATAGGGGGATATAGCTTCACTGTAAGCCTATAATGCTTATTAGGACGCTGTTGAATTTGAAGAGTTTTGCGGATAATATGCATAGGAATCCATATGCATTTTAAGCAACGAGGATACAGTTGAATTAATATGAAATTTCTAATAAAATAGCCTGTTCGTTTTATTTCAGTGCAACTGCTCTTCTACAGCAGGGCCCATAAAAAAATGAGAAAATCATCATATCTTTTTTATAGTAGTTTTTATATAGAAAATGAAAACGAAACACAATTTTAATTCATTATTTGTATTGTATAATCTGTTCAGACACTTTTTATTGGTCGATGTTCGGATTTTTTTTTTTTATTTTAATAAAAAGTTGTTCCAGTCATGCCTTTTTTAAAAAAATTGATCCGTATTTTTTATTTCGTCATTAGGGTGCTCTTCCGTGGGATATGATGACCCAAAAATTCAGAAATAATTTTGTTTTTTATGTACATTTAAATTTTAAAAAATAATATACCTTAATGTATATGATTTTTTTTTTATAAATGGAACAAAAACAATGTACGAGAGATAAAAATACTTCATATTCTCTCTAACATTCAAAGCATCACGTGAAATCGAGAAGTACGATGTGGCTGAACATTTAGACAAGCATCTGTGTGAAAGAGCCGCCTTCGAAACCCGTTATTGTGTGGCGAAAGGTTTTCTGCTGTCCAAACGAGCAGTGGACCTCAACCAAACTATATTCGATGCGACGGTTCACCACCCACCAGCTGCGCATGGCAACTTCCACCTCCGGTTGCCACAAATAGATCTTCCCAAGTTTTCCGGGAATTTCTCGAAGTGGCTGTCCTTTCGAGACACCTACACATCCATGTTGCACTCGAATGCTGATATTCCCACCGTTGTGAAACTGCAGTACTTGATTCAGTCCCTCGAAGGCGTTCGAGAGCGTAGACATCGAGGCCGACAACTACGCTGCCGTGTGGGACGCCCTACTGAAAAGGTATGATAACCGACGTTTTCTTAAAAAGCAGTTTTTTCGTAGCATTTACGACCTCCCGGCGATCAAGAAGGAGTCCGCTGACAACCTCCATGAACTTGTGGACGAGTTTCACCGACATGTGAAGGCCCTCGCTAAGCTGAATAAGCCCGTCGAGCATTGGGACACGCCTCTAGTGAATCTTTTGTCCTACAAGATCGATTCCTCAACCCTTCGTGCCTGGGAGGAAAAGACAAGCCATCAAGAAGACGTCCAGTACAACGATCTCGTCGAGTTTCTGTACCAACGGGTACGAATCATCAAGTCCGTAGCATCCGATATGTCGCAGCGTTCCCAACCGGTTCAAGCAAAGGTAGCCGGCAGTAATTCATCCCAGAGAAGCTAGTTTTCCTCCAAGTTCGTCGCTAGTGCAGTTTCATCCGATACCAAGTCGAACGTCCCATCCTGTTTCGCTTGTTCTGAGCGGCATTTCCTGTTCCAGTGCCAAACCTTTGCCAAAATGCCCGTCAGCCAGAGGAGAGAGCTGATTTCCCAAAGAAAGCTGTGTTGGAACTGCTTCCGAACCGGTCACCAGGCCAGAAGTTGCACATCAAAATTCTCCTGCCGAACATGTCACGATCGGCAACATACGTTGCTTCACGATCCATCCCAAGTCAAGAGTTCATCCGTCCCAGCTTTAGCATCGAAATCCCATGAAGCGATGTCTGTTCCTTCCACGTTCGCCACCCCCGGACCATCTTCCACATCCCAACAAGTAAGCATGTCGGTCCAATCCCAGGTCAGCACCGTTCTACTACAGACAATCGCTCTTCACGTCATCGATGTTCATGGCAAGTCTTTCGAAGTCAGAGCTCTACTAGATTCCGGGTCGATGTCGAACTTCATGTCAACGGAGTTGGCCAATCTGCTTGCTGTTCCCCAGTCCGAAGCCGATGTGTCCGTTGCAGGAATCGGCCAATCCCATTGTAAGTTGAAGCGAGCAGTAAACGCCACAGTCCGGTCTCGAATCGGAACATTCTCCACCAAACTTCAATTCCTCGTCATCGATCATCCCACCGCCAATCTGCCCACCATCCACGTCAAGCTTTCGTCGTGGAACCTTCCGAAGGTCGAGTTAGCCGATCCACAGTTCCATGTTCCAAACAAGATCGACCTTGTCATCGGCGGTGAAGTATACTGGGATCTACACACCGGTAAAAAGCGTTCTTCAGGTCCAGGTTTACCCTATCTCAACGAAACGCTCTTTGGTTGGACCTTGTGTGGCTCGACATCCCAAGATTCCAGCGTTTCGTAGCCTGCCAGTTGTCTACTATCGATGCCCTGTTAGACTCCACTCTTCAGAGGTTTTGGGAGATCGAGACGATTCCCAAACAACCAGTGCATTCCACTTCCGAAAGGGCTTGCGAAGAGTTCTACGCTGCAAGCACGACCAGAGATGAAGTAGGGCGATATATTGTTCGCCTCCCCAGAACCGACAACCCGGATATCGCCTTAGGAGAGTCAGAGTCTATTGCGGAACGCCGATTCCTTGGTTTAGAACGCCGCCTCGAAAGAGATGCCAACGTCAAATCCGCCTACCAGCAGTTCATGGAGGAATACGAGCGCTTTGGGCACATGAAACGACTCGATGAATCGGTCGACAATGCAATCCCTCATTGTTATTTGCCGCACCACCCCGTCTCCAAGCTGTCAAGCACCACCACGAAGACAATGGTAGTATTTGATGCCTCGTGTAAAACGACATCGGGTCATTCCCTCAACGACATCCTCCTTGTTGGGCCGGTCGTGCAAGACGATCTGCTGTCACTCGTCATTCGTTTCTGCTTCCACCGCATCGCCCTGAGTGGCGATATCGAGAAGATGTACCGTCAAGTTCGCCTCCACGATGACGATCAACCCTACCAGCGAATAAAATGACGAAGTGATGCGTCGGAACGCATAGCTACGTACCAGTTGCAAACCGTAACTTACGGTACGGCCTCCGCCCCCTACCTCGCCACCAAAACTCTCCAAAGATTGGCGAGTGATGCAAGCAATAATTTTCCCTCTGCTGCAGAGCCAGTCTCCAAGGATTTTTATGTCGACGATTTGCTGTCTGGCGCCGACGACGTCGATAGTGCCATCCGTATTCGACGTGAAGTTTCCGCTATGCTCGATTCTGCAGGATTACCAATGAAGAAGTGGACTTCGAACTCCGTCGAAGTCCTTGAAGACATCCCCCCCGCAGACCGATCAGTGCAGCCATGGCAAGACCTCCAAGATCCGCAGTCCATTAGCACGCTTGGACTCATTTGGGAACCGGGAAGCGATATATTCCGATTCAAGGTTCAGTTACCTCTCCCAGATTCCGTTCTCACCAAGCGTAAGATTATGTCCTACATAGCTCAAATCTTCGACCCGCTAGGGCTAGTAGGACCAACCGTAACGGAAGCGAAGCTTTTCATGCAACGCTTGTGGGCATTGAAAACTCCAAACAGCGAGCGTTACGAATGGGACCAACCACTACTTCCGAAGCTGCAACAAGAGTGGAAAGAGTTTCACACTACAATCGATCTCCTCCGTGAAGTGAGAATACCACGATTTGTCTGTCGTCGACGCAGTCAGCATCCAGCTCCATTTCTTCGCGGATCTTCTTCTTCTTCTTCTTCTTCTTCTTCTTTCTGGCGTTACGTCCCTACTGGGACAGAGCCTGCTTCTCAGCTTAGTGTTCTTATGAGCACTTCCACAGTTATTAACTGAGAGCTTACTATGCCAATGACCATTTTTGCATGTGTATATCGTGTGGCAGGTACGAAGATACTCTATGCCCTGGGAAGTCGAGAAAATTTCCAACCCGAAAAGATCCTCGACCGGTGGGATTCGAACCCACGACCCTCAGCTTGGTCTTGCTGAATAGCTGCGCGTTTACCGCTACGGCTATCTGGGCCCCCTTCTTCGCGGATGCGTCTGATAAAGCCTACAGAACGTGTTGCTACGTTCGCGCCCAATCTGCTCACGAAGTGTCCGTGAAACTCCTAGTGTCGAAGTCGAAACTTTCGCCCCTTTCAGCTCGCCACACTATAGCAAGACTGGAGCTGTGCGCAGCCCATCTATCCACGCAGCTGTACAAGAAGGTCGCTTCGTCACTCAGAAACGTCCCGCCTGCCTACTTTTGGTCAGATTCCACCACCATGATCCAGTGGCTCCGATCATCTCCCGGAAGTAGGAAAACGTTCGTTGGGAACCGCGTGAGCCAAATCCAATCAAGCACCCCCGTCGACAAGTGGAACCACGTAGCAGGTTCGGACAACCCTGCAGATGATATTTCTCGAGGATTGGACCCGTCCGATCTTCTCACCAAAGCCAGATGGTGGTCTGGCCCATCGTGGCTGAAGTTTTCTCCAGATCAGTGGCCTACTGGAGCACTTCCCGCTGTTGAACCGCCAGAAGTCGCCCAAGAGATTCGCAAGGCTCCCGTAGTCGCCATGACCTCCGTCCAAATCACGTTCGCCGAAGAATTGTTCTCCAGACATTCCAAGTATTCCAAGCTACGCCGTACTATTGCATGGTCCTTACGCTATCTCCAAGGTCTCCGAGACCGTGCGATCGCCCGCTGGCGTAATCCAACAAGCCTGAATGAATCGCCAAAGCTATCAACGCACTGTCAGCCACTCAACTCCGATAAACTCCATTCCGCCGATCGAATCCTTTGTCGTTTGGCACAGCGGGAAAGTTTTCCCGAAGAGCACTCCGATCTTTCCACTGGCGTGCTCGTGTCCAAGTCCAGTCCGTTGAAGAGGTTGAAGGCCTATGTCGACGAGTTCGGATTGATTCGCGTCGGTGGACGCCTCAACAATGCCGAGCTACCCGAAAACACCAAGCATCCCATCGTTCTCAGCGCCAAGCATCCGTTGGCCAGATTGCTCACCATGCACTGCCATAAAACTCTGCTCCACGCTGGCCCGCAGCTCATGCTGGCAAGCCTTCGCCAGAGGTTCTGGATCCTCGGTGGACGAAACCTAGCTAGGAACGTCTACCACCAGTGCATAACCTGTTTTAGAAGCAAACCGAAATTGATTCAGCAAGCCATCGCAAATCTTCCAGCTTCCCACGTTTCTCCGACGCGTCCTTTCTCCGTTTGTGGCCCTCTGTTTGTCAAGTCACCAGTTAGGAAGCGTGGTCCAACAAAGGTGTATGTAGCCATCTTCATTTGTTTTTCCACACGGGCCGTCCACATAGAGCTCGTGAGCGATTTGAAATCAGCTGCGTTTCTTGCCGCACTGCGCCGCCTGGTAGCTCGAAGGGGTAAGATTTCCGAGCTCCACTCCGATAATGCCACCACTTTCAAGGGAGCATCGCATGCCCTTCATCGAGTGTACCAGATGCTGAAGCTGGATGACACGGACCGAAACCGAATCCTCTCGTGGTGCGCAGACAACGAAATCCGCTGGAAGTTCATCCCACCGCGCGCCCCTCATTTTGGAGGTCTCTGGGAGGCTGCGGTGAAGTCCGCAAAGACCCACCTCCTGAAGGAAATCGGCAATACCAGTTTGTCGTACGAGGACATGCTCACTCTACTCGCACAGGTGGAAATGTGCCCCACTTACACCAATGTCGTCGGAACCATCAGACCTGGAAGCCCTGACACCTGGTCACTTCCTGGTGGGTTCCAATCTCCAATCAATACCCGAAGTAACAATCACCGATGTCTCCGAAAACCGGCTCGACCATTTCGAGCAAATCCAGCGCCATCTCCAACGAATCTGGGCACGATGGTACCCAGAATACCTGCAGCAGTTGCAGTCCAGGGCTATTCAAGGCTGCAAATCTCCAAGTGGCATCAAAATTGGACAACTCGTCGTGGTCAAAGAAGACTGTCTCCCGCCCGCTCAGTGGCCCCTCGGCAAAATCTTCATGGTCCACCCAGACAACCAGAAATCGCATGAAAGTTCACGTTACAACTCGTTTATTCATACTAATTACATCAAACCCGCAAAACACCGTGGATAAACTCGTCAGATTGATGACCTTCCTCGCATAAAACACTTCTTTTCTGAGTTTACTTGTACATTTTGTTTCGTCTCGTACACTCGTACAAACTAAATCGGATCACTCCGTAGCAGCTGTCAAATAAACATTTGTTATCATAAGTTAAATCGGATAAGATCACAGGTTAGTTCGGTAGAAAATTTATACACTCGCATTGTATGTTATTATTCATCACATAATGTATGCACGCATATCGCCTCCACTTTTGTACATAGAAGGCCTTTTCGCGACATCTTATAAGTGAAATGTTGCACATACAAAGCCTCCAGGTGATTTCGTTATGCGTACATTTTGGTTGTCTGGGCACCCAGGGAAGGACGGCATCGTCAGAGTGGTCACGTTGAAGACTGCTTTCTCAGACAACGTCATGCGGCCCGTTGCACGGATTTCCCTGCTGCCTATCAGAACCGAATCAAGTCCGTCCGACACCCCCATCGGAGAACATCAGTAGAGCAGTACTAAACTGGCTCGAGGCGCATATCATTTGTAATCAGGTAATTATCATTCCAATAACCCTAATCCACCCGAATGATCTACCTGGTCTTTTTTTTGTTTTCGGACGTCAACAACGAGGTCAACGCACTCTATTACTGTCTACTATCTGCACCGCCCAAGACCATATCAGCCAAGTTAGATCGTCGGCCCTCGCCCAATCGGTCTTCCGATCGACGATGTCAACAGAGAGTCGAATCTGATCCTCTCCAGTCCCGAGCGAGCAGATGCAGAAGTGTTAGTTTTTAAGATGTAGAAATGTGTTGAAATAGGCTATTTCAAAGGTGGCCGGAATGTAGAAGATCTAGTAGAATCGAACCCCATCAACAAATCCAAATGTTTTGCCTATATGGTAGGTTCAATGATCAGTTCTAGTATGTAATCGGTAGAGATGAGAGAGCGTGAGCTCTTAATATGGTCACTCACAATGACCACTAGATTGGTAGATGTAGACCAAGCGATCAGGGTCATCGATCGCTCTGATCAATATTTATGAGTTTTTCCAACCGCTCAACCCGATAGGTTATTTATTTATTTATTTATTTATTTATTTAACTTATGAGTTTTGAAAGAGGGAAAAGCCCCTTTGAGTGATATTCTAATGAAATCTTCTCAAAAAGGCACAAAACCTCTTTATCTTTTCGAATAACGTTATAAAATAATATATATTAAATAAAGGCTCTCCCGGAATCGATCCATAACTGAGCCGAAGTCTTCCATGTTCAATCAGTATGTTCATCAGTAATGTTCACAAGCACGTATCCAAAGAGCCAATCGATTAGATGGGATGAGTGCCAAAATTGTTGTCTCTGAAAGTAAAACCAGAAAAAAACGAGCAGTATCATACACGATAAGAAATTTCATTTAAAAATTCGTATAAAATTTTCATGATTAGGAATGAACGATTTCCCAAAATATCTCGAACTGACACAGGAATATCAAGACCCAAACTAATTATATTTTCCAGTAATTTTTCTCTATGTGCTTCAAAACGACAACATTCAAAAACAATATGATCTATGTCTTCATATGACTTATTACATTCACAAATATTTGAATCTGTGATATTCATGCGGTACAAATGACTACTACAAATATAATGATTAGACATTAATCTGGAAAAGGAACAAATAAAATTACGTCCAACAGGAAGATGTCGGAACCAGGGAAATACTTCAACTTTCGTATAAATGGAATAGCAATATCGACCTTGGTCACTTCCCAGACAACCAAAATGTACGCATAACGAAATCACCTGGAGGCTTTGTATGTGCAACATTTCACTTATAAGATGTCGCGAAAAGGCCTTCTATGTACAAAAGTGGAGGCGATATGCGTGCATACATTATGTGATGAATAATAACATACAATGCGAGTGTATAAATTTTCTACCGAACTAACCTGTGATCTTATCCGATTTAACTTATGATAACAAATGTTTATTTGACAGCTGCTACGGAGTGATCCGATTTAGTTTGTACGAGTGTACGAGACGAAACAAAATGTACAAGTAAACTCAGAAAAGAAGTGTTTTATGCGAGGAAGGTCATCAATCTGACGAGTTTATCCACGGTGTTTTGCGGGTTTGATGTAATTAGTATGAATAAACGAGTTGTAACGTGAACTTTCATGCGATTTCTGGTTGTCTGGGTTGTATTCCAAGAAATTTGCCAATCATTTATTGAATGTTTTTTTCAAATTAGTAAAATATTCCGAATAGTTAATATCGCGTTTATATATTGGTCCGCGAAAAACACCCAGTTTTGCCAATAAATCAGCCTGTTCATTACCATAAATATTGCAATGAGCTGGAATCCAAACAAATTTAATAACGAATCCTCTGGAATATAAATCATACAATAACCCTTTTATTGATAAAACAATATGATGGGTTTTGATATTGAAGCTAATGGAATTCAAAGCTTGAATACAGCTTAGGCTATCTGAACACACCACAAATATATTAGGTGTATAATTTTTGATCAAATTGCATGTAAAATATAAAGCTGTTAATTCAGCTGTAAAAATGGAACAAGGAGATTCTAATTTATAAAAATGAGCCAATTGAAAGTTATATACACCAAACCCAGCCATATTTTCAATTAAAGATCCATCGGTGAAAAAAATCTGATCATTATTTACCCCAATAAATTTACGTTTGAATAACAATGGGACATAACGGGGATAAGCATGACAAGGAATTTGTTTTAATTCTTCAAGTAAAGATAAATCAACAATTGGTTGAAAAGAATGAACATTCATGCTATATTCATGAAAATGTACAGATAAATTTGGAATAATATTTTCTGTAGAACAATGAATAAATGAATTCAATATTCTGTTAGTAGGATTAATTGCAAACAAAGATTTTAATGTATCAATTATAGGATGTTCATTTGAAAAACAATTTATTAAAAATTTGCAATTTAATTCCTGAAAGCGATACTTGAGGGGAATAATACCAGCAAGAATTTCAATAGATTTAGTATGAGTGGAATTCATCAAATTTAGACAAATTCTCAAACAACGATATTGTATTTTTTCTAGTTTAGAAAAATGAATTTGAGCAGCGCTACCAAAAGCAAAACAACCATATTCCATTACTGAACGAATAGTTGTTTTGTAAAGAGTGATCATGTCATTAGGATGTGAACCCCACCATGTCCCAGTTATCAATCGAAGAAAATTTATCCTTTTTGAGCAAATTTTTTGGATATATATTATATGATTATTCCACTTTAATTTCGAATCAAACCATATACCAAGATATTTATAATCAATAACTTGTTCAATTTGTTGATTATTAAGATACAAATCAATATTTATTGGAGAATGTTTCCGTGAAAATAAGATGAATTTTGTTTTTTGAACTGAAAAGCTGAAACCATTATTATGAGCCCATGTATAAATATTATCCAAACAAATTTGCATATAATGACGAATTACTTCTCTACTACGACCATGAATAGAAATTACCTTGTCATCCGCAAACTGTATGAAATAACATCCATTTGGAATAATGGAAATGATGTCTCTAGTGAATTAATTGTATAAAAATGGACTTAAACAAGAACCCTGTGGCAAACCAAAGTAACTATAACGGACCATTCTGGAAGATCCATTATGAAAAAAATGCATTATTTTGAAGGAAAACAAATTGCACAAGAAATTTGAAATAATGATTGGAATTTTACAATCATTCATTTTTTTATAAAGCAAATCAATTAGGACGGAGTCATACGCACCAGAAACATCAAGAAAAGTACTAACAACATCTTGTTTTTTATTGAAAGACAGTTCAATATGTGAAGCTAGAAGAGCTACACAATCTCTAGTTCCACGACCTTTTCGAAATCCATATTGAGATGATGAAAATATGTTATTTTTCTCAGCCCATAATTCAAGACGATTAAGAATCATTCTTTCCATAAGTTTGCGAAGACACGATAATAAACTAATAGGTCTTCTACTTTCTACTAGTGAAGGATTTTTATCAGGTTTAAGTAAACTAACTACTTTTATGGAACGCCACTCTAAGGGAAAAATGTTCTGAAACAAAAATGAATTATATAGGGATAGTAAATGCAATTTACCATCAATAGGTAAATTTTTTAGCACAATAAATTTTATATTATCAATACTTGGAGCAGTATTTTTGGTAATAGATAATGCCAAATTTATTTCCTCAATTGAAAATTCGCTACAAAGATCAGGATAATAATTATATAATTGATGAGTTTTGAATGTGATCGAGGTAGGAGCAAAATCAGGGCAAATTTTTGAAGCAAATTGATCAATCCAATTTTCCGAATACTCCGAAACAGATGTAGAAGGAATATTATAATTCCTTAAATTACGAGCAACAGACCATAATTTAGTTAATGATGTTTCAGAATCAAGATTTTCAATAAAAGTTTTCCAATAGTTTCGTTTTTTATATTTGATAACTCGAGTAAACTGAGCTTCAGATTTACGATAAAGGAAATAATTGTCCCTAGTACCTGAATTTCGAAATTTTTTAAAAGCCTCAGATTTATTTTTAAGTGCAACAGTACAATCATGATCCCACCAAAAAGAATTAAGTCTTCTTCTTGTTGGTTCCAAACATAGTTTTCTAGTCTGAGATCTTTGTAAACATTGAATCAAAATGGCTGAAAACTTGTCATAGTTTTGAAGAGGAGAAAGTGAATAATCGAAATTGATTAGAGCTGTAGAAACTAAATCTGAAAATTTTGTCCAATCTACATATTTTGTTAAATCAGGAACAAAAGGTTCTTGATGAAACGGCTCATTTAGAGCAAAATGAACGATAATTTTTATAGGTAAATGATCACTACCATTTGGATCGTTAATAGATTTCCAAGTTGATTTCATGGATAAACTATTTGAACAAAGTGATAAGTCAATGCAAGAATGACGAACAGGAGGAACTGCAATCCTAGTGAATGAACCATCATTCAGAATATTTAAATTTAATTCATCAATAAGGTCCATAATTAATGAACCTCTGCCATCAGATATGTCACTACCCCAAGCTAAATGATGAGCATTAAGATCACCAAGTATGTAAAATGGAGCAGGAATATTATTTATTATTGTTTTTAAATCTTGTAATGAAAATCTTGCTTGGGGTGGAATATACAAACACAAAATCGAAAATTCCAGACCATTATGTTTTACAGATATAGCAACATATTCAATAGGTAAATCCAATGAAAAATTTAAAAATTTAAATTCAATGTTCTGACGAATTCCAATCATTACACCCCCATATGCTATGTTACGATCTTTTCGGATAATATTAAAAGATGGAATTCTAAAAACATTAGTGTTCACTAACCATGTTTCATTCAAACAAAATAAATCAATATCATTATTGATTATTAAAGCTTTTAATCTATCAATTTTTGGAATGATACTTCTACAATTCCATTGTAAAATATTCAAGTTATTATTATTGATTTGAGCCATTAGGAACAAAACAAGGTACTAATGAGGGGTCCAAAAGAATTCAATTTTTCAAGTAGACTTGCTACAAATGGCAAACATTTTTTAATCAATTTTTTCCAAAAATCGTTTAATCCCAAAAATTCTATTATATCTTCTAAAATATTCAAAATAGTACCCCCAGTATCATTATGAACATGATTTTGAGAATTATTATTATTCTTTTTAATATCATCACTTTTGTTTCCAAAAAAATCATGATTAATTTTCTGAAAACCAGGAATGTTTTGAGATTTTGATAAATTAATCGGAGGAAAGTTTTTTTCATAAGATGTTGATGGTTGAGGATTCAAATTATTATTTTGATCAATTGATTTATTAATTCTTTTCCTTTTGATAGGAGGTTTATACACAAAATTGTGTTCCTCATTTGAATCCTGAATACCAATATTTTCAGTTAATGGTTCAAAAATATTATTGGACGAAAATCCATTAGATGTTTTAATAACTTCGGAATAAGATAATTTATTTTTATTCCTAATTTTCAAATTAAATTGCTTTTGATGAGCTATGAAAACTGCACATTCCTTCAAAAAATTATGTTTTTTGCCACAATGAATACAAATATCAGAAAGTTTTTTACAATCTGATGGAGAATGAATTCCACCACATTTTGAACATTTCTGTTTGTTGGAACAAAAATGCGACGTGTGTCCAAAAAGAAGACAACGATCGCAATGCATAATTTTAGGATAGAACAACCGAACGTGAAATTTCACATTATCAACTACAACAAAATCAGGAAGAACAGAGCCTTCAAATGTGATTTTGCAATTTGAATGTGTGTATGAGGAACCTTTATCAGAAAATAATAATTTCGACAAACGAACACATTCCAAAATTTTAACTGGCAAAATTGCTTTATTTTTAAATATTCCTGAACCATGGTTTAAAATCTCATCACATTCCAATGATTCATCATAGATGACACCATTGATTTCACACGAGTCGCATGGAGCGTAAACTCGATAGGAATTCAAAAATAATTTGGACTCTAATAGCGCATTAGCGTCTTCTCGAGATCCAAAAATGACACGCAATTTGTCTAAGGAAATCTTTTTGATTTCCTTAACAGATTTGTAGATTTTGTAAATTTCTGATGAAACTAAAAGGACATTGATAGGTTTTTCTTTTTTCCGAAAAAAAACTACAAAAGGTCCCATAAATGTCAAAGGATATGTTTTTATTCGAATGGGTTTGATTGTAGATGAAGACCCTTTCGAATCCCCATCTACTACAGAAACTACATCCCCGTCAGTTTCCATAATGGAAAAATGACGGGGTGAACGAAAACCAAATCAACACCAGGAAATAGTAAAATCAATAATAAACAATTAAAAATAAAATTAATACTTAACAAACACCATACAAACTCAGCAACACCAGCAACAGCAATCACAAAAACGTCAAAGGCTGGGAACACTTGTGAAGAGTCTTGCAATTTGAATCTTCGACTTCGCAACCCACTTCTTTCTCCTTTTCTTCAAATCACAAAAACGTAGTAGCAATCGCCTTCAAACTGCAAAACTTCGGAAAAAAATGCACCTGAAAAAGAAAAAAAATGACAAGCGCAGAAAAAAAACCTGTAACCCGGTCAAGGCCTACTTACCGAAGATGACCCGATAGGTTGATAATATACGGCGCGCGTAAATCTACAAAATCGAATCGTTCATCCAATTCCGAAAGTAAGTGCTTATCCGCGACTTTAGTTAAAAAGTGGGAAAGCAGAAGTCGGTTCGATAGCCGTATTTAGTGACTGCTTAGTGCTAAACTTGTGCTCTGCTTAAAGAGCGAAGATAGCGAAGAAAGTGATCCCCATCCTTTAGCCACACCGCTGGCCTTTTAATTGCCATTTAATTTGGCAAAGAAAACCCTTCGATCCAGCGTATACAGCCGATTGGCTCGTACAGTGCGTCTAATGATTCTGAATATGCTGGTGAAAGCATCATTTCGAAGTTTGATGCTCACATGGAATAAAAAGGCTAAGATAAAATTGACGTATTTAGCATTTGAGTTTTGAATTTTGGGCAGCTGTACGGATTTTGAATCACAGGTATATGGATTTTGATTCAACCTCATTAGAGTGTACGGATTTCGATCCAAGACAAGTGATTTTAATTCCTGTGTTTTTAAGGTTTCTACACAACTTCAAGCTCATTTTGGGATCGTTTATGACTTAAAAGATGTGAAAGTCATAGAAACAGGTTGATCAATTGCCTTTTACAAATCCTATTTTTTTTTTGGCTAAGTGCCTAGGTGTACGGATTTCGGTCCCACACGGTACTTCAGTTCATACAACGATCGTTAGAGACGATGTGCTCTAAAGCGAATGATAAATAAATAGACTTCAATCTACTCAGAATATTTAAACGTATCAGTTGAGCCTTTACCTTATCACAACCATCCATATAATTACAATTCTAGTTTAACTTTCTACCTCGCTTTCTTCTCAGTTATACTTATTCTTTGGAAACGTTCTCAATACATAAAACCAGTATAAAAGGAATTTGAATAAAGCTTTGATCTTCCGAAATTAAACAGTGAAACTTCTTTACTGAAGCTGACTCCTGCATAGTTTCCGACCGCATCTTTATTTAGATGTTTTGCTTGATATCTGTATTTTGTTTTTCTTATGATGAGAGTATCCTTTTTGTACCACAATATAATTCTATCTTAAAAATGTGTGTAGTCCGGAACTAAATACCGGAGTTGCTTAACAAAATTGAAAATGGGCCTTATTCGTTACAACTATATTAGTTCCAATTTGCTGATACAGTGTTATTTAAAGTTTCGTATAATAGATGTGTTAAATAATAACAAAAATCGGGGTTTTTGGACCAAAAACGGGTTTCTGGAACTGGACTTAAAATGGTCACCTGTATTTGAAATTACCGAAAAAAATTTTCAATGGCATTATTTTGTCGAATAAATATGATTTTATTTTGCACAGTACAGAACTTAATATTTGATTTTGATTGGTTCTCCGAGATCGTATACTAAGACTTCCGGTCTCCTGTATCTGAACATGTCAAGTCATTTCAAGTGGCCAAGTGATTATTATAGTTCAAAAATGTTTCACATGAGCTCGGAGGACTTTATACACCAATTCTGTTTTTGCAAGGAAAAAACAAGCAAACGGCCGTGCAAAAAAAATGGTGTTAAATGGTGTTACTTTTTTGCACAGTTTTTTAAATTTTGAACTGAAAACTTGTTTTTGCAATTCCGTTGCAAATCAATCAACTTTTCATTGAGAAGTTGATCAACATAACGGCCTACTTTTCCTACCAAAAAGCAATGCTGAAAAGTAGCACTTTTTAGTACTGTTTTGGTAGGCGTCAACCGAATAGACTGGGTTATGCCTTCATGCCATTTGTGCTTATTCTGCGCGGCGTGTGAGTCTAGACGAGTCGTTCTCACCTCGGGTGACGTTAGGCGACTAGTGTTATTCAAATGGGAGCGAGTCGATACCTCACCGCACAGAATAATCACAATTGCATTTGATTCTTGGGTTTTTATCTACGACTGGCGTGAGGTGAGAATTGTCGGTGTCGTATAGCGAGATGACAATTCTCGAATAGAGTGAAGTAACTATCCATTTGGTTTACACGGTGAGTCGCTTCACTCGACTCTATCCGTGACATCACGCTCCCATCAGTATCATGCAGATTTTTATTCCCTATTAGAGGAAAGAACAGATAAGTGCTCTACAGCTGGCTACAATTGTTGGACGATCTGATCCTTCATCAGAATCGCCAGCCTGTGTCGATACCAGATTGCAATGCGCCCAACAATTCCAGTCAGCTACTTTGTGCTGTCTTACCTGTTCTTTCCTCCAATAGGGAATAGAGATCTGCATGATACCGATGGGAGCGTAAAATTTGGTGGCATTCATGGGTACTATCACAGCCTACGTGATTGAAAAACTACTGTATTGAAACTACGCATGGCTGTATGCCCATGTGGGTTCTCATGAAATTGTTTCGGGTTTTTTCATGACCAAAAACTTTATAACTTTTATAATTTTTAGGGGCCATTCACATACAACGGCATATATCGCAAAAAGTATAAGAGATAGAAAAATCATGTCTTCGACAAAGTTGTTTCAAATTGCCAATTCTACAACTTACCAAGAAACATCTCCAAACAAACTATATCGCTAAAATCAACGGTTTGGGTGCTATTCAAAAAGCGTATGAAATCGATGAAATAAATTATAGTGCGTCGGAGCAAGCAACATAATCGGACGAAATACTATTCCCATTAAAAACTGCTGAGTGGGAGAAAAGTAAGTGATAGCCATTGAATTGGTATTACATATTATGGATAAATATAAAATAATGAATAATTACATAATAGCATATGTTTAAAAACCCGTTTCATAGCTAGTAAAGTTGAACAGTTCATGCATTCCATTTCGAATATTTCATATTTAATCTTCCGAATCTTTTGTTAACGATGTCAAACTATACTCTTTCGTTTGAGTTCTTAGTGCATAACAGCCATTCCGTTCTCACCCGAATCGAGCGCATGTCACACTGCGCGACGCCACACCAGTGTTGTGAAAAACTCAATTTCTCACAACTCACGCTTGAGATTTTTCATGCGTGAGTTGTCAATCACGCAACTCAGCAGTCAAAAAATCGCGGATGAGTTGGCTCACCTTTTTGACTCATTGTCTCGTATTTCCACAGTTTACTCACACACGGCAACAATTTCTTGTTAGTCTGGTAAAATTATAGTAATCCTTTCTAACGTAAACAACAATATTCGGGTTTCACGAGTTTTGGCCGGGTTTTGCGACAGAATCATTTTTTACGGTTTGAGTTGATTGAGTTGATTTTGCATCAAAATCTCAAGCGTGAGATTTGCGAAGCAGATCTCTAATGAATTTGCTCTCTCGGGAGAGCGTATTGATTGACATTTGAGTGCGAGTCTATCAACACTGCGCCACACGACCAACGGCGAATGAACCTGATCAATTCTCAGCATCCAGCCGTCGTCTGTCGAATACCTACCTTTTGAGGGAGCAGGTTTCGTTCTACACCGGCGAAATTTTAGGCGCCATGTCATTCCGGTCGGTATGCAAATTAATTATCTCTGACGGGTTAATATACGGGACTGCATAATATAATCACCGGCTGATATATGTGACAAAGTGCACAAATTTCGTCTGTGACAGCGAAAAGTGTGCGTACGACACCCAGTAAGGGAAGAAGTTGGACCACCGTTGGATCGCTGAGGCGCACATTACATGTAGAGTAAGGTGGGGTAAAAGTTCGATCTTAGGGGAATAATCAGTATTTTCATAAAAAAAACTATAACAGTTGAAAACAAATAAATACCACATAGTGAATCTTCAATACATTGACAACAACAATTATAATTTTGACATCTAAAACCAAGAAATGCGCGTAACTTTTCTGAATCTCAATCGATTTCTATAATATTTGAAATCGAAATCTCTTACTTGAACAGCATTCGAACCATCAAGACATTTATAACATTTGTGTGGAATTGAACTGAAAATCTTAAAAAGAAACATTTGTCCCATTCAAACTTTTGTCACACCTTCCCCTACGACTTGTACGACACATGTTCCCAGAGGCCAGAGATGGCAAAGAGATACGATACGGTCTGCAGAGCAACACTAACAACACATGATTTAATGCGACATTACACGCGTGATTCGCACGATCCAAACTGTCGTGTTTTAGCGGAATGTAATTTTGGTTGTCGTACCTTTTCGCCCAGCTCAAGTCCGGTAGCATTTTCGGGATGTCACGCAGCGATTGTGATTGGCCGTTTGCTGCTCTGGATGGCGATGGCGATTTACGCAACGTCGGAACACTCCATGGGACGTCAGTGGCGCCGTCTCACGTGAGTCAGCCGCGAAATATTTCGGTTCGATACATACATACTCTGTTTGTCACCTGATTCCGTTTTATTAATAATAGCGGAAGAGTGGTTCTCAAAGAGTGATAATATCAAATGGTGTGGGCGGATCATTTTGAAAATGTACGAAGTGGAAAAAGGTTTTTAATCACACGTTTCAGTTGACTCTATTCACTTGTTTGAACCTATACAAATTTCAGAGCCCACTGTTGCCTTTTTTATGCAATCACTGAGAACAGCGTTGCAGTTGAAATTACTATATTAGAGGGTTAAATTAAATACACAACGCCACTTGATGTGTGCAGACTAAATTTGCATTTATTTCAAATAATTTGTGCATTCAATTTTACCATGGCACCATTTCGACAGTAAAAATTACTATATCATGGTTAAAAACTTGCAGCAGGCCAGAATCGAACCGAGGATCTTGCGATTATCAAGCGCGAACGCTTACCGCTCGGCTATCGATGCGGTTGAAACAAGAGGGAACAAAACGCAAATAAAAAGCGTTCTTGATAGCTCAACCGGGATTGAAATATTAAATTTAAAAACTTGTTCATGGTTCTTATTACTTCAATGCTTGTTTCAGTGATATGCAGTATAATCCATAAGATGGGCCATCTCAATGTAGAGCTGAACTATTGATTTGTCATTATTATACTGCTGTGAATCGCAAGTCAGTCCCATCTGCATATCATAAATCTCATAAATCATAAATTATTCTCTATTGCTAAGATTTCATAAAATAGTTTAGGGAGGAGAAGATCCTAAAATTCATGAACAGATTTTGGCATTTTTCAAGTGATACTTTTGATGGAATACTTCAATGAATTGTTAGAGGAACTCCTGAACGAGTCCTATGAGAAGTTCCTGGATCAGTTCTCTACAAAAATCACAGGCTATATTCCAGATGGACTTCTTGAAGAAATTCTTCGAAAGACATTTGTTTCGTGATATGTTTCATCATTGACTGCGCTGTCAGCCTCATTCAAGTGTTCAATGAAGTGCTGCTTCCACGATCTCCTCACGTTCATCCCTCCAAAACATGACATGCTTTCCGGGGTTAAGGTGATTATAAAATGAAGCCTAACTTCAAATATTCAAGTGCACAAGTCTGAAGAATCTGACAACCGTTCGCGTTGACAATCAATCAAATTGCTTGCTTGCTGGTGGTGACCAATGGGATAAATTTTCAATGCGGAACGCTGTTTGGTTATCAAGGCTTGTGATCTTGAAAATTCGAGGTGTGGCTTCGCTCTATAATCACCTTAAAATTTTATCAAACTTTTAGGACTCTTAGTGCTTGCCATAGGGTACATATATCTAAAGTTGAGAACCAATGTGGTAGAGTTTATTTTTATCCAATAAAAAATTTGTCACATCCAAATATATACCCTTTACAAATAACAGTTAAAATTAAACTGGAGCGTTCGCATCGGAGGAGTTAAAATTAGATCACAAAATATTCAAAAAATGCAAACAATTCAATAAATAAGCTCGACCATGGAATCTGAACCGAGCAGCATCCCAAGAGAGCTATGAGATGGCGCTTCGCTGAATTAAATTCGCAGCGCGGCAATGTGGGGATCGAAGTGGAGTAAAATGTCACATTGGCCAGCATTCTCGCGGGCGTTTCCTCCTGTCCTTACGAAAAAGGCGATAAATTAGCAATTTATTCCGAAATTTTGCCACTCGGACAACATATTTTGACATTTTTATTGACCTGTTTCCTCTGGGACTGTTTACCGCTTACTCAGGAATATAAATGTACGCTGTTAAGAGGATCAGACATCACTCGACTTTTTGTCTCGAGAGTCGGGCGAAATGAACATATTAGGCGATCTTTGCTACTTGACCCAATGAATAGATGATATCAGGGAGTTGAGGTTCTATTTTCTGTGCTACCCTGAATTTCCGGGATTTCCCTGACCTGGGGTTGGAATATCATAATATTTGCCCTACAGTCGACTCTCCACATCTCGATGTTCTATATCTCGATATCTCTCCCTATGTCGATGATTTCTTCGGTCCCTTCAATCTGCATACATTTACTCTCTCCATATCTTGATATCCTCCTTATCTGGGTATCTCCATATCTCGATGTGCCCGTGTTGATTTTTTGTCCTAAATTTTCTCTCCGTATGTCGATATGACCATAATTAAAGGTGACTAGACTAGATTTTAGTGATTCAAAACAATTCCATAACGCGAGATGACATCTGCTTGTTTATTATTTTCCTGGTAACGGAGTGATTTTCATTCTAATGTTCATTAACAATTTGTTCTTTGTCTCGATCTCTCCGTATCTCGATGGTCCCTTCCACGGTAGACACAACAAGGTAGGCTATTCCCACGTGTAAACAACGATTTTCCATCAAAACATGTGTCGTCATTCGTATCGTCAAGCATAAGGCAATGAGGATAGTAAAGGAGAGCAGGCCTAGCTTTCTTTTGCACTCGTTCGAGTTTACGATAGAAATGACGTCACTGCCAAATGTCATTTTTCTTTTTACCGTGGTCCCTTCGATATCGAGATGTGGAGAGGTGAGTGTAATGGACCGATGCACGAGTTCACTAATTTGACGTTTGAGCGGTGCCGAATTCACTCGTTGCCATGGTCACGTAGATCAATGTGATGGATTTTACTAAGGTGGCGCAGATCATTGATGCGTGTCACTATGAAGAATGAAAGAGAGAACTAGTGGCACGCATCAATGATCTGCGCCACCTTAGTAAAATCCATCACATTGCACGTAGATAACACGGCACCGCTCAAACTTCAGATAGTGAACTCGTGCATAGGTCCATTGCCACTTCTTCTTTTTGTCGTTACTAACTGAGAGAGAAATCGAGAAAATATTCTCGACCGGCGAGAATCGAACCCACGTCCCTGTGGCGTATGCGTGCGGCGGCGAAGAATGAACCACGAGCTTGTCCAACTCTGCGGTGAACCCAGGATCCTGAAGGTGGAAATATACACTGGGTAGGGCTTGTTGCAAAAATGCCAGACAACAGTCCTGTAAAGATAGTGTTCGCTTCGCATCCGGTCGGAAAAAAAGGCGTGGGGCACAGCGTGCTAGGTCGATTGACCAGTTGCACCAGGACCTGGAGAACGTGGGTTGCAGTAATAGAACGCTAAGTAGTGGCGCTGTTTTCATTAAACTGAATTAATTTATAAATAACTTTAACTGTAATTTTTCATTATTTATTCAATGCCATGTTGTAGTTATGTTTTTAAATATTTATTTGACACTCTGAGACCCGGTACTCAGGTTGTCAGCGCATGGCAAACTAGATTTTGATTACACGAACAGTAGCGGCATTAAGCCTCAAGCACAATGTGAGCGGCAGCGCGGTACAACGGCAAAACGGCAAGCCCATCTTGAGCTACATTCTACTTGTCAAGTCAATTTTGAAAAGGATTTAGTCAACATTGGATTGATAAGTAAAGTGTCGATCAAGATGGGCATGCCGTTTTGCCGTTGTACCGCGTTGCCGTTCACATTGTGCTTGGGGCCTTAGCATTCTTAGGTTAATGCTTCTATTGTCACAGTCGAAGATGGAGAGAGGCGGCCATGAATCGAGTGGCGAAACATTATTGGCGAGGTTTTATCACGTTAGTTTAACCAAGTAAATAAATAATAATGTTGAAAAAAGTATCATTTTTTTTAGTCTATTTCGAATGAATGTCACAACTTCACAATTTGGTAAACGAAATGAAAAAAAAAAATGGTCAGAATGCCTACAACGTAGGATTAACTCATAACCCTTTGAATAAGTCGTAAAGAGTTAAATTAGACGTGTAATCACACAGATACGGACAAAGCACGTTGGAATGTTTTAGGGGGTGACCCCAAACTTTTGGACAGGAGTGTACATAAATATTATAACAGAGTACCGTTTTGACTCATATTCCGAACACTTAAGGCCAGCAGTGGCTTCAAATGCATCTGGCAGGCATAAATTAGCTGATATTTGTAAAAGTTTTAATTTCTTCGGAAAGCCTAACTGTTAGCTGTGTAGTGTGCTGAAAAAATGTTTATTTGAACTTGTTTAGTATTGTTTTAACGTAAAAGTATGGAACAACATTTTGATTCAAATGCCGAACACTGCGTTCAGTCTGTCTCATATTCCGAACACCTTGATTCAAATTCCGAACAGCACGAATAAAGCGTATTCAAATGAATAATTTCGCAAATAAATTTATCTGAGCTAGTTTATGTGGTCTCGAGCTAGAGAATCATCAATACTCCCGAGGTATAAAATACATTTAAAGACGTTAAAACTGAATTGCAATCGACTGCCATTTGCTGGTTATTTGATGACATGTTTCAGCGAAACATTTCAACCGAATCGCCATACAAAAATGGAGTGTTCGGAATATGAGTCTGTTCGGAATTTGAGACAAAACGGTAGATTCGAAATATTATCTTAAATCGAAGTATCCTTTTGAACGACATCCAAACAAAAATATCTCTTCGAGTTCATTAGAAAGTAAATCAGACCGATCATGCATTCCATTTCAACCGGATGCATTCATATTCAAAAAAGGAACCCTGACTACATCGTTCAATGTATGCACATATCTCAGCCCCCGACAGAAAAGTGACCCTGCTCGAGAAAAACCCGCTTACTTCTACCCATAATTCATAGAGTTCACCTCCATATTCATCAATAAGCGATCAGAGACGTCTTCGCTCTGAGTACCACCCACTACCGCCACGGATTCAGTAAACGCCGCTTTCCGATCTGCGACAACAGTCTGATCTTAGTAGGGAGATCACTTTCTCCCTCTCCTGCTCTTGTCGGGATTTCTGCTTCACTAGGATGATGCGATGATCCATCATAATCCGGAGTAGAGAGAATTTCCTTCTGCTTCTCTCAATTTTAATTAGGGTGATTCTAAGTATTATTATTTTTGTGACCATGAACGACTCTATAATAAAACCATTCTTTCTCAAAATGGCTTTCGCATTGTGAAATAAGATTGCGATAAATCATGATCGTTTATTGGAAATATTGAAATGAAATTATCACTTTCCTTTGCATGTGTATATCGTGTGGCGCAAGATGATACGCCTTTCCCCTTGGAAGTCGAAAAAATTTCCTTCACGAAAAGATCCTTGTCCGGTAAGATTCGAACGCACAGCCCCCAGCTTGGTCGTGCTAAATAGCTATGGCTATCTTGACCCTAGCAAGCAAATATTTTGGAAGAATTTGTTTTGTAATTGCAGAAGGAATTTGTGTATGTGTTTTAGCAACACTGTTGAAACAGTCAGTACTACATAAACAATCCGCTCGTGCTAACCCTACATGCAAACTTTAATTGTTCGAATTGTTTTATAAGCTTAAGCCTAATTTGCTACTGAAAAGGAATCGCTAAAGAAATTTCTCGCGGATTCCTTGCAGAAATTTTATACAGCGACTCCCATTTGAACTGACAGTTCTTTTCAACTGCGTACTGCGATCAGAAAAAAGCGCATTCTTGATCGATTCCTTGCAGAAATTTCCCATGCATCAAGATAGGCCGAGAAATTACTTGTCAGCAGCGAATCAGGCTTTAACTGTGAATTACTAAACCTATTTTGTAAATTTTACCGCATTTTGGGCATAGTTCTTCAATCATGAAACCGCTTTTTTTTTCTCGAAAAATGTGCTTATTTGAAGGGAAATTGCATACATTCAGGAGTATTATGCAGACTCCCTTATTTTAATTTTGGAATAAAATGGTTAAAACACAAGTTGTACGAATTTTGACATCATTTTCAGATTTGGGTGACCTAAATTTAGTAGAGAAATTATTCATTCTAAGACTTCTTTTGTTGGGGGTCATGCACAAATTACGTCACGCTCCAAGAGGGGGGAGGGGGTCAAGCCAAACGTGACAAATCTTACAAAAATTTCGGAAGACTCATACAAAAAAAACTCGACAAAAGGGGGAGGGGTTTACAAAAATGAAATTTAGCGTGACTTGTGTACCATTCCTTATGTGATGATCGATTTTGACCCAATGCGTCATTTTCAACTTTCAAGCTAATTTTATGAAGTGGTAAATATTATTCCATAAAAAAAGCGTATGCTGATAAAGATCAATAAAGTACTGATTTTTTTTAAATTAATTTGACAATATTTGATTTTTTTTTCCCAAGGATAATATGACAAAAAGTTTTATAATAGTGATCATTCTGTCCCCGGTTTACTGTTTAAAAAATCTCAGATAATCCCAATTTCTTGGATAAACTCTGCTCAAATTTAAATTAATCAATTTTTGGTGCAAACGACAGAAAAAACGTTAAAAGAGTGATTGATAGAGTATTTTCTGAAGAAATTTCTGGTGTAATTCTTGAGGCAATTTTCGAAGGAACTTCAAGTTACATTGGGGTTGAATTCTTTCTGGATTCCCAAAATAAATGTATGAAGCATGTCATGAACGAATAGTGAAATTAATTAAAGAAACTTTAAGGTGACACGGGAGACCGTGATATTTTCCCTGTCTTTTGTTTCAGTCTAACAATTATCATCAAAACTTTGCAGAAGCAAATCTCGAGTTTTAGTGAACCGATGTAGCTGAAAATTAAATATACAGAATAAAGTGATAATTTTTTCGCATCTTTATATGGAGTAGTACTTGAGAATTGCTTCTTCAAATGGATAGGGTGATTATAATGACGTCTCGTTCGGCTGTAAAGGTCACGATCAATCGAAAAATAACCTCACATTTTAAAGAGCATAATTCTGAAGAACCAGATACCGGTTTTTGCTGAATATTTGATGGATTAGTTACAAAACAAACTGGAGAAATATCTCGCATAACTAATGATCTCGCCCTAAGAGCCACTGGTAACCGAGTGTGTATAGCTCGTAGTTTTTAAGCACGAGGGTGTACCAAGATGAAAACCATCACCACTCTGTGATATAGGAGGATCTTTTCTTCATCGTAGCATTGTAAAATAACGCATAAATTCATTCGTTTGATCAGTAACAACAAGCTACACACTTGGTCAGCAATGGCTTTTAGGGCGAGATCATAAATTGAGCGAGATACAGTTATGTTCAGAATGATAGTAGTGAAAGCCGATTTTCATACAAAATGCTCAAGCATGCCATGCTGTAACTTTCTTCCCCTATGAGCAATCGGCATGAAATTTTGGTAGAGTACTATAATATGGTCAATTTCCTTATCATTAAATATTTTACAGTACTGGTCAAAAAGTTAAGCACCATATGGAATTGCTCAAAATAATAGTAGTTTTTCTGTTGCAAATTTTTGTTCAGCATTGGCATTTTATATACAAAATTGTAGCTTGGCTGGAAATGGTTGAAACGATAAGTAGGGTAATTTACCCATTATTGCGGTATTCCCTATTATTGCGGTATAAGAATTAACCCCTCATTATTAATCGAAAACTCTATTTTCTATGAATATTATTTTTTTTTCTATCTTTATTAACGAGATTTTTAGCCCTGGGCTAGTTCATCTCGGGACCAACGGCTTAACTTCCGAAGGAAGACGTCACTGAAATTTTAGTGACTATCTCGGGGATGGGATTCGATCCCAGGTCCTCGGCGTAGAGACGTGTGTTCTAGCCACTACACCAGGTCCGTCCCCTATGAATATTATTGATGATGATGAAAACTTATAGTATTCCCAAGCTGTATCAGATGAACGATTTAAAAATTAAACGATTTTGAATGTTGGAAGTTTTATATCCTGAAAATAAAAAATATAATAATATGTTAATCAGTCCACAGTCCGGGAAGTCCCTCTTCTGAGCCTACAGCAGCCAGTATTTATAGCTCAGAAATCCCGTAGGTACGAATCAATAAAAGGTACCAGAGTCGAAAGGTAAAATAATTTATATTGCTTGAGATAGGTAGACATGACAGGAAGATCTGTTTTAGATGATGCATCAAGCAAAGCCTATATTTTTAACCAGTCTCTCTATCTACGGGCCTGTTTTCATAAGCTTAAATTTTTAAGTTTAGAACCAAAACAATTATATGTAGCGGGTATATCAGTTCAGTATAGATGTAATTACATGATAGATATTGAATTTTGAATAAAAGTTCTATATTTTTGAGAAAAAGCATATACCGCAATAATAGGACAATGAAAATAGATTTTTGCCTGTTATTGCGGTATCTGTAAATCTCATTCAAAAATTCGATATTTCAATAGTCATTTTAAATGTAATTGCTGAAAACATTAATTATATTATTAGCATACTAATTTGGGACATAATTATGAGTTATTCATACATTTATTAAGTCAAACAAAAGGTTTATGTTTATTTTTACTCTGTAATTCCTCTTATTTACAAATATTTTGCAAATAAATACAATGTTTTACCAAAAAATCACGTAAACTCACGCAAATGCCAAAAATATGCTAAAAAACTAAGATATAAGTTGATCGTCAGGAAGCAATTCTTTAAAATTGTGTTGCTAGTGGAAAATATTTTTAAAAGCATCAAAATTGTAGGTTATACTTAAGTCAACAAATTCATTTCTTATATAGCGACTAGTGGTCTCAGATGGAAGAACCTTGTCTATTCACTTTAACATTGTCCACCTACGACGAAAGAGGAGACGAAACCGGCAGAAAATCATTCGATTCTGTTGATTTGTTTTCGAATCGTGACATGGGGCGGTCCATTAATTACGTAAGACAATATTCGGGGTTTTTCAACCCCCCCTCCCCCCATGGTAAGATTTTTTGTATGAAAATTAAAAATGAATTGCATGACGCGTAAGAAATCTCAGACCCCCGCCCTCCCCCCATAAACCCTTACATAATTAATGGATAGCCCCCATAAAGTAATGAATTAGTTTTCCTCATAGATATGTCCAAAGTCACACAAACTGACAGTACCGTGCAGTGTCATTAACATGAAGGGAGCATAATTGCAATGCTCGAACATTGTGTGGTATTGAATGCATCTTGAATGTAATAAAATCTATGATTTTTGGTATACCGCAATAATAGGGTGGCACTACCGCAATAAAAGGACAAAATACCGCAATAATAGGACAGAGGAAGAGCTTCAGATTTATGTCAAAAAAATGTATGTATGATTCCAAAAATTACTTTTTTACTTCACTATACTCCTGATAAAGGATAGTTTTACCACTTAACATTGCAAAATACTATAATAATTAGATTTTGGACACTGCAATACGATTTTAATTTCAACACCGTGCTTAAGTCCTCCATAATGGACGGATACCCTAAATATTAATGTAAAAACTCAAATACAGCTGTTATATGAATAATTAAAATTACTATTGTTTTGAGCGATTTTATCTGGCGCTTAATTTTTTAACAGGCACAGTGAAAAATTTTGTGGTTATGAAATTGACCATATTTGTAGTCTCTGTCAAAATTTCATGCCGATTGCTCAAATGTAAATAACGATACATCACGCCAAATTTGAGCATTTTGTAGGAAAATCGGCTTTTACTACTACAAAATGGCCCATAAAAAATGCGAAAATTGTTTGATCATGAATTTAGCATATAGAAGCAATACTAGCACATTAAAAAGCGTTTGTCCGTCGCATACTCTAGTGATGAATTTTTCTTTATCGAAAATCACTCCTAAAGCGAAGTATGCACTTCAACAGAAAAGTAATCGCCTATCTCGATGCGTGGGAAATTTCTTGCAAGAAATGCTCAAGAAAAGTATTTTTTCTTCAATTTCAGCATAATAAACGTGCACAGCCCTTACTCCGGAAGCACTGATGATGACAAGGACGCTTTTTAAGCGCAGCTCGAACGCGAGTACGACAGCTGCCCAAGCCACGACGTCAAAATCATCATAGGAGATCTAAACCCTCAGGTTGGCCAGGCGGAGGAATTCAGACCGACTATTGGAAAGTTCAGCGCCCACCGGCTGACGAACGAAAACGGCTTACGACTGATTGATTTCGCCGCCTCCAAGAATATGCCCATTCGTAGCACCTATTTCCAGCACAGTCTTCCATACCGATACACCTGGAGATCACCACAGCAGACATTATCGACGTCAGGACCTATCGTGGCGCTAACATCGACTCGGACCACTATCTGGTGATGGTCAAACTGCGCCCAAAACTCTCCGTCGTTAACAACGTACGGTACCGACGGCCGCCCCGATATAACTGGATGAAGCCCCTTTTGAGGACTGCTGGAGAACAGTGAAAGCATCAATCAACGATGTAGCTGAGAGCAACGTCGGATACGTGGGACGGAGTCGACGGAATGATTGGTTCGACAAGGAATGTAGGCAGATTCTAGAGAAAAAGAACGCAGCGCGGGCGGTCATGCTGCAGCAAGGCACCCTGCAGAACGTGGAACGTTATAGACGGAAACGGCAACAGCAGACCCGCCTCTTTCGGGAGAAAAATCGCCGCCTAGAGGAGACGGAGTGCGAGGAGATGGAACAGCTGTGCCGGTCTCAAGAAACGCGTGTAGGAACTGATTCTAGGAAGGAAAATATTTGACAACTGCAAACGAAAAAGCATAATGGGTTTATTCATAAATTTCATAACGCCAAAAATGACCATTTTTTTTTGCACCCACCCACCCCCTCGTAACGCATTTTGTATGAATAATTTTCAAATTTTGTATGAACTGTAACAACTCATTGGCACCCACCCTACCCCTTCAGCGTTATGAAATATGTGAATGGGCACAGTTATGCTCGATCGACAACTGTCATAATGTTGCATAACGAGATGTGAGACGATTATCTGAAGGATATTATTAGTCTAACATTCTAAAGTGTCCTAAAGCTGAATCCATTAATATCATAATAATTGATCAGGCTAATATGTTTTGATTGCTATAAAATGATTTCTTTAATGTTTATAGATAACAATATAATCAAATATTCTGCTTTAAAATAATTATTTAAACTATATTGTAAAAGTACATTGTAGACGATCGTTGTAGAAAGCAGTCGTAACGACTGAAGTGTCCGCAAATGTAAATTGTTTTCAAGTGAAAATACGACAGAGAGATGCGGCCACGAACCGAGTATTGTGGCGTGAAATTGTTGATTCAGTGTTATCTGTCTAGATGTTAACTAATAAATGATTAAATGATGAACGTGCCGTACAAAAAAAAAATCTTCGCAAAAAACCGTGCCAATTCCGGGATTTGTGTGACAAAAACCGTTGTAATTCTGAAATCCGTGTAAAAAAAAACGTGTTAATTTAGAAGTCCGTGTAAATAAGAAAAAAAGCCGTGTTGATTCCGAAATCCGTGTAAATAAGAAAAAAAAACGTGATTATTCCGAATTCCGTGCAAAAAAAATACCATGTGAATTCCGAAAGGCGTGTAAAAAAAAAGCCGTGTAAAAAGAAAACGTGCAAAAAAAAAACTTCCCAACTAACAATTTAAGCGTTATAATGAATTAAAGCAGCGAACGCAGCAAAAACTTAAAGCTGTCAAAAATAGAACTATTAGCGTTAATACAACTGTTTCACAAACGATTTGCAGCTATAAATATTAGCTGAATAAACTTCGTCAATTATCGCTTTTGATGCTTTCACTAAGCTGTAACTCAACACCGTAAAAAGTAGCAACCCAATGATGTGAAATAAAGGTTCCCATCATTATTCCGGCTGCTTCTGTACAATATGATTTGTTATGCTGCTCAATATATAATTAAGAAGCGCTTTATCGTTAGTTATACAGCGAATATACAGCTGTAAGCTGTAAAACAACAACTTGTGATGCATCTATTGCAATTCTATCAACCTCATACTTAATTTTCGAAGAATCAGTTCAGGAGCAGTGACCATTATTTAACAGAAAAACGAAAATTTCTGATTTTCTTTTTCGCGAATTTTGTAATTTACTCTCCGAACAAAATTAGCAGCTCTTCACTGTATGCCAGCATCCGTCTGCCGATCTATGCATAATTGCTATCTTGCACAAGCCGGAACCACCCTACGGATCCTGCCAGAATTATTCTCCGCGGATCGCGCTTTTATAATGAACTGTGGATAGGTTCCGCTTCTCACTGCCCTGCTTCCAGGGTGCCTTCGTTTCACACCCTTTTACAGCATGCAGAGATCGTGAGTTCGATTCCAGGCGGTAACAGATACTTTAATTGTGTAACGTTGGGACCATTAAATTCAGATACTTATGAAATAAATTCTGTGAGCTGTGAAACAGCTTGAAAATAATATTTCATCGATAATAAGCGAAGCTGTATAAAAATTATTCAACAGTTGCGAAATAATGGAGAAAGCGCCTTCCGAAGATGTGTTACACAGCTACTTGTCGTTTAACTGTCGAGTTAGAGCAATGTTCGGTATGAATAAGAGCTGCCAACACAGCTTGAAAATAGCTGAGTAGATTCGCCAAATTTGTTGGTAAAAGGATCGCATAGAAGCTTTCGTACAGCGCCTTTACTCAGCATGAAGCCTATAAAGAGGGCTTAGAGAATGTTTACATTTGCACTAAATGTTAGAAGCTTTCGTACAGCGCCTTTACTCAGCATGAAGCCTATAAAGAGGGCTTAGAGAATGTTTACATTTGCACTAAATGTTAGTGTATAGATATATAACCATAAGGACGTTTAGCTGAATTTTTCCTTCTTAAATTAATAGGCTATTCATTTGAATACTGTTAGAATAATGATTGGCGCTAAACCCTTCTTTAAATTAAAGGCTGTTATTTTTAGTTGTTATGAAATATTTCGCAAAGATACACTATTGAGCCACATGTCGATTCATGCCAAACGTCTCAGCTCTTCTTTTTCTCAGGTCAGCTATATGGCAAAAAAGGGAACCCTACGTCAGTTCCACCACACATCTTTAACGTAATGAAAATTGCATAAAATTTAATGTGACAGATTGTAACAAAATGATATTACAACTCTATACTTGTTATTTGGCGCAATATTCACGACTCGAGTGATGTATTGCAGAAGTGACGCTAAGTCCACTCTTCATGGTTAAATAATCTCATAGTTGGCTGCACAATGTTTCGTAAAAAAGTAAAGTAAAAATACACTAAGGTTTTTTTTTACACGGGGGATACGTAACGTGCAAAAAAAAATTCCGCGCAAAAAAACCGTTCTAAATCCGGGATTTGTGTAGAAATAAACCGTGTTAATTCTAGATTCCGTATAAATAAGAAAAAAGGCGTGGTAATTCCGAAATCCGTAAAAGTACCATGTAAATTCCGAAAGGCGTATAAAAAAAGCCGTGTTAAAAGAAAACGTGCAAAAAAATCGTGTAAAAAAGTCTCACAAGTCTCAAAAAATTCGGTAGCTTTTATTTTTCTATAAATTTGACGACCAATATATTTAATATCAAGGTTGAAAATTATTTACAACAAAAAAAAAAAACAATTCTGAGGAATGGTTTTCTGGCAAAAACCATTCTGGCGAATTGATTCTGGCAAATGTCATACAGTCATTTGTGATAGTGAAAAAAAGTACATTTAGCTATGACTGGGGGAGATAGGGAGCGATCGAGACAAAGATTTTTTATGAATACTAAATTAAAAAACACTCCATTGCTAGTAAAACAATAAACAAACAGAAGTCATTTCGTGATTGAAAATAGTTTCGAATCAATTGAAACTGATCTAGTAAACTTTGATAATGAGCGGAGAGAAAATAGCGAACAAAATCAGCATCGAGATAAGGAGGATATTGAGATATGGAGAGAGAGAACATGTATACAGACTGAAGGGACCGACGAAACCATCGTCAATAATATCGAGATGTGGAGAATCGACTGTATTTTTAAAATTTTTGTTGCTAAATTCATGAAAACTTTTTTAATTTATTTTTGCAGATTCTGCCTTATGATTTTCAAAGTAAGATCATAGAGACGTTTCAATTACATTTTTTTCACGTGTTAAGACGATCTTTTGATTTGCCATTTACATTTTGAGATTACAGATTTAAAATTCTAGTTTTACTACATCTTTTTCAAACTTTACCATACTTCAACTTCTAGATCAATCGTTAAGAGCTTTAAGATAAACATATTTGTTAGAAAATCTAGCCTATAAATATGCTCATAAGCCAAAAGAACATGAAAGTTTACTCAATCTCGACTCACCCTAGTCCACCCGGCAGCTTCTCGGGCTGGAACGAATAGACAAGGGACGACGGCATCTTCTGCACGTTGCTGCTCTCGAGGAACCCGATGTTTTTAAAAGGAACATATTCAAATGTTCTGCTCTCAGTAGATTTTTGACCGCGCTGTGATGCAGACATCGCTGGAAACCGAAGCCAAAGGCGTCTCTAGCAGCTGGTGAGACGTATCAACAATCGTAACATCGTTGATTATCACTGGTGAAGGCTGTAAAGTGTAGAGTGTTTTTAATTTTTCTGAATAGGATTTTTGATAATAATTACCGCTCGGTGAGGAGTGAGAAGTGTGCTTCTTTGCATCCATCTATCGGCGATAGTGTTTCTGGTGCTAATCGTTATTGTGTGTTGGAACAGTGATAGCGGCGGACGGCTACTTCTGAATCACTTCTACCCGTTTCTTAGCTGAGCCAGTGAGTTGACATCGGCATAGACGTATTCGAGGAGTCGTTTGGATGTTTGAAAGATTTCGGTTTTTTATGAAACAGGCAACGGCCAGGTACTGACCGCGAAGTTCGATTATTCGGCCGTGTTATCGCCGACCTCTCAATAGAGCTCAGTGTTAAATGATTGTGTGTTTATTTTGGCGCCAGCTGACGGACGTTTTCGAGTTTTGATTGGTCCGAGGTTAACATTAGTCTGGATGAATGAGTGATCGTTGGCAGTAAAGGGAATTACTCGGGATAGGGGAACTCCCCTTCCCCAAATAACTCCAGACGAAATCTATACGGAGAAGGAATCCAACATCAAGTGCACAAAACAAACAAGAAACGAAGTGAATGAAGTGCAACTAATCAGGAAAGCGTAGTACGAAGAATCTTATCACACAGAGTGTTAAAGTGTTGAAAAAAACAGTGTGAGTGATCTTTAGAAACACAGTTCTACAGGACCAGCAATACAATGGCAACGCTCCTCTACACGATCATTGGCATGACGGCCAGTGCGTCGTTGAACTGTGCAGTCCGGCGGGAGATATCGCCCTGTACCTGTTCGCCGCATGGCTTCTTCGCCAATACCATCGAGGTGAAGTGCGAACAGATGGAGTCCTTCCATCAGGTGGTGGATGCTCTGCAGGATCGCTTCACGCCCGATTACAACATCTGGCTGACGATATCGCACTCGCAGCTGCTGGACATGGCTACGCAATCATTCTACGAGATGAACATGAACATCAAGACGCTCAAGATGAACTTTGATAATTTGAGGTAGGTGGAATATTAGAAACCCGGGGCTGGTTGAACCGCCGGCTGATATGGGTGTTTCCTTTGGTTATCGCAAACGCTTCTGCTTCTGCTGTAGGTCGTCGTGTATGTAGTCCTATTCGTGCTGATAACTTCCAGCTGACGAGCGAGGCATTCCTTGTCGCCGTCTTCTCGACCATTGGACCATATAGTAAACAGTGTTGTTTTTGTGTGTGTCATTGCTTCGGTGCGAGGGAATATTTACCATTTCTCTGGAAAAGGCTCGTGTCGAGTTCGCTAGAAGTTTGAAAATTGGAATACCAGTTTACGTCAGTAGAATAATTTGATGAGTTCAATGGAATAACCATTTCAAACGACAGGATCTACAGTTTGAATTGAATAAAATAACGATTCATTACAAATATGATTTATTAGTTCTGATATTGTATCAGTGGATTGCAATTATAATGTGATGAGTTATAGCGCAACACAATTTTTAGTGGTAGAATATCACAAGAAATGATCTAAGTTTAACATCACACCAAAGTTTTGATAATTATTCCAGAAAACAATATTTTTTGGAACAGCTATAGTGAATGGCATTTATAATATGGCCAATTATACATTTTGTCCTCCGTCGTTGAAAAAACGTGCGACACAAATAGCATTTGGGGCCCAGATAGCCGTAGCGGTAAACGCGCAGCTATTCAGCATGACCATGCTGAGGGTCGTGGGTTCAAATCCCACTGGTCGAGGATCTTTTCGTAAAGGAAATTTTCTCGATTCCCAGGGCATAGAGTATCATCGTACCTGCCACACGATATACACATGCAAAAATGGTCAATCGGCAAAGAAAGCTCTCAGTTAATAACTGTGGAAGTGCTCATAAGAACACTTATCTGAGAAGCAGGCTTTGTCCCAGTTGGGACGTAACGCCAGAAGGAAGAAGAACAAATAGCATTTCAAAGAGCTCAAATCTAGAGATCCAAATAACCGTTTGCGCAGAAAGTTTGATGCAATGGTTACTTACTAGAGGTTACCAATCTATCAAGTTTTGAGCTAAGGCATCTTTGGTTCTCTAGATTCTTAAAAATTCTACAGCTCATCCTTTCTAGTAGAGTTTTACCGTCTTCGGTATAGTTGGCATATTTAGTCGAGAATGATTAATACCTCCTTCTTTTGATTGCTTATCGTTCATTCTAGTTTGCCACTATGTCACTGAAAACAATTCTGGTACATATCTGAAATGCAACATTTTTCGGGGAAATGGGTCATTCGGGGAACTGGCGTTCAGGCAAACGACATTCGGGGTAAAGTAGCACAATCCACTGCCGCTATTATTGAACTCACTACCACTGGATCAGCCACCATAGTCTCTATAAGATACGAGGCTGAATTAATGTATTAATTGGAAGGTATTCTTTTAATCGTCTGTACACACTTAAATTATTTTACCGTAATCCGTGAATTTCACCGTAATCTCGACAGCTGAACAGTTTGGTACAATAAAACACCGTAATTCTGTCGGAATTTAGCGGATTTCGGTGAAATTTTACCGAAAACTGTAAAAATTTACCGTACACCGTTAGTTTATTTCACCGAACTGTTCAGCTATTGAGATTACGATGAAATTCACGGATTCCTGTAAAATAATTTGAGTGTGTAAGATAACATTTGCTGCATTTACACACCAAAATCAAAGATAATTCAGAACACAGATTAGATTTTGTTGTGTACTACTGAGCACTTGCCAAAGCTTTAAGGAACATTAAAAAATCCGTCATCGCAATCATAGAAATTTTAGAAGCAGTTTTGCTGATCAAAACTAAAATTTATTCGCTGAAAATATGTTTACTGTGTTTCGATTGAAGAATAGAATGCAGTGCACACATTTTATTCATTTTTTTTTGTTTTTAAACGAAGAATCTGCTCTTGATTTTTTTTTTATAATTTATGACGGATCCTGCCCCCTCAATGCTTTGCGGTGCACAATCTTAGAACCGCTTTTTTAAGACAATCAATGTAATTAAAAATTTTCTTATCTATTGCGACAACGAGACTGGTTCTTTCAAGCTCTTCATTCGTGTGAGTAAATATGACAATGTTTGGAGGGCTTCCAGACTTAGACCTAAAAAGCACAATGGGGCCCAATAATATACAAAGCGGAGGTGTGCGAACAGCCAAGCTGCAGTCAACCCCAAATTTTCATCAAAATGATCCGAGTATGCCTAGGAGTGTGTGATCATTACTACGTCACGCAAAAAAAAAGTTACACATTTTATGTGACACAAAAACTATCAACCTTTTGAAGGTGTTGAAGAAACGATTCACTTAGTCTTATTGATGTGCATTTTTTTTTTAACCCAAGATCGGTCGCATGCGTGTACTGAGTACACGCACCCTGAAGAAAGTTCGCTTTTCATACACAGCTCGAGCGAGGTGGTGTCGGCAATGGTTGAATGCGCGACCGCTCTTGAGTTAAACTTTAGTGAAATATATTGTTAATTAAAGTACGATCAGAAACTATCTGATTCAGCTAATTTATTGGACTTATTGCCTGTATCAAACTGCAGAAGTTTTGTGTAAAGTATTTTAAGTGTGCACCTTGAAAATGGTTTTCTGCTAGACAAGCAAATAAACAACGGTTAGCACTGGTGGACAAAATGTGTTCAAATTGAATGAACAAACTGTTGGAGACCGCACCCCTCAGCTATAAAGCAATGAAAGATTATACAGCAGCTCATTACAAACCTGTTGAATTTACTCTGAATACGCATAACATTGGGAAGTAATAACATTTATAAATTGCTTACATTTTGAAGAAGAGCCGAACGAAGTTTTGATATGGGGGCGGACAAAATCGGGTTATCTATGTATACCTTTTTAGACTCAATGAACCTTCAGATTTGTAAAACTTTATCCTCTCTTTCCCATGTTGCTCCAGGTTTTTGTCGAATTAGCCGATAACTAGAATATGATTCCATACTTATCAGATCAATTTAGTAGTCACCTAATTATTTCAATAGTTAAACAAATGATAAACAATCATTTATTTTATTGGAAAGCCAAAACAATTAAACTGGATTCGATAATTTGGGCCCATTTTCAAACATTATTTGTTCAAGCACTTTTTACTAAAACCGCTTTTTTCGTAATGAAATTAGTGTGGGATTTTATTGAATTTTCTGTTTTAACCCTCTAATACCAAGTTTTTTTTATTTTCTATTCAAATACAGGTATGTTTCGTTTTTATCAACACGATCGGCAATTTTCAGTTGACAAAAACGGAATAATTCTCTTAGACAAAATATTTTACTAATTTGAAAAAAAAAAGTATTTTTGTCAGGATAATACACATTTTAATCATATAAATGCACAGTTTATGGTACAAATCTCCCAACTGGTGGGGAACGTGCCTTTGGAGCCGGCCTTCTGATTAGGAGCTTTGAGGAGCATTTAGATTGTTCATTCTTATAGGTTCGTAATAAAAGTTTCTGGTAGACTCCAATAAATCAATATTATTTTGTAGTAAATCATTATTAGTTTTAATTTTCTTGGTTAGAATGTCAATAAATGTAATATTGAATATTAAAACGATAATCACATAAATGTCTTTCGCATCATAAGGTGCGTCATATTTGTAAAAAAAACTACAAGGAAGAGGGTCAAGCTGTTTTTTTTTCAAGAAAGATTAAGAAACAACTTTTTATTCCATTGTTCATCCTCATCCTTCTGCTTCTTCTTATTTATGGCATGACATCCCAACTGTGAAAGAGCTTTTTTTCTCAGCTTAGTGTTAAACACTTCCACAGTTATCAGGTGAGAGCTTTGTTGTCAAGGTACTTTTTTGCATGTTTGGCCACACTTGATTGGCGATTAAATGTGGGGTAGTTTTGTAACTGAAATGAATATCCACGGTTTTCTGTGCTGTGAATTGCCAAAATATTATCAGTAAAATTATTGTGGTGATCTTCCTTCTAAAGTTATTACCATAAACTTCGACACTGGCAATCAACTAACCTAAAGTTCTAGTTTTTTGTTAAGTCAAAATAATATTTAACGCGAGTGGTCCCGTCAAACTTCGTTTTGCCATCAAGTAGGCTGCTGAAAAATGACATGCAATCCCCCATACAAAACGTCATATTAGTTTTCAGTTGTTTTTCCAGTTGTTCCAGAGAATTGTCCAAATCTTTTCCTTCACTCAAACACGTTGGAACAATGCAACAGTGAAATAATCATGTAAGTCTATTAGCCCGTTCTTAAATCGATACATACAAACACCATTCCATTTTTATTTATATATAAGTTCATCAAAAACACAAAAGTGTACAAACTCTAGAACAAACATCACCAAATTAAAACTTTTCGGTTAGAAACTCTTTTGTAAAATTTTATGAACAAGCTGTTGGTATAAGAATCCTAAACTACTTAAACTTTTAGTCTCCATATTGGGAAGATCTGTCTGTATGTCTGCTCAAAGATCAAGATCCCAGCAAATTTGGGATAACAATGTGCGTGACGTGGGAACGTCCAGTGTCAACAGTTTCTCAAATTGCCAGCCATTTACCCTCTGCCCAAAGACAAATTAAAGATCCCCATGTCCCTTGCAGTTGCTCAAAATTGTATGGCTCATAAGGTAATCTAGAATGCCATTCAAAGTGTACTGCGATCTGTCAAGCTTGGGTACCTTTTGCACTACCGAGGGACCAAATGCAGTACTAGAAGTGGTACCCAATTTGAGTCCGAGTGTGACGGACCTGCTCTGCCTCGATGCAAACTTATTGTATGGAGATTCCAAAATTTTCTATAGATTGCTTAGTTTTGCTGGACCTCTACTAATGTCCAAAATATGACGGGGTCAAAAATAAAATAAACTCGATCATGTCTCTTGCTGTTACCCAGACAGTTTTGAGTTCATTCTCAAGTGTACCCTTTATAAAAAAAAGAACTGAACATATATGAGATCGTCCATCAATCACGTAAGGGGTTACAGGGGGAGGGGGTTTGAGATATTTTACGTGCCATACAAGTTTTTTTTCTATTTTCATACAAAAAATCATACCAACGGAAACGGAACGGAAAACCGTTAAAATTATCTTAAGTTATTAATGAACAGCCTCTATGTCTATCAAATGTACATAGAAAATTCTTTGATGCAATGTTATATTCGAAAAAGTAGAGGTCTCTGTAACTCTCTTAAGTAATGATGGGTCCATTTTGTCCAACATACCATACTAAGTTTGAAAACTTCAATCAAATAGTGGATAGGAAGAAGTCAAACTTTATTGAAGCGTATATGACTTGACACCTACCATGTATCGTAAGTGATCAACACTAAGGCTAAGTAGCCCGTCATTCGTTTTGGCAACAATGATGACCTTTCAGCTTGCATTTCAAAGTGATAAAACACAGTCTTGATAGTTTATATTGACTTGAAAAAGTATCTCTGTACGCACTAAGATGCATAAAGTATGCTGATACTTTTTCAGCTGTGTCAGTGCAAAACCAACTGATTTTCTTTGATTCGAAATCGTGAGATGAGTTAGCAACAATCATCAACGATGCGTACAAATTTCAATGACGGCCTACAAAAGCTGTTTTAAATTTGTTTCGATTTCAAACATAATTATAACACAATTTGTTATAAAAATGAAAACAATTGCTTATAATAAATTATGTTATAATTCAGTTATGGAATATAACAAAATGAATTACATTTATTTGAAACATAATGAGTAACATTTTTGTTTAAATTATAACATATTTTGTTTCAATTTTATTTAGTGTAGAGTAAATTGTGTTATAATTTTTGATATTTTAACTACTAACCAGCCAAAATTATAACATATTTTGTTACAAAAACGCGTTGACTAAGTAACAAAATCTGTTACAACTCTGTTGTAATCCACTGGCTGGGTCAAAATGACCAAATGGGTGGGGTAGAATGCCATTTAGTATGGAGAACTAGGAATAAGCAACCATGTTTCTCCATGAGTTTGCTCTGTGGTATGGAAACGCTTATTCGTTAATAAATTCATCGGAAAACCTTAATATTTAGACGAAAAAGTGAAAAATGTTAATTTGACCGGGAATTCAAGGAAAAATCTATGAGTTTATGTTAATCAACTCATTACGCGTGGTAAAGATGGACCAATTATGGGTGAAATTATGAAAAAAATCCACGTGCTCGGCTTGGATTTGAACCCAGGACTCTTGTATGCTAGACGAGCGCTTTACCAACTAAGCTACCGAACCACTTGGTGACCCAATAACTTCTGCGTTCATGAGTCCTCTCATGGCGTAGGGGTAACGCGCCTTAACTAGAGATCAGGGAGTCGTGAGTTCGATTCTCACTGAGAAGACGTGTAACTTTTTCGCAAAACTTCACATCAATTTGTCCATTTAATCCAATTGCAAACTATATGTAATGTTTAGCTTTTCGGTAGTTGTTAACGATTCTATGACATTTCCCGGAAAACCATTTCCCGGAATGCCGTTTCCCGGAAAACCATTTCCCGGAATGCCGTTTCCCGGAAAACCATTTCCCGGAATGCCGTTTCCCGGAATGACCCATTTCCCGGAAACCCATTTCCCGGAAACCCATTTCCCGGAAACCCATTTCCCGGAATGCACCAATAATAAACTTTCGCGGATTTTGTTTTGCGATAGAACTGCCAGAACTGAAGGGCTTACAAGAACCCTACACGAAGCGAACTGGACTATCAAAATTCATACCTTTTTTTCTTATGAAAGATGAAAGCGCCCAAGGTCTTTGACTCGATTTTTTGTTCTCAAATCTTGTTTGACAAGGCAAATGTGTGAATTTCAATCCGATTTCTCATGGCGACTTTTCATAAAGGGTTTGTCTGTATTCCATTTGCCTGAGTGTCATATTTGTAAAGATCAACGCGGACCACAGATAATTGTCGCGGATTCCAATCCCGCCTATCGAGAATCTTTTCGGGTTGGCAAATTCTTCCATTTTCGAGGGTATAGAATTTCTTCGTCAATTGGCGAAAAATATTATCAGTTGATTACTGTGGGAGAACTAATATGCACATGGAATCGATAAGCAGACATTGTCCCAGTTAGAACGTCATGTCAGAAAAAAAAGAAGAAGATGATATTAATTAAAAACCCACATAACAGGATAAAGTTTATGCTAATATCTCATTCCAAAGGTGGAGAAGGAGTTGTGGGAAGCATCACAAACCTTACTAAATTGACAAGGGGGGGTTTGGTCAAATATGTCTAGTTTTAGCGTGAAATAATTTGTGTATAAATCAATGACTCAAAAGAATAACCTTAGTTTGAAAGAAGGGAAAATTTATGATGTTCAATATTAGCAGCCTTCTTGCCAAACATTTTTCTGTCGGTATATTTCGGAAGAACGACAATTGTTCAAAAGAAGGGTGATTATTTATGCAAATGGCAGTAGCTATAATTGGAATTCATATTGATGTATTTGTTATCAGTCTGAACATTGCCATTTGTTTTCATGACACAACTTAAAAGAACAGCCTATGTATGAAAGAAGGGTTCCGAGTCATTTGGCCGAATGCCGTTTGGCCGAACGCCATTTGGACGAAAGGGTCATTTGGCCGAATGCCGTTTGACCGAAATTGAAAACAATAATGAACTACAGTTAGCATACATTTGTAATGAATTTCAAAGAACAGTTTATTCCGAAAGAAGCATAAATCATCATTGATATACAGCTCTTTAGTGTTAGTTCAAGCAATAGTCAATGTAAGCAATTTTTCTCTTTTCTGCTAGCAGTAATAGCTGCCAGCATAGGTTTTCGCATTGCGTTTGTAGTCAGCTTTTGACTGTTACTAAAACGGTTTACGACTTATTCGTCTTTCTGTAGCATCGATTTGCTTCAATCCTTCTGATAGTACTTAGTAAACTAAATAATTTCTTGCAACCACAAGTTTAGCTTCTTTTTTTCCCAACGGAGAAACAGTTAGCCTCTTTAACGTAAGTGTTCAGCGAGTCGTTCGGTATAATTTTTATTAGGACTATAAACTTATCATAAGCCTTAGTTCTATTAACTATGAAAATTATTAAAATATGAAAGAACAGCCTATGATCAAAAGAAGCAAAAATCTCTTATGAAAATTTAAGCTAGTGTAATGCAAACAATTATTATATCAGTATAACTATAAATGATTTAAAGAAGGGAAAATTCCCATTTAAAATATAAGCTAAATTATCGCCAATAGTAATGAAACCAGTACAAGTTGAAAGAAAAGCCTATGTTTAAAAGAAGGGAAAAATTCTTATGAAACTATCAAAAACTATGCAAACCCGAGCACACCGTTGATAGCCCAGAGACGAACCAACCATAAACTGAATGAACGGATAGTTTTATGTATTCTCTTGGAGCTCATATATAGCGATCCACCATATCATATAAATTGATAAGTTGACTGGTAGATCAGGGCAACACTTATAAATCCTACACATAAGCTTTGAAAATATTAAATGTTTTTTTTTTGTTCTTTGTTCGGCCAAACGGCATTCGACCAAACGACCCATTCGGCCAAATGGCCAGACAGCGAAAGAAGGACAATTGTTCAATGAAAATATAAAAAGTATGAACAATAATAACTCTACCAGAACAACACGAAAATAGATCGGCCGAAAAGTTCTTCGCAGACTGTACATAGTACCATAGTAGAGGTTTAAAATGCCATGAGATTATTCAATCTTATAGTAAATCTACAGTTGTAAGGGATTTGAGATCTAGAAAATTTTGTCTATATGATATATACATAGACTAAACTAAGATTGCACCGGATTGTTTGGAAAACAAAAATCCTACCCATAAAAATGCTCGATCTAATAAAACATCTAGCCCAAACCTTAACCTCCCTTACTAACTGAAAAAAAAGTTGAATAGATTTCATTGACGGTCATTATTTTAGTGATACTTGAATATCTTTCCGGGAAATGGGGTATTCCGGGAAATGGGTCATTACGGGAAATGGGGTATCCGGGAAATGATTTCCGGTAAATGTCTTTCCGGGAAATGTCTTTCCGGGAAATGGTATAGAACCGTTGTTAACACTTTTCTATTTGATCCATTTCATATGTGCTTTTTTTGTTTCACTCAATTTCTGCAATGTTTTCGTCATATTTTAATGAAAACTATATGCTTCATTATATCACGTTGCAGTATATCATTCCAACATTTTGTGGATCCGTGGTATAGTCGAAAAATTAGGTACTTTTTTTTCAAGCGTAGCGCTTTGAATTGTATGGTGAGACAGTTATGCTTTTCATAGAGTTTAAGAACAAAATTTACTTATTGCACGTGTTTTCTGAAACTTTGCATAAAATAATTAAAAAATAGTGGCAAAAAAATAAATCTATGAAAAGAAGCATGACAGTACAGCTCTCTTTTTTACTGGAGATGCCCATTTGGAAGCGGCGCTCCAGTCGTCGGCCCTATGCGACGATATCAAATTATTGCAATTATCAGGAAACATATACCCACAAACATGTATAGTATTGTGATGAACGTGGGGAAAGCGTTTATAAAGCTTCGTGACAAAGATGCGGCGAGAAAGTGTTCGCGATAAAACATGCAACGACACTACAAGTAATCATAATTTGTAATTGTTTCGTCTTCGTCGTGTAAAGACGACGAAGACGATGATAAAGTGATTACCTTTTTCCTTCCAGCTGCACATTTACTCTATGTTCTTACTCGTGAACGACCGCGTAGTAATTAATTAGAATTGCAGTAATGATGGAGTGAAACGTGTAGAAGTCAAATTTATTCTACGTTTGTATCAAGTAAATAGGATATCTGATGGCTTCGATAGCTAGCGATATCGGCATGGATGTAGCCAGGATCTCCAAAAAGTAGGAGGGAGCAACCTCAAAAGTTCATTCATGAAGTTCACGCAAAAATATCATTATACACAGACTATGCACCCATTTTACATGAAACGATAAACCTCCCTACTTTTTTCCACTATATTAAAAGTGATGTCAAAAACACGTCTTGGTACAAAGTGTAGACTGAATAACGGGTCAATTTAAGGTGAAGTAGGCCGTCATTGATCGTTGATGATCGTTGAAATTGCGAGCCGCAATGTAAACAAGGCTTCTAAAACCAATGACGGGCTACTTAGCCTTAGGGTTAAGATAAATCGAAGCCACAGCCAAGTTTTTTTTTTCATAAGCACAAATCTAGAAAACCAGAAACTTGCTGTTTTAGCAGTTAAAAAAAAAATTTAGCAGTTAACAAAATATATTTGATTGATATTAATATTTTAAATTTTGTACAATTAGTTAAAAAACCTTCACCTAATTAACAAACGTACACCCAAACCAAAAATGTTTGAAATATTTGTAGAAGAACAGTTTTAAAATGGAAAAGGAGTTGCAGTTTTCATAGACGAGCAATGCCCCCCTATGTCACATTTCCCTTAAATGGAAAAGCAATAACCTCACCCTTCGTTGGCTACGTACATGGATAACAGTCTTATTGTGAATCACGGGTCGAAGTATACGAAATTCATAGGTAAATTTATTATTTTCTAAAATTATCATCAGTTTCTCACAAGGGGTGCGATTGAGAAAATTGATTGGACAGTAAAATTCCGACATTAAGATTACCGTGCTGCATCAATACCCGGACGCTTAAGCTGAGACACATATTCAATCTCCGTTTTAAACCATTTTTCATCGAATAAGATGTGAGTTCATTATTTATACACATAGTTTTATACTAGAACTTGATAAGAAAAGCAAATTTTATGTTGAAAATTATGATTATTACATGAAAATCATTAAAACAATCGAGTTTGTCTTGTCCTTAAATCCGGACACCAGAAGCGTTACCTGTCTTTAAATCCGGACACTTGTGAATCAAAATCCGGACAGCATTTCTTCAGTATTGAGTATTGCAACAATATCAATAAAAATTGCATCTGCATTTAATAGTATGTCACAATTATAAACACTACATGCCGGCCTTCGATCTATGATGTTCATGATAATGGAATGATTGTAAATTTGTGGTTCAATCACTCCAACTGTATCCAAACATAAACGGCTGGGCGCTTGAAGCTAGAACCGTAGAAATATTTGAATGAGACTGTTTTTCTGTGTAGAAATCGGCATTCTAATCACTGATAACACTTAACTGATAATTTTTGCAAGTTTTCTTTTAGATTTGCCCTCCAAATATTCACTATTAGATGTAAAACACTGCGCTCTTGAATTATGTCCGGATTTAAAACCAACTGTCGAAAATTCCAGACAGTCTGTTTTGCACCGCAATATTCCTATTTATACGAATTTCACGATCGTACAGTTTCCGAATGCATATAGAAACATTCATTTCACTGGTAAACTCGAAATACTTTGTGAGTAATGCAATTTAAATGCATAAACTTAACACATAAACACAACTGAATGTTAAGGCACGTTCATCGCCACTTTCACCGAAAATGATTCACGCTGCAGAAAAACCCATTGCAACAGGAGCGACTTTTTTGTTTTGATTGTCATTAATGTTTAGGCAATGGGGTTTGTTCACAAATTTCATAACGCTAAAAATGGCCATTTTCGACACCCACCCACCCCCTCGTAACGCTTTTTGTATGAATATTTTACAAATTTTGTATGAGCTGTAACAACACGAGGACACCCACCCACCCCCTTCAGCGTTATGAAATTTGTGAATGGGCCCATGGTAACTAGATAACGAATGATTGTAAAATGATCAGCAAAATTGAAAATGAATGTTGTGTATGAAATTTACCACATATATATTTAATTTAATATTTTATTAACATATTAGTGGTCCCGGCAAACTTCGTCTCGCCATCAAGTAGGCTGTTGAAAACCGCTATGAATCGTCCCATACAAAATGACAGTTCCGTTCAGTACCGTTTCTTCCTACTTTCCCGGTGAACAACCTGGAACTTTTATACACACAAACACGTCGGAACCCTTGACGAACAAAATGGAGAAAGAATAATTAAAATCCGTTGCCCCGTTCGTGAGCCATTTCGTGACATACAAACATCATTCCATTTTTATTTATATAGATTCTATCAGAGTGTCCGGATATTGGTACCGTCCGGATTTTGATTCACCACGGTAGACGTCATTTCTGTTAGCTCTCAAAACCATTAAGTTCACAACGATGGGACCGCATGGTCTTTTACACATTGAATGCTTCAGCTTGAGACATCTCAGGTTCGATATGAAACAAATAGTAAGCAATGGTTGTACGTTCCCGAGGAATTCCAGTCAATTGAGCATGTGGAAAAACCATACTACAGTTTAACTGATTTACATAGAACGTTTGCCTTCCCAGCATCGGTGAAATATAAACTCGGTTTTCACCCGACCAAGTTGCCGCTTTACAGGGCTTCAATCAATATTTTCGTAATATGTTCATCCTTTATCAACAATTTGCAGCTGAATAAACATTCCTTTTACGATGGTTTGTTTATTTCCGACGAAGATGTTACTCGCAGCGAATAGGTACCGGCAATCTTCCGATGACACGACGACGGTGTGTCGTTTGCGCAGTTCCCCGGCAAGCGGTTCATCGTTTGGGATCGCACCGGTAGATTGTTTGGGAATCAATTCTCGGGGCCATCAAAACGGAGATGGGAAAAACTTTGACGGGGTAGGGCAAAGCGGTTCAAAATGCACTCAATTAAAAAAATATGGGGCTTCTTGCTAGTAAATTTTGGGGGTGACCCATTTCGCATAAGGACGTTTCGCATACGGACGATTGGCATAATGGACGTTTCGCATTGGGGGGGCCAGATAGCCGTAGCGGTAAACGCGCAGCTATTCAGCAAGAGCAAGCTGAGGGTCGTGGGTTCGAATCCCACCGGTCGAGGATCTTTTCGGGTTGGAAATTTGCTCGACTTCCCAGGGCATAGAGTATCTTCGTACCTGCCACACGATATACACATGCAAAAATGGTCAATTGGCATGGAAGTGCTCATTACTAATCTGAGTTAATAACTATGGAAGTACTCACACTAAGCTGAGAAGCAGGCTCTGTCACAGTGGGGACGTAACGCCAGAAAAAATGAGACGTTTCGCATAAAACAGTTCCATACAAGAACAGGTAGCATTTTAAAGAAGGCATACATTTCGCATTATGCCAAATGTCGATTATGCCAAACGTCCGTATGCGAAATGTCCCACTCCCGTAAATTTCCACAAGTCAGTTTGAAGCAAATTAACTTGCTGCCCAATGCATTGAAAAGGGAAATAGGCAGCTATGAAAGTATATTTACCAAGCTGTGTTTCAACAGAAGCACCTAAAGTTTAAAAAACTTTGATTTCAAATGACGAAAAAAATGATGTTTGATACGCCTATGAATGATGATTGCAACTCCCCCACATGGTCATCCATCACGTCCATTACGAGACACAAGAAAGTTTGGATCTCTTGAGTTTGGATCCAGGTTTCAAATAAGTTTCAGTAATAACTGCTATATGTATGGTAGCTGTTAGATGCTGCGATTGAGCTTAATTTGCCGTTTTGAACCATCGTCCCCTACTCTTTTTTATTCGAACCTACCTAACTGCTCTAGTGGAGTATAGTGAAGCGCCATGCGCTTATTTGATGTTGTTCATGCATGGCTGCCAGTCGATGATAAGCGTTGAATTGGCAATTAATTAAATTTTGACGTTATTTATAAAACAGCGGTGGTTGAACACAGCGCACAAACAGCTATCGAAGGCGCCATAAGAGGCGCGGTCTATGTCCTCGTCGGTGAAAATAAATGCTATAGCTACTGGAAATGGACTGAGCGATTTGACGACGCGACGCCGGCCGGCTGCTAGTGATATGGATTGCAGAGTTCGGTTGATCAATCGTTACAACATGGCCGGCGTGAAAATTTGTTTAAGCTTGTTCATGAGACAAAGTTTTGATTTTCTGTTGATAAGTGGATACAGGTTATATATTGGTTACATTTTATTTCAATGCCCTTAATGTGATTTTTGAAAGTTATTTTTTTATAGCAATAGTTTTTCCGGCGAACTTTGTCATGCCATTAAGTAGGCTGTTGTAAAACGTCATGTAATCGCCATCAGTTTCTCACAAGGGGTGCGATTGAGAAAATTGATTGGACAGTAAAATTCCGACATTAAGATTACCGTGCTGCATCAATACCCGGACGCTTAAGCTGAGACACATATTCAATCTCCGTTTTAAACCATTTTTCATCGAATAAGATGTGAGTTCATTATTTATACACATAGTTTTATACTAGAACTTGATAAGAAAAGCAAATTTTATGTTGAAAATTATGATTATTACATGAAAATCATTAAAACAATCGAGTTTGTCTTGTCCTTAAATCCGGACACCAGAAGCGTTACCTGTCTTTAAATCCGGACACTTGTGAATCAAAATCCGGACAGCATTTCTTCAGTATTGAGTATTGCAACAATATCAATAAAAATTGCATCTGCATTTAATAGTATGTCACAATTATAAACACTACATGCCGGCCTTCGATCTATGATGTTCATGATAATGGAATGATTGTAAATTTGTGGTTCAATCACTCCAACTGTATCCAAACATAAACGGCTGGGCGCTTGAAGCTAGAACCGTAGAAATATTTGAATGAGACTGTTTTTCTGTGTAGAAATCGGCATTCTAATCACTGATAACACTTAACTGATAATTTTTGCAAGTTTTCTTTTAGATTTGCCCTCCAAATATTCACTATTAGATGTAAAACACTGCGCTCTTGAATTATGTCCGGATTTAAAACCAACTGTCGAAAATTCCAGACAGTCTGTTTTGCACCGCAATATTCCTATTTATACGAATTTCACGATCGTACAGTTTCCGAATGCATATAGAAACATTCATTTCACTGGTAAACTCGAAATACTTTGTGAGTAATGCAATTTAAATGCATAAACTTAACACATAAACACAACTGAATGTTAAGGCACGTTCATCGCCACTTTCACCGAAAATGATTCACGCTGCAGAAAAACCCATTGCAACAGGAGCGACTTTTTTGTTTTGATTGTCATTAATGTTTAGGCAATGGGGTTTGTTCACAAATTTCATAACGCTAAAAATGGCCATTTTCGACACCCACCCACCCCCTCGTAACGCTTTTTGTATGAATATTTTACAAATTTTGTATGAGCTGTAACAACACGAGGACACCCACCCACCCCCTTCAGCGTTATGAAATTTGTGAATGGGCCCATGGTAACTAGATAACGAATGATTGTAAAATGATCAGCAAAATTGAAAATGAATGTTGTGTATGAAATTTACCACATATATATTTAATTTAATATTTTATTAACATATTAGTGGTCCCGGCAAACTTCGTCTCGCCATCAAGTAGGCTGTTGAAAACCGCTATGAATCGTCCCATACAAAATGACAGTTCCGTTCAGTACCGTTTCTTCCTACTTTCCCGGTGAACAACCTGGAACTTTTATACACACAAACACGTCGGAACCCTTGACGAACAAAATGGAGAAAGAATAATTAAAATCCGTTGCCCCGTTCGTGAGCCATTTCGTGACATACAAACATCATTCCATTTTTATTTATATAGATTCTATCAGAGTGTCCGGATATTGGTACCGTCCGGATTTTGATTCACCACGGTAGACGTCATTTCTGTTAGCTCTCAAAACCATTAAGTTCACAACGATGGGACCGCATGGTCTTTTACACATTGAATGCTTCAGCTTGAGACATCTCAGGTTCGATATGAAACAAATAGTAAGCAATGGTTGTACGTTCCCGAGGAATTCCAGTCAATTGAGCATGTGGAAAAACCATACTACAGTTTAACTGATTTACATAGAACGTTTGCCTTCCCAGCATCGGTGAAATATAAACTCGGTTTTCACCCGACCAAGTTGCCGCTTTACAGGGCTTCAATCAATATTTTCGTAATATGTTCATCCTTTATCAACAATTTGCAGCTGAATAAACATTCCTTTTACGATGGTTTGTTTATTTCCGACGAAGATGTTACTCGCAGCGAATAGGTACCGGCAATCTTCCGATGACACGACGACGGTGTGTCGTTTGCGCAGTTCCCCGGCAAGCGGTTCATCGTTTGGGATCGCACCGGTAGATTGTTTGGGAATCAATTCTCGGGGCCATCAAAACGGAGATGGGAAAAACTTTGACGGGGTAGGGCAAAGCGGTTCAAAATGCACTCAATTAAAAAAATATGGGGCTTCTTGCTAGTAAATTTTGGGGGTGACCCATTTCGCATAAGGACGTTTCGCATACGGACGATTGGCATAATGGACGTTTCGCATTGGGGGGGCCAGATAGCCGTAGCGGTAAACGCGCAGCTATTCAGCAAGAGCAAGCTGAGGGTCGTGGGTTCGAATCCCACCGGTCGAGGATCTTTTCGGGTTGGAAATTTGCTCGACTTCCCAGGGCATAGAGTATCTTCGTACCTGCCACACGATATACACATGCAAAAATGGTCAATTGGCATGGAAGTGCTCATTACTAATCTGAGTTAATAACTATGGAAGTACTCACACTAAGCTGAGAAGCAGGCTCTGTCACAGTGGGGACGTAACGCCAGAAAAAATGAGACGTTTCGCATAAAACAGTTCCATACAAGAACAGGTAGCATTTTAAAGAAGGCATACATTTCGCATTATGCCAAATGTCGATTATGCCAAACGTCCGTATGCGAAATGTCCCACTCCCGTAAATTTCCACAAGTCAGTTTGAAGCAAATTAACTTGCTGCCCAATGCATTGAAAAGGGAAATAGGCAGCTATGAAAGTATATTTACCAAGCTGTGTTTCAACAGAAGCACCTAAAGTTTAAAAAACTTTGATTTCAAATGACGAAAAAAATGATGTTTGATACGCCTATGAATGATGATTGCAACTCCCCCACATGGTCATCCATCACGTCCATTACGAGACACAAGAAAGTTTGGATCTCTTGAGTTTGGATCCAGGTTTCAAATAAGTTTCAGTAATAACTGCTATATGTATGGTAGCTGTTAGATGCTGCGATTGAGCTTAATTTGCCGTTTTGAACCATCGTCCCCTACTCTTTTTTATTCGAACCTACCTAACTGCTCTAGTGGAGTATAGTGAAGCGCCATGCGCTTATTTGATGTTGTTCATGCATGGCTGCCAGTCGATGATAAGCGTTGAATTGGCAATTAATTAAATTTTGACGTTATTTATAAAACAGCGGTGGTTGAACACAGCGCACAAACAGCTATCGAAGGCGCCATAAGAGGCGCGGTCTATGTCCTCGTCGGTGAAAATAAATGCTATAGCTACTGGAAATGGACTGAGCGATTTGACGACGCGACGCCGGCCGGCTGCTAGTGATATGGATTGCAGAGTTCGGTTGATCAATCGTTACAACATGGCCGGCGTGAAAATTTGTTTAAGCTTGTTCATGAGACAAAGTTTTGATTTTCTGTTGATAAGTGGATACAGGTTATATATTGGTTACATTTTATTTCAATGCCCTTAATGTGATTTTTGAAAGTTATTTTTTTATAGCAATAGTTTTTCCGGCGAACTTTGTCATGCCATTAAGTAGGCTGTTGTAAAACGTCATGTAATCGCCATAAAAAATACACATTAGTCTTCTCCCGTTTTCCCGATTATTCCGGAGACTTTCCCAAACTTTCTCACCGCATTATCACGTCGCATCCCTTATTGAGTGCATCTGTGAAAAACTTTCAATCCATTCATCCGTTCTCAAGCCATTTTGTGACATACAAACACCATCCCATTAACATTTTTGCAATCTAATACAGATGACACGCAGGCTCCGTCATTTGGCGGAGAGGCTTGTGTCATCCGCAAACAAAGATTTTTTAAATCCTTGGGGCAACTTAGGTAAATCATAAGTCTTTCAGACTATTCAGGTTCTGATAATAAACCTCAAGGGTACGATTGGACAAATAACTTTGATTCATTCTAACAATGTATGTTGGAAAATTAAAGTTTTTTTTTTAATGTTAAGGTCGAACCTTCATGTCAAATTACTGTCCAATGATTTTTCTATGTCTAGTATTTTTTTCCCGTAACGCGGGTAGATCACCTTTTCGAGGTGCGTTACGAGGTAAGATCTACCATATTGTACTCTTGTTGTATCTGTTCTTGCTAATACTGATATGTTATGATCGGAAGAGTATAAGAGCACGGTGTGCCAGAAACCCTTATTAACGCAAAAAAATGTCCAAGGATTTGGCACCTACCATTTGAAAAAAATAGTATTCAAGCACTTTCTCCGTGAACTTTAAAATATTTTAACAAGGGAATCGAAAGTTATCGTGATTTGAAGGTTTTGAGCTGTTTTGGAAGGGATTTTTAGATACTCCACAATTTTCCCCACTAGCCAAGTAATTCAAATTATATGATATTTAAGCATCTCTGAAAATTTGAAATAATTTCTTTGAGAAAATCAAAAGTTACAATGATTTGTATATTTACCATTATTTCTATGAAGTTTAAATAAGAGCTTATTTATAAAGCTTTGCTATCTCTCTCTCTGTTCGGATGCGCCACTGCGACCAGTATTTAGATCTATTGTGACATTACCCGTATCCTTAGTGTATAGTGCATGTCGCATTACTCCATTTCCATTGATAGGTAATGAAGTATCGATTTCTGTACAGTTCTTGTTTTGATTCCTCAGATATTGATACAAATCGACTATGATAAAAAGGTCCCGCTATTTACACCCTTCATAGAAATTTACATCTCAGCGAAGGCGCGCCCCTTAGCAAACATAATCGATTAAATTTCTGAGAAACCAAGAACATGCAACGGAACTCTAGTTCCATCCTTGTTTCGCTTTTAGTTTAGTTCCAGAAAAATACTAGAAAAATGGGGCTTTATGCTAGCAGCAAAACCGAATCAAGCTAGAAAATTTGTTTAGTAATCAGAATTCACGTGAGTCCTTGAATTACCAGTACTTACAGTCCTTGTTGAGTTAATACTCATGATTGTTATCCTGGCTTCAAGTGTAGTCTCGGGACTGACCAACTCCGAGTCTTTAACCATCTGCTAGGTAAAATAGATTAATTTTCAGAAACTGTTACCAGTAACAAGGACTGTGTACCGCGAATCCTTGAATTACCAGAACATATTACCCTAGCCCGACAAACAAGATGAGACTAGGGTTCAAATGGTAGATCTTACCCCGTAACGCACCACGAAAAGGTGATCTACCCGCGTTACGGGTAAAGCTTTGCTATATTAAAGTTTTGCTATATAACAGTACATCATTTACAAATAAAAATGTTTATAAGACTGACACTCGGTATTCAAAATATATAGTAGTCACGCATCTTCGCAGTTAGTTTAATAAAACTTTATCAAAAGACGACATAACTGGAGTACTTTGTAGTTTTGAAGCTGTCTTTAAGATTTTTTTTTAATCGTCTCAAAAAATATTCGCAACACGCATTCTATCATTGCGAAACAAATTAACTTTACAGATTTGTATTGAACTTGTACCTTTCATTCAAGGAAGACACTGCTTCGTTCGTTTTGAACATTTTGTTTCATTTACGGCGTTTTGCTGGGCAGTGATTTATTATGGACCAAAAAAGCGTATTGGTGAACATGAATAATTTGAAAGTGGTTCCTTACTGCTCAGTCGAGGATGGATTATCAACTAATGAGATCGCTTTATGCTACTGTTCTGAATGGGCTAAACATGATTGTTCATAATTTATTTGGACAACGAAAGGGGATACGTTTATATATTGGTTCAAATAATAATTCGTAGTCGGTTATTGTCGAAATGAACCTTGTTTCATATTTTCAAATATTTAAATGGAAAATCGTCTACTTCCTCTTCTGAGGTCACATGATGGTCCTACGATTTTCTGGTTGGATTTGGCCTCATGTCATTACCCGAAAGAGGTTCTGCAGTGGTACAAGGCTAAGGAAATTAATTTCGTGCCGGAATCCATCTACGATTGACTTGGTTTTAAACGACTCTAGTCATTTGTAGCCCTGTTACATTTCAAATATCCCAAGAAGCGATTCTCAATCCTATCAGCTCCACTTTCAATTATTTACGAGCCGACTGGAATATATATATGAAACGTATGTTGACTCTAATCTCGATGTTAACATTTCTTTAGAAACTAAACTTGATATTGACAATGCTCTTGAAACTTTAACAAATTCCATTATTGAAGCCCGGAGCATTGCAATTCCAAAATGTGAAGTAAAATTTGAATCCGTGATTATAGACGATGATCTTAAACTCTTGATCCATCTTAAAAACGTGAGGAGAAAGCAATTTCAACGCACTCGCGATCCAGCTATGAAAATTATATGGCAGGATTTGCAGAAAGAAATCAAGAAACGTTTTGCAGATTTGAGAAACAAAAATTTTGAAAATACAATTTCTCAATTGGACCCTGGCTCTTAGCCCTTTTGGAAATTATCTAAAATCTTGAAAAAACCTCAGAAGCCAATACCAGCATTGAAAGAGGAAAACAAATTATTACTAACTAATTGCGAAATAGCTTAAAACCTTGCTATGCAGTTTGAAAGTGCGCACAATTTTAATTTAGGACTTACTAGTCCAATTGAAAATCAAGTTACTCAGGAGTTCGAAAATATTCTCAATCAAGAGAACGTTTTCGAAAATGCCTGGGAGACTGATTTGGAAGAAGTGAGAACTATTATTAAAAAATTCAAAAATATGAAAGCTCCTGATGATGATGGAATTTTCTACATCCTCATCAAGAAACTTCCAGAAAGTAGCTTATCATTTTTAGTTGATATATTTAACAAATGTTTTCAATTAGCATATTTTCCTGACAAATGGAAAAATGCTAAGGTTGTTCCAATTTTAAAACCAGACAAAAATCCTGCAGAAGCTTCTAGCTATCGTCCAATCAGTTTGCTTTCCTCCATCAGTAAACTTTTTGAAAAGGTTATTTTGAACAGAATGATGGCCCACATCAACGAAAATTCAATTTTTGCCAATGAACGGTTCGGATTCCGCCATGGACATTCGACCACTCATCAACTTTTACGTGTAATAAATTTGATCCGTTGATTCCAACTAGAGTGTCCATTTCCCGGCCATTTTGCTCGTCCCGGGATTCGGGAAAAAAAATCTATGCTAGTCCCGTGAAATCCCGGGATCCCGGGATTTATCAGTTTTTCAATATTCGGAAGATATGGAAGTAAAAATTTACCAATACATTTTTTTAATGAAAGAAACAGATAATGTAACTTTTTCAAATAATATGTTAATTATAGCGAATAACATTTCAGATAAGACATTCTTATTCTGATGAATTAACCTAACAAAAATCAAAATTTAGCTTGACTAATTAAGGGTTTGCTATGGATTTTTCCAAATTCTTTATAACACTCATGTATGAAAGTTTGATAAAAACTTAAGTCATAATTTTAAAGCAATTTGCTTCAAACATTTGAAAAGTCATAAAAAGTTTAGAGCAAAAGAAACGATTAAAGATCATTGATGGTATGGTAGATCATGCTAAAAGTTAATTACTGAAAATTGTTGACTGCAGTTTACTACCGTGAATCGCAAGTCATCTGCATTTTGGTCAAAATTGAGTTGATATCAGTTTTCATTATATCTTCTAATTTTCTTTCAGCTGCACTATCGAGAAATTGCTTTTTGTTCAGTAAAATTGGGAAAAAACACCAAGTAGAATTGTACCATAATGAAAAGTAAACGCATGTCGGTGCAGATGATGAATCGTTATTTGGTCATCTTAATATTTTTCTTGGAAAGGTAACGGGGGAAAAGCAAATTATGAAAGTTTCATTGAGATCGATACATGTTCCAAACTCTTGATTTTTTGAATATTTGTATGGAAAACGAGATTGAAAACTTCTCAGACAATTTACTCAATGCCTACTTTTTACAGATGGTACTGACTTTGCGGCGATTTGCGGCAATTTAGGTGTACTTTTAAATTTGTTATCCCAGCGTCGGCTTATAAAAACGGCTAATGTTGAAAAACTTTGCAATAAAACAAATAAAAATATGTGCTTCTTACTTGGTAAATTGATCTTTTCATGCAAATAATGGCTCGTTTGTTCTCTTTTTTATTTTGTTTCTCTACTTTATCAAATAAGGTTGATAGTGAGGAAAAATGTCGTTGTTTTTCATTGAAATTTAGTGGTTTTTATCAAATTATACGTACATTTCGGGAAACCCGGGATTCCAGGGATGTCAGATATAAAATCCCGGGAAACGGGAAATCCCGAAATTTGTCAAATCCCGGGATTTTTTGTCCCGGGATGTCCCGGGATGTCCCGGGATGGACACTCTAATTCCAACAAATCTGAAGGCTATTCTACTGGTCTTGCTCTTCTAGACATAGAAAAAGCATTCGACAGAGTTTGGCATGAAGGTTTGATCGTAAAATTGAAAAACTTTAATTTTCCAACATACATTGTTAGAATAATTCAATGTTATCTGTCAAATCGTACACTGCGGGTTAATCATCTGAACTTCAGATCTGAAAGACTTCCTGTGAGAGCTGGTGTTCCCCAAGGCAGCATTTTGGGACCAATTTTATACAATATTTTCACATCTGACTTACCTGAGTTACCTCAGGGATGTCAAAAATCCTTGTTTGCGGATGACACAGGCCTCTCCGCCAGAGGACGAAGCCTGCGTGTCATCTGTAGTCGATTGCAAAAAGTTTGGATATTTTTTCTTCATACTTGCAAAATGGAAGATTTCTCCTAATGCTTCCAAAACTCAACTAATAATATTCCCACATAAACCAAAAGCTCTTTATTTGAAACCTTCAAGTAGACATGTTGTCACGATGAGAGGGGTTCCAATAAATTGGTCAGATGAAGTTAAGTATCTAGGGCTCATGCTAGATAAGAATTTAACTTTCAAAAATCACATTGAGGGCATTCAAGCCAAATGTAATAAATATGTAAAATGTTTCTATCCCCTTATTAATAGAAAATCAAAACTTTCAGGCTGCCATGTTGTATGCTGTACCAATATGGACTAGCTGTTGTAATACCAGGAAAAAAGCTCTGCAGAGAATTCAAAATAAAATTTTGAAAATGATTCTGAAGCTTCCTCCCTGGTATAGTACCAATGAGTTACATACAATATCCAATGTTGAAACATTGGAACAAATGTCATAACAATAAATAATAAAATAATTAATAATTTCAGGCAAAAATCGTTACAATCTTCTATTGCCACGATTAATGCGTTATATGTTTAGGTTAAATTAGGTTAAGTATATTCAAAGCGTTTTTTTCTCTTATAAGGAGGTGAAATCAACTCACCTGTAAAAAATCTGAACTGCTACGGCAAATGAAATGTAATATGTTGTTAACAAAATGTTAATAAAATCTTAAATTTGTTTTACCAAATTAGGATGATAGTGTTGTCTAATAACACAGAACACCTAGATATAAGAAATGAATGCCATGTTTGGAATGATACTAATAAAGAAATTAAAAAAAAATTGTGCCGGAGCATCTCAACCCCCCGAACGCACCGGAACTGCGGCCAATTAAATATTAATGGGCCATCAAAAAGCAGGCACTTCGAAAGCACACTAAGGAAGTGAAATCGGAGGAAGATATGAAGAAAAAAAAGAACGCAAAAATGTTGGTCAAAGTGGTGTACAGGACCTTGTGGGTATTGTGAAGAGAAAAGTTCGATTTGATATGGAATTGTAATTGAATAAAACAAGCATGGGAAAATATCCATAAGAAGTATTATTTTACTCCCTGAAAGTTTGAAGATGATTGGTTGGACGTGCGAATTTAGCCAAATTTTTGTGTGTGTCGCAATTTGATTCCGCACACCCTTTACTGTACAACATAACTTTCAAGAAGTTAACTAACATGTTTACTGATGGAGCTGATTGGACGATAGGTACAAGCTTCTGCAGGATTTTTGCCCGGTTTCAAAATTGGTTCAACCCTGACATTTTTCCATTTGTCAGGAAACTATCCCGCTGAACACTGGATCATAAGTTAACATGTTTTGTAAGCACCTACTCTACTAAATGGCTCTAAATTGTGTCCAATGATCTCATAACTCCGTTCTTCTAATAACATGTCTTATGTCTTAGCCTTTAAAAAGTTAGGTGACACTTGATCTCCTCTTAAATATATGTAATGAAGTAAATGCTATTGTGTTCCGAAAAATGAAGTGTATGTAATTTTGGTTTGATATCGTTTAATGCGCTATTCAGAAATATGAGCTTAAGATCTGAACATATGAACCTTAGAGACGCCATGCCTAAAAAGAGATCAAAAAAGAGACTGAACAGGAACCATAAAAAGACTAAAAATCTATCGGGGTGTATTTTAGAAGTTTTTTGGGGGTTAGCCCTCGTGACATGGCGTCATCATCAGAAGGATACTTTGGTATTAACTTAATGTTTTCTTGAGATATGACTCCATAGATTTCTCTAGCAGTTCATCGATTTCTTCACAAACTCCTCAAAGAATTTTTCGAGATTTCATAAACTAGGATTCAATCTAAAATATAACCACAGAAATTACTCCAAGCATTTCTTCAGAGGTTCGTTCATGAACTCCTAAATAGATTCTTCGAGAAATTTGTCAAGAAAGTGTCTTACTTGAAATTCACCCAGTGATCCTTACATAGATTCCCAATAATTTTCCTCTAGATTTTTTTAGGATTTTTCAAAAAGTTAGCCAGTAATTTCTGCCAGTAAGTATGCCACAGATTTCTTCAGGGATTTCTTTGATGTTCCTCTAATTTTTGTTCTGAACTAAATTTCAACTAAAAATTACACTAAAGATACATTCAGGAATTACTCCAGAGATTTGTTCCAAGTTTCCTTTTGGAAATCTTCAACAGGTTCTTCTTCTTTCTGGCGTTACGTCCCTACTGGGACAGAGCCTGCTTCTCAGCTTAGTGTTCTTATGAGCACTTCCACAGTTATTAACTGAGAGCTTACTATGCCAATGACCATTTTTGCATCTGTATATCGTGTGGCAGGTACGAAGACACTCTATGCCCTGGGAAGTCGAGAAAATTTCCAACCCGAAAAGATCCTCGACCGGTGGGATTCGAACCCACGACCCTCAGCTTGGTCATGCTGAATAGCTGCGCGTTTACCGCTACGGCTATCTGGGCCCCATCTTCAACAGGTATTCTCAGTAATTTCCCTCAAAGTCCTCAAAGAATTCCTTGACGATTTACATACGAATACATGAATATGAGCGGTGCCGTGTTATTTATGCACGCGGTCCATGGACCTATGCACGCGTTCACTATTTGAGGTTTGAGCGGTGCCGTGTTATTTATGTGGGAAGTGGTTCACCCAGAGTGAATAGACCATTTCCGTGAAAAAATGTTATTGGCTTATATGCTTTCTGTCAATTTACTGAACAAACTTTCCTAAGGAACCGATATGTTTTGGAGCCTTTAACTGTTAGAAAACAATGAAAAACTTGCGGCACGTTAGTGCACCCCTCGGTCCCCTACAATTTGTTTCACCTCGAAAAAAGTGCAGACCCCTTTTTCCCCTATGGTGTTGCCACCACGTTGTGGTGAATTTACGATCAGCTGGCATGACCAGATGATTTTTGTTTATGTTTTCATTCATCATAATGGGCTCCGTTGCGGTTTTGCTCCCTCCTTCCTTCACGGCTCCTGAAGTCTCCGTAATCACCGCGGAAACCACCTTCACCGCTTCGGCCGGTTATGACCGCACCCGGCGAACACTACACGGTTCTGTAACGCAAGGATTGTAGTCGACAGATGCCTGATCTCTCTGCTTTGTGCCGACGAGGATTGAAGGGATTGAATATGCCGGAAGATTCCCGCCTAGAGGCAGCAACATCCGCTCAAAATTTCCTTGCGCGGCTGTTGCTGCATCAAGGCGGAAATCTTCCGGATCAACCAGGGATGCCAGGTGATTTTTTCCAATGTCTTCCAATTGCTTGGAAAAATGTCTTCCAATGTCTTCCACTTAAAACTTTTCAATTATCATGACTGCTTCTAAATCCCCAATTCTAAAAAAATAAATACACACAACTGTCTTACTTTCAAACTAAAACTGCTGCGTGTTTAATTCATTTCTTGATTTTAATGCAGAAAACTTCTTTTTCAGTTTTGACATTTGCTCCATTTTTAGTTAAGCCTGGTAAGTCAGAAAATTTGGCTTTCCTCTATCATATCTATCGTTGAGGCATTTCTTCAAAGAAATCCTCCACAGCTTATTCCTCTAGCATATTGTTTTAAAACCATGCTTGAAATGCAATAGTGGACCTATGCATGGTTTTATTTTCAACCAGATTTCAATTTAATCGGAAGTTCTCTTGGTTATGAATAATTATTCTTGAGAATTCATCAGGAGTTCAACTAGAAACTCGTCTAAGAATACCTTCACAGATTGCTACATGAACCCTGAAAATATATCAACAATAATTTATTCACGGAATTCTTTTGTGATGTTACATGAAATGTATCTAAAAGAATAGCGAAGGATTCTTCCAAGATAATATCAATGTATTCCTCTAAGCATTGCAAAAAGGATAAATTGAATGAACAATTCAATTATTACAATTTTAATCTTTACGAGTTCCTTCAGAAATTTTCTATGATATATCTAACCAATCATCGAGAAACTTTTTGTTCTTCGTTCAAGAATTTCTTCAAATGTTTAATCAGGTATTTCTGCAACAATTTATCCCGGAATTTAACAAAGCTTTTTTCCAGGAATTCCTCCAGAAATGTTTATACAGATTTTCTAAGCACGCCCACCTTTTTCTCTATCAATCTCCATAAATTCTAGCAAAAATGTAATAATTTTTCATGGTTTTCTTCAGACTCTTTAGCAAATTTATCAATCTCATGTGCTCCTCGATGAAATCTTCTAGCGATATTAAAAATTTCGTAGACAGTTTTCGAACAAGTCACCCTAGAACTCCTTTTATTTATTTTTTTTACACTTCAATCGTCGCGCTGTTGTATTTTGTACAACACTGTTGAAAAAACCTCGCTTTTCCGGAAGAACTGCCAATAAATTCCCGGTGGAGCTCCAGGTGAACTTTGGAAGAATTTCTGGAGAAATTCCCAGATAAATTATGGAGGAATTCCTTAAGAAACTGTGAAGGATTTCCGGAGGAACTCTGGAGTAAGTCCCGGAGCTAGACTGAAGGAATATTCAGAGAAACTCCAGAGGAATTCCTGGAGGAACCCCGGAAGCATTTCTGGAGAAACTACGAAGAAATTACCGGAAGAATATTTGAAAAGTAAGGAATCCGTAGGGATTTCAGATGGAACTCTGACGGAATTCTAGGAAAAACTCGTAAGAAATTCCTGGACGAATTTCAAAGAAATGCTTGGAAAAACTCTGAAGGATTTCCCGAGGAAATCTAGGGGAAAACTCAGAGTAGAGTAGAGTAGAAGGATTCCTAGTGGAACTCCGGAGGATTTCCAAGGAAATACTGGTGGATTTCTTGAGAAACTCTGATTAAATTCATCGTATTCCCGGTGGAGCTCCAAAGCAATTCCCGATTGAGTCGTCTAGAAATTCCTCGGAGGATTTTTTCCAAGAATTCCCCCGGAGATTCCCCAAGAACTCCACCGGGATTTTCTCTAGGAATTCTTCATGTGATTTCCAATAGCAATTCCTCCGTGGATTTCGTCCACGATTTTGGTGGAGGAATTCCTGGTGCATTCCTCAGAAGATATCGGATAGCAATTTCTGCGGGGATTCGCTCTAGGACTTTCTCTGGGGATTACTTCTAGAAATTCATTAAGGATTTACTCTGAGGATTTTCCCCAAAAATTAATTCGGAGATTTTTCTAGAGATTTTTTTAGGAGATTTCCTGCAGAAATTTCTCCGATTATTTTCTCCAGGAATACCTCCGGGGTTTCCTTTTCAAAAGCTATTACTCCAGGGTTTTTTTTCTTCCGAGGATTTCCTCCCGAAACTCCTCCTGGGATTCTCTCCAGGAATTCTTCTGGGGATTTCATCCAGAGATTTCGCCAAAGAATTCCTCTGAGAATTTCCTTCAGAAACTTCTCTGGAAATTTGCTCCAGGTTCCTCCGGGGATTTTCTCCAGAAATTTCTCCGGAAATTTTTTCCAAGAATTGTTCCGGTGATTTCCCCCAAGAACTCCTCCGGGATTTTCTCCAGGAATTCTCAAGGAGATTTAGAACAGCAAATCTTTCGAGAATTTTGTCCAGGAATTCCTCTGTGGATTTTATCCGGAAGTTCTTCCGGGGTTTTACTCTAGAAGTACCTCCAAAGATTGCATTACATTAAGATTTGCTCCAGGATTTCATCCAGAAATTCACTGAGAAATTCCTTCGGAGATTTTTCAGAAAATTTCTCCTGAGCTTTCTTCTGGCAACTCCTCCAGAAATTTTACCGTGGATTTCGTCCAGAAATTGCTCTGGGGAATTCATCCAAGAATTCATTCGAGGATATCCTCTGGCAATTTGCTTTAGAAAATCCTGATAGAATTCCTCCGGGGATTTTCTCCAGACATTTCCCGGGGTATCTCAAATAGCAATTCTTCCGGAGATTTACCTCAGAAATAATTCCCCGGACACCTAAAAGGGATTTTCTCCATAAATTTATCCAGCATATCCTCCGAAGTTTCCCCAAAGCTCCACCGGGAAGTACTTTGAATTCTCTAGCTCTTTTGGAATTGTTGCGCAGGATTTTTTTTTCTGATTTCTCCCATGAATTCCTTTTCGAGTCCTCCAGCAAATCTTCAGGAGCTCCTTCAGCAATTCCTCCTGGAGCTTTGGAGGAACTACGGAAGATATTCTGGATAAAATCCACAAGAATTGCTGGAAGAACTCCGGAAAAATTACCGGTGAAGCGCCGAAGGAATTTCCGGAGGAACTCTGAAGGAATTCCTACAGACTCTGGACAAAATCCTAGAGAATCTCCAAAGAACATCCTGGAGGAACTATAAAGCAATTCTTGGAGGAATTCCGGAGGAGTTCTCAAAGTCACTTTAGGGAAATTGCATGAACACTGGAGAAATTCCTGGAGAAACTAAGGAGGATATTCGAAGCAATTTCCACTGTTGGGAAAGAACACCATAGGAACCTTCCAGGAATTACGGAGGAACTTTCGAGGATTTGCTGGAGGAACTCCAGAGGAAGTTCTGGGAGAAATCTAGAAGAATTGCCTGTAGAAATTCGGAGGACTTTCCGATGAATTGCTGGACGAAATCCAGAAAAATTGCCAGAGAAAATCCGATATAATTTCTTGAAGGACATAAACAATTTTTTGGAGGAACTCTGGATGAACTCCTGGAGGGAATGTAGTGATTTTTTCGAAGCAACTTCAAAAAAACTCCTAAGGGAGCTGTTGAGCGTTTCCTAGGAATCATAGTGAAACTCTCATGAGTCGATGTTCCATTATTCGATATCAACACATGAAAGCATACAAAAACTCATCATTACATGGTTACTATGATGGCCCCCTCATACAGCTTCCAAAGCATTTCTGTTCTATGGCTCGGTGTTTCCATGAGTCTGTGGTCCTTCCAGATATCAACTCAGGGAGGTTTGACTGTACGTGAGGAACTCTGGAGAAATCCTGGAGATATAAAAAAAATCCAGGACGAACAATGAAGGAGCTCCAAAAGAATTCCCGGATGAATTCTAAGGAAAGAATCTGATGGAAATCTCCGGAAAATTTTCTGGAGGAATTCCTGAAGTAAATCCCTGGAGGAATTACTATTGAAAATCCTCTGAAGAATTCCTGGAGAATAAATAAATATATTCCTGGAATAAATGTAGAGGGATATCCCCGGAGTAATCCTTAAAATCCTCGGAGGAATTCCAAATCTCCAAAGAACTTCCTGGAGAAAATCTTTTGAAAAAGTGTCTGAAAAAATCGCCGGAACAATTTCTGAAGAAAATCCCCGGAATGAATTGCTGGATGAAATACGCAGAGGAAACCTTGGATGAAATCTCGGAGAAATTATAAATTCTCTGAAAAAGTCTCCGAATGAATTTCTGTAGAAAATCCTCGCACGAACATTTTAATGAAAAAAATCTTGACAGATATCCCAAAAATCCCTGGGATAATTTCAGAAGCAAAAATTGTAGCAATCTCAGGAAAAAGACATGTAAGGGATGGTACACAAATTATGTCACGCTAAATTTCAACTTGTTTGACCCCCTCCCCCCTTTGTCACACATTTTGTATGAACCCTTCGTAATTTTTGTAAGACTTGTCACGCTTGGCACAACATACTCCCCCCCCCCCCCCCTTGGAGCGTGACATAATTTGTGCATGACCCCTAAGAATCCATCTTTTTTATGAGTTCGTATATAAATAGACGAGAAACACTGAAACAGATTTCAAAAACTGCTTGTAGGAAAACCTGAAAAACTTTGATGTTTCTATGGAATAATACTTAAATACATTATTAGAATGTCTTGATAAATTTCTGCAAGAGTTCCTAGAAGAAACTCTAGAAGAATCCTTGTCAGAATTCTTAGATCAATATCTAAAGGAATCCTTGGAGAATTTTCAACGGAATTCGCAGAGGGATCTCTTTAGTTTGATTTAGACGTTCAAAAATCTTTTAGAAGAGTTTATGTAATTTCCAACTCATATGTTATTTTTACAAATCTAGGAATTTTAAAAATGCTAATAATTTAAAATTGTCTTCCAAATGTCTTCACAAATTCTGAAAAGTCTTCCAAATATCTTCCGGCTTCCAAATGTCTTCCACACTACTCAAATGTCTTCCAATGGAAGACATGTCTTCCAACCTGGCATCCCTGGGATCAACAGCCAACAGATAGATTAAGGTATTTGTCGGCATGAATAGTGAAAAATAGCCTCTAATCAGGGTTGCCACATATACAGATTTATCTGTATTTTACAGATTTTCTCGAATATTTTGTGACCAAGAATCTGTATATACAGTTTACAGATTTTGTGAAAAAATACAGATATACAGATTCTGTATACAGATTTTGGCCTAAATTATACAGATTTATACAGGTTTTTGAGAAAAAATTAAATGAATGAAAATTTGTATTTTTGAAAACCTTAAAATTTGATCTTTGATGTGGCAATTCCGCAATGTAGTTACAAATCATTGGTATTTTCATGAATTTCTTGCATAATTTTAACTTGTATTTCAATTTTTAGGCATACAGATTTAAAATACAGATATTTTCTTCTAGGATACAGATATACAGATAATTGAAAGGAAAAATACAGATTTATATGTGGCAACCCTGCCTCTAATAGAACTAGTGGTACCGTAACTGCTGGGTGGAAGAGAGATTTGTTGTTAGGGGGTGGTTTTGAATTTTGATTCTGTGGAGGAAAATAAATTTTCCTAAAGTTAGACTTGAATCGGGTTGGAGTTGGAACTGTGATTCAGAACGGATTGCGCCAGTTCCAACCAGGTTTAAAAACGTTTGTATGCGTAGTTTCGGTGGCGCTCCTGTTTGAGGCGCCCTGACCAGGATCACGGTCAGTTTGAGCGCGCACCTGATTTGACGTTTGCAAATGTAAACAAGCATCCCAATGCAGGGGTGGAATCGAAAAACTGTTGAAAAATCACCACGCTGATACCCATAGGGTTGAACAACTTGTGCCGCATCTCGAATTATTTTTCAAAATGTGGTGAGTATTCATGTTTTCAAAAATTTGTAAGAAAATCGGGAGTGCATATAAACAAAATCTGAAAGCGTTAATATTCATTAAAAATGATTGTCTTTCGAAGAAAAATACAAAAACAGGGGGTTAGATCTGACGGAAATGGTCTATTTATAGCAGAGAAAAAGTAGATTTTGTATGAATTTTGACAGGAAAATGAATGACAAGTTCATCCACTTCTCCTGGCCTATGGAAACTAGTGAATTCGGCACCGCTCCATGGACCAATGCACGAGGTCACTAATTTGACGTTTTAGCGGTACCGAATTCACTCGTTTCCATGGTCACAAACAACACGGCTCCGCTAAAACGTCAACGAGTGAACGATTGCATTGGTCCATGGATCATGCAGTGAAATTATAGGTTCTTTTATATCTAACTAATCAAAAACTTTTCTTTCAGTAATGGTTCGGATATATCAAGTATATTTAAAATTGATATTTATGTACTTATGTGTTGAGGGTCGTGGGTTCGAATCCCGCTGGTCGAGGATCTTTTCGTAAAGGAAATTTTCTCGATTCCCAGGGCATAGAGTATCATCGTAGCTGCCACACGATATACACATGCAAAAATGGTCAATCGGCAAGAAAAGCTTTCAGTTAATAACTGTGGAAGTGCTCATAAGTACACTAATCTGAGAAGCAGGCTTTGTCCCAGTTGGGACGTAACGCCAGAAAGAAGAAGTACTTATGTGTTATTTATAATGCTCTGAATTGTTGAATTGAGCTTCTCCCATCTGTTGGATTGAATTGCTCTCTTCATCAACGTTCTTGATTATTGCTTGGATAATGCGTTTTTACTATGGAATCACAAGTCTTTGCTTACATTACAATACTTACATATGTTGAACATTTTTCAAAATTTCTCCATAGAAATTTCCATACAAACGGGGTCATGGGCCACCTTTAAATCTCCGCCGAAAAAGCTGAAAATTTCACAGAACATTATTTTTATGATAAGAATGGTAAGGAATTTTTTTTTTTTTGGATGGATTATGTTGTGAGTTTACTGTTTATACGATTTGAATTATATATGTTTTATAATGATTATAGAGCATATATTGGCTAATAAAAGTGCTGAAGACACAAAATGGCTCACATTAATATGTATACTGGAAATAAATCCAAAACGTGAGTATCCAGAGTAGCCCCCGGAATCAAAAGTAGCCCCGCCTGACGGAATATTAAGCTAGCATTACTGTTTATGTACAATTAAAGTTGATTTAAAGTGGGATTGAACTCCACTAGAGCACATTGAAGTCATAGCTTGTAACAGTAATTCGACATTTGTGGGGCCCTTGCCCATTTTTAATTAACTTTAATTGTACATATAAAGTAATGCTAGCTTTATATTCATCGTTTTATGCATAAATTGCAGCTCGAGCAGCATGGTTATTTGAGTTGTACCTACTTAATTCATAAAATCGCTTCAAAATAAGCTTCCGTTAAGCGGATTATTAAAAAAAAAAATCAACTGGATGTCGTAGAAAAGATTGTTTAGAGGCGTTTGAAAAACGCCAAATTATCATCACTTAGAAATTATTAAACAGATTGTTTTCAAAGTCTTTGATAACAAGTGGTGACTTACCAATGACATGGAGCAACCTATCGTCTATCGGATACCTAAGCCCTCAGTGAGGTATTGCTTAGTGAAATACCTAAAATGCAAATTATTCTGTATGTAACCGCAGTATTATCAAGTTTTGCGAACACTTAACTTTCGATTGATAAGTAAAAAATGATTTCGCAATTGCGTTCCATTCGTGACTTAATTCCAGACGTTACCTCACTTTTGCTTCATATTTGTATTCCGGACAGCTCATGAAAAGTAAGCTAAACATATCAAAACATTGATTAAACTTGCTAAACCGTTAGAAGTGAGTTGGGAATATTTAATTCCCATAGATATCTATACAAAATGCTTATCAAAACGATCCTTCAAAATTGGGACTATGTAACAGCAGTTTATTGAAACGTTCCATGCGAAATGTTTTCCATACAAAGTACACACTTAAAATAAATCGCAGTATCCTGTGAAATAAATCACCGAAATTGAACTGTAAACAGTAAAAATACAGATTTTCCTGTGAAATCTACTATTCTACCGATAAAATCCGTGAAATCAGCTATTTTACTGGAGAAAATCGGTGAAATCTACTATTTTACCGGAAAAAATCCGTGAAACAAACCATTTTACTGTAACCCTGTGAAACACTAACGAACAGTTCGGTAAAAGCATTATTTTCACCGAACTTCTGTGAAATCGTGTGACAGCCGCTCTGGCAGGCATGAGCTTCCTTTTGCTTCAGTTTTTGCACATCACTTACAAGCAGTGTAAGCTGGCTTAGTGGTAGCAAGCTTGCTTCCTGATCGGCAGGAGTTCGATTCCCGGTTGAACCATTTTCTTGTTTTTCTTTATGATTGTGTTCAACGATTTTACAGATTGTTCGGTGATTTTTCACCGAACCTTCAGCTGTTGAGATTACGGTGAAATTTCACCGTAATCCGTAATTTTTTTTAAGTGTGTAGAATGTCCAGAATTTGAATCAGAAGGGTACTGATAATATTCATCCGCACATTCGTTTTTTTTTAAGGTGAAGTTACATCGAAGCCACTGCTCAAATTTTCAAGAGCATAAATATGTAGAACCAGATTTAATCTAATTTTCGACATAAACAATTGTCTAGTTCTCCAGATTTTGGGCTCTTGAAGATTTGAGGTTAGGCTTTGATTCATGTTCATCTTAACTGATTATTGAAATTCAGGCAAGAATGATGCTTCTTTTTCGGAAATCATTTTAAAAATTACTTCAACAACAATTTATAGGTATAAGATACTAGATTTCCATCAAATTCTTTTCGGTTATACAAGATACAAGATACAAGATTTCCATCAAAGACTCTCGGTTTTCCAATCTTGTTTTGAAAATATAAACAGTACACATTTGACCTTTCACTCACTCGACTTCTGCACTCAGTCATTGAACACGTGACAGCAATATTCATTTTTTTCTGATTCACACCGGTTCTAACCAGGAGATTCTCTCTCGTCGATTGCTGTCGTCACAGATTGAAAGTCTTGTACTACAGACCCATTGCATGATTATTGTGAGCACACCTTATCACTCATTGATGGTATTTTCAGCTCTACTTAGGGGAGCATGGGGAGTGTTGCAACACCTATTTTTTGAAGATCAGTAAAAAAAGAAAGAAAAAAAATATGCATGTACCTATGTCGAAAATCATTCAAAGTGGTATTCTTTTCACCTATTTTTTTATTGTTTTGTAGTATCTTCGACTCACCCTATAGACAATGCCTGCTTTTCAGCTTAGTATTTCATAAGCATAGTGGTTTTAATAAGGAAGCTCCAATCACCCCAATTCACCCTTAACTGAGTTGCACTGCAGTTCCCATCAAAATCACACCACCATCCATGTTTACTGTTTCTGTCCCGTTCCCTCTTTAGTTGTTTACGCCTATAATGCGCCGTTCGGCAATAATTTTTCCAGTGCAACAACGAACAGATAGGTTGAAGATCGGTTCAGCCAGTCAGTGTCAGTTGTATTTATGCCGGCGCCAACGCCGTTAAGAAACTGCTTTTCAATACATTTTTATATTTATGAATGAATTTCTTTGCCAACGTGGTAATAAAATATAATAAACGATTTAAAATTATGTAACTGGGTAAGGGGTTGTAGGTAGAGGGTCTTGTTTCCCGGACTCAAAAATCCCAAAAAAAAATATTTTTCAAAATCCCGGGATTTCCCGGGATCCCGGGACAAAAATCAATTGGCTTCCAAATCGACTATAGAACAGTCGGAGCGGGTTTTGAAGAAATATTTAGTTTTATAGAGTAGTTTCATAATAACCCAACCTGTTTTTGAAGGTAATGTTGAATTCTAATAGGAAAAAAAACAATGGTATCTTAGATTTCTTTCATTAATATTTGAACTATCTGCAGTCGAAGTCAATGGTCATTTATTGAAGTAAATTTGAGATGGGAATCAATCGTGATGCATAAGGTATAGATATAGGTTATACCAATCACTTTCAAATTTTACCGCGATATCGTTCAAAATCTACTCTATCTACAAGTTTTACCAATAAATCTTTTAAAATCTACTCTTAAGATTATGCACTTATTTACATTGTTGTGTCATATGGGATCTTCATGCGTTTAAATTACTGTCATAACAACCACAGGCATGTTAGACCAGGAAAAGTGTAAGGTACACTTGGCAAATTAAAACGGTTACGGGAAGGTAAAAAAATCAACCACCAAATCAATTGTTGACAAATAGTTTGTTGAAAATTACTTAACTAGCATACCAGAGAAACACAATTTTTTAGCATAAGTGGCCTTGAATCTCAATAAAAACTCTTGTTGAGTAAGCTGAATGCAATAACTATAACATTATTGCATCAAAAGGCACAAAAAAAACTAATATTTGAAAATTATACCACAACATTTTCTAGTTCAACATGCAATTTCGGGAAATCCCGAGATTATCGAAAATATCCCGGGATTTCCCGGGATTTAAAACATCCCGGGACAAGACTCTCTAGTTGTAGGTAATTGAAATAGTCGAGGTGTACATGCATTCGGAGAAATTACATTCGGGGAAAGAATGTTCAGGGAAAAGTAGCAAATTGGATTATACAGTGATATTAGTTCATTCCCTGAAAGTTTCAAGAAAATCCAACTTAAAATAAATTTTTGACGATCACTTTTGTCTGGTGCATTTTTTTCGAGTACGGGCCTTAGTAGTTAATATTGAAAAGTACAGATACTTATATTATGAAGAACTTAAGCACGTTTTTCAATATATAAAATTTTTATTTTTGGAAATGCTACGCAAAGAAACAATCCTTTATCTGGAGTATAGTGAAGCAACTAGATTGGAGTGTATTGTGGAAAAATTTGAAATCAAACTTACATTTTTTGATATAAATTTAAAGCTCTTCCTTTGTTTTATAAGTGTAATATTTCATCCTATTATTGCGGTTGTGCATTCCTATTATTGCGGTATACAAAAAATATATATTTTATTACATTCAGTATACAAACAATGCCACCCAATGTTCGTGCATTGAAATTATGCTTCCTCCATGTTAGTGACACTGCATGGTACTGCCAGTATGTGTGGCATGGAGCATATCTATGAAGAAAACTTATTGATTACGTTAGGGACCAATTTTCGACCCAGCACCCATTATCGTATAAATTTGGCCTACTTTGTATGAAAATCCGAAAATTGGCACAGAATTCTTGTGGATCGAAAATTAGTGCTTTTCCCCTATGCCACGATTCGAAAACAAATCAACAAAATCGAATGATTTTTACGAGTTTCTTCTCCTTTTCTGTCGTAGTGGGACAATGTTGATGTATATAGGATCATTAAAAGAAATTTTATTTAGCAATTTTAAATCATGCGATCATCTTGTTCCCTAGTTTTGTAACGCATTTTGGCAAGTGTAGCGATTTTCACTTAATTTTCGCGTTTTTTTTAAATTTTGTGAAGTTTAAAAGTTTTCATATGTAATTTTTTGTTAATCATGAGTAATATTCATCATTACCTAGTGTATAACTCATTTGTTGCAAACTTCAAGACGATAAGTGCATACTTTCGGGCGTTTAATCATTGACCAATGAATGATTAATCAATGATTAATTATAAAAACAATGATTAAGGCGAAGTAGGCCGTCATTGAAATTTGTACGCGTCGTTGATGATTGTTGCTAATTCATCTCACGATTTAGAATCAAATAAAATCAGTTGGTTTTGCACTGACACAGCTGAAAAAGGATCAGCATAATTTATGCATGTTAGCGTGTACAGTGATATTTTTACAAGCCAACATAAACTATCAAGGCTGAGTTTTATCACTTTGAAATTGCAAGCAGCAAAGTCATCATTGCTGCTAAAACTAATGACGGGCTACTTAGCCTTAAATTACTTTGATACTTACGCCTCAAAGTATGCAATGAATATGTCATACACTTGAAAATTATTGGCTCTACTCATGATTTAAAAAAATCAATTCGAAAAGCTTTTTGCATAATTTATCGTGTAGTCATTAAATCAAAGTTAAACATGATTAACTTAACGCTTTGTCGTCGAAATTGTAATCAGTTTTCAGATTATTTATTCGGTATCCCCAAACATAAATGTCAAGCGTGTTGTTTTCTCAAAAAATAAAAATTGAACAAAAAACTCCAATATTTTGTAAAATAAACCTGGATACTTTGCCATTCATTTATCTACCACACATCGCATTCCTTACGCCAAATCACTGCACCAAATGCCACGCGCCATATATCAAACTTAAGTGGCGCTAAGTTGGTCGTCAACATGATTGTTAATATGCGGTTGTCTGCTGCCTTTTTGCCCCCATTCTCAGCAGAACCGTTTATCTTGATCAACATCATCATCATCATCATCAGACCAGTAAAAGAACCACATCAAATCAGATGCTGTCTTAAATGACGACCGCGGCACATAGGAGTAGCAGGACCAACTTCATGGCTAAAATGTTTCAAGACATTTGAGTAAAAAAAGAGCATTTATAATCTATACAATTTTCTTTGATCTTATCTGGTACACTACTTTTACAAATCTTCTTAAATTCTTCAAAATATTCATATATCGAGATACATAATATCGAGTTAAAGAGAGTTGACTGTGTTAAAATTATATGAAACAGGAATAAGGGTTTATGTCGACAAACCATTCATAGTTTGTTTGAAAATTACATAAACGTAACGTTGTCATGTCAAAAATGTGATATCATAGGCATGAAACGAGCTCACCAGTTGATAATCCATTCTCGACTGAACACGAATATCCTTTCGCACTCGCACAACGCGTTCCGTTGCTCGCCCCACAGAAGCATAGAACGGATTCAAAAGACCACACACTACTCACGATGTAGTCAAAACCAGTGCTTCTACCCTATAAAAATCCCTAAAAAATCAACTTATTGCAAGGAATTTGGCCCACTTACTCCTATGTGCGCCGACCGACGATGAGAGGCGAAGTAAGATCTCTCAGCATCCCAATCCAGTAGCGACAGTTGGCGCTAAGCGCAACCAATCTCGTGTGCGTTAAGTAGATGCCTCATTTTCCCGCCCATCTAGATGGGCTATCCCATTAATCTTCGGACCAATAAAATAATAATAAATTCCTTTCAGCATTTTTCCCTCCCGATTTCCTCGGCTCCATGCTCGGGGCTCGCAGCTTCTGCCATTTCACTCTCTCCCGGGGTTCATCATGTTGGCTAAATTTAATTACATAGTTTTACAAATTAATTATTCCGCATCTCATCGTTGAATCGCTTTCTCGCATCATTCTCCGCTCTGAATGGAGTTGTTCTTCTCCCCGGGGGTAGAATCAGCCATGTGTGCAATTCTAGTTATGTATGCTGCTGTGCATTTCTGGTTCGGATTACGAAGAGCACAGGGTTGGGGACTCGAGTGGTCAACGTAATGGTTCATGGCGCCTACCAACAAACGCCCTCCTCTTTATCCACCCATCTGTGGATGCTGTGTATGCATGTTATAGTTTGGGACCGAGATTGTTCCAGTCAATTCCAAGAAGTTTTTAATTCAATTTAAATTCCTTGCACATTCATTAACTTTTCTGGTTGGAGAGTTGGAGGGGAATTAGGACTGTGTTTGCTTGGAATGCAACTCGATTAATTTCTTGCAGCTTTATCTGGTGATTGACAGTACATTGTCGGGGAATGTTATTACAGGAATTTGTTGTATGTAACTGCACTCTGTAAAGTTAAACGAAAATCTGTTATTTAGGTGATTTTGTAAATTCCCAGAACAATCCTATTTTGCTAAAAACAATTTTAACTATACCCGTTTGCCCTAAAGAATTTTGCTGAAAAGAGCAATTCAATCTGACGGATAGGAGAAAAGATCTTTTACTTCTTTTTGGTACTACGTCCTCACAAGGACAAAACCTGCTTCTCAGTTTAGTGTTCAATGAGCATTTCCACAGTTATTAACCGAGAGCTTTCTTTGCTTTAGTTGCGGATTCGTATATCGTGTGGCAGGTACGATGATACTCCATGTCCAGAGAAATCAAGGAAATTTCCATTACGAAAAGATCCTGGACTGACCGGGAATCGAACCCAGACACCTTCAGCATGGCTTTGCTCTATAGCCGCGGACTCGGCTAAGGAAGGAGAGGAGATATTCATGAGTTTGTTTGCTATTATTTAGCTTCATATGGGATTATATCCCTGCAAACATCTAAAAAAATCCAAAACAAAATTAACTCAAAAGGAATTTGTTTCTTCAGCACGTAGTACCATTTGTATGAGTCTACAAAGATTGATCGTTGCTGACATTTTATGCTGGAGATTGATCTAACTAAGCTATCCTAGCCGTAGCCACTACCCAAACTAGGCAGGATTAAGCTTTTCGCAATCTCAGAACGAAAAAGACCAGCTGCGAACAAAAACCAGATCGGTATCTCTTAAAAGTCGCCAAAGGCGAAAAGCACAGATTACACTGTATAAAACGCATAATGCGAAACCATATACGTGAAAATTTAAACTAAATTACAATGTATTAATCATCCCACCCTTATTAAGCCTCAGGCTTGAGACTGAAGAAGGGCAGCCGATTATCTCGGAGAAACACAAGGTCACCTGCACCATTGCTCCGGGTAGCACAGGAAGGGCATAATACTGTAGAGGGCACCCTGGAACTCCACAGGCTCCGTTTGCGGCTAGGTTTTATTTAGGCATGGTAAGCTTAAAGCCGTATGAATTAGGGGTCACCTGTGAGGTGGACTTTTATCACCGGAACAGGCAGTCCGTAGTGTTAATTCTTAGCCAGTTGACACAACCGCTACCGACACTACGCGGCTATCTAGGCTGATCGGGAAAAGGAAGTTAACATTGATGATTAACTCCTGACGTGCCCAAACAGCCTATCAATTTCATATGGGATTATATCCCTGCAAACATCTAAAAAAATCCAAAACAAAATTAACTCAAAAGGAATTTGTTTCTTCAGCAACATCTTTTATTATGATTTGAAGAATGCGTTTTGACTACGGGATGATAAGCTCGTACTTACATCACAGTACTAACGTGTTTCGAACATTTTTATTTTTTTCCTAGTGGAAATAGTGGAAATAGTTTCTTAGTCTGAGGATTAAGGATGCTGCTGTGTTTTGTATAGATTTACAGCATAATTACCGTAAAACACAAACCTGTTCATTTTAACCCCCCCCCCCTCTGTTCATTTTACCCACAATTCCCCTACGTATGCGGTAGACATCCGTCGTTATCCATACCATCTTGATGTTTACGTGTAACTTAGACATTTTAAGGTGTTTAAAACGCTTTCAATACATTTTTCACTTATTTCCTGAAGTTTTTTTTTATTGCACTACTATTAATAAAATCTATTGCTTACGGCTTGCTTAGCCTCAACTTCTAACTAGAAAAGGTTTTCGTATGTTTTTTCGATATTCTAGACCATCGTTTCTCAAACTAGGATTTCGCGATCCCTGACGTCTCATCAGCTTGCTTTTTATGCATCGACAAGCGGAGTGCTATAGGTCGGGAGGTCGTGTAGTGTAGTGTCGTTAAGGTCATCAATATCGACTCTATCGGAACGGCTACATCCATAACTCATGGGGTTTATATATGCTAACATATGCAGACAGCGTATCAAAGTGGATATCTGTTGGTTTAAATTAAATAACTCATTACGCGTGGTAAAGATATATCATGGGTAATATTATTAAAAAAAAACACGTGCCCAGGTTACAAGTTTCGAATTCAAATCCCCCAAAATCACGCAAGATCACGCAGATCCTTCTCATTCTTAGGGATGGATTACCTTTCATTTGTGAGATAACTAAAATAGGTGTTCTAAAAATTGTTGGAAAAATGTGAAAGAATTTTTCACACAATTCAAATCACGTTCACAATTTTTCAGAAAAATATATCAGTTCCCTGTTATTCTAAAAAGGATATTGTTTTATGCATTCTGCATTGAATCACTTGTATAGTGAATATTTTTTAGGGTTAATTAGTTCAAAAAACTTAGATATACAGTATTGGACAATACATTTGCAACTTTTTCAATTTTCCATACAAAACGATCAACTTTGGTAAGCTAGATCTTAGTAATTTATGAAGAGATTTGAATGAAACTTTCACATCGAGCATAACTTGAATTTTAACATACATTTTCAAATAATTTCAATCACGAGTTAAAAAGTTATAACAATTTTACTAAAGTGTAATTTTTGACATAAATTTAAATACTGTTTATCTGAAAATCCAAAAGCCCTACACAAAAACTGTTTTCAGCAAACTTGTTTATTTCGTTAAAATCTACAACTCTGCTGAAGATACCATAAAGCTTATCCTTCAATTTGTTTAGTTATGTCAATTATAAAAAATCGTCAAAAAATTCACTTTAGTTAAACCGTTATTACTTTTAAACTCATGGTTGGAAAAATAACTCAAAAATATATGTTAAAATTCAAGTAATTTTTGAAGCACTGTGAAATTTTTTATTCAAATCGGTTTATAAATGACTCAGATCTAAGCTTCTAAAGTTGATCATTTTGTATGGAAAATCGAAAAAGTTGCAAATGTTTTGTCCAATACTGTATACTTATCATAACCATAAGACACCCATATTTTGGAAAAATATAAGGATTTGGTTTGTATTTTTAACAAAACTGATTTTATTTCACTTGAATAGTAATGTATAACGTAGTTACAACTTTATAAATGGTTTAGACATTTTATTTGGTATAGATTGGGGGTGGCGGTCTTACCCCATCAACAGTGGTCGGTTTTACCCCGCTTGCGCAATTTTCACAACTATGGCCTCATGTCAAAGCTAAATATTTACAATTCATATGTCACTTCACTGAAGCATAATTCACATTTATGTTAAAGCATGGACAGGTAATTTTTATGTTTTGACAAAAAAAATCCCTTCCGAAATCCTTAATTGAGCATCTGTTAAAATTAGATCAAATTCAGTATCTACGAACCAAAAACATTATTTTTGATATTTGTCATTGAAAAAATGATGTTGGTATCACCCTAAATGCTTTGAAATGTCAAAAATCTTGTGTTTATGCAAAGTGCTTGGTAAACTTTCAAGAAACCCGCCATTTTCATGCCAAACTGGAGGTGGTCCGTCTTACCCCGACGGGCGCTCTTACTCCGTCTTCCCCTACATTCCACTTCCATTAATAGGTAATGAAGCATCGATATCTATGTAGTTCTTGTTTCGATTCCTCAGAAATTGATAAAATTCGAATGTGTGTTCCGCTATTTACACCCTTCATAGAGACTTACATTTCAGCGAAGGCGCGCCTCTTAGCAAACATAATCGATTTAATTTCTGAGGAACCAAATCGGTAAGACTACTGATATTTGACCATACAACGGAACTCTAGTCCCATCCTTAGTTTAGTCCCAGAAAAATACTAGAAAAAAGGGGCTTTGTACTAGCAGCAAAACCGAATCAAGCTAGAAAAGTTTAGCAATCAGAATTCACGTGAGCCCTTGAATAACCATTACTTAACAGTCCTTTCTCAAAGTAATTCCAACGGCAGAATTTTATTTGATGAGTGCTCTTCAGGATATTTCTCAATTCAATACTCTGATAGCCCTTCATGTATTTCCTCTTCTAGAAATCCATCTACGATTGACTTGGTCTTAACTGACTCTAGTGATCTTTGTAGCCAATTAGTTACTCATGCTGATTTTGATTCTGATCATGTCCCTGTTACATTTCAAATATCCCATGAAGCGATTCCCAATCCTATCAGCTCCACTTTCAATTATTTTCGAGCCGATTGGAATATAGGGTATCCGTCCTATTATGGAGGACTTAAGCGCGGTGTTCAAATTGAAATCATATTGCAGTGTCCAAAATCTAAATATTATAGTATTTTGCAATGTTAAGTGTTAAAACTATCCTTTATCTGGAGTATAGTGAAGTAAAAAAGTAATATTTGGAATCATACATACATTTTTTTGACATAAATCTGAAGCTCTTCCTCTGTCCTATTATTGCGGTATTTTGTCCTATTATTGCGGTAGTGCCGTCCTATTATTGCGGTATACCGAAAATCATAGATTTTATTACATTCAATATACATTCAATACCACACAATGTTCGAGCATTGAACTTATGCTCCCTCCATGTTAATGGCACTGCACGGTACTGTCAGTTTGTGTGACTTTTGACATATCTATGAGGAAAACTAATGCATTACTTTATGTCACGATTCGAAAACAAATCAACAGAATCGAATGATTTTCTGTCGGTTTCGTCTCCTCTTTCGTCGTAGGTGGACAATGTTAAAGTGAATAGACAAGGTTCTTCCATCTGAGACCACTAGTCGCTATATAAGAAATGAATTTGTTGACGTATAACCTACAATTTTGATGTTTTTAGAAATATTTTCCACTAGCAACACAAGTTTAAAGGATTGCTTCCTTGCGATCATCTTATATCTTAGTTTTTCGACGTATTTTTGGCATGTGTTCCGATTTTCAGTCAGTTTACGTGATTTTTTGGTAAAACATTGTGTTTATTTGCAAAATATTTGTAAATAAGACGAATCACAGGGTAAAGATAAACACAAACCTTTTGTTTAACTAAATAAATGTATGAATAACTAAAAATTATGTCCCTAATTAGTATCCTAATAATATAATTAATGTTTTCAGCAATTACATTTAAAATTACTATTGAAATATCTAATTTTTGAATGAGATTTGCAGATACCGCAATAATAGGCAAAAAGCTATTTTCATTGTCCTATTATTGCGGTATATGCTTTTTCTCAAAAATATAGAATTTTTATTCAAAATTCAATATCTATCATGTAACTACATCCATACTGAACTGATATACGCGCTACATATAATTGTTTTGGTTCTAAACTTAAAAATTTGAGCTTATGAAAACCCGCCTGTAGATAAAGAGGCTGGTTAAAAATATAGGCTTTTCTTGATGCATCATTTGAAACTGTTCTTCTAACGATCAAAATCGTTTAATTTGTAAAGTATTCATCTGGTACAGCTTGGGAATACTATAAGCTTTCATCATCATCAATAATATCCATAGAAAATAGAGTTTTCGATTAATAATGAGGGTTTAATTCTTATACCGCAATAATAGGGAATACCGCAATAATGGGCAAATTACCCTATATATGAAACGTATATTGGCTGAAATCTTGATGTTAACATTTCTTTATAAACTAAACTTGATATTGACAATGCATAGCATATAGCATAGCATAGCATAGCATAGACTGACTGTACATGTCAATGGTTGCTACTCCATGATTGATCCGAACCGGTAAGAATTGCACTTCGATCCAAATGAATAAGGGATAGGATTTTCCGCATACACTACCCGTCATAAATACGGACTCACTGAAATAAGTATTGCAACACTCAGCTGAATAATGAATCACCCCCGAAAAGTTTAGCATCACCTCAAAACAGGTTAATTCACATTGCTATATCTCGAGATCCTTACGACTTACAAAGAAGCGATCTTCAGCAAAGTTGTTCAGGAGATCAAGGGCATCTGGAAAGCGAACAGTTTAGTTCGCGATTTTGCCGTGTGGTGGCGCTAGTGAGCATGTAAAATTGAGCATTTTGAACTAGTTTTAGCTTGTGATCCATAAGAGATAGAAAGTTCGGGTCTTCGGCAAAGTTGCTCAGGGGTTCAAGGACATCCGGAAGACAAACAGTTAGGTTGTAGATTTCGCCGCTAGGTGGCGCTAGTGAGCATGTAAAATTGAGCATTTCAAACTAGTTCTAGCTTGTGATCCACATAAGATAGAAAGTTCGAGTCTCCGGCAAAGTTGTTCAGAAAGTCAAGGACATCCGGAAGACAGATAGTTTGATTCGAGATTTTGCCGCTAGGTGGTGCTATTGAGCATGTAAAACTGAGCTTTTTGATCTAGTTCTAGCTTGCGATCCACAAGAGATAGAAAGTTCGAGCCATCGGTAAGTAAAGTAAAGGACATCCAAATATCAAATTTTTTGGTTCCTAATTTTTCCACTTGGTTGCACTAGTACGCATATTTAATTAAATATATGAAACAAATTCTATTTTTCGAGCCAGATGAGATAGGAAGTTCGAATCTTCGGCAAAGTTGTTTGGAAAGTCAAGGGCATCCAGGAAACAGTTTACTCTGGAGGGATGACTGTACCTTAACATTATGAATTTGATAAGATAGAATTTCCAGAATGCTGTTCAGATATTCTTTGACATTTGGAAGTTGAAGTGATTAGGGATGGAATCATATTAAATTAAAGTGGTTCAGGTCTGATCAAATGTATATTCAAGTGTATCATATCTGATTAATATGCTAGTGATTCTGGTATGACTTACCCATGTGCGAGTGACTCAGTCAGGACTCATATTCATCATATTCAAATTATTTAAGTCAGAATCTCTTCATGGTTCAAGTTTGATTGACTTCATATCCAAGTGACTGATGTCTTATTCTCTTTATATTCATGTCTTTCGGGTTTGATTCACTCTACAGTCGACTCTCTATAACTCGATATTCAAGGGACCATCGACTTAAAGAATTATCGAGTTATAGAATATACCAACGCAAAAAAAATCCCAAAATCGAAGAAACAAATTTCAGTTTTTCCAATACATATATGATTACTTCTGTAAGAAAGCAATAATATTTTGTCGATATTATTTTACAAACAAATATCCCATTTTTTCACTTACGTATTTTTTTTTATTTTATGTTTTAAACATTTATTACAACTTGCAAGTAATTGTTCACTTCCAGAATAAGTCCAAGTTTCCCAGTATAAGAAGGATTTTAAAATGGATATCGATTTATGGAGGGAAATTTTCCTCTCACGTGCCATCGACTAATTGAGATATCGAGTTATAGAAATATCGGCTTATGGAGAGCACGATATATGGGAATTTGAGGGGACCGAAAAATCGATCGAGTTATAGAGTATATCGAGTTATAGAATATCAAGTTGTGGAGAGTCGACTGTATATTGAAGAAATTCAGGTTTGACTTGAATATGGAGTAAACAAAAATCATGTCAAATTCACTCCATGTTCAAGTGACTCAGGTTTGATTCATTTTATATTCAATAGATTCAAGTTTAGTTCTCTCCATAGCCGCAAGTGTTTCACGTCAGATTCACTTTATTATTAAGTTATTCAGAATTGATTCATTTCATTTTCAAGTGATTCAGTTTGTTCCATATGCTAGTGATTCTTATCTGATTCACTCATATTCGACTGGTTTAGGTTTGATTCATTGATGTTCAAATGATTTCAAGTGATTCACTTCATTTTCAAATGTTTCAAGTTTGATTCACCTTATGTACAAGTGATTCAGGTCTGATTGATTTCATATTCAAGAGATTTAGGATTTATTTCCAGTAATTTATATTTGATTCGCTTCATATCCAAGTGATTCATGTCGGATTCGCTCCATATTCAAGTGATTCAGGTTTGATTCGCTTTATATTCAAGTGCTGCAGGTCTGAAAGTGCCTAGTTTGAAATGCTCAATTTTACATGCTCATTTGCGCCACCTAGTGGCAAAATCGCGAACTAAACTGTTTGCTTTCCGGATGTCCTTGAACTCCTGAGCAACTTTGCCGAAGACCCGAACTTTCTATCTATTATGGATCACAAGCTAGAACTAGTTTAAAAAGCTCAATTTTGCATGCTCACTAGCGCCACCTAGCGGCAAAATCGCGAACTAAACTGATCCCTTTCCGGATGTCCTTGAACCCCTGAGCAACTTTGCCGAAGACCCGAACTTTCTATCTCTTATGGGTCACAAGCTAGAACTAGTTCAAAATGCTCAATTTTAAATGCTCACTAGCGCCACCTAGCGGCAAAATCGCGAACTAAACTGTTCGCTTTCCGGATGTCCTTGACTTTCTGAGCAACTTTGCCGAAGACCCGAACTTTCTATCTATTATGGATCACGAGCTAGAACTAGTTCAAAATGCTCAATTTTACATGCTCACTAGCGCCACCTAGCGGCCAAATCTCGAACTAAACTGATCGCTTTCCGGATGTCCTTGATCCCCTGAACAACTTTGCTGAAGATCGCTTCTTTGTAAGTCGTAAGGATCTCGAGATATAGCAATGTGAAATTACCTGTTTTGAGGTGATGCTAAACTTTTCAGGGTGATTCAATATTCAGCTGTGTGTTGCAATACTTATTTGAGTGAGTCCGTATTTATGACGGGTAGTGTATTCTCGAAGTGCAATTTTAGCAGCTCTCATATTATTGATCAATAACGGCGCCGACCAAGTCCTTACAGTCAGTTAGGAAGGGGAAGGAACGTTATTATGTAATGATCGTTGCTTCTAAAGACCGAGAATACCTCTGCATCTCCACAATCATCACGGGACAGGTGTGGTTAGTGAGGGAGGAGAAAGATCTGGGAGTCATCTTTGGTCGGTGATGCGATCCATGGATTAGCAGGGAAAATACAACCTTCACTTAAAACTAGTGTTGCATTTTTGTATCGCAGTAAAAATATATTGAATGGAATTATAAAAAAGCCGACATTTATAATATCGAACTATTCGAAGGTTATTTTTAGTAATGACGAAGACAGAAAGGTTTGTGTATTTTAAAAGTGTGTGTAACAGAAATACGGGTATTGTCGATACATGTAATGACAAACCATTCAGAGTATGTTTGAAAATTAAAAAAAAGTTACGTACCAACAAAAAAATGTCTTACGTCGACATTCATAATGTCGAACTATTTAAAGGTTATTTTGACCAATGACGAAAACATAATGGTATATTAAGTTTAAATGGAACAAAGTCGACACTTGTAGTGACGAACCATTCATAGCTTGTTTGAAAATATAATAAAAGTAGCTTTTCAACGATAAAAATGAATTATCATAAGCATGAAACGATCTCACCAGTACTTCATCCTCGGCTGAACACGAAGCTTTTCGCACTTGATCAACACAAACCGAACACGATTGGTCTTGATTCCGTACCTCGTTCCTCCGGAACATACAACCGGATCAAAAGAACATGCACTATTGTCGATTTTCTTTTTTTTTTCCGCACTCGATTGACGCGAACCGAACACCATTTGTCTTGATTCCGTCGCGCGTCCCATCGGAACTTGCAACCGAATCAAAAGACACTCCACTACTGTTTTTCCGCACTCGAATGACGCGTTACTAGAGATCAGGGAGTCGTGAGTTCGATTCTCACTGAGAAGACGTGTAACTTTTTCGCAAAACTCCACATCAATTTGTCCATTTAATCCAATTGCAAAATATATGTAATGTTTAGCTTTCGGTAGTTGTTAAACTTCTACTCGGCTGGTTAGCCTTAAACCACGATTCATAATTAAAAACAAGGAACCTAACAGTTCTCAAAATCGAAGGAATCTCCAAATTGATACCTTTGATCTGTATTCTCTGTTTCGAAACATCCAAGGATCAACGCTCTTTCCGCTTTGAAACAAATATACAAGCTTCGGACAAGAGATCGTGCGCTCTGAAATTTTAGTATTTAGAGATATGGACATGAATATGCTTCAAAATTTGATTTTCCGTGTTAAAAGTAACACATTCACAAAATAAATTACTCACCTCGAACCCTGATGACAACAATTAACTGAAACATGATCAAGTTTATCATGGCATACTATACCATTTGAATTATTGAAGAAAAAAATGATGTACCCAGTTTTAATCTACACTTTCATCTACATTACTCGATATCAACTCAAGAAACTGCTCTTAAACTGAATTTCATGGCTACTATGATGACTTTTTTAAACAGTTTTTTGAAAGTTTTTGTACAACGACTCGTTATTTCTCAAAGTCGATCGTCCCTTCACATTCCCCTCAAACAGCTTTCCATAGCATTGCTGTGCCATGAATCGATATTTCCATGAGTCGATGGTCCCTTCAATATCGACTCATGGAGGGATGACTGTAATTATTGTAAAAAAATTAAATATCTCTAAAACACCAAAATATACCTCTCTGGAATTTTGACATCCGTTTCATCAAGTATTGCTCTATGTTGCCTGAAAATTTGAGCTTGCGATTTTTTGCGCTTTTAGAGATATAAATGTTAAAAAAGTTATCTATTTTTCAAGTTTTTTCATAGTTTCTTAATTTTTGTGCGTCGTATTATTAAAATTTTTCCACCAGAGCTTGTGTTTTTTATATATTTATCAGAAAAAAAATATTATATGACATGATTCTTAGGAAAAATGACAAATTTCGTGAAAAAAATCGTTTTTTCACTAATTTTCTCTAATTTTGCCAATAACTCGAAAACAGAAGGCTGTGGAATATTGACGTCTTCGAGAGAGTTGTTTATTTTATCAAAATGAACAACTTTGCCGAACACACACTTAAACGATTTCGCCGAGAACCCAACAGCTGATATCTCGGTAATAATTTGACGATTCTCGGTAAAACTTTTATCGAGATCTCGGTAAACGTTTGCCGAATCTTGGTAACGTTCGCCGAGATCTCGGCAAAAAATTCGGATTGCTGAAATCTCGGTGAAATAAGTACCGAGATTCGGCGTTGAAAATTACCGAATTCTCAGCTGTTGGGTTCTCGGCGAAAAGTTTTACTGAGGTCGGTGAAATAATTTAAGTGTGCATGTCAAGTCTCTAGAACGTCACAGTAAAAAGTTAGATTGTGGCGCCACCTATGCGGACGATTTACGAACTATCCGCTTATGTCAGTAGATGGTCCTCGTTGTAACAAAAAACTATGCCGAAGACACCAAATACCGGAAACGCTTCGTTACCGAGTTATTAATTTTGTCCCGCCAGATTGCGTCCCTGGCCCATAGTGCATTGGCTGGAACCCTCCCTCCTCCCTCATCACACCCCAGAAAATACATCGTGGTTTATGGACGACCCCATAAACCCTGTAGAGTTTTTTAGAAGAACTCCTGTAGAAATCTTTGAAAGAGTAACAAGAGTAACTACTGGAAGGGGACGGGTCTGGTGTAGTGGTTAGAACACACGCCTCTTACGCCGAGGACCTGCACACTTAAATTATTTCACCGACCTCAGTAAAATTTTTCGCCGAAAACCCAACAGCTGACAATTCGGTAACTTTCAACGCCGAATTTCGGTACTTATCTTACCGAGATTTCGGCAATCCGAATGTTTTGCCGAGATCTCGGCGAACGTTACCGAGATTCGGCAAACGTTTACCGAGATCTCGGTAAAAGTTTTACCGAGAATCGTCAAATTATTACCGAGATATCAGCTGTTGGGTTCTCGGTGAAACCGTTTAAGTGTGTGGGATCGCATCCCATCCCCGAGATAGCCACTAATGACATAAATGTTATAGTGACAACTTCCTTCGGAAGGGAAGTAAAGCCGTTGGTCCCGACATGAACTAGCCCAGGGTTTAAAATCTCGTTAATAAAGATAGAAAAAAAAACGTAAATAGGTTCTTCTTCTTGGTATTACCTCCTCACTGGGACAAACCATGCTTCTAGGCTTAGTGTTCAATGAGCATTTCCAGAGTTTCAACTAAGAGCTTGCTTTGCTAAAGTTGTCATTTTTGCATTCGTATATCGTGTGGATGGTACGATGATACTTTACTTAATTTTGAAAAATAACAAAAAAACCTGACTTAATCCACCGATGGTGAGACTGAACCCTTCTTACATTTCCATACAGGTATGAGATAATTATTATTCATCATTCATTTGGAACCTTGTACCAGTACAGTGGGGATTCGCTCATTGGGGTTCCGCTACATGGAATCGAATCATTGATGGTTGGATGTTCGCTGGTTGGAAAATATTCCAACTAAAAGCACTCAAATGTCAACAGAAAATGTCAAACTGACTTTGACGTCTGAGTATCGTCGCTTTGAAGTCTCCATGTATAGAACAAATGCGTATGTATATGTGCGTTTTGTGGCGATTTGCTGTCCAGATGCGTTCGTGTGGAGCATTTTCACCAGCTGTCAGTCTTTCCTACTAACGGGTCGGATTCGCTAGATGGAAGGCAGTCGTGTTCCAACCAGCGAATCCCCGGTGTATAACTAAACTTTAGGATGTTGTGACTATGTTCTATCTGCCCTAATAGTTTAATGGTTTGCGAAAAAGTCCAGAAAACTGCACGTCAAAAGGCGGATATCGAACTTTATTAGTTTTCATACGCTTATTATCATAGTTTAAGAGGGTATATAAACCCATGTTGCCATCCTGTAAAATAATATCGAAAAATGAAAAATTGATGTCCTAAAATGATTTTGCCAGCGATTTTTTAAAGATTTATGTGCAGGTTTAAATTAAAAAAAGGGGAATATTAGAGATTTTTGAAAATAATGATTTTTATCTCTGTAATTTATAATTCGATTGCAATATGGTTGTGAATGATATTCGAGCTTTCAATCGACGAAAAAAGAGCTTAAATTGGATTTAAAATAGCTGAGAAATTGATCAAAATGTATAAAAATGAATATTTCAGAGAAATTTTTTTTTCCAGTACTTTAAAAAATTCTTCCAATGATATTTCTGAAACTAGTAATCCGATTTCAATGAAAATTTGAAGGCTTATGATTGAATGTCAGAGCTTTCATTAGCCGATAAAAGAACTTAAATTGGTTCAAAAATGGCTGAGATATTGATCAAAATGCAGACAGTTGAAAATATTAGAATATGCTTTTTCTAGTACTTCACGATACTGTTTGAATCATAACTCTGTAACGAAATGTCCGATCGCAATGAAATTCAATAGCGTTCTATGGGAATGTTGTAGCTTTCTTTTAGAGCTAAAAGTGTTTAAATCGGTTGACAAACGGCTGAGATAATTGAGTGACATTTTTTGTAACACACACACACACATACACACACACATACACACACATATACGCACACACATACACACACACATACACACACACATACACACACACGGACATGTGCCTGGGCAGCAGGGACAGGAGTCCAGGGGCTTGACGAACCCCCCCTCTGCGAGTCGGGTGGGAGCTTAGGAAGCATTTCTTAAGCGAAAAAACTCCATGCATCCGTATGGATTACCACCTTTTGGCACTTCTCTCGAGAAGTGACCGAGCTCCTCCCAGTTAGCTCAAGCAGAGGATGCCTAGGATGTGGTGTGGGTTCAACAGTGGGCTCTGTTGGATCTCTGCAAAAAGCCACATATCCGCAAGCAACTCCGTACAAGCGGCCTGGCACCGCTTTCAAAGTGCCTTAGCCCAACCATTGGAGTGCCAACCGGCACATCAGGATCGATGCCAGTAACATCCTGATTATGGTATACTGGTGAAGGCGTTCAACAACGGACAAGCTACGGATCACGGATTGGATGGCGTTATTGGGCTGACAGTCGGGCCATTCTGCTCCCTGATTAAGCAAGGGTGACACCGACCTGAAACGGCGAGTGGGCTCATGGTTCGATTGCCTCCGTCCCGTTAAAACCTTGGCAGGCCTCCGGATACGTTCGAAATCTGTCCATCAGTTCTGATGAGTACGTAGGTTCGGATGGAACATTCCCGATCTACGCCGATCTGGCACTGTACCCGGCCCCCATAAGGGTCCGTGTCAACCCTCGCATGGCCTCAATGCTTGCAGGTATAGTTGCTTGCAGGTACAGATAACCATGGGATCGTGAAGGCGACTACGTACGGCAGATGGAGATAGCGGCTCGGAGGGGGGACCCTGAAGAATGGAAGTAAGCGTAATTGAAGTTGAGGATGAAGTGACAAATCCGTTTGTCAAGAGTGGATTGGTGAGGACACCGCCGCCGCAAACCCAGCAGGTGCAAAAGCAGCCCACGAACGAGCAGCAGGGTCAGCAGCAGTATAGCGTGTGGACGAAACCACCACAACCACCGAGGGTAGAGACAGCGAAAAAGTTGGTGGACGAGCTGCACGAGTATGTGGATAAGAGAAGTAACGTGCACAAAGACATCAAGGCGTTGGTGATTAAGCTCCAAGGCGCTCTTGGTTCAGCTGTAAAGGAGTGGAAAAACGTAGTGCAGAGAGCAGAAGCTGGGGAGAAGGAGTTGTTAGCGGTTAAAACTGCCTTAGAGGCATGTCGCGCAGCGGAAATGCGAAGGGCAGAAGCCGACACAGCTACGAGGAAGGTCAACGCGGCGAGAAGTATCCCCCCGGGGGTGCAGTCCACGCCTTTCTTTACACCGAAGAGGCCAAGGGCATCGCCTGGAGATGTCAGACCAGGTGGTCCCAAGAGACACAAGGATGTCCGTGTCACTGGAGCTAAACCACCACCAGAAGCAACCGACGTGGTAAACAGCCACACTGAATGGCAGGTCGTTGGCAAAAAGAATAGAAAGAAGGAGAAAGCGAGCAAGAAAAAACCGCCCGAAAAACGTAAGGTCGTCAGGACGAGGAATAAGAGCGAGGCTCTCATCGTCAAAGCGAGTGACGACTCGTACGCCGAAGTTCTACGCGCTATGCGGATGAACCCGGATCTTAAGGAGCTAGGGGAAGACGTGCAAAAGGTCAGGCGCACTCGTAATGGAGAGATGCTCTTTGAGCTGAAAAGAGATCCCAAGGCAGGCAGCATCTCGTACAAGGAGCTTACCGAGAAAGCTCTCGGAAACAAGGTGGAAGTAAGAGCCTTGTGCCCGGAAGCGACTCTCCTGTGTAAAGATCTGGACGAGATTACCACGGAGGAGGAAGTAAAATTAGCCCTGAAGGAGCAATGCGAGCTAGGAGAGGTCCAGATGACCATCCGTATCAGGAATGGGCCTGATGGCACGAAGGTAGCATCAATTAAGCTGCCAGTAGATGCAGCTAATAAAGCGTTGAGAGTGGAGAAAGTATGTGTGGGCTGGTCTGTGTGCCCGCTGAGCGTTTCCCAGCAACCGGACGTGTGCTTCAAGTGTCTGGGCTTTGGTCACTTCGCACGGAATTGCCAAGGGCCGGATAGGAGCAAACTATGCAGAAGGTGTGGCGAGGAAGGTCACAAGGCAAAGGATTGCTCGAAGCCTCCGAAATGCCTAATTTGCGCTGCTACGGGGGATAACGAACACCCTACAGGCGGTAGCAGATGCCCAGCCTCCAAACGAGCGAGAGCAACGAAGTCCCAGTGGAGGTAGTGCAAATCAACCTCAACCACTGTGATACGGCACAACATCTTCTGCGGCAATCTGTTGCGGAACATAGATGCGATGTTGCGATAATTTCGGAGCCATACCAAATTCCACCCGGAGATGGAAACTGGATATCAGACGGAACCAAAACTGCAGCGATATGGACAGTGGGAAAATACCCCATTCAAGAAGTGGTGCACTGCGCAGATGAAGGATTCGTTATAGCCAAAATCAACGGTGTCTTCATCTGTAGTTGTTATGCACCTCCACGATGGACGATCGAACAGTTCAACCGGATGTTGGACAAACTGACGGAAGAGCTAACCGACCGAAGACCAGTGGTAGTAGCTGGAGACTTCAATGCTTGGGCGGTCGAATGGGGCAGCCGCCTCACGAACCCAAGGGGGAGCAGCCTTCTGGAGGCCCTAGCTAAGTTGAACGTCGATCTCGCCAATGACGGTACCACCACCACCTACCGTAAGGATGGTCGAGAGTCTATCATCGATGTCACTTTCTGCAGCCCAGGAATGATACGTGATATGAACTGGAGAGTATGCGAGGATTACACCCACAGCGACCACCAAGCGATTCGGTACCGCTTTGGGCGCTGTTTGCAGATGGAATCGAGTGGAGCCCAGATATACGAGCGGAGGTGGAAAACAGAGATTTTTAACAAGGACGTGTTCGTGGAAGCGATGAGGCTTGAGAATAACTTAGTAAACCTAAGCGCAGAGGAGTTGACTGCAGCCCTATCGCGGGCGTGCGATGCAACTATGCCGAGGATGGGGAAACCTAGAAACTGTCGACGACCAGCCTACTGGTGGAATTCGACGATCGGTGACCTACGCGCACATTGCTTCCAAGCTAGGAGGAGGATGCAGAGGGCTAGCAACAACGTCGAAAGAGAAGAAAGAAGATTGCCCTATAGGGCGGCAAGGGCCGCACTCAACAAGGCAATCAAGCTCAACAAGAAAGCGTGCCTGGAAGAGCTCTACCGCAATGCCAACGAAAACCCGTGGGGGAATGCCTACAAAGTGGCCATGGCAAAGATGAAAGGTCCAGCAATACCACCCGACAGATGTCCGGAGAAAATGAAGGTTATTATCGAAACACTTTTTCCGACGCACGAGCCTACGGTCTGGCCACCTACACCGTACGATGAACAGGATGTACACGACGAAGAGACCCGTGTAACGAACGAGGAACTGGTCGTGGTATCGAAAGCCCTACCAGTGAAGAAGGCACCGGGTCCGGACGGGATTCCAAACTTGGCCCTTAAAACGGCAATCCAGGAGAATCCAGACATGTTCAGGACTACACTGCAAAAATGTATGGAGGACGGAAACTTTCCCGACATTTGGAAGCGACAAAAGCTGGTGATGCTACCAAAGCCAGGTAAGCCGCCCGGCGATCCTTCTGCATATAGGCCGATATGCTTGTTGGATACTGTCGGAAAACTGTTGGAGAGAGTGATTCTTAACAGGCTTACGAAGTATACGGAGAACGAGAACGGTCTATCGAACATGCAGTATGGATTCCGGAAAGGTAGATCTACGATAGATGCCATCCGAATGGTAGTGGAAACCATGGAGACGGCACAGAAGCAGCAGAGGAGAGGGAACCGATATTGTGCGGTTGTCACTCTTGACGTTAAAAACGCTTTCAACAGCGCCAGCTGGGTAGCAATTGCCGACTCGTTGCACAGGTTGAGGGTGCCTAAGTATCTATGTCAGATTCTGAAAAGCTATTTTCAGAATCGGACACTGATATATGAAACAGATGCCGGGATCAGAAATCTGTTGGTTACGGCGGGCGTTCCACAGGGATCCATCTTGGGTCCCACCCTGTGGAATGTCATGTACGATGAAGTGCTGAAGCTGAACCTGCCCAGAGGAGTCAAGATTGTCGGTTTTGCGGACGATGTAGTGCTTGTAGTGATCGGCGAATCACTGGAAGAGGTGGAGGTACTGGCAACGGAGGCGATAGATGCCGTGGAAAATTGGATGCGAGAGAAGAAGCTAGCGTTGGCCCATCAAAAGACTGAATTGGTTATGATCAGTAACCGGAAGGCAGTACAAAATGTGAGCATCATGGTCGGTGAGTGCATCATAAACTCGAAGCGAGAAGTGAAACACCTGGGCGTGATGTTGGACGACCGTTTGAATTTCAACAGTCACGTCGACTACGTCTGCAATAAGGCGACAAAGGTGATATCGGCCTTATCCCGAATTATGCCTAACAATTCTGCGATTACCAGTAGTAAGAGGAGGCTACTGGCGAGCGTGTCAACGTCGATCATCCGGTATGCAGCTCCAGCGTGGTCGGCGGCACTGAAGACAGGACGAAATCGTGCCCAGTTGAACCGTACGTTTAGGCTGATGGCAATGCGTGTAGCGAGTGCGTATCGAACGATATCATCGCACGCCGTGCACGTAATAGCCGGAATGATTCCTATCTGCCTTCTACTGGAGGAGGATAGCGAGTGCTACAGGGATCGAGCCACAGGGAGAGGCCGGAACAGAGCGAGAGCCAACACGCTTAGTAAATGGCAGCAGCAATGGAACAACGCAGAGAAGGGCAGGTGGACTTACCGACTGATTCCAAACGTGTCGATATGGACCACTAGAGCGCACGGCGAGATTAATTTTCAGCTGACGCAATTCCTGTCTGGTCATGGCTGCTTTAAGCAGTACTTGCACAGGTTCGGCCACGCAAGGTCACCGTTGTGCCCTGAATGCCGAGACATAGAAGAAACACCAGAGCACGTAGTCTTTACTTGCCCACGGTTTGCACAGCAGCGAAGCGAAATGACTGCCATCGTCGGAGACGACGTGAACGTGGAAAATATCGTCCTAAAGATGTGTAGTAATGAAGATAAGTGGAACGCGGTGAACCGATCTGTTGTTCAGATTATGTCAACACTACAGCGGACATGGCGAGAGGAGCAGCGTCAGATGACGTAGGCAGCCCTGCCGAACGAAGAAGGGCGCCGGACTGTTTTCGACACTCTAAAAGAGCGGACGAAGGGAAAGTGATACTGCTCGGTTCCGGGAGATATTCCTTTGCCGGGGAACTCTCCGCCGGAGTAGGCTAGATCCACCGCCGGGGACTAGCTGAGTAGACGCGACGTAGCACCGGTCCCGGGTCGTAGGAGCACCAGTGAACCGGAAGTTAGCCTCCACCGGAATCGCTGGACTGACTCCGGCACCCTACCGGTCGGCCCGTAAAAAATTGAAGAGCAGCAGTAGCAGCAGCAGAAGAAGAATCGGTATCGGAAGAACTTCCATCGCCGGGGAATTCTTCGTCGGTGTAGGCTAGGTTCACCGCCGGGGACTAGTTGAGTAGACGTATCATAGCGACGGTTGAGGGTCGTCGGGGCACCAGTGAACCGGAAGCTAGGCTCCACCGGAATCGCTGGACTGACTTCGGCACCCCTCCGGTCGGCTCGTATCGTAGAAGTAGAAGAATCGGTGTCGGGAGAAATTCCACCGCCGGGGAACTCTCCGTCGGTGTAGATTAGGTCCACCGTCGGGGACTGGTCGAGTAGAATACGTCGGAACGCTGGTATTGAATAGTCGGGGCGCCTACGAACCGGAAGTTATGCTCAACCGGAATCGTTGGACCGACCTCGGCATTTTACCAGCTGAACTATGGAAAGGAGATGGTCGTCGTAACCGTACGAGTGCGGGCTTTGTATGAGCATGAAAAAAAAAAAAAACACACGGACATGTGCTCAGTTCGTCGAGCTCTATCGATTGGTATATGAGACTTGGCCCTCCGGGCCTCGGATCAAAAGTCGGTTTTTCAAGCGATCTTTATACCCTTCTTATGGTTGTAAGAAGGGTAAAAAGAGGAAATTTAGAGATTTTTTTGGATAAAATCGATTTTTATCTCTGTAACTTTACGTTCGATTGCAGCATGTTTATGAATGATGTCAAAGCTTTCAATCGATGGAAAAAGAGCTCAAATCGGATCAAAAATAGCTGAGAAATTGATCAAAATGTAAAAAATTGAATATTCTAAAATAAACTTATTTATTTCCAGTACTTTACAAAATTCTTCTATTGATATCTCTGTAACAAATAATCCGATTTCAATGAAAATTTGAAGGGTTATGAATGAATGTTAGAGCTTCCATAAGTCGATAAAAGAACTCGAATCGGTTCAAAAATGGCTGAGAAATTGATCAAAATGCAAACAGTTGAAAATATTAGAATATGCTTTTTCTAGTACTTCACGATACTGTTTGAATCATAACTCTGTAACGAAATGTCCGATCGCAATGAAATTCTATAGCGTTCTATGGGAATGTTGTAGCTTTCATTTAGAGCTAAAAGTGTTTAAATCGGTGACAAACAGCTGAGATAATTGAGTGACATTTTTTGTAACACACACACACACACACATACAAGGAGCAAGGAGCAGTGCAGTGGTTAGCACAATAGCCTCCCCCATGAAGTAATGCCAAGAGGCAGTTCCGGGGGGAATGGCTCGTGGGCGAAGGTGGACTTTAGTCGGTATAAAAGAGTCCGACACTCTGGCGCACGATGGACGAATTCAATATGACTACCCTCCATATCGAACGTGAAACGCTGGGTTAGTTCGTAAATGTAATTTACCACCTTCTAAAAAAAAAAAAAAAAAAAAAAAAAAAAAAAAAAAAAAAAAAAAAAAAAAAAAAAAAAAAAAAAACACGGACATGTGCTCAGTTCGTCGAGCTCTATCGATTGGTATATGAGACTTGGCCCTCCGGGCCTCGGATCAAAAGTCGGTTTTTCAAGCGATCTTTATACCCTTCTTATGGTTGTAAGAAGGGTAAAAAGGGGAATTTTAGAGATTTTTGAAAATAATGATTTTTATCTCTGTAATTTATAATTCTATTGCAATATGGTTGTGAATGATATCCGAGCTTTCAATCGACGAAAGAAGAGCTTAAATTGGATTAAAAATAGGTGAGAAATTGATCAAAATGTAAAAATATGAATATATCAGAGAAATTTTTTTTTCCAGTACTTTAGAAAATTCTTCCAATGATATCTCTGAAACTAGTAATCCGATTTCAATGAAAATTTGAAGGCTTATGATTGAATGTCAGAGCTTTCATTAGCCGATAAAAGAACTTAAATCGGTTCAAAAATGGCTGAGATATCGATCAAAATGCAGACAGTTGAAAATATTAGAATATGCTTTTTCTATTACTTCACGATACTGTTTGAATCATAACTCTGTAACGAAATGTCCGATCGTAATGAAATTCAATAGCGTTCTATGGGAATGTTGTAGCTTTCTTTTAGAGCTAAAAGTGTTTAAATCGGTTGACAAACGGCTGAGATAATTGAGTGACATTTTTTGTAACACACACACACACACATACACACACACATACACACACACATGCACACACACACACATACACACACACATACACACACACGGACGTGGTCTTCGAATGTCCGCGCTTCGAGCATGAGCGAGCCGAGATGACATCCGTCGTCGGCAATGACGTTAATGTGCACAATATCGTCCAACGAATGTGTGCCGACGAAGAGAAATGGGACGCGGTAAACAGAACTATCGTTCAGATGATGTCTCTTTTACAACGAAGATGGCGAGAGGAGCAGCGGCACTCTACACAGCGGACAGCACATGGCTCTGAATCGTTGGGGCAGCCGGAATCGTCGGACCGACCTTGGCGCTTGACAAGTCAGCCTGTTGAAGAGAGCATATGAAGGAGACCAACGGGCGCGACCGGAGTAGGCTAGATCCTCCGCCGGGGACTAGACCGAGTAGAGCGGGCGTAGCGTAATATCGGTAATAAGTCGTCAAGGCGCCTGCAAACCGGAAGTCATCCTCCAACCGGAATTGCAGGACCGACCTCGACACTTACCGACCAACATCGCGTCGGAGTAGGCTATGTCCTTCCGCCGGGGACTAGCCGAGAAGATCGCGAAACAGCTCCGGCAAATGGTAGTCGGGGCGCCTGTGAACCGGAAGTTTCCCACCACCGGAATCGCAGGACCGACCTCGGCATCAGCCCGGTCAGCTTCGGAGTAGGTTAAGTTCACCGTCGGGGACTAACTGAGTAGAACGCGTAGTTGCACCGGCAAATGGTCGTCGGGGCGCCTGTGAACCGGAAGTTTCCCTCCACCGGAATCGCAGAACCGACCTCGGCATCAGCCCGGAAAGCATCGGTTCGGGAGATCTTCCGCCGTCGGGGAAATCTTCGTCGGAGTAGGATAGATCCACCGTCGGGGACTATTCTGAGTAGTCCGTAGCGAGTCACCGGCTTAAGTCGTCGGGGCACCAGTGAACCGGAAGCCATCCTCCAACCGGAATCGCTGGATCGACCTCGGCACTTCACCGGTCAGCAGCAGTGATGCGGGAACAAACGCGTAACGTTATCGGTTTCGGGAGACATTCCTACGTTAGGAACTCTCCGCTGGAGTAGGCTAGCTCCACCGTCGGGGACTATGCCGAGTAGCGATCGTGACAACCACCAGTTTTGGGTCGTCGGGGCGCCAGTGAACCGGAAGCTACCCTCCAACCGGAATCGCTGGACCGACCTCGGCATCCAACTGGTCCAACCTGGAGAACTCGAGAATCGGCGGATTAACAGCAGGCGCAACAGTTGCGCAGGGCTCTGGCGAGATGTCAGCCCCAAACACGTCGCAGCAGAGCAACGAAGCGTAGCAATGACAGAAGCGGTAGTAGAAACATGGCCCTGGCGCGATGCCAGCAGTACGAAGAGAGCAAGGGAAGTACAGGAGCGTAAGAAGGAGCAGTGCAGTGCTTAGCACAATAGCCTCCCCCATGAAGTAATGCCAAGAGGCAGTTCCGGGGGGAATGGCTCGTGGGCGAAGGTGGACTTTAGTCGGTATAAAGGAGTCCGACACTCTGGCGCACGATGGACGAATTCGATATGACTAGCCTCCATATCGAACGTGAAACGCTGGGTTAGTTCGTAAATGTAATTTACCACCTTCTAAAACTAAAAAAAAAAAAAAAAAAAAAAAACACACGGACATGTGCTCAGTTCGTCGAGCTCTATCGATTGGTATATGAGACTTGGCCCTCCGGGCCTCGGATCAAAAGTCGGTTTTTCAAGCGATCTTTATACCCTTCTTATGGTTGTAAGAAGGGTAAAAAGGGGAATTTTAGAGATTTTTGAAAATAATGATTTTTATCTCTGTAATTTATAATTATATTGCAATATGGTTGTGAATGATATCCGAGCTTTCAATCGACGAAAGAAGAGCTTAAATTGGATTAAAAATAGGTGAGAAATTGATCAAAATGTAAAAATATGAATATATCAGAGAAATTTTTTTTCCAGTACTTTAGAAAATTCTTCCAATGATATCTCTGAAACTAGTAATCCGATTTCAATGAAAATTTGAAGGCTTATGATTGAATGTCAGAGCTTTCATTAGCCGATAAAAGAACTTAAATCGGTTCAAAAATGGCTGAGATATCGATCAAAATGCAGACAGTTGAAAATATTAGAATATGCTTTTTCTATTACTTCACGATACTGTTTGAATCATAACTCTGTAACGAAATGTCCGATCGTAATGAAATTCAATAGCGTTCTATGGGAATGTTGTAGCTTTCTTTTAGAGCTAAAAGTGTTTAAATCGGTTGACAAACGGCTGAGATAATTGAGTGACATTTTTTGTAACACACACACACATACACACACACATACACACACACATGCACACACACACATACACACACACATACACACACACATACACACACACGGACATGTGCTCAGTTCGTCGAGCTCTATCGATTGGTATATGAGACTTGGCCCTCCGGGCCTCGGATCAAAAGTCGGTTTTTCAAGCGATCTTTATACCCTTCTTATGGTTGTAAGAAGGGTAAAAAGGGGAATTTTAGAGATTTTTGAAAATAATGATTTTTATCTCTGTAATTTATAATTATATTGCAATATGGTTGTGAATGATATCCGAGCTTTCAATCGACGAAAGAAGAGCTTAAATTGGATTAAAAATAGGTGAGAAATTGATCAAAATGTAAAAATATGAATATATCAGAGAAATTTTTTTTTCCAGTACTTTAGAAAATTCTTCCAATGATATCTCTGAAACTAGTAATCCGATTTCAATGAAAATTTGAAGGCTTATGATTGAATGTCAGAGCTTTCATTAGCCGATAAAAGAACTTAAATCGGTTCAAAAATGGCTGAGATATCGATCAAAATGCAGACAGTTGAAAATATTAGAATATGCTTTTTCTATTACTTCACGATACTGTTTGAATCATAACTCTGTAACGAAATGTCCGATCGTAATGAAATTCAATAGCGTTCTATGGGAATGTTGTAGCTTTCTTTTAGAGCTAAAAGTGTTTAAATCGGTTGACAAACGGCTGAGATAATTGAGTGACATTTTTTGTAACACACACACACATACACACACACATACACACACACATGCACACACACACATACACACACACATACACACACACATACACACACACGGACATGTGCTCAGTTCGTCGAGCTCTATCGATTGGTATATGAGACTTGGCCCTCCGGGCCTCGGATCAAAAGTCGGTTTTTCAAGCGATCTTTATACCCTTCTTATGGTTGTAAGAAGGGTAAAAAGGGGAATTTTAGAGATTTTTGAAAATAATGATTTTTATCTCTGTAATTTATAACTCTATTGAAATATGGTTGTGAATGATATCCGAGCTTTCAATCGACGAAAGAAGAGCTTAAATTGGATTAAAAATAGGTGAGAAATTGATCAAAATGTAAAAATATGAATATATCAGAGAAATTTTTTTTTCCAGTACTTTAGAAAATTCTTCCAATGATATCTCTGAAACTAGTAATCCGATTTCAATGAAAATTTGAAGGCTTATGATTGAATGTCAGAGCTTTCATTAGCCGATAAAAGAACTTAAATCGGTTCAAAAATGGCTGAGATATCGATCAAAATGCAGACAGTTGAAAATATTAGAATATGCTTTTTCTATTACTTCACGATACTGTTTGAATCATAACTCTGTAACGAAATGTCCGATCGTAATGAAATTCAATAGCGTTCTATGGGAATGTTGTAGCTTTCTTTTAGAGCTAAAAGTGTTTAAATCGGTTGACAAACGGCTGAGATAATTGAGTGACATTTTTTGTAACACACACACACACATACACACACACACATACACACACACGGACATGTGCTCAGTTCGTCGAGCTCTATCGATTGGTATATGAGACTTGGCCCTCCGGGCCTCGGATCAAAAGTCGGTTTTTCAAGCGATCTTTATACCCTTCTTATGGTTGTAAGAAGGGTAAAAAAACACGTATTTTTTCTGATAGAAGAAAAGGGCAGAGCGCGTAGCAGAGAGACACCCTACACAGCCCTTGATTTTAATAAAAATGGGATCTTAAAATGCCAGAAAACCATCACGCTTTAGAAGTTTTAGCAAAATAAGATCTTTCTGAATAATTACGGGTTAAATTGGAAGCTCTAAATTATCACTAAATCACGTGGCAACGCCATGAATCGCACTAGGTAGCCGCGCAATTTTTCTGCACGGGTGAAACCGAACCGTTGAAATTGGCACTGATTTATTCCGTCGAATCCAGTATTGCCACCATTCATTCCCAGCCAAGCGGTTAGCAGCGACCGGCCACTCCGTTCCGCGAAATAACTGACTATTAAATGTTTTCCAATTGACCCGGAATCACCTCTGCCGCGCTCGGCCTGAACTCGATTGATCGTCAGTTGTCGCTTATGCACTAATTAAATTATCGATGTTGAACTGTGCCTGATTCGTTTCGTACTTCTTCATCTCTTTCCAGCCAGCTACCGGTATCAACGTTTCAGAATCTTGCAAGGTTAGAGTACTTCAGTGCAGCGGAGAATCGACTGGAGGAAATTCCGGCGGACATGTTCCAACATATGCCGAATGTTGGGACATTAGATTTCGCTAAAGGGAATCTACGGTTCATCAATGGAGACACGTTCAAGCAGTTGCAGAACCTGAGGCATCTGATCGTGGCATCCAATTTGCTACAGCGGATCGATACCGATTCCATGCCGCGCACGTTGATCTCTCTACATTATGGACACAACAATTTGACCTCTCTGAACGGCACCCTACGACACTTAGATGAACTGAAGTTGCTGTTCATCAACGACAACCACCTGACTTCACTGGACGACGAACTACCATTGGCTTCTCCCAACTTGATCACCATCTTCGCACAAAACAACAAAATTGATCACCTCCCGGTTGAAATTAAATATCTCAAAAACTTGGACTCACTATTCATCAACAGCAATGAGTTGCAATCTTTCGATGGACTCTTGTCACGATCGGCCCATCTTACAAAGCTGGTAGCCGTCGACAACAAAATTACTCATTTGAGAAGAGATGAATTCTCGGAAGCTGAACGACTAGAGGATCTCCAATTATCGGAGAATAAACTTACTAGTCTGAACGGTTCATTGCTGAACATGAAGGGCTTGATCATGGCAAACTTCAGTTTCAACCGGTTGAATGAATTCTCGCTACAGGAGGTGCAAGGACTCAGAAAACTAAGGATTTTGGATCTGTCCCATAACCGAATAGAGAAGCTTATCGGACGAATGGAAAATCTCGTGGACTCCGGTTCGATAATCTACGAACTGAGGTTGCAGCACAACTTGATCAAATCACTCGACGGTACGCTGATGGGACTGAACAACTTGAAGATCCTCAACGTGGCCCACAACAGACTGGAAATGATTACACCCGATGATCTCATTGGCATGGAGAACCTGGAACATCTGGATCTGTCGTTCAACAAGCTTAAGACGCTGGAGGAACTGTCCAAGGTAAGGTTCATCGATAATGTCTCTCGACAGAGATTGTGAAAATTTCAATCAATTACCTATATTCAACGGGATTTTCCACAATCATGTGTCATTCAACCACTTAGGTATTTCAATAATTCAGAATGGCAATTACAATTAACAGCTTAAATCAGACCCCCTATTGGAAAAATATCATAACCATAATCAATATACCATATTTTGAAAAATACCAGAAGAGGAAATTCTAGCTGAATTCTTAGATATTTTATGGGGAAGCTCTTGAACATTCTTGAAATAACTGTTGCAGCAGGATAACCTCAGTCCAAGAAGGGATGCTTGCAATTAAGAACATAATAGAATTTCTTGTAGAATTGTGGTTCAAATTGTTGTTTAGTTGATCGATTTTGTCTAAGCTAGGATACATATTTTTCATACCATCTGGCGAAATACAAGCAAGATGTTCAATAAAATTCCATGAAAAACCATAAAATATTCCAGCCACTCATCAACAAAACTACAGTAATTTCACCTAAATTTCTTCGATCAGATATCTCTATAAATTTCTAATAAAAACATCCAGAACACCGCTACCCAAATTATTTCTAGTAAAGTATTACAAAGGATCATTCGCTAGAGAATTATGAAATAAAATATTTTTCAATATGTATGAATTATTTTGAAATGACAAATGTTCTAAATCAAATTTTCAATTATCTTTTATATTTTTTTTTTTCAACAAATAGGAAGGCGAATCCTATTCTTGGCACTTTTGATTCACTTTGGCAGTGGGGTTTTTCGATAGCTAATGAGCTCATATTTGGTCACAATGTGCGTCGTATTTAATTGCTTCGTAATACAAAGTACAAGACAATCCGACTGAGAAAAAGTGAATCGTGGAAGTGCCCAAGTAGCTCTGCACCCTACAGGGCTCTTTCTACGACCGTTATCGAGGGGTCATAGAAAGAATCATTTGTAAAAAATACCAGGATTATAATTACGTTTTTGAAAAATGCAAGTGTCTGATGTGGAAATACTAATCCGGGATATTCGTCAAAATTGAAGCATGGACTTTTCAAAATTGCCATTTAAGTTTTCATATTCTGATTTAGATGGCAACACTGTCCGATTGTTGTCAAAAGAGCCTAATCTAAGGGGGTGTTCGTTATGTGCAGACACCAATAAATTTTGAAGATAACTGTGGTAAACGAAATCTTTTCAGTAAAAATGCGAATCAAGCTCCGAATATTCATCAAATTTGAAGAAAGTGTTGCATGTTATACAGTCGGTCGAAGCACAAATTTTCTTGTGTTCAACACTGTGTAAGAAGAATTATGAAAAGATCCATATCGAATTTGAGCGGAATAAAAAAAATGGAATGCTCAGCTACATAGGAACACTCTGAAACTGTAATCCACTTTTTTATGAAGGGTTCAAATTTAAGTTATTGTTGGCAACACTTTCTCAAGTAAAATCGATAAAACTTGATATATAAAATTTTCTGCACGTTATACAAATCGTATCTTGAGCAAAGTATGCATTTTGTGTTATACATGAGCCTATGCATGCTATAAAACGTTTGACTTTTACTTGCGCCCTGTTTTCAAGTTGGCCGTGAGAGAGAGCGAGACAGCACCAACACACGGCGCACAGTAAAAGTCATGAGAACAAAAGAATTTATGGCACGTACAGAGGCTCATTGCGTTCGGCCAAGCGAACGCTGGCAACACTGATAAAATTGTACAAATCAGCCTCCTGACACCGCCCATACAACCCCATTGAAAAATAACGAGCACGTGGTCAGGCTCCTGGGATATCCGCAAAACAAAAGATTCATGTTCACTAGCGCCACCTGGCATGAGCATGAGCATGAGCATTGATGACCGTACAATTCGTAGTTGGTACTCCGTGATTGACAAGAATAATCTAAATTGCACAAGTAACCAACAGTAGCTTACCATCTTAAGTGTATAATTTCAAGAATTTCAAATATTATAAAGTCAATAACGGCCCCGGCCATGTCCTTACGGTTATCAGGGAAGGGAAGGAATGTTAGTGTGACATCCATTGTTACTAAAGACCGAGTATACCTCTGCATCTTCATGGTTGTCACGGGAAGAAGCATGAAACGAGCTCACCAATTGATGATCCATCGCCAATTCACTTCAATTCCATTACCATTAAACTTGAATCATACGGGCAAGCTTACTTGGGCTTCACGAAGCAATGCTCAGCAAGACGCGCGAAAACAGGAAAAAAAACTTCTCCGGTGACGAAAACAGGCGCGAAACCGAGGACGAGGTTAACACTAACATTGCTAAAAGGTATGAAAGCGTATCAACATCAAGTGATACTTTTTTAAATCCATATGAACTATGAAGACTGAGTTTTATTCCATGTTTACTAGCGCCACCTGGTGACAAAATATCGAACAATGATAGCCTCTGACTTACTGATCAAGTTTGTCGAAGGTGCCATGTTCATAAGTTGTCAAGATATCGGCAAAACAAAAGTGGAAAAATCTCAAATCTCTCGGCTAGAATAATGAATACAGGATGCTGAATATTTCGATGCCCACTAGCGACGCCGGGTGGCAGAATTCCGAATTTAAATGACCATCGCATGTTAGCCTAATTAGCTGCTGAAAACTTTTGCTGAAAATCATGGCTCTCTATTTTGATAATTTTTCAGGTATTGAGCACATATAAAAACGGTCGTCAATCTGGTCGTAAAAAGAGGTTGAAGTGTACCAAGAAAGAGAGTTCATTTAGTGAATTTAGTACATTGATTTTTATCAGACTTCTTAAGGAATCCCTCTAACAGCATTGTTTTAGATACCTTCTGAAATTTTTAAGAATAAGCACTTCAGAGATTCATATAAGGAATTCCTCCAAAAAAAATTGTTGAAGGAAGTCTTAAGTCCTCCAGGAATTTTTTTAATGATTCTACCATCTTTTTTTTCATATAAACGTCTCAAGAAAATTATCAAGGATATTTTTTCCATAATTTGTTGACCTTTTTTTTAATCCGGAAATTCTATAGTAACATCTGATGAAAATAGATAAAGTTCAAAAGTAACCCTTTCTTAACTCTTACAAGGTTCTCTAAAAGAAATCCTGGACTCTCAATTAATTCTTAGACAAATTGCTAGAATAATTGAAAAATAAATCAATCAAATTTCTGGATATTATCCTGCAGGAATTCATTGAAGAAATTTGTGTAGGACTCTCTCTAATGGATCGAAGGAATTACTGGAATGATTACTGTAGTATTAGCTAATGTCAAATCTCAAATGAACTTTTTAATAATCCACGAAGATTTTACTTTAGAATTTACTACTGTTTGAAAAAGCCGCAGAAGTAACCCTTGATTGAAATGCTGGAGAATTCCTATAGAAATTTCGGTAGGAACTCGAGAGGAACCCAGGTCGAAAATTCCTGGAAGAGTATTTTCTATATTTCTTTAAATTCAAGCGAAATTTTTGGAGCAATTTATGGGAGTAAAAGTGAATTAATTTTTATAAGAATTCATATAAAAATGCATGAAACAGAGCTAGTAGTGACTGAGAATATAGGTACTTAAAATAACTTGAAAATAGATAAGGAACAGCAAACAAAAACAAAAAGAGATCATACCATAACAATCCAAGCAGGAATCAGAAAATTAAAGTTTTTATATGACTTTTTAAGAAAATCAAACCAAGATTTTTGAAGAAAATCAATCCAAGATTTTTGAAGAAAATCAATCCAAGATTTTTGAAGAAAACCAAACCAAACCTTTTTTTGACATTTTTTTAAGAATTCTGTATTTTTTTCTATCTATATTATCCCTGGGCAAGTTTATCTCGGAACCAACGGCTTTACTTACCTTCCGAAGGAAGTCGTCACTATAACATTTACGTTGTAAGTGACTTTCTTTGGGAAGGGATTCGATCCCAGGTCCTCGGCGCGAGAGGCGTGTGTTCTAACCACCAGGCCCGTCCCATAATTTTGTATCACTGTATGCATTATATCTAGATTCTTGCCATGCATTTCATCAGAAACTAATTCAGGTAGTTGTTCAAAGAATGCTTTTATTGATGCTTTAACGGATTACTTAAGGATTTAATTTATTAAACTACTTCCATATACCTTCAAGAATTCCTCCAAATATTTAGTCTTTCTCAAATTTGTAGAGAAAATCCTGTAGTTTATTCAGTGATCCTTCAATCGTTTTCGCTAGGATTTCGTTCACGATTTCCGTTTAGGACATTTTCAAAAACTCAAGCATTAATTTCTCCAGACATGCTTTCACTGATTTTTAAAGATTTATTCTAGAATTGTCTTCAACCAAGATTTTTCTAAGGATACCTTTAAAAATTACTTCACAGGTTTCTTCGGACCAGCGGGAATTCTTTGAGAAACTTCTCAAGTGAGTTCTCAACGAATTTATCAAAGATTTTTTATAGGGAAATTTTTAAAACATTATTGGAGAAATCTCAGAAAAAATTGGAAATTTCTGTTGAAACTTTGGCAGAAATTCCTGCTGAAATCATACGACGATGTCTCACAAAACGGGATTTCTATAGAATTTAATTTTAAAAAAGTTCAAAATGAAAAAAATCAACACTTTACCGATAGAATATTTTAAGGTGATTATAGAACGAAGCCACACCTCATATTTTCAAGAGTACAAGACTTGAGAAGCAAACAGCGCTCCGTGTTGAAAATTTATCCCCTTGGTCACCTCCAGCAAGCAAGTAATTTAATTGATTTTCAACGCGAACTGTTGTCAGATAGTCTTGTGCACTTGAAAATTCAAATTTTGGCTTCGTTTTATAAGATTATGAAAACGTAGTAGAGATGGGCAAAACGGCTCCTTTTAGTGAACGGATCCGATCCGAACCACTCGCTTTAGTGAATCGGATTTTTTGAACGGTTCAGTGGCTCAGTGGCTTGTAAAAGAAAAACGAACTGAACCGAGCAAACGGATCCAACGATTCATTCCGTGTCGCGTGACTCGCGTTCTATGTGTTGTACGATCTCTTATTTCCTAATTGCTTCGTACATTCTTCTCCTGAAACTCACGATTCGACCGGAAACGACATTCGACCGATCTCCCCTACCCGAACCAAACGAAATATGCAAAACTATGTGCTTTGCCGTTCAGATGGGCCTTTCTCTCTTTATCTCTCGTTTGTCTGTAATGCAAATGGGCGGGGCTGTGTATGTTGAGACCCTGAGAGCACGGAGCAGCAGCAAACTGTGCTTCCAAGTGTGGCGTGACGCGTAAAGTAAAGTACATGCTAAGCGTTATAATGAAGCCTAGATACGAACGAAAGAGAATAGGAGAAATTAATCAGTTTACTCTTTTTAAGGGGGCAGGATCCGTCATGAATTCTTGTAGTGTCGATGATGATTTGCATAAGTGCTAGTGAGCACTGACAATTTTCCCTTTTTAGGTTTTGATTCACGACTTACCTGCAATTGATTACGTTCACAGGGTTATGGGAAAATCAATTATTGAATTACAGAGTAGTTTTTCACATAGAACTGCTTTATATTACTGAAATTTGCTAATTTTCAGTCCTTGTTAGTCTTCACTAACACAATGACTGTACGTATTTGCTTCAACAGATACATGCACAGAAACTGGCTAGTCGAAATCTTCAACCGAAATTTTTCACCTATTTCAAACATTCCACGCCTTGAAAAACTGTTCAGCACCTGTAGGATATATATTTCCTCCAAACTATACTGCAATTGCAGGAATTTGGCGAAAGAAAAATTTGTCATTTGAAGTGTAGAGCCAAAAATATTTTTTTAATTGCAAAAAAACGAATTACGTGATGAATATGAAATTTCAATACTTTTCACGCGGCCCCCTTTCTGCGAAAAGTAAAGCACGTGATTTTAATACTCCTCTTTCACATACACCCTTGCACTGATTTTCTTCAGACATACCAATACAACAACATCACAGTCACTGATTATCGAAACCAAATTACGGAGCGTTGAACGTTAAGGGTCACTTTTTATCTAATCCGCTGTGTGACTGCTGATCGAATGAACCGACTCGTTCAATAAGTGATTCGGTTCTTTTGTACGGCTCCGATTCATTTTGCCCATCTCTAAAACGTAAACCAAATACTAATCTCTAGCGAGAAAAAATCCGATTTTTATAATCTTCTGGTTTAGACATAGCGAGTGTCTTGGAGGTTTTTCTAGAATCTAGATGAACTGCTAAGATAATTGTTGAAAAAATCATTTGAAATACTGGATAAAATTTTGCAGGATTTTCTGGTGAAATTCCTTTAGAAACATTTAACAGAATCTTTGAAAAAAATTGTTATTTATTGTTCGATCTCCACACTGCTGTTCCAGACAGCCAGTGGTGTAGCTAGGGTGGATGCTACAATTTTTGAACAATCAATGCAGGCTTAACTTGAAAAAAATACTCGAGAAATGTTTCGAAAAAGTAGTTCGTGGATGAAATGTTGGAGAACTTTCTAGATAAATTTCTTGAAGAACATAATGATTAATCACTGGTTGAATTGATTGAGGAATTCCTGGAAGATATCCTCAAAAGTTCTAGGAATAATTCCTAAAAGATTTTTGGAGCAATTTCTGAAACAAACCGTAGATGATTTCACAAAGGAATTAATATGAAAATGGCTGGAGAAATGACCGAAATTCGATGTGGGAAAATGTTGAAATAGTTCCTGGACAAGCCTTTGATACCTGGAATTGCATCCCTGTAGAATTTTTTGGTTACGTATTACAAAATAGAGACTTTAGAGACCATTTTGGTGAAAACAGAGACAGCATTGACCCTTAAAAGGCGTGGACGACTTCGTTGCACTTTTTTACTCATAACTTTTGACTCAATAGGCCAATTCTCAAAATTAGTATGCATATATAAGGATTTGGCTGGTGGCCAATCCGAATACACGGCCGGAAGTGTAGTGTACACCTAATATTCTACGAGTGATTCTCGGTAAAATTTGAATATGTTTCGAATGTGTGTCCGAATATGTGAACGAATATGAATACAGTATTGAACGAATATGAATACAGTAGTGAATTCTTCCGAAAGAGGTACACTTTGCGAAAAAGGACCACGTGATTATTGAGTTGAAATCGAATACAGGTTAACTTCTGCGTCCATTAGTCCTCTCATGGCGTAGGGGTAACCCGCCCTAACTAGAGATCAGGGAGTCGTGAGTTCGATTCTCACTGAGAAGACGTGTAACTTTTTCGCAAAACTTCACATCAATTTGTCCATTTAATCCAATTGCAAAGTACCTATAGCGAAATTTGGGGCAAGTGTGTCACCTTTAGCAAATCGTTCTCTAACTTTGTCTAAAGCTTATAAAATCCACCAATTTAGCCTCATGATGTTAGTTTCACATCTTTTCATAATCACTGTGTCATTTAAAAAGAAAATAATTTAAAAAAAGTATTAGTTTTGGAGCTTCTCAAAAATCATCCAAAATAACCTATTTTTCGACACTATGGGGCAAGTGTGCCACCCATATGGGGCAAGACGGCCACCGAATGAACATCGCATGTAATTCTACTTGTAATGAAATTTTCTTTATTTCCTATTAATGTTACTTACAAAGCAGACGCTAATCGATAATTTAAAAAATAATTTTAAGTTTACCGTAATAAGGGGATGCTTTATAACAAGGTTCAAAACATGCGTAACTCCCTATTACTCAATTCGAATAACTAAAATGCTTATTTTTGTCTCCATTCAATACAATATATGTATTACCCTTATAATACGGCGAATATGTATAATATTAAACTAGATCAGCACTAAATAACGGTTAAATATTGATGTAGATATATAAAACGGTACTTAATAAGCCGAAGAACATGTTATTATTGAATATTTTGAGAAAAAATCACTTTGGGGGGCAAAAATGTCAGTTATTCCCCTACTATACTTCAGAAACTACTACTGGTGCCTCATTTTGGTTTATTATTATGATTTTGTTGACGATGTTTACATTTTTATAAATTTCATTCCAACAATTTTTGTGTACCAATTAGGTGGCACACTTGCCCCAATAAGTATACATTTCAACCAAACTGGATCTCGTATGTAAAACTTAATCCTTTTTTCGTTCAAATGCCACAATAACTTACACATTTGAATAGTTTCACGATGTACAGTACGTTAGAAAAATCTGTTAAAAATTTACCTTTCATCATGCTATTTAGAAACAACGAAATCTTATAAAAATCCACTCTTATTTGGTTGTCTTTGCACAAGTCGATGTAAATACGTGAAAAATAGAGCAATCTTCATCATATTTTGATCATAGTATTGTGAACTATAAGAGAACATATTGTTAAGCTCAAAGAGAAAATATATATTGTAGTTTTTATAAAAAGCAGGGGTGGCACACTTGCCCCTATGGCACACTTGCCCCAAAGTCCGCTATGTAATGTTTAGCTTTTCGGTAGTTGTTAATTAAAAATACTTCATTTTGGTATTCGATAGCTATTGAAGACTGCTGGAGGTATTGAACTACAATTGAAAAATTTCACTTTTATATGAAATTTCATCGTGTATTATTTAGGTATTACAATACCTGATCTAATTATCAGCTTGGTATTTGTAGAATATGCAGAAGGTATTATTTGAGGTATTTTACCTCTTATGCAGGGCTCATTCATACCTCATTCAGGTTGTAAGTATTGGAAATTATCTGGTATGGAATACCTCAATTTGGTATTCAGTAGTTATTTTCTTCTGCTCGGGTACCAGACCAGCAAATGAAAAAGTCTTGCTTATCGCTCTACGATATGTAAATTACTTTTTTGAGCAATTATATCAGTTGAAATTAACAGATGTTTTAATACCGAATTGCAACGATTAGCTCATAACTTCTTCTAACGTTTCAGACCTTCCTCCCTTCGCTACAATCGGTAAACGCATCCTACAATCTGTTGACCACAATGGACAAAGATTTCCACGGATTGCCAGTACTATGTACGGCCGATTTATCCAACAACATGATCCGAGTGCTTTCGGTTGAGCTGGTCTCGCAGACAAGATGCAGCAATCATGGAGTACCGAACAAGCTGGAAATTTTCTTACAAGGTTCGTTATCCATACGCAATGGCCATGAAGAATGCTAACCTTTAAATATGTTTTCAGAGAATCCTGTCCTCTGCGACGAATCCCTGCCGGAGTTGGTATCCCAGATGGAGTCCTATCACACCCGGCTGATTGGAATCGCACACTGCATCGTACCCCAACAGATACCAATAGATTCGCCCATTTTCATGCAGCCGCCAATTCCGTTGCTGAAGCCATTGATGAAACCTCAGCTGCCGATGGTACCGGCTCCAGTAATGATTCAACAACCATCGATCGTGCAAATACTGGTGCCAGCCCCATTAGTAGTCCAGCCACCAGCCTTTGCAGATGCTGCAGCAGGACTTGTTCAACCCGTTCCGTCGGTGCAAGGCATCCAAGATCTACAGCAGCCTCCAGTTGCATCCCCTCCACAAATCGCACATATCCCACAACAACAACCTTACGACGAACTGAAGTATGATGCCCAACCGGAAATAGCAGCCGAATCAGAAACCTACGCCCCTCCCCCGGAGGAAAATGATATAGCGAAAATCATTACGCCCACAAGTACGACGATGAAAACCATTCTCGAATTTAAGAACATTATTCACGACACTTTCTCGGCGATACCGCCAGAGGTTTATCCCCTGCCGCTAGATAAGGCTCAAGGTCTTGCAACGGAACCGGAAGAACCACCGGAAACGCAGCAAGATCAAGGCGTAGATGTAGACGAACATTGAGCATTATAGGAATAGCTTATTTTTCCTTTTAGGTATTAAAACAAGCTTGCTTCAAGTTTGATCACAGAGCAAAGGCAAGCAAGCTAGATACAATTCCACACGCTTTCGACACTATTGACATATAGGAAAGTAAAAAATACAATGCAAATCAAATATATAAAAGTTTGATTTAACAATGCATAATATGGCATCGTAGAGTATATTTTTGAAACTATGTCTGTCAATGTTACGAAAAAATAACCTTGGCAAATCGTAGCATGGCTCTAGCACTGATTAAGTGATATCTGTTCGTTGTCTTTTTGATCTTCAGAGCTACTGTAGATTTGGCAATGCAATGTTTCTTCATGGGTGAACGCTTCGCGCTATCCCCATTTAGCGCTGGGAGACTCTGGTCTTCATTAATGAAAACGATCGATCAAAGCTAGTTGTAGTTGTTGAACCTCTAAGCAATGCACAAATGTTTAGAGTAAATGTCAGTCGTAGTAATTACTCCAGGTTTCTCTCACTCTATAACATGTTTGACGTACATTTTACACATGACATAATTATTGTTTTAAAAAACTTAGAGACTATTCTTGTTAACTGGAGAAGCTAGGATAAGGTTAATATGAATCATCATATACATTAAATATATGTGCCATTTAAAATGTATAGTTCCAACTGTGACCGTCTTTCTATCAATATTACTTTACATTCACACGACTTCCTCAAACATCCTCAATGCCGTTACTATCAATTTGTATTTATTAACAACTAATCAAATGGGGCGCAAAAAGCAAAAAAAATCTTTAGGAAGAACCCCTGCTAAGAACTCTGGTAGATTTAATCCAACAGCATCATTTCATGACATTTAACTCCACGTGATTTCTTCTATGCTAACATGTGGAACACAAGATAACGAAAATAATTGTAAGAAAAGTATTTCACAATGACAGCACTGTATGTAGATTGTTCGAGCAATGACTACAAGGTTCAAAAGAGAAGGATAAAGCATGACGGAAATGATACATCATGATTGAATATCGATTTTGTACGGAGTGAGCAGTAAGAGATTGGATGATTAAAATCAGTAGTACAACCTTTCACACTATATAAAACATATGGGATCTGTACGATGTAGTGCATAGTTGCAAATAAAAAGTCACAAATTTACACAACTTAACAAAAAAAAAGTTCTTCAATTTACATGTGATGACAAACGTGTCTGATGTACGGGAAAATCAAGACGGACTTAAGGGTCAAACACAATGCAATGGCATTACGGCAAGAACGGCAAAACGGCAACACCGACTTGAATGACATTTCAATGTTTTGATCAATGTCAACTCAATCAGTTTCAACATGGATTTGACAAATAGAGTGTAGATCATAATGGGCTTGCCGTTTTGCCGTTGTACTGTGCTGCCGTTCACATTGTGTTTGGGGCTTTACTTGATACTTGATGGGCCACTAATCCTTGCGTTGAATGAAGAAGTCTTCTCCATTGGTTCCGGATCTGGACCAATCACTTCCAGTCGTCATGAACGTTGAGCGACCCTCAGGGCTGGTAGCGGCCAGACTGCAAAATAATAGTGACTTTAAATCGAAGCCAAAGTTCAAATTTTCAAGAGCACGGATCTGGAAGATGAATCGAAGCCAAAGTTCAACTTTTCAAGATCACGGATCTGGAGAACCAGACATCCGTTTAAGCTGAAAACCTAATCGATTGGTCACCACCAGCTAGTGACCAATCGATTAAGTTTTCAGCTTTAACCCTTCAGTCGTCGCGCGGTTTGCCACCGTCAGAACCACCACGCTGATGCTGTGTATGGTAAGCGAGGTTTTTTCACCACTGTTGTACAAAATACAACAGCGCGACGACTGAAGTGTTAACGGATGTCTGGTTCTCCAGATCCGTGCTCTTGAAAATTTGAACTTTGGCTTCGATTCATCTTCACCTTAATGACTAAAGCTATGAAAAAATCATATACAGTGAAACCTCCATGAGTCGATATTGAAGGGACCATCGACTCATGGAAATATCGAGTCATGGAACAGCAATCCTTTGGAAAGCTGCTTCTAGGGACCATCATAGTAACCATGATATTTTGTTTTTAGTATGGTTCCATGAGTCGATATCGAGTCATAGAACATCGACTCATGGAGGTATCACTGTAGTAAGCATAGCTTACACAGCGTAACAATAATGACATTTTTGCGTGTCTCAAGAATCAAATTATGTGTCTCTAGTAGATTTGGGTCTGCTGAATCTAATGCCGTTCTCAGAAATGTTCCAGCACGTCACAATTTTTAGCTACAGGTCGCCAAAGTTGTATAAAACACTGGTTTTATTACTGTTTACATCAAATTTGAACAATGATTTTTTAAAGAATATTGTGATCTAATCTACCAAACATGCCAAATAGGACTTCAACTTTCACTTCAGATATAATTTAGTTGAAATTGCTCGATTAAATTGAGGTTAAATCGATTTTCTCAACATGCTTGCAGTATCCATATGAAATTCTTCGTTTCTCTTATATGGCAAAATACTTTTCTAAATTAACAAAAAATAAATTTTGAGCTTCGGAAGTATTATGAACTTTGTTGATAAGTATTGTTATATACATAAAGTTTGAGTTCTGAAGCAAATTAAGCAAATAAATTGCCATACAAGCTGGCGAACTTGCATGCAAGTTGGTTGAAATAGTCAATTTCAGCATTTTCAACAGCCAATATCTCAAAAACAAGACGTGCTATGATATTTCTGAAAATGGCAATGGATTCAGCAGCCCTTAATTACGTTAATAGCGGTATTTTGGCGCTTGAGACAAAAAAGTGTTCCGCAGTGTTATGTGTCTCTAATAGATTTGGGGCCGCTAAATCTGAAGCCGTTCTCAGAAATGTCCCTACACGTCACAATTTTTAGCTATAGGTCGCCACATTTGTATAAAACACTGGTTTAACTGATGTTTCCATGAAAACTGAAGTATGATTAATCAAACTTTTATGTGATCCAATCCAGCAAGCATGCAAAATAGGACTTCAATTTTCATTTTAGATATAATTTGGTTGAAATTGCACGATCAAATTTAAAATAAATCGATTTTTTCGACATGGCTGCCATCTCCATACGAAACTCTTTGTTTCTCTTATATGACAAAATACAATACTTTTCTAAAACACCAAAAAATAACTTTTGAGCATCGATAGTATTATGAACTTTGCTAATAAGTATTGTTACACACATAAAGTTTGGATTCTATGGCAAATTATGCAAATAAATTGCCTTACAAGCTGGCAAACTTGCATGCAAGTTGGCTGAAATAGTCAAATTTTGCATTTTCAACAACCAATATCTCAAAAACTAGACGTGCTGTGATACTTTTGAAAACGGCAATGGATTCAGCAACCCTTAATTAAGTAAATAGTGGTATTTTGATGCTTGAGACAAAAACGTGTTCCGCAGTGTTAGCTTAGACTCACAACACATACTTATCAATGGTTGCTATTCCGTGATTGGCCGAAGTCAGTGAAGATGCACAAAAAACCAACTAGAAGTTGGGCTGGGATTAGCCATAATCTTCTCGAGTGTCCATAATTCAGTGTCACTATTTATACAGGGTCAATAACGGCACCGACCACGTCCTTGCAGTCAGGTGGGATTGGGGGAAGGAATGTTAGTGTTTAACCTTTGCTATTTGGAGACCGTGTTCACTTCTGCATCTCTACAAAGGTTACTGATAGGGATGTTTGTTAATGGGAAGGATCTTTGGAGACACTTCGAAATACTTTCAAATAATATGAAAAATTTCCAAGTAGAAGAAAATAATGTCAACACTTAAAATTGGTTGAACAATCAGCTAAACGCAACATTCCTCCAGCTATCAGGACGAAAGCATATTATATGTTGTCATATTTTACTTATATAAAAAGAAAAAAAAATAGATTGGCTGGACCACCACAGAGCATTCTTATGCTGACACTAACAGTGATCCGAAGCTTTTGCAAGTCTACATTATGGTATCGAACCATTTAAAGTTTTTTTTTAATACAAAAATAAAGGTAAAAGGAAAAGGGTGTTTTGACAAAAAAAAATATGTAAAACATAAATAATGTATGAATAGGAGTTTATGCCGACACTCACAGTAACGAATTCATAGTTTGTTGAAAAATCATATTAACGTCCCACCGTTGTAACATCTAAACGGGCAGTCATACATATTTTACTTATTTGAAACAAAAGCATGAAACGAGCTCACCAATTGATTCCCTCCACAACAAGAATTTACATATAATGAAATCACCTTTTGCGTTATGCGATGCTTATATGCGCAAAGTTTCACGTATAAGATGTCGCGAAAAGGCCTTATACGTACAAAAGTGGAGGCGATATACGTCTATATTTTATATGATGAAAAGTAGTATGCAATGCGAGTGTGTATATTTTATTGCGAACTAATCTGTACTCTTATACGACTTAATTTGTAGCAACAAAATTGATTTGACAGCTGCTACGGAATGATCCGACTTACTTTGTATGTTTATGCGGGACGAAACGAAATGTACATATGAACCCATAAAAAAGCGTTTTATACGAGGAAACTCGTCGGTCAAACGATTTCGCACTCCATGTAGTGCGGGTGTGATGCTATTTGTACTAATAAACGACTTTGTTCGTTAACTGTTATGCGACTTCTGGTTGTCTGGGCCTTCATCCTTGACTGAACAGCCACAATCTACTTTCAGCTTCACTTGACGCATACAGACTAACTGAGAAAGAAATCACTCTGGAGACGTGAGAAAAATACAAACTCATATACCAAAAAACTAAATATTTCATATACTTTACAATTGGATTAAATGGACAACTTGATATTAAATTTGCGAAAAAGCGCCCGCACTATACAAATCTCAGCCAGCATGTCATTGGCGAGTAGTGAGTGGTATTTCAATACCTAATAAATAATGCGCCCTCGGGCTAGGCATTGCATATACCAGGGTTTCCCTGCCGGTGGTCCGCGGACCCCTAGGGGGGCGTAAAGACTTCTCAGAGGGTCCGCGAAGCTGTTGTAAATGAGTGCCATTTTCCATTGATATTTACATAAAGAGCAATATTTCTTACCTCACTAATTGATCCTCATCAGATTTGTTATTTTCAGTGCAAACTAGAAAGCCTAATTAACATCCTTCCTTGTGGTATTGAGCTTGAGCTTGAGCTTGAGCTTGATTGGCCGCCCGTGGTTGCTTCTCCAGTATCGCCAGATCAGTTGCACTTACACAAAGAAACAACCGAATGACTGCTTGGGACTAACAGACACTCTCTGTGTATAAGCACTAGTGATCTTCTATTTTTAGGCGACAATGGCGCCAATGACAATGCAGACCAATGAGGGGAAGGGGGAGGTATCAGGTATCAGGTATCAGAAGGCCGGCTCCAAAGGCACGTTCCCCACCAGTTGGGAGATTTGTGCCATCGCCATATTTGAGCCTATTTCATCATCTACCCGATGGGAGAGGAAAGGGAAGGGAAAGATGGGAGGAAATAGGAGTGGGGTCCCTTGAAGAGGGAAGATCGCATAAGCGAAATGAGAGCATGTAGCTCCATACCACAATGGGTTCGAACAGCGCCCTGAAAAGGGCACTGCAAAACGCATGAGCGTAAAGAGAGCCTATAGCTCATTACCACAGCGGGTTAAGAATAACAGAATGTCCTGAAGATTCAGGCTTCTGAATTCAGTTTCACTTAATAAGTGTTTACCAAGTAATTGGAATCGTATTTGCGCAAAAACTGGACAGTTACATATCAGGTGATACGAAGTTCCATAATCGGAGTCACAACTATCACACACAGATGAGTCAGCACGCTGAATATTTGCCATGTGATAGTTGAGTCGGCAGTGGCCTGTCAACGCTCTGACCAAGAGACTGCAATTCTGCTTTGACAGATTTGTTAAATACTTCGCCACCCTTGGAGATGGCTCAGTAATGTACAATTTTGTTTGACGACTGTTAAGTTCTCCAAACGGGGAAGACAGTCTGTTCAAATTCCGGATAGACTCACTACCGGATTCGATATTACTTTAAGTGCTAATTAGGTTTAATGGATTTCACTGGGGAACTTTCTACTGTAGTCTAAACACGTCCGTTAGGTTTGAGTTCACAGAACGAAGAGAACGACTTCGTTAGTTTTATTTGATTCAATCATGCATCTGGCGGCAGTGTTGCCAGTCTTGCGCTGAACATATTAAGTGCGCTGAATACACACTAAAGTGTTTATAAATATAATGTAATAGAATATACATTAGTTCTTCCCTCTTCAGAAGATTGGAAATCAGAATGAACAATTATTCACAATTTAATTTACATTTTCTTGTCTTAGCTCTAGTTTTCTTCGAACGCCTGGGTAGGCCAGTAAGCGCTACCAGATCTAACAGAAATTTTCTTTTTATACTTCTATACACTATTATTTCAATTGATTGGTTTCTCAAATCACTGTCTCTCCGATCTGGTATTTGCCAGACATTGTTTTCCTCTACTGCTCTTTTGGGTTTCACTGTAGTTGGTATGGACCGACCAGTCTCGATTTCTCGCACCGATCGTCTTGGCTGACCTGGGAATCCTCGTTTATATTTAACCAACCGGATTTGTGTAGAATGTGCGATAGTTGTCGCCTCGTTAACTACCATGATCTGTAATAAGTTTTTGGAAAACCTTTTTAGAAATGATGTGTTTATCAATTTTTCGTGTGAATGCAGAATTCTTCGCTTGTACCACAACTTTGTCCCAGTAATCAAATTATCATCGTCTGAGAAAAATAGTACTAGCATCTGCTTATAGATTTCAGTTAAGTCAACTAATTTGATCATTAGTATTGTTATTTCAGAAGGCAAACTACCTTCCAACGTCAAGTAATAAAGTCCATACACAAATATCTGGATTTCTAAATTCAACTCATGTATTCTTGGTATTGAAAACCGTTTCGTAATAAGATTGTCATACTCATTATTTTGGGTTTTGTGCAACGTAAGAACTATATCACAATCACACGACGCGACGCGAGACAGGACACATAAGTGTTGTGTCCTGTCTCAAGATTGTCATACTTTACTATTTTTCCAAATATCTGTCCCCGGCCAATATTAGCAGGATGATTTAATCTTTTCAATGAATACAAGATGAGAGAAAACCCATTGTCCGACAATTCGTCTGGCAATCCAAAAGTTGTAAGAAATCCAACAAATTTCAACTTAGCTCTTGAAAAGTTTGTACTATTCTTTACCTCCACCCATTTAGAGAAATGCTTCACCATCAAAAAGAAGGTACGATAATCGAAATAAACATTGTAGAATTGTTTCTCACTCAATGGTGTCATGGTAGGTTTGCATTTGGAATAATTATGTAGTTTTAGATGAATTGCCAAACTTGCATTGCTTTCACAAGCAGCAACAAACTTCTCATTATCTACAGAATTACAGGACAAATTGTTCCCCAAATTATTACTGTCTACTAATTTTGACCATACTCATTGGCAGTTACCATTTTTGTTGGAAATCGCAACCAGAAAGCTGCATTGTCAATGATATCAACATTTGCCAGTGTTGTGACTTGAGAAATTATTGTCGATTGTTTTGTAATACATAGATTGATACACTTTATCTTACGGTACGTCATACACAGTTTTAAAAATTGGAACGTTACTATGTAAAGCTAAACCTGTTTTGCAATTATTCGTAGGATTAGAAAGATCCTTGACAATTACGTCAGAAACTTTTGGCCTAGTATGAGCAATTAGTGCTTCATTATTATCTTTTATGTTATTGTTTACTGGCAACGAACCACCAAAAAATTTTCTCCAGTTGGGAAAGAATTCATCCAACCATGGTCTACCTAGCAAAGGCGTGAACTGGTAATCACAATCAAGCACTAAAAGATTTAATTTTGCCATCTTGCCATTGTATTGAACCTCAACCTTAGCTTCTCCAGACACTTCTAATCTGGAACCATTTACCACAACAAGTTGTTTAGAGCTTTTCAACAAGGGAAGGTCAAATTTTGAAGCAAGTAAATTTTTGTCCATTACTGTTACAGAAGAGCCACTGTCGACCTCCATATGTACATCACTGTTTTCAATAGATACATTTAACAAACAAGAATCATTCTTGTCAACGGATGAAACATGCATACATTCTAGATCACCTGATTTATCATCATCCAAACCACAGTCGATGGTCATAAGCCTATCCAGTTCTTCGTCCACAGCATCCGAGTCAGTGGAAATCTCATTGGAAATATGGTTGACCTCTTTCTCACTCATATCGTCCTTGAGTTTGTAGCACTTCCATCGTAAATGTCCTCTACGTCCACAGTAGTCGCAAAAGCGCTGATCCGACGTCCATTGCTTGCCGTCCATTCTGCCTCGCCGAAGAAATGCACCTGCTGGTAAATCTCGACGCTTTTGTTGCTGAAATTGGAAATTAGCTTTGCGACGATCATCCATGGATCGAAAACCAAAACGACTATTTACTGTATTACGATAACCTTGGCTCATTTCTCTCATCCTTTGTTCAGGCATTTGTCTACCATCAGTAAATGGATATTTTATATTTATTGAAGCCACTTGGTCAACATCATTGTTCTTTAAAGCTTTTGTGTGAATATCCGCCATTTCCCATGAAGCGATAATTTTGTCCACCTGTTCCAAAGTTAATTTAGCATTGTCTTCAGTAAAAAGTCTATGTCTGAGGGAATTGTCTATTAAACCAACAAGAATGCGATCAAGAATGAGAAGATTCTTCTGATCACCAAACTCGCAATGTTCCGCAAGCACTTTGAGCGAAAAAACAAAATCACTTGCACTTTCCCCAGGTTGCTGTACTTTAGTACTGAAACTATATCGTTGGAGCAAGACTGAATCAGTTTTGTCAAGTCTCGCCTTAAGCTTTTGAATCAAAATTTCATAGGACACTTCTTCCATCATCGCTTCGGTCGGATAAAGCTTGTCCGCCACACTAAAAAGGTAATCTCCACCTAAAAGAAACATTTGATCTTTTCTCTGTTCGTCATTAATCTTGTTCACTCGGAAATGGAATGATAATCGTCTGATCCAAGTAGCAAAAGATTGACCTTTTCGGTAAGGTTCAATATTAGGAGTTACCACATAAGCCATATTTGCCAAAACTTAAGCAAAATGCAAAAATAGGCAAATTTTATAACTGATCCACAACAGTAATCGAAATTTAAATTTTAAAATGATTAAAAGTTTTTTTGACAAAAAAAAATAAAAATTTATCACTTTGTACGTCAAAATATCTAAAACAAATCACAATAATCTACACAGTTAATTTTTTTTTTTTTTTTGAACCAGTCTAATCTTCAAAATTGAGTCGCAAGAAAAATTTCGTCACTCACCCGATGAAACGTAACCTCACCAACGCACCAGCCAACAAGCGGGAAAAAGTTCCGCAACACTCGCCACCACCCAGCGAAAAACGAAATAGCACCAGAAATCCTCCCGGCAGGCACAGAAAATAACGCCGCACAATCCGCTGCGCAGATGTCTTGTTCTAAATGAAAAAAAAAAAAAAAATACCACTCTTAGTATGTTGCAAATATGAAATTCACCCTGCAAACAATGTGTAATAAAAGGTTTTAATTGTGTTAATGATGTTACTTTTGTTCTTACAAAACCGACGCCACCAAAGCAAATGGCGTTTCGGTAGGCAATTGCGTCTTCTTACCGTTTGAAAGTACCGCCAAAAATGCGAAATATCCACCCGCGTGCCTAGTTTTACCTGTACCTTACCACAAAAACAGCTCACAGACGATTTTGAACCGGTCTATTACTCCTGTCCGGCGGGTGATGAGAAAAAAAAAATCCTCACCCGGGATGACTGCCGCACTATTGTTGGTGTTCGGGAGTAAACGCGTCCTCCGTGCACGGTCGAAAAAATCTGCCGCTTTAAGATTTTCCTCGTCGCCACTGTTAAGTTCTCCAAACGGGGAAGACAGTCTGTTCAAACTCCGGATAGACTCACTACCGGATTCGATATTACTTTAAGTGCTAATTAGGTTTAATGGATTTCACTGGGGAACTTTCTACTGTAGTCTAAACACGTCCGTTAGGTTTGAGTTCACAGAACGAAGAGAACGACTTCGTTAGTTTTATTTGATTCAATCATGCATCTGGCGGCAGTGTTGCCAGTCTTGCGCTGAACATATTAAGTGCGCTGAATACACACTAAAGTGTTTATAAATATAATGTAATAGAATATACATTAACGACATGACTCCAAACTATTCCAATATTGCTTGTGCTGAGTTGCCGCCCAAGAGTCTATTTGAAGTTTCACCCAGCACTTCGAAATTGGAATACCCATACAACCAGAAATCGCATGAAAGTTCACGTTACAACTCGTTTATTTATACTAATTACATCAAACTCGCTAAACACCGTGGATAAACTCGTCAGATTGATGAGTTTCCTCGCATAAAACACTTCTTTTCTGAGTTCATTTGTACATTTTGTTTCGTCCCGTAAACACGTACAAAGTAAGTCGAACTAATTCGTAGCAGCTGTCAAATCATCATTTGTTATCATAAGTTAAGTCGCATAATATTGCAGGTTAGTTCGGTAGAATATTTATACACTCACATTGTATGTTATTATTCATCACATAATATATGCACGCATATCGCCTCCACTTTTGTACGTAGAAGGCCGTTTCGCAACATCTTATAAGTGAAATCTTGCACATATAGAGTAGACTGGCCCACCTTAGTTTGGGAGAAAAATAAAGTTGTATAATTCCACGGGGCATCCGCCAGGATTATTCTTTAGGGTTAGAGGAAGATTTCATGAAAGTTTCAGCTCATTTGGTCGTTCCATGAGCTGGCGCAATTGAATTGAAGTTATTATGGGATTTTCAGCTCCAACATATAGGAAACAGCACATCATCTCCTGTTTGAGTCAGGAAAATTGTTGATCGCATTCAATTGAACCCAGAATGTCAATAACACTTCTTGATACTATAGCAAACAATATTGTAGAAGGTTGTATGATGATGAAAATTGATAAAGTTGGTGTTTTAACTATCTGAAGTAGATTTGCAATATTGCTTAGTATTCCTTCAACTTAGCTGGGTGGTAGCCACTAAGCGCATCATAGCCACCTATGACGCTGGGCGAGCTGCGGCACAAGGTGCATGCACATGTGTGATTGTACGGGAGTGTTGATCTAAGCCTTACTTTCAACAACTGAAAGCTTAATGAAAATGAGGTTAAATCCAGATACAACCTTCGGCAACTATGTTCATTAGCGTATCAACTAGTGAATTTGTCATTCTGGGCTCAATTGAACGTGATTAACTAGTGTACGACACGAAACAGTGACATAGGGTCAATTTTCAATATATTTGAGACGAATATTCCACACAAACTTTGAATTGAATGCGCCAGCTGGGGGACCAACCAAATGAGTTGAAATTTTGAGAGAGCTTTTTTCTTACCCTAAGGCACATATCTAGGGGGTGCCCCGTTGAATTTTACAACTTTTTTGTGTAAGGGCCAGTCTATTATAGAGCCTCCAGGTGATTTCGTTATACGTACATTTTGGTTGTCTGGGTAGCCGGCTCAGGGCCAATGAAGTCATGCGATGCTCCATCGCGAGCTAGCTCATCAGCCAATTCATTTCCCGCGATGGAAGAATGGCCAGGTACCCATACAAGGTTTACAGAGTTGATTGAATTCAGTTCCTCAATTTGAGTTCGACATGCGATAACAAGCTTCGACCTTGAGTTGGCCGAAGCGAGAGCTTTTATAGCAGCCTGACTATCTGAACAGAAGTATATGACTTTACCCATTACGCGCTGTTGAAGTGCTGATTGCACTCCACACATAAGAGCAAATATTTCCGCCTGAAAAACGGTGCAGTTTCTATCAAGTGAGTAAAACTGATTCATCCTTAGCTCACGAGAATATACTCCTGCACCAGCTCTACCTTCAAGAAGGGAGCCATCAGTGTAACATACTATATTGTTTGATATACTTCTTTCCAAATAGCCAGACGTCCACTCTTCCCGTGAAGTGAATTGTGTGGAAAATGTCCTGTAAGGAAAGTGACAAGCAATTGTGAGATCACTTGGAGCAAGGACAATTTTGTCCCAATTCACCAGCAAGAGCAAGAAAGTGCTTCTTGTTTAAGATATATGTGTAGTGGCACAACGTCAAAAAGAGCCTCGAGCGCTGCCGTGGGAGTCGTAGAGAACGCACCAGACATCGCCATCAAGCACATCCTTTGGAGATGGCCCAATTTTGATTGGATTGTTCTCACTTCGCCCTTTTGCCACCACACAAGACATCCATATGCCAATATTGGTCGAACAACTGTTGTGTAAATCCATTTGATATATTTGGGTTTGAGGCCCCAAGTTTTACCAAAGGTTCGCCGGCATTGACCGAAGGCCATGCAAGCTTTTTTGACTCTGAAATCAATGTGAGGTGTCCATGAAAGTTTGGAATCTAGAATGACTCCAACATACTTTACTTGATCAGTCACATTAATCTCAGTGCCAAAAAGACGTCAAGGTCTAATTCCATCGCGGTTTCGTATTTCCGTAAACAGAACAATAGATGTTTTATTCGGGTTAACCGAAAGGCCATATTGGCGACACCAACTCTCGACTACCTGAAGAGCACTTTGCATCAGGTCGAAAAGGGTGCTTATGCACATACCACCTATCAGAGCTAGATAGTCGTCGGCAAATCCATATGTTGGAAAACCGCTATTATTGAGTTGCCTCAATAGCGTATCTGCTACGAGATTCCACAAAAGTGGTGACAAGACTCCCCCTTGGGGGCATCCGCAAACACTCAATTTACTAATCGCTGCTTGACGCAATGTCGAGAAGAGATGTCGGTTTTTGAGCTTTTGATGAATCCAATTGGTAATCATTGTGTTGGAGTATGCAATGATTGTGCCTCGTATGCAAAGCAGCAGCACTGGATGTGTGTTGTTGTATTAGTGAGGCGGCGCTGAAGGCAGTCGCAGCGGCGGCAGCGAGCGCGCCAAATAGGACGAAGAAAGGGAGAATGGAAAGTTTGCCATTCATCCGTTATGAGATGTTCGATCCGTTCAGACGTGTTTATTGAAGATTTCTCGTTGCGTACAGTAGTTTATTAGTTGTTTTCTTTCCTACCGAAATCCTGGTTCCGCGTTCCCTTGGTTTACGAATAGGCGATCAAAGTCAAGAAAAGGGAAGATCCACGACATAGTCAGAGGACAAAAACTCTTTGAATAATGTTTGGTTTAAATTTCGAAGGAGTTCTCTGCGGTTCTTTCAGAAGGTTGGTTGAAGATTCCTTTTTTTTTCCTTGTCTGTAGAGCCTTTTACCCACTGCGTCCAATAATTAGGAATATTGTGGTATGACCCATATTTAATTTTGTGCTCATCAAATATCCTCTCACAATTGAGATGTGGTGGACAATGGTTGATGGAGCACGTTATCCCAACTAGGCTCAACTCGTTTTATAAAGTTTATTACCCTGTTTGGATTGCATTGCCAAACTTCGGAGGACCCTAATAACCCTTTTCCAAATATTGACAACCTTTGATTGAACAATGCTCCACAACTGCAAAGCAAGTGTTCAGCGGTTTCGTTTTCGCTCAAACAAAATCGACATTCTGAGAATTGGATTTTTCCAATCTTGTAAAGGTAATACCTGCTCGGGCAGTGACCAGTCATCAGACCGGTTATTACCCTGGTATTCTTTTTATTAAGATTTAATATGGCCCGGGCTTTTGACAGACTGGGTCTAATAAATCTTTTCGCTTGCTTGGCTGTATCCGTGGCATTCAAATTAGTTTCTACCATGGACATTTCCCAAGTTCTTAGTTTCATCCTAAGAGTACTCTCAGGAACTCCACAACATGGTTCAGGGCCGACGAAGCTCGAAGCTGCACCCTGTCTTGCTAGATTGTCGGCGATTTCATTCCCTTCAATACCACAATGGCCGGGAACCCAGTACAACGTTACTTCGTTCCTACTGGCCAATTGCTTCAAAGAGAGAATACATTCCCACATTAACTTCGATTGACATGTAAATGCCTTTAGCGCATTTAATGCTGCTTGACTGTCCGAGAAAATACAGATCTTAGCAAACCTGTAATTCCTTTTGAGACAAACATTTGTGCATTCTAAAATTGCTTGAATTTCAGCCTGAAATACAGTGGGGCTGCATCCCATAGCTATAGACTTACTAATACCAGGACCAAAAACTCCAGCCCCGGTATTTTTGCCCATCTTGGACCCATCGGTGAGACACAACAGACCCTGGACGTAAACTTGGCCCACCAGATTCCCACGTATTGCGGTTTGGTTTAACCACTTTGAAGGGCACATCATAGTTGGTCTTCGTTATCATCCAGTCTTCTACTGTTTTTATATCTGAGTTCAAGTTGAATTCCTTGATGATCTTCAAGTGTCCCATCAGATCACCATCTAGTATTTTATTGTAACGGATAAATTGCAAGGCATTTTTTGCAGCTTGCAGTTTAACAAATTGATGCAAAGGTAGTATATTGAGAAGGGCATCCAAAGCAACTGATGGTGTGCTTTTCATTGCCCCAGTCATAGATATACACGCCAGCCTTTGTAACTTAGCTAACTTCTTTTGAGTGGTTATCTCATTTGTTTTAGGCCACTACACCAGTGAAGCGTAAGTAATTTTAGGTCGCACTATTGCTCAATAAATCCAATGTACCATGTTTGGGCGTAGGCCCCAGGTTTTCCCCAAGGCTTTATTGCAGACCCACAGGGCATTTGTACCCTTAGTTATGATCTTATTTAGATGAGAATTCCAGTTCAATTTCTTGTCCAGAGTTACACCAAGGTGTTTTACTTCTTCCGAGAACTGAATTCGAATTCCATCCAAAAAAGGCTGTTTGAGGTTCACCTTTTTCCTCCTTGTAAAAGGAACAATTCCTTGTAAAAGGAACAGATTCCAGGGTGGCCACCAATAATCCATTTTGAAATTCCCGCTTTTTTCCCGGTTTTCCCGGTATGATTTTCAAAATTTTCCCGGTTTTCAATTGAGAGGCCCAGATAGCCGTAGCGGTAAACGCGCAGCTATTCAGCAAGACCAAGCTGAGGGTCGTGGGTTCGAATCCCACCGGTCGAGGATCTTTTCGGGTTGGAAATTTTCTCGACTTCCCAGGGCATAGAGTATCATCGTACCTGCCACACGATATTACGCATGCAAAAATGGTCATTGGCATGGTAAGCTCTCAGTTAATAACTGTGGAAGTGCTCATAAGAACACTAAGCTGAGAAGCAGGCTCTGTCCCAGTAGGGACGTAACGCCAGAAAGAAGAAGAAGCCCATACGCAAAAGGATGACCTTCAACTGAATATACTAAAAAATTCTACTTTTCAACTGTATTTTTGACTCTATGACACTACCCCGAACGCCACTACCCCGAATGCCATTACCCCGAAAGCAATTACCCAGAATGGGTCATTACCCCGAACGCCACTACCCCGAATGGGTCACTACCCGGAACGCCATTACCCCGAATGCATAACATTTTGAGAATAATTCTAATTAGAAGGTTGGGAGAAAATTGTAAGATTCCTTATGAGTATTGAACAAGTTTGGCTTAACAGTCAATTTTTCAAATATTAGTAGATAAAAAAGGAGCTAGATTTTTATAAAACAACTTTTACATACTAAGTTTTGCTTGGGCTTGTCCTCTTATTTTGAAGAGATAAAATGTGTACATACAGCTACACATCAATGCTCTGAAGAACAGCCTTTTTCACAAAGGAGGGTGAATTCATTATGAATCGAATAGCTATAATATGCACAAAATAAGGATACAGTAAAGTTTTGTTTTGAACGCTGCTACCCACTAGACCTGTTCATATTTGAAAAAATGTCTGGAAATCTACCGGTCAAGCAGTATTACAAATTATCATGCTAAGAACAATGTCTGGTCAAATTTTCAGCTCATTTGATAAAGATTTCAATATGCTTCAAGTTGAAAATGTGTTTTTGAGCTTATATCAAGGTTTGAAAAATCATAACAAGCATTTGGAAAATCCACTTGCTATTACTACTACTTGAAAGCTAATTCTATTCTGTTAAAGTTTGTCGAACACGCTAATAAGATCAAATTGAGTTTTAACATTGTTTGATCGAGATTTGTTATCCGCAGTACCCTGAAATCACAGTTTTTTGAATTTATATGGTACAAAAAACACACATTGACATTATTTTTACAGACCATAGTCAACGTGAATAGAACATTTATGAGCTATGAATTCGTTAACCATTAACAGCTTACATGTTACCTAAGGCAATAAATTACAAAAAATGCCCAAAGATCGAGCACTGCATCGCAACCTAATGATAGTTAAATCACGCATGGCACATGTACCGACGAATGAATGAATTGAACACGTTAGCATTGCTTTTTCTTTCCGATTGATGATTGTTTTGATCGCATTTCATTGACGATTCAGAACGATTTGAAAACAATCATCATCATCGACTGAAAAAAAAAGCAGTGCTAACGTGTTCATTTTTTACATTCCACAAAGCTCACGATGGTGCTCTTTGCTCCCCCACAGCGGATTCACATATGTGCTTCCTAACTATTTTTTACAATTTATTTTCGTAAGATAGCATGTAACTTTCAACGGGATTGAGTTAAAGATATGTGTAATCATCATGTTCTTGAAATTAAAAATCCGAAATTTTCATACGGGTATGTTTTTAAGAGAGTACGTTTCCTAAAAATAGTGGTTTTCAAGAACCTCGAAGCACAAATCTCAACCAAACTATGTTAAAACTTGCTCCAATCGTAAAATCATATTCGACAAAAGTTCGTAGAATTGAATCAACTACTGTGTAGAGGTATTTCCAATAACTTTTGGTGTTCCGTTCGGTAGTTATGATTTTTTATAGCTTGAAATTATCCCAAAAATACATAATTGATTTGAAGCACACCTAATTTTTCTCCAAATTGATTGAAATTTTGACCAGAAGTTCATTTTAACATGAAAAATCTAAATATTGGTTGACTGGTTGATTTCCCGACATTTTTGAAAATATGAATAGGTCTACTACCCACTTTCTTCACTCATTTTTTTTAGATGTCGACTACTAGCATTGAGATTTTATAAAAGATTTTGTTTCATAAACGATGGCAAAGGAAGATCACCCTATTATCGCTGCAAGTGTTGCTCTATAGAACCCGTTTAAACACCAACCTGATACACAATCGTTCACACATTCGTCCATCGCGGCTTCTGATCATCGTTACAGTAAATACTTTCGTTAGTATGTGGGATCATTCAGCTGAATTTCAATAAGATAACTACAAAAATAGTAGTGTTTGTTTCAATACAATGCATAAATGATGATGGCAGAGAAGTAGTGAGCAGTTCCGTAAGAGACCTAACTGTTTAAATGCAAGGATAAAAGAAGGGGAAATAATTGATGATTATGATTAGAATTAGCAGGATTAACTTCAATGAATGCCTTAAGGATATTCTGCTCTCAAAAAAAAAAGCTGTTACATATGGATATATTAGTGGCTAGCTGATCCAACGAAAATTTATAAGAACTGCCTATTTAAGAAAGAATGGGGAAATTTCTGGTGAAATGCTTGCAGCTATGACGTGAATAATCACTGTTACAACGTTATACTATCGCACGACCTGTATTCATAAGAAAGGAAAATCTTTGTTGAAAAAAAAAGTTGAAGTATTAACACCACCAAGAAGTCCTAATATCGGTGAGCATACAGCTGTTCAGAAAGGCCATATTGAGGGTATGGGTTCGAAATCCTCCAATGGTGGATCTTATTGCATCGAATAGTTTCTTGACATCCCTGGGCTTAGATGCACATGTACAAGAATGGTAAATTGACAAGGAAAGCTCTCAGTCAATAAAAGGCTTGTTTTGTCGAAAGCCCATTCACACATTTCATAACGCTGAAATGTTACACCTCATACAAAATATGTAGGATTTTCATGCAAAACGGTTACGATGAGGTGGATGGGTGTCGAAAATGCCATTTTTTGGCGTTATGAAATTTGTGATTGAACCCTTGTACTGTGGAAGTACCCACTGAGTTGAGAAACAGGCACTGTCCCAGAACGAAAACATGATATTTCGAAAGAATAGCTGACATATGAAAGAAGGGAAAATATATGATGAACATTTTACGACGAATTTTACACACCATTGATAACCATGAATGGTCAATCCTCTATAATAGTATGGTCCTCATTTTTGCACGCAAAACAAGATACCGTCAAACGGGGTGACTTGCAACAGCGGGGTGACTTGCAACACATTGTAATTTACAACTAAATTTCACTATAAAACACAAATTTTAGAAGAAAATTCGTTTCAAATCGTTGCTTCAATACGTTTGACTGACAATTCAAGTAAGAGTCACTATTGAAGCTATTATCATGAATATTTTTATACATTAAACATAATTCCTTAAAATGTCTTGAAACTGATACTTGATGGAGGTTCAAAATCGTAACCTAAAACATGAGATAGATTTAATTTACAAAAGTAATACTCCACCTGGTGTTTCTATAACTAATAAGTGATAATATAAAGAATTTTATTTTACGAAATTGTTGCAACAAGTTTTTAATAAAAATCATCTTTATAAAAATGTACCTATGCGGGGTGACGTGCAACACTTTATTTCCAAGCAATTTAGAGTTTTATAAAAGTGAAAAACTTTTGTGTTAGGTGTACTTTATAATCAAAAGAGTAATAATTCATCAATCAGTAACAAACACTCATTAAAAATATTGTTCAGTTAAGATATTGGACCTTGATGGTTTGGCACATCTTTTTCCCATACAAAAATAGCTCAATTATTTTCTTACAAAAATATATTCAAAATGCTCTTGTACTGTTTCGAATGCTTTAAATACATGAATAACAAAAGTGACTAATAAAAAATATCAACATTTTGTTGGCAAAAACTAAATTAGCATTGAGTGTTGCAAGCCACCCCGCATAAGTACATTTAAAAAAATTTACCTTTTTGATGACTTTTGATATGACAAAATAATTCGATTCAATTTTCTGTCATCCCGTTCTGTATGTGGACCGGCCATTAAAAGTTTCAAAAGGAATTTAGATTTTTAGATGATGTTTAGATCATGGTTTTGGTTGATTGAAATTGAAAAGTGTTGCAAGTCACCCCGTTTGACGGTACTGCAATGTATCTCATACTATTCGGGGTAATGGCTCATTCGGGGTAGTGGCGTTCGGGGTAATGACCCATTCGGGGTAATGGCTTCCGGGGCAGTGACCCATTCGGGGTAGTGGCATTCGGGGTAGTGGCGTTCGGGGTAATGGGATGGAGCCGTATTTTTAGGTGATTTTTCCATCAAAAAAGAAAAATAATTTTCGGGTTAGTTTTTAGTTAGTTAGTACAATTAGTATGGAAAATTGCTGAAAAGAAACTCAAAACTAGGTTTCTGTCACTTACAACCATTTGTTTCTAATCCCCTCAATTGTGCCAATAGGATGGATTCTACTCTTGCCACTTTTGAGTCACTTCAACAACTAGCAGTCCTGGTAAACGTTATATTGCCCAGTAGGTCGTAGAGGCGTTGAAAATAATACCGAAGATTATGTCAAATTTACATTTCGAGTTTTCTCAACTTTTTGGACGATTTTCAAAAATATTATTCCACTTAAACACGTTGGTGCTCTTGACGACAACAAAAGTGAAAAAAAAATCAAATCGGTCGTCCCGTTCTCAAGCCAACTCGTGGCATACGAACACTATTCGATTTTCATTTATATAGATATGCCCCTCTTGTGCATCCTATTACATTATTTCAAATGTTTCAATCTATAATCTCTCGATTTTTTTCTTCATTAAAAAGAAAAGTTCACTAAAGCAAATAAAGTTTAAGGTGAGGATGAAACAAAGCCCCACAAAACTAAAGTAACTAAAGAAAGTTATGAATCCAATATGTTCAAGGTTTAATTCTGCCAGAAGTTTTGAAACTCTGATTCAAAACTTTGAGTCATAAGTTAGTGAAAAAATCAAGCCCTGGTAGTGAGAGAAAAAAAAACAAAAGATATCGAAACATTACCAATCAATTTGAAATATTTATAAGAACTTTAGTGTAGCAAAGTAGACTATTTCTTCGTTCAAAATGGTTTTCCCGGTGACCATCTCAAATTCCCGCTTTTTCCCGTCTTTTTCCCGATGGATTCAAATTCCCGTCTTTTTCCCGCTTTTCCCGTTTTTCCCGGTTCGGTGGCCACCCTGCAGATTCCTTTTGACTCACAGCATTGCTTCAACAGTTGTGAAAATCCACTAGCTAATCATTCAGCATGTTTGTCTGAAAAGGCTCTCGCGACAAAACTTCTAAATACCTCGCTCACAAAATTTATCCAAAGCTCATTTCTAAAATACCAAGCATTTCTCATAGAGAACCGAGAAATAATTCAAACCTTCCAACAGGGCATATTCACCTAAAATTATTAGAATACCCAAATTTCCAAACCTAACAAAGTGTTTGTGTGTGTGTGTGTGATACAATCCACCTCCCACTGGCCGGCAGTGCTTTTATGGAAGAAAATTGTATGCATGTATTTAATGATACCCTTCGATATCTTTATATCTGCAGACAATTTTAGCCCAGGAGATGAAAGGTGATAGCTCTACTGAAATTCCAACGACCCATTTCAAGAATGGCAGTAAATACACACACATTCTGAGGTCATTTTTATTTACAGTAAGCCCCGCATAAAAACATCCAGATATCAAATGGATATATGCAATGTTTTTACACTTCCCGAATCGAAAATTATATTTTCGACCCTGGCACGTATTTAGTTTGAATTGGTAATAAGTGAGTAAAGTAAACAATAATAAAGAACGATTTTACCAGGATGTGAAGCAGTTTTTCTCCGTCGCCGCACTGGGGTTTCCGTAAAATACTATACACTTTTTCACTGCACTCCACGCATAACACGTTCGATCCTGACCGCATCACCCGCCCCGCAGGAGCAAGCGTCGCAGTCAAAGGATCACACACTACTGCAAAACAGGGGAAAAAATTCTCCGGCAACGAAAATACGCGCGAATCGGTCAGAAAAATCAATCGGACGACGCAAAACCGAACTGTCCTGCTTGGGCTTCACAAAGCACTACCCAGCAAGACGCTCCAAAACAGGGGAAACAAAATTCTCCGGCAACGAAAATACGCGCGAATCCGTCAGAAAAATCAATCGGACGACGCAAAACCGAACTGTCCTGCTTGGGCTTCACGAAGCACTACCCAGCAAGACGCTCCAAAACAGGGAAAACAAAAATCCAGCAACGAAAATACGCGCGAATCCGTCAGAAAAATCAATCGGACGACGCAAAACCGAACTGTCCTGCTTGGGCTTCACGAAGCACTACCCAGCAAGGCGCTCCAAAACAGGGAAAACAAAAATCCAGCAACGAAAATACGCGCGAATCCGTCAGAAAAATCAATCGGACGACGCAAAACCGAACTGTCCTGCTTGGGCTTCACGAAGCACTACCCAGCAAGGCGCTCCAAAACAGGGAAAACAAAAATCCAGCAACGAAAATACGCGCGAATCCGTCAGAAAAATCAATCAGACGACGCAAAACCGAACTGTCCTGCTTGGGCTTCACAAAGCACTCTTCCAAACCTAACAAAGTGTTTGTCTTTAAAATAAGAAAAAAGTCCATGAAACAATGTTGTCTTTCTGTTTCAGACTGAAAAGCACACCCAATGTGATCATCTAATAACGAAATTAGTGATTCTAGTGAACTTTTTTTTTCTGAAAAAGTGTTTTTGTCTCTAGTAACTTCTTGACGCTACCAATGGCTTTTTAGTGACCAGTAAGTAATTTCCAGCAAATAATTTCTTCGAAGAGAAGAAATTATCTTCCATTACTCACCGGCAAGAAAATGTTCTTTTCTTCGGAGAAAATACGCGCCGGAATTCGCCTACAGGTCGAAAATATTGACCAAGTCACTAAAAAGTGACTCGCAGTAAGATCACGGATATCCTGGCTAGGCTAGCCCGTTCACAAGCGATTTAAATCCACATCCAATAAATATGAGCAATTCTCGCTGAAACCATCGTCACGCATCGTTAGAATTCCAATTTTATGTCACTGATCGCTGGTACCTATATGCTAAAACTCAAGGGTGGTCCTTTCTGTTTCTCAAATTGGTGGACCCCTCGTACACCAGTTAGCTAAACAGTTTGCGAAATAGCCCATATACAGGGCTGGTAGCAAAAAGTGGTTCCGAAAAAAGTTATTTTAGTGACCAGATTTGAGAAATAAGTGACTAAAAAGTGACTTTCGATCCTCGAAAAAGTGACTAAAAGTGACTTGAACATCAAACCGTAATCAGTTTTATTTCAATTCTATCGTACTGTTCTACGATCAATATCTAATATGATAGGGAATATTCTATATTATCTACTGCATGTAGTGGGTCTAGTTGAGTATAATATTTGGAAATTTTTATTATACTTCCTAAATTTCAAGATATTGCCAATAATTTTTTCAAACAGAAAATGTTTTTTTTTTATATCATCATAGTATTTTAATTTTGTAATTTTTAATAACAATTTGGAACATTTGTGATATCTAAATTTTTGTCGTTTCACATTTTCATGCAAATTCCAAAAAATATGACATCTCAAAAACTGCTAAAATTGAATTCATTGTAAACTGTGTAGATTCCAAAAATTTTCCATGACTTCAAGTCCATAAGAATTTAAGATTCAGTCTAGAAAAAATATAAGCGTATAGATGAAGTTCCGTCAAGTGTGATATTCATAGAAGAATACTTTCTATTCAACTTTATTAGATTCTACGTTATGTTACGTCGTTGTTCAAAATAACGCGTTTTTTTACGAGGGACGTAGACCGTCGTGAAAAAAACCATAATGTATACTCTAGCTAAGATCTATCCAACCATTTTCAAGGGTATGATTTGCAAATAAAGTCTGTCCTAATGAATATGATAAGTTTTTACTCTTAAGCTATGTATGCTGTTTCGCTCAAGAAAAGTAAAAATGTCTGCGGCAGAAATGGTCAAGAAATTTTCTACAGTGAGCTCCAGTTGTATTGACATTTCTTCTCAACTGCGTACTGCAATAAAAAGGCTTTTCTTGAGCTTTTCATGCAAGAAATTTCCCACGCATCGAGATATGTGTTTACTTTTCTGTTGAAGTGCATACTTCTCTTTAAATGAAATAATAAAATTAGTAAAATTTTACAGGGAATTTTGAAGATAAAGAGAATAATTAGGATACATATTTGAAAACGTAGTTTTCTACAGTAAAGGATTAACATCTAATTATCCACCACAAGGTATAAAAATTCATATTAAATGAGAATGCCCGAGATATTCAAAAACGACACTAAACATTCAAAGCTTTAGTTTTATAACAATATAATACTAATAATAACTTAGATACTATTACAAATTACGTGGAACTCTAGGCTTTTTTTCACAAGAAAACTGAATCAATATTTTGATACTGACATGAAGTAGTTCTGGTGTTGACCTAACTTAAAACTTAGACTAAATTGAAAAATAACCGATTCATAATTTTCTCCCGAAAATTTAGCTCACAATAGTTGAAAAAAGTGACTTTTTGATGAAAAAAGTGACTTTTTGATGAAAAAAGTGACTTTAGTTGAAACGGCTTCAAAAAAGAGACTTTAAAGTGACTGGCTTCAAAAAAGTGACCAAGTCACTAAAAAGTGACTCGCTACCAGCCTTGCCCATATAGCTTTCATCCGAGACTTAAAACAATTTTGAAACTCGGGTTTAGTCGGAGTTTCCTTGCATTTTTTAGGATTTCGGTCGGGTCCGGGTTCAGTGTTGATAGACTCACACTCAAAATCTCAATCAATACGCTCTCCGGTGAGAGCAAACTCATTAGAGATCTGCTTCGCAAATCTCACGCTTGAGATTTTGATGCAAAATCAACTCAATCAACTCAAACCGTAAAAAATGATTCAGTCGCAAAACCCGGCAAAAACTCTTGAAACCCGTATGTTTTTGTTTACGTTATGAAAGATTTACATTATTTTACCAGACTAACAAGAAATTATTGCCCGGTGTGAGTAAACTGTGGAAATACGAGACAATGAGTTAAAAAGATGAGCCAACTCATCCATGAATTTTTGACTGCTGAGTTGCATGATTGACAACTCACGAATGAAAAATCTCAAGCGTGAGTTGTGAGAAATTGAGTTTTTCACAACACTGTCCGGGTTTGTTATACACTGATAAAAATCCACACGTTTGATCCGTTTGTTTAAAATATTGGCTCGTTTCATGAACATCGATTTGTTGAGGTTTTCTTACCAACTTCGTGTGTGTTACACATTAAATTGTTTGTTTTGCTTTATGGACTGATTCATCAACCGACAACAAGGATTTTGTAACTTTTCCACATAAGTTCCTGAAGCTTTCCCTTTCAGATTCGTATGCGTCAATCTATGGCTGCATAGATCATCACCAAAAAATGGATTTGTGACACCCCGCTTGTCGCTGGCTTTCTTGTTTGTAAAAAAAAAACATTTAAGTGAGCTTGAGACAAGCAGAGTTGTCTCGAATCAATATTTTGGGGAGCAAGGGTTCTACTACCAAATTTATTTCTTCAATCTCGCGATATTCATGTTCTGTCACGCATGGCTATCTACAGCCACTACATCCGTATTCAATAAGCAAAGCAGTCAGCTCTCATTAAGGGGACACGGGAGACCGTGTTATTTTCCCTATCTTTTGTCTCGCTCTAACAATCATCATCAAAACTTTGCCGAAGCAAATCTCGAGTTTTAGTGAACCGATGAAGCTGAAAATTTAATCGATTGTGCACCACATATATAGAATATAGTGATAAATTTTTCACATCCATATATGGAGTGGTACTTGAGATCTGCTTCTTCAAATGGATAGGATGATTATAATGACGTCCCGTGCGGCCTTAACTAAACTTTAGACATTCATGTTTTGATTTACACGACAATCTAATGTTGAAACCGTGAATGCCGTGAACTCAGTAACTAAATTTATATGGCTACCACACTCGAGTGTTATTTTTTAATGCGCAAATCTGCACTTAAAGCACACGACCTTGACGTGTGGATTTTTTTTCAGTGTAGAACTGTAGAATTATTGACTCAGGTTCAGGTCAGGAAGGTGAAAAACCTCCTACCGAAGTAAATTGAAAGTGTCGAGAATGGGATACGTCTCCCTACCATAGTTGCGCTCAGAGTGTGCGCCTCACTCCACCCATAGAAAAGGCCTGTTAGGACTTGAAAAGCAGAATGTGATATCTCTCATCAACTAACCATAGTGCTCATTTTCAGATCTTTAATTGTTTTTGGAGAAAGATTTTCGTTTTTTTTTACATTTTACGGCTGCCAATTAAATGGTTTTATTGTGCAAAATAAATGTATCTTCACTTAACGCTAGAATCTTTTATACACAGACTGATTACAAATCGTACAATCGTTAGAGAAGTGTTAGAAAAATAACCCAAACCGCCAATAAGGATTTGAGCGAAATTCAATAATGCCTGCAATTTCGAAGCATTATTCGAGCCCACACAGTTTCTCCAAAGAGACAAACCTTAAAATAGGCATAGCATGAATTACTACACAAAACAAATAAGAGTTCGTCAAAATGTGCAACATTTCAACGTAATTTAAATAACTTACTGTGCAAATGTGGATTACAAATAATAAAACTTATAAAAATCAAATTTATTAAAAGACTTTGCTAACGAAAGATATTTAAAATTTTGTTGTGCATTTTGGGCCGGAAAAAATAATTTCAAGAAAATGTACATTTTCCGGTCTCAATTTCCGGATTTGCTTGTTGTTCAAACGATATCACGAATGAACTGTAATTCATTTTGCACTCTTTGAAAAAGATGAAAGTAATCAATGAGATTTACTTAAAATCGGGTAAGTTCAAATGATTCAAACTCAATTACAGGCAACTTTTTCAAGAAAGCATTGATAGCATTGACCAAGAATAAGCGATAAATTAGACAATGTTTCCGACATCTCAATAGTTAGAATTTAGAAAGCCACATTATTCAATCAAATAACAGTAATTTAGCACTTTAGAAGTTTTTTTGTAATGGATATATCAATGCATCACTACGACTTTGTAGTTTTGCTTCAATAATTTAGTTTATCTTTTTATTAAATAGGTAGTTTTGTTACAAGCCTTAACATTACTACTATTGGTATTTCGTATGCCAGCCTTACTTGTCTGAACATGTTCACACAAGAAAAATCTATATAGAAATGTTGTATGCATGTATGGTGCTTATAGATTTACTTAAACGGCTACTCTGACTATGGGAACCAATTCGCGTATAATCTAGCCATCCAACTCCATTTTTCTACATTGATCCAGCGAATCGGTAAACGATCGGCAATGTCGCAAAACCATCTCTGCCAGTTCCTTTAACCGTTTGTACGGCTGTGGATGTGCTATTAGCTCTTGTAGTAGTTCTACTCCACGCTCGTTTTCCACCAGTCGACAGTATTTTGCTGGATACACCTGTTGGAAGAAATTTCGGTCAAAAAGGGGATTCAATACAGATAAAGAAATCAATCTCACTTTGGTTAGATTGGCCAGAGCCCAGACGGCCCAATGTTGGCAAGCCGGTGTATGATAACAGCGGATCAATCCTAGAATCGGCTCAAAGCTACGGTAGTTGATGTTCCGCTCAGCGGCCAGATTCCACCGTTCGATGGCCTCCACCATGCGGATCAACACTGCATCCCTGGTTGGCGCGGTAATTGTCCATGCAGCTTCCCCATCGGAGGCAATGTGCGCTAGTACACCGGCGGCATTATAGCTGACCTGGAATGAGAGAAAAACGATCATCGTATGAAAGTGTGAAAATGTGTATCTGGGGACGTCCATGGACCAAGTTATCAGCTTTTGGCTATGACATTCAATTTGAAATGACGAATCTAGAATAAATTTCAAATGCTTAAAAAAGTGATGTCTTAGGAAACAAGTGTCGAATACGCCTTCGTGTATCAAACGGATCCAAAGCGAACACCATCTTTGCAGGGTTGCTGTCCGGCATTCTTGCAACGTGCCCTGCTCATCATATACTTCCAGCTTTTGCCACCTTCTGAATATTGGGCTCGCCGTAGTGTTGGGTGAACTAGTGGTTTACTCTACGTAGAATTATCGATAATTACTTTTTACCTCTAAACACGACAAAGGTACACCAAAACTTTGAAGTTCGCGAGCTTCTTCTGTACAAACGCCATTTCGATCCAATTTGAAAGTAGACCAGACTCGGTTCATAAGAAAAACGTATAATTTTTTTCAAACAAGGCTTGCTTTAGATTTCATAAGCACATCGTATGAAATGTTATTGAGCCACGTATGAATATTGAATTTGATTCGTATGCTTTTCATAAAAGATTTATGGGAATCATACGAATCGTATGAAATGTTTTTCAACTACACTGAGTCGATTTGGTTGTTCAACGGTATATGGTACGCATATAATTTGGCACTATTGGATTTTCATGTAGCATTCACCTCGGGACGGAAAAGCTCATTACATGTCATATGCAGTTCATATAGAGCGCTTCTTAAGGACCTGTAGCGGAAACAAAGTGGACTGTATTCGAAATTCGGCTCAATACGGAAGAGGAAAATAAAACGCGGCCATCCGCTTGAGCTTCTCTACTTATAACTAATTTTATTTGGAATTCAGTGGTATGTGTGACATAAATGTGTTATGCACTGAACGAAATGCAATTTTACTTCACAAAACATCCTCCGCCGTTGAAATCCTTGGATTTCAAAAGTCATCTGGCTTGTCTTCTTCTGTATCTATTGGAAGCACACAAATGTACTTCACCGCACGCTTGATGATGGAATTTTTCGTTCGCAAAGTGACCACCCTTGGATGGCCGTCTTCACCTGGATGTAGTTCGGTTATACGACCGAGGCTCCACTGCAAATGATGCAGATTGTCATCTGCAACTAACACCAGAGCTCCAATCTTGAAAGTTGTTGTCTTGAAGTCACGTTGTCGTCGCTGCAGTTCATGTAGATAGTCAACAGACCAAGTTTGCCAAAATTTCTCCCTCATACCTTGCAACATTTGCCATCGAGATAGTCGTCCTTGTTTGATGTTCCCATATGAAGGTTCGGCGATCGCTTGAAATTCACGCCCAATTAAAAAATGGGCAGGGGTAATTGCTGTCATGTCGTTCGGGTCATCTGAGGAAGACGTCAAGGGCCTTGAATTCAGTGTCGCTTCAATCTGGCAAAGAACTGTACAGAGCTCTTCAAACGACAGCTTGTGTCCAGCAAGAATGGGTCGCAAATGGTGTTTTACTGATTTCACCCCAGCCTCCCACAGTCCTCCGAAGTGAGGACTGCGAGGCGGAATGAACGACCAGTCGATGTTGCGCTGCGTGCAAAACTCGTTTAGCTTCTTCTGATGCATTTCTGACTTGAACAATGTCGCCAATCGGGGTCTACCCCGTTTGGCATAATGCCATTTGGCATAATGCCGTTTGGCATACAGTCGTTTGGCATAAAGTCGTTTGGCATAATAGTCGTTTGGCATAACAGTCGTTTGGCATAATAGTCATTTGGCATAATGGTCGTTTGGCATAATTTGAAAAAGGAAGATACTGCAGTGGTACAGTAATATGCCGTACCATAAGATGCGTCATCAAATTCCATGTTCCTTTTTTTCAAATGACATGGAATAACTTAGGCGTTGGATATATTTTTGTTAAGGTGAAGATGAATCGAAGCCAAACTTCCAATTTTCAAGAGCACGGATCTAGAGAACCGAACACCCTTCTTCTTCTTTCTGGCGTTACGTCCCCACTGGGACAGAGCCTGCTTCTCAGCTTAGTGTTCTTATGAGCACTTCCACAGTTATTAACTGAGAGCTTACTATGCCAATGACCATTTTTGCATGCGTATATCGTGTGGCAGGTACGATGATACTTTATGCCCTGGGAAGTCGAGAAAATTTCCAACCCGAAAAGATCCTCGACCGATGGGATTCGAACCCACGACCCTCAGCTTGGTCTTGCTGAATAGCTGCGCGTTTACCGCTACGGCTATCTGGGCCCCAGAACCGAACACCCATTTGAGCTGAAAACTTAATGAATTGGTCACCACCAGCTAGTGATCAATCGATTAAGTTTTCAGCCTGAACGGATGTTCGGCTCTTCAAATCCGTGCTCTTGGAAATTTGAGGTTTGGCTTCGATTCATCTTCACCTTAAAAATGCACCATAATATCCCGGGCTTAATGACCCCGGAAGTCATGTATGATGAAATTCCAAAAGAGCTTTATTGGATATTGGTTTCCTTGAAAAATGATGATTAGAAGTATGTCCTATCACTAACTGACAACGGAATGTACGATCGTGAGCAGTTTATACACACCCCTTTGCTTAATGGAAGGAATTTGATCAAATTCAATGTTTTTCACAATTATGCCAAACGGCTATTATGCCAAATGGCCATTATGCCAAACGACCGTTATGCCAAATGGCATTATGCCAAACAGCTATTATGCCAAACGACTGTATGCCAAACGGCATTATGCCATACGGCATTATGCCAAACGGGGTAGACCCCGCCAATCGTTCCAATTCGCCGCTTGCACCAATGAAGTTGGTAGCATTGTCCGAAATTATTTTATCTGGAATTCCTCGCCGACTGACAAAGCGCTGCAAAGCTCCCAAGAAGGCGTCAGTTGATAAATTCGATACTGCTTCCAAATGTAGGGAACGAGTGGCCATGCAAATGAAGACACACACATACCCCTTCGTCATTGATGGCTTCTTGATAGACACGGATGACTTCACTGTAAAAGGTCCAGCAAAATCCACTCCCACAGTTGCAAAGGGGTATGCTCCTTGGACACGATACGCTGGTAAATCGCCCATCAATTGTGTTGCAGGTTTCGGACGCAAGCAATAGCAAAGTGTGCACTTGTGGATTACATTTCGAATTGCATCCTTTGCTCTGAGAGGCCAAAATTGTTGACGCACAACCCCGAGCAGCCCACGTTGTCCGAGATGTAAGTTATCCTTATGGAGATATCGTATGATCGCAGTTGTTATTGGATGCTTGGATGGCAGCAAGAACTGGTGCTTGCTACCATACGGGATGCATGCCTTCTTGATTCTACCGCCAACTCGTAATGTTCCATCATTGTCGTCAACAAACGGGTTCAAACATTTTCACGGTAACTTGAAATCCTTTTCCTCGCTCAGCGCTTGTATTTCAGTCGAGAAACATTCATGCTGTACCAGTCGAACCAAAGACAAATTAAAGACTCCCATGTCGCTTGCAGTTGGCTAAATTTTTATGGCTCATAAGGTAATCTAGAATGCCGTTCAAAGTGTACTGCGATCTGTCAAACTTGGGGGGTACCTTTTGCACTACCGAGGGACCAAATGCAGTACTAGAAGTGGTACCCAATCTGAGCCCGAGTGGGACGGACCTGGTCGAACGATAAGCAGCATAGCTCTTCTCATCTCATCAGCTGTTAACAATCCCTTTGTCAACGCCGTTTTACCGCTCCGAACGAAATCAGTGAATCGAATCACGTAGGCCATGGCCCGCTGAATGATCGAAAAACGACTGATATTATCAAACAGCTTCAACCTTCCACCTGTAGTCACGCTGACTAGCGTTGTTCGTTTTAGTTCTGGTAAGTCCTCATCTGATATGGCACACGGAGGAGGAAACCAATCGGCTGGACAATCGAAGACAGGCGGACCATTCCACCAAATGCTCTGATCCTTAAGCAGATGCGGTTGCACACCCCTGGATATCAAATCTGCTGGATTTGACTTGGACGGAATATAACGCCACTCGAAACCCTCCGTAGCTGTCTGTATTTCCTTCACACGGTTTCCGACGTAAACTTGCAGAGCTTCAGGGGGCTTAGCGATCCAGCATAACACGATTTGAGAATCGCTCCAAAGAACGACTCTTGAGAACTGCACCTCCAATGCCTTCAACAATTTGAGAGTGAGTCGAGAAAGTAGCAGAGCTGCTTGTAGCTCGGCCCTCGGAGTTGTAACCATCTTCTTCTTATCTTCCTTTTTCGGTAAAATCCTGGATTTGCTACATACCAATTTCATTGCAGTACTGCCGTCGTCCATGATCGATCTCGCATATAGACAAGCACCGTACGCCAGATCCGACGCGTCGGCAAATCCGTGTAATTCCGTTTCGACACAGTGCTCGGCGAATAACCATCGTGGAATATGGAAACCGTTGAGATGTTGCAGCTTCGATCGAAATTCCAACCACAAGGAGACCATAGCCTTCGGAAGTGGGTCATCCCAGCGCAAATCCAACAGCCAAAGCTCTCGCATAATGAGCTTCGCCGCTGTAACCGCTGGTCCAACGAGACCCAGAGGATCGAAAATACGGGATATTTCACTCAAAATCACTCTCTTCGTAAATGTCACGTTTTGTTCTGGGTTCATTGTTGGAATACAAATCGTAAAACTGTCACTTACAGGATTCCAAGCAATGCCCAGTGTTTTCATCACTACATTAATGTCTGGATCTTCAATTTCACTTATCTTCTCTCTTTGATGTTCTGGCACCATGTTCATAATCTCGTTCGAATTGGAGCAGATTTTGTGCGCACTAAATCCACCACCGCTCAATAATCCCAGCACTTGTCGCAGCAGCTCAGCAGTACCCTCCTTGATCCTATAACATTTCCCCGAATACCATTACCCCGAAAACCATCACCCCGAAAGTCAATACCCCGAATGGTCAAGTACCCCGAAAACCAATACCCCGAAAACCATTACCCCGAATAGTCCGTTACCCCGAATACCATTTCCCCGAATGGACCATAACCCCGAATTTTCTTGGCACGAAAAATTGAAGATCCGACAAATGAATCCCATATACCTATTTCATAGAATTTTGATTTTCATTTGAATTTTTGTTCTTAATGTTATCAAAGATTTATTATTCTTTTAATCAACAGCTATTCTTCATGAGCCAGGTGAGAACCCAAATTTTACTCACAGGCGTGTACTTGATTTTGTGAGAATGATTGTGTTCACAGCAATAAATCATTTTTCGAACTGATGATAATGCTGACATGTTAATATTAGAGACATTTCCCGCCCTCTTTCAAAAGCGTTATATTATTTGGTAATGTATAATTATATTTTTATATTGCTGGAGGCAATGCGAGTTCAACATATTCTAAAATGTCATTAGACTATGGTTTGAAAAATGTCAGATGAAAATGTTAACTGATATTAAACTGACCACTATTTCAAAAGTACATCGCTAAAGAACAGCCTATGATAAAAGAAGAAAAAAATCACTGTTGAAAGCGTCAATAATTATGATGCCAACAATCACTTTGCTAGTGCAACTTCCGAAAGAATAGCCGATAACTAAAAGAAGGACAAATCTCTTCTTGGAAATTGTAATACTGACAAGATGTAATACAGACAAGTAATGCAGGGGCTTATTTTCATTTATTTTTTGAAGTCACTGCCAACTTTGAATTTCGCTCAAGACAATTTGGCAGTCGATTTTTTTACCGCTATCGCTCAAACTTCAACTCAAACGGTACAACTCGAAAGAACAGCCTATAACTCAATGAAGAGAAAATCATTGATTAAAATTTTTACACTGCCATTATACAACCTCGAAAGAACAGCCGATGTTTGAAAGAATAAAAAATCACCAATAGGAATAGTAGTAACTTAACTCTCCCTTACTCGATATTCTGTATCTCGATATTTCCCCTAACTCGATGGAATGCGCGGTCCCTTCAATCTAGCATACTATGCACTATGGGCGGTTTCCATACAGACTGGCGGCCAAAAATATTTTTTCCATCTCATGTCGTATTTATGAGTTTTATGATACAAATTTGATGTTTTATTTTCAAAAACAAGTTTTCGAGACTAACTTTTGAATAGGGCCTATAGCGAAATATTAAACTTTGTTACTTATAATGCATATAAGCCATTTATGCGATTAACGTTGAGCAAACCATTATAAATATTATAACTTGCATAGAAATGATAATATTAATGATTTAGCGAAATTCAGTTATTTTCCAAATTAGTTTTTAGCTGTTTTCAATAGAAAATGGTTAAAAATATTGGAAAAATTCAAAAAGCCTTAAATTAAAAAAGTGCAAATTTGTGCAGCTAAATTCTTTACGATCCTTTAGTTTACATCCCAAAGTACCCTTGGAACTGAATTTAAGCCTGGGACAACTTGGGACAAAAAAGTACTCGATGTGTTAACTATAAGCTTATTCGATTTTTTAACCGCTTTATAAAAAAAACATCATAAAAGCCACTATTTTGGAGCTTTTTTTTATTTTTTTATTGTTTCTAGGAAGCCTTTCTTGTAAGCTTTCAAATGGTGTAAAACATTTTACGTAAGTATTATAGAAAAAAAGTTATATTCATTTGAGTAAACCATAGTTTTTGTTAATAAAAACAAGTTTTTCTCCATAGGCTCAACTTTGGCACCTCATATCTGAGTGTGCAATGCAAATCATGCCCTAATATTTTGGGGATTTTTTAGCAGACATGTTTACAATGAAATGGCGAACAAGAATTGAAATTTGGGGCACATCACTTTTTTGATTATTGGCCACCTGATAAGCCATAGTGCTATGATCCCTCTGTAAGTTGAAACCTCTCTAACTCGATGTTCCCTAACTCGATGCGATCTGTTTCAGTTTCCTATGCAAGTTTACCTCTCTAACTCGATATTTTCATGGAAATTTCCAAATATTCTCCAAATGTTCATAAATTTCATAAATTTGATAATTATGATTATAGTGATAGTAAAATGAAGGTTCACAGGTCATTTCAGGGTGATAAAAAATTAAATTTTTGAAGACTATGCAAAAAGTGTCACGTTGGCAAATGTACAAAAAATTTACTATTTTTCACATTTAATTTACTATTTTAAATGTACTTTGTCGAAACAATCAAAATTTCGAAAATTGAAAAAAAATGTGTTCTGTATCTCGATACCTCCCTAACTCGATGATCCTTTCAATATCGAGTTAGGGAGAGATAACTGTAGTTACTAAGCCGAAAACTTTCAGGCTCAAATTCGCGAGCTTCCTTGAAGAATTTCTTTCTTCTCATTTTCGGGGAAGTGTCGTATTAGGGGAACTGGTTTTCGGGGTAATTTACCATTCGGGGTAATGGTTTTCGGGGTAATGTGTCATTCGGGGTAACGTTGCATTCGGGGTAATGGTTTTCGGGGTACTGGTTTTCGGGGAGATGGTTTTCGGGGTAATGGTATTCGGGGAAGTGTTATAGGACCCCCTCCTTCGTCTCCGCACCAGTGAGCATATCGTCGATGTAAAATGTTTTCTTCACCGCCTCCGCCGCTAGCGGATAGTTGTGACCATCATCTTCAGCGAGCTGTCGAAGTGCCATCGTGGCCAAGAAGGGTGACGAAGCAAGCCCGTATGTCACCGTTTGCAAAGCGAACGTTTTCAGAGGTTGGTCCTCTGTGTCCCTCCAGAGAATTTTTTGAAAACTTGTGTCGTCATCATGTACATTCACTTGTCTGTACATTTTCGGTATGTCGGCGCTTATCGCATACCGATGGGATCGAAATTGAAGCAATATGGAAATCAGGTCAGTTTGGACCGTTGGGCCAACCATCATTGCTTGATTAACAGAAACACCACTCGATGACTCAGCTGAGCCGTCGAATACCACTCGCAATTTAGTTGTTGAACTAGTCGGCTTCAAAACACAATGATGCGGCAAATAGAATTCTCCTGCATGGTCTTTATCAGCATCCGGTCCTATTTCCTTCATATGACCTAGCTCCTCGTACTCTCGAATAAACGCAGCATACTGCGCCTTCAACGGCGGATCCCGACTCAATCTCCGTTCAACTGCCAAGAAACGTTTTTCAGCCATTGTTCGCGAGTCTCCTAACTGCGATTTCAGGTCGTTGAAGGGTAAACGTAAAATGTATCTACCAACCGCATCACGTTTATAGGTGTCCTTAAAATGGGCCACGCAATCGTCTTCAGATTTATTTATTTGTTCATCAACAGGCTTGATTCTGCCCCAATGATGTGTTCTTAAAACTAGGGTAAACAATAAGCATTTTGACAATATTACAGTAATAAAGACGGCAATAAGACAGTAATAATACAGCAACAAAAAAATTTTAAACATACAGATAAAACAAACCAGTAAATTTCGAATTTAAGCATTTTAAAACTAACAACTTCAAACACAAAACACTAACAACGAGCATATAATTTCAGTGAGACTTGATCAACTAGACGGATACCAAGTACATCTTTGGCGATTGATAAATTCCCTGAATTTTATAGTCGGTGGCCAATGGGATACGTCAGATGAAAATCCTGTAGTTGCTGTTTCGTCATACGTATCAAATTGCCAGAATCGTTGCAGTATTTTGCCGACGTCCTCCTCGGTGACCAAGGTACATAGTGCTCGGCCCACGTTTGTGTGACTGGTCGGTACCACTCCGCTCACTAGCCAGCCCAAATGTGTTTCCTGCACAGCTGGTAGGTGATCTCCCACATCCAACTGCCCATGTTTCAATAACTTGAAGAAAAGTCCGGAGCCAATTAAAACGTCTACCGGACCCGGTACGTTAAACGTTGGATCTGCTAACTCGAGTCCAGTCGGAAAATTCAACTGCTGAGCGTCAAAACCAGTCATTGGGAGATCGCTTGTAATCTTCTTCACAACTAACAGTTCGAGACAAGGGGATTCATACTCGCTTACCCTGGACTTCAGTCGGCCGTGTACCTTGAACTGAATGGACATTTCGTTCCCACCAATACCGCAAATTTTGTAGTCCGTTCGCTTCCTTTTCAGGCCCAGTTTGCTTGCAAATTCTTCGGTGATGAAGTGCTTATGTGATGCTGAATCCAGTACTGCTCTACATGGAACCAGCTTCCTTCCAGCTCCGTAAACCAGAACGACTGCAGTTGCTAGTAGTGTATCCTGTTCACTTTTCAAGTTCGTACACAGCACCGATCCTGGAATATTGTCTGGGGTTGATGACGAGGTCGGTACAGTTGAACCGGCATTCGGTTCCGGAGCCTCCTTATTAACAGCACTGTTGGATTTTGGTTGTTGTGACTCGCTAGCCGTTTGATCCTTGTGTAAGTATGTGTGATGACGGCTGTTGCATACCTTACACGAATGTTGGGACGTACACCGTGACGTAACGTGGCCTCTTTCGAGGCAGTTAAAACACGACCCGGTTTTTCTTAGCGAGATATACTTATCAGCGATACTCGCCTTTTTAAATTGTTCGCACTTCCACAGCTCATGGTCGGATTTACAGTGCGAGCACTTTCCTGTAGTCGTCACCAGACTCTGGGCTTTTATATCGTGTTTCCCTGAGGCACGAACCGGTTTCACGGCTTCCGCAACGGGCTTGCTGCTTCGGCTTATCTTCTCGTAAACTCGGCACCTTTCCTTCAGAAAATCCATCGTAGAGTCGTAATCTTGCAGTTCCTGGTTTCCCTTATCCAGCTCCCATGCTTTGCGCGTTTCGATATCCATTTTCTTCGCCAAAACGTTTAGCAGCATCATCTCGCCTAATCCATCGACTGGTAGCTCCAAGTTCTTCAAACCGTCGACGTTCTTAGTGCATGTGTCGATGATCTTGCGCAATCCCACCGCACTATCCTTGTTCATGACTGGCAGATTGAAAATGGCATCGATGTGCTTATCGATGATTACCTGTTTGTCTTCATACCTTTCGCGCAACGTATCCCATGCAGCCTCATAGTCGTTGTTATTGATTATATCTTGATCAATAACTCCGGCTGCAGAACCCACCAGAGCGTTGCGCAGGTGGTAGAGCTTAATCGCAGGCGCTTCTTGCTCGTATCTGGCCATTACGTTTGTGAACATGTTCTTGAAGGCGAACCAGTTCTCGTAGTTGCCATCGAAAGTTGGCAAAGGGGCTTTCAATGGTGGAACATACGGCAGAGCTCCAGGATGGTTCGTAACTGGTGCAGCTTCTTTTTTGACAGCCGCTTCCAACAGCGTCGTAAGCTTCACGAATAGCTGACTGTAAAGCGCCTCGAAATTAATGAAGTTCATTTCTTCTTCACATCGCACTTCATCGGGGACACAAAGCTCGTATAGCTGATTCTGGAAGTAGCTGTAGTCGGCGTATGCTGTCTCCACTAACTTCTGCTGCAGGTGTAGAAAATGTTTGTTCTCCGCATTCTCCGGACCCGCAGTGAGCGCACCTTGCACCCGAAGCAATCGCATTTTCGCCGATTCTTTTTTCAGCAACAACACTCTTAGTTCTTCACCGATTCTTCTTCGTTCTTCTTTCTGTTTTTGTTGGTTTAACTGTTCACTTATCGAACCACTTCCCACGGTCAGAGTAGAATCAAGATCTACATCACCGGGCTGACCGGGCTCCTGCGCTTTCTTCTTATTTTTGCCTTTCGCAGACATGTTGTTTTCACATACGAATGTTCTCACACGAATGACTCTGTTCTAGGGAGTCGCGCACCGCCGATACAAAATGGCGTCGATCGAATTCGGTACGATCACCGTCAAATTATCGAATTGGCTCATTCCACGCTAGGAACGGCGATCAGTTTTCGTTTTTCGCGAATGTCCACTACATCCGGCTCGTCACGGACCAAAAATGTAGCGGAAACAAAGTGGACTGTATTCGAAATTCGGCTCAATACGGAAGAGGAAAATAAAACGCGGCCATCCGCTTGAGCTTCTCTACTAATAACTAATTTTATTTGGAATTCAGTGGTATGTGTGACATAAATGTGTTATGCACTGAACGAAATGCAATTTTACTTCACAAAACAGGACCAATGACAGAAATTATATGAAGAACACTTAATTTTTACAGACAGGGAGAGCGATAAGATTGCATTTGACTAACCAATACAAACCAGTGAGGCTTGTTTGTAAATGATATATGAAATAATAATTTGTTTCAAAAGCACGACAAATAATTTGGATTGACACGGCATATGCAGTTAATAATATGTTTATAAATAAAATGGTTATTGTTGATTCATAAATTAGAAATTTATTATTTTGCTGAAACATAAACTTGAATAATAACATAATTGAATAAAGAAAAAACATAAAGAATGACGGAATTGTTCAAAGCGAATTTTGCCACTGGGTCCCGATAGCCAAATTATTGAATTGAATTTCACTTCTGCATTTACCTCATTCAAAAATGTTTGAACATGTTTTTGGATCAAAAAAAAATAACTACATAATTAAAACCTCATTTTTTAAATAATAAATCATTTACCTTTGGCTTCAACACAAATGATCTGCCTCTATTTTATTATATTTGCATCTTCCCGTTATTGACCAGGAAGCCTTGAATCTAGAACGAAATCGTTCTAATATTCCTTGTATTCAATTTTTTAATTAATTACTTACCTTCAGAAAGAAATTGCTTTATTAATACTTCATTTCAAATCACAATGAAATTCTGATGATGATCCAGAAATGCTGGTTGATAATACATTATGGTTTCGATACTGACAAACAGTTCACACGAGAGACTCGAAAATTGACCAGCCTTGTGAATGTTATATGCAAAGCACTCACCAAGTATAGGCCAAGAACAAATAATTTTTGTATGGACTCAGAACTTCAACTTTTATTTGAAGCCTTGTAAATCTGAACGAATTTAATGATGATAAGTATTGAAATGTTATTGAAATATGTGTGTAATTCCTGCGTAGAGATTATATGCAATTTCCGATAAATACGCCTGTTCCAATTATTTCAGTGTAGGAAAATACTGAAAATACGAAAGGTGTTATGAATAACATAACTTCAGTTTCCTCAGTGAGGTATTTTATCATGACTTACTCTAAGAATGCCTTCAGAAAAGAAATGAAGGTGTTTTCCTACAGTTTCCTTCAGATGTTGTATTTTTCAGAAGCTCATTTAGTGATTTTTTACGGACATCCTTGGAAATTCCTCAAAGTATTTTGTTCAAAATACGTGAACCAAATATGGACAAATTACGATTTTGGTTAAGCACCTCCTGTCCCTCAGTTTCGGACAGCTTAATTTGTTATATGATATCTTTGTAATTATTGCAGTGTCTCAAAATACTTTGATTTTTCATGGGTTCCGTCGATCATGGTATCAAACATGCAATAAAATTAAGAAGAATGAACATTCAGAACAACATAGTAAAATGTGCTATTTTTCATCATATATGAAAGACGTTTTTAATCGGCATCTTGCAAACTAAGAAAAACTCAAATTATTCTAGTAAATGTTGCAAATGCATTGAATTGGTAATTTTATACTATTCCTATAGTGTACACATTCAATGATGTTCAAATTTGCAGAATTCGAAGCATTTCCAGATCGTGTCCGGTATTGGGTGCCACCTTTCAAGATCGATCAATTTTTATTTTTATTTTTTTTTTGTATGGTATTCAGTTGGAGCTGCCTGACAGCTTAACTTGTCAAGGCTGAACCCTCGGTCTGGCTTTTACCAAGTTTCCCCTCTACCAGGACCAATACTCAGACGGACTAGGCAATGGCGCCCACATGAACACTGCTTTTTTATTAGTATTGTGACGTGGTAGTTTTTGAAAAGTACCCATATTCCCTTGCTTCTGAGAAAAGGAAACATTGTGAAAATCAGCAGCTCCATCAGAATTTGTTTGAAATAGTAGTGCAGTAGTGTCATTACTAATACTGTCTAGTCGAAATGGTTTTGAATAATTTGTCATTCATGTGCTGTTCTGATTACTCCTGTCTTATGCGTAAGATTAGAGTCTTAAATGTCAATTCTTAACAAAATTAAGCTGTTTAGTAGTAGTTCTAGTTGATTTCATTTTTTCTTGTTAAAAGTATTTATTGGTCATTACGTTCATATATCCTTAAAGTAAAAAGTCGCTTTCCTTGTCTGTTCAACAATTTTTCGAAACTATCAAGTTTCCATAGTCGTTTTATAGTGAATATTTAAGAGTAAAGTTACTTTAGGCTTATATTACAGTCTCCTACAAGATTCACTTTTCGGTGGCAAATGCAATGCTTCACAACGCCTACTTTCTACTTGTAAATTTTGCGAAAATGAAGCTGGATTTAGTTTATTTATACCGCTGTTACAAAAGAGGTATTTCTTATTATGGCAACCATGTTAAAATAAGATTGTCGCCACTTATTTCTACTCAGTGAATCTACTAGTCATTTTCCTAAGAGTTCCTAAGTATTCCCTACGTCGTATATGATAACGATGTATCTAGCTAGCTAATAGTAAGAGTGGCTACGGATCATTCTGGTTAGCAAAAGGCAAACTGAACGTCACCAATAGTATTAATGTCCACTTCGAATAGATTAATTATTTGAAATGGGCATCAATTCTATCAATGACGCAGAATGTCCGTTGGATCAGATCCGAGATATTAGTGCGTCTATGCCATATGAATTATGACGCGGCTTTAAGCAAAAAATGCCAAAATGTGATACCACCACTACAGGTTACGCCTTTGGTTTCCATCATATGGGCTAATGGATTATGCCCTCCCATCGCGGCAAGGTCGCATAACCAAGGGGAGGGACCTTTCAAGATCGATCAATTTGATACTAAAATACATCATCAAAATGCAATGTCAAAATTCATATTTATATTTTCAAATTTATTTTTGTTCACTATAAAAATGATAATATTTATCATAAATGGGTAACACGAGCCCATAAAATCAATATTTTTCGAATTATGAATACAGTGGCTTAAGTGTCCGGTACTGGGGGATCTCCCCCTAATTCTACCTGGAGTTTTTTTTAATAATAGTTCGGGGGTCCTGAAATTAATCAGGAATTCATCCAAACATTTTTTCAGGAATTTCTCAAACAGTGCTTGGTTTCCACCAAGATTTTGATTTGACATCTTTGAGAATTCAACCATTGGTTTTATACGGGATGCCTATAGGGGTTCAGGATTTCTTAAAGATTTCAACCAGGATAATTTTTTTTCTAACTGCACATTCGGGAATTACTCCGAAGATTTCTCCATATTTTCCAAGGAAGTCCAGGAATTCTTTCAGAGATGACTTCAGGGAGTATTCAAGGAAATATTATAGGCATTTTTGGAGAAATTCCTGCCAAAAAACGGTAGGTATTTCTAAAGACAGGGGACTTAGGTAAGACTTGGAGCGTTTGCTAGATAAATTGCTAAGATAGTTATTGGAAAAATAATTAATGCAATTTATGGATAACATGAAGCCGCCTCCTATTCTTGGCACTTTTGATCCTCTTCGGCAATGAGGTTATTGAATGCTACCGAGCTCATGTTTGGCCTATCTAGCAGTATTTTCTATAGGATTTCCTTGCAAAAATAGGTTCTGGTGTGAAACCAGATTTCTGGTTGTATTTGTCCGGTAGCCAACCTGACGTTGTTGATGACACTGTACGGAAAATGGTACAGGAGAGCCTTGAGACAAATAAGTTTAAATTGGTGAAGGGGAAAGACCAGCGTATGCTTAGGTTCATTTTTTTCAAAGTTGGCATTGCTGCTGATTTGAAGGAAAAGACTCCGACACATGGCCCCTGGGAATCCGTTTTCGTGAATTCTAAAACCAAAACTTGCCACAAATGGGTTTTGGAGACCAGCTGCTCCTGTTCCCGAGAATAATTATATTAGTAGGCTTAGAATGCAATGCCAAAGACGATCCTTCATCATTTTGGACATTTGTTAAAAATCAGCGAAAATCAAATGATATACCGCGTGAAATAAGCTACCATTTCGCTTTTTGAAATTTCTGGGGAAAATCTTGGAAGTTTCTGGAAAAGTATTCAGAGTAACTCCTGTGGAAATTACTAGAGATAGTAGCGTTGGAATTCTCAAGGATTTCCTGGAGCAAATTCTGGTAAAATTCCTCTAAGAAACTCTTGAATGCCAGAATGAACTCTTGCGTTACACAATACACCCGATTCTGTTTTTGCACGGATTCCATGCAATTTTTTTTTCCAAAACATTATTTTTACATGAAACGTCGAGAAATGGTGTTACTTTTTTACACGGTTTTTGAAATTTTGAACTGAAATCATTTTTTGCACGGTACGCATCCCCCGTGCAAAATCAGAAACGGGTTTAATTATTTCAAATATTTAATTCACCATGCATACTAACCTCAATCCCGTCGCTGGATGAATCCAAAAGGTCGGCAAACTCAGTAATGAACTCCGGTGTCATGAGTCGTGGGCGTAAGTCCTTCACTTCCGCCACATTTCCCAGCAGTCCCATCATGTTTCGCAGCAGGTCGTCTTTTTCCGGAAACAGCTGAAAAGAGCACCAAGTTAACCAAATTCAACACATTCAAACGCTCACTTACTGTCCCGCATACCTTCAAACAGCCGAGGAAGTATTCCATTCCCCGCCCATCCAGAAACCGTTCGCAGTTTTTGGCCGTCTCATCGGTAACGTTCCACATGGTTGACCACGCCACCTCCATAACGTCGTCGAAGATCTTGCGAGACAATCGATCGCTGATCAAATTCAACATGGTCTGATTTTGAAGCACAACTGTTAGTTTCCATTACAGGTTGATGAGATGGATAAACTTACCGAGATAGCACCTAAGTCGCCGAGGAACATTTTCTGACTTCCGTCGACCTGGCAAGCGAGCGAATTCAACAGATAGATTGCGATTCGCTGTACGAATCCTTCCTGTTCTCGGTAAGATACGCCATGCAAAAGAATACGTACCAAGCGTTCGTACTCAAATAACTGTTTAGCAAAAGGAATTACGTTAAGTTTGGGATCTTTTTTCTGTTCCAAGGAAAATAACTTACCACATCCGATGGGATATTGAACTGACATAACGTGAGACAACCATTTCGCATCATGGTATCGTCCGTCAGATGAGTAGACATTCCGTTCAAGAGGGTGTGAATGATGTGATTCTTCAACGGTACTCCAAATTGGATTTTGTTGCGCCCTTTGACGATGTAGAAAAGCGTGGCACTATAATTGATCACAACGTTAGAAAAATATTTCAATGTAACAGCATTCAATCGTTTGTTACCTGCCACTGATTTGAATATTTTTGACTCGAATGTGTTTGTCCATGGCGGACAGTACAACGTCCAGCGCTTTGTGTACTTGCTTGCAGGTTTCAAACCGCAGCAGATGGTAGAGATCATTCAGTACTTTTGCCAGCAGTTCATGCCGATTCTGATAGACGGATGCCGCAACTAGAATCTGATCCTCCGTTGCCTCTCCCGCGATCTGGAAATGAATTATTTTATTTTTGTTTTTACAGGTAAGTGTAGAAGCCCCAATATACGTAAGTTCAATTCATTTACGTATTTATAAATTTTCATAAACTCGAAACATTGTAGCTTGTGTTAAACCAACATCTTAGAGGTAATAGTTAGGTGATATAGTATCATCCGTGAAGATCTAAGATTTGTCTTCTTGAACTCATCAATTCCTTAGGGGTATAAGTTTTCAAGTTCATTAAGGTAATCAGTGATCTTAGGGAACATTAATATTGCAATTTATACCCACGCATGATCAAACAACTACCTATGATCTGAAAACCAAATTTAGTACTATACCATACTATTTCACTAGAGTTTGTATCTATTGAAATACGCGTAGCTGTCAAAAGATACAAACTCTAGTAGAATTAAGAGGAAAACACTAACCCGTAACGCGGATAGATCACCTTTTCGTGGTGCGTTACGGGGTAAGATCTACCAATTTGAACCCTAGTCTCATCTTGTTTGTTGGGCTAGGGTAATATGTTCTGGTAATTCAAGGATTCGCGGTACAAAGTCCTTGTTACTGGCAACAGTTTCTGAAAATTAATCTATTTTACCTAGCAGATGGTTAAAGACTCGGAGTTGATCAGTTCCGAGACTACACTTGAAGCCAGGATAACAATCATGAGTATTAACTCAACAAGGACTGTAAGTATTCAAGGACTCACGTGAATTCTGATTACTAAACAAATTTTCTAGCTTGATTCGGTTTTGCTGCTAGCATAAAGCCCCTTTTTTCTAGTATGTTTCTACTAAACTAAATGCGAAACAAGGATGGGACTAGAGTTCCGTTGCATGGTCAAATATCAGTAGTACCGATTTGGTTTCTCAGAAATTTAATCGATTATGTTTGCTAAGGGGCGCGCCTTCGCTGAGATGTAAATTTCTATGAAGGGTGTAAATAGCGGGACCTTTTCATCATAGTCGATTTGTATCAATATCTGAGGAATCAAAACACGAGCTGTACAGAAATCGATGCTTCATTACCTATCAATGGAAATGGAATAATGCGACATGCACTATACACTAAGGATGCGGGTAATGTCACAATAGATCTAAATACTGGTCGCAGTGGCGCATCCGAACAGAGAAAAAAAGAGGAAAACAACCATCATCGTTTTACAAATTTTCAAAACCAAATTTCAAATTTGAATAATAAAAATGGTTTTTCATTTTTGATGATCTTCTATTTTTAGGCAACAATAATGGCGCCTGCCACATCAGAATGCAGAGCAATGTAGGGAAGGGGGAGGAATTGCACTTATACTGGGCCTACTATAGACCGTGGAATCCGACTGCATCTAAGCCAGTTCGTGCGGAAGTGTATGGGCTGGGGGAAAGGTATGGCAGAGAGGTTTGCTTTTTGTTTAGCAGACTGCCTATGTATCAGGCGTAAGGAAAGGCGTGTTGTAAAGATGGAAGGATGGAAGCGTTAAAGAAACGGTTTCTTGTCCGTCTCTGGTTCTAGCGTTTGCTATGAACGAATAGAGAGTGAGAGAGTGAAAGATAGAACCAAGGAAAGATACAACTACAAAGTACGAGGAAAGGGACGGGCCTGAGATTGAACCCATGACCTGCTGCTTATAAAGCCGAAGCGGTAGCCATTACACCATCAACCCCGTCCTAATTAAATAGAGCAAGGATTGATAGTCAATTCTTTTCCGAGAATGCTGAGTTAGACATAACCCATGGCTGCTTTCTGGTGGAATTGCGAATCTGTCGAAACTCTCGGTGGATCAAAGGAGAGATCTTTATGACAGAAACGATGCCTTGCCAAAAAAAATAACATTCTTTCGATAGTCGGAAATTCGACTCAATCATAATCTTAAAAACTCTCCCAAGGACGCCGAGAATCAATTCTGAAGTCTTTGGGTGGAAAACGTAACTTTTTATCGATAGTTTGTAATCCGAATCAATCATAATCTTGAAAACTCTCTCATGGATGCGACAGTTCTTAACTACCTCACCTTTGATTTATTAAAAAGCAACAAGTTAGTCCCTGCATTTTTATTAGTCTTGTCAAGTGCTTAAAATTAAAACAAACGGAAATTCTTATGTTTGAAATACATAACATATTTTTCAGGGGTGTTAGAGGAAAGTTCTCTATGGCCGGACGTTTTTTTCAAAAACGAGTAATGATATCAAGATTTTAGTATTCCAGGATTATGCTAAAACACATTTTTGCAGTGTATACAAACTATGACGTTTTCATGTCCAAAAGTAAACAGACAGTAGTTGTCAAAAATTTCACCCTGATTCGATCTATTGAAAAAATGTGAAACGAGAAAATTTCATACAAATATAGCCACAATTGTTTCTTATAATTTAAGCTGAATTGTCTCCGTACGTTGACTTCAGTAAATTTTGCATCAATCACAATGCAAAATTTTATTTTATTTTATTTTATTTTATTTTATTGATGTACAAGGGGGTCAGGGGCCAAGTCTCCAGCATAAGTTTGAAAACTCACACCGTCCATAATACACCGGGGGGTTTTGGAGTTTGGGAAGTAGGCAACGCAACATCTTTGACCAGAAGGTTCTTTAAGTTTTGCTTCTACTCTTGACTTCCAATACACGTATGAATGATGCAAGGTCAAAAGAACATGAATCAGTCATACATATAGCGGTAGTGAAGTGTTTTGCCTAAGGATATGGGAAAGGAGGGATTTTGGGTGGTGTTTTGTAAATAGCTCTGTGGAACAAGTTTGTTATTAGTTTAAAATTTAGTTAATCTGATTCACCTTGCAATCAGAATATTTACAAAAACATGATACTTAACTTTTCTCGGCCAATACGCCGCCATGTCTTTCCTCTCCAATGGATTTTTCCTCGTTGTAATGGCGGGTTAGATATGAAAACAAGGATAAAGAGAGAAGAAAAGTTAGTGATTGTTACATGCTTTATTGCTGTATTGGCCTACAATGAAATCATAGAAAATTCGCTCTTTGGATTCCCATGATAACAATCCCCATGCAGCTTACGAGAAACTCCATGGCAATGATCACTGTACGTCATGTGCGGCATTCAGGACATCTCAAAAATACTGAGGACGAACAACAAAAAATGAATCCAAAAGAGCGAAAACCTCAATGTTTCAACGTAGGACAATTCAGCTTTAATGCATGTGAGAAATTCTTGGTGATATTCTCACAACGGCCATTCAGAATGGTTCGACGGATGTAGATAAAAGATCATTATGATAAAATTAACGCGACGACATGTTAGTGAACTCAGAACGATTATTGTATTTGCAACTGTTAATTTCGATAGTTAAACTTAGGGTCGGTTATTGTATATAACTTTTAAGATAAGCAGGAGTAAAGCACGAACGCGAAGTAATGACCTTCCATCCCATCTTCAAGTGCTCCCCACAAGCACAACACTTCATTCTGGCACTTTAGAACGTCCATGTTGTAACTTGTTCACACAAGAAATCTGCTTCGACCGAGTTGGCAGAACGCGCCCATACCCCTTTCTGAACCAAAGGACAGGGACATCAATCACAATGCAAAATTTATAAGAAAATGTAGAATTCTAAAGAAAAGCAATTCTTTTGTAAAACCATGACCAATCAGTGGAAATGTTAACCTAACAGCTGAGATCTAATTCATTATTCGCTTTTTTCGTAAATGTAGGATACAATAAATGAACAACAACAAAAATGGGGCATAAACAACGAAACTTTCGGTCCTTGAAGGCCTTAAAATGTGCTGTAAACATGATGCTTTTAAGGTGACACGGGAGACCGTTTTATTTTCTCTATCTTTTGTCTCATTCTAACAATCATCATTAAAACTTTGTGGAAGCAAATCTCGAGTTTTAGTGAACCGATGGAGCAGAAAATTTATTGGGTTGTGCACTACATATATAGAATCATAGTGATACATTTTTCACGTCGATATATGGAGTGGTTCTTGGGATTTGCTTATTCAAATGGATAGGGTGATTATGGTGACGTCCCGTGCGGCCTTAAGGCAAAATACAAGCGTACGAGAAGCAGCCACAAGATATGATGTACAGTCATCTCTCCATAACTCGATAATGAAGGAACCATCGAGTTAGGGAGATATCGAGTTACAGAACACTAAACCAGTGCAAATGTGGTACAAGAGACTATCGAGGTAGCTATGAACAGCAAATTTTACTATGGTTCTCTAACTCGATATTGAGATACGGAGTATCGAGTAAGGGAGAGTTGACTGTGCCCAAGAGCACATTTCAAGACCGCATAAAAACCTTCGAGCTGGCAAAGAAATGGTCAGGAACTACAAACGCGGTCGATTCCAGAAGACTTTCTCTCCTGAATACGAGCAAACGCTAGCGTAACAAGGAGTTTGTGGAACTGAGCAACAATCTCGCTAATATGCTTCATACATTGTAGCGGAATTTGGGGCAAGTGTGCCACCTTAAGCAAATTGTTCTCTAACTTTGCCTAAAGCTTATAAAATCCACCAATTTAGCCTCATGAGGCTAGTTTCACATCTTTTCATAACCACTGTGCCATTCAAAAAAAAATAATTTCAAAAAGTATTAGTTTTGGAGCTTCTCAAATATCATCCAAAATAACATATTTTTCGACATTATGGGGCAAGTGTGCCACCCATATGGGGCAAGACGGCCACCGAATGAACATCGCATGTAGTTCTACTTGTAATGAAATTTTCTTTATTTCCTATCAATATTACTTACAAAGCAGACGCTAATCGATAATTCAAAAAAATATTTTATGTTTACCGTAACAAGGGGGGGCTTTATAACAAGGTTCGAAACGTGCGTAACTCTCTATTACTTAATTCGAATAAGTAAAATGGTTATTTTTGTCCCCATTCAATACAATATATGTATTACCCTTATGTTATGGCGAATATGTACAATATTAAACTAGACCAGCACTAAATAACGGTAAAATATTGATGTAGATATGTAAAACGTTAGTTAATAAGCCAAAAACATGTTATTATTGAATATTTTGAGAAAAAAATGTTTAGGGGGGGGGGCAAAAATGTCAGTTATTCCCCTACTTTACTTTAAAAACTACTACTGGTGCCTCATTTTAGTTTATTATTATGATTTTGTTGATGATGTTTTAATTTTTATAAATTTCACACCAATAATTTTTGTTTACCAAATAGGTGGCACACTTGCCCCAATAAGTATACATTTCAACCAAACTGGATTTCGTGTGTAAAACTAAATACTTTTTTCGTTCAAATGCCACAATAAGTTACACAATTGAATAGTTTCACGATGTATATTACGTTATAAAAATCTGTTAATAATTTATCGTTCACCATGCTATTTAGAAACAACGAAATCTTATAAAAATCCCGTAAAACGTCATATTCCCAACATGAAGATACAAATTCCAGAATCTCGTTACTAGTTGTTCAATTTGATTGCCTCCAAAATAGATCACAAACCAGCATAAAAATTAAAAATCTACTGATTTTTTCGCAAATTTTGTCCTGGAAACAAAACCCGGTGAAGAACTCTCCCTCCACCTTCCCCTGTATATGATGTCTCAGTATATGATTAGGGGTTGTCCAATGTCCATTAATTAAGTTAGGGTTTATGGGGGGAGGGGGGGTTTGAGATTTCTTACGCGCCATACAAATTATTTTTAGTTTTCATACAAAAAATCTTACTAGGGGGGGAGGGGGTGTCTAAAAACCGCCAAAATTGTCTTACGTAATTAATGGATCGCCACTTACACCCGATTCTGTTTTTGCACGGATTTTTTTTACACGGCCGTGCAAAAAAAGTTTCCATACATTTTTTTCCACCAAAACCTTATTTTTGCATGAAACGTCGAGAAATGGTGTTACTTTTTTTGCACGGTTTTTGAAATTTTGAACTGAAAACTTTTTTTGCACGGTACGCATCCCCCGTGCAAAAACAGAATCGGGTGTATAGGTTTTGTTCATAAACCCTCTAGATATCACTGGTTTCGCTAGTAGATATAAGGTATGATTCCCACGGAGTTAACAACTGACCTAGAGCACCAAGCCAAATAAACATATTGTAGACAGAGCTTAACACAAGCTTTGTCCAAGAAGTTTCGTTTTTAGTCACTTAGTATCAATCTATGGAAATTCGACGGCGAGAATTCCATTTACCTATCCCCGACTTTTTATGTAAATGGAGGCTCCGTGTATTAGAAATCGTTAAGTTACCTTCAAAGCGGGAATATCGTGCCACTTGCAAGCCGAATGTGCCGTGTAGTACAGACCGAGGAACTCCAGAGGACGATCGGCTCGACTCACCAAGCCAGGAATATCCGAACTACTAGCGGTGTTGTTCGTCTTCATCGCTACTCCATCGCCCGCTAGATTGGTACCGGAAATGTCCAGATGTCGTAAGCGGGGAAGGCTCTCGACTAAGTTTGCCAGCAACTGAAATCAATTTGGGCGATGAAACTTCAAATGCAGAGTTTATTGAAATGGAAAGTGAATTCTACCTTATTTGGAGTGAGATAATTTCCATCTACATTTGCCCTCGAGACGGACAGATCCAAAGTTTCCAGGTTTTTCAGCTTGCATATCGTTGGAAACTCGTGATCCAAGGGCCAAACGTTGAACAAAATCAGCGCTTTCAGCTTCGGCAGATCAATCAGCGCCTTCAGACTGAATTCCGCAAATATACATGCCGTCAGGTCTAGGTACGTCAACTCCGAGAGGTGCCTTTGTTGGGAAAAATGAACACATGAATATCACACTTATCGTACACACGCAATCTAGGTTAATTGATGATACTTACCCGAAATGGATCGACGGTTGCAGCACGACCCCATTGAGAATCAGCTGTTGCAGCTGGGGTAGAACCAGCTGGAAGTCGATCGGCGTTTTCTCGTTCGGTTCGCTGTGCTTCAGCATGTCAACAAAACGACCCAGTTCAAGCGAACGCAACTGCCTGCAGTTTTCGGTCAGGATGTTCCATGAGGCCGTCGTAATTTTATTGCAGTACCACATCGAGAGCGAGTTGAGCTTGTGCCGCAGCAGTATTCGCATGCCCTCATTGGTGATTGTGCTATTTCGCAGGCGGATATTTCGGAGCGGCGTCTTTTCCGTATCCCGAAATATCTGAATGAAGCGGTCGTTGATATCCTGACCGCAGTCTTGCTGGTAGCGCAGAAATCTGGAAAAATGAAAGAAAATTTGAACCGAAATATTAGATTGAGGGAATGTGGGCCAAAACGGCCATATGTAGCATACAAAATAGTCAACTGCGCCCAAAACTATCCGGCATCAACAATTTTCGGTAGGTACCGACGGCCGCCTCGGTATGACCTAGAGTGGCCAAAACAACCGTATGTAGCATTTGTATACGCGCAGCACCTCAAGGTTGCATTGCCGGAAAAGAATGAGCTTGATGTAGGGTGGAATCGATAACAAGATTGGTTCGACGAAGATTATAGGCTATAATATTATAAGACTATTATAATATTATAAGACTATTATAATATTATAAGACTATTATAAGACTATAGGCATATTCTTTAGGGGAAAAATGCAGCAAGGGGCCCGACAAAACGTGAATCGTTATGAACGTTATAGACGGAAACGGCAACAACGGACCTGCTTCTTTCTGATGAAAAAAACGCCGCCTGGAGGAGGCGGAGTGCGATAAGATGGAAAAGCTGTGCCGGTCTTAGGAAACGCGGCGATTCCATCAGAAACTCAACGCATTCCGCAATGGCTTCGTGCCACAAGCCGAGAAGAGCAGGGATATGGATGATTTTGATAGACGAACGTGAACGTTAACAAAAGGTGGAAACAGCACTTCGATGAACACCTGAATGGTGCTGAGACCTCTGGAAACGAGGGCTAAGACAACGGAGGACATGTCTTCGTCAGTAATGTGGACGATGGAAACCAACCAGCCCCTACTTTGTGAGAGGTTAAGGATGCCATTCACCAGCTCAAGAACAATAAAATTGCTGGTAAGGATGATTGCCAGCGGGGTGGAAGGAAGGGCTAATATGTCATATCTATAGGAAAGGCGATAAGATAGATTGTTGAAACTTCTAAATGCGGCCTACATTGTGTTATCTCTGTGATTTGTCACCTGTAGTAAACAAGTCCGTGGGAAGTTATCAAGTCGGCTTCGTTGACGGCCGATCGACAACGAACCAGCTTTACTGTACGTCAAATCCTTCAAAAATGTCGTCAATACTAGGTTCCTACGCATCACCTTTTGATCAATTTCAAGGCGGTAACTCTGGAAGCTATCCAGTCGGACGTTCAGACAGCTGAGATGGCAATCGAGCATAAAAGGAGCGGCATCCTTTACTGCGCGGTTGTCACTCTGGCTGTGAAGAATGGTTTCAATAGCGCAAGCTGGGAAGCGATAGCCCACGCGCTTCACCGCCTCAAGGTACCGGTGCAGTTGTGTAAGCTTCTAGAAAGCTATTTTGATGGTAGGATTCTACTGTATGACACAGAGGAAGGACAGAAAAGCGTTCGAATTACCGCGGGAGTTGTTCTATCCTGGGCCCGCTGTTATGGAATGCGATGTACGATGACGTACGGAGGCTGCCCCTTCCGACGGGTTTTAAGATTGTTGGCTTCGCCGACGATATCACTGTGGTGGTAGTGGTGTATGGTGGATCGATGGAGGAAGTAGAGTTGACAGCAGCGCACTCTACTTCCATAGCTGATGAATGGATGAAGTCTAAGAAACTAGGACTGGCCCGTCACAAGACTCGGTAGGTGATTGCACCATAGAGTCCAAGCAATCCCTTAGGCATCTTGGAGTAATGATTGATGACAAGCTGAGCTTCGCTAGCCACGTTGAATATGCATGTAAAAGGGCATCTACGGCTATAGCGGCGCTTTCGAGGATGATGTCTAACAGCTCTGCTGTAATTGCCAGCAAACAAAAGCTACTGGCAACCGTGGCGCTGTCCATACTAAGGTATAGAGGACCAATCTGGTCAAAAGCGCTTAGAACGAGCAGAAACCTAAAGCAGTTGGAAAGCACGTACAGGATAATGTACTTAAGAGTAGCAAGTGCATATCGGACGGTATATAAAGAGACCGTGTGCATCACAGCCGGGATGACGCCCATCGGGCTCATCAACAAGGAAGACGTACAATGCTTCAACCAAAGAGGTACCAGAGGAGTCTACGACACGTGTAAAGAGGAAACGCTCAGAAGTTGGCAGCAGGAAAGGGATAATTCCACTAAGGAAAGATGGACTCATCGGCTAATACCAAATGTGTCAGATTGGTATGGAAGAAGCCATGGGGAAGTGAAGTTCCACCTGACGCAGTGTCAAGACATGGTTGCTATAGACAGTACCTGCATAGGTTCGGGCACTCAGAATCTCCTGCGTGCCCCAATTGTGCTGGTGTGGAGGAAACAGCGGAGCATGTCGTGTTCGATTTTTTTCCTCATCTGTAGAGGCTTTTAACCACTGCTTCCATTATTTAGGAATATTGTGGTATGACCCATATTTTATTTGGTGCTCATCAAATATCCTTTCACAATTGAGATGTGATAGACATTGGTTGATGTGTCACACTGTCCCAACTGGGCACAACTCGTTTTATAAAGTCTATTACCCTATTAGGACTACCTTGCCAAATTTTCAAGGGCTCTAATAACCCTTTTCCAAATGCTAACATTCTTTGATCAAGCAATGCACCGCAGTTGTAGAGTAAATGCTCAGCAGTTTCGTTTTCAGCTTTGCAAAAACGATACTCAGAGGATTGTATTTTCCCTATCTTTTTTTTTTGATACCTACTTGGGCAGTGACCGATCATCAGGCCAGTTATTATCCTAAGATTTCCTTTATTCAGGCTGCTTCTACTACATGTATTATGCTATATGCACTGGACCCTACCCGAAGAAATACCGTAAGGTGGTTCCGGGGAGATAAGGATCTGAGGCAAAGGGTCATGTCGATGCACTACACACCACTTGAGTACAGTGCATGGGTTAGTTTAAGCGGGTCGTCGTTGGTGGTCATCCCTGCATTCCCAGAGTTACCTTCTCATGGGATCTATTTGCAGATTTCCCCCTTGTAAAAAAAACAAAAAAAAAGGACAGTTCTGTTTTGGACCATTTCTTGATTAGAGCAACCTTACCCACCGATGAATCCTGATTCTTGATACATGATCTGTAGTTTTAGATCTGTCCATGAAGCATTTTCATTTGGATGACCCATAATGTTCAAACTGCAATAATCTTAAGCTATAATCCCAAAACTAGTTTTTCGGGCTTCTGCTTCTAGTGACGAGAAAATTTGAACATAATCCGTCAACTTTAAGAGGGGCTTCTTCTTCTTTCTGACAATACGTCCCAACTGGGACAGAGCCTGCTTCTCAGCTTAGTGTTCTTATGAGCACTTCCACAGTTATTAACTGAGAGCTTTCTGTGCCAAATGACCATTTTTGCATGTGTATATCGTGAGGCAGGTACGAAGATACTCTATGCCCTGGGAAGTCGAGAAAATTTCCTTTACGAAAAGATCCTCGACCGGTGGGATTCGAACCCCCGACCCTCAGCTTGGTCTTGCTGAATAGCTGCGCGTTTACCGCTACGGCTATCTAGGCCCCCTGAGGGGCTACACGAGCTTAAAGTTCGTATAAAGAAAATCAAACTAATCTCGTATAACTTATGATCTCGCCCTAAAAGCTATAGGTAACCGAGTTTGTAGTACGTCATTTTTGAGATGGACTAAGTAAAAAATTATCACCCTCTGGGAAATTGAGAAGTGTCTTCTCTTCATCGTATCATTGTTAAAGCTTCACATTCTGTTACCATTTAGAGCATTTAGGGCGAGATCTAAGTTATGTGAGAAAAAGTGAATAAAAAAACAAAAATGTTTTCGATTTAAAGTTTCCCCAACCTATAGAGAAGATACTGCAACAAACAAAACTTGAAATGTACAAAACTTTTATGTAGGCTCCTAGAGCACCGACTGGGCTGAATTTTTACCGCAACTAGGAAATAACTTGAAATTTGTGCAGTGAAAAATTCACATCATTTTGATCACCCACTTTAAAGTTATCGCAAATGCTCCAAAAAATCTTAAATTTTTCAATCCGAGCTATTTTTGAACCAAAAGGATTTAGAACAATATACCCTTCGGCAAAAATGTTTGATTTGACAAGAGAAACAATTACATAAGTAAAACAAAAATGTTCTGTAAAATTCATAGTATTCAAAATATATCAAAACATTTTCAAAGTTCTGACATTTTTTTCAATACAAGACATTTGCAATACCTTCAAAGTGTGTGATCAAAATGGTGTGAGTTCTTTACTGCACAAATTTAGTTAAATTATTTCCTAGTGGCGGTAGAAATTTCAGATCAATCGGAGCTCTAGGAGTCAAGATCAAAGTTTTGAAACTTGGCCATTTTGTATGAAAAACGGCAAATAATCTTTTTTTTCGCCGGTCCCTGTACCTAGGATGCCGTATTTCTACCGTTTGTGTTTCGAGTAACTATTTATTCAAATCTACGCCAAAATTTTCGGTTCTGTACCTAAGGTCAATGACCGGTATAATTAATTTTATTCTATGATACAGAAAACGTCATTTCGATTATATGTCGAATTAGTGGAAGTTTCGCGACTGTTATATGTTACTCCGTTTGACATTAGTTACATTAGTTCTCTGCCACCCAAACAATTCTTCACTTTTACCGACAGTCTTAAGCTCTATGGAGGCTGTTCGGTAAACAAATCTGACAAAGCGCTTAGTGACCTGAATGAAATACGCCATTAATGTGAAACGTCTCAGAATCCTAAATAGCCACAATGATCAAATTGTACCACTACCCACGTTTTCAAAGCAATAAACCAAAGTAAACCAATCAACCTAAATTACAAATACTAAAATAGAAACCACACTGCAATTTGAGACCTCTTCCGTATAATTTGTGCTTTTGGAGCAGTAAGGTACCGTGGGGGAAGGGTAACAGTGGGGTAAGTGGATCACTTGTCCGTAATAAGCATAAATACTTGAATATTTCGAATGTTTTCACACCTTTGCTTCATTTTAGGTTATATTCTCACGTACATACTGATACTACTGCAAAACTGATACTACACGTGCACTAACACAAGCAAACTTGTTGACTTCAAAAATCCATTCATTTTAAAGTTGTTTTCTGTCGACAAAAAGATCATTGTATCTCTGCCTAAAAACGAATACCATTAGTTTTTTCAACATATGGTGAACATTCCAGTTCTAATTGTATAGGGGGATTAGGGGCATAATGAACATACGGGGCGAAATGGACACCCCCTCAATATCTGAGAATATGCATACTTATTCAAAAGATCATACACTGCATGAAATCTGTATTGCATTTGAAATGTTTGACGGTATAAAATTTTATTTTTTGCTCCAATTTTCCTTCAAAAATTGACTTAAAGTTTTTTTCAGTTTCAAATTGGCATATAAGCAAGGCCGTTGAATAATCTAATTTTTGAGCAAAGTAACGAACCCAGAAAGGTTCTTTTTAGCTATTATGATTGAGGGAGAGCTCTTTTAGATATAGGAGCGATTGACAGGCATTAAATATATTGGAATCATTAAATTTCATGCATGTGTTCATTTCGCCCCGATACCTTTTTACCAGCCTTGATTTCGGCTTAATTTTCTATCTCGCTTCTCTGACATATGATATGATTTTTATCACCATGAACGAATGTAGCACGTCGTACTAACATCAAACTTGAAAACTAGCCGGGGTAAATTAAAAACATTGCCATTATATGGTCTTTAAACGAACATTTGCTTAACGTGTCCATTATGCCCCTAATTCCCCTAAATCACAATAAAAAAATGTATTTTTTGTAAATAAATACAGATATATTGGTCATGGTATACTTATTCGCACTTTTTAATGGGATGGGGTAAGTGGATCAAGTATTGTTATCAAATATTGGCAGACTACTTACGCGGATTTTAATAAGTTTTAATGTCATCAAGCGTTGTTTTCCTTTTACATTTTTCATTCCTAGCTTGAATTTTCCAAATTGACCTGAGAAAATTTTAATTAATCCACCTAAAAGTGTTGTCAGTCTTTCTAGTATAAAAAAAAATTAAAATTGAATAATTCAAACATTTTTTTTCGTGGTTTATCTATGCTGAAATGCAAAGAAGCAAAATATACAAATTATCCAACTGAAAGCATACTATCGTACGTTATTTGATCATATTGATTGATTTGGACAGACGATAAAAATATTAGCATATATAACAACATGCCAATAAAATAAAAAGATTTCAGTATGTTAAATGAAAGTAAATGTAATTAATATTTTTCAACTACGAATGTCTATCAAAAACATCGTTAGGAATAATCCTCAATCCTTCCGTATAACTCAGGTGTATAAAATGGATGAATTTTCTCCAAAATATTCTGGTTACAGTGTTTGTTTTTGTTCGAATGAGAATAAACTAATGTACAAATATTTATCATAATATTTTAACAAAATAAAGATTTTTTTAATTTCAAAGCCATCAAAATGTATAGCATAGCACTTATAACAAGAATGGCAGTAATATCATTTTTACTATAAATGATTACATCACATTTGTATTGAGAATAGAGTTTTTTTTTATAGGTGATCCACCATGGTGGAGTAAGTGGATCATTTGGCGTAAATTTTCAAGTCCTTCATACTCAATACATAGCAATCAGAAAAATTGAAACAAATAATGATTTGAAGTATATTAGTTCCTCATTTGTTATCCACAGGAAAAAGTTAGAATAACATTATTCACGTTAGCTGAAATTAACAATGAAGTTGACTTTTGATTTTTCTGTATCCACTTACCCCACGGTACCTTATAATAGTTGGATTCTAGGTAGTTTCTTCTTCTTCTTGGTAAAAAATACTCACACAAAAGTGTTATCATGTTTAGAATTTTTTTCTAGATTTGTTCATTTTAATTTCCATTTAAACCTACATGGTCCGATAATAGCTAAGAATTGATCAGAATTTTATTTCCATCATAAATATTGTAAACATGATATTCGAAATTCAATTTCCAAGGATTTTTAAGAGGAAAATAACCATCATCGTTAAATACATTTTCAAAACCAGTTTTTTTGCTCAAAATCAAAGCAATGTTCAAGAAAATCTATCATTGCATTGCACTTGCTATCTGAAATGCGATGATAGATTTTCATAAGGATTAATTGCAATTTGAACGAAAAAACTGGTTTTTATTTTTTGATGATTGCTGATGATTGAATGATGGATTCTTGAACCTTAATTTGAACCGCTCTAAAAGCACTCGACTAAGTCGAGTTTAGTACACGACACTGAAGACGGCCTTACAATTGAGGTCGAAATACGCATATCTTTCATATGATGAAAACTCTAGTGGAATTAAATGGTATAGTACTGAATTGCGTTTTCATTTTCTCACAAAACAATGTTAAGCAGTTAAACATCAACTTCACAAATTGTTACCGATAAAGGGGCTAAATGCTGCAAACCCTTAACTACCAGAGTAATAACTCTAGGTTGAAGGATGGGTTCGGTTTGGTACAATTTACCTCAACGCACCACGTAAATGTGGTTTATCTGCGCTACGGTGCTAAAATTTGATAAAAAAAAGGTTGATCCTTTTTTTTTATGAAAAAATATACCTATTCCAATGCACACCATTTTATCAGACATCTGGTCTTCTTTGTATCTTTGACATGACCTACAGCTGGTACATACATCGCTTGTTTTAAAGTGTTTCGATATGAGTAATGAGAAACTGATCGTACAATAGTTAGTTCGCTACAATCTCGTTATAGTGAACTACTATCAGTCTAACACTACCCTTCGACGTCGACTCGACAGATCTGCTATACTTCCCATTCAAGTGCAGTTTAAATAAACAAACAAAAAACTGCTCCAACCACACGTACGATAGGGCACAAAGAAAAAAAAGAGCATAGAGCAAACTACAGTAACGTTTCGTTAAAAAAGGTTTTTTTTGCCAGACTAACCGGACGACTAAACACACCAGCGTCGTCGCCGTCATCATGGAGACACCAAAATAAAGAGCAATTGCACAAAAACTTGTTTACATTGATGTCACTGTCAATGCTATTGCCTACATGAACAGTCAAGCCACATACTATGTGGTGATAGTGTGCTCACATGTTATGGGTAGTAGATGCAAGATAAATACTTATGTCGAATTCGTTTTTGAACCTAGGTTGGAACTGGCGCAACCCGTTCTGAATCACAGTTTCAACCCCAACACGATTCAGGTTTGACCGAACTACAATTTGCTTGACGTTTGTTTGTTTATGTGTTGATCACCGACCCAGTTCCAAAAAACGAAAACGACATTAGTGGGTTATTTTGGAAACTGGATAATATGGATTCTATGACTAAGAAGCAATGTTGCAGCAAAAATATCTTTTTAAAAAGCTTGAAAGAAACAACGCACTAATGAAAACGAAAATCCGAATAAAACACATAAGTAGTCAAAATAAACCCAGTCCACACATGTTGGCATAAATGACCGCTAACTTTTATTTTCACTAGGATGGATTGTTGGTCTTAGTTCAGTCGGCTATACAGATTGCTATGTATAATTTCGTTCCATTAAACCTCGACCAGTTGAAGCGAACAATGGATTGTGGTGGTATAATAGCGATATCAGCTAGGCTTTGAGCTTAAATGATTAGCGATTCAACGGTCAAGGCTGTCATGCTCTTTATCATACCTATTGACAAAAAATTGGAGTGCTTTATGAACGATGTCTTTCAACAGATATATGTTAAAGAATTATATGATAGATAAAACCGGACAAAAAAGTCATGAATAAATTTTTCGATATGATTTATAAGCAATGAAAACTCATAAATAATTCAGAGTATCCTAGCTAGAATCAGAGCTCCACGGAAAGACTACCGTGATAGGCTACATATCAATAACGCAACAAATACGAACACTATAGGTAGTTTGAAATTGAATCGCCAAACTTGTTTCGGCTACCAGGTATTCGTATGCACATCAACACCACGACTGATGCTACGGCAGAGATGTTGATGACCTATCACAAGGCAGGCGTGTTTCGTGATGCTAAAACTTGGCACAAGTTCACGATCAGGGACAGTTTCAATCGTTTGTTGCGTGCCGCCTGTTTGAGCACTATTGTCTATAAAAATATTATGCAAGCTTAAAATGAACTGAGAGAAACGTTTCAATTGACCAACTCGGGTTCAATTCGGGTATTGTTAACTTTTTTTCTGAAACACTAAGTTAAGAAGCACACCCAGTTAAGATGTAACGCCAGAAAAAAGAAGAACTTAATGTAACAATGGAAAAAAATATTGTTCAGAGTATCTTCTAACAGTGACAGTATTCTTGTATATTTTCAGTAGGTTTCCTGTGAGATCTGGGATTCAATTCTGGATACCTTCGAAATCTGGGACTCCAATTGGAATTCTGGGCAGCCTTTTGTAAGTTTCGAATTGTATTCGATTACACAGCGGAACAAAGAACAATCTTTACGCGTGTCTAATTATGTTTTTCTTCTTCTTGGCATTACGTCCTTACTGGGGCTGTTAACCAAAATTGCTATTTTCGCATTCGTATATCGTGTGGCAGGTACGATGATACTCTATGCCCAGTGAAGTCAAGAAAATTTCCATTATGAAAAGATCCTGGACCGACCGGGAATCGAACCCAGACACCTGCAGCATAGCTTTGCCTTGTAGCCGCGGACTCTGACCACTCGACTAAGGAAAGCCCCATTATGTTAAGGAAGGTCTAATTATGTGTCTCTATCAAATTTGAGTTTGCTGACCTGTTTGCTGATCTCAGAAATGTTACAGCTTGTCATAAAGTGCTCGTTTTATTAATGTTGAAATAAAATTTTAACTATGATTTATTAGGTTTTTTGACTACTTAATCCACCTTAATCTATATGCCTAAACCTTTTGTATGAGATAAAATTTGAATGAAATTGCACGAATACGGCTATAGGTTCAGTGACTTCATATTAAGTTTAAGGTTTTCATTCCTATTACGGACACTTAAGGCCTGAGTGCAATATAACGCATCAATGAGCACTTAAAACAAATCACTCTGCATGTATCCTCAGCGTTATCTAGTTTCGAAAACACTTAACTTTCGAATGATGATAGAAGATTATGCTTACGTTACTTACATAATTTCAAATAAATTGCAATTTGTGGCCTTTTCATGATTGTTATTTCGGACGTGTCCTCATTTTTGCCTCATATTCCGGACGCTTTGATTCGAATTGTGGACAGCTCGTGAAAATGATAATTGGAATAGTCAAATCAATAATTGAACTCTCAAAAGGCATTTGAGAGGTGTCTAAACCAGTTGGGCAATTTAAATCTCCATAGATATCTTTGGAAAATGTTTGTGAAAATGTTAATAATTCACTTCGACAGTGGTATTTTTTGAGCTACTGAGCTATTGAAGTGCTTCTTATTGCAAAGTTTCAGAAAATTCGGCCGAGAAAAAAAAGCCACAAGAAAGAGAATCATGGAAGTGTCCAAGTAGCTCTGCACACTACTGTAAAAACTATTGCTACAACATACTTTTTTAGACTTTTTACTTATTACAGTGAAACCTCCATGAGTCGATGTTCCATGACTCGATATCGACTCATGGAACCATACTAAAAACAAAATTTCAAGGTTACTATGATGGTCCCCTCAAACAGCTTTCCAAGGCATTTGTTTCCACTTCTCGATATTTCTATGAGTCAATGGTCCCTTCAGATATCGACTCATGGAGGTTTGACTGTATTCTATTGAAGTACCGTTTTGACTCATATTCCGAACACTTAAGGCCAACGGTGCCTTCAGATGCATCCGATATGCATAAATTAGCTGATATTCATGTAAATTTTGATTTATTCGCTAAGTCTAACTGTTAGCTGCTGGGCGTGCCGGTCAAATTGTTTGTTTAAACTTGTTTAGTGTTGTTTTTACGTAAAAGTTTGGAATAAAATTTTGATTCAAATGCCGAACACTGTGTTGATTCTGTCTCATATTTCGAACAGCTTGATTCAAATTCCGAACAGCATGAATAAAACGAATTCAAATGAATATTTTCGCAAGTATATTTTTTAAGCTAGTTTTACTGACCTTGAACTAGAGAATCATAATAACTCCCGATGTATAAAATAGGTTTGAAAACGTTAAGTTTGAGTTGCAAATGACTGCCATTTTCTGATAATTTGGTGACATATTTCAGCAAAATATTTCCACTAAATCGCCATACAAAACCGAGTGTTCGGAATATGAGTCTGTTCGGAATTTGAGTAAAATGGTACCAGCCGAGTGCTTTGCGAAGGCCCAAGCAGTCCAATTCATTTTCACCCGCTCGGAGTGTTTTTTTCGCTGGCTTCGTTCGCTTGCTTAGTGCTTTGCGAAGGCCCAAGCTGTCCGATTCATTTTTCTCGCGCTCGGAGTGTTTTTTTTTCAGTTAGCACTTCATCCGCGCGCCATCGGAGTTATTTTATATTCCTGCTTATACGTGTTGACGCTGCGATTATAACTGTTCAGTCGAGGATATATTACCAATTGATGAGCTCGTTTCATGCTTGTAATAACACATTTGTATCATAACATGTATTTTTTATGAATTTGTTGAACAAACTATGAATGGTTCGTCACTTTAAGTGTTGACATAAGCGCTTATTCATGTTTTATAAAATTTCGAGATTCAAACCTTTGAATAGTTCGATGATTAAAATGTCGACGCATTGATAGATAACTTTTTAAACAGGGGTTACATGAATCGCACCACTTACCAAGGTGAATCCTGATCATGTAGCTTTGAAGCCCCCTCGCTTTAAAAGCCATTGGTAACTATGTGTGTAGCTCTTTGTTTCTATGGATTTGAGTGAATCTACACGTTTTGTAACAACCCTATAATGATAAAAGGATCATTTTCTCAGAAACAATCAGCTACACTCGTGGTTACCAATGGCTTTTAGGGCATTATCCCAGAGTACGCGAGATTTGTCGATTTTTTTTCTAAAATTAAACGTTCTAACAATTTTGCTTATTCCCATAAAAATAATTATGCTGGTGGCAATTTTATTTCCATAATATCTTACAATATTAGACAAAACCGTGTACAAAAAGCCGATTTCGATTTCATTAATAAATTTAAAAGATACAGCATGTACCAGGTGTCCACTTTAAAAAAAATATATGCCTTATGCCACCACGAACTGAGCATTCTGACGTAAAAGTGTTAATTCAATGTTAGCATTTGGAATGCTGATTAACAGTCAAAAACTTTTGAATGTCAGTCCTTTTGCTATTTTAAGGCAGCTTAGTAATCAGTCTGATGTATTAAGGCAGTTAGCATATGGAATGCAATTAGAAGACTGATTTATGGCTTATTCAAATATTGGTTACCTGGGTAATACCGGCAGGGTTGCTTTCGCGCTTAGGAGAATTGCCCGACGGTCGGAATAAGTGGCACAGAGCAGATATTCAGAGGTCATTTTTTTTTAATGAATCTGAAACCTTTCTCGTACACAGCTAAAAAAATGTTGTAAATTTAAGTTTATTTTCATGCACATATTTGGAGCATCAAAATAAACCTAAATTTCAACGACTAATCCATTATTTTTCAATCGAATTCACTTTAAATTTACACGATCATGTAATATTCAACCATTTCTAGTTGAAAATTAAATGTATATTCATTTAAGTTTACATGATGCTGTAATAACACACGAATTTGATTTATTTTTACATTAGACTTCAGTTTACATCACATTGAAAATTAAATATTTTTTTCTGTGTATGTCTCTTGCTCAAGGTGTGCATCAGACTTTATTCTGTTCTTCTTAACATTTCGTCCCTACTAGGACAGAGCTTGTTTTTCAGCTTAGTTTTTTATGAACAATCCCACCAGAGCATTCTCTGTCAAAGTTAGCATTTTTTAGTTTTTTGTGTGTCAAGTATGTTGATATTTTATGCCATGTGTATATCGTGTGGCAGGTACGAAGATACTCTATGCCCCAGGAATCGAGAGATAACTTTGCAGACAACTAAAAAAATGTCCAGTTGAATTAAAATAAGTTATTTTAACTGACTCACATAAAAAAAACCTGATTGATATTGACAAAAGCTATGCATTAGCATTTCTCCCTTCAAGTATATTACCTTTCCCTGATTTTCCAGTTCAAATAAGGAAGGTCACTGATAATTACTGACTTTCCAGTTTATTGAGGTTGTCGACACCCGGGAATAAAAGGCCGAACGACTACCAGTTATCTCTTATACGATATGATGTAGAGATTTGGAATAGTGATTCGGAACACTAAAATGAACATAACTCCGGCGGAACAAAGTTGTTGAACATAGTCACACAATATTTGCATTCTTTCCATAATTTACACATGATCGTTTCATTGTTTAGTCAATTATACAATCTTCATTCAAAATAAACATTAATATGTTGATTTATCACAAAACAAACCTATGTCTCCTAAATGAAAATTTCGATCCATAATGTCAAGTGATACGGAGCAGCACAATGCTTGTATTATTCATTCGCGACAGTATGACGATTACAGGAGTATCTAATGAAACCAGTAACCGACCTTTGATGCGTATCGAAACAAATCTGATCAATAATAACTCGATTGCTTGATAAAGGCAACCATCTAAGATACTAGCCGGATCGTATATCATTATATAAAACAAGTTGGTTTGGCTTATATGCACATTTTCAGATTCAGATTCCATTGTGACACTTATTGTCGCACCGTGGTATGCTGTTCGCATTCGATCGTTAGGATCGACTGATAAGATTGATTTTAGTTTCACTGCATTTGCCCAGCAAAAGTACACAAATGCTTCCGGTGAGATGCATCGGCCAGAACAGTACTTTGTAGTCCTTATCGTGAACCTAACGTGCGCTGACTCGTGCTGCATGGGTTATTACATCAACGGATCATCAGGACACGTAACGGTGTAACAGAGAACTAACGCTTGACTGCATACGTAGTAGTTGTAGTACGTAACTGAACACGAAACAGACTTGTGGTTTGTTCTACATCAGCGGTCATCAAACTGCAGCCCGCGGGCCGCATGCTGATCTATGATTAATTGATTAATAATTTGCCGAATATCGGTAAAGCTTTTACCGAAATTCCGGTAAATGTTTGCCGAATCTTGGTAACGTTCGAGAAGATGTCAGTAAAAAAGAATTGGGCTCTCGACGAATCGCTTCGCTGAGATCGGACCACCCTTTAGTTTTAGCATATACTAGCGATCAGTGCCATGAAATTGGAATTCTAACGATGGGTGCCGATGACGGTCTGGTTTCAGCGAGAATTGCTCGGTGCAAAGGAATCAACATTCCCTCAAACCCCCATATATTTTTTATGTTCACGAGAACACTCACTTTCTTCTTTTGAAGTAACATTTTCGACAAATAAAATGTTTATTGTCAAGGCATTAAAAGAAAGGAAGCATCAGTCTTGTAATCTGAAGTACAAAAGCTACAGAAAGTTCGTCAAGGTATACTTTTTTGCGTTTTTAAGTTGTTTTTATTATTATAACAATCTTTAAATGTTGACAATATTGTAAAATATTGTATAAAATTGTAAAAAATCGAACAGCTCAATCAGTTAGGTGAAAACCACTGCTCTAGACTGTGCCTGTTCAAGCTGTATAAATATACCTATTACACACTCACGCTAGTTTAGCATTATCTGCGAACAGCTGATAATTTTGCTGTGCAATCTGCCAGAAGTCACTTGCTGGCCTGGCACAGCCCGATTACTCCTCGGCGAAAGTATAGCAACAGACAACATTAGGCGTCAAATTGGCATTGTCGTTTGATGACGGAGAAATGACGCCAATCGACCGTTGGCCATTTCGTTTGTGAATGAACATGTCCGACGTCTATCGCTTCGGTGAGATGACACAGGTGCAGTGACCCAACGAGGGGTTAATGTATTAAAAAAAAGTACCGAGATGTTGACACATGTGAGTTTTGTTTTGATTGCATTTGTTTGAAGTAATATGGTTTTGATGGTAAGAATTTTTTATGTTCTAGGTTGCCCGAATTATTTGGGTACCTAATAATGAGTTATCGTGGATTTCTTCGGACAAGTAAATATTTGACAAGCAATCAATTAACAGCAATGTAATTTCTACGAAAAACGAAAAGTACAATCTTTTGATAAGCTGGGAAAGCATAGAAATTTCATGGATATTAGAATTTTATTCCAAATTCGCTTTCGGAATGCTAGGAATCTATAAATAGATTGCCCGCCAAATTTTCATTTAAGGTACCGTGGGGCAGGTGGGTAATGGATTTTGCATAGTTGGGATTCTTCAAATTCTAGAGACCTTAAATTAAAACATATGAGGTCGTGTATATTTTTTAGCTTGACTCCCACCAAATATAAGCAGTATACTGAAATTGATTTTTATGTAAAATTGAAGAAAAAAGTACAGAAAAAGTTTTTGAAAATAGTTTCCTTACTTTTCACTTGCCCCACAGGTGGGGCAAGTGAAAAGTTTATCGTTTTGAACAATAAATCCAAAAACTAACAGTTACATTCACGATTTCTATTACCTTTAACATTTGTTAAGGCGTCTCAATGAACAATAACATAAGAAACATGTATACAAAGAAAATTTTATTCTTATTACTTGAATTTTCTTCTGTTTAGTTATGTTTGTTGAAATGATTCGACAACATTATAACTGCAATATTCCCAATTTTTATTTTTACATCATGGGACAGCAATTGCATTTCTGCTCTGTAGATTTTCCACCGCTCGTTATTTGTTTTTAAGAAAGTCGGATATGACGTCGGATAACTCTTCAAAAGAAATTAAACGGAATACTTCAATAAAGTATTTAAAAACTTTTTTGTGTGGATACACCTATACCCCATTTTTATGTTTTGAGCTAGCTTTGCATAGACATTCCACGAGATTTCCGTGCGTTGTCTTATATTGGAACTTTCCAATCAACGTCTTCCTTTTGATCGGCTGTCCGAAGTAAACATATTAATATCGTAATATTTGGCAACCTTATTTTTAGAGAAGTTCCATGATTGGGCCATGATAATAGCTTTCAACGCTATTAGTATAGTGTTTCTTGAATTATAAGCACGTTCTGTTATTCTATGATAATTGCGAACCTTGTGTACTTATAGCTACCTAGAGAGAAAACACATATTCAATCTCTAATGACAAACTTTTCACTTGCCCCACGTGATTGGAAAATTGACGGTGTTTCAAATTAGTTATTTTTAGGTCTATGTCAAATTAATTTTAAAACTTTTTTTATTGCAGTTTAAAACTGTCAGAGGGGACAACTTAAAAGTGGTACAGAATATTTTTTTCCGCAACTTTTTTCTACTGAAAATATTAAAATAAGATTGCACGCCGCCATCTTGTTACGGAGTACCAGTTAACAGGTTAACAATCTTTTGCTCTATTATGCAATAATGGTTGAAAAATCTCAGGAATCTCTTACCTACCGTAATGTTCTGAATGGCTTCAACGGTTTACGCATGATTTTGAAACGTTAATACACATATTCAGTAAAATATACACATTATTTTCACTTACCCCATTTACCCACTTGCCCCGCGGTACCTTAATTTAAAGCTTTTTAGCAAAATAGTTGCCAAAATTTTATGTTTTATAGAATTACATCTTTTTGAAACCAAATTGTTATTACGCTTTCTAAATTCCAATGTTACTATTCTTGAGGTACACAAGGTGTTTATTCAAACAATATCATATTCTCATGTGAGATCAACTTTTTTCTTCTTTAATCTTACTTGTACAATGGATTCATTTTTGACCAATCGGTACGGTAAAGGAGCTGTAACTTTGTAGAGAAAAGAGATAGAAATCTGAATTTTCTGACACATTATACATGTTGGTATTGAGTTTTGAGCATCCCTAGATTTAGCTTAGCTGAGCTTAGACTGACTACACATATCAATGGTTGCTATTCCGTGATTGACCGAAGTCAGTGAAAATGCACAAAGAATCAACTAGAAGATCGGCTGGGATTGGCCATAATCTTCTTCAGTGCCTCTATTTATACATGGTCAATAACGGCGCCGGCCACGCGTTTGCAGTCAGGTGGGATAGGGGAAGGAATGTTAGTGTGTAACCTTTGCTATTTGGAGACCGTGTTTGCCTCTGCATCTCCACAAAGGTTACTGGGAGGGATGTTTGTTAATAGGGAGGATCGTTGGGTCACAGGATTCACTTTGATAAGCGATTAGACCATGATAAATAATTATTGGTGAGATATGAACATGCTTATATGTAAAAATAATATTTTCATTTGATATGAACAATATCTATGTAGAGAAAAAATATGCCGACACTTGACGTGACGAACCTTTCAAAGTTTGTTGAATAAGGTGAATCTTTCGCAAGTCTACACTCGCAGTATCGAACCATTCAAAGTTTTTTTTTTTCATTACAAAAATAAAGGTAAAAGGAAAAAGGTGTTGTGAAAAAAAAAATTAGATATAAATAATTTATGATTCAGAGTTTATGTCGACACTCACAGTGACGAACTTTTCATAGTTTGTTGAAAAATCATACAGTCAAACCTCCATGAGTTGATATCTGAAGGGACCATCGACTCATAGAAATATCGAGTATTGGAAACAAACGCCTTGGAAAGCCGTTTGAAGGGGCCATCATAGTAACCATGAAATTTTGATTTCACTATGGTTCCATGAGTCGATATGAGTCGATTCTAACAGCTCATCCCTAGAAGAATTTCTAGAGCAAACTCTAGAGAGATTTTTCTCGAGCAATGCTTGAAAAAATTCCTGAAAAAAAGCTAGAGAAATCTCTGCTGGTATCCCTTTACAGACTTTCCTATAGAAATCCCTGGAGGAGTCGCTGGACAAACTCTTGTATGAATCTCTTAAGGATTTTCTCGGTTAATTGCTGAAGGACTCTGAAGGCATCTCTGGAGAATTCTTGAAGGCATCCCAGGAAGAATCACTATGGAGATTTACTTGGTGAAATCCACAGAGAAATCCCTGGAAAACCCCTGTAGAGATTTTTCTGGTGACATCCCAGGAGAAATTTCGGAAGGAATCACTGAAGAGATTTACCAAAAGAAATTTATGTAAAGATTTCACTGGAGGAATTTTTGTTGAGTCTTAGGATAATTTCGCGATTTTCCTGGTTGTAACTCTGGCAGACTTTTTTGAGGAAATTCCTGAGGAATTCGTGAGTTGTAGAACACCTGGACAAATTCCTGATGGAATCCCTGGAGGAATTTCAGGTGGAATCCTTGGAGTGATCTGTGGAGGAGTCCCGGAAGAAATCTCCGGAATAAATCTTGGACGAATCTCGAGAGGATTACTTGGGGATATCTTTGTATGTATTCGCGGAGGAATTCCCGGAAAAAAATCTGTACAAATCACTAGAGGAATATATTGAGTAAGCTTTGAAGAGATCGTCCTACTGCAACTTCTGGAGGAAGCCTTAAAGATATCTCAGCGAGAATCCTTGTAGAGATTTTCCTGGAGGAATTATTGGAGAAGTCTCTGGAAGATTTTCTAGAGGAATTTCTGCAGGAATACCAGAATAAATCACTTGAAAAATCCCTGGAGAAATCCAAATGGACCAAATGTTCATTCGACGAAATGCCTATTCGACCAAATGTACTTTCGACGAAATGTCATTCGACCAAACGTCATTCGACCAAATGTCATCCGACCAAATGTCATCCGACCAAATGTCATAGATTCCACTGGATACATTCCTGCAGAAACTCCTTGGGAAATTTCTAAGGGAATGCCTGTAGATATTTTATTGCAGGAATCCTTGGAGGAATCCCTGGATACTCATGGAGAAATTGCTGAAAATATTCCTGGAGTCCTATCAGAATTGGTCTAAAATATCTCATGGCGAACAAAACTTCTTCCTGGATGAGTCGCTGGTAAAAGTGGAATCCCCGGAGAAATCGCTGTAGCGTTTGCGGTAGAAATTATCTAGGTGAAATTAAGAAATCTCTGATAGAATTTCTGGAAAAATCTCTAGAAGAGTTTCAGGAGATATATCGACAGGAATTTTTGATGAATCTCTGGAGGTTTTCCTGAAGGAGCCCCTGAAGCCCCATTTGAACTGGTTCCAAAAATACGATTGCTATCAAAAGTTATAATGCATTAGCGATAAAATGTTCGAGTGATGCCAATTCCTTATATTATTTTGTTTTTTCGTAACGGAAATGGTATTTGAGTATGATAATTTTATGTTTGGAAGGCTAATAGCATAGCGGTAAACGCACAGCTTTTCAGCATTATCCAGCTGAAGGGTTTAGATTCGAATCCAACCGGTCAGATTTTGTTTTGGGTTGGAAATGTTCTCGACTTACCAGAGCATAGACAATCTTCGTACCTGCCACACGATTTTAATACAGTGAAACCTCCATGAGTCGATATCGAAGGAACCATCGACTCATGGAAATATCGAGTCATGAAACAGCAATCCTTTGGAAAGCTGTTTCAAGGGACCATCATAGTAGGGGAAGGGGTGGTAAAATGAACACCTTAAGGAAATCATCTTGTTTCTGATAGAAAAACGAGAAATTTGTATAATTCAATCGCACAACATCAAAAATAGGGATGTAATCTATAGCAGCGACATGGATTCAGACTAAAATAGATAAATTTTCACATATTTTCATAGCTATCAAAAAGCGATGCAAATGTTCATTTTACCTGCACTATGTGGGCAAAATGAACAGCGGTTGGTGGTAAAACGAACACCATGCAAAAAACGTGAGCAAAAAAAATATTTCTGAAAATTTTCAATGCTCCCAAAAAATACATCCATTAATGATTGCAACCCAATCAAAAATAATTCTAAAGGTATCAGATTTGACATCATATCATAACGATATTCACCTCACTGAAAAACCTCAAGTCTTCCGAGCTAAAAGTTACGTCAGTTCTAATTATCAAACGTGGTTTTCTAAAATGTTAGTTTTCGTTGATATTTTCACTTCAATTGACCTACGTATCAAATCGAACACTCAGATTTATGCTCTAAATCGTCCGTGCGTGATAAAATTTCATCGGCATTTGTTTTTATTTATTTATTTATTTATTTATTCACCGTCTTCGACATTACATTGTACAGACTGCATAACTTAACCTAAAGTTTCAAACAACACTATCAATTACATTTCATAACAAACAAAAACTACACTTCCACAAAATCAACGGTTATACGTACAATATCTAAACACACGAAATCAACATAGTCTTTTAACATTATCATCAAAGAAAGCAGAACATAAATTTAGTAAACATTAAACTCGATCACATAACAAATCTATTATCAGCGAACGATTCATGCAGGTTTCCAAGTCTCATTCAATCGAGAAACAAACTCCCGAAACTTCACTCATATTTTCCCAGTGTATTCTTCAAATTCCTGGGCATTTCTCGTGTTTCCCCTGTTATTTGCAATTCCCGCTGCAAAAAAAAATACCTTCAGAGATTTTTACGCGGTTATTTCAAAAGCTCTTCAGTAACTTCTCCTCAGATCCCTCGAGCAAAAACTCCAGAAATTCTCATAGTGAATTCTTCTGGGATACTTTTGGTGACTCCTCTTGACATCCCTCCAGAAATTCCTCACCAATTCTCCCATAAATTTCGGAGAAATTCCTCCCTGGTTTTTCGAGGGATACTTAGAGGAATTTCTCTAGAATTTGCTCCAGGAAATACATATCTCAACTCCCTCGAGAAATACTCTAAAAATTTTCAGGGTTATCTCTGAAAATTCTCGAGCGCCGCTCGCTAACTAGACTGTCCAGTTATCGAGAAGATGTATTACTGCGGCACTTTGAGATGCCAGATGAATTTGATAATTGAGATCGTTTATATACATTGAACTACTACGATGGAAAAACTATTCTATAAGTTTTGAGCGGGGCCTTCCTTAGCCGAGTGGTTAGAATCAGCGGCTACAAAGCAAAGCTATGCTGAAGGTACCTGGGTTCGATTCCCGGTCGGTCCAGGATCTTTTCGTAATGGAAATTTCCTTGACTTCCCTGGGCATAGAGTATCATCGTACCTGCCACACGATATATGAATGCGAAAATGGCAACTTTGGCAAAGCTCTCAGTTAATAAATGTGGAACTGCTAATAAGAGCACTAAGCTGAGAAGCAGGTTCTGTCCCAGTGAGGACGTTAATGCCAAGTAGTAGTAGTAGTAGTAGTAAGTTTTGAGCGATGCTAAACTTAAAATTTCTGCAATACTTATTATTGCAACGATTCCATACTTTCGGTGGGTCATTCATGCATGAAGCAAAGAGCTCTTCAGGTAGTTAGGTGTTGGTTCATAAGAGTTCTTGTCAATGCATTCAAGTATTAATTGATTATTTATTGACTTGTTTCTGGCAAAAAATTTTAATGTTTTTTTGTTCGAAATATGTATATAATTTTGTGAGAGAATAATCGTAACTTTGTTGCAACCTGACCGTCACCAGTCCCGATTTTTCCCATAGTATACATGTTTCGACCTATATCTACGAACAATGAAATAAAGCAGAGGACCTGCACTTACCTATCACAAATCTCATTCGGGATGACGATATCATCCTTCAGCTCGAGCTGGTGTGTCAGCGGATTGACGTTGCAGACGACGTGCAGATTTTTGGCCAGATAGCGAAACGTCGTCTCGAGCAGCGTGGGCAGCTCCTCATCCATGATGCCGTCCTCTTTAAGCCGAACACGTCCCAACATCGTGACTCAACACCAGTAACAGCGTTTCGACGTTTCTCCTGGCTGGCAGTTGTGGTTGTTGTTCTTCCCTGTTTTGACTGAAGTTAATACACTTTGGATTTCCTATATGTTGTTATGAGCAGCTTATAGCTGATGCAGCAGCTATCACAGCTTTTCGTCTCCGTACCACTACCTCAACAAACCAGCGATATGTCAATACCCTCCCGGAAGATTACTTCGACACGGGCACTAAACGATCACTACGTTTTCAATATCAAAATACTTTCACTTTAATTTAATTTCAATTCTCCACTGCTTTTCTTTTTATCAGACAAGATATCACACAACTTGGAAAGTATCAATTTATTCTATAAAAAACAACACATTATTCCACGGGTTTCCCAACTCTCCTTAACCTTCACCATTTCATATGTGGTCTAATCTTTAGCTAGACAGACAACACAGCCCGTTCTATTTTAATTCAAATGGCAAACAAAAACGCGACACCGTGTTACAAACAACAATAAGAGAGGCTCATTTGACCTCTTTTCGCGTCACTCAACTGCTGTACATACGGTTTTGCCTCTACACTATCAAATCGTGACGTCACATCTCGCGCGGTTTTAACCACAGGGAGCTGATAGTTCAAAGGCAATTGAAAGTGAAAAGTGTGATACGATAATAATTTCGATGATGATTTGAGTGTTCCTATCATTCTGAGCAACCTGAAAGCCTTGATAGTACCTACTAGTACTGATATTTTATTGTGTTTTGAATACAGTCTACACACCTATGGCCCTAGCAGATGTTGTGTTGATCACCTATCTGGTTTATTCATCACACGCTCACCAAAATGCTTCAACGCGATCTAAAAATAAGGAGAATGTTTTCCGTACTGTTGTTGTTTGCCCATTTTACAGAGAGGAAGGTTTGGTGAGCCTCATAAACAGTCACACAGCCGAACTCTTCTCAAAACTGCAGTTCAACGTTTTCGGCTACAGAGCATAACTATGCAGAAAACGATTGAGTTCAAATATTAGGTAAACAGATCTGTTTTTAGAGACTTGGTCACTATTTAATTGTAAGTCTCTTTTATTTTTAAATTTTTTTTTATTTAAAAATCTCTTTTTAGGCAACATGTTTTTAAGGCTCCTTTTTTTAATTTCTCGATGAATTTTTCAAAATTTATTTAAGAAAATTGTTGCGTGAAATTTAGAAAAAAAATCCAAGTGTTCCTTGGAATTTATGAAAAAATCTCTCAAGTAGGATAGGAGTACCAGTTTTGGCCACCCTAAGAAAAAATATTGTTTATACATAAATCAAATAATTTTTGGTTACTGTCAATACATCAAACGAAAGCTTTCAACCCGAGCAGAAGAAAATAACTACTGAATACCAAATTGAGGTATTCCATACCAGATAATTTCCAATACTTACAACCTGAATGAGGTATGAATGAGCCCTGCATAAGAGGGAAAATACCTCAAATAATACCTTCTGCATATTCTACACATACCAAGCTGATAATTAGATCAGATATTGTAATACCTAAATAATACATGATCGATTTTAATATAAAATTGATATTTTTCAATAGTAGTTCAATACTTCCAGTAATACTTAATCATGGTTTGATACCAAAATATGGTATGTTTAAGTTATTGCGAGTTATTCTTTCCTCCTCGGGAATCCATGCTAAGCAGGGAAAATATAAAAAACTAATCAGAAACTTTGTTTTTGTATTAAAATGGTGGTTGCGAATACTGGACCACTTGCACCAGTATTCGCCACGATTTTAATTTCGGTTCTTGAATTCGCCACTTACCAACGTAAGTTTTCTTATGAAGGGTGGCGAATCAGGAACACCATGGCGAAAAATAGGTGCAAAGGAGCAACAGTTTCAAGGAAAATGATTTTTTTCTATTATTTTCTGAGAAAATTTTACGGTTTCCGTATCATCTTAAAGCAATTTAGCGAACACTAAACAATTGACAACCATATATCATAAAATGGTATATAATCTGGGGTGGCGAATAACTGGTACATGGCGAATACGCATACATTCCCTATTAAATTTAAATTTCTGAGCAAATTCTTGTAAACTTCTAAAGACAACGATTTATAGACGAACTCTTCACGGCTTCTTTAGAAGTTCCTTCACAGATGCTTCGAAGGAGAGCTTCTAATGATTCCTCTAGAGATACACATTTCGGGACTTTTAGTGATTCCTCAAGACATTCTCCCATGGATTTTTCCAAAAATTTAAAGTTTGAAGGAATTGCTCCAAATGTTTATCCAGGATATTCTCCCAGGATTTTCTTCAGGTATCCGGTAATACTTCCACTGTTGCAGATTCTTGTAGGATACTTCCATAAAAAACCTATAAAGGCTTATTTCAGAGATTTGAAAGAAAACAAGAAGTCATTTCCAAAGGATTTCCTTTAAAAATTCCTCAACGGATTCTCCTAGCAATTGCTAAAAAAAACTCTACTAATGAAATCTACTGTCTGGCATTGTTTCACAGACGCGCTATGTAATTGCTTCATACGTATGAAGTACACAAGATTTTCTTATGGAATAACGACATAAGAAGTATTTTGTTCTTCATTCGAAATTCTCATAAAATTCCACAACAGTTTTATGAAACAATACTCATTACACAGACAGATATAATTTCATAAGACACTCTCTTCGGTTATCATACGCATTGATCATTGGCTTTCATAAGACAATCTAATGGAGTACGATTTTCTTAACAATTTCATTCGAAAATGTTATGAATTACGTGGAGCGATGGTAATAACATAATATTTACGATAGAGAATCATAAGCGCGCGTATGACAATGATTAGTAACACTTGTGAAAAGCAATCGACTTTCTATCGAAAAACACGTAAGAATTTCATACGAATTTCTTGTGGAATAAAGACATAAGAAGCATCTTTTGAGATTCATAAGAAAAACTTGTGAACTTCCATCGATCATTGCGTTCATAATATAAATGGGTATAATATCATAAGATACTCTTATGACGGATCATAGATGTCAATTATGGAATTCTTTAGGACCATTATGTATTTAGAGAATCGCTCTTTGAACTTAGGAAAATAAAGATATTCATAAGATCTCTAATGATAACGACAAGAATTTATTGTGAATATCGGACGTTTTGTGTTTCATAAGAATCTTATGAAAGAGAGAAAACCAGTCAAGAAATCAATTCACAAGCGTTCTCTTATGAAATTCGTACGCAATTTCTTGCTCAGTGTACAGAAGATTCATTTCACAAAATTATCTAGAAAATCCTCCAATATGTCTTCATGGATCAAGAAGCTTGTCAGCAGATTCTTATATTCTGTGTGACCCCATCAGGTATTTTTCAACGAATTCAAATTACTTCAGCATTTCCTTTATAAATATTTCCGTTCTTTATTTCAAAAATTCTCATAACAATTCCTTGAAAACTTTTTTGACGAAAGCTTTCCTGGAAAAATGGTCAAAGATCGTAGGTTTAAAAAAAATACTAAGAAAACTAAAATTTTCACAAGGAAGCTCTGGAGGAATTTTGTAAGAAATCCTAAAACATGCAGTGAAAAATACAGTGAATGCAAATATGGCGAACTCATGGGAAAAGTTCATAGACAAAAAATCATCAATGTAATTCCACGAAAAATTTCGGTGAAAATCTCCGAAAAGATTCTGAAATAACCTCCGCCGTAGTTCATGGATGTATCCTTATGGGAATTACAGGTTGACGTTTTGAATTGAGAATGTTGGAGAAAAATAAAAGATACTGTACTTGTTTTTATTTATGAATCTTGGTTTACGGCTAACCAGACGAGTGGAAGTTTAACAACTACCGAAAAGCTAAACATTACATATAGTTTGCAATTGGATTAAAAGGACAAATTGATGTGAAGTTTTGCGAAAAAGTTACACGTCTTCTCAGTGAGAATCGAACTCATGACTCCCTGATCTCTAGTAAGGGGGCGTTACCCCTACGCCATGAGAGGACTCATGAACGCAGAAGTTAACCTGAATTCGATTTCAGCTCAATAATCACGTGGTCCTTTTCCGCAAAGTGCACCTCTTTCGGAAGAATTAGATGCCCATCCAAACACAACGCTTTCTATATATATCCAGAGCCTAGCCCGAGAGCGCATTGTTTTTTAGGTATTGAAAGAGATACTGGTTGAACTCCTGAACGAAAATAGGAGATTTCCTTGGAAATTCCTTGAATGAATCACTGGATTCTAATTTTAAAAAATATTAAGATCAACATTTTCAATAACAATTTGGAACGTACCGGGATATGGCCACACACCGAACGCAAAAGACAAACAATATATTTTATTGTTTTGCGCGAAAAATGCTCAGAAAACCATACAATAAAAGTATTATAAATTGTATTGTTTTGGTATGAATTTAACATGACTTTTGTTCCAAAATTCTATAGTAAACTATTGTTAGCCATATATATAAATGACCTCCCTTATTTATTGTGAAAATGTCTTTTACAATTAATTCAACTTTACTAAACATTAAAACAAATTGTAAGAGAAATGTAAAAAATACGTTTCGTTTTATGATTAACGTGTAGGAAATATTGCATTGCTACAATAAAATATTGCATTTTAATAATATTTTTTATCGGGATAGTTCTGTAAGATTTTTTCATTTCTATTCACTCATAACTTTAGTCAGAAATTCATCCTGGTTCTCATAAAAACTTCGGCCAGAAAGTGGCCAAAATTCGTGTCTAACATTTAATCAACAATCCGTCGCTATTTTTTCAAGCCTCGACGAAAAAAACAGACTGTTCGACAAAAATGTCTGAGGAACATGCACCTGAAACTTTCCAGAAACAGCCAAAAATCCCTATCTTTTTGAGCTTTTGAATTCAACAAAGGTGATCAGTCCTTGAAAGAGCAAAAATCTGTGAAACATAATAATCTTGCTGATTGATTTTGAAAAGCTAACCGAGCCCATAATTTCATTGCCATCAAATCAAATAGTAACTTTAGTGACTATTTTTGTGAACAAATAGCTTTACTGCTCCATTAAAGCATAACTGTTCCATATGAATTTTCGAACAACATCATTTTTTCAGTGCAACATTTGTGTCGTTTATTATCGTTGTAGGGTAACTCGACATAATACGCCCCAACGGGGCAATACGCGCCTCTTCATTTTCACGGGGTTCAGGCTTCTTTTACACGTAAATATGATTACACATCTTAAATATTCACAAAAAATGATGTTGCGCGTATGTGTTCTTTGAGAAGTATAAACAATCAATAGAAAATCTAAAAATATCGAAAATCAGGTTTTTGGTTTAAAATTTTGCTTCTGACAAGCAAGCCTCAAGGCGAATGAGAACCATTCTTTGGTATTGTACTTATTACAAAAACTTCTACCGGGAGACGACTGCTAATGGACCCTTGTAAGCTTAGCAGGTGGTGGAAGTGATAGATGTAGGAGTGATTGTTTTGATCCAGAATAAGCTGTCCAGTTTTATTCTGGCAAGGATCATTGATGCAGCCATGGTGTTGTTTTTTTTAATATGGAATTATGTACGGAACCACCTGTAAAAACTCGATTCCATTTCCCGACAAAGTGATTGAAAATCATTGTGAAAACTGTACCTTAGTTAGACTGCTCATAAACGCATAATTGTCCCATGTGAACAGGAAATCCAGCAAACATGGGAATGACATGCATTTACATAAGTTTCCATCACAGCATCAGACCCTGCATTTGGCGATGCCCAATCGCGTAACAATCAGAATGTTAGGCAAATTATCGGATTTGGAGAGTTACTAATTTTCAATACAACTACGGTTATTTCAGAGAATAGGGTCGATGTGTTTTCTCGTTTCAGAGAGCGAGCAATGGCGCAAAAACCAAAGCTCTTTAGCTAGGACACAGGGTGGAAATACTTGTGCCCCATCCCTGGAAGATACGCGCATGAAGTGATATTAAAAATATTACCATCACTCACTTATAGTGAATCCTAGACCATTCCCTTCCCTATCATCATACTCCTTGACATCTATGAGGGCGTCGGTGAGTCGCTGGCCTCTTCTTAAGTAGGTGTCAGACCATCATTTTCCTTTCCCTTCCTAGTAACGGAGAAAATTGGCGTGGCCGGCAATGAAAATTTACATGTCTATTCATCCATAAATCATTGGAATAAGAGTGATAAAGTAAACAACATGACAGTTTTCAGGTTATAATCTACGAAATACTCAGTTACCTCTCAACGCAACGCAACGCAAATATGTAGGGAGCCGGATCCTATTCTTGGCACTTTTGATTCACTTCGGCAGTGGGTTTTTTTGAAAGCTAAAAAGCTCATGCCAAAGTGAATCATGAATATGCCCAAGTAGCTCTGCACCCTAGTTACGTTTTAGTGCCTTCAGCCCTAGCTGGTAAGATCCAGAGTAGTTCTCATCCACATATTGAACTAATGGCATTTGAGCTGCGACTCGTAAGGCATATTCAAGGTGTCCATTCAAAATCAGTTTTCCGATTCCAGGACACCCAAAAAATTGAAAAAAAAAACGATGACAAAATAATCTTGTTCCTTTATACCTGATCTAACTTATTTATAAATTATTTTTGATTCATACTGTGAGCTGAATACGGTTTGAATTGCAAAAGAATTTTGGACAAAAGGAGATAAAATATTTGTTGAAAAATCCAACAGACCGTCCACCACCTTGAATGCATAGGAAGCTCAGATAGATTTTGGAATTATATGAACAAATTAATACTCTGTGTGATTTACACTAAACTTCCCAAAAACGGCAAAGTCCAATAACCAATCTTCTAAGAATGCCTTCAGAATTTCGCGTTAGCCATGGACCATGGCTGATTTCTGGAGAAACTCTTGATCTTGGGAAATTCATGTTAGAGTCAAAGAGAGATGTTTTTAACAAAAACGATATCTCCAAAAACATTATATTGTTCTCAATTGAACTGGCTAAAATTTTTGGCATAAACCCAAAAATTGCATCTTTCAAGCAATCTTTCAATGATTTGGCTAATAATCTCGTCAAGACACAACAAAAATCTCACCAAGAATTCCTGAAGGATTTCGCTATTCAATTATCCATCAAAGATATTTCCATGAATTCATGAATAATCTCACAAGAAATTAGTTGGGAATGATTGGAAGAATTCACTGCAAATCTGCAGAAATCTATACAAAATCTTGTCAGGGGCCTCACAAAAACTTTTGCGTAGATCAAGGACTAGTAGGTACTCCAAGCAAGGCTTCACCAATAATCAGTACCTATCTTTTAAAAAAATCCGCTAATCGTAATTCCGAATTAATCTGTCCAATAGATCAGTAGATCTCTTAAGAAATTTTTCAAATATTTATTTATTCCAGAGGTTTTGCCAACCTCTAGAATTCATTCTCGTCAGTTACTTATGGGGTGTTTTTCTTTGTGAAAAGTTATCAGTTTTACATTTCTGTACTATGATGCAGTCAAAAAACGTTACACACAGAATTCATTCTGATCATAATTGAAGTAGCTATAAAAATGAAAAAATGATATTATAAAAAGGCTTCACTATAAAAACTTAGCTATGGAAAGCTCCATGATAAAAAAGAGAGGAGATAAAAAAGAAAGAAAGTTAGAATAAAATACTCTTTCGCTTGGCAAGATTATTGAGAATAACAGATCTTCCTTCCTTGATTACGGCCTAGCATAATATTGTGAGTATTGTTTTCACACATTTCTAGTAGTATTCTTGCATTTATATCTTACGTTGCAGCAGCTAGTTGAATATAGGGTAACTTGCTGTATTTTGGACTCAAAATTGTTATCAAGACTTTTAGCATATCTGCGCATCTTATTGCAAAATTTCAGAAGATTTGACTGACAAAACTTCACATGACGGAGAGAACAAAACGGCCGAAAATACGTAAGTTCCCTATTTTGATTGTTCAGCATTGAAAATCTAGTGCGCCCCCAAGGTCAAGGTAGCAACGGAACGGTCTTCATCTAAAAGCACTTGAATTTTTTCATCAAATCAAATGGCATGGTGCAAGTCTTTTTAGTAGAAGACAGTCAGTCATAATATAACGCTTAGAAAGTTATTAGAGTTTCTTAGATTTACTCTAGTTTTTATCATACACAACTCTAATTGAACAATTTTCAAATATTAAATCAAAACGACTCAAAATACAACTTCACTGAAATTGTTAAACCGTCTCGTTCCCGTGTAACTGCTCAATTGATTTTTCGACGAACTTGAGACAAACCGAAACAGATGAATATTGTGCAACAAATACTAGAATACAATTCCATACACATCAGATTAATCTAATAATTCGAGTGTTGAACTAGCTGTAAGTTAAAAAACACTATAATAGGAAAAAAGATTAATCTAATAGTCAACTAACTGTTCCAACAGTTCAAATATTGATAAACAATCAATCAACTATTGAAACACAATTGCCTTTTTTAACTGATTTAAACTATTTGCAACACTATTCGTTCAAGCACATTTTATATAAACGCTCTTTTAGAGAAATAGACGATCAAATTCGTGGGAAAAAGAGGGTTAAATTTATATCTGTGAACAGCTGACACAAGAAGGATTTCCGCATCGTGTACTGAATAAGTAACACTGCGAACATTTGCTCTGAATTACTCTATGGCAAAATATGCCAAGAGCAAAACCTACCTTAATCCTTATGATTCAAACAGCTAACTAGTAAAATAGTTACTAACACATTTGTTTTTACCTTTCCAAACATTACAAATAGACAAATAGATAAGCCCTCTGAACAGAATCTCAATTAAGGAGATAAAAAAGAGTAGATGTGAGTAGGGTGCCGGTGCCATTAGTAGACTACCTAAGCTATAAAAAATCATAACAAAATAACGAAAAGCCTTAGCAGAGATCTTTTGGCGTCAATAGAAAGATTTCAACCTCTACTGCATGGGAAAAATATAAAAAGTGATAAAACTTTTTTTTTTTAACATATAATCGCTTGAGCCACTATTGGTACACGTGTTCCAGTAGTTGCGCTAGTGCTCCAGTAGTAGACGTTCGGGAATGGTACAAAGAATTTTAAACAAAATGGTAAATTTTTACATAGGTTTAACATTTTTCCCTCGGAACAGCACCTAATATCTTTCGAATGAAACATAAAGATCATCTCTGGGACTTTTCTTCATTTTTATACATCCATTTTGAACACTGTTTCCATCCGTTGATCCACTACTGGAACACGACGGCAACTATTGGTGCAAGGGAGCAATTTTTTTGCGTAAACTTTATTATTTATATAACTTTTTGATAAAATTACAAGCTGAAATTTGGCAAATCGACTAAACTAGAGGCGATCTATCCACAAAATATTGTACATGTCGTTTTTATCGATAAATGTACGTTTTTTTCCATAGTCCAATCTACTGGTACATTACAACCGTACCAATGGTACCAATGGCACCCTAATTGTTAATTTTAAATTCTGGCATAATTGATTATCTGTTGACAAATAAGCGTATTTTGACTTAAATTTACAGTCTTCTTCAGTGTAAGTTACTTGCATGCACAAAATAATCGTTTTTTTTACCTATTTCACAGACATAAGTTAAATTTTAATCAAATCACTACGACTTTTTTCCTCTAAATAAGAGTGAATAATATTCACATAATTGGTAACATTAGAATAAATGTATGTAAATGTGTAAAAATGTGAATGTAAAACAGACTGAATGCAAAATCGATATCAAACATACATCTGCTAACTTTATGAACACAAACCCCAGCTGATTCCTATTTCCAATCATTGTACTCCCCTCTTGCTCACGGATATAGGTATGGGAGCTGGCTGATAACGATATTACCGTAGGGAAAAGAAACATGTCTGCCGTTTCCCCATTTACTGCCTAGCTAGTACTTCTATTTATTGCTCAGACTGGTTCTGTAAGACTGAACTGCTTGCTTTAGTCGCGAAGTGGATGACCTCCAAAATCCTGCTGGCTCACTCTGGCCACCTCCTAACTACCTACATTGCAGATGCCCTGAACTGTCTGTTCTCTGGTCATCGGCACTTTTGATCTTGAGAATTTTTTATACCTTACTTTTTGCATTTTACTTCCCGTCGTCACCATCATAGTTAGGGCGAGTCAAGTTAGCTTATGAGCCATCAAACATATTTTAATCAACTGACTACTTCCACGACAAATAAATTTAAATATGATAAATGATAAATGTTTAACAGGATATCATTGTCTTTCAATAATTGTTATAATTGATAAAAGATGTTAGAGCGTAATTACCCGAACCGAAAATAGATACTGTCCAGCTTGTTCACTTATTGATCAATCCTATGGATGGGAGAATGTCAACTACTTTAAACAACAATAGTAAGTTTAATTTGAACGAAGATCAAATATATCACCAACTAGGATATCCATATTATAAACATTCTTATTATTACCACTCAGACTACATCGACATCGATCCCGACATTGATATCTTGTTCCACAATGGATCACCCTAATCATCATCGTCATCGTAGCACTTTTTCAGCTCACAACGCAAAAATATCACTTTCACGGTTCCACCCCGATGAAAATCGGATAAATTGCACACTTCAGCATCCTAAACAAGCTGAATTTTACCGAAATTCACATCCCGAATCACCGTGTCACGATTTGGTAGCACTATTGTCCCGAATTGAACCCAAATTTGCACTGAACAAACCGAAAATCTGCGATCGAAAATTCACTTCACCACCATCCGAAAGCTAGCAAACGCACGGGACTGAATAACTGAATGACAATGATGAAGCAGAGCGCAGCGAATGGCAGAAGGAAAACAGTTTACACTTTGACAGCTGGTAGGAGTGCTTGATGGTGTTGGGGTTAGGTGAGTCACAAACACTGCTTTATTACCATATACAAATAGGGGGAAGCGGTTGAAGACGCACCAATCAAGATTTGATATGTCAGTCAGATCTCATATGCATGGAACGGCACCACCCATTTTCCTCCCATTGCAAATCCTCAGCAGATTTCAGTTGGAAGGAGCTAATTTTCCGTTTGACCGGTGTGCAAGGCAATAGAAATATTAGTAGTAGAATGCTAATGGCGTAGTTGTCACAAAACTGATTTTATTTTTTGTTACCTTAAATTGTGGTTTTTCATTGTTTGTTTAAAACCATGACGTTGTTTTGGTTCTTAAAATTAATCTGACACTTCGAGGCCCGGTACTCACGCTGTCAGTTCGTGGCAAACTAGATGTTGGTAACACGAACAGCAGCGACATTAGCATTCTTAGGTTAATGCTTCTACTTGCACGGCATAAAAATTAACAAGGCAGGCTCTTTACTATATTTCTTTAATATGGGGCTCTGCACAAAAAATCAATCCCTCTTTTTCACTCTTCAATGAAATTGTAAACAACAAGGGCAGTACACGTCAAAATCCTATACAAAATCTAAACAGTGCAGAGCCCCATAGTACACCGTGCCGGTGTGTAATTTTAACACATGCTGAAAAAGTTGCTCCTGAAATGTGTGTTTTTTTTTAAATTCCTTCATTAGTATAATTTCAAACATTACATATATTTATTTAGGTGTTCTTTATTAGCTAACACTATCATCCTAATTTGGTGAAACGAAATTAGGCTTTTATTAAAACTTCGCTATAAACATATTGCATTTAATTTGCTGTAGCCGTTCAGATTTTTTTCAGGCGAATTGGATTCACCTGTTTATAAGAGAAAAAATCGCTTTTAATTAACTTAACCTAATTGCACAGACAAACAGACGTAACACTTAGAACAAATCCCGATCAAAATCATAGTCACGATGACATGTACGCCCAATGCTAAAATCGGTGTGTTTGGCCGATGGACCAACAGATGGCGGTAGTGTGTAAACGTCAAACGCGAACAAAAACGATGCGAGCGCTGCGGGTGGTGGATTGGCCACCTACCATATATTTGAATCGGCCGTTAAAAAGATTGTTGATGGACATCGGTGAGAGTGTGACGTCTGTTTGTCTGTGCTAATTGTATAACACATTTATCGTGACAAAAGAAGTATGCAACGATTTGTCTCAAATTATCAACAATGTTATTCGCCATTTGTTTCAATATTTCAACATTGGATATTGCATTAGGGAGCACTAGAGAGAGAGCTTCAGAATCGTTTTTGAAAATTTTAATTTTTGAAGATCAAAAGTTTGACTGTGGTTTGACCTTAAGACAAAGCTTTGATTTTCTGCTAATAATTGGAAACATACATTTTATATATATTTATTTTATTTTATACATATATTTGGCTTGAAAGCCTCCAATGTGATTTTTGAAAGGTTAATTTTTATCTACCACGAGCCCAAGATAGGTACATCATCTGACTAATTTATTGGAATTATTCTCATCGTGACAATAACATGTCTGCTTGAAGGTTTTAAATGAAAAGCTTTTGGTTTATGTAGGAGTGTTATTAGTTGAGTTTTGGAAGCATTAGGAGAAATCTTCTATTTTTGCAAGTATAAAGGAAAAATATCCAAACTTTTATGCAAACAGATGACACGCAGGCTTCGTCTTTTGGCAGAACGGCCTGTGCCAACCGCAAATAAAGATTTTTCAGATCCCTGAGTGAACCTAAGTAAGTTAGACGTAAAAATATTTTTAATATTGCCTTGAGGAACCAGCTCTTACAGAAAGCTTTCCAGACTTGGAGTTCTGATAATTTACCTGAAGTGTACGATTTTACAACTTTGGATTATTCTAACAATGTATGCTGGAATTTTTTTTTTTATTTTGCGATCAACACTGTTGAAAGCATTTTCTATATCTAGAAGAGCGAGGCCAGTAGAATGGCTTTCAGATTTGATGGAACGAATCATGTCGAAATTCCAGGTCGGCATCCGAACTATTCATGACAAAAATTGAATTTTCGTTTTTTTTTTTTTCATTTATTAGTATCATTCGAAACATTACATTCATTTCTTATATCTAGGTGTTCTGGGTTATTAGACAACACTATCATCCTAATTTCGTAAAACAAATCTAAGTTCTTATCAACATTTTGTTAACAACTCATTTGCCGTAGCAGTTCAGATTTTTTACAGGTGAGTTGATTTCACCTGCATATACGAGAAAAAATAACGTTTTCAATTTACTTAACCTAACTTAAGGTGATTATAGAACGAAGCCATACTTCAAATTTTCAAGAGCACAAGACTTAAGAACCGAACAGCGCTCCGCGTTGAAAATCTATCCCATTGGTCACCACCAGCAAGCAACCAATTTGATTGATTTTCAACGTGAACTGTTGTCAGATACTCTCGTCTTGTGCACTTGAAAATTCAAAGTTTGGCTTCTTTTTATAATCACCTTAACCTAAATATATAACGCATTTATCGTGGCAATAGAAAACTGTAACGATTTTTGCCAGAAATTATTAATTATTTTATTTGACATTTGTTCCAATGTTTCAACATTGGATATTCTATGTAATTCATTGGTACTATACCAGGAAAGAAGCTTCAGAATCATTTTCAAAATTTTATTTTGAATCCTCTGTAGAGCTTTCTTCCTGGTATTACAACGGTTAGTCCATAATGGTACAGTATACAACATGGCTGGCCTGAACATTTGTTTGAATATCAAAAGCTTGTTCTTAAGACAAAGTTTGGATTTCCTATTAATAATGGGATAGAGGCTTGAATGCCCTCAATGTGATTTTTGAAAGTTAAATTATCTAGCATGAGCCCTAGATACTTAACTTCATCTAACCAATTTATTGGAACCCCTCGCATCGTGACAACATGTCTACTTGAAGGTTTCAAATAAAGAGCATTTGGTTTATGTGGGAATATTATAAGTTAAGTTTTAGGATTATTAGCAGAAATCTACCATTTTTGCAAGTATGAAGAAAAACTACCCCAACTTTTTTGCAATCTACTACATATGACACGCAGGCTTCGTTCTTTGGCCTGTGTTGTCCGCATACAAAGATTTTTGAAATCCCTGATGTTTATCAGGTAAGTCAGATGTAAAAATATTGTGTAATATTGGCCCCAAAATGCTGCCTTGAAAAACACCAGCTCTTACAGGAAGTCTTTCAGAATTGGAATTGCGATAATCAACCTGAAGTGTACGATTTGACAGTAACTTTTGATTATTCTAATAATGTATGTTGGAAAATCGAAGTTCGGTATTTTATTAATTGGCACAAATTGAATTTTCTTTGATGTGGACCATTCTGTTCAAAATGACCTTTTCAAAAAGTTTACTGATGGAGGAAGCAAGCTAATTGGAGGATAGCTGGAGGATTTTTGTCTGGTTTTAAATTGATACAACAATTTTTTTCCATTTGTCAGAATTTTTTTCGTATTTTTTTAGTAATGATTCTCACTTTTTCCAAATCAGTCTCCGGGAATTTTTGGAAACGTTCTCTTGATTGAGAATGCTTTTGAAGTCCTGATTAACTTGATTTTCAATTGGACTAGTGAGACCTAAGTTAAAATTATTCGCGCTTTCAAACTGCATAGCAAGTTTTTGAGCTTTTTCGCAAATAGTTAGTAAGAATTTGTTTTCCTCTTTCAAGGCCGGCTTCTAAGGTTTTTTAAAATTTTTGATAATTTCCAAATAAATTTCATTTTCAATTTTTTTTTCCCAAAATTAAGAAAAACCGTTTTTTTATTTCTTTTTGCAGATCCTGAAATAATTTTCATAGCAGGATCACGAGTGCGTTAAAATTGCCTTCTCCTCATGTTTTTAAGACGAATCGAGAGTTTAAGATCATCGTTTATGATCACGGATTCGAATTTGACTTGACATTTAGGTATTGCAATGCCCCTTGCTTAAAGAATGGGATTTCGGCTCGTAAATATTTGAAAGTGGAGCTGATAGGATTGAGAATCGCTTCATGGGGTATTTGAAATGTAACAGGGACATGATCAGAATCAAAATCAGCATAAGTAACCAGTTGGCTATAAAGGTGGCTTGAGTCGATTAAGACTCAATCGTAGAAACCCTTCTAGAAGAGGAAAAACAAGTAGGGCTATCATAGGGTCCTAAAATGTTTAATGAAATCTGGTTTTTATTTCATAACACGAAAGAGCATGTCACTGCAACTACTTTAGCAATTTTTCCGATTTTTTTCAACACTTAGACTTTAGTGATCTGAATTTCGTCTTTCTTAGATGAGCAAACATTCCATTTAAAAAAAATAAAAAAATAAAATATTTTGGTTTATTAGAGAAATTGAGAAACATAATCTGATAACAATTTTATAAGTCGATTTTACAGAGCAACATTATGTGACAAAAGGCATTTTCCCCCTTGGCACCACCACAAATCCGGGCCTATTTGAACCCTTCTAGTACATTGTGGTCATTTTTTATCAATCGTACTTGGTGATATTTTTAGGATCAGGAAATCTTTGACAAATTCCTTGAAAAGATTCCCGACGACTACAGGAGTAATTTTCAGAATTAAATGTCATTTAATGCACGGAGAAACCACTAGAGAAACCTATCAAAAATTGTTGAAACAAAGCTCGAAGGATTTTTTGAGTTCCTGGACAAATTCTGAAGGAGTTCATAGGGAAATCCTTAAAAATCACTGGACGAATACTTGGATGCATAAGAATATTCTAGAGGAATATCTGGAGGATTTTCTTCCGCATAGAATATTTGAAGAAAATTGTACTAGATCTTGGAAAAATATAGCATGAACAATGCATAAAAAATATTGAGTAATCTCTAAAAATCCAAATGAAATCATTCGAAAAATCTTTTGAAATTCCAGGAGAAACTCATGATAGAAACATTTTTTGACCTCGCGAAAAAAAATCTAATGAAATTCCTCAAAAAAATACGTAGGGGAATAAGAACACCTAGATAATTATTCAGGAAGGAATCTTTGGAGCAATTCCATGAAGAATTCCTGAAAGAACCTTTGAAGTTTGCTAGCAAACCTTGCAGGTAATTATGGATGATTCCCTGGAGAAATTATTGGTTAAATCCTGGCAAAAATGGCAGATGGCATACCCGGAAGACAGGGGGCTTCCTTAGCCTAGTGGAAACGTCCACGGCTACAAAGTAAAACCATGTTGAAGGTGTCTGAGTTCGATTGCTGGTCGATCCAAGATCATTCAGAATTTCCTTGCCATAGAGCAGGCCTGCCCAACATTTTTGGCTCTTTTTCGACATAAATGGTTGGTGCGTTTGCAAGAATAGACCAATATGAACAAAACTAGTCTCAAATGAAAGCTTTGTAGTATGTCTGTCTAATCCATGCTGAAAATTTTAAATTTATATCAAACTCTTCGCTAGCGATGCAAGCAAAGGTAAAAATCAGTCCGGCCTGCGGGTCGCATCAATTTTCGGACTTACAGTCAGTGACATAAGTTAGTAACCAAATGCTGTTTTTCCATACTAAATGCCCAAGTTGGGGGTGCTGTATCTCAGCTTATGGTAGGCCGAATTGGCTGGAATTTGGATGACGAACTACAAATAACTTGAAGTTTTGCCTGTAAGAGAATTATTACATTTCAGTCATTTTACATAGAGTTTCAGAGGGTTGTTCAAAGACAAAAGTAAGTAATCGAGGGACTTTTTAATTTAATTCGAAAACGGTAAGTCGTGGAAAGTTGGTGTGTTCTGTAAATTTGTGTGACTTCTGAAATTGAACAGCTTTGTGGAACAGACCAACAACCCACAACTTACCGTTTTAGAATTAAATTAAAAAGCCTCTCGGTTACTTACTTTTGTCTTTGAACAACCCTCTGAAACTCTATGTAAAATGACTGCAATGTAATAATTCTCTTACAGGCAAAACTTCAAGTTATTCGTAGTTCGTCATCCAAATTTCAGCCAATTCGAACTACTAGAAACTGAAAAACAGCACCCCAAACTTGGGCATTTTGTATGGAAAAACAGCATTTGGTTACAAACTTATGTCACTGACTGTAATTGCATCGGTGGCAAAGAGGTTGATAATTTTTTTTAATTTACAGCATGGATTAGACAAATATACTACCAAGCTTTTATTTGAGACTAATTTTGTTCATATCGGTCTATTTTTGCGAAAGCACCAACCATTTATGACGAAAAAGAGCCAAAAAGGTTGGGCAAGCCTGCCATAGAGTATCATCGTACCTGCCATTACATATACAAATGCGAAATGGCAACTTTGGCAAAGAGCTCTCAGTTAATAGATAATTTTGGAAGTACTCATTGAAACTGAGAAGCAGACTCTCTTCCAGTGGGGACGTTATGTTAAGATAAAGAAGATTTCCGGAAAAATCTCGGAAAGAATTCTTGATGAAATTACCGTGAGGGCCCCTAACTCTGCGCAGCTCCTAACTCTGCGCACTTTTACCAAAATCCACCAAAATCTGGTAAATTATTTGAATTTTTGTTTAAAATTTGTTTTCCATATATTGATACAATAGTAATAAAAAAGTACGCGAAGAATTTTCTTGACAAATTTACGTTTATTACTTTAATAAAAAATAAAATAGCTTTAAAAATATTGAAAAACGTCCAAATTGACTGCCCGTTAGCAAAAATGCTAAGGGGGGACCTCATCACTTAAGTCATTTGAATCAAGTTAAAGAAAATATATTTCAGATTTTTAGTATGTAGGCACTAGTTTATTTATCGAGCAATCATCACTGGTAAAATGCACCTTATGTTCTCTTCAATTTCTTATTCTTCTCAAGTGCGCATAGTAAGGAACTATTTTTCAGCTATGTCCCTTACTATGCGCAGCAGTTATAAAACGTTATTTTCAACATACAATCAACCCTCCAGAGGTCGATATTGAAGGGAACCATCGACTTGTCGACACCATCGAGATATGGAATGGAAATGCTTTGGTAAATTGTTTAAGGGTATCATCATAGTAAGGGAAGATTAAAAAATGACGTCCAACATATTTTAAGGATTTCTACACTCCGTACCCTCAATCCCCTGTCGCGATTTTAACAGTACCTAATGGATGCATTGTCACATTTTCGTAGACTCCTCCTTCCCTGAACGATGGACGTAATTTTTGAATGCTCCCTAACCATGCAATAGAATAATTTTGATTTTTTGTATAGTTTCATGAGTCAATATCGAGTAATGGAACATCGAGGTTTAATCGTATTTGCTATATACAGTAATGGACAAAACATTTGCAACGTTTTCGATTTTCCATACAAAATGACCGACTTTGGTAAGCTATATCTCAGTTACTTATGGGCCGATTTGAATGAAATTTTGGCAGAACATCAGACATAACTTGAATTTTAACATATATTTTTGAGTGGTTTTTCCGATCACAAGTTTAAAAGCAGTAACGGTTTGATTAAAGTGAATTTTTTGACGATTTTTTATAATTGACATAACTAAACATCTTGAAGGAATAGCTTCATGGTATCTTTAGCAAAGTTGTAGATTTTAACGAGATGAACAAGTTTGCCGAAGACAGTTTTTGTGTAGGGCTATTAGATTTTGAGATAAATATTTTTGAAATTTTCGTCAAAATTTACACTTAAGTTAAACCGATATTTCTTATAAACTCGTGATTGGAAAAAATATTCAAAAATATATGTTAAAATTCAAGTTATATCTGATGTTCTGTGAGAGTTTCATTCGAATCGGTCCATGAATAACTGAGCTCTAGCTTACCAAAGTTGGTCATTTTGTATGGAAAATCGAAAAAGTTTGCAAATGATTTGTCCAATACTGTAGAAACGCCAATAAAGTACTGTTATTGTTCTGAAATATGAATCGTTCATTAATAACGTCACGCTTATACAGGGCGGCGATACTTCTCGATTAAGGGATGAACAATACATTAAGCATGGATATACCCTTTCGCTTAAACTATTCTTCGTATTTAGTAGGAATGTTCGGGTTTCACATATAACAAACCAGAACCAGGTTCTTATTAATTTTCTTCAAACCCGGACCCGAACCTAATAGAAGAAAATTTGGTTTTTATATTTTCTAGTGAAAATACATAAACAGTCAAAGCTAATTTTCCTTTACACGCCAAGGGAGAATGCAAAAAAGACGTAGTTTGTACTCTTTTTGTATGTTGCTTTGGATTATAGAAAGCTAAGTTAATTACATGTTTTGGAAATCATATGATGATTTCGATTATTTTGAGAGTTGCACTTAATGGCATTCAGCAACAGTAATTATCATGGATTGAATTGAAGATAAAATTCACTTCACTTAATAAACTTCTATGTTAGAGACATTCCACGCTCCCCTGGGGCGTAAAGCCGTATAAAGCAAGAAAATTAAGATTAATTCAGAGTTTGAATGCTAGTAATGCGTTTAGCAAAATACTTTAACTGTTATAAATAATGTATCGAGTGCGCAGAGTTAGGAACCTGAATGCGCAGAATAAGGAGCATCGCAAAAATGAGTGCGCAGAGTTAGGAACACGGACAACCTTGAGAAAAAATAAAAATTTGCAATAAAAATCATTACTTAGTGAAGCTTTTATATTTTTTTTCTTATACATGAAATCAATAAGTATTTGCTCCCAAAAATTCAGAGGATTGTGTTTTGTTTTCAATTAATTACAGCTGTTTGAAATTTGAAAATCCTTAAGTGCGCAGAGTATGGGGCCTTCACGGTATTAGTGGAAATTTTTGAATCCCTGGAAAATTCTTGGAGACATATCTCAACGATTTTTTATATGAATTTCTGTTAGATTTTTGTGAAAGTGCTTATTGTGGGTAAGAAGCTCTTCTTGTAAGGACGTTATACCAAGAAGAAGATTCCAGCAATAATCTCGGGATGGATTCTCAATGAAATCAGTAGTGGAAAATTTTGAAGACATACCTTAAGAAATTTCTTAAGATTTCCTCAATATTTCCTAGTGCATTTGATTCGTAAAAATAAATCAAATTTTCGAATATGTTTTGGTTTGAAAATACAACGTAACGGCAGCGCATCGCTTATCAACGCATGGCGCGCTGCCGTTACCATTTTCAGCGTAGACGTTAGATGAATCGACGATGGCGCGTGCCGGCGCATAGATCTAGTTGGGAACCCTCAATAATCGCCGAAAACTCTATTGGAAATCACTGAAACTTCGTTGGAAACATATGAAAACATATTTAGAATAACTTAGAATGCCCATAGAAAGCCTTTTGAAACTTCTAAAATTCACTTGGGGAACCCTGAGAACTCTTGAAAACCACTTGGGTACCCATGAACACTACTCTGAAAACAATATGTTTGTTATTTTAATATCGTTATATTATAAAATTTAGAGCTACGACTTAACCTAAACGATATCACAAGTCAGTACTGTTTTCCTAAAATTGTAACATGCGATTTAAAACTACACAGGAAAATTTCTATATTAACAAGTAGCCCCGTCAAGCAGGGAGATCTGATGCAGTGTACCACATCCAGCTTTCTCCTCCATATAACCTGGAAAATCTGACTCCAATATAAGGAACCGATTGATTTCATGGTCCGGGAACACATCCGTTGCATATAATCCCTCACTGCTCTTGAACACCAGTTTGAAGTTCGACTTCTTGAGACATGTTTTTGTGTCCCAGAAGAATACATTGCTGTCGCCTTCCTCTCTGAAAAACACACCTGTTGCTCCGTCTGGTCCGATGTAAATGAAGGACCCTGGCTTTTCCCCGATATCTGAAAATCAAAAGTTCTTAGAAGACCCAGAATATTGCACATTAGAGAAAATTACCTTCAATGTTACCGCCATGACCTTTTCGTAGGTGATCCGTAGCAATGGCGAATAGTCGTCGTCCACCCAGATAGGTGAAAAATAGTTTTGTTCCATCCTTGTGATACGACAAGAAAATGTACAGAACGTCGCGGAATCTACATCCGTGATGCACAGCTTTCGGCAGTACTACACGATAGCCACGACCTCCAGACACGTCGTAAATGATAATTGCATTGTTTCCAGCGTCGCTGATGTACACGAAGCATTGGCCACCCTTCAAGCACTCGACCTGCATATACTGGAGACGAGACTTCTCGGTCACGTATCGGCCAAGGTTTATCGTCTTCATCTTTTTCCCCGTTTTGGCTTCATAAACCACGATCTTCGCTGGGCATCTTTGAATAGGACTTCTCAATGCATTAAGTATACCATTGTCCAGAACCCACACGAAGTCACCGGTAGCGTAGATGTCAATAACGGACTGTAGCGAATTGCAGTTGTTCTCTTCTTGCTCAGTCCAGCACGGGAAAGGTTCGAACTTGACGTCACAGCCCTTCTTTGTTGCGTAGATTTGTCCCAAGGTTATCGGAATACTATTTCGGTATCTTGGCATCGCGCAGAGGGTCTTGTCGCCACTTCTTGCGCAAGCCATTGCGATGATATCCTTAGGAGTGTACTTTGCAGCAGCCTTAACCAATCGCTTTGTCGTCGGGCATGGCCACTCGATGCGGCCACCTTCCCAGGTGTAGATAGCATTTGAATTGTTCGCGAACGCCGTAACGCTGGTCACCGTCAGCTGCGTCACTGCAGCCAACAGCCAAAGGATGTTACCTCGCATCTGTGGATGTTCAGCAAGATTAGAACGAATTTCTCAGCAGACTCAGCTATGAAGTTCGCCTATCCTCCGTACGTACCTCTTTGTGCGGTCCGCATCCAAATAGCAACGAACACACCCCCTAAATTAAACTGGATGAACTCGTTCCGAATTAGCAGCTTTTATAACCTGCTACTGAAAGTAATAACAGCAAAGCTACCAACTAAAGAAGTGTTTGTTCTTCAGAACATTCATCAATGCCAAATATTTAGCAACGGCAGACAATTGACCTTTGCAACTGAAAGCTGAGAAAAGTTCGGTCACTGGAACACGTGCGATGAGCTCAATGTTGTCCAAATACGTGAATAAATGGTCGAGAACCTCGATGCAATGCATACCACGAGCTATTGCGTAAAGCTGGACATGCTTATGTCCTTTTTGCTGCAATTACGCAACTCGCTGTATTTGGCGTAGACTGGCTGTTGTAAAAATGGTGACTTATTTAGGCAAACCATGGAGCTATTGCGTCAAGCATAGACGCCGTACAAATAAAGCATCAGTTTTGCAAGACTTGCTCTATGTTTGAAATGTTGCAGTAGTTACCAAACTATGGCCAACGGTCTCGTACCGCCTTCGTTTTATGCGGCCCGCGAACTCATTCTGAATATCAGTACGGACAAGGACAACATTACCCTAACCATGATCTTTCAACCAAGTAACTCATTAGCATCATAGCTAGCTTGTCTGTGTTTTTACATGACGAGCAAGTGAATGGTAATCAGGAATTTAATTGGTAATTGAGTGAATTACTCAGACACATATGTAGAGTTAGTGTGAGAAAATAAATTTTCCACAAGGCTTGGAGCTTACTTGAATACGAAAGAAAGTGGATCCATGGGGACCCCTTTAGGTCTAAAAACGCTTTTTCTAAGCTCAACAAATTATAGAGATACATCACGAGAGAATTTGAACAAAATTGGAAGTGCATCCGAGGTTATCTTGGGTTCATTAAAGCTGATTGATGGTTCTTCAGTTACGCTAAGGTATATAGATATGCGAATCGAGAACATTGTTTGGCGTGCATAGGCTTCAACACCACATATCTTCAACATTTTCAGCAAGTTCTAAGTACCACACTAGTGAACTCAATAATGTTTCAAGATATTGATAAGAAATTCAAAAAATTATAGAGTTCAATATTAATGCTAAAATTACATATCTGAGAGGTTAATTCCAAAGAATATTGAACAAGGGGATGAAAGTCAAAGAAGTTGGGGAAACAATGCTCTAGAAGCAAAATATTCCTTAATATAATTCTCTAACGAGTCTCTTCAGAAAACAATCCAGAGGTTCATCCAGGAAGATAACCGAGAGGTTTTAAATTGTACACATTACATTCGACAAAGAATTCCAACATTTATTTAACAAGGATATTTTTATCCAAATACATCTAGCACAAATGCTGCTCGTATATGGATTAATAAGAAAAAACTACTACATTTTTTTTTCCAATAATCACTTTGCTCTCTTCAAAAATTTCAATTGGAGGAATCCTTCCATTAAAAAATCTTAACATAATATAATCAGGAATTTTCCCGAAAATTGCTTCGGAGAAACTCTTAGCTCACAATTTTTTGAAGCGATTTCTCCAGAAATACTTTTAGAACATGCATCAAGAATTCTTCCAGAGGATGGGATTCTTCCATTAGTTTTAATTGATGGACTTTTGACATATGACATCAAAATTATAATAACTTTTGAATTTGTCGGAAGGAAATTTTTTAGCAGGAATTCTATTTGAAGCTTTTTTTAAGCCATTTCATCTAATTTTAAGCAATTTCGATCCATTTAAAGAGACGTTTCGGCCACTTTATGCCATTTAGAGTCATATTTAGGCATCTTAAGCCCATTTAAAGCCATTTTGGGCCATAAAATAATTTTAAGCCATTTTAAGTCGATTTAAGCTGTTTCAAGTTATTTAAAGCAATTTTAAACTATTTTCGGCCATTTAGAGTCGTTTTAAAATATTTTAAGCAGTTTAAGGCAATTTTAAGACATTTTAAGCCATTTTAAGTCGTTTCAAGCTATTATAACCCGTTTTAAACCATTTTACGCAATTTTTACCTATTTCAAGCCGTTTCGGGCTATTTTAGGCAATTCTAAACCCTTTCAAGCCGTTTTAAATTATTTTAGCCCATTTTTTGTCACTTCAGTCGAATTTATGCCGTTTTATGCCGATTAAGACCATTTCAAGCCGTAATAAGCCAGTTTAAGTTATTTTAGATCATTTTAAGCCGTTTCAAGCCATTTTCATCTATTTAAGGCGATATTAAGTCATATTAGGCAATTTTTAGCCGTTTTAACCCATTTTAAGCCGTTTCAAGCCATTTTGAATTATTTTTAAGTCATTTTAAGCCGTGTATGGTCATTTAATTCCATTTTGAGCTGTTTTAAGCCATTTTAAGCCGTTTCAAGCCATTTTAGGCCATTTTAAGTAATTTGAGGTATTTTCAGCCATGTTCAATTTGGGATTTGAAATTTGGAATGTTGAATTTGGAATTTGAAATTTGAAGTTTAGTTTGTAGTTTGGAACTTGGACATGTTAAGACGTATTAAGTGATATTAAGCCATCATAAGCCATTCAAACCAATTTAGTCATTTAAAGTCTTTATAAGCCAAGAGTTTGGAGTTTGGAATTTAAAGACATATTAAGGGCCGATTTCTTCACCTTCGCTTAAGCCGTAAACCACGTTTACCCATACAATTAAACCAGGTTTAAGGCCTAAGCGGTAGTAAATAAACCGCTTATAAGTCATATTAACCCATTGTAAGCTATTATAAGCCATAAAATGGTTTAAATTTGAGTCATTTTATGCCTTTTTAAGCCGTTTTATGTCATATTAAGTCATTTTAGCCGTTTTCAACCATTTTTAGCCATCTTAAGCCTTTTTAAATCATTTATAGGCGGTTTCTTCACCATCGCTTAAGCCTTAAACCCAGTTTAACTATATGGGTAAACCTGGTTTACGGCTTATGCGCCACTTTGTGCAGTTTGAAGCAGTTTCAGGCCATTTTAGGCCATTTTAGAAAATGTAAGCCATTTTATGTCGTTTTCAGCCATTTCACGCTTTCCTAAGTCATTTTAAGCATTTTTAGGCTATTTTAGGTGATTTAAGTCTTTTCAAACCGTTTGTGATTTGAGTCTTTTTAAACCATTTTAAGCCGTTTTAACACAATTCAAGCTATTTTTAGTCATTTTAAGCCAATTTAAGCCGCTTTAAACCATTTAGGCCTTTTTTAACCGTTTCAAGTCATTTAAATCAATTTTAGTCATTTCAGTGCATTTTGAGCCGTTTTAAGCCGATTTAGGCCATTTTAAACCATAATAACCCCTTTTAGGCCATAATAAACCATTCCTTTCCCCCAATCAATACACTTCCACATGAACTGGCGTAGATGCAGGGGTATATTCGGTCTACTGTGGGAGCCAGTTTAATGCATCATCAATTCCTCTCCCTTCCCCTCATTGGAATGCATTCTGACGTGGCAGGCGCCATTGTTGCCTAAAAATAGAAGATCACCAGCACTTATTCACTGAGGGTGTCTGTTAGTCCCAAACAGTCATTCGGTTGATTCCTTGTGTAAATGCTGCTGTTCTGGCGATACTGGAGTAGCATCCACGGGCGGCCAATCAAGCTCAAGCTCTAGTTTTAGAATCAATGTCGATATTGATCGTTAGTCATCTGAATCCGAAGATACTCTAAAGCAGTGATTCCCAAAGTGGGCGAATTCGCCTCCCTGGGGGCGATTTTCAGGTCCAGTGGAGCGAAAATTTGTAAAACTGAATTTGGGGAGGGGGCGAAAATGCTAGAGAGGGAGTGAAAGTGGGATGAATTGAAAAAAAAAAAATAGATTTAAAGTTTGTAAGAGACAATTATATTTTAATGATAGCATATACATCCGAGGAAAACAATATTTGACACCTAACTATTTCATAGGTTCTTTAGCTCTAAAAGCGCTCGTTTTTTAATTATGAAAGGCAAATTGGACAATTGTCATTGTTCAGATCTTAATGGTTGTTGCCAAAAATATTTTGAATGCATTTTTAAAGCAGAAAATATGTGAAAACTGTTGGCTATGTTTGAAATTTATTTAGAATAAGGCAGCTTAAGTTTCTATTATTTTTCACGCATTTGTTAAACTACTCATTTTGATATTTTGATGACATGCATACTGATCAGTATTTGTAGTATAAATCATTTTATAAATAAATTTATGTGGCTTTGATGGAAAAAATCGGAGTTCAATGATATAATTACTGAACGCTATATACGTAAATCACCCAATTCAAAATAGGCCAGAACGACATAAAATCGCATAGATCAAAGCTTCAAACAAATCTAAATTGAACGTCAGTGAATACAGAGTTGAAACAAATCTGGGTTTACTGATATTTTTTTTATTTTTTGTATATAGATTGGACTATTTCCAGAACAGCCGAAAATGTATTATAATATACCTATTAGAGTGGTTCAAAAAAACGTTTTTGCTCCACACCGCTCATTCGATTTAAGATCAAATTCTGAGTGTCCTCCCAAAATTTGAGCTCATTTGGATGAAAAATGAGACTGCACAAGCCCCTTAAAGTTTGTATGAGAATTAGGGTAATTCGCTAATTGTTGAACGAGCTGTAGAAACCATGTTAAAACAGGAAATTGAACTATTTTCAAACAGTTTCAATAAATTATACAGATTATTTTGTGAGTTAGCTGTACTATTGGACACAATAAATTTAATTAGCACATTAATTTCTGAAACGAAATATTTATTGAAAACTTTCATCGGTAGGTGGAACGAATATTTCAATTCTCTTATAAAATAACTTAAGCTGGGGTTGCTATGAAATAAGGTGTGTGGTAAAACATACTACGTATATTGGGTTAAGCACCTATTCACGATATCAGTAAAAGTCTACTTTAGTTATTTTCTAAACATCCGTACAATTTACTCGTACCAATTAATTACATAAAATCATTTCAATTGCACTTTCGTTTCACGTACATTTTCCATTTGTTGAACATGAAAACATGCATAACATGAAAGTTTTGGTTTCATCAACAGTATTGCCAGATTTTTTATTTTTGTGCCAAATACCTATATTGAAATGGAATATTGCATTACACAATATAGTATTGTTTATTGCTTTAAATATCTGTTGAATAATTATTATAAAAAAAATCCTATAATGGTGTCTGTTGCAATGGTGAAAAACGCGATTCAGTAAAGTATAATTAATTGCATCCATGGCTATATCCTGAATCTTTTTTCGAATTTCACTATCTTCACTATGGCATCAATATGCCATCACCGTTTGTTTGTTTACATCATGATTGAAATTATGCATCGGCTGCCGATTTATCCGGAGTATAACCTCCATCTCGCGATTGATGGTGTAATGTCGAAAATAATGTACATTAGGAGAAGCCGCTAAAGTCTATGGAGTGCCGAAGGGGACGATTCACTTCCGTTTCAGCCCAGAGTGGTCAGGGAAAGTGCTTCGCGGACCTAACCCTGCCCTCACAACCGACGAGGAGCGCGAACTTGCTAGTTGAATGAATGCGGGAGTAACATTTAGCGACAATCGTTCAACATTAGGATAAAATGGGTTATGTGCGTGTTCAACAATTGGGTATAGAACTATCTTTTTAAATATATATTTTTTCAATTAAAAATGGACATTGCAGTGCCAAAAATGTAACAGCAATAATGTTAAACAATCGTTTACGGTGTTGAATGCTTTTTAGCAACCTTGCTATTAGAATTTCCATGAAAATCAAACAACAAAAAAAAAACGTCTATCTTAATCGTTCAACATTTGGTGATTTATCCTACTATGGGAAAAGTAAGAAATTCATTCAACCGATCATAGTGTTTGCCCATGAGCTCTTGGGGATTAGAGCTATGTTGATACTGTGAGATACATTCATCAGCTACAACTTTGCCGCAGACCGTTTTCAAATCGGACGTCTCAGTAATTAGTTATTGATTTATATCCAGTCACAAATTCTTCAACAGTGCTCATTTAACTTCTGAACAGGCAACATTGCTGCATCTGGCACGAAAGACAGCCCGCACAAATCATGGCTACTATGTTTTACTGCATATATCCAGTGATGCCAGCAAAATCTCAGCTGATTATTGTATCTCACAGTATTAACGTAATTCAAATCCCTAAGAGCATGGACAAACACTATGACCGATTGAATGAATTGCTTGCTTTTCCCATAGTAATTTCCATACAAACTTTAAAGGGCTTGTGCAATCTCAGTTTTCATCCGAATGATCTCAAATTTTGGGAGGACACTCAGAATTTGAACTTGAATCGAATAAGCGGTGTGGAGCAAAAACGATTTTTTAAACCACTTAAATACCTATATAATTGGTAAATTTATTCCAACAAACTTTTTTAATGATCGCACATCAGCTAGGATAAAAGCTTTGTTGATACAAAAACAATTGATGCATATGAAAGATATTGCAATTCGCTTTTATGGATATACAAGAAGAAGACACTCTTTTTTGGAGTATTTTAGTGAAGCATTGTGATTGACTGCTACACCCTTTAAATTTGACCAATTTGCGTTATACTTATGAGGTGATATTGACATGAGCGATTCTCTTCATCGATCCTCTCTTTCAGTAATAACTTCACTAAATTAGATATATCTGTAATATTTCTTGTTAATGTAGCAAGATATAGTGACCATTTATCCTACAGCACAAAAAGTTACGAAAAGAGAATCAGTTTTCTGCAATAACGCAAAGAGAGCAACGTGGAACAGAAATTGATTAATGCAGATAAGCCAATATGAAATAACAATACTGAAATGTTCAAATTTCATATCAGGGGGCGATTTCAAAAAATATTGGTCTCAAGGGGGCGAAAGTAAAAAAAGTTGGGGAAACACTGCTCTAAAGTTCCTTGGGGACCGACGCGTAGCCAAAACCCATGTAAATATTTCAGGCTACAAAATTTTCATCGCATTCGGATGTTCACTCTTCGGAACAATTCATTGAGAGTATGTTGTGCAGCTGTCTTTGAGTAATGAACTTCTTTTTTTGATGAATTGACGTAAAACAAAATCACCAATGATTAATATCGACACAGACTCTTAAACAAGAAGAGTTTTTTTGAGAACTTGTGAAAAAATGTTGCAAAAATATAGAGAAACAAAAAAGTTAATCCGTGTTATGAATATTTTTTGTGGTAAAAAATGAAGCTGCTGGTAGCGCGGTTAATCAATATTCAGCTGTTTTAAACTATTTGAGGCCATTTTAAGCTAATTTAGGCCATTTTAAACGATTCTAGGCATCTTAAATCGTTTTAAGCAATTTTGAGCCATTTTAAAAAGACACGGATAGTATCTTGAGCCATTCAGCTGCATATACCGCACTAGACAACGAATAAGCATACTTCAGTGGCACAGCCGAAAAACATTTCTGTCGAAAAGTTTCAATGGCTGAGGAAATAGAATCCACACCCCATGGCACGATGCGTTTAACCCTCTAATACCCAACCCCGCCTTTAGACGGGGTACACTTTGGAATTTTGTGTATTTTTTCGTAGCTCGGAAATCAAAATGATTTTATTTTTGGCTTATACCTTGACTCATAAGGGGTCGTCCATAAATGACGTAGCTTTTTAGGGGGGAGGGGGGGCTTCCCGAATTTGTGACGATGTGTGACGAGGGGGAGGGAGGGGTCCTAGCTAGTGGAGGTAGCATTTTGAATCCTGTTGGTAAAAAGAGAGGCGCTGAAAAAATGGAATACAATATTTTTTATTAAGCTCCTTTTTTTGTTTGACTTATAAACTTGGGTTATAAAATGATGATTCGGCTTCCAAACATTCATATGACAACATCGGAAAAAATCAATGAAATTTTAGATTTTCTTGATAAATGCAATCAAACAGTTTTTTTTAAGCTTTAAATAATTATGTGAATATTATATTATATTCGTGTCTAAATTAATAAATCTATATAAATAAAAATAAATGGTGTTTGTATGTCACGAAATGGCTCGAGAACGGGTCAACGGATTGACGCAAGTTTTTCACTGTTGCCCTCCACGAGGGATGCGACGTGTTCGTGCGAGGAAAAAGTTCAAGAAAGTCTCCGGAATAATGGGGAAAACGGGAGAAGACTAAGGTGTCATTTTGTATGGGAGATTTCTTGACGTTTTCCAACAGCCTACTTGATGGCAAGACGAAGTTTGCCGGGACAACTAGTTTATAAATAAACAGAACAAAAAGTTCAATAAATAAGTTAAAAATCAATGCTTTATCGACTTGGAGAATATTGTTTTCCCATATTTTAACAAGACATGAAGTCAACCATTTTAAGTAGATGAAAAAACCGAATTTAGTACTATACCATTTAATTCCACCAGAGTTTGTATCCTTTGACAGATACGCGTATTTCGACCTCAACTGTAAGGCCGTCTTCAGTGTCGTGTACGAGTCTAGTACACGACACTGAAGACGGCCTTACAGTTTAGGTCGAAATACGCGTATCTGTCAAAGGATACAAACTCTAGTGGAATTAAATGGTATAGTACTAAATTCGGTTTTTTCATCTTCTTATAGGTATTCTACTAAACAGCTCGAAGATTTATTGTCAACCATTTTTGTTTTATTCATATATTCGGTTGGGGCTTTATTGCTTCAAGATAATATGCTCTTTTTGGCAAATATTACATTAAAACAATATATTTATTCCGAGGTTTATGCATTCAATGTTGCAGGAGACCTCTACCCAATCAACTCATCGATTAGTGTTGATATATCATTGCTCTTGATGGAATAGCTTGAATAGTAATGAGGACAACAGATTCAAGTGTTATCGAAATTGTCATATCATTCAATTTTCTTAATGACTCGGTAACTTGAAGGAAAATTATTTGTATTATTTCATTATAGGTTGTGTGAGATTATTTCAGTATGATGAACGATAATGAAAATCAGCTGAAAAAATATGGAAATGAATAATGTGTATAATAATCGCTAAAATTTTCTAAACATTTCAAATATTACAAGTGTAATCTTTTCTATATCTGGCCACTGATTGCAAAATGGATTTGAATTCGGATAATAATGACGAAGATACATTTTAAATTAATATATATTGTTGATCATTTTCATAGAAATCTATTTCTTAACAACGAATAATAATAAAAAAAAAACAATCCTCTAATATAACGGAATTTCTGTTCAATTTATTATAAAATATATTGTAACCTTACTCGTTACTGTTATCTTCATCAATGCAATCAATTTTTTTTATTTTGTTCACTATTTCTGTTGTAAACTTATTATTCATGGTATCAACAGCAAAAGTAATACAATTTAGCCTATATTCAACTGGAAACTAAAGTTATCTAACTTAAACAGGAAATATGTTTATTTAAAACTTCTTTCCAAATTACTTTCGAGCGCTACTGTATATCAAACTGTTATTCGTTATGTTACCCTTACGTTTCAGTCAGTAATTAATATTAAACTTTGTACTGAACTTCTGAATTCCAATTTTTTGTTCAGCCAAGGAAAACAGCCAGGAAAGCAAATTTTAAAAAAATATAGAAGGAGGTGGGGGGGGGGGGGGGTGCTTAATATGCTACGTATTTTCCAAGGGGGGGTGTCAGCATTTGTGACGAAATGCTACGAGGGGGGAGGGGGGTGTAAAAAATCAGTGAAAAAATGCTACGTCATTTATGGACGGCCCCTAACACGCATATAAGAAAAGTTTTTTATGACTTTTGAAACTTTTTTGTATTTTTGGAAATTGTTTGAAAAATTGCATTCTTATATAACCTACAAATGCCTGGGCTTCATTTAACGTGTAATATAAAAAATCGTACCTTTTATATTTTTCTACGATTAACCTATCACAAACGAAGAGCCTGGTGGTATTAAAATCATTTCAAACCTGTTTTTCCGTTAGTTACACGAAAAAAAATACGCTCCGAAAAAAAATTAAACATTTTTTTTTTTTTTTCAAAATACCGTAACAATTAAAATTTTTATTATTGTCAAAAATCAACAACTAGAAAAGGCTTCAAGAAAAAATGAAAAAAGCTAGGGATGTTCAAAAATAAAAATTATAAAAATCAAAAACCAAAATTTAAAAATTTGCGAATAAAAATAAATAAATGCCCAAAACGTGTTTAGAACAATTTTAGATAACGAAAAATAATACTTAAATCGAAAATAAAAATTTGGGTATTAGAGGGTTAATTGGCTGGCGCACTAACTGCACGGTCACGAGGCCCATTTTAAGTAATTTAGGCCATTTTAAGCCATTTTAGATCATTCTACGCCATTTTAAGCCATTTGAACCAATCGTTTTCAAGCCATTTTAGCGTTTTAAACCTGGAAAATCATAGACGAGAACAACTTTCCCGGGAAGCTCACAAGACTAACAAGAGCAACGATGGAAGGTGGGCAAAAATGTATGAAAATTTCAGGCGAACATTCCAGTTCGTTTGAATTCCGCCGGGTACCTACTGAGACAAGTTGATGGACTTTCTTGCCTGTTGTCAAATATTACACTGAGATGAGGGTTTTAACCCAACAAGAAAAAGAGAACTTTTTTGTTCGGTCCAATAAGTTAACCCGCTAATACCCAGCCCCGCCTTTCGACGGGGTACCCTTAAAAATTCTCCGTAATTTTTTGTAGCTCAAAAATCAAAATAATAACACTCATATTCAAAAGAGAAACCGAAGTTAGGCCATATAAATTCCTGAATATTGTACAGGCGGAGGAATTCATTGTTTTGTACCATTAAAATATTTCGTTCTTTATCACCAAACTAATAGCTACATATAGCTACCATTGCATGCAATTTCATTGAAAAATTGTAAAACTATTGCAAATTTTGCGTTTCATTTAAAAGGTTCAAAATCGTTTTACCTGTGAAATTCAAACCCATGACCCTTAAGCAAACTTTTGCTAAAAAGCTGCACGTTTAACGCCACGGCCATCTAGGCCCCAACAGAATAGACCCGTGAACAATTTACAAGCACTCGGATCATGCATTGTCAGTACTGGTAGTAAGAAAGTGAAGCTGGCATACAAATGTGACCATGACTATTGTAACCTTCAGTAACTTTGAACCGTGAATGTACATTTTTTGTTTTCTATTGAAAAGATTTATCACTATGAACGAAATAAATTCCGTTAGTTTTCAGTGAACAAGATTTCCTTTCATTTTTCAAATAAATTCGCTACTTACCATAGCATTCGAGCATTCAAATGCCATACTGAACTTTGCATCTTGCTGTGCGCAGATCATTGGCACAATTGGCATGAACGGTCAATGTTTAGCCCTTTCGTCATTACTTCTACGTACTGGTCAAATGTGGATAACATCTAACAACAAGATTGAGTAAGTTTGCCTAAACCTGTTGATAAAACAACTGCCACTGTTTCGAAAACAACAGAGCTTATAAAACCTTGTTGTTACCAAACCTTTTCCCAGTCGCTATACATCCGTCGGTGTATGTTTGATTCGCGTTCGCGTTGTGCGATAGTTAATTTCCCTAGTGATCGAAGACTTTTAGATACCTTACGACATGTGGTTTCGGATACTCTCCGGAAGCCTACTGGCTGCGATTTGCCTAGCCGAAATCAAACCCTGCGAGTACATGGACAGAATCTACCGAATCAACGGAAACTCGATCGACTTTCCTTGTGAATCGACAAAGAACATTTTTATCACTACCGAGCGGTACAAACCGTGCAGTATCATACCGATGCGGTTTCAAATCGACGGAGACAACGAGAGGTGTTTTGTGGTGTTAACTCGACTTCGAAGCGGAAATCCAGTGACGCTGGGAGTGATCGACCTGACCCGTCCGAGCTGCTATGCGCATATCAAACCTTACCCGTGTTGGTCTTACCAGGAAGAAGGCAACTGCAATGCGTTCCAGTCCGTGGTGGATATATTCATTGATGTTAAAGTAAGTGCAAGTGCAAATGAGCTACATGGAAACACGTGAGAGATAAACGGAGTGACCGTGTGTGCTGCAGCATTCTGTTTCGTTGAAGTTTTTTGGTACCTAACAGTTAATATTTGCGCGATCTTAAAGTTTAACTCAAATGACATGCTAGATGTTTTTAAGTTCGAGTTCCGGTACAAGCCAAGTAACAAGTAACATCACTTGGATTAGGATTTGGACATGCTGTCAACCTGAAAGTTTGTGAAGATGCTTGAAATATATCCCCAAGACAGATTTTATTATCGAAGCTCGTACCAATTTGCTCATTTTGTTGAAATAATTGAATTTTTAATAGATGTTAGAAGATTTATTCGAAAATTGCCTACATTTAGGCGTTTTCTGCAGTATTCTTGAAATTTAATTGTTCATTATTTTCGTAAATCTAGCATTGTTAAGAATTTAGCAAGCATATTCAGATTCAGGGAAATTACTTCAAGGCGTTAATCTTCATCACGTCCCCACTAGGACAGAGCCTGCTTCTCAGCTTAGTACTCTTATGAGCACTTGCACAGTTATTAACTGGAAGCTTTCTTTGCCAAAGTTGCCATTTTCGCAGTCGTATATCGTGTGGCTAGTACGATGATATGTTCAGGGAAGTCAAGGAAATTTCCATTACGAAAAGATCCTGGACTGGCCGGGAATCGAACCCAGACACCATCATCCAAGCCCCCCCCCCCCCCCCCCCCCCCAGAATTTTTGATGACAAAAAATGTGAAACAAAAACGATTTAAGATGACGCAAAATCTTCTGAAATTATGTACATGACTCTTGTTATTAACAAAAAAAAAATCGCTTCAGTAGTTACGTTATGTAATGTTGTACAACTCTATTGAGCAAACCTCGTTTACGTTACACAGCTGTTCTGACTTCGGTGAATCGTGCGATAATCGAAAGCTTAACCGTCCGGCTGTCGATCGATTGATTACTGTTAGAACTAGTTTCTTGTTGCATGCGATAAGCGCAATTTTTCGACATCTCCGTTGAGAAAAATACCGTGGTACCAAAAAGCGTCGATATCCTGGAAATTTGATTCTCAATATTCATTTTTTTTTTCTAAATTATCCAAATAATGCTGTTTCAGCATATTCACTGCATTCTGATTTATCATGTTTTTAGATGATACCCCACTCGAGGTGTCCGGAGATAATGATTTCACTTAAGAGAATTCACTAAAAAATCCATACATTAACATCAAGTTGTATGATGTCAGAAGATAAATAATTGAAAAAACAGACAACTTTGGGCAACTTTTCATCAGATTAATGGCTAAAAACAATGTAAAAAATCGGCCATAGTGTTATTCCAGCAATAAATTCTTTCTTTGATTTTGATTCAATGTTTTAATTATTTGGCATGAATAAATTTATTGCTTAAACTATATTTTTTCAAGAAAACTTATTATTTCATAAATTATTTGATTTATTTCCAACCGATTTGTAGCATTTTTTTTTTGCAAATAACTTTTCGATATTATTCATAGATTTTTAGTATTATCAAATTCCTCAAGGAATATTGAAGGGTGGCTTCAGAACTTTTCCAAATCTCATGGAAATTAGTTAAATAATATTGTGGGACTTGTTCATACCTTCAAAGCGAATATCTCCTGGTGCGAGGAAACGTTTGTTGAACAATACCTAGTTATAAACCAACAACAATGATCATGCATTTTTGATATTCACATCGATTGCCTAATACTATTCTTATAGATAATAATTAAAGCCTAAAAGTTAATATTCGTAAGCTTATACTACATCTATTCGTGCCTAAAGTTGAATTAGTGACAAGACACAAACGAATTTATTGAAATAGTATGGTTCGTTATACATGCAATAGTGAAATCAATGAATTAAAACTATGATCTTATGTATTCTTAACTTTAGGATACAAGGGAGGACATACAAAGCTACACTTTAAAACTTAAGTTGACTACTCATTCGTGTACACAGGAAATTGAGTTGAAAGTACGATAAAATTGTTGTAATAACCATAGTTAAAAGAACTTCAATTGATATAGTGATCCAGACCAATTAACCGACAAGTCGTGATACAATCTTGAGATCCAAGGGTCAGCTAAAAATGTAAGTCACAATTAGCTCAATTTCTCCAAACAATATTAATCAAAAGATCGTTTTAGCTTAAAGCTTACTCTTACCAAGATACTGGTATTCGGTTTGCTGTTAAGAAGTTGAAGAATCTTCCCCACAACAACAAAGTTGATTTCGGAATACATTCCCTAATTTGCCAAAAAATGTTACTTATGTCAAATCTAATGCTGGGATATTTCACTGAAAGTTCTACTAGAAATTCTTTTGTGAATTTCTTTCGATATTTTTTTTCAAAAATTTTATTGCAAATTCTTCTGCGTCGCTCACCAATGGTCCTTAATAAATGTTTCCAAAGTACATCACAAGTTGCGTCAAATTCTTCTTTGCTTTTTTTTCTAGAGATTTTGCTTCAAATCCCCGGTAGATTCATGAATTGAAAGACAATTGTTTTTAAAACATCTCTTGCCTTCGAATACCCCAGGAAAACTTTTGCTTCCAAAGTTAGCACAGCGGAAAAGGAATTTGTAGAGAAACATGTAGCAAAATAACTGGGCAGGGGGAAAGGATATTTTAGGATATTCATCTTTTCTAAAACACTTCCTTAGAAATAATTTTCCAATTATTGTTTGATTCCAAATTCCTATATTTTTTGGCGATACGAGGCCGGAATTTCTAGAGGCTTTCTGGCAGAATTCTACAAAACCAGAAGTCAAGGAAAGATAGATTTCAAGGATATTTCCTAAAGATGATTCTGATGGAATCGTAAAAAAGGTAAATTATAGGAGTTTTGAAAAATTTCAGTATTCTTAAACGTATGGTTCCTAATTTCTGAAAATTCATCAGGAATTCCTCAACAAATTTTCAAAGTAATGCACAATACATCTTTGGTAATGTTCTTAAAAAATACCGGCAATATTTCCGCGTTTAACTTCTACTGTACTACAAAATAATAGATTGTAGACTATTCAAGTTAGTTTGTTTGATATTTGTAGAGGTAAGAAAAAATACTTTTTTCCTACATCAATATGTTCACAATATAGTATCATGACGCTTCGGTGTTCATACAAAATATTATCTAAGATTTTGATTTTATTTTACTTTCAGTAAAACTTCTATGCGTTTTAACACCTATATTTTTTTATTATAAAAGACGATTATGAATTTTACGACACGAATGTAGTAAATTTTTCCGAATTAAATGTCAGCTGCAATTATTAAAAAAAAATACCTACAAAGTTCTTTCAAACCTTTTTTGTATGTGTTTCTCTAGATATCTGATATGGAGTGATTCGTAAAGGAATTTGCAAAGCAATTCCTAAAAGTATTGAGATATTCAGAAAGTAGTTTTTGAACCAAAATATGAAGAGCAGATAAATGTTAAATGTTATTTATGAAAGAATCATGAGATCGCCAATAAAAAATGGAATTATTTCTAGAACCTAAAATAATACTTGATGGAATTTCTGGAGATTTTTTGAGAAGTGCTTGAATGAACTGCATAATTTTAGTAAATCGATGAAAAATTTATTCTAAGATATTCTTTTGGAGGAATTTCTTTTGGGAATTTCGTTAGTGCGGTTTGAAGAAAAAAAATGTTTGGAAAATATTTGGATGAATCTCTGGTATTTTGTTCGGGAGAATCTTAGGGCAACAACAATTTAATTCTCTAAGACATCCCTGAACAAATTACTCGGGAAATCTTTGAGTATTTTCGTGGAAGAGTTTTTAAACGAACAGTTCAACAGTTTCCGCTAGAAACTTTATTAGAATGTTAGAACTTTTTATACATTTCATAAATAAGCAAAGAAAATAAAACAAAAATGCCGAGGAAGTTGAGGGATGTTGCTCCTTGATTTTAGAGAAATATAAAAAATGCAGGTAGATCTGCGTTAATGATAGATTGGCTTTTCAGTCTTGACAAAATTAAAAAAAAAACTGTTATTTTATTTTGTCCAACGTTTCTCAATTGAATTATTTTTGATTGCTCATGACATTTTTGTGGAATATTACGAGGAATATTTAGGAACACGCAGAAGATTTTTTTGCGGGAAGTCTGGATAATTTTTGTTGTGATTTTTTTCAGATAGTACTGTAGAGCTTCAAAAGCGAACTGTTCTGAGGAATTCGAGGAATGAACACTTGCTTGGTGATCTTGAAGATATTTTTGGTGATTTTTCCGTGCTATTTTTTTGGAGAAATACTCAGTAATTGATTAAAATCCTAAACAAATTATTATCGAGCAACTGGAGGACACTTTAAAATAACAGTTTATATATAATAAGTACGTAGAGGACCTTCCAGGAGAAATGATGAATTTCTATTGCATTTTCTGGACGAATTCTTTAAGAGATTGTTTAAGCTGATTATAGAACGAAGCCACACCTCAAATTTTCAAGAGCCCAAGACTTGATAACCAAACAGCTCTCCGCGTTGAAAATCTGGTCACAACCAGCAAGCAAGCAATTTGATTGGTTTTCATCGCGAACTGTTGTCAGATAATCTCGTCTTGTTCAATTTAAAATTCAAAGTTTGGCTTCGTTTTATACTCATTTTAAGCAATTCGATACAGATTCTTCGAGATTTTTTCTGGTGAGATCAGAAAGTCTGGGAATGATTTTCAGTGGAAAGTCCAGGACTAACTTCGTGAAAACTGGTAAAAGAGTTCTTGATGAAAGCACTGAAAATTATGAAAATAATTCATAAAGAAATTTCCGTAGGAATTCTAAGAAGAATCTCTTCAAAGAACATGATTGAATACTTGAAAAAAATCGTGGAAGAATCACAAAGGACATTCCTTGTGATTTTTTAGTTAGAAGTCTTGAAGGATTACAAAAAGAATGAATTTGTATATTTTAATACTGATGTGCCGCGAAATGAGGCAAAATCACAAATTATTAAAATCAATACAAATCTGTTAAAAATACGAAATTTGTGATAATCTGTAAATTGGAGATGAACCAGCCGTGGGCTGAAAGTCTCCCTAATAGAGATAATACTAATAATACATCTGTAAAACAGGTATATGCTAGGCCCCCCTAGGCCCCCTCCAGAAAAAAATCCTAGCTACGCCAATGAGCGTTGATATAGCTCGGAAGATTCTATTGATGCCCTACAGAGCGTTAAGATGCACCTAATCTACAGAAATAAGGTTAAATTATTCCAGGGCGTTAATACAGTATGGACATTTCGATTGATGTTCTAAATGATGCTCCTGATCTCTATGTGTGGAATAAAGATCAATTATTTCAGAGCGTCGATACAGTTTGATTGAATGATATCATACAGGGCGTTTATATACATCTAATCTACGTGGAATAATGTCAAATTATTCCAGGGCATTAATAAAGCTTGAAGTTTTCAACTGATGTCATGTAGAGCATTAAGATGCATCGGATTCACACAGAAAAAAGTAAAATTACTCCAGGGCGTCGATACAATTTAATTGAATGATGTCCTGCAGGGCATTAAGATTCATATAACCAACGTGGAATAAGGTCAAATTACTCCAGGGAGTTAATAAGGCTTAGAGTTTTTCAATGGATGCCCTATATGGCGGTAATATGCATCGGATCTACACAGGAAATAGTCAAAATACTGCAGGGCGTCATTAACAACATGAATAGGTTGATCTTGCTGGTTATGTCGAATGTGACACAAATACAGTGAAAGCAGCACTTATTACGAAAAATGATTAAAAAAATCATAACTTTTTGCTAGCGAACCTATCGTGGTTAGAGGTATTCAATTGACATTTTTCTTTCCGACATTCGTTGCTCGCGTTGTGAATGGTTTAGCGCTGCCGAATATCAACGAAAACGTAACGTGTCGACTACCATGATTGCTTACAAAACTGATCTCACCATCAGTTTTTTTTTAAATCATGTCTTGGAATCTGTGAAATTGATACCGTAATCCGGAGTTATATTGATCGGACTAACTCATCTCGTAAACAGTTCGAATCAACATTTATTGATGGAACCTTTTTAAAGGGGCCGTCCATAAATGACGTAGCATTTTTTCACTGATTTTTTACACCCCCCTCCCCCCTCGTAGCATTTCGTCACAAATGCTGACACCCCCCCTTGGAAAATACGTAGCATATTAAGCACCCCCCCCCACCTCCTTCTATATTTTTTTAAAATTTGCTTTCCTGGCTGTTTTCCTTGGCTGAACAAAAAATTGGAATTCAGAAGTTCAGTACAAAGTTTAATATTAATTACTGACTGAAACGTAAGGGTAACATAACGAATAACAGTTTGATATACAGTAGCGCTCGAAAGTAATTTGGAAAGAAGTTTTAAATAAACATATTTCCTGTTTAAGTTAGATAACTTTAGTTTCCAGTTGAATATAGGCTAAATTGTATTACTTTTGCTGTTGATACCATGAATAATAAGTTTACAACAGAAATAGTGAACAAAATAAAAAAAAAATTGATTGCATTGATGAAGATAACAGTAACGAGTAAGGTTACAATATATTTTATAATAAATTGAACAGAAATTCCGTTATATTAGAGGATTGTTTTTTTTTTTATTATTATTCGTTGTTAAGAAATAGATTTCTATGAAAATGATCAACAATATATATTAATTTAAAATGTATCTTCGTCATTATTATCCGAATTCAAATCCATTTTGCAATCAGTGGCCAGATATAGAAAAGATTACACTTGTAATATTTGAAATGTTTAGAAAATTTTAGCGATTATTATACACATTATTCATTTCCATATTTTTTCAGCTGATTTTCATTATCGTTCATCATACTGAAATAATCTCACACAACCTATAATGAAATAATACAAATAATTTTCCTTCAAGTTACCGAGTCATTAAGAAAATTGAATGATATGACAATTTCGATAACACTTGAATCTGTTGTCCTCATTACTATTCAAGCTATTCCATCAAGAGCAATGATATATCAACACTAATCGATGAGTTGATTGGGTAGAGGTCTCCTGCAACATTGAATGCATAAACCTCGGAATAAATATATTGTTTTAATGTAATATTTGCCAAAAAGAGCATATTATCTTGAAGCAATAAAGCCCCAACCGAATATATGAATAAAACTAAAATGGTTGATAATAAATCTTCGAGCTGTTTAGTAGAATACCTATAAGAAGATGAAAAAACCGAATTTAGTACTATACCATTTAATTCCACTAGAGTTTGTATCCTTTGACAGATACGCGTATTTCGACCTAAACTGTAAGGCCGTCTTCAGTGTCGTGTACTAGACTCGTACACGACACTGAAGACGGCCTTACAGTTGAGGTCGAAATACGCGTATCTGTCAAAGGATACAAACTCTGGTGGAATTAAATGGTATAGTACTAAATTCGGTTTTTTCATCTACTTAAAATGGTTGACTTCATGTCTTGTTAAAATATGGGAAAACAATATTCTCCAAGTCGATAAAGCATTGATTTTTAACTTATTTATTGAACTTTTTGTTCTGTTTATTTATAAACTAGTTGTCCCGGCAAACTTCGTCTTGCCATCAAGTAGGCTGTTGGAAAACGTCAAGAAATCTCCCATACAAAATGACACCTTAGTCTTCTCCCGTTTTCCCCATTATTCCGGAGACTTTCTTGAACTTTTTCCTCGCACGAACACGTCGCATCCCTCGTGGAGGGCAACAGTGAAAAACTTGCGTCAATCCGTTGACCCGTTCTCGAGCCATTTCGTGACATACAAACACCATTTATTTTTATTTATATAGATTTATTAATTTAGACACGAATATAATATAATATTCACATAATTATTTAAAGCTTAAAAAAAACTGTTTGATTGCATTTATCAAGAAAATCTAAAATTTCATTGATTTTTTCCGATGTTGTCATATGAATGTTTGGAAGCCGAATCATCATTTTATAACCCAAGTTTATAAGTCAAACAAAAAAAGGAGCTTAATAAAAAATATTGTATTCCATTTTTTCAGCGCCTCTCTTTTTACCAACAGGATTCAAAATGCTACGTCCACTAGCTAGGACCCCTCCCTCCCCCTCGTCACACATCGTCACAAATTCGGGAAGCCCCCCCTCCCCCCTAAAAAGCTACGTCATTTATGGACGACCCCAAAGCATGAATGGTGCTTCTTTCTCTTTCTTATATTCATGAGATAATCAAAATTAGAATTTTTTGCAAAACTTGCGCTTTGCCAACTTTTTGAAACAATGATTTCTATCATTATAGATGACGCTACCGAAGATGTATGTCTCACATTAGTTCTGCAAACGATATTAGCAGGGAAAGTGCGATTGTTACTAGAAATGGCCAAAAGCGCCGAAAACGATTCCGTTGTCAAAACTTTCATAAGTACACTACCCGTCATAAATACGGACTCACTGAAATAAGTATTGCAACACTCAGCTGAATAATGAATCACCCCCAAAAAGTTTAGCATCACCTCAAAACAGGTTAATTCACATTGCTATATCTCGAGATCCTTACGACTTGCAAAGAAGCGATCTTCAGCAAAGTTGTTCAGGGGATCAAGGACATCCGGAAAGCGAACAGTTTAGTTCGCGATTTTGCCGCTAGGTGGCGCTAGTGAGCATGCAAAATTGAGCATTTCAAACTAGTTCTAGCTTGTGATCCATAAGAGATAGAAAGTTCGGGTCTTTGGTAAAGTTACTCAGGGGTTCAAGGACATCCGGAAAGCGAACAGTTTAGTTCGCGATTTTGCCGCTAGGTGGCGCTAGTGAGCATGTAAAATTGAGCATTTTGAACTAGTTCTAGCTTGTGATCCATAAGAGATAGAAAGTTCGGGTCTTCGGCAAAGTTGCTCAGGGGTTCAAGGACATCCGGAAAGCGAACAGTTTAGTTCGCGATTTTGCCGCTAGGTGGCGCTAGTGAGCAAGCAAAATTGAGCATTTCAAACTAGTTCTAGCTTGTGATCCATAAGAGATAGAAAGTTCGGGTCTTTGGTAAAGTTACTCAGGGGTTCAAGGACATCCGGAAAGCGAACAGTTTAGTTCGCGATTTTGCCGCTAGGTGGCGCTAGTGAGCATGTAAAATTGAGCATTTTGAACTAGTTCTAGCTTGTGATCCATAAGAGATAGAAAGTTCGGGTCTTCGGCAAAGTTGCTCAGGGGTTCAAGGACATCCGGAAAGTGAACAGTGTAGTTCGCGATTTGCCGCTAGGTGGCGCTAGTGAGCATGTAAAATTGAGCATTTTAAACTAGTTCTAGCTTGTGATCCATAAGAGATAGAAGGTTCGAGTCTTCTTTGAAGTTGTTAAGAAGACCAAGTACATCCGGAAGACAAACAGTTAGGTTGTAGATTTCCCCGCTAGGTGGAGCTAGTGAGCATGCAGAATTGAGCATTTTAAACTAGTTTTTAAACTATCTTTCGATCCACATGAGATAGAAAGTTCGAGTCTTCGGCAAAGTTGTTCAGAAAGTCAAGGACTTCCGGAAGACAGATAGTTTGGTTCGAGATTTTGCCGCTAGGTGGCGCTATTGAGCATGTAAAACTGAGCATTTTGAGCTAGTTCTAGCTTGCGATCCACAAGAGATAGAAAGTTCGAGTCTACGGTAAGTAAAGAATAGAAATAAAGTAAAGGACATCCAAATATCAAATATTTTGATTCCTTATTTTGCCACTAGGTTGCACTAGTACGCATATTTAACTAAATATATGAAACAAATTCTATCTTTCGAGCCAGATGAGATAGAAAGTTTCAGTCTACGGCAAAGTTGTTCGGATAATCAAGGGCATCCAGGAAACAGTTTACTCTAGATGGATGACTGTACCTTAACATTATAAATTTGATAAGATAGAATATTCTGGAAATGTTCAGAAATCCTTTGACATTTGGAAGTTGAAGTGATAAGGGATGGAATCATATTAAATTAAAGTGATTCATGTCTGATCAAATGTATATTCAAGTGTATCAAATCTGATTCATATTCTAGTGATTCTGGTATGACTTACTTCATGTGCGAGTGACTCAGTCAGGACTCATATTTATCATATTCAAATTATTCAAGTCAGAATCTCTTCATGGTTCAAGTTTGATTGACTTCATATCCAAGTGATTGATGTCTTATTCACTTTATATTCATGTCTTTCGGGTTTGATTCACTCTATATTCAAGAGACATGCTCACTAGCGCCACCTAGCGGAAAAATCGCGAACTAAACTGTTTCCTTTCCGGATGTCCTTGAACCCCTGAGCAACTTTGCCGAAGACCCGAACTTTCTATCTCTTATGGATCACAAGCTAGAACTAGTTTGAAATGCTCAATTTTGCATGCTCACTAGCGCCACCTAGCGGCAAAATCGCGAACTAAACTGTTCGCTTTCCGGATGTCCTTGAACCCCTGAGTAACTTTACTGAAGACCCGAACTTTCTATCTCTTATGGATCACAAGCTAGCACTAGTTTGAAATGCTCAATTTTGCATGCTCACTAGCGCCACCTAGCGGCAAAATCGCGAACTAAACTGTTCGCTTTCCGGATGTCCTTGATCCCCTGAACAACTTTGCTAAAGATCGCTTCTTTGCAAGTCGTAAGGATCTCGAGATATAACAATGTGAAATTACCTGTTTTGAGGTGATGCTAAACTTTTCAGGGTGATTCAATATTCAGCTGAGTGTTGCAATACTTATTTTAGTGAGTCCGTATTTATGACGGGTAGTGTATGTTCAATTTGGCAATATTAACAAATTACTATAAATAATGTAGAATTCCCTAAGGAAATTGCCTACTGTTAGGCGTACTCCACGGTTCAATGTGTTTTCAATTTAGAAGTAATTCAAAAAATGAATGACTTGAAAGAGTTTGACCTATATATTCGGCTTCAGAGGTCATGTTTTAAGTAAGTAATGACATTTTCAATACTACCAAACGTTATTTACATGGGTGATCAATTGTACTTATTCTGCGCGGCGTGTTAGTCGAGAAGAGTCGCTCTCACCGCGAGTGACGTGAGACGACTAATGTTAAGGTGAAGCATCTCGGAGTTCAAAGATGGCCGTCACAATGGCCGACTTGTGACCCTACTTACGTTTTCAAAGACACAAAACTGGAGAAATAATAGACATACGTTCCTGATCTTCTTATTTTAAGCTTTCTGCTAGTGCAAAAAGTCAAAATAAAAAGTACACTGTTGTTGGATGCTTTCTTCGCGAGATTAGTGTCTTTGAAGTTTTAGTGTAATCTGAGATGTAAGATTCCAAACTGTTTCACCTTGATCAAATGGAAGCAAGTCGACAATTGTCACATCATTCGATTCGTCTCACCTCACGCGCCGCGCAGAATAAGCACAAATGTTACCCCATATCTGCAGAACCAAAAAAATCACTTAAAACATAATTCAAACATGTTTAAATCTGTCAAAAAAAAATGGTATATGATCATGAGGTTATGCTTGAATATTTAAGATATGTCAAAAATAACTGATCAATCAAACATTTCATTTATTTAGTTAACATCTAGACAGATAACACTGAATCAACAATTTCACGTCATAATACTCGGTTCGTGGCCGCATCTCTCCATCCTCGGTTCTGCCCCACGCTCGCCAAATCGATACGCACTTGATCCGCCCACCTAGCTCACTGCGCTCCACGTCTTCTAGCACCAACCAGATCCGAAGCGAACTACATCTTTGCAGAGTGGCTGTCCGGCATTGTTGCAACATGCCCTGCCCATCGTATCCTTCCACCTTTGGCCACCTTCTGGATACTAGGTTCGCCGTAGAGTTGGGCGAGCTTGTGGTTCATCCTGCGCAGCCACACACCGTTTTCCTGCACATTGCTTAAGATCGTCTTAAGCACCCGACGTTCGAAGACTCCAAATGCTTGCAGGTCCTCCTCGAGCATCGTCTACGTTTCATGCCCGTAGAGGACTACCGGCCTTATGAGCGTTTTATACATGGTACATTTGGTGCAGGTGTGAATCTTTTTTTACCGCAGCTTTTTGTGGAGGCCATAGTAGGCCCGACTTCCACTGATGATGCGCCTCCGTATTTCACGGCCAACGTAATTGTCATCCGTCAGCAATGATCGAAGGTAGATGAACTAGTCGACCTCGAATGTATCCCCGTCTATCGTAACACTGCTACCTAGACGAGCCCTGTCGCGCTCCACCAGCTAGCATGTACTTTGTCTTGGCCGCATTCACCACCAATCCAACCTTTGCTGCCTCGCTTTACCGACAATGTCCATATCATCCGCGAAGCAAACAAACTGACTGGATCTCGTAAAAATCGTACCCCGGCTGTTGAGCCCGGCTCTCCGCATAACACTTACTAGCGCAATATTGAACACAAGGCACGAGAGTCCACCACCTTGTCGTAGTACCCGGCGGGATCCAACCGAACAGAAGTGTTCGCCTGAAGCCTTCACACTGTTTTGCACACCTTCCATCGTCGCTCTTATTAGTCTCGTGAGTTTCCCGGGAAAGCTGTTCTCGTCCATGATTTTCCATAGCTTTACGCGGTCAATACTGCCGCCTTGAAATCGATGAAAAGGTGATACGTTGGAACCTGATATTCACGACATTTTTTGAGGATTTGCCTTACGGTAAAGATCTGGTCCGTTGTCGATAGAATCTGCCTACATTCCTCTTCGAACCAATCGTTCCGTCGACTCCGTCCGACGTATCCGACGTTGCTCTCAGCTTCACCGTCGATGGCTGCTTCCACTGTTCTCCAGCAATCCTCAAGAGGGGCTTCATCCAGCTCATCCTCTTCCAGTAATGCAGCCTCAAGATGCTGTGCGTATGCAGCTGCGACATTCGGTTGCTTAAACCGCTCTAGATCATACCGGGGCGGCCGTCGGTACCGTACGTTGTTAACGACGGCAAGTTTTAGGCGCAGTTTGACCATCACCAGATAGTACTCGTTGATTATTCGTTGCTTGATTTTTTTTACGGCTGGCTTGCAGGGCCTGACACCAACCCCCTAGATTTCCGGAGGACCATTCCCCCTAAATGTGCGGAGGACCATAGTGCACAGTTTAGCTTAGAGTCCTTCTCTGGCACTCGGACGATGATCAGCCGCCCTTGACATGAGGTACAGACACTGCTGTGAGCCGTTCCTAACATGGAGTACAGACGCTCAAGGTTTGCAGAAGCAAAAGCGAACCCCTCCTTCCCTGTCAGCATACAACCAGAGTTCCCACCGGGATTGGCTAGCCGATCTTCCATAAGGTTACTTGTACCCCGGCCAGTACAGCGAGGAGGTAAGGATAGGAGTTGCTGGGCAAGAGGCTAAAGACCGCACAGAAAGGTCTATTCTATTCATTCAGGTACGCGAGGTACCAATGGCACTGATCAATGTTACCCCGAATTGCGGTATCCGGAATTCTATGTGAATCCTGTCAGAATCCAACCTAGGAAAGTATGAGCCTAGGATTTCATGAAAATTATGTTCCAGATTCAATTTTTATCATGTCACGGATTATGCTAAAAATTCTTTTAGAATCCTGTCCATGAATCATAATCATCATACTCATAAAATTCATGTCAATAATTCTCTGAGAAGTCTGTCCAAGAAGTTGTAAGAAATCTAATTTATTTTTTAAACAATCTAATTCAGTATTTTGTTTCGATGTATCCCACGATTATGTGTAACTTAGATGTTCGATTTGAATGACCAAGTTGGTCTTTTCGTTACAACCTTTTGTTGAAACTTGATAGTTGTTAAATTAAAAAAAAAGTCTATGAGATAAATTGCTAGCCAATCCGAATAAAATGAAATACCTGGTTTTCACACTGTGAACCTTTAAGTGAACTAATACAAGAGTTGTTTGTTTTTATTATTTCACACAGAAAAAGATGTGGGCCCTCGACTCAGGCATTTGCAACTCTTTGGAGCAACCCATAAAACGCTGCACAGCAAAGGTGATAGCGTTTGACCTGGAAACAGATAAAACAGTGAAAACGGTGGATCTAAGCGACATTCTGAAGCCACACTCCAGACCACAGTACCTTGTGACGGATTATTCGCCCAATGGATTCCCGTACGTCTACATTAGCGACGCTGAAGGTGCCATCATCGTACTGGACATCCACCACAACAAGATGTACCGAGTAGTGCTACCACGTGCCATTTCTGCTGGCTGTGGCGAATCGGATGTCCTATATTTGCTACTGGTACGAAGACCCAAAAACCAAAACATGGTCATATTCTCGTATCTGTGCGGTAACAAGGTCTACGGTATCAAATCGGAATTTCTGCGCACGGGACGAGGCTCGAGTGCTATCGTGGAGCTCGGTAGCAAGACTAAGCATTCCGTTTTGCTCGGGACGGACGGAAGCAACGGTGTTATTTTGAGGTATAGAAGCGAAAGCGAACTCTACAAATGGAACACTGATCAACCGTACAAGGAGTGTAACTTCGAATTGGTTCAACTTGCGGAGGAGTGTCGCTTGAGCACGCATGTAAGATAAACGTTTGAAAAGTTGCAAAATCACATGTGTTAATTGCAAAAATCTCTTTTCTAGGTCGCCCCTGGAGGAAAAGATGCTCTGATGTACTCATTGTCATCCAATGTGGCCGATTACTTAAATCACACCTGTGGCGCAGGAGGTGCTTCAGCTCGACTCAAATATATAAGTAAAGAATGTGAAGATGATTGTTATTAAAATAATAATTGAAACCTAGTAATTAACATAGTGTAAGAAAATCAAACTACTCAGATCTACTAAATAAAAACTAAAAAATATGTTCATATGTTTTTTATTATTTCACTTATATTTGCTTCATTTTGGTCACTTCTTCAACGAAACGCTGCCGCTGTGCTTCACCTGTGTAATTTCCAATCATTTTATTCACATACTCCTGTTGGTACCGTACTATGAACTTTTGACATTGTTGTAATGTCGCTCCCACGTAGAGCGTGCGATACCGTACAGTTTCCGTGTCAGCCTAAAATAAAACGCTTATATCAAATCTCTTTCAACCCGCAATCATTCAAATTCAAATCTTACCACCGTCAGCAATGGCAGAATACTCGTTACGAATCGATGCGGACCATGCCGGGTTTGTATGATGCAGAGGCGGGTCTTTTCGTTGAAATAAATCACGTGCAATCGTAAGGTGCTCGCCAGTCCAAACTCACCGTAGTACTTTTCGATTTTTTCCCGCAAAAATTTAGTTAGGTTGTTCGAGGTTAACGTGAAGGCATCCGTGTCCGATCGATTGTTGCACATGAACTGAATCAAAATGTATCTGCGAGATAGACAGTTGGGATTTAATTAATGAAATAGTAGAAGTAGGGAAATTCGGGGCATAATGGACACATCAAGCAAATTCTTGTTTTAAGACCATACAATGACATTTTTCCAAATTACTTCCGGCTAGTTTTCAAGTTTGATATCAGTACGACGTGCTACATTCATTCATGGTAATAGAAATCATATCATATGCCAGAAAAGTGATACAAAAAATGAGGTCCAAAACAAGGCTAGTAAAAAGGTATCGGGGCAAAATAAACACTTGCATGAAATTTAATGATTCAAAAATATGTAATGTCTGTCAGTCGTTCCGATGTGTAAAAGGGCTCTCCCTCTATCATAAAAGCTATAAAGAACCTTTCTAGGGTTATTTTGCTCAAAAATGAGATTCTCCCGCCGTCTTGCTAATATATGCCAATTTGAAGCTTGGAAAACCTAAAGTCAAATTTTAAAGGACATTAGGGTCCTAAAGGCATGTCTCAATTTTAATGCCAAACGCTTAAGTTTAGGCCAAAAACACATGTTTACTCAATTTTTTAATGTTTTTCTTTTGTTTAAGTCCAAAAAACATTTTTTTTTTAGATTTTGTAACACTCCTTGGCTTTAACTCAAATTTTGGGTGTATTTTGCTTTCCGTGTCCCTTCCGAAATGTCAGATAGGGGATCGTTCAAATATTACGTAACGCATCAGGGGGAGGGAGGGGGTCTTACATAGTGTTACGGTCCATACAAAAAATTAAAATTTTCCAAACAAAAGTTGTTACGTGGGGGAGGGAGGGGGTCTAAAATCAATAAATTTTGCGATACGTAATATATGAATGAACCCTAGGAACAACCCCAGTGTTAAAACTAAAAGCCCTGTGTTTTTTTTGTCGATTGAGTGAACGTCAAACATGATCAAAGTGTCAAGGTTCATTTATGGACACAATTTTTAAATTAAAGTTCGAACATGACATACCCGTTATTTGAGCGGGAAAATTTTCTAAAATAGTTGCAGTAACATGCTCTTTCGTGTCATTAAATAAAAACAAGATTTCATTAAACATTTTAGGACCCAATTGAAGGAAAACATAAACTTTTTTACCTTCAAACATTTCAAATGCAATACAGATTTCATGCAGTGTATGCACTTTTGTTGAAGTATGCATATTCTCAGAGATTGAGGGGGTGTTCATTATGCCCCTATTCCCCCTACAAGACAAGAGTGCAGGTGCACTGCCACTGCAGAAGAAGGGTGAAATATAGAGAGTTTACTTATATGGTTTCACATCATGTGTTTCTCACAGTGCATTCTTTACTGTTTCGTCTTTCACGTCTCTATGGATACTAGACTGATGCAAGTTTGGTAATTATCATTCTCCCACATTTTAAGATAATTCAAGCGTGTGCTATAATAAGGGCGCAAGTCGCATGATTGATTCCTCTTCATCGACCTTCTCTTCTGCGAATAAAGATGACAAGATGCAAGTTTGTTAGCATTTTTCACCTCAGGATGCAAAATTGTTTCGCTGTCAAGCGGTCTGGAGTGAAAAATGCTAACAAAGTTGTATCTGGTCACTTTTATTCACAGAAGAGAGGGTCGATAAAGATAAATCGATCATGCGACTTACGCCCTTATAACTAAGGACTGTTCATTTTATACACTCAAAATAATCCAAACGTCATTGTTACGTGAAAACATACGTGATTTTTTTCCATCGCACTTTTCACGTAGCTCTTACGTTAATCATAGGTAGCCCAGAATGAACGCATGAGCTTTTGGACTTCGTCCATTCCACCGTCGCTAAACGTAAGAGCTACGTGGATTTTCCGGTAGCCTTTACGAAGCGTTTCAATAGGACCTAGATGGTTTTGCATTAAATTTAACTGTAATAAAGACCAATCTTATTTCTAACTAGTGGTCCCGGCAAACTTCGTCTTGCCATCAAGTAGGCTGTTGAAAAACACTATGCAAATCCCGTGCAGAAAATGTCAGATTAGTTTACTCCCGTTTTCCCCACTATACCGAAGACTTTCTTAATTTTTTCATCGCACAAACACGTCGGAGCCCTGGACGAATTCAACAGTGAAAGAATCATGTAAGTCCAATCACCCGTTCTCAAGTTATTTCGTGACATACAAACATCATTCCATTTTTATTTATATAGATAGGCTTTGGAAGAAAACTAATTCCCAATTGGAAAAAGTAAACAAACTTAAAAGATTGTGATATTTTTATTGTCAATCTGAGCATTTTGATTCCTGTTCGTTTCCCCAATGTTGTAAGTTTGGTCTGTCTTGTTGTCGCCTTCGCGTGCTATAATTGATAGAGGTTATAAATCACGTATAAAATATGAAGTAATGCACGGATTCTTCGGTATTCAAAGCATATTTACCTTGAAATCAATCTTACACAGGGTTTAAAGCAGCAGCAGCTTCTGAAGTTCTTCTAAAATCATGCGGGCGCCATCTTAGGATTTGAGCTCAACACCGAATGTACGTACACTATGCAGATGTCAAAATGAACTCAGGCACCTACGTGAATTCCACGTAAGCGCGATAGGTAACCTCAGAAAACATTACCGAGTCACTATTTGATGGTTATGAATGGTTTAGTGATCTTTATCTTAGTCAGGTGAAGTGGAGGTAAAATGAATTTGGAATGATCTACGTGATTTTTCACGTAGCAATGACGTTTGGATTTTTTTGAGTGTAAAGTGGACACCTTCATCTTCTTCTTCTTGGCATTATGTCCTCACTGGGACAGAGACTGCTTCTCAGCTTAGTGTTCTTACAAGCACTTACAGAGCTTTCTTTGCCAAAGTTGCCATTTTCGCATTCGTATATCATGTGGCAGGTACGATGATACTCTATGCCTAGAGAAGTCAAGGAAATTTCCTTTACGAAAAGATCCTGGACCGACCGGGATTCGAACCCAGACACCTTCAGCATGGCTTTGCTTTGTAGCCGCGGACTCTAACCACTCGGCTAAGGAAGGCCCCCGAGTTTACCCGAATAAGAAATATTTTAAAAAAGATATCGAGTTATGGAGATAAATTTACCTCACACGTGGCATAAAGATATCGAGTTATAGAAATATCGACTTATGGAGAGCACGATGTATGGAAATATGAAAGGACCGTAAAATCCATCAAGTTATAGAGTATATCGAGTTATGTCGACTGTAGATTATGATTTCCAAATAATGGATGAGATTTATTATTGAAATATATTAACCCCTCTACCGGAAGCTTCATTTTTTACGAGATTTTTTTTATTTTTCTTTATTAAGGTGATTTTTAGCGCATACGGCTAGTTCATCACCATTTGTCAGAAAAGCGCCATTAACCTTCCAGTCGTCGCGCAGTTTTCCACCGGCAGAACCACCACGCTGCTGTTTTGAACGAAAAGCGAGGTTTTTTCAACAGTGTTGTACAAAATACAACAGCGCGACGACTGAAGTGTTAATAAGGAGTTTTACAGACTTTCAAGCAGCATATCAAAATACAAACAAAATTTGAAAAACACGTTTTCGGTGAGATATAATTAGTCGCCAGCAACAGGTTCAAGCTAAACAAATTTTTTTCACACTAGACAGAGAATGGAGGGGAGGCAAGAACAAAGTAGAACTCTCCCGGAGGAAGGTCGAAACCCTCCACCGGCAGAGTATCCCGACTGCGGAAAAGGGTAGTGGTAAGGTTATATTTGGGAGTGTAGTCCAGAATCTTTCAGGGACAGTGTTGAGTGTTGACGTATCGTTGCATAGGTTTTCCCGGACGCTCCCCGTTAGTCCATGGTTTCTACGGTTAAACTCGTCTTGAGGGGTGACGCATAGACGCAATGTTGCACCTTGTTGTGTATATTGCAAGTGGTGCAAATTCTATGGAAAGGCAAGCCTTCCATGTTGTGCGATAAACGGGTGTATCTAGTCCGCAGTCGGGAGATGATCCGCTGTTCTTTTAATGAAATAACGGCGGTCCATGGTTGGGTATCTTGTTTGATCTTGCTTGTTGTTGTTGTTTGAGAGGGACTATAACCCGAAGGTCATTCGTCCCTAGAGTTTGATCTTGCGTAGATGGCACGTGCTCTTCGGTTGCCCACTGCGCGTTTACGGACTTGGTTATCCAGCTTCTGGAGTTTCTGGAAGATATGAACGTCTCACAAACTTCCGCGGAACTTTGGAACCGAGTAAACGCACTGAGCGGCAAAAGAAACTTAGCTCCATTATCAATACAATTGCAGGATAAATTAGTCACTGATCCCGTTGCAGTCGCCGATACCCTTGAGCAATATTTCTCAAGTCTCTCGGCTATTGATAGCTACGACGACCTCTTTAAGCGCCGTTACTCGACAGACTCTGTTCGTAATTTCCCTGTTCCATACGATTTAAGTGGTGTAGCCATCAACCAGGGTGGCCAGTGAAAAGTCAATATCAAATTCCCGGTTTTCTCCCGGTTTTTTCCCGGTATTTCAAAAATATTCCCGGTTCAATTATACGCTACTTTTTACCATTTCAAACGACTTCAAGTAGGTACGAGTTTTTGGCAGCAAAGCATTTAGCGTTCTATGGATTTTTTTTGCGGAGCTCTATAATTTTGTGGGCCCAACCTTTTCTGCTAAATTCCAGTCTGAACTTGAACGATATTTAACGCCAATCTTAGAATGAATCATAGTTTTAATTGTGAACGGACACAGTCTTGGTAGACTTTAAAGCCATTTTATCAATTGTCATACATTTCCCGATCAAAAGGCAATAGCAATTCTATAACATCAGAAGAAAATAGTAAGCCTGCAACAAAAATGTTTTTAAAAAGTTAGGTAAACTTTCCCATAAATTGATTTCGAAAAATTTTTGAAATAATATTATCATAAGAATGCCAAAAACATACCTTAAGCAATAAAAAAAAATAGAAGTATTAAGTGGAGGGATTTTTAGCTAAGATTCATAAAAAGTTGAAAATGTAATTAATAAGAGCATCACGATTTGCAAGCTTGCTTAGAGAAATGCAGTTGATGGCATCCAAATATTGTATTTTGTAACATGAAATACTTTAAGGAACGTTATGAAAAAAAAAAACATTATGCGCAAGATTTTTCAACATTGAAAGGATTTCTCTTTTTATCTAATTAATTAGAGAAAGTCGTCGTTTATACTTTTTTCAGAATATTGATCAAATCAGTTCAAATTGACAATATTTGTAGCAAGATTCTGTTCCCATATACTATCTCTTGACTTTATTGACAAGCTTGAGATTCGAATGTTTAAGCTATAGTAAAAACTCACTAAATAATTTTACAGGGATTGTGTTGGTTGGAATAATATCTGATATGTGCAATTTTCCCGGTGGTCATTGAAATTCCCGTATATTTCCAGGTTTTCTCCCGGTGATTTTAAATTCCCGGATTTTTCCCGGTTTTCCCGATTTCCCGGTGCGCTGGTCACCCTGCATCAACGAACCTTTCTCACTCCAAGAATTGAAATCTCGCGTTCAGTATCATAAGGGCGTTACTGCAATGATCGATTTCTCTTCATCGATTTTCTCTTTGACTTATTTCTCGGCCGGGTGACCACAACACCCTTTTTCTTGTGGCGATGAATGGAGTTTTCCGAAATCTCCCAAGTGGGATTTACTAGTACTTACTGACTCAGCTAGTGTAGTATCAGCTCTTCAGTCCGAGACCTCCGCCCATCCATAACTTCAAGGTATTCCACGGTTTGCTCCATCTGACACAACCTTTGCATGGATCCCTGGACATTATGGTGTACCTGGAAACACAGCTGCTGATCGCATCGCTGGTGCAGGATACGCGTCAACAAGGTATACAAATTGCGATAACTTTCTTGTTTCTTGATATTTTTGCACCATTTTTTCACCAGTTCTCAAAAAAACTCTTCTAGTTTAAGAATCCGTGCCAATATTGATGATTGGTGATCTAGTTTTAAAGATATTCCAATGTTTCTTGGGGGACCGACATTTTCCATATAAAATGTCTTAGGCGGCCATTTTGTTTTACGTCAACTTATCGAAAAAATAACATGTGGGCTATACAATGCTATGTAATAAGGAGCTACTCTAAAAAAAACAAACAAAATGGGTAAGTATTCTCAGAGATATCTAAAAATTACGATATGAGGTTTTTTGAAGTTTTCAAGATCTTTTTTTGGCCAGCGTGGTATTAGCAACATAAACGCTCATTACATAAAGACGGCTGCACCAAATTGCTTCATTTTTTCGCAACGTACTTTCATTAATGTATTGTTCCGAAGAGTGAATTATTCGAATACGATAAAAAATCTGTAGCCTGAGATATATACGTGGGTTATGGTTACACGTCGGTCCCGCAAAGAATTTCGGAATATCTCCAGATCCAGATTACCAATGTTCAATGTTGACACAAATTCTAAAACTAGAAAAGTTTTTTGAGAACTTGTGAAAGAATGGTGCGAAAATATCGAGAAACAAAAAAGTTATAGCGATTTAAATTTTTTCTTGCAGTAAAAAAATAAGCTGCCGGTAGAGGGGTTAAATCATATATCAATACAGTACCAAAAAAACGGCCTAACTGACAAATGTAAACAAGTTTACATTCACCTAACAGTTTATTTGATAAATTACAATCGTATAATGCACAGCTATTCCTTAAAAATAACGTTTTTCGCGAAATAAGTGAGAAAAACATAAAGGCGCATTTGATATTCAATTGTAGACCTCTTGCTAGAAGAAAGAAACCTAAAAGGAATTAAAAAGAGGTCGAAAATAGCATTTGAACATACATTACTGTATGTGTTTTTTTCATGATTTTCGCTTGGAATTTCATCAGAAACATATTCATGTATTCGCCCATATGATCAGATAATACTCCTGAAATGTTTAAAAGAGTCCATTTAGTGATTATTTCCCAAGGAATTTCTCCACGACTTTTCCTAGGGAATTTTTTCAATAACAGGATACTTCAAGTATACCTCAAGAATACCAATTTTCCCAAAGAGTACCACAGAAATGGAATTTCTCCAAAGATTATTTCATAAATCATCTGAATTTCAACATTTGAAACATTTTTCAAGAAAACCTAACTCTTCAAAACTTTATCCGGAGATTCATTCATCGATTTCCCTGGGACATGCTCCAAGATTCCCGATCAAAACATCTTCTAAAATTCAATCAATTACTTCTCCAGAAATCTCTAGGGATTTTCTTTAATATTGTATACTATGATTTATATATCCTCATCAATTGCTCCAGAGATTCCGTCAAAGATTTCTACAAAAAATCCTCCAGTGATTCTTTCAGATTTTCTCACGTAGGTTTTACATTTTTTTAAAGATTTCTTGAAGGAATGTCTCCAAGGAAATGCCTAGGATTTTTTTTCTAAAAATAAATCCGAGAGGTATTTCTGAGGAAAATACTAGAATAACCTCTGATAAGACTTGTGTAAGTTTTTCTTAACAAGTATTCCACAGGTTTTTTTTTAGATTTTTTTCGAAAAATGTTGGACAAAATCTTCATAAAAAGTTGTTCAGGAATTATCGGAGGAATTATTGGGAAAAATTGCTGTAGTGCAAACTGGCGAGAAAATTTGAATAATCTTTTGAAAACTGCATGGATTTTTTTTAAATTTTTTGGTAAAATGGCATGAGTATTTGGATGAAATGCTGGAAAATTCCTAGAAGAAAGAAATAGATTTGTTGAAAAGACCGACCCATCAAGGAATTTCTGAAGTAATCGACATGAATAGGCGGAAGTATTCTCGCAGGGCTTCTTGAAAAAAAAAATCCTTAGGGTATATTTTTAAACACTCTTGAATAAACCTTCTCGCAAAATATACTGTAGAAATCATTGGAACATCTCCTAGAGTAACTACTGGTAAATTCGGTTGAATAATTAGTAAACAAAATATTTGGATGAAATTCTAGAAAATTTAGAAAAAAAAAACAAATAAATAGCTTTGGAGGTAGTAGATTAGGAGTCCTCAAGGATTTCCTGGAGCAAATTCTTCTAAGCATCCTTTGAAAAATCGCTGGAATAATTTGTGGGAGAACAGGTAGAGAAGTATCTAGAAGAATTTCTGGAGACATCCTTGTGAGGGACCCTGATAGTATTCTTAATAAAATCACTATGAAAATTTCTAAAGCATTATTTTATTTTTTGTTTGTTGAATCATGGGTAGGACAACCCTTTGGCTGTCCTACCCAGGCGTTTTTGGGCGTAGGACATGTCCTACCCACTTCCCGCGCCACTGTCCAAAAGCAATGGCACAATATCATTTTTGATTTCAATTAAAAAACAGTAGTGAAACATGCTTATTTTTACTCTTTTTCTATAATAAGTGAAATGTGAAATGTGGCCCTTTTTCAATGTTGGTCTGGATAGACTGAAGGCACACATCAAAACGAAACTGGTGATTTTAACCAAGTCAGCCTTGATTGTCGTTGGCGAGCTAGAATTATCTTGAAGTTTGTTGCATATTTAGTGTGTAGTATCGGTGTCTCCCTCCCAGATTTTGGCCAATTTGTCTCACACGCAGCGAACTGAACTATCGAATTTCATACATTTTGCCTTATGAAAGGTGGAACGATTATTGCAAACGAACGCTTTATGTATCGCTTTAGCATCTCTCCACATCAAGGCGTCGATAGGCGCGTGGTGTACCGGGCCTATCGATCGTAAGATTCATGGTTCGATCCCAGGTTGCCGATAAAACGTATTTTGTTTTCAAATTCTGGTTTCATAAGGCAAATTTATGAATTTCAATCCGATTTCTTGTGGCGAATTTTCATAAGGGGTCCCTACCCAAGTAACCATAAGCATTATACCATTGCATTAATTTTATCGAAAGTCAACTTTTGTTTTGCATTAATAATGTTATCATGCATTTATTCAATAACTGTCAAGCAATGATGCATTTGATTAACATTGTAAATGCTTTGTAGCATTATTTCAATATAGCATTATGCTAAGCGTTTAGAGTGAATATACAGTTATGCTGTCATACAAGATTACATAACCTCATTAAACGCACTCGAATCTGTAATAAATAAGTAAGACGATCGAGCACGTTCGCATTCGCTCATTACGTTTTGTGGGATATGGAAGAATAATGAAATGATTTTCTTTCATCTCGAACCCCCATTTCATGATCTAAGGATATATGTATTCATTCAAAATAGTTGTATTTTATCTATGAGACTCTTCTATTCATAAGGAGCGAGAGGAAATGTCGATCAATTTCTCTCCCCCGAAATCTGTTTAATGCGCCAGGGCTTTGTTTTGTGGGTTAAGTTCTGTTATTTCCTCTACGAGAAAGAATGGTGATCAAATTATTTCTATTGATGTTTCATTTGGTGAGGAAAGGAAATCAATCGCCGAAGAGAATTCTTTCTATTCGTAATAACTGGGCGAATAGTAATGTTAACACACACAGTGGCTTCGTTTTTAAGGAACGTTTATCCTACCTTATTACATCAGCAGCTTTAGCACAGGACACCACCGCGCCAGGCATCCAGCACACCATCATCCTAGTTGTGGGTTCGAATCCTGATTCCAACAAAAAAAATCATTATCTGGTAAAGAAAACCATTGAAAGGTAGTCAATGGATTCATTGTTTCACGCAGAGAAATACCAGCTATTCAAAACAATAAATAACTTTGTTGTTCTCAATAAACTTGTTGAATTTGTTGTTATACAAAAAATGCGTTGGAACAACAATCATTTTTATCAGAATGAAGCAACAGTATTGTTGGATTTACTGAGTACATTTTTAACTAGATTTATTTTTGAAACAACAAAAGAAAAACTTTACGTCAAATGAAAGTTTATTTGTTTCAATTTACATCATTATTGATGCTAATAATTATGCACGTAGCATAAAAACTGTCTCGCCATTTTGTTGCTTAGTAGAACCGGTCAAAAAGCGAATGTTTCCGATACATTATATTAAATTGAAGTACATGGCGTTGTTAAAATGTTCGTGCGAGAAGTTCAGGTCATAGATTTTTGTATCAATTTTGGAGTAAGGAAAACCAGAATCAAATTTATTTCTGGTGAGTATTAACCATCTTTTCTAAAATTTTAATTCCACTAATGCATTCTCCAGTATTGCAGTCAACTCTTACACGAGCCGGTTATTTCATCCCGTCACTTTGTCGCGAAGCGGATAAAGAACATTCTCCAGTTAAATGGATTTTGGTACATGTTCCAATACTTCTACTTTCACAAAATAAAAGTAAACAACAACAAAATAGTGTTTTTATTTCAAACAAGAACATTGTCACAACAAAAAAACAGTGTAATTTAATTTAAAAAATGGAAGGTTTTATTTCAATGCAAAAATTTGTTGTTTCAAAAGAAAAAATAGTTGAAACAAAAAAATATTTTGTTGTATCCCGTTTAACGCAGCTGTCAAATTCAACAATTTTTATTTTTGGAATAAATTAGGAGTTGTTATTGAAACAATAAAAGCCAATTATAAGCCGGCAAAAAATACAGATATATTGTTGTAATGATACAAAATATATTTGATATTAAAATTATTTTCTCTGCGTGTTTGTTTATTTTTAACGCAAGCCCTAAACATACATTATTTTAAGCTAATATACATTATGAACCCTAAATATACAAACATAAATGCTTTAGTAGGGCTTGTGCATTAAAACTGCTTTACCAAGTATTGCATTAATTTGGTTGTTGTGGGGCCCTTTCCGACTTTAATTATGCTTTATAAAGCTCTTAAAGGTTATGTCACTTTAAAACAAAATCTGATAGCATACTATAGAGCAAACATAAAGTATTCATATATAGCTCCGTGGTTACTTGGGTATGTTTATCGATAGTCCATTTGCCTGAGTGCACGATTGCGAATTAAAGAAAATCATTTGGTTTTGCACTGACATAGTTGAAAAAGTATCAGCAAAATTTCTGCATTACTCAAATTGACTGAGTTTTGAAATTGATAGCTGCAAAATCAACATGGCTGCCAAAACGAATGACGGGCTACTTACCCTTTAATCGTTCGAAAACAATATAGAATTGAAATTATGTCCTCTCAGCTAAAAACCGATTTTACTGAAAATGGATTAGATTTCACATTCGCTCTAATTCTGACTCCGTATTGATATACTTTGATAATTGTTTATCAACTTGATGTGGAAACAGTGCTCTGTGTGATTATGAATTTGGTTCACTGTATCAATTATTGGTACATACAGGGCTGGTAGCAGTCAGACAGCAAAATAATAGTGACTTTAGTGACCAAAATGATCAAGTGACCAAATAGTGACCAAAAAGTGACTTGAAAACTACAAGTGATAGTCATAAAAATGGCTACAAAATAAAATACATTCTACGTGTATATTCACCACTCTACTAGCACCATCAATTTCTTCCAACAAAAAGGTTTTCATATTGCGATAAGTTTTTTTGTTTTTTTTGGGCACCATTTTTTTACAAGTTTAAAGAAAACACTTCTATTTTTGGAATAAGTGTCGATTTTATTGATTGGTCGTCTGGATCCAGTGATATTCCCAAATTCCTTGGGGGACCGACGCGTAGCAATAGCCCACGGTAATATCTCAGGCTACAGATTTTTTTTCTCGTGTTCGGTTGATCATTTTTTGAAATGATATGATAATGTCTTAAGAAATGAAACGATTTGGTGCAACCGTTTTTGAGATATGAGCATTTATGTTTGTGATACCACTCTGGCCGAAGGAGGATCTTGAAAATTTCAAAACACACCATATTCTAATCTTAAGATTGCTTGGAGAAGAATCAAGCGATTTGTTTGTTTTTTTTTTGCAAAGAAGCTCCTCATTATCTGACATTGTACAGCTCATATTTTATTTTTTTGATAAATTGGCCAAAACAAAATGGTGGCCAAAGAAATTTTATATGGGGAATGTAGGTCCCCCAAGGAACATCAGAGTCAAAAGAGTGGCGAAAATCGTGAATGATTTTCAGAACATTCTGTAAGAAATCCTGACAGAATTCAAAGTTCAAAACCAAACGAAAAATAGAAACTCATGCTAAATTTGTGACATAATTTCTGTAAATTTAAACCATTTCTCCCAAATAAACATTTAGATGAATGTTGCGCATAAGGAATTAGAATATGATTTCATGCGTACTTCAAATATCTATATTTCAATGGAACGTTTCAATAAATGAATTACTGAAAATATTCATCACTCAGTGGCGTCTCGTAACTGTAAGGAAGATAATGAGATGCAATCAAATAATCTATTAATGCAATATTGAATGGTAAGCAGACTTTGAGAAATGTGAACATGGAAACAGACAAACAAACAACCTTTCAGTTATTGCTCTAATTTTGGATCGCACAGACGTCTCTCAATTTACTACAGTAACCTCACGTGTTATCTTATCTACGACCTTGAACATTACTAATGTTTCATGCTTAGATTACAAAGCAAACAGTAACCGATGGAAATCGCATATTTGTGGCTGAAATCAATGAACAGGTGGATTTGACGTTAGGTAATCGCCAATGATCTCACTATTGGGTAATTTTTATCTTCCAACAATGTTCAAAAGTTCATCATAGAAACGTGTTTTTTATAGAAATAATTGAAGAAAGTTGTGGAAAAAAGCAATGTTAAGAGTAAATCAATGAAAAATGTATTGTTTATTCGTTGGAATTCCGAATGTAATTTCTGAAATGATTTCCAGGAAAATAAGTACTGGCTGTTGAAGTCCTGGACGAGTTTCTGACAAACTCAAATTTTTTGGATGTAATTCCTCACTGAACCAAGAAATATCATAAAAAGTATTAAAAACGTCACATACCGTATGCGTGAAAATGTTTGCACCATCGCACAAATAAGGCGTTTGTTGCACCTGTGCATACAATGCCTTGGTTTTCTTTGCATGCACGTAAGCTATAACTCATACCACAGTAGGCTGCGAGTAAAAGAAACCGATTTCTCTAGTTTGACAGTTCCACCATGACGAAGTGGCATCGGATTCGTGATTTATCCCACGCGCAAATGTCGCAAAAAGACATTTAAATCGCCGTAGGAGTGTCCCGATGGACCGTGAAGAGGATTTTAGACCGAGAAAAGAAAGGACAACTATCCGCAGAGGTGCCCACAGGTCGTCCGAGGTCAGCTCGGGTCCCTAGGATTGTCGCTGCCATCAAACGGAAGATTCGGGCAAATCCTGTGCGTTCAATGCGGAAAATTGCGAAGGAACACGGTATCAGTGATTTTTCGGTACGGAAGATCGTGAAGGACGATTGCGGGGCGAAGTCGAGAGCACGAAAAAAAACTCACATGATTACCAACCGCATCCGGGAGCTACGAGTCGAGCGATGTAAGAAGTTCATGAACTACCTCAAGCGAAAAAAAACGGTAATCCTGTTCACCGACGAGAGCATGTTTATTGTCGATCCCGTATCAAATTCCAGAACCGACCGCTATATTAGTTCTCTCCCGGTAAAAGACGTTTCCGACGAACATAAAAACTTGTTTCTGACCAAGCATCCTGCCAGCGTTATGGTATTTGTATTGGTGGCTTCTGATGGCAAAAAATGGACCCGGTGTTCATTCCAGAAGGCGACAAGGTGAACACGGAGGTTTACATCGGGATTTTAAGTAAGCATGTCCTTCCGTGGATCAAAGAACAATACGGTCCGAATCCAAATGTTGTGTTTCAACAAGATGGGGCTCCGTGCCACACCTCAAACCGCACTCAGAAGTGGTTGCAAGAACATCTGCCGTTCTGGGCAAAGGATATGTGGCCGCCATCCAGCCCCGATCTTAATCCGCTGGATATTCAATATGGCGCGTCATGAAGGCTAAGGCCTGTTCTAAACGCCACCCAAGTACAGCAAGCCTCCGACAAACATTGACCCGTACCTGGAGAGAAATAGACCCCCGCTACATTATTAGGACCTGCCGTGCGTTCCGAAAGCGGGTGAAGGCCGTAATTGCAGCAAACGGAAACTCGATCGATGACTAACATAGTTTAAGACACAAAAAAACAACCCCCTTTAAATAAATAAAAAACATAATACCGAAATTTTTCAGATTTTTTTTTTTACTTTTGACGCAGCGCAATGGTGCAAACATTTTCACGCATACGGTACATCTACAGTAATGGAAATCCTATCAATGTTATATGTATCCATTGCAATTTATGTAGAAAGTACATAAACCTCATTACAATACCCCTTCATGTTTATTGGTTTATACTGTGAATTGTATATGAACAAGAGCCATATATGCTATCCGATAATTATCATGTGATTCGCTGATGTGAAAATTAGTAGTGTTCTAAAGATGGCGTATTTAGTTTGTTCAATTTTAGCAGGTTCATTATTCTTTAAAAAATAATTACAACGTGTTCAGTGGATTTCTACAATGCCATTGATTAACGACAAAGAAAGGTAAGTTCAATGTGTATACACAAAATAATCAAAAATAAATTTGTTATTTTAATTTTAAATTTACAGAAGGATGAAGGACCAAAGGATTAGGAAAACCTCCACTTTAGCAAGTCGTAGACGATGGACCGTGGATGAAAAAAAACATGGAATCGCGGTTTTCAATATGCATGGTATACAGACATTTTTCGTGTAATAATGTTTTGAATAAACAATTTGAAACGCAAATTATGTTTTTCGACTATTTTAGTAGAAGAATCCCTAAAAATAAAAAAAAAATGTATTAAATGATCATATGAGAATCACGAACAAAACCAATAATTTCAATATGAATTTTGCATATAATTTATAGTAATAATCCTTTAACTCATATTAACTTTTCAGATCAAATGTATGTGTTTTATCTGATGAATGTAATAAAAATTAAATCGCAAATGTTCATGTTGTAATCTGAACCTTATGTGAAAAACTACATGGAAAAAAACCATATGTGTTTTCAGATAAATCCGACATGATTACTTGGTTCAGTGTAGCCGTCTCTGGTTTATCTTCCGGAGCAATTTTGATGATGATCAGATATTGGTCTTGGTTTTTGTCAAAATTTTATAAAATATTTCGGACAAAAATTTCATCCCAGGGTTGCTTTCTAAGTTTTGCCAGAATCTTCTCCAAAACTTTTCCTAGGACATTTTTACATTTTCCGTTGGAAATGTCTACGAAATATTGACTTGAACTCTTACATAAAGTTAGCCAAGAGTATATATTTTTACTTGATTCAAGAATCTTGACGCTTTGATTTCCCAAAACACACTATATGTAATAATTACAATTATTGTCTTTATAATAACAAATATCTATTTCTTTCTGTTTGTGTTTGAAAAGCTAACCCCAGCAAAAATATTAAATTTCATTATCATCAGATCACGGAAATAGTGACTTTAGTGACCATTTTCCTGAAAAAATTGACTTTAGTGACTTTTTGTTGGAAATAGTGACTTTTAAGTGACCAGGTCGAAAAAAGTGACCAAGTCACTAAAAAGTGACTTGCTACCAGCCCTGTACATATATAGTACATTCAGCCGATCGGGATATTCGAAGATAAACAGTGTCAAGCGCAATATCAATCCGTTTTATCCATCTATTACAGTTTTCATAAGGTTGACTGGAAGGTTATGAGTGTTATGTATTAATTACCTGTTTTTGACGCGAACCATTTCATTAAAACTGTATTTTAAAAGGAAAGTACACTAAAATTCTAGGAATATTTACGAACCGAAGTGCAACCACGAGATATGTAAACAAACCAACACAACCTCAATTTTTCGCGAGTTTACGATGGGTTGCACAGTCCACACGGTTGTACTAAATTTGACGGGCGTGAGCACCGGCTTTTAAAATAAGCACATCGAACACCCGAAAACTAGAACTTTGCCAGAATTCAAATTCATTTGTTGGCGCGCATTCTCTTAGCCTGGTTGGTTCGCTACGCCTAAGCTAATTGAAGGCCATGTGAGCGAGTCATTAGCAATGCATTGGTCATGATAGCTTTATAATTGTCTTGAATTGCACTATCTCAGGCATTAAAATTCGTTATCACCCTGTAGTCATAAACACTATCTACATTTTTTTTTGCAAAATATTAAACACCACAACCGAGAGCATACATGTATTCGAATCATAATAGGTTCACAGTTTACGTCCAGACATTGACTTCTTCACATCCATTATTCGGTCGAGCCTGAGATCATGTCTCTTGCCAATCTCATCGGAGTTGACGTGGGTACCGGAAGTGTCCGGGCAGCCTTGGTGAGCAGTAATGGCCGGGTGCTCAAAACGCACGTCAAGCCGACCCAAACCTGGAATCCACGACCCAATCACTACGAGCAATCGTCGGACAATATCTGGAGCGCCGTTTGCGAATGCGTTCGGGTGAGTGCCTAGCTATAATGACGACAATCGCATATAACCTTCACCTAAAATGCTCACGGTGCTCCACAGACCGTTATTATTAGAAATTTTTTTGTCCATAAAATCTTTGCTCACTAGTCGTATTTTAGTAACTATTGCATATTGTTTATCAGATTTGATTTGTCTCAAGTTCGTCGAAAATCAAGAGCTCTGGAGCTCTGGAAAAGAGAACGTGAAATGTTGACAATTCACTCTTTGCATACGACTGTTGGATATGGTGTTCAGACATTTTTGGCGTACCAGTTGTTTTTTTTTGTGATCAAAAACTACAATGTGGTTTCTTCCTACATTTCGATCCGTATTGAAAATTACAATTACATGCAACATGAGTTTTCAACAATAATTTTATACTTTTAATAGGCCCAAGTGCTAAAAGGCATTACATGTAATGCTGTACTATTATGTTCATGTTCATCGTTTAAGGACAGTTCCCAAACTGTTCGAAGCTGTGACTCCCTTCGAAAATTTACAAACATCTCACAGACCCCTGGAGTTGATGTTACTGAAATCAATGTTTACGGAAAAATACCAAAGCTTTCAGAATTATTCGGCCTAAAATAGCGTGATATTAATTGCGAATTCGTCAATGTAAGATTTCTGCTATGATCTTTTGGAGGAGTTTATTTGTTTATTTGTTTCCGCTAGGAATTGGGCCATGAATCTTTCTAGTGTCTTTCCAAGAATACAAGAAACTTCTACATATGATCTTAACAAAATCCAATAAAAAAATCATACAACGCGAGTAACATAAACCACCTTGATACCTCCATCATTAACATTAACATTGGAATTTTTTCTTCATCCCATTGTCTTAAACATAGCATTAAGTGGCAATTGCCATTAGTGCACCAGATTCCGTTCATTTGAGGGAAGTTATGTGTTATTTATCATAAAATAACTATTGTGTCGATCAATACAATTTTTAAGTCACAATGTAGCTCCACGTATAGGTAATCAGCGGCAAAATAAAATTAATTTGAGAAACTTTCACAAAACATTATTTACCTGCATTTGTTATCTGCATCAAAACAACGCAAATTGTTGCCAAATATAGCTCAATAGCTTCTAAGAAACCTCCCTGCCAGAATGAATCAAATGTGCCAAGAATATTATGGGAATATTTCAAATGCCACCAGCAATTCCTCACAAATATTCCCATGAATTATTTGATGACTTCTTCAAGGTATCCCCAAGGATTTAGTATTAGCATTAGCATTAAGCAATTCGCACTAATTCGTAGGTGGTACAGTCCTAGACCGTTGTATGAGGGTTGCCTCCTTCCCATCCGTTACCAAAGTCAAAGATTTAGGACCAACCCTTGACTCTTAGGCAAGATTGACGCATCCTCCAACAGTCGAAAGCTGTCCTGGCCACGTCCTTGCGAATGCTGAGGAATGGGAAGGAATGCTTAATTGAACACCTACTTAAGAAAGATGCAGAGAACTCCCTGACCTTTCATAGGTGTTACGGGATATTGTAGAATGTTAATGGGATGGGAAAGGCCATAAGATACGTTTGGTAGACGTTCTGGCACATATGAATAATATTTGGGCATTGGTTCATATTGGAACAAACTCACCGAATTCTGCATTTGGAACCTCTCTGCAATTCACCATTCAATCGACCGTCTAAATAAAACACGGGTTTTGTGTAAACGATCCTGATGGACAGCACATACAAAGACCAAAGACCGAGATAAAAATAATTCCGGCGATGCACTAACCGAACTCGCTTGCTTGGGCTTTTGGAACACACTGCCCAGCAAAAACGAAAACCGATAATTCCGACGACGCGAAAACTAATCATAGCACGTCTAGATTTTGCGATATCGGCTGTTGAAAATGCAAAATTTGACTATTTCAGCCAACTTGCCTGCACGTTTACCAGCTTGTATGGTAATTTATTTGCTTAATTTGCCACAAAATTCAAACTTCATGGGTATAACAATACTTATCAACAAAGTTCATGATAGTTTCGATGCTAAAATGTCTTTTTTTGATGGTTTACAAAAAGTTTTTATTATGCCATATAAGAGAAACGAAGAATTTTGTATGGAGACTGCAAGTATGTTGAAAAAATCAATTTAATCTAAATTCAATCATGCAATTTCAACCAAATTATATATGAAATAAAAGTTTAAGTCCTTTTTTGCATGCCAGTGTTTCATGCAAATTTAGCGACCGGTAGTTAAAAATTGTGACGTGCTGAATCATTTTTGAAAACGGCATTAGATTCAGCAACCCCAAATCTACTAGAGACACATAATATGATCCTTGAGTCACGCAAAAATGTCATTTTTGTTACACTGTGTTATTAGCTCTGGAAACTGTTGTGAGGCTTGCAGATGGGTTTCTTAGAAGCAAACTATCTGCCGTGTGGAGAATTTGTCTAAAACTCAAAACACCTTTTTGGGGATCTTTGCAGAAATCAACTGAAAATCACTGCAACATATATCTGTAAAAAAATTACTAAAGTTTTAATGTTTTGAAAGAGTTCCGCCAATGATTTAGAGGGAAATAGTGAAAGATTTCACTTTCTTCACCCCTTCCAATAACCACCAGAGTTCTGAGAAATTTTCCGAAGCAAACTTGCAAAACTTGCTAAGTAATTTTCGAGGTCACGCTCGATCTACTTGGACACATTATTTGATCCTTGAGACACGCAGAAATGCCATTCTAGTAACGCTGATTTGAAGTTTCTCCCAACAATAGAGAAAAAAATGCAAATCTTTCCTTTGAAAAACAAAACGTAGGGTGCCGTTGAATTCAATTGAACGTTGAATCAATTGAACATGTAATATTTTCTTTTTTTTTTTGCTTCAAGGAATACTTTTGGACATTTAGTTGTCCGTCTTTGCTCAATTTTTCCTATCGATTTTGATTTTGTTGGAATTTCATGATCATGCTTACGAACATCTGTGGTTACGATCAAAGGCGTTTATAAAATATGTTTTGTTGCTGTATTGTATGAAAATGTAGCGTTTCGTTAGATATTGTAATCTGATTAAATTGATCATAACAATTATCTGAAAGATATATCGTCTAGCTCAAACCTTTGTAGGGGTACAGTCAACTTTCGTTCGTTGCACTAAACCCGTAGCCCACCTAGTGAAAGAATTTCACTAATCGGGCTGAGTTTTCAGCTGTCAAAATATCAATAACAATAGAAATTCAAGGCTACCAACATTGATAAATCAAACCTTATGTCAAAAAGTGATATTTGTATTCGTTTTAAGTGGGCTATAGCGGCTTTAGCCCAGCAAACAGTAAAAAACGAAATAATTGTAATTTTGTTGTACAGCGTTTGTGACACGAAAGAAAATTGAGATAGGATAAAGTAGCAACATCAGTAAGATGCTTATAAGAAATAAAAAACAACAGTTATTATTTTGTTTCACGAAATTCAAAATCGTAGCACTTGCAGAGGTTGATTTCCATATCTTTTCTAAAAATCAAAATCTTATTAATTTAGCTCACGAAAGAAATTTAAAGTGCTGATCATAGCCAAAAATCACTAGCTTCAAGATGTAATAGGATGATGGAGTTCACGAAGATGCGAAAGATCATAGATTCTGTGGGTCGATTGATATAATTTGCACAACTCAAATTTGGGCATTTGGCTTTACAAATCAACTTTGAATCAATTTCAATTGGTATATGTACTAGCCTGGTTACATGAAAAATTTAGATTCTCACTCCAGTCAACTTTTTGGATTGCTTTAGGTCCCTTAACAACTATGGAAAATTTCAGCTCGATTGAAGAAACTATATTTTAGCGCCAGCCGTTCAAAGTTTTTATGGGAATTACTATGAGAAAACTTACTTTTTCAAAGAAAAATCGCCAAAGGTCGCCCATTATTCTCTATAACGATTCTGAACACGGATCTCGATAGGTATTTCTACGATGAGCAACATTGTCGAAGACCGCAAAGCAATCCGATGTTTGTGAAAAAAGTTTTTAAGCATTTACTATTCGGAAATTTAACCCAATTTTGTTATTCCTTTACGTGTTAATCATCGTCGCCTTGCCAATAGGTTTTCATTGAATAACTTTTTTCACAAGACTGGACAAACATTTGAAAAGGGCCCAAGAGGTTTTGAGCCTTTTTTCAGAAACGTTGCTGTTGAACCCTTTTTAGCCCGCTCACGCAAACAAACACCACTATCAGAAAGATTAGTATTAGTTCTTCTTGATAGTGGTATTGGTGAGCTTGATCGAGTTGAATTGGGCTCAACAGCAGCTTACAAAGCCAATGTTTACCAATGTCGATGTGCCCTTTTGAAATGTTTGTCCAGCGTGTCGGATTGTTTCGCGGTCTTCGGCAAAATTCTTCATCGTAAAAATACCTATCGAGATCCGTGTTCAGAATCTTTATAGAGAATAATGGGCGACCTCTGGCGATTTTCTTTGCAAAAGTATGTTTTCCCATAGTAAATCCCATATGAACATTGAACGGCTGGCGCTAAAATATAGTTTCTCCGATCGAGCTGAAATTTTGCACAGTTGTTATGGGGCCTAAATGCAATCCAAAAAGTGGACTGGAGCGAGAATCTCAATTTTATCCCACGCTAATATGTACTTCCATAGTAAATGAAAAACCGTTGAAATATCTGGATTTCTTTTGAATTTGTGGAAATCACCATTTAAAAATGGGAGTTTGGCCCAGCTTTTTTTAATTTTGCCCAGCTTAGCCATAGAAAACGACTTGTGAGCACAGATTTGATGGAGATTAATTTGCATATAACAACGGTCAGGGGAGCACCGTGATGTTATTTCGTGATTATGCTATTCGTATACTTTTGTTTTGCAGACTGTGGCATCCTGTTGTCCACGCGAGCATATCAAGGGCATAGGCTTCGATGCCACCTGTTCGTTAGTTGTGCTGGACAAGGGAGGGAACCCCCTAACGGTTAGCGTTACGGGATGCAATGAACAAAACATCGTACTATGGATGGACCATCGTGCCCAGGAAGAGGCCGATTTCATTAACTCGACCAAACATGATCTTTTAAACTACGTGGGAGGATCCGTTTCACTGGAAATGGAATGCCCCAAGCTGCTGTGGCTCAAAAAACATATGTTCGAGCAGACTTGGGCCAAAGCAGGAGCGTTTTATGACCTGCCGGATTTCTTGACCTACAAGGCGACTGGAATCTCATCGAGATCGATATGTTCTGCTGTTTGCAAGTGGAACTACGATGCAATGAAGGCTTCGTGGTCGGCTGATTTTCTGAACAAGATCGGATTGCCGGATTTGATAGAGAACAATTTCCATCTCATAGGAGAGAAACTTAGCAGCCCAGGAAACCCAATCTCCGGTGGGTTGTCTAAAGAAGCCGCCGAAGCTATGGGTCTTTTGCCGGGGACGGCAGTGGCTACTTCGATGATTGATGCACATGCTGGGGCCCTAGCTTTACTAGGGGCACGCAATCCAGACAGTGGCATATCCGAATCCCTAACGTCGAAAATGGCCATCATATGCGGGACTTCTTCTTGTCACATGAGTATCACGGAGGCACCTATCATGGCACCGGGCATTTGGGGCCCGTACAAAAATGCCATCATTCCCAATCTGTACCTTAACGAAGCCGGCCAGAGCGCCACCGGAGTTCTGATGGATTTCGTTCTGCAGACGCATCCTTGCTACAGTGAACTACTGAAAGAACATGGTACTAATGGAGCCATCTATGGCTATTTGAATGACTTTCTCAAAAAACTGACACAACAGAGGGGGCTACTATCCGTGCACAAGTTGACGAAGACATTGCACATCTGGCCTGACTTCCATGGGAACCGATCTCCCTTGGCGGATCCCACATTGAAGGGAATGGTTCGTACAAAATTTATTAAGATGTATTTATTACAACAGCTCATTTTGAATCAACTCGATAGATATCAGGCCTTACAATGACGAATGATGTTGAGAACTTAGCGTTGATATATCTTGCACTGATGCAAGCTTTGGCGGTGAGTATAATATATCCAGGCTTGATCTATGGATCCGTTTTAAGGTGATTATAAAACGAAGCCAAACTTTGAATTTTCAAGTGCACAAGACGAGAGAATCTGACAACAGTTCACGTTCTTCTTCTTCTTCTTTCTGGCGTTACGTCCCTACTGGGACAGAGCCTGCTTCTCAGCTTAGTGTTCTTATGAGCATTTCCACAGTTATTAACTGAGAGCTTACTATGCCGATGACCATTTTTGCATGCGTATATCGTGTGGCAGGTACGAAGATACTCTATGCCCTGGGAAGTCGAGAAAATTTCCAACCCGAAAAGATCCTCGACCGGTGGGATTCGAACCCACGACCCTCAGCTTGGTCTTGCTGAATAGCTGCGCGTTTACCGCTACGGCTATCTGGGCCCACAGTTCACGTTGAAAACCAATTAAATTGCTTACTTGCTGGTGGTGACCAATAGGATAGATTTTCAACGCAGAGACCTGTTTGGTTCTCAAGTCTTGTGCTCTTGAAAATTTAAAGTGTGACTTCGTTCTATAATCACCTTAAGAAAACTGTTGAAAAGGCTTCCAACAAGTCCAGTTGTTAGCAGTCAGTAAACGCAGTTCTTCTCCTTTCGCAGTACGGCACCCGTCACATTCTGGACGTCTTGGCAAAATCCGGCCGTGACCCGATACGCTCCATACTGCTCTGCGGTGGTCTCAGCAAAAACGGTCTGTTTGTTCAAACACATGCCGACATCTGTTCCATTCCAGTCCTGCTACCGCACGAAACCGAAGCCGTCCTGCTGGGATCGGTCATGATAGGAGCATGCGCTGCTGGGATCTATGCGGACTTGAAGGTTAGCAGAATTGATAGTTTTCAACTATTCGCAAAGCTTTAAAAATGATCTGATTCGTTTTCCAGACTGCAGCCACTGAAATGGGAGGAACGGCCGAAGTTGTCAAACCGGACATGAGCGATGCTAATCGAGATTATCACGAGCGAAAGTATCGAGTGTTTCTTAAAATGGTTGAAGATCAACGATCCTACGAGAAGCTAATGACCAGCTAGGAACTAACATTTCAGGGAATTCTCACATACTATGGTTCACATTTTTACAGTTTAAAGCCAAGCCTTTTATATATTACATTTAGGAATAAAGTGTTGTGCAACTTAACTTACCTACTATCAACAGATCCCTGTTTAGGTGATAAATGCGGCCGCTTTGGATTCAATCTTAGATCTACACACGGGACAATTGAGCCGGATTTTTTCTGCGCAGTTTTCGCAGAGACACACATGACCACAGGGCAAGCAAATAACTTCCTTGGGATTGTCTACGCAAACTACACAACGCTGCTCGTCGTTAAACACCTGCTGCCGTGCCAAAGCTCTCCGCTGTACTCGCGACTTTTCTAGTTTTTCCCGTAACCGCCGCTCTTCCCATTCCATCTTTTTGCGCTTGTAGATCTTTCGAGTGATTAGTCCAACTAAAACCGCAGATATCGTACCACAAATGATCACCTTGAACAGCATGGAAGATTTGGCTTCTTCGAATTTCTTCAGGAGCGTGTTCCTCGTGGCCGTGGTCAGGAACATTGGTGCCACGGAAGATGGCTGCAATCTTAAAGTATTGCCGTCGAGCTCAATTTCTCCCACAGCCGTGATAAAACTGCCATCTCGAAGAACTTCCTCGGTCGTTTGCATTCCCTTCTGACGAACTCCGGAGAAGAATCCAAATATGTGATCAAAGAAGGATAAACTCGACGGCTCGTAATTATCGTAAACGGTGTCCATGTCCAGAATTTCCGCTGATAGGCCATCTACAACTTCCACTCCCATCTTGCCGTTGGTCAGTTTGAACGGCACTTCGTTGCACGAGATGTGAATGAGCTTTCTCTGTTCCGCCCAGAATCCGGCGAAACCGCGAGCCACTCTGTGCTCACTGAAAATGATAACGAAGAATAATCTTTAATGCTATATTTACAGAGGGCTAGTAGTGAACAAGTACTTTAAAAATATGAACTTTACAAGCCCTTGAACATTAGGAGCCCTGATAGCCGTAGCGGTAAACGCGCAGCTATTCAGCCAGACCAAGCTGAGGGTCGTGGGTTCGAATCCCACCGGACAAGAATCTTTTTGGGTTGAGAATTTCCTTGAATAACCAGGGCATAGAGCATAAAGAAAACACTCAGTAAATAACTGTGGAATTGCTCATAAGAACAGTAAGCTGAGAGAAGCACGCTCCGTCCCAGTTGGGACATAACGCCAGAAAGAAGAAGAAGAAGAATATGAGCCCTGTTAAAGTGCTTCTTTTTGCTAGGATTCAGATAATTCGGCTGAGAAAACTCACTGCCAAAATGAGTCATGGAAGTGTCCAAGTTGTTCTTTTCCCTAATTGTTCAAAGTTTCCTGCAGATATTATTTCGAATATTTCAGGAGTTCATTTATATAGTGTTTCCTAAGCAGTGGGCTTGGTCATTTTAATATTTCTATCATATGGCTGATATTCTGCAAATAATAATACTGCCAAAAAACTAAAGTGGGCTTCGTGGCCGTGCGGTTAGCGGCGTCAGTCGTTTAAGCGTATTGTGTCACGGGGTGTGGGTTCGATTCCAACTCCGGTCGGTGGAAATTTTTCGTCAAACGAAAAAATCATCACTGGGCTACTGGGTGTTATGTGTTGTCCGTTGCCTAATGTTAGTGATCGTTCAGTCTGTACAGCCTTTAGCTGAAGACGGTGTAAATTGTCTTTTAAAACATTAGGTATTTCCAGGATACTTTTCAATATTGGCTGTGCAAGCATTTAGATTAGTGATTCTTTTACGCACTTCCTAAGAAATCCCTCCAAAAATGTCATACAAAATTCTTTCAACAATTCAACCTGGACTAGATAACCCCAGAAATTCATCCGGAGATTCCACAAGAAATTTCTCCAGAGAAGAAAGTTCAAATTATCAAGTGATTCATTTATTGATTTCTGTAGGGTTACCCGAAAAAATTTGTTAACTAATTACTGAGGCGCCCGATTTGAAAACGATCTTCGGCAAAGTTGTAGCTGATGGATGTATCTCACAGTATCAACGTAGTTGTAATCCCCAATAGCACATAGGCAAACACTATGACCGATTGAATGAATTGGTTGCTTTTCTCATAGTAATTCCCATATAAACTTTAAAGGGCTTGTGCAGTCTCAGTTTTCATCCAAAGGAGCTCATATTTTGGGAGGACACTCAGAATTTGATCTATAATCGAATAAGCGGTGTGGAACAAAAACGATTTTTTGAACCACTCTATTCTATATATATGACTCTAGTAATTTCTTAGGATTGTCTCCAAAAATGTTGTTCAGAAGTTATTTCATAAATAATTTCTCTAAGGATACCTTCAGAAATAACTTCCAAGATTACTCATAAGTTTCCTTTATTAATATCTCCAGAAATATTCTGAGTAATTTTCCAAGGAAGGAACTCCTCAAATAATACATCCTGGAATTCTTCCAGTGAATTGTCATGAAATCCTTTCAGAAGTTGTTGTTAAAAGTCCTGGAAAAAATGGGTGGTATCATTCACTCTCATTTTTGTTTATGGCGGATCCAACTTTCGATAGAATCCTATTCGTTCGAATCCATGGCCCACTTGATTTTGCTGTCGTAAAAGGGGAATGCAAAACAGTTTTTCGATCGAAAGAGCATTCGAACGTATACAAGAATAGGGGCGCATAGAATCCCTGAAGAGGTTTGTGAAGGAATAACCGAAAAATAACTGAAATAATTGCTGTAGTATTTGCTAAAGTGACCCACCCATAAATTAACTGTTGAAGGATTCATGAACTTAATAAGTTAGAAATGATTTCCGAGCATAATCACTCTAGGATTTTTGGAGCAATGGCAGGGAGAGACTATGGATTTTTTAAATCCCTAAACGACTTCACTCAAAAATACTTGAAAGAACCTTGTGGATTTTCTTGGAAAAAAACTCCTGTTAGAATATTTAAAAGATTTTCTAGAGTAGCAACTGAAGGAATCAGTGGAAGAATTTGTAGAAATATATCTGGAAGAAATCCTGGGATAGTGTTTGGGAAAATATTCAAAGAAACTCAGGAAACTGGGAAGAAAAAGGAACTCGAAAAAACTAACCTAAGAATGCGAAAACTCGCGGAATAAATTTCATAGCGATTTGTTTTAGAGAATTGGTAGTATCCTGGAAGAATTCTTAATAAATAATTCTGGCGGATTTTTTCGGAATAAACTATGGTTGAGTTCTTGAAGAAATCTTTAAATAAATGGCTAGAAGAATTACTAAAACCGAAATCGGCTGAGAAACTCCAGGAGGGATTTTTGTTGAGTTTCCAGGAAAAATCTTTAAACGAATTTCTTCAAAAACAAATCTAGAATGAAATTTTGTGGATTTTCTTTGAAAAGCTCTGAAACAAACTGAGGAAACTTGTTAAAAACTATAAAAATAACTAGAAAAAGACCTGGGATAATTCATTGTAAAGTCATTGAAGTAATTCCTGTAGAAAGTATTAAGGGTAGTAGCGTTAGAATACTAAAGAATTTATTGTAGAAAATGCTGGAGAAAATCCTTTAAGCGTCTCTTGAAAAATCGCTGGAGGATTTCCATTACAACTTTGTTGGAGAAATGCTGGAGAGATCACTAGATGAGTTCCTGATAGTATTCTAGAAGAATACTCTAGAGAACTCATTAAAAAGATTGCCTGAAGCATTACCTTAAGAAATCCGTGAAGAGCCTGTGTAATATTCACGTGGCCAAGTCTTTAAAAACAGATCTACTACCTGCTATATACAGGGCTGGTAGTGACTATGTATCTTGAAAATATAACAGGTCAAAAAAGAACCACGAAAACATTTATTCCTCAGACAATCTTACTAAACATTTCGCTAAGAATATTTCTACGATTTTTTTTAATTCCTCATGAAATTGCAACAAGCATTACTGCTCGTGTTATTGCATGTATTTTTTCATTATTTCCTTCTTAGTTCAAGTATTCGCCCAACGTCTGCTTAACGATCAACGCTCCGCCATCGTAATCATCGTCATCATCAAAACTTCAAAAGCAGTTTTTCTGTTCAAAACTGAAAATTATTCGATGAAAATGTGTTCACTGTGTTTCGGTTGGAGAAAAGAATACAGTGAACACATTTTCCTGTAAACATTCTTGATTTTGATCGAAAAAACTGCTTTTGAAAATTCCGAAATCAATGACGGATCCTGCCCCCTTAAGAATCTTAAGTTAAGATAATACTTCAACGATTACTTCAGTCGTGCATTTTGCGATTTTTACGCACTTCCAAAGGAATACTTCTTGTAGTTTCGTTTTATATACCTTGAAGTATTCAACTGGATTTTTACTAAAAAAAATAACCACGGATCATGAATTCCTCCAAAGCTTCTTTCAGATTTGTTTTTTCAAGTGCACCCTAAATCCTACTATGATTCTAGCATAGTTTCCTCAAGACATTCTACGAGATTTCTGTTTAGAACATCTTCAAGAATTCAATTAGTAATTTCTCCAAGTGTTTTCAAGAAATTTCTACAAAATTGTTTTTTAGGATGTCATTGAGTTTCCATATAGACTTTTATCTAAGAATACCTTCAGGATTTATCTTCGGAAATTATTGGTATTTTTTAAATTCAGAAGTTATTTCAGAAGCAAATCCTAAAGAAAGATCTAATGAAATTTGATTGAGTTCCAAAGTAATCCTTGAAAAACTCCTACAAGATTCTTTGAAAGATCTCCTGGGCTCTTAAGGAAGTTTCAAAGTATCTTGTAGAAGAATTGCTTAGATAATTGAAAGTAGAATCAATTAAATTTATGGATCATATTCGGCAGACATATCTTAGGAATTATCGAACGTAAATCCTAATCTGCGCAAGGATGATCGCAGGAATAACTGGAATTATTACTGTAATATTAACTCGTGTCAAACCCTTAATGATCTTTTGAGAACCCATGAAGATTTTACTTGAGACAGTACTCGAGAAATTGTTTGGAAGAACTACAGGAGCAATCTTTGGATGATGTCGGCTTTTCGATCGTCAATATCAGCTTCTATACTCGAATAGCCTATAGAGAGGATTGTGCTACTTTTCCCCGAATGTCGTTTTCCCGAATGTCGGTTCCCCGAACGCCAGTTCCCCGAATGACCCGTTTCCCCGAATGCCATTTCCCCGAATGACCCGTTTCCCTGAAAAGTGTAACAGCTCTAAAAGTTGCTATGATAGTTTTCAGTGGCAGGATGGTGAATTAGAAAGAACGATACGCAACCAAAAGAAGGAGGTATTTTGTCATTCTCAACTATACACATGTTGCCAAAAATGCTGAGGACGGTAAAACTCGTAAGAACCGCCAATCAAATAAAGAAGGGTGCATATCAGATGACCAGTACATTCACCCCGCTGAAATTTATAAAGTTATGAAAAATATGAGTGCCAAAAAATTTTCGAGGAAGTGGGCTATTCGGGGAAACGGGATATTCGGAGAACTGGCATTCGGGTAATTGGCGTTCGGGGAAACGACATTCGGGGAGAAGTAGCACAACCGTCCATCATTCATGCTGTCATGCGTCAAAGCATACCGTGCCTAGAAATGAATGGTTAGAGGGGTCAAGCAGCTTTGAATGCTCCAAAGGCAATCTACATGTCGCTCAAAGTTATTGTGGGAATGCATTTTTTCTCTGAAGCTGTTGGCCAGTAGGAGCAAAGTTACCCTGTACTGGGTGTCTGACCATTGTGATATCGTGATGAATGAAATCGCCGCCAATTTAGCAATACAAGGTGCCACTTCGAGCTTTGTCGGCCTTGAACCGTTCTATGGTGTTCCTGAGTGCAATCTCGGAATGAAACTGGGAAATGTCCAATTGGAATGCCACGGACACTTTCAAGCAAGTGAAAGGATTTATAAAGGAAATATTAGGACCTGGTGTTCAACTACCATAACTAATGGAAGCAGTGGTCAAATGGCTCTAGAGACGAGGCAAAACAAACTTTGAGTAAAATGGATCAAAATTGAGGATTGGAGAAATTTCAAATATATTTCCTCGGATTCTACCATGAGAAATTTAAGGAGCAGCTTGAAGCATTGTAGTGCTCAAGGATTTTGGTGGTATTCTGGTGAAATGCCTCTCAGCATCCCTTGAAAAACCTTTCTGGGCGACTTCGTGGAGATGCCGAAAGAAGTCTCACTGAAGAATCACTGAAAGAATTCCTTATGCTTGTTCTCGAGGAATCTGAGAAAAAAAATCCTAAAGAATAAGTCAAATAAACGAGTAATAGTTTCTGAAGGTTTCTCTGGAACTTCTAGGATTCGGCAGCAGGATTCGCTGCAAGCAGAATAAAGAAAAATGGGACTTTCAAGACCACTTTTTTTTAAATAGAGGCTTTGAAGACCTTCCGTTAAAAATCAACTTTTTTGAGACTTGCACTAACATATTTTGTGTACAGACCAAGTCTCTTAGGAGAGTCCTCCTACCAGCCCTTATAATTAGAACTAATTCCCAGAATTGTACTCACTTCAATTTCATAATCTGCAAAACGCCGGTCACCGAAGGGGACATGACGCACTTAAGCGGAGTTCCGATAGGGGTAACCGTCCCCCGGATGACTCCATACTTGATCTTGTTGTCGCTTCGTTTCAGCCGTTCCGGAAGCGTTTCATCGATTGCTAGTTGGGGTGCTTCCTGTTGGGAGGAAAGTAGGATTAATCGAATAATATCATGACCAAATTCACTGATGACATAATCTTCGACGATCAAAATCCGAATGATGGGAAGCTCTTACCTTTAGTGCCGAACTGATTTTCTTAAACTGATAGTACTCTTTAAAGCACAGGCCAAGTATCAGGACATCCACACCCAGGAAGACGGCTTCCTGGACGAAATCCATTGCAGGTGGCAATTATTTAACAGTTAGTTACGGCGAATTTTACAGAAATTTTTCGCACCATTCATATAAAAAATAAATACCAGCAAATGCGAAACAAAACTGACGGCCCTTTGTTTTGACCTTTTGACACCAGTAATTTAGTACAGACGGTCCAATGAAAATAAAACAACAACGTAAAGTTAAGCATACAGTCAAAGTACATGAATACATCAAGGTAACGAATTCTGTACGCGCAAAGAAAATACAGCCAACTTTCCATAACTCGGAATTGTCGGCGCTGTAGAAAGTACCAAGGGCCTATTCACAAATTTCATAGCGCTGAAGGGGGTGGGTGGGTGTAATCGTCATGTAACACTTCATACAAATTTTGTAAAATGTTCATACAAAAACCGTTACGAGGGGGTGGGTGGGTATCGAAAATGGTAATTTTCGGCGTTATGGAATTTGTGAATAAACCCCAAACGGTTCCTCACCGAAGTTGGATTTCCTCGGAATCTACCCTCAGAAATAAACAACAGTCACCGAATTATTGAAAATTCGAGAGACAATTAGAAGTTCGGCAGTCAAAACTTCGGTGAAGCTCGGCGTCGGCATTCTAATTCAAGCGTGTGCTAGAATAAGGGCGTAAGTCGCATGATCGCTTTCTCTTCATCGATCCTCTCTTCTACGAATAATGGTGACAAGACGCAAGTTTGTCGGCATTTTTTCAGCTAAAAACGCAAAATTGCAGCGCTGCCAAGCGGTCTGAAGTGAAAACATACTAACAAATCCGCATCCGCAAATAGGATCGATGAAGAGAAATCGATCATGCGACTTACGCCCTTATTCCAGCACACGCTTGAATTAAGTACTACGCCGACACATAAGGATTACCTTTGGCGGCGTAGCACTTCGTTAGAATGCCGACGCCGAACCTCGGCGAACTTTTGTTTATGGTATTTCATTTCTCACAATACTAAATGACTAATTAATGACTTCTCGCATAACCTATGATCTCGCCCTAAAAGCCATGTGTGTAGCTCATTGTTTCTGAGCATTTGAATAAATTTACACGTTGTTTAACAACTCTATGGTGAAGAAAAGATAATTATCTACCTACCAGTGATGTTGGTTTGGATGTTTATTCCTTCACTTGCTCAGAAACAACGGGCTACACCCATGGTTACCAATGGCTTTTAGGGCGTTATCTCAGAGTATGCGAGACTTATTTTCTGTCAGCCTCTTTTTCATTCTGCTGTGAAATTTCACACTACCCGTCATTTCGACTGGGTTGTAGCTTGGCGATGCTTCAAGCTTAGGTGAATTGACAATTTAATGACATTGCTTCTCAACTGCGTACCGGGTACCCCTGTTGGTTTGAGCACATTTAATCTGAACACTTTTTAATTCGTACCCCGCTAATTTGCACATCGTTCAGATTAAAAATGGTTCAAACGTCATTTAGCTATTGGAACGGAGTGAAGTGAAATGGAACTCTGCGAAACGGAACGCAAAATCAAAACAAAACAGCCAAAGGGGTAACCAGACACCCGTTTCTAGGGTGACTAGATGTTCAAATTCAAAATGAACCCCGATGGTTTGCATGAGGTACCGTTCAAATTAACGGGGGTGTACAGCGACTCCCATTTGAACTGACAGTTCTTTTCAACTGCGTACTGCGATCAGAAAAAAACGCATTCTTGATCGATTCCTTGCAGAAATTTCCCATTCATCAAGATAGGCCGAGAAATTACTTTTCAGCAGCGAATCAGGCTTTAAGCGCTGTAGAAAATTTCTGCAAGGAATCGGCGAGAAATTTCTTTAGCGATTCCTTTTCAGTAGCAAATCAGGCTTTATCAGGCTTAATGGATCATTAAAATAACCAAAACGGCCGCTATGGAAAGCATAGATAGCGCCACCGTAGCCTTGTGTGTTTGACAGAACAGCAATGCTGTCACAATGTTAAATCCCATATACAGTGGCGCCTTTGTTTTGATGCGGTGAGCACTTGCAAAAACTACATTCAATGATCCATTAAAGAAATTCCTTGACTGAATGGGTCAAGAAATTTTCTACAGAAAACCCCCTTTGAAATGACAGCTCTTCTCAACTGCGTACTGCGATCAGAAAAATGTGTTTCTGGACCATTTCCGAGAAGAAATTTTTCACGCATCGAGATATGCGATTTATTTTCTTGTCAGTAGCAAACCAGCCTTTAAGACTGATTTGCTGCGTACTGCGATCAGAAAAAAACGCATTCTTGGTCGATATCTTGCAAGAATTTCCCATGCAACAAGATAGGCCAAGAAATTACTTTTCAGCAGCGAACTTGGCTTTAAGCGCATTTTTGTCAGCTGTGGAGTACGCTTATTGATCATTGATGGAAAATACAATATTAATAGACCATTTCCGTGATTTTTTTTTATTTGCTCATAAGCTTTCTTTTAATTTACTGGACACACTTTTCCAAGGAACCCATATGTTTTGAAGCCTCTAACTATGGAAAAACAATGAAAAACTGGCGGCACACTAGTTCACCCCACGGTCCCCTACATTTTATTTCTCTCCAATATTTTTGGGAACCCCTTTTTCCCCTATGATTTTATCTCCACGTTGTGGTGAATTTTGATCAGCTGTTCCTCTGTGGTCTCCACTTTGTTGTGATTCTCCTTCTCTATCCCTCTTTTATCACGCTCAATTGATTGTCCTGCTCTTTGAAATTCACTGCTGGAAATGTTGACATTTTTTATTTCGAGGTTATGTCAGGCGTGCAAAGATCTATCTCCTCTAATTATGCCACTTTCATGGTGGCTGGAATCCCCACGTCTATCCCGAAATCATTTTGGTGCTGGTTCTGCCAGTAAAACCTCTATTAAAACAGGTTCCACCATCGGAGACATAAGTTTAATTGCTCGCGCCTACATATTCCCCATTTTTTTTCTCAAGACTCCCCAGAACCATCACGACGAAATCCTCCATGACCACAATAAATATTTTCGTATCCTTCGCATCGCATGAAGCTGCTGTAGAACCTAGAATAATTCCGGTAAGTAGCTCTCCTGCTCTTTCCTGGTTTTGTGGCAAGCGGAAAACTTCACTGCGTGGTAGCATATAATTTTTGAAGCTGTTTGATCTCAACGGGAAATCTGGAAGTTACGAAGTTTCAAGAGCTTCTCGATTGGCATGTCGTTTGATTTGGTTTTCCCGGCACGGTTCCCGAGGAATAACAATATGCTGCCGGGCAGTGAAATCTTCGTCGCCGGTCGCAAGATCGGAAGAGAGCAGGATCCTTTCCGGGGACTATTCGCACAGTCAATCGTGGAGCACTACAGCAGCTTCCGGCAAGGAAATGAAGAGGATGTTTGTTGTGATCGTGTAGGATTCTGGATTGGTAGAAGACCATAAAGTTACAATTATGGCCATTTTCGAGGGAGTCCTTATAATTCTGTTGACCATAATTTGATAAACAAAAAAAATGCTTCTATTTTCTTTATATCGAGGGAGATTCGCGATAAGGGCTTATCTGACCAATCAATAACAATGAGAAAATAATCAATGAAATTCTCAAGTACGATTTTTAGTCCTAACTGAAGAAAATTTAATCAAACTTTAACTTTTTCAATATAATTCACATTTCATGAACCTATTTTCAAAACTCTTTTGAATACTACATCGATATAATTTTCAACATCGCCTATTGAATACTTTGCGCCTTATAAACGGTTTATATTTTGTTTGCACTGTAGCTGTTAACTCTCGTCGTAGTTTTATTTACGAAAGTAAATGGACGAATCTGTAATCGAAAAGATTTCAGATTCGTCCATTACTTTCGTAAACAAAAACACTGTCGTAATCAATGAACAGTGTTGTTTTGTTAACAGTATAGTTTCGTGTTCTACAAATTTCTTCTTCTTCTTTCTGGCATTACGTCCCCACTGGGACAGAGCCTGCTTCTCAGCTTGTGTTCTTATGAGCACTTCCACAGTTATTAACTGAGAGCTTACTGTGCCAATTTTTTGCATGCGTATATCGTGTGGCAGGTACGAAGATACTCTATGCCCTAGGAAGTCGAGAAAATTTCCTACCCGAAAAGATCCTCGACCGGTGGGATTCGAACCCACGACCCTCAGCTTGGTCTTGCTGAATAGCTGCGCGTTTACCACTACGGCTATCTGGGCCCCGTTATACAAATTTATGCTTTTCTTTAAATTCATGATCAAACGTCATCATTCCACCGCAAAATCGCTAGAAAAGTTTCTTGTTAAACAGTAAATAATTAAATTATGGCTAAGAGAAAAGTTTTATTAGTTTCGCCCGAATCGCGAAGGACTCCGGATATGAGCGAGCGAGTCAGTTTTGTTGTGTGCTGGGATTTGACATTTCAGTATGTCTACAAACATGGTGCAGGGATGTTATTGATCGTTGTAGAAAAATCTCCACTTTGTATACCCATAGGGTTGAAACAACTGTGCCGCACGGCGAAACTCACCTCAAATTTGGTGGATATACAAATTTTCAAAAAAATTTAAGAAAATCAGGAGTGCATATTAAAAACATCTGAAAACGTTAATAATCATAAAAAATAATCGCCTTTCGAAGAAAAATATAAAAATAGGGGGTAAGATTTGACGGAAATGGTCTATTAACAGTCATGTAATGCACAGGTATTTCTAAAAAATAACGTTTTTCAAAAAAAAAATAAATAAAGTGAGAAAAACAAGAACATTATCATATCAAAAACAGTGTAATTTTATTTTAAAAAATCTGACTTGATCCACCGATGGTGAGACTGAACCCTTCTTACATTTCCATACAGGTTTAAGGTAATTATTATTCATCATTCATTTGGAACCTTGTAATCAGAATAACCAAACTTTAGTTCACGGAAAAAAATCTGTCGCCCATTCTTTAAACTACCATGGAATTTCAAAGAATATTACTATGTTTGTAGTACATCCCACCAACCTTTCTAGTACATTTGACAGAACTCTTTTTCGTCAATCTGATTTCGACTACAGACATGGTCAGGCTTTGGAAAATTAAACGATCATTGACACATGAGCCATAATTTCATCCTATTTATCCTCCTGAATTCATACAACACGCATGACATTTATCGTTCGAGGAAGATAACGAGCCAGGAACGATAAGGGCTTGTTCACAAATTTCATAACGCTGAAGGGGGTGGGTGGGTGTTCTGCTGGTGTTACGGCTCATACAAAATTTGTAGAATATTCATACAAAAAGCGTTACGAGGGAGTGGGTGGGTGTTGAAAATTGTCATTTTCAGCGTTATGAAATATTTGAATGAACCCTAACAAGACAGACACACATCACCCACTGTTTGTTGCCGATTACTGTGTGTCATCACTTGTAACATTCGCTGACACACTCTCGTTCTAGTCAAGAAACAGCAGCGAATATTTTTAATTTCCCGTGTTCAGGCGTTGCAGAATTCGCTCTCATTTGAGAATGAAGCATGATCAAAGCAAGCAAAGAAAAACATCCCATCTGTTGTGGTCCACGATCGTCATTGTATCGCAAGGTGTAACAAGTCTGATAAATGGAAGCAGCGAGTGAGAGCCCCAAAGAGGGAGCGTTGATAAAATCCATTTTTCTCGCTTGTTTACCGTTGGGAATAGGTGTTTTTCTTTACTGGCACGATAAACAATCCACGAACTTCCAATAACAACAGTGTCCCCCAGGCTTGGAGCATGTTTAGAGGGGTTTTATCATGCACTACTATCCCCCCAATCTGATCAATTTTATAAGATTATAAGGGCCCATTCACAAATTTCATAACGCTGGCGTGTTACAGCTCATACAAAATTTGTTGAACACTCATATAAAAAGCGATACAAGGGGGTGGGTGGGTGTCAAAAATGGCCATTTTTGGCGTTATGAAATTTGTGAACAAACCCTAATTAGGTTGTTAAAGGCTGCATTACCAGAAAATATTAAAGTTGATACCAATTTTATGTAAAACGAACATCACCCGAATGGTTCGATACTGTTGTGGTCTGTGAGAGTTGCTGCTCTTGAACGCTCTCACGCCACGTGCCAAACGAGAGAGTGAATGTTTACATTTATAGGGCTCTTCGATTGCGATGTGCCACGAACTGTTAAACTCTCCGAATATGATTCGATCGGCTTATTCGGATCAAAAGGTAAAATCATGCCACCCAATGGATTCATTTACAATTTTCATAACGCCGAAAATGGCCATTTTCAATACCCACCCACCCCCTCATAACGCATTTTGTAGGAATATTTTCCGAATTGCTTATGACCTGTAATATCTTGAAGACACCCACCCACCCCCTTCAGCGTTATGAAATATGTGAATGAGCCCTATCAATGTATTTGTCTTGTATACACGGATTAAAAATGTTTGTAAAATAAATGCAATATCATATTTGAACTTTAATTTCAAAATTGGGTCCATAAATGAACCTTGACACTTTTGATCATGTTTGACGTTCGCTAAAGCGAAGTAATTATGCACTTCATCAAAAAAGTAATCGCCTATCTCGATGCGTGGGAAGTTTCTTGCAAGAAATGCTCAAGAAAATCATTTTTCTTTGATCGCAGTACGCAGTTGAAAAGAAATGTCATTTCAAATGGAGCTTACTGTAGAAAATTTCTTGACCATTTCTCGAAAACTTATTCAAATAGACTCAAGTCAAAAAAGTATACAAACTTACTTTATCGATTCTACGTGTTTCGCAGACGAAATTCTACAAATTTCGCTCTAAACCAATTCGATTTTTCACTTTCAGAACGTTTAATTTCCGGATTTACAAAACGACGAAAGTAAGATTTGCAACTTTCGCAACCTAACCACTACTTTTGCCGCTCCGCTATATGGAGAGACAAAGTGACTTAACCACGAATCAAAACAAAACACTACTTGAGTCGATTTTACACTGGTACAAAAACGTCGCAAGTAACTGAATAAATCGGCTTATCATTTTGTAATAAAATTTTTGGTGGAAAGTAACAGGATCTCCACGGTTTTTGAACGCGAGCTTATTGTATGCAAAATTTAAGCAATGTACAGGGCGAAAAAATGTTAAAAAGGTGATTCATTTCAAAACAGTTTTAGAAGACAGGTTGTGATTCTTCTGAATTAATTTTCTCAAAACCGTATGGAAGTTACTTACGTCGATTTGAAAAAGTAATCGAGATTTCTTCCGCAGAAATTTTTACTTTTCTTGAGCGGAACAGCATACTTAGCTTAAGGCTGGTTTGCTACTGACAAGAAAAGGAAACGCCTATCTCGATGCGTGGAAAATTTCTTCCCAGAATTGGTCCAGAAAATCACATTTGTCTGATTGCAGTATACGCAGTTGAGAAGAAATGTCATTTCAAATGGGGCTCTCTGTAGGAAATTTCTTGACCCATTTCGTCAAGAAAAGTAAATAATTTCTGAAGCGAAACAGCATACTTAGCTTTAAGCCTGATTTGCTACTGAAAAGGAATCGCTAAAGAAATTTCTCGTCGATTCCTTGCAGAAATTTTCTACAGCGACTCCCATTTGAACTAACAGTTCTTTTCAACTGCGTACTGCGATAAGAAAAAAGCGTTTAGCGTTTAGCACTAAAATTAGGACCCTATTAACCATTTACCGTTACCCAGACTGTCAAAACAGTTTGCGGTAGTGTCAATTTATTGTTAATTTGGATGTTATACGAAGCAGGATAGATATTGTCGTTAGTGGTTGCGGATAGTTTGGAAAATAGTGCCAGTACAGTTCTAATTTATGCGGGCATTCTTCGTTTTACGTCTGCTTGCCTGTGATGAATGCGCAAAAAGAATTCCGCCATCATCTTCACATTTTTTACACCGGGCCAACGAAACGTCAAACTGTCTGGCCAAAAGACGAATGTTTTGATGTCATCGTCGAGTGTGTTACGAATTTTCACATCAGAAAATACTTTCACGTTCGATTAGCTTCATTTAAATCGTCAAAATTACACCTAGTTTAACAATTATCGCGTAGTTCGTACATCGTGAAGTAGGTAAAAGTTCAATCTCTAGGGCTAGGTGATTGGTAAGTACTGAAATTCGCCGAAAGTTGAGATAAAATCGTCATTACATTTTGATTGGTTGACATATACACATACTTTACTGCATAAGTAGGAAATACTAATTACGTGTACTTTTTTGTTTATACGAAAATAATCACAGAAGGGCAATTCCTGCCTCGTCGACATCCGTGGAGGAACAATATGACTAATCAAAAGCCAACAGCCACATCTCGGCTAAAGCAGGATTATATGCGCCTCAAGAGGGATCCAGGTGAGTTGTTTCCCCTTGGTACCCTAATAATGATTAATAATCGTGATTACATTCCGTAGTGCCCTACATAACGGCGGAACCGCTCCCTTCGAACATCCTCGAGTGGCACTACGTTATCAAGGGACCCGAAGATTCACCGTATCACGGAGGTTACTACCATGGCACGCTCCTGTTCACCAAAGAGTTCCCCTTCAAGCCGCCATCGATCTACATGGTCACGCCGAATGGACGATTTAAAACCAACAAACGACTCTGCCTTAGTATATCGGATTTCCATCCGGATACCTGGAATCCGGCCTGGTCGGTGGCAACTATATTGACAGGTATACTGTGAATCTATCACAGAGGTGGTAGCGGGGTTAAAGTTCAAGTCCTGGTTAATATTTTAATGCATGTCTCTAAAAAGTTTGCATTAATCTAAAGCTTCTTTTTTATTAAAATGGTCTTCAAAGCCTCTTTTCTCTTGTTCACAGTAAATCCTGATGCATAATTCTAGAGGCTGAAGAGGTACCATCAGAGACTCTTATGCGAATATTCTTCAGCTATTTCTTTTTTGATTCCTCGAAAATAAGCTTCAGGAATTCTTTTAGTGACTTCTCCAGACATTCATTTTGGAAATCTTTCAAGAAAATCAAACCATCCTAAAGGCATCCCTCAAAAATTTCCACTAATAATTTCCTACCAAATCTTCTAAGAATTGGTCCAACAATTCCTCTAGAGTTTTGAAGGATTAATTAAAGAAATTTAACCAGAAAAGATGTTCAACGCAACCCATGAATTTCCACATGAATTACTCTGATAATTTTCCCAAAAACTATTCGAGGAACACATTCAGAGATTTTCCCACCAGTTCTTCCACCGATTTCTTTAATCCTCTGACTTTATGCCTGCTAAGGACTGTTCATTTTATAAAGTGGACACCTTGTGCATGCTGTATCTTTTTTATTTATCAATGAAATTTCAATCGGTTTTCTGCACATCGTTCGACTAGTATTGTACAATGTTGTGATAAAAAAAAATCTCCAAAATAATTAAAATTCACACAAATATGGGACAACGATTATAACGGTCGATTTTTGGAGGTTATCAAAAACAATGATTGTTAGAAATTGGCTTAAAAATTCGATAATTTATATTTTTTATTTTCAAAAAAGGCTTGTTCTTCAAAAGCATCATCAATCAGAAGCCTGATGGAAAAAATCAAGTAAATTTTGGAGCAACAATTTTACAGATATAATAAAATCATTTTTCCCCTATATATTTTAGAGAAAAATATTTTAAATTTCAAGGGAATTGATATAACTTACGCCTAGTTAGTTATTTAGTCCCCACGCCACATTTAAGGCACAATATAAACACAATTGCTTTATTCTCAGAAGACCTTTCAAAGTTTATTGAAAATCATCAAAATTGGCAACACTGCTGTAATAAAATCGATTTTATTTTCCTCATATTATTTTCATAATATGTCATTCTAAGATTACCAATTGAAATATACGGAGAAAACCGTTTGCATTTTGCTGTATATCGATAAATATGCGTACATGATTTTAAAAGTATGAGACTTTTTAGTAAAACTACCATAAACAGTAAAATTTATACTTAAGACTGTGGTTTAAACTCACGATTTAGCTCTCGTTTATACAAATATATATTCTTTAGCAATCCAAACCAGAGAATATGATTATACTAGAGAAACGCGGAGAGGATTTTTTATTTTGTTTATCAACAACATTTGCAATGACTATCAATAATTGAGGTCATTCGAACAAAATTTTAGTGTGCGTGTCATCCTGTCAGTCGCCATAAGAAACCAAGCTTACCAATGACGTCATTTTTGTATCGCTTTTAACTAACACACATCCATCGTCTCTTTTGCGTAACATCTCTTTGAGTCTCATTGAATTTGCTCGATTGGAACCACGTTTGACGGTTCGATTGGAACCTTTGGTTTCAGAATTCGCGCTTCTCTATAATAAACAAATTCTCTGTCCAAACTAGTTTTGAACACGCTTTTTACTTTTCTCTTTTGCTGGGAGTGAAAGGATGGTGTATCAGCAAATTTCACCATAAATGGGTAAATCACTAAAATTACTAATATCAGAGAATGGTGGCATATAACTGATTTTTTCAAAGCTTTACCTTTAGTAGAATAGAGAAGGATACAAACATACTATTTGTTCATAAAAAATAGGATTTTTGTTTTGCGAAAAATAATGTTGAACTTTGACGAACTGCTCTTTTTAGTAGTTTTTGGAAAAACTATTTAGCTCTTCAACCAAAAGTATTTTCTGAGATCTTATATGTTCCTAGTATTGTAGAATAATAGTTCAACGATGCACAGAAAACCGATTACGATTTTATCAATAAATAAAAAGATATAGCATAAACAAATTGTCCACTTTATAAAATGAACAGTCCTTACCAGCCATATTATTAAGGTCAAGTTATACTCTTTAACGTTGTCTTCTTCACCAGGTCTGCTCAGTTTCATGCTGGAAACGACACCTACCCTAGGGTCCTGTGAATCGACGACTTACGAAAAGCGGAAATACGCTCGCCAATCGCTAGAATTCAACATGAAAAATGAAGTTTTCTGCGAACTTTTCCCGGAAGTATGCGAAGAGATCAACGAACGCCTAGCTAAGATCGAGGAGCACCGGAAGCAGAATGCAGCGAATAATAACACTTCTAGCGCTGCAAATGGCACTGCCGGTGGGTCGGGAACTGCGGCCGAAGGATTGGAGGCGGAATCGGTCGAAGGCAATGCGCTCTCGAACACGGACGATAGCAACATCTGGCATTCCCTGTACACCAATCTGATCGTGCTGATCGGATTCGTCATATTCGCACTAATAGTCCATTATGTGATTAAAAGCATGAACATTGAATGATTGTAAGCATGCAGTACTCTGTTTCCACTTTTTACGTTTATTTTAGTTGGAATGTATGTACACATAGTTAAAATACAATGTTCTGATTGGTCGACGTTTGAAAAAAGCCCTTCAATATTTTACTTTTAGAGGACCTATCAATCATGATTGAACTAAACGCGTTAATTGTTAATAGGTTTTATGTTTGGGGTCAGATAATTCGATTAGGGAAACCCTCATGGTAAACAATATTTAATATTTTCCAAATTACAGTAGAGAACTTAAAACTATCAACTGGATTTGCAGAAGCTTAAAATGCAGATCATCATATTGTAAACTGTAGATATGACAGTGAGATGTAATCGTAAAAGTGATTTTAATAAAACGATAAAACAAACGGAATGCACTTTTTTGCACACAGAAATAGTGACACATTTAGCGATAATTGAAATAGCAGTACCAAATATAATGTCGTTTCGCTAGAATCCAGCAATGTAAAAAAGTAAATCATTTTTTGTTGAGTTCAACTTCGGAAAATGAACGTTCTGACACAAATGTCACTATAATAAATCTATTATTTTTTTAATCCAAACAGCTAAAACAATTCCATGATCGGTGATTTAATTATTACTATTAGTAAACGAAGAGTCAACACTTTGTAATTGTGCGCTCATCATTGCACACACAGAGGACAGCCACACGCTTGACACCGCCTATAAGGTGACAACTATAATAATATAATATAATAATCGACTGAAGCTGCAACGTTTCAGAACAACATATTGAAATGCACACAGGAATGCCCCGTAAAAAGAATCATTCGATAAAACAAATAAGTGCGAGGTAAAACTACACACTAGTGATCGAGAGCGATAATTATCAAAGGAGGATGGACTTCAGTATTTATTGTAAAGTAAAACACATGAGAGAAGGAAAATAAAAGGTGGCTGAATGGCTTCAAACATCTCTTAGCTTTCGAGATTTGGTATTTGTGTACCCAACATTCCAGGGCAAAAAAGTCGAAATGAACTATCGTGACCGTCCCTTACTCTGCACTTTCACAAAAGTCTATCAAAATCTATTGAGATACTTCAATTTTCATATAACATTCATATTTCTATACTATTGCTACAATAGTAATCAAAAAGTACGTAAATTATTTTTCAAAAAACTTACGTTTATTACTTTAATAAAAAATAAAATTGGGTTAATTCTACGAGTGGCGTGAGGTGACAATTGTCGGTGTCGTATAGCGAGGTGACAATTTTCGACTCGAGTGAAGTGACTCTCCATTTGATTTACAGGGCGAGTCACTTCACTCGAGTCGAGAATTGTCACCTCGACATACGACACCGACAATTGTCACCTCATGCCACTCGTAGAATAAACCCAAATATTTTTGAAAATATGGGAAAACGCCAGAAATGACTGTCCGTTAGCCAAAATGCTAAGGGTTAAGTAATTTTAAGCAAGATAAAATAGAAAGTATATTTTTAGAACGTGAGCATTATTTTATTTATCGAGCAATCGTAATCGGTAAAGTGTAAAAAATTGCTGTTAACAAAAACACTTTCGGTTTGTTGCAGCCTTTTTTTACTGCTAAGAGAATCTTAAAGCCACTAACGGAAGCATTTCATCGGCTACAGTGCACTAAATGGCCAAAAAAGATGTTGTTTTCCAATCGATTTACTCCAAACAAACTTCAAGCTCGTTTAAGCCCCACCCCCGTAGAGTTGACGGATTCCGTTCAACTTTTCAAAATTGCTTCTGGGGGCACCTTAATGAATAGTGAATTGTGTCTCTAAAATTTTGAAGTAATTCTCACATTTTTCAAATTTAGAGCTATCTTTAAAAACATGATAATTATTCGGACACATATTTTTGTAAACTTTCTATCAATTTCAATTCTCATTTGATAGACACATTGTCATATAAAATAAGACCAATTAGAACAAATGCCATTCAATGCACTTTGCCATGTATTTTTGCATTTTTGTTTATACAGTCATCTCTCCCTTACTCGATATTTTGTATCTCGATATCGAGTTAGGGAACCATAGTAAAAGTCGGTTTTCATGGCTACCTCGATGGTCCCTTGAATCGCATTTGCACTGGTTTTGTGTTCTATAACTCGATACCTCTCTAACTCGATGGTCCCTTCAATATCGAGTTATGGAGAGATCACTGTAATTGGCATAGTCAGACTTGTACTATGAGTAAGATGAAGTGAGAAGCAAGCGAAAAAAAATGGGGTGGGTAATGTCTGTTACATTACCGCGCGGTTGACGTAGAACTACTATGGACACAACTTCGATCAATTCTGGGTCAGACTCTTACAACAGTGCGGTAGCTTTTTGCAGGTGATAGGATGTTTGATGATAGGTGCTGTGCTTGTGAGTATTCAATTATGTTATGGTTTTAAGGGAGTCTGTCATTTGGTTTGGAAGCTTTTTCAGAGTTTCGGATTTCAAAGTAGAATACTTTAAAAAGGATTTCATTTGTTTATGACGATTGAATGACAGTGAAGTTTGAGTATGAGTGTAGTGAAAGATTATTAATAATTTGTCATGTGTATAAATTTGTAAGTGTACTAGTTTTGTGCTGTTATTTATCGTATGAAGTTTTCAGAAATTACCTCTTTTTGGACTCATTTTGGTGGTCCCGAAAAAGACCAATTGTCGTTCTGTGGTTCCGGAAACTAGTGTTTGGTGTTCCAGGAATAATTCAGTGATGTGCCAGATGATTGAGGGTGTTTGTTTGGTCGTCGCTTTCTTGTGTTGTTTGGTTGGGTGATCGGTTTCACTTCTGGCTCCAGTTGTAGTTTGCCAAACTCCTTCAGTAGATTAAATGTTTGATAGCTCGGGTGCTTCGATCGAGAGAATCGATAGAATCGGTCTATGGTAAGAAAAATATGAACAATATCGACTGCACTCTACACTTATATTTTTAATAAACGTTAATTCAATACAAGAACCACCTAATATGGTCGCTTCATTTGGACGATTTGCCAACTTTAAATTAAAATGTTTATTCATGAAATCGACAAATTAATATTTTCTTGTTTGAACACGTCAATATTCAAGTCACCGGTGATTACAGTATCTTGTTTTACATAATTGATCATTTTCGTATCTTGCACAGTAGTACCTGGAATAAATGTACACTGTTATTAGCAGTACTTCAATGTCCATAACCATAATCGATGCCGCACAAATATCTCCAACCTAATCTGATACACCAAGCATTGCATCATATTCCTCATTTATCCTTTGAATTGTGTGAGGAACAGCTTCGTTGAAGGCCGTATCCTTCTGGTAAGGTTGGTAAATGGCTGGGCATGGCGTATTATTGGTACCTCGCGTACCTGAAGGAATACTGGCCGGGGTATGAGTAACCTTAGGGAAGATCGGGTAACCAACCCCCGGGGGGAACTTTGGTCGTATGCTGACAGGGAAGGGGGGTTTGCTTTTGCTTCTGCAAACCTTGAGCGTCTGTACTCCATGTTTTAGGAGCGGCTCACAACAGCGTCTGTTCCCCATGTCAGGGGCGGCTGATCACCATCCGAGTGCAAGAGAAGGACTCTAAGCTAAACTGCACTATGGTCCTCCGAACATTTAGGGGGAATGGTCCTCCGGAAATCTAGGGGGTTGGTGTCAGGCCCTGCAAGCCAGCCGTAAAAAATCAAGCAACGAATAATCAACGAGAGAATATGAACCGGGACAATCGGCGAAGACCACAGCGACGTACGTGGAACTGTAAATCTCTCAACTTCATCGGGAGCACACGCATACTCGCCGACGTGCTGAAGGACCGCGGATTCGGCATCGTAGCGTTGCAGGAAGTGTGTTGGAAGGGATCAATGGTGCGAACGTTTAGAGGTAACCATACCATCTACCAGAGCTGCGGCAATACACATGAGCTGGGAACAGCTTTTATAGTGATGGGTGATATGCAGAGGCGCGTGATCGGGTGGTGGCCGATCAATGAGAGAATGTGCAAGTTGAGGATCAAAGGCCGGTTCTTCAACTTCAGCATAATAAACGTGCGCAGCCCTCACTCCGGAAGCACTGATGATGATAAAGACCCTTTTTCGCGCAGCTCGAACGCGAGAACGACAGCTGCCCAAGCCACGACGTCAAAATCATCATAGGAGATCTAAACGCTCAGGTTGGCCAGGAGGAGGAAACCGACGATTGGAAAATTCAGCGCCCACCGGCTGACGAACGAAAACGGCCTACGACTAATTGATTTTGCCGCCTCCAAGAATATGGCCATTCGTCGCACCTACTTCCAGCACAGCCTTCCATACCGATACACCTGGAGATCACCACAGCAGACAGAATCGCAAATCGACCACGTTCTGATTGATCGTCGGCACTTCTCCGACATTATCGACGTCAGGACCTATCGTGACCACTATCTGGTGATGGTCAAAATGCGCCCAAAACTCTCAGTCGTTAACAACGTACGGTACCGACGGCCGCCCCGGTGTGACCTAGAGCGGCTCAAGCAACCAGATGTCGCAGCGGCATACGCGCAGCACCTCGATGCTGCATTACCGGAAGAGGGTGAGCTGGACAAAGCCCCTCTTGAGGACTGCTGGAGAACAGTAAAAGCAGCCATCAACGATGCAGCTGAGAGCAACGTCGGGTACGTGGGACGGAGTTGACGGAACGATTGGTTCGACGAGGAGTGCCAGGAGGTTTTGGAGGAGAAGAATGCAGCGCGGGCGGTCATGCTGCAGCAAGGGACCCGGCAGAACGTGGAAACGGCAACAGCAGACCCGCCTCTTTCGGGAGAAAAAACGCCGCCTGGAGGAGACGGAGTGCGAGGAGATGGAACAGCTGTGCCAGTCTCAAGAAACACGCAAGTTCTATCAGAAGCTCAACGCATCCCGCAACGGCTTCGTGCCGCGAGCCGAGATGTGCAGGGATAAGAATGGGAGCATTCTGACGGACGAGCGTGAGGTGATCGAAAGGTGGAAGCAGCACTTCGACGAGCACCTGAATGGCGCTGAGAGCACAGGCAATGAAGGACGGGACAACGGAGGAAATGCCTTCGTCACTACTGCGGAAGATGGAAACCAACCAGCCCCCATATTGAGGGAGGTTAAGGATGCCATTCACCAGCTCAAGAACAATAAAGCTGCTGGTAAGGATGGTATCGGAGCTGAACTCATAAGATGGGTCCGGAGAGGTTGGCCATTTGTCTGCACCGGCTGATAGGCACAATCTGGGAAACAGAACAGCTACCGGAGGAGTGGAAGGAAGGGGTAATATGCCCCATCTACAAGAACGGCGACAAGTTAGATTGTGAGAACTTTCGAGCGATCACCATTCTAAATGCCTACAAAGTATTATCCCAGATCATGTTCCGTCGTCTGTCACCTATAGTAAACGAGTTCGTGGGAAGTTATCAAGCCGGCTTCGTTGACGGCCGATCGACAACGGACCAGATCTTTACTGTACGGCAAATCCTCCAAAAATGTCGTGAATACCAGGTCCCAACGCATCACCTTTTCATCGATTTCAAGGCGGCATACGACAGTATCGACCGCGTAGAGCTATGGAAAATCATGGACGAGAACAGCTTTCCCGGGAAGCTCACGAGACTGATAAGAACGACGATGGAAGGTGTGCAAAATTGTGTGAAGGTTTCAGGCGAACTCCAGTTCGTTTGGATCCCACCGGGGACTACGACAAGGTGATGGACTTTCGTGCCTGTTGTTCAACATTGCGCTAGAAGGTGTTATGCGGAGAGCCGGGCTTAACAGCCGGGGTACTATTTTTACGAGATCCAGTCAATTTGTTTGCTTCGCGGATGATATGGACATCGTCGGCCGAACATTTGAAAAGGTGGCAGATCTGTACACCCGCCTGAAACGCGAGGCAGCGAAAGTTGGACTGGTGGTGAATGCGGCCAAGACAAAGTACATGCTAGCTAGTGGGGCCGAGCGCGACAGGGCTTGCCTAGGTAGCAGTGTTACGATAGACGGGGATGCGTTCGAGGTGGTCGACGAGTTCGTCTACCGTGGATCCTTGCTGACGGCTGACAATAACGTTAGCCGTGAAATGCGGAGGCGCATCATCAGTGGAAGTCGGGCCTACTATGGCCTCCAGAAGAACCTGCGGTCAAAAAAGATTCACGCCCGCACCAAATGTACCATGTACAAAACGCTCATAAGGCCGGTAGTCTTCTACGGGCATGAAACGTGGACGATGCTCGAGGAGGACCTGCAAGCACTTGGAGTCTTCGAACGTCGGGTGCTTAGGACGATCTTCGACGGTGTGCAGGAAAACGGTGTGTGGCGACGAAGGATGAACCACGAGCTCGTCCAACTCTACGGCGAACCCAGTATCCAGAAGGTGGCCAAAGCTGGAAGAATACGATGGGCAGGGCATGTTGCAAGAATGCCGGACAGCAACCCTGCAAAGATGGTATTCGCTTCGGATCCGGTTGGTACAAGAAGGCGTGGAGCGCAGCGAGCTAGGTGGGCGGATCAAGTGCGTATCGATTTGGCGAGCGTGGGGCAGAACCGAGGATGGAGAGATGTGGCCACGAACCGAGTATTGTGGCGTGGAATTGTTGATTCAGTGTTATCTGTGTAGATGTTAACTAAATAAATGAAAATTGATCAATTTAGAGCTTTTTTCATACGGTGACATAGGGTGGTCCAAACAAAACTGGTTTTCTGGCTCTAGATATTTCAATTCAAATATCTCATCAAAGTAGTCTATGAAACACTTCTAGAGCTTTAAAAAATGCGTAATTCGGTGAGTGAATAAACTCGCTATCTCCATCCGTTTGGGAGTTGTTGTCGTTTTTCTCACAAAAACATGCCTCTTCTGATTGTGAATATCTCTGATTTGGGCAAACATATCTTTTGATGGCATTCAAAAGACAAAATTAAATTGTATCTTACGTCAAAAAATTGAACATGTGTTATTTTTGTAACTCTAATAAAATGCCTTGAAATACAAATATTTTCTATCACAAAAACTATAATAATTTTTAAACTAAAATAGATATCAACTTTTTTTGCATGTAAATTTGCTTTTTCTTAAGGTCTAAAAGATGTTCATAGACCACTTTGACGAGAAATTAAGATTAAAAAAACTAGAGTTGAAAAACTTATTTTTGTTGGACCACTCTGCGGTGATTGGGGAAAAATGCTCTAGATTGGTCAAATTTTGAGTTACAGAAGAACTTTTTTTGGCAAAGTTGATCAAAATTTCAAGTTCTACTACTTTGTCTAAGAGTATATACCAGTATTTTTGCAATTAAAAAAGTTTATTATATTATTTATGTGATATTGTGGACCACCCTAGTTTTGAATGACACAGTATGAAAGCTTACATTTTGAGAAACAATTTTATAGAAGATCATTTTTGTCTAAAATTCAATTTTTATGCTTACAATGCAAAATAATAAAAAATATACATACTATGAACATCTTCAAAATAGTTTTATAGCCCTATCTTTCTTATTTCAGATTTCTCGTCAAAGTGGTTCATGAACGACTTTTAGAAATTACAAAACACAAATTTTCATGCTAAAATATTGGTGATATCTATTTTAGTTCAAAAGTTTATGGAAGTTTTGATGCTAAAAATCTTTTGTTTTTCAGGGCAATTTATTAGATTTACAAAAATAACACATCTGTAGTTTTTTGACATAAGATACAATTTTATTTTATCTGTTGAATGCCATCAAAAGATATTTTTTATGTTTGCCCCAACAGAGATATTCACAATCAAAATGGACATGTTTTTATGAGAAAAACGACAATAACTCCCAAACGGATGGAGATAGCGAGTTTCTTCAGTCATCAAATTACGCATTTTTCAAAGCTCTAAAAGTGTTTCACAGACTACTTTGATGAGATATTTGAATTGAAAACGCTAGAGCCAGAAAACCAGTTTTGTTTGGACCACCCTATATCACTGTAGGAAAAAAGCTCTAAATCGGTCAATTTAAGAGATACAAAAAAAACTTTTTTTAGCAAGGTTACTTGAAATTGAATGGTCTACAACTGAAGCATGTATAATATAATTTCTACAAATAAGAAAGTTAGTTATACCATTTCTATGGACCACCCTAATTTTCAATAACACCAAACAGAGGGCCTTACTAATACAAACAACTTCGTGGAAGACCGTTTTCGTCTAATGTTTCATTCTAAAGCTCAAAATTCATCTTTCCGCGTAAAAGTGCTTTCTGGACCACTGTGCATTGTGGAAGAATAAGAAATTCAACAATGTATAATATTCCAACAACTGAACAACGAGAGTATTCAGGAGGATTTCTCACGAAGAATGATGATATTTTGAAAGAATAATAAATTCAACATTGAGCAATAAAAAGATAAAATTATTTCTAAACTTTTACAAAATAGGGTAAAATAAAGCATCCCGTCTTCCAATTCAAAAGGGGTGAAAATATGAATACTTTCAAGAATAATTAATCATATATAGACGCTAGTACATATCAGTGTCGTAAAAATTCAGCCGAATGATACCCGATCAGTGCGAAAACGAACAAAAACAAACTCCGCTAGCAAGAAGCCAATCTGACTTCGAGTGCGAATGCGACGAGGAAGAGAGTGGGTGCAACAAACGCACGCATTCAGTTTCACCCACTGTTGGTGTCATTTCAAAATTCAATTTCACCTAGAGGCACTGAAATTGAAAATTGAATATAAAAAATTACAAATGAATTTCATATTACTGGTGTAAGAAAACGGCAATGTGACGCCTCCAGTTGATGAATCATGATTGTTTTCTAATAAAAAAAAATACAACTTTTGCAATTTGCGGATGTTTTTGTTGGGTTTCTGACGGAAATGAATTTTTTCACTAGCGAAATTGAATTTGCTGTCAGTAGGTGGATGAGAATCAGTAAAGAAAAAGTAATTGAAAAACTGAATGCACGTTCAACCAGATTCGTGCATGTATTGTCAAAAAAACATTCACACAAAGAAGAATTCAACGATGACGGATCCTACTTAGGGTTACCATATTTGCTCTCACCGGAAAGAGTACATTTTTTAAATACTGTAAAAAAGTACTAAAGAGTACACTTAGCCAATCTTGAAAAATCAAAAATGCACTTTCTACACGTTATTGTTTAAATTTTTTTATTTAAATCATATTTTTCCTAATTTTAAAGCCATTGGACTTCTTTTTCGTTTAAACTATGCAAATAGTTGTCAGATTAATAATCACACATTTTAATCACAGTTAAGTTTGTCAGGTAGACACTATTCTCAACTTCTTATTACAATTCTCACAAAATTTAACCTTAGAATTTCACAAATTCGGTGATATATATATTTTTTTAAGGCACTCTGTGCTCGTAGCCACTACTGTGCCGGAATCAGTTGATCAGTAGCATCTTTTTCACCGATACAGATCTATTTTCAACTTATCTATATTTACATCTTATTTTCACTCTCTCCTACTCTTTTACTCTCACACCGAGCAGGGAGTAGAGAGCTCTGTTGTTAGTGAGGCTAGCTGCCTGCGAAGAGGGTCAGTTTGTCTCAGTCACCATCTGATATTGACGGAGGATGGATGTGCTCCCCAAAGCACGGTCCTCCGTGAGGCGTCTTCTGCTGGCTGGACGGGTTTTTTTTTGTGGAGGGGCTGGGAATCGAACCCATGACCTTCCGCTTATGAAGCGAAAGCGTAACCTCAAGGCTACACTGCCCATACTCGCATAACAGTCCCATTTATATATGAAATCCCATATAATATGGGACTGTTTTGCGAGTATGGGCAGTACAGACCCCCCTTAATTCGGTGATATGCTTGATTTTTTTTTGCTGTATATAGACAATAGAGAATCTCAAGTCAGATCAGGTACTAATACAGACAACAAAACGCGGCCTCTAAATCCTTGAAGAAGGCGAAATGTACGCCGAAACGTCGGAATGCTGAAGGAAAACTCGTTTTAGCTGCTCAAAGACTGGTAGAGCCGATAAAACCCAGAAAGAAATAAAGCCTGTCCACGTTAAATTTCGGACACCCAAATAATGGCAGCAAAAAAAAGTTACTCATAATTCAACAAAAACAATTGTTTATTTCAGAATAAAAGAGTTATATCTACAAAATAAACAGTTGACAAGGATGTTAATCCTTCTTTCTGTAAAATTCTCGAACTTTCTGTGGTACAACCGCCATCCGTGTCCGAAATTTATCGTGGACAGGCTTTAAGCCATCACGTCGATAGCAACCACAAAAAAGTCTGTAAACAGATTTATTGATGCATTTTCTTAGAATGTTTTATAATTTTATAAATTTTTAGTTACAATATTGCCTCTGTCACTTGCTTTGTAATAAGATTAGGTTAAGAAACTTTTTTTTTAATATTATTTTTTGAGAATGTTATTTACAAAATGTAGAACAATATTTGTTGGTAAGGAACAAGAAGAACTGAGAAAAGTGAATTTTAAATCAGAAAACTGAAAGAAAACCTCAAGTATTACCTTTAAATTTTTGAAACGCTATGAAAAATTGATACTTAACTGATTAATTTATTGCTTTTGTGTTTTGAAACTATGTTTCAGACTGAAAGCCGTTAATTCCCACTGCTTTGTTCAACAATTGCATTGCTAAACGATTAGTTAGTTGATAGATTATCAATTATTTTATCTTTAGATCACATTTACAGAGGGGCAACTGTATTGAGTGAGATAAATGAGCGTATAAATTATTTCTTATCTTATCATTCCTGAGCTAATCGCACCAACTCGATTCAACCAGTATTTGGTAAAAATGGGAATTAAGTTTTTCTGATTTCTTAAGATGTTTTTAATTCTTTGTTAGTATCGTTAGTATCATACCAAACATTACATTCATTTTTGTTTATCTAGCTGGTTATTCGTTTTTTTTTTTTAGCAATCGTCTGTATTATCTGGAAAAGAGTACAGTTGAGCCCATTTAGCAAAAAAGAATAGTACAGAAATTTTTAAGGCAAAAAAGAGTACATGTACTCTAAAAAGAGTACGTCTGGTAACCCTAATCCTACTGAGGATCGGCGTTGTTGACTGTATATAGTGGTTATCACGCCCAATGGTATGGGTGCCCTAGTGTAGATGTAGTTGTGAACCTTAGAGGAAAACAACATGCACTCTGTCTCGAAAAACACCCAGAATCCGGGTGTAAATTTTTCAAATTGGGTAATATTTCCATATGCAATTTGATGAGTCTGGAAAGCGTGTGCAAGTTTCTTTGAGGAAAACAAAAACAAACTGTATGACGAGCGTATGCTAGTCTACGTGTGTTCAAATGTCACTAAGCTCTATTGAAATATGCAGACACTGGTACATATACTAATCACGTTGTTAAGCGTAGGTAATAATTATCATGTAGATGGATTCGTTACTGACTTCCGATGAAAAATATGTTCACCTCAAATAAGCTTTAGATCATCCATTGAACAAAAATTTAGTTTGGTTTTCTATCTATTGAACCAATCGATATTGCGATCAACTATTGCTAAAAAATCTTTCTACTTCTAAAGTCATTCGACCAAACGTCCATTCGACCAAATGTATTTTCGACCAAATGTCCTAAAGCCGCATGAATCATGACTCGTATAAAGTCTCTGCTACCGATAGGACGATAAGTTTGGATTGTTTTTGTGATAACGATGGAAAACTCATGGAAGCGTCATTCAATACATTTTATTTGTATGTCCCGTTTTCATCTTCAAGATTAACACCATATGTCACGAATTATCTTCGTGCAGTGTTTTCTTTGTTCGACTAATCGATTTGTAATCTAAATATTTACTCATCTTCTTACCTATCGTCAGCTCTGGCCTTCATGCGAGTGATAAATGCCGCGCCCTTATTTTTACGGAAACTCTCGTACGGATCGTTCCTTGCACCGTACGATCCCAGGCCTTCACGGTCATTACCTCCCCATATTTCACCTCCTAAGCCTGGCGTCGCAGCCATTCCACCCATTCCGCCCATTTTCGGCATTTTGTCCTCTACAAAAGCCGGCAGATTTTTGCTTCCAAATCCGCTTCCACCAAAACTTGGCGGAGTGGGCGAACGTTTCTCCCGTGAGCGATCCCGATCTCTACGTGGCGATCGACTTCTGTTGCGTGGTACCCGTCTTGGTGACCTGGACCGCGATCTGGATCGCGAGCGTGACCTATTTCGATAACGTGCCGGAGATCGAGAACGGGATCGTTCCCTCGATCGAGACTTTGAGCGACTACGACTCTTAGATCGGTATACCCGTTTCTTTTGTTTCTTGGTTGCCTTCAACAGCTCAGGATCGATAGGCGTTGGCGATCGTGAGCGATCTCGTACACCGCTTTCTAGTTCTTCTTCCTTCTGTTTGCGAGATGCATTTTTAACTTTGAAATATTCGTACAGCGCTAGCTTTTCCCATCCTTCGCCGTCACGTGGCCTCTCATGGCTAGGGGCCGCATAGAATGCGTCAACGGCCGATAGTAATCGTTCGTTTGGAGGAGCGGGCGGAGGGAGTCGTATGTCCTCCGGATCTAAGGGATGATAATTGAAGTCTTCGAGGCGGATCAAAGGAACCATCAGGCCAGCAGGTAGTTCAAAGTAAGGAATCGATGGCTGCTGTGGACTGAGCGGGCGTTCATCCTCTTTGAACTCTGGCTCGGCTTCTTGTTCTTGCTGGTCATCGATTTCATCGTCCGGAGGTGGATCATCGTAGTCGTCATGCCGTCTCTCATCGGAGTCCTCGTTGTCTCTGTACGGATAGTCGTGCATACCAGGAGGAGGTCGCGTCATATCAGGGATTGGGAAGTTTGGCGGAGGCTGCGAGTAATCTCCGTTGTTGTTACCGTCGCCTGAATTGCTAGATTGCTACAACCGAAGGATACATGAATTAGGTTAAAGGACAAATGAGATCTTGATGGGAAATTCTACCGCATAGTTCCCGCGTCGATCGCGATCATCGCCGCCCAGACTACTGTTCCGGCTGTCGTTGCTGTCCCTATTGTTCTGAACTTGATTGTTGAGGCTTTGCAAATTCTGAAGAGCACCGGATAACAACGTGAAATTGATGTTCTGCTCCAATAGAGATGGAAGCGGCGCATCGCGATCATTATTTCCTCGATTAGTATTAAGTAGCGCGTTTACCTGAGCGAGACCGTTGTTGGATCCTCCGGTTAATTCTGGCAACAAAGGTTGGGGTGCAACACTCTTCTGCTGCGCAGCCAGGGCAGCCTTGAGGGCCTGTTGCTCGATCTGTTGCTTTTGCTTTTCCAGAAGGGTCAACTGCTGTGTAGCGTGCTGAACAAACGCCTGATGCTGCTGTTGGTAACTGTTTCAAAAAAGGTTATTGTGAGTTTGAATAATCTTAGAGTATTCCAAAGTATGCTTACTTCTCAAAGGTTACTTTAGTTGCTTGAGTGACCTGTGCCACGATGGCTGCATACTGCGTGAGTAATGAGTTTTGGTATTCCTGCAGCGACGATGGCGGAGATTTAAGCTTCGAAATTACGCACGCATCGAAAAAGTTCCCCTTCGACTCCCACAAGCACAGAAGCTTGGTCAACTTCGCACGCTGGTCGTCTGTTTGGGCCGCTGGAGTTGGACGAGAACTGTGTTATTTATCTTCTTCACAGATGATAAATTACATCATTTAACTTACTAATTTGAGCGTTGCAGAACATGGGGATGACGGCACTTTCCAAACATTTCTTCAGCTCATCGGTTCGCTTCCGTATGCTGAAAAATTTACTAGTTAGTACATCTTGGGAAACGACAAACTTAAGGGAAAATATCGCCAGAAAGTATGTAGGCAGATTGGACAACAGTTGGATCGTATAATTTGAAAAGTTTTCTTCATGCCAGTGTTAATAAATAACCCGGAAACGGGGCATACGGATTATGCGAGCACCAGAAATGTGTGGAGGTTGATGTTTCACGGATTCGATATTCCACGGACTATAATCGAGATCTCCATCAAAATGTTTGACTTCTTCAAGAATTTTAGAATTGATTTCTGATAGGATATTTCTACAAATTACCCAGAGCTTCTTTCAGGAATTTCTTTGGTTTCTTAGTTCCTGCGTTTTCCATGAATTCATCCAGTGTATATGATCCACAGATGATTTAGGATTAAGATTTCCTCCAAAATGTTCGGTCAGAATTTGTTCACAAATTCCATCAGAAATTTCAAGGCTGGTATTCGGTTGATCAGAAAGCGAATCCACCGCAGAAAGAGAAGGCACCACAAAAATAGTGTGATAACTGAATACATGCACATGAACAATATGGGAAGGGTTTTTGCAATGACTTTGTGATTCATACATACTTTTCGATGGTTCTGTATAAAAATAAGAACATAGGGTAGAGAGAGCATCGAAAATAGTTCATTTTTGCGATAATTGTCCCGAAAAAGTCAGATGTCATTCTAAGAACTGATATGTCTGATTCGACCAGAATGGGAAAACCCCATTTCGATATGTAACCCGAAGTTGTACGAATTTATCCGATGATATGAGATGAGATATGAGATCCTCACTGAGTGACCACAAACATGTATAAAAAGCGAAGGAATAAACGATGACGAGTGAGTCTATAAATATCTATCTTAAAGTTCATTACTTATAAGTTCGAAAAGTTATCCGTTTAGTGAAATACTACAAGAACAATAATCGCTAACGACCGTGGAGGTTTTCTTGCAGCAAAACCTGGAGGAATAGTTCGAAAAACTCCATGGGATAAAAGAGAAGGATCTCTGTAGATATTCTTTGAAGTTTATCTCGGACCTCCAACTGTCATAGAGATGGCACTGTTCATAGAGACCGCCACTAATCAACTCGAAAGCTTTCTCCAAACAAGTTCTCCAAATTCTTGTTCAGTTTTCAAATCGATCTACCAAATATCTAAAGACCGATCCATCCAGAAATTTGAAAAATTGTAGATTTTGTTTGAAGAAGGAGACAATAGAGACCTTCTATTAAAACTGGACACTTGCATTGAAAGAGTGAACTTTGGGGATGAACCTGTCTACGGCACAAAATCCCTTCAATAAAAAGTAATTTAATTCAATTCAATTCGAAAGAGTAACCAAGTCTATGGAAATAATGATAGTTCGTCCCATATTAAAATTGATTTGAAAGTGATTTCCATATTATTTTCAAAAATAGTTTCAGCTCCGAGCACCAAAAATTTTGAAAATTTGGGTTTGTGATTTAGAATATGTTGAAAAAAAAACTACTGTTAAACCACCCTTAGATACAATCCAACTGTTGCCATATTTCCTAAAAGTAAAATAAGAACGTTTTGAAAATAAAAAAGATATTCTTCTTTTGTATACAATAGATAGTTAACAGCTCAATTTCCCAAAGAGCACTTTGTATGAAATACTTTAGTTTGAACAAAAAACATACAGTATGGGACAGAAAAATCAGAGCTGCAATATCTGAAATCAATCGATTTTTTTTGTATTGTATTGTATACTCATTTCCAATCACCGATTGAATTGTCGGTTGAAAAGTATGAAGTATTCAATTGAAGTAGATTTTACATCATTTGAAACCCCTAACGACTGACGGGTGAGCAGATCACAAACTGACTTGAAAGTTTCAAATCGACTGAATTTAAAAAAAAAGATAGAAACACAACGCTTCACATCTTGGTACAACGATTTTGATAATTAAATGAGATAGTTCTCAGAAATTGAATTACCGAAAAATAATATGAATCGATTGAGAAACGGTGCAGATATAGTTATCTGAAGTTGGTCATTATGTTTAAAAAAAGGCTCTTGTTTTGTCTGTCTGATACGGTATATGATTTCTTAATTGAAGCTTAATGTTTTCATGATCAGAAAAAGAAGAAATAATCAAACTTACCAGTGGTGAATTACATCATTTACTAGATATATGAGATGTAATTTCTGCGAGAATAAAACGCCGGCAATAAGCGCCCTATGGGAAGAGACAAGATCGAGAAAAACACAAAATATTCGGATATCCGTTCTAACATTTTTCCGCGATTGAACATTCGAACTCTAATTTTCCTTCCAAAAGTCAAAGGTCGTCACGATTGTCTGCAGAACTAATGTTAAGCACTGCCGTTTTGCAGTTTGTAACTAGATTTATAGAAACAAGGCGTAAAACTATTTGAATTAAGGAACATTCTGCAAAACGAAAGATTGCTTTAAAAACGGCTGTCGGAGTTGTCTTCTACTATCTATAAGTCCGGTTGTCGTCTTTGTCTGTGTTTGTACGGTAATATTATAATAGATGCATAGGAAGAGAGGAAAAAACGTTAGAACGCTTCTAATTACTTTCTCAAAAGATACTGCGAAATAATTTGACATTTTCCCGAATCGGTACAATGCTGTAAAATCCAGCCTTTTCCTAAAATTGTAATCAACAAAAAAATATATGTAAATTGAGATTTGTTTGCGATTAGTGAAGATGCTTATTATTATATGAAGGTTTAGTTAATGTTGAAGAGAAAATAAAGGTCCTCGAGCAGCGATTCTCAACGCAAGAGCATGGTAGATTATTTTTATAGCTTTTAGAAAATGCTTACGACACACTTGGAAACCATCTACCGTGGTACATTTAGCATGAAATGCACTCGTTAGTAATTGTTTACATTGAAACTATCTATGAAATAATCGTGTAGAAGTCATTAACCAGATGTGCGTTTGAAAGTTATTTTTTTGCGAGATTTTTTTTGCACAACGTGTAATAAAGCAACAAAACGTTATTGTAAGTTTAACTAAATTCCAATGACATGCGGCTGATTGGCACGTCAGGAGTTAATCATCAATATTAACCTCCTTTTCCCGATCAGCCTAGATAGCCGCGATACAAGTGCCCACCGCTGCCGTTCGGCTACGGAAAGGTCCGGCAGAAACCCAGGTGGCCTTAGTACGGCTACCTGTGGCGGATGCTAATAAGTCCGCTAAGGTAGGGAAGATCAAGGTGGGTTGGTCAGTATGCTCATTGACCATACACGAGCAACCGATGATCTGCTTCAGGTGTAGGGAACCAGGACACAAGTCCTGGGGCTGTAAAGGCCCTGATAGGACCAAGTTGTGTAGGCGATGTGGTGAGGAAGGTCATAAGGCACTAGGCTGCAAAAACCCTCCCAAGTGTTTGATTTGTGCCGGGAAGTCTGTGAACAACAAGCATCCGACGGGAGGCTCAAGGTGCCCGACCTTCAAAAGAGCCATAATTGAAAAGTCACAGTGCAGGTAACGCAGCTGAACCTGAACCACTGTGACGCAGCTCAGCAACTGCTGTATCAGGCAATCAGGGGTCAAATCCTGCTAGAGGCACTGGCCGTGCTAGATGTCGATCTGGCTAATGTTGGTACCAAAAGTACCTTTAGCCGAAACGGAGAGGAGTCGATTATCGACGTTACTTTTTGTAGTCCTGGCCTAACGAGTAGTTCGAACTGGAGGGTAGACAATGCCTACACTCACAACGACCACCTAGCGGTTCGCTACAGTATCGTTTACAACAACAGCAGACAGCGAGTAGAGGAAGCGGCTAGGTCAAGGCCAAGCCCTCGTAGGTGGAAGACATCGTACTTCAATGACGAAGTACTTAGAGAGGCGTTCCGCCGTGGGCGTAACCTACTCGGCTTAAGCGGGGACGAGCTGGTAGCGGTGCTCTCGCGTGCATGCGATGCGACCATGCCTAGGCAAGTCCACCCTAGGAATGGGAGACCACCGACGTACTGGTGGACTCAAGCGATTGCGAACCTGCGCCGTGCCTACGGGCCAGGAGGCGGTTGCAGCGAGAAAGAAGGAAAGAAGGAAAGAAGGAAAGAAGGAAAGAAGAAAGAAGGAAAGAAGCGAGCACGTACTGAGGAGGAGCGTGATGAACGACGGGTGGTGTTCACTGCTGCCAAAGTCGCCCTGAAGTCCAAGATAAGGGCAAGCAAAAAGGCCTGCTTTGAGGGACTCTGTCAGATTGCCAATGCGAATCCGTGGGGCGATGCCTACAGGATCGTTATGGCAAAGACAAGAGGTGCAATGGCTTCTACAGACCAATCTCCAGCGATGCTGAAGGGAATCATCGAGGGGCTGTTTCCGCGCCACAACCCTAGCCCTTGGCTTCCTTTCGTAGGACAGCCGGGGATTGGGGCTGGCGATGAGGAGAGAGTAACCGATGAGGAACTGGTAGGGATTGCAAAATCCCTCAGAATAGGTAAGGCACCAGGTCCGGACGGAGTTCCAAACCTGGCCCTCAAAGTTGCAATTGCGGAGGCTCCCGGGATGTTCAGATCTGCCATGCAGAGATGCCTGGTCGAGGGAGTTTTTCCAGATGTGTGGAAGCGGCAGAGCCTGGTACTGTTCCCAAAGGCGGGAAAACCACCCGGTGACCCGTCGGCGTATAGACCAATATGCTTGATCGACACGGCGGGGAAAGTGCTCGAGAAGATCATCCTCAACAGACTGTTGAGGTACACCGAGGGTGTAAATGGTCTCTCAAGCAAACCATTCGGCTTCCGGAAAGGGAGGTCCACCGTAGACGCTATTCTGACGGTTGAAAAAACCGTTGAGATAGCACTCCACTCTTGACGTAAGGGACGCATTCAATAGTGCTAGTTGGGCGGCTATTGCTGATGCGCTCCTGCGTCTGGGGATACCCGAGTACCTGTATAAGATTCTGGGAAGTTACTTCCAGAATCGGGTATTAGTCTACGATACAGAAGTGGGTCGGAAGTGCTTTCACATAACCTCAGGAGGTTCCATCATGGTGTTATGTATCGTGCTACCTTGGTGGACCCCCCTAAGCGTGTCATCGATGTTCGTTGCTGCATGGCTACGCAGCTAACCTGGAGGTTGCGATGTGAAATACCCCCTCTCCGAAGCAATGCCTTCTTGGTGGTCCCGGAGAGACGAAGGGTTTGGCGGCAATGGGAATGGTTTAGTGGGTCGGGGATGTAGTCCTGTTTACTGCTTGCATGTAGTAAATGGTACCCAACCCCACACTCCTCGACGGGGTCAGTTGAGCAGATTATCCCTCCATTGCTAAGAAGGAAAAAAAAAGGAAAAAACAGATAGCCGCGTAGTGTCGGTAGCGATTTTTGCAATTGGCTAAGAATTAACACTACGGACTGCCTGTTCCGGTGGTAGAAGTCCACCTCACAGGTGACCCCTAATGCATGATGTGATGCGTATCGTGCCTAAGAATTAATGGTTAGGGGGTTCTAAATAAAACCTAATCGTAAACGGAGCCTGTGGGGTACCAGGGCATCCGCAGGTGCTACCCGGAGCAATGGTGCAGGTGAACTTGTGTTTCTACGAGATAATCGGCTGCCATTGTTCAGTCTCAAGCCTGAGGCTAAATAAGGACGTTTTTCACAGTGTATTCTGTGCTTCTTCGCCTTTGGTGACTTTTAAGAGTTACCGATTTATTTTTTCGCTGCTGATCTGTTCGTGCTGAGATTGTGAAAAGCTTAATCCTGCCTAGTTTGGGTAGTGGCTGCGGTTAGGATAAAATAACAGCATCAATAAATGTTTGCAGACCCATGCAAAATTTACAGCCCAAGTGGCGTTTATTAAAGAACCTTGCTTACTTTCGTAAGGGAAACTTCTATCTTGGTATCCTTGTGGAAACAGTTTTTGTTATTGTCAGTAAATATGATATGGCGAACTCGCGTGTCATGCCTCATGCATATGTACTTCTTCTTCTTTCTGGCAGTACGTCCCCACTGGGACAGAGCCTGCTTCTCAGCTAAGTTCTTATAAGCACTTCCACAGTTATTAACTGAGAGCTTACTGTGCCAATGACCATTTTTGCATGCGTATATCGTGTGGCAGGTACGAAGATACTCTATGCCCTGGGAAGTCGAGAAAATTTCCAACCAGAAAAGATCCTCGATCGGTGGGGATTCGAACCCACGACTCTCAGCTAGGTCTTGCTGAATAGCTGCGCGTTTACCGCTACGGCTATCTGGGCCTCCGCATATGTACGTGCTCGTTGATAAAGCAATCCTTGCTACACTCATTTCTGAGTTAACAACCAGAAATTTATGTGCTTCCCAATTGTTGTTTCTGTTGGTGACCTCAATAGGGAAATACGTCTATTGTTCGGTGTATTAACCACATGATGGATACTCCACAACGGATGATTTCGAACGAGTTGTCGTACATTGTGTAGCACAAGGCCTTCCGCTGATTGTGAGCAGTGATGCAAATGCTCAACACATCGTCTGTAATGATGAAATAAGGTTCAAATATGGCGATGGCACAAATCTCCCAATTTGCAGGGAATGTGCCTTTGGAGCCGGCCTTCTGATACCTGATTGCTATTGTAATGTATTTTTAATTTCATGTTATTATATTTTCTCCCGAAATTTTATCAAAAATTATTGCAAACATTTATTTAAAGAGTTCTTAAGACATTATTTCGAAGATTTTATGAGAAGCAGTGATGCTTTTACGGAATTTCGGAAGACTTGCGTGCAATATACCTTTCTGAAGATAACCCAACTTCAATTTCTGAAGATAACCCTACAGAGATACTACCAGGAATTTCTCCAAAAGCAGATATTTCTTAGAAAAGTCCCAGGTTCTTCTCCATGAATTAATCCAATGATTCTTCCATCGATTTCCCCAGGATTTCCTCCAACAATTTTCGTCGAGGAAATCTTCAATATTTCAATCAGTAATTTACCCAAAACACCAGAGTTTGCTGGAAATTCAACCGAAAGTAGTTTATCAGGATTTCTTTGAGATAATAGATCAAGCATTTCTCTCAAGGCCGAAATTCTCACAAATACCGAATTCTCACAAGGATCTCTCAAAGAACTCCCGGACTTTTTTAAGAAGTTTTCTAGATAAATTGACGCTTATATTGAGCTGTTCGGTAATCCAATCCGCATGGTTATTAAATTAATTAACTCATTACGCGTGGTAAAGATGGACAAATTATGGGTGAAATTATTTCATTTTCATTTTCATTTTGCAGCGTTTGGTGGGGCAATGAGAGCGCAAGTCAGTCCAAAGCCGGGGTAAGGGATAGGTAATGGCCGTAATAGTCTATGCGGACCACTTGAACACCATCGGAAAGGATAAGAAGGGTTGGGGTAGGGTATAGGGAATGGAGAAGACTTGACACAGTAATGCGATTAATGCTGCAAAATGTAAATGTGCTGAAAGCAATTTAATTTGAGTTTTGAAGTTTGATTTGACTTATTAAAATTCCAAATAGATCGGCCATTGTACAAGTAAGAAAGAATATGCTGATCGCTTTCTAGAAATTTTATAAACAACAAAATAACAACAATATGAGAGTGATGCTAAGGGCTGCTGATGGCACAATGCGACGCTTTAGGAGATTTTGATACTGAATGAACATTACTATACAGAGCGCAATTTAATCGATGGTGATAACTTTACAAACTTTATCTGTTTTTACACTGATTGACGATGCTGATTTACATAAAAATATTTTAAAAATAATTGATATTATTAGTTCATTTGTTTGTGTGATCTAAGTGTTAATAATGGAAACATTTTACATACCCTTGATAATAATACTTCCCTGATCAGAAATATTATATTTTGAGCGCCCTTTTCGAAGCTATTCTATCCAGGTATCCATGTACTGCTTTCAATCCTGAAATTATTCTTATTGTGCATGCTCATGCATTATATTAGTGATGATCATAATCATGCAACAGATAAGAAGGAGAGAAAAAGAGAATATAGGAACAGTGATTAGTAATGAGTTAATTATGTAGTTTTGTTAGAATTATAAACAATTAAACAGCAGTAATGAATAACTTATAAAATTACTTTGCAGCATAGCTGAGCCTTTCGGAACGTAAGACCGATGTATAAAAATAATTTGTTTCGAAATTGTCCGCGTGGTCTTCTAGTGCCCCTATTAGATCAGAATCAGTCATAGACATACATATCGAATGCTCGCCATGACCCTATGACCAACATTTGTATATGTATAGACTTAGCTGATGTGGCTTTTCTAATAGGTAGTTCTTTCACTCATTGATTGTCTTCAAAACCTTGTCAAGTATAGAAAATTGATTTTATTTCATTTATTACTACATTAAAGCTACATTGTACTTATTAAGTATTAGGTATTATTTTATGTTTTTATCACTATTGATATTATCAAGGCCAGAATTCCCAGTGAGTGAAGAATTTTATAGTACTAGAACACCATAGAAGATCGCTTAACATTACCTAATCATGGAACGGCTTTTTGCTCTATTATTTTAGGTAGATGCTATTGATCTCCCTTTGCTCCTATCCGCAACCCGGTGCACGCGCCCTGTTGGTTTTCGAAAACCTCGTAGAAGATTACAAACCGTCAATGGCATTCCCAATTACTACCCCACATTGCACATTCAAGGGTCTGATTGTGCTCCTAACCCACCCTCAGTCTGTAATCTTCTCGCCAGTTTGAAATTATATTTTCCCGAAGTGCAAGTAATTTTGATGAGTGATAGCGTAGTGCAGCCCAACTGCATAGTACAGTAGTTTAACCAGAATCTTTAGGTCAGAAGATAAAATCTAAATTTTGTAATAAAAAGGTTGCCATTGCTTTGAAATTTACCCAACATCTAATCAAAACAACTAACAACAGCGATCAATTATCAAAATTCATCGCTCCCTGGAAAATATAATCCCAAGCCCAGGGATGGACAAATTATGGGTGAAATTATGAAAAAAAAATCCACGTGCTCGGCTGGAATTTGAACCCAGGACTCTTGTATGCTAGACGAGCGCTTTACCAACTAAGCTACCGAGCCACTTGGTGACCTAATAACTGAGTTGGTTACAAGTTTAGAATTCAAATCCCTAAAGAACACGCGGAGCCCTTTCAATATAAGCGTCAATTTATATTAGAGTGTTACTGCCTCTCTGTAGTAGTCTTGTCGTCACTTGAGTGAGAACGACACGTTGATAGCCTTCCCACATCTTTACTCTTCCACAATACAATTGTTGTGGAAGCGATGTAGGTACGATAGGCAAACAGTTTCAACACTCAATAAATCGCACTCGCTCTTCTCGCGTGTGTAGTTAACATGAGATGGATGGATATGGGTTATGAAAGGGGTCCGCGTGGTCTGTAGAGATTTGAATTCTAAACTTGTAACCAACTCAGTTATTGGGTCACCAAGTGGCTCGGTAGCTTAGTTGGTAAAGCGCTCGTCTAGCATACAAGAGTCCTGGGTTCAAATCCCAGCCGAACACGTGGATTTTTTTTTCATAATTTGACCCATAATTTGTCCATCTTTACCACGCGTAATGAGTAAATTAATTTTCTAGATAAATTTCTAATATCTAAGAGAAAAACAATATAATTAGTCAATATCTGAGACGTAAATATACATTGCTTCTACGTTTGGTGTGTCGAAACATGATGCCAATAATCGGTTGAGAATCGCTGCTCTGGTATCAGGTGTGATTTGAAAATGGTTAATCACACATTACAGAAGCTTTGAGATTGTTGAGATTGTACATCTAAGGAAAAAGAACTGCCGCCGTGGAAATCAAAAACAGATAACCAAACATTGGGAGTGCAGTTGAACTAGCTATTGGAATTAATGGCAGTATAGTAACTAAACTGCACTCCTCTGGTGTCCCGCAAGGGATCGATTCAATCTCAAATAAGATGGCAAACATCTACAGATTATGAGTTCTGCTAAAGCATAGCAGTATTGGTTGAAAAAAGGGCAACCCTCTTCATTACTCACCATTGGAGATGCTATCCTTGGTGCAGGAATCGATGATGGGCTGCAGCTTGGCATCAAAATCGCTCAATGAAATTTTGCTATCATCGGCCTGTTTGACCAGGGCATCGTTCTGGGCCCGCGTTACTGCTTCGTCAATTTGAACCTGTTGCTGTTGCAGAAGGACCTAAAAGTAAAACGTTCATGGCGTTAATCAAAATCTGTATTAGAATGAATCCGTTAAGTTCCATACCCCATGCTGAGCAGTCAGATTCAGTTCCGATTGCCGGATCTGTTCACGTAGGACATTTTGTTGTGCGTTGACGGCTTCAATCTGGGCTGCTACTTGGGCGGTAATTACCGGTTGCGGAGGTGCAGATTGCTGCACCTGCTGTTGTTGCTGCTGAGAAGCACCTTGTTGAGGCGGTGGCGGATTAGACCAAATTTGTGGCGGCATTTGATTGTTGTTTTGGTTCTGATTTTGCTGCTGCTGTTGGTTTTGTGAGGCAAATGGGTTGATTTGCTGTCCCATCGAAGACAGTGGATGTACTCCTTGCTTCATCACTGGAATAGGAGGGAAATTTCAATTACCATTTATAGGACTGAGTGTCTTAAAATAGGAACTTTATATAGATTCGTGCTTGAACATAGATAGAGACCATACCGGAACCCGAGGATAAGAGTTTTTATGAGATTTTGTTTTCTCACAGAAAATGGTCAGACATTTATTAATGGAATTCCGAAAAGTATTATCCGTGAGCCGTGACGATTCTATAACATTCCCCAGAAAACCATTCCCCCGAAACCCATTCCCCAGAATTCCATTCCCCAGAATCTCATTCCCCAGAATGTACCATTCCCCAGAATTCCACTCCCCAGAATGAACCATTCCCCAGAAAACCAATCCCCAGAATGGACCATTCCCCAGAAAATTATATACCTACTTTAAAGTTTTGAAATAATCTATTTAAAAAACTTGAAAATTAAACTCCATACAAAGTTGTTTACAAGCACATGAGAAGATTAGCATTGGTGCTGCTAATTATGAACACTTTACGCATAATTTCATTTGCAAATGAACTATCACAGTAGTTTCACTTTTATTGGCACTTATAAAAACTGATAGATCAGTCTATGGGGAAACACAATATCAAATATTTATTTAAAAGAATATACAACTCATCACTACTCTGCACAAAATAGAGCTACACCCTTCTTTTGGTATAGTAGATTCCAAATGTATAATTTCACATGTATGTCCAATTTTTATCAAATGTAGTGATGTATGCAGCTTTTCATCAATGTTTTAAGAAGGTGCATCATCTCTTATAAGATACTTTTTAGGGCTACACCGATTAGAATAAAGACGTTGGTAGTATCATATTATACGTTTCCGATATAATGATTACGTAAACTCGGCAGAATAAAAACTTACTATTCTGCACATTAAAATGATACGCCCTTCTTTGCGTCAAGTCTAAATTACAAATGACTTGTTTAATTTTGCACAAAATAGTGATACACCCTTCTTTCAGTCTTATCATGTTGACGATATAGACAAAATTTTCCGTAAGTATACCAAATGGCAAGAAGGCATTTGGCATGATTGATTAAATGATCAAGGACCATTTGGTATAATGGTCATTTGGCCAATGACCATTTGGCATGACATGAAGAACATCCTTTTTGAAAAGAAGGAGCATAAGTATGACTGGATGGCAAATGGCTTTATACCAAATTATTTTATGCCAAGTGACCTTTTGCTATATGGGCTCTCCATCGATATATTTTGCCTATATCATTAATGAGATAATACTGAAAGAAGGGTGCATCACTATATATGCAAAAATAAACATATAGTCTGTATATTTTATGGGAATGTATTAAAAAAGGGTGTATTATAATAATATGCAAAATACTCATGAATAGGGGGATTAGGGGCATATTGGACACATTAGGTAAATGCTTATTTTACATAAAATGGAAATATGTTTCTTTGCTTTAAAATAAATCCACCGCTTCCTCTGCTTTGCTTATAAACTAATTTGAAGCTGAGAAAAAAATATAGTAGAATTTCAGAGGACAAATGAAGCAAAGCGTAAACTTTTATACCGTCAAAACTTTCATATACAATACAGATTTCGTACAGTTTATAAAGTTTTGCTGAAATATGCATATTCCCAGAGAGTAAGGGGGTGTCCATTTCGCCCCGTGTGTTCATTATGTCCCTAACCCTCCTACCTACATATTTGTTTTGTCATATCAGACCTTAGCCTGTCACATAAGTGACTCTTCTTCCTCTTTTCTGGCGTTACGTCCCTACTGGGACAGAGCCTGCTTCTCAGCTTAGTGTTCTTATGAGCACTTCCACAGTTATTAACTGAGAGCTTACTATGCCAATGACCATTTTTGCATGCGTATATCGTGTGGCAGGTACGAAGATACTCTATGCCCTGGGAAGTCGAGAAAATTTCCAACCCGAAAAGATCCTAGACCGGTGGGATTCGAACTCACGACCCTCATCTTGGTCTTGCTGAATAGCTGCGCGTTTACCGCTACGGCAATCTGCGCCCCCACATAAGGTGACTCACGCAAAGCAATAATTAAAAAAAGAAAAAAAAATGGTATTCATATAGCTTTCTGGGGAATGGTGCATTCTGGGGAATGGAATTCTGGGGAATGTTACATTCTGGGGAACGATTTTCTGGGGAATGGTTCATTCTGGGGAACGGAATTCTGGGGAATGGTTTTCGGGGGAATGGTTTTCTGGGGAATGTTATAGAATCGCCGTGACATTACAAGTATTACTGTATGCATTTTATACGATTTTTAGAAGAAAATAGTAAATCCAGGTATCTGCCTAATGTTTCGTTCAGATATTTCTAAAAAGATTTTTCAGGAGTTCTTTGAAAAAAAAAAAACTTTTAAAATCTCTTATTTTTCAAATTTTTCAAGAAGTCCATGAAATTATTTTTACTTTGTTTGCGCTAGGATTTTGTTCAAGATTTCTATTAAGGAGATCTTTATGAGTTCAACCAGTAATTTCGTCAGTGATATTTTAAGATTTCTGACGAAATTGTCGTTGAGCATTTTTTTCAGATTTCAACCAGGATTTTTTTTTCTAAGGATACCTTCAGAGACGCCTCTCAAGATTACTTCAGAAGGCCCTTCATGAAATCTATTTGAAATTTCTTAAGAATGTATTCGAGGAATCCATCCAGGATTGTTTTCGGAGATGCCTCCAGATGATGATAAGGCGCTATTTTTGGAAATTGTTGAAGAAATTCGTCAGTAGATCCGGGCGGCATTTCTAAAGTAAATCCTATTGTAATCTCTAAAGAAACTTATGTGGAAATTCCTGAACACTCAAATAGGAAAAATGTGGAAACGCGTCTATGAAATATTGGTTTTAGAAAGTATTTTTATATTATTCGATCTTCAATTGACGGTTAGTTTTGGGAATTGCTTTGATATTCCTCCAGAAGATCTATTAAAAGTTTTGTTTAAAAATTCATGCTCAGATAGGGTTTAGATAGCGAAAAACGATATTTTAATTTAAAAATGTGGGCTTTAGAGGGTTAAGAGCTTTTTGATGAATTTCCAGGTGTTTTATCTAGGAATTTATTTAACATTTCTTCCCAACATTTTTGGTGTGTGATTTTAATGCACGCAGTCATCAGTGGAACTGTTATAAAAATAAGAAGGCCCAGCTCATCCAACTCATTACCGTAAACAATTTTCTTTTCCACGCACCGATCGAACCTACATTTCATCCAAAAGGTAGAGGACTGGTGTCGACCTGGGAGGGAGAAACCGATACAAAATTTATGTACGTCTCAGTGAGCCGAGATTCTTCTGTCACGAACTGTCACTGTGAGCCCACACTGAAACTAATGCTGTAGTAACTTAAACCATACCATTGTTGTTAACGCAACTATTTTCAATTATTGTTAATTTGAATGAATTTGTTTCAATTATAAAAACAATGTTATTGAAATTACCATGTTGCAATACCACAATACTGTGTATTTTCAACTATGTTGTTATGGTCGAAAATCATTCTTTCTCAAGTTAAACTGACTACCCGTTTAATAATGAATAACGGAAAGTGTTCTCGATTTTACCATGCCCATGGTAGGAATAAGAATTAAAAGAATGTAATTCTCACCAGCGCTCACTTACGTTTCGAGAGCTCACTTTCATTATGACGCCATTTTTTTGTGCACCAGTCAAGCCTGGACCTTGCTTAGTTGTGTGGTTCGCATCAAAATGTATTAATTAAATCCAACAATAAAGGAGAAAAGTAGCTGAATAGAAATAATAAAATAGCAGAAATATAATTATATAGAAATAGAAGTTCTTGTTTTCAAATGTTTAAGATTCAGATCTGCGATATGGTGCGTATGATCTAAATTTGAGTTGAATATAAAGTAATACTCATTTATATTTTTAGCCCGGGCTGAGAATCTAGAGTTCCTCATACCAAAATCCAGAGCTGCCAAGTCTCGAGTCGCACAATGTATAGCAGAGAAATACCAACCAAACCTGCTGTAATTGCTTTTATTTTATATCACAGCATAATTTATCTTCTTATAAGCTCACTCATTTACAGGAGTGTACTTTGACCTACGTATCGAGCAATGAGAACCTCCACCCGGATTATTTTATAATCGATGCCACAGGAAAGCGGAAGAGTTTACAGAAGCTGTCATGCATATCGTCCCTACTTTTGTTTTGCTTCCAAAATTCAACGACGAATTCTTCGATCTAAATAATGATAAGGTATTTTTTAAGTGAAAATTATCGAACTAAATAAAAAATAATATCTTGCAAATATATATTGACTCTATTCAAGGTATGCGCATTTGCATTTAGATTGGAATACCGGTAAATCTAAATGCATTATGCGTGGACCTTGATGAATTAATAATATCCAATAATACAAGCAGCTAGATATATTAACTACTCGGCATTCTTTATTTTAAATGCAATTAATGGTTGAATATTCCACTTCGAATTCTATTTATCGTTACCACGTCTAATAGCATAGCATAGCATAGCATAGACTGACTGTACATGTCAATGGATGCTACTCCGTGATTGATCGGAACTGGTAAGAATTGCACTACGATCCAAATGAATAAGGGATGGGAGTTTCCGCTTACTCTCGAAGTGCAATTTTAGCAGATCTAATATTATTGATCAATAACGGCGCCGGCCAAGTCCTTACAGTCAGTTGGGATGGGGAAGGAATGTTAGGGTGTAATGATTGTTGCTTCTAGAGACCGAGAATACCTCTGCATCTCCACAATCACCACGGGAAAGGTGTTTATTAGTGAGGGAGGAAAAGATCTGGGAGTCACCTTTGGTCGGTGATGCGATCCATGGACAAGGGGGAAATATACGACTTATATTTAAAGCTAGTTTTGTATTCTTGTCTCGAGAAGTTTTTGATAGAAGATTAAAAAAATACGTCAACATCTATAATGTCGAACAATTCAAAATAAATTTTTATTATTAGCGGAAACTGAGAATTACATGTATATATTTTAAATCATATAAAACAGGAATAATGCCGACACTTGTAGTGACGAACCATACATAGTTTGTTTGAAAATTAAATATAAGTATTGCTGTGCATTTTTGTCTCGAGATGGTAGAAGTTTTAAAAAATACGTCAACATTCACAATGTCGAACAATTCAAAAGGTATTTTAATAATGTCAAAAAGAGAAAAATATGTGTATATTGAAATTGTATAAAACAAGTATAATGCCGACACTTATAGTGACGAACCATACAAAGTTTGTTTTAATATTACATAAAAGTTACTCTTTCAAGAAAAAATGTGTTATCATAAGCATGAAACGAACTCACCAGTTGGTAATCCATCCTCGACTGAACACAAATATATCTTCGCACTCACACAGTGCGAACAGAAAAACTTCTTGGCGTCCCGAAAACAAACAGTCTTGCTTGGGCTTTCCCATATACCTCCCCAGCAAGATGCGCGTAAACAAGGAAAAAAGAAGTTCTCCGGCAACGAAAACACGCGCGAAACCGAGAACAAAACCTCTCCGACGACGCACCAACGAACCATCCTGCTTGGACTTCACGAAGCACTACCCAGCAAGACGCTCGAAAACAGGGAAAAAATCTCCGTCGACGAAAACACGCGCGAAACCGAGAACAAAACCTATCCGACGGCGCAACAACGAACCATCCTCTCTATTTACCGTTACCACGTCTAATAGTGAAATTTACTACATGATTGTCGTTGCTTTGAATGCAAGAGATGGTTGAAAGAAAACTTTTCTTGGTTTTCAACATAACCATGGAACATGGTAATTTTCACTGCTTACAATGAATGCAGTGGGTAATCTGCACAAAAGAAGTGGTGCTGTGCATTTATTTTAAACTATCAACATGGTATTTTTTACCGCAATGCTGTTTTCAGTGCAGATCTTAAAGAATGGACAAATATGATGAAATCGCGTAATTGATCAAAATATATTTTTGCATTTCAACAAAGTTGGCAATAATCGTTTCAAAATCAATTCCTGCACACACAAAAGCAATGCCACGAGAGCACCTTTAAATTTGATCGAATATAAAGTATTGAAACATGCATCTTTTTACTCTTTTCCAATCAAAATTAAAGTTCAATGCACATAAAATTATGGCCCTTTTTCCAAGTTAAGGCTGGTTTGCTACTGACAAGAAAAGGAATCGCCTATCTCGATGCGTGGAAAAGTTCTTTCTCAGAAATGGTCCAGAAAATCACATTTTTCTGATCGCAGTACGCAGTTGAGAAGAAATGTCATTTTAAAGGGGGCTCTCTGTAGGAAATTTCTTGACCCATTCAGTTAAGGAATTTCTTTACTTTTCTTGAGCGAAACAGCATACCGTCGGACGGGGCTACTTTTGATTCCAGGGGCTACTTTGGACACTCACCTTTTGTATTTATTAGCAGCGTAAATATTAATCTGAGCATTTTTGTGTCTTCAGCACTTTTACTAACCAATATATGCTCTACCACTAGGCATGATATTTTCTTGGAACAACATCAACAATAACAGGATAAACAAGAAAACATTTAAAAAAAGCCCGAATAAATATTCACAAGGTATAAAACATTGGCTATACAAACATTATTTGAATTTTACCCATGTCTTGGAAACTTATTAGGAGCATCACAAAACTATCGAATCGTCATGTTTCATGAAAATCTTGTGATTTGTTTTGCTTAAAATTGTTGTTTTATTAAAATAATTGATCGAAGGTCTTATTTTTGCGACTTTTATTTTATTATAATGTTTTGGTTTATGTATTTTACAACATAAAAAAATTAAATAAATGTTTGTAAAAGTGAATAGACATAAAACACTTATATTTCAATACGTACCAATGCCAAATTCACAACATAATCTCTACAAAACTATTTTTCGTCATATTTTACATGAATTTGTAGTACCCTGCCCTTAGGTGATGGGATTGACGGTGATTTATCAAGTGATTGCATATTGTTGATATTGTGAAATATACTAATACTAATATATTGATCGCGAAAATAATCGTAATTATAACTTATAAAATGTAAGCTAGTCTAATAGTTTTAAATTAAATAATGACATGTGTTTCAATGCTTAAATATATTTTACACTTGATTTATCACACCTTCAGCATGAGTTTAGTTACTGTCGCATGATCTAACACCAGATAACTACGCGTAATGCTGGAGGGACCGGCAGGGCTCACTACCAGTCTCTACTAACACTCAAATCACTAACAAGACTGGGAAACCAACGATCACCTTCATCAGTAGCACTATTCCTAATAGTAGTATTAGTGCAATATACATAAATCTTTTTCAGTAGACCACGAGGCGCAAGAGTGAGTGCGGGTGGTCTCTGCGTCTCACAGGTCATTGAAAATAGACATTTATGTTAGGTTTACTAACAATGTAGTAATTATTACCTTAGTAATACCGTAAGGTGCCGTAATTCAGCGCATCGCCTAAATCCGCATATTTGGTCCAAAATTAATCGAAATTTAAGAAAATTTTTGAAATTTGTCCATACCGCTATTTGTATATGCTGGTAATGCATAATAATTCCAATTAAAATTGTCATTAACAATAATTTACGATTTTTGAGAAATATTCCAAAATGTTCTGAATTACGGCATTTTACGGTATTGCGTTATTTAGTAAGGCAGGTTGTAGCGGTTTTAGAGATAGTTTAGTAATGTTACTGATATATGTATAATAATTAGAAAACTGATGGCACTGCTGTTACTGAAATGTTTCATTCTGAAATATCTTTCATAATATAATATAATATTGTTGAACAAAATGCTGTAATTAATAACTTATTTAATCCTCTACGCATTTTTGCACTACTTTGCATTTATCACACCAACACTGGCGACAATAGCGTTCTTTGGGTAGTATTTCTGTTATGTAGTAGTAACCTCTATCGTTTTTATTCTAACGATTATAACATAATTATCGTGAGCGTAGTAGTGGAAATAACATAGAAGTAGCTTTTGTATTTGTAATTAAGGTAACATGGTATTAGTTCCCTGTCCTTTGGTTCAGAAAGGGGTATGGGCGCGTTCTGCCAACTCGGTCGAGGCAGATTTCTTGTGTGAACAAGTTACAACATGGACGTTCTAAAATTCCAGAATGAAGTGTTGTGCATTTGAAAATGGGATGGATTCGCGTTCGTGCTTCACTGCTGCTTATCTATAAAGTTATATGCAATAACCGACCCTTAGCTTAACTATTTAAATTAACAGTTGCAAACAAATTAACCGTTTTGAGTTTACTAACATGTCGTCGCGTTAATTTTATCATAATGATCTTTTATCTACATCCGTCGAACCATTCTGAATGGCCGTTGTGAGAATATCACCAAGAACTTCTCACATGCAATAAAGCTGGATTGTCATACATTGAAACATCAAGGTTCTCGCTCTGTTGGATTAATTTTTTGTTGTTTATCATTAGTTTCAGGGATTGTTATCGTGGGAATCCAAAGAGCGAATTTTGTATGACTTCAATGTACGCCAATACTGCCATAAAGCATGTAATAATCACTAACATTCCTTCTCTCTTTATCCTTGTTTTCATATCTAACCCGCTTCGAGGAATAATTCATCGAAGAGGAAAGGCATCTCTTATCATGGCAGCGTAATGGCCGAGAAAACGTCGGTTTGCGGTCGCATCTCTTCATCCTCGGTTCTGCCCCACGCTCGCCAAATCAATACGTACTTGATCCGCCCACCTAGCTTGCTGCACTCCACGCCTTTGTTAAGTATAAAGTTTCTGTAATCATTGAATACTAATTGAAAGGTAAATCACCCTCCCCTAGGACGTGTAATCTTGCCGCGATGGGTGGGCTTACCCCATTAGCACTTATATGGGAACCAAAGACATGTCCAGTCGTGGTGGTATCGCATCAGGAAATATTTGTTTAATGCCGCGTCATCAACCATCTGGCATAGATGCATCAATCTTACGGATGTGATCCAACGGTTATCCTGTTACCAGGCATCGGGGTAACAGGAGCCGTAGCCACGCTTTGATGCAGATAGGTTAGATTTTGTTTAAATGGTTATAATATTGACTAATGAGGAGAATGACTGAGGATCCATCGAATAGAATGTGACACAAATGTTAATTTGTTATGCTTCTCTCATTAGAATCATAATAAAAAACCACATTTATTATGTTGGTATCATAAAACTACAACAACTTCATTCTCGCAAAATTATAATAAATAGATAGGGCTTAGGCGCGATGAAGCTTTATTTTGTCACCGAAAAGTGGACCCGGACAATAAAAAATGACTTTCTATTTCTTTATTATTTCTAGTATAGTTGTTTAACACATAGAAATGTATTTACAACGATTCTAAATGAAAACAGACGAGACCAGATTTGAATACGAATAGATGTATAAAACAAACTGATCAAAATCATTATTGACCAACATGACAAAAGTAGTAAACTTAAAATATTCAACTTGTCCAAGTACTAATAAACATGTTAAAAAAGACCTTTAGCAATACTGACCAACGGGACTGAGGAAAAACTAGATCAACAGTCAACACATAAAGTTTCCGATGTCGTTGACTATAATCAGCGATGTAGTCAAATGTAATTCAATGAAAACTCACTAAATCCTGTTTATTCCTAATACTAATAACTTTCTTTCTTTCTTTCTTTTCATGTATAACAACTAACAACAACACCATCACGAGGGTGCAAGTCGTCTGTCGTATGTATCAAACGTCGTGTTAGGAGCCGAAGCACATAGATCAGCACGGACACGGATCGAATTACCATCAAACTGAGGTAAAAACGATCCATATGCGTTGGTGGGTATACTAAGAAAGGGGTAAGTAACATTTTTAGTTCTTAACGAACACATATTGTATATCATTTCAGCCCCCCTATATATTCATAATACCGTACCAATAACTTTGTCTATCCAAACTGTAAACTAACTTGAGACATTATTCAATTGAATTCTCATTTTAAGAAGACCTCAGAACAATAACAATAAGACGAACATAAAGCACATCGATGACCACACCAAACACATTTACAGTACATTTAGATTTGATACTTCTCATCATATTAATTATCTACAACTTGGATTCGGTACTACAAGATGGCAACATAGACAGTTATCTCTCCTAGAAAAGTATTGTATTGATTAGCATCCCAGTACGACCTTCGAAAGATAAAGACTATTTAAAACCAAACACTTGATTCATATTTTGAAATTTATTCATATAGTATAACACATCACGTTTCAGACTAGTAGCATAAACGACTAAAATACTAGAGAATACATGACGTACAATGACGAGGCACTTCAGATAGTTCTTGTGCGCGTATAGATGGAAGTACATTTCATGTTTTTCACTTCAATAGCCTTCATTCCATTCGGGAAAAAAGGATCTCCCTATCGCTATCGTTTGATATACGACCGCATTCTGTATAATTAACATTTTCTGTCTATCATTGTCAAAAGATGCTTGGAGATGACATCTGTGCTACAATTTGTCAACATAGACTACTACAACATAGCTCTGTATGTTATTTCCAAGAAATGCATTAATTAATAACATATATTTTCATGTCGCTTCTCCATGCGTAAACAAGAATCCGATTGCTCAGAACTAAAGGATGACTATACAAACATGACTACGGGAGGGAAACTGAAGCAAACACAATTTAATAAAACTACTTCTGCACAATATTCATCCAAAATAGTGTTAAAGCGGGCAACATAGCCTATTCCGTCTAAATATTGGCAAAAGTAGAGGTAAAAATTTGCACTACGGGGTCCAGCACAGACAACGAAGCTGTCATACAGCTCCAGCTGAGTACACCACAAAAAAAAATACTAATTGAAAGGTAAATCAAATGAACTTATTATTTAACTAATAACAAATTTGTTCCACAGAGCGATTTACAAAACATCACACAAAATCCCTCCTTTCACATATCCTTAGGCAAAACACTTCACTACCGTTATATGTATGACTGATTCATGTTCTTTCGACCTTGCATCATTCATACGTGTAGGGGAAGTCTAGAGTAAAAGCAAAACTTAAAGAACCTTCTGGTCAAAGATGTTGCGTTGCCTACTTCCCAAACTCCAAAACCCCCGGTGTATTATGGAAGGTGTGAGTTTTTAAACTTATGCTGGAGACTTGGCCCCTGACCCCCTTGTACATCAATAAAATAAAAAAAAAAAAAATTACATGAATTTGTAGTACAGAACAGTTGCATCCTTCAAATGCCTAAATTAAACTACTCTTAAGCCAGCTCTAAACTGCTAAGAAGCTAAAAGCATATTACAAAAGCAAACTTACTTATTTACGATCTTGCAAAACTTTTCTTCATAGATTGCGTTTTTAATGAAAATTACTTACTGGTATTAAATTAGTTACCGGTATTAATGTGATCCTTCAACATATCGTTCATATAACAGTAAGAATAGAAAAAAAGAGTTTTTGTACATAACTCATTTATAATCGCAGTACCTAGTAGTTACGTCGTTCGTTAATGTCAACTTGAAAATCAAGCATTCGTAACTGATAGTTCCATTTAAGAGGAAGTTGAAAATTTAAGTTTCATACTGCAAACTGAGAATAGTGAATGGCATGTTTCGTTGAAATTTGTTATATATGTGTAATTGATTCAAGCTTTGCAATTTTCTACATTAAGTTTATCAATGAAAAACATTCCATAACATCACAGTGGACGACAATCTATTGAATCAGTTTGAAGGAAAAATCATTTCATTAGCAAATTGTGAAAATGTCCAAAGTAGCCCCTTTTTTGTCTTGAAGGACACACTTTTTTCGCTATTCAAGCATTTTTGTTATTTCTTGATGGATTTGCCTCATATTTTGTACATTTGTTACGTACATATACAACTTAAATATAGGCAAAAATTATCAACATCTATCCATAATTCTAAGAGTTACAAATCCTCAAAGTTAAAGAATGCGGAAATAATGTCAAAAGAAGCCCCGTTTGACGGTACTTAGCTTTAGTCCAGAAAGATCTAAGGTACACAACAAAAGAAAACTAGCGATTTACCCCAAGCCTGCCTTGATTATCGTTGCTGAGCGGGAGCTATCTTGCAATTTGGAGAATTGTTGTATCATATTTCGTGTGTAGTATCTGTGCCTCCCTCCCAGGTTTCGACCATCGATCTAGTTATGTCGCACAATCTCGTACACATGTCGATACCAGCGGCCCAGCGGTGCTGAGCGAGTTATCCTTCGGCCATCTGCCTGTTACATTTGAAATAGCTGCAAAACTTACTCCTATAGGAACTGTCAAAACTGTGTTCAACTATCATAGAGTGGACTGGTTCAAATTCGAGAGCTGTACCGATTATTTTGGAGTTCAATGTCACAGACTCAATCAACTCCACTATTGTGTTTTTCAAAAGTGCCATTATGCGAAAAGTTGTGCGGGCAAAGCTCTCAACAATTTAAAGGTAGGCAAGGAAAATATGTGGAAAGTAACACGAGCGCTTCGTAAGAAGTGCAAATACAGCCCTCCACTACAGAATGAAGAACTCGTGGTGTCGTTACCTCAAATGGAAGCGAATTTATTAGCAGACAACTTTGCTAAAGCGCATGACAACGCTCTAGAATCCGATGCTGTGACTACAGCTGCAGTTGCAAATTTAATAGCATTGACCAGCGAGTCACCAAACATTTCCCAAACGTTTCTTGTTTGACCAAACGAGGTCAGTAAGCTAAAACACCTGCCCCGCCTAGTGGTTATAGTGTTAGCTCGGATAAAACAGCAAACATGCGCTGATTACTGCTATACCAAAACCCGGAAGAAAAAAAAAACATTACGAGCACAGTCAACTATAGGCCTATCAGTTTTAGGCTGACCATAAGGTAAAAGGATAAAAATGGGACAAAAAAAGAACAAAATCGGGACAATTTTCAAAACTTATAAATAGCGTTCTTCAGGAAGTTTTAAGAAAATTTGTAACAATTTTAAGCTTTTTGGAACTTAGGAAAACATGTTTATCTGGTGTTAGTAGAATCATTTAATGTTTTCGTTATGATGATCAATCATGAGTTAAAGCAGATGTTTTGAGGGTGTTAGAATTATTAAGCTTTGGAACTTTTTTGAAAATTTTAAATTCGATTTCAAAATCTGGATTACAAGTCATTTGTGAACTTCAAATTAAAATGAAAAGATCATCCAGGCTGGTCCAGACAACTTCGTTTTTAACCTTCGCAATTCGTAACAAATTATGCACACTAATTTGACAATCTAATGACAATCTTCCTAAATCTTTGAATTCTGGTGAAACGTTTGAAAATCCAAACGAAACCTTTGCGATTTTTGCATGAACCTTTCGAATATCTGTAGGAGTCTTCGAAATTTGTAAGAGTAATCGCAAAGTCTTCCATAGGAGTCCTGGGATTTGAAATCCCAAAAATTCAAGCTTCTTTTCTTTCAAAAAATCCAGGAATCTAACTGAAATCTTGAAATTTCTATTGGAATTCCACAAACTATCTTTGATTTTTTCAAGATTCCACCCACCGCTCCATAATGATTAATTCTGGAAAAAATCCATATATATATATATATATATATATATATATATATATATATATATATATATATATATATATATATATATATATGCATGTATTTTTACTCTTCATATCTCGATATCCTCCTTATCTCGATATCACCATATCACCATATCTTGATGTGTTCTCTCTGTATATCGATATGCCCAATATCAAAGGTAACTAGACCGCCCATAAAAGCATAACTGTCCCATATTGAATTAGTAGGCATTGAGAAAGTAGCGCTCAAAATTTGAAGTTTGTCTTCTCATACAAATTTTCTAGTACATTTCTGCATGTCATATTCATTTGGCATTACCGTACAGATAACTCATTTTGCTTCTATTGATCAACAAAAAAAATAAACTTGAACACAATTCACGTTTTTTAGTTGCTATTTGGATTTGAAGTTCATATAGAAACTGTTATGCCTTTATTTTTCAATATGGGACTGCACCAACTTCATATTTTTCCACAACATTTTCAAACAAAATGTGTAAATTTGTATATGCGTCGTAAAGTATATGTTGGTTGGTTGGTTTGACTTTTTAACGAGATTTTTAGCCCTGGGCTAGTTCATCTCGGGACCAACGGCTTTACTTCCCTTCCGAAGGAAGTCGTCACTATAACTTTTTACGTCATAAGTGACTATGTCGGGGATGGGATTCGATCCCAGGTCCTCGGCGTGAGAGGCGAGTGTTCTAACCACTACACCAGGTCCGTCCCCTAAGTATATGTTAAAACATGAATGTTTCGATGAAAAAAAGGTGTTGGTTCGGAAATCTATATGGGACAGTTATACTTTTATGGGCAGTAGACTAGATTTTAGGGATTCATAACAATTTTTGAAGACCAAATCTCGCATAACCTGTGATCTCGCCCTAAAAGCCATTGGTAACCGAGTGTGTAACTTGTTGTTACCTAGCAAACGAATGGATTTACACGTTATTCAACAATGCTACTATGAAGAGAAGATCCTCCTCTATCTCCCAGTGATGATAGTTTTCATCCTGGTCCATTCATTTGCTTAGAAACAAGGAGTTACACACTCGGTTACCAATGGCTTTTAGGGCGAGATCACAACTTGTGCGAGAAATGACGTCTGTTTGTTTTAATTTTTTTCTGGTAACGGAATGATATTCCATCTAGTAATCATAAACAATTTTTTATGTCTCGATCTCTCCCTATCTCGATGATCTCTTCAATATCGAGAAGTGGAGAGTGGACTGTATCAACCGTTTATCCAAATGGAAAGGGCTTTCCTCAGTTTTCCTTTTAAGCTACATTTGTGCTAAGAAATCAAATCAAATCATATAAAAAAAACTGTCAATTTACTGCTGAAAGAACCAGATAATCTTAGTTTACTATAGGTATGTAAATTGTATGTATGTATGAACTAAATAAACAAATAAATGATGATAAATTACCCATTATCCACTTCGCACAAGATATCCATTTTTTTAGATTTTTTTAGAATAGCACGAGATATTCAAAATAGGATATTGTACATTTGAGCCTTTAGCTTCACCACAATGAACTTACGCTACATTAACAATAACCAATATGCCACAGACAGTCTGTGTAGATACTATTTCAAATTGCGTAGAACCTCAAATAAAGAACTTTCTGAAAGATTAACTTTTTACAAAAACGTCTTACCGTGAGTTTATATTTTTTCTCGAAATTTTAGAAAAAGATAATTTATTGACACTAAATAAGAGCGACGTTCTTTGAAATGGCTTCTAAAACGAAACTTTTAAGTGACTCGTTACCAGCCCTGCTGTCTAGTAAAATTTTCAGAGTATTTCTTGTGGAAGTTACTAGAGGTAGTTGCGTTGCATAAAATCTGTGGAGGAATTTCTAAACGACTGCCTAGAAAAGTTTGTGGGAAATCCCTAGAGGAATTCCTGGAGAATAATCGCGTAAAAGTCTTCTCCGGAGCCTCTAGAATTATGCACCAGGATTTACCGTAAGGTGAAAAGGGATTAGGGAGACTTTAGAGACAATTTTGGTTCCGGGACCTTCAATTAAAAATAGAGACCAAGTCTCTTAAAAAAGAACTTGCTACCAGCCCTTGCATTTAGTGTCCCATTTCGATGACCCCAGAGTACTTACTTGCTTGCTGCTTACTCGCCACTTTGTACTGATAATAGTTGTAATACTCGCCACCGTACAAAAAGGCAAACTTGGTGTTTCCCTTCTGTTTCGATTTGGTCATCGACTCAAACTCCGGACCATTTCGGGCAACAAATTCCGCGAGCTTATCGATGATGTTCCTCAGTTCAATATCTGCAGAAGAATGAAAAAGAGAAGTCACAACAGAGAAAAATCGATACAATTCACACACCAGAGAATGACAATTGAACCGCACTTGGCCGTAGCCAGAGCGGCAAAGCAAAGCGAATGGGAAAAATGCCAAAATTTCGCGAAATAGGCCTCTTTCTTCCTTCGGCGGACGGAGGAAGAGTCCAAACGGGGAGCATGTGAAATTGGAGCGGAAAAACTTATGAAGCGCTTACCATTCGGAGGAGCCGGAATATCCATCTTTCCAGGAACTGAATCGGAACAAAAAACTAAAACACCGCGAACCAAACCAAGAATGTCATCAAATTCGAGTAGATTAGCCGAGGAATTGTTGAAAATTGTCCCGATATTCTTGTTGATTTGCCGTAGAAAACGCGACTTTGCAGCCGACTCGACGAGACGCCATGAAAGTTTTTTTGACAGCTGACAAAAGTGTTCGGGTTTTGTTTATAGACTGGCGGCTACCTTCAGCACAAGTTACACGGACGGTTCGTAGTGGATAATGATAAAAGTTAATGCACAAATTCGGTCAAAATAAAATAGATCAGGTAAGGGTTCATCCACATCTTTCATAACACCGAAAATGGCCATCTTTGACACCCACCCACCCCCTCGTAACGCTTTTGTATGAACAATTTACAAATTTTGTATGAACTATAACATCTTGAAGACACCCACCCACCTCCTTTAGCGTTATGAATTTTGTGAATAAGCCCTAAGTCGAGAAGAAAATGAAAATCTGTGTGCGCACCTTGTATTGTCGCAACGCCACCAAACCGGATCGCGCCAGTGTGACTCGCGACGCGCCTCAACGCGCCGCTGCATTCTTACGATTTTTATAAACACAGCGCACTATTCACAAATTAGCTGCAACGCTCGGGCCCGAGAAAATAATAATTTCAATTGACTGTTTAACGATAAACTTGCGACGATCGATGCGCCACCATATTTCATATAACGGAGGGTATTAGAACTAACTTGGAGGTGATGATTTGGAGGTTATTTGGCAATTTGGAGGTTAAAATCCCCTCCAAACAAAAGCGATTTTGCGGTGGGATGTTGACGTTTGATGACGAATAAGTGTGGGTCTTGATGTCTACCCGAATAAATCCAAACCATAACCAAACAATAACGAATAAGGTTTATGGTTCATTTGTTACTATTTATAGAATGGTACTTTCGACCATAACCGGACTGTAGCTACACGGGAAAACATTCTGTGGTAAAAATAACGATTTTAGCTGACTACGCCCATTCTTGAAACTACCATGGAATTTCAGACCAATTCACTATGTTTACGGTACATTCCACCACATTACTGGTACATTTGACAGAAATAGATTATATCAATCTGATTACGACTACGGACATGGTAAAATCTGGTGGGGGCCAGATAGCCGTAGCGGTAAACGCGCAGCTATTCAGCAAGACCAAGCTGAGGGTCGTGGGTTCGAATCCCACCGGTCGAGGATCTTTTCGGGTTGGAAATTTTCTCGACTTCCCAGGGCATAGAGTATCTTCGTACCTGCCACACGATATACACATGCAAAAATGGTCATTGGCATAGTAAGCTCTCAGTTAATGACTGTAGAAGTGCTCATAAGAACACTAAGCTGAGAAGCAGGCTCTGTCTCAGTGGGGACGTAACGCCAGAAAGAAGAAGAAGACATGGTAAAATCAAGCGCATTTCTGGTCTGCTGAAAATTGCCGGTGCGAGCGCTTAAGTTAACCCCCTAAAATAGTAGTTTTTACCGCACAATTTTTTTGCGTGTAGACAAAGTTCTGACTGTAATGATTACTGTTTTTGGTATCTCGACCATATTAACAACGGATTGTTAAGAATGTTTACCGTTCTGAAATCCATTTTTTCCCATGTAAATTTTGACCGTTGACTGTAATGGGAAAATATCCTGTAATGTTGAGAAATCCATTAGCAGGAAGTAGTAGAAATGGTTTTAATATTTATGGTCGAACCGTAACATTGAACAATTATCAGTATGGTAAATAGAGGTAATAAACTATAGAGGAAGAATGTTGCTGGCGTCGCTGTCGAAACATCTTTTGCTGGCGGAGATAGGCGGGGCTATAAATGTCAACACGAAAATGTATGCAGTTTGACACTTATGTACCCGACATGTTTCCGAACGAGAACAAAGGGAACACCAGCGACATTCGTCCTCTATAGTTTTCTATCTCTATTGTATGGTACAAATAAAAATACTTATTTTTTTATGTTATATCCTAAATTGAAGAAACCCCATATTTTGACTGACAATAATTTATTAAACTTCTTAAGAAGCATAATATAACACACATTTACACACTAATAACATTCTCGGTTCGCATTGATGTGCGTATTAAAAGCGGATCGATCCATTTCCTTCATTCCATTCATTTAAACACACTGCCGGTATTCGTATGTTGATTATCCGTGTGAATATTTATTTCTCCTGCCTGCAAGTACAATGCTGGAAAAACAAATTTATTATAATCCGATTGACTTTCAAGAAAATTATCGTTGAATTTAATGATGAGAGTCAAATTGAAAAGCCGCCAACCTAAGTCCAGAACCAGATTTAAGGCTTAAGCTAAGGGCCCATTCACAAATTTCATAACGCTAAAGGGTGCTCCGAATAAAAACAAAACATACAAAAACAATATAACGTATTGTAACAATACCATTCAAAACATTGAATAAACAATACAGTATATTGTAAAATGAGAATACAATTACAGTACAATATATTGTTTTGAACAGTTCAATTTATGGTATATGAGGTTTTTCCAATAGCGAAGTATGCACTTCAACAGAAAAGTAATCGCCTATCTCGATGCGTGGGAAATTTCTTGCAAGAAATGCTCAAGAAAAGCATTTTTCTTTGATCTCAGTACGCAGTTGAAAAGAAATGTCATTTTAAATGGAGCTCACTGTAGAAAATTTCTTGACCATTTCTACCGCAGAAATTTTTACTTTTCTTGAGCGGAACAGCATACTTAGCTATAATGTTTGAGTTGTTGAGTATCGTAACAATACAAATACCGGGTGCCCCCGATGGTTTGACCAGGTCCGTCACACTCGGGCTCAGATTGTGTACCACTTCTAGTACTACATTTGGTCCCTCGGTAGTACAAAAGGTACCCAAGTTTGACAGATCGCAGTACATTTTTCACGGCATTCTAGATTACCTTATGAGCCATAAAATTTTGTGCAACTGCAAGGGACATCGGGGTCTTTAATTTGTCTTTGGTTTGACCACATTTAATCTGAATACTTTTTAATCTGTACCCCGCTAATTTGCACATCGTTCAAATTAAAAAAAGTGTCAAACGTCATTTAGCTCATGAAACGGAGTGAAGTGAGATGGAACGCTGTGGAACGAAACGCAGAATCAAAACAAAACAGTGAAAGAGGTAGCCAGAATCACGTTTCTAGGGTTACTAGATGTTCAAATTAAAAATGAACCCCGATGGTTTGCATGAGGTACCGTTCAAATTAACGGGGGTGCACGGTATTTATATTTTCTCATAGCCTTATACCCACACACCCCCCTTGGGGCCATTCAAAAATTTCATAACGCTGAAGGGTGTGGGTGGGTGCCCTCAAGATGTTATAGTTCATACAAAATTAGAAAAATATTCACACAAAATGCGTTACGAGGGGATGGGTGGGTGTCAAAAATGATCATAGTGGTTTCTGCGCTCGGGTACATACACGTTACATGTCACCAACACTACTTAAAGAGTGCTGGTGGAAAATATCAACAAAGATCAGCTGTTCCCAGCAAAATCAAATGGCAGTATTTTCCACCAGCAAATTTGTGCATGTGTTCGTGACACCACTCGGCGAGAGCTCAATTTACAGCGTTATGAAATTGGGTCCTAAAATGTTTAATGGAATCTTGTTTTCATTCAACAACACGAAAGATGTTACTGCAACTACTTTTGCAATTTTTCCCGCTAAAATAACGGCTCTATCATGTTTAAACTTTAATTTAAAAATTGGCTCCATAAATGAACCTTGACACTTTTGATCATGTTTGACGTTCGCTTAGTCGACAAAAACACCACAGGGGTTTTAGTTCGACCACTGGGGTTGTTCCTATCTGACATTTCGTAAGTGCCACTGAAAACAAAATACACCCAAAATTTGAGTTTAAGCCAAAGGATGTGACAAAATCTAAAAAAATGTTTTTTGGACTTAAACCAACGGAAAACATTAGAAAATTGAGTAAACATGTGTTTTTGGCCTAAACTTAACCGTTTGGCACTAAAATTGGGACAGGGCTTTAGGACCCTATTGGGTCCATAAATGAACCTTGACACTTTTGATCATGTTTGACGTTCGCATAGTCGACAAAAACACCACGGGGATTTTATTTTTAACACTGCACGCAGTGAACTGGACTATCGAATTTCATACATTTTGCCTTATGAAAGGTGGAAAGATTATTGCAATACGAACGCTTTATGTATCGTTTCAGCATCACCCCACATCAAGGCGTCGATTGGCGCGGGGTGTACGCACGAGCCTATCGATCGCAAGGTTCTTGGTTCGATTCCAGGTTGCCGCGTAAACAATTTTTGTTTTCAAATTTCGGTTTCATAAGGCAAATTTATGAATTTCAATCCGATTTCTTGTGGCGAATTTTCATAAGGGGTTCCTATGTTTATCGATAGTCCATTTGCCTGAGTGTGGGGTTGTTCCTATCTGACATCTTGGAAGGGACACGGGAAACAAAATACACCCAAAATTTGAGTTTAAGCCAAGACTCGGTCAACCAGTCAGTGATTTTCGATAGCGATCGATATAGATTCGTTTTGAACCGTTAGCGATCGCCATCGTTGGTCAAAGATCTATAAAGAATTATGAAGACTGGTTGGTCGGGGAGGTGTGACAAAATCTAAAAAAAAACATAAAGAAATGATTTTTGGACTTAAACCAACGGAAAACATTAGAAAATTAAGTAAACATGTGGTATTGGCCTAAACATAAGCGTTTGGCACTTAAATTGGGACAGGGCTTTAGGCCCCTATTTGCGAATATACCCTTTGGCGTTATGAAATTTGTGAATGAGCCCTTAAGCTTCATGGGTTTATTCACAAAATTCATAACGCCGAAAACGGTCATTTTCGATACCCAACCACCCTCTCGTAACGCATTTTGTATGAATATTTTACGAATTTTGTATGAAATTTGTGAATGGGCCCTATTCCAATGTAACAAACAACCTGGCCACCCTGTTTACAGCCGTGTTAATAGTGTGCACGATCCTTAACGATAACTGACTTTCAGTCACAGGGATATGTTTGACACGTATTATGACAGTTCAGTCATCTTCTTCCAGTTCTGCACCCCTTCTTGTTTGAAAAAAGTTGCACTTGAAACTATTGGAATTTGCCAATTCGTTTTTCTCGGATAAAATCCTTGCATTTCCTGCTGGCCAATTCCGCCAATATCGGGCACATCGCAGGCGGAACCATCTCGGGCAGAAGTGCTACGTAAAAATGATCTTCAGTCCCCGTTTGGTACGGTGAAATCAAACGAAAACAGGATCGTCACTACACGGGAGAAGGTTTTGTTCGTACACGCAAAAAGTGTCAGCAGCGAAAGTTTCATTGCGAAGCGATTTCGGTGATTTTTGGAAGGTTGCGGAAATTAATAACTAAAAGGAGATGGCCAGTCCAAGGACGAGACGAGTTTTGAGCGATTTGAAGCCCAACAACGAAAATAATGTAAGTACTGGTGGTTGGTTTGGGAATTTCCATATGTTTTCATAGGGGATGTGGGGGCTCATGTTGTCTAATGTGATACAGTCACGGACAAAACAATAAGATCAGCTCAGCAACTCGCTGATTAGGTTTTGGTTTTCTTTCTAAAATTTAATTTTGAAGTTAATTCATGTTATGGCTTCTTATCGGTCCACAAATCTCTAAAATAAAATATTTCAGGACATGTACAAGTTACTTTTTAGAGACTTGGTCTCATTTTTAATGAAAGTCTCTGAAAAGTCTCTATTTTTAATTCATAGTATTTTTTAACCAAAATGGTCGCTGTTTAGTGGAATACCTATAAATAAACAAAACTACCTATATCTATAAATAAAGGACCTACCATTTAATCGCTAGGATGCATCCTTTGACAGATACGCGTATTTCAACCTCAACTGTAAGGCTGTCTTCAGTGTCACAAATTCCTCCAGGAATTATTTCTGGTATTCCTCAATAATCTCAACCTACAATTTCTCACAAAAAGTACCTTCAGAAATTTTTCTATGTGCTTCTCTCGCATCCATAGTTCTACCAAACATGTCATGCGCAATCCCCCTACCTATTATAATAATCTCCATGATTTTTTCAAAAGTTCGTTAAAGGATTCACATCAGCAAATACTGAAATAATTAGTTCTGTTATTCCTCCGAGCATTCTCAAACATTTTTCAGTCAGCGATATCACCCTATGTTTTCAATATCCCTTCAGAAAATTCTTCACTTCTTTTATATTTTCAATCTTAGCACAGCGCAACAAAAATATCAATTTAGCATGTCTCAAGAATCAAATCATGTGTCTGTATACAGTAAATGAGGGTGCAGAGTTATTTCGACACTTCCATGCTTCACTTTGATAATACGGGTGTACTCAGCACTAGATGTTAAATTTTAGGTTTTATCAATGTGGGGTGCCACATGAATTGCCTAATGAGATTCCTTTTTTTCTGCAGAAATGCTTTGAATGTGGAACTCACAACCCCCAGTGGGTATCGGTAACGTACGGAATCTGGATCTGCTTGGAATGTTCCGGAAAGCATCGCGGTCTCGGAGTGCACTTGTCCTTCGTTCGGTCCGTTTCGATGGACAAGTGGAAGGATGTCGAGCTGGAAAAGATGAAAGTCGGCGGCAATCGGAACGCCCGGACATTCTTCGACGCGCAGGATGATTGGGATGACACGCTACCGATAACGAAGAAGTACAACACTCGTGCCGCAGCCTTATATCGGGACAAAATTTCCACACTGGCCCAGGGCAAGCCTTGGGACCAGGCTTCGGCCATGGCAAGGATAAAGGACAGTGGATTTTCGTCCACGTCTTCTGCACATTCCAATAGTAGTGCCAGCAACGGCATGCACCATTCGAGAAGCAGTGGCTCGATGCAATCCAGCGGGTATTCTTCGTCATCGTCCACCGGGGGATACCAGAATGGGGGAGGTTATCAAGATACGAGCTATCAGCAGTTCAACACGGCTGAATTCAAATCGCAGAAGGAGGATTTTTTCAGCCGCAAACAGGAAGAGAACGCTTCCCGGCCGGAGAACTTGCCACCGAATCAGGGCGGGAAGTATGCCGGATTTGGGTACTCGAGAGATCCGCCCCCAAGGAGCCAATCGCATGAGCTGTTTGATACGGTGCAATCATCGCTCGCTAGCGTAAGTAGTTTTGACTAACGCAGATATTCTAAAGTTTAATATATATTTAGAATAATTAGACATCGATCGGTTACGTAGGTATCGATTATCGGCGTGAAATCGTGTCAAACTTTATTACTAATGCGGCCAAACATGTGCACATCAAACACGTGGCCCATTTTTATATGTGGAAATCTTAAGTTACAACCCACAAATCTGTTGATTCTGACCCGCAGAAGCTACTGTGACAATTCTAACTTTAATATGAAACTAAACTGCTGGTGGACGCATGAGTGTCACATGTGAGAGCTTCTAAAAATCCCTATTTTAAATGAAATTTCACTTTTTCTTGATGCAAAAATATAGACGCTCAAGAAATACCTTCGCGATCACTCCACAGGTTTTTCAGGATTTTCTTTTCAGATGCTTCGAGGACAAGTTTCAAGCCTAGCTTCAGGCATTGTTCTAATGATTTTTCAATAGATTTCAATAGATTTCCTTTGAAATACTTTCAGGAATTCTTCTAGAAATCCTTCGAGAAATTCTTCCACAAATTCTTTTGGAAATTCATCCAGAGATTTTAAAGAGGAATAAGTTCCTTTCTGCAGAATTTGCTCCAGGAAATTCAACGATACTAGAATGTTTCCACGAAAACCCTCAGTAATGTACACCAGATTTTTAACCCGTATAGGCCTGAGTGAAAGAAAGAAAAAACTAAAACTTTTACCGCACAGCGAATACTTTACGGAATTCATTTTTTTTTGTCAGTATACTTGTAAACATATCTAGTTTCTAAAAGTGGTCAAAGGATCTCGGAAATTTGTATGTGGCCGGAGTTATTGCGGTGGGTCACTGGGTCTAGTCGGGTGAAAAATGGGGTAGAATCTTTGAAAAAATATGCTGCATCATTCGTCAATTGAACAAAAATCATCCAATTCTAAGATAACTTTCAATCTATTTTCGTATGACCATCTAAGCAGATAGCTTAGTTATGCTAATCCAAATGAAAAACATCGGACTTTTGACGGATTATGATTTCTTCCATGACCCGAATCGAAAATCATTCTATTATTATCTTAACTATCATACAGAATATTGAAGATCCTACACTGAACGAAATCTCCCGCCATGAATTGAATGATTGTTGATTCTTTGTCTATCGCTTATCAGTACCGATAGACATTTCGGTTCTTTTCTGCTAAAGAAAGATCCGATTGTATGCCAAAGACTTTGGCTCATGCTTTTCAATACAGCTGGAAAAACAAGAACTACACCCAGCACCAAATAGTACGTAACTATGAGGTGGACCGGAAGGTTTGATGAGCAATCCCCACCCGTCAACATTATACGAAATTGAATGATTATCATTATCATAATGATTATGTAAACATCCCTCATTACATGCTTGTTTGTAATTTGAAAGAAATAAAATTGAAAAGAAATAATTGGTGGTTTCGCGTAGCTCATCATTTATTCACAAGGCAATTAAAATATAAAAACAATCACAACAACTACCATTTAAACAAATGCCTGGGACACGGATATATAAAAAATTTAGATTCTCGCTCCAGTCCACTTTTTGGATTGCATTTAGGTCCCATAACAACTGTGCAAAATTTCAGCTCGATCGGAGAAACTATATTTTAGCGCCAGCCGTTCAAAGTTTGTATGGGATTTACTATGGGATAACTTATTTTTACAAAGAAAAATCGCCAGAGATCGCTCATTGTCCTCTATGAAAATTCTGAACTCAGATCTCGATAGATATTTCTACGATGAACAACATTGCCGAAGACAGCAAAGCAATCCGATGCTTGTGAAAAAAAAATATTAAGCATATACTATTCGGAAATTTTGCCCGATTTTGTTATTATTGTTATTCTTTTACGTGTTAATCAACGTCGCCTTGCCAATAGGTTTTCATTGAATAACTTTCTTTACAAGTGTCGGATTGTTTCGCGGTCTTCGGCAATATTCTTCATTGTAAAAATACCTATCGAGGTCTATGTTCAGAATTTTTATAGAGAACAATGGGCGACCTCTGGCGATTTTTCTTTGTAAAAGTAAGTTTTCCCATAGTAAATCCCATACAAACTTTGAACAGCTGGCGCTAAAATATAGTTTTTCCGATCGAGCTGAAATTTTGCACAGTTGTTATGGGACCTAAATGCAATCCAAAAAGTGGACTGGAGCGAGAATCTAAATTTTGTCCCACACTAATGCCCAAGCCGCGCGTAACATAGCTGATTGAAGCGAACATGGTATCTAAATACTCCCTCTGATGCGCGCATAGACGATGACTCGTGCGTTGAATGGTGCTTGGTCCTCCTGATAATAATAAATGAAACTACAGTTGATAATTCCTCTGCATAATTCCATCATAAAATGCGAAATTACCTGTAAAATCCATGAAGAAATCCGCTCCATGCTGCTGCCACCATGTTTATATTAATATTAACAAGGATGATTTCAAGTTTAGCATCATTAACTTCTTATATGAGTTTTTGGACTACAATTGAGTGATTTTTGGGACAGCGGAGAAAATAAAATCCGTCATAAGCTGCATGTTATTCATTTGTATTGGCATAATTCAATTATCTTCTTTTAATCATACGAATGTATACTGAATAGATTGAAAATCATCCTTGTTGGCAGTTTTAATTTAATGGCGGCCGCAGAGTGGTCACTTCGGAACTGGTTCGTGAATTTTACTTGTAAAATCTATTGCATTTTACGATAGAATAATCAAAATTTATATCGTTTTATAGCATTTGTTGTAGGGGCCTTCCTTAGCCGAGTGGTTAGAGTTCGCGTCTACAAAGCACAGCCATGCTGAAGGTGTCTGAGTTCGATTCCCGGTCGGTCCAGGATCTTTTCGTAATGTAAATTTCCTTGACTTCCCTGGGCATAGAGTATAATCGTCCCTGCCACACGAAATACGAATGCGAAAATGGCAACTTTGGCAAAGAAATCTCTCAGTTAATAACTGTGGAAGTGCTCATAAGAAGCTGAGCTGAGAAGCCGGCTCTGTCCCAGTGAGGACGTCATGACAAGAAGAAGAAGAAGAAGCATTTGTTCAGGAACGTCAACGAATGAATACGAACCAGAACAATCGGCAAAGATCACAGCGATTAGTATTTCTACGATGAAGAATGTTACCGAAGACCACCACACAATCCGACACTAGTAAAAAAAGTTATTCTATGAAATTCTATTGGCAAGACGACGTTGATTAACACGTACAAGAATAACAATAATAAGAAAATCGGGCGAAATTTTCGAATAGTCTATGCTTAATAACTTTCTTCACAAGCATCGGATTGCTTTGCGGTCTTCGGCAATGTTGTTCATTGTAGAAATACCTATCAAGATCTGTGTTCAGAATATTTATAGAGGTTAATGGGCAACCTCTGGCGATTTTTATTTGCAAAAGTAAGTTTTTCCATAGTAAATCCCATACAAACTTTGAACGGCTGGCTCTAAAATATAGTTTCACCGATCAAGTTGAAATTTTGCTCAGTTGTTATGGGACCTAAATGCTATCCAAAAAGTGAACTGGAGCGAGAGTCTAAATTTTTGATATAACCGTGTAATCATACCGTCTACCAGAGCTGCGGTAACACACGTGAGCTGGGAACAGCTTTTATAGTGATGGGTGATATGCAAAGGCGCGTGATCGGGTGGTGGCCGATCAAGGAAAGAATGTGCAAGTTGAGGCTCAAAGGCCGGTTCTTCAACTTCAGCATCATGAACGTGCATAGCCCTCACTCCGGAAGCACTGATGATAACAAAGAACGCATTTTACGCGCAGCTCAAACGCGAGTACGACCGCAGGCAAGCCACGACGTCAAGATCATCATAGGTAATTTAAACGCTCAGGTTGGCCAGGAGGAGGAGTTCAGACCGACGATTGGAAAGTTCAGCGCCCACCGGCTGACGAACGAGAACGGCCTACGACATATAGATTTTGCCGCCTCCAAGAACATGGCCATTCGTAGCACCTACTTTCAGTACAGCCTCCGGTAATGGTACACCTGGAGATCACCGCAGCAGACGGAATCACAAATCGACCCCGTTTTGATCGATGGACGGCACTTCTCCGATATAATCGACGTCAGATCCTATCGTGACGCTAACATTGACTCTGATCACTATCTAGTGATGGTGAAACTGCGCCCAAAACTATCCGTCATCAATAATGTACGGTATCGACGCCCGCCTCGGTGTAACCTAGCACGACTGGCACAATCGAACGTCGCCGCCGGATACGCGCTACATCTCGAGGTAGCATTGCTGGAAGAGGGCGAGCTTTACGAAGCCCCTCTTGAGGATTGCTGGAGCAGCCATCGACAATGCAACCGAGAGCATCGTCGGGTACGTGGAAAGGTGGACTTGTAACGATTGGTTCGACGAAGAATGCAGGCAAGTTTTGGAGAAGGATTCAGCGCGGGCTGTTGCAGCAAAGAACGCGACAAAACGTGGAGCGATATAAAAGGAGAACGCATCCTGAAAAGGCTTTGTGCCGCGAGTCGAAATGTGTAGTGATAAGAACGGACCAAAGACAAATTACCTCAAAGACCTCGATGTCCCTTGCAGTTGCCCAGAATTTTATGGCTCGTAAGGTAATCTAGAATGCCGTGAAAAGTGTACTGCGATATGTCAAACTTGGGTACCTTTTGTACTACCGAGGGACCAAATGCAGTACTAGAAGTGGTACACAATCTGAGCCCGAGTGTGACGGACCTGGACGGACGCTTCTTGACGGACGGACGTGAGATGATTGAAAGGTGGAAGCAGCACTACGATGAACACCTAAATGGCACGGAGAACACAGGCGCAGAGGGTCACGACAGCGGAGGATGTGACTACGTCAGCACGGCGAATGAAGGAAACCAACCTGTCGCCACATTGAGGGAATTTAAGGATGCCATCAACCAGCTCAAGAACAACAAAGCCGCTGGTAAGGATATTATTGGAGCTGAACTCATCACAATGGGCCCGGAGAGGTAGGCCGCCTGTCTGCACCGGCTGATCGTCAGAATCTGGGAAACGGAACAACTGCCGGAGGAGTGGAAGCACAAGATCCAGCCAATTTGTTTGCTTCGCGGATGATATGGATATTGTCGGCAGAACATTTGGAACGGTGGCAGACCTGTACACCCGCCTGAAACGTGAAGCGACAAAAGTCGGCCAGATGGTGAATGCGTCAAAAACAAAGTACATGCTGATAGGCGGAACCAAGCGTGACAGACCCCACTTAGGAAGCAGTGTTACGATAGACGGAGATACTTTTGAGGTGGTTGATGAGTTCGTCTACCTCGGATCCTTGTTAACGTCTGATAACAACGTTAGTCTTGAAATACGGAGACGCATCATCAGTGGAAGTCGCACCTACTATGGGCTCCTGAAGAAGCTGCGGTCGAGAAAGATTCACCCCGTACCAAATGTACCATGTACAAAACGCATATAAGACCGGTGGTCCTCTATGGACATGAAGCATGGACCATGCTGGAAGAGGACCTGCAAGCACTTGGAGTGTTCGAACGGAGGGTGCTTAGGACGATCTTTAACGGAGTGCAGGAGAACGGTGTGTGGCGGCGGAGAATTAACCATGAGCTCGCTAGGTTCTACGGCGAGCCCAGTATCCCGAAGGTTGCGAAAGCCGGAAGGGTGCGCTGGGCAGGGCATGTTGCAAGACTACCGGACAACAATCCTGCAAAGATGGTGTTCGTGTCGAATCCGGTTGGCACAAGAAAGCGGGGAGCACAGCGAGCGAGGTGGCTTGATCAGGTGCAACAAGATCTGGAGAACGTGGGCCAAAATCGAAGTTGGAGAGACACAGCCATGGACCGAGTAAATTGGCGTAACATCGTTAACGAGGTTTTATCAAATTAATTGATGTAACACCAACTAAATAAATAAAAATAACACTTTCTACAACGAGCTGTCAATTATTGATTTCATACCAAAGACATGATGTTCAAAATCAACGACTTTTCACTTCAGAGTCTAGTGCTAAAGACAGTAGATCACATCCAAAGTTATAACTCTTCAAATCATGGTGATTGGTGTTATGGATTGTGTCAAGTGATTAATCCATTCAATCAAACGTGCTGATTTTTTACCGTATAAGGATAACTTGGCACGTCCCTAAAATCGCCTATTGTACCCGACTTGATCCAGTGACCCACAGGAATAACACCGACCACAGGAAACTTCCCAATTTCCTCTGACCACTTCTAGAAACTAGATATGTGTACCAGGATATGCACTGACAAAAAATATTTGAAAAAAAAAAACCTAAAGTCAATTTGGACAAATTGAGATGTAAAATTGTGTAAAATAATGGAATCGTTCTGATGCGCTTCGATCCCACGACTCCCAATACGCTAGACTGGGTGCGTTAACCAACTACGCCACAGAACGGGTAACGATTCTGCAGCGCAATCGGCCAACCAGAACCCAAGGTCCGTCATGATCCCATATTCTCCTTCACAATCCTACATCTGCTTCGGCTCTTTTAGATGCCCAATTCGACTCTCCTAAGCGTGCCTACGAACAACAGTGACAGATTTTATTTTTAGCGTCGCACTGTTGCCTTGTTTGTACCACACTACTCATAAGCCAACGTTAGCTCAATGAGATGGTGCAAATCATGTTCAAATGCGTTCCAAATGCGGTAAAGCAAAGAAAATCTATTTTTGACTTCGCCTTCCTTGTGAAAAATCTTACCGCATTTGGTGTTCCCGCATTTGATATTTGCATTTCAAACGCACACAGCAATATAACTGAGAACAAGTCAATAAAATCTTCCAAGTACCTATAAGTATGGCGAAGGGGGTGTAGTTAATGCTTTTTACTTTTCGATTTTCCAATATTAAAATGGGACACTTTAAAGCAGTGATTCCCAAAGTGGGCGATTTCGCCCCCCTGGGGGCGATTTTCAGGCTCAAGAGGGCGAAAATTTATAAAACAGAATTTGTGGGGGCGAAAAATCCACAAAGTGGGCGAAAAGGCTAAAACGGGAGTATATGAAAATAATTACTCATAACCGTTTTAAGACACACATCTGAAGGTTAATAAATTACAAACTTTACTAATTCCAGGAATGTTTTATTTTGGATCGATATATTTCCAATCATGATTATTTTAAAATTATGGTAGACTACACTTGACAATTGGTCGGCGTTAAGTCAGAGTGGTTCAATATTTTTACACGTCTTTATGTTACTTTCAAACAATATAATGTGAAGTGATAATCATGAAAAATCATAATCCAAACCTCTAATAGAACGATTTTTTTTATGGACTATGTGTATTTGGTCCACTCTGACTGTACCAAAAACCACCGTTCAGTGAGCTGGTTCACTCTGACTGAACAATTTCTTGAAAAATAACAATCATTCAATGCTTGCATGGTCAAATTGGGTGAATATCTCTAAGATAAACAGATTATCAAGACCCTTCGACACCAGTATCGTAAATTCTTAAATAACACATATAGTAAATACCAAAATCAGTGGCATTACGATAGCTTGAAAATTAATGTTTCGCAGGGTCAGGGCGTTGAAGACCAGAAATATTCAAATATGCGTTCAGTCAGAGTGGACCAAGTGAAAATCTTGAGTACCGACCAAAATATGCTGGTCCAGTAAGCGGATCGTAGGACATGCCATACATACACCATAGAACTACCGTAAACTTCTATCGGACTATGGAATTGACTCAAAAAATGCAGTAATCAATCATTTTATTGCTTTTCAACACTTGGTCCGCTCTGTCTGCACAGAATTTGTTGCAATTTCTGACCACCCATCCGAATGTGGTAAATTGTCAAAAATCAAAATCAAATGCATCGAATCATGTAATATTTATAAATTTCTATTGATGGATAAGAAAAGAATGATTCGAATGTCGAAAAATCTGACAAATCTCCTGAAATGTCTTTCATTTCCTCGCATTCCTAAGCGCGCTGATCATTTTCGCTTTTATGGTAATAAGCATTTGGTCCATTCTGACTGCACACTTTTATCGATTTTTGTTGATCATCCAAAGTAAATTTATTACATATCTCTTGTAGTTTACAGCATTCATCAAATCTGATCAAAATGTAACGGAGGTAAAATAATTTTGCCTCTAATGAGAGAATAATCCAATTTTCTCAAGTTTTGTACTTGGTCCCCTCTGACTTAACGGCGACCAATTGTCAGACACAAAATGTTTGTGTTATGCATTCATGTTTTTTAATATCATGTGAGTTTTAAAAGCGGTCGGTATTTGATATTATATCTTATGGCACAAATCATTTTAGATTTGTTTTTTCTTGGTGTTAGAAAAAAATACCCTTTTTGCAATATATGCATTGAAAAATAAGTTGAAAAACACTGAAAAATATATGAAAATCCAGAATTTTTCATATATTTTCCAGTGTTTTTGGATTATTATTCACAATTTCTGAAAATTATTGCAATATTTTAGATATGAAAGATAAATCAGTATGAAATCACCATTAAACAATCATCCCCAAGTACGTCACAAGTTGGCACCTATGCATATATTACATTCAAATAGTTTAAACTGGCCCAAACTTGTATAAAAATCTGATTCAGTAGCCTGCAATGCTCGCAAAATATTGTTTAAATTGCTGTTATTAATTGCGATTCAGTAAATTATTTCTAATAATTAAGGGTTATCGATATTTAAGAAAATGTTTTAAAATGTAGATAAAAGTTATTATGTATTATGTATTATGATTCTGAGGATATGCGAGTCGAAGACATTTTTGGACGTACAGTGCTTAAGGTGAAGATGAATCGAAGCCAAGCTCAAAATTGTCAAGAGCACAAATCTGGAGAATCAAACATCCATTCGAGCTAAAAACTTAATCGATTGGTCACCACTAGCTACTGACCATTCGTTTAAGTTTTCAGACCAAACAGATATTTGGTTCTCCAGACCCGTGATCTTGAAAATCTGAGGTTTGGCTTCGATTCATCTTCACCTTAATTAAATAAAATATTGAAATTACATATCAGGAGGCGATTCCAGTTCAGATTGGCGTCAATAGGGCGAAAGTTGAAAAAGTTTGGGAAGTACTGCTTTAAAGTTTTGCCAAGCCTGAAATATTAAATTTTGGGATATTAATTTACGATACATTTTTGTTATTTTCAGGGTTGGAGCGTCTTTTCGAAGGTGGCCAACGTAGCGAAGGAAAATGCCCTCAAATACGGAAGTTTGGCTTCACAAAAGGTAGTTGAAGTTTCTGGCACTGTTACTGATAAGGTAGAACATTTTTTGTTTGCTATTTTGTATTAGTTCGCATTATGTATTATCATTTTCAATTCGAATGTGTAGGTTAGAGAAGGTACACTCCTGGAAGGAGTTGGTTCGCAGGTAACAAATTTGGCTAGTAAGGTTAGTACTTTTGTTTGCTTTATCAACTATTATTTAGAATTTTTCATTTAAATTCCAACGAAGATTATACCATTAAGCTACAAGCACTTAATTTTTATAATTGTAGGTTGGCGACGTTGGTCGCAAAGGCTGGGGTAATTTTGGCGGTGCCGGTAATTACAACACACCTGGAGGAAATGATCAATACAACAACTTCCCATCGGATAACGGATCCGGCGGTTATCAACGGTCGTCTTCTAACGGAAAACTTAGCGGATACAGTGGTAATGGTGGCGGCAGTAGCAACGATTGGAATTCCTGGAACAATGACAATAATTCGAATGCAACAAAGTCATAGTAAGAACCGATTAATTTATATAACATAGGATACATTATTATCTCTTTGTCTGTGTTCTGGGGTCGATATGTTTCTAGAACACTTTGAAGGCCGGTTACTTCTTTGTATTTTGTTTTAGTAAAACTGAATGAAATTCTCTTTCTAAAACAGCAGAAAAATCGGAAATCTGTTCAAATTTCGTGAAGTTATTACGCTTTGAATTGAAGTAAAATGACTTCAAGGCACAGGCAACGTTACTTTTCAATTAACACATACAGAAGATTAATGACCCTTTTACCTTTGTGCCAGTCAAAATACCACTACCGATGAGGACGACGGTTGGTCCGGATTCGAATCCCACATGACCACGACGTCCAAGAGCGATGGCGGTTATCAGAATGCTTCCCTGAGTGCCGCATCGACAGCCACAACGAGTGATTTTCGGAACCAGAACACGACGTCCACTTCCACCAGCCATCAACAGCAGATGAGATCCAGCTCCAGCCGGAGCAGCTTGAAGATGAAGCAAAATGCTAGCCTGGAGAGCGACTTTTCTGCATTGGACATCAAGAGCAAAACTGCCCCAGCGGTGTCCACTGGTAAGAAGAACAACAACGCTGAGGACGATCTGTGGAACATGCTGAACAACTAGAATCTTCTACGAGGACCTTCGTGACCACCGGACTGGTTGGGTGGCCACGAATGCTGGTCAACATGCCGATGATATTTTATTTCTTTTGAATTGAGTTTTTAGCATTTGAAGTTAAAAGAGTCTATGCCGTACGTACATTATAATCCTTTTCCCTGTATCTATTCCTGGAGTCTTTTTTCCTGTTTTAGAAAGAATCAAGAGAAACTTAATCACTGAAAGCAAAGTATTTAGCAGAATACAGTTAGCAAAAAGTTTATTATGAGAACCAATCTTAAACGAATGAATATAAATATATATACAAGAAAGAAGGGAAAAATAGAAAAAAGAAGGAAAACTATAGCAGCCGTCGTCCAATACATATATATCACAATAAGCTACGAAAAAATAGAACGACAGTATAAATCAATTATATGAACCTGAGAAAGGTAATGTTACTGTGGTAATCTGAGCATGCAATCTATATTATATGTGCAACCTGAAAACAGAAAGTGCTTATTGTTTCCGAAAAACCTAACTACTGTTTATTATTAAGTTTTAGAGTAAATGTTCTCTCCTTTCTTCTGTTGCTTTTCGCGAGCCACTATTGGTTGTTTGGTCCAGCTACCGATGAAATTTTCACAAGTATTCCAGGTATTCCACGACAAATAGCTCTATTCTACGAGTGGCGTGAGGTGAGAATTGTCGGTGTCATATAGTGAGGTGACAATTGTCGACTCGAGTGAAGTGACTCGCCGTGAAATCAAATGGAGAGTCACTTCACTCGAGTCGACAATTGGCACCTGGCTATACGACACCGACAATTCTCATCTCACTCCAGTCGTAGAATCAACCCAAGAATCTGTTAGATTTCTTAGAAGAATAGTGCGAGAAGCATCCTTTTGAAATTCATATAAGCATCTTAACACCAATGAAGGACCAGAACACAACACATTGAAATTCACAAAACAAGGAAAAGAAATGCGAAAAATCATTTCGGCAGACGATGGCCCACTCATAAACTGGTGAAATTGTTAGTCAAGAAATTCTAAAGTATGCCGAATTCCTTTCCTACTAGGTCAGTTAAAAAAACCCTGTTTTCCCAGTCAGGTAAAAATAAAGTTCTCCCTGAAACTATTAGAGTCAGGAATCATCGATGATGACGAGAATATGGTTTCTTTCGACGTAGTGGCTCTTTTACCCAGCAAAGAATTCCCTAAATCTTCTCGAAGACTGGTTATTATCCCAAAGGACGGATGCAGAGAGCATAGGTCGGGGAAAGGGTAGGTCGGGACGTACACGAGGTTTCAAGATTGTGCATGGACGAGAACTACTTTCAATTTCGAGGAAACTTCTACAAGCAGACGAAAGGTGCCCCGATGGGAAACCCTCTCTCCCCGTTTTTGTGCGAACCATGGCGAATGTTGATGAAAACTTAAAGAAACAAGGAGTATTACCGGATAAATGGTGGAGATACGTCGACGACATTTTCAGTGTTGTCAAGCGAAAGGATCTACCTAGGATTTTGGATACAATCAACAGTGTGCACAAGGATATCAAGTTCACCCACGAGGAGAAGAAGGGAAAACTAACGTTTTTGATCTACTTGTCATCAGGGAAGAAAGTTCATCGTTTAATTTCAAAATTTATAGGAAGCCTACAAATACCCAGCGAGTCATGCCCTACACATTGAATCATTCGTTCCAGCATAAGATGGCAGCGATTCACCACATGGTCCACAGGATGCAGACTGTACCCCTCAGCGAAGATGGAAAGACTAAGTAACTGTAATATATATTTTCGAGACGGCAAGGATCAACGGATACAAGGAAAGGACGATAAAAGCCATCATCGACAAAAAGGAAAGACAGCATATTCGCAGTGCTTTGACGACACCCAACCCTATCATCTATACCATGGCAGTAGGGACGAAAGTCCAGGGGCTTAACGGAACCGACGTACTTAGAGAGGCGCTCCGCCGTGAGCGTAACCTACTCGGCCTAAGCGGGGAAGAACTGGTAGCGGTGCTCTCGCGTACATGCGATGCGACCATGTCTAGGTCAGTCTTGGGAACTGTGACCACAATTCACCACAGTTCATCGATTCTGCCATTCAACCAAAACACAAAGCAGCAGCAGCATCAATACCATCAGGCGTTGCGCTGCCAACGGTTCACACACTGCTTGACTGTTTTTGTCTCTCCACTATGACCGTTTTCGGGCAGGCATTCCAAGGTGAATGATTGAAAAAAGTGTTAAATCATTCAATCGCTAATATTTCGCTAGTGTTTTCAACTAATTGAAATCTATTAGCTCTAACAGAAAGAGCAAAATCATTCCGTTGCGATACACATAAACAAGTTCAATTTCATGCTACCTTTATCGAGCAAAAATGCAAAACCCCGAAAACCGCAAAAATCGTGTCACCACTGTGCTCGAGTCATTTCGCATTCGGGGTTGAAAAACGTTGCGAAGAAAAAGATTACAGTTTTGAAGAGCCGTGACATTTTTTGTTTTGAACGGTTATGGTTTGCTTTGGATTTTGATGGTCGGGTAGAAAGATGTAAATGTAGAGGCGGTAAATGTTTGCTCCAGTACTTTTCTGATCACTGGTCTAGGCAAGTCCACCCTAGGAATGGGAGACCACCGACTTACTGGTGGACTCAAGCGATTGCGAACCTGCTGCGTCGTGCCTGCATACGGGCCAGGAGGCGGATGCAGCGAGCACGTACCGAGGAGGAGCGTGAAGAACGACGGGTGGTGTTCACCGCTGCCAAAGTCGTGCTGAAGTCCGAGATAAGGGCAAGCAAAAAGGCCTGCTTTGAGGGACTCTGTCAGAGTGCCAACGCAAATCCGTAGGGCGATGCCTACAGGATTGTTATGGCAAAGACAAGAGGTGCAATGGCTCCTACAGAGCAATCTCCGGAGATGCTGGAGGGAATCATCGAGGGGCTCTTTCCGTGCCACAACCCTAGCCCTTGGCCTCCTTTCGTAGGACAGCCGGGGATTGAGGCTGGCGATGAGGAGAGGGTAACCGATGAGGAACTTGTAGGGATTGCAAAATCCCTCAGTATAGGTAAGGCACCAGGTCCGGACGGAGTTCCAAATCTGGCCCTCAAAGTCGCAATCTTGGAGGCTCTCGGGATGTTCAGATATTCCTGGACGAGGGAGTATTTCCAGATGTGTGGAAGAGGCAGAGCCTGTTACTATTGTCAAAGGCGGGAAAACCACCAGGTTACCCGTCGGCGTATAGACCAATATGCTTGATCGACACGGCGGGGAAGGTGCTCGAGAAGATCATCCTCAACAGACTGTTGAGGTACACCGAGGGTGTAAGGGGTGATTCAAAAATGACGTCCATCATTTGGGGGAGGGGGGGGTCTACGAAAGTGTCACAGTACATGTATAAGGTATTGGAAAAAGCGTGACAGAGGGGGGAGGGGATTCGCTACTGCGCAGTAGTGACTCTGGATGTAAGAAACGCATTCAATAGTGCTAGTTGGGCGGCTATTGCTGATGCGCTCCTGCGTCTGGGGATACCCGAGTACCTGTACAAGATTCTCGGGAGTTACTTCCAGAATCGTGTATTAGTCTATGACACACAGGTGGGTCGGAAGTGCTTTCACATAACCTCAGGAGTCTCTCAAGGTTCCATCCTGGGTCCGGTGTTATGGAATGTCATGTACGACGAGGTGTTGAGATTAAAATTCCCGGCGGGTGTGGTCATCGTTGGCTTTGCCGACGATATAACGCTGGAGGTCTACGGTGAATCGATCGAAGAAGTGGAAGCCCACTCGATCGCAATTGTAGAGGAGTGGATGAGCTCCAGGAAACTAGAATTGGCTCACCACAAAACTGAGGCGGTTGTTGTCGAAGGACTCCGTCAAACACTTGGGGGTGATGATCGACGATAAGCTTACCTTCGGTAGCCACGTTGATTATGCCTGCAAGAGAGCCTCCACAGCTATTGTGGCAGTGTCCAGGATGATGTCCAATAGCTCTGCGGTGTACGCCAGTAAGCGTAAGCTTCTGGCCAGTGTCGCCTCGTCCATACTGAGGTATGATGGCCCGGCTTGGGGCACGGCTTTAAATACCAACAGCTACCGTAGCAAGGTGGAGCGTACATATAGGCTAATATGCCTGAGGGTTGCGAGCGCGTACCGTGTCACACGATGCACTCTGCGTCATCACCGGTATGGTGCCTATTGGTATCCTTATCATGGAAGACATAGAGTGCTTCGAAATGCGCGGCACAAGAGGCATACGCAGGACTGCCAGACTGGCCTCTATGGTAAAATGGCAGCGTGCGTGGGACAGATCCACCAAGGGAGTGTGAACTCACAGGTTGATTCCGAGTTAGATATCTGGGTCAATAGGCGCCATGGGGAACTAACATTCCACCTGACACAGGTCCTTTCGGGCCATGGTTGCTTTAGACAGTATCTACACCGTTTCGGTCATGCGGGTTCTCCCGAGTGTCCGGTTTGTGCAGGTTTAGAGGAAACGGCGGAACACGTTTTGTTCGTGTGCCCGCGTTTCCGCACAATGCGTGACCGCATGTTTGCCACATGCGGTGGGGACACGACTCCGGACAATCTGGTTCAGAGGATGTGTGAAGACGAGGCTGGAATGCCGTTTCATCGTCTTGGAATTACAAAGGAGGTGGCCAGTGGACTCGAGAAGTGGCTAGTGCAGATGCTAAACAACAGGTGGTCCAAGGGTTCGCAGTCGGCTACGTAGGTCATACCGGTGCCTTACGGTCGAAATCGACCGTTACAGCGATTAAGTGGCCGCGGGGAGAACATCCTGGTAGCGTTGCTATCGTGGCGCCTTCCTACTGGGCTGGATACGAGCCTCTGGTTGTTCGGGGCAGGTGGAGCCCCTTCGTCAGCAATCCCAGCTGGTGCTAGCTGATAGGGCCTGAGCCTTCAGTAGGTCAAATTGCGAAGCCCGCAGTATCAGTTCTTGATACCTGCGGTGCAGCAGGGCGCGGGCGTTGTAGTCGACCCTGCCCGCCTTCAGCGGACAATGGGAGGTAAGGACCACCTGGGAAGCTGGCAAAGCGCCAGCATGTTACCTTGGTGGACCCCCCTAAGCGTGCCATCGATGTTCGTTGCTGCATGGCTACGCAGCTAACCTGGAGGTTGCGATGTGCAATAGCCCCTCTCCGAAGCAATGCCTTCTTGGTGGTCCCGGAGAGACGAAGGGTTTGGCGGCAATGGGAATTGTTTAGTGGGTCGGGGGTGTAGTCCTGTTTACTGCTTGTATGTAGTAAATGGTCCCCAACCCCACACTCCCGGACCTTGGTCCGGCGTCTGTTGAGCAGATTATCCCCCCATTGCTAAGGAGAAAAAAAACACGATATATATACACACTTGGAAAAAACTACCGATTTCGGTGATTCATTCACCGAAATCTCAACAGCTGATCGGTGGGTAATGAGTTTGGTAAGCAAAAAAATTACCGATTAATCAGTAATTTGGATCAGAAGGACAAACTGTCAAAATTACTGATTGATCGGTAACTTTTACCGAAGCAATTGAACCTGCACTGTAATTTAATTTTCAAATCATTACTGATCCCTGGAAATACAAAATAAATTGTTATTTCTTCAAGTCACCAAAGAATTTATGATATTTTTGAAGGTGTATTCGATATAAAAAAGACATGATAGGTATTCTGTTGAGATGATCGATTTTTTATTTTTAACCTATGGATTTGTTTTTATCAAATTCACTTCGCACTCATAGAAAACACCATTTCACAAATAGTATTCGTTCATTGTAATCCATGCTAAAAATCCGTTCCGGTTGTCCAAGAGTCAATCTGTTGGTGCTTGTAATTACTCCAGCGATGCCAAATGCCTAGCCAAATGTAGCTTTAGGTCACCTCCAGCAGGAATAGCTATCGAACCTTAGCGGTGGTATGCTAATGGTTATCCATCAGACACATTCGGAAAATTTCCTCCTAAAGGGGAGGGGGGGGGATGGTGTGCATTTCTTCCTCACGAAATGTGCCCATTGATCTCGCGTAAATGTTCCAGCACTTGTTCCAATTAAAACTACACTTTCTTCAATTTTCGGTAGATACTTTCTCACTACAGGATTCACACTGCCAGTTAAAAAACGAATATGGCGGATTTGACATTTCGTGCTGCTACGATACCGAATTCGGTAATCAGCGCGATTAAATTTCGATTAAGGGGACACGGGAGACCGTGTTATTTTCCCTATCTTTTGTCTCACTCTAACAGTTATCATCAAAACTTTGCCGAAGCAAATCTTGAGTTTTAGTGAACCGATGAAGCTGAAAATTTAATCGATTGTGCACCACATATATAGAATATAGTGATAAATTTTTCAAATCCATATATGGAGTGGTACTTGAGATCTGCTTCTTCAAATGGATAGGATGATTATGATGACGTCCCGTCCGATTTTTTCAACATGCTTGCAGTCTCCATACAAAATTCTTCGTTTCTTCTATATGGCAAAATACATCAATTCTCTAAACCTTCAAAAAATAACTTTTCCGTATCGAAAGTATTACAAACTTTGATGATAAGTATTGTTATCCACATAAAGTTTGAATTCTGTGGCAAATTAAGCCAATATATTACCTTACAAGCTGGCAAACTTGCATGCAAGTTGGCTGAAATAGCCATTTTTTGCATTTTCAACAGTCAATATCTCAAAAACTAGACGTGCTATGATATTTCTGAAAACGGCAATGGATTCAGCAACCCTTGATTAAGTGAATAGCGGTATTTTGGTGCTGGAGACAAAAACGTGTTCCGCAGTGTAATCAGCGCTTTGTTTACCGAAAAATCAGTTTTATATTTTACCGACATCAGTGTTTCGATTCATTTACTGATTTTTCAGTGAAAATATTTACCGTATTCGTCAAATCTTAATAGAATCACTGACAGTCGGCGATTTTATTCACAGTCTTCGATAAATAAGCTGTTGATCACCGAAGCATCTGTATTTTACTTGATCACCGAATCAAATATGTAAAAAAAGTTATCGAACTCAGAGAGTCTGATTGAGTGTGTACGAATGCAAAAATGGCAACATTGGCAAAGAAAACTCTCAGATCATAACTGTGGAAGTGCTCATAAGAACACTAAGCTGGGAAGCAGTCTCTGTCCCAGTGAGGACGTAATGCCAAGAAGAAGAAGAAGATTATCAGTATCACGAATGTAAATAATGAACCATAGAAGAAAAATGTCGCTGTCAGAACATCTTTTGCTGGCGGCGATAGGCGGGGCTATAAATGTCAAGGCGGAAATGTATGCAGTTTGACAGTTCAATACAGAGTTAGAATTAGGGCGAATGTGAAGACTTATACATTCTCAGTAAAATCGGTTTGAAGTTTCCGGGTTTAATTTTAATTCTATACTACGTTTCCGATCGATTTGATCGCATGATGCATTTTTGTAGGATCCATTACAATATTATTTTTGTAGCAAAATATTTAACTTATTTAAATATTATGAATATCATGTTAAAATAAATAAAAATCCATCATGTGCCATTCATCAAAATTTAGAGCTGTTGCGCCCCTCGGTTTTTCGTCGTCTTCAGTTTAACAACAGCGATTGCGCCTTTTGACCTGTTTGACCTCGTCCTTCTGGTTTGACTATCATCAGCTTCGCCGTTCTGCTACGCTCTCTCACACGAACCTTCATCACTAACGCCCTTCTGCACACTCAGTTTGAAACGCGCCCTACTACCACACTCAAGCTCAAATGCGCCCGGTTACCGCAGAGGGGGAAGATGGGCGAAATTAACGTCAGAGTTCGAATCGAAAGAGAATATCAAATGCGCCTTTATGTTTTTCTTACTTATTTCGTGAAAAACGTTATTTTTAAGGAACAGATTTGCATTATATGATTGCAATTTATCAAATCAACTGTTAGGTGAATAAAACTCAGTTTGTTTACATTTGTCAGTAAGGCCCTTAATCTGGTACTGTATTGACTGTTTAACGAGAAACTTGCGACGATCGACGCGCCACCATAATTCATATAACGGTGGGTATTACAACTAACTTGGAGGTGATGATTTCGCAATTTGGAGGTTAAAATCACCTCCAAACACTAGCGATTTTGCGGTGGGATGTTGACGTTTGATCACGAATTGAGTTATTTAACTTCTCATGGGTCTGATTGTAACATTTAAGGGCGTATCTAAAGAATATTGCCATTTGATAGAACAGTCATTTTCGGGAGATTCGGATCTACAACAAGGCACATAACACGAACGGTTTTTTTTACTTCGCGTCTATTTTGTAGTTTTTATTCACTTGTTTTTTTATTTTCTTTTCTGTAGTAGAGCATTGGTGCTTTGAGTTCTACAGTACAATGAATTACATGTAGGATTGCAGCTTTGTGTTGTTTTCCTCTGCCTGCATAGCTAATTTTGTTTATTTAGTTTGTTTAGTTACATGCTCGCCCTATGTTTACTTGGCATTACTTTCTGCAAGATATACTCCACGGGAACAACTGGGATGCTAATTTTCCAGGTTTTATATATATTCAAGTAAACTGTAATTTTTTAACAACGCTTAATTTTGACGATCTATTATTTGTAACTAGGCGTAGACCAATGTTTTAGCAGAAAAATTCACTAAATGTTTTTTGTTCAAAAATTTAACACCAGTTAGGTAATACGTTGTGTAACATCGAAACTGTTGTATTTTATTGTTGTCCATTTTTATATACGATTTTGTTATCAAGTACTTTTTTGGTGTTTCCCATCAATCCTATTTTTCGTAAAAAGCTACACTGTATGCTTGCAATCAAAAGATGCAACCGAAAAAAATACTGTTCCAAAAATAGTCTTTCATATTATGTGTTTTTTTCATTGTTTGATTTGCCATATAAAAGTTAGCTTGCAGTTTTTACGAAATATTTTGGAGAAAAAAGCGACTCTGTGCATCTAAGCAAGTTGATTACAGATTGTTACAATGGTGATTGGGAGGACTGTTGTCGACAGAGGCGACATCTAAGCAGGTACCAATTCCGATTTCCAACGTGTCGGCTAATTGAACGTTTTGAGTGAATTTTAAGGCGATAATTTTACAAAGCAATGTCTGAAAAAAAAAGTTCCTCTAAATAAACTAGCTTACTCGGAAAGTTGGATAAACTGAAAGGTGTCGATGTCACTTCGGGTGCCATAAAACTTTTACTATAAAACAATTAAAAGCCAGTCGACATTTGTTGTCTCATGTACATGAAGATTAAGCCTAAAGATCTCAACAACTTAATTTGTTCTGATTTGATATCCAGAGAGCAAAATTCAATGCTCCAAGCTGTTTGACCAGACCAAACGCTAAATAAAGACCTTCGCGTCGCGTATGGTAGGATAAGGTTCGGATAAGGATAGAGCTATCTTGACGGATGCGCATGAGGTGTTTGAAAGGTGGAAGCAGCACTACGAGAAGCACCTGAGGGGCATGTAGGCAAAATCCCAAGATCGAGCTCGACAGTGCTGTGACAATCCACGGGGATGGATTCCAGGTTGTTCGTATACCTTGGATCATTGGTAACGTCGGGTAACAACTGCAGCAGGGAAATGCGGAGACTTATTATTGCCGGAAATCATCCTTACTATGAACATCATCGGTTTTCTGCCAATTGACGATTCCTGTCACTTGTCATGAGTTCGTCGATTAACATATTTAGTTTGGAAATCTTTGGGATAAACAGCAGTTAGAAATTGAAAAATTCAAGTGAAGTAAGTGGAGAATTATGGACGAGAACTACTTTTCTGGGAAGCTCACAAAAGACTAAAAAGGCGAACCTTAAAGTTCGTTTGAATCTCGCCTGGGACTACGGCAAGGTGATCGATGTTTGTGCTTGTTGTGCTATATTGCGCTAGAACATGTTATACGGAGATCCGGGTTATCAGCCAGGGTACTAGGCTGAGCACTGGACTGATTTTTTGACAAGAGCGCTGGATGGCACTGATGTCATTCTTCCTAAAAAATGTCCAATGGGACGGCACTGGGGCAAGTTGGTCTGCTCAAGATACTACAGCGTCTTCTTGGCGGTAGTTCTTCGTCATCCACCGGTACTGCGATTTCACGTTCGCTATATGCTGTGCTCGGGAGACCGAGTCTTCTTCCGACAGTTGATGCCCTCCATCTTGAGGGTTCAGTGAATCAAGGTATGGGAGCAGTGATATTTTCGGCCGGCCTCACGCAAACTCGTTCCGTCCCTGCTGACGAATAGCTTTTTCAACGTTCAAGAAACCTTTTTCTTCGTCATTACCTTCGCCGGACGACCACTACCGGCCTTTCGCTCCACGCTCAGACAGATCCGGTAAACTGTACTCCCGGGCACGTTTTCGTCTCGAAAGTGTTCTACCGGAATCTTTTTTCCACGATGACCATGCGTTTCGTAAATCCCTACAACACGCTAGCGGCGGGCTTACTGTTTCGACGCCATCTTCGATTGAACTGACAGCCCCCGATTGAAAAGAACCTACCACCCATTTTTAGGGAGTCCAGAGAGCAATTCTCAACACATGTGGAAACTTGATGAAGTATTCCTTGCAATCAATTCAAGTTTGTTTTACCCAATGTAGAGGTGAGAATGAGCCAATTTTGAAAGGATATTTATTTAATGATGAATACATTCTATTGACACAAAAATTTAATGGTATTTGTATGTCACGAAATGGCTTGAAAACTGGTCAACAGATTTGAATGGATTTCTCTACGGGAAAACCGAAGAAGACAGAAACATATTGGAGCTCTCTCATCGATCTTAATGCTGATTACGTTCTATAGCAGCCGTTTTAATTAAGTAAGGCTTGGTAACAGTTCTTTCCTGCTGAAGAGAGTTGATGGACTCTCGAAGCAAGTTAGTGCCGATTCTGGGATAAAGAGAGCCCTGAGCTAGTATGGTCTTATAACACCTTGAGTAACATCATTTTAACCGAGAAAAGTTTCGACATCATAGAATAATCAAGGGAAAGACGCAACAAAATAAAAAAATCTTTTCTGTTTCTAAAATTACAGTATTGGACGAAATTGTGTTGAATAGTAATAAGGTATTGGGCAAGGCATGTGCCTTCGGTCTATAATACATATAGCTGTATAATTTATTTCTACATTACACATCGATTTCTTCTCATGCTTATCTCTATGCTTGTACACAAAAAATAATCACGATTTGTATCACTTTCATGAACTCAAAGTTGTAAAAACTAATAATTTACACATTTCGCGGGTAATAGGACTTTTCACAGAGGTATTTTCTATACAGTTTTAAAGTAGCCTATGTACGCCATTTCGGCCCATGCTACAAGCCAACATGGGCGCGAAAGTTTTCCATGCAATTCATCATACACCCTTAACTTAATTCCTGCGGTATTCTTTTTTTTGTTTTCGACTCCTAATCCGTATTTAGTCTACTGCTTCGCAATCATCATATCTTTATTAATATACAATAAAGTTACTATTATTCCGTATAATATCGCTTATATTATATATTAAAGTCTTTTCTCACAATGCTGAAACGGAATGAAACAGAGAAAGTGGGATTCGTTCCTTTGGACCGAAACCCAGGCAATGGACACACTTATTTAACGAACAAAAAAAAACAATCCTAAACGTAGTATTGCTCCACAAAGAGTACAAAAATTAACAACTAATCTCAACTCAACACAGTTTGCCGTAGAAAAATAAAGATCTTCCATAAATCACACTCGCTTCCCTCGCGGTCCCTCACGCTTACCAGTCTTAGTAACTATTGCCATTCTCCACGTCTTTGTTGGCGGCGCGGCGACACTTTTTGCCCTGGCCAACCCTTTCGTTGTCCTCGTCCGAGCTGGAATCGCACGAGTCGTTGTTGGTCGAGTCGACTCCGATTTCGTCCTCATCATCGTCAACGTCGTCATCGTCATCGTCATCATCGGTGTCCTTAGCGGAAGTCGTGCTCTTGTGCATGGGTTGCTGTTGCTTGATCCGATGGTGCTTGATGGCCGATGGTAATTCCGGATTGCTTTCCAGCGTCGACCGCTGACTGGATGGGGCGTGACTGTACTCGGAGGTGTTCTCCTCGTCCGAAATGGTTACGTTTGATGCGTGCTTGACGTGGACTATCGATCCAACGATGGAAGCGGGTGGCGCGAAGTCACCAGCCAGGGCGGCGGCAGGTGACGGTGAAGCACTTGATGACGGTGAGGTGGGATGTTGGTAGCACTGAGCGGATGCAGCCAGTGGACTAGAGGCAAGGGCTGCTGCATTCGGGAACACCTTACTTCGACGACCACGCTTGATGGGAAGACGAGCAATGCTGGAATGGAAGAAGGAAGTGTAGGGTTAATGTCGTTACTTTACTAATTATAATCAGAGCCGTAGAGTGGCCTCAAGGGCCCTAGGCGAGCTCCAATAGTCCCACAATAAGATTTTTTTTAGATAAAATATAGATACTTTGAAAACTTATTACTCTATGACGATTTCTTCAGGAATTTGCTGTAGAATTTCTCAAAAAGCATCATGAGGAGATGATTGTGAATCGCGATTTTCATACATTTGAATGATAGAAGGATTGGAATTCTATCGATCGATAAATTTAAATAACTTATTTAATGATTTTATTAGCATATCTCAACTGTTTTCCCTTAGGTGCACCACTAATGGTACATTTGCCTTTGTTCCATCTTTCATAATGCTAAATGTATAGTATAGAATATAACGAATAAAAACTTACGTTGTTAATTTTAATTATAATATCTAAAACAAAAATAAATTGTTAGTATAGGCACTTTAAGAAGGAAAATAAGAAAAATAACCATCATCGTTCTTCGAAGCAATCAAAAGCAGATTATTTACTTCAAACTAAAATATTCTTAAATTATTCATATTCACTGTTCTGCACAGATTGTCTTAAGAACAATGTTTTAATTCATGGAAATATATTTGAACATGTTCTAAATAAATGGCTTTAAATTTTAACGAGTGATAGAATGATAAGATTTTGAACAATAAGCTAAGAAACTGTTTTAGGCATTTAAAAAAAAACTATTTTTACACATTGCTGAATCATTCATGTGTTGCACACTTAAATTATTTCACCGACCTCAGTAAAATTTTCTCGCCGAGAACCCAACAGCTGAGAATTCAGTAATTTTTAATGCCGAATCTCGGTACTTATTTTACCGAGATTTCGGCAATCCGAATTTTTTGGTTAACGTTACTGAGATTCGGTAAACGTTTACCGAGATCTCGGTAACAGTTTTACCGAGAATCGTCAAATTATTACCGAGATATCAGCTGTTGGGTTCTGGGCGAAACCGTTTAAGTGTGTGTGACACTTTGTACTTCACCAGTGTTTCAATAATGAAGAGCTTTTTATGTCGTTTCTCTAATGCACAATGGTCCGAATCCACAATTTAGCAGGAAAAGTGTTTTCTCTGTTCTAGTTGATAGTTGATTCACAATTGAATTTTGCACAAAGTTTTAAGTAATCAAATTTCATCAACCAAAAAAGTATGAGTCAAAATTTTAACTTAAATAAGGACCACCCTATTCAACTTTTTTCTTAGAAGATGTAAAACTCAATTACGAATAACTTGTCTGAGGACATCGAACGTCTAAAATCAACTGGAACAGAGAAAACACTTCTTTCCTGCTGAATTGTGGATTCGGTTCGGACCATTCTGCAATGTGTTTGTAACATTTTTTGTGGGCTTCGTGGCCGAGCGGTTAGTGTTACGCAGTGAGCACATCGTGTCGTGTCGTGGGATGTAATAATTTTGAATATAAAAAAAACTAGATACTTACACGCAGAGAAATATATTGTAAATGCAAACGAAATCTGTATAGATTCAACAAATTTTATTATTGACTCACGGCTTATCGGCAATTTTTGTTGACTCAATGATAACTTCCATTTATTCCTACAAAATAAATTGTTGTTTCTAAAAATGTCTCAAAATAGCCAGCTGTCAAAAACAAAAAGAAATGCAATTGAAACAAAAATATAATTTGTTGATTCTAAAAACACCCCATATTGAAGTAACACAGAATGTGTGTTGAAAGAAAAACCAACTATTGTTGTTTCTACAATTCTGTTCATTGATATTAACAAAGCATTTCATTGATTTAAGAATATTTTTTTATTAACATTCCTACTAATTCAATGCGTAAGCTTTACAGATTGTTACGAAACCCCCCTCTCGTAGTGCCGCACCTGCTATCCAGCACCTTGCGCATTAGATCAGAGTGACAGCGACGACAACGGATTGGGTGACATGTATGGCATCAGACAAAGGAAGGAGATTTAAAGATAGATGTTTGTAGCGCGAGGTTAAAATAGTGAAATCTTTTCCAGTATTTTCGGTTGTAATTGCTAATATTTTTACTAAGAATCTTTATACTTTGCTATTAAACTAATTGAACTCTCAGGTGAGAACAAATTTTGAAATTATAATGAATTCATACAGTATATGCCGATTGTTCTCAGGTTTCCCATTTATGAGGTTATCCCTTGAATTTGCTTCGTCACTTCGTTTACTGACATAACTATCATTAAGGTAAAACTACAATAATTATACCCCTGTAAATTCTAAAAATAACTATTCAGTCAGGTCATATTCGCCCTACCCGAGATTCAGTTTGCACTGAGTAGCGAGACAATAATTAGAGTGCTTAATGCATAAAACGTAAGTCTATCTGAAATTGTACCAGAGCAACAAATCTAATAATGTAATTTGTTTATAGGAAACTTTAACGTTACCCGAATAAATTCGTTAAAAAGTTCGTGACGTCTCTGACTCTGTGGATAAGGCCACAATTTAAAGTTTCGTTTTCTCGGTTGAACTGGATCTGGAAATAATGTCGCGTTCGTGTCAAGTTCACGACGAACACAGTTTGGAGCAGAGCTGCTTTTTGTGTGGACAACCGGACACCAGCCAAATGGTTAGCTGCGATGAATGTCAAAGGTGGTACCACTTTGCTTGTGTGGGCGTAACCGACGCTATCGCTGATTATGACTGGAGCTGCCAGAGATGCCAAGGTGCCAGAATCTCTGCTCCAGCGATCACTACGTCCGCTGTTACGTCAATAAGCCATATCGTGCCATCTACAAGTGCAGAAATGCTGCCAGAGGTAACTTCGGAGTCTCATAACACAGCTGGAATCGTAAATATAGCCTGCTCAGTGCCGCCTAATAATCTATCGATGAACCAACGTTTTTGCAAGCGTCTTCATCGAGTATTACATGTGATCCCACACGCACCTACACCAGTTTTATGTCAATTCCAATGATTGATCCGTTAACGACAACTGCATCCTCAACACTCCCGCCGTACGCTGTGCCCCCTCCATCATCACATTCAGTACAGCCTACACCTGACTCTCCTGTGTCGTTAGCTCGGCAGAACTTTATTTCCCGATTGCCGAATGAACTCCGGCTGCGGTTCTTAGAAGAAGAACAGGCTCTAGAAATGAAGCACCTCTTTGAGAGATACCAATTACTATTAGATCGCGTCTCCAATTCGACGACCAGCAACCCTCCACCTGCGGCATATTATAGCGGTACTTCGAGCACAGCTGCGCAGTGTCATCTATTTTCGGCTCATCAACCACGGATGGCAACTGTCGGCTTACCACCTGCTCCCGTTCTACCCAATCCGCAATCCCATTCTTCCCCGGTGATGAATTCTCAGAGCTTTAACAGACCGTCTCGTGGTGGCATTTGTTTCCAGTCACATTCTCCACCGGTGCAAAATCGAGTGAATCAAGAATTTCTTAATGCCAACCCACTACAAATGACTGCATTTGGAAACGACTCAACAGTGCTTAACAGAAGCCAAATCGCTGCTCGCCAGGCCGTGTCCAAGGACCTTCCGGAGTATAACGGTGATCCGGAACAATGGCCCTTGTTTTTCGGTACCTTCGAGGGCACAACGCGAATGTGTGGATACACTGCGGAAGAGAACATGATGCGTTTGCAGAAATGCTTAAAAGGAAAGGCCCTTGAAGCGGTGCGTTCTCAATTGCTCCATCCAGGAAACATTGACAGTGTATTAGCAACACTAAAAATGCTCTTTGGCCGACCGGAGATAATAGTACACTCGCTTATACAGAAGATTCAATCATTACCAGCTCCAAAACCCGACAAGTTGAACACATTGATCGACTTCGCCATTGCCGTTAGAAACATGGTAGCTACGGTTCAAAACTGTAACCTGGATGAACATCTGTGCAATATTTCTCTCCTACAAAGTCTTGTAGATAGACTGCCACCCATGATACGATTGAATAGGGCGACCCATCGACAAGGATTGTTTCGTGTAACCCTCACGGAATTTAGCTCGTGGCTGTACACGCTCGCCGAAGCAGCAAGTACCGTAACTATACCGCAAATCCAGAATGAGCCGGAAAAACCACGACGCCTACGAAGAGACGACGGGTTCCTGAACGCTCACTGTGAGCCTAGCCCAAAATCATGTGAATATGGAGCAAATTCGAGCGAGTGCATAATATGTCAAGGAGGTTGCGAAAGTGTAGGAGATTGCAAACAGTTCTTGATGTTAGATCATCCGTCGCGATGGAACCTACTCCGCGAATTCAAGCTTTGCCGAAGTTGTCTTGCGAAGCACCCCGGACCATGTAAATCGACCAGGACATGTGGTAAAAATGGATGCACATTCAAACACCACAGGTTGCTGCATAACGATGCAAAAGATAATCGACCAATGACCTCTGGCGCGATAGCAGCTGGGAATCATCATGATAGCGGGTGTAATCGGACCAGTCATAACGACGCTGGACTCAACTGCAACACTCATCAAGCAGATAGTAAACCTGTTTTGTTCCAGTATGTCCCTGTTACCCTGCATAACCAAGGGATGAAAATACGAACCTACGCTTTTCTGGATCTTGGATCTTCGGTCACCTTATTGGAGGAAAACTTGGCTTCCGAGCTGCGATTGGAAGGACATAGCTATCCACTATGTCTTCGTTGGACTGGTGATACATGTAGATATGAAGATTCAGCCAAAATTGTTGCTGTGGATATTTCTGGGTCACGCGATGAATCAAACCTACATAGACTTGCCGAAGTCTTTACTGTGAAGCAATTGAAACTACCGTATCAGTCCCTCCGGTTCAAAGTGTTACGATGGGAAATAAGGCGGAGAATTATGACTCGTAACAAACAATAACTTTATTCAATAATTAATAATTAAACGAATTAAAATGTACATGCTCTGCACACAGGTGTACTGCTACTCGTATATGTACGAACTGATGACAGACTTCTTCGGTGACGTAGCAGTTGGCACTGCCGATAGGCGACAGTGTAGAAGAATGGCAGAGTCGGCGATAGGGGTGCCCAACACCTCCCCTGTTTAATAAAGCTGATACGGCTCGTAGCGGATCGGTGCACGTCGTTGCCTCGATGATCGTCGCTGAATAACTTCATCTAACTCAGGTTGCCTAACCGGAGTTCTCTGTCGACGTTGCTGCTGATCTGGTTGCATCAGGTTCCGTAGGAATTCCAACTGTAACTCGTTCAATCCATCAGGCTCAGTTGGCGGTTCTACTGCTTCTACAGCAGCTTCGGAGTTTGTTGGATTTAAACTCCACGTGTCGAGCAGAATATCGAGTGGAACATCTGGATTGGTTACTTCTGGGTTGCTTTTGCTGCCGTAGCGGTTTCGTAACTGGTTGCTGTGACAGCGGATGAGCCGTTTACGATCAGGCAGCCAAATGTTGTACATGACTTGCCCAATACGTTCCACTACTTCTCCTGGTATCCAGCTCCACTCGTTTCCGTGGTGTACTTGCGCATACACTTGTTCCTTGACATCAAAATACTTGGCTTTTGCTCCATGTTTTTCGTTGTACTGGCTGTCTTGTTTGGAGTTCACATCCTTGAAGAATTTGCTTGGTGGTTTCATGAGCTCAAACGATGTTCGAAGAGGTTTGCCGAAAAGAATCTCGGCAGGTGATTTTCCTCCTGGCGCATTTCGACTGGGTGTAGAGCGATAGCAGAGCAAGAAAGTGTCTATGGCTTGGTCTATATCTTCCCCTCCTGCTTGAATTTTCTTAATTGTCCTTTTGAAGGTATCGACAAACCTTTCGGCTAATCCATTGCTCTGTGGATGGAATGGAGCAATTTTCAGATGCATGATACCGTTGGACTCGCAAAATCTCTCAAATGCATCGCTGGTTAGTTGGGCTCCGTTGTCGGAAACTAAGACTTCCGGCATACCAAACCGGCTGAAGATTTTACGAAGAATAGCTATGGTGGCTGCTGTCGTGATTCGCTTTGTTGGAACTACCTCGGGCCATTTGGACAGTGCATCAACCAGCAGAAGATAGTAAGTATCGTTGACGGGACCTGCGAAGTCCACATGAACCCTCTGCCATGGCTTTTCAGGCACTGGCCATGATTGCAATTTAGTTTTGGTGTCTGTTTTGGCCACCGCTGCGCATTCATGACAATTTCGAACCAGAGCGGTGATGTGGTCGTCGATATTTGGCCAATAAACGAAATTTCGAGCTAAGGAGCGCATTCGTTCGATCCCCGGATGTCCCTTGTGCAGCTGCTGAAGCACCTTTTGTTGCAGCTTCTTGGGGATAACCACTCGGTCGCCGTACATCAGGACCTTCTGCGCTTCATACAGCGAATCTCGACGTGCGAAAAACTGTTGTACGCTTGAATGCTCACTGGTTGCTTCGGTAGGCCAGCCTTTCCTGATGAAGCTCGTAACTTTACGCAGTGCTTCGTCCTGTGCTGTCTCTTCCGCTATCATTTTGTATGAAACGGGAAGATGTTCGATGGACTGGCCTACAACATTGCAGATAACCTTTTCGATCTCGATGGACGCAATTACGAAATCCTCATCTGGCTTGATGTGAGAATTTATCAGGCGTGACAGAATATCTGCGTGACCAAAATGGTCCGTAGAAATATACTCGATTTGAAAGTCGTATAATAACATGGTGAGCGCCCATCTCTGTAGCCGGTTGGCTGTGTATGGTGGAATACCTTGTTTCGATCCAAAAATTGCCAGCAGCGGTTTATGGTCGGTCTGGAGAGTGAAGCGTCTTCCATAGATCATTCGATGAAATTTGGTGACCGCGTAAACCAATCCCAACGCTTCCTTTTCAATTTGGCTGTATCGGGATTCTGCTGGTGTGAGGCTTCTTGATGCGTGATACACAGCCTTTTCGGAGCCGTCTGGAAATCGATGAGCTATGCGGGCGCCAATGCCCACATTTGATGCGTCGGCTGATACTACTATATCCAAACGAGGATTATAGTGCGTCAGCATGAGAGGAGATTGCAAGATTTCCTTAAATCGATCAAACGACCGTTGGCACTCATCTGTCCATTCGAAACTGGTTCCTTGCTTCAAAAGTTCGTCCAGAGGGTGGCGAAGCTTTCGCATTTCTCGAATATACTTCCCGTAATAATTTATCGCACCTAAGTACGACCGCAGCGTCGAGACATCGCTAGGAGGTGGCATGTTCACTATCGCTTTCACCTTTTCAGGATCAGGGCGGATGCCCTCCTTGTCTAGAAGTTGCCCCAGATAGTTCACTTGGCGCATGAAGAATCGACATTTATCGATCTTAACGGTGAACCCATATTCTTGAAGGCGTTCGAGTACTTTATATAGGTTCTTCCTATGTTCCTCCTCTGTGCGACCCCCAACGAGAACGTCGTCGAGGTATGGGCAAGTGCAGTCCAGCCCAGCTAACATCGCATCCATAATTTGTTGGAATGCACCCGGGGCGCTTTTGATACCGGGTGATAACCGGTTGAACTGGTAAAGGCCCTTATGCGTATTGATGTTGATCAACTTCCTGCTTTCGTCATCCACCTGGACCTGAAGGTACGCATCTGATAAATCGATATGGCTGAACACTGTACAGTTAGCCATTCGATTGAAAATATCCTCCGGGAGAGGCAATGGGTAATTGTTTGCCTCAAGTGCATTATTCAATCCGGTGGAAAAATCGGCGCAAATTCGAACGGTGCGATCTGGTTTACGCACCACCACAATTGGTGCGGCCCAATCTGCGTACGTTATTGGCGTGATGATACCTTTATCTTGCAGGCGTTTCAATTCATCTTCAACGACGGCCTCCATGTTGTACGAAACCGGTCGCTTTGGCTTGAATACCGGTTGAACGTCTTTTTTGAGCGACAAATGCACCTGCATCTTTGAGCACAACCCCAACTGATCGGTGAAAACGGTCGGGTACTTGGCTTTCAATGCAGCGACTTGGTGGTCTTCTTGCTTGGCGTCAACCAACTTGCAGAACGACGAGAATGGTACGTCCCACAGCCCAAACTTATCGAGTAGGTCTGAGCCTAGAACGTTAAGAGATAGATTAGTTCTACATACGTAACAGTTACCTTCTCTTTGATCGCCGCTGATGGAAATACAGGCACGGAACATAGCAGCGATTCCCAATTTATCGCCAGATGCGGTCTGAACTTCACAGTCCGGTGGCGATGTTTTCGGTGCTCCGATTTTGAGCCAGTTTTGTCTGGATATAATGGTGATATCAGAACCGGAGTCTAGTTGAAGGTTAACCGGAACTCCGTTGATGGTTGTCTCGACGTATCTTCTGCTCCGTGTGACGTTTTTCACGACGACAATCTTGCTTGAAGGTTTGTTCCGATTCGCTGGCTTTCCTTTTCCTGACTTTGGACGTGATTTTGACGAAAAACAGCTGCAATAGCCTTCCTTGTGGCCCGTTCTACCGCAATCTCGACACTTATGATCCTTGAAGTTGCAGTGGTTGGCAAAGTGCATGCCACCACAAGACCAACACGGTGTCTTCGGTGCCTGGTCTTTTGAACGGTTTGATTTCTCCTTTCGATTTGGCTGAGAGTGCGTTCGAACGGCATTTGTTGCAGCCACGGCTGGCGTGGGGGGTTTTCCTCCAATGAGCACCGTATCCTGCTTCAAATTGATCAGACTCTTGCACTCTTCGACGATTTTCTCCAGGGTCATATCGCTGGTCTCGTTCATTCTCGAAAGAAGGCGCATTCGTATGTCCGAATCCTTAGGTGATTTGAGCCCACATACGAAGATAAGACATTTGAATTGATCTTCCTTTAGCTCTTGGAGCTTAAAATCAACACATGCTTTGTTGACTTTACACGAGTAGCTGATAAAATCCTCATCTTCGTCCTTCGTCGTCTGAAGGCACTGATAACGTCGATGGAACGTAGATACCGGTGTACCGAAGATGGTCCTCAGTTTGGCTACAGTTTCCTCAAACGAAAACTCCTTCGACAGTTTGGGGAGGATGAATGACGTGTACCGTTCGTGCGCAGAAGGACTCAGTTTTCGCAGTAACAAGCGCACCTTGGCATCGTCCTCCAGCTGGGCGGCATCCTTCTCAAAAAGATCCGCATACCGTGAAAACCAAGCATCGAACGAGTAACCTTTTTCAAGGTCGTATGCAAATTCCGTGATATTCGTCGCTAAGGAATCCAATATCAACTCGTTGCGGTTTGCGTTTTGGATATTTCCTTCGATTGCCGCCACATGCTGCGACAGCTTTGTCATCAGCGCCTGCTGATTGCTGAGAATTTGCAAAATTGTGTCTTTGAATGGTTGTTCACCACTGCCGGCCAACGAAGATGGCGCCTGTGGCTGCGACATTCTCACACGCGGTTTTCGGCGGCGCGATACTTTCGACCCGAAATTCGGTACTCCGCGAACTTCCGCAGACTCGTCGCCACTTTGTTACGATGGGAAATAAGGCGGAGAATTATGACTCGTAACAAACAATAACTTTATTCAATAATTAATAATTAAACGAATTAAAATGTACATGCTCTGCACACAGGTGTACTGCTACTCGTATATGTACGAACTGATGACAGACTTCTTCGGTGACGTAGCAGTTGGCACTGCCGATAGGCGACAGTGTAGAAGAATGGCAGAGTCGGCGATAGGGGTGCCCAACACAAAGATCTTTTAAAGAAGCATAAACATCTTCAAGGTGTACCGGTGGACTCGTACTCAGAGGTTCAACCGCGAATACTTATTGGGATGAACAACGTTAGACTAGCGCATCGCTTGGAGAGTCGGGAAGGAGGAGAAAATGAGCCCATTGCAGCCAAAACGAGATTGGGATGGATGGTGTTTGGAACGTGCTCTACAGGTGGACACTCCAGCTCGACAACGATTCCACATAGCTTCCATGTTTGCCACCACTTGATAGAAACAGACATGGAGCTCAACTCTGATGTAAAAAGCTATTTTGCTCTGGAAAGCGTGGGCATTTCAAAGCCAGAGAGATTGCTTCTCTCAACCGAGGACGAACGTGCTATGAATATGATGCGTTCTGTGACAAAGTTTGATAATTGAAGGTACTGTACCGGATTATTGTGGAAGTACGACGACGTCCGACTCCCTGACAGCAAGCCCATGGCACTTCGACGGCATGCGTGTCTAATGAAAAGAATGCAGCGTGACCCCGATTTAGCTTCAACGTTGATGAATAAGATGGACGAGTACATCATGAAAGGATACGTTCGTAAAATGTCTTCGGAAGAGCAGCGAAAACAAAGCAACCGTATATGGTATTTACCGATGTTTCCCGTGTACAACCCGAACAAACCCAACAAAGTTCGAATTGTATGGGATGCGGCGGCTGTCGTGGCAGGGACCTCTCTCAACGCTGTCCTGATGAAGGGGCCAGACCAGCTGACAGCTCTACCGTTTGTATTGTATCGATTCCGGGAGAAACGTATAGCTGTTTCCGGCGACATCGCGGAAATGTTTCTTCGCATTCAAATGAATGAAGATGATCAGCAGTGCCAGCTTATTTTATGGTGTGATCGAAATGGCACGATCGGTGAGTACATAGTAACGGTAATGACCTTCGGTGCTAAATGTTCGCCTAGCTGCGCCCAGTACGTAGTTAAACAAAACGCGAATCGGTTTCAACCTGAATTTCCAGAAGCCGTAGAAGTTATTGAGAAGGGCCACTATGTCGACGACATGCTAGCGAGCGTTTATACGGAAGAAGAGGCTATAAAGTTAGCGAAGGATGTGCGTCACATACATCAGCAGGGAGGTTTCACGATGAGAAATTGGATTTCGAACTCAACAGTCGTTGTAAATTGAGGAATCGTAACTTGTTTTTTATTAATCACCGTCGTACTAATTATGCAAAATTTTCTCCTCTAAACCGAATGATGAGTTTATATAATCAACATTGCGAAACAATAGACTTAACAATGTCGCGTAGTAACCTAAGAATATACTTTAACTCTGTAAGATATAACAGTATATATATTTAAGTGTTAACATGTAGTCTACTTTGATTGACGATAATAAATAAATAAATAAATAAATGCTTTAGGGGATACCCACACAACAGAGAAAAGCCTGGATGTGAACAAGGACACGGTATTGGAAAAAGTCCTTGGTATGTGGTGGGACACAAAAACAGATACATTCCGCTACAAGTTATCAACCGAACGGAATCAGAAATTGCTTACTGGTCAGAAACACCCAACGAAACGTGATATTCTGCGCGTTTTAATGTCGGTCTACGATCCCCTTGGCCTGTTGTCCAACTACATGATACTTTTGAAGTTGCTCTTCCAAGAAATTTGGCGAGTGGGTATTTCATGGGACGACGAAATTGGCAGGCAACAATTAGAAAAATGGAACCACTGGCTCGATCTTCTCCCTACGGCCGAATCTGTCCGAATCCCTCGATGTTACCACCTGTCACCTTCGCGAGGAATCGAAAGAACCGTAGAACTCCATACGTTCGTTGATGCTAGCGAACTTGGGTATGCTGCCGTTTGCTATTTCCGGTTCACTGAAGGAGAAAATATCTCATGCTCATTGGTAGGTTCTAAAAGTCGAGTTGCACCAATAAAATTTGTGTCAATTCCACGTCTTGAGCTTCAGGCTGCCGTTATTGGTACCAGGTTAGCCAAAAGCATCGAAGAGGGTCACTCCATAAAAATTACACGTCGCTATTTTTGGACAGACGCACGGGACGTCATGTGTTGGCTCAAATCCGACCACCGAAAATATTCGCAATTTGTTGCTTTTCGCGTCGGGGAAATATTGGAAGCAACAGATGTGTCGGAATGGAAATGGCTGCCAGGTAAATCCAACATTGCCGACGAGGGCACAAAATGGAAGAACCACCCAATTTTCGACGTAGACTCTCGATGGTTTTCTGGACCGCCTTTCTTATCAAGACCGATTGAAGAATGGCCAACAACGTGTATAAACCAAGAAACTAAAGAGGAATTGCGACCAAGGTTAATGCACCACTCCATGTATGGAGGCAATAATATGCTGCGACCTGAATTTTACTCTAGTTGGAGACGAATACAACGAATTTCTGCTTCAGTTCTGCGTTTTCCTGCTAATGTTAGGCGTAAAATGAAAGGCGAACAACTTCTTCTAGGTCCACTCACTAGCGAAGAGTTATTATCGGCTCAAATTTTCCTCTTCAAGCGTGCTCAATGGGAATGTTATGGTAACGAGATGACAACGTTGTCGCGTCACGAGGAATCAAGAACGCCAATCCTACCTAAGACAAGCTCTCTCTACAAATTAGGCCCAGCTCTCGACTCAACCGGCTTGATGCGCATACACAGTCGTATCGATGTGTGTGACTTCGCTGGTGAAAATACACAGTTTCCAATTGTTTTACCACGAAGCCATCCACTAACTAAGTTAGTGCTCCAAGATATCCACGAAAAATACCACCATCAATGCAACGAGACGTTCGTTAACGAAGCACGTAAAAGATTTTACATACCAAAAGTGCGTGTCGAGTGTAATAGAATTCGCAGAGATTGTCAACGTTGTAAAATTCGCCGCGCAAGACCGGAGCTTCCAATGATGGCTAACCTACCCAAGGAGAGATTGGCGGCGTACGTGCGCCCATTTTCTTATATCGGCGTAGATTACTTTGGGCCTTATCAAGTCACAGTCCGAAGACGCCCTGAGAAACGCTGGGGAGTCCTGGTGACCTGTTTGACGACTAGAGCTATTCATATTGAAATAGCTAATTCCCTATCGACTGATTCATGCATAATGGCTCTTCATAACTGCTTTGGTAGACGGGGAACTCCAATAGAAATAATAAGTGATCGTGGAACCAATTTCGTGGGAGCATCCAAGGAGCTGAAGGAAGCGCAAGCTCTCATCGATAGCCATCAGTTGGCGACAGAATTCACAACACCAACTACAACTTGGAGATTCAATCCTCCCGCGTCACCACATATGGGAGGCGCTTGGGAGCGATTGATACAGACTGTCAAGCGGATTCTGACGGAACTGAAACTCAACCATTCGCCCACCGACGAAGTTTTAAGGAACTCAATGATCAAAATTGAAAACATTGTCAACAGCAGACCTCTCACTCACGTCCCCATCGATGACGAGTCGTCACCGGCCTTAACACCGAACCATTTTTTGGTCGGTTCTTCAAATGGTTCAAAACCCCTTGTACCCTATAGCTGTGAAACATTCTTGGCAGACTTCAGACATTCTCGCAAACTATTTCTGGAAACGATGGGTCAATGAATACGCTCCGGAAATTACTCGCAGAACTAAATGGTACAGCCCTACAAAATCGATTGTTTTGGGAGATGTCGTGATCATAGTGGATTCAACCCTTCCGAGAAACTGTTGGCCCAAGGGCAGAGTAATAGCTATCAAAACTTCGAAGGATGGTCAAGTGCGCTCAGCTACTGTCCAAACCATTTCCGGAATATATGAACGACCAGTAGTAAAATTGGCGGTACTGGACATCGCAGGAAACAGAAGCATGCTGGACCAGGGTCCACCTGCTGGGGGGACTGTTACGAACACCCCTCTCGTAGTGCCGCACCTGCTATCCAGCACCTTGCGCATTAGATCAGAGTGACAGCGACGACAACGGATTGGGTGACATGTATGGCATCAGACAAAGGAAGGAGATTTAAAGATAGATGTTTGTAGCGCCAGGTTAAAATAGTGAAATCTTTTCCAGTATTTTCGGTTGTAATTGCTAATATTTTTACTAAGAATCTTTATACTTTGCTATTAAACTAATTGAACTCTCAGGTGAGAACAAATTATGAAATTATAATGAATTCATACAGTATATGCCGATTGTTCTCAGGTTTCCCATTTATGAGGTTATCCCTTGAATTTGCTTCGTCACTGCGTTTACTGACATAACTATCATTAAGGTAAAACTACAATAATTATACCCCTGTAAATTCTAAAAATAACTATTCAGTCAGGTCATATTCGCCCTACCCGAGATTCAGTTTGCACTGAGTAGCGAGACAATAATTAGAGTGCTTAATGCATAAAACGTAAGTCTATCTGAAATTGTACCAGAGCAACAAATCTAATAATGTAATTTGTTTATAGGAAACTTTAACGTTACCCGAATAAATTCGTTAAAAAGTTCGTGACGTCTCTGACTCTGTGGATAAGGCCACACAGATTATATTTGATCATTGAATTTGTGTTTCGAATTAATAGGTGTAAGATGATATAGTCCCGTACAATCACCGCTGCTAAACCGACCGGTCGAAACAAATTTAGTAAATTCTGAAATAAACAAAATTAAAATAATCAACTTGTCTTGCAATTTAATCAATTGTTTTTAATTACCTATAGCTTTCCTTCCTTTCGAATTTACACCGTCATAACCATCATGAATAGTAAAATCATCTTTTTAATATGATTACTAAAAGAATATTGTATTTAACTACGACGGAAAATATATACTCACCAAAGATATTAAAATTGACAGCTACCGAATATGCCATGGACACTTCTTTTTCAGCTTTAAACAAAATTTAATTTTTGCCTTCAACTTTTCTGTTTATTTCTTAAATACAAAATAACGACCAGAAAAAAAAAGTTGATTCAACAAAATGATATTGTTGAAATAACAATTGTTATTTGTTGAAATGAAAATCGAGCATCAATATTTCATTCGACACAGAATTTTGTAGTTTCAAAAATATGCCGGATTAGAAACAAACCACCAGATGGATTGATTCAATGCAAACAAGAATTGTTGGTTCTAATAGGCGCGTTCTTAGATTCAACCCTACAATATTATTCTGCGTGTATACAAAAAAATCAACATACTAACTCCAATTTTTGAAAATTTTCGAGAATGGAGTCCAGGATTTGGTGAATATATCTTTAAGCGTTGGTTTTTTATGAATACTTTGTATGAAACACTTTCAGAATATTCAATTTTGCACATTTTTGCTGAAGGCACCAAAAAGATATCTCGATTATTTTTCAAATTATTGACGATTTTCGTTTAAAAACATATTATTTTCAACATTTTGTTAATTTCTTCAAACAAAAAACGTCTTTACAGTTTTTTTTTACCATAAACAGAGAAAAAGATAATCTTTCTAATGGCGATAAAAGATTGAGAATCCGTTTGCGCCTTTCAGAGATATCAGCATTTGGAAACAACATTGTTTTCCAAGAAAATCTCTGATAACTCTGTAACCATACACACTAAGCTCTTACGGTGAATTTCACCGTAATCTCAACAGCTTCGTCGGCATTTAACGGATTCCGGTGATTTTTTACCGAATACTGTAAACATTTACCGTACTCCGTTAATTTATTTTACCGAACTGTTCAGCTGTTGAAATTTCACAGGAATCCGTAAAATAATTTAAGTGTGTAAGTTATAGAACAGTAGTTTGTTCGGCGAAAAGTTGCGCAATAGGCCTATTCACATGACGTCTCAAATCAGCTGATCGGGAAGCACTTTGACAGTTCTTCTATGAAAATGACAGACCCATGTTAGCACCGGTTTTCCACCGATGTAAACAAATGCATAGACGGATCTGTCACATGAAAAGGCCTATCAAAAGTTCTAAAAATTGAAAACGTAACGTACAGTCAGCGTTACGGTAAAATGCTTCATGATTTCATGACTTTTGATCATGGTGTATTTTCATAACATGAAAACACTTTCCTCCCGAAATCATGACTTATTCTCGTTATTTCCAGTGCCGCATTTTTACCCGTGTACTAATTTATGTGGATGGAGGTATACATGGAACATGATGTTTTATTTTTGTCCGGTGCACAAAACACTGTGCTTGGTCTTGTTGGGTGGGTCGAGTGGGTGGCAACATTATGTTTACGTACTCAATGGACTTCACCTTAATGCTGTTTTTCCATATAAAATGTTCAAGTTTGGAGCTCTGCATCTTAGTTTCTAGTAGTCCGAATTGACCGAAATTTCTCTGTTACTTACTTTTGTCTTTGAACAGCCCTCTGAAACTCTTTGAAAAATGACTACAATGTAATGAATTTTTAACAGGCAAAAATTCAAGACTTTCCACTCACCCTCTAATATCTTCACGGTGCAATTTTTCACGGCCCTGATTTTGAGAGCAAAGCTCAAACAGAAAAAGGTCAAGGCAGTGTCAACGGTCTTCATCGGTTCAGCGGGCGATGGAAACCTTCTAGTACAGCCTTTAAAATGATATGCAAGAAATTGCCAGCACTAAGAGAAGTTAATTGTCATTCAGAATTTTAAGAACAAGTGTGTTTAAAAGTTGCTGCGATGATCGATTTGCGAAATTGTGTGAAATTTGCGGCGAACACTACAGTACCTATTGTAAAATGTGGTCTTTGCAGGTCCAGTTGGTACTAATGAGGTGAGGAGCACAACGTACTAGATGGACTGTAACGGTTCGAAGTACCCCCTCAGCAGATTATTAAGATTTTATCGTGGTTTGAGTAGTTTAAATGTCATTTGGATATTGATAAATCAGAAAAGCCTACCTAATGCTACCAAAAACTTCGAGGCAATGACAAACAGAGGGATCCGCGCAACATCGGCCAATTGCCCAAGTAATCCCACCCAAGAAAGATGGAACAGTGATGTATAAGGAACACAGATAATAGTTGGAGCCCTAAGGTCCATACCGGAATTAATACAAACATTTGGCAAATTCAGTTCCGGTCATCGCTACACTGCCGGCAAAAGTCGAAGTAAGGCCATGGATCGAGTAGGAGCAGCGTGGACTTCGGCAGAGGGGCCACAAGGGTCGAAAGAAGTGAAACAATGAAGGTCTGAATAGTTCCGCGAAACAGCAAGGATATGCGCGCCGACGCTAGAGATGAGGGTTCTTATACAGAGTCTTATTAGTTGCTGGAAAAGGTCACCTTCTTTGAACCCTCTTTAGGCTGACTATAGCTGCCGGTGAACAGCCGTGAGGAGGGACAACAATTCACAATGATTTGGGGTTGTTGCGGGCAAGGATGTATAGATCTACCCTAAATCATGTGATATGTCGTGAGATTTTGTATTATTTTACACAGCCAAATACAGATAATAATTTTGTGGAATCCCATTTTATGCGTAAAAATAGACACGGTCAGCATCGTCGGTCAATGTGTGCTCAAGTTGTGTAAGCTTTATATTTTCTCCCCTATCCGTTTTGCTGATCTGCTCGATAGGTAGGCGATTTACGATTGTCTTTGCGCAACTCTACACTTATCAACTCTTGTAGGTATCCGGTATGAGGTTCCACCAAATAACGGACGGTCGCTGTTCCATTTACTGTAGCTCACAAGATGAGTGCGAAATTCCAACCTGCATGAGTCACAGTTTTTATCGCGTCCAATCTCACGATGATGATGACCGTTGATCAAAATTTTAGAATTTTGGTTCACTTTCCACCTTTAAGTGGTGTCGCGATAACAACACGGCTGATAACACAAATGACCATAATTAAAGTAATAAAAAATCCCCTGACACCCACGCCATACGCGCTAGATAATGTACTGGTTTTATAAAAAAAACAATGACGTGTTCAAATCGCGTGATCATTTTCAGCAATCTAAATAATACTTTTGAATAGGATACTCGGTAAATATTCCCCACATGTCATGTGTCCTTGCTTTATTTTATGTTAGCATAATCATTTATACCAATTCTATCCAATACATGTCTAATGTCAGTTATAATAGGTAGATCTTTTCAAAATGTATCATCACTCACCTCTTTCTCCGCAGCGCATAATTGTACAGCTCAATGGGGTCCTCGCCTTCCTCGTCGGTCCAGCTATCGTTACACTTTTCCTCGTTTTGCCTCGCCAATGGATCGTCCACCACACCGTTTCCGCTGTACACATATGCACCAACTGCACTGCCTCCCGCATTAAGGTTGCTTCCCGCCGTCGGATGTTTCATCAGAATAGCACCACTTCCATCCGTCCGTTGGCTGCCTTTCCCAAAGCTTCCGTTCAGCATCTTGTTGGCGCGATACACAATCACATTGTTATCGTTCAGGATGTTACTGTAGTCCGTCAGTTGCTGCACGTGGCCACCGACTCCACCAGCACTCACACTTTGCTGCTGTAGCTTTTCCGAGATGAAGCTAACCTTTCGGTTCAGCGTGTCAATCTTGTCGTCATCACTACAGTCACGATCCAGTCGTTCATTGCTATTCATCACGTCCATGATTGGATCTGGACTCGAGCAGACCCGATCTACCTCGTCCTCATCGTCCAGGTCATGAAGTTGATGGTGTTGTTGGTGGTTGCTACTCGTCAGCATGTCACTGCTTCGACTATTCGTCATAGGTGTGGAGATTGAGTTTCCATTCTCCTCATCCTCAGGCACTTCTCCGTCATCCTCGGACTGGGGTTTGCCACATCGGTATCCTTGCGGAGGTGGCGTCTGCGGTTGGGCTGGGCTCAAATCTGTGCTTTGAGCCAGTTTAAGTCGTTCTTCAAGATCTTCCTCTTCTCGTAGGCTAGTTGACATTCGTTTCGAGGCCAAGTTAGGACTAGGGCTCGCATCAGTCTCACTAATATCCATAGCGTCGGTCTGCGTTTCGGTGTCGACAAGTTTCACGTGACGGGTTTCCGGTTCGCTTTGAACGCGCCGATCACGACTGGGGCTTGATTTGGGGGAGTTGAACGTTCCGGAACCAACCCGTCTGTGGCGGAATTTCTTCGTTCGCCCGGCTGAGTTTGACCCGGAACCCACCACTCCGGGAGGAATGATGACTACAGATTTGGGGCTATTGTTCGTACCATCTAATTGAGCATATAAGGTGGCCTTCATGGGAGTGTTTGGGGCCGATGTTGGACTAGGGGTAGTGGATTCACCAGGGACGACCTGCATCCCTGTTGGGAATGGTACTTGGGCTTGAGACTGTTGAGTTGGACTCAGAACCGTTGGTGGAACGTTGACCGCTGTACGTTTTCGACTGGATTTGTCTCCGCTTCGCTTGAGTAGGTTGCCACATTTTCGGGGTTTGTAGCCGGGGAGTTGCTTCTCGCGTCTGAAAGGGTATAAATTATTAGAAATACAAAGAGCCGAATAATATCCATGTTTAGCAACTTACTCTGCAATCTCCTTTTCCTTTTGTTTCAGCTGCACGTAGATCGCACTCAGCTGCAGGTACATGGTATTCGTCCTCTCCAGTTTACGCTGGTAAACCATCCGGATATCCTGGGCATGTTTCCACTCATCCTTTCGTTTTTTGATCAGCTCTTGCTCGTACTTCTGAATGTCCATCCCATTGCTGGTCAGCTTTTGCATGTGGCTTCGGATCTCTTCTCGCCAGGATTTTTGCGTTTCGTAATACCCTTGTTCTTCGGTGCACTGGCTCAGCAGTTCATTGCTTGCGATCTCCAAGTGCGTTAGGATGATCTTGAACGAGGGCCTGTTCCGAGGCTTGGGACTCCAGCATTGTTTGATGAGGAGCTTGAAGCCTTCGGGACAGCTGGAAGGAATTGGCAGGTAGAGTGAGTTATTGCCCACGCCGAAGATGATCTGCGACGAGTCCACATTCTTGTATGGCACTTCACAGGTCAGCAGTTCCCACAGGACCACCCCGTAGGACCAGATGTCGACCTTTTCATTGCAGGGCTCGTTTCGGATTACCTCCGGTGCCATCCAGGCCACCGTGCCGGCAAAACTCATCTTTGTACTGATCTCGTTCCATTCGCGAGATGTTCCGAAATCGGAGATCTTGATCACCTCATTATCAGCTATTAGAATGCTGCAATTGTGGAAACAAAGTAAAGAGAACATAACGATTAATTATAGCATGAACTATTCACATAGCTTGCGTCATCATTTGATGAGGGGAAAATCCATTGCATAGTAAGATGTTTTATTTTTATATAATGTACGCACATAGCGATACGCAAGTCGTAGATGCACGTACAGCGTTGAAAACGGACAGTGACGTCACTCATTGAAGGCACCGATGGCTCACGCGCCAGGCGCATGTGCTTGTTTTTGTATGTAGCTCGCATTCAAATTTATAAGGTCAGATGAGATATAGTAGATACAGTAGATGTAATGATAATTCAATACAGCAACTGAGAAATTTTAGTCTATGTAATAATTTTCATAAAATGAGCAGTTCAAAATGTTTATTTTTTCTACATGATATACTACATATAACCCAAAATACCATCTAGCATTGATTAGAGCTGAGTGAAACACTATTTTGATTTTATACGTACAGCATTGTAAGTAAAAGTAGCACTATCAGACATTGCATTCAATTGCAGTTTTCCAATGTTCTATATTTTAGTTCATATATGTATACTGGAAACTTTACTATAGGATTTTCCCAAAAGAGGATGATACATTACATGCAAATAAAAAGGTGCAAAAGTGACACCTACGAAACACGATTAAATGTTTACGTTAGCACACCCATCTGGACCCTTTAGGGGCCCAGATAGCCGTAGCGGTAAACGCTCAGCTATTCAGCATGACCATGCTGAGGGTTGTAGGTTCGAATCCCGCTGGTCGAGGATATTTTCGTTAACGGAAATTTTCTCGATTCCCAGGGCATGGAGTATCTTCGTACCTCTGCCATACGACATACACATGCAAAAATGGTCAATCGGCAAAGAAAACTCTCAGTTAAAAACTGTGGAAGTGCTCATAAGAACACTAATCTGATGAGCAGGCTTTGTCCCAGTTGGGACGTAACGCCAGAAAGAAGAAGAACCCTAAAAATGGAATGTGACCTACGAAACATTTATTTTTACTTTTGAAGGTAGAGCCCCAAACGTGTCGGGGAATCAATAATAAATTGCACACACCTAACATTTTTGTTCAATTTCACCCACAAAATTTCATTCAGGAAGCAGTGCAAAGTCCAAAAAAATATATTCCCAATACATTCAGAGCTGTAGCGTGAGGTTTACTCCGATTGCCATAATGCCATTTGGCACAATAGCTATTTGGCATAATGTCGCTTGACATAACGGTCGTTTAGCATAATCGCCATTTGGCATTATAGTCGTTTGTCATACTTGCGAAAAACATTGAATTTGATCAAATCAGTCTCATTAACGGGTGTGGATAAATTGCTTGCGATCGTACATTCCGTTGTCATTTTTTAAACGGACATACTTCAATCTTTTTTTTTCTACGATGCTAATATCCAATGAAATTCAAATTATTTGATATATTTGAAAATGTTTGAACATCTATGAAATCCAAATTAGTTCATATTCATCAACTTCTAACTCAGTTTACTCATATGTAAGTTTAGTTGATATTTTTTATCTTTATTAGAGAGATTTTAAGCCAGAAGCTGGTTCATCTTCGCAGATTTTTATTTGATTTTTTTTCCTAAGGCTGTTCAATTAGGTTATATTTTCCTAAAATTCAGAAATATGATTAACTTGTTTTTCTTTTGATCTTAAGCATTATTCAATTTATAATAATTTGTATATCGCAATTTGCACGTAAACCATATAAAAAAATATAGATAGATGTTTATCTATGTATGTATGTATGTTTATTTATTTGTGACGATAACCTATTAGTTTTAAACTTTTTACAAGGTCAAGGAAGCAGTCTGGTGCAGTGTTGAAGATTTTAATGAAGAAATATCCACAAGAAAATCTGCAGGATTATCTTGAAATAATACCTAACGTAACGTAACTTAATAATGTATATCAATACTTTCTCTACAATTCTTCTGAAGACCACATTCACGTGAAACTGGTGCCACAACACAAATAGCCAATATTTAGAGAACCTGACAATCGTCCACGCTGAAAATTTGATCGATTATTCACCACCAGCGAGTGAATTTTCAGCACAAACAGCAGTCTGGTTCTTAATATTTGTGCTCTTGAAAATTCGAGGTTTGGCTTCGATGCATCTCCACCTTGAAATTGTCTTCGACAAAGTTGTTCATAAAACGTTTTCTAGAAGTTCGCAGAAGAGCGTAGCCACAAATTTCCTCAAACAAAAAAAGTTTGCGTCAAAATTAAATCTTTAATATGGGCCACCCTATTCAACATTTTTCTTAGAAGATGCAAATCTTAATTACGAACAACTTTCCTGAAGACATCATACATCTAAAGTTGACGAGAACAGAGAAAACACTACTTTCCTGCTAAAATGTCGACTCGGACCATTGTGCAATGTTCGGCGGTTAAAAACTGTTTTAGTACCATTTTAGCATCATACTTTTTTCGACAAAATGTTTATATTCATTTTATTCTAAGGTTTGCCGTACATTGTGTTTTAAATTTAGTAAAATTAAGGTAAAGATGCATCGAAGCCATATCTCACATTTTCAAGAGCACAAATCTAAAGAACTTGACAACCGTTTGTGCAGAAAATTTTATCGGTTGGTCACCACCAGAAAGTGACCAATCGATCAAACTTTCAATCCAAATTGTTGTCCGGTTATGTAGATTTGTGTTTTTGAAAGTTCGAGTTTTGGCTTCGAATCACCTTAAGACAGTGATGCTTAGGCTCATTTTCATTGGCCTGTATTTCTGATCGAAGTTCAGCTATCCAATTAGATCAGTGTACTATTCATGATAATTTTAAGGATAGTACAGCCTCTTGACGGAAAATTGTGCAAAGTTGTCACATTCAGGAGTTCCTTCAAGGGATAAGAAAGGAAAAATGTGTTTTATTTTTCTTATAAATTTACATACGAATTTCTATCTTTGTGCGCACTAGGGCGGTTCAAAAGTACAAATGTTTGGAAATCCAATCTCTCAAATCTCCCTTGACGATGGAAATAGAGTTTTGTGAATTTATCACCTTTTTTGGCGGTGATTTAAAGACGATGTAGGTTTATATGGAAATCACTATGGAATGTATTATGTAATGGAAGCATAAACTTATCATTTCATAATGAAAGCTCATCATTCTTCAAGCCATAATCAAAACAAATGCTGAAGGAAAAAATCAAATTTAATTAACTTAAGTTAATATTGTTCGGGATTTTTGCTGTAATTTTCCGGACTATAATCTTACATTTAGCTAAATAATTGCAAACAAATTCATCTATCTGTCGGATTGAATTATACTATCTTCAGCAACTTCCTTTATTATGATTTGAAGAATGAGTTTTTATCTTGAGACGATAAATATGTACTAGCATTATAGGACTAACGTGATGGAACATTTTTCAAAATTTCTCCATAGTTATTTCTGTATAAAGATACATTGTCTTTGGATTACCTTTAAATTACCACCGAAAAAAACCGCCGAAAATTTTACAGTACACTATTTTTATCATAAGGATAGTAAGTAAGATATAATTATACCTTATAAGAGATTGGATTTTACAATTTTTTTAAAGTTTGAACCGCCCTAATGCGCACACCGTAGACGGAACAACCGATCGGGCCCAAGGTTGTACCAGTTGTTTGGGACCCAAAAGAAATCGTAAAAACCTTGATCTGAAAACATGTTCGCGATTTCTCACCCTGTTATGGCATACCTTCTCGTGTACATGGCTGTCCATACCATCCTGCATTGACCCATGGAACGAAGTTTAAGTGGTACAAATTGGCAACGTGAAAAATTAGAGTTTGGGTGTCTTCTGGACATTTGCTTAGGTATGATCTGCCGTTCTACACATATTTGTCTCGCAGTCCATAAGGTTTACGTAGAACATGGGATAAGTAAGCGTAGAAGAACAGAGATACAAGCAAAAGTATCATAAGCGTCAAATTCCATAACTTATTAGATGCGCTCATGAACTTTTTTATTTCAAAAAATAGCACGGTACAATGTTCTTCAATGCTGTTGATGATTGACAACAACTCTTGGAAAGTTCCTACGGAGTTCTTTGAGCAATTCTTCTGGATTTTATCCAGCCTTCCTCCAAAGTTGATCCAGAGCTGCACCGGGAATTCCTTTGGATTTCCTTCATAGCTCCTTTTGGAATTTTTTCTTCTGTGCTTCGCTCAGGAATTCCTCCAGGAACTTACCCGGATTTCCCAATGAATTCCCCCTGTTATTCTTCTGGAGTTCCTTCAGCAATTTCTCCCGAATTCCTCAAGCAATTCATCCGGTGTTTCTGCAGGAATTCTTTCAAAGTTTTTGCCAGGATTCCTTCGGAGCTCCAGCGGGAATTTCATCGGGTTTTCTCCATGGATCCACCAGAAATTCTCTCGCAGCTCCTCCAGAAATTGCTCGGAGTTCCTCCAGGATTTCCTTTGGAGATCCTCTAGAAATTTCTCCAGAGATTTTCCGGGATTTTCTCCAGGACCTTTTGGAATTTCTCCGGAGTTTCTCTCAAAAAAAATCCACATTCTCTCCAGCAAATGCTTTAGAGTTCGGGCTTTTTTCGGAATTTCTCCAGGAATTTTTCAGAGTTCTTTAAGCAATTCTTTGGGAATCCTCCGGAGTTACTCCAAGAATTCCCCTAGATTTTCTCCGGTAAATCTACCAGAGTTCCTCCGAGAAAACCTCCAGAGTTACTCCGTCAATTTCTCATGAGTTTCTCCTAGAATTCCTCTCAAGTTGCTTCTGTTCAGTTTAGTTCATAGTTCAGAAGGTGCTCAGAAATCCCTCCAGAAATTCCCCCGGAGTTTCTCCATCAATTCCTCTGGATTTCATCCAGCAATTCCTCGGAAGTTTCTCCTGAGTTCAACCGGGAATAGCTCCGAAGTTCTTCCATAAATTCTTCCGAAGTTCCTCTAGAAATTCCTCTGAGTTTGACCAAGTAATTCCTCAGTAGTTCCTTTGGATCGCCACCAGGTTTTCCTTCGGATATCTTCCATAGTTTCTCCAGGAACTTCTTCGGAGTATCTCAGATATTTCAGATTTCCTTCAGGAAATCCTTCAGAGTTTCTTCGGGAAGTCCTTCGGAGCTTCACCGATAATTTCCTCTGATTTTTTTTCATTCCAGCAATTTATCGGAAGTTCCTCCAGTAATTTCTTCAGAGTTCCTCCAGGAATTCCTCAGGATTTTGTATGATATTCTATGAGATTTTTTCAGACTTTCTCCGGGAAATGTCCCAAAGTTCATCTGAGAAATCCTCCAGAGTTCCTTCGGGAACACCTTCAGAGTTCATCTGAGAATTCCTCCAGAATTTCTCCAGGAATTCCTCCGCACTTCTCCAGGAATTCCTTTATACATTCCTTCGGAGTTCCTCCAGCAATTGCTTCGAGATTCCTCTGGACCTCCACGGGAATTTTCTTACGGAATTCTTTTGGAGTTCATCCAGACAAATTCCTGTCCTTCGGAAATTCCTTCGGAGCTTCACCGGAAATTCCTCAGAAGTTTCTTCCGAAATGCCTCCGGAGTTCCTCCAGGAATTCTTTCAAAAATCCTGCTGGCAGTTCAACCAGGAATGCTACCGGAGTTCTTCCAGGAATCCCTCCAGGAATGCTCCCAGGAATCCGCCTGGGAATTATTCAGGAACTCCCCTGGAGTTCCTTCAGGAGTTCCTCCATAAATTCATTTATCAGATCCTCCAAGAATTTCTGAGGATTCCGTTCCCAGGAGTTCCTCCAAAATTTGCATTGAAAGTTCCTTCAAGAATTTCTTATGCATTTATCCTATAATGCCTAAGTGTGTCTTCTAAGTTGTAATTCCTCCGGAAATTATACGATAAGTTCCATTATGCAGAGGTGACTACGCAAGACGCCAAGAATTCTCAAGTTCGCCAGTAATTCCTCCAGGATGAACAGTTTATTCATTCGCTAGGAACTCGTTTGAAAATTTCACGATATGTTCTAATGCACCGGAAGAATTTCCGGTTCCTTAAATTCGGGTGGAATAGGGTCCTAAAGCCCTGTCCTAATTTTAATACCAAACGGTTAAGTTTAGGCCAGAAACATATGTTTACACAATTTTTGAATGCTTTTCATTGGTTTACACTAAAAAACATTTTTTTTTCTGAATCTTGAGATTTTGTCACACCCCTTGGTTTAAACTCAAATTTTGGGTGTGTTTTGTTTCCCGTGTCCCTTCCGAAATGTCAAATAGGAACAACCCCAGTGTTAAAAAGATGAGCCCCTGTGGCGTTTTTGCCGACTCAGTGAATGTCAAACATGATCTTAAGTGTCAAAGTTCAAATTTGAACCAATTTTTGAAATAAAATTTTAAATGTGATATAACCGTTATTTGAACAGGAAAAATTGCTAAAGTGGTTGCAAAAACATGGTCCTTCGTCTAATGAAATTAAAACAAGATTTCAATAAAAATTTTAGGACCCTGTTGATCACAATGTCCCTAAATTTTATTTTTTTACTACTTCTTCTTTCTGGCGTTACGTCCCCACTGGGACAGAGCCTGCTTCTCAGCTTAGTGTTCTTAAGAGCACTTCCACAGTTATTAACTGAGAGCTTACTATTAGAGATGGTCGGGTCTCGGGTTTTCAAACCCGAAACCCGACCCGAACCCGAACCCGACGGGTTCGGGTCGGGTTCGGGTTTGAAAGTTTTTATTTTTTCGGGTTCGGGTTCGGGTCGGGTTTGAACGCTAAAAAAATATCGGGTACGGGTCGGGTTCGGGCTTGAAAAAAGTCGGGTTTAGTCGGGTTTGGGTCGGGTTTGATGAGAATTGTTCACAAAGTAACAACCCAAAAGCAGCTCTATGTATCAGAAACGATGAATTTATCATCTTTTCAAACTCGGGTTCTATTCGGGTTTTTTTTAGAAAATATTTTCGGGTTTCGGGTCGGGTTCGGGTTTGAACAGCGGAAATTTTTCGGGTTCGGGTCGGGTCCGGGTTTACTTTTCAATTTTTGTCTCGGGTTCGGGTCGGGTCCGGGTTTGAAGAAATAAAATAGGTCGGGTACGGGTCGGGTTCGGGTTTGAAAAATGTGAAACCCGACCATCTCTACTTACTATGCCAAATGACCATTTTTGCATGCGTATATCGTGTGGCAGGTACGATGATATTTTATGCCCTGGGAAGTCGAGAAAATTTCCAACCCGAAAAGATCCTCGACCGGTGGGATTCGAACCCATGACCCTCAGCTTGGTCTTGCTGAATAGCTGCGCGTTTACCGCTACGGCTATCTGGGCCTAATAAGCACTAATAGAGCACAAATATGAATACAACATAGCAAATGAACGTTGTTTGCCTTAACTATTGTCGAATTGTGTGTTGTGAAGTTTTTTAATGTTAAAGAAGGTTTGTTTTTCTGAAAATAATGTAAAATTCCAAAATCGTGTTCGGTGCGGTTTTGACAGACATCTATAAACTTCTATTTTTAAACAAGGATTTAGACATGGTGTCAACCTGAAAGTTTTAAAAGAATACTTGAAATATATCCCTTAAACGGATTTATCATCGAAATTTGCTAAATTTGTTCAAATTATTGAGTTTTTGTAAGAAATCGAGAAATTCCTATGAAAGTTGCCTACATTTAAGCGTTTTCTGCGGTGTTTTTGAATTTAAATCGTTTATCAGTTCCATAAATATATTTATTACATTGTTAATTTAGAATGCATATTTGGATTCAGGAAGCTCAAATTTAGTATGTAAAGTTGTTTTCTAACCTAACAATAATCGTTTTGACAGATGATCAATTTCACACCGAAGAACTAAAATCACATCTGTATGGAAATTTCAGTACATGAGCCAATGAGTTTTACCGTGAATATTTTCCTGCATTCAGTTGTTTGGCGTTGTCAACATTATAGAAAACAGATCAGAAAAACCAGAATTTATGCAGAAATTCCTTCAGGGATTTAGCTTGAATTTCGCTTTTTTCAAGCATCACCAACATGTTTGTTTGTGTTGATCACGTTCGAAATTAATCGAAAAAAAAAACAACCGGTGCATGCGCGTGTGATTTGGTCTATGGGGCTGTCGATTAACCACAAGGTCATTTTTTTTTGGATTTTCAGAACCCCCTCTCCCTTCGTGATCTTTTGTCCATACATTTTTTCTTAATTAGTATGGACTGTGGTCATTGGCTAGACACCCCCTCCTCCCATAAATGACCACATGTTTTATGGACGACCCCTATTTTTACTGGTCTATTTAATTTTGACAGGCCCATTTTTGGTATAAATTTGGACCAACAAATGGTCCACCGGTGTAGTTGCCTTTTAGTGCTATAATTCCTAAATTGCCTAAATTTGCCTTTTAGTCCTAAAATTCCAGCAAATTTTAGAAGTTGGGTGTCTTCTTATCTCTGATTATTTCTCAAGTTATTTATTTATTTCACTTAATTTCCTTCAATGGACTAATGTGCATCTGCATCCCCCTTATTTATCATTTACTGAATAAACGCGCTACTTACTTGGGACTCTTGAGATCTCGATGGATGATCTTGTGCGAATGGAGGTACTGCATGCCGTGTGCGATCTGCTGCGACCAGGATACCAACCGCCGGGGCGAAATAATGTCCATTCCGTCGGCCAGAATGTGGTGCAGCGGCCCGAAGGGACAGTATTCCATGATTATGCAAAACACTGGCGCCTGGGTGCATACGCCTCTGCAAGGCGCCATACGGAATAAATAATGAGAAAACCGTTGATTGATTGAGAAAGTAAAACGGCACAGAACGTCGAGGGTATCCAGCGTTGATATTTTTTTTCCAGTGTTCGTAGTTGGGTTTCGGCGTCAATCGATGTGGCGCGCGAGTTCCATTGTGAACGGCGGCCATTAGCGTTGGCGTGTGGAGCCACGGAATCCAGGTGTATGGCGCCAGACAGAGTTTACGGTGTGGCGTCGTCGACGAAGCAATGAAAGTACAGAAAGAAAGAAAGCAAGAACCATTTGTTAGACTTACGTGGGTGGGGGTGGTAGTTGCGGTTGAACCTTAAAACAATTGAAATTGGCAGCAAAAATCTAAAGGCTATTCTACAGGTCTAAAGTACTCTTCTAGATATGCAAAATTCGAACGTCTCGGTTTCTCCGGATATTTTCTTAGTTGGCTCCACTCCTACTTGAACGGCCGAGAAATGGCCATTAAATTAGGTGATGCTGTTTCATCCTACTTCCACGCTTCATCCGGGATACCACAAGGAAGTCATCTAGGACCGTTGATATTTCTCGTGTATCTCAATGACATTAATCTTCTACTTAAATCTTTCAAACTTTCATTTGCCGACGACTTCAAACTGTATTGGATTGTAACTAATGTAGATGATGCATTATTTTTGCAATCTCAGCTCGGGATATTTACCGATTGGTGTTAAACTAATCGCATGCACCTAAACGCTTCGAAATGCTCTGTAATGTCGTTCTCTTGAAAACGCATTTTGATAGATTACGACTATACAATTCAATCCACATCTCTCAAAAGAGAGTCTGTCATTAAGGACCTTGGTGTGTTACTAGACCCAAAACTGACCTTTAATGCTCATATCGACTTCATTGCCTCTAAAGCCTCTAAAACTCTTGGTTTTATTTTCCTAAAATAAAACTATAATAATTTCGTCGCTAAAAACTTCAGAAATATTCAATGCTTAAAATCATTGTACTGTTCTTTGGTAAGGTCTATTCTTGAATATTTGTCAGTTGTTTGGGCACCGTACTATCAAATTGACATATTTCGGAAATTTCTGCGCTTTCCTCTGCGGCGTCTCCCATGGAACGATCCAATTAACTTGCCCAGATATGAAGATCGTTGCAAGTTAATCGGCTTAGAGTTGTTGAGTGTTCGCCGTGAAGTTTCAAAAAGTCGTTTTGTTTCCGACCTTCTCCAATCGAGAATAGATTGCGCTCAACTTTTATCTCTCCTCAATATAAATGTTCCATACCGTCAACTCCGATCGAACTCCTTCCTATTTTTGCACGATGCTCGCACAAACTACGGGCATCACGAACCATTTAAAAGTATGTGCCGATCGTTTAACCGTTGTTTCATTGAAATTGATATTCATCTTTCCCGTCCAACTCTTCGTAAAAAATTCCATCTGGTTCTGGCAAGCTAGGTTTATATTAGTCATAGTTATTAAGTAGATTTAAGTAATTTTTGTATCAGTTGGAAAAATATGTAATAGTCTGTTGATACGAAAAGAAGAGGAGGTTTTGCGCCCATTTGAGAAAGAGCTCAATATTGCTCAGCTCAAATGGGCTTTTCCCTACTCCAAATAAACAAATAAGCAAATAAGCAATATAGAAAAACCATTCGACAGTGTTTGGCATGAAGGCTTAATTGTAATACTAAAAAACTTCAATTTTCCAACATACATTGTTAGAATGATCCAAAATTAACTGTCAAATCGTACACTTCAGGCTAATTATCAGAACTCCAAGTCTGAAAGACTTCCTGTAAGAGCTGATGTTCCTAAAGGCAGAATTTCGGGACTAATATTATGCAACATTTTCACCTCTGGCTTACCTGAGTTACCTCAGGGATGTCAAAAATCTTTGAGGACCGAAGTAAAAAGGTTGGGTAGTATGAAGTATGAAGAAAACTTTTGGAAATGCTTCCAAAACAACCAATAATACTCCCACTTAAAACAAAAGCATTTTATTTGAAACCTTAAAAAAATCATTCAGCTCTTTCAAGCCAAATGTAATGAATGTATAACATGTTTGTATCCACTTATTAACAGAAAATCAAAACTTTGTGGTATGGTAACAATGAATTGAAACCTTGAATATTTAATTTTAAAACATTGGAGCAAATGTCGTACGAAGTTATAAAAAAAAAAATGTTGACTAAAATCGTGCCAATAACGATAAGTGCTTCATATATTTAGTTTAAGTTAGGTTAAGTTTATAAAAAAAGCTTTATTTTATGTTTTCAGCAGGTGAATTTGATACATCTGTAAAAATTCCGAGCTCCCACGGCAAATGAAATGAATTTGTTGTTAACAAAATGTCAAAAAAAGCTTAATTTATTTTTACTAAATTAGGATTGTCTATGCCTAACAAAGAACACCTAAATACAACAAATGAATGTTATGTTTGAAATGATACCAATAAAGTATAAAAAAGAAGGTCAATGAAGAAAAATGAAACTGAAGCCTTGTCTTCCTAACTGGCATACGTCACACGACAATCAGTCACTAAACATCGGCTAGAGTAAACAACCATGACACGCGATCCGTGGAAAAGTGTGTTAATGCGAGGATACGGAATAGACTAGCCATCGTCATCATTGGTCAACAGTAAGGCGCCCACGTCTTTCCAGTGCATTGAGAAAATTGCCGACCTGTACGTGCTCAAAACTATAAATAACTCCGCAGCTAGAATGCCTGGAGTCGCACACCTTATCGCCACCGGAAATCATTTTCCCTTTATTCACTAAATACACACAATCCTCAATGGCCCCAATCAGTGGATACTCACTTGAATTTCACAATGTTCTCGTGGTCCAACTTCCGCAGGTGTTTGATGTCGGTTTCCTTGACCTCGCGCACCTTCTTGACGGCGACTAGTTCGTTATGCAGTTTGCCCCGAAAGACGGCACCCTGGGCGCCACTGCCGATCCATCCCATATCGGTGATGGAATCGAACGAGATTTCCCAGTCATCAGTCTGTTTGCTCTTCATCTCCATGATGTGGCTTTTGCCAATCAGCGACAGCACCGGTCGCATGCACCCGAAAAGGCCATCCATCCAGCCTGCCGGTTTGTTAGCCACTCCCGGAATGGCCCCCGGCATGTTGGGCCACCCGGTCTGGCACACGTTGTCATTGTCCACGCTGCTATCGGTGACGTTGACGTCGTCTCGGGCGATGGCTTGCGAGTACGCTGGCGGTTGGTCGTTTTTGATGCCCATTTGGTCGAGCTCCTCCTGGATGGACATCATGCTGCAAAAGGGTAGATAGAATATAGAATTTCGATTAGGAAATGATACTTCTTATTAGTGTACATCTGAGATCGTCCTAAGTCATATTACAAATTTTACCGTTTTTTAGGTTGTCAGTTTTGGTAATTCAAAATTGAGATTTTCATTGGTACTATAGTTAGTATGGTATCGGAATGGAATTTTTCCAAAATAAAAGTCAACACCCGACATTTATTTTAAATTCTAAGAAATTATTGGATGTCATTATTATATTTTTTTAATGAAACCGTTTAATTATTTTTATCTTTCATATACATAGTTTTATAATCTTTCATTCAAGGTATTCTATATAGGTAGGGTATAGAGCTATTTGGACACCTCCATGATTCATGGTGGGTTTCTCATGGCTAAATTGTCTGAAACTTTGCAATAAGAAGCACTTCAATACGACGCATATGCCCAAAAACTTTTAAAATCCTCCTTCCTGAATTAATCAAAAGTGCCTAGAAAAGGACGCGCTCCTCTATATACAGTCGCCTCTCAATATTTCGATATCGAAGAGACCATCGAGATAGAGAGAGAGATCAAAACAAATAACACATTTTTAATCTAGTATTCATTGAATTGAAAACCACTCAGTTACCAGGAAAATAATAAACAAGCAAACGTCACCACGCGTTCCACAATTGTTTCGAATCACTAAAATATAGTTTAGTCACCTTTGATTATGGTCATATCCTGGGAGGGAGGCACCGATATTACACACGAAATATAGAACAACGTTTGTTTGAACTGCAAGATAACTCCAGCTTGCCAACAACAATCAACGCAGGCTTGAGGAAAACCGCTAGTTTTCTTTTGTTGTGTACTTTCGATCTTTCCTGACAAACATGGAAAAAGGGCCACAGTTTTCTATGCACCAAATATTAATTTTCATTGGAAAAAGTAAAACGATGCGTTTTTCAATGCTTTATATTCAATCAGTTGAAAGGTGCTCACGTGACATTACTTGCATTTTGTGCATGAATTGATTTTCATTCAATTTTTGTCACTTTTGATGAAATGCGAAAATGTGTTTTGATCAGTTACAGCGGAATCCCGGCTCACTATGACGTACAGAAATTTTGTATTGGTTTCTCCCTCCCAGGTCATATCGACATACGGAGAGAAAATCGGGAACGAAAAAATAACAAGAACACATCGAGATATGGAGATATCGAGATAAAAAGCATATCGAGATATGGAGAGAGAAAATGTATGCAGAACGAAGGGGCCAAAGGAATCATCGACATAGGGATAGATATCGAGATATAGAACATCGAGATGAGGAGAGTCGACTGTAGATTATTTTCTAGCTTCATTTGGTAGATTCAAAATACTATAGTTGCAATTACTTATTTGATCCATCTGCTTATGAAATCATCTCCATCTACCTTTATCGCATTTTTTGTCCTCACCATTGAACTTGAACCTAGTAGAAATCAACGGCTGATGACGGATTTTCAAACCACTTCCCTCGCTTGGCCAATCTTATCATTGAAGCGACCGAGAGATGCTCCGAGTCGATAACATATACTACCCACCAACCACTCATCGCATCCATAATTACCTATTGGCGTTTGTTGTGTCTGCGTTTTCATTATAGAGAGAAAACTGTTTCGACACGACGACGAGACAAAGGCCGATGCGACGAGTTCCTCACGAAATTTCACCCTAATTAAAACGTGGGAAAGCTTCGGTTTGAATTACTAATGAACTATACTGTTGAGATGGGTTCCCAAAGCAGACTGATTTAGATTTGAGTTATCTGTTAGCGAAAATCTTTTCAAGCAACGGGCAGAATAACGATCTATTGATGTGAAAAAACGTGCAAAATTTTAGTTTAATCCGTGAAATTATAATCAAGCTCCACCCGCTCAAACCTTATATGAAATTCACTATAAGAAAACTTACTTTTGTGAAGAAACATCGCAATGGTCACCTACCTACTGTATTGGCCACTTGAAGAAAAAAAAAAATACGGTAGTAGTTATTTCTAGTCAATTTTACGATACTGATTCTTGATGAAACTTTTGAAAAATAGTTGAAGAGTTCTGTGGTAAATGTGTTTTCCACTCGAAGCATTGCATTGTTGATTGCATTCCAAGGCCATTAGAAAATAGGGAACATACCGTCGTTTTGGTGACATCTCAACTAACAATTCAGAGCCACAAACAAGCATGCATGTTTAATTATTGTTCAATAATGGTAATGACAGCTGAATAAAAATTGTGCTCTATAAAGAGCTGAGAAGGTGCTTTTTTCAACACAAATTTAGGTTAATGTTCAACGTTATGCATTAGAATGAACAAAAGTTGAATCGCCACTTATTAACCGTTTCCAAAGATTCTCATTCGACTAGTCCAGATTGTTTTACTAATTAGCTGAACAAAACATGTTTCCCCTAATTAAAAAGCCAATATTCCACTAAACAAATGTATATGCTTGTTTTTAATTATGAATCGTGGTTTACGGCTAACCAGCCGAGTGGAAGTTTAACAACTACCGAAAAGCTGAACATTACATATAATTTGCAATTGGATTAGATGGACAAATTGATGTGAAGATTTGCGAAAAAGTTACACGTCTTCTCAGTGAGAATCGAACTCACGACTTATCGAGCAACGGACTCATGTTTCGTAACCGGTCGTTTGAGAACGTCGCGACCCATTGGAAGCCCACACAATAGAAACCTCAGCCAGCGCAGTTGCTGGCTAGTGTAGTGTGCTATTCCTATACCTAAAAAACAATGCGCTCTCGGGCTAGGCATTGGATATATATAGAAAGCGTTGTGTTTGGATGGGCATCTAATTCTTCCGAAAGAGGTGCACTTTGCGAAAAAGGACCACGTGATTATTGAGCTGAAATCGAATTCAGGTTAACTTCTGCGTTCATGAGTCCTCTCATGGCGTAGTGGTTAACGCGCCCCAACTAGAGATCGGGGAGTCGTGAGTTCGATTCTCACTGAGAAGACGTGTAACTTTTTCGCAAATCTTCACATCAATTTGTCCATCTAATCCAATTGCAAATTATATGTAATGTTTAGCTTTTCGGTAGTTGTTAAATGTATATATGTAAAAGTATATTCAGAAGACGAACTAAGCATGAATAAGAGCTGAATAAGTATCTCATAAAATCCTAATTCAGCTTCAGTATATTATAAGTACAGTTGATCCAATAGAGGCCAAAATGACGATTACCAAACACATTGTTCAGCAATTAATAAGCCTTGTAAAAGCGATCACACTATAGCTATATTTCATGAAATGGATAAAATATCCTAAATTCGTGTTGAGTTCCGAATGCATTTCAAAGCTTATAACTTATGCTTTATTTAAACTTTTTAAATAGCTGTTCAGGAAATAAACATGGTCAGCCTCCAGAAATGTAGGATTATTTTGAAAAACAAAAACAAACATTTGAGCTAAGTATTCCTAGTAGGAGCGAAGTACTGACAAACAAAGCGTGATATTGACATAAAAGATCTAAAGACAACATCAAAATTTTGTTTGTTCTTTGTATGTAGTTAATTTTAGATATCATTTCCAGATTTTTTATATATTATATCTATCAAGTTAATATCACTTTTAGCTATCCATATTATAATTTTCTATTGCTAAGCTTTTTTCGCCTGCTCGGGATGTTGTTCCGTATACGGTTCCGTAGTTGTTCCGTATATATCTTGAAATTTCTTTGACAGAATTGATTAAATAAATTTCTATAGAGAGCTACATTTTAAATGACATCTCTTTACAACTGAATAGTGCGATCTAAGAAAAATGATTTACTTGGCCATTTCTGAAAAAAAAATCCCACGCGTCAAGATATTCGAACATATTTTTTTATTTTCATATTCCTTAGAACACTTCAAACGATTTAAATATAGGGGAAGGGGTGGAAAAATGAACACCTTAAGGATTTCATCTTGTTTCCAATAGAAAAACGAGGAATTTTTATAGTTCTATCGTACAACATCAAAAGTAGGGATGTTATCTAAAGCAGCGACACGAATTCAGACTGAAATTGCTAAATTTTCACATATTTTTATCGCTAGCAAAAAACGATGCAAATGTTCATTTTACCTGCACTATTTTGGTAAAATGAATAGCTGATGGTGGTAAAATGAACATCATGCGAAAAGCAAAACAAATATTTTTGAAAATATTCATTGCATTTCCGAAAATATATCCATTAAGGATTGTAACCCATTCAAAAAGAATTTTAATGATATCAGATTTGACATCATATCATAAGGATATTCACCTCACTGAGAAACCTCAAGACCTCCGAGCGAAAAGTTGCGTCAGATCTAATTTTCAAACGTGATTTTCTAAATTCTTAGTTTTCGTTGTATTTTCATTTTAATTGACCTCCGTATCAACCCGAACACTCCGATTTATGGTCTAAACCGTCCGTGCGTGATAAAAAATCATTGAAATTTGTTTTTTCTCGGTAAAAGGCACGGTGTTCATTTTATAACCCCTGTTCATTTTACCACCACTTCTCCTATTCATACAGAGGACTATTTCTTTAATGCATAATAGGTTACGAAAAATACAAATCAATAATATAATTAAATAATACAAATATAATTTATAAAATGAATGAATTTCAATTGAAGTTAATAAATCATTCAAATTGAAGTAATGAACAAACTAAAATTTTTATGAAATTAGATTAAGGTGAAGATGCATCGAAGCCAAACTTCAAATTTTCAAGAACACAAATCTAGAGAACTAAACATCCGTTCAAGCTGAAAACTTAATTGATTGGTCACCATCAGCTAGTGACCAATCGATTGAGTTTTCAGCTTGAACGAATGTTTGGTTCTCTATATTTGTGCTCTTGAAAATTTGAGATTTGGTTTTGATGCATATTCACCTTAATCATTTCATACTGATTTAACTTTGTGAAAATAAACATTATTTTTGACCATCATTGACATAAATTTTCTCACTGTGCGCTGAAAATAGCCGACTGAACTCAGCTTGGATCAGCACTAAACAGCAGCTGAATAATATGCTTGTTCAGTTGTTGATTAGCGTACCATGTGTTGATTAGACGATGTCGAATAGAAGCTCAAACATGATCAAAATTCAGCTATGAAGGGTTTATATATATCACTGGACGATTTATTCATCAATTCTAGAATGGTGCAGATGGCAAGGCATACCGCAGGTCTCGAGGTCGAATCCAGTATTCAGACGATTTTTAAATAGAGTTCTGTCATTTTGGACGCAAATTTTACAAGAATGCAAGTAAAAATACCATCAAATTTACGTCACTTAATTTTTTACTTCCAGTATTTGGCTTAACATGAAATTTGATTTTTGATAAATAAATGAAAAAAGCTCCTAAAATTAGGCCTTTTTTTCTGTTTACACGTCTACTCGTACTCACGACTTCCTATTCGCTACGTCCTCATGGCGTAGGCCTAACGCGCCCTATCAAGCGAATTGGGAGTCGTGAGTTCGATTCTCACCGAGAAGACGTCTAACTTTTAAGCAAATTCCACTTCAATTTGTCCATTTAATCCAATTGCAATGTGATGTTTAGTTTTTTTGTAGTTGTTGATACTTCCACTCGGCTGCATGGCCGTAAACTATAAATCATAATTATAAAGTATAAATATATTTTGTTTAGCCTAATGACACCCCCTCGAAGGGGTGAGATTAGGCCAATTTTCAAAAGTTTGCTATTCAAAGGAAAATAAACGAAATTCAAATATTCACGCAGCATTTGCAAATACATCACCCTTAAACGTATTCTCATATATAAAAGAAAATTTTAGGTCGAACTTAAGAGTGTTTGGCCCAATTTCACCCCCAACGACGCACAGTGCTTCCTCTCCATACAAAAGTAGGAAAAAAGTCTTGAAATAGATTTCTCATATTTTAATGAAATTTCTTTACTCTGATTTTGCATTTTTTGGATATATTTATCATCATCACTGGGTCACCCATTTTTAGGTGATCTATGTATATATCAGAATTCTATGTTATCAACATGTGATATTGGCTTGGTTAAGCTATACGGCACTTGAGCCCAGCTAATGAATGGTTAGAAAATACTTTAGTATCATTGTATTAGTATCTTATTTCATGATTTTTAAACAAATATGAATTTTTATTGGCAAGCTTGCTCAACAGAAAAATCTTCAAATTAAGACTAGTGTGACATGTGTGCGAGTAGGTGCTCACATTTAAAAACTAAGTTGAATATCACTTGGTTTTCTCCATATGTTTTACAAAGCAGCAAAAAATAAAATAACGTTGGTAATGTTCTTCAAAATGCTCTAAAAAAATCAATTCCCACTCGATTTTCATGAAATCTTGGGAAAAGTCTATTCAATTATCATATAAAATACAAAAATATTTTGGGATCGAAAAGTGAAAGTAAGGTTTTCGATTATTTTCCGCCCTCGTACTTATGACGGTACTTTATCGGAAAATTTATTGTACTTTTTTCGAACAATTTAATTAGAGAATTTCAATGAATTCTTTGAACTAACTTTTGCAGTTACTTAGTGTCATCCTGATGGATGGCCCTGCTAGACTTTCGACAGAACTATGACAACAATTACATCGGTCTTTTAGCATTATTAAAACAATCAATAGTGGGCTGCTTCCATATTTTAGGAAGTTTTTTTACATGACCATTGATGAATTTTAAATGTATTTCTGGAAACATTTCTGGCAAGGTTTCCGAAATAATTTTGATAAGTTGATAGCGAACTTCTCTTACGTATTTATCATTTTTGTTGAAGCGCTTGGTAAGTTATGGATAGCATTATTTTTTTCGAAAAGGAAACTGACAGCTTTTTTAAATAATATAAACTTGAATGTTGAACATTTATTTTCAGAGAATAGAGCTAGTTTTTTTTAAACTCTGCTAAATAATTCGAAAAAATGTCAAAATCGAGTATTTGCTAAGAATTTCTACAAAAATCTAGAAATTGTTGCTAAAACTGTAATTGAAATATATTACAATGATTCTACCCCATTACCCCCAACCTAATTACCCCGAACGTCGAAGTCGAATGTTACTACAAATAACATTGTCCGCGATAATGGAATTTGGGTTAATGTCATCTGGGGTTATTAGTCGTTCGGGGATATAGAATTCGGGGTGATGACATTCGGGGAAATGGGATTCAAATTAAATCCATTATCTTGCTCACATAGTTTATCTAGATTTTGTTTAAAGGTTTGCACTGGTCAATTTTTTGCCATTTGTTTTTTTGAAGTTAGAAATTGTTACTTGGAAGGTACGTAATAATCGAATGTATGAGAATACATCGAAATACAAAAGATCGAAAGGACAAACAATCGGAGAGGAAAAATGTACCGACGAAAATATTTTTTTTTCTAATATGACAAAAGTTCGTACTGAGCAGATAATTTTCGACCTTTAGTCTTTTAACCTTTAAGTCTTTTAATCCTTTTATCCCTAAACCGTATTAGCCATAGCATAGTATAGTTGTTTGGTCGACGTTAAGGTGAAGATAAATCGAATCCATGCCTAAAACTTTCAAAAGGACAAATCAATAGAATCAAAGTAATCTAAGCTGAAAACTTGATCCCTTGGCAATCGATCCAGTTTTCAACTTGAACCGCTGTCTGATTCTCTAGATTTGTGCTCTTGGAAAATTGAGATGTGGCTTTGATTCAATTTTACCTTAAGGATTGCTCTAAGCTTTATCATTGATTCATCCGCTAAGTTTTAATAATATATAGGTAGGTCTGTTCGAATCCCATCGGTCGAGGATCTTTTCGGGTTGGAAATTTTCTCGACTTCCCAGGGCATAGAGTATCTTCGTACCTGCCACACGATATACACATGCAAAAATGGTCATTGGCATAGTAAGCTCTCAGTTAATAAATGTGGAAGTGCTCATAAGAACACTAAGCTGAGAAGCAGGCTCTGTCCCAGTGGGGACGTGTAAAGCCAGAAAAAAGAAGAAGGTAGGTCTATAGACCACTGACTCCGTCACCATGCTCTTTTATCCTATTACTAATTTCACAAACCACCACAGACCGTTATGTTGGGCGAAAAATTAGGTAAGTATGAGCATGAAGTTGCCTCCATGATTTTTTCAAGCTTTTAGAATTGTAGTAAGGGAGAGTTGGTCAAGCGTGAAGATCCAAACAAAAATATTGAATTTCCATCCAATATCATCGTACCATTTCGAGCACTCTCCTTTTACTTTACGAGTTTCGTTGCATAGTAGTTCTACAAACCTTGTCAGAAATCTGTTCTATGGCTTCAGAGTCCGCGTGTCCAGAAATTCCTTAGCACACAAACATCGAACATGGTCGTAGTATTTAATATGATACGTACACGTACCTAGAGATAACAACCACCGTGCATACCGTTCGGGCCATCCACTAGGTCGGTTGTTGAGTCTTGTCTTATCAGTAGGTGTATGTCGTATTCGAGAAATGACCGGCAATGACAAGTGTATGACGTTTTTCCTCAACATAGCATGGAAAAAAGATCAATTATTCAAACCGAACTGCAATTCTTGACATGGATTGAATTAATTAGAAAAAAAAAATTCGATCATATTTCGGTCGAGCAGATTTGGGGGCTGATTGGCTGCTCCACAGATCGCATTTTGTCAACTTATCAGGTTTAACAACCTTAGTATTTCAACAAAATGATGAATTTTATTAGTAGTATTATGGTCGGTGTCCCTTTAAGATAAAGTCGCACTAGTGGTTTTTTACGGCCGTTATGTTATAAATTGTTGCAAAATATTTTTTTACATAAAGGTCAATATATCTAATTTACAGCTCGATTTTAGCATAGCATAGCATAGCATAGCATAGACTGACTGTACATGTCAATGGTTGCTACTCCGTGATTGATCGGAACTGGTAATAATTGCACTGCGATCCAAATGAATAAGGGATGGGAGTTTCCGCTTACTCTCGGAGTGCAATTTTAGCAGATCTAATATTATTGATCAATAACGGCGCCGGCCAAGTCCTTACAGTCAGTTGGGATAGGGAAGGAATGTTAGGGTGTAATGATTGTTGCTTCTAGAGACCGAGAATACCTCTGCATCTCCACAATCACCACAGGAAGGGTGTTTATTAGTAGGGAAGGAAAAGATCTGGGAGTCACCATTGGTCGGTGATGCGATCCATGGATAAGGAGGAAAAATACAATTTATACTTAAAGCTAGTTTTTAGTTTTGTCTCAAAAAGTTTTTGGTAGAAGATTTAAAATAAACGTCAACATCTATCATGTCGAACCATTCAAAAGAAGTTTTTATTAATGGTGAAAAGAGAAAAATATATGCGTATATTTTAAATTATATGAAACAGGAATAATGCCAACACTTGTAGTGACGAACCATACATAGTTTGTTGGAAAATTACATAAAAGTATTATTGAACATTATGCCTCAAGAAGAAAAGTCTTTGGTAGAAGTTTTAAAATAAACGTCGACATTCATAATGTCGAATTATTCAAAAAATATTTTAAGTAATGTCAAAAATTTTATATTTGTATTATAATTGTACAAAACAGGCATAATGCCGACACTTGTAGTGACGAACCATACAAAGTTTGATTGAATATTACAAAAAAGTAACGCTTTCATGAAGAAATGTGTTATCATAAGCATGAAACGAGCTCACCAGTTGGTAATCCATCCTCGACTGGACACGAATATCTTTTCGCATTCACACAGCGTGAACAGCAAAACTTCTCGGCACCCCGAAAAACAAACCGTCTTACTTGGGCTTTCCAAAACACTGCCCAGCACAACACGCGAACCTAAAATCAAACTTCCGGCGTCCCGAAAACGAAGCGTCTTGTTTGGGCTTTTCAGAACACTGCCCAGCAAAACCCGCGAATCGAAAACCAAACTCCCGGCGTCCCGAAAACGAAGGGTCTTGTTTGGGCTTTTCAAAACACTACCCAACACAACACGCGAACCTAAAATCAAACTCCCGGCGTTCCGAAAACGAAGGGTATTGTTTGGGCTTTCCAGAACACTGCCCATCAAAACCCGCAAATCGAAAAACCAAACTCCCGGCGTCCCGAAAACGAAGCGTCTTGTTTGGGCTTTCCAAAAAACACTGCCCAGCAAAACCCGCGAACCGAAAACCTAACTCCCGGCGTCCCGAAAACGAAGCGTCTTGTTTGGGCTTTCCAAAACACTGCCCAGCACAACACGCAAACCTAAAATCAAACTCCCGGCGTCCCGAAAACGAAGCGTCTTATTTGGGCTTTCCAAAAAACACTGCCCAGCAAAACCCGCGAACCGAAAACCTAACTCCCGGCGTCCCGAAAACAAAGGGTCTTGTTTGGGCTTTTCAAAACACTACCCAACACAACACGCGAACCTAAAATCAAACTCCCGGCGTCCCGAAAACGAAGCGTCTTGTTTGGGCTTTTCAGAACACTGCCCAGCAAAACTCGCGAACCGAAAACCAAACTCCCGGCGTCCTGAAAACGAAGGGTCTTGTTTATGCTTTCCAAAACACTGCCCAGCACAACACGCGAACCGAAAACCAAACTCCCGGCGTCCCGAAAACGAAGGGTCTTGTTTGGGCTTTTCAAAACACTACCCAACACAACACGCGAACCTAAAATCAAACTCCCGGCGTTCCGAAAACGAAGGGTCTTGTTTGGGCTTTCCAAAACACTGCCTAGCACAACACGCAAACCTAAAATCAAACTCCCGGCGTCCCGAAAACGAAGCGTCTTATTTGGGCTTTCCAAAAAACACTGCCCAGCAAAACCCGCGAACCGAAAACCTAACTCCCGGCGTCCCGAAAACAAAGGGTCTTGTTTGGGCTTTTCAAAACACTACCCAACACAACACGCGAACCTAAAATCAAACTCCCGGCGTCCCGAAAACGAAGGGTCTTGATTGGGCTTTCCAAAACACTGCCCAGCACAACACGCGAACCGAAAACCAAACTCCCGGCGTCCCGAAAACGAAGGGTCTTCTATTTATTGGTCATTACGTTCATATATCCTTGAAGAAAAAAGTCGCTTTTCTTGTCTTGTCAATTTTTCGAAACTAGCAAGTGTATCCTAATGATCGATCTCAGCGTCTTACTTTCCATAGTCATGTTTATAGTGAATATTGAAGAGTAAAGTTATCTTAGGCTTCTATTATTACAGTCTCGTACAAGATTCACTTTTCGGTGGAAAATGCAATGCTTCACAACACCTACTTTCTACTTGTAAATTATGCGAAAATGAAGCTGGAATTAGATTATTTATACCTGAGAGGGAGAAACCAATACCTATATCTAATTTACAGCTCGATTTTGTTAAAAAATGATCGAAATAAATAATTTTGCTTGGAATTCAAGTTCCCTTGCATCTATAGATATCTACTATAGTAGCGCTATTAAGATACGACTTTACTATATGTTACTATAGGCACATGTGTTCCTATTGTGGCACCATCAATGTTGAATGCAGAAATATGATTTAACTGGGACATATTGAACTATAGAGTTCGATTTGAATAATCGACCTGCAGAATAACGATAAGGTACTGTCGTCAAAAAGGTTATCATTGCAATTTCGTTATCAACCCAAACGGTGTATTCTTGAGGTTTCGGTTGACATTAATCTCGACCTAATCAAACAGAGGAGGTAAGGTAACAGGCAACAACGGTGAAAATAATCTTGACGATGAACTCTGCCAATACGAATTACTTATTTGCGATTGGCTTGAAAGCAGGTGTTGATGTTTGACCTGCTAACAAGAAACTGATTATCGTTATCGATGATCAAACAGCAGGAATGTAGCGCGTGTCAAAAACTTCAAAAATATTGTTAATTATAAACAGTAGCTTAACTTGAACTCAAAGCTTGAAGGGCTTGACCCATCTGATCGTCAAATTCTGATAGTAAATATCTTACATGAAAGTTTAAGAGTTGAGGCATTACCAATCAATAAAAAAGGAAGTCATAAAAAGACAATTTACACTGTCTTCAGCACATAGGCTGCACAGACTAAACGATCACTAACATTAGGCAACGGATAACACGAAGCACCCAGTAGAGCGATGAGTTTTTCGTTTGACGAAAAGTTTTCACCGACTGGAGCTGGAATCGAACCCACACCCCGTGGCACAATACGCTTAGATAACTGACGCCGTTAACCGCAAGGCCAGGAAGCCCCCAGTCATAATGTTTCTTATATTTTCCAGAAACTTAGAATCGCATTAGAAATAACAAATAACTGATTCAATTAAAGTTACAATCACATTTTTTTAGACAAGAATGGATATTTTTACAACTCTTAAATGCAGATGACTTGAGCCACAGAAGAATTGATCATCCTGTTAAGAATTTTGAGTGTTTTTCTTAAATGATATAAAAAGTCCAGAGTTCGGATTATAGGTTTTGTTCAGAGTTTGAGACAGAACGGTACGTTCCTAGGTACATATTGCGTTTCTGGGGAATGATTAGAATTATTATGGAAAAACCCTATGAAAATTATTCCGACCATTTCATTCGATTTTTGTTTCAGAATAGTGCCAACATTTTCTGTACAAAACGACATTCGTAAAATGCTTTTGTCGACGGAGTTGGTGGTCTAATGGCTATCGCCTCTGTTTCATAAGCAAAAGGTCATGGATTCAATCCCAGGCCCGTCCCTTTCCTCGTACTCTGAAGTTATCTTTCGTTTGCTTCTATCACCCACTCTTAATTTATCACAGTTGATCTATCACAGTTCATATCATTTGCAAGCACCAGAGACGGACAAATCAACCGTTTCCCTACGCTTCCATTCTTCTATCATTACAGCACGCCTTTCTTTGCACCTGACACGTAGGCAGTCTGCTAACCAAACAGCAAGCCTTTCTGCCATAAAATTATACCAGCCCTACTCCTTCCCGCATGTACTGGCGTAGATGCAGGGCTATATCTGGTTTACTGTGGGAATCAGTTTTAATGCATCATAAATTCCTCGCCTTTCCCCTTATTTGTCAGCATTCTGACGTGGCAGAATTGTTGCCTAAAACTAGATGATCAGCAGCACTTATAACCGAAGGGTATCTGTAAGTCCCAAACAGCCATCTGGTTGTGTAAGCGCAGCTAATCACGGACGGCCAAGCAAGGTCAAACTCAAGCTCAAATACGACATGCTTTTGTATTCCCACTACCCACATACATAATTTATTTGAAAAGTTGTCAAAAGCATGTTCATGCTAAAACATAAAATAGTTTTGCAAACGTTGATCGCTTTGTGAATTCTAAAACATTGTAGATGTTGTGCGTACAAATGTAATTAAATACTTTACCAAAACGCTTCACATTCGAATAAAAATACCTAAATTTCCTATTTTGGATACCATCAAACTATTTCTTGCATATGATTCAGGTTTTAAATTAATAACTTAATATTTTGTAATGAGTAAAACTAAATAAGTATACTCAAGCAAGTGCTGCCGTGCATTTTCCAATTATTGACCTAGCCAACAAAAAATGGAAAACAAAAGGCAGCACTTTCTCTAGTATATTTATAGCAAATATTGTTTAAAAATAAACGCATTTCCTTGAACATTAATGAACTCCTGATATTTGCTATGCATATATGCAAATATTTGCTGCATAAATGTTTATCTGCTCAAGCTATCGTTTGTGCTTATCACTAACAAATATACCACACCCTGCGTCTAGTGCCCTTTGGGAGCCAAGCGAACAAAAGTCAGTTTGTTTGGTCAGACCTCGATATTGACGCAAGATACGAAAGAAATAGAAAAAAATCTAAGCGCCACAATGCTTCGATCGTTTTGCAATCCATAGCAGAAACGCATTGAAGGTTGTTTCTTATCTACATCTATTGGGACTTGTTCGTGAGCTACACTTTCGTGCAAAAGTTTAGGTTCACCCAAAAAAAACATACAAATGTGTTTTGTCCATATATTTGTGATGATAGTCTAATTGAAACACTCTATGACGCATTTCAAAGCCAAAGAATTAGGTCCTAAAATTTTTAACGAAATCTTGTTTTTATTTAATTATAAAATAAATAACGGCTATATCATGTTTAAACTTTAATTTAAAAATTGGGTCCATAAATGAACCTTGACACTTTTGATCATGTTTGACGTTCGCTTAGTCGACAAAAACACCACAGGGGTTTTAGTTTTAACACTGGGGTTGTTCCTATCTGACATTTCGGAAGGGACACGCAAAACAAAATATACCCAAAATTTGAGTTTAAGTCAAGGGGTGTGACAAAATCTAAAGAAACATGAAAAAATGTTTTTTGGACTTAAACCAACGGAAAACATTAAAAAATTGAGTAAACATGTGTTTTTGGCCTAAACTTAAGTGTTTGGCACTAAAATTGGGACAGGGCTTTAGGACCCTATTAATTTTGCTTGGTAGGTATTTTGACATTTTTTTAAATTTTGTTCGCTAAATTTTTACTTAAAGTTGTGACATTTTTCAAAAACAAGTTATTACAATCTCGAAATTATTCAATCAAATTTATACACACAGTAGCAATATGTTGCCAAAATGTGACCGTGTTGTTGGATTTGGCAAATATTGAGATTTTCAAATTAAATTTAACAATTCGTTCGAGCTATTGGTTTTTGGGCCCCACTTGCCCCGTTTTAACGTTTTGTTGTATATCGATCTCTTATTTTGTTCGTAAGCTATAGTTTTTGGAACAATTTAGATTTTTATTCAGAAAATTCCACGTTTTATGAACATTTTTCTCTTTTTTCCTGGAACTCTTCTGAATTTTACAGTGTTGACATCGCTTAAATCAATTTTGATCTTTTGGTTGCTTGCGCATTCATATTTTTGACCTGTGGTTAGGATCCGGACTCATTCCGGTGGGTCACTGGGTATGATCGGATAAAATGACTCCAACTTCCTTTTTCGTCAACATTTACCGCACAATTTTTTTTTTCTATCTTTATTAACGAGCCTTGGGCTAGTTCATCTCGAGACCAACGGATTTACTTCCCTTCCGAAGGAACTTCCGAAGGAACTTCCGAAGGAACTTCCGAAGGAAATCGTCACTGAATTGTTTAGTGACTTATCTCGGGGATGGGATTCGATCCCAGGTCCTCGGCGTGAGAGGCGTCAGTTTTAATCACTACACCAGGTCCGTCCCCTCCAAACTATTTCAATGTTATAAATATCTCTCCTCTGTCTTGTTTGTATAGTTTTTTTTATATCCTTTCAAAGAGCTGAACTATATAGTCCTAGAGCAGGGTTTCCCAACCGGTGGCTTCGGACCACTAACTGTTTGCAAAAAAGTATTAGAATCAAGTTGTCAATTTTTCAAACTTAAAATATTTTGAAATGTTCCTTTTCTTAAATTATGCTAATACTGATAACATTTTTTTTCTAATAATATGTTAACAATAAACGACTCCTGGCTAGATCCTTTGTTAGTTTTTTCAAAGAATCATAGATCAATTAAATCTTGCATTATTTGTGTTGGATTACAAATCTGCCTACACGGATAGAAATCAGAATCCAAAATCATGATTATGCACCCGGATATCATGATTCCAGTGTGTTTTCATCTTATGAAAGTACACCATGATTTGGACTCCCGATATCATGAGTCAGATTGTAGTAACGCGACACAAGTTGCAGCTGAGTGCTCGAAATCATGCAAAGTATGCTCGAAAATCATGATTCGCGCATCCGTTTCGGATCTATTTATAATGAAAACAAAAAAAAACAAAATTTGCTAGAGCAAGATTCGAACCAAGAACCTTCACATTGAAAGCCACGTACCACAGTACCAATCTATCGTGATGAATGATGGGTGATCGATGCGAATGACTTGAAGCAAAGTGCACCGCTTTGTGTTGTCGCTCAGGGCGTTACGTTTATGAAGAATCATGATTAGACCTAATCAATTTATGAATTTCATGACTTGTAAATCTTGGTGCGGGAATCAGATTTTTATCCGTGTATCAAGTATATTGTGAGATATTCAGCAGGCTTTAATTAAGAATGATTTTTATAAAACTCTTTTTCAGAGGTCTACGAGATCAATCAAAGGAGGTAGCAGCTTCAAAAGGGTTAGGATTCGCTGTTCTACAGCAAAGAAATTAAATATCTATAAAAAATAAAACTTTTATAAGTCGGTAATAATTTTCCATAAATTGAAACCAATCAAACCCATCATGATAGCAGTAGTAAAAAAATATTGACTTTTTAAGACTACTTTATGTGGTGATTACCACCCTTTAAAATGTTACAAAGATAACAATCAGAATACCTGTATGTGTGAAATGTACTTTTATACGAAAGTGATTGAATAAAAGGAACCGACGAGCTGGTTCTCGTTCTCTTTACTCAGCAAACACCTAACTTTTTATATCCTTATACTTACTGCAGAAACGTCCCAGTATTTACAGATTTCTCATATATAGGATATAAAACTTTACAAACATCAACATATTTTTCTTAAATATAATGGGCCTTGAAGGTTTACCGAACTGTTCAGCTGTTGAAAGTTTGGAGAAAAGTATACCGTAAAACGAGGTAACTTTGATAGTTTTTATTGCATTCTGTTTCAAAGAATTACAATTTATATTTTTAAAACAAGTACTGACAGCTAACGATTGCACTTGATAGATTGCCAAAAGATTTATATGGATATATTATTTTTCATATAATCGAAAGTCGGTTTTCTGTTTTGGGGTTACTTTGATAATGGATTAGGGAAGGTGTACCGGTATTCGCCATGTACCAGTTATTCGCCACCCCGGATTATATACCGTTTTACGACATATATGGTTGCCAATTGTTTAGTGTTCACTAAATTGCTTTAAGATGATACGGAAACATTCTTGGAAACTGCAAAATTTTCTGAGAAAATTATAGAAAAAAATAATTTTCCTTAAAATTTTTGCTCCTTTGCACCTATTTTTGCCATGGTGTTCCTGATTCGCCACCCTCCATAAGAAATCAACGTAGGTGGCGAATTCAGGAACCGAAATTAAAATCGTGGCGAATACTGGTGCAAGTGGTCCAGTATTCGTCACCCCCATTTTTAATACAAAAACAAAGTTTCTGATTAGTTTTTATATTTTCCCTGTTGAGCATGGATTGAAAGCTTTCGTTTAATGTATTGACAGTAACCAAAGGTCTTTTGATTTATGTATAAACAATATTTTTCCTTAGGGTGGCCAAAACTGGTACACTTCCCCTATAAATCTAACAAATTTGAATGAATTATGGAACATTTATAGAGCGTTGCATACCTCTAGGCATTTAATGCTATATGGAAATTTCTGACTTAGATCACAAAAGCTATCTATCAGTGAAAAATCTGTTCGAGAATTCGTCCTCTAGGTGACGGTAGCAACATTTTTGTTTTAATTTTTTATAATTCAAGATCCTGATGAGCTAGAAGGTTAGTATCTTCAGCAAAGTTGTTCAGCAGAACGAGGGCTATCTGGCACCAAAGCTGATTGAGAATTCGTTTTTTACCTTGATCAACTGAATTTTAGAACTAGGAAAGTTTATTTTGGGAAGGTTTTACTTATTTTCTAGTGGACTCATTAAATTTTGAAACCATAAGTGACTATCAATATTGTAATGCATAATGTAAATACCATTTTATTCTTGTATTTTCTTTTCTATGTTTATTGGAAACAATCATTCCTCATGTTGCAATTATACCGATCATATTAAGCATAACACTCGATGAGCGCAATACATATGCATAATAAAGGATAATAGTTATTTAAAACTATATGTCTTAGACAAATTTCCATCATCCTTCTAGCTTATCAGGATCTCAAGATACAGAGATTTGAAGAAAATTGATTACTAGCCCAACGTAGTGAACGAATTCCCAAACAGAATTTTCACACTAAACTTTTTTAAACTTATGGAGACATTATTAGAGTATTTTTACTGTCAGATAGTCCTCATTTGGCTGAACAACTTTGACGAAAACATCAACCTTCTAGCTTATCCGGATCTGAAGACACAGAGGGTTGAGGAATATTTGTTACTAGCGCCTCCTAGCGGACAAACTCCCAAACAGATTTCCCACTGCCAGATAGTCCTCGTTCTGCTGAACAACTTTGCCGAAAACAGTAACTTTTTTGCTCCTCAGCATCTAGAGATATAGAAAATTGCAGAAAAATGCCATTAGCGCCATGCGGATGAATTCCTAAACAGAGTTTTCACTGCCATATAGTCCTCGGTCCTCTGAACAACTTTGCGAGAACACCAACTGTCTAGCTCGTCAGGATCTTGAGTTATGGAAAATTTAAGAAAGGATGCAATTATAGCCACCTAGCGGACAAATTTTTTAACAGATTTTTCAGTGCCAGGTGTTCCTCGTTCTACTGAATAACTTTGCCGAAAACACTAACCTTCAAGGTCATCAAGATCTTGAGTTATAGAAAGTTTAGGAAACAATGTTGTTAGCGCCACCTAGCGGACGAACTCCCGAACAAGTTTTTCACTCTTGTTCTACTTGTTCTACTGAACAACTTTGCCGAAAACAATAAATTTCTAGCTCATCAAGATTTTGAGTAATAAAAAAATTAAGAAAAAATGCTGCTACCGCTACTGCCGTTATACGCATAATTGTCCCATGTTACTTTTTGTCATTTTTTAAGTTTTTGTAGCCAAAAAGTCTATTTTAACCTATATTATTAGAAAATAATTTAAAAAAGTATACATTGTTCGAACACTCAATGAAAAGCACACCAAGTCAATTTGTCCCACTGTTGAATTTCTACGCATAACTGTCTCGCTACTGAATTTCTACGCATATCTGTCCCACTATGTATTTTCCAAAAACAGTTGCAAATAAAATACTAAATTTATAGGATTCATTGAGCTGTGTCAAATTGTTTTATATAATCTTTTTTCTTTGGCTTTACATCCCATGTGGAACACTGCCTGTTTCACACAATAGAGTTCTGCAAACCTTGAGCGTCTGTTCCCCATGTCAGGGCTGATCATCGTCCGAGTGCCAGAGGAGAACTCTAAGCTAAACTGTGCACTACACAACATTTATAATTGGAGGCTATGAGCCATTCAAAGGAGTTTATTCTATTCCTTCAGGTACACAAGGTACCCAATGGTACGCCATGCCCAGCATTTCCCAACGTGTATTACCACATTGATTCACATACCCATGTACGGCTCCCACGGTGCCCCGAGAGACCGTTATTATGTAAAAAAATTGTCCATCAAATCTGAGTACAGGGCTCGATTCCTAAGGTCATTCTGCACCTCTGGGCTAATTTTTAAAAAAATCCCTAGGCGGAATCTCAAGAAATCCTGATTTGAAGTTTTTGACTTAAAATTTCAATATTATTTATATACAAATTACACAATAACGCCGGAGAAACCTAAACAAATCGTCCGAAAAGACGTTTCGCCGTCTTAACTAGTATATAATTGTTATGGATGTTATATTTATAAATATTTTTAACTAACTTAACTAACCAGCGTGGTTTGAGCATGTTTTTATATGGCTTAAACCAGTAAGCTTAGTTCAATGGAATGAAATCTAAAAAACTAAATTTCAATTTACTGATGATGCTTCGTTCGAAAAAAAGTAAAGCTCTCAATGGTTAATATTATTTATTTACAGCTTGTTTTTCGACTTTCATACTAAGTGACCAGCCCACTGAAGTCTGCCGTATTTATTTGCTTCTTTGTACTACTCTTGTATGCGTCAAGTTTTCCACCGAGTATTGTTCTTGAACTTTACGTCAAAATTAACGTATTCTTAGTTGTGTGTCTTCAAGATAATGAAAGCCCGCTCAACTGCGCTGCGATTGATTCCAATAAAGTCATCGCCTACAAAGCCTGCAAATGTATATACATCAGAATGTAATTGTGACTAGTAAATTTCGAAATGCATTTTTTATAGTTCATGTAATATCACAAACGAAGTTAACACCTCGTATGCAATCTATACACTTGATTCTATGTACCAGCTTAATCAGCTTTCCCAGTTAATGTTAAAGTATTTCCTGATACAGATAGGTTTGCGTCACTGAGTCGAACGCGACCTTGAAATCAATAAAGAGATGACAATGAATTGCATGAGCATGAGTATGAGCATGATTGACCGCCCGCAGTTGCTACTCCATTATTGCAAGAACAGCTGTACTTACACAGGGAACCAACAGACGCTACTCGGGATCAGTATCATCCTCAATGTATAAATACTGGTGCTCTTATTATTATTATAAACAATAACGGTGCCGGCTGCGTCCGAATGCAGGTCAATTTGGGAATGGGAGGGAAATGTTGACGTGTTACTTGCTTTACAGAAGCCGAGGAGTCCTCTACACTTCCACAAGAAAACACTGGGAGTTTAGATATGGGAAAGGATTCGTTTTGGTAAACGATATAATTCAAAATGAATACGTGAGCATATACACGAATGACCGCACTATCCAAACCAGACACGATACTGATTTCGTTGCTCGCTCGACAGGAGCATACAACAGGTTCAACGTATCAAACTCTATTGACGCGTTTTTTTTTGTTTTTTACCGGCGCGTTTCGTTTTTTCTTCCGCTTAACGCGAACCGGACACAATAGATCCGGATTCCGTCACTCGCCCACAAGGAGCATGCAACAGATTCAACGGATCCAACACTACTGACGCGTTTGTTTTTCTTTTCACCGGCACACTTCGTTTTTTCTTCCGCGCAGCGCAAACTGGACACAATGGATCCGGATTCCATCGCTTGCTCACAAGGAGCATGCAACAGATTCAACGGATCCAACACTACTCCAATAAACAGATGACAATGAATTGTATAAAAACAAATTACATGGTAACAAGCTAAGTAAGACAAGAACTAGGACTCCCAGTGATGTTGAAACTTTAGTAGTACTTATTGGGTTTTTTATGCAGTTGTTGAAAACTATGTTAATCTTGGAACACTTTTGACATGTGGGAATGATGCTCTACATGTAGACAAAACCCTGTTGTGGCTAAGTATACAGAATGCGTTAATTGTAACGTAAAGTACTGAGGACAATACTCGGTGGAAAACTAGACGTATACATCATGAGTAGTACCATATGTATAAAGAAGCTAATATTTCCAAATAAAATAAATACGGCAGACTTCAGTGGGCTGGTCACTTAATGTGAATGTTGAAAAATGGGCTGTGAATAAATAATATTAACCATTGAAAGTTTTAGTTTAATCGAACATGACAACAACATTATATTCATATTTAGTTTTTTAGATTTCATTCAATTGAACTAAACTTACTGGTTTAAGCCATACAAAAACATACTCAAACCACTCTGGTTAGTTAAGTTAGTTAAACATATTTATAAATATAATTAATTTAAAAATTATATACTAGTTAAGAACAGTTTGGCCGTCTTTTTGAGCGATATTTTTTAGGTTTCCCGGCGCTATTGGGAAATTTGTATATAAATAATATTGAAATTTTAAGTCAAAAACTTCAAATCAGGATTTCTCGAGATTCCGCCTAGGGATTTTTTTAAAAATTGGTCCAGAGGTGCATAATGACCTCAGGAATCGAGCCCTGTACTCAGATTTGATGGACAATTTTTTTACATAATAACGGTCTGTCGGGACACCGTGGCGCTCCACTTTGCTACATGCCACACGAGCCTTCGTTTGGACCCTCAACATAGGCTTTACAATACACATCTTCCATTTTCGGTATAAAACTTTCGTCAAAGCTATCATCAAGAGCAATGTGATTGGTCAAAATCGGTCTGCTACAATTAGTGGGACTCTTATGCGTAGAAATTCCCCCAAAACGCGGTATTTCTAGGCATAACCGTCCCACTTTAAATTTCATAGCAAAATTCAAATTCTTTCGCTCAAATCAATTCTTGACTACTTCTTCAATTCCTGAGACTTCTTGTCTCATATTATTATGCAGAAATCATTCAAATTTGTCATAACCTTCACCAATACGGAGCATGAATGTGCGAAAATCTTTAATCGCGTTTTTCTCGGTTTCATGTTTTGGAACATGGGACATTTATGCGTATAACGGCAGGCTACCTATCGGATGAATTCCCAAACAGAGTTTTCACTGTCAGATAGCTCTTGGTCCACTGAACAATTTTGCCGAAAACCCCAATTTTTTAGCTCATTAGGATTTTGAATTATAGAATATTTATGAAAAAATGTTACTAGCGCCTCTTAGCGGACGAATTCCAAAACAGATTTTTTATTGACAGGTAGTCCTTGTTCTAATGAATAACTTTGCCGAAGACACCAACCGTCTAGCTCATAAGGATCCTGATATATCCGTTGCAGGGATGATGTGGCCAATTTTGGTACCCCAAGACAATCCGGAATAACTCCGGAACCATCTGGACCATATTTCCAAAACATTCTGACCTTAAACTAGAAGAGGTATTCCAATAAGCAGTTCGAAGGTTTATTATATAAAATTTAAAATTTTAAAACAATTGCATTGTCATGAAGACAAATTATTTTGTGAATAAAAAACCCAGTTGTTATACGCTATAAGTAACATAAAATTATAAAAAGTGTTATCGAGCGAAACGATTTCCATTGAAAATACTTATGATAAGATTATGATAAGTGTAGAACTGAAATCTATAGCTTTAAAGCAACAAAGATGCATGAACATATGTGACTCTGTTAATCAATAATTATTTTTCTTATTTTAGAGTTGAAATTCAATTGAAGCTTAGCAACACATCCAAAAAATAACCAACGCAATCAGAGAGCAGCTATAGAACAAAACAGTTGAATCCCCAAACTGTACATTATGAACAAATTTCTAGAGCGCGATTAAGTTAAACGATGTGTGTGCAATAAAATCATGCCAAAATTTCGAAACACAGACCAGAAATGAATAGCTGCACATTTTCTTTAATGGACTTTGTAAGAAACAAAACTTTTTTCAAAAAAATTACGTGATATAAAAATGTTGATAATGTGAATGAGTTCGTTAGCTTGTCTATTAAGCACTTTTTTAGCATGGATTTCAGTGAACAGATGTAATCAATTGTTGTGGGACTTCTTCTTGGAATTTACATCCTCACTGGGACAGAGAGTGCTTCTAAAAGTAGTGTTCTTATGAGCACTTCCACAGTTATTAACTGAGAGCTTTCTTTGCCAAAGTTGCCATTTTCGCATTTGAACAGTCACCCCACAGTTATGGATCAACTAAGGATTATTTTTCAGAACAATATATGATTAAAAAACATGGTGACGCTGTACAAATTGAAATTACCTTCCTGACACTGCAGAATATAGTTGTTTTTTTTTTAATACAGCTCAAAAGTTGCGGTTGTTTACCAAAAAGTGTCGATTTCAATAGAAATTCCAAACTATGTCCACCCCACAGATGTGGATCAGTGGAAGAGGCAGATCCCTATTATGGATCAAATCGACTCATATTATGGATCAGAACACTATAATAGCAATTTAACTGCAGAGTAAACGAATGGTGTGTTAGTGAGTGATAGCATACGTTATGGCGTTTCTTTTGGAATCGTCTTATCATTGATTTATTTTATTTCCTACGGATGGAAAAAAAATATTTCAGTATATGATGATTGATTGCGATGCTATTCAGATTTATGATTAACGTAGGTAAAATGTGTTCGGCAAAATTGCACCTGTATATGATGAGCTATTCCCATTTCAATCCAGCTCTGATCCATATCTGTGTGCTATCCATAACTGTGGGGTGACTGTATATCGTGTGGCAGGTACGATGGTACTCTATGCCCAGGTAAGTCAAGGAAATTTCCTTTACGAAAAGATCCTGGACCGACCAGGATTCGAACCCAGACACCTTCAGCATGGCTTTGCTTTGTAGCCGCGGACTCTAACCAGTCGGCTAAGGAAGGATAAAAGGATTGTATTTCCATACAGATATGATGATTTAAGAAAAAAACATTTGTCTCAAAAACTGTACGTGCTACGAGAATTCTGAGAAAAGATTTGGAATCAACGGGCCAAAATCTATACCATCAATTGCAAATGGTCAATATGCGTGAAAGAAGTTTTGCTTTCGTCCTCTAGTGTATGTGAAGTACCGGACACTTAAGCCACTAAATTCATAATTTAAAAAATATTGGTTTTATGTGATTCTGTTACCCATATATGATAAATATTATCATTTTCGTAGCACACAAAAATAAATTTGAAAATATAAATATGAATTTTGACAATATATTTTTAAAATGTATTCTAGTACCAAATTGGCCAATCATAAAGGATAGCTCCTTATACCGAACACTAACTGAAAATGGCTAGATTTATGTAAATTTGTACACCATCGAATGTTTTTACTCCAAGAAAAGTATTGCATAACCAATTAAATATATTTGCAATTTGACTTTTACTTGGTTTGCAAGATGTCTATCAAAAACCTCTTTCATAAATGACGAAAAATAACACATTTTACGAAGTAGTTCTGAATGTTCATATTTCTTCTTATTTTTATTGCATGTTTGATACCATGATCGACAGAATCCATGAAAAATGAATGTATTTTGAGACACTGGCGCAAAAATTACAAAAATGTCATATAACAAATCAAGCTGAGGGACGGAGGTGGTTAAGCGAAATTGTAGTTTGTCCGCATTTAGTTTAAATATGGCACAAAATACATCGATACTTTTAAATAATGCTAATATTCGATCATGCTTGCGTGATCCAAACTATTTTGCCATATTCAAAATAATTAAGGCGATACGACAACTTTTCAACTGTTTTCAAACATCTCTACTTTTTCAAAGAAGAATGTACATTTTCTTCCAATACACCATCTTGAGTGGACCATAATTTCTCAAATTTTCGACTTTGTCCGGTATTGGGTGCTGCCCGCTAGGATCTCCCCCTAATGCTTTTGATATTCTTTATATTGTTAATCGAAAGCCATATCATCTGGCAGAAGGCTGTCGGTGCTTTTTCCTGCATCTTTCTCTCGCTCGTATAAATTTGATTTGCAAATTACTATAACCGCGGGAGAAAACAACGACCGAGGGCTTTGTCTGGTCACACCCATACATGGAGGTGTACATACCTGTACCTGAGGCAACACTTGGTCAGCCATCAGCAGGAGGTTTGCTTGTTTCCATTTTAATAATTTATCTCCGCATATACCTAGTGTTCCCAATCCCGGACAAACAACTGACGTACAGCCAATCGTCTACAGTACTACAGTATTGGACAATACATCAGCAACTTTTTCGGTTATCCATACAAGATCATGTTTAGAGGGTTAGATCTGAGTTGTTTATGTACCGATTTGAATGAAATTTTAACAGTTCTTCAGACATAACTTAAAAATATATTTTTTTTAATAATGTTTCTTCACTGTTTTATGTGTCTTGGAATTCAGAGCTTAATAAATTTAGACAAGAAGAACAAGTTTGCTAAATACAAGGTTTATGTAAGGCTTTCACGTTTTTAGCTAAATCCTCTGAAATTTTTCGTCACAAATTTTAGTTATTTAAATCGTTATTACTTTTGAACTCGTGATTGGAAAAATTAGATAAAAATATTTGTTGAAATTCAAGTTAAGTCTGACGTGCTGCGAACATTTAAGTCAATTCGGTCCCTAAATTTTTTAGATGTAGCTAATCAAATCGTTTTGTACGGAAAATAGAAAAAGTTGCAAATATATTCTTCAATACTGTATATATGTATATGCTATATAAGCATCGCATTGTTTTGCATCAGTTAATGAACACGTGGGACTTTTGTACGAAAGCACAACACAATCCGGTCTGTTTTCTCCCGCATTGTACTCTAGTACTCTATGGACAGACTTCAGCGGTTCATTCGTCTGCTGGATGGTTTGTCCATGAAGTTCACACAACAGACGCGGGCGATAAAGACGTGTACGTGACTATTTCTCGTGATTTTTCTCGACGTGGTATTGCGAGCGAGCGAGCCACACACTATTAGAGTGGTTCAAAAAATCGATTTTGCTCCACACCGCTCATTCGATTCTAGATCAAATTCTGGGTGTCCTCCCAAAATTTGAGCTCATTTGGATGAAAACTGAGACTGCACAAGCCCTTTAAACTTTATATGGGAATTACTATGGGAAAAGCAACCAATTCATTCAATCGGTCATAGTGTTTGCCCATGTGCTCTTGGGGATTAGAGCTACGTTGATACTGTGAGATACATCCTTCAGCTACAACTTTACCGAAGACCGTTTTTAAATCGGACGCCCCAGTAATTAGTTATTGATTTTTGAAAGAGTCGTAAAACTTTGGCTAAAATTATTGAGCTGTTCTGCAGGCATCACTGGATATATGCAGTAAAACATAGTAGCCATGATTTGTGCGTGCTATCTTTCGCGCCAGGTGCAGCAATGTTGCCTGTTCAAAAGTCAAATGAGCACTGCTGAAGAATTTGTGACTGGATATAAATCAATAACTAATTACTGAAGCGTCCGATTTGAAAACGGTCTTCAGCTAAGTTGTAGCTGATGGATGTATCTCACACTATCAACGTAGCTCTAATCCCCAAGAGCACATGGGCAAACACTATGACCTATTGAATGAATTAATTGCATTTCTCATAGTAATCCCCATATAAACTTTAAAAGGTTTGTGCAGTCTCAGTTTTCATTCAAATGAGCTCATATTTTGGAAGGACACTCAGAATTTGATCTAGAATCGAATAAGCGGTGTGGAGCAAAAACGATTTTTTGAACCACTCTAACACACTATATTATCTCGGTGGCATAGGAATATCTCTGAGCTTGCGTCGGCACTTTAGCAGGAAACCAATTGACGACAGTTGTTGCTAATCAGGTACTCGACAAAAAAAAAAACGTCCAAGAAGCTGTTCGATATCAGTTGGGACGATAAGTTTATTTGCTGAGTCAAGCAGGCAAGCCATTTGGTGCTGCATTGAATTACTGTTTCTTATTTCAATTAGCGAATAAATTTGTGTCAAAGTCAAAGAATAAATGTACCATATCCTTGAATGGAGGTCTATACTCGACAAAATTTATCAAACACAATCAAGAGAGTTGGAAAAATGATTGTAGGACATTTCCCAGAAAGTCAAACTCCAGAACGACATTCCCCAGAATGACGTTCCCCAGAATGACGTTCCCCAGAATCCCATTCCCCAGAATAGGACATTTCTCAGAAATCCATTCCCCAGAATAGGACATTCCCCAGAATCGTTTTTATACGCTTTTAAAGAGTAGATAAAATAAATTTGGTTATTTAGTATTTTTTTGTCATTTGAAAAATGTACCTATCAAATTGATTCGAATTCTCAGAAACTTCTAATTCAAGACATAGACGTTAATTCATCCAAAAAATTATTTTGCAAAATCATTATTATGGATCTCAAGCAAATAAAATTGGAATCGAGTCCAAAAAAACTTTTAAAACGAGTGTTTGCTTTTTCAGGAAAACCATCTAAGGGCCGACCATAAACCCCTTGATCATCTAAAAATTTCAAAACGTTTGAACGGACAAAAGATCATAAAGGAGGAAGGAAGTGGTTTTGAAAATCCCTTCTAAATGACTACGTGATTCATGGCAAAACCCAACCAAAATCTTAAGGGGAAAATGCTGTTTAGAAATTTTACATCTGCATAACATGATTGTGTTACTGTCGTTTCCCTGAATATCGTTTCCCTGAATGATCCGTTTCCCCAAAAGACATTTCCCCGAAAAGTTATGCAGTTCAAATAGGTGCAATAATAGTCTCTAGGGACTGGGTGCTGAACTAGAAAGAATGATAAGCAATTAATAGAAGACATAATATAGATTATAAGGTCATCCTCGACTAAAAACATTTTTCCAAAAATGGCGATGATGATGAAACTCAGAGGAACCGCCAATCAAGTAAATGAGGGGCATATCAGATGAAAACTTCGTTCACCACCTTGAAATACAAAAAGTTATGACAATTATCAGAGATAAACACTTTTCGGCGAACTAAGTTATTCGGGGAAACGGGGTGTTCGTGGCACTGGTTACATTCGGGGAACCAATGTTCGGGGAAAAGTAGCATAACCGTTTAAGATAAGCTGTGTTACATATGTCATACTAAGGTAGGTGTACCAGTTATGGACATAATGGTTCCCTATTTCGCCATACGTGATAACTTTCATGTCTTCAAATTTTGAAAATTTTTGTGTGTTATAGTAGTTAGATTGAAGATAGATCTTGATGTTGAAACATTTAATAAGATTTAAAATCTGAAAGTTATCATAATTTCACATAAGGCCAAATAGGGAACCATTATGGCTAACTGGTACACTTTCCCTATGTGTTTTGATCAAACGAGCTTGAAATTTGTAAGCAGAAAATCTTCAAAATATATCAAAATCGTCCAAACGGTTCTAATTACATTTCCGACCATAGCTTACACTGTACATGATTAATTTCTTGATTTTTTTATTCAAAGATTCTTTAATTAATAAATGAAAAACTGCAGCAAAAACAAAAATGTTTTATCTATGAAAACTATAATTTGGTTTTCCTCGAATTTTCCAGTTTAATGTGTTCACTATTTACTATTTACCGTTTACCTGGATTTTATCAGCCCAAAAATATATTTTTTTTCTGGGGAATGTCCAATTCTGGGGAATAAATTTCTGGGGAATGTCCCATTTTAGGGAATGGCGTTCTGGGGAATGTAATTCTGGGAACCGTCATTCTGGGAAATGTCGTACAATCGGAAAAAGTACTGTTCTACATTTTTCTATTACTAGATCTTCTAGAACAAAATAAGTAAAACACTTAAAAAAAATCTCCACAAACCACATTTAAGACTATCGGTATGTAGAGAATGCGTGTTTATTTTTTAGTGTGATGATGATATAGACTACAACCAAAAGGGGGTGACATGAGCCATAATTAGCAACCAAACATTGATTCAATATGGCGTCCAGTGTTCTTGTTTTGATTGTTTTGGGATTGACAAAACATATGTTTTTTCTATGTAAGAGGTATCGATGATACGTCACTGATGCGTAAAACATTCTACAAAATGATAACAAAAGGAAATGCGTCATGAAATACATTGATTTAATGCGATATGTTTAGTTGCCAGAAACTAGCACTAGCATGAGCCGTTTACTAGATAATAAGGAGCTAGTTAGGGCAAACCAACCAGAAAGTGGGTATCGAAACGATGTGAGGAAGGCAAAATGAATGCAGTATGAAGTTTGGCATGAAGGTTTGATTGTAAAATTAAAAAACTTTAATTTTCCAACATACATTGTTAGAATAATTCAAAGTTATCTGTCAAATCGTACACTTCAGGTTAATTATCAGAATTCCAGATCTGAAAGACTTCCTGTAAGAGCTGGTGTTCCTCAAGGCAGCATTTTGGGACCAATATTATACAATATTTTCACATCTGACTTACCTGAGTTACCTCAGGGATGTCAAAAATCTTTGTTTGCGGATGACACAGGCCTCTCCGCCAAAGGACGAAGCCTGCGTGTCATCTGTAGTCGATTGCAAAAAAGTTTGGATATATTTTCTTCATACTTGCAAAAATGGAAGATTTCTCCCAATGCTTCCAAAACTCAACTAATAATATTCCCACATAATCCAAAAGCTCTTTATTTGAAACCTTCAAGTAGACATGTTGTCACGATGAGAGGGGTTCCAATAAATTGGTCAGATGAAGTTAAGTATCTAGGGCTCATGCTAGATAAGAATTTAACTTTCAAAAATCACATTGAGGGCATTCAAGCCAAATGTAATAAATATGTAAAATGTCTCTATCCCCTTATTAATAGAAAATCAAAACTTTGTCTTAAGAACAAGCTTTTGATATTCAAACAAATTTTCAGGCCAGCCATGTTGTATGCTGTACCAATATGGACTAGCTGTTGTAATACCAGGAAGAAAGCTCTGCAGAGAATTCAAAATAAAATTTTGAAAATGATTCTGAGGCTTCCTCCCTGGTATAGTACCAATGAGTTGCATGGAGTATCCGATGTTGAGACATTGGAACAAATGTCAAATAAAATAATTAATAATTTCAGGCAAAAATCGTTACAATCTTCTATTGCCACGATTAATGCGTTATATGTTTAGGTTAAGTTAGGTTAAGTATATTCAAAGCGTTTTTTTTTTTTTCTCTTACAAGCAGGTGAAATCAACTCACCTGTAAAAAATCTGAACTGCTACGGCAAATGAAATGTAATATGTTGTTAACAAAATGTTAATAAAATCTTAAATTTGTTTTACCAAATTAGGATGATAGTGTTGTCTAATAACACAGAACACCTAGATATAAGAAATGAATGTAATGTTTGGAATGATACTAATAAAGATATTTAAAAAAAAAAAAAAAAAAAATTCAGTATGACAGTGCGCATCGTACCTTCGTGCTGTGCGTACACGAATTCTCTCTGCTCTTGGAAGTTTTCTTAAAAACTACCTAAAGCAATAAAACAGTACTTTTCAGTGCTACAAAAACAGTACTTTTCAGTGCTAAAATTAAAAACGGTACTTTTCAGTGCTACTAAAACAATACTTTTCAGTACTATTTTTTCTACTATTGATCCCTTTACGATCCTTGTTTGGACCCGTGCCTTCGATTTTTCGTTGGACCCGTTGGCGAAAGCTAGCGGTGGTAATCCTTCTTGGACACCGTCTTGGGAAAAAACCTTTCGAAGGTCACGTCTTCTTTCGTTTATTAATTAAACATGGTATCAACAACTAACAAAAGGAAGGGTGAATCTCTGAATTCACTACTTCCTTCCAAAAAAGTGGGTTTTAAAACTGTCACTACACGTGGCAAGAATGGAAAAAAGGACGTTTCCCCGGAATGCGAACTTTCTTCCAAGGGTGAAATGAATAATTGTATCGAAATGAGCAATCAGTTCGATGCTCTAGACAAATTTTCCGAACACCAAATCGAAGCAGTCTCTAACCCAGGCTCTTTGATTCAAGTGAGGAAGCAAAGAGTGCCGCCTATCGTGGTCAGTTGTTCCGAATTTGGGGGATTTAGGCAGGAGATCTTGAACTCCATTAGGGGAATCAAGGTTTCCTTCCAAATCGCAAAGAAAGGAGACTGTCGCGTTTTGCCGGAAACTCTTAAAGATCGTGAGCTTCTTCTCAAACATCTTGAAGAGAAGAAGCACAAATTTTTTACTTATGACGACAAAACTGAACGTTTGTTCAAAGTTGTCTTGAAAGGTCTCTCAAGTGACTATAAATCACCTGAAGAGATCAAAAATGGAATAAATGATTTACTTGGATTTTCCCCAGTCCAAGTAATCATTATGAAAAAGAGAACCCAATCTGGCATTGGTCGGAAAGGGCTTTCTCAAGAATTTTATTTAGTTCACTTTAACAAAAAAGAACTAAATAATATTAAAGCTTTAGAAAAAGCAAAACTTTTGTTTGATGTCCGTGTGACGTGGGAACATTTCCAGAAACCTGGAGGAAATTACCAGAACCCCACTCAGTGCCGTCGGTGCCAAAAGTGGGGTCATGGTACAAAAAATTGTCGCATGGATGCTAAATGCATGATTTGCGGAGGTTCTTCTCACGCCAAAGACGTCTGTCCAGTGAAGGAAGATACCACCAAATTCATATGTTGTAATTGCGGGGCTAACCATAAGTCCAATTTTTGGAATTGTCCTTCACGCAAAAAGGTCATTGAGGCTCGTGCCAGGCAGATGAAAGATAATATCCGTTACGATAACGGTCGTTTCCGGAATTTGCCTGGTAGAGTATCGAACAATGCTCATTTTTCAGTTAACGATCGCTTGATCATGAATCATACCCATCAGGAAGATCATAATCATGCTCATTCAAAACTAATTTTATTCCGTCGGGTAGCCGTTCGAATCTTTCTATTTCGAATGTATCTACCCACGGTAAATCCTTTGCCGATATCGTAGCAGGAAATTTGAACTCCTCCCCTGTTCGATCCATGGGTACCCATTCTACTTGTATCAAATCAAATGGAAAAAACCCTACCGCCACAGGTAATTCCGCTTCTTCGTCTACCGGAAATTCCAATGGGAAATCACATGACATGTCTGCCTCTGATTTTAATTTTCTAACTGAACAATTGAATCTAATGATTGATGCAATGTTCAAAGCCACCACTATGACTGAAGCAGTCCAAGTAGGTGTAAAATTTACTAATCAAATTGTTATTGGATTACGTTTTTCTAATGGATCCAAATAATAATTTAAATATTTTAAATTGGAATGCTCGTTCTCTGAATGGTAAAGAGGACGAGCTGTTTAATTTCCTTACGGTTAATAACGTGCATATAGCAGTTATTACCGAAACGTATTTAAAACCTGGATCTAAACTCAAAAGAGATCCTAACTTTTTTGTTTATCGTAATGATCGACTTGATGGGGCATGTGGGGGAGTTGCAATCATCATTCATAGGCGTATAAAACATCAACTGTTTTCATCATTTGAAACTAAAGCTTTTGAAACTTTAGGTGTTTCTGTTGAAACACAGTTTGGTAAATATACTTTCATAGCTGCCTATTTGCCTTTCCAATGCTCTGGACAGCAAGTTAATTTGCTCCAAACTGACTTGCGAAAATTGACTCGCAATAAGTCAAAATATTTTGTCATTGGTGACTTTAATGCCAAACATCGGTCATGGAATAATTCTCAAAGTAATTCCAACGGCAGAATTTTATTTGATGAGTGCTCTTCAGGATATTTCTCAATTCAATACCCTGATAGCCCCACATGTTTTTCCTCTTCTAGAAATCCATCTACGATTGATTTGGTCTTAACCGACTCTAGTCATCTTTGTAGCCAACTGATTACTCATGCTGATTTTGATTCTGATCATGTCCCTGTTACATTTCAAATATCCCAAGAAGCGATTCTCAATCCTATCAGCTCCACTTTCAATTATTTACGAGCCGACTGGAATATATATAAAACGTATGTTGACTCCAATCTTGATGTTAACATTTCTTTAGAAACTAAACTTGATATTGACAATGCTCTTGAAACTTTAACAAATTCCATTGTTGAAGCCCGGAGCATTGCAATTCCAAAATGTGAAATAAAATTTGAATCCGTGATTATAGACGATGATCTTAAACTCTTGATCCGTCTTAAAAACGTGAGGAGAAGGCAATTTCAACGCACTCGCGATCCTGCTATGAAAATTATATGGCAGGATTTGCAGAAAGAAATCAAGAAACGTTTTGCTCAATTAAGAAACAAAAATTTTGAAAATAAAATTTCTCAATTGGACCCTTTTGGAAATTATCGAAAATCTTGAAAAAACCTCAGAAGCCAATACCGGCATTGAAAGAGGAAAACAAATTATTACTAACTAATTGCGAAAAAGCTCAAAAACTTGCTATGCAGTTTGAAAGTGCGCACAATTTTAATTTAGGACTTACTAGTCCAATTGAAAATGAAGTTACTCAGGAGTTTGAAAATATTCTCAATCAAGAGAACGTTTTCGAAAATGCCTGGGAGACTGATTTGGAAGAAGTGAGAACTATTATTAAAAAATTCAAAAACATGAAAGCTCCTGGCGATGATGGAATTTTCTACATCCTCATCAAGAAACTTCCAGAAAGTAGCTTATCATTTTTAGTTGATATATTTAACAAATGTTTTCAATTAGCATATTTTCCTGACAAATGGAAAAATGCTAAGGTTGTTCCAATTTTAAAACCAGACAAAAATCCTGCAGAAGCTTCTAGCTATCGTCCAATCAGTTTGCTTTCCTCCATCAGTAAACTTTTTGAAAAGGTTATTTTGAACAGAATGATGGCCCACATCAACGAAAATTCAATTTTTGCCAATGAACAGTTCGGATTCCGCCATGGACATTCGACCACTCATCAACTTTTACGTGTAACAAATTTGATCCGTTCCAACAAATCTGAAGGCTATTCTACTGGTCTTGCTCTTCTAGACATAGAAAAAGCATTCGACAGTGTTTGGCATGAAGGTTTGATTGTAAAATTAAAAAACTTTAATTTTCCAACATACATTGTTAGAATAATTCAAAGTTATCTGTCAAATCGTACACTTCAGGTTAATTATCAGAACTCCAGATCTGAAAGATTTCCTGTAAGAGCTGGTGTTCCTCAAGGCAGCATTTTGGGACCAATATTATACAATATTTTCACATCTGACTTACCTGAGTTACCTCAGGGATGTCAAAAATCTTTATTTGCGGATGACACAGGCCTCTCCGCCAAAGGACGAAGCCTGCGTGTCATCTGTAGTCGATTGCAAAAAAGTTTGGATATTTTTTCTTCATACTTGCAAAAATGGAAGATTTCTCCTAATGCTTCCAAAACTCAACTAATAATATTCCCACATAAACCAAAAGCTCTTTATTTGAAACCTTCAAGTAGACATGTTGTCACGATGAGGGGGGTTCCAATAAATTGGTCAGATGAAGTTAAGTATCTAGGGCTCATGCTAGATAAGAATTTAACTTTCAAAAATCACATTGAGGGCATTCAAGCCAAATGTAATAAATATGTAAAATGTCTCTATCCCCTTATTAATAGAAAATCAAAACTTTGTCTTAAGAACAAGCTGTTGATATTCAAACAAATTTTCAGGCCAGCCATGTTGTATGCTGTACCAATATGGACTAGCTGTTGTAATACCAGGAAGAAAGCTCTGCAGAGAATTCAAAATAAAATTTTGAAAATGATTCTGAGGCTTCCTCCCTGGTATAGTACCAATGAGTTACATAGAATATCCAATGTTGAAACATTGGAACAAATGTCAAATACAATCATTAATAATTTCAGGCAAAAATCGTTACAATCTTCTATTGCGTATATATGCGTTATATGTTTAGGTTAAGTTAGGTTAAGTATATTAAAAACGTTTTTTTTTCTCTTATAAGCAGGTGAAATCAACTCACCTGTAAAAAAACTGAACTGCTACGGCAAATGAAATGTAATATGTTGTTAACAAAATGTTAATTAAATCTTAAATTTGTTTTACCGAATTAGGATGATAGTGTTGTCAAATAACACAGAACACCTAGATATAAGAAATGAATGTAATGTTTGTAATGATACCAATAAAGAAATAAAAAAAAAAAAAAATGCAGTATGACAGTCATGTCCATTATCTAGCCATCTATTGTAGCAAGCTATCCACCGGTAGCATTGGTCGACACAGCTAAAAATATGTTGTAAATTTCAGTTTATTTTCATGCACATATTTGGAGCATCAAAATAAACTGAAATATCAACGACAAATCGCTTATTTTTCAATCGAATGCACTTTAAATTTACACGATCATGTAACATTCAAGCATCTTTAGTTGAAAATTAAACGTGATGCTGCAACAATAGATGAATTTAATTGACTTTTACTAAATTCTTCTGTTTACACTACATTGAAATTTAAATAATTTTATCTGTGTATTCTAACATAATAATTGCTTCAGGACTCTGTGAACGGCCAACAATTAATGAGCGGACCCGTACATAGATACACTTACGCAAAACTTGGAATGAAAAAATATCATTCCAAAAGTAAGTACAATCGTAGCCAGAAAGACCCAATAGATGGGAAAAAGATCCCTCTTTCCAAGAAATGTTAGCAAAGTTACACAATTTAAAAAAAAATCATGTAAATTTACGTCATTAACTACCAGGAAACTGAAAACTGCCACTGTGGCATTAATGTAAGCTTCTAAAACTCAGGGATGATTCCCATATGGCGTCCATTGTTTACGGGATTTTAGACCCCCTCCCCCCCTTTGACACGATTTTTCCAATATCTAACGAACTGTCACACTTTCGTAGATCCCCCTCCCCCAAATGATGGACGTTATTTTTAAATGGTCCCTTATGTAATTGTCTTTTCAACAAGAAAATACTGTCCATGTCTCGCGATGACGATCTTGAAAACCTCTTAAGGCCGCACGGCAAGTCATTATAATCACCCTATCCATTTGGAGAAGCAAATCTTAAGTACAACTCCATATATCGATGCGAAAACATTATCACTATATTCTATATATGTAGTGTACAACCCATACAATTTTCAGCTTCATCGGTTCACTAAAACTTGAGATTTGCTTCTGCAAAGTTTTGATGATAATTGTTAGAGTGAGACAAAAGATAGGAAAAATAACACGGTCTCCCGTGTCGCCTTAAACTGCTTATTAGACCTATTCAAATGTCAGGAAGTTCCTCAGTCAACCAATAGTTTGATTTTTCATGTCGAAATGAACTTCTGGTCAAAATTTCAGTCAATTTGGAGAAAATTTAGATGTGCTTCAAATCAATTGTGTGTTTTTGGACTATTTTCAAGCTTTGAAAATTCATAACTACTGAACGGAACATTGAAACTTATCGGAAAACCCTCTACATAGTAGTTTATTCAATTCTACAAACTTTTGTCGAACACGGTTTTATGATTGGAGCTTCATCATCACCGTGAGCTTCATAGAATGTAAAAAATGAACACGTTAGCACTGCTTTTTCACAGTCGATGATAATGATTGTTTTCAAATCGTTCTGAATAGTCAGTGAAATACGATCAAAACAATCATCAATCGGAAAGAAAAAGCAATGCTAACTTGTTCAATTCATTCATTCGACGGTACATGTGTCATGCACGATTTAACTATCATCAGGTTGGGATGGGTTGTTCGATCTTTGGGTATTTTTTTGTAATTTATTTCCCAAAGGAACATGTAAGCTGTTAATGATAAATGATTTCATAGATTTATTATGTTTGTTTCTCATCGACTGGCCTGGAAAAATAATGCTAATGTGTGTTTTTTATAGCATACATATTCAGAAAACCGTGATTTCTGGGTACCGTGGAGAACAAATTTCGATCAAACAATGTTTAAACTTAATTTAATCATATTGACGTGTTCGACAAACTTTAACAGAATAGAATTAACTGTCTATAGGTGGTAATAGCAAGTGATTTTGATTTACGAGTATTGAGTTATGATTTTTTAAACCTTAAAATAAGCCTAGAGACACATTTTCAACTTGAAGCATAGTGAAATCTCAATCAAATGAGCTGAAAATTTGAACAGACATTGTTCTTAGCATGAGAATTCAGAATTCTGCTTGACCGGAAGATTTCCAGACATTTTTTCAAATATGAACAGGTCTACTGCTTATAGATCGACGCAGTTACTTCAAACCGTTTTGGGCGTCTTCAGCGCAAATATTCCTGATTATCCGATCACGCAGAAGACACTAAAACGATTTGAAGTAAAATCAACGGCACGAGAATTTTTCGTGCCACGCATATTTTATTTTTAATTCTTAAGTGGCACATCATTGACAGTTGCCATTTCAAAATGTTATTAGAAAAATTGTCAATTACTGAGTGGAACCGAAAAAAACGCATGTTTAGTAGAAGCATAACACGAAGAATGCAGTTGTTAGGGGCCCAAAATGGATCCGTAATACTTTGATCTGGTTGGATAAATTCAGGTATCACATGATTTGTTCTCATTTGATTTAGAAGCGCGATCAAATCAATCGAAGAAAAACATCAATGCAAATTTATAACGACCAACTGCCCTAGACGTATCTTTAGTGGTTTGATGATTTCAATTGATGAACCTTCTACGATTGGTCCATTTGATAGTAAAATACACTATCAAAATGAAAAGCCAACATTCGTATTACAGTCGACTCTCCACATCTCGATGTTCTACATCTCGATATCTCTCCCTATGTCGATGATTGCTTCGGTCCCTTCATTCTGCATACGATTTCGGTCTCCATATCTCGATATCTTCCTTATCTCGATATCTTCATATCTCGATGTGTTCCTGTTGATATTTTGTTCTCAATTTTCTCTCCATGTGTCGATATGAACATCATCAAAGGTTACTAGACCAGATTTAAGTGATTCAGAAAGAACAATTTGGAAACTCGAAATGAAGTTTGTTTGTTTATTTTTTTCTTAGTAACGGAGTGATTTTCAGTCTAGTGTTCATTTAATTAGTGTTCTTTGTCTCGATCTCTCCCTATCTCGATGGTCCCTTCGATATCGAGATGTGGAGATGCGACTGTAATGTGTAAACATATATTTATAGTATGGTAAAGAAAATATCACGTTTAATATAAATTATTAATAACATTGCAACCAAATAAGTTTGTAGTTTTGAATTCATCGACATTGGTTATATAAGGGCCGATGGCATTTGGCTTGAGTGGGATATATGTCTCTATACAGCACTGATAAAGTACAAGATAAAGTACGCATTGGGCATTTTCATACATGTTTGCAGGCCTGCATCTCTTCTTCTAGATATACTTAATTTGAAAGTATTACAGCAGTTCAGAAATAATGTTTATTTTGCTCAACTGAAAATTTAAAATATATCAACCATAATTATTTAAGTTATCGCAAATCTTCCGATTTCAAATGAAGATACTTTTATTACGATAGTGTATCTAACAAGCACGCTTAAGCTTACGTTTAAGTGCGCCAATTCATGTGTCTCGGGTGTATCAATTCATGTCTTGATTTATACAGGAGGTTAGGGAATAATGCCCACGAGGTTACCTCGACACGGAAGTAAGGTTTTTGAATTATCGCTTCTTGAGATGTATCGTAAAATGGGGTAGCTCTGATAGTTTCTTAGAAGACATATGCATATTTTTAAAACAATTTCTGGTATCTTGATCATCGATAGCAGTTGAAAAATTGCATATCGATCATGAATGCACCTATAATTTTTAATACAATCAAAGGTCAACTTTCGATTTTGGGTTAACTTTATAATTGATATAAAACACATGGGATGCCACTTATATCTGATCATATTTCTATTATTGTATTTGTTTGGGTTGGGCTGGGACTACCAGGGCACCCGAGTGAAGCAATTTGGATAGGGAGCTTGGGACTGCCTCCTCCCTGTTGTTAACATTTCGTGGATTGAGGGCGGGATCTTCGACTCCCATTCCCATCTATATTGGGAGTATTCTGTCAGTCCAGGGCTTGATTTTACAGTTGTTTGTGGAAACATTCTTCTGAAAGGAGATTCTCTTCCCCTGACACGGGTTTCGTGCAAGTGTCTCAGCTTGCGGGTCCACGCATCCATTTTTAGCCCTTTATACAAACGACTGACTGTTCACAAACAACAATACAATCATGATCGAATCGCTTTTCAGATTATTCCAGTGCTATAGGCAGACGCCTTGCTACGTTTCAAACTCATGCGTAAACCTTCGAGGCAATTGAGAACATTACGATAGGTAAGAAATTTCTCAAATTTTTCAGCCATTATTGCATAATAGAGCGAAAAATTGTTAACCTGTCAACTGTTACTCCGTAACAAGTTGGCGGCGTACAATCTTATATTAATATTTTCAGTGGAAAAAAGTTGCGGAAAATAATTTCCTGTACCACTACTTAGTTGTCCTCTGTGACAGTTTCAAACTGCAATAAAAAAAGTTTTAGAATTAATTTGACATAGACTTAAAAAAACCAACTTGAAACACCGTCAATTTTCTAATCAGGTGGGGCAAGTGAAAAGTTTATCATTAGAGATTGAATTTGTGTTTTCTCTTTAAGTAGTCATAAGTAAACATGGTTCGCAATTATCATAGAAAAACATAACGTGCTGATAATTCAAGAAACACTATACTCAAGCGTTAAAAGCTGTTAGAAATCATGGAACTTCTCTAAAATATGTTGCCAAACATTAAAATATTAATATGTCTACTTCGGGCAGCCAATTAAAAGGAAGACTTTGACTGAAAAGTTGCAATATTAGAAAACACACGGAAATCTCGTGGAATGTCTATGTAAAGCTAGTTCAAAACATAAAAATGGGGTATAGGTCTATCCACATAAAAAATATTCTAAATACGTTATTGAAGGATTCCATTTGATTTCTCCCGAAGAGTTATCCGACGTCATATCCGACTTTCTCAAAAACAAATAATGAGCGGTGGAAATTCTACAGAGCAGAAATGCAATTGCTGTCCTATAATGTAAGAACTAACATTGGAAATGTTGCAGTCATAATGTTGTCGAATCATTTCAACTAACATAACTGAAAAGAAGAAAATTCAAGTTAAAAGAATAACATTTTCTTTGTTTACATGTTACTTATGTTATTGTTCATTGGGAATTGTTCATTGGTTAACAAGTGTTAAAGCTAATAGAAATCGTGAATATAACTGTTTGTTTTTGAATTTATTGTTCAAAACGGTAAACTTTTCACTTGCCCCACTTTTGGGGCAAGTGAAAAGTAAGGAGACATTTTTCAAAAACTTTTACTATATTTTTTTCTTCAATTTTTCATAAAAATCAATTTCAGCATGCTGCTTATATTTGGTGGGAGTCAAACTAAAAAATATACACGACCTCATTTGTTTCAATTTAAAGTCTCTAGAATTTGAAGAATCTCAACTATACGAATTCCATTACCCACTTGCCCCACGGTACCTTACTTAAACTAGGCCAGAAGAATTATGTAAGACGGGGTTGATGGTCTAATGGCTACCGCTTCAGCTACATAAGCAGAAAGTCATGAGTTCAATCACAGGCTCGTCCCTTTCCTCGTACTTTGTAGTCGTATCTCTCACTTGCTTCTGTCTTCTGAGGATGATTCAAATATTACGTAACGCAAAATTTATCAATTTTGACCTCCTCCCTCCCTCACGTAACAGCTTTTGTATGAAAAATTTAAAAATTAAAGACCCCCTCCCTCACCCTATTGCGTTAAGTAATATTTGAACGGTCCCTATTCTTAATATATCACACTCAAACTATTCGTGCATAGCAAACGCTAGAACCAGAGACGGACGCTTCCATTCATCCATCATTATAGATCGCCTTTCCTTATGCCTGATACTTAGGCAGTCTGCTAACCACAAAAGCACCTCTCTGCCATACCTTTCCCCCAATCCATACACTCCCGCATGACCTGGCGTAAATGCAGTCGGACTTCACGGTCTACAGTGGGCCAGTATAAGTGAACCATCAGAACCATTGTTGCCATACACTGAGGGTGTCTGTTAGTCCCAAGCAGTAATTCTGTTGGTTCCTTGTGTAAGTGCAGCTGATCTGGCGATACTGGAGTAGCATCCACGGGCGGCCGATCAGGCTCAAGTAAACTAGGCCAAAAGAATTATGACTTAAGAGGACAGAAGACTTATTAATTCATACCTAGTTCAAGTATAAAATGTGTAAATACAATGAATTTCTTCTAGTCGAGTGTAGTACACTACACTGAAGACGGCCTTACAGTTTAGGTCGAAATACGCGTTTCTTTCAAAGGATACAAACTCTAGTGGAATTAAATGGTATACCTACCAGACAATTTTAGCGCTATATGCCAAAATTATTTGCTTTTGCTATATAACAGATGAATTGAAGCAGCGAAGACGGCAAAATATGGCAGCTGTCAAAAATAGAACGATTGGCTTCAATACAGCTGTAACGCAAAAGTTTTGCACTAAAATCTTAACTGACTATATTGGAGATCTAAGTGTGCGGCGGTTAAAAACTTAAGCAAATATTTTATGCTGCGGCAGTTTTGTGGAATTTTCGAAATTTTATTTGTGTAATGTGCACTTATTTGGATTTTCTGAGGAAGTTCGTGTAAATTCAAGTTTGTTCAGTTCGGGATGTGACATGCCAGCCATCGATTATGCAGCAATGCCATAACTAGGAACAAACATTACAGGAGGATCATCGGTACGCTCATCATCCCTTTTGAGCGATTCTGAGACGACGGAACGGATCTCTTGAAAGTTGGATCCGGTGAGTTCGTTTTAGTTTGGGTTTGCATTGTTTGTGATAGCTTGAATGTCGTGGACCAATGCAAGAGTTCACTCATTTGGCGTTTGGGCGGTGCCTTATTTACACATTATTTGGCCACATAAACAACACGGCACCGCTCAAACGTCATATAGTGAACATGTGCATTGGTCCATTGGTGATCATCAGGTTTGTGTTTGATGCGGTGAATACAAATGGTTTATGAGCTTCTCGAGAACCATGCGAGAGTTACTCTTTCAGTCTATATTTTATGGAAGAAAGGTCATCGGGGACTGGATGGGAGATGAAACTTTTGCACGATTTGCATCATACTGAGGGGTGAACCCAAACTTTTGCACGATGACTTGACTGACTGTTTCATTGATTTTGAATACTTTCCAGATTTTTCCGCCAAAATTTCGTGGGGTCTCTTCAAAGAATATAAGATAACGATTCTAATGACACTTTGATTTAAAATTTTGGTCAACCAATACTGAGGAAATTGGATATGATTTTTCAGTGTGTTTTTTGAAAAATGTCACAACTTTAAGTACAAATTTAGTATACAAAATTGAAAAAATGTTTTTGAAAAAATACATACGAAGTAAGAATAACTCTTTGCCTTTCGAATGCGGCTTAAAGAGTTTAAATTGGACGTGTAATCACAGAGATACGGACAGAACACTTTTGTATGTTTTTGAGGGGGTGAACCCAAACTTTTGCACGGGAGTGTACGAGCTTCTCTAGCTGTATTTTATGCGTTTAAAGGTAGTAGTTTTCACGACGTAACAAATTACATAACATGATACGTAATGCTGTAGCAGAATTAAGGTGAAACATCTCGGAATCTGAAGATGTCCGGCACAATGGCCGACTTGTCCCTCTACTCACGATTTCAAAGGCACAAACCTGGAGAAATAGTTGGCAAACGTTTCTGATCTTATTTTATGCTTTCTGCTAGTGCACAAAAATAACACACAAATAAAAAGCACTCTGTTGTGGCTTCTTATTTCGCAAGATTTGTGCCTTTGAAGTTTAAGTGTAATCTTAAAAGTTGATACCAAACTGTTTCAGCTTGAATATTTTTTGTTATTTTCATTACAAAAGGATTTATCTTGAATCAAATGTTGGTCGGCCATTATCAATAACATACATTTCGATTTTTAGCAACGTTAGAATTTGTATTTCACTTTTTATTTACAATCATTTTAGATACAATGTGGTTGATAATATTTTCAATTTTGTAACAAATGATGGCATCTATTTTATATCACAGAGAGCTACAAAACGCGAGGGAGGTCAGCTTTTCTTTATTTTTAGAGAGCGAGTAAGTGCGCTTAAGCCCAGGACATACGGGAGAAATACCTGTGTCCCATCCCAGGAAAAGGATCACAAACAACAATGGAGTGCGCATTAACTTTCTTAGCAACGCATCTCCCAACGATTTTGCTTATCATCCTATCAGTTTTCGTTTTTTCTGCTTTCTCTAGCTGTAACTCACACCCCATCATTAATGGTTAAAAATTTATAATTTCTGTACTATTTTCATGTTATCACCTTGAGTTTCATTCATGTAATATTTATAAATGTAAACCATGTTCAAAGCTCAATTTTCAACTGCCATACGTGTGCGTATTTTTGTAATACTTTCAGACACAGAGAAACCTCTTTCTGAGTCCGTATGTTCCTCGAATTATTAACCATGTATCGTGAAGTGTCAACAAATATTTCGCTTTGAACTTAGCAGACTCGTAAGACAGGAATTATTCCGAAAAATTTCTATCAATCTTTGTGCCATAATTAGAACACCTTTAATGCTTCAATATATTGAAGCATATCTTTATATTTGTACCTAGTTGTGTAGAAAGCTTGATTTTCACGATCAACAGGTTCATTTGTATTGGACAATCGATAATTCGATAATTCTGTAGGTAACTAAATGCTGGATCATTTCCGTTTAACAATTTTAAACTCAGTTTTTTTTAATGTTTCAAAACATGTTGTAACGGTAAAAAATATGCAAACAATGAACGTGCTATTTTGTTTTTATGCTCTCTACATAAACCATCCTTAGTGCTGAAAATATGATAATTAGAATAAGCCTATATGTAATACGTTCTTCCTTTATTGTCCTAAGAAGTTCGCCATCCACGAAGTTTGCCTAATTTGCGTGTCATTTATTGTGAAAAAATTTATTGCTTTAAGCAATTATTAGATTTTTCATCAACACTGAAAATACCGGTACACAATACTTTCCAGTACCAAAAATTGGTCGGTACAACCGGTACTTCGGTTCCGGTACTCTCGGTACCAGTACGACTGCATAAAGACAGCTTCGAGATTGTTTACGTTTGCACTAAATTAAGACAAAAGGAAGATTTATAATCAGATTCTATGTTATTTTATTTAGTATATTGTTGGTTCTTGGTTGGTTCAAAAATTAATCGTTGCTGTTCATTTGTGCTGATTTTGCTTTTTTTTATCTCATCACAAAAAAACTGAAGCTTAAATACAGTTCGATATTAATAGACTGACGCTAAAGGTGAGATAGCAAATACTACATTGTGTATTAATGCACAATTCTAAAAATGAAAGTACATTGGTAACATACTCATAAATTTCCCCAATTTCAGTTTAGCTAAGTAAGTGCAAGAAGGGTCAGGTTCGTTTGCAATTAGGAGTAACAATACCACTTCAACAATTCATTCATAGGCACGGTGAGGACAATGTTACACTAAATTATATATTAGGAGTCACCTGTAAGGTAAACTTCTACTACAAATTCATATTCATGAACTAGGTATTCACCTCTTCTGTACGATGATGTTCTCCATGCTTGACTTATCCGGAGGTTCCTCGCTCGACGACACCGCTTTTGTTATGAAGAAAACCATTTCCTCGGATGGTCAACAAAGTCGTTGATACTGCTGTTGTTATTTTTAATATATTCGTTGTCGACGTTTCACAGCACACAGCAGACCACGCTGCTACACACATTCATGCACCTGTGTATTCTCTCGATTGGTACGTATATATTTGCCTTCTTGAATTTCATTTGCTCTTCCGACCCAAATTTCACGTTCACGTTCACTTATCTGATCTAAATATTATTGCGGATTATTTTGGTGCCACTTTTTGAAACTTTCAAAAACAGATTTTTTTTAAATATTTACACTTGAAAATGGAAACGAGATTACCTGTGTCCCATCCCAGGAAAAGGATCACAAACAACAATGGAGTGCGCATTAACTTTTTTAGCAACGCATCTCCCAACGATTTTGCTTATCATCCTATCAGTTTTCGTTTTTTCTGCTTTCTCTAGCTGTAACTCACACCCCATCATTAATGGTTAAAAATTTATAATTTCTGTACTATTTTCATGTTATCACCTTGAGTTTCATTCATGTAATATTTATAAATGTAAACCATGTTCAAAGCTCAATTTTCAACTGCCATACGTGTGCGTATTTTTGTAATACTTTCAGACACAGAGAAACCTCTTTCTGAGCCGTATGTTCCTCGAATTATTAACCATGTATCGTGAAGTGTCAACAAATATTTCGCTTTGAACTTAGCAGACTCGTAAGACAGGAATTATTCCGAAAAATTTCTATCAATCTTTGTGCCATAATTAGAACACCTTTAATGCTTCAATATATTGAAGCATATCTTTATATTTGTACCTAGTTGTGTAGAAAGCTTGATTTTCACGATCAACAGGTTCATTTGTATTGGACAATCGATAATTCGATAATTCTGTAGGTAACTAAATGCTGGATCATTTCCGTTTAACAATTTTAAACTCAGTTTTTTTTAATGTTTCAAAACATGTTGTAACGGTAAAAAATATGCAAACAATGAACGTGCTATTTTGTTTTTATGCTCTCTACATAAACCATCCTTAGTGCTGAAAATATGATAATTAGAATAAGCCTATATGTAATACGTTCTTCCTTTATTGTCCTAAGAAGTTCGCCATCCACGAAGTTTGCCTAATTTGCGTGTCATTTATTGTGAAAAAATTTATTGCTTTAAGCAATTATTAGATTTTTCATCAACACTGAAAATACCGGTACACAATACTTTCCAGTACCAAAAATTGGTCGGTACAACCGGTACTTCGGTTCCGGTACTCTCGGTACCAGTACGACTGCATAAAGACAGCTTCGAGATTGTTTACGTTTGCACTAAATTAAGACAAAAGGAAGATTTATAATCAGATTCTATGTTATTTTATTTAGTATATTGTTGGTTCTTGGTTGGTTCAAAAATTAATCGTTGCTGTTCATTTGTGCTGATTTTGCTTTTTTTATCTCATCACAAAAAAACTGAAGCTTAAATACAGTTCGATATTAATAGACTGACGCTAAAGGTGAGATAGCAAATACTACATTGTGTATTAATGCACAATTCTAAAAATGAAAGTACATTGGTAACATACTCATAAATTTCCCCAATTTCAGTTTAGCTAAGTAAGTGCAAGAAGGGTCAGGTTCGTTTGCAATTAGGAGTAACAATACCACTTCAACAATTCATTCATAGGCACGGTGAGGACAATGTTACACTAAATTATATATTAGGAGTCACCTGTAAGGTAAACTTCTACTACAAATTCATATTCATGAACTAGGTATTCACCTCTTCTGTACGATGATGTTCTCCATGCTTGACTTATCCGGAGGTTCCTCGCTCGACGACACCGCTTTTGTTATGAAGAAAACCATTTCCTCGGATGGTCAACAAAGTCGTTGATACTGCTGTTGTTATTTTTAATATATTCGTTGTCGACGTTTCACAGCACACAGCAGACCACGCTGCTACACACATTCATGCACCTGTGTATTCTCTCGATTGGTACGTATATATTTGCCTTCTTGAATTTCATTTGCTCTTCCGACCCAAATTTCACGTTCACGTTCACTTATCTGATCTAAATATTATTGCGGATTATTTTGGTGCCACTTTTTGAAACTTTCAAAAACAGATTTTTTTTAAATATTTACACTTGAAAATGGAACGTACTTCCACAAAGCGAACACAGACATTGACTATTATTTCGAGGTCATGTCGCTTATTTATTTCCTTTCTATCGAATCGACTGATCGTACGTTGGCAGCCTTCAATCGCTGGCAGATTCGTTTCACACACTATTTTCTCTTTCTTCGGGTTGTATTTTTCAAGTTCATTACACCAATATCTCAAATTTTAACACGCAATTATATTTCCTCATGGATCGAAATCGAACATTACCCTGCTAATCGGCGAGAACTAGAAACCGCGCTATCATCTGGGTTCTACATCACGCACCTCAACCTAAAGTTAGCGACTTAGGCTGCTAAGATAGACGGCTTAGCAAAAAGTGATGAAATTCCAACCACCAGCAAGCGACGAACGCGAAAAAGCTCCTCAGTCCATTTCCGTCTACGGTTCACTGCGACTGCGGATCGCACAAATACACGCGGCAACGGAACCCAGGCCAATATACTCTCGTGGACTATGGCCTTAACCAACAGCGATCGCTGAAGCGGCTTCTCAAAGCCTCCCTCTTTGTTGGGTATGTATCACCAAGTAGGTACCTATATCTCGCGTGAATCCCGTTCTCGCGGTACGCGTTGTTTAGCCTATCGTAATGGAGCGTGCCCCCGAATGCGCAGCCCGCGTAGTCTCTTCGCGACGAACGATACCTTCCAACTGAGCACACACACGTCCCGTTCTCTCGGACAACGTTGTCCGAAAGACTGCTATGGTACAACTACAAGAGGAGGTACCCTAGAGAGCGTTGGTGTTGGTCTACCGGAGAATAGGGTGATGCCAGAAACAATTGAAACAAATTTAATATAAAAAATGTGTTTTTAATTACAAAGTTGCATCGTAGAATCGGTACTTCACTGCCCATAACTGCATATTTGTAACATTCGACAAAAGTAGGCATTGAGTAAATCGGATACCAAGTTTGCATTTCATTGCAGTATGGGAGGGAACTAAAATTTCAAAAAATCACTGAGAATTCAAAAGTGCTTATTTGAGGCTGAAATTTTGCACAACTCATATCGCATTTTGGGTGAATAGTCAGAAAAAAATTCTGATAAAAATTTCGTTGTTACTGCATTATGACGCTCATTTATAATCTCAATGTGACTGTTATGCGGTTACAATTGGGTCCTAAAATTTGTAATTAAATCTTGTTTTTATTTAATAACACGAAAAAGCATGTTACTGTAATTACTTTAGCAATTTTTCCCGCTCAAATAATGGCTATATCATGTTTAAACTTTAATTTGAAAATTTGGTCCATAAATGAACCTTGACACTTTTGATCATGTTTGACGTTCGCTTAGTCGACAAAAACACCACAGGGGTTTTAGTTCGACCACTGGGGTTGTTCCTATCTGACATTTCGTAAGGGACACGGAAAACAAAATACACCTAAAATTTGAGTTTAAGCCAAAGGATTGTGACAAAATCTAATAAAAATGTTATTGGGCTTAAACCAACGGAAAACATTAGAAAATTGAGTAAACATGTGTTTTTGTCCTAAACTTAAGCGTTTGGCACTAAAATTGGGCCAGGGCTTTAGGACCCAATTGCCAATGTGACAAAACAACTTGGTATTTTTTTCGAATTTTCTAGAACACAGATTTCAAGATGATCGAAAGTATTTGTCATTTGATGACTCTCCCCGGTATTAACTCAAAATTGTCAAAAATGTCAAATGTGACATACATGCATTTATGGGCAGTTTATGTAAGTCTCAAAGATTACTGACACATTAGCCAATTTAAACAAAATTTGTATTTGGACGACAAATGTGGTCAAATTCATATCCTACTTGCTTGAATATTGCTTTATTGTTAAAGAGCACAATTTATCACTTTTTATTTGAACAAACTCAAAATCAAATGACATAAATTGCCCTTCATTTGATGTTCAAAGATCCGTCATCGTAATCATCGTAACTTCAACAATAGTTTTCTGTACAAAACTGAAATTTCTTCGATGAAAATTTGTTTCGGTGGGTTTTCATGTAAACTTTCATGATTTTGCCCCCTATATAGGATGTCCCAGAAAGTATGGGCACGACTTTACCATACTGTTATTCGGAGACTAGTGCAGATAAAAATCTGATTTTCACACATTTCATTCTTGCACTTATCAAGAGCAGATTGTGAATTTTGGGCATTTTTTCGCTACCTGTTAGTAACATCATCACATTTCTGGAAGCTCCTCTTATCAGCTTTGCACAAATCACGTTATATTTGAGCGACTTTGTTGTACGAAATTTGTGCTAGGTCATAAATTATGTACAATAAAAATCTGAAAAAATATATTTATCATTGTCGATACGATGAATGATCAAACTATCACTTATTTTATTGGAAATTATAAAGCTAAGCATATGAAATTTGAACAAAAACTAAAAATTCGGTATCAGCTGTGGGTCAAAACAAAGTCCTTGTATATCCGTTGAAACATGTAATAATCTAAAATGTTTGTTGCCTATCCAAAAGTATAAATGTTTGACATAACTAAACTTGAAATGAATTATTTTTATTTATATTGAAAATATCTGAGAAGCATTGATTTCGTAAAGTTATCTTATGTCGATAGAAAAACTAGCGATTTTATAGAATTCTACAATTTTTCAAATGTTTCCTTCCTTCCTTCCTTTCTGGCGTTACGTCCCCACTGGGACAGAGCCTGCTTCTCAGCTTAGTGTTCTTATGAGCACTTCCACAGTTATTAACTGAGAGCTTACTATGCCAATGACCATTTTTGCATGCGTATATCGTGTGGCAGGTACGAAGATACTTTATGCCCTGAGAAGTCGAGAAACTTTCCAACCCGAAAAGATCCTCGACCCGTGGGATTCGAACCCACGACCCTCAGCTTGGTCTTGCTGAATAGCTGCGCGTTTACCGCTACGGCTATCTGGGTTTCCTAGCGAAACCAAATAAAATTTTGACCATTCATTACTAGTTAAGTTCCAACCAAATACAAAAGTAGGGTCTGTGCTAGCTAGATAAGAATTGATTTTCTAAAATCAAAAATTTCAATGTAAAAGGTTATTTTATCAAACAAAATTTTCACAGGCCGCATTTAAAATGCCCCAAGGAAAAATACAAAAATATAAAAAATATTTATTTGTTTGGAAAAATATTGTGCTTCTCGTCATCAAAGTCGTGCCCATACTTACTGGGACTGCTGTTAACTTCCTGTCTGTGTGAAAAAGAAATTACGTTGCACTGTGTTTGATTTAGTCGATTTCGTGCTCTTCTTGAAGCAGCCAAACCGTTGATTTTAGCGATATAGTATGTTCGGATAAGTTTTTTGGCATACTAAAGTGCATCTTTTGATGCAGAAATTTTTGTGCTCACTCCACGTAATAGTGAGATAGAAAAACTATTTTTTCATTATATTTAGATAGACATATGGCGTCTTTGGCAAAGTTGTAGAAGTTTCAATTTGAAACAACTTTGTCGAAAGCATGATTTTTCTAACTCTTACTTTTCGATATATAAGGTATCCCGGGACAAGTGGGACCTAAATGAATTTATTCATTCATGAAATCGGATACCCATTTGAAAAGGTCATGTCCGATATTGCAAGAACGACACAAGGGTTATGAAAACCAACCGAACCCTGCAGTAGATGCTGAAGGCGAGAAAGAAATGGCTTTTTCATGAATGTACAGAAACCTAAAAAGAAGAAGGCGAAAGAAGTAAAGACGAAACCATAAGTATCTGTAGTTTCTGAAGTAGACAGACAGATTACATTAGCATTAGCATTAAGCAATTCGCACATTTGGCCACCTCCTATCGAATGCTGAAGGATGGGTAGAAATGGTTGGTTGAACACCTACTACCTACTTATGAAAGTGGCAGAGAACTCTACGACCTCTCATAGGTGTTACGGGATATTGTGGAACTTTAATGGAAAGGGTGGAGCCATGGGATACGTCTGGTCAACGTTGTCAATATGAATTGAATAGAAGTTTTCCATGATTACGTGTATGTTTTTAATTGAATTGGGTCCTAAAATTTTTAATGAATTCTCGAAAACTTATTCATGCAGACTCAAGACAAAAAAGTATACAAACTTACTTTATAGATCCTACAATCCTAATCCTAGAACGTTTAATGTCTGGATTTACAAAACGACGAAAGTAAGATTTTCAACTTTCGCAACCTAACCACATCGCCGCCCCGCTGTATGGAGAGACAAAGTGACTTAACCACGAATCAAAACAAAACACTACTTGAGTCGATTTTACACTGGTAGAAAAACGTCGCAAGTAACTGAATAAAACGGCTTATAATTTTGTCAAATAATAGGAACTCCATAGTTTTTGAACGCGAGCTCATTGTATGCAAAATTTAAGCAATGCACACGTCGAAAAAATGTTAAAAAGATGGTTCAATTTAAAACAGTTTTAGAAGACAGGTTGTGATTCTTCTGAATTAATTTTCTCAAAATCGTATGGATGTTACTTACGTCGATTTGAAAAAGTATTCGAGAATTCTTGTTTTTATTCAATAATACGCTCTTTTGTATTGTATGTTCTTGCAACTACTTAAAAATGATTCCAAATGCAACTACTTAAAAATGACTCCAAATATGAACCTTGACACTTTTGATCGTGTTTGACATTCACTTTGTCGGCAAAAATGCCACAGGGCTTCTAGTTTTAACATTGGGATGTTCCTATCTGACATTTCGGAAGGGACACGAAGAACAAAATATACCCAAAATATGAGTTTAAACCAAGGGGTGTGACAAAATCTCAAAAACCATAAAAAATGTTTAATTGACTTAAACCAACGAAAATCAATTAAAAATTGAGTAAACATAAGTTTTGGCCAAAACTTAAGCGTTCCGTACCAACATTGGGACAGGGCTTTAGGACCCTATTCAATGTATTGTTACTATCGTAAAACCACAGACAAACAGACGTCATACTCTCATCATGTCCATCGAACACCTTTTGACCGGTCGATTCAAAAATATTGTAGGTGGCTAATCCGCAGCGCTCGCGTCGTTTTTGTTCGTGTTTGACGTTTACACACTACCGCCATCTGTTGGCCTGCTTGCCAAACACACCGATTTTAGCATTGGGCGTATATGTCTTCGTGACTATGATTTTGATCGAGATTTGTTCTAAGTGTTACGTCTGTTTGTAAGTGGTAAAACTTCTAAAAACTAAACAAAATAGTTTGATTTCATTTGATCTGTTGAGCAAAACGAATGCAAAAGTAAAGAATATTAGTATAACACTTCATGTCAGAGTATTTTTTTATGCAGTCGAGACAATAGGTAAAGTCTTTATATTCGAATATTGAAAATTGATGAGATTTTGATAGTTTCGAATCCTTAAAATAATCTGTCTTACGTTCACTACCCGCGCAGAAGAAAATAACTACTGAATACCAAACTAAGGTATTCCATACCAGATAATTTCCAATACTCACAACCTAAATGAAGTATGAATGAGCCCTGCATAAGAGGTAAAATACCACAAATAATTGAGGTAGGCATATTCTACAAACACCAAACTGATAATTAGATCAGGTATTATAATACCTCAATAATATATGATGGATTTTCATATAAACGTGAAAATTTTCAATAGTTGTTCAATACCTCCAGCAGACCTCAATAGCTGTCAAATATCTCAATGAAGTATTTTTAATTGTTTTAAACATTTTTCCTCCAAACCATTATAATACCAAATTATGTATTGAGTATTGAACAATACCTAATTATGGTATGATACCAAAATATGGTATGCATAGATTATTGCGAGTTATTTGTTCCTCCTCGGGTATCACTTCGTCACTTATCCTAGATAACCAAATTATAGAAAAATATGAACTTGGTCTCAAATCTCTTAACGAGCAACATTTTTACAAATTATGACTATTTTTGCAATGGAACTCATAAATTTCCATATAAAGTTCAAGGCCTACAGGTATGCAATATCCTATATACATGATAAATTCGATTTCGTTCGAAATCCGCGGCTATTAAACAAAGCCATGCAAAAGGTGTTTGGATTCGATTCTCGGTCGGTCAAGAATCGTTTCGTACTAGAAATTTTCTAGACTTCCCTGGGCATAGAGTATCATCGTACCTGCTAAACTATATACGAATGGGAAGATAGCAACTTTGGCAACGAATACTTTCAGGTAATAACTTTGGAAGTGCTCATTGAACACGAAGCTGAAAAGTAGATTCTGTCCCAGCGAGGACGTAATGCCAAAAAGAAGAAGATTTTAATTTACATCTACTTTTTCAAGAATCTGTGCTGAAAATACATGGTCTTTATAACAAAACTCAAACCACGCGTACATGCTCCCCTTTTTGAAGTGAAAATGTGTCAGTTAAGTTTTTTTTTGTAAAACAGTAGGAAATCAGGGTGGTGCTATTTTCATGTCGCTGAACGTTTTATGGTCATTACTGACACACCTGTCCTACTTAGTTTTGGAAAACTTCCAACTCTCAGGTGAAACATTCCGTTCTTCGTTTTTGCAATACGTCCCCAACGGTACAATTCCTGTTTCTCTCCTCCACAGTTTGCAACTGGCGAACAAAAGTTGCCATTTTTTTGCTTTCGTGTGGCAGACACGATGACACTCTATACCCAGAGAAGTTGAGGACTTTTTCATTACTAAGCGATCCTGGGCCGACCGACAATCGAAACCAAAAACATTCAGCATGGCTTTGCTTATAGTAGCCGTGGTCTAGACTAAAGAAGAATATAAATCTCAACTTTTGATGAAAGCCGCAACCAATCTTTATACCTAGATAATGTCGATAAAGCAAAAAAAAAAAGTTGGGCAAACAAAACAAAAGTCGAATTGGCGAAAAAAAAAGTTGAATGACCTAATTATAGTTGAATTTAAATGTTTGTAAATTCAAATTAGGAATTTAGAGTCTAACAAATTTTATTTATGATATTCTCCATACAATATTGATGATTTGACCGGAACACTATTCACGGATAATTTATTTTGTTCTTCGTGAATTGACAGCTAAATTGAAGATTAAGTAGAAATACTAAGTTAAAAATTTCCATAAAATCTAAAATTCAAAATAATTTGAGAATGCAACACAAATGTGGAAACAGCATCGAAATAAGCATTTCCCATGAAGATAATAAAAAATAATATTACAATAAATTACCCTACTTAAAATGAAAAAATACTGCAACACAGTTTGGGTCAAAACAAGTGAAATGGATTTTCCACATATTTAGAAGGAAAACAAAAATGTACCTATTAGTGGTCAGTTAGTTTGAAGGTTTCTGAAGTGTGTTACACTAAAACAATTAAGTCCCAATCAATAAAATTTGTTGGTACGCCTTGGACCCACTCTAAGGAACTTGAACGTGCCGTATAGTACGTAAATGCTGAGCAGCCTTATCTTGCACTTGGAATCGCAGTCTGTTCACCTACCGTAGGCTCCAGCAAACTGCTCTGAGTATACAATACAAACGGAACCGAGCGTTAACAACATTTGCGCCAAACACTCATACGAGTTCAACTGACTGTAATAGTTGTATGAGTCTGCGAAACAAACAACCCTGAGAAAGGTGTTTTATACCGTAGACATGAATAAAAATGCTAGAGGCAAAATAGTGAAACGCAGTGGAAAATACACACGCCGATAAAGCAGGATGTAAGAGGAAACGCAACAAAATGAAACAAGTACCACCGAAACTGCAGGCAGCATGTAACATTTTGGTTTTTTATTATTATATTGATGAACGGAGCTACAAACAAACGTTGGTTGTTTTGTTGTTATTATCTACACGTTGATGCGCAAGGTACCTATGGTTATTGGCCATACGGTACGGTTTCATTTTTGGGGGTTTTACCATTCAGCTACTTACAAGCTAGCAACAATACTACGGAGGCAGCTCAGCCAGTGGTCTGGCGAATATAAATAGCAATAATAAGCAATAAATTGTGAATTATTTATTGCCATATTATTCCGGCGATGTGAAACAGGATGCTCAATGTCCGCAATGTCAGCTTCAGTGAAAGAGGTGTTGAAAACGCACAATATGAAAAGGGTGATTTAGGCTGGTAGTCAAGACGACTAGATGATGGTTCATTGATAATGAAAATGATAGATATATTTAGAATTTAATAATTTGATATGTACCTATTAAGGTGAAACAGCTTGGAACCCAATATTAACCCTCTAATACCCAACCCCGCCTTTAGACGGGGTACACTTTGGAATTTTGTGTATTTTTTCGTAGCTCGGAAATTAAAATGATTTTATTTTTGGCTTAAACCTTGACTTATAACATGCATATAAGAAAAGTTTTCTATGATTTTTGAAACTTTTTTGTATTATTGAAAATTGTTTGAAAAATTGTATTCTTATATAAACTTCAAATGCCTGGGATTCATTTAACGTGTATTATAAAAAATCGTACCTTTTATATTTTTTTACGATCAACCTATCACAGAAGAAGTGCCTGATGGTATTGAAATGATTTCAAATCTGTTTTTCCGTTAGTTACACGGAAAATAAAAAATGTTCCAGAAAAAAATTGAAAAAATCATATTTTCAAAAGTATAGTAAAAACTCTAATTTTTATTATTGTCAAAAATCAGTAACCAGAAGAGGCTTCAAGAAAAAATTGAAAAGGATAGGGATGTTCAAAAATAAAAATAATAAAAATAAAAAACCAAAATTCATAAATTTGCGAAGAAAAATAAATCATTGCCCAAATCGTGTTTAGAATGATTTTAGATAACGAAAAATTATATTTAGATCGAAAACAAAAATTTGGGTATTAGAGGGTTAAACATTGCTCCAAGACTTCAAAGGCACTAATATTGCGAAGGAAGCATCCAACAACAGTGCACTTTTATTTTGGTTTTGTGCACTAGCAGAAAGCTTAATAAGAAGATCAGGCACGTTAGCCTACTGTTTTTCAGCTCAATGCATTTGAAAACATAAGTAAGAGCGCAATACGACACAAAGCCATCTTTGGATTCCGGGATGTTTCACCTTAATGTGTTTTCACTATGAAGTAGACTTAGTAGCTCGAAGGCACATACACACTGATTATCATCGTTATCAATCTATTTGAGTCTAATATAAGGAGAAGTAAGGTGATCCAAACCCTGTATACAAGCACGTTGTGCCACGGTAATCTTATCTAATCCACTTGATAAAGGCGAAGCTCAGCCCGTGCAAATTTGGGAACAAGACAATTACGCTCTTGGTCCCGTAAGTATCTACGATGGATGAACGAATCGATGAATTAATGTTCAATTTAAAAATCCAATACTGTGTTTTCCTTATACTTTTGAAATAAACACTTATGCGTTGATCAAAGCAAAACATTCACACAGGTAGGGGGATTAGGAGCATAATGAACACATGGGGCAAAGTTGACACTCCCTTTTTCTATTAGAACATAATTATTTCATTGAAATGTCATACTCAAATCCAGCGAAGTTTTTTCTTGCTAGTATACTTGAGGTGGGGTTCTTCTACACATCAGAACGATTGCCACCCATTAACAATATTATAATCACTAAATTCCACGAAAGTGTTAATTTTGCTTCGATACCTTTTTACCAGTCTTTGTTTTCGACACAATTTTCTATCTCGTTTTTCTAGACATAAAAAAAAAATGATTTTTATCTTCATAAATGAGCACGTCAAACTAATATCAAACTTGATAACAAGCTAAGAGTAACTGATAACATTGCCATTTTATTTAAGCATTCGCCCTTCAATTTCTCTGCACAAAGCAAGCATTGTTGTACAATTCCAATAGACATTTTTTCTAAAAAAGCAATGCGGGGCAAAGAACCGAATCAAACTTTTCGCAGAAGATATCTATTTAATTGAACACATTTAAACTATACATTGTAAGAAAATTCATACCTTCAAAAGGTAGTGCTAGATTTTTTAAAGTTTCACTAGTATTTCAAGAAATATACTATTTAGTATTACAAGTCAAATGTGAACCTTTGACCCATAGAGGGGGCGAAAGTTTGAACTGCATAAACGACAATGTTAGGATGTGCAAATAGTTTATGACGATATTCCCTGACCACTGACCAAAAAGAAGATACCGGGTATCCCGTTGGTTTGACATTATTTAATCTGAACGGTTTTTAATCTGTACCCCGCTAATTTCACATCGTTCAGAAAAAAAAATGGTTCAAACGTCATTAAGCTTGTGGAACGGAGTAAAGTGAAATGGAACGCTGTGGAACGAAACGCAGAATTAAAACAAAACAGTGAAAGAGGTAATCAGAAACACGGCTCTAGGGTGACTAGATGTGCAAATTAAAAATGAACCCCGATGGTTTGCATGACGTACCGTTCAAATTAGCGGGGGTGCACGGTATGGGGCTCTGCACTGTTTTGATTTTGTATGCGATTTTGACGTTTACTGGCCTTGTTGTTTACAAATCTTATGTAAGAGTGAAGGAGAGAAGATGATTTTTGTGCAGTGACCCATACCAGACATTACGTGGGATACAGACTGTTTTTCAGCTTAGTGACCTGTGAGCTATTCCACAGTTACTCATGGAGTGCTTTCCTAGTCAAAGTTCTCAGTCATACATTCGTATATAGTAATGCAGACAAAAAAATCATGATCGGAGTAGCTAAACAAACTGACCAAAATCATTGCACAAAAAAATTGACTATTAATAGATTTTAGAGTATTTAACATGATATTGTATAGCGGTTCTAGTTTACCAACTGAATCACGGTAGATCCCATAATGTAAAAAAGATGAGTGAGTACAGTATACTAGCTGAAATATTGCGAAGAGCTTTACAATACTATATACTTTCTTTCAAAAATTGCTCTTCCGTTGGTGAGAATAACAAATTCTGTTCTCAAAATTCAGTTATACACAGTTAAAAATAATGAAGATTACACGTCATGTAAACTTCATTTATGGAATGTAAACATGACGTCATGTAAATTTAAGTCCGAAATCATGGAAAAATGTGTTATATGTCATGTAATCACACAGGATCCTGCTGGATTACATGACATATAATTGAAGTTTACATGACATATCATGTAAATATCCATTATATTCCACGCTCCAATTATGTGCATTATATGTCTCAGAAATTTACACGTTTCGTTCGAACTGTGTAATCGCCTGTTATAATATTTAATTTTAGCATTTCATTTGCATATTTAAGGAATTTTTAATAATTTTCTTGCATTCATATCTTTCCACTCCAACTTTTTTTTACGACCGTTATCGGGGGGTCAGGGTTAAAATTATTTTTTTGAAAAATGCAACATCTAGTTGTGGAAATAATGCTCCGAGATATTCGGCAAAGTTGAAGCATAGATTGAAAACTTTCCAAAAAGGTCATTTAAGTTTTCATATTCCGATAATAGTGAGTCGATTTTACACTGGTACAAAAACGTCGTAGAAACTGAATGAAACGGCTTATCATTTTGTCATAATATTTTTGTGGGAAATAATAAAAACTACTTAGTTATTGAGCGCGAGCTGATTGTATGCAAAATATATGCGATGCAAGGGGATTAGGAGCATAATGAACACCCTGAGCTAAATGGACACTCCCTCAATCTCTGAGAATATGCATACTTCATCAAAAGTTCATACGCTGTATAAAATCTGTATTGCATTTGAAATATTTGACGGTAAAAAAGTGTATGTTTTGCTTCAATTGTCCTTTGAAATTTCACTTAAAGTTTTTCTCTGCTTCAAATTGGCATATAAGCAAAGCGGTGGGAGAATATAATTTTTGAGTAAAGTAAAGCTCTAGATAGTGGAAGAGCCCTTCTACATATCGAAACTATGACTGTCATTAAATATTTTGGAATCACTAAATTTTATTCAAGTCTTCATACCAATTTACCAGCCTTGTTTTTGGCCTAATTTTCTATCTCACGGTTCTGACATATGATATGAATTTTTTTTACCATGAATGAATGTAGCACGTCGTACTAAGATCAAACTTCAAAACTAACTATGGTCTTAAAAAAAGCATTTGCTTGAAGTGTCCATTATGCCCGGCGAAAAAAATTAAAATGTGGAATAGTTTTAAAACTGTTTTAGAAGGCAGGTTGTGATAATTCCTAATTAATTTTCTCAAAACCGTCTGAAAGTTACGTAGGTACGTCAATTTGAAAAAGTAATCGAGATTTCATTTTACTAGAAATGGAAGGAAATGATGAGAAATGACAATTCTATGAATACAAGCTAAATAACATATGTAATGGAGCGAAAGCATCTAATCCAATCACTGATAAGCGTATTTGAATTATTTTGAGAAAAAACTCATTTCTCTAATTTTGCATCCAACTTGTTAAAATTACTTAAATCAAGTAAAGTACAGTGAACATTTTTTGTTATTTTTTTTCTTTACACGCAGAAGAATTTCTGTATGTTGAGATTACAATCCTGTCAATTACTTTTACTTACGCACAAATAGTTGTTTCGAAATAAAGTTAACTTACGCCAACACTGAATTAACGTCAAATCAAATACACACACTTCTTTGATTGAGCTATCTACTTGTACTAATAACAATTATAATTTTGATAATTATCACTATTCGGAAACATTCACCTCCCTAGACTTCAAGTCATGCTCACAAATCTACTTACTTCTAACTTGCAAGGAATAGTGTAGGTGCTAAGATGACCACCTCTCACGCAGGAGACCACATATCAAGTTTGTCGACTCGCCCTTTGTTTTCATTTTTGCAATGTTTTTTTAGATCGATAAAGCAGCACCGAATCTTTTCAGATATAGCAGAACAAAATGCTGAGTAAACATTGCAAAATATTGTAAACTCAATAAAATTCACTTTTAGTCAACTAAAATATAATTAAATTTTGACGTTTGACGTTTGTAAATTCAATCAAAAATATAGTTGTCAACAACTATATGATATAGTTATGTTTAACAATATACTGTCAATTCAACTATATTTTTAGTTATCTCCAAATTAACCTTAAAATATAGTTAAATTGACCGGAAACATGATTATGAACACTATATTTTGTTCTCCGTGTATATACTAAAAGACTCTCCAAAAGGCTTGAAATGTGAACAGAGAATCAAAAATTCGGCCAAAATACTGTTAGAAAACAAAAGTATGTTTTGTTCTGGTAAAAAAAGGAAAAAATCGATGGTTTCATAATTTATGATTATTTACACATATTTTCAAATCCATATTATTACTAATATTTTTTTATCAAGGATAGTAGTTGAATGAGTCTCAATGCAACAGTGTACAACGTAAAATATCGTAAAATTCATTCATTCAGTCTCGAAATTGAACAAAATGTAGTGTACAATCACAAGCGATAGATGCCAGTACTTGTTTTTAAAAATATAAAACTTGCCACATTTGCCTTTTAGAATTAATTTTTAAGAAATACACGGAGAACAAAATATAGTGTTCATAATCATGTTTCCGGTCAATTTAACTATATTTTAAGGTTAATTTGGAGATAACTAAAAATATAGTTGAATTGACAGTATATTGTTAAACATAACTATATCATATAGTTGTTGACAACTATATTTTTGATTGAATTTACAAACGTCAAACGTCAAAATTTAATTATATTTTAGTTGACTAAAAGTGAATTTTATTGAGTTTACAATATTTTGCAATGTTTACTCAGCATTTTGTTCTGCTATATCTGAAAAGATTCGGTGCTGCTTTATCGATCTAAAAAAACATTGCAAAAATGAAAACAAAGGGCGAGTCGACAAACTTGATATGTGGTCTCCTGCGTGAGAGGTGGTCATCTTAGCACCTACACTATTCCTTGCAAGTTAGAAGTAAGTAGATTTGTGAGCATGACTTGAAGTCTAGGGAGGTGAATGTTTCCGAATAGTGATAATTATCAAAATTATAATTGTTATTAGTACAAGTAGATAGCTCAATCAAAGAAGTGTGTGTATTTGATTTGACGTTAATTCAGTGTTGGCGTAAGTTAACTTTATTTCGAAACAACTATTTGTGCGTAAGTAAAAGTAATTGACAGGATTGTAATCTCAACATACAGAAATTCTTCTGCGTGTATGCAAAAAAGTAATCAAAGCTCTTGGAATAATTTAAGAAAGATATCATAAGATAAATTAGATAAATAAAAATAAATTCTTAAAGTGATACCTGAAAAAATACAATGCCCAAAGAGGAATTTTGTGTGTGATTCTCAAAAGAGTTAGAGAGAAAATGCATGTAGAAAAATTGCAGGAGGTGCCATTTCAGACAAATATAAACTTTCCAGTATGTTATTTGGGTTCCGGGTCAATTGGCCGGATACCGTTTGGCTGAACGACATTTGGCCGAAAGGGTTATTTGGTCGAACACCATTTGGCCGAACGCCATTTGGCCGAATGCCGTTTGGCCGAAATTGAAAACAAAAGTGAACTACAGTTAGCATGGATTTCAAAGAACTTATTCTGCTTCTTCATAAAGAAGGATAAATCCTCATTGATATACACATAATTTGCTTTTAAGTGTTAGTTCAATAAACAGTGCTGAAAAAACATCCTTAATGTAAGCAATTATTCACTTCTCTGCTAGCGGTAATAGCCACCAGCAGATATTTTTGCATCGCGTTTGTAACACTGCGGAACACGTTTTTGTCTCAAGCATCAAAATACCGCTATTAACTTAATTTTGGGTTGCTGAATCCATTGCCGTTTTCAAAGATATCATAGCACGTCTAGTTTTTGAGATACAAGCATGTTGCGTTTTTATCAACACGATCGGCCATTTTCAGTTGACAAAAACGGAATAATTTTCTTTGACAATAGAAAATGGCAGTTTTAACAGGAAATTACACATGTTCAGTATATACATGCGTGGTATTGGTATTTCGGGACTGTGAGGAACGTTTCGATCCTTAAGTTCGTAACGGAATTTTCTTACAGTCTCCAATCAATGAGTATGATCTTGCGATAAATAGTTATAGTTTTACTTTTGGTCAGAAGTCAATAGATGTATTATGGAATGTTTGAACGATAATCACATAAATGTACTATGCACAAAGAAAGAGATGGGTCATATTTGTAAAAATGGAGAACGCGAAACTGTGTCAAGCTAATCAACATGTTTTGTAAAAAAAAAAATTCAAAAATTTCATCTTTTTCACTTTTTTTCTGATCCTTCCTATTCTTCTTTCTAATATTACATCCCAACTGGGGAAGAGCCTGTTTCTCAGCCTGTTATAAACACTTCAACATATGAAAAGAGAGCTTTTATTGTCTCATGTATGGACACTTTTTTTTGCATTTGCAGTCACAATGCACATTTTTTGTAGAGTATCCTTGCCCTAGGAAGTCCAGAAAACTTCCAACCTGAAATCATCCTCGTCTGACCTGGATATGAAACCCCACACAACCGATAACACATTTTTTTGTCTCAAGATACCGGTATTCACTTTATTTGATGTCAATTAATCTATTGCCGTTTTCAGGAACGTCCTAACACGTCTTGTTTTTTAAGACATTACCCAAGTAACCACTAGCCTGCTAATAAGCTTATTTGCGCTTATTTGCGGCTAATATGATCATTAATCATTATTTATCGATTTCAGCTACCTTGAATGCAATTTTATCGGCTTTTATGTTAAAAAATAACAACATAAATGAGTTTTTGGATGCTAATGATTGGTAATCAACAAAGTTTGTAATGCTTTCGTTACTATAAAAGGATAATTTTTGATTATTTAAGAAAAGATTTGACATTTAAACATAAACAAATTTTTTGTTGAGGCTGCAAGCATGCTAAAAAATTCGTTTAAATGTATATGATATTCCGCAATTTCGATCAAATTATATATTATACTTCAGTTTAGATCTTGTTTTGCAAGTTCGATGGATTTAATTACCAAACAATTAAAAACTCATAGGTTAAATTTCATTGAAACAGCAATAAAACCATTATTCTCTATAACTTTGACGACCTGTAGCAAAAATTTGTGACGTGCTAGTAAATTTCTGAGAGCGGCATCAGATTCAGAAACTTTTGTTCCACAGTGTAACATGTATTTTTGAACTAAAAACTAAAGTTTTTGTTGTTTATTCAGTGAAACTTATGTTGAATAGGTCCATCATAAAAAAAAAGTGTACATACTCCACAACAAGCATAACTAAATTAGAGCTTTTTGGTTGAAAAATCTTTTATTAATAGTTTTAATTAATTAGCTTCATGAATAAACCTATGGCTATTTGTATGAGACTCTTCATAAATCTTTTGACTTCCAAGTGGAGAAGAGGTGCGTGTCCATTCAAATATCAGGATCACAAATAAATTTGGAATGGAAACATGAGTGTCGTGCTAACGTGAGATATCAACAGTTTCTAACATTTTCAATCATTTCAGCCTTATAACCACTTCAACAATATAATCTTATTGTATGGAGATACCAAAATTTCCAATAGATTTGCAAAGTTTTGGTGATCTTCGTCCTCTCCTCCTTGAAGCAGGACTTTTGCTGTAATTTTTTGAATTTCTATCATGTTTGAGTCAAAAGAGTTGAAACATAATGAAAGTCCAAAATATAACGGGGTTGATAGTATTTTCAAATACGAAATAAACTTGATCTTGTACCGTACGCCGTTGCTCAAACACTTATGGCACTTGAGGTACTTTGACAAAATTATATTGCTGAGAAAAGTGTACTGTAATCTGTCAAACTTGGGTAACGAATTTAGCAGTGGTCAGAAGGTTAACGCCTCTATTTCCCTAATGCACGCTCAAAAAAGAGAAAACGTGAACTGTCAAAAATACACCATGAACTACCACCAACGGTCACATAAACATGATCTAGTTCACGGTGTATTTTTGCTTGTTGACGAGTTCACGTCTGCGGTTCACGGATACTAGAATGGATTTTTTTCTGTGTGCATCCCTTATAACAAAGAAATGAACAATGTCTGAAGAGATATGGCATTTACATCGAACATTCTATGATACCACGCTTTTTTTTAAGGATATATGCAGCTCTATACATAGTGGAATTTATGTATTCTCGCAGTCTACGTTTTTTGTACTTTACTTGGACATTAGCAGACAAATTACGTGTTTGTGTGTTTACATTTCAGAGACAAAAATATAATAAAAATTTCAATGTAGTGTAAACAGAAGAAGATAGTAGAAGTAAACCAAATTCATCTATTGTTACAGCATCACGTTTAATTTTCAACTAATGATGCTTGAATGTTACATGATCGTTTAAATTTAAAGTATTCGATTGAAAAATAAGCGATTTGTCGTTGCATTTCAGTTTATTTTGATACACCAAATATGTGGATGAAAATAAACTGATAATTACAACATATTTTTAGCTGTGTTATGCGTTGCTCAATCGTCAATCGATTCATACCAATAGACTTGATAAAAGCTTCTTGGAAACGTTTCGAACATCTCATGTCAGTGTGACTATAGTCGGCAGCCTCGTTTTCTTCGGCAGCTTTCCCATAAGAACTACAGGCAAATCTGTTCGGCAGCTCCATATCAGCCGCATTTTGAGGCGTACTCATTTGAATTAATAATATCTCTGGGGAAATTGTTTGTTCAGTTTCGGAAATCTCGGTGTGGAAAGTAGACAGTAGAAGGCATCATCTGAATGTTTTCATTTGTTTGTTTTGATAGAAAAATACTTTGAATTTGTGTTTTAATTTTGATTGCCGATAATAGTCGAATGATACCGAAGCCGTAAGTTCCCTTACTTAATTTCTTTGGAATACGTACTTAATTCAACTAATTACAATCTCCAGCCGTCGCTAGAACGTGTCCAGGACAACTTTCGACTGTTAAAAAAGTCTACTAGTCCTAATCAAGCTTGAATTAAGATAGCGGTCTAGAACAACGCAACCCTCATTGAATGATATAGGCCTTGACATCTACGCGATACATGCGTTCAACACTAACATAATGTCGAAAATTCGAGCCTGAGGATTTTGGCATGCTTCAAAATAAGTCATTAATTTGTATTCTAAGCATTGGAAAATTTAAAATTTTTCAATATTTTTGTGTTGATAAAAACAGAATAATTGACAAAATCGTAACGTGACAAAAACGGTACATTTCTGTATATGGAAAGGAATAGGTCTGTTTTAATTGTTTTGGCAAACTAAAATCTAGTATTGCGACTTACCTCTTTTTCAGATTATCCTGTTCATCCTGGACCAAATTTTGCATCGACGTGCTCACGTTGCTGTAATCTTCAATCCGCGCTATTTGCTGCTGCTGCCCAGTAGAACCGGCCGTCGTGTCTCCTTTACTGTATTCCATCTCAGTCGACTCAGTGAATTTCACTTAAAATAACAACACAAATACCACCCCTATGCTTTTCGTAGATCGATACGTGTTTGTTTTGATAATACTATATTTTTGGAACTTTTGCTCACTTATTTGATACACCGTAATTTATTTCGCCGCAGGATTTTATCACTAATTAACACTTCATCTGGACACTCTGCAGCGAGTGTCGACCCTGAGGCGTTTGAGCCATTTTCTTGATTATTCTCTTCGAATCAGTGCCTATGGCACAATCGATACTACTATTGATGCTACTGTCGGGGCCATCGATTATTTCCATTTTCACTTTCAATCGATCGAACCAATCTTCGAATAAATTGGTTACTGAAGCTTATGAAACTTAGCACTTCAAACTGATCACACATACCCATGTATATCTACACCACTTACCCATAGCTTCATATTTCGTTTGGGCGATGCTCTTCAACTATGCACGAGCAATCGATCCGGTGGATTGCGATAGGTTACAAACATCAAACACGAAACTTTCGACCAATTTGATTTTTCTTCTCGCCTTTTCGATGGATTGTAAAATTATACCCTTTGCACTATTCACTCATAACCCCATAGTGGATTTTTTGCGCATCGGACGATGTACCGCAATTTCTATCGAAGCTTGATTTATAGCTTCAGATTATCGCAGATAGGTGTGCGATTTCCTTTTCACGCGTTTCAGATTGTGACGAAACGCTTCGATCGATTTTCCAGCAGCACCAGAGGAACCTGAAACGAAACGGAAGCAATATTAAGATTGATGATAAAATATATTTTCTAGATATTACTTTTGTAATCGAAAATCTTGTGCTTGGGAGTTCTATAAAACTTCAAAGTTAAATCTCCCCAGAGAGATGTCCTCAATTATATTACTACCTAATCGAGAATGGTACACTGGATGGTATGTAACAACAGTCAGCAGCAGCGGGACGTAACACTTATCGAGAATGCCGCTTCCTTCACTGAAAATGAGCGCATGCGTCCAATGGAGAGTCACAGAATGGCAGGATAAATTCATTATAGGGGTTGCGATACGGTCTGATGCACACGAAGTGAGGTGTGGGTTATGCAGGGTGGCAGAATAGTGGAGATATTTGCGCGTGCAGAGTGTGGTCCTCGGAGAAGGGACAAACATTGGAAGCACCATTTGTGAAGAATATGTGTCCTTTTTATATAAACATCTGATGTTTTAACTATTCAATCACCCTGATCCATAACTGAGTTGTTGATCAATTACGATACTTTTGATATTATTTATTTAACGCCTTCAATTCCACAACATATGAAATTTCAAAATGCAATATTACATTTTGTCTGCTGAATGATACTGAACACCTTTAGGCAAATTCCGAACAAATCGAGCAATTTTCTAGCAAATTAATTTTAAACATTTACGGCTGTTAATATCTTCCGAATATAAGAACACATTTTCGAGTAATAAATTTGTAAATGCTAGAAAATAATCAAAATTCATTTATTTCATGAAATGTTAGAAATGTTTTTGGAACTCATAATTTTTATACATACATACATATATTTCATTTCAACATTTCTTCGAAAACCAGCTCCCTGAATGATGTTTTCCCGAATTAACTACTTCCCCGAAAAAGTCGTAATGTTTTCCATATACTAAAAGCTATTCATGATTCTGTTGTCAAGAAGTGTACTTTTCAATTTGGGTGTTTTCAGTTGGTTGAATTTGTTCTAAAATCCATGTGCAAAAGGTAACTGATGTTCAATAGAATTTGCCACGTGCATTAAACTCAAAACAACTTAAAAATCGTTCTTGTGATAGACATGCAAAAAAGCACATGATAGGTGGTTTTATTGGGAGCGGTGTGTTTGGCATATAGATGTTAGGCTTATGGTCATTTGGCTTAATGGAAGTTTGGCCGAGTTTTGTCTTCTCAAAATAATAAGCTATTCTTTTGTTGAGTTCTAATAATTAATAGCGCTAAGCTGATAATAGTTCAACTGTAATTTCCTCTTGTTTTGAATGATCAAAACGGAACATCACCATGATTCTTTATTAACTTTCTGATAATAAATGCCAATTTTTAAGTTGAACATCTATTCATGTTTTGAATAGAATTAATTACGCCGAACGTCATTCAGTGAAAAGGATCAACTAGTCGAAATAGTCCAATAAAGTGAGCATGCTTGTAATGATTATTGAAAATGCTAATAATCACTACTTAGATAGAAACAAGTTGCCTGTTTTTGAGAAAAATATCTTTATTCGAAAGTTTTAAAAATGTTGGATCGAAACAGTAGAATCTGTAGTTATCAGCCTTACAATGAAAGTTGAAGGAATAACATATAACAATAAAAAAAAAATCTGCCCTAATTTTGAGCAGCTCTTTTCATATTTATTGATTGATTTTTTATGCCTAATCGTAGGCAGTCTTTGAAGACTGGCCGAGTTTTTTTTTTATTTTTTCTTCTTCTAAAAAGAGAATGTTCTTCATAAAAAATCAATCAATAAATATGAAAAGAGCTGCTCAAAATTAAATCAGATTTTTTTTATTGTTATATGTTATTCCTTCTAGAAGACGAGATTGGCTTTCAAATTTTAAACTCTATTAATGCCAATGATGAGTTGTCAAGTAAAGTGTTCTTCCGAACAACACATGTTCTGAAAAAGGGATATTTATAAAGTTGAAAACAAGCAATTTTATGTTATCAATTATAGCTACAAAAAAACTAGAATATCTGTTAATGTTTCATGAAACACAAACTACTTACGCGCAGGTAGTGATTTTACCTCGACACGATGTGCTTAACTCTAAAATTCGTCCCAAATAAACTGATCGATTATTTTATTTTCCTTAGCTTCTTTTAAAGTGAATACTATGAGTGCCCTTCAATGTTTAGGTCACGCCTCTAAATCCAGCAAAATGTTTTCATCAAGTCAAACTTTATTTCGTTAATCTGTCATTGTCCGATATCATTTAGATGAATTATTCAGATAAAACGGTATTAAACAACAGATTTGTTCACATAGTGAATATCTTCTAAACTCTACCTTCTACATTTTCTGATTATTTTTTACGAATCGTAGCATTGTAAACTTAAAATACTGAGCTTTTTTCAACATACCTACTTCTTAAAGCAGACCAGCCAATAGAAACTGTCATCTATTTTCCTCTAATTGCAATATCTCGGCTTTCGATTTTCGGTTTAAACCATACATAAGAGAACCATTCATTTGAAGCAATAATCAAACTTGCTGCATTCCTTCTGCTACACCAATAAATTTGGAAAACTTTCTGGAAAAAAAAAACCTTTCGGAGAAACAGTACATTTGGGGAAGCAGTTCATATGGGAAATGGTTTTCAGGAAAAAAATCCTTTGGGAAAAATTCATTCAGGGAAATGTCGGGCAATCATTTCAAGTTGGTGAATGAACAGGTAATATGATGTACACCCTTCTTTATTTGATTAGCGATTATTTAGAGTTTTACTGTTCTCAGCATCTTTGGCAATATAAAAGTCTATGAATAAAGAGTTGCGCGAAGAGTGAAACCAAATCTTTATCGAATTGTCAAACCGTCTACCTATAGAGCAGACCAGAAAAACAGATAGGGGCTATTTTCGAAGACGAAAATAAACAACCATTCAAAGAAGTCTCTTCGCGCAACTCTCCATTCATAGACTCTGGGCAATATTTGTTTGGTCGGGAATAAATACCTCATTTTTTATTGCTTATCGTTCTTTATAGTTATACCACCCTGTCACTGTAGTCTAGTTTTGTACATTCTGCAAATGCATTAGGGGGACACGGGGTAGTATGGACACCCTAAGGAATTTGCCTATTTAGGCTGTAAACACATGAATATTATACTGTTTTTTATGTGCAGTATGCTTTTTAGAATTCTTAAGCATTTGTTAAACATTGTTGCATAATTTGGAAAAAAACATGAGGTTTGCAAAAAAAAAAAAGGTTTAAAAAATCTTACATTCGGTAGTCACTATCAGGCTCGCGGGGCAAAGTGGACATCCCCATGGGGCAGTATGAACACCTTAACTTTTATAGAAACATTGTCCCGCGATCATTCCCAGAACCTCGAAAATGAAGTACATATTCAGGAAATTATAGTGGCAGGTCACTGTGTCACTAAAAACCAATTCACGACAATATTGCCTCCAGGTTAGTTTTAATTCAGAATTGATGATTTTCAACCGATTTGTGGTTCCGCATCATAATCATTGCATTAAATGCTAAATATTTTTGAATAATTTTGTGTTTGAAGTTATATTTCTTTCTCTTTAAAGTGTCAGCTCTACTTTAACACCTGGTGTCTATATTGCCCCAACAATACAAGAAATTTTCATACAAGTTTTTCAATGTGTCAAAGTAGCAGAAAAAAATCTACTATATTTTTGAATATAGCATAAATAATTGAAGATTCAATCAAGAGCTACATTATCGGTCAACTTGCAGTCATTTTCCTCTGAAACCTTAATTGGTTAGGTGTGAATGTTATAATTTTCGAACCCAATAAAATCATGCTCAACTTTTCGGTTTAAAATCAATGTTTTTAACAATTTTTCTGAAATTTTAGTGGATAATTCACTTTTCCGACAGGCAACTGAAATATTGTTTGCATCTAAAAAGTAAATTATTCGCATATGCAAAGATACAGGGGGTGTCCATTCTGCCCCGGGTGTTCATACTGCCAACGGTAACCCTACTTTTCGGGGAAACGGGCCATTCGTGGGAATGGAATTCTGGGAAAAAAATCATTCGGGAAACTTGCGTTTGGTTCGTTAGTTTTCAACCCATTGGTAGAACAATTTTGATTAAAACTGGGAAAGAATTATTTAAGATGAAAGTAACCGTAATATGGTTTTCATGGAGATTTCTTTAAATTTGAGCGAAAAAACTGGCAGTGAATGAACCGGTCATCTGATATGCACCCTTCTTTCTTTGATCAGCGTTTCTTTTAAGTTTCACCGTCATCAGCATTTTTGGCAATACATGTTTCCTTGAAAATGACCAAATAGGGCAAATGTACCATTAGTGGTGCACCTAAGAGAAAACAGCTAAAACATGGTGATAAAATCATGAAATATATGATTTGAACGTTTCAGTCGATAGATTTCAAATCCTTCTATCATTCAAATATGTAAGAATCACGATTCAGTCGAAATTTCCCTGCATAAAGCCTTGCACCAATAATAGGAAGTGCCTATTAGGAACACTGTTCCTTTAGTGGAGGTATGTTTTAAGAATGGTTCCTTTAGTGGGTACTGATGCGCCACTATAGGTGCAGAGGAGCAAACATTTTAAGCAAAATAATTGTTTAAATAGTTTTACGGTTAAAATTCATGAATATTATTCGATTACTTGTATTATTTTCGCATCATGCATCATAGAAAGATATCACATAATCATTTATTAGTACGAAACATGCCAAAACACACCACCTCCACTAAGGGAGCGTTTGCCCTATCTCTTTCTATTCTCGTTCACCACCCTTTCACTAGAAACTGTTCTTTAACCATTTCGAACTGCAGTTTAGGGAAAAAGGGCGAATATCGTTCGGGGAACTGGCGTTTGGAGAAACGACATTCTATGAAAAGTAGCACAATTGTTTTTTAGTGATATTGATCACCTACACAAAAAGTGTTAAAATAGACATTGATAATGTTTGGGAAAAATATTTAGGAATTTTCTATTCTTTAATAAAGATCTCATCATAAATCATTTTACTGTCTTATTTCTCCGATATTTATTATAATACTGTAATTGTAACTTTGGTTTGGAAGTGGATGTACATATTGATTATTTTAACGATTTCGTAAATAACTAACGAGCCAGCAACAAACTTTCAAAGAACTGCTTATGAAGAAAATAAAGGAGAATCTCTTGTGAAATTTTCCTAACCATAATTCCGGGTGCAACTTATGTTGAAAACATACATTATATTATTATCCGTCATGCTGAATACTTAATCAATACACACAAAAGCAGTACCTATCTTACATAGTAGAGCGACATTTAGTGATTTTTTTGTCATGTTGCTAAAGTTGTTGATCTAAGAGCGTTCTATACCTACTATTGCATATGTTCTTAGAATATGTTGCAAAAATACACTGATATATTATGGATCTGGCAGGAATCAAAACTGAAACTTTTTTTAAATCTATTTTTTTTCGGTCCTCTAGCATCAGAACTAAAATGTGAATAGTGCGCTGTTGTCATACAAATCGTAAGAATGCAGCGCCACATCTCAAAACTGATTTTATGATGCGGCGAGTTAAGGCGCGTCGCGGGTGAGTTGTCGGGTTTGGTGGCGGCCAACAATACCAAAGCCCCAGATTTTGAAACGTGCGTCAAAGGATGTCGTAACTAATTGAAGGATGAAAACATTAAAACCACTAAAGTCACCTGGAGGCTGCCCCGAAGAGGCCCTGTACGATTTTCATACCTACAAAAACAATCTCACACAATTTGATAATGCTTCGGATCAGTTGTTTCTCTAACAGTTGCAAGTTGATTGGTCTGAAAAAAAAAAAACAATTGAAGAAATCTGGGGAACGTACAATTCTGGGGAATGGTCCATTCTGGCGAATGGGTTTCTGGCAAATGGTACTTTTTGACGGATGTCATTTTGGCAAGTCTTCTGGCGAATGGCGCAATCACGCGTCTCTGCTCGGGTAGACACCAGCCAAATTGAATTAAAAAATTCAAACTTTATGGAGAATGATTTGCATCATAACTAACTTCGTGTAAGCATACTGCCGTGAATTGCAAGTCAGTCCCATCTGTAAAAAGTAACTATGCATTGCAAAATTAGAAGTTTTCAAACTTGTTTTCTATACGAATATTCAAAAAATTCCATAGCTTTCCGATACCTTTCAGAGTAAAATATTAATATATGCAAAACACGGTTCATATTTGTGCTACACGCGACAAAACTCTGCAGTGGAACTGTTATGCGGTTATATTTTATTATGGGACAATTCGAGTTGCTATTTTTATTTCTAATATTACTGTTGTTTAGTAAGCGCAGCTGAAAATTCATAGGAAGATATATTGAAAACTTCTATTAACTAAATTTTGACTAAAATGCTGATAAGTTTTACTTGCGATTCACGGCAGCATAGGGGAGCAAAAACTCCAAAATGTTCATAGATGTAGTGTGCAGTAGCACACGATATGAGAAAGCCACTTAGATAAAAAAAAATGCATGGTTTGTGGTAATGATATTATATCAATGATATTACACCAACTTTTGAACTAAAGGGTACGCATTGTCTTAGTGCGTACGTAATGCTACGAAAAAGACTATGCATTTTATTTTTTGTTTTTGATTCTACAGTGCAATTTTTCCTACTTCTTCAACTAAATGTTTATAGAATCAAGAATTCATCATTCAATTATCAGCAATCATCAAAAAAACAAAACCAGTTTTTTTCGTTCAAATTTTTTCACTGCATTTTAGCTGCAGTACAATATTAGGTTTACATGAACATTGCTTCTGTTTTGAGCAAAAAACTGGTTTAGGACATTTACAAAACAATGACTATTATTTTCTTCTTGCTTAGCATTTGTATACAACTATCAATTGAACGGCTTTCTTTGCACGCCATTGCTTGTAAACTAGTAAATACTGATATGTTGTATAATTAAAATTATATCGCAGCCATGCCTGAATTGATGAGACAATTGTTCAAAAAACTAGTCCAAATAACCTAAACAGCAAACACGCATCGCTTCAGCAAGACCATGTTGAGGGTAGTGGGTTAGAATTTCGCAGGTTATGAAGCTATATTCGGGTGGAAAACTTTCTCGACTTTCCAGGTCATCCTATCTTCGTACCTGCCACACTATTCACACATGCAAAAATTGTGAATTGGCAAGGAAAGCTCTCACTTTATAATTGTGGAAGCGCTCGTAAATCACTAAGCTTGCAGGCTCAGTAATAGTCGAAACATAACTTCAGATATATGAAGAAAAGAATGAAACTCCAAAGGAATGCTCACTAGCCTAACTAGACTCTACTATATAGCCCCGTATCATACACATTGTTATTATTCATTAATCAAATCTGATACGACAATGGGAAGTTACAGCAACTACGCTGCACGGCATCTACCATATCTAGATATAAATTTACTCTTGGATGAACCTGAGCCAGTATACGTACTACGATACTATTTAGTGGCAGGACGCAGCAGCATCGCAAATTCATCTGAGTACCTATACGCAATGGACTTATGCACGGGTTCACTTTTTGACGTTTTAGCGGTGCCGTGTTATTTATATGACTATGACAACGAGTGAATTCGGCACCGCTCAAACGTCAACTTAGTGAAATCGTGCATTGGACCATATATGATAAGCGTTTCCAGGAACGACCCACTGACAAGCCATGGTTCTATGATGATATCGCTTTCCCTACCAATAATAAGCATCCGTCAGTTTATCTTTTACGCACTTTCGATAAGACAATGGTAAGCCACCACTAATTCTCGCCAAAGTAGGCGAATTACGAATGTTTCATGGGTAAATGCATGCTTCTTCTTCGTGGCATTAAAGTAAGGTGACCAGACGACCAATTTTCAACGCAATTTTAAACATGATATTACTTCGTCAAATCTAATTGTTTGACTAAACTGAGCAATTAGATCATGATTTAGACCTAAAATGTTTGTAGAATACACATCCAATACGGATAATGTTTAATTGGAAACGAGATTTGACAGTGTGTCCCGTGTTTCGTGGGACATGTATGGTCAATTTACATTAACGTCCTCACTGGGACAGAGCCTGCTTCTCAGATTAGTGTCCTTATGATCACTTCCACAGTTATTAACTGAGAGCTTTCTATGACATTTTCACATTCGTATATCGTGTGGCAGGTACGATTATACTCTATGGGAAGTCACACCTTCAGCATGGCTTTGCTTCGCGGACGCTAATCACTCGGCTAAGGAAGGCCCCAAATGCATGCTACTAGAGTGAATTCGAGATTTCCAACAAACTCTCTATACTGCCTATTGGACAGCTCGCTATTATTCCATCTACTGAGGTACTGGTGTATTTTTTCAGGGTTTTCAAAATATAGTTATAGAACGTGTAATTACGTTCTGGAAACTGCTAGTCAAAAAGCGGGTGCTAAACTTTATCATAACTATTTTTTTTTTTGAATGAGGGAAAGCCTGTAGGAGTGGAAAAAAAATCTCTTTTCCTATGGGCATAAAACCCTCAAACCTATCTTTATTTAGGCCCTTACCATAAAGTATTAGGGGCCAATTCAATAACGTTATATACATTTTTTGTATTAATTTTGTTTAGCTTCTACATCCTGTCATACTTTCACGACAAGTTAGAAGTTCTAAACTCGGGGCTTGGGATGCATCGTAGGACGGTTCTCTTGTCACTCCATCTTCTCAATGGATTTGTGAAGTTGCTCAGATGAGATGGTGATGATCAGCTCAATGGTATTATTGGAGGCGTCGTGCAGTTCAAAATGGTGGCTTGAGGAAAATTTGAGGAAACGGAATCGGTTTGATATGTGGCTTAAGACATCCGTCAATCACTCAAGTCGCAGGTAATAGTTACTCACTGTTAAAGACAAAAATTAGATAGGAAAGTCAATAGCTTTTAGAAATTTATATATAGGATTTAGGAAATTGGGATTGCGAGAAAACAGAGCATCGCGGACTGTTGCGTTGGGTGGTTTCCATAAAACAGGAAGGGAATCAATCAATTCCTGTCTTTATCTTTATCTTCAAAAAGCGGGTGCTAAAATTTATCATAACTATTTGTGTGTGAAAGGTTTCATGAAGAAGAAAGTTCAGTTCGATTTGTATATCGGAAGATTTGGGAGTTCTTGCCATCCTCACCGTACTCGATTTTCAGTTAAAAAACCATGGAGTTGCTTTGAAGAACTTTTATTATTTTTGTTAAATATTTACAATCACACCATACTCCATATCATAATTAAACATTATTATATTCAAACTAATGATAATCCGTTTTCTTCCACTAAAGTCATCCTTCTTTATCATTGATTGGAAGATAATTATACAACATTTTCTCTGGTATGCCTAAGGCAGACCGCTAATACTTTTTTTGCAATTTCTCATCGTAATAGGCTGTTTTTCATCATGTCAATCTGTCATGAAACTGCCTACTTTCCTGCACTGAAGTATGCAGTGCGGGAATAGTCATTACCTAACTGAAACCAGTGCTGTAATGATTCATTACGCAACGCTTTCTCATTACGCAACTGTTTTGAGTTGCGTAATGAATCATAACACAACAATTCCTCAGGAATTGTTAAATAATGTAGAATGCATTTCGATATAATTTCTGATACCCTCAAGCTGTCTTCTACGAAATTGCAAAAAATGTTGTACTCAACTCGTTGCAGAACTCGATTTTTACAGCACTCGTCGTAATTATCCTACTCGGCAAGCCTCGTAGGATAAATTTACGACTCATGCTGTAAAAATCATCATTCCGCAACTTGTTCCGTAAACTACTATTCTGTTTCTATGAATGTGAACCGGAATTGCATTCTTACAGAGTAGATGTAGCGACTAAAGCAGGGTTTTCTATCGTAGTGCTGCTGATTTGCCGAGCTTCTTTTCCAAGAATTGCCTCGAGACATACTGGCAGACATCCAGCCGCCATTGATGTCGCCTTTAATTCATCCTTCCGACGTCAGTACTCGAGCCAGAGATTGCGTATTAGGGTAACTAACTCATTAAGATCGATTTTTCAATATTTAAATTCATTTTAGGGCTATAGATGATAATTTATTCAATTTGCAGGAAAGCAACGATTTCAAACTTGGTTCTCTAAATTACGTTTGAATGTCATACTTGATACAGCAGGTCATCGTTATAATAATCATCAAATATCATAATGATAATTCAATCTCTTTTCTATTATGTATTTTTGAAACATCTGAAATTTTTCAATTGAAAGAATCAAAAGTAGACTTGAGTAATGTTGTACCTTGGAATTTTGCCTAAACATTTTGGACGCGTATTTCGACCACCAATTGCTGTTTTGTATTTACATCCACATCCACACTGAGTGAGACTGCAGTGCCTATAAAAGCATCTTCTTCTTCTTCTTGGCATTAACGTCTCCACTGGGACAGAGCCGGCTTCTCAGCTTAGTGTTCTTATGAGCACTTCCACAGTTATTAACTGAGAGCTATCTTTGCCAATGTTGCCATTTTCGCATTCGTATATCGTGTGGCAGGTACGAGATACTCTATGCCCAGGGAAGTCAAGGAAATTTCCATTACGAAAAGATCCTGGACCGACCGGGAATCAAACCCAGACACCTTCAGCAAGGCTTTGCTTTGTAGCCGCGGACTCTAACCACTCGGCTAAGGAAGGCCCCGTTAAGCACACCTCAAGAAATTTCATTAAAAATTAATTCAGAGCTCTCTGCATGAATTTGATTCAGAACTGAAAAAAAACTACCCAAAAACATTTTCGATACCCGCATAAATCTATAAATGCCGTGGATGAAATAAGCTACGATGGAGAAGGTGTGCAAAAACCAGTGGGAAAATGTTACATCAAATGATACGAAAGAGAAACATTATATCCTTTTATTCAATGGTAATTGTATACCTGTTTAAACAAAAACGCAACGTTTCCACGAAGCAACACAAAACAACACCACCAAACACAAGAAGTTAATGCCTAACGACCCTTTCTATTTTTATCCGATGACTCCTGCCTAATTCAACCCACATACCATTCTTCCTTGGCGCAACCATTCTACAATCGTAGGCTGAAAGTTCTTCTTCTATTTGCGGAGCACATTGACGTTACTGTATTGCATGCACGTGCAGCACTATTGTACATTGTAACGCAATAGCTGCACTGCGACGTTCATAATATTCTTTATCCAACTACTGGAGAGCAGCCCTTGGAAGGTAGGTAGGTATAGGTGGCTAAATTTATCTATAAGAAAACTTTTTTACCTTGCACGCGATCCTGAAAAGGCTGAAGGTAATCGCTCACCAGTCATCATAGGTGTAAATAAAAGAGGGCCAGGCCCTCTTAAATTAAAAAAAAATACAATACAGTTAAAATGCATCTGAATTTCTGGATTATCATTGTTCGACGAGCATTACCAATATGTAATTTTAGAACATATCATACTACAATATTGTTATCTTTTTTACCTTTATGTTCTGGATATTGAAATTAACCGATGCTCGTTTTAGGAATCGCAAAATTTGATTGATCCATTCATAGTCGTATTGTTAATTATAAAACAACACGCTTTAGCTATTAGGTATGATTACAGTTGACTAATTGCCCTAATCATTTTTAAATAGTCCAAGTTGGGGTGACATCTCTCACATTTCGTCCCCTTGCTGCTACAACTAGATAACTCGAAATTTGAAATTTTTGACTTCAATTTGTCAAAACAGTTTTCTTAATTAGATCTGCAAAATATCCACAGGTCTTAAGCGTGTGATTCAAAATATACAAGTTAAAGATAATTTTTCAATCAAAATCTCTGCGATTAACCATCACCTTGTTAAACGGTCATACTTTCAAAGTTGCACATCTCAAAATTTTGATTTTCGAGTTATCTAGTTGTAGCATTAAGGGGACGATTTGTTTCTATTCTGTGTTTTTAACGCAAGTTTGAGAAAAACAAACTACAAAGGTTTCTCTTTAAGTCAAAATAATAGCAAAAATTTATGCATGTAAAATCACTAAATATTCTGAAATTTCTCATCTATTCCAGTCTTCTGATTAAAATATGTTTTATTTTCAAGAATTAGCTCATGTATTTTTCCTTAAATATATATTTCTAAGTCATACATTTTTACCTTGGTTGGCCAGGAGGAGGAGGAATTCAGATCGATTATAGTTTTGCGCTCATTAGCCTTCGAAAAAAAACGGCCCTAGACTGATTGATTTCGCCGCCTCTAAAAAATGGCCAACGGAGCACCTACTTCCAGCACAGTCTCTCGTATCGGTATACCTGAAGATCACTCCAACAGAATCCTAAATCGACCAGGTTTGATTGATGGAAGACACTTATCGGATCTTATCGACGTCAGAACCTGTCGTGGCGCAAACACTACCTTGTGATGGTTAAAGTGCGCCAAAGACTTTCCGTTGTGAAGAACATTCGGTACCGACGCCCGCCACGGTACAATCTTGAACAACTCAAGCTGCTCGTTTGAAGGTATTTTTCTAATAAATTCTGTACTTCAATGCATAATAACTAATCAACGTAATGTATTAACATTTTCCAATCAGTTCCGACTGCAATAATGTCATAATTCATCCCCCCCCCCCTAAATCTGAAGGCTAATTACACCTGTGCTTACCGTTTCAACGGTCGGTTGACAATGTCATTCCTTCGTCTCCGTTGGTGTCGTCGTTGTGTGGGCTTCTTGCACTTTGCTTGCCGGTCTCCGCACTTGAGTTGCTTATTTCCTTCTCCCCCTTTTTATGGTGGGTTTGCTCTTACTTTTAAATTTTATAAGTAGTCTGGCAATGTACGGACTGTTTTAACGTTTGTCTTCATATATAATCTTCATTACACACCTTTGGGTTATTACTTATTAGCATTTTATATTTATTCTTTATATCAATGGATTTCGCAAAAACTTCTAAAACTACAATCATTCACATATAGATACACTGCAATTGTTCTTTTTATTCTACAACACTTGAACAAGTCAACGAGAGCAAACAGGACTGCCACCTTTTCCAACATTATTAAGGTACGAATCATGCAACCACATTTTCTTCGCTGCTTCTTCGCTCTCCACTCTTCATGCGCCCTCTCGCGCCGGAAAAAGTAGCAAAAAAATCAATACCCCCTCACACCCAATGCACACCGTATCCCTTCGGGGGGTTTCCTTTTACGGTTTCCATAGATTTTTCTTTGTTTTCATCACCTTTGTCGGCATGTTCATTCCAATAAAAGCACGCAGTTTGAAGTTTTGGCCTAAGGCCAACTTGGCCGGTTTCTCAATTTCATAAAATTATTTCACACCACGAACATCCTTCATCGCGCACAGTGTTGCAAAATCGTAAAATTACTGCCGCATTTCCAACATCGGAACAGCATCAGCCACTTGCATACACTCACACACGCAACAACCCCCTTAACATCCCCCCAAAACATCGGCTCACTTCATACAGTAGGCCATGGTTTCGGGTACCAAGATGGCGGTGGATAAAACATAGCAACCCACAAGCAATGGAGAGATCTGCACTACATAACACCAGACAACTATGCTCTTCTCAAGTGCTGTAGCTTTAGTGATTGCGTTCCTTGCGTATAACTATTCTCAAAGCAGTCGTCTGCCAAGAACCACTTCTTGGTGGATAGACACCCTTAAACCACCAATTCGTAATGTGACGAAGGCGGGTGCTTTAAATCGACTAATGTTCAGCTTGCGTCAATTGCGGGCTACCACAAGCACGAACCACGAACCGCGATGACGATGGACGCGAAGACAGAAAACAACTTTCGCGTTCCGCACCGTGAGCGATTTGAATGAGAACTGAGCCGACAAACGCTCGCTCGGTAGATGATTGTATCCATCCGTCTATCCATATCCACCGACCGCCGCCGCCACCCATCCCACACTATACATAGTGCGTGTATTCGCTGTTAGTCCACTCTGCATCCATGGTGCATGGTGGCTTGAATTCGCGTTCGACCAACCACCATATCCGTACGCGCTGTGTATGGGTGTAGAGCAGTGGCTCCCAACCTTTTCATATTGGAGACCCCCTTTGAGTGTCTATCAATATCTTGTGCCGTCTCGATAAATGTGTCTAGAGTAGAGTAGATACCGTTTGTGAACCACTTAGACATTCAAGAGCTTGTGATAACTCAAAAGTTTTATGAAAAGCTGTGAATTTCCAGCTAAGCAAATTTTGAGCTATTTTCAAACTGTAGTGAAAAATTCAGGTCAAACGGAATACAAGAAGCTGAGATCCCAGCCTCTAAGCTTGACCATTTTGCATGGGAAAACGACAAATGTGTATTTTTTTTTTCTGAATAACACTTTTAAAAAATATGTCATTTTGGCACTAGTATAATACGTTGTCACCCCAGGCATTAATTTTCAATACAATTCAACATGTATTCAAAAGCATTCTTGGGCTTCAAGGTACACATGCAGCCGCGGGCCGCAGTATGAGCACCACTGAAAGTATTGGACAATAGCGGACTTTGGGACAAGTGTGCCATAGTGGCAAGTGGGTCACCCCTGCTTTTTATAAAAACTACAAAATATATTTTCTCTTTGAGCTTATCAACATGTCAAATTTTAGTGGTACTGTACATCGTGAACTTGAACTAAAAAAGTATTTAATTTTACATACGCAACCCAGTTAGGTTGAAATCTATCCTTATTGGGGCAAGTGTGCCACCTATTTGGTAAAATTGTTGGAATGAAATTTATAAAAAATATAAACATCATCAACAAAATCATAATAATAATCTAAATTAAGGCACTAGTAGTTTTGCTTCCCAAGTGTTTTTTTTTTCTCCAAATAGGGGTCATGCACAAATTACGTCACGCTCCGATGGGGGGAGGGGTCAAGCCAAGCGTGACAAGCCTTACAAAAATTTTGGAGGGCTCATACAAAAAACGTGACAAAGGGGGGGGAGGGGGTCAAAAAAGTTGAAATTTAGCGTGACATAATTTGTGTACCATCCCTTATCTTCATCAAGATTAACCCGTTATTTAGTGCTGATCTAATGTAATATTATACATATCCACCGTAATATAAAGATTATACGTATATCGTATTGAATGGAGACAAAAAATGTGTTTGAGTTATTCGAATTGACTAGTTTCGCAAGTGATGAACCTTGCTACAGAACACCCCTTATGACGGTAAACCTAAAAATGTTTTTTAAATTATCAATTAGACTCTGCTTTGTAAGTAATACAGTACTGACCTGATTTTGTCAACCCCCGATTTTGTCTGCCCCCGATTTTGTCAGCTTTTTGACCCGGTTTTGTCAGCCTATTTTAAATATATTAAAAAAAATTCTTCATCATGTTTCGTCATACTGATGATGATGTTCGATGCACGCATGGGAGCAGCCAGAGGGGGCAAAGGAAATGCCTCCTGCCCTCTTTACTACGGGAATGATTCTTGTGTTTGAATTCTTCAATGATTGTCTTTAGCACTCGTATTTATAAAATAATTACGTTATGATAGATTAAAAACCTATAGAGTCTACCAAACAATCAGGCTATTTCTTAACATCTTACCAGAAATTGTTCGAAGGTTTTATCAACAACCCGCAATGGAGATATGAACAGCCGAGTAGTCGACAAACGAATTTCATAAAATCTCGAATTTCAGAAAATCGTGCTTCGTTACTTGGAAACCTGACAAGTATTGGTTAAAATTGAAAAACAGAGCCGATTTCACGAAAAAGAAACTAGGTATGTAGGTTCATTCATGAGTTTCTCCAAGAATTTTTCTCAATGCTGCTTTAAAAATTATGCTAAGGAATCCCGATGATTTTTTTTTTTCAAAAATATTGTAATAATTTTGCAAAAAAATCATGTAATAATTTTACAAATTGCTCCAAAAACATACTGAGTAAATAAAAGAGATTTTTCAAAGTATTCGTTCAAGATTAAATTTCTTCATGCGTTCCCTCTTGAACTCATTCAGAAACTACACCTGGAATTCCTATGAAGTAATTTTAATGTTTAAGAATGACTTTATTTACGTTAACTTCTCGTTACATTCTTTCGTGTTTTTCTTCCGCAATGACTCGAAATATTCCTTTGAAATTTGCTCTCAATGGTATTTTGGGATTTCTGCTTTGAATAACTCCATAAGCTCTTGAAATGAACCCTTTAAAATTACATTTTGTTGAATAATATAATAAAATACAACAATTCCAGGTCAAATTTTTAATGAAATGCCTGTAAAATTTCTGAAGTAATTCTATAAAAATCTTCAAAACACTTCTGGATGAATTTTTAATTACTTTTTAGGAAAATTTATACAGAAATCTTCAGTTGAAACATTCTATGAATTACACAGCAGAACACGTGTTTGTCTCTAGCGCCAAAATACCGCTATTTACTTGAATAAGAGTTGCTGAATCCACTGCTGTTTTCAAAAATAACATAACACGTATAATTTTTAAGATATTGGCTGTTGAAAAGGCAATTTTTTACAAATTATGTCTGATATTATCATGCTTCTCAAAAAAGATCAGGTAAAAGTTTTATAAATCATACTTTGATTTTGTGACATGCTGGAACATTTCTGAGAACGGCATCACATACAGCAATACAGGTCGGACTCGATTATCCGGAGACTCGATTATCCGGGGACTCGATTATCTGGGATTCGATTATCCGGAATTTTAGACTCGATTATCCGGAATTTGATTTTTGATGTTCTTGTTTTTCAATTTTTATGCATCAATCTGAGATAATTTGGTATTGCAATATACAACATGAATGGTTTTGCAGTTTTGAACTTATTTAAGAACAGAGGGGTTTAAAAAAATGTTTTTTTTTGTGTATGCTGATCAAAAAAAATTTGTTTTCTTGTAAAGACCCCTACTGTTCCTAGAAATAATTCCTGGCTACGCCACCGCATCATATATATATATATATATATATATAAAACAACAAAAATAGATAACATTTATGTTCTTTTATCGAAACGAAACCTGGCTACGCCCAAACGAAAAACCTGGCTACGCCCATGTCCCTCGCCCACTTAAAAGTCTATGTAGGTTGTAAACGTGGTTCATTAACAAATATAAACACGTCAAAAATTGAAAAACAGAAACATAAAATATGACCCGATTTTGTCACGTTCCCAATTTTGTCAGCCTAAAATTCATCGAGGGGCTGACAAAATCGGGTCCCTACTGTATTTATAGGTAATAAAGAAAATTTCTTTACTAGTAGAATAACATGCGATGGTCATTCGGTGACCATCTTGCCCCATATTGATGGCACACTTGCCCCATAGTGTTGAAAAATAGGTTATTTGGATGATATTTGCGAAGCTCCAAAACTAATACTTTTTGAAGTTATTTTCTTTTTAAATGGCACAGTGCTTATGAAAAGATGCGAAACTAACATCATGAGGCTATATTGGAAGTTTTTTTTAGCTTTAGACCAGGGACGAAAAAAATCATGCTCACTATACTCAATTCACTGAATTTTTGCCATCATCAAAGTAACCGCACCACCACCAATATGATTGTACCAATGAAGATGGCACAAAAGTAGATGGGCAAAACAAACAACGATGCCCGTATGTTGTTGGTGTTTTTGATTATCAGAAGCAGAAGAGTGTCAGTTTTAGAAAATTGATTATCAACTAGGTTCAAATCAATTAAAAAATATGCTGCTATACGGGAAATAAAGGATCCGATGCACGGAATGGATTATATTGACGCGTCTTTAGTGTGCCTCGTGCAGAAATTACAACTTCCCGAAGCGGAATGTAAAAAAATTAAGCTGGTTAGAATGAATATCATTTTTTGTTTCCGATTATCACAAAGCGGTTGAGTAGCAGCAGGCTAAAAGGAAACTGACTATCTTGCGCAAGCGCTTTGCCAATCTTTGTTGTGTTGTCAAGGTAAGGATAAAAACAAATACAAATCAACGAAGATTCTACCCAGCAAGTATCAATGTAGGCAAGGGTAGATTGAGTATTTTCGTCCCTGCTTTAGACAAAGTTAGAGAACACTTTGCTTAAGGAGGCACACTTGTCCCAAATTATGCTACAAATGCAAATTTTTCGATTTTCCATACAAAATAGTCAATTTTAGAGGGTTAGATCTGAGCTTTTTCGACGTCAATCGCTTATTTGAATTTGATAATTCATTTAAAAAAATTGGTAACCTCCTGTATCTCCTTGCTTGGAAACAAGGAGCTACCCACTCGGTTACCAATGGTTTATAGGGCGAGATCACAAGTTATGCAAAATTTCAGCTTCCTAATGTTTTTTTTTCTTTTCACGATGTTTTTTCAAGAACCATTAAATCTCCTAAAACTTTATCATGAAAATTAATATAATATGTTGCGCTAATTACGCAGAAAATCAGGCAGGTACGCTTGGATTAAATATTAGGGGGATTCACTTATTGGCGTAAAACTCTGCGTAAATTGATTATTTAAAATGTTTCATAGCATTGCGTAAACTGACAATGAAACATTTCGGAGCGTTGTAAATCCGCGGTTTATCAATCTAAGAATGCTTTGGTACCCATGGAAATTGGCAGTAAGCTAATTAAAAACAATCGTTTTGCAATTTTGTTTTCTCTGAATATTTACGTTGAGAGCTAGAGAAAACAGCAATTATAAAATAGAAAAATAAAGTTAAAATACTAGATGCTCTACAAGTGTAACCAGCAAACTGGTCAACGACTATAATTTCAGTGAATATGAACTTACAGGGGAAGTTTGCATGTGATGATTGTTATTGGTCTTAATGGGCGTGAATTCCATCGACGCGAATTCACATACCAAAACTAATTCTCAATAGAGGACGCTACATACTCTATTAAGAATTAGTTTTGGTATGGGAATTCGAGTGTCGTAGACAGGAATGTTAAAATTTAAAACTGGGAGGAACCTAGACTTGGTCCATTAAAGATATAAGATTCATTTCAGTAACGACTTAAAATGCACTGACTTCCAAAACCCCAGACTTGCTTGTAGTATTTTTTTTGCTGGAACTTACACAAATTTGTCAAAAACTAGCAGCAGGAGCTTCCGGAAAGACTGAAAGTGGTCGTGTAAAACACTGTTGTATCATAACTCTGCCAGAGTTCGTAATATTATCGATCCATTTGCATCATTTTGAATGATTACCTCCGTTGGTAATTCAAAATTTGAGTGACGTTACATGATTTGGCTGTGCTAAATCAAATTTGAATAAATCCCACAATGAGCAATTTCCAGCACAAATAACAACTTTCGCAATGAATGACTGGCCTTTATAACCGATCACTAGATTATTTTTCTCTCATATGACATTAGAAGGGAAATTTTTCATTTGAAATAATTCATTGCTGAAGATACGCAGTATTTCAGCTTTACGCGAGTTTAAGTGAATACCCCTATTATTACATTTGAAGATTGATCGGCTACAGTTCATCATGTGGAACATCTTGCTGCGACGTAGTGGGAACTGCTGTTGTAAAGATATTCGCTGGGCTCCTTACGCTCTCTCTCCCGCTCGTTCATTGTTGGGCATTCTTACACCCCACAAAATAGGCCTAGCAACCACCTTAGCATGCTCAGACAGAGTGGTTTGCTCTCTTTGTCTTCTCCGCAAGTTGGTTGTCCAAGAGCATCCACCATCACTGCAGGTAAAGCATACAGAAATAAAGGGTAGGGTGGTTCCAGTCTTAGTAATTTGACATATTAGGTACAGCAATGAATAAAATAGTGCGAAATTTTAATTAACATGTCACTTGCTTTGGTATACAATTGAAACATAAGTAAAAAACGTTTCGCTTATGTCGCTATTTACCCTCAGCATTTTTTTTTACCATAAAAAATATTTGAGAGACGTTTGATATTTTCAAGAAACTCCTCTATTTTTAGAAGCTGTGTTGATTATGATCATTGTTCATTTTATTCTGTTGATATTCTGAAATCTTTGGGACCCACGCGTATCCCACATACGACTGGAGAAAAACTGGACAGAATAAAGTACGCATTGGCAGTTTCTTCATACAAAATGGACAAGTTTGAAGGCTTTGTTATGTCTACCTAACTTGAGCGGTGTTCTTTATTCTACCTTATGATTTTGGATATAAAAGTGGCAACGAGGATCATGGAAACGCGTGTTGGAGATAATCGTTTTTTATTTGAGGTGGCGAATTGCCAAAATTATTTGTTTTAGAAAAGGGTAGTTCTTCTTCTTTCTGGCGTTACGTCTCCATTGGGACAGAGCCTGCTTCTCAGCTTAGTGTTCTTATGAGCACTTCCACAGTTATTTACTGAGAGCTTACTATGCCAATGACCATTTTAGCATGTGTATATCGTGTGGCAGGTACGAAGATACTCTATGCCCTGGGAAGTCGAGAAAATTTCCAACCTGAAAAGATCCTTGACCGGTGGGATTCGAACCCACGACCCTCAGCTTGGTCTTGCTGAATAGCTGCGCGTTTACCGCTACGGCTATCTGGGCCCCAGAAAAGGGTAGTGAAATTGCCTTTTTGAGTAGAACATAATTCTCGAAAACTTATTCATACAGACTCAAGTAAAAAAAAGTATGCAAACTTACTTTATCGATCCTACGTGTTTTGCAGACGAAATTCTACACGTTTCGCTCTGTACCAACTCGATTTTTCACTTTTAGTACGTTTAATTTCTGAATTTACAAAACGACGAAAGTAAGATTTTCAACTTTCGCAACCTAACCACTACATTCGCCGCCCCGCTGTATGAAGGGACAAAGTGACTTAACCACGAATCAAAACAAAACACTACTTGAGTCGATTTTGCACTGGTAGAAAAACGTCGCAAGTAACTGAATAAAACGGCTTACAATTTTGTCATAAAAATTCTTGTGTGAAACAATAGGAACTCCACGGTTTTTTAACGTGAGCTCATTGTATGCAAAATTTAAGCAATGTACACATCGAAAAAATGTTAAAAACGCGGTTCATTTTAAACCAGTTTTAGAAGACAGGTTGTGATTCTTCTGAATTAATTTTCTCAAAATCTTATGGAAGTTACTTACGTCGATTTGAAAAAGTAATCGAGAATTGTTCTTTAGAGCTGACGAAATTGTCATTTATTGTGAACATAGTTGTTCTTTTGTGAAGCGATCGCTTTATTGAGATGAAAAAAATTGTTCTTTAGTGTTGAAGAAGTTGTCAAATGTAATATTGAGCTGGATGAATCCAATGGTTTTAATATGATGTGCTCATGAAATGAACAAATTGCGTTTTGAAGTTGTGGAATTTTCGAATGTTCGTTATATGAGCTGTTCTAACGTGTAGGTATCTTTTCAAAGAGTTATTAGAAAGTTTCTAAAGGGGAAAGGACTGTTATGTCTACCTAACTTGAGCGGTGTTCTTTATTCTACCTTATGATTTTGGATATAAAAGGCTTGTATCTAAGCTTCTAGTGCTCGTATTGAGCTTTAATTTTAAGCGTAGTTTGAAAGTAACTTCGAATTTGCGTGGCTGCAAATTCAGAGCTTTTCATGGACAAACTTTTATGTTATCGCAAATCTTCAATTTCGAAATTAAACTGGGTCAGCTCAGTATGGGAGAAATATAAAGTGGGGCACACCCAGAATTATTCCTTAGGGTTAGAGGAAGACATCCTGAAAATTTCAGCTCATTTGGTCGTTTCATGAGCTGGCGCATTTGAATTGAAATTAATATGGGATTTCCAGCTCAAACGTATGAAAAACTGAATTTAGTAGTATGCCATTTAATTCCACTAGAGTTTGCATCCTTTGACCGATACGCGTATTTCGACCTCAATTTTGCCGTCTTCAGTGTCGTGTACTAGGCTTCACTTGACCTTCGTATGCCCACATTATATATTTAAACTAGATATAGTCGTAATTCCCTACCCTCTTCTGTATAAACTTTAGATTCAAGGGCTGTTCTAAGCACCCGACATTCGAAGACTCCAAGTGCTTGCAGGTCCTCCTCGAGCATCGTCCACGTTTCATGCCCGTAGAGGAATACCGGCCTTATGAGCGTTTTGTATATGGTACATTTGGTGCTGGTGTGAATCTTTTTTGACCGCAGCTTCTTGAGGAGGCCATAATAGGCCCAACTTCCACTGATGATGCACCTTCGTATTTCACGGCTAACGTTATTGTCAGCCGCCAGCTAGGATCCAAGGTAGACGAACTCGACGACCACCTCCCGTCTATCGTAACACTGCTACTTAGGCGAACCCTGTCGCGCTCGGCCTCACCAACTAGCATGTACTTTGTCTTAGTCGCATTCACCACCAGTCCAACTTTTGCTGCCTCGCGTGCAGGTAAAGCATACAGAAATAAAGGGTAGGGTGGTTCCAGTCTTAGTAATTTGACATATTAGGTACAGCAATGAATAAAATAGTGCGAAATTTTAATTAACATGTTAGGGCGATGACATATTGCAGGAGTAGAGAAGGGATAAAAGGAGAGAAGAGAAAAGAGTCAAAGCTCTCTCAATGCAAACTATATGGAAAACGCGCTTACCTGGTATACTGAAGGCGAAGTGAAGAGGTTCAAAGAGATCTGTGGAAATCATTTGCTGCTTCGACGCGCAAGAACGCTAGTGAACGCTAGAGGAATATGATATGACTGCGCTCGTTCTTGGCGTAAATGGAGCACGGATCAGAACGTTTGCTAGTAAATTAAATCCACAAATAGAGAATTTTCTAATTAAATGAATTAATTTTTGTAACTTATCATAATTACAACTGATTTATTGATAAACTGTTACCGTGATGAATCAAAATCCGGACAGGACCAATATCCGGACACTCTGGTGAAATTCAATAATTTCAATGTTAAATATCCTTCCTAGTGTGAGAATATTATTCCTACTATTAATGTTAACTATTGCTGACCATTGTAACATGAATCGACATCAAGTTAGTCTTGTAAATCATTAACAAAGACAAAAACAAAAGTCGGTTCCGCTAGGACGCGTTTGCTTTCAAAATTAACGATAACCAAAGAAATTCTACTCAATGCGCCATCGCGTTTCGGCGATTCATCACGCGTTTGTTACGTGCTTATTATATGTGATTTATGTTCTGTAGTGATTTGTTTATATTTTGTTCTCGGTAAAGTCAATAGTTTCGAAGAAATTAATGAAATGCATGTAATTCTGTGCTAGAAAAAGACTGTCCGGATACTTATATGTGTGGTTTCGAATCCTGACACAGTGTGTCAGCATACAATTTTTCAAAGTTCAAAAAGAAATACAACATCATAATTGTTCGAAAACCTGGAAAACTCGTTGAATGTTATACCGTTGTGATTTTAAATAGTATTAACTGAAAATGTTTGTAAATTATGTGTAATTATTGGGGGAACGACGCACATATCACAAGTAACCTACGTTTTATGATGTTTCTGTATAATCCAACAGAGGAACAACATTATTTTTACAAATCCATGAATCCTTGTATCGTGATATCAAGGTATGTTTAATGGTTTTTATTTTTTTAAGAACAACTACGATTTTTTGAATGTCCAGATTTTGATTCATGTGTCCGGATTTATGGACACGACATGATGCAGAATCAACTCAATTTTCATTAAATTCATTGTAAATTTGGTGAAAATTATCAAGTTCTAACCTAAAAGCTATCATCCCAAAGTAATACATAATAAAATAACGATTAACCAATTGTATGCAAGCATTTGAATATGTGTATCATCTTAGGTGTCCGGGTTTTGATGCAACACAGTAATCAGTATTTTTGTTTTCTATATTATTTTATTGCTTTCTCCAGTTGATAACTACTTCAGAACATCTTTTATCATTAAATGTGGTGGAAGAATCCCTACTTGGTATTGTTGGCGAAAATGAAAAACTGTTTTCGATCGTAATGGCATTTGAATATAAACAAGAACAGGGGTGAATAATATTTTGCTTGTTCAGCACTAATCTCTCTTTTAAATATCTATATTTTTCAACATTTTTATTACAATCATGAATAATTATAATTCGTCAATCATATATTCCCTATTTCTATTTGTCTTGTTTCCTGTATACATTTTCCTCATAAATCGAGATAAAAAGATGTCGAGGAATATGATCAGTTGATCATGTAAGCTCAGGCTTTGATTTAAACTTTCATCAGTTTGAATATTCACTCTTGTATAATTTTCAGAGTACTCTTGGCTTTATGTGACTCCATTTTGCTGATTTGAAGAGCAGATTGTTCACTGTTAGATGATTTGACAGCAAATAAACAGAAATACAGAATGATAATACTGACATCTAAATTAGAAAAAAAAATCAGATGGATTTTCCATCGAAAATTGAAATTCAAGGTAAAAGCAATATTCTCCGTCCCAACCTCACCTATCTAAAATAATCTATCCAGCCTAATGTGAAACAAAACCAAAACAACGCCATTATGGGTTCCGGGCAATTCGATCGGATAAACCTTAAGTAACTGTTTGTAAAACGCCTCTAAAAACAGGGAATCTTCCTAGAGTTCTTGATTACGATTCAATATCAAGCACCAGTTCAATAAAATTTTGTGAAATATTGTGTGCAACACTATCATCCAAAGAATTGCTGTTCCATTACTCGATATTTCCATGAGTCGATGGTCCCTCCAATATCGACTCATGGAGGTTTCACTGTATCTAGATATTTTGTGCAACACTATGGCTTACGTAAAGCAAACTTGCTCCTTGTGGATCACTTGTCAATGCGGTATATAAAAAATCGACAAGGCATGTTTGATAAAATTTCAAACTATATTACTTAGAACAGACAGAAAGCGAGGATGTGAAAGAGGAGCGTACGCGTTGAAGGTCTCTCCATGCATGTTGTATGAAAATCGCGCTTACATGGCATACTGAAGCGATGCGAAGAGGGATGGAAAGTGTGGTCTAGCGTGAAAGCAGTTCGTGTGGTGCTTCGACGCGCGAAAACGCTTGAAGACAATTTGAACTATTATTGGCAGCACTAATATTGCGCGTGAATTTCGAACTGATGAAAACAGTTGGGAGTAAACTAAATTAACAAACACAAAAGAAAAGTTCTTTTTTATATTTGAAAAATAAAAAGTTTGCTTTGTACCACTGAACTGATCTTATACATTAAATTCCCCAAAGCAAAATTATCACTCGGCCATTCCGTAAAAAAAAAGGAAAACCACAATGTTCCATGACTTATAAATAAGAGAGTCGATTTGTTATCAATCATTAAAACCATAGCTTCAATAAAACGGGAAATTGCTCTCAAATTTGATCGATTATTACCCGTTCGGAAAATCAATATTTACTTAAAAATTAACTGCAATTGGAACCATTCGTGATCTTGTTTATAATATCGATGATTCAAGTTTAGAAAAGATTCCCATAAACCATTTAAAGTACTCGTAGAAAAGGTATGCAATTAACATACTATTTCATTCCATAGATACAAACATGATATTATATCTATAACTAGTGTATTGTTTAAACTTCCAGTCGTCGCGCGGTTCACCACCGTCAAAACCACTACACTGCTGTTGAGGACGAAAAGCGAGTTTTTTTTTCAAAAGTGTTGTACAAAATACAACAGCGCGACGACTGAAGTGTTAAGTGAATTTAAAGAAATTTTTCGTTCATAACAGCAGAAGTTTAATAATTTAATTTTGATTGGAAAAAGGCATTCAATTTCAAAATTCTCGAAAATTATAACTTTTTTTGAAAAAATATTCGGTAGGCTTGATAGATATCTTTTTTTTAATTTCTTTATTTGTATTATTTCAAACATTACATTCATTTCTTCTGTGTGTTCTGTGTTATTAGACAACACTAGCATCCTAATTCTGTAAAACAAATTTAAGATTTTATTAACAACATATTACATTTCGTTTGCTGTAGCAGTTCAGATTTTTAACAGGTGAGTTGATTTCACCTGCTTATAAGAGAAAAAACGCATTAATCGTGCCTGAAATTATCAATTATTTTATTTGACATTTGTTCCAATATTTCAACATTGGATATTTTATGTAACACATTAGTACTATACAAGGGAGGAAGCTTCAGAATCATTTTCAAAATTTTATTTTGAATTCTCTGAAGAGCTTTTTTAAAGACAATTTACACCGTCTTCAGCCATAGGCTGCACAGACTGAACATAACTAACATTAGACAACGGACACACGGAACAACCAGTGGACCAGTGAAGAATTTTTCGTTTGACGAAAAGTTTTCTCCGACTGGGGCGGGAATCGAACCCACACTCCATAGCACAATACGCCTAAACGACTGACGCCGCTAACCGCACGGCAACGAAGCCCACATTTCCTGGTTACAATCACAACAGCTAGTCCATATTGATACAGCATACAGCATGGTTGGTCTGAAAATTTGTTTGCATATCAAAAGCTTGTTCTTAAGACAAAGTTTTGATTTTCTATTAATAATGGGATAGAGACATTTTACATATTTGTTACATTTGACTTGAATGACCTCAATGTGATTTTTGAAAGTTAAATTCTTATCTTGCATGAGCCCTAGATAATTACCTTCATCTGACAAATTTATTGGAACCCCTCTCATCGTGTCAACATGTCTACTTGAAGGTTTCAAATAAAGAGCTTTTGGTTTACGTGGGAATATTATTAGTTGAGTTTTGGAGGCATAAGGAGAAATCTTCCATTTTTGCAAGTATGAAGAAAAAATATCCAAACTTTTTTGCAATCGACTACAGATGACACGCAGGCTTCGTCTTTTGGCGGAGAGGCCTGTGTCATCCGCAAACAAAGATTTTTGACATCCCTGACTCTGGTAAGTCAGATGTGAAAATATTGTATAATATTGGTCCCAAAATGCTGCCTTGGGGAACACCCGCTCTTACAGGAAGTCTTTCAGATCTGGAGTTCTGATAATTAACTTTAAATGTACGGTTTGACAGATAACTTTGAATTATTCTAACAATGTATGTTGGAAATTTTTTTTTTTTTTAATTTTACAATCAAGCCTTCAGTGCCAAACACTGTCGAATGCCTTTTCTATATCTAGATATGCAAGACCAGTAGAATAGCCTTCAGATTTTTTGGAATGAATCACTTTTTTTATACACGTAAAAGTTGATGAGTGGTCGAATGTCCATTGCGGAATCCGAACTGTTTATTGGCAAAAAATGAATGTTCGTTGATGTGGGCCATCATTCTGTTCAAAATGACTTTTTCAAAAAGTTTACTGATGGAGGAAAGCAAACTGATTGGACGATAGCTAGAAGCTTCTGTAGGATTTGTGTCTGGTTTCAAAATTGGTACAACCCTAGCATTTTTTCATTTGTCAGGAAAATATGCTAATTGAAAACATTTGTTAAAAATATACTTTCGGGAAGTTTCTTGATGAGGATGTAAAAAATTCCATCATCGCCAGGAGCTTTCATATTTTTGAATTTTTCAATAATAGTTCTCATTTCTTCCAAATCAGTATCCCAGGAATTTTCGAAAACGTTCTCTTGATTGAAAATATTTTCGAAGTCCTGAGTAACTTGATTTTCTATTGGACTAGTAAGTCCTTAATTAAAATTGTGCGCGCTTTCAAACTGCATAGAAGTTTTCTTCTTCCAATGCCGGTATTGGCTTCTGAGGTTTTTTTTTTAATTTTAGATAATTTCCAAAAATGCTTAGAGCCAAGGTACAATTGAGAAATTTTATTTTCAAAATTTTTGTTTCTTAATTGAGAAAAACGTTTCTAGATTTCTTATTTATTCTGTTATATTTTTCTCCAATTTTTATGTTGTTCCGCCCACGCAGTTGCGGATCACCCACAGTGACGGATCACTTTGGCGTTCAACATCGAATAACTTGCCCAAAACATAAACGTTTACGTAAAACATGTTTTTCTCATGTTATACTATTTGTCTTCTACCATTTGTAATGTTCAACCGCTAAATAACGGTGTATTTGACAAATGTTTAGTTGGTACCACATAGCTATCATTATATGGTCGTTTTCTGTAAGAAGTGCCGTCAGCATTCATAAGCTCCCACAGGTGGTAAAATTCAAATGTTATAGCATAAAACATGCTCGTTCGCTTCGATTCAGTATGAATTCATCATTGGAAAACATTTTTCTTGATTGTTGATTCTAAATACCAAATATTAGCACTTCTAACTAGTGATCCATAATATGGACCAGGAAATGATTGTTTACTACGGTTATGGATCACATCCAAAGAATGTAGATTTCTTCGCACGCCATCGAGAAGCAGTCTTCCTGCTTGATGAGAAATGATTTTAACAAACTTGATACATTCTACAGAGTCGCCTTTACAGGCCTCTGTTGATGCGAATGGGACATGGGAAAGGAGAAGAAACCGAATAGAGCAGCCGTGCGCGCTCTCTCTCCGGTCGCAGGCAGCATGCTGTTGCCGAAGCACAAAATCAATGAAAACACGGAGCGCATTGAAACTCTTTCGAAACCTCTTCCAGTATGCCATACCATTTTTACCTCTTCTCTTCTCTTTTCGCCAACACTTCACTTCACTTCTCTTCTCTTTCAATATGTCATCGCCCTTACTTGCTTTGGTATACGATTGAAACATAAGTAAAAAACGTTTCGCTTATGTCGCTATTTACCCTCAGCATTTTTTTTTTACCATAAAAAATATTTGAGAGACGTTTGATATTTTCAAGAAACTCCTCTATTTTTAGAAGCTGTGTTGATTATGATCATTGTTCATTTTATTCTGTTGATATTCTGAAATCTTTGGGACCCACGCGTATCCCACATACGACTGGAGAAAAACTGGACAGAATAAAGTTCGCATTGGCATACTTCATACAAAATGGATAAGTTTAAAGGCTTTGTTATGTCTACCTAACCTGAGCGGTGTTCTTTATTCTACCTTATGATTTTGGATATAAAAGTGGCAACGAGGATAATGGAAACGCGTGTTGGAGATAATCGTTTTTTATTTGGGTTGGCGAATTGCCAAAATTATTTGATTTACAAAAGGGTAGTGAAATTGCCATTTTGAGTAGAACATAATTGTTCTTCAGAGCTGACGAAATTGTCGTTTATTGTGAACATAGTTGTTCTTTTGTGAAGCGATTGCTTTATTGAGATGAAAGAAATTGTTCTTTAGTGTTGACGAAGTTGTCAAATGTAATATTGAGCTGGATGAATCCAATGGATTTAATATGATGTTTTGAAGTTGTGGAATTTTCGAATGTTCGTTATATGAGCTGTTCTAACGTGTAGGTGTCTTTTCAAAGAGTTATTAGAAAGTTTCTAAAGGGGAAAGGACTGTTATGTCTACCTAACTTGAGCGGTGTTCTTTATTCTACCTTATGATTTTGGATATAAAAGGCTTGTATCTAAGCTGCTAGTGCTCGTATTGAGCTTTAATTTTAAGCGTAGTTTGAAAGTAACGTCGAATTTGCGTGGCTGCAAATTCAGAGCTTTTCATGGACAAACTTTTATGTTATCGCAAATCTTCAATTTCGACATTAAACTGGGTCAGCTCAGTATGGGAGAAATATAAAGTGGGACACACACAGAATTATTCCTTAGGGTTAGAGGAAGACATCCTGAAAATTTCAGCTCATTTGGTCGTTTCATGAGCTGGCGCATTTGAATTGAAATTAATATGGGATTTCCAGCTCAAACGTATGAAAAACTGAATTTAGTACTATGCCATTTAATTCCACTAGAGTTTGCATCCTTTGACCGATACGCGTATTTCGACCTCAATTTTGCCGTCTTCAGTGTCGTGTACTTGGCTTCACTTGACCTTCGTATGCCCACATTATATATTTAAACTAGATATAGTCGTAATTCCCTACCCTCTTCTGTATAAACTTTAGATTCAACGGCTGTTCTAAGCACCCGACATTCGAAGACTCCAAGTGCTTGCAGGTCCTCCTCGAGCATCGTCCACGTTTCATGCCCGTAGAGGAATAACGGCCTTATGAGCGTTTTGTATATGGTACATTTGGTGCTGGTGTGAATCTTTTTTGACCGCAGCTTCTTGAGGAGGCCATAATAGGCCCAACTTCCACTGATGATGCGCCTTCGTATTTCACGGCTAACGTTATTGTCAGCCGCCAGCTAGGATCCAAGGTAGACGAACTCGACGACCACCTCCCGTCTATCGTAACACTGCTACTTAGGCGAACCCTGTCGCGCTCGGCCTCACCAACTAGCATGTACTTTGTCTTAGTCGCATTCACCACCAGTCCAACTTTTGCTGCCTCGCGTAACCTTTTCACATGTTTGGCCGACAATGTCCATATCATCCGCGAAGCAAACAAATTGACTGGATCTCGTAAACATCGACTGTTCTCGGCTCTCCGCATAACACCTTCTAGCGCAATATTGAACAACAGGCACGAAAGTCCATCACCCGGTGGGATCCAAACGAACTGGAGTGTTTGCCTGAAACCTTTACACCATTTTCCACTCCTTCCATCGTCGCTCTTATCAGTCTCGTGAGCTTGGGAACCCGGGAAAGCTGTTCTCGTCCATGATTTTTCATAGCTCTACGTGGTCGATATTATCATATGCCGCCTTGAAATCGATAAGAAGGTGATGCGTTGGGACCTGGTATTCACGACACTTTTGGAGGATTTGCCGTACAGAGAAGATCTGGTCCGTTGAAGATCAGCTGTCAACGAAGCCGGCTTGATAACTTCCCACGAACTCGTTTACTACAGGTGACAGACGACGGAAGATGATCTGGGATAATACTTTGTAGGCCGCATTTAGAATGATGAACGTTCGAAAGTTTTCACTATCTTACGTGTCGCCTTTCTTGTAGATGGGCCAATTTCTTCCACTCCTCCGGTAGCTGGTCTGTTTCTCAGATTGTGCCTATCAGCCGATGCAGACAAATGGCCAGCCTCTCCAGGCCCATCTTTATGAGTTCAGATTCAATACCATTCTTACCAGCAGCTTTACTGTTCTCATGCTGGTGAACGGCATCCTTAACCCCCCTCAAAGTGGGGGCTGGTTGGTTTCCACCGCCCACAGTACTGACGAAGATATTTCGTTTGTGTTCTGTGCTCTCAGCGCCATTCAGGTGTTCGTCGAAGTGCTGCTTCTACCTTTCGATCACCTTACGCTCGTCCGTTAAAATGCTCCCATCCTTATCCCTGCACATATCGGCTCGCGGCACGAAGCCGTTGTGGGATGCGTTGAGCTTCTGATAGAGCTTACGTGTTCCTTGAGACCGGCACAGCTGTTCCATCTCCTCGCAGTCCGTCTCCTCCAGACGGCGTTTTTTTCTCCCGGAAGAGGCGGGTCTGCTGTTATATTATTATTTATCTTTATTAGAGTGGCTTTTCGCCCTTGGCGAGTTCACCACTTTTAACGACTAAAATACTAGCCAGATGGGCTAGCCAGAGGGGCCCAGATAGCCGTAGCGGTAAACGCGCAGCTATTCAGCATGACCAAGCTGAGGGTCGTGGGTTCGAATCCCACCGGTCGAGGATCTTTTCGGGTTGGAAATTTTCTCGACTTCCCAGGGCATAGAGTATCTTCGTACCTGCCACACGATATACACATGCAAAAATGGTCATTGGCATAGTAAGCTCTCAGTGAATAACTGTGGAAGTGCTCATAAGAACACTAAGCTGAGAAGCAGGCTCTGTCCCAGTGAGGACGTAACGCCAGAAAGAAGAAGAAGAAGATGGGCTAGCCTAGACGGAAAAAATAGAAAGTTTTCACATATTTAACGTTACTAGTTACAATTAACACATTCAAACAAACAAGTAAAATGAAAGGAACAATACTACAAGTTAAGATTGGAATTGAACAAACAAAGAAACAACATATTTTCCTAGCTAATGAGGAGGCTTTTTGCATCTTGCATGGAACTTGCGTTCCGTTTTGTGATGTCCCAACGTTTGACATTCACGCGCTTCCTCTTCTTGTGTTGTAATGTCCGTAATTTTTCTCTTGTTTCGGCCAATTCTGGGTCTGTCCAAAAACCGCCGAGGACTGGTGAGCCCTGTGATGGACTTGTGGAACCCGATTTCGTCGTGGGAACACCGTATACGGGAAAAAAGGATTTTTCCCCTTCGTCTCTGTGATGAGCCGCGTAAAGGAGTACAACGGGTGCTAGAAGGAGCACCCACCAGCCTTTCAGCGGAAAATCCTCGATGTGCCGTCGTGTGAGGAAGGAAAGTTTGAGACTCCTTTTTCCCAAGGTTGGAGTATGCGGCAAATCCGGCTACGACGGGTGCGGGAGAAGACCACCAATCAGCTATTGAACCGATGAGCGACCGGCAGCCGCGGGGGTAGCAGTGTGGATTCGGAGAGATGGTTGATCCTGTCAGCATCCCTGATTCAGGCAAACGATATGCCTTATGTGGGAAGCTGTTTCTCTCCTCCAAAAACGTATCGTGTCGGAGGGGGGATCGGGTATAAAGTAGCTTAATTATGCCCAATTTAATGATTTTTATTTCTTTTCAGGCTCCGGTTTTCTTTCTTGTTGAACGAGTGGGGTCATTCAGTTCGTTGATAAAGTCGCAGACGTGGGACTTACCATCTATGTTTTGAGTGCTCAGAGTGCCCAGTTACGATATTTTGTTGCTTTTTAATTGCGTTGTTTCTAGATGCGGGCGTGGGTCTTATCTACCAAGTGATTAGGGTGCCCATGGGAGTCAGTTTCCTTCATTTAAAAAACACAGCCGCAGACGTGGGACTTACCACCTGAGTTTTGGGTGCTCAGGGTGCCCAGTAACGGTATTTCATTGCCTCAATGGTAGGTCAACGTTTTCACTGGCGTAGACGTGGGACTTACCACCCAAGTTTAAGTGCTTGGGGAGCCCAGTTACGCTTGGGTTATCCAATAACTCTAGAGTTCTGTTGGCTGGATGAAAAAAATCTGTTAGATTTCGTCGAAAAGTTTGGCATCTTTGAGGAAACGGAAAAGCACAGCCTCGCTGGATCTATCGTCTTGTAGGCTCGTGCGAATGCTTCCCATATCGTACTGCTTTCTCAGGAGTTCCAGAGTAGGACAAGTGTACAGGAAGTGTTCAACGGAGTTGTGAACCTGGCAAGTCTCGCAGATTCTTCGGAAATTCGGTCCGCCACTCATCGAGTGAGAGACTCGTGTATGCCCCGTTCGAAGTCGGGAGAGGATAACTTGTTCCCTTCTGTCTGGACGATCTTCCCACTTTCTAACGTCCCCTTTAATCTTCCTGGTGAAAAGGTTCCTTTCGCTCTGCCACGTTCTCCTCCATGCGTCGTTAACTTTTTCCCGTAGCCACAATTTGAGATCGGCGCTCGGGACGATGTCGGTCAGACGCTCGCTGTCTCTGCCTGTATTGGCACACCTATCCGCTTCCTCGTTGCCCGCAATTTCGCTGTGACCGGGTACCCACATCAGCGTGATGTTTTCTTCGTCATCAAGCACATCCTGTATCTCCTGAATCCAAGGGTGCTTGTTAGTGTCCGATAATATTGCTGCGATTGTGCTAGCTGAGTCGGTGGCGATGAGTACCGGCCCGATAAGGTCCGACGGTTGCAAGATTGCTTGAAAAATGGCAGCAGCTTCTGCCGAGAAGACCGAGCATTGGCTAGGAAGACTCCTGCTTTCCCGAAAGCCGATGCCGCACCAGCCTATCCCCACTTTCCCGAGAGCCTTCGACCCGTCCGTGTACCGAACGTTGTATATTCTGTACTTTGTTCTGATCCGGTCCAGGAAAAGGGCTTGTGCGAGCCTTGGGTTGCCACCTTTCTTGAGTTTTTGCTTCAGATAATTGTCCACCTTTATTTTCCTGGCAGACCAGCTTCTGGCTCCGTTACGGTGTCGCTCAGATACCGAAGGGAGCTCTATGCCGGCCACGGACCTAAGGATCTGGTTGGCCTGTATTTCAATACAGGCTTCCGATCCGTCGTTCTTGGTTCTTTCCAAGAAACAGACGGCCCTACTGCCAATACTGTTAGCCAATTTGTATCGGAAAGGCAAGACTCCGGCTTCGGCACAGGCCGAGTCGGCTGGCGTAGAAGGCAGATGTCCCGAGATTATCCGGATCGCGTTGTTGTAGGTTCCCCCTAGGTTGCTGATCAGTTCGTCGAAGCGTTGACTCGTTATTTCGATCCCGTAAAGCAATCGGCTGTTAACGATTGCGTTGGCAACTCTGTTGTTGCCGTTTCCGTCTATAACGTTCCACGTTCTGCCGGGTCCCTTGCTGCAGCATGACCACCCGCGCTGCGTTCTTCTCCTCCAGAATCTGCCTACATTCCTCGTCAAACCAATCGTTCCGTCGACTCCGTCCCACGTACCCGATGTTGCTCTTAATTGCATTGTTGATGGCTGCTTTCACTGTTCTCCAGCAATTCTCAAGAGGGGCTTCATCCAGCTCGCCCTCTTCCGGTAATGCAGCCTCGAGGTGCTGCGCGTACGCAGTTGCGACATCCAGTTGCTTAAGCCGATCTAGGTCATATAGGAGCGGCCGTCGGTAACGTACGTTGTTAACGACGGAGAGTTTTGGGCGCAGTTTAACCATAACCAGATATGCCACTATAGTGATCAGAGTCGATGTTAGCGCCACGATAGGTTCTGACGTCGATAATGTCGGAGAAGTGCCGTCCATCAATCAGAACGTGATCGATTTGCGATTCTGTCTGCTGTGGTGATCTCCAGGTGTATCGGTATTGAAGGCTGTGCTGGAAGTAGGTGCTACGAATGGCCATAATGGGAATGTTACTTAAAAAAATTGATTGGTCTAAATATGAGCAGTTCGTCACTGTAAGTGTCGACATAAACTCTTGCACTTTACCTGATTTTTATCATTAGAAAAAATAACCTTTGAATGGTTCGACGCTAAAAGTGTTGACTTACCATTTGTTCACGTTGTCTTTAGAGTACTGTTAGGTGATTTTTTGAACTGAGTTTGCATGCTCACCAATCCTGATGAATCCAGATCATGCAGCTATGATCCCTCCCCACTAACAAAACTCTTTCCTATGGCAACCATGAAGATGCAGAGATAATTTCGGTCTCTAGTCCACAGCCGAGTGGATAGAGTCCGCGGCTACAAAGCAAAGCCATGCTGAAGGTGTCTGGGTTTGATTCCCGGTTGGTCCAGGATCTTGGTTCTTGACTTCCCTGGGCATAGAGTATCATCGTACCTGCCACGATCTACGAATCTGAAAATGGCAACTGTGGCAAAGAAAACTTTCAGTTAATAACAGTTAAGCTGATAAGCAGGCTCTGTCTCAGTGAGGACGTAATGCCAAGAAGAAGAAGAAGAAGATGGGTTTCACAAGTTCTGAAAAAAAATATTTTTTTTTTCATAATATGTATCAATAGTGATCATCAGTCATCTGGTTTTGAAGATATTTCGATGTTTCTTGTGGATCGACACTTCTCATATAAAATTTATTTGGTCACAATTTTGTTTTTAGTAAATTTATAAAAAAACGTGGGATATACAATGTCAGGTAATATGGAACTTCTTCGAAAAAATCATTCAAATCGGTTGAGTCTTCTCCAAGAAATAATGCTTTTGAAGTTTCAAAGATCATTATACGGTCGATGTGGAACCAGAAACATGAATTCTCATTAGTCAAAAACGATTACACTAATTTGTTTCATTTTTTGACAACAAACTCTCATCAAAGTACCGTTTTGTCTCAAAATTCGAACAAACTTATATTCCGAGCACTCGGTTTTTGTATGGTGGTTTGGTTGAAATGTTTCGCTGAAATATGTCATCAAATTACTAGGAAATGACAGTCAATAAGAATTCATTTTTAATCAACCCGAACCGGTTTTATTCTTCGGGAATAGAGATACTCTAGGTCGAGTCCAGTAAAAGTAGCTCCGATTAATTTATTTGCGAAATTATTTATATGAATACGATTTATTCGTGTCGTTCGGAATTTGAATCAATGTGTTCGGAATATGAGACAGAATGAACATAGCGTTCGGCATATGAATCAAAATGTGACTACCGTTTTGTCTCAAATTCCGAACAGTCTCATATTCCGAACACTCGGTTTTTGTATGGCTATCTGGTTGAAATGTTTCGCTGAAATATGTCACCAAATAAAAAGGAAATGACTGTCAATTGCGATTAAATTTTAACGTCTCCAATATAATTTTTACTGCGGGAGTAGTAATGATTCTCTAGTTTGAGACCAGTAGAACAAGCTCAGATAAATTTCTTTGCGAATTTATTAATTTGAATACGATTTATTCGTGCTGTTCGGAATTTGAATCAAGGTGTTCGGAATAAAAGACAGAATGAACACAGTGTTCGGCATTTGAATAAAAATGTTGTTCCATACGTTTACGTGAAAACAATACTAAAATTAATCAAATTAACATTATTATCGGTACACTAAACAGCTAACAGTTAGACTTTGCGAAGAAATTAAAATTTACACAAATATCATCCAATTTATGCCAATCAGATGCATTTGAAGTCACTGTTGGCCTTAAGTATTCGGAATATGAGTCAAAACGGTACGTACCGTTTTGTCTCAATACCGAACACTCGGTTTGTGTTCGGCGGTTCTGTTGAAATGGTTCGCTGAAATATGTCATCAAATCACTAGGAAATGGCAGTCAATTGCAATTCAATTTTAACGTATTCCAATCTATTTTATACCTCGGTAGTAGTGAATCATCTAGTTCGAGACCACTATAACTATAACTAGCTCAGAAGAATTTAATTGCGAAATTATTCATTTGAATATGATATATTCTGCCCATAAAAGCATAACTGTCCCATATTGATTTTCAAACCAACACCTTTTTTCAGCGCAACCTGCATGGTTCAATATGTACTTTACTATACGTATAAAAGTTTACACACTTTGTTTAAAAATGTTGTGGAAAAATATGAAGTTTGTATGGTCCCATATTGAAAAATAAAGGCATAACAGTCTCTATATGATTTTTCAACCCCAATAGTATTTGCAAAACTTGATTTAGGTTCAAGTTTATATTTTTTGCTGATCAATAGGAGCAAAATAAATCATCTGTGCGTAGGTGCTGAATGAATATGGCATGCAGAAATGTACCAGAAGTTTTTAAAGATTTGTATGAGATAGCAAACTTCAGGCTTTGACCATTATTTTCTCAATGCCTACTTTTGCATATGGAACAGTTATGCCTTTATGGGCAGTATTTGTGCTGTTCGGAATTTGAATCAAGGTGTTCGAAGTATGAGACAGCATGAACGTAGTGTTGAGAATTGAAATCAAAATATTGTTCCATACTTTTACATAAAAACAATACTAAACAAGTTTAAATGAACACTTTTATCAGCACACCCAACAGCTAACAGTTAGACTTTGCGAAAAATTAAAATTTCCACAAATAACAGCTTATTTATGCCTAGCAGATGCATTTGAAGTCACTGTTGGCCTTAAGTGTTTGGAATATGAGTCAAAACGGTACTTTTACATAAAAACAATACTAAACAAGTTTAAATAAACATTTTTATCGTCAAACCCAACAGCTAACAGCTAGACTTTGCGAGGAAATTAAAATTTTCACAAGTCTCAGCTAATTTAGGCCTATCCGATGCGTTTGAAGTTGATGTTGACCTTCAGTGTTCGGAGTATGAGTCAAAACGGGGCTCGTTCTACAATAGGGTCCTAAAGCCCTGTCCCAATTTTAGTGCCAAACGCTTAAGTTTAGGCCAAAAACACATGTTTACTCAATTTTCTAATGTTTTCCATTGGTTTAAGCTCAAAAAACATTTTTTTAGATTTTGTCACATTCTTTGGCTTAAACTCAAATTTTGGGTGTATTTTGTTTTCCGTGTCCCTTACGAAATGTCAGATAGGAACAACCCCAGTGGTCGAACTAAAACCCCTGTGGTGTTTTTGTCGACTAAGCGAACGTCAAACATGATCAAAAGTGTCAAGGTTCATTTATGGACCAAATTTTTAAATTAAAGTTTAAACATGATATAGCCATTATTTTAGCGGGAAAAATTGCTAAAGTAGTAACAGTAACATGCTCTTTCGTGTTATTAAATAAAAACAAGATTTCATTAAAAATTTTAGGACCCAATTGGCGTGACGCGAGAAATCCCAAAAAAATGACCACATGGTTAACCCCTCTACCGTCAGCTTCATGTTTTACCGAAAGAAAAAAAATCAAATCGCGATTACTTTTTTGTTTCTCGGTATTTTTGCACCATTTTTCCACAAGTTCTTAAAATACTCTTCTATTAGAATCTGTGTCAACATTGATTATTGGTCATCTGGATCCAAAGATATTCCGAAATTCCTTGGGAGACCGACGCGCAACCATAACCCACGTATATATCTCAGGCTACAGAATTTTTATCCCATTCGGATATTCACTCTTCGGAACAATCAGAGAATGTTGTGAAAAATTGAAGCAATCTGGTGCAGCCGTCTTCGAGTATTGAGTATTTATGTAGCTAGTATCACGCTAGCCAAGTAAAGATCTTGAAAACTTAAAAAAAACCTATATCCTCATATCGTAATTTCTAGATATCTCAAAGAATACTAAACCAATTTGTATTATTTTTCCAGCGTGACTCCTTATTACATGACATTCTATATTCCACATTTTAATTTAGATAGACGTAAAACAAAATGGCCGCCCAAGAAACTGTATATGGAAAATGTCAGTCCCCCAAGGAACATAGGAATATCTTTAAAACCAGATCACCAATCATCAATATCGAGCGGGATTCTCAAACTAGAAAAGATTTTTAAGAACTTGTGAAAATATGGTGCAAAAATGCAGAGAAACAAAAAAGTTTCTTGCGGTAAAAAATAAAGCTGCCGGTAGATGGGTTAATGGACAGTCCCTAGACTTCGATCCTCACGGAGTTTCGGAATATCTCCGGATCCAGATGACTAATGATAAAAATCGACACAGATTCTAAGAGTAGAAGATTTTTTTGAGAACTTTTGAAAAAATGTGCAAAAAATGAAGAAAAACAAAAAAGTTATTGAGATTTGAACATTCTTTGTGGTGAAAATTTGATGAGGGGTTAAACAAAAAAAATGTCTTCATATCATAACAAAACCTAAATTGTTACAGTAGCCGTTGAAATTCCGTCAATTGGAAAAAAGAAAACCGTTTTCAAGATCAATCAGTTATTTTCTCTCCGACTCTTCTTTCACAACCCTTGGGGGTCCGGCACTTTTTGTCTGGCAAACAATTTCATCCACGGTCGGTCGATGAGTCATCACCTGATTCCGAGTGTGTTCTATCGCCGAACAGGTTCCCAAAAGCAGCATACCTTCTTCAGTTTCAACGTCTTCTTTCTTACCGCCCGTTGCATAATTATATGTTTGTGTACAAAAGCATCACAAGCGTCGAAAACCATCCCGCTTCGGGATTTCATCTCAGGGGCAACAAATGGGAAAGACAAATAAGTCTCATAAGTGTTGTTAGCTTCTCTCTTTGACTCATTTTCTTTCGTATCTGACCCTAAGCATAAAAAACTGGTCCTGTATTTGAAGGAAAACAAAGGCACCTACAATTTTTTTTTCTTCACCGAGAGGTCCAAACGACTTTTGCCTTATACCTAACCCGAAAACATGTCATCTTTTGATCAAAGACAAATTAAAGACCTTCATGTCCCTTGCAGTTGCCCAAAATTTTATGGCTCATAAGGTAATCTAGAATGCAGTTAAAATTGTACTGCGATCTGTCAAACTTGGGTACCTTTTGCACTACCGAGTGACCAAATGCAGTACTAGAAGTGGTACCCAATCTGAGCCCGAGTGGGACGGCGTGGAACGTACTTAAAAGAATCCCTACCCTAGCAACTTTGATTTGACGTTCAAATTTCCAAAAATATTTTTGAAACCTTTTTAAAACCCTTATAACACTAACTTAAGTATGAGTTTATTAATTTTTAAAGTTAAAAACGTAACGCAATTTGCATTATTATCAAAAGATACATTTGAAAATGTACATTATGGAAGTTTTATATTTTTAAAACAAGTGCTAACATGCATCGCTCGTGAGTTGAGCTTGATTGGCCGCCCGTGATTGCTACTCCAGTATAGCCAGATCAGCTGCACTTACACAAGGAACCAACCAGATAACTGCTTCGGACTAAATGATACTCTCAGTGTATAAGTGCTGGTGATCTTCTATTTTTAGGCAACAATAGCGCCTGCCACGTCAGAGTGCACACTAATGAGGGGACTGGGGAGGAATTTATGATGCATTAAACTGGCTCCCACAGTAGACCGGATTTACCCCTACATCTACGCCAGTTTATGCGGGACGGTGGAGGGGTGGTTAATGTGTGGCAGGAAGGCTTACTGTTTGGTTAGCATACTGCCTATGTATCAGGCGTAAGGAAAGGCGTACTATGATGGAATGAATGGAAGCGTAGGGAAACGTTTTTTTTGTCCATCTCTGGTTCAAGCGGATGCTATGAACTGTGATATATTAAGAGTGGTAGATAGAAGCAGGGGGAGCCCAGGGAAGCCATTACGAAAGATCTTGGACCGACCGGGAATCGAACCCAGACACTTTCAGCACGACTTTGCTTTGCAGCCACGGACTCTTACCACTTGTCAATGAACAGTTCTTAACTGTCCATACTCGCATAACAGTCCCATTTATATAGAAAATCCCATAGAACATGGAACTGTTATGCGAGTAGGGGCAGTTAAGTTTTGTTTAATATTTGTTATGGGGGTCAGAAGAAAAAAATATGATGAAAACATATCAATCTGAAAGAATCGTACTCACTATTTGTCGTTTTGAAGTAAATTTCCCATAAAATCTGATTATTTTTGTACTCCGAACATTAAGCTGAAGAAGAACACCAAACCTGCCTATTTGCTCAGGTGCAGTCGAAAACCGTCTTCTCTCCGGTTCCGATAGCCTTAACGATGGTTGGGCAAAGCAAGTAACGAACCCTTCTTTGCGTGTTTCTTTATGTATTGACAAAACCGAAAACTAAAGAAGCAACGTTGAAAAGGCAACCCATTTATTTTTTTGTCGAAGAGCGCAAACGCATGTGTTCTTGACCGGTTCTTTGCTTTGTCGCGCAGAAATCAAGCTCGAAAACGGGAGACTTCGATGCTTTCTCCGGCGACGAACATGCTTTTGTAGGTGCGGTAAGCGATCGGTGAACCTGCAATGACGATCTTTAGGCTGAAGGGGAAAATGAATTAAAGCGCCACATTCCTAAATTTCAAGTCTTCCATAGTACAATGGAAGCCGCATTGCAATCGAAAATGATGTTTCATCTCTCAACTTAATGTATTTGCAATTTAATATCTTATTATTACACTTTCATTATGATATCTTGCCCAGCAGTTTCAACTTGCCCCGGTGTACCTTATCGGAGGGCAAAGGTGACGTCCTAAAAAGCACTATGATAGTCTCCTCAATTTTTTTCCAGGGAATTTCTGTTGCAGAAATTTGTTTATGTTTTTAGAACATTCACTGTAGCCCTACAATTGAATGTGTATTTTTGTAGTAGCATACACATATATTTGTAAAACAAGTTGCCAACGAAAATAATCGGAATACTGCTAAACATATCTCGTGCGTGCATTTTGCTCTTACATCCCCTTGCTTTATCAGAAAACTGAATGCGTGTGAATGAAAAAAAAAACGGCGGCACGAAGTAAAACAAGAGAAAAATAAAACTAGAACTACGAAGTCAATCGTTTCTCAGAATCAGTGCGTGAGTCATCCATATAAGATCGAGGGAATACCTTTGCTGCATACTGATCATCACACAAATTTGATCTATGTATGAAATTTAGATTTATAGTATCATATAGGGTACGTAAGGGTGTCATGTGATGTATAAAAATACCAAATGTTTACATTGTAAAAAATTGAAGCTTCGGATGTTATTTTGAATCTGATCGAGAAAGTACATCTTATGTGTAAATATGGAAGGGTCCCATATAGCCGTAGCGGTAAACGCGAAGCTATTCAGCAAGAACTGAGGTTTGTACTCCGCCGACCGAGGATCTTATCGAAAAGATTTTTTTTAGGTTGCATAGATTCGTTCAATTAATCAAAACAATCAATTTATAGATAAATAAGCAGAAATTGCTTAGGAGACTGACTACATTCAGGCGTATTCCATGGCTCATAGTGATTTCAATTTCAAAATACAGTCAACTCTCCCTTACTCGATGTTCCGTATCTCGATATCGAGTTAGAGAACCATAGCAAAACTAGGTTTTCATGGCTAACTCGATGGACGCTTGGATCGCAGCTGCGCTGGTTTAGTGATCTGTAACTCGATATCGCGCCTCCAGTTGAAAACCAGAACCATCGACACGCGAAAACCGATTATTCCCTATATCTATACATCGAACCTAAGGGGCGGTCCATTAATTACGTAAGGCAATTTTGACGGTTTTTCAACGCCCCCTTCCCCCACGGTAAGATTTTTTGTATGAAAATTAAAAATAATTTGTATGGCGCGTAAGAAATCTCAAACCCCCCTTCCCCCATACCCCTTACGTAATTAATGGACAGCCCCTAACGTCGGGCATAGTGTACTAGAAAGCGGATCTGATGTGCTACACAGCGCACTGTGCCCGACGTAGCTTCAACGCATGGATTTGGAGCGCGTGTCGAAAATTCCGGTTCCGGTTCCGGTACAGTTATGGAAAATTGACTGTAACTGAAAAAGTTAATGACTTGTAAGAGTTTGTTTTCATTTTCGGCTTCAGAGGCAATGAATTTATAGCTAGAAACGGTATTTTACAAACTACCGAGCATCCTTCAGATGGATGATCGAACCAATGTTAACCTAATCTGGGACATCAGGTAACATTGATAAATTGTAATACCGTGAAGGCCCCATATTATGCTCACTTTTCAAATTTCTATCAGCTGTAATTAATTGAAAACAAAATACAACACTCTGAAATTTTAAAAGCAAATCACCTCTATTCTTGTTTACGTTCGAATACTCTTCGAACGAAACTGAACGATCGAAAATCGTTTTTCATTCTCGTTTACGCCAGTGTTCCGTGGATTCGAACGAATAGGATTCGATCGAAAGTTGGATACGCCATGAGAATGAGGGTGAATACTTATCGATCTTACGAATAAGGGAAAATATAAAAGCTACACTAGGTAATGAATTTTATTGCAAAATTTGAAATCTTCTCAAGGGTGTCCTTGTTCCTAATTCTGCCCATTCATTTTTACAATGTTCCTAATTCTGCGCACACAAAAAATTCTGTATAATAGTAAAAGCAAAGACAAATTAAAGACCTTCATGTCCCTTGCAAATGCCCAAAATTTTATGGCTCATAAGGTAATCTAGAATGCCGTGAAAAGTGTACTGCGATGTGTCAAACTTGAGTACCTTTTGCACTACCGAGGGACCAAATGCAGTACTAGAAGTGGTACCCAATCTGAGCCCGAGTGCGACGGACCTGGTAAAAGTATATTACTAAAAGCATCATGGGCACCTCAACTCCGATTTGTTTTTAATATTCTTGCTTTATACGGCATAACGTCCCCAGTGAAACATGGCAAGTCTTTAACATAGAAACAATAGAAGTGAATTGAAATGAAATCCGTGATAGTTACTGTTACTGAACACCATTAAGTGTAGCTCTCAAAATAATCGTAATCACCATATGCATTGCATGTTTTTCATGTTAATGTACAAAAGTTTCTGTCGACACTTACGGTGACGAACTGTTCATATTTTATTGAATCAATTCATTTAAGTAACATTCCCACCGTTGTCATGATAAAAAATACGTTTCTACATTGTGAATAAAAGCAAGAAACGAACTCACCAAATTGATCATCCATCCTTGACTGAGCAGCTGTAATCTACTTTAATCAGCATGCTCATTTCACAAAAGCAAAATATCAATTCGGCGACGTGAAAACCCGAACTCGATTGCAAACAGAACGTGTGCAAACTGAATCGAAAAAAAAACAACTTCGGCGACGACGCAAAAAAACGAATTTTCTGCTTGGGCTTCAACATAACACTGGCCATTCTGCTGGCCGTGGCGTGCTGAATAAACCGACTTATTTCAGCTTTTTCAGAAACTGCACCAGCCATTTCACCAGCCGAATCTAATAATTTGCGGAGAAGATAAAAACGTGACATATCAATTTTCAACACAACCGTTTGCGCGCGCTGCCTACTGCGATCTTTCACTATAAGTCACATGACCTTATGGAGGAAAAGCACTAATTTTCGACCCACAAGAAATCTGTGCCAATTTTCGGATTTTCGTACAAAGTAGGCGTAAAACGTATGAATGGGTCGAAAATTAGTGCTGGGTCGAAAATTGGCTACATGCTTTCCAACCGTTTTAGGTTTCTGCCAGTTCTAAACGCTTTTAAGCCTCTAATACCCAACCCCGGCTTTAGACGAAGTATTTATTATTTACTAGTGGTCCCGGCAAACTTCGTCTTGCCATCAAGTAGGCTGTTGAAAACCGCTATGAATCGTCCCATACAAAATGTCAGTTCCGTTCACTTTAGTTTTTCCTACTTTCCCGGTGAACATCCTGGATCTTTTATACACACAAACACGTCGGAACCCTTGACGAACAAAATGGAGAAAAAATCATCCAAATCCGTTGCCCCGTTCTTGAGCCATTTCGTGACATACAAGCACCATTCCGTTTTTATTTATATAGACAATTCGCTGCGCTGATCTCGAACAAAATATTTAGTTGTCAGTTTTGAATTAGCTGGTGTTTGGGAAAATCGTTTTGAACATCTTCTTGCGTTGGCTTTACAGCTCATGTGGAACACAACCTGTTGTATATGTTTTTTTTTTATCGCGAGTAACATCATTGTCGCGTGTCACTAGTGTTATAAGATACACAAACTCTTCCACCACTTCAAACTTTTCAACACTTAGCACTATTCGCTACCACTAACACGTCCGGACCCACGTTGGCCACCAGCTATCATGTAATTCGTTTTTGTGGTGTTGATCGAGAACCCGATCCTCGCTGTCTCTCTCTTGAAAGGCACGAACGCCTCTTCCACTGCCCGACGGTCAATCCCGATGATGTCGATGTCATCCGCAAAGCCAAGGAGCATATAAGAACGTGTGATAATGGTACCGCTTCTCTACCCGGATAAAAACGTACCATTCAGTGAATGGAATAAACCATTAATGTACAATATAACGTATTGGATACAATACAGCGTATTGTAATTGAATGTCGAAGCAACATTATTCTTGTTTGAATATACAATTCAAAAACAATATAATATATTGTAACAGAACACTGTATTGTTTTTATGCCTTACAATGTTGGTCATATTCCTATTTTCGCGTAAAACAACTGTTGCTTTTTCTGTGTAGCTTGTCTGAAAGAAGTAAACAAAACAAGTTCAGAAAGCAAGAAATGTTGGGTGAAAAATATTCAAAAAGTAAAAATAAGTCTCTAAAACCTATTCATACAGACTCAAGTCAAAAAAGTATACAAACTTACTTTATCAATCCTACGTGTTTCGCAGAAGAAATTCTACAAGTTGCGCTCTGAACCAACTTTATTTTTCACTTTTAAAACGTTTAATTCCCGGATTTACAAAACGACGAAAGTAAGATTTTCAACTTTCGCAACCTAACCACTACTTTCACCGCCCCGCTGTAATGAGAGACAAAGTGACTTAACCACGAATCAAAACAAAACACTACTTTAGTCGATTTTACTCTGGTAGAAAAACGTCGCAAGTAACTGAATAAAACGGCTTATAATTTTGTCATAAAATTCTTGTGTGAAATAAAAGGAGCTCCTTAATTTTTGAACGCGAGCCCATTATATGCAAAATATAAGCAATGTACACGTCGAAAAAATGTTAAAAGAGTGATTAATTTTAAAACAGTTTTAGAAGACAGGTTGTGATTCTTCTGAATTAATTATCTCAAAACTGTATGAAAGTTACTTACGTCGATTTGAAAAAGTAATCGAGAAGTAGTTTTGTATAAGTCACTTGACATTAGCTGTAACGACGAATGCAGTCATGTTAAATATCTTTACTTCTATAGGAGTTAAATTATTTTACTACTGTTGGCACGAATATCCGGTAAGTTGGGTGAGAATCCATTCAAAATACATATTCTATGCTTTTCACCACTAATTGAAATACAGTTCGCACCACAATGTACCGTATTGTATTTCCAATATATTGAATGGTACTGTTTCAATACGTTATATTGTTTTTGTATTGTATTTTTTATCCGGGTACACCGGCTCTCCTGATAGCACCTTCGACCGCTATGTTCAACAGCAAGTTAGAAAGAGCGTCACCCTGTTTCAATCCATCTATGGTTACGAACGATGACGAAATCTCGTCCACCACCCGCACACTAGATCCATCAAGCGTTGCACGAATCACTCTAATCAGCTTCGCCAGAAAGCCATGTTCGGACATAATTTGCCACAGCTCGTTTCTCTTCACTGAATTGTACGCTGTTTTGAAATCTACAAACAGATGATGAGTCTGCAAGTTGTACTCCCGGAATTTATCTAGGATTTGACGCAGAGTAAACATTTGATCCGTCGTTGATCGGCCCTCTCGTAAACCAGCTTGGTATTCGCCGACAAAGGACTCCTTGTACGGTCTCAATCTGTTGAATATAATTCCAGACATGATTTTGTACGCCGAATTAAGGAGTGTTATCCCTCAGTAATTGGCGCACTTCAGTCGATGCCCTTTCTTGTACAAAGGGCAAATGAGACCTTCCAACCAACTAGTAGGCATTTGTTCTTCCTTCCATATTTTCAAAATGATACGGTGAAGGAGTTCGTGCAGCTGCTCAATTCCGTGTTTCAGAAGTTCGGCCGGGAGCTCGTCCTTCCCAGCAGCCTCGTTGTACTTCAGTCCATTGATAGCTTTCTTTTGTGCTTATTCTGCGCGGCGTGCGAGTCGTCTGCTCTTACCTCGAATGACGTGAGACGACTAATATTATTCAAATGGGAGCGAGTCGACAATTGTCACCTCACTCGACTCGTCTCACCTCACACGCCGCGCGGAATAAGCACATTTACCTCATCTAGTGTTGGAGGTTCCACAGACCACAGCCTGTCCTTTGTCATCGATATCTCCGTTCAACAATGACTCGAAGTACTCTTTCCACCTGGCGGTAACCATTGTTTTATCCGTCAGCAAGTTTCCTTCGCGGTCGTTGCACATGGCGGGAGACGCCGCTGTTTTTTTTTATAACCTACAAATACAGGTCAGACTCGATTATCCGGAGTATCGATTTTTTTTTTCACTCCGGATAATCGAATTACTAAGAAAAAAAAATTGAAATCTTCGATGAAATAACTTAAATATTATCTTTTTTCGTTGTTTTATTTATATGAAGCGGTGGCGTAGCCTGAAATTATTTCTAGGATCAGTAAGACCCCCTACAAGATTTTTTTTATCAGCATACAAGAAAAAACTCTTTTTCACACCACCTTTTCTTAACTACGTTCAAAACTGCAAAACCATTCATATTGTATATTGCAATAACAAATTATCTCAGATTTATGCATAAAAATTGAAAAACAACAACATCAAAAACAAATTCCGGATAATCGAATCTAAAATTCTCCAGATAATCGAGTCCGACCTGTACCTACAAATAATTTAACTTGAAATACATAAAATTTTACATTTTATATTTTTCTACAATCAACCTATCGTAGAAAAGCCTGGTTAAATTGAAATAATTCGAAATCTATTTTTTCCGCTAGTTCTTCTTCTTCTTTCTGGCGTTACGTCCCAACTGGGACAGAGCCTGCTTCTCAGCTTAGTGTTCTTATGAGCACTTCCACAGTTATTAACTGAGAGCTTTCTATGCCAATTGACCATTTTTGCATGTGTATATCGTGTGGCAGGTACGAAGATACTCTATGCCCTGGGAAGTCGAGAAAATTTCCAACCCGAAAAGATCCTCGACCGGTGGGAATCGAACCCACGACCCTCAGCTTGGTCTTGCTGAATAACTGCGCGTTTACCGCTACGGCTATCTGGGCCCCTAGTTACACGGAAAATTAAATATGTACCAGAAGAAAATAATGAATTTTATATTTACAAAAGTACTTAAAAAACTCAAATTTTTATAATTGTCAAAAATCGCTACCCAGAAGAGGCTTCAAGAAAATATTCATACAATAGAATCCTACCTTAAAAATAGCTTTCTAGAAGCTTACATAACTGCACCGGAACCCTGAGGCGGTGAAGTGCGTGGGCTATTGCTTTCCAGGTTGTGCTGTTGAACGCATTCTTCACATCCAGAGTGACAGCAACGGATGCCGCTCTTTTTATGCTCGATTGCCACCTCCATGGTGTCGACTCAATTTTGAAAATAAAATTCCCTGACTTTCCCTGACCTTCCAGTCATTTTCCAGAAAAGTTCCAGACCACTGAGTTGATTAATTTGAACCGAAATAAGTAAGATTTTTACAAGAAGATACATATTCGTTATGTTATAGGTCGTATGAATAAACTGATCAAAAGCTTTTACTTTATTGAGATATATGTACCTGCCGGATGACGTTCTTGAACGTTTATTCAAGTTGATATGATAAAACTGAACAACTGAGAATTTATTTACTTTTCAAACTTGAAGATCCGTATAAACAAAGATCGGCTAGTGAAATATCTTAGACCTGATTTAAAATTTTAGGCATGAACGAAAATTTTAGACTCCTTCCTGATTATAACTTTTTTATACAAGAGGCAACACTATTACGATCATCCACCATACTTTTTTTTGTTGGAAGAAAGCTATGCTCAAATTCGGCTATTTCTTTTTCCAGGCTAAATTCTAGCCAATGCCATAGAACTTTCTTGGAGAATTGCTTCAAGGAATTCCACATAGATTGCACAGAAATTCTTCTTGAAATTCTTAAGGTTTTTTTTACCAGATATTCCCTTCATTGACTTCAATTCTTCTCAATGAACTCTTGAAAGATTTCCTCCAGAAGCTCCTCATCTCCAAGATTCTCTAAAAATTGTTAGAGAATTTCTTTCAGTTTTAAATATTTCTAAAAATAGCATTTGGATTTCCTAGAACTATTTCAGGAATGCTTATAAAAATTTTTTTCAGGATAACATATTTTTTTCCAAATTGTTTTCATTTTTTTTTTCTTAGAATATCTATGATAATTCTTCACAATGATTCGTTACAGTTAATATTTTAGGATTTCGATATGAATTACCCCTAGTTTTTCTCCCAGAAAAAAATATTGTTCTTAACAGAATGCATTCAGAACAATGCGCTGATTAGAAGGTTTCTAATGTTTCTCTTGTACTTGCCGTACCTTCAGCAATGCTCCGAGGAACTCTTCTAAGAATTCAGTATCAGTTCAGAGAACGAGTATCTCTAAGGAATATCACAAATTGTCAATAGAAAAAATCTGAAATTCACTCAACAGTAGCCAAACAAAGCCAATCACAGTAAGCGAAGCCAGTGAAACTCACATGCATCGCTGCTGTAGGCAAGAAGCCTCGAAAATTGCAAAACATCCGTTGCTAAGGGCAACCCAAAATTACTGTAGAAAAATGTTTTATTTTCCGCTGCATTTCCCGCATTAAGAGCCTTCAATTACACTAACGTTTTACAAAATTCATGCACCCAACATAGGCTACTTGATGAAATTCACGTGTTTGAACTACTGTACTGGGAAAGCCACGTGATTTTCGCGAAATTCAAGCCTACTACTATTACCATTCTCAGCACTGGTCAACAGATTTGTGCTTATTCCACGACTGGAGTGAGAGGAGTCGAGAATGGTCACTTCGCTCTCGAATGAACTCTTTTTTGCGATTCCGAGAGTCGACTCGAATGAGGTGAGAAGTTCATTTCCATTCGAGCGACGAAGTGAACCTCACGTTTAGATGTGTTCATCAGAAGAAACGTCAATCATAATAAGCTGCATTACTTGCGATTAGGGCGGAACCCAATTTGTAAACATTGAGGGTTTAAGTCTAGTCCCTTGTAAACCATTCATCTTTTGCAGAGATTGATCGATGTGTAATTTAATACTTATCGAATCAAATCTAATTGCAACATGTTTTCGAAAACAGTTTCAAATAACCACGAATTAATATTTTGTTGTGAGTGAAGATTATACCTAATTCGCCCTAATCGCATGTTATGCTGTTTATGTTTCTGTTTATAATCGAGAATCGCCGTGCTCCAGTTTCAAGACCAGGACAAGCAGGTCTACAAGGTGAAAAACGTCTCGCTGAAACATGGCCACATCGATCAAGGCGGAATTCCGCGAGCTGCTCGCGGAGCTGTGCGCTGAGCATATTTGAATGCTAATCCGCCCAGTGGACGTCAAGATGCGCAAGAAGCAACGCAAGGTCCGCTCGGAGATCCAGGACCTTAAGGTGAAGCTAAAGGGTGCCAGCAAGAACGTGGTGCTGAGTAATCGCGAGATTCGATTGCTGAGGTACCTGGACCTGACGGAAGACGAGAAGGAAATACTTCGCGTCTCGTACAAAGTGGCGAAGAAGCTAGACAAGCTGGAGAACTTCGACCGGGTCTGTGGCGATGCGAGCGACTCCGACGATGATTGTGACGTCATCGAGCAGGACTACCAGAGCCTGGACAGCATGCCGTCAGATAACTCGCTACCGGGCACGTTTTCACCCAAGAACTCCGAAACGCCGAGCTTGACCGAGTCGATGCAGCTGATGGACGAAATCCTGTCCAACACCACCATGGACCGGATGGCCAAGATCGACAAGCTGGAAGCGATCCTGTCGGCTGCGACCCTTCTAACAAACGATCAGCCGGCGAAGAAATAGGAACCTAAGGGACGAACGCCAAAGTCCTCCTCCGTAATGGTTTGAGGTTTTGCTTTGATTCATCTTCACCTTAAGTAACACGTTATGGCTACTTTGAAAGTTAATTTAATGTTTAATATAAGCCAATACTACAGTAATTTCTCCGATCATTCCGACGCATGATATTATCCCGAGATTTATTTGCTATTTTTTAAATTTTCTAAGCCATTTTTTTTCACGAAATCCTTTATAACTTCTTCAACAATCTTGTGGCATGACCAGATGTTGCTTAAGAATATTCTACTGAAGCAATTCTCATATTTTTTTTTTTCTTTTCGATATTTCCAAAGGAAGCTTTTAATATACCATCAGTGCATCAGATTCCGCTCATTTAAGGGAAGTTTTGTGTTCAAATGTTTATTATAAAATAAGGTACCGCGGGGCAAGCGGGTAAATGGGGTAAGTGAAAATAATTGGTATATTTTACTGAATATGTGAATTAACGTTTTAAACTCATACGTAAACCTTTGAGGCTATTGAGAACATTACGATAGGTAAGAGATATCTGAGATTTTTCAGCCATTATTGTATAATAGAGCGGAATATTGTTGACCTGTCAACTATAATTCCGTAACAAGTTGGCGGCGAGCAATCTTATTTTCATTTTCAGTGGAAAAAAGTTGCGGAAAATAATTTTCTGTACCACTTCTAAGTTGTCCCCTCTGACAGTTTTGAACTGCAATAAAAAAAAGTTTTAGAATTATTTCGACATAGACCTAAAAATAACTAAATTGAAACACCGTCAATTTTTTAATCACGTGGGGCAAGTGAAAAGTTTATATTAGAGATTAAATTTGTGTTTTCTCTTTAGGTAGCTATAAGTATAAAAGGTTAGCAAATATTATAGAACAACAGAACGTACTCATAATTCAAGAAACACTATACTCAAAGCGCTAAATCCTATTATCATGGCCAAATCATAGAACTTCTCTAAAAAATAAGGTTGCCCAATATAACGGTATTAATATGTTTACTTCGGACAGCCGATTAAAAGGAAGACGTTGATTGAACAGTTCCAATATAAGACGCACGAAAATCTGCTGGAATGTCTATGTACAGCTAGTTCAAAACATAAAAAATGGGGTATAGGTGTATCCACATAAAAAAATTCTAAATACTTGATTGAAGGATTCCGTTTGATTTATCTTGAAGAGTTATCCGATGTCATATCCGATTTTTATGAAAACAAATAACGAGCGGTGGAAAGCAATTGCAATTGCTGTCCCATGATGAACTAACATTGGAAATGTTGCAGTTATAATGTTGTCGAATCATTTCAACAAACATAACTGAACAGAAGAAAATTCAAGTAACAAGAATACAATTTTCTTTGTTTACATGTTACTTATGTCATTGTTCATTGGGACGCCTTAACAAATGTTAAAGGTAATAGAAATCGTGAATGTAACTGTTACTTTTTGAATTTATTGTTCAATACGATAAACTTTTCTCTTGCCTGTGGGGCAAGTGAAAAGTAAAGAGACGTTTTTCAAAAACTTTTTCTGTACTTTTTTCTTCAATTTTACATAAAAATCAATTTCAGTATACTGCTTGTATTTGGTGGGAGTCAAGCTTAAAAATACACATGACCTCATTTAAATTAATTTAGGGTCTCTAGAATTTGAAGAATCCCAACTATGCGAAATCCATTACCCACTTGCCCCACGGTACCTTAACTATTGTGTCGATCAATACACAATGTCACAATGTAGCTCAAAGTATAGGTAATCAGCGGCAAAATAAAAATAATTTGAAAAACTTTAATAAAAAAACATTTGATTGCATTTGTTTAAGCATCTAAGTGTTTCTATTTCCGCTCACGGTAAACAGATTTCGTGACGAACTTACTGAAAAATGCAAATTTCGTTATTTATCCTGATATTTTTTTATGGTCAAACCATAGCTACTACTGCAATAAAGAAGGCTGTATACTAAAATCGACATTTCTTAAAACAATTGTTTAATTTTTTGCATGAGCAGTTATTGGAACACACAAAAATACCTAGTGACCCAATAACCGCTCACGAGGTCTTGTGTTTTCAATATAGGGGTAATCAGGGCAATATGGGCCGCCTAAGGAAAACGTCATGGAATGCATGGAAAAACAGCAAAAATTATGGTTTAAATGCAAGTGACTTGTACTATAAAATGTTATCTTACTTGTTACGTCGATAATTAATGTTAGCATCAACTTGCAAATTATTTCAGGAACTTTTTGGAAAACCATGTTTTTCTACGTGGTCACCAACCATATGGGGCATTATGAGCCACCCTACGGGGCAGTATGAGCCACCTCTTTCAATCGAATGATTTTTATTTAAAACAGTATAGAGAAGAGTTAGTGGTGAAGAGTACATTATTGCAGGCAATGCATTTTTATGCCCAAAACATCGTTTGTTTTGCTTGAATCTAGGTGGCTCATTTTGCTCCGCCCCTTAATCTTGAAAATAATATATTGTTTTTCAATAATTTTGTTTACGAACAAATCTAATTTCGCTCACGAACTGTTCATTATGATCAGAAGTATCAATGGATTGGTAAAATTTATCAGAATTATAAATATAATTGTCTTATAGGCTTAACTAAAAACTGCCAAAATTATAAGCTTTTCATGACGAAGGACAAATTTGTACATTTTTGTAAAAAATCTTGAGTGTTCAAACGAATATTCTTACGGTTTTTATTGTGGTGGCTATTTGCGGCATCCTTTAGCAGATCATAATGACACTAGACATTAAAACACTGTTTTTGAGGTAAAAACAGGTGCACTGATGGTATTTCTTCTAACGTTTATTTATCTTGTGATACTTCGTAACAATGGATTCGCTACTCATAACATGGTAACGCGTAGCGCTATTATCTATGCACGAAAAATTACTAAAACGTACCCCAAAAATGTTTGTATGGCGGAATGCAAAAAAAAAAAAAAAATCAAAAAATAACAACAATTAAAAAAAATATATATATATAAGATTTGAGGGGTCCAAACAGGCCCGACATATTCGCATAACAGTCACATGTTCTATGATATTTCCTATATACATGGGACTATTATGCGAATATGACCAGATAACCCATTCCCACTAAAATTCAACCAGTAATTTATCTAAGGATACCTCAAGAGTGTTTTTATGCAGAAATTGTCCAAACAATTGTTTGATGATTTTCTCCATGGACCAATGCACGAGTTCACTATTTGAAGTTTGAGCGGTGCCGTGTTATTTATGTAGATATGATAACGAGTGAATTTGGCACCGCTCAAACGTCACATTAGTGAACACGTGCATCGGTCCATAGTATTTATAAAATAATTTCTCTATAATTTCATCCAGTGATTTAACGACCGATTATTTGAGGAGTTTTTCTAAGTGGGAATTAATTTAAGAAGAAACTCAACTATGAATTCTTCCAGAGATTTCACAAAACAAATCAATTCTTTTTCCGAATTTCTTTAATTCTCTTCTAAATTTTGATAAATTATTTAACATAACAAAAATTAACTTCATGTCAATCCCATGGTAAAATTATCCAGAAATTTCTCGAAAACACGTAGGGAAGGACGGGGCAAGATGAGCACGCCTCAATTTGGAAACTGATTAAATTACTTTTATTATAATATCGTTATACACTGTTGAATTGAGGTTCATCCATACTACAGTCAGCTCTTCCTTACTCGATATTGAAGGGACCATCGAGTTAGGGAGGTATCGAGTTACAGAACACAAAACCAGTGCAAATGCGATCCAAGAGACCATCAAGGTAGCCATGATAACCAACTTTTACTATGGTTCTCTAACTCTATATCGAGTAAGGGAGAGTTAACTGTACTACCCTTCAAAACAGTTATTAGAAATAACATGAATTTGAAAATATGAGTAAATTACCATTGAGTTTTTTGTAACAAATGACCAGTACAAAATAAGACATTTGTCTTCTAATAATATTTTTCCCAAATTTCTGATTCTCAGTCAACATTTCATAAATTTTGAAGAATCTTTTAGTATATAAAGAAAAAATCATCAAAAAAAAAAAAACTTTACATTACCCCGAGATTTTTTTCGAAATAATTTAAATACTATTACATCTGTTGCACAGAGAAACAGACGTAACACTTAGAACAAATTGCGATTAAAATCATAGTCGCGAAAACATGTACGCCCAATGCTAAAAACACTGTAGTTGGCCGATGGACCAACAGGTGGCGGTAGTGTGTAAACGTCACACACGAACAAAAACGATGCGAGCGCTGCGGGTGGTCAAATGACCACCTACCAGATATTCAAATCAATCGTTAAAAAGTTGGTCGATGGACAGTGATGAGAGTGTGACGTCTGTTTGTCTGTGTCTGTTGGTTAGCATGTATTCATAAAATTAAGCCGTTATACAGTAGTTCCTCATCGTTTCCTTCCATTTCTAGTAAAATAAAATATGCAATTCATTTATATTTCCAAATTGTGAAATTATTCAGGAATTTTCTATTGGAGGGGTAAATTAGCAGAGAGAACAGTAAAACACGTCTTTACAGGTCGAGGCAAAACACTTGAATGAGCTTTATTCATTTCCTCCTTTCCATTCCCTTTTGAGCTTCATTCAGTCAGCTCCTTTTACACTCGATTGGCGCGCGATGCTGAATGACGCAGGGCTGCCATCACTCCTCCTCATCGCGCAGAGATCGCAATCCAATCCTCTCGCGTATGTCCTCCAATTTTACCCTGTTCAGCGGTTTCGTAAAAATGTCCGCCAACATATCCGCCGATGGGCAATAAGTTACATTTACGTTGTCGTTTTCAGCCAAATCCTTCACGAAGTGATATTTGGTGTCCACGTGCTTCGAACGCTTCAGTCCTGCATTCTGCTCCAACATCTTGATGCAACTTTGGTTGTCTTCGAAGATCTGTACTGGTTCCTGTACAGGCTCCCCGAAGTCCTTCAATAGTTTTTTCAGCCAAAGCAGCTCCCGACAACTTTCAGCTAACGAAATGTACTCCGCTTCCGTCGATGAAAGTGCCACACACGATTGCTTTCTGGCACACCATGAAATCGGGCCACCACCCAGTTGAAACAGGTAGCCCGAATTCGATTTTCGGTCCTTCACATTTCCGGCCCAGTCTGAGTCCGCGTATCCTCGAAGTTCTTGTCTGTTTACAGCCAATTCCAACTTCAAATCACTCGTAGACTTCAGGTAGCGCAGAACCCGTTTTGCTTCCGTCCAATCCGCATTCGTTGGCTTGCTTACCTGCCTTCCAAGAATGGATGTACTAATAGCGATGTCTGGCCGGGTATTTACTGATAGATACAGCAAACCACCGACGAGGCTCTGGAACTTCTCATTGTTCGGTAGACTCTCCAGCTCCTCCTTTTGCTGTAGGTTTCCGACGTCCATAGGAATCCGTGATCCCTTAGCATCCGCAAGTCCGAACTGTGCAACCAACTTGTCGATATAAGCCTTTTGGTCCAAGCAGTAGGCGTTGTTCTTCCGCGTCACTCTTATTCCCAAAAAATGTTTCACTTCACCAAGTGTTGTAATCTGGAACTCGCTAGCTAAAGCCTTCACAACTCCTTCGTAGTCTTCATCACGTGATGTAGCGATTAGCATATCATCCACATACACCAGGATATACACTGTGCCGCCGCTCGTCTTCCGCACATATAAGCACGGGTCAGCATCCGCCTGCCGGAATCCCAGTCGCTTCATAACATCATTCAGCTTTTGGTTCCAAACCCTGGCTGATTGCTTCAAACCATATAGGCTCTTACGCAAACGACACACCTGTCCTTTTTCAACTCGTAGTCCGGGTGGTACCCGCATATAAATGGTCTCCTTGAGATCGCCATTCAAATATGCAGTTTTCACGTCAACGTGCCTGACCTGCATCTCATCTCGTCCAGCGATGGTCAGCAATGTACGAAGCGTCACTTGCTTCGCGACTGGGGCGAATACCTCGTCGTAGTCCAGGCCATATCGTTGCGTGAAACCTTGCGCTACTAATCTCGCTTTATATCGTATTAGTTTACCTTGCTCATCCTGCTTCTTCTTATAGATCCAGCGGCATCCGATGGTCTTGCTTCCTGGCGGCAACGACGTCAAGTCCCAGGCCTTGCACTCCCGCAATGACTTCAGCTCGTCGTTCATGGCGGCCTTCCAATGGCCATTCTCAGGATCACTTACTGCCTCTTGGTAGCTTCGGGGTTCACACTGCTGACTCCGAGCCAGTTTACCATCCGCCACGTAACGTTCAGGTGGAATACCTTTCGTTGACCTTCCAGACCGACGAGGTGTAACGGCGAATTGCTCCTCCTGCAAATAAGTCGACTCCCCCTGGATCGAAACTAGTTCGTCGTCCTGTCGAGAGACAACACTGCCATTGGCATCTTCATATAAACTCCGATCTGCTGGATTTTCAAAACCAATATCCAAATTGTCGCAAGATTCTTCTTCAAAACCACGGAATTCTTCCTCATCGTCACTATTTGCGTCCGGCTCATCTTCGCAATCTTCATCGGACTCGTCCGACTCTTCATGCTCCATGTTGCTGGACGGTTTCACCGGAGGCACCACGAAAATTTCGTCATCGACTGCATCCGGAATCTCTCGATCACTTGACGGCAAGAAACGAGCATCACGACTGAAAACGATTTCGTTTGTCTTCAAGTCGATGAAACGCCACGCTTTATGCTGCTGGGAGTACCCAACAAACGTCAATTTTGTCGCCTTCGATTGCAGCTTCGTCCGCTTTTCCTTCGGGATGTGCACATAAGCTTCCGAGCCAAAAATCTGGATCATGCTCATGTCCGGCTTCGTACCGTGCCAAATCTCGTAAGGCGTCTGCTGCACCGGTTTCGTTGGCAACATATTCTGCAGATGGTTGGCCGTGTTAACCGCCTCGGCCCAGTAACGATAATGCAACCCAGAATCGATAATCATACACCGTGCCATCTCTACCAGCGAACGATTTTTGCGCTCCGCAACTCCGTTCTGCTGTGGCGTGTATGCTGTCGTAAACTGCTGCTGAATTCCTTCCTGCTTGAGAAACTTCATCAACTCTGCGCTGCGGTACTCTCCTCCTTGATCCGATCTGATGATCTTCGGGGGTCTACCAAACTGCGTTTTCATCAAACGTACGAAATCTCGGATAACGTCCACGGTATCCGACTTCTTCCTAAGAATGTATAGAGTGGTGAAGCGGCTGTAGTCGTCGATCAGCGAAAGAAAATACCGACGACCTCCAGGTGTGGCCGTTTTCATCGGCCCACACAAGTCACTGTGGATCAAATCCAACACCGCTTTCGACTTACGCCTCACTTTCTTAGGAAATGGTCGCCTTGCCATCTTTCCCTCCAAACAGGGTTCACAAGAATAACGAACAGAGCAGTGACGTACCTTGATGCCTGTTGCCAAAGCTTTCCGCTCCAGATCCAGGATAGCTTGAGTATCACGATGTCCCAGCTTCCTGTGCCACTCGTGTATGCAGTTCTTCGTATGACACTGATCCGAAACTGCACTAGCACGTTCAACCATTTGAAGATGGAACAGACCCTTGCTTGACGGCGCAATAGCAGCAATCTTATCACCGTTCGCAATTCTACATCCGTTCTTGTCGAAGATTACGCTCGCTCCCTTCTGAACGAGCCTGCCAACGGACACGAGATTCATGTCGAGATCAGGAACGAAAAGCACTTCACTCAACAAAATTCGCGTTTCTGCGCCACCACCTCCGATGCAAAAAATCTGGCACAATCCGACGCCTTTCACCGCTGCATGTTTACCGTCGGCAACCGTAACCGATTTCGGTGTGTCCATCCGCGGTTCATAGAACGACACGAAAAACTTCCGATTTGCGCACATATGCGAACTCGCACCGGAATCGACGATCCAGTCTTTCGCCGCGCACTCACTGGCAACAAACGCACTATTTCTCGGTTCTACGTTCACATCGGAATTGACGACACAACCATTCGTCACGCACTCTCTGGCAAGAAAAGTAAACTCTTCCGTTCGCGACGTCGCAAGCTTCGCCTTCGCGAGCTTTTTCGACACTTTTCTCACTTCGCTGTGCCTGCTCACTGCTGAGCTACTGTCACCTTCTTCTTTCTTCTGCCTCAGCCACAAGCTGCAGTTTGCTTTCTTATGACCGGGCTTCTCGCAGAAAAAACACACTGAGTTTTTCTTCTTGTCTTCCGCTTTGAGAACAACCGAATCCACTACCGCCGGATCACGACGCTTGTGCACTTCGTTTATGATCTTCCCTTTCACAAGATGCATCGTTAGCTCATCATCGGCTCGGTTCTCTAGCGTCGTCGTCAAGGCATCAAACGAACCAGGCAAACTTCGAAACACTAAAACCACCTGGAGATCTTCGTCTAGTTTTGTTCCAGCATTAGCCAGCTTCTCGAACAAATCCTCAAACTCCATCAGGTGTTCTTCGATGTTGTCCCCGTCGTGGTACTCCATGTCGCAGATTCGCTTGAGCAAATGCACTTTGGTCGTAAGCGTCTTCTTCTGGTGCTGCTTTTCCAAATTGTCCCACACTGCTTTCGCGGAATTCGTATTCCGGATATGCCCGTGTTGACTTTTTGTCAGCAATAAACCGATCGTCGCGCGCGCTCTCTGGTCTCCCTCGTCCCAGGCAGCCAGTTCCGCGACGTTCGAACCCGAAGCAGCCACTTCCGGCTTCACTCCCGGCGAGACATACTTCCAAAGTCCTTCTCTCACTAACAAAAACTCGACTTCCAATTTCCACGAATCGTAATTATCGTTCGTTAACTTCGCGATACCAATTTTCTCCATTTTTGTTGAATTAACACTTCCGGAAAAATTCCAACAAACGCGCCACGACTTGTCTGAACGTGTTCACTTTGCACAAAAACAAAATGGCTACTTCACAGGCCCATAACCTATTGGAGGGGTAAATTAGCAGAGAGAACAGTAAAACACGTCTTTACAGGTCGAGGCAAAACACTTGAATGAGCTTTATTCATTTCCTCCTTTCCATTCCCTTTTGAGCTTCATTCAGTCAGCTCCTTTTACACTCGATTGGCGCGCGATGCTGAATGACGCAGGGCTGCCATCATTTTCTGCACACACAAAAATAAAAATGTATAGCTTGATGCAGAATATACAATGCATGTTAATCAGAAACCATTGATAGTCTTCTTCATCTTCTTCTTGGCATTACGTCCTCACTAGGACAGAGCCTGCTTCTCAGCTTAGTGTTCTTATTATCACTTCCACAGTTATTAACTGAAAGCTTTCTTTGCCAAAGTTGCCATTTTCGCATTCATATATTCGTATATTGATTATACTCTATGCCCAGGGAAATCAAGGAAATTCTCATTACGAAAAGATCCTGGACCGACCGGGAATCGAACCCAGACACCTTCAGCATGGCTTTGCTTTGTAGCCGCGGACTCTAACCACTCGGCTAAGGATGGCCCCATTGATAGTCAAAAAATGTTCATTGACCTTCCTTATAAGCGGTTTCTTCAAAATCTTTGTTTAAACCTAATTTAAACATATAGGTAAACGTGGTTTACAGCTTAAGCGAAGGTGAAGAAATCGGCCCTTAGAGCCAATTTCTTTACAGGGATAATACACAAATTATGTCACGCTAAATTTCAACATTTTTGACCCCTCCCCCACCTATGTTACGTTTTTTGTATGAGTCCTCCGAAATTTTTCCAATACTAAATGCCCGCACATGTGACACATTCGTAGACCTCCTCATCCCCCAAATAACGGACGTCATTTTTGAATGGTACCCAATAAGAATCAAGTAAATGGGATGAGAAAAGTGTGGGGGGCAAATAGCCGTAGCGTTTAACGCGCACCTATTTATCAAGACCAAGCTGAGTGTCATGAGTTCGAATCGAATCCCACCGGTCAAGTATCTGTTCGCGAAGGAAATTTTCTGAAACTTGCAGGGCATTTGTGATTTCCACATGAAATACACATGCAAAAATGGTCAATTGGCTATGATAGCTTTCAGTGAACAATTGTCGAAGTACTCATTAGAACACCTAGCTAAGAAGCAGGCTCTGTCCCAGTTGGGATGTAGCGCCAGAAAGAAGAAACGTGCAGCGCGTCGTCCCCTCAGGGGGAGGGGGGCACGTGAAATTTTGGCCGAATACTCCAATAGATGTACCTACTTGATAAATACTTGCCTGAATTCAAAACTTTTTGATGAAACTTGCTTCTTCACATCCATTTCTTAGTCAGTCGATAGACCAGGACGTTACGACTCTCGTCGGGATGGAAAAGTCACGAGACAACGACCACAGTCGATAAACACCGACTCTCGGAATACAGCGAGAGTTCACTTGAGTTCATTCATAGTGACCATTCTCACTGCATTCGAGTGTCGGAATCGCTCACTCAAAGTGAGACGACTATTCTCCCCTCACGCCACTCGAGGAATAAACACAATTATCAAGATTATTTCAAACTAGTGGTCCCGGCAAACTTCGTCTTGCCATCAAGTAGGCTGTTGAAAAATGTCATGGGAGCTCCCATACAAAATAACATATTAGTACTCCCCCGTTTTACCAAATTTTCCGAAAACTTCCCTAAACTTTTTCGTCGCACGAACACGTCGGAACCCTTCAAGAAGACAACAGTGAAAGAATTGTGCAAATATGTTGTCCCGTTCTCGAGCCATTTCGTGACATACAAACACCACTCCATTTTTATTTATATAGATGATATTCCTGAAATTCCTGCGTTTCAATGATTTTCTGGATTACTAAAAATAATCGAGGAACTTTGAGAATCATCCTCAGAATTTCTGGAGAATTTTCTGGGTCCTGGTTCCTTAGTCCAGTGGTTAGAGTCCACGGCTGCAAAGCAAAGCCATGCTGAAGGAGTATTGCTTTAGCATGATCAATTACTTTGCAGACAATAAACTCGTTTTATATTGTAGAATTGATATTTTTCCCTGACCTCAAGTGAAATTCCCTGATTTTCCCTGACTTTCCAGGTCAAAAATAAATTCCCTGACATTCCCTGACTTTCCAGGTTTTTCCAGGTAGTCGACACCCTGACCTCAGCTGCCTGAACGACCGACTGGATAGCGTCCAGAGTAGATTTACCTTTCCTGAATCCAAACTGGTTGTTGGACATGCCGTCCGCATCTTCCGTATACGGTTCTAACCTGTTGAGGATCAACATCTCCAACAACTATACGCCGACGGGTCACCTGGTGGTTTCCCCGTCTATGGTAGTAGCACCAATTTCTGTCGCCTCCATACATCCGGGAAGATTCCTTCATTTATGCTACCTTGTTAAGGCTCAAGAATCCATCATTCAATCATCAGCAATCATCGAAAACTAAAAACCAGTTTTTTCGTTTAAATTTAAAGAAATCTTCATGCAAATCTATCATTGAATTACAGATAGTAAGTGCAATGCAATGATAGATTGTCATGAACATTGCTTGAATTTTGAGGGAAAAAACTGGTTTTGAAAATTTGAAAAACGATTATGGATATTTTCCTCTTAAGGACAACATTCGGAGGCTTGTTGTTTGATCGCAGCAGCTCGGGCGACTTCTCTTGGGTCGCTATGGCAACTTTGGGATTAGCCATTACCTGGGAGGGAGAAACCGATACAAAATTTCTGTACATCAAGGAGAGCCGAGATCTTGCTGTCACGAACTGTCACTGTGAGCCCAGATCTAAAAGACTGGACAAACATGGCAAAAGCGTGTAATTCATCAAAACAAATTTTTGCATTTTATCAAAGTTGACAACACTCGGTTGAAAGCCAATTCCTGCACATTCAAAAGCTATGTCACGATAGCGTATTTTATTTTGATTGGATATAAAGTATTGAAACATGCGTCTTTTTACTCCGTCCCAATAAAAATGAAAATAAAATGCACAGAAAACGTTGGCCATTTTTACAAGTTTGTCCGGAAAGATCGAAAGTGCACAAAAAAATAAAACCAGCGATTTTCCTCAAGCCTGCCTTGATTGTCGTTGATGAGCTGAAGTTATCTTGCAGTTTGGAATAGTGTAGTATCTGTGTCTCCCTCCCAGGCCATTACCACTCTAACAATTCAGATTTTAAGCTAAATTCGTTCAATCAGGCACATTAATCATTCCCTCCCATAAGGAGTTTCGGATGCTAAATAAAAACTATGCATATTTTTCTGTGGTCTCTTTTTGTTGCTTTTTTGCGTCTTGTATTTTTTCTATATTTTTGGATTTTTTCATCTTTTTTTCTCATTTAGTTTTACTTTACAACAATGTTTTTGTGTGTATTTAAATCAATAGGGTTGTTTTTTTTTCGGTTTCATTATTTACGCTTACCTTTTTTACTTTTAATTTATATACTTTTTTGATTTACTTTAATTTTAAACTTTAAAGATCATTTTGTCACCGGCTGACATGCGGGACCAGCGTTAGCGTTTATTTGGTGTATGTGCTGTTTGAATAATCTGCAACGTTTGTCGTGAAGAGGCGGGCCTGATGAAACCAAGGCAGATTTTAATTCATCACGAAATATTGCTGTCCCAATTTCCATAACTATATCACATTTGCACAAATGAAGCTGCATTCGGGATAATCACATCTAGCGAACATTGATCGTAGGCTTCAAAACGAAGTAAAGAGTGATTTCGTGGATTGGATTGGATTTGGAAGTGGAATTCCTGATAATCGCAAACCGGTCTGAAATCAATCGGTGACAAAACGTCATATCTCACATTATTTATCCATCAAATCATCAAATCGTTTCGCTCGTTCATAGATTTTCATCATACTACTTTGCCTTCCTAGAGTTTGTTTGCAACTGTTCAAACTTTCAATTTACAATCATTATATCTTAGTATATACTTTTATATATCTTTTCAGTTATTATGTAGATATTTTTTAAATATTACTTTACAAAGCTAACCTACGGCTGATTACAGTGTGTATCTGTTTTCACATTTCATTTACCAATAAGATAGTTTCCTTTTTTAGGTTTAACCCCTCATCGATCCTAGGTGAAAGCTTCCAAGTATTTCACACTTATCTCGGGATGCTTTCCACCCAGAACCTATCAATCATTATTATTTGTGTAACTCCTAGCAAAATAAAAACAATGTCTCTTACGAACTAATTAGCAATTGGTAATTTATTATAATTTATTAATTTGTTTCCTAATTTCCACATTCACTGAGCTCTTAACGCAGTCAATATAGCCTGCAAACGCACGCTCCTACTCGCCTCTAGGTTGGGGCCTCTCTCTCTCGTTCTCTCATTTACGCGCATATCACTACCTCTCTCCTCGCGGCAATCGCGATTCTTATTACACGCTCGGGGAAAGCAACCCTCGAATGCGCCACAACACTAGCTCATCGCTAATCTCTTTTTGATTAGCTACATTGAACCAATCGATCGAAAGCATCTATACTGGGAGAATTGCTTTTACCGAGCGTGTATCACCTCACTCTCTCGCTTTGCTACGCAATTTCAAAGCCCGCTTCGATTGCTCTTCCAACTTAGTACTCCTTCTCGTCCTCTCTCGTTCGCAGGCTGCCGAACTCGTCCGGATGAGACTGTTGGGCGGTTCCGCTCAGAGTGAGAACGAAACAATTCGTTTCGTTTTGCAAATCTAGTAAAAATATTCATTCTTTTCCCTAAAAACTACTAGTTTTTTTTTTAGTTTGTTCTTTCGCGTACAGTGTGATTCTAAATCTATTTCTCTGTGTTTTTGCATTGGCAGTTCAAACTTGGATTTATTATTCTTCGTTTCGCTTTCGCTTAGCTTGGCGCGTTCTATCGACGTTCTAGAAACCGGGAAATTATTTTGGACATTTCGTTCAGTTGCTTTAGAAGTAAAATATATGCTGTCAGTAGTAATAAATAAGACGTTACATCGTAGAAAATAAACTAGAGCTCATTATGTGAGAAAAAACGCACACATTCATCAAAAGAGGCATGAAATCGGGGCTCCGAGGTGGTAGCGGTGGTGCTCATGGTTCTGAATAATAAAATAAACGAAAACAATAGTAAACTGGAAACACTAGTTACCTCTAGAAGAGCCTTACACATTGTAACATATAGGAAAAAGAACCAAAATTGAATAAACAAAACGTCAAATTGATTTCTAATGGATAGTATTCAATAGACAACATTTTCGTTAATTCTCTTTCAATCGATACGCACACATAGTTCAATCAGCGCTAACTCTCTTTCCCACTTCTTCCGTATACACACACTTCAAATGTCGTCGCTTCACTTTGTGTGTGTGTGGCAATTTATTAATATGTTTTGCTCCTAACTTGTTTGTCGCTTCTGTTTGTGTTTGTGTGTATCTAATTTCTTGATTTAGTTTCTTTAGTTTACAAATTTGTTTTCATATATATAACAACTAGAGCGTTTTACTATATCTATATTTACTTGTCTCTGTGCACACACATAAACGTATTATTTTATTAGTTTTTGTTCTTCGGTTTTCTTTTTTTAATGTGTGTGTCTGTAATTTTGTATTTTTGTTTGTTTTCGCAAATAATTGATTTATCCTAACTCTCTTTTCATGTTCAAATGAAGAAAATGTAATTTAAACGTCAAATTTGTGACTATAAACAGGAAAGTTGTTTTCGTGCATTTTTTGTTTGTTACGAAGTCTGTTTCAAATCTACCAGAAGAGAAGGCTGTATTTATACTTGCGCTGAGTACCATGTAATAATTTGGTATAAGGCATAACATATGTTTGTGTATAGTGTTTTCGCGTAGAACTTGATGGACTAAAGATTTGATTGCTGAGTTTAAAGCAGATCTTTCGTTCATTCCCAGGGTCAATCATTTCCTTCCAAATTATATTCAAAAATTCCAATTTAATGAGTAAGTAATACCACTGCTCTTGAAATAATTCTCTATACTTTCATATGAATCCTAATTTAATAAAGGGGTGAAGCCTATGAATGATCCTATGCCAATTGATCATTGCGTCATTCTCTTAGTTACACAAAATTGGGTATTGTTTGCATAGAGTAGATATATTTTGGACACAAAACAGGAGGGCTCAAATTGCAACATCTATTGTTGGTCAACTATTTTCTACGATTGAATCAGCAGCTCGAAATAGTGGATTCAATCATTATTCTAGTTATACCGCCAGAAAGAAAACTTTTCTGGATCTACACAAAATTCCTATATGATTGAACTATAAGAAAACTTGCATTTTTCCTCCAAAAAGCAACTGTGTGTTTGCAATTATCCGGAAGGTCAGGAAGGTCTTTAATCTTTGTTTTATTCGGGTTTATTCTACGACTGGTGTGAGGCGACAATTGTCGGTCTCGTATAGCGAGGTGACAATTCTCGACTCGAGTGAAGTGACTCTCCATTTGATTTGCACGGCGAGTCACTTCACTCGAGTCGAGAATTGTCACCTCGCTATACGAGACCGACAATTGTCACCTCACACCAGTCGTAGAATAAATCCAATTATCTTGTATTGAATTACCGTTAATGGCAGAATTATGAAGTTCATGAAAAAAAAAATCAATAATATATTCATTTTTGGGAATATATTTTAATGTTCAACATGAAATACCTCGCGATCTAGATTAACCTCCCAGTCGTCGCGCGGTTTGCAACCGTCAGAACCACCACGCCGCTGCTGTGTACGAAAAGCGAGATTTTTTCACTAGTGTTGTACAAAATACAACAGCGCGACGACTGAAGTGTTAAATATAGATAAACCATCTTCGACAAGTTTCTTGAGGAGATCAAGGGTTGACATGCGATGATTATTCAGTTTCGGAACTCGGCGCTAGTGTGCATGAAAGTTTTGTTTTGCAAATATCTCAGGAGCCTGATCACTCAGAAAGATGGTGTCTTCGGCAGAGTTGTTCAGCAGCTCAAGGGCTGTCATTATTGAAGACGGCGCTAGTGCGCATGAAACTATTTTGCAGAAATTTTCAGCAAAGTTTGTCAGTAGCTCAAGGACTATCAAAACAATAATTGTTGGAGGTAGTTGATTCAAAATTTCGCCACCAAGCGCTAGTAAGCATGAATTTTTTTTAGATGTCTCAGAAGCCTGAACACTTGGAAAGATGGCGTTTTTGGCCAAGGGCTATCATTATTCAAGCCAAAAAATCGAGATTTTTCTACCAAGCAGTGCTAGTGTGCATGTGAGTTTTGTTTTGCGGATATCTCAGGATATCCTGACCACTTATAAAAATGGCGTCTTCAGCAAAATTGTTCAATAAGCCATAGGCCATCATTGATAGAGCTCACTAGCGCCGCCTGGCGCCAACGTCACAAATCTCTTGGCCTGAATAATGATAGCCCTTGAGCTACTGAACAACTTTGTCAAAGACGTCATCTTTCTAAGTAATCAGAATCCTGAAATATCCGCAAAACTAAAATTTCATGCCCACTAGCACCACCTGGTGGCAGAATCTCGAATCTCTTAGGTAATATAATGATAGTCCTTGCACAAATGAACAACTTTGCCGAAGACGCCATCTTTCTAGGTAGTCAGACTCCTGGGATATCTACAAAAAAAAAAAAATTCCTTCTTACTAGTGCTGGTTGGTGGCAAAATTATGAATCAACTTGCTCGAGCGATAGCCTTTGCATAACTGAACAACTTTGTCGAAAACGCTGTCTTTCTAAATGGACAGGATCTTGAGATATTTCAAGCCTAATTCTTCAATCCGACGTATCTGCAAAAATAAACAAATCGAAATTTGCTTTGCATGGGCTTGACAAACGCGTAATCTACATATTGAGCCTAAAAAAGTATTCCTAAAACCATTTTTCGCTTTTTTGAAATAAATTTCAATTCTGCCCTATGTGCACTTTACTCAGTGTTTTAATTTGGCTACATACACCCTACGTTTCTAGAGCGACGCAACTGTCAACATTTTTCATTCTAGCACATACACCGTACATATGCTCATAGTAAAGCGACCTATATGCAAAATCAATACATAAAATTTTAATCAGCAGATACGTCATACTGTTTCCAAATCACTAAACATGTTGGAAATCGAGAAATTTGGATTTCCACAGCTGCAGCTAGCTGACGCGTCGGCAAACTGATGTGGAACACCATCAATATTCGGTTCTAGACAATATTTCTTACCAAACTTCTCACAAGAACTGTTCTCCATCTACTTTTCTTATTCACGGCTCCGTCAGGTGCTCCTGTTAGTTAAGATGAAATTGGAAACATTCGGAAACCAATATTCGTTGTATAGTTGAACTTAAAAACTAACTTTATTAAGTTTTATGGGAATTTGCAAACCGGTGTATGTGCAACTACAAAACAATACTGGTGTATATGACGTGACGCATGTGAAAAACGAACTGTCAAACCGACGCATCAAGCAAGGTGTATGTATCAATCAAGGTATGATATCGACGAACCATCATGGTGTATGTGAGCAGCACAAAGCAAAAGGGTTTATTCGATAATTTTACCAGTTTTTCAATCTAATTCAAAACAAATCCGAATTGTTTAATAGTGGTTAGAAACAGTGTTCTTTTCTTCAACTTATAGTAGATACAGTAATAGAAAAAATGCAAAACATTTTAAATAGGATTTAAAATGCTTAACAATATATTGCATTGCATTTTTCTCGAATCCTTCCGAATGTTAGTTACGCCTATTTGAAAAATCATGCTTGATTTGCAAAACAAAAGTAAAATTTTCATGCGCTCTAGTGCCACCTTGCGGTCAAATTTCAAATTAAATGAGTTATCATCAGATAACGCGCCACCTCCTTAACAACTTTACTACAACTTTTCGGTTAACTAAACATTTCAGTACCAAAAAGCTACATAACATAAAATTTGACTCTAGTTAAGACAATCAACGTTCATTCACTATATGCTCTATTTGTGAGAATTGAAAACGTACACAATGGCGATCAATTTCACAGGAATTTACGGTTGAGGTAGCCGGGGCAAGATGAGCACCCTAAGGATGAGTCCGATGGTTTAAGCCTACTTAAACATTCTTATTTTGGTAAAAAAGTGTTCATCCTCATATTTGACATTATGACTTCAACATCCAATAATCGCCAGGTTTAAAAAGTGACGTGTAGTTTTTCAAATAACGCGTTAAAAATAGCTGTTTGATCAAAAATACTCCGGAGCAAGATGGAAAACAGCATAAAAAATTAAATTAATTAAAGAAGACCATTATTTTTGAATGCTTGTAATATTTAAAGAGATTATCTTGAATTTCTGATGGTATTTGTTTTCAACTACTTCAACTAATTTAATTCTTAAGCTGTTATTGAAAAATAACTTTGCATAAATTTTTGCGATTTAATTTCCAAAACAATTAAATATTTTGTTTGTCAATATAATTTTACAAAAAAAATGTTGCAAATAAAGCGGACTCCGTATGTGAAGCTTGCAACTAAATATGGCTTTATAATTTCACACTTTTTATTCATTTTAATCATGGTGCTCATCTTGCCCCACGAGTTCAAATTTGGTAAAAGTTTTGCTTCAGATTGTCTACAGAAGATGTGTCTTTAATTATACGGCCGAAACAGTATGAATGAACTAGTTTACGCGACAAAAATATCACTCTAAAATGGTCATATCTCATTTGAAAAAGAAAAATGTTGGATTAAAATCTCGCGTTCAGTGTCATAAGGGCGTAACTGCAATGATCGATTACTCTTCATCGATTTTCTCTTTAGCGAATTACTTTGCCGGGCGATTGTTTATGACTGGTATTTTAGAACTTATTGTCTTTCATTATGTTGTATCGTGAACTGTTACCAAAATCGATTGAAATTTGTGTACTAATCAAAAGAGAGAATCGACAAAGAGAAATCGATCACCGTAGATACGCCTGTATAATACTCAACGCGAGAAATGTACTATTGACAATATTTACGCAGTAATGTTAATTTTTTAGTTATTTTTGTCGTCTTATCATTTTTTTTTTTTTGTTATTCTTTGGAATCTCATATAATTTATTGAAAAATTTTGGTAAGAACGTCACAAAGGGTGCCCATCTTTACCTCAAAAATTCTTTCTCAAATTCTACAATAATATTTTTCTGCTCTTTCAACGAAGCAGCTTGATACCTTACTGAACGTTCATCAATTACGTCACACAAAAACTACCATGTTCAATTTAAAAAGTTCTCAGCACTAAGGAAGTGCTCGTAGAACACCTGAGAAGCTGAGAAGCAGGGCATGTTCCAGTTGGGGCATAGCTAGCTAGCAAGAAGAGACCCTTTCTCCAAGTTATGAGCGTGGCGTAAATTATGAACGCTCAATCAGGTGATACCACAAGCAATCCAAATGTCCCCTCTGTGGCCTTTCCAGTATAGATTTTTTTTTTTTAATTCTCATGGATCGTAATGTTTGCCTTGACATATCTCGCGTATCTTTACATTAAAAAGAGCCTATCTAACATTGAGAGGCTCATTTTGTTTACTTTCTTTTTGATCAATAACTGAGCCACTCTTCTGTCGCATTTTTTTTTTATGAAACGCTAGCCTAGGATATTGTCTTTCGAACTTTGAAGAAAAACTTTAGTATTGCTCTTTTAAAATTGAATGAGAGAGAAGAGAATCTCTCATTGCTACATAGGTTTCTCCAAGAAAGGCCCTCACTCACGTTCTCATTTCTCATACTTGAGATTTTTCACGCATGAGTTTTAACTCACGACAAAACTCAACAGCCACAACATCATGCATGAGGTGGCTCATCCATTTGGCTCATTGCCCACAGTTTTTTTTTACACAAAGCACGTATTCTTTGATTTTCTGCTAGAAACATAACAAACCTTTCTAGTGTAAACAATAACATTGGGATTAATACAATGAGTTTTATGATTGGATCATTTTTTCATTCATTCACGATGTGAACAAATGCTTTAGCATCAAAATCTCATGCGTGAGTTTGGCGAAACAAATCTCAAATGAGTTTGCTCTTGCGGGAGAACTCAATGATTGAGATTTGAGTGTTAGACTACCAACACTGCCCCCTCATCAGTGATGGAAAGTGGCGATCGATCAGGTCTGCTGAAGTGGACCAAAAACAAAACATAATGCTCACGAGCATCAGAATGCTGGTTCACTCGCATCGGTCGTGCTCGCGAGTAGCGAAGCTAAAGTGATTCGTGAACGTGTTCTGAGCGAGTCTTTCAGAATCGATTGCGCCTTTGGGAAAAAAAGCTATTTTATCTCCGAGATTTCTGGTTTTCAAGGGTTTTTACTACAAACTACTATCGATTTGATGAACATATATTTGATTTGCCTGTTAAAACCATAATCACACCTTGTTCAGTTACCCGCAAGCAAATGTTCGTGAACTATTTTCTATTTCTTTTGTTCCTGAGCAGGCTGCTGCAAACTTACTCACACCAAACCTGTTCGCGAGTCTGCCATGTTTGTTTTACGTTGCTTTACACTCGTGGAGCGCTTCGTGATGCAAACATTTCCACCACTGACCGCACATTCAAATAAACTTTTATAAATCATTGCACGCCTGACATAACCTCGAAACTCCATATAAAAAATCCAAACAATTGCTGTAGTGAATGTCATAGAGCAGGCCAGCCAATTGAGAGTGATGATAGAGAAGGAGAATTTTGCGTGACGCTTCTATAATTTCGTCTCGACTCGTACAGCACTGGAAATAGTCCAATCTAAGGTGTCGTCAACGAGAACCTTCTTTACTGAGCACTCTTAGGTACTCATATCCAAAAGAACGATATATCGTGTCCATAATTAGTGGAAAGTATGTTAATACCTGGCACTGACAGAATCTTACAATACCAAGTTTGACTTTTTTAATTTCGAATTTGACAAAGTTTTGCCACAAAATTACACAAATCATGAGACGTGAGATAATTGGCAGCGATAAATGTTAATGCAATGAAATGATTGACCTGAAACGTTTCACTTTCCGAGAACACTGCATTGATAACAGACAGTATCGTATATGAAGAAAAAAAGCGCGGCTAAATTACACTTGCAAATACATAGACCTAAAATGAAATTATAATAAACCAATAGATAACAAATAACAAAAACAATAGATCATAAGGGTAATGTTCACCTGTTTGTGGTTGTGGGTATAATAACTAACAGATTAAATAGTGTAGTCTAATGAATAAAGAAATAATTGGGGGATTATGAATAGAGATATCAACCGATAGACTTTTTCTTCCTCTTTTAGTTTGCTCGTTTGGACGTTTAAACAATATAAAAGACTAGGATGTGGTTTTTGTTGGTTCATAACATAGCTTTTATGAAAATATTCATTTTTTTATAACAGTTCTTACATCTTGAGGTTAGAATTCGGGGGCGAAGAAGATAGTGAAGTAAAACTTAAATCCGGCAGTAGTTTCTTCCAAATCTGCATTTTGACGCGACAATAATTTATGAAATCGAGACGGCAAAACAGACATGAAGGCATACCGTGACAAACCCTGCTTTTATTATATTTGTTTTTCAAACACTTGTGAATTCGATGGAAATTCCAGGAAAATTAATGTGGAAACCCTACAAACAAACAACTACCGTAACCAATTTCTTATATGTGAATGTAATCGATGCAAACATAAGAAAATTAAATTAATTTTAATTTAGATAGAAAAGTCAAATGAGCATTCGAATCTTTTTAAACACATTCTTATTATCTCTTTCGCCATTCGATAGCCAACTACATACTAAAAATTGTCAATATTGCAGGAAATTTTCGAAGGTTTCCTACGTTTCCACGAACCTACTATAGTAATACTTACTACACGAAATCAAAAAACTACCCAGCGTGTCAAATTGATTCTGGAGAGCTGTTTCCGATTGGACCAACCTTTAAACATGAAATAACCGGCGTAACTTATCGAAAGTGATAACAAATGGTCAGACTTCTAAATCTTTCGCACTGGTGTTGTGCGATTCCGAAAAGCAAAGGTAGTTTTTTGCTTTCCTGTTCCATCATCTTGCTTCCATGCCGACATCACTTCCTAGGGTTTCCTTTTCACTTGAGATCTGAACTTGCAGTCAAAACGGCACTGAACACGCATTCATTTGTCGAAGGAAAATCATATTCCTTCGCTTAGTTTCAAACGTTAGCCCCTCCTATTCCATTTCAGTCGAACGAATCGTTTTCTCTTGTTTCCCTATCCTAACACAAAAATCAACAAAGAAAAATAACCAATTTGCCTTGTCTCGCCGGCCAACAAGATTTTCTTTTCTAACTGCCTTATCTGCCTGAACGACCAAGTTCATCTACGACCCTGGTACAACGTATAGAGTGGTATGCTACAAACCTCGCACGAATCAAACAATGAACAACACGGCGGGCTCTCTACTCAGCTGAATACGCTTCAGTTTCCTATGCTTGTGGCTCGTCCGGCTTAAATCCATATCAAGCGTCATCATTTGGGACTTCGGGGTCCCTGCTGGTGCTGCGGTTGGACATAATCCTTCAGCTGGTGCGGGCGGGCCGTTCTACCACCTGCACTGTTGCTAGACGCCTTCAAGCTATTGCCGTTGCTGTTGGAGGTGGCACCAGCGGCGACGGAGTTGCTGTTGGCTTCTCCTCGATGACCGGCACCTCCGGAGGTCGCTGTGGTTACATTCCCAGCAGTGCTGCTACCAGTGCCGGCGTTGGCGGTTTGAGACGAGATTGCATTGGTAGCACCACCGCTGTTACTGTTGCTACTGGGGCCACCCGTCGAGGAGCGGAAATCTTTGGCGTTCTGGCGAGAATTGGCAGAGTTGCTGGCGCTGCTGACATTGTTGAAGCGAGTTTCTGTGGTGAAGAAAATGGAAACATCAAGTTAATTAGTTATTTGTCAACGATTATTGCAAGTTATTCTTTGTGTTCAACTGGTTCGATAAAGAGTACCAGCGAGTGATAAACATGAAGAATGTCGCCAGAAGCCGTTTGCTTGTGGCCAGTACCCAACATAACACAGAGCGGTACAGGGCAACGAGAACTGAAGAAAAGTGAATCCACCGCATGGTAGAGTGTGGTAGCTGAAGCTCAAGATAGCATGAACCGGAATGATATGCGGAGACTTTATGCAACGGTCAACGGCGCGTAGCACAAAACCGTACCAGTAGTGAACGCCATAAGTTATTGCATCGAGAGGGAAATTTTCTAACCGATGAAACGGCAATGGCTGTCAGGTGGATGAAGCATTTTCAGCGGTTGTTGAACGGACCGGAAATGTATCGAGAAACAACGCGAATATTGATGAAGACGGACAAGTTGTGGACCCACCGACCATAGGAGAGGTTATAAAGGCTGTCAGCGAGCTGAAGAACTTCAAGGCTGCTGGGAAGGACGAGATTCTGGTCGAGCTTCTCAAGCACGGAAGTGAACAGCTCGATCGACCCACCGAGTACTTCTGAAGATACTGGAGGAACAAGAAATGCCTAGCGGTTGGTTGGAGGGCCCTATACGCTCAATCTACAAGAAAGGGTACAAACTGGAGTGCGGCGTACAAAATACTGTCACGCATCCTGTTTAACAGACGAAGACCGCTCGAGGAGTACTTTTATCGGCAAATGCCAGGCTGATTTTAGTGAGGACCGCTCGATAACGTCGATAACGGATAAGATGTTTACTTTTCGAATGTTTATTGATTTCAAGACAGCGTACAATTAAGTGAAAACAAATGAGCTGTGACAGATAATGTCTGAACATGGATTTCCGGCAAAACTAATTAGGCTGACACGTGCAACGATAGATGGTTCGAAATCAAGTGTTCGGATTGCAGATTAGATGTTAACTTCGTTTGTGATGTTAGACGAGATTCTTTTTCAACATTGCACTCGAGGGTGCTATTAGGAGATGTGGCGTGCAGAGAAACGCCACTATCATCACACGGACGCATATGCTTCGTGCCCCTGAAGAGTGAGACTACGAGAATTGCCCTGACCGTTAATTCTACAAAAACGAAGCACATGGTTACAGTTAGAAATAATAATAGGGATAATGCATTAATGGTTTTGATGCTAAGCAGTGTTTAAAGTTGTTGATGAATTTGTTTAGTTTGGAACACTTGTGTAATGTGACAATGATGTTTGCCGTGAAGTAAAAAGATGTGTTGCGACTGAGAATGTGGCTTTTTCATGAGCAACGTAGCCAGCTGAAGTCCCGCAACTTGCAAATCAGAACAAAATTCGCCTATAAAACATTGAAACTTCTGATGGGCTCTACGGACACAAAGGACGTTGAAAGAAACAGACCGAAAGCCTTCGGTATTTTCGAGCATCAAGGGTCTAATTATAGCTAATCGATCATTTATCAGAACTGGAAAGGCAGTTTTCTTTTAATTGATCAACAAATGAAAAAAAAAACAAGAACGTCCGTTGATCATAAGCATAAGCATAATCCATCCTCGTCTGAAATCACAATCTCGGCATCAACACGAATTAGCACGTCCACGTCGGATCCTTGCTAACGACTGATAATGACATTAGTCATGAGATGCAAAGGCGCATCCGGTGTACTACATTTTTTACTATATTGAGAAGGTGATATATTCCGAAAACTGACAGCTACTTGACGACGTCATTCCTATCAATCTCGAACATTTTTATGAAAAAAAAAAAGATCTAGTGGTCCGGGTGGCTCTTCTCTTCTTGGCATAAACAAGGATTTTAACAAAGTATAAACCTGAAAGTTTGTGAGGGTGCTTATGATATATCCCCAAACCAGATTTCATCGCCAAAACTCGTACCAATTTGCTCATTTGGTAGAAAAAAAAAAAGAATTTCAGTTAGATATCATGGAGCTCCTTAGAAAATTGCATACATCAGGCGTTTTCCCCGTATATTTTTAAATTTAACTATTCATTATTTATATAAATATTGTTTTGTTAAGAATTTAACAAGCATATTCCGATTCAGGGAGCTCAAATTTATTATGTAGAGTTTAGAGTTGTATTGAAAACAGCAATAACATAGTTGTATCACCCCGAAATGAGATCCCCTGATTTTTTAAATTTAGAGCTATTTGGTAGCACTAAAATGACATTTCTTAGAAAATTTTGATACATGAGCCGATGACGCTCACCTCCGTACTTGTTCTCCTGCATTTAGTTGTTGGCATTGTCAACATTATAGAAAACAAACAAGAAATTAAGGTACCGTCGATGGGGGTGACAATGGGTCTGGGGGGTGAGATTGGGTCAAAACGGAAAAATATGATTTGTGAACTATTTCAGCCAATAACGCTGATATTACTAAAATTAATAATTCATATGCTAGAGAACATAAAATTACACGTAATTCATCACAATATACATTTTTAGAAATAGTAGTTTTTGTTTACTATATTGATAAACTTGTATGTTGAAACTAGATAAAATTTACAACATTAAATTTCTCCTATGCAAAGTATCACGCATGTACTTTAACCTCTATCGTTATATTAGTAGAAGGTTGAAAGTCTTTTCATTTCACTTCATACGTATTTTCTGGAATCTATTTAATTTTTCCCCAAAAATTTCATTTTTTTCTGCACGGTGTCTAAAACATCAAAAATGGGGGTGAGATTGGGTCAAGCAAGAACGATAGTAAATTAAATTGCAAGTCCACTTTTTTTAACGATTTACGGTGCCGGGTGTTCTCTTTTTTCATTAAGATGTGTTTATCTTTTCTAAATACAGCATCTCTGAAACATCAAACAAGTCTACTTGAGTATTCCATACATTAATAACAATGCAACGTATTTTGACTACTTCTCAATCCAGCAACTACGTTTTGTGCGCAGCAACATCGTGAAATTTTATCAAATGGATTTTTTTTTTGGAATTTAATTATTTATCAGTGTTTTCATATTATAGAAACATCTCACGGAAGTACAAATGAGTTGGATCGCTGAAATACCGAGATTATGACGTCAACATCTGCCTGAAATGTATTGATCTTGGAATGTCGCACCGAAATTTAACTGTTTGCGAAGGTTCAAAATAATCACTGTTTCAGTAAGGGAAACTGAATAGGCTTTATGTCAATGGGGATGAGACTTTGAGGATAATTTGAGGGAAAACACAATAAAATTTACGTAAACTTGACGATAAATGTTGGGTTCGCATATTTTTCCAAATAGCTCTTCAATTTTTTGGTATAATCGTTCTTTAAAGAGGGTTTATCATACTTGTGAATCATCTTAGATATCTTTCCGTCTTGTTTGCATCATATTTCATCAATATTTTTCACCTGTGAATGTATTTGCAATCATATTCTCAAAAACAAGTTATTTTAATTACAGTGACCCAATGTCACCCCCTCTATGGGGTGAGATTGGGTCATTTTTCATTCACTCGTGGTGCCGCTGTCAATAAATATTTTTCTTTAATTTTTTTAACAGTTGTTAATGCACCATTAAAGTACATACACACCAAATTTGAAGTTTATTGGAGTTAAATTGCGATAGTTATTCAATAAATAAATCGTATATATCCCTTTTTGACCCATTGTCACCCCCAACGACGGTATACTTAAATTATTCGAAACATTTTTTCAAGTACAAAATACCTTTACAAAAAACAGTAACCTCAAATTTTTAAACCAAACCATCAAAAGCCCCACCCCCTCTCCCAGTGTTGTAATGAAGACAACGTCAAAAACAAAAAATAACTTTAATGAATGATTTCTAGTGGACTAGTTAATAATGTAAAGGATCTTCGATATCAACTAGCACAAACTGAATAGGTATTTTTGTCATGATCTTGTGGAAATCCATCGATTGATAAAATCAATAAGTTTTTATGAGCAGTTCTGTCGCACTATTCAATGAACGGTGACCAATCAGAATAGGTTGCATTGATCAATAAATTACATAATAGCCTCGCATTCGGCACAGTAGCAGTAATGAGGACGCTCACTTACCTCTCTGTTCCCTGAATCCGTCGTTGTTATGTTGCGATTGCGACGAGGATGTTGACAGTCTTGAGCTAGGCGGTGCATCCTTCTTCTTGCTGCTGGCACCACTACCGCTGGTTTGCCCATTATTGGTGCTACTACTGCTAACCCCGACGATATGCTGCTGCTGCTGATGATGATTAGAATTTTCCTTTTCCACAACTTTAGCGTTACCGTCTTGGTGTTGTTCTTTTTCCTTCATCTGCTGCTCCTTCAGATGCTGAGCAACCTGAGCATAGCTAAGGCGTACCTGAGTAGTTGGCTGAGGCGGTTCGGGAACAATGACCTGAACGCCTCCTAAAGGGGGATGGTTTTGTAAGGAGAAAGGTGGCGGAGCGGAAACATGTGACGAACTAGTCGAAGAAGACGATGCAGCAACGACCGCAGCGGCAACGGTAGCTGCCGTCGGCGTGGTTGGCGATTTAGGATTCTTATGACCGCCACCAGTGCCGCCCTGTTTGGCATTGGAACTATTCGCTTTGGTAGCCGATACCGGTACGGTCATTGTTGATGCGGAAGTCACAGCCACGGAGTTTGATGTACTAGTATTAGAAGTAACCGAAAGTAATGTGGATGACGTCGTATGATGCTTGTTGGAGCCGGAAGAACTGCTGCTAGATGAGGCAGCAATAACGTACTCAGTCGAGGTCATTGTAGCAGCATTGGTTGTCGTGGGACAACTTACTGGATCAGCCGGAGCCTTGCGAAATGTAGATACCGGGCTTGCAGCTACCGTTGAATCTAAGCCATTAACTTGCAGTAGTAATGACTCGTCAGTCTTAGTAGATTTGTCAGCAGTGGTGCTTGCAGATGTACTTGTGGTTGTACATTTTATCACAGGAAGAGGATTATTAGTTACTTTGCTACTGTTATTGTTGCTGCCGCTATTACTGCTGCTGCTGTAGGCCGTAGAGGCAGAGTCGTTGCTGTTGCCACTGTTGCCATGTAAGGAAACGTTCGGTGTGTTTGCTGTTGCTGCTGCTGAAGGCTGATGGTCACGTCCGGCGGCTGCGCTCACTTCTGAAGTGGCAGCTGCCGAAGCTAGGGAGTTTTTTTGACTAAGCTCACTATTGTTGTTGGTGCTACTTTGGGATGGCTGTTGTGGCGGTGGGGAAGTCGTACTCTTTGCTCCTACTGCTACTTTCGATGAGGCATTCGTTGAGAGTGCGGCAGTACCTGCGAGTTGGGTGGAACAGAAGAAAAAAACACAGGAGATTTTACGGGATGAGTCTTGGCGGTACATCCAGCGACGGATGATTCATGATGGGCAATCGAAATGGAAAACATAAACGGGTTCTCAAGCACCTCAAAATCCTATTTTAGGGCAAAGATTTCATGTAAAGTTTTGTTTCTCGGATGTGCTTTTAGCAGAATTCATGTGATACAGAAGGTCGCAGATTGTTTCGCCTCTACTAGCCGAAAAGATGGAACAGTAACGCTAAGTGCGAATTTCGATTGCTTGCTCTCCAACTCCAAATCCAGATTTTTTAGTCTACACTACTGTCGGCATATCACCCGAACACCATATCATTCACAATTATAATGAGACCGAAAAATATCAATTACAAAAACAAGCTGTTGTTTACCAAAACTTTGAAATTTGCATCAGTCTAACGCAAACCCAGTTCACACAATCACACTGAAGGCCAAACAACTTTCGATTAGCCCAAAATTAAAACCGGTAGAAAAGACAATACCATCACTTATAAAAGTTGTAACTATTGAGACCCAATTGTTGGAATTGTTGTCCAAACTATCATAAGATGAACATAGATTTGATCTGTGAAAACTTCCTTCAAAGTTTATTTGACGAAATGGAAGCTCATATGGCACATAAAGTCGAACGCGTTTGGGTTTTTGCAAAAAAAAAATATTGAATACGGAATAAGGTATCTCGGGGCAAGTGAGAATCCGGGGTAAGTGGGACGTTCCGTCATAGCTCACTTGAGAAAAGTTTTTCAGAGGGGTATTTGAGAGCTTTCATTGACCATTTTGTATGTGTACCTAGGTATATCGTGTAGCAAGCAAGAAGAAACTCTATGCTCGACAAAGTCGTTAAATTTCCAATCCGAAAAGATCCTCTATCAGCAGGATTCTAACCCACGATCTTCAGCTTGCTCTTACTGATTAGCTGGTCGTTTACCGGTATCGGTGGTATTAGTTTTTATGAACAAAGTGGCTTAACAAACAATTTAATTTCATAGGCACTTATTCCGTTTGGGGTTTTTGTAGAGGTTTACTTATTAACCTCACATGGAACTAGAAAATATGAAAAAAAAAAATGGATATCTCTTCACCTATCCATCAGATTGAATTACTCTTTTCAGCAACTTACTTCTTTATGGTGAAGATTAATCGAAGCCAAACTTCAAATTTTCAAGAGCACAAATCTGAAGAACCGAACACCCGTTTGAGCTGGAAACTTAATCGATTGGTCACCACTAGCCAGTGACCAATCGATTAAGTTTTTAGCTTAAACGGAAGTTTGATTCTCAAGATTTGTGCTCTTGAAAATCTGAGGTTTGGCTTCGTTTTATTTTCACCTTATGGAAGGGCAATTGGGCATAACGGTCATTTGGCAAAATGACCACTTGGCATAATCAGAATTATATCCCTTCTTTTAGAAAATACCAGTCATTGTCGAAAAATTGTTATGCCAATGACCATTATGCCAAATAACCTTCATTGTAAATCACTTTATGCGAATTGGCTTGATGTCAAACAACCCAGACACGTTAAAAAATAAATTTAGACTAAAAGATGGTATGGGGGGAGATGGGATTTTATAAAACTTTTTTTATAATTTAAACTGCCCTTCAAAAAACAACACAAGATGCTCATAAAAAATAACCACCGTTCAACTTACCTTTGACAACATCGGCTAGTCGACTTTCGCCCCAGGCGGTTGCCACGGGATGTGTGGAACCATCGGTGGTGCCACTCCCGCCGCCATAGGAGGATGAGTGATCACTAGAGGAACCATGGTTGCCACCACCGGAAACGGCACCACCAGAGGAGGCTGCGTTCGATGATTGGCTGTTCGGATGATTCTGCTGGTGATGATGATGCTGTTCGCGGGATTGATGGTGTTTGTTACGTCCACCACCGCTTCCGGTGGAATTGCTGGTGGTGTTGTCATCATGACCTGGGAGGGGTGGAAATGCAGCTGGTTCAAGGTCGAATTGCGTCGATTGGGGGGTGCTGGCGGCATTCTGCTGCTGCTGCTGTGCATTGCTGCTGTTGGACGATTGCTGCAAGTGCGACTGCTGCTGCTGTTGCTGTTGATGCTGCTGCTGTTGGTGGTGATGGTGCGGATGTTGCTGGTGAAACCCAGTAGCAACCGCGCCCCGATGATGATGATGAGGATGATAGCCCCCACCGCCACCACCAGCACTGTGGTGATGATGATGATGACTACCACCGCCGCCAGCTTCGCCACCCATCGACGCAATCACGTTTCCCGAAACCGTTGGATTGTGAACCTGGTTATCCTGATTTCCACCGCCACGAGGACCACGCCCATGCGGAGGACCACCCGACGACGAAGGGATCAATTGATTCAGACTAGTTGTGTTCATAACTTTCACATTGGAATTTGCACCGTTGTTCATACTACTGCTAAGACTATTACTATTACTACTGTAGCTCATATTAGACCGAATACTTCCGCCTCCAGTACTGTACATCGCTCCGCCGCTTCCGTCCATGTCATCTTTTCTTCGTCGAGTATGTCGTCGAGATTGATTCGATGCCCACGGACCGGACTGCGACTGTTGACTATCAAGATTCTTATTTCGACCACTGTTGTACGGTAAGCTGCTGTATCCACTGCTATCGTCGTTCGATTGATAGTGGTCTGCACTGCTTCCGGTTTGGTTGCCCGATCGCATACCGGTAGAACTGTTCGTATCATCACCTTGCTGCTGCTGTTGATGATGGTGATGTGACTGGGGATGATTGCCATAATGCTGTTGCTGCGGTTGATAATGCTGGTAATGTGGCACAATAGATGGATCTTTATGATAGGTCTTTCCTCCATGTCCTAAGAGAGAGGAGTTCTTCCCAGCGCCAGATTGCTGCTGGTAGTGCGTTTGCTGTTGTTGTTGAGGCTGTTGCGGTTGCTGCTGGGATTGTTGTGACTGTTGAGATGCCTGTTGTTGCTGTTGATGGTAGTGAGATGGTTGATTGGAAACTCGATGATTCGGTTGGCTTTCGTTTGTCACTGATCCTGCTGCGTTGTTTTGGCCTGCAACATTCGTTCCTCCCCCGCCACCGCCCGTGTTAGCACCACCGGAACGATGCTCGTTGCTGCCAGTTGGTATCGATGGGTTCGGCTGTCGTTTACTGCGGATGTTGCCTCGATGGGGTCCACCAATGTTACCCTGCATGCTAAATCGACCATTTTGTTGCTTTCCTCCGCCGGTGGTGAAGGGAACTTGAAGCCCATTGCTCGCAACAAACGTACTCAAATCGTAGTAATTTTGAGCTGGCGGTGGGGCAGTTGGCCAAGGTTGCATTATGCCGGGATAAAACTGCTGCTGGAATGGCTACAATTTGTAAACAATTAGGTGATTGGATTATTACAATTTATTATTCAAAGCTGGTAGCCAGTGTTCTGAAAATAGCAACTTTCGATACATGCTGCATATTAAAGAAACCAAACAGGAATCAGGAGATGAGAATCTGGCCAGTCATTTCTCTAATATTTATTAGACTTTTTTACGTCTACGTGACATTATGACAAGTAGGTATTACTGATACTTTATATATTTTTCATGATTTCATTTTTTTACATAAGATATCAATTGAGATATTTTCTCAGAGTGTCCGACAGATTTCTTCAGAAGCTCAGATAGTGATTCTTTTACGGACTTTCTATGAAATTCTCCACAAAATTGCGTTTTACATTTCTTCAAGATCGGCTGAGCGGCTGATCATCGTCCGAGTGCCAGAAAAGGACTCTGCTAAACTGCGCACTATCACCCTCCGAACATTTAGGGGGAATGGTCCTCCGGAAATCTAGGGGGTTGGTGTCAGGCCCTGCAAGCCAACCGTAAAAAAAAATCAGCACAGGAACGTCAACGAGAGAATACGGACCGAAACAATCAGCAAAGACCACACCGCGAAAATGGACTAGCGATTAGAAACTCGGTACGTGGAATTGCAAATCTCTCAACTTCATCGGAAGCACACACCTACTCTCAGATGTACTGAAGATCCGCGGTTTCGACATCGTAGCGGTGCAGGAGGTGTGCTGCACAGGTTCGATGGTGCGAACGTTTGGAGGTAATCATACCATCTACCAGAGCTTTTATAGTGATGGATGATATGCAGAGGCGCGTGATCCGGCGTGGTGGCCGATCAACGAAAGAATGTGCAACTTGATGCTCAAAGGCTGGTTCTTCAACTTCAGCATCATAAACGTGCATAGCCCTCACTCCGGAAGCACTGATGATGACAAGGACGCATTTTACGCGCAGCTCGAACGCGAGTACGACCGCTGCCCAAGCCACGACGTCAAAATCATCATAGGAGATTTGGACGCTCAGGTTGGCCATGAGGAGTTCAGACCGACGATTAGAAAGTTCAGCGCCCATCGGCTGACGAACGAAAATGGCCTACGACTGATAGATTTTGCCGCTTCCAAGAAAATGGTCATTCGTAGCACCTATTTCCAACTAAGCCTCCCGTATCGGTACACCTGGAGATCACCTCAGCAGACAGAATCGCAAATCCATCACGTTTTGATCGATGGACGGCACTTCTCCGACATAACCGACGTTAGAACCTATCGTGGCGCTAACATTGACTCACTATCTAGTGAAGGTGAAAGTGCGCCCAAAACTATCCGTCATCAACAATGTACGGTATCGACGCCCGCCTCGGTATAACCTAGCGCGACTGGCCCAACCGAACGTCGCCACCGCATACGCGCATCATCTCGAGGTAGCGAAATGTGAAGAAATGGAGCAGTTGCATCGTTCACAAGAAACGCGAAAGATCTACGAGAAGCTTAACGCATCCCGAAAAGGCTTCGTGCCGCGAGCCGTAATGTGTAGGGATAAGGACGGAAGCATCTTTACGGACGGACGTGAGGTGATTGAAATGTGGAAGCAGCACTACGATGAACACCTGAATGGCACGGAGAACACAGGCGCAGAGGGTCACGACAGCGGAGGAAGTGACTACTTCAGCACGGCGGATGAAGGAAACCTACCTGCCCTCACATTGAGGGAAGTTAAGGATGCCATCAACCAGCTCGAGAATGACAAGGCCGCTGGTAAGGATGGTATTGGAGCTGAACTCATCAAAATGGGCCCGGAGAGGTGCCGGAGGAGTGGAAGCAAGGGGTCATATGCCCCATCTACAAGAAGGGCGACAAACTGGAATGTGAAAACTATCGTGCGATCACTATCCTGAGTGCCGCCTACAAAGTGCTATCCCAGATTATCTTCGTCGTCTATCACCAATAGCAAATTAGTTTGTGGGAAGTTATCAAGTTATCATCAACGGCCGCTCAAATAATAAGAGCAACAATGGACGGTGTGCAGAATAGCGCGAACATTCCAGTTCGTTCGAATCCCGCCGGGGACTACGACAGGGTGATGGACTTCCGTGCCTGCTGTTCAACATCGCGCTAGAAGGTGTCATGCGGAAAGCCGGGTTCAATAACCGAGGTGCGATTTTCACAAGATCTAGCCAATTTGTTTCTTTCGCGGATGATATATGAATATTGTCGGCAGAACATTTGGAACGGTGGCAGACGTGTACACCCGCCTGAAACGTGAAGCGATCTGTACCTGTACCTGTAGCAAGCAGTGTTACGATAGACGGGGATACTTTTGAGGTGGTGGACGAGTTCGTCTACCTCGGATCCTTGTTAACGGCTGATAACAACGTTAGTCGTGAAATACAGAGACGCATCATCAGTGGAAGTCGTGCCTACTATGGGCTCCAGAAAAAGCTGCGGTCGATAAAGATTCCCCCTTGCACCAAATGTACCGTGTACAAAACGCTAATAAGACCGGTGGTCATCTATGGACATAAAGCATGTACCATGCTGGAAGAGGACCTGCAAGCATTTGGAGTGTTCGAATGAAGGGTGCTTACAATTAGAACCATCTTTGGCGAAGTGCAGGAGAACGGTGTGTGACGGCGGAGAATGGACCACGAGCTCGCTAGGCTCTACGGCGAACCCAGTATCCAGAAGTTTGCGAAAGCCGGAAGGGTGCACTGGGCAGGGCATGTTGCAAGACTACCGGACAACAATCCTGTAAAGATGGTGTTCGCGTCGAATCCGGTTGGCACAAGAAGACGAGGTGGCTTGATCAGGTGCAACAAGATCTGGAGAGCGTGGGTCAAAATCGAAGTTGGAGGGACACAGCCATGGACCGAGTAAATCGTTAACGAGGTTTTATCAAATTAATTGATGTAACACCAATTAATAATCTCTTGAAAAATCGCTCAAATGATTAACGGAAGAACTGGAGAAATCTTCAGAACAATTTTTGAAGGAGTCCCATAGAATATTCTAGAAAAAATCTCTAGAGAAAAAAAAAATCTAAAGCAATTCCTTGAGTAATCTCAGAAGAAATTACTGAAAAATATTGTTTAATAATCGAGAAGACAGGATTCACTGCAAGCATAATAAAGGAAAAAATGACTTTAGAGATCATTTTGGACTTTTTTTTTTGGAAATTTTAGAAACCTTCCATTGAAAGTATGCATTCAAATAGTGACCAATAGAAAAAGACCTGCTACCAGCCCTGCATTGATTTTATACTTACAAACATATGAACTGGTGCGTTATAGGCTGGCACTGCCGTTCCCTGAGGTATCGCGCTCGGATTCGGCTGCAGTGCAATGTACCGCTGCTGTCCAGGAAAGGCAACCGCTGCTGCGGCTTGTGCAGGGTCGTAAATAGCAGCCGTTGCTGCGGCTGCGGCCGCGGCGGCAGCAGCAGCCGAAGTTCCGGCAGCACCCGGTGGAACAGCCACCGCTGCTCCAGCCGGTGGCGGCGGTGTCGTTCGGAAACCATTCTTCAACGGAACTGCTGTAGCGAGCGGAAGCCTGTTCATCGGTTTGGCCTTTATTCGAGCCATTATCGGTTTTCCCTGTTGAGCAACGAAAACAAATTAATTTTCCGAAGATATTGGTAGAAATCAAATTAACTTACCTGAAATTCTTTGATTTCTTCTCTTAGATACCGGAACGCTCGTTGGGCATCTTCGTCTGATTCGAACGTGATGTACCAGGAATTGTTGTGAGCAAATTCACACGAGATAAATCGTGGACAGTTTTCACCTTGGAAAATGTTCTGCAAAGATATAACCACAATTAGTAACGCGTGTGCATAGCTGACCGTAAATAGCATCCCAGAGCGTACCTTAACCTCTTCTATCGGTGTATTGTCCGGTATCTCTCGCAGGATAACGATGCAACGCTTGTGATTCGGTCGCACCTTGAGGCCCTCTTCGTCTACCTGCACGTTGGGCGAATCGCGCAGCACCTCTGTGATGAGCTTGATATCCTTGGTGAGCTTTTTCACCAGGTTGAAGTTAGCCACCGTCCAGATCGGCACGTACTGATCGTTGTCCATCTGGGATATCAGATATGTGTCGTTGGCTAGATTTTCTCTGTAAGGGGGAATAGAGGAAAGTATGAAAAACATTAATAAAGCGTTTGAAATTTATATTTGGTTATCCTTCTACTGATGGAGAACAGTACCGCAACACGTAACAATGTCGGTCTGTATAATTAACAGTAATTCGCGTGCAATTGTTGTTCCACACCAAGTAATTGAAGCGAAAATGGTTTTTAAATAAGGTGGTTTGGGACTTGTCGCGACCGCACATGTGCTGCATTCCAACAATGTTATATGGAATGTGTAATTTTATTTTATAAGTGCAATGAATTTGAATTTGGCATTGCATGAAATCAAACGGTCTGTCTTCTTTTGGTGTTTGCAATTTCAATTCGTTTGTAACAACGCCAAAAATGTAGTAAACATGGCAGCAAAAAGGTATGTTTTTTTAATTTTTCAAGGCGGTCGAGACTTCTATCATTGAGTGGCTAGGCATTTTATATACAATAGAAAACGGTGTGTTTGGATCTTATTCTTCCAACAGAGATGCGCTTTCCGAAGGAGCACCACGTAATTATTGAGCTGAAATCGAATTCAGATTAACTTCTGCATCCACGAGTCATCTCGTGGTGTAGGAGTAACGCGCCCTATCTAGTGAACAGGGAGTCGTGAGTTCGATTCTCACCGAGAAGACGTGAAACTTTTTTGCAAATTTCACATCAATTTGTCCATTTAATTAAATTGCAAATCATATGTTATGTTTAGTTTTTTGGTATTTGGGTAATATTTTTGTTGATTTTGTCAAATTTGCAATCACGGAGGTAGTCCCATGGGCTGAGGGGTTGATCCGATTGGCATACAAATTTAAATCTTGCCATATTTCAATTTGATGAACATTTCATCAAAATTTGGATCAAATCGGTTATGGACGGTTACACGTGCTTCCAACACATAAGCTGTTGCACAGGCTAAAAGTGGTTTGAAATAATGAGTCGACAATCAGGAAGGAGCGTCCAACATAGCTTAGGTCCTCACAAGCGCCGACCTCACGCTTCCACGGGTCAAACGATGATAAAGACCACCAGATGCAAGAGAAAATAGCACAAAAGTTAGAACTGAAAAAGCAGTTTTCTCCTTTTAAAACAACAAATTGATGAAAATAAAAACACACAGCCTATTTGTTTGGCAAATAAACGAGCTGTGTGTTTTTATTTTCTTCGATTTGTCTATTTAAAGAGATAAACCTGTTTTTTCAGTTTTGACTTTTGCACCATTTTTACTTGGGCCTTAAGGTGAGACGGTTTGGGATCAATTTTTAAGATTGCATTAAAACTTCAAAGGCACAAATCTCGCGAAGAAAGCATTCAACAACAGTGCACTTTCTATTTAGGATTTATGCACTAGCAGTAAGCTTAAAATAATAAGATCGGAAACCATTGCCAACTATTTCTCCAGTTTAGTGCTTTTGAAAACGTGAGTAGGGGCACAAGTCGGTCATTGTGGCGGCCATCTTTGAGTTCCGAGATGTTTCACCTTAAGGGTTGCGTACTTAGCTGGTAGTGCAACCTGGTTAATCTTCTGACATCTTTCCATATAGCTGACGGAATACCGAGATTCTGGTCCATCTGACCAGAAGCTCAAGCATGGTCTACCTATGATGTGGCGGGGGTTCATCAGTGTTCTCTGTTGAATCTCTACAAAAAAAAACACATATCTGCAAGTAGCCCTAAACAAGCGACCTGGTACCGCTGTCAAAGTACCTTAGCCCTCTGGAGTGCCAACCGGCACATCAGGATGGATGCCAGTAAAATCCTGATTATGGTATACTGGTCAAAGCGCAAAGCAACGGACAGGACAAGGATTACAGATTGAATACGTCAACTAACAGTCGTGGGCTGGCAGTAGTGTACTCTACGAGATAGCGGCCCGAAGAACGCGAAGAATTGCGGATTAGAGCAAAATAAGTCTGAAAGGCATTGATCCCGATGAATGCAACAGCCGTTTCACAAGAGATGCCTAGCAGCAATCTGACTACCCGCTCTGAGAAAAGAACGAGGGATACACCAGGAGAACAGTTAGATCATAAAAAGCAGAGAAGGGACAATGAGTGCGTCAGTGAGCAGAACAACAGCAATGAATGGTGCCCCGTGAAAAGCCAAAAGGAGAAGAATGCAGCACGTATAAGGAGAGAAAAAGAGAAGAGAAAAAGAAAGAAACCGAAGAAGAATGAAAAGCGATGGTCACACGACAAGACAACCTACGCTGCGATTCTCATGAGAGTGAGGGAGGATCCAAAGCTGAAGGAGCTGGGTAAAACGTTGTGAGAACCAGGCGCACCCAGAAAGGAGATGTGCTCTTTGAACTCATCCGTCGATCAAGAGTTCGGCCTGCCGGGAGCTCATCGCGAAATCGCTAGGCAACGAAATGAGTGTGAGAGCCTTATCCCAGAAGGCAGTGATCGAATGTAGAAAGCTGGACGCGGTCATAACAGAAGACGACGTGTGCACTGTTGTCTCAATGCAACTTGGAAGAAGCACCCCAGTCTATCCGGCTGAGGAAAGCGTACGGGGGTATGCAAATAGCGACAATCCGATTAGGGGCGATCCATTAATTACGTAAGGGGTTATGGGGGGAGGGGGGGTTTGAGATTTCTTACGTGCCATACAAATCATTTTTATTTATTTATTTATTTATTTATTTATTTGTTACATCAACAGGCAAAGTGAGGCCCCAATGATGTTGGTAGTTAAAAACATACAAATCGAGACAAGAAAGGTCAAATCTACAAATAACACATATGGATGTCAAGAGCTAAAACTTAATCTAAAGCACATTCAAAGCCGTTGTCAGTTGTTTCGTCCAGCAAAAAAGGATGAAAATCTTCGACGTAAGAACTCACGAGTGAGATGAAAGTCGAAGATTGATGCGACTCGGTTGAAAAGTTTCAGTAATCCGTTGATCCCACCGTTAGTACTGTAGTTCGTCCGTCGGAGAGGAAGCCTTAGGAGCGAACTATTGCGGAGCAGTCGTGGTCGAGCATTCAAGTCGATTTGTTCGAGGATTGATGCGCAGTCTATTCGTCCCTGAAGCGTATCGGCGATCGTCAAAGCTCTGATTGTGTCTCTTCGCGTGCGGAGTAGCTCGAGATCTATTAGTTGGCATCTGCTCTCGTAACTAGGTAGGCGGAACGGATTCGTCCACGGTAGTTTGCGAAGCGCAAAACGTAGAAAGCGGCGTTGAACCGACTCGATTCGCTCGGCGCCGTTGTTGTATGCAGGACACCAGACTGCAGAACAATATTCCAGAGTGGAACGAACGAGGGAGCAATAAAGCGACTTTAGGCAGTAGATGTCCGTGAAGTTTTTGGCGATCCTGAAGATAAATCCAAGGGTTCTGGACGCCTTGTCTACGGTGTACGACACATGCTGCCTGAAAGACAATTGTGAGTCCATGATGACACCCAGATCTTTCACGTGGTTAACGCGTTCGATAATCGTCCCATACAGACTGTAGGCGAATAGGGTCGGCTGCTTCAGTCGTGAGAACGTTATAATTGAACATTTGACTGGGTTAACTACCATCCTATTAAGAGAGCACCAGTTAGCGAAAGCGTCAATCTGTTGTTGCAAAAAGTGGCAGTCGGTTGTAGAGCGTATCTGTAGGAACATTTTTAGGTCGTCGGCGTAAGACAAACGAGGACCTTTGATTAGCAGATGAACATCGTTGAAATACAACAGAAAGATCAACGGACCCAAATGGCTACCTTGTGGGATGCCAGAAGAAGCAGAAAAGCTACTGGATTTGAAATCGCCAATTGAAACCAATAATTGACGACCGGTGAGGTACGTCCGGAACCAACATAACAAATTGCCGCTGACACCAAGTCTGTCGAGTTTTGCGATCGCGATAGCGTGGTCCAGCTTGTCGAATGCAGCAGAGAGATCGGTGTATATGACATCCGTCTGCGTACGTTCCGTCATGCTATTAGTGATGTAGGATGTGAGGCACAGTAAATTAGTGGTAGTTGACCGGCCCGCAGTGAAACCATGCTGGTCGGGGCTGAGATACTGCTGACAGTGTGAGAGCAAAGGTTCCATAACGACAAGCTCGAAAAGTTTCGAGACGGAACACAGCGCCGCAATTCCTCGGTAGTTATTCACGTCGTGTTTACTTCCTTTTTTATGTACTGGGAACATGTACGCGGTTTTCCAGCAGGACGGAAAAGTGCCACTGGAAAGCGACATTTGAAAAAGATGACGGAGAGGAACTAGCAAGTTGTCGATGTGTTTTTTCAGGAGTGCGGAGGGGACACCGTCTGGCCCCGGATTATTTGAGGATTTGAGCTTTGAAGTGGCCTTGGTGATCGTGTCGAATTGTACGTCGATAGCACTCAACGATTCACCATTCAGAGGAACATAACTGGCTGCGCGGCTTACTTGGTCCTCGGTGATGCCCTCATCGTTGAAAACGTTGGCAAATTTTTCAGCGAACAGCTGACAGATTTCTTGCGTGGTAGATGCGATTTCTCCGTTCAGCTCCATAGACGACGGAAGGCCAGATTCCTTACGTTGTTCATTTACAAATTTCCAGAAGGATTTGGGCTTATTTTTAAGTTTAAGCTCTATATCTCGCTGGTGCTGAGAGTAACATAAGCGACTTAATCTTTTATATTCGTTATTGATCCTCACATAATCGTCCCTTAGAGGAAGCGTTCGATGCTTTGTTAGTTTCCTTAAAGCGGCTCTCTTCTGCGACTTAAGTTGGCGAAGCTCTTTTGTTTGCCAGGGAGGATGTGCGTCTTGAAGATGTATGCGCTTTGGTACATGCCTGTCGATGACATATGAGAGAACATTTGAAAAAGTAGTTGCAGCGACTTCAACATCGTGGGGGTCAAGAATAGTTGCCCAATCGATACTTGACAGGACATCTGCAATGCTACGATGAAGCCAGCATGGAAGAGCGTAAGGTGATCTACCGGCTGGTCAGATCCGCGTTCAAACAAGAGATAGCGACGAGTAAATCGAACTGCTACAAGGAGTTGTGCCGGGAAGCTGACGCAAATCCCTGGGACAACGCCTATCGAGTAGTGATGGCGAAGATCATCACTTTAGAATCGATTCTCATTCAATAACATTTTTTTTCAGTGTCGGATTGCTTCTTTATCGTAAAAATGCCTATCGAGGACTGCGTTCAGAATTTTTATGGAGGTTAATGGGCTACCTCTGGCAATTTTTCTTTGTAAAAGTAAGTTTTACCATAGTAAATCCCATACTAAAATTGAACGGCTGGCGCTAAGTTATGGTTTTACCGATCGAGCTGAAATTTCACACAGTTGATATGGAGCATAGATGACAACCAACTGTTGAAAACTAGCTAACTCACCAAGAGAAAAAGCCACTCAAATAAATAAATAAATAAGAATAATAATATCCAACGGGAGCGAAAATTTATATTTTTCATATAACCGTGTCCCAGACTAATGAGCATGCACATTGGTTTTCCGGTGGATAATCTCCGTCCATGGCAAATCCAAGTGATTTCAATGATGCCGTTGCTACACAACATTTTTTGGAGTTTAGCTTATCCGTGGTAAAGGAATCACCCTCCACGCGATGCACACTCGCAAGTGTCGGTTCGCAAGTGAGTCAGCATGAATACATCAAGTATGCAAGTGTCAGTAGCGCTCCAATCAGGGATGCCCATAGTCACACGACACTGTGTATCATAGACAAACGTATAATATCGATACTAATGTTAATCTCCATCGTAGTAGATTCTATATCTCACTAGTGGAAGAAATTTGCTTGCAAATTTTAAGATGGGTTTTTCTTGTTTCAAATCTCTAGAAACATTATCCTGTTCTGCTTCAGAAGTTTGAGCTTATCAAACATGTTGTGAAAACATTATGTACTTTTAAGTAGTTTTGCTATTTGATGTATTCCCAGGTCCTGACGGAATATTACTCTGACTCTAAAGTTAATCTTTGTTTTAGACCAATCAGTTTGACCTGACCGCTTTTTTTTCAGAAATATCCACAACGCATTCTCAACCTTATTTATAGAAAAATATTTAAACTAACAATGTGAAAAATGAACTGTTTTTTCCAAATCAGTTTGAAATTTATTTATTGTTTTTCGATAGTAAATTGATTGTTTTTCAATAGTATATTAATTGTTTATCAATAGTCTCACTGTTGAACTAGTTAGTTGACTGTTGAGTTAATCTGATGAGTAAAGAACCTTCTAATTTTCTATAGAATTCATCTAATTTTGCATAGAATTCATCTCATTCGGTTTATCTTAAGTTTGTCAGAAATAAATGAAGATTTGGAGCTACCTTGGGAAAGAGAGGGTTAATTCATTGGAGTCAACTTGGATTTATTTTACACGAGATAATACAAATAAGCGATATTTTACTAGTGGATTAGGAAGGTTCAATGATTATATACAATTCCTTAAAACTTTAATTCTGTGCCGTTTGCGATCGCACTGATTCAGGTTTTTGTGAATTTCAGTGTGTGCCCTCTACACTCATTTACTGACTACTCCAAACCAATCCCTTATTTTTCACGCACTGCCTAATTCAAACCCCAATCATTATTATTGACTTCGAATAACAGCACCGCGTTGTTACTGTGGCGGCCCCAATAATTTTGAATTATATGCTTCCTAATGAGTGGTACGTTCCTTCGAGGACTAGGGTCTTATTATGCAATGCACTATTCCCTCTGGAGAATTTTCATCATCGTAATACGGAGTGCCACGAAACTGCGGTCGATATCGGAACGAAAAGTGAAGTAGAAAAGGTTTCTCCAATCATTATCATTGGTTGCTGGCTGCTGTTGCCTTGAGGTTGTGCAGAGCTTTCATTCGTTGAAAGGAAGCCGAAACTATCAAAAGCGTGTGGCACAAGAGGGAGCGACGGAACAAGCATAAATATAGTGCGCGCAAGCCATCAAGAAGGTGATAATTTCAAAAGCCTAAACAACTCTTTACGAGCGAATAAGCATGCATTACTACTTTATTTGAAGAGTAGTAAAGTGTGAATGGAGATAATTGTTTTATTTGCAGGCTTCTATTCATTCTAGTTGACCAAAGAATATTTAAACAAAGTGAACGTAGGAAAACGATGATCAAATTATATATTTCATTTAATTTGAAAATCAATTGCATAACAATAACAAGCACCCTCAAACAGTCGAGAGCTGCCCTGGACACGTTCATACGACAGCTAAGGAGTGGGACACCTAGATAGACGAGTGACAAAAGTCTTTACATACTCTTAATACGTTTATTAAACGTTCAGGTTTTTCACGAAGTGCCTAAGATTGAACTCAAAACCATCAACTTTATAAGCCAGCAGCGGTAATTATTAGATTTATAAGCGGTTTCTACACCACTGCTTAGGCCTTAACCAGAGGTGAAGAAATCGGCGAGTTTGCAGCTTTTTATTTGGAAACCTAAACGTAACCAGATTTTTCTAATACGCTTCTTCTTCTTTCTGGCGTTACGTCCCCACTGGGACAGAGCCTGCTTCTCAGCTTAGTGTTCTTATGAGCACTTCCACAGTTATTAACTGAGAGCTTACTATGCCAATGACCATTTTTGCATGCGTATATCGTGTGGCAGGTACGAAGATACTCTATGCCCTGGGAAGTCGAGAGAATTTCCAACCCGAAAAGATCTTCGACCGGTGGGATTCGAACCCACGACCCTCAGCTTGGTCATGCTGAATAGCTGCGCGTTTACCGCTACGGCTATTCCAAGTATTGTCTAGAAATCCACAGAGTCCCGCTGCTCAGGATTTCGATGAACATTCCTAAGTAACCATGGTGCTCAAGCTGCAATTTATGCACTTAAATGGTGTGTATAAAGCGGGATTATCACAAAAGGCCGAATCACAGAAGGCCGAGTCACAAAAGGCCGAATACACAGAAGGCCGAATCACAAGGCCGAATGCACAGAAGGCCAAATCACAAAAGGCCGAATCACAAAAGGCCGAATCACAGAAGGCCTAATTAAAGTTACAAACCTAAAGAATAGAGCTTGGATATGAAAAGAACAAGTCCATGCTTTGTTAAATGCGGTCATGTCTGTAAACAGTGCAAAATTTACATGCGGCGATGCCGCCTAAATCTCCGATATCCGAACGTTTTGTATAGCATCTATTCGGTGTCATGCAAAGAGCAAATCCAGGCGTTTGCCCGGTATAATGCAAACAGAGGATATTTTTCCATTTTTAGGTCCGACGAGCGACAGTGAGTTCGGACAGCAAGCGTTTGCCCGGTATAATGCAAACATAGTCTTTTACGCAACAAGCAGGAGAATGATTCCTGAGATAGGGTATAACAAGTGTTTAAGTGATCATAAGAATACTAAGTTTACTAAGAATACTTTTCATCGTACAGTTTCCGTACGATTTTGACTTGGTTTGAATGTGGCAACCCAGAAATCCATGTACACAAAAATGGGTCATGGTCAGTCACAAATCCTGTCAATCTCATTGTTTCTGTGGGCCTTCTTAAGGCTTACCATTTCAAAATAGGTTAATTTAATTCGTGGTCATTATTACGGTGATACTAGTTTTAATAAAAACAACCAATAAATTTTGGAACGGCTTAATTTAGGCAACATGAAATTGTTTCGCATGTTGCCAAAATCGAACAGGCACTGTATACCCTTTTTTTCGCGAGGTATTTACACTTATGTTGTACAAAATACAACTTCCGTGATTCGGCCTTTTGTGATTCAGCCTTTTGTATGTTTCGGCCTTCTATACTTTCGGCTTTATGTGATTCGGCCTTATGTGATTCGGCCTTTAGTGCATAAGTACAATTAAGGTAAATTTAAAGTGGAAAGAGCCCCACTGGAAGCATATAGGGGAAGTGTACCAGTTTTGGCCACCCTAAGGAAAAATATTGTTTATACATAAATCAAACGACCATTGGTTACTGTCAATACATTGAACGAAAGCTTTCAATCCATGCTCAGCAGGGAAAATATAAAAACTAATCAGAAACTTTGTTTTTGTATTAAAAATGGGGGTGGCGAATACTGGACCACTTGCACCAGTATTCGCCACGATTTTAATTTCGGTTCCTGAATTCGCCACTTGATGTCTTATGGAGGGTGGCGAATCAGGAACACCATGGCGAAAAATAGGTGCAAAGGAGCAACAATTTTAAGGAAAATGATTTTTTTTATATTATTTTAACAATTGGCAATCATATATGTCGTAAAACGGTATATAATCCGGGTTGACGAATAACTGGAACATGGCGAATACCGGTACACCTTCCCTACACCTGATTTTGTTTTTGCGCGGATTTTTTTACACGGCCGTGCAAAAGAAGTTTCCATGTTTTTTTTTTCGCTAAAACTTTATTTTTGCATGAAACGCTGAAAAATGGTATTACTTTTACTGCACGGTTTTTGAAATTTTGAACTGAAAACTTGTGTAAAAGACATTTGTGGGGACCTTTCTCATTTTAAATCAACTTTAATCGTACTTATACAATAAAGCTAGCATTATAAACACCGACCGTTTATGCATAAATTGTAGCTTAAGCATAATGACTATTTCTTGGATAAGAATCTCCAAGATCCTACTAGAAAGCCTCAAAGTTTTACTGAAAATTTTCATAATCATGCGTTAGCATCTTGTCGATAATGTTCAGAATCATGTTTAAAGTTTTCTGAATGTAAGGAAACCTCAGGATCTAGTAAATAATCGGAGTATAATGCTTAAATGTCATCAAAAACGAGAATGACTAGCGCAGACCTATTATGAAAAGTAAAAATCTGGCCCTCAGCATAATGTATTTTGAGCACCACTGCTACAAGTAGTAAAGTCAACCGCATGGTATGAATAAAAAACCACCTATTTTCAATCTTTTTTAAACCTTTTTGGGCGTTTTTTTCACGACTTGTGTTATGTTTTCTACCTTTAGTAACGTTTTCAAATTACCTCGAGAAATAGTAATCGAGCTGCGTCTGTAGTTGCTGCTTCAGCTGCTCTAAAGGCATACCGTTGTTTTCGGTACTACTGGTATCACTGGTGCTGGTGGTGGCGTTGGCGGTAGGAGCGGCAGGGCCACCAATACCGCCGCTATTGACAATGCCAGCAGCAACGGGGCCACCTGCGCCGCCGCTGCCCATTGTTGTCTGCGTGCTGCTGCTGCTAACATTACTGCTAATGTTGTTATTAACGTTACTGTTGCTGGCAGTTATACTGCTCTGATTGCTGCTAGTGTTGTTGTTATTGTTTGTGGTAACTGTAGACGAGGAAGTGAGGGCAGCTGCACTGTTGTTGTCCACGTAGTACTCACCAGCTGCCGTTTCGTTCGATAGCATCATATTGCTACTGTTACTACTGATATTGTTTGTGTTGTTATTGGTGCTGTTGTTCTGGTTAGTGACGGTGGTGTTGAGAGTACCGCCATTCATGACGGTGTAATCGGTAGGAACGGCCACAGCCGCGGGGACCACCGTCGTTGGTGCCAGGGTTAGGTGCGCTGTCTGTGAAGGATGTGTCCCAACTAGCGTTAGCCCGGCCATCCCACCGGTGATGATGGCTTCAGCACCTGTTGGATAAACTGCGGCAGCTGTGGGCATTTTACCAGCATCCCCATTCATCAACACGTAACCTCCTGTGGAAAAAAGAGAGAAAAAGAACCGATTAGAAAATACGAAGATTTGGAAAATGCGAATAAAGTTTGATGTACACAAATAATCATGTTATACAAAAAATCGATTTTGACTTTAAAGCAAAACATAATCTTTTGGAATACGAGTTGTAACTTTGTTCGCTTGAAACATGCGTTCTCCTCTAACTTATTTGAATTTATATTTGAACACTCAGCAGCGATGTGCAGCGAACTCATCTTCGTTCGACGTTACGTCCCAAGTGGGACAAAGCCTGCTTTTAAGCATTGTATTCAATGAGTACTTTCACAATTATTTACTGAGAGCTTTTATTGCCAATTTTGCACTTTTAGGTATATCTATCAGGTTGTGTTGGGATGTCAAAAAATCCAATCCAAAAAGATCCTCGACCTAACCGTGAATCGAACCCGTCATCCCCGCGCATGGTCCTGCTGAATATCTGCGCGTTATTACTACAGCTAATTGGGACCCCACCGATGAGCAAACTCATTAATCTCCAGGGTAGTGCATGCATTGACCCGTGCAAGCAATGCACTTCCCCACACCTGGCCACAGAAGGAACGAAACTCCGATACTGGTTTCAGTATCTCCCCAATAAGCTTTTAGCTGAAGTAATTTCTCATGCAGCACGCTATCATTCCACTGTCTACTGCCCATCTCTATTTCAGAAGCACAACTGCAAACCAAACGGACCGCATGGGCAAGCTATCGGTCAAACGATGATCAACCACATGGTCGTGGCTATATGAAGGTGCTTCTGCTTGAACAGTTTCGCCGCTTCACAATCCGACACACGGAAAAGTGTATCTTCAGTGGAGGGAGCTTGCAATAAGTCAGCTGGCGCGTGAAAACCGGAAATGACATTTAAGCAGTAGGTAACACCGGCACAACCGCACCAACATGCTCCCCGCCGTCGTCAGCTTCGGTTTCGGTGCAAGGTGAATACCATGGGATATCAATCGGTCAGGTTACATATATAGGTATGTTTGCACCACTACGAGAATGTGACGAACATCAAAAACCAACAAAACAGTAATAGTGAACTAATTGGCGCTAGAGATGATTGGTGTGAAACGGTAAGATGCTCTCTGCACGAGGTTTCACCAGATGGGGGCCTCCTTTAACTCATCGGTAATGTTCGCGGCTACAAAGGGTTATACCGCATGGCGTTTGACATAATGGTCTTTTGATATAATGTTACTTTATCGACAATTCAGCTTGTGTGAGGCATGAAGTCTGTTCATTTTCATAATCGGTAATTGGTACAAATATTTGCCCTACGTTGCCTTCAGGTATTACTCCGAAGATTCTTCAGGGATTCATTTAGTGATTCTTTTAAAGACATCTTAACGAATTCACATATACAGAACACCTTCAAGCATGCACTCTAAGAGTTATTCTAAAAAAAACAGAGACACTAGGAACATCTTCAGGAACTTCTAAATCTGCCAGAAATTCTTAAGCTGTTCCTCGAGGAGTCAAAGAAAAACTTACTGAAAAATCTGTGTAATAATTGCGTGAGATTTTTCTAGAGCTTCTACATTTTTACGTAAGGATCCACTGCAAAGAAGTGACTTTATTTGTCATTTTTGTATGGGGTCAATCAAAAATGATGTCTATGATTTGGGTTCTACGAAAGTGTGACAGTGCATGTATTAGGTATTGAGAAAAGCGTGACAGAAAGGGGAGGTGTGGGGGGTCTAGAAATCCCCAAAAACAAAGGACGTCATACTTGAATCTTACCTTAAAAAAAGCAAACCATTAGAACTAGATACTTTTTAAAAAGACAGGGATTGGTGGTCTAATGGCTTTGCTCCTGTTCTTTTAGTCATGGGTTCAGGCCGGTCTCTTTCATCGTACTTTGTACTTCTATCTTCCATTCTTAACATTCCAAACTTAATCTCTTCATTCATCGGTTAATGCATGCTATAAACAAAACGTTTGACTTTTACTAGGGTGCACAGTAAAAGTCAAACGTTTTTATAATGCATCAACCAATGAATGAAGAGATCAAGTTTGGGAGGTTAAGAATGGAAGATAGAAGCAAGTGATAGATAGATACATACAAGATAGTTTTCAAGTTACCCGCGAGTGAGAGCGAGATAGCACCAAAACATGGCGCACAGTAAAAGTCAAAAGAACAAAATAATGTATGACACGTAGAGAGGCTTGTAACAATCGCTAGAATTAGAAACGGAAGAAACCATTTCTCTACGCTATCCAAGAACAAGCCTCTCTGCCATAAATCCCTTACCCCAAATACCAATACACTTTCGCATGAACTCGCGTAGATGCAGTGATATACACGGTCTACAGTGGGCGAGCTATAAATACAACATCAATTCCTTCCTTTTTCCCTTCATTGGTCTGCAAACAGGCGCCATATTTGGCTAAAATAGAATAGTACCGTTAAGTCACCAGTCACCGTGCGGCCTCCATTCACCGTGCACGTATACAAATTCCTACAGAATATTCATACAATTTTCACAAATTTTTCTTTTTAACGACAGAGTATGAAATTTTTCAAAATTCCAACAAGTTTCCAATGTGGATACTATAGTAAGATGTATTTCATCGTATGAGCAATGAGATTTTCTGCAAATTAGAATCTTCTATTGTGTTTTAGTCGAAACCCAAATGCACGGTGAATGGATCCTTTTCAATATATATGGTTACTATTACCGTGCATTAGTGTAAAAGGCATGAAATTATTTGATAATATTAGATTAATTGTTATGTCGTCATTAAACTACTTCATATTTAGTTTTTGAGTGAATTAGGAATGGTTTGGACAATACAGTCAAACGTTCTATAACGATTTTAACGAAAAAATAATTATTTAGCCAATTTTCAATTTTTTTTATGGTTTTTATTGTAAATGAAGATTTGAGTACTCTTAAAAATAAGTGCACACACTTACTAGCAACATAGTTTCTCTATCAACAACGTTTCTTCAAGATACAAAATTAAATCATGACGAAAACTATACGCACGGTGAATGGTGCACTAGTGTGTACGGTAAATGGTGAAATAGAACAGTACGAGGCGACCTTAACATGACATTTTGAAACATAATTTTTGAGTATTTTTTTGTTATGCATCACTAGTTTTAGATTTTTCCCTGGATTATTATATAATTTTACGCTACGTAGTGGTATTCTAGTGCGCTTCAAATTATTTGGAAAAGTTACACACTCAATCTGTTCGGTAAAAATAACTGGGTTTTGGAACTACCTAAAAAGTCAGTAAACTAAAAAAAATGTCAGAAATCGAAAAACAGAGATTTTTCACTGAAATTATGCCGAGAGCTTTCTTTTTATATCATATATCAATAAAAAATGAAACATGGTGAAATTTGCTTTTCAGTTACGCGTGGCGACAGTTTTCATTTAACTGACTTTTTCGGTAGATCCAAAACCCAGTAAAATTTTTCCGACCCCAGTAATTTAATCTAAGTGTGTATAAATTTTTTTCAAGTGCAAATTTTTCTTAAAGGCACGGTGCTACCATTCCTTGACGGTATGTTGCATTGCATGTAAAATATTATTTTACAAGAAATTTTCGGATACCTGGAATATGGTTCGTTAATTGCCGCACACTATTTTTATCCATATTTTAGACAAATTCATCCCATTTAAATTACAGTGCGTCAATATTTTAGCGATTTTTCTATTTGCTCTTAGCTTCCGCTTCATATTAGACCAAAATCTTTAAATTGGGCTGGTTTGGGATCATTTAGGTGGGTTATCCATTATGAAAAAATCCTTAAATTCCTTCAACACTTGATCAAACAGCTTCATTGCACGGAATCTTGCCACATTGCTCTAATTTTGTTCCCTATTTGATTGTCTGCAGACTTGATATGATCGTAGGCTTCAATAACCGTAGACGAAGAATCGATTGCACGGTCTGCGTGCAGCACTTTTTTTGTTAATGGGCTGTCTGAGATGTTTGGATTTGAATCAATACTCCTGATTTTGATCCACAGCTGACGGTTCACAGTAACTGCCCGACGCTTCCTTTGTGGCTTGCGATACGTCGAAATAGTTTCTTCGTACTTATTCAGTACAAGACACACAGTATTTCTAGGAAAACCTAGCACTTTTACAATTTCTATTCCTGATCAAGATGTTGAATTTCTCAGAAGAGCGTTCGAACTAAGCTGCGAAAAAAATCAAGTGATGTTATTATTGTCATAGAGCACACATAGAAAGTTCATCTTGTAAATTCGACCACTAGAGTCGTTGTAAGAATCTAACATGTGTGTTCCAATTTTAAGTGGACAACACCTTATAATAATAAAAGCCATTAAGTTTTTCGATTTCACGTTATTATGTTGCGATTTTTGTTTCTTAGGTAACCAATCTTTGGTACTGGTACCCTAGTATGGACGCAATCGTCACTTACTGAGAGGTTTTCTTCAAGATAACAGTTTAACAGGAACATTTGTCCCTTTGTGTTACATCGGGATTTATGCAGATCACTACGAGATCGCTCTTCTCAACAAGTTGCCTCTCCGGATAAGAGCAGAGGTGCGAAATCAGTTTTTAAATAGCATGGGAAAGCTAATTATGCCAATTTCAACCTATTTAGTCGTCACGTGCAGTCACCGTTTCGTAACATCTTCCACGCCTTATGTGTATTGCGTGCAGCATATTTTTCGTATCGCCCAATACGATATACTCTTTGGCCCTAGTTTACTACCATCCCCGTCTGCTTCATCGATACTAGGAGATAGCTACCATAAGTACATTAGGGCGGTTTATATTTATAAAAGGGTAGATTATCTCAGCTCCCATATTGACAGTATTTTTCTATCAAATACATCAATGAAAACTGTTTTCAGAAAACATTAAGATGATTCTTTGTTCTGTCAGCATCCCGCGGACGAGATTTCCGAGACTGAACAAACAATTTCGCCAGAAATATCATCAATTCAAATGAATACGCCTGCGGCTGATCTGGAGCTGCCGAATAAATTTGCCTGTAGTTCTTATGGGAAAGCTGCCGAAGTAAACGAGGCTGCCGACAATAGTCACACTGACATGGAATGTTTGAAGCGTTGTAAAAACGTTACAAAACGCTTTTATCAAGTCTGTCGATGTGAATTGATAGAGGATTGAGCAGCGCATAAATGTAAACGGACAAGCAAGTAATTTGTCTACTTATGTCCGAGAAAATTACAAAAAAGGCATTGGCTTGACCTGCTGAGAATACGTGATTTCCACAATGTTTGTTCAGAGAGTTTCTTCATAAAAGATGCACAATACGGTTTTACCAGTGTTGGAAGTATCGTTTCTTAATACATTTCCATATAAACCTTAAACGTCTTTGAGCCACCTTTAAACCTTTACAAAAAATATTAAAATTAGTGCAGAACTCTATTTTTATCCTAAAAATTGTAAGGAAGTTATGAGAGATGGTGTTTTTGAACTTTTTTGTTATTTGAACCACCCTAAGGTACACACACCAAGCATGACTGTAAGTAGGTGCTGCAGTAAATCATCTGTTGTACATCGACATACACGAACCAACTCAGCAGCCAACTAACAAAGCAACTAGCGACAACAAATATCGCAGGGCCATTTGCTAAAATGCAAGTGTCCGCTCTGACTGCCACGGGGAGCTACCAGCCGATCGATTTTGTGTCGCGGCACATTCCGAGAAATGTCAAGCAACATTTCACACGACCACCGAGCAAAAGGCATCGATCTGATGATGAGCGACGGCGGGAAGAGTACACCGTTCACTTCGCCTGTGTCTTACAATAAGTGGTTTTCCCCTGACAAAAGCCGGATTCTACTAGTTTTATCTGATGTTGAACCTTCCTTCATAGATTGGTTACGGTCCTGAGTGCAGCCCTGTTCAGTTCACTTAGACGACGGAGCGTCCAGATATTATCATCCTGCTTGGTTTGTTTATTCGCAAATAGATCGTGATGGAGCACATCGCTTGTGGAGTGTTGCAGTTTTGGAGCAACGACTACACACGATTAGAGGGCTAAGAAAGCAAAGCCGTTCGTCATGTCGCTTGCTATACAATGTTGCAGCAATGCTGTCTTCAACTTCTCGATTTGGTAAATTGTCGTCGGAGCATGCAGGTAACAGCATTGTACCTGTTCAGCAAGAAAAACAAGGAATGAAACAGACACTACTGAAAATCTAATCGAACTAGGTAGACTCTTCGGAATGAGTTGCTGTATAATTAATCTTGGCTATTTATGATTAAAAAAATTGATCCACAATAAGTAAACATTATAAAAAATATTGAAAGCAATCACAATCGATGGTTTGAATATTGTATGATTGTAGAAAATGAAAATGGTCTGGACTGGGTGAATAAGAGGATAAAGACCTACTCAAAAAATCTCAAAGATAAACTTTGGCATTGTTTTTTTTTATGATAGGTTGTTGTGAATTGATAGATCTAATCAAATTATCGTCCGATAACTCAACGTTAACTCGATAAAGATTTCGCGATAACCTCTCGTTGACGATAACCAAGCGATAAATCCACTTCAACATCAACGTACTTTAGTTAAATCTGCTATAATCTAATTACGCTAGTGACCACGTCAAAAACAGTTCAGTTTGCAAATAAAAAAATAATTTAGTAGATGCTACACCATCTAATTTCAACTAGAGTTTTCATCCGTGTAGTTCGACCTTAACAGTAAGGCCGTTTCCTGTGTCGTGTACTAGACTTGTCGAGTATGTGGCAAATTAAGCACATATATCAGTATACAAGCTGATGAACTTGAACACAAGTTGACTGAGTTATCGATCTCAGTCAACTTGTGTGCAAGTTCATCAGCTTGTATACTGATATATGTGCTTAATTTGCTACAGACTCGATAATTAATGCATTTTTAACAATCAATATCATAAAAACCAAACTTCCTTTCCTTTTACATTTCTGAAAGGATTTATCCATCTCGAATTAAGCAAATATCGTTATTTTGGTGCTTAAAACAAAAACGTATCCCGTTGCGAGTGTTCACTGTAAAAATATGTTCAAGGTAATTCGTCTATTGTTGAACAACTAAAAATCTCGCATATTGTTGAATAGTCCGTGTATTCCTTATAGCATGGCGGCAATAATTTAGCAGTTCAACCTACTGAATCCTTCCTGTATACATTCGGTCCATACAGATTCCATGGTCGTTGAACATTGCCTTAGCCTTTATCGATTACGCTCAAATTTTCGCAGTATCTTTTCTAAGATTTTGGTTCAAGATTTCTTCGAAAATTTAACCATGATTTTCTCAAACATTAAGTTCTCCCACGGAATCAAACTCATTCGAAATCAGCTTCGCAAATCTCACACATGAGATTTTGATTCAAAATCATTTGCTCACGCTCATGCCGTCAAAAATGATATAATCATTAATTGCATCGGAAGTCTGTCAAAACAAAATTCCAATAACATTACATTAGAAAAGCTTGTTATATTTCTAGCGGAAACACGAAGAATAAGTGCAGTGTCCGAAAAAACTTTGAAAATACAAGCCTGCGAGTCAAACGGATGAGCCATATCATGAATGACTGTTAAATGATGTTTTGGCTATTGAGTTGCATGAGCTGCAACTCAAGCGTAAAATGTCTCAAGCAAGTGATATAAAAATTTGAGATTTGATCTCTCCAAAAAAAACAAATGTTTTTCGGAGGATCTATTATAAGATATCTGTCCAATTGAATGTTGAAAAAAATTATCAAACAATGTCTTCGGGAATTTGTGATTTTTTCAGGAATTCTTCCTGGAGTGTTTTAATGAAATACCACCAAAATAGTTCAGAATTTATTCGTTTTTCAATCAGGATTGTTTTGAGGATAACTATATGAGATTCATACGAGTATCAAGTACATGAAGAGATAGATATTCAAGCTTATTCTGTGAGTCGAGTGCGGTGAGACGAGCCAAATGAGGTGACAAAAGTCAAATCGCTCCCATTTGATTTACATTAGTCGGCTCACGTCACTCTAGGTGAAAACGACTCGCCTCAACTTACGTATCTCCTAGAATAAGCTTGATTGTCAAGCGTATAGAACACGACGGACTGCGTTGGGCTGGTTATGTTGTCCATGTGTAAAGAGAAAGACAAGCAAAGATTATATTCAATAGGGATCCCAGATGAGGCTGTCGACTTCGTTGCATCCAATACTCCACTGCACTGTGACGTCACGCATAAATTTTGACAGGTACTGGTCCTGTTGTTTACAGTGTGGAATTAGTACTTTTTTCGAATCATTCTTAATTTCGTGAAAGTTTGCTGCGAGGAGAGGTCAAATCCACTGCAGATACCCACGGATCGTATTATTCTATCTTCCTACCGTGGAAAATCGTCACCATCAGCATGCTGGTGATAGAAATGCGAAGATGAAAAAATGATGGAAAAAACGACAAAGTCCGAAACGTAAACAACAGGACCAGCAGCTGTCAAATAAGTGAGGTTAGGCTCGTCATATGCAGCGGTCTATGGAGAAGAATCTTTCCTAGGCCAAGAGAATTTCCATAACGAAAACATCCTGGACCGAGCAGTGATCGAACCCAAACACCATCAGCATGACCTTGCTTTTTAGTCGTGGACGTTATTATTAGGCTGAGGAAGGCCGCATTTGTTTGTGAAGTTAGCGAATATTGGGATGTTATGGAAAGATACCGCAACTAACTAAAAGATCATATTTAAAACATGCCGGGGTCGGTGGTCTATAGACTACCGCTTCTATGAAGAAAGAAGTAATAGGTTTAACATAACATAGGTAGGGGACTCTGCTATTCTCTTATGTAGACGTTAAACGGTTTATGGACAAAAGGTCGAAAGACAAAAGGTCGAAAGGACAGAAGGTCGAAAGACAAAAGGTCGAAAGGACAAAAGGTCGAAAATCATTTGCATGGTGGGAAATTTTTCCTTCTTTGAAAAAAGATTTTCGACCTTTTGTCCCTTCTTTTTTGTTCTTCGACCTTTTGTCCTTTCGACCTTTTGTCTTTCGACCTTCTGTCCTTTCGACCTTTTGTCTTTCGACCTTTTGTCATAGATTCACGTTAAACTAATCATCCTTTTTTACTTCTCAGCTATCGCAAGGACGTATTGGATGCTTCAATTTTGTTTAAAACAACAGACTGTCAAAAGGCAAACATAGTAGTTTTGTCATTCTTTAACTAAAAAACTAAATTTTTATAAAATTTTGTTCAGAAAAAAATCGAAAGAAACAGATTTCCTATTTATGAATATTCGAGCAATATTTAGGATGTAAACAATAAGATCACATTCCGCAAATCGAGATCAACAAAAAATTGGCATCCATCTGTTCGTCCATCTGTTCGTCCATCAAATGATCGCAAAATCTATGAACTCTAATCGACTAAAACCGAATAAAAAATACGGCTTCGCTGCGCCTGGTAGCGACGTTAACCTTCTACGTTTCGGTCGAGCCAATATTGTGCAATCGGTATGGTGGCATCATTTTCCTCGTCTTCTCGGTGTGTGTTGTGGGCTTAGCAGCAATCACCAATCCAGCCAATCTGTGATCGGCGCTCGGCGATGCGATGTGTAACAATGCATACCAATGCATAGTGGCTCAAAGCTGGCCAGAAGTATAAAAAAAATACAAATTCACAAATCGCTTTTGTTAAAAATTTGCATGTTCTTCAATCTGCTGATTCTTTACAAAATCTCAACCAAATTCCAGGTTTGGAGCTTGATTACAAGGGTTTTATCAGGCACTGTAATCATCCTGATATAACCAAAGTTATAACAGTAGATGATAAACAGACTCTCATGATGTGCTGCGGATCATGATTGTTACAGAAAGGGATAAGTGAAAGATACTCTCAATTTTCTCAGAATTCAACCCCTGTGAGTTGTCGAGAAAATTCAGAAACCACAAAACCTACGATATCCTTTTTCGAATTGGTATTTAGCAAAATTACATTTCAATATTTTTTATGTTAATACTGTTTTATTATATATAAATTATGAGGTTTGTACCTTTGGCCAACATTTGTATGGAGTGGAACCACTGCGCACCATTCCGACAACGATGCTCTACGAATGATGAAGTGTTTTAGTACAGTGTCTAGTTTCTAGAGTATCGATGTATTTCATAGCAAAAATGCTAGGTAACCCAGACGAGACGTAAAGCTGATTGATGTTGAAGATGCACCGACCGTGTGAAATTATAAATCCTACGATGATGCTGCTGCTGCTGCAACCCGATCAGGGTTAAAGCAAACGCTTAAAGTCGTGCCGCAAATTTTGTACTAAGATAAAGTCTCTTCGCTCTCGCACATCAGATTTGGTATTATGCAACAAATCACTGAAAGTTCAACTCTTCGTCGAAGATCATCGGAGAAGCATGGCAAAAACTGTAGAAGCTATGGGCCGGTGCAATTTCGAAGCGTCCTTCGAGGACATATGCAAAATAAAGGCAACAACGAGTTCACATGAATGGGACGACGGAACAAGATGACAACCAGTTTTCGGTTGTTGGTGCTAGCTGTTGCTACACTTGCTGCTTGTTTCTATGCATCGTCTCTTAAGTGTCGCACGTTGTTGCTATCCGAATCTTCCGCGCTCCGCATGTCTTGTCGGTGTGCAGTGCTATCCGGTCTGTGCCAGATATATAAATATCAAGGTTTCAATTCTTCATCGTCTTTCTGTTTTGTTGCTCGAATTAGGGTATAAGTACTAATTAGAGCTATAGTACCAATGTGGTACCAATCATGACAATAGTTAGAACAAAAAGAGATTTACCTTATTGTAAGCAATTACTTCATCACTTATTGGCGTTTCATTATCAATCGCTCAGGATAATATTTCAGTTATTTCGTGCAAATAATCGATAGTCCAGAATTTGCACTTTTTATGAAGAATACTAAACACACTATTGTCACAATTAGTACAAAGACTACTCTTTTTGAAACCAATGTTTAGAAGCTTAAAATCAATTTAGCACTAAAACTGTTTCACTAGGCTTCAAACTAGTAATTATCATCAACAAGTCATTCCTTGACTTCCCTGGGCATAGAGTATCATCGTACTTGTCACACGATATACGAATGCGAAAATGGCACCTTTGGCAAAGAAAGCTCTCAGTTAATAACTGTAGAGGTGCTTATAAGAACACTGAAGCTGAAGCTGAAAGCAGGCTTTGTCCCTGTGAGGACGTAATGCCAAGAATAATAAGAAGTCATGCTTACTTTTAAGAAACGGAAGTAATATCTATTTGTACTCCATATTGTTGACTTACTGCATATCCATAATTGATACACCTACCCTATGCACAGGGTGGAAGCGATTGGGGATTATATCAGTGGCACTCTTTTGTCTATCTTCGCACGGACTGACCCGTCCACTATCCACCATATCTGAGATTGGTGAGATCGCAGCGTCGGATGAGTCTACCGCCAGCCAATCGTAGTCGTCAACGACGAATGCGCTGAACTCTACACTATAGCGGTTTTGGCCGCGCTCCAAATCCACCGACGTGTGAGCATGCAGCTGACACTGACGAGCTGTCAATTTGGGCGCGTACAAGTCATAAAACGTACGCACCACACACTGTCGTTTAAAGAGATTCTCACATAGCATTTCCCACCGCATAGCGACATAATTAATCCATCAACAGCGCAACACATTGTGTGTGATTTCATATGCACGGCACACACCTGCAGCTGAGGATGCCTATGCAGACAGAATAGTGGTAAAGGAATATTTCGTCCATGCACTCGTCACATGTTCGCGGCATCTACTTCACAATTCTTAAGGTGACTTGGGAGACCGTGTAATTTTCCCTATCTTTCGTCTCACTCTAATAATTATCATCAAAACTTTGTGGATGCAAATCTCGAATTTTAGTGAACCGATGAAGCTGAAAATGTATTGGGTTGTGCACTACATATATAGAATCATAGTGATACATTTTTGCATCGATATATGGAGTGGTTCTTGGGATTTGCTTCTTGAAATAGATAGGGTGATTATGATGACGTCCCGTGCGGCCTTAAGGAATTGATTCACAGATATTCTTTACCATTTACATCCATAGATTGTGTGTTAGACTTTTCCATATTTGAAAAAAGCATAGCAATTGATCGGAACTGGTAAGAATTGCACTTCGATCCAAATGAATAAGGAATGGGACTTTCCGCTTACTCTCAGAAAGTGAACATTTTAGCAACTCTCATGTTATTGATCAATAACGGCGCCGGACAAGTCCTTACAGTCAGTTGGGATGGTAATGTAATCAATCCATGGATAGGGAAAAAAAACGACTTTCAGGGTTCATTCACATATTTCATACGCTGAAAATGTCCATTTTGACACCCACCCATCCCTTTGTAACGCTTTCTGTATACATATTCTACAAATTTTGTATTGGCCGTAACATCAAGAGGACACCCACCCACCTTATTTAGAGTTATGACATTATAGTTATAGTGTCGAACCATCCATAGTTTGTTTAATAATTACATAAACGTAAACGTTGCCACGACAAAAATGTGTTATCGTAAGCATGAAACGAGCTCACCATCATCGATTGAACACGAATATCTTCTTCATCGGTGCCATACTGGCAACATAAATGGAGAGACGGAGAAATGGGTAGATGGCTGCATTCCATATTTCCACAGGTGTCGAAAAAAACATGGTTTAAGGGGTTGGGCATGAGCCGTGATTTCATTCGTGTCATGTGTCGGCTTATGTCCAATCACTATTCGTTAAGCGCGCATACCCACCGTATTGGGCTCTCAGAAAGCAATCTCTGTGTTTGCGGCGTGGCTTACCAGGATATCGAACATGTTGTGTGGGGATGCAGTGAACATTGTGGCATCAGATCTGAACTGACTGAAACTCTCCGGATCCGAGGAAAACAGCAGAAACCTGTCAGGGAAGTGTTGGCGGGCCTTGATTTAGAATATATGAATTTTATCTATCTGTTTTTGAAGCGTATCAATGTCCGAGTTTGATTGTCGTTCGTTCCCTGTCTTACTTTTTCCCCTTCAAATTGTCCTCTTCTAGTCGTGTCTCCCATAAATCGTTTTTGTTTAGATTCGTTACAGATCTGGACATCCTGTCCCTTCAAGCTTCATCAGAAAAGTAGTCTAAGTAGCTTAAGATATCCCGAAAAATCCTTTCCTTTCCTGAGGTACAAATGTATTCCCTAACCTTAAAACTTCCCCAAACTAACATAGTTTTTAAAATAAATACAAATTCCAAAATGTATATAATGTAAACAAAAAGAAAAGATTCCGGCTCTGTTATGCCATACGGCGCCCGAGCCTACCAAATAAACGAGATAAGTAAAAAAAATCGGTGCCATGAAATAACGAACCAGCTTGCTTGGGCTTTCCGAATTTCCGATCGCCCAACAAAACGCGCGAAACGAAACGAGACAAAAAAACTTTTTTCACCAGCGACACATGCTATGGAACTATTTCGTTGCAGAAAACAACGAATCCTTGTTCAAAATTGCTAAAATATTTGATAAAGATTTAGCTGTGATTTAAGTCATTGAGGATAGATTCATCGATTAACCGCCCTGGATTATACACCGCTTCACGATTCAAATGGACATTGACACAACAGGTAAATTAAGGTTATGTGAAAATATTGACAAAGTGAACTCCGGTTTACATATTCGGAAAACATTGCAAAATTATACTTCTATACTTGCACCTTGTCAACTTTACTCACAGAAGAGAGGATCGATGAAGAGATATTGATCATGCGACTTTCGCCCTTATCCTAGCACACGCTTGAATTTCGTTTCCTGAATTCAATACGTTGACTTCTGGCTACGTTGTAGTTTTGGAACAAAAACTGAAATGTCCCTCAATATGGGTTCTCCGGTGGTTATCCCTGGATTATTCCGGTGATCCAGGATAGGCAAAGTGGTCATTTCAAGACTAACAATTCAAAAGGCATCATCTCCAAAAAGCAAACAAAGAGAAAAACGCAATCTTGTTTTGTCATACAATAAATCAATAAAGGTACCGTGGGGCAAGTGGGTAATGGAATTCGCATAGTTGAGATTCTTCAAATTTTAGAGACTTTAAATTGAAACAAATGAGGTCGTGTATATTTTTTAGCTTGACTCCCACCAAATATAAGCAGCATGCTAAAATTGATTTTTGTGAAAAATTGAAGAAAAAAATACAGAAAAAGTTTTTGAAAAATGTCTCCTTACTTTTCACTTGCCCCAAAAGTGGGGCAAGTGAAAAGTTGACCGTTTTGAACAATAATTTACAATAATTTCAAAAACAAACAGTTATATTCACGATTTCTATTAGCTTTAACATTTGTTAAGGCATCCCAATGAACAATAACATAAGTAACATGTAAACAAAGAAAATGTTATTCTTTTCACTTGAATTTTCTTCTGTTCAGTTATGTTAGTTGAAATGATTCGACAACATTATAACTGCAACATTTCCAATGTTAGTTGTTACATTATAGGACAGCAAATGCATTTCTGCTCGGTAGAATTTCCACCGCTCCACTCTTCGGGAGAAATCAAACGGAATCCTTCAATAACGTAGTTAGAATCTTTTTTTATGTGGATAGACCTATACCCCATTTTTATGTTTTGAACTAGCTTACATAGACATTCCAAGAGATTTCCGTGTGTTCTCTAATATTGCAACTTTTCAGTCAACGTCTTCCTTTTAATTGGCTGCCCGAAGTAGACATATTAATATTGTAATGTTTAGCAACATCTTTTAGAGAAGTTCGATGATTTCTAATAGCTTTTAACGCTTGACTATAGTGTTTCTTGAATTATCAGCACCTTATGTTTTTCTATGATAATTACGAACCATGTTTACTTATGGCTACTTAAAGAGAAAACTCAAATTCAATCTCTAATGATAAACTTTTCACTTGCCCCACCTGATAAGAAAATTGACGGTGTTTAAATTTAGTTATTTTTAGGTCTACGTCGAATTAATTCTAAAACTTTTTTTTTGCAGTTTGAAACTGTCACAGAGGACAACTAAGAAGTGGTACAGGAAATTATTTTCCGCAACTTTTTTCCACTGAAAATATTAGAATAAGATTGTGCGCCGCCAACTTGTTACGGAGTAACAGTTGACAGGTTAACAATTTTTCGCTCTATTATGCAAAAATGGCTGAAAAATCTCAGAAATCTGTTACCTATCGTAATGTTCTCAATGGCCTCAAAGGTTTACGCATGAGTTTAAAACGTTAATTCACATATTCAGTAAAATATATCAATTGTTTTCACTTACCCCATTTACCCACTTACCCCGCGGTACCTTATATATTTTAAATTTAAGCATTGTGTATTTTTTATGGTCCAGAAATTTGCTGAACAAATTGATTTATGGCAATGAATATTCATTACTATCATTTTAGGCAAAAAATCTACTAAAAAAAGAGTTGAAGAAAATTAGGCTTTTATGTCACCAAAAGCTTTTGAGCCCTTTTGATTTGTGCCCATAGACGCCGGCCGACGCTGATGAGGCCTGTGAGTTGACGCCTTTGTTTACTCTAACATGTGTTGCGGCCTTCTAGTTGTGGCTTATTTTCTCATCATCTTCGGATGTGGCCTTTTGAGATCGCAGCAAGCCATGCGCGCGGACGGCTGCGTTTTGAATTTTTTGTCACGTTTACTTCGTCCGCGTTTTTTTTTTCAATTCCGCTGGTGAAAATTAGATTAGGCGGCGCTACGCCACGTGCAAATGTTCTGTGGAAATATGTTTTTCGAAGAGATAGTGTATTTGTTTATCTGAGATTATATCTGAAGATGTTTTGTGAAGTTTTGTTTTTTACTTTTATTCGATTTGCTTGCGTTTTGCTTGAGAGTGCTCTGAAATAGCACCATCAATTGAATTCGTTTCGCGTGACTTGTTTTTTTTTATCTCCGTGCGTGTTGATTCAAAAATTGAATGTGGTTCGTGGATGCTCGATTCGGAATGGATTAAGAACTGCAGTGCGTGCATTTTGATGGGAAGTGCTAAGTTACGGCTCACACTATTGTTCATTATTAGGGTAGCGACAGATAGCAGCGGATTTTCGAAAAAGGAATTTGGTGAGTTTGTTTTGATCAGCAGCGCATAGTCACAATGCATAAATACTACAATCTTGTCTAAGAGTTAGAGGTTAATCCCAAATCTCTGACTTTGGTAACGGACGGGAAGGAGGCAACCCTCATGCAATGGTCTAGTATTGTACCACCTACGAATTTGTGCGAAATGCTTAATGCTAATGCTAATCTTCAGATGTGGTCTTTTGAAAATCATTCAAAATTGATGCTGAAACAAGAAAATTGAAGTGTAGAAGAGTGTTAAGTGGTGAATTAAGTTACATGGAGATCTCTACAGCAAGAGAAGATTCGTGCGGTCGATTAAATGTGTGATTGATTGAATCCTTCGTCATCCATGAACATAATGTATGTGAAGTACATACAGGCTGACACAAGTATTATTAGGTAGTATGATACAGAATACCTCAGTCTACGTCTACAGGAACCCGACGGAAAACTTGATAATGTTCGCCGTTGAGACAATCACTGTGAAAATAATACAAGGAGCAGTCGCTCCGTAGTATAACCTGCATCTACACAGTGAATTTGGAACATTTTTCGCAATCAAAATTTCAATGTTGATGTTTGTTTAATAGGCGTCAACTCGGTTTTCGTCAGATATAGAAATGAGACCTTTTTGAGAAAAGGCCGCATTTGCGACGAATATCCTGATTAGCGGAAAATGAGATGGGGCCTTTAAAAAAAAATTTCAACTTGTATGCATATTTTCAAATGACGATTGTATGTTTTAGTAAGAATAGGCTCTTATACACTAAAATAAGCAGAAAACCAATTTGTTTACATTTTTCAATTGTTGGTCGTGATTTATCTATAATTGAACTAAAAAAGTCAAACGTATTCAAAATCATGAAGATTGATCCGTCGCATGCCTTTTTTTACACAAACCGAAATGTCCCACAGTACTGGTATCTCCGGTGATAATTCATGTTTAGTTACGAAACTACAGGTTTTCAAAGTAAGGGTAAGGGTCTGTAAAGCGATGTAGATCCAGATGTAGCAGGTTCCCGGTGGCCACAGTGACCAAATCCGGATCTCCGGGAGGGTTTTTTGAAACTAGACATGTGTGCCTTTTATTTAAGCCCAACAGAACTAAAATCGGTGAACACGATGATTTTTGCGAGCTGTCAGAACTTTCGGGTCGAAAACGATCGTAGGTCACAATTTGTAACTTTTTGTTAGGGACAAAGGAAGGTTAAGAAAAGTGATTTTTTTTATTACTTTCTCATTTGTTTGATGTATCTGAGAATGTTGTCACATTATATTGATGCGCTTCAATGAACACTAAAAGATTTATACCTATTTGTGTCGCTCAACGGTACATAATTTGGGGTGGCGAGTACTGGTACACCTACCGCACAATGATTTTTTTTCCGGGACAACTGAATTTCGTTTGTTTTTATATTTCTGAATGGTTCGATTCGTACGATTACGAATGTCATAGTTTCTACAGATAATGTCAGGGGATTGATGTAATTAAATAAATGGGATAACAAAATGTTGATATATATATGTTCAGTTTGACGAAATAAATAATTTCTGGCATATTCTTCAATTCAGTAATATTCGAATTCAAAGACCATGCTTTTAATTAATAACATTATTTTAAAACTTTCTGATCATTACTTATAAAAATGATTAATGTATTTCAAATCATCAGAATGTTGATGACGATAATAATGGTAACGCATCAAGCAGTTTAGTAAATTAAAAGCAAATATAATCTTTAGCATTTAATTCTATTTTTTTTTTTTATAAATTGACCTTTCTAACATTCAGAGGCTCTCTTTGTTTACTTTCTCTTTAATTAACCTTCCAGTCGTCGCGCGGTTTGACACCGTCAGAACCACCACGCTGCTGTATGAACGAAGAGCGAGGTTTTTCCACCAGTGTTGTACAAAATACAACAGCGCGACGACTGAAGTGTTAATAAAATAAGCCATATCAATCCGGTCTCTTGTGTATTTTATATGAAACGCTAGCCAAGGACATTGCCTACCGGTTTAGAGTGAAAAACTTCCCAAAAGCTTCAGTATTACACAGTTATAATAGAAAAGAGAGCGAGGAGAGAATATTTCATTGTTACTTAGGTCCTTTTGAAAAGTTACGCGAGACTTCATTCTCATTTGATATGGAAGAACGATCAAAGAATGCGAAGAAAAACATACCATCTGTTTCGCTTCATGATCGGCAATCATTCGCAAGTTGTGACAAGGTTGATAAACAACAGCAGCAAACGAAAGCCCCAAAGAGAGAGCGCTTGTTTACCTTTTAAGGTGGATGTTTCGTTTTACTGACATGATAAGCTATCTCCGAACATCCGATAGCAATAGCGTCTCCCTGGTTTGGTGCTTTGGCTATGTTCTTTTTCGATTGTGGGATACTGCAAGACAACGTCATGAAGACTACGTTCAACGGTTCAGAAGTATTGTTAACAAGGACTTAGTTTTTGGCGAAGAGTTCTTATAACTGTTTTCGACTATTTCGCCGAATTAGGTAAATTTGTGATTTTCGCTACAATATTGTATTCACTAGCGATTTTCATGACAAGCACAAGAAATCCACGAAAATCGCGAAACTCGCAACTGTTGTAACAGCCCTGCAAGTGCATTTTCGACAGTTTTTTTTTTCAAACACAAGAGGTGACTGCATTCGCGATCACTGACCTAGACGGCGATGCCCACAGTTGGCGAAAAAAAATCCACCGGATACAACTTTGTCCTCAGCAATGCAGTCTGTTTTCTGTTGAACAATGCCATTGTTTGTTGACAAATAAAAATCACCGAATAACAGAATGTGCCAATAAATCATCTGCACGGGGGTAGGAGCATCATCATCATCATCCTCGTCATCATCCAAAACTGTGTGCAAGCTGTGTCAGTCAAAAGGTGAACGACTCGTTTGTGTATCTTCAGCTCTTGTCTTCTGCGCTTAGTCATGCGAATGATTGAAAATCAGTGACAGCGGTATCAAGTGAGGTGAATGCTGGGATTAGACGAGGATGATAAGGAACTCCCACCTCCAACACTTGCATCCGTTACTAATCTAGTGTTTCTTGACAACCCTGCCATAGTACCGCCTAGCGGGCAAAGGATTTCGTCTCAACATTTTGCTGGTCGAGACTCGTGAAACTCAAAAGACGCCGACTTTCTCGTTTTGAAAATTCAGGAATCTGCTATCGAATGGAATGTTATCACATGTTTTTGTCAAACACGTTTGCAACGATAAGAAAATATCACGATGCCAACAATGCGTCTTAATGGGATACTTATCGGTGAATTCAGATCGACAAGTCAGATGAGGTAAGCAATCATTTTAGGATTTCTACACCACCCATCGAAAGTATGACATCATTGCAATGCTTAGTATTGCAGTACGTTCAATTATTAAATTTCTAAACAAAATAATACAACAGCAGTGGCTAGAAGCCGTACTTGACAAAAAGAAACCATAAATTCTTATCTCGTACAATAATCGTTTCCATACTTTCGATGGGTAGTGCTTATGTACTGTTTGTTGTTGTCTGAACTGAAGATAACGGGATAGAATGTAGGTTGCCGGCAGTGGTTTCAGTCTCAAACAGTGACAGGTACGATACATAGTTTCGAATGTCAAGGGCAAGCACTATAAACAGCCAGATGAAGGCAAGTTGGAAAAATTCCATCTTTTTGAATTTGTTTCATTTTCACGTGATCACCGATTGCGTTATCGGAAGCACTCTCGGCTTCAGAAATGTTGTTTTGAACTACTACTGTTGTAACAAATAAACAAACAGTTTCGTCTCGCTTATGATTTGTATTTGCGATAGCAACTAGCGGAAGGGAGATAGGGTGGACTTTTGTGTACGAATATGTTACGGGTCTTATCGGAAACGTAGAACCTGATAACGTCGCCTATTTCATAATACTAATCCTGCGCTTATTGCTTATGATGAAGCTTATCGTTATACAACCCAAACGTCTCCGCCGTCCGCCAATTTGACACCGGCCGACGTCATGCGGGGTCCGATTTTGATGCCAATCGAAATTGGTAGAATTGACTACAGTTTTTATACATGTACAAACTCACACATAAAGCACGAGATGATATGTTTTGTTGAATACAACAAAACAGAACTAATCGCATGATACTTGACGATTATATAAACTTTCAAATTAAATTGGCTGTATATTATAGATACAACATTTGTATGTTTTTTATGCAGAATTCTATTAATTTGAATAATGGAAATTTCTTCGATTTCCTTGGCATAACATATTATCATACCTTCCTCTTGATATATGAAAACGAAAATGATAACTTTAGCAAAGAAAACTCTCAAATAGTGAATGCGAAAATGCTACTAAGAATACTAAGCTGAGAATCAGGCTTTATGCGAGTGGGAATGCAATGCCAAAACTATCTGGCATCAATAATACACAAAAGTTCTAATGAGAAGTCTAGCATATCCCGAATCTCCGTGTCACGCGTGTAAATATATAGGATTTAGAATGGAAACATTTTGATGAACGAGCGTGAGATAATCGAAAGGTGGAAGTAGCACTACGACGAACACTTGAATAGCACGGAGAAAAGAGGTGCAGATGGTTAAAACAGCGTAGGAAATGGCTACGTCAGCACCGCGGATGATGGGAATCAACCAGATTTTTTAGGGAAGTTAGATATGCCATCCATCAACTCAAGGCAACTGAAAATCATTGTATTGAAACTAATCTCATCATGATTGACCAACATTCTGCACCGACTGATAGAAAGAATCTGGGATATGAGATAGCTGCTCGAGAAATGGAAGGGCACAAACTGTAATGTGAAAACTATTATGCGATCACTATCGAAAATGCATTTGTGATACTTTTCCCCGAATGTCGGTTCCCCGAATACCCCGTTTTCCAGAATAAAAAAAAAAATCTACATCGTCTTCAGCCATAGGCTGCACAGACTGAACATAACTAACATTAGACAACGGACACACGGAACGACCAGTGGACCAGTGAAGAATTTTTCGTTTGACGAAAAGTTTTCTCCGGCTGGGGCGGGAATCGAACCCATACTCCGTAGCACAATACGCCTAAACGACTGACGCCGCTAACCGCACGGCTATGAAGCCCACAATAGCACATTTCCCCGAAAAATTGATGGCGCTCATTATTGTCATAACTTTATACGTTTCAGGGTGATGAACGAACCGGCCATCTGATAAGCACCCTTCTTTATTTCATTGGCGGTTCTTTCGAGTTTCACCGTCCTCGGCATCTTTGTGCCAGTATGTGTTCACTCGAGAATCACCTAATATCTCCTTCTTCCAACTGCTTATTGCTTTTTCTAGTTGATCACCCTATCACTGAAGACTATTCCTGCACCGTTTTCAACTGCATCATTTTTCGGGGAAACGCAGTGTTCGAATGAGCCGATCGAATCATATTCGGAGAGTGTAACTGTTCGCGAACCATAACAGTTCGTGGCACATCGCATTCGGAGAGCCCTATGAATGTAAACATTCACTCTCTCGTTTGGTACGTGGCACGAGAGCGTTCAAGAGCAGCAACTCTCACAGACTGCAACAGTATCGAGCCATTCTGGTGATTTATGTTTTGCATAAAATTAATAATAACTTTCATATTTTCTGATAATGCAGCCTTTAACAACCTAAGTATAATATATTGGACCATTGAACACCCTTTTGGTTGCAAACATAGCACAGAAAATGAAACAAATTCACCTCTGTTTACACAGCGCAACAAAAATGACATTTTTGCTTGTCTCAAGGATCAAATTATGTGTCCCTAGTAGATTTGGGGTTGCTGAATCTGATGCCGTTCTCAGAAATTTCCCAGCACGTCACAATTTTTAGCTACAGGTCGCCAAAGTTGTATAAAACATTGGTTTTATTGATGTTTACCTAACTTTTGAAGTATGATTCATCAAACTTTTTTGTGATCTTATCCCCCAAGCATGCAAAAGAGGACTTAAACTTTTGTTTTAGATATATTTTGGTTGAAATTACACGATTAAATTTAGATTAAACCGATTTTTTCAACATGCTTGCAGTTTCCATACAAAATTCTTAGTTTCTCTTATATGGCAAAATACAATACTTTTCTAAACCATCAAAAAATAGCTTTTTCGCATCAAAAGTATTATAAACTTTGATGATAAGTATTGTTACAGAGGTAAAGTTTGAATTCTGTGGCAAATTAAGCAAATTAATTGCCTTACAAGCTGGCAAACTTGCATGCAAGTTGGCTGAAATAGTCAATTTTTGCATTTTCAACAACCAATATCTCAAAAACTAGACGTGCTACGATATTTCTGTAAATGGCAATGGATTCAGCAACCCTTAATTAAGTAAAGAGAGGTATTTTGATGCTGGAGACAAAAACGTGTTCCGCAGTGTTATTGATCAGAATGGAAGTGGGTCAGTGAATGTTACAAGTATTGGCACTCAGCGATCGGCGCCAAACAGTGGGTGGTGTGTGTCTGGCTTGTTTTCGTGCATGGTTCGTTATCTTCCACGAACGATAAATATCACGCGTGTTGTATGAATGCAGGCGGATAAATGGCATGAAATTATGGCTCATGTGTCAATGATCGTTAAATTTTCCGAAGCCTGATGGGGAAACGAGTCATTCGGGGAAGTGGCATTCGGGGAAATGACATTCGGGGAAAAGTAGCACAATCCGTAAATGCAGCCTACAAAGTGCAACCAAGAAGAACAGTTCTCGCATAATTTGTGATCTCGCCCTAAAAGCCATTGGTAACCATGTGTGTAGCTCGTTGTTTCTGAGAATTTGAATAGACTTACACGTTATTTAACAACGTTATGGAGAAGAAATGAACATTCTCTACCTGCCAGTGGTGTTTGTTTCGATTCTTACTCATTTATTTGCTCAGAAACAACGAGCTACACACGTGGTTACCAATGGCTTTTAGGGCGTTATCCCAGATTATGCGAGAGTTCTATAGTTACTATGCAGCAACAAGTAGGAAAACACAGCTTTTCGGCTCATAAGATTGATAAGAGCAACAATGGATATTGTACAGAATTGCGTGTCTATTTCGTCCAGTTAGTTACTGCCGGAGATTTCGACATGATGATAGACTTTCGTGCTTCTGTTCGCAATAGAAGCTGTCATGTGGAAAGCCAGGCTAAAGAATCGATGCACAATTTTCTCTAGATCCAAGCAGACTTGTTTGCTTTGAGGATGTAACGAATGCCTTACTCTACGGCGAACCCAGTATTCAGAAGGTTCGAACATGACACTGAAAATTCTGTTGTTACAAAGAGTCGAGAATCTGAAGAGCGTCTAGGCGACTCAAAATTAGGGAAGCAAATCCCTCAGTATGGCATTTATAAAATATCTTTATCAGGATTTCATCTAAACTATTTATTATGATATAAAGCGAACAACTTATATCGATTTGGTCTTACTCACGTCAAATATGTAATCTTATGTAACCAGTAACACGGTAGAAGCGCCGGTTTTGGCCAAACGTCAGTCGTAGCCATAGTGGATTATACACCGTTTTGCATATCTAATCAGCATGAAACCTTTTGTGTTCAATAGATCACATTCACATGAATGAGCTACATTCGTTTACTCGTCCGAATCGATTCAGAACATAAGACAAATAATTCATTATCTTATAATTTTAACTCCCATACACTTAATCTGGCCAGGGTACTCCTAAATTTTGCAACCCTCATCAGAAATCAATGTGATTGGCCAATTTAGAACCAAAGCTAAATCTCTGGCCTAAACTGGTTCTGGTGGCCCATATTGACCAACAAGATTTTCAAAGCGAAAAAATGGTTTCAGCTCAGTTCCGATATTTTTCATACATAATATGGATTGAAAGCTTGCGTTTGACATATTTGGAGTATAAATTGGGCTCTCCATATAATGTTTAAAGACAATTTATCTTACACACTTAGTTTAGAATGCCGAGCCTCGGCTAATTTTAACCGAGATCCGCACAGCCGAGTAGTCGGCAAACAAATTTCCTGGGATCTCAGCAAATAAAAGCCGAATATCAGAAAATCGTGCTTCGTTGCTAAGCAACAGGACAATTTGTTAGCTGAGTCTCGGTTAAAATCGGGAAACCGAAATTCGCACAGCCGAGCTCGTGAAAAAAATCTAAGTGTGTAGGATGACCAAAACCGGTGCTTGTAATCTAGATCGAAATCTTGTTTTCAAGTTGTTTTCTACTTAGAATATATTTATCAATTGATTAAACTCTAGTAATTCTGTATGATGAGCAGGTACATGAGGTTTGATTTTACTATGAAGAAAAAAATGTATGAAAAACCATCACACCAGCCATCATTTTCGATCAATGATTTTCAGTTTCTGACACGTTTCCCATCAAATCTGATAGGCAGCTGTTGTTGACTCGAATCCACTTGTATATCGCTGATTACTGACAGGTTGGCAGCGAGCGGCATCAAGCAAAGTACACTTTCGCCTGTTTCAACTCGGCTGCCAAAGGTTTTCAGTAGGCTTAGTGAGCAAGGTATCCGATTGTCAATTAGAAAAAAGCTTAACACAAAAAAGCTCTCAGTGCATAACAGTCCAAGTGCTCATGAGAACACTTAGCTGAGAAGTAGGCTCTGTCCTAGTTCGGACGTAACGCCAGAAAGAAGAAAAAAGAACATATTTACAACTAGAAATAGGAAGCACTAGACTTAATACGTCAGTACTTCCAAAAAGCATGCTGTTTGATCTAGCTATTCTTGACCAACAAGTCGGCAAGATAATCGAAATCTCGTACACGTGGGCCCATCTGTATGGAAGGTGATTAATAAATACTGCATTTTCATTGATTGTAGCCGCTATCAGGTTTAACTTTCTCATTTGGTGCAATTTGCACGCGGCGTGCGCGTGATTTCGGTTTCTGTTTTTGTCTTCATCGCTTTTGTGACGAGACGATTAATTCATTGCTGTAATATTACTGCCGCTTCCGCAGTATATTTTTTATTTCTAGCGTAATAATTCTAAAGGGCCAGCGATCGAATTGTAAGCAAATCAGGTTTTGGTAACATATGATAGAATCTTCCAACACCTACAAACTATGCAAACATTGTCTACATAATCAAAAAACTAACCGTTATAAACTCTAACAATCAAAAATCGCTTTTTTTCCTAATCATTCATAGGCTCCCTGCGAATGATCGGTTCTCTCTCTCCATGAAGAGGGCCTAAAATTAAGGAAACTGTCATTGGCCTTAGCATGGTGAGAGGCCAATGACTGTCTCTTGCTCATTCGTTGAAAACCAAAAGGCCTAGCCATGGGCCAAGGCACGTTAACAAAATTCAAGTTGGCCTTTAAAAAAGTCCTATACCTGGTTGGTCGAAAATCAAAAACTCATAATTTTTAACACATTTTTGGCAGTTTTCAGAATAAAATCGGTTATTAACGTGTAGTAATAGTGAATCGTCACTCAGCGAGCAAGAAATCATATTGATTGATTTGAATACTGAGAAATAGGAATTGAAAAGAATTTAGAACCTTCCAAAGAAATTTATCCAAGAATTTTTGTAAGGTATTTTCCATATATTATTTGAACATTCATGAAATAATCTGATTATTATTTCTAAAGCATATTAATGTAATCTCTGACGAAACTTTTGAGATATACCTGATGACTTCTTGAATGCCTTGTCATGTTATTCCGAAAACACGGTTTTATAGTGAAAGTAGCCACTATATTGAAGGTTTTGAAATCTATCATGTGACAAATCAAACTTTATTTAATGGCAAAACAAGTTTGAAATGGATAGAATATGATAGTAACACAATGCCAGAAATAAGCGCACAGTAATTGCACCAATAACCTTAACGCAGCAGTGGACATCAGGCACTATTTGTATGACGCAGTAGCGCAACCAGGATTTGGTTCTGGGGGAGGTGTTTTGAAAAGTTGTATGGAAATACATTTTGAGAGGGTATTTTTAATGAAAAAAAATCAAGTTGGAGAAATGAAATATAGTTCACCTTTTAACATGCATAGTTTCGCTGTTACGAAACGTAAAATGCAGCCAGTTATTTTTATAGTTGAAAAAGAGAGATAAAAAAACAAGTCACGCGAAACGAATTCAATTGATGGTGCCAAGGCACTCCCGAGCAAAACGCAAGCAAATCGAGTAAAATAAACAAAAAACAAGATTTCACAAGACATCTTCATATGTAATCTCCGATAAAAAAACACATCTATCACTTCGAAAGACATGTTTCTGCAGAACATTTGCACGTGGCTTAGCACCACCGAATCTAATTTTTACCAGCGGAATTACAAAAAAAAAGAAGAACGCGGACGAGGTAAACGTGACACAACATTCAACTCCCAAAATACCCTCCCCCCTGGTTGCACCTCTGTTATGACGTATTCCCGAAACAACAAAACAATCAAGCTAACGCATATATTCAAAAAACTGTAACTACACCGTGCAACGTGAAATCTAGCGCAGATCCAGTACATTTGTGACAACCGAGCTATGACGGTGTCATTGTTTTAAAAATAACAACAAAACGACACCCCCTATCGTTTTGTGTGGATTAGACTGGCCCAGCTCAGTATGGAAGAAAAATAAAGTTGTATGATTCCACGGGGCACCCCCCAGAAATATTCCTTAGGGTTAGAGGAAGACTTCCTGAAAATTTCAGCTTATTTGGTCGTTCCATGAGCTGGCGCATTTGAATTGAAGTTAATATGGGATTCCTAGCTCATGCATATGGGAAACAGTACATCATGTACTGTTCTGCTCAGGAAAACTGTTGTTCGCGTTCAATTGAACCCAGAATGTCAAAAACACTACTTGATACCATAGCGAACAATATTGTAGAAGGTTGTATCATGATTAAAAGTGATAAAGTTGGTGTTTTAACTATCTGAAGTAGATCTGCAATAAAGCTCTGCATTTCTTCTACATAGCATGATGGTTATAACTAGGCGCATCATAGCCACCTATGACGCTGGGCGAGCTGCTGCGCAAGACGCATGCATATATCGTCCCCTTGATGCTACAACTAGATAACTCAAAATTTGAAATTTTTGACTTCAATATGTCAAAACATATTTCTTAATTAGATCTGCAAAATATCCACAGGTCTTAAGCGTGTGATTCAAAATATTCAAGTTAAAGATTATTTTTCAATCATAATCTCTGCGATTAACCATCACCTTGTTAAACGGTCATACTTTCAAAGTTGCACATCTCAAAATTTTGAATTTCGAGTTATCTAGTTGTAGCATTAAGGGGACGATATGTGACTGTACGGGAGTTCCTATCTAAGCCTTACTTTCAACAACTGAAATGTTAATGAAAATGAGCTTAAATCCAGATACAACCTTCTGCAATTATGTTCATTAGGATATCAGCTAGTGTATTCGTCATTCTGGGCCCAATTGAACACTATCAATTAGTATACAGCACGAAACAGTGACCTTGGGTCAATTTTCAATATATTTGAAACGAAAATCCCATACTAACTTCGAATTGAATGCGCCAGCTGGTGGCGCAACCAATTGAGTTGAAATTTTGATAGACCTTTTTTCTTACCCTAAAGCACATATCTAGGGGGTGCCCCGTTGAGTTTTACAACTTTTTTGTTTAAGGGCCAGTCTAGTGTGGATACTCTGCCGTTTTTCTTGATACATAAACCAAACGTCGACATACCACATACAATTATAAGGCGTCATCAACGCTGTCATTGTCGACGTCAAAGCACGTTTCAAGCGCTGATTTTGTGCTCTAATAGTGTCTTATTTCAGTTTCGCAGCAGGCGAAAAGTTTTGCCAGATGTCCCGACCAAATTGCATCGATCGCAATCGGCGGTAGCTATTCTCAATCTGGCGGAGCATCGTTTTGTCAGTAAGATTGAAATCTGATCGTTATTTGATTGCAGTTCAACAGCATCACAGGTAAATTTTTAGTGTTTTGTATATGGTGGATAAATATAGAAATCAAGCATAAATTTTTGAAACGACGTATGTAACAATTGAGAGGAAACGAGAAAAATGTGATACATTATATCGTGAATAATTTTCATTCCTATATTTTATTTGAACTGTTTTGCATTTTTTCTATAGCTGTGTCTAAGTTGAAAATAACAACAGTTTTTTTATAACCACCATAAAACAATGCTGATTTGTGACCATATTGAAATTGATACTCCTTTTTGCTTTGGGCTTGTTACATACACCATAAAGGTTCGTCGATATGATACCTTGAATCTTACATACACCTTGCTTGATACGTCGGTTCAACAGTTCGTTTGGCACTTGCGTCACATCAAATACATCGGTATTTGTTTTGAAGTTCCACATACGTCGGTTTTTCGTATGTTTCCGATTTCAACTCGACTAACAGGTGCAACGAACGAAGCCGTAACAAAAAATTGAATAAGAACTACCATTTTTCTGGAAACATTGCCTAAACCCAAATACTGATGATGTCCCTTCATCACTTTGGCGATTCGTCACTGTGGGAATCAGATTCACCTCTCTATTTCTAACATGTCCAGTGATCCAAAACAGTATGACGTATCTGCTGATGAAAATGTATGTTTTGATTCCGCACATAGGTCGTTTTACTACAAACGTATGGACGGTGTATGTACTAACCACTAACCAGTGCTGGAAACATTCGAAATTTTTTGCGACGTTCGTTTCGCTTCCATGGTCAGCAGTCAAATGATTTCTTTACACTCATTCGCTACCTCATCTTTCACACACAGGATGAGCGGTGTGATGGACATCGAGAAACATATGATCAGTGGTACGAATGTCGTCTGACACGATGACATTTCCAAATATTTCAGAAATGTCCATCGATCATAAACAACAAGAATAGTTTGCTTGTTATATCTAATGTGACACAGCAGCTCTTATTTTGGAAAATGAAAACGAAAATGAGAATGAAAATGAAAACAAACATAATCGTATCGCTTTCTGGTGACGCCATCGTGGTCAGCTGCATTCAATTGACATTTCTCATTCGTACGTTCATTTGATCGCTCGTGTTGTGAATGCTGAAGGCAAATGCTGTCGAATGATAACGTGTCGACTACCGTGATTGCTAACAACATTGGTACTAACGACCAAAATGTTGACAGTTGTCACTTTGCAAAACGTAGGGTGTATGTATTCAAATGAAAAACACCAAGCGAAGTGCACATAGGACATAATTGAAATTTATTCAGAAAAATCAGAAAAAGGTTGTAGGATTAGTTTTTTAGGCTCAACATTTTGATTAAAAGTTTGTCGAGCATATGCAAAGCAAATCTCGATTTGTTTATGTTTGCGACATACGTCGTTTTGAAAATTTATGCTTGAAACAACTTAATATTGACAGTCACTGGCTCTGCCTCCCATATGTATTGGGCTTTTCAATGATGATGGGTTCGGCTTCCACGTGATTCCCAATCATCTGTGTATTGCGTAGAGACGATAGAAACACTGGAGCAGCTCAAGTGTTCCTGCTTCAATTTGCGGTGATTGTTATAGTTACTGCATACACACACACACGATACCTCCTGGCACAAACGTATTGTGTACAGTAGTCACAAATTTCTAGATTTCATTTTTAACATTGACCAGTTCGAGATCAAAACATGATTTTCAGCTCAATGCATATTTAATTGATTCAATTACGATGGAATGTCCAACACGTCACAGGCTGCTGCTGAAATTGCGTGGCATCTGTCATGACGTCCGCAGAGACAATCCTCATAAGAAATGGAAATGTGTCCGAATAGCTGAGGCAGCGTATCAAGACAAGCAATATAAATAGAAAAAAAAACGCATAAACGTGAATTATGCAGCAATTAAAAAGTCATACAATAAGCTACACCAGCGCAGTAGCAGCGGACCGACATCTAAGCTCCTAGTGATAGGTGTCATTTGTAATTGCCAGTCACATATTTAGCTACAATTACACTATCATTAAACATTCCGGTGTGGTGTGCGGTGCGCTCTATGTTCGCCATTCGTACCGAGCTTTCATTTGCGACTGTCATGATCGGTATGAATACTTTCACTATGAAAACGGGCATCGGGCAAGCTATCGAAAAACGTAAAACTTTCAATTAGTTTGACGGCGTTGGAGCCATGGCGAATTCTATTCGGGAGGATAATACGTTTCCGTTTAAGACTTCGACGGTAACCAATGATGGAAATTCAAAACTGAAACGAAAATTGCATCAGCATGATTCACAACTGCGATGACGGTTGTGAATGGTGCAGTTAACGAGCAGCTGATGCAGTTGCAAGTGTAGGTGTGATGTGCATGTGCTCTTTGTCTCTGTCCTGCGTTTGACGTTGGTCGTTCATGGTGTATACGCGAGGATTATTGCGAAATAGAGCTGCGGTTAGAAAAACATTTAGTGAAACTGTAAACTGATTTATAACTGTATTAAAAATTGTTTACTGTGTGAGAAGAAATGAACGACAAACAATAACAGTTTTTATAGCACTATTTGTCTACCTACAAAAATTTTGTGCCAATTTTGAGACTTTCAAATAAGGTCAAAATCATATGATGGCCTCAGATTGTTAGTTCTGAGGGAATTCGATGTGAATATTGTTCATCACATTTCAAATCCTATTTCTCAGAATTCAAATCAATCAATGAGATTTCTTGCTCGTTGAGTGACGAGTTGCTATAACTACACGTTAATGATCGATTCTAATCCGAAAACTGACAAAAATGTGGAAACATTTAAATACTTGGACCATTTCCTTGTATCTTTTTGAAGGCCAACTAGATTTTTATTACCGTGCATTGGCCCAAGGCTTGGCCTTTTTGATCCATTGAAAATCTTGTTTATAACGGTAAGTTTTAGGATTATGTTGACAATATTTGCAGGGTTAGGTGGCGTTGGGAGATGCTATAATTGGTATCAAAACCCGATTTGTGTACAATTTTATCATTGGCCCTTTAGAAATGTAACGCAACAATTGATCGGAAACCACTGCTTTTTCAAGCACAATTTTTCAAAAAGACGTATCGACAGTCGAAAGGATTTGAGAAAATTACGATGCAACATAAAGCATTCTAAATCCGGTTAAAACTGTTTTGCATATTTTTATATTGCTTTATATTCTATAAGATAAATAGACAAAATGTTTATTTAATTAGACAACCCTTCAAAAATGAATTTGGAATTCCAAACTTTCTAAATAGCGAAAATGCAAACCTCATTAAATCAAATAGCCAAAAAATGGAAAACACGTGATCGGCATTGTGATTTGCATTAATTAAAAATCCGCAAAAAATGGCACCAAATCCCATACATACAAATGTGTCGAAACATAACTTTATCGCAAAATATCGTATTATATTCGAGCATATGTCTGAGGAAAGATGAATAAGCGTGCCTTCCACAATTTTGCACTTCTCGTGACCAATTGAGTTCGCAATCGACGAGCAGGCATGGCTGTGTTTCTATACACAAGTGTATAAACCGGTTCAAACGATTGTGAAATTAATTCAACAATGAAATGCCGATCGTTTATTGAGTTTCGACTATCCTACAAAAAAACTGAACAACCACGGTTTTGACAAACCAGAATGAGTAGTCTTCAAAACCGCTGGGCATGGTAGAGTGGATTTCAAACATCTTCCAGTAATCAACAAATCAAATTCAATTTAGGATTCGTCCAGAAAAATCCGATTTTAGCGAATCGACCTAAACGTTTAGTAAAATCATCCAAGCGTGAATAATTTATCCTACAGTCCACCAGACTAAAAGCTCCACCGGACGAACAATTTATTAGCTACGAACGGTAGGCGGTAACCAACTCGACTTATAGAATCGAACATTATTTCATTGACGGCGCAAAACACCAAAGTAAAAGTTTCGCTGCTTCTGCATGTATTGATAATGCTAGCTCATTGGACGTATCTATCGACTTCTAGTTGGTTCTGTTTGCTTGATATGAAAGGCCACCACCCGCATATAACTTTTCTCCTCAACCATCATCAACGTCGCCCTCTGTTTGCACATTATATAGTATGGCACGCTCTCTTTTATGATGTTCATTTGTGTACCATAATGAAGTGAAAAACAAGCTCTTGCAAGATGTCGAGAGTATGAATCAATCGTATCTATAGTTGGTTTCTTCTTCTTTCTGGCATTACGTCCCCAGTGGGACAGAGCCTGTAGTTGGTTTATTATAGACAATTTGTGTAAGTTTAATGATAATAGTTTAACAATTCATAAAAGATTTTCGTATCTTTTCCAATCATTTTATAAAATTAGATTTAGAACGTACTTGGCACAATCTATCGACAAGGAATTCTAGCGTAACTTTTCAAAAGGACCTATTTAACATTGAGAGGCTTTCTTTGTTTGCTTCCTCTTATTTCAGAAATCGAGCCACTTTTAACTCTTCTGTTACGTTTTTTTTTTTGTATGAAACGCTAGGACACCGAAATTGAAAAAAAAAAACAATAGTAAATTCCTATGAGATTTTTTAAAATTCTTTCAAAATGGCATCAGTAATTGCCACGAACCTCTTCTTGGGATTTCTTCAAATATAATTGATTTTAGACGGTTTTTTCAACTGGAGATTTCTATTTATATAGAAATCTCCAGTTGAAAAAACCGTGTAAAATCCTAAAAATCTTTTCAAATTTATCCAGAAGTGTTTTGAAGATTTTTATTGAATTATGTCAGACATTTCACAGGAATTTTATCAAAAATTTGACCTGGAATTGTTGTTTTTTTCAGAAGTGAAAGCCAAAAAGTAAAATTGGTAAAAACTTTCTTTAGTTTCCGATTTTTTTTGGGTTCTTAGAGGTATTCATAAATGACATTCGATGAAGTCGTGAATAAATATCTAAAATTATTCCTGCACACGTAAATTATTTTACGGATTCCTGTAAAATCACAACAGCTGAACAGTTCGGTAAAATAAATTAACGGAGAACGGTAAATTTGTACAGTAAACGGTGAAAAATCACCAGAATCCGTAAAATTTCGACGGAATTACGGTGTTTTATTTCACCGAACTGTTCAGCTGTTGAGATTATGGTGAAATTCACCGATTTCCGGTAAAATGAGCTTAGTGTGTATGCCTATGGGATGATTAAATGCTTAAAAATGATCTTAGTGAAATTCCTTGTTGAATTCTTGAAAAGTCTCGTTCGATGATTCCTATAAGAATCCTTCAATATTCTTAGCAATTTTGCAAAAAATTCAAAAGTGAAATTGAAGGAATTTCTGAAGGAATCTTCAAGACAGTTTTCAGAGGAATTCTGATATTATCGGAAGATTTTTTATGAGTCCTAGGTCAAACTCTATTGAGAATATTTCAGGACCTTGTGAAGTTATTCAAGAGATTCTTAAACGAATACTTTGCAAAATCTCTTCAATGTACCCGATATGTTTTTGGAACAATTTACAAAATTTGAAACAAAGAAGTTTCATTGGGATTCCATAGAATAATTTTTGGAGTAGTGTTGAGAGAAATACTTTGGGGAATTCACGAATGAACCTTCACACCTAGTTTCATTTACGAGAGACGAAGTGGCTTTATTCATTCATCAAAAAGTTATCCATGAATTCATTAAGGATCTTACAAGCAATACGCTGAGAATAGCAGAAATTCGCGGTAAATCTGCAGAAATCCATTCAAAATTTCACGGATCACGGATTAGTCGTCAAGTTAATAATACAAACAAGGCTTCTTCAAGAATCTGCATCATTTTCTCCGAGATGCCGCCAAAAAGCTATTTTGAATGAAGGTGTCCAGAATTTCATTGGGAAACCAATTAGATCTCCAAAGAAATTTCCCAGAAGCTTCTAGCTCAGTCTTTCTCCAACAAATGAGAATTTAAACAAAATTTCAAGAAAAAGCCGCAAAACTCTTTTATAGAATCTACTAGAAATCTTATTTGCAATGCAAGAATTTATTTCAGTGGTTTTTCAAAGAACTTTCAAGTTACTAGTTCGCCTCGATGCCATTTAAGTTTCTTGAAAAAAAAAATCATCAAACATGTTCAATGAATCGTAATAGAAATCAAAGCATCTCATCAAAACACTTGCCAGGAATCCCTAAGTACTCGTCTAAACACTTTTCTCTTTTTTGATGTGATCAGCCAGAAATACACCGACACGGAACAGTTGTGACAAAACCGCTAAAGATCTAGAATCTCCTTGAAACCTACGATGTTATTGGCTCAAAATTTGCCATCATTGTCAAATTTTTACACTGTTTTTCCCGGTCATTCGTGATTCCCGGGTTTTGTCCGCTTTTTCAGGACTTCCCGGATGGATGGACACCTTGTTAATGTAGAAATTTCTCCAAGCAGTTATTCAAGAAATCTTTCAAGGATTACTTTTTTCTACAGATTCATCCTGAAGTTACACTAAGCAATCCTTTAAGCTTGTATCCTGGGAGTTCTACAGCAATTTCTTTAGTGATTCTGCCAAGAGATTTCTCTGCTCGATTGTGTTTTTTTTTCATCAAAATGTTCCTCAAAAAACCACTTGAGTTTCTTTAAATAATGTACGTGAGAAAAAATCATCCCTCTAGGAATTTCTATACAAATTCTCAATAGATTGACCCAAGAGCTTTTCAAAAAAAAAATCATATTTTCCTTCAAGGAATTATTAATATATTCGTGATGTTTCTATGAATACCGCCGAAGGACTCCTCAAGTGAATTCTTTGAAAATATCTTCAGTTTGCTTCAAGGATTTACACAAGAATTTTTTTTTTGAGAAACTCTAATGAAATATCCTTGGAAAAATCGTTGATAATTCTCTGTAGTAACTGTGTTGAATGAATTTCCGGGGAAATTCCAGAAGGATCACTGGCAGAGTTTTTCATAAAATTTCTTGTGTAAATCCTTACCAAGTAATACCAAGGAGTTTTCCAAAATAATCTCCTCGGACTTCGTCACGAAATCTGTTGAGGATTCATCCAAGAAGTAATACTTAATGCCCACAAGAGATTTCTTGGGATTCCTTCTAATATGTGAGCGATTTCTCAGAGGGTTTCTACAAACTATGTTTAGGCTGTGTCTATAAATTATTGAATAAATTTTCATAGAACTACTCAATGAAATCCTCCAAAATCACATTCAGCCGATATTCGTTCAAAGGATGCTTTAGGTATTTCCCAGAGGATTTTTTCAAAGAATATTGTCATGATTCGTTACACTGCGGAACACGTTTTTGTCTCAAGCACCAAAATACCGCTATACACTCAATTGAGGGTTACTGAATCCATTGCCGTTTTCAAAAATATCATAGCACGTTAGACGTGCTATGATATTTTTGAAAACGGCAATGGATTCAGTAACAGTGTTTGAGAAATTTGCTGTTGAAAATGCAAAAAAATGACTATATTCGCCAACGTGCATGCAAGTTTGCCAGCTTGTAAGCAATTTATTTGCTGAATTTGTCACAGAATTCAAAATTTATGTGTATAACAATGCTTATCAACAAAGATTATACTACTTTCGATGCGGAAAAGTTATTTTTTGCTTATTCGAAAAAAGTATTGTTGTTCGGGTACGTTATTTATTTTGTAGCAGCTTTTCGGAGCAGCTCAAAAACTGTAATAAAGTTTATTTACATTAGTTTTCAGCTATGACTAAATCTACATTTTACGCCAACTACTCACTCAAATAGTTTTCCTCCTGCCTTACGATATAACTTCCTTCTGGATCCTTTTGCTACTTCCGTTATCTCCTCTTCCTACATATTTAAACATCAATTAATTTAATTTCTCTTATTTTCGTTTCAGGTACTTACAACATCAACCGTACAATGCAGCGCGATGTTACGGTTACGGTTCTTCTTCGACTCTCGTGTGGTACAAGCTGGGTAAGTATTTTTGCGTTATTTTCTTAACCATAATCTAATTCACTTTCATTTTACTTACAGGTAATCTAGGCGACTATTTTGGCAATAAATTCCATAAATTACACTCCTTGCTTGCTTACACGTATTAATAAACGAAAGAAATTTCCAAATTCACTATTCACTTGCTCAAATGCGATTTTTGTTTTGGTTTTGTTTTTGCAATCTTTTTCTCGCGGTTTGCTTCCGTCCTCCACTCTCGCCAAACTGTCACTTGCGGAGGGTTCGGCTATTATGCCGACAACCTACCACTACTGCCCAGCGGTGTGAACAATCCCCTGCCCGTAACATCCGGTATTTCTTCCGGAAGTTCCGGATTTACCTGCCTCTATCTCCAACACCGCTAGATTCACCACGGCTCGCCGATGTACTTTACCGTCCGCCGTCTTGACGTCCGCTTGGCGAATCCTTCCATCAGCTCCTTGGATGACCTCCTGAATCCTTCCTCGCACCCAGTTCTTCCTGTTCTTCCCTTCGACTACGAACACTAGGTCTCCGACTTTCAGGGGCTTCGTGTCCTCGAGCCACTTTGCACGATGATTCAGCGACGGCAAGTATTCCTTCAGCCATCGTTCCCACATCCGGTTGGCCATATATACCGATCGCTTGTAGACGTCCGTCAATGATGCAGCCAGATCCATAGCGTCGTCCAGCAGCATGTCCGCACCTGTCACTGTTCCACGGATGAAATGGTTTGGCGTAATCGCTTCTTCGTCCGCCGCTTCTTGTGGAACGTATGTCAACGGCCGCGTGTTGATCATGTCTTCAGCTTCGGCTAGGCTCGTTGACAGAATTTCGTCCGTAAGTTTCCGTCCATCATCAAGCGCTCGAAGCGCCTCTTTGACGGACCGCACCATCCTCTCCCAGACACCACCCATGTGTGGAGTGCCGGGAGGGTTGAAGTGCCAAGCAGTAACTGTTGAAGTCACCTTTTCAGCGCACTCGATGTTGATCTTCTTGATCGCCTGGATCATCGCAGCACTCGCTCCACGGAAACAGGTAGCATTGTCCGAGAAGATTTGTTCTGGAGCTCCACGTTTGCAGGCGAACCTCCTGATCGCCATTAGGCAGGACTGTGTGCTCAGACTGTGAACCACGTCCAAATGTACGGCTCGCACGGCCATACAAGTAAATACGGCGACCCACCTCTTTTCCTTCCTGCGTCCCACCGTGACTTCAACCGGACCAAGGTAATCTACGCCCACCGAACTGAAAGGACGTAAGTGAGGCGTGGATCGTTGAACCGGAAGTGGTGCCATCATAGGGACGGCCGGTTGGCAGCGGTTTACCTTGCACCAAATGCACTCCTTCGTCGCCTGCCGGATAGCAGAGCGCGCCTTCAAGATCCAGAACTTCTGCCGCAATTCGTTGAACACGGTCTCCCTGTTCGCGTGGCCAAACTTGCTGTGGTAATGCAGGATCAGCTTCTTGGTGATGTCGTGGTTCCCCGGTAGGATGATTGGGAACCTCTTATCGAAGGGCAGCTGCTCATTTTTCTCCAACCTGCCGCGAACTCTCAGGACTCCGTCTTCGTCTAATACCGGTGAGTGCTTGTACAGACAACTGGACCTTTCAAGCTTTTCCATTGGTTGACCAGGATTCCGCTGAAGATTTTTCGTCAGCGTATTCATCTCCTCCGGAAAACCATCGAACTGAGCCTGCTTCCACAGAATGGTTTCCGCCGACTGCAGCTCCTCTCGTTGAAGTGGCTTCGTTTCAGCCGAATATTCAGCCTTGACCATTCGACGCAGGCGCTCCGTGGCTGGAATAGCCATGATCGGCAACCCGGCTCTTTTACGCTGACAGTTAGAGATGAAGCGCACTACTGTTGCCGCCACACGCAGTAGCTTTATCCAGCTCGACACGGTTTCAGCTTCCACCACCGCATGAAACAGCAGCACTCCTCTCGCTTCCTCTTCCGTTTCTTCAACTGATTCGTTAGACGGCCACTGATCGCTCGGTTGGAACAGAATTGACGGACCCTGAACCCATTCCGAGCCGTTTTGTAGCGGAGGACCCCGGCCCCACTTGGTAAGCACGTCCGCAATGTTCTGCTTCGTTGGCACCCATCTCCAGGCTCGCATCTGGGTCAACTCCAAAATTTCACCCACTCTGAATGCGACGAACTGCTTGTACTTATTTTGGTCCGAGTGCAGCCAGGACAATACAGTACGAGAATCCGTCCAGAGAACTGTGCGGTCGATTTGCAGGGAGTGTGTATTCAAGACCGTCTGCCTCATTCGCGCTCCAAGTACGGCGGCCATCAGCTCTAGACGAGGAATTGACTGCCGCTTAAGTGGCGCCACCTTCGCCCGGGACATGACCAAGCTACACTTCACCGCTCCATCAATGACCGATCGTAGATACGCCACGCAGCCGTAGGCGTGCTCGCTCGCATCGGTGAAAATGTGAACCTCGAGAGATTCTATTGAAGACGACGCCGCGTCTCCCAGGTAGCACCGAGGAATCCGCAAGGCTTCCACGTCAGGCAGCAACTCGGTCCACTGTTTCCACAAACGCCAACTTAGCTCGTCGATTTCTTGATCCCAATCGCAGCCGTTTCGCCAGAGATGCTGGATGATCACCTTGCCGTGGATCGTGTACGGCGACAAGAGACCCAGGGGGTCAAAAAGACCCATCACACAGCTCAAGACGATCCGTTTCGACGGACGCACGCCGTCGTACAAGTACCGCTTGATATCCGTTCGGTGTGTAACGGAAAAGGCGAAGACATCTAGGTCCGTATCCCAGAATACTCCGAGCACGCGCTCCCCAGACGACTGTTTGTCCTGCTGGAAAGTCACCGGTCCGGATGATTTGTCTTCTCCCAGAGCTGAGAGAACTTCCGGCGAGTTCGACACCCAGTTACGAATTTCAAACCCGGCTTGATCGTGGATGTATCGCACCTGCTTCGCTCGTACTACTGCTTCTTCAATCGTGTCGACACTGTCAAAGTAGTCGTCGACGTAGTGCCGACCGATGATCGCCGCTGCTGCCTCGGGAAACTGGATTGCATGCTCGGTCGCGTTGAGATTCTTGATGAATTGTGCAGACGCCGGCGAGCACGTTGAGCCAAATGTGGCGACGTCCATGACGTAAACTTTCGGCGTTTCACTGGCGTCGTTCCGGAAGAGGAAGCGTTGGGCTTGCTTGTCCCCGGAAATAATCTTCAGTTGGTGGTACATTTCTCTGATGTCTCCACCGAAGGCGATTCTTCGCTCGCGGAATCCGACGATCACTGTCACCAGCGGCACGAGCAGATCGGGCCCCTTCAGCAACCGGGAATTCAGCGAAACTCCTTGAACGGGTGCCGCGGCGTCCCAGACGAGCCGAACCTTTCCGGGCTTCTTGGAGTTCACGACGACATTCAGCGGAAGGTACCAGACTTTCCCTCGTTCGGTACAGGACAGCTCCTCTTCAGTCGCTAGATGAGCGTATCCTTTCGCTTGGTATTCGGCGATTTGCCGCCGAACGTTGTTGTACAACTCCGGCGATCTCTCCAACTTTCTCTCCAGCTGCTTCATGCGCTTCAGCGCCATGGGGTAACTGTCCGGAAGGCAAACCTCATCCGCCGCCCAGAGTAGTCCCGTTTCGAAGCGATTTCCTACGCGTTTCGTAGTATGCTCCATAATCGACCGAGCTCGTTGGTCTTCGGCTGACTCCCGCTGCACCTTGACTACCGATTCTTCTAGCGCATAGTGGCTCTTCAGGATATCGTGGAGTTCTTCGTTGGACACTGCTTGGTGGAACCCTAGAAACCCGCTCGCCGAAGTCGAGTTCACTTGGCGAGGACCGTAGACAGTCCAACCAAGCTTGCAGCGCACCGCGATTGGCTCCCTGGTAGTTCCAATCCTCGCTTCCAACGGAGCAAACGTATGGATGTTGTTCAGTCCGATCAAAACTCCTGGCCGGCCGTCGTACGATGCAATCGGCAGGTCACGCATGTGCTCGTACTGCGCCACCAATTCAGCAGCGTCCAGCTTCTGGTGGGGTAGCATCAGTTTCTCGACGGTGTTGACGGTATGCAGCAGAAACTTCTCCGGATTTTCCGTGCCCACTGCAGAGGTCCACAAGTTCATCAGCCTTGAGTTCTTCTCCACGCGATAGACGTCAGATGTCCAGTTGATGGTGAGCTTCTCCTTCACTCCTGTGAGTCCCAGCCGGTCGGCCAAGTCGTTCTCGATAAGCGTCACGGAGACTCCCTCATCGAGGAAAGCGAGGACAATTAGTGACGTTTCTCCGCAATGAATCTGCACCGGAATTATCCGGAACATCATCGAGCTGGTGTCCCTGATGTGTGCGCTCATACCGACCGTATTGGTGATCGGATGAAGTAGCGGATTGTGCGCTTCCCTGCAGTCACCCACGTCGCAGCGAATCTTGAACCGACACGATCCGTTGTGCTCATTCAGGCAGGTCTTACACAACTTCCACTTGGCGACGATTTTCATTCGATCCGCGTAGGGCAGGTCCCGGAAGTCTTGACAGAACCGCAAACGATGATCTTCTCGTTGACACACCCGGCACGGCTTCTGCTTTTTGCGCTCGGTCATGTTGACGGTCGAACGGTTCGCTTCGCTGTGGGTATACAGTGCACTTTTCTCCTTCGGCTTGCTTCTTCCGGCCGCTCCTGCAGTGGTCCTAGTATCAGGCTTGTAATCGAAGCTGACGTTTGCCTCACAAGCGTCTGACACGATTCCCGCGACGAAATCCGTGAACGTTCGCAGAGTCACTACCTTCTTCTTCTTTTTGTACTGCACCCACTGCCGCTTTTCTCCGTCCGGGAGCTTGGCGACCAGGTCCTGGATCAAAATCGGGTTCACCAGGTGGAGTGTCAGTCCCGCCGCCTCTAGATGCTCGCAGAGCTGTTCTACAGCGTTTCCGAAAGGGATGAAGCTGGCCAACTTGTCGGCTCTTGGCGGATCCAGTCGGCGAACCTTGTCCAGGTGGCTCTGAAGAAGTTGTTCGGGCCGTCCGTAGAGCTGGCGGAGTTTCGCGATCATTCGAGGAACCGACTTTGGGAGCAGAAGCTGACCACGAACCGCCTCAAGCGCTGAGCCTTTCAGGCTGTCTTGGAGTCTTACCAGATTTTCTACGTCAGAATAGCCGCAGGCTTCGTTCGACGCTTGGTAAGCTCCAAAGAACAAAGGCCACTCTTCTGGCTTACCTGAGAAGACCGGAAGCTTCCTCGTCAGCCCATTCCGCGCGGCTAGTTGAGCCCTTGTTGGCCCAATACGCGGCTGTCCTTGCTGAGACGCACTGTCGATCTCCGTTACGTTCTTCTTACTCGTCGACGAGTCCCCACCGGAGCTGGTCGAGCTGCTTTTATCTTCATCTTCTTCTTCGTCCTCCTCTTCGTCGCTGGTGTCGTCTCCCTGTTCCGCGAGAAGCTTCAGGTTCGCTTGCGTCAGTTTGCGAACAAGCGACGGTTGAGATGGACCAGGAACTCCCTCTCGCTTTGCGATCGCTTCCGATGGATGCTTCTTTCCTTTCTTGTCGACGATTTCCGCTTTCTGCAGCCGCTTGTCGACGGCAGACATCCGCTCGCGGTACTTCTTCTCCATTTCCTTCATGCGGGTCAGGTGGTCTTCTTTTTCCTGCAGTTCCTGCTGCAGTTGCATCTCCTTCTCTTCAATTTCCCGCTGGCGCAGGGCCCGCTCCTCAGCTAGCTCTTTCTCACGCAGTCTCTGCTCCAGGAGCAATCTTCTTGCTTTGAGTGCGTTTTTCATCTCCATCTCCTTTTCTCGCAGCAGCAGCTCCGCATCCATTTCCTCCTCTAGGCGTTTCTTTTCCGCTTCCATCGCTATCAATTTTTCCTGCACGGGCGCGGGTAGTGCTACCGCGTTTCGTTCCGACACAGAACTGTGGTTATCGGAATCTCCCGTAGCCGCCGTAGGTTTTTTGGCGCGCGCTATTTTTTTCTGCTTCTGGTACTCCTGGAACACGGCTTGGCAAGTCGGGGCCTTGCGGTACCATTTCTTGTCCTTCTTCGGCGCCGTCGATAGTCCCACGCAACGTAGGTGAAACCACCGGTCACAGCCGTCGCAGGCAATCATCGGCTCATTCTGGGTGGAAACTTCTTCGCATTCTCCACAAGGCGTTGTGGTTAGGTCCAGCTGCTGATCCATCGTGATGGAGGGTACCGAATCTCGTTATTTGATTTTTGAGATTGTTCGGGTACGTTATTTATTTTGTAGCAGCTTTTCGGAGCAGCTCAAAAACTGTAATAAAGTTTATTTACATTAGTTTTCAGCTATGACTAAATCTACATTTTACGCCAACTACTCACTCAAATAGTTTTCCTCCTGCCTTACGATATAACTTCCTTCTGGATCCTTTTGCTACTTCCGTTATCTCCTCTTCCTACATATTTAAACATCAATTAATTTAATTTCTCTTATTTTCGTTTCAGGTACTTACAACATCAACCGTACAATGCAGCGCGATGTTACGGTTACGGTTCTTCTTCGACTCTCGTGTGGTACAAGCTGGGTAAGTATTTTTGCGTTATTTTCTTAACCATAATCTAATTCACTTTCATTTTACTTACAGGTAATCTAGGCGACTATTTTGGCAATAAATTCCATAAATTACACTCCTTGCTTGCTTACACGTATTAATAAACGAAAGAAATTTCCAAATTCACTATTCACTTGCTCAAATGCGATTTTTGTTTTGGTTTTGTTTTTGCAATCTTTTTCTCGCGGTTTGCTTCCGTCCTCCACTCTCGCCAAACTGTCACTTGCGGAGGGTTCGGCTATTATGCCGACAACCTACCACTACTGCCCAGCGGTGTGAACAATTGTATTTTTCCATATAAGAGAAACGAAGAATTGTGTATGGAGACTGCAAGTATGTTGAAAAATTCGGTTTAATCTAAATTTAATCGAGCAATTTCAACCAAATTATATCTAAATTGAAAGTTGAAGTCTTATTATGCATGCTCGGTGGATTAAATCACAAACCAGTTAAATAAATTATGCTTTAAATTTAATGTAAACATCAATAAAACCAGTGTTTAATGCAACTTTGGCGACCTGTAGCTAAAAATTGTGACGTGCTGGAACATTTCTGACAATGGCATCAGATTCAGAAACCCAAAATCTACCAGAGACACATAATTTGATCCTTGAGACACGCAAACATATCATTTTTGTTATGCTGTGTTATTTATAATTCCTGAAAAAGTCGCAGTGGTTGAAATAATAGTGTTTGAATATGTTCTTCCTTCACATGTCACATGACATTGTACACTAATTTACGAAGTCACAATGCTTTATTAACATTTTCTATCCATTTTTATCACTAATAAAACAATAAAAAAAAACATAACTTTTGCGGGCCAATGCGGATTAATTGGTTTTTGTTTGATGAATTTAACAATACCGTAGAATATGCATCCATTAGATCCACGTTTCTCAACAGGGGGTCCGCGGACCCCCGACCATGTAAAAAGCACGCTGAAGCGAACACCTCACAGCGAGCCGGTTTTTCATCGTTACCAAGGTTGAGAAACAGTGCATTAGATGAAGTTAATCTATTAGAAATCAGATTGACTTTTTCTGCAGAACAAATAAAGATTTTAGGTCTTCCGCAAATCAATACAACACTGTCGACACAAAGAACCGTCGATGTCTATACCCAATCGGACAACGACGAGCTATATTTAACTGTTAGCGCAAAAAGGAACTGCAAAAATAAGAGAATCATCTTCGCCAATCCAAAAATATGCACTGCTGAAACGTTTTCGTCTTCAATACGTACCGAAGGTGTACGTGAAAGAGACAGCTACCTTCATTCTGATTCGGGAGGCTCCTTAAAAACGGGAGCTGAGAACTTTGTTTTATCACCGTTTTGTCGAACTATCCGGAGAATAGTGGACACGAAGTACCTAGTGAAAAAGGTTATGTCAGAATGATTTTCATTTTTTGACCATTCTCCAATACGTCCAACGTGTTATTTGCTTTTACTTTCCGTACATTTAGTCGATGTGTGTATTGAACAATTTCCCAAGTAACTTAGAGTTTATGCAACTAATATGTGAGTATCATATCATTTTCTTACCAGTATCCATGTCCCGAGTAACGTTACTGATGCAACGATCCTCTGATCCTTCGATGCAGCGTTTCTCGCGTAGGAAGTTCTACGTACGAAGGAACCCGTGTCGTCCTTCCCCGGTAGTGCACACGGGGAACGGATTTCGTCGGACGAGGAGACGAGCGCTTTCTGGGCTGGGTCCAGTTAGCCAGACGTGTCTCGCTCCACCGGGGGCCTTTTTACATGTGTGTGAAGTAGTAAAAAACGTGCAGACGTTTGCCACTACGAACCACCCTGCTCGACATACACAAAAGAGTATACGACTTGTGCAGTGACAGTACGGTTTGCTTCTTCTACTTCTGCCAGCGAAGTGAACGATTTTACACTAGAATTGCTTTCAACTAACTGTATTGTGTTTAGAAACAAAGTTTTTCACTTGCACTTTTGTTGCACTAGTTCAGAAAATACCGTATAACTGAACAATGAACGCGAACTGTTATTGGACGAAATGACAAATCTGAAAATCACTGATTACTCTATTATCACTTGATTTTTCTTTTCTGCTTCTTCTACTTTCTCATACTACTTGTTACCCAATATTTGCCCTTTTCTTCGATAGGCGTAATCATAAAAAAAATTACTTCGAAATCATAAACGCAAAAAGCCCACACTGACACTTGCGACGTATCGTTTCACCGTGTGTATGTTATTATTTTTTATCGCTTCACACTTGCCACACTTATATTTCATTATGTAGAATGTTCATCTTAACGCTTTTGCTTTGTAAATGATATTTCCTTCAACAACTTCAAAACTAAACGTTATCTTAAACCATACGTACCGTAATCTGGGGGCAATTTGATCACTGGTGGTTTGAACTATTTCATTTTTATTAGGGTCAGTTTGTATAGAAATATTCACACTTTTTGAAGGTGTAAGCAGTACAGTTGATGATGTCAGTGCCAAACAATCCACTGGTTCTATGTCTACATGTCAACTTTGAGTGCTTAAAATGTTGTGTAAGCTTGAGTATGAACTACTGAACTCATTTTTGATATCATACAGCATAGATAATATAGTTTTTTGCACATGTTTATTCTTAAATAATATGCTTATTGTAAGGTAAACTACCTACATTTAGGCGTATTAGGCAAATTTCAAACGTTAAATTTTTCAATAAAATGATCAAATACTTGAGTTGTAAGAATTTTGACATCATTTCCAGATTCAAAAGACTAAAATTTAGTAGATAGGGAAAGTTTTTATTCTTGAACCTGTTTTGTTATATGGTGATCAATTTCGCACCAGTGTGTTATTTTAATTTTTTGAAATTAAAACTATTTTTAAGACATTTCAAATATTATTTCATGAAAAGTCAAACTGATAAAGATCAATGGAGTACTGGTTTTGTCGAAATTTATTTGACAATATTTATATTACGAAGGACAATACAACAAAAAGTTGTAAAACAGCGATCAAGTTGCCCCCGGATTACGGTATATATTACAAGGTTTAGTGCTGTATTTATATATATGAACCATCATCTTAAATGATTGAAATAAAAATATGAAAAGAAAGCTGCATGAAATACCAGGTATTAAGGAAAAACCCCTTAATATAGGGTGTCTGATTGCGGGATACCTGATTTTTAAATTTCAAAAAATATATCTCAAAAACTAAAGAACATACATTGCTGAAAATTTGAGGGTATACGTAAAATTTTCTGAAGTTTATAGAAAAAATGAGAACAGTAATAGCCTCCTTTTATATTTTTTTCTGAAAAATTGAAATCTTAAGCTATCATTCAATATATTGATTGGATAGATTGAAATCGGTTTTAAAAATAAAAAATCTAATGCACTGTGACTTAATATTATATTTTTCTTGAAAAGTCAAAATCTTTAGCATTCATTTCGTCCAAGAAAATTGAAATTCGGAAAAATTGTCAAAAAATCCAAAAACATGTGTATTCTTATTTCGGATAAGGAACAAAATAGCAAATTTTCACGGAATTCGGTAACCCACTAGATCGGTTTTTCATGGAATGACTGTATGAGTGTCGACCTTCGCAAAGATTGACGTTTATCTGCTTTAATATTGGTACTAGCGACCAATATCGCTCAATTCACTCACTAACATCTTCTCGGTTCGTTTTCCTTTCTGTGTCGTGTATTTTGTTGTTGTTATTTATATCTGCTCTTCTGTACTTCTCTGTTCAGTACGCGATATATTTTTCTTCTTTTCGCACTGGCTTCTCCGCTGTCACTTTTGACTTATTTTCCACTTTTGATAGGACTTCTCTTTTTGTCACTCACTCAATCATTCTCGCTTCATGATATTTCAACTTTTTTCCTACCACCACTCTGTAGTCGTAGAACTGGTTGCTCAATCGAAAAATATTTTCCATCAGCTATGCTTGCTGATAAATCAGGAAAGTTTCTGTAAAACCATTAAAGTAAAATGAGAAACACATAATCACAAATAAATATTTTATCACTATCCGTTAGAGAATTAACACGCACGGTTCACGCGATCCAATATGTCTACCGCACAATTTCGTAGTACTTTTTCTCGTCTGTGTGATTCAACCTTCTTTCAGCTCGAGTTGAACCAGCCTCATAAACATTGATCTTTGCGTTTCCGATGGAATGTCGGCGAAGTTAATGAATCCAAATAAATTCGTAAGAACTGAACAAAAATCAATTTCACTACGCGTCAACGTTCAACGTCCAGAATAAATCCAACCATGTGCCTTATCTTCTTCTCATGACAACACTTCACCCCGAAAAGTTTCTTTTTGCTGCTTCAAGCTGCTGGTCAACTCACATCGCCTAATTGGACTGACTGCTTGTTCCCGAAGCTCCATCAGTTCGAAAAAGAAGAGTTGCCAACAAAGGAGAACGAACAGGCACTCGAAGCCAAAGATTGGCACACAATCTTCACCATACAAGACATCATTGAGGAGATAGCAAGATGCCGAGAATGCACATCGTCACAGCGAATGTACACAAGATAAGCTTCAGTGCTGCCAGTGGAAAGTTTAGGGAAATAAATATAGGCTGTTTATTTTTCTTTAACATAAGATATTATTAGTTAAATAGTTGAATTCTGTAACAACGGCAAAGAAAGCCTGTTGAATGATCAATCAATTACAAATAAAACTGTTAAAATGCTTATGTGAACTACTAAACATTTGATTACTTAAACTTTAACTTAATTATTGTTACAGAGAGCGATAAGTGACTTTACCTCGACTTTCAGTGAAGGGAATTATCAAAAAGATTAGTATCCTACACACAAAATGCAATGCAAAATTTGTGAACTGAAGAAAACTGCGGCAGAATACCAAACTAAGATATTCCTCACCAGATTATTTTCAATACTCTCCTAAATGAGGTATTAAGAGCCATGCATAAGAGGTAAATATTATTTGAGGTATCTCATGCATATTCCACATATATCGAACTAATAATTGTAATAATAACTAAAATATATATGATGAATTTTCATATACAAGTGAAATTGTTCAATAGTAGTTTAATACCTCAAGCAGTTTTCAAAAGTTTACTAATATCTCAATGAGGTACTTTTGTTTGTTTTAAACACTTTTTTCAATACTATAACAATACCAAATTAAGCAGTGGATAATACCTAGACTACTGAACAATACCTAGAAGGTATAATACCATCACGAGTTATAATATGCAAATCTTTTTTTTTAATCCTTTCATGTTTCTACCCAGAATCCCAGGATTTGCACCGACTTAAAGATCAAAAAGGAACTTCAGAGACTATCTGCCTGAAAACAAGTCACCAAACTGAAATAAAAAATAGGCCAAACTGAAATCAAGAATAGGCCAGAGAATAATCCATGCGTTTTTTGGTTATGAATCACAAGAATTCCTGAAGCTGTTCCTGGAAAAATCTGATAAAAAAATGGAAGAACCTATGGAATAGTCGCGTTAGGAAGCCTTTGAATTTTGCACCAGGATTGGCTGTGAATAAAGTGGCTTTGGATACCATCTTGTTCGAAAAAGAGACTTCCATTAAAAATAGCAATTTTTGAGTGACTTGCATTAAAATGGTGAACAAGTCTCTAAAAAGAAAACTTCTCAAGAATCCAACTAGATGCTTTGCAGAGGGCACATCTGAGATTTTTTTTAGGATTCGTGACATTATGCAAGGCATTAGTTACATACTTTAGGCATTTTGTTATGATTTTTTCTAGGATTCAGAAATAAATGGTGCCCTGAATATACTTCTGACTAAACCTCTGAAGGATTTTTTTTCCTTATGTTTATTTGAAAGGCATTCTGTGCTTGTGAGTACCACTGTGCCGGAATCATAGTTCATCTGTAGCTTCTTTACCGATACAGATCTATTTTTCATCTAATCTATATTTACATCTACTTTCACTCTTTTCTACTCTTTTACTCTCACACCGAGCAGGTAGCAGAGTGCTCTGCTGTTCGTGCAATCGATTTCCATAAAAGCCATAGTCCATTGCTCTTGCGGTGGGTCATTTTGCCGTGTTCCTGAGTCGTTTGAGGCTAGCTGCCATCGAAGAGGGTCAGTTTGTCTCAAGTCACCATCCGATACTGACGGAGAATGGATGTGTTACCTAATACACGGTCCTTCGGGCGGCGTCTTCTGGTGGCTGGATGGAGTTTTTTTGTGTGGGAGGGTTGGGAATCGAACTCATGACCTTCCGCTTAGAAAGCGAAAGCGTAACCTCGAGGCTACGGGATTTTGCGTTAAATTGCATGGTTGTTAGCATCAACGTTAACGTGTTTGCGTTGAATCAACGTCAACGATCACCGTTAACCCAAGCGTAGATTAACCTACAACAATGGGCTGAAATCGTTACCAAAAAGCGGCTTCCTCTGCCTCCAGCCAACACACGGCGTCCTTTTTTTACCCATCCAACAACCGAATGTTTCTGAGTGACCGCCCTCTGGATGACCCGATTTCTCATTTCCAAATACAAGTTGCCATTCTTCTAAATAATCGTTTCTGGACATGGCATGTTTCAGTGTCTAAGTTATTACCTGTTTTTAGATATTAGAATCTTCAAATCGTTAACTTTAGAAATAACGAAGTCGTTGGCGTTGAATCAACGCTGTACGTTAACGTTATCGTTAAATTGTTTTTCAACGCAATCAACGCATCCTTTGTTTACCGTTACAGGTTAACGTTAATGAATTGACGAAACGGCGTAATCGTTGATTAACGTTAACAATTATGATACTGATATTGTTAGATACGTTAGTCGAAGACCGTTAGATACAACTTAGTCTAAGACCGTTTTCAAATCGGATGCCTCAGTATTAGTTAGTTATTGATTTTTGTATGATTTGAAAATAGAACTTTGAAGGGCTTGTGCAGTCTCAGCGTCTCAGTTTTTATCAAAATGAGCTTAAATTTTGAGAGGACACTCAGAATTTGATCTACAATCGAATAAGCGGTGTGGAGCAAACCCGATTTTTTGAACAACCTTAGTGGTCCATAACGTTTAAAATCTCAAATAACACAACTGGTAAAAATGGTTAAATCCAAGGTCTTTTTAAAATTTGTTAATTTTATGGATTATTGAAGTGATTTATTATTGTTGAACAAAATCGAGCGATTGTGAGAAAAACGCGATATATCTCGATTACTTTTTCAAATTTCATATAGTTTTCAGGCTTTGGAAAATTTAACGATAATTGACACACGAGCCATAATTTCATTCCATTTATTCGCCTGCATTCATACAACACACGTGACATTCATCGTTCGTTGAAGACAACGAACCATGAACGAAAACAAGACAGACACAAACCACACACTGTTTGGCGCCGATCACTGTGTGTCAACACTAATTGTAACATTCGCTGACCCACTCTCATTCTGATCAAGAAACAGAGGCGAATATTTCTAGCGTAACATTTGAAAAGGGCCTATCTGCAAAACGTAAACATTGAGAAATTCTCAATTGAAGATTCCGTACCATATTTATAATTCCTATTTTAAACCCATTCGCATTTTTACTAGTTTCATACCTGTGTTCGACACCCATTAAAGTCTGTTGCGTGGCCCATTATGTTTCTAATCTCAAATAACACAACAACTGGTGAAAATTGTTGAATTCAAACATCATCGGCAGATAGGCCCTTTTATGAATCTTCAAACCAGTTAGGCCCTTTCAGTTAGGCCCTTTGATTGAACATGGTTTCAGTTAGGTCCTTTTATAATTTGCTAATTTTATTGATTTTTGAATTGGTTTGCATAAATCTTGAACAAAATTTAGCGATTATGTGAAAAAAAAACACTATATAATAGCTATATATTGGAAATTTTCGGTTGAAGATTCAGTACCATATTGATTATTCCTATTTCAAACCCATTCGCTTTTTACTAGTTTCATACTTGGGGAAGATCCAAAAATGACGTCCATCGTTTTTCGGGATTTCTAGAACCCTTCTACCCCCTCTGTCACGCTTTTTCTAATACCCAATCACAATGCACTGTCACATTTTCGTACATCCCCCCATTGGAGGAGGCCCCAATTGATGGACGTCATTTTCGAATAACCCCTTGTGTTCGACACTTATAATGGTCTATTACGTGGCTCACAACGATTTAAATTTGAAATAGCACAACAACTTGTAAAAATAGTTCAATTCAAACATCATCCGCAGATAGGCCCTTTTACGAATTTTCAAACCAGTTAGGCCCTTTTTGAATTTGCTAATTTTATTGATTATTGAAGTGATTTGCATAATTGTTCGACAACATTTAATGATTATGTGAGAAAACAACACAATATCATACAAGCTACATATTGGAAACTATTCTATACAAAATCAGCAACATATTGATTATTGATATTTCAAACCCATTTACTTTTTTTTACTAGTTTTAAACTTGTGTTAGACACTCATTATGGTTTATTACGTGGCCCAGAACGTTAGTAATCTCAAATAGCATAACGACTCGTGAAAATGGTTGCATTCAAATATCATCAGCAGTTAGGCCCTTCAATGAATCTTCAAACCAGTTAGGCCCTTTCAGTTAGGCCCTTCGATTGAACATGGTTTCAGTTAGGCCCCTCCAGTTAGGCCCTTTTATTAAACATAGTTCCAGTTAGGCCCTTTTGGAATTTATTGATTCTATTGCTTATTGAAGTGATTTTCATAGTTTTTAAATAAAATAAAGCGAGAGAAAAACAATGTAATAGCTAAATGTTGGATATTCTCGGTTGAAGGTTCAGTACCTTATTGATTATATCTATTTCAAACCCATTCACTTTTTTACTTGTTTTATACTTGAGGGCCTTCCTTAGCAGAGCAGTTTTAGCCCGCGGCTACAAAGCAAAGCCATTCTGAAGGTATCTGAGTTCCATTCCCGGTCGGTCCAGGTTTTTTCGTAATGGAAATTTCCTTTACTTTCGTGAATATAGAGTACCTTCGTACTTGTCACACGATATACGAATGCGAAAATGGCAACTTGTCAAAAAAAAAGCTCTCAGTTTATAACTGAGGAAGTACTCATTGAACACAAAGCTTAGAAGCAGGCTCTGTCCCAGTGAGGACGTAATGCCAAGAAGAAGTATAAGAAGAATTCTTGCAGGGCTGTTACAAAAACAAACGAATTTGTTTTTGTGAAAATCGCGACTTTTGGAACTCGATCCACAACTAGAGGCAACAAATAAAAATTAACAAATAAAAATTATTCAACATTTTTAATGTAATTGATTTTTTTTTCAGAATAAAATATCAGTTTTTCAACTAACTTCGCATTAAGATTATGATAAAACTAGTAAAAAAGAGAATGGGCTTGAAATAGGAATCAATATAGTACTGAATCTTCAATAAAGAATTTTTAATATTCAAAGTTGATTTTCTCACATACCTAATCGATTGATTTTGATCTAAAACTTTGAAAATCACTTCAATAATCAATAAAATTAACAAATTCCAAAAGGGCCTAACTGGAACTAAGTTTAATAAAAGGGCCTAACTGGAGGGGCCTAACTGAAACCATGTTCAATCAAAGGGCCTAACTGAAAGGGCCTAACTGGTTTGCAGACTCGTAGAAGGGCCTATCTGCCGATGATGTTTGAATTCAACCATTTTCACGAGTTGTTTTGTTATTTAAGATTTTAAACGTTATGGGCCACCTAGTAGACTATTATGAGTGTCGAACACAAGTATAAAACTAGTAAATAGGAGAAAGGGTTTGAAATATGAATAATCAATATAGTACTGAATCTTCAATAAAGAATTTTCAATATTCAAAGTTGATTTTCTCACATAATCGATTGATTTTGTTCTAAAACTTTGAAAATCTATTCAATAATCAATAAAATTAATAACTTCCAAAAGGGCCTAACTGGAACTATGTTAAATAAAAGGGCCTAACTGGTTTGAAGGCTCGTAAAAGGGCCTATCTGCCGATGATGTTTGAATTCAACATTTTTTACTAGTTTTTATGTTATGTTAGATTTAAAACGTTACGTGGCCCAGTAATAGACTATGAGTGTCGAACAAAAGTTTAAAACTATTAGATAGCAATGAGTTCAAAATAGTAACAATCAATATGTTACAGAATCTTCAATCGAGCATTTCTCAATTTTGAAGTTATGCTGATAGACCCTTTTCAAATATTTCACTAGGTTCCATTATGTGAGAAAAACACTATACAATGGCTAAATATTGAAAAATATGGAGGAAAATTAAAAATGCACGGAAGGGCCAATCTGATTTTGATGGAAATTTTCAGTTAGGCCCTTTTATGACCAGTTAGGCCCTCTTAGTTTTATCATTTTCAGATAGGCCCTTTTAAATTTGAATAAAATTACCATTAATAATGCATTTTGCATGCCCGTAAGAGTATGTAGGAGTAATTTACGTAAAAAATGATACGAATAATGAATAATCAAGTTTGTTTACATTTTGCAGTTAGGCCCTTTTCAAATGTTACGCTAGATTTATTATTTTCTGTGCTATGTTTGCAACCAAAGGGGTGTTCAATGGTCCAATAGAATATAATTAGGTTGTTGAAGGCTGCATTATCAGTAAATATAAAAGTTATTACCATTTTTTTTTTTTTTTTTCAAAACATAAATCACCCGAACGACTCGATACGGTTGCAGTCTGTGAGAGTTGCTGCTCTTGAACGCTTTCGTGCCACGCACCAAACGAGAGAGTGAATGTTTAAATTCATAGGGCTCTCCGAATGTGATGTGCCACGAACTGCAATGGTTCGCGAACTGTAACACTCTCCGAATATGGTTCGATCGGCTTATTCTGATCGAAATCCAAACACTGATAGTTTTTATAAAAATAATTAAGAAAAATCACAGCCTGTCTTTTTTTTTGTGTTTGAGGTTTCGTATCAAAAAAATAATTCCGGAAAGTGCCACTCTGGTTTTGATGGAAATTTTCAGTTAGGCCCTTTTAGGTGTACTATTTTCAGGTATGCCTTTGCTAGCATGAATAATGTTGAAAGTTGAGTCGCTTTACAAACGTAGGTTGCATGTAATCAAATTCAAAACACTGAGTAGAGTGCACATAGGATATAATTGAAAACCGATAATATAGGTTTAGGAACTTTTGAAGACTCAATATGTAAATTGTGCGTTTTTTTAGCAGAAGCAAAGCAAATCTTGAAGACTCAATATGTAAATTGTGCGTTTTTTTAGCAGAAGCAAAGCAAATCTTGATTTGTGCATATATGCGTATATGTAATCGTCAGATTGAAAATATATGCTTGATATACTTAATTTTAGGTAAACTCAAAATATAGGTAAACAATTCTCCGTATATGCCGTTACTAAAATTATTGTTTACCGACTATAAAACCAATGAAACCCATAATTGCAGATTGCACTTACAGAGGGTCCAGTTATCAATGCGCGATGCGGTAATGCGAATAATACAAGCAATTTAAAAACATACTCAATATTTTTAAACATTTTTGTTTGCAAAAACTTGATATTTATACAACCTTTAGGTAAATATTTTTAAATTTTACAATCGTTCACATAAATAATCCCTTCTGGCAACACTGAATATACGCTCACCGGTAAAGCATCCACTCGGGCACTCATTGCGCTTGCGATTCATATGTATCCGTGAGTGACCTTCACGTCTTTTGCACCACACACCTACACTCACTCATAGAAATCTGTCAAAACTTGGCACCATCGCATAGCATCCCGTTCTCGCACTGTTGGCAAATGTTTCCTTCTCTGTCACTCCCCTGTTCGTGAGCTGGTACGGGATTTGGATTCCCGGACTACACTTTCCAAAACTGCGGGGAGGCACGTTTTCAGCAGCCAACTTTTTTTTTGCCAACCCCCCAAACGATATGCCACATCCGGGAGACGATTTCCCCCCTACATATTCACCGTTTTCCACTTTACCTCTATAATGAAGATTCACTTATTCTTTAGCACAAAGTGTCCTTTCTTGCACTGTCCAAATGGGGCGTGAGCCAACGAGAAAAATTGATGGGAAAAATCTCCTCTTCTTGCTCGTTTGATGGGTCCGAAGAAAAATGTCCTCCCTACGGAACACTCTTCTAGCTCACTCTGCCGCACGATTCGTACTGAAAATCGACTGCACTCCGCGTCGCGAGCCGGAATCGATTGGATAACACCCGCACTGTATCCGCCGCGGTCACCGGAAGTCGATAGTGTCCTTTGGAACTGGTTCACCGCACTTGCACCGATAGGAAATTTCGATTTTAGCTGGCTGCTTGCTGCTAGAGTTGGCCTGACTGGCTGACTATTCGAAAAATCACCACACGAGACGAAAATCACCAAAATGGCCGCGCGCAGAGCACTCTCGCTGTACGACGGACTCCGGACTGACTTTTACCCGATATGCACTCACACTGGTGAAGGCGCACTGCCTGCTGCTGAGCGCCAGGTAACGGAAAGAGATGAATGTATGCTCAAGGATATGTACCGCGCTGTTGTTTGAAAGAAACGGCAGTTTTCCAATTGGAATCGACATGCGGTTTATGCTGGATTTATGCTGTAGCAGTGTTGCTATGAGTATTTTCAAATTGGACGTTTGATTTCTCGAGTACTTTGTGATACGGGTCGAAATGTACATCAATGCTTTCAGTGAACTTCGAAGGAAGCACACCACTAGACAATGGACTAGCATGCAACGCCCAGTGGCACAGTCGGCAAATCTTTTTCACGAAAAGTTTTCTGGAATGAAGTGGGAATCTACCCAAGTATGTAGTGGGAATGGGCTTCCCTTGGGGTTCCGGAACATATCTGGCACAAGTTAACGGATTTCCATGTCCAGAAAAATCACAAACACTTCAATACAGTACAGCGGGGATTCGCTGGTTGGAACACGACTGCCTTCCATCTAGCGAATCCGACCCGTTAGTTGGAATGACTGACAGCTGGTGAAAATGCTCCAGACTAACGTATCTGGAGTGCAAATCGTCACGAAACGCACATATACAATGCGACGGTACTCAGACGTCAAAGTCAGTTTGACATCTTCTCTTGACATTCGAGTGCTTTTTAGTTGGAACTTTTTCCAACCAGCGAACATCCAACCATCGAGTCATTCCATGTAGCGGACCCCCAACGAGCGAATCCCCTCTGTACCAGATTAACGGCCTAACTGACAAATGTAAACAAACTGAGTTTTATTCACCTAACAGTTTGTTTGATAAATTACAATCATACAGAGGGGATTCGCTCGTTGGGGGTCCGCTACATGGAATGACTCGATGGTTGGATGTTCGCTGGTTGGAAAAAGTTCCAACTAAAAAGCACTCGAATGTCAAGAGAAGATGTCAAACTGACTTTGACGTCTGAGTACCGTCGCATTGAAGTCTCCATATATAGAACAAATGTGTATGTATATGTGCGTTTCGTGACGATTTGCACTCCAGATACGTTAGTCTGGAGCATTTTCACCAGCTGTCAGTCATTCCAACTAACGGGTCGGATTCGCTAGATGGAAGGCAGTCGTGTTGCAACCAGCGAATCCCCGCTGTATAATGCACATCTGTTCCTTAAAAATAACGTTTTTCACGAAATAAGTAAGAAAAACATAAAGGCGCATTTGATTTTCTCTTTCGATTCGAACTCTGATGTCAATTTCGCCCATCTTCCCCCTCTGCGCTAACCGGGCACATTTGAGCTTGAGTGTGGCAGCAGGGCGCATTTCAAACTGAGTGTGCAGAAGGGCGTTAGTGATAAAGGTTCGTGCGAGAGAGAGCGTAGTCAAACGCTGTTGTCAAACTGAAGAAGACGAAAAACCGAGGGGCGCAACGACTCTAAATTTTGTTGAATGGCGCATGATGATTTTTTATTTATTTTAACATGGTATTTATAATATTTAAATAAGTTAAATTTTTTGCTACAAAAATAATATTGTAATGGATCCTACAAAAATGCATCATGCGATTAAATCGATCGGAAACATAATATAAAATTAAAATTAAACCCGCAAACTTCAAACCGATTTTACTGAGAATGTATTAGTCTTCACATTCGCCCTAATTCTGACTCTGTATTGACTTAATTGTGTATCCAATGCCAAAACTAGATAATTCTAATTTTGAGAGTTCAATTCTCGCGGAACATTACTAAAGGACCTATCTAACATTGAGAGGCTCTCTTTGTTTACTTTCTCTTTCATTAATAACTGAGTCACATTAATCTCTTCTGTTGCGTTTTTTGTATGAAACGCTAGTCAAGGAAGTTGACTTTCGATCTATAGTGAAAAACTTCCCAAAATCTTTAGTGTTCCACTGTTATAATCGAAAGAGAACGAGAGAGGAGAGAATCTCTCATGTGTACATTGGTCCTTTAGTAATGTTCCGCGAGAATTTGTCGAAACATAAATCCTAATTAACTCTGCAAGATATCCACAGTTCGTAAGCATGTGATTCAAAGTGAACATGTTAAATTTTACTTTTCAATCATTCTCTGTAATTAACCATCACCTTGTGAAATGGTTAAACTTTCAATGTTGGATTAGCATTAAGCTTCTTCTTCTTCTTCTTCTTTCTGGCGTTACGTCCCCACTGGGACAGAGCCTGCTTCTCAGCTTAGTGTTCTTATGAGCACTTCCACAGTTATTAACTGAGAGCTTAGTATGCCAATGACCATTTTTGCATGTGTATATCGTGTGGCAGGTACGAAGATACTCTATGCCCTGGGAAGTCGAGAAAATTTCCAACCCGAAAAGATCCTCGACCGGTGGGATTCGAACCCACAACCCTCAGCTTGGTCTTGCTGAATAGCTGCGCGTTTACCGCTACGGCTATCTGGGCCCCAAAGCATTAAGCATTTCGCACTAATTCGTAGGTGGTACAATCCTAGACCATTGTGTAAGGGTTGCCTCCTTCCCGTCCGTTCCAAAGTCAGAAATTTGGGACTAACCTCTAACTCTTAGACAAGATTGAAGCATCCTCCAATAATCGAGAGCTGTCCTGGCCACGTCCTTACGAAAGCTGGGGAATGGGAAAGGATGATTGATAGAACACCTACTTAAGAAAGACGCAGAGAACTCTACGACCTCTCATAGGTTTTACGGGATGTTGTGGAATGTTGATGTAAAGGGTAGTGCCATAGGATACGTTTGGTAGACATTCTGGCCGACAAATAATGAATATTTACGCATTGTGATCAGAACAAACTCACCAAATTCCTTTTTTGAAATTCCTCTGCAATCCGTTGCTCCTCTAATAATCAACAATAGCGTGAGCCGTAACATAGCACTGCCCATTAACCTTCCAGTCGTCGCGCGTTTGAAAATTCAGAAATCAATGACGGATCCTGCCCCCTTAAGGGGGGGTATACGCAACGAGATGCGCCTACCGTTCATGTTTTGTGGGTGTATTCGTTTGGCTCACAACGCTGCTAGGCATCCCGCTGTTTGAGTGTTGAAATGCATCAGCATTTGCTGCCTGGTAAGGCCCGCGTTCGACCTGTGCTGTTTGGGTCGGCCCGCGTGAGAGATGATGCTGTTTGGGACGGCCCGCCCGAGAGATGATTGTTAGGCGAGCTTTGTTTGTAGTTGACAGCCGTACACCCACCCTGCGTATACCCCCCCTGACTAGATCATCTGCATCAGTATTCGCCATGTTTCGGATCCTGAATTCACCACCTACGTTGTTTTCTCATGAAGGGTGGCGAATTCAAGGGGAAATCTGGTGCAAGGGAGCTGAAATTTCAAGACAAATGATTTACTTCTATTACTTTTTTCTGCAAATTTGGAGGGAGTAGATTCTTATTTGAAGTACCAATACAATTATCTCATATCGATTCATTCTTGCAAACGCACGCACCAAGTGTGCACCTTTTGACGTAGAAGTACGTCTCTCTTCTCTATACAGGAGTGAAATTGGAATTTCAAAACCAAGAGCGTTACGTTGGCATGAAATATTTTAAACGTTTATAACTTTTCGAAGGCTTAACGGAATTTCTTGATTAGCATCTCAATCGAAAGATAAGACATCAAAGCTTCATGTCGTTTACTTACTGAATCCCACATACTTGTCCAAATAGTTTAATAACTGTTTTAAAAGAGAACGTTGATTTCAAGCAAATCTATAAATAGGGGTGGCTAGAGAAAATTTGACGTCATTTGCTTTTCACTCTCCGATTGGCTCGCATCTCAGCAGGCGACAGATCGGCTTGTTCTGACCGGGCGTGCTTCTCAGGGACAGACATCGATAGCGAAGGACGCCCCCGTTTGTCTTGCTTCGCTCAAATCAAATTGTCGAGCGAGCGAGAGAAGATGCTGTCCGAAGCTAAAGCCATCACCGCTGCCGTCACCTAGAAGAAGAAGAGGAAGCAGTCTACAGGAGAAATTGCGGTCGTGAACACGGTCGGGCGAGTCATTCTCGCTTTGTGGTTCACCGCTTGTTTGCGTTCATCCAGCCATCGTCATTGCCGCCGCAAATTTCATCGGCCGAGGAGCCCTGCCTACCCGACGACGACGACGGTACAGTGCCAGCGAGCAATCGACGAGACCCAGTGGCTGTGGCTATGCCTGTGCCTGTTGACCCGCGCTTCAAAATTTCGACTCGTGATGAAATCATCATTGGTGGTCAAGAAGCAATCCCGTTAGGAGCAAATACCAGAAGCCCCCTGAGTTTTGCTGGTCCGAGCAGTGTTATTCATCCGTAACAACATCGAAGCTAACAAAGCCATCGGTTCTTTTCAGAGCCATCAAATTTGTGGAAAAGAGTTAAAAGAGAAATATTTCCGACTTTATTTTTAACTTCTAGTATTCCTAAATCAATTTCACGGCCTCATACAAAATTTCATTTGTCGTGAATAATTTATGACTCAACCATTTGAGATTGTACTCGCGGACGCTGCTGCAGTGCCGTCGGGGTGAGTGCTCAACATTTCACAACGATTGCAAAATGGAGTGGCTTTTCCAACAGCGCCTTTTATGTTCCATATTTTATGGGAACACTTTGATTAGGAAAATTATCCCATGTGACAAAATTGCGACATACTTAGAATGCTTTGGAAAAGACATTCTCATTGAACAATTGTAATAATTTTGGCACCCATGGATCAGAAATTCACCGTCATAATAAAGGAAACTATTGATTATCAATAGCTCGTATTGAATATTTAGGGAATGCCAATCATTCCAACAATTCATGTTTGACCAATTTCTCACGTATTAGTATTCTCCGCAATTTTCAAGTAATTCCAAGCAAAACACATTATTGGCACATACCCATTTCCCAGATTGGTCGACCAGAAAGCGAAGAGCACAAAAGGGAGGAGCATCATCTGCTATTCCAAGGTTATAAAACATGCTGCCTTCGTTGGATTCAGTTTCATTCCAGCAGGCTCCAGCAGTTAGATCTCAGTTATTTATGGAAATATTTTCGAATGAAACATTCACAGAACATCAGATGTAACTTGAATTTTAACATATATTTTTGAATAATTTTTCCAATCACAAGTTTATAAGTAATAACGGTTTGACTAAACTGTAATTTTCGACGAAAAATTCAAACTTTTTATCTTAAAATCTGATAGCCTTACACAAAAACTGTCTTCAGCAAACTTATTCATCTCTTCAAAATCTACAACTTTTCTGAAGATACCATGAAGCTATTCCTTCAACATGTTTAGTTATGTCAATCATAAAAAATCGTCAAAAAATTCACTTTAGTCAAACCGTTACTGCTTTTCAACGTGTGATTGGAAAAATCACTCAAAAACATATGTTAAAATTCAAGTTATGTCTGATATTCTGTAAAAACTTCATTCAAATCAGTCCATAAATAACTGAGATATAGTTTATCAAAGTTGGTCATTTTGCATGAAAAATCAAAAGAGTTGCAGTTTTTTTCTCAGCGAAGAATTACACCATCAACGAAAATAGCGCGAAAGCAATAACCAATCGCGTGCGAGTAGCGAACGGAGTGACGAAACAACCAAGCGAGAGTCCCACCACTCGCCATCGGTGAACGGAGCTCGAGCAAATAAAACCACTGGTTGTTCTGCTCCCAGCTCATTCACAAATCGAACGGCATAACGAACGGATCAAGCAGCGGAGCAGCAAAGAAGAGCGCGTGAAAGCCACAGCAGTGTGCGAGTAGCGAACGGAACCACAGAGCGAAAGCAACATTTGAAAATCATTCAGTGGACGGATTAGTAGTCAGCGCCAACCGGCGACCTGTTGGAAAGTAACGCCAGCAAAATATACCAAAATATACACCATCTGCCTCTCCTTACCATTCATATTCTTGTACTTGATGAATTCAATGAAATGGTTTGGTTTGGCGATGGAGCAAAGAGTTATTAAGGATGATTTTACTTAACAAAGAGTTGTTGATAAATATTCCAATCAATAAGAGTTGTTTTGAAAAAGTTCACTTTTATCAGAAATTCCCTCGGAAAATTTCTGCTTTACCAAAGAGTTGTTAATGAAATTCCTACAGCAAAGGGTCGAGTGTCTCCCCACGAATATTTCCAGCCAGGACCAGTCATGGAGGACAATCCATCCCGAGCATCACGGCCCCCGCTTCCAAAATTCTCGAGTACGGAAATTGGAAAATTAATACATAATGCTCATCTTGTACATCCCTTGCCAAGACATCAATTTCATATAGCCTATTCCTCAGATTAACGCATTAGACTAACATGTAGAAAAATTTCAGATCAATAGTTGCTAATTACAATTGGTCAGGAAACAGTTTATTGAACAGTATTTAAAATCTGTCGCAATTTTAATATATTTTCCAATTTCCATACTCGAGAATTTAGGAAGTGTTCCCCCATTATATGATAAATCAACGATGCTGTTAGAAATACTATACAATGCTGAGTAGCATGATGTTATTACGGTCCGACGGCGCTGCAGTGGTAAATTCTCAAATTCATGTAATTCTTCTTCTTCTTCTTTCTGGCGTTACGTCCCCACTGGGACAGAGCCTGCTTCTCAGCTTCTTATGCGCACTTCCACAGTTATTAACTAAGAGCTTACTATGAAAATGACCATTTTTGCTTGCGTATATCGTGTGGCAGGTACGAAGATACTCTATGTCCTGGGAAGTCGAGAAAATTTTCAACCCGAAAAGATCCTCGACCAGTGGGATTCGAACCCACGACCCTCAGCTTGGTCTTGCTGAATAGCTGCGCGTTTACCGCTACGGCTATCTGAGTTCCAAAAAAAAAATCATGTAATTATGTGGGGTAAATTATGTGAACTAAATTCCCGAGTAACACACATGTTATAATTGATGCATATTAACTCTTATATGACAAAATCGAGTTATATAAGAGATAATTTGCATCAAATATAACATGTGTGTTCCTTGGGTTGTAGTATACCGCGATATTTAGATCATTATAGATAAATCAGTAAATAGCATCCAATAAACCCTTCTATGAACGTATGTTGGCCCTGAAAAGGGCCGATTGAGCTTGGATGCTGTGACCACGAGGCGAAATCTAGAAGCGCGGATCGGTCCACCTAGAAATCTTGAGCGATTTCACAGACCAGATGCTGGATTGGCAGCTTGAAGATTAACAGCTCAGCAGATTTCTAGCTTTCTAGCAGCGAGGTACTTCTCGCTGAGCAAGTTCGGAGGAGCTTTTACCAGCTCGAAAGCGAAATTAGAATGGAACTGAATCCGACGAAGGAAGCATGTTTTATAACTTCAGAATAGCAGATGATGCTCCTCCCTTTTGTGCTCTTCGCTTTCTGATCGACCAATCTGGGAAATGGGTATGTGCCAATAATGTGTTGGGCTTAGAATTATTTGAAAATTGCGGAGAATGCTAATGCGTGAGAAATTGGTCAAACATGAATTGCTGGAAGGGTTGACACTAACTAAATAATCAATACGAGATATTGATAATTAATAGTTTTCTTTATTATGACGGTAAATTTCTGATCCATGGGTGCCAAAATTATTACAATTGTTCAATGAGAATGTCTTTTTAAAAGCATTCTAAGTATGTCACAATTTTGTTACATGTGATTATTTTGTTAATCAAAGTGTTCCCACAAAATATGGAACATCAAAGACGCTGTATGAAATGCCGCTCTATTTTACAATTGTTGTGGAATGTTGAGCACTCACCCCGATGGCAGTGCAGCAGCGTCCGCGATTACAGTCTCAAAATGTTGAGTCATAAATTATTCATGACGAATGAAATTTTGTATGAAGCTGTGAAATTGATTTAGGAATATAAGAAGTCATATATAAAGTCGGAAATATTTCTCTTTTAACTCTTTTCTACTAATTTGATGACCCTGAAAAGGGCCGATGGCTTTGTTAGCTTTGATGCTCTTACAGATAAATAACACTGCGGGATGTTATCAGTTGATTGCCATGGTCAAACGGGGAATCCTCAACTCAAATGTATAAATTTGAGCAAGTTATTTGCTTATACGACGAACCGAAAGTTTCGTGACGTGGATGGCGCACAACAGTAACAGGTAGTGGATCACCGGGCTTAAGTCAAAATCTGATGATGGCGGCGATGACGATGGCTGGGTGAACGCAAACAAGCGGTGAACCACAAAGCGAGAATGACTTGCCCGACCGTGTTCACAGTTCGACCGCAATTTTTCCTGTGGACTGCTTCCTCTTCTTATTCTTCTTGGCGGCGGCAGCGGTGATGACTTTGGCTTCGGACGGCATCTTCTCTCGCTCGCTCGACAGTTTGGTCAGAGCAAGACGATCTGTTGCCTGCTGAGATGCGATCCAAGCGGAGAATTGAAAGCAAATGACGTCAAATTTTCTCTAGCACCCCTATTTATAAATTTGCTTGAAATCAACGTTCTCTTTTAAAACAGTTATCAAACTATTTGGACAGTTTAGTGGGATTCAGTAAGTAAACGACATGACCCTTTGATGTCTTGTCTTTCAATTGAGGTGCCATTCAAGGAATTTCGTTAAACCAGCAAACAGTTATAAGAGTTCAAAATATTTCATGCCAACGTAACGCTCTTGGTTTTGAAATTCCAATTTCACTCCTGTATAGAGAATTTTTATTTTACTTTCAAACTGTGTGGCATAATCAAAAGCAAACGCATTCAGTTCCCGATGGTTAGTGCCTGTGATTTATCTGTTCATAAGTCGCAAGGTGGAACTTTCCCCGAGGTCGTGTACGACTATGACAAAAGCCAGGATCAGCAAATGGTATATGTTGGTTTGTCGCGGATTACTTCACTGCAAGGACTATTTTTGACAAACTCTACCAATTCTTCCCAGTTCCATCACGCCAAAGACAGCAATTCCAAGGGTTGACTTGAGGAATGAGCTGTAGCGCTTAGGCAATCATCGATTAGTGACGCTTTGAGACGTTAAATACTGGATCATAGCGGCCCAGCCTGCATATTGATGAGTATCAATGTACAGAGCCTAAATGCTCATGCAATGGATATTGCTACAGACCAAAGCACTGGACCGATTCTATCGATTATCACGATCGAAGCACCCGAGCTATCAAACATCTAATCTACTGGAGGAGTTTGGCGAACTACAGCTGGAGCCAGAAACCGATCACCCAACCAAGCAACACAAGGAAGCAACGACCAAACAAACAAATTCAATCATCTGGCATTATTCCTGGAACACCATACACTGGTTCTCGTAACCACAGAACGACAAATGGTTCTTTTCAAGACTTCCAAAATGAGTCCAAAAAGAGTTAACTTCTGAAAACTTCATCCGATCAATAACAACACAAAACTAGCACCACTTACAAATTCATACACATGACAAATCAAATTATTAATCATCGTAGTTCTACGTCAACCCCGCGGTAATGTAATAGACATTACCCACCCCAATTTTTTCAGAGAGGTTGGGCAGGCCTGTAGTTGATAGTCTTTTACCATTATGCGTTCATTTTGAAAATTTATAACAAATTAATCGAACAGATAAACAAATGATATTATAGTTTGATAAACATAATGTTTTGACTCACCTGGGTTGGCACCGGGTGCATAATTTCCTCCGACTGGGGTGGCAATTTGCAGCGTCGCCGGCTGAAGCATACTTTGTACTTTGGTAACTGTTCCTAATCCTACTGGTTGCATACTAGTAATCGTTCCGGCACCTAACAAACCGGACCCCGCAGGAACTATGGCCCCTGCTACGCCAGCACTAGTCGTGGCAATACTGTTGCCGATAAACGTAAAATTCGTACCACTTGAAGCTATGATTGGTATCACTTCGCCGGCACTTGTTCCCCCAGAACTGGCCGCACTACCACCCCCAGCTGAACCCGCCCCAATTGCTTCGATCACACTAAGCAACTCATTGTGACCACCGGTTGCACTGCCACTCGATGCAGCATTCACAGGGTTCACAAGAACTGCACCACAGCCACTACTGGTGGGAGTTATTACATTGCTAGTCGCACCATCTACGTAGTGCACCACTTGTGGCACCGGATGATGATGAAGATGAGAAGGCTGCTGTTGCTGCTGAGGTTGCTGATGATGCTGCGGCTGATGGACGAAATCTACCGTTGCCGGATGTGGCTTAGGATATTCGATGATTTCTTCGATGCAGGCTGGCGAACCTACCGCACTGGATACACTTGTCGCCGGAAGTGCCGCAAATGGAGCCGCCACCGGGGTCAGCTCGTACGTTATGCAACTAACGGGCGTTGGCGTCAACTGAAATGAAAGGGGAAATAAATATACGAATAAAATCAATTGATGCTTTAATATGTAAGACCACGACCATTTTAAAATATGTGTTTGGACAAAAGACCACGAGGTATCAGATGGCCGGTTCCATTGAGCATATGTCACAGGGCCGGATTTACAAATGTGAGGGCCCAGGGGCCATTGTCTTGCGGGGGCCCTTTTCCAGAAAAACTTTTAATATTTAAGAATAGACTGGATATTTTTGATGCGTTGAGATCTGGTATTCACAACATTTTTGGAGGATTTGCCGTACAGTAAAGATCTGGTCCGTTGTCGATCGTCCGTCAACGAAGCCGGCTTGATAACTTCCCACGAACTCGTTTACTACAGGTGACAGACGACGGAAGATGATCTGGGATCAGTGGCGCAACCAAGGGGGGTTTTGGGGGTCAAACCCCCCCCCCCAGAGCAGAATTTTTTTGAAAGAACTATCAAATATATTTTTGAAATTCAACACTCAAATCCACAAACACCGGAGCAGTAAGTTGTATGCACAATTATGTTGTTCTAAGATGTGGCTAATTTGACGACCTTCTAGGGGTTCAAAAACCTTCTTTAGCTCTCTTTTTTCATAAATAACCTAGATGTTTTTGATGAGAAGTCTCTCAAACGAATATGCAGGAATGTATGCATACCGAAACCATTTAAAAAGCTGATAAAGGTAAAATTCGATGCTTTAAAAAATATTTTAGTTGGCTCAGAATTTAGCCAAATTTTGTGACTAGGAAATTCGCGGCAAAATTATTTAAATTTTGCTTGTGATCAAGGTGATAAATTTAAGATTTCGAGGTCCCATAATTTTGGCTATATTTTACCCAAAAATACACATTTTTAGTAAAAACAGACTTCATATGTGTAAATTAAGCAGAATTCAATCAAATATTTTTGCATGGAAAATTTAAAACCAAAATAGCAAGCCAAAAAGACGACCAAGGTAAACCTTAACGGTTATAAAATGTTTGGTAGAGCTTCGATGAATATCGAGATGAATAAACCAATTTCATAAGCAAATAATGGAATTCACTGTGTTTTTCACATGAATTCTCCAAATTTAACTAACTTCGCGGCATTTTACGGGGTTCCTAAAATTTCGCGGCGAAAGCTAAAATTTGAGGATTTAGCAGCTTCCGTGAAATTTCCATTGTCCCTATTTATGACCTTCTGAGAGCACGTGAATTTCTGGAGAAGCAATTCTTTAGTTTTAACGATCACAAATAAAAATCTTAGGAAAGATCGAGGGAGATCGTGGTTCCGTTGCTAAGCTGAAAAATAACAAACTTTCGTCTACTCTCTGGAAATGCTTCAACATCTGCAATGCTGATTTGCCATCGACAAACTGCTGATGATAGTTTCAATACTCCTTACTGAAACTTGCACTGAAATATCATTTTTCGTTGAAAAACTTGAAAACGTATGTAAGGAACAGAACAGACGAAGAGTTATTGAAAGCTTTTTAATGATATTTGATACTTAAAGGTTTACTCATATACAACAAACGTATTTCGGAAAACTTTTGGAAAATTCCACCAGGTACAACAGATTTCCTTAGATTAGCGTTTCATATTCGTATAAAATTTAAAATTCATATAAAAATGGATGCCGAAAAAAGTTTAATTTTGCATATGGTGTTACGTTTTTTCTTTAATGTTAATTTAGCTATATTTTTAAATTTTTCTGTTCGAAATGTTTACCCTCGTTTCATTCTCCCAAAAACACATTATCTTCAAGTTCACAAAACCCCCCCTAGAGCCAAATCCTGGTTGCGCTACTGTCTGGGATAATACTTTGTAGGCCGCATTTAGAATGGTGATCGCTCGAAAATCCTCACAATCTAACTTGTCGCCTTTCTTGTAGATGTTCTGTTTCCCAGATTGTGCCTATCATCCGGTGCAGACAAATAGCCAGCCTCTCCGGACCCATCTTTATGAGTTCAGCTCCGATACCATCCTTACCAGCAGCTTTATAGTTCTTGAGCTGGTGAATGGCATCCTTAACCTCCCTCAAAGTGGGGGCTGGTTGGTTTCCTTCTTACGCAGTGCTGACGAAGGCATTTCCTCCGTTGTCTCGTCCTTCGTTGCTTGTGCTCTCAGCGCCATTCAGGTGCTCGTCGAAGTGCTGCTTCCACCTTTCGATCACCTCTCGCTCGTCCATCAAGATGCTACCATCCTTATCCCTGCACATCTCGGCTTGCGGCACGAAGCCGTTGCGGGATGCGCTGAGCTTCTGATAGAACTTACGCGTTTCTTGAGACCGGCACAGCTGTTCCATCTCCTCGCACTCCGTCTCCTCCAGGCGGCGTTTTTTCTCTTGAAAAAAGCGGGTCTGCTGTTGCCGTTTCCGTCTACAGCGTTCCACGTTCTGCCGGGTCCCTTGCTGCAGTATGCCCGCCCGCGCTGCATTCTTCTCCTCCAAAACCAACTGGCACTGCTCGTCGAACCAATCGTTCCGTCGACTCCGTCCCACGTACCCGACGTTGCTCTCAGCTGCATCGTTGACGGCTGCTTTTACTGTTCTCCACCAGTCCTTAAGAGGGGCTTCATCCAGCTCACCCTCTTCCGGTAATGCAGCCTCGAGGTGCTGCGCGTATGCAGCTGCAACATCCGGTTGCTTGAGCCGCTCTAGGTCATACCGGGGAGACCGTCGGTACCGTACGTTGTTAACGATGGAGAGTTTTGGGCGCAGTTTGACCAACACCAGATAGTGGTCAGAGTCGATGTTAGCGCCACGATAGGTCCTGACGTCGATAATGTCGGAGAAATGCCGTCCATCAATCAGAACGTGGTCGATTTGTGATTCTGTCTGCTGTGTTGATCTCCAGGTGTATCGGTATGGAAGGCTGTGCTGGAAGTAGGTGCTACGAATGGCCATATTCTTGGAGGCGGCAAAATCAATTAGTCGTAGGCCGTTTTCGTTTGTCAGTCGGTGGGCGCTGAACTTTCCAATAGTCGGTCTGAATTCCTCCTCCTGGCCAACCTTAGCGTTTAAATCTCCTATGATGATTTTGACGTCATGGCTTGGGAAGCTGTCGTACTCGCGTTCGAGCTGCACGTAAAATTGGTCTTTATCACCATCAGTGCTTCCGGAGTGAGGGCTGTGCACGTTTATTATGCTGACATTGAAGAACCGGCCTTTGATCCTCAATTTGCACATTCTCTCATTGATCGGCCACCACCCGATCACGCGCCTCTGCATATCACCCATCACTATAAAAGCTGTTCCCAGCTCATATGTATTGCCGCAGCTCTGGTAGATGGTATGGTTACCTCTAAACGTTCGCACCATTGATCCCTTCCAACACATTTCCTGCAACGCTACGATGCCGAATCCGCGGTCCTTCAGCACGTCGGCGAGTATACGTGTGCTCCCGATGAAGTTGAGAGATTTACAGTTCCACGCACCGAGCTTCTAATCGCTAGTCCCTTTACGTCGCTGTGGTCTTCGCCGATTGTCCCGGTTCATATTGTCTTGTTAATTATTCGTTGCTTGATTTTTTTACGGCTGGCATGCAGGGCCTGACACCAACTCCCTAGATTTCCGGAGGACCATTCCCCCTAAATGTTCGGAGGACCATAGTGCACAGTTTAGCATAGAGTCCTTCTCTGGCACTCGGACGACGGTTACCCGATCTTCCCTAAGGTTACTCGTACCCCAGCCAGTACCGCGAGGAAGTAGGGATGGGAGTTGCTGGGCAAGAGGCTAAGGACCGCACAGAGGGGTCTATTTTATTCCTTCAGGTACGCGAGGTACCAATGGTACGCCATGCCCAGCCATTTACCAACCCCAAACAAGTTTATGGAATAACATTAAAATTATTAAATTTAATCAAAATGAAATAAATGCCATTTTACTAGAGGAAAATTTACGATAACCAACAGGTTTGTGACAGAAACATTTTGAATTTCTTGCTGAGTGAAATCAAATCAATTATATCATAATCATATATCATATGTTTCCACCGGCAATAATATCCGTTGGAAATTACAGCGCTTAAATATCATTCTCATTGTTCAATAATAGACAGATTAAAAGAGATTCAATGGCATCACGCTTCTGTTACTATACTACGTTTTTTTCTTAATTTTTCAATAGTATAATCTTTGTGCATAAATTGAATATGTGAGTACCAGTTTTCCAATAATTAAATTTCAGAAGCATTTCTTAGCAATATCATAGTTTCTGAAACTGATGGACTTGTGAATATTAAACCTTTAAACTTTGTTTTTGAAACGAACACCAATTTACTAAGCTTGTACAAGTGAACTAGCGAAAGTTCTTAAGTGCACACAATGGCTAAAGGTGCTGCTTCTGAGACTCATCTATGAATTTCTTCATAAATTCCACAAGTTTTTTTTCTTCAAATAGGGAAAGTGTACCATTTATGGCCACAGTGGTTCCCTATTAGGAAACACCTACCTTATATTGATTCAACATTTAAAAAATCTTGCAAACGATCTTTCATCAACTAATTCAAAAATTTCCACAGGAAGTTTTCATGAGCTTATTTGAAGTTGAAGTTCTTCAAAGAATTTCGCTAATAACCTTCATGAAGTTCTCAAGAATTTCGTTTAGGTATTTTGTCTTGAATTTCTCCAGGAATAATACCAAGTTTTTCATGTTCAGGGAATTTATCCAGGGGCTGTCAATGAAATGTATCCGAAATGTTGACTTATGATATCTCAGAGAACATTCCCTATAATTCTTCCTAAGATTTCTTCTAAAACTCTTCCAGACATATGTACTGCAATTCCTTTCGGCACTTACACTAGAAACTACTAAAGAAAGTCTTCTAAACTTTCCTGAATGTTCTCAGCGATTCCTGCAAGATGTTTCTCAGTATTCGTGCGTTTTTTCCCCTGGGTTTTGAGTGAGAACCAATTTGAAAAGAATTAGTAATAGCATTCCAAAAATTCTTTTGGGTATAACTATTTTTTCAAAACATTCCAAGGATTCCAAGATTTTCTTTAGATATTCCACAGGATGCTCCAAAAATGTCTACATAAATAATTCCAGAAGTTTTCTGTGGATTCGGCCAGGAATTATACACCTCCATCCTCCAAGCATTGTTATACTTGGATTATTTTTAAAATAGCTCTAGGGGTTTCTGCAAATGTTACTTCTTAAATTATTTTTTAAACAACTCCATCTATTTGTATGTTTTTTTCCAGAAACTCCTTGAGAAGCCCTTGTTTCATTACTCAATAATCTTTGAAAAAAATCTCTCTTTGAATTTAATAACAATTCAACATCATTAAAAGTTAGTCCAGGAAAAAATAAGTTAAGATGTCAGAGAAAAAATCTATTGAAATTTGATGTGTAACCTGCAAAACAATCTTTTCTTTTTTTTACTGATTCGTTTATGTGAGGCTCAATTGCGTTTAACGCTTTACGGAGCCGAAATTCATTTTTGTATTATTTACAATGTATTGACTTTTTGAGTGACCAAATTAGTACGGGATGGAGCCAGGGTACTCGTGGCAACTCGAGGTTAGTGGTCACAATTTTTGAAGGATTGGGTAAGGATTGAGTGTAGGGTTCTCTGCAGCTCGTCCGGGAGGTATATCGTAATTTAAACAACAATCTTTTCGTAAATTCGTGAACGATTTGATAATATTACCATATATCATATTATGTCTCTTGCTCTGGCTCCTCCTTCTTTTTCTCATAGGCGACCTCTTAAGGATGTTTTGACCTCATTCACTTGGGTGAACTTCTGTTGATGATTGGTTGTTAAATTTTCGCATCATAAAACGTATTTTCGTAGCAAACATACTCGCAATACCTTGTGACGTCTTCAATGATGTTTAATCAACCGGCGACATAGACGATTACGTCTTCGTCTGATAGGGTAGAAACCACCTACGCGTTCACGCTGGGGATCCTTACTGAAAGATAGGATTATTGATTCCTATATTTAGCGTGGCTTGCGATTTATTGCAAAGCATATTTCACAGTTCAGACAACCATGTAAGCAGCCGTTGAAAGTGACATTTTATGATACAATTACGATCCAGTAATGATTAAACTTTCACGCCAACTTTACTATATGCAGATGCCAAATGAAACTATCCAGAGAATTATCAGAAAACATCTTTTCTCGCAAGGTATAAAAGTTCAAGGTTTTTCAATTGTAAATTGTATCACAATGATGATAACGTTTCTTTAACCTTCCAGTCGTCGCGTGGTTGACCACCGTCAGAACCACCACGCTGGTGTTGTGAACGAAAAGCGAGTTATTTTTACCAGCGTTGTACAAAATGCAACAGCGCAGCGACTGAAGTGTTAAGGTAAAACAGGAGGCTATGCCAATTTTTCCTATCTTTTGTCTCTTACCTACTAATTAAAAGGCCCAAACGCGATGTAAGTGACATTTTGGTCGGTTTTGATTTTAGTACACTGAACAATTGTACTGTTTCTTAGATTTCTCAGAGTATTTTTAGGCGATTTTTTGTCCAACAGAAAATAAATAACATAATTTGTAGAAAATTTGCTTGGTATTTGGATCCCACATAATTTGAATGAAATGAAATATTGCTGAAATGACTTCAAATTTCTTCTTCGTCTTCTTGGCACTACGTCTTCACTGGGACAAAGCCTGCTTCTCAGATAAGTGTTCTTATGATCACTTCCACAGTTATTAACTGAGAGCTTTCTTTGCCAAAGATGCAATGTCGTATATCGTGTGGCAGGTACGATGATACTTTATGCCCAGGAAAGTCAAGGAAATTTCCATTACGAGAAGATCCTGGACCGACCGGGAATCGGATCCAGACACCTTCAGCATGGCTTTGCTTTGTAGCCGCGGACTCTAACTAACTCTAAGTAAAGAGGTCATTTAATCCAAAAATATGAATTACATATCAGGGGAGCGATTCTAAAATATATTGTCCTCAAGGGGGCGAAAGCCACAAAAGTTTGGGAAACACTGATTTAGAGCATAAATTGAAGTGTTTTAGTTGATATGGAGGGCAATTGAAGTGAAAATATCAACGAAAACTAAGGCTTTAGAAATACACGCCTGAAAATTAGAACTGACGTAACTTTTAGCTTGAGGTTTCTTAGTGAAGTGAATATCGTTATGATATGCGTCAATTCTAATAATTTAAGATTTCTTTTTTAAGGGGGGGTTAGAAATTATGTATATTTTATATTTTCAGAAATGCAATGAAAATTGTCAAAAATATTTGTTTTGCTCACGATGATGTCCATTTTACCACCAACAGCTGTCCATTTTACCCACATAGTGCAGGTAAAATGAACATTGAATATACAACTATATATCAGGGTTAAGGTTCATTTTACAACCCCTTCCACTATGATTTTTTCAGAGAAACTCCTTATTATCTGTCATTGTATAGCCTACATTTCATTTTTTTGACAAATTGACTAAAAATAAAAAACGACCAAAAAAATTTTAAATTCGGTCCTTTAAAAAATATCGGAATATCTTCTAAACCAGATGACTAATGGTCAATATCGACACAAATTCTAAAAATAGAATTTGTTTTTGAGAACTTATGGAAAAATGGTGCAAAACTATTGAGAAACTGAGAAGTTATGGCGAATTATTTTTTTTTCTTTTTGTGGTGAAACAATGAAGTTGCCAGTAGAGAGGTTATATCAAGTTAAAATTAAAAATTAATATAAAATAAATCTATTAAACTTTTTAAAAATATCCCACATTTTGGTCTTGATTTGTTCCGTTTTGTTGCTTTTACGATATGGTCAGCTTAAACAATGGGCATTTGCATCATTTGCCCTCCTTGGCCCCTCGCCTGAAGTTGTTGGTACATAAACGATCGCGTGGGAGTCGCTCGAAGCGTAAATCTGTTGAACAAATCGAACATCAAAGTGCTAATTTTATGACATGAGCGGTTCGATTCAATCAATATGGTTCTTTTTTATGTGCCAGTCGGTGTACAGTAGGAAAGGAAGCATTCAGAGAAATGATATGTGAGACAATTACCTTTTGTATGATGTAGCATCGTGGGTTGTAGGCGGTGCAGAGATACGTTCCGTTGGCATCGAGACAAAGCGGAAGCGGATCAAGAATCGGTGGCGGTCCCGGATGGATAGCGGTGGCTCGCTGTAATGGCGCCGGCTGAGGCTGAGGCTGCGGATTGACCGGTTGATATGCTCCGGCAGTTGCAGCGGCGTTGGTGATGAGATTCAAATTGCAGTTGGCCGCGTGATGGTGATGATGGTGGACAACTCGCTGGGCAGTTCCGGCAACGGCAGTGGCGGCAGTAGCAACAGCAACTTGATGATGGTGCTGTGGTACCGCAGGAGTTAGACTTGTGGCGCCGGCCAGGGTCGTTATCGTCGGTGTCACGTTCGTAACGGTCAGATTTGTTATAGTGCTGTTGCTACTGCTACTACTACTACAGCTGGCGGACGTCGTCGATGTGGGTCGATATTTTCGCATTGGCATGGCCACGAGTACACGCAGGGAACGTTGCACCGTTCAACAAGTGAAACTCATTTTCCTTTCCGATTCCCTACTCTAATCCGAATCGAAAACTCAAACCGCAGTTCTCACGACACTCCCAGATTGCAACTCTATAGAGTTTGATTTTCTTCTTGTGTAGCAAGTTACGTTGATCACTTCTGAGTCGTATATATCGACTTCATTAACATTACATGTCATATCTCCTCTTAATAATTCAAATTTTCCAATAAAATGTATCCACTTCATTCCACTTTCCATATGTTTTCTGTTTACACCGAATGTAACGACGAAACGCCAACGCTAATTCAGCATTACAAAACTTAGTCACATTGTGTTCCGCCGCTCTTCCAGATGATACGGTGCCAACGATTTACACGCGCGGTTGGGGGAGGGCCACTCTTTTGGAGACGAACTCCCACTACAAAGTATGAACATGGGAAAAACGTGAGATGCAATCACGACGCCGCCGCTGCCGACGACGACGACAACGACACACAATTACCAAAGCAGACTCTCGCTGGCTGGCGCGCAATTACACATTTTTAGTCAACCCGCAGCAGTATTAAACACACTATTGCACCAAACACCCCCCGGTGTGCTTGGTGAGAACCAATCAGAGTCGTAGCTAGAGAATCATGTACATCCGGTTTCAACTTATTTTTTGAAAAACTATTGATTGACCGAAGCTAGAACGGTAATATGTTTCAAAAGGTTGCAAACCTTGGGAGCTGATGTATCGCAAGTTGCAAGTCTGGTTCTACCTGCAAAGAAATTTTCAATACCAAATAGAAAATTTCTATCATTTCAAGAGGGTTTTGTGGCTTATTTCGTAAACACTTCATTTGCAAAGTTTCCTGGACGATTTTTTACAGAACCTCTGAAAATTTATTTCAGTCATAATTTTTGATGGAAGTAATTAAGCCACCTCAGGCGAAACCGTCACAATTTTTTTTTTGCAAAATTCCTGTCAGAGTGATAATTTTCTGAAACATTTATTGCGGAATGAATTCAAATTCCAGATAAATATAGCATACAACTCGTAAACGATTTTTCTGATTTAATCTCTAATGGAATCTATTAAGAAATTCGGGATGATGCAGTCAGTATTGCTTGCAGTCAAAAGGTAGGCCTAAAGCAATTAAACAGTACTTCTCAGTGCTACAAAAACAGTACTTTTCGATGCTAAAATAAAAAAGGTACCGTCAAACGGGGTAACTTGCAACAATTTTCAACTTCAAAGCTATATGGATGAAAAATTTGAGGATACAGATGAAACAAAAACCATCTAGTACCCTAATCGCCACGTAAAGAATACCACGCTGTATTAATTTTGTCAGTATTTTGTTTTCTGGGATCAGGAAAGACGACAAATATACGTTTTTAATGCTACCCCTGATATCAGTGCTATCTGAAGCAAACTATTGAAAACTTAACCTAAATCATGTTATTATGATCATTTGATAATTTTCTGCAGGAAAAGTATGACAATAATCACAAACAGGCTACTCTACTCTTAGAAAACTAATTATTATTGATTAAAAGTCTTGAATTTATTGGAAAGCAATTGAAACGTTTTGCAACTTTTCTACAAACACAATGGTATTTTAGGTTATACTTCACATAACTTATACATATTTAAATCAAAGTGACATATCACAAAGCGTCTTAAAATGGTTTCTGTTGGTGTTTTGACATAACTTTCATCATTTTTTATGTAGAACGTTCCCAGTGGCAGATCTAAAAGTTAATTTTTATACAGTTTTTCAAAATTATTCATTATTTGCATGAAGAAAATAACACTAAATCTAAAAATTACGTGATTTATTAATATTTAGTACCAAATGTAAATTGAATTGATTGAGCTGCAAAATTTTAATGTTACTCAACAAATATACGCTCAATTTTGCCTTTTCATGTGTTTTCGATGACAAAAGTCAAGAAATATCAAACAATTGAGATCAAAATTGCTGTTGCAAGTTACCCCACAAGGGTAGTCAAAAACGTTTTTGAATTTTTATAGTGTTTAACCATCAAAATATCAAAACTTTTATATTGTCAATTTGTACACTACTAAGTAATGTTACTAATAGTAAATGCCTCGAATGACATATTTCTACCGTTTGAGTTGTGCGAGGAACGTTTTTCAGCATTAATTTTACACAATCCAACGTGTAATATGATTTTCACCTCCAGCAAACCAACCAAAAAATAAACAATACCCAAACCCTCGCCAAAATCTTCTGTTGTATATCTAAGGTCAATAAACGGCGGAATAAAATATAATAATTTAATTCAAGGCTGAAGGAAACGACAATTCGGTTACATGTCGAAGTGTTGCAAGTTTTCCCCTGTTGCAAGATACCCCGTTTGACGTTACTTTTCAGTGCTACTAAAACAGTACTTTTCAGTACTATTTTTTCTACTATTGATCCCTTCACGATCCTTGTTTGGACCCAAGCCATTGATTTTTCTTTGGACCCGTTGACAAAAGCTAGCGATGGAAATCCTTCTTAGACACCGTCTTGAGAAAAAAAAAAACCTCTTAGAAAGTCTCGTCTTCTTTCGTTTATTCATGGTTGCAACTACACACAAAAGGAAGGGTGAATCTCTGAATTCACAACTTCCTTCCAAAAAAGTGGGGTTCAAAACTGTCATTAAACGTGGCAAGAATGGAAGAAAGGACGTTTCTCCGGAATGCACGCTTCCTTCCAAATGGATAATGTTGATAATTGCATCGAAACGAGCTATCAGTTCGATGCTCTAGACCAATTTTCCGAACACCAAATCTAAGCAGTCTCTAGCCCAGGCTATTTGTTTCAAGTGAGGAAGCAAAGAGTGCCGCCTATCGTGATCAGTTGTTTCGAATTTGGGGGTTTTAGCCAGTAGATCTTGAACTCCATTAGGGGAATCAAGGTTTTCTTCCAAATCGCAAAGAAAGGAGACTGTCGCGTTTTGCCGGAAACTCTTAAAGATCGCGAACTTCTTCTCAAACATCTTGAAGAGAAGAAGCACACATTTTTTACTTATGACGACAAAACTGAATTTTTGTTCAAATTCGTCTTGAAAGCTCTCTCAAGTGACTATAAGTCACCAGAAGAGATCAAAAATGGAATAAATGATTTACTTGGATTTTCTCCAGTCCAAGTAATCATTATGCAAAGGAGAACCCAATCTGGCATTGTTTGAAATGGGCTAGAAGAATATTATTTAGTTCACTTTAACAAAAAATACCCTAAATAATATGGAAGCTTTAGAAAAAACTAAACTTATGTTCGATGTCCGTGTGACATGGGAACATTTCCAGAAACCTGGAGGAAATCACCAGAACCCCACTCAGTGTCGTCAGTGCCAAAAGTGGGGTCATGGTACAAAAAATGCCGCATTGATGCTAAATGCATGATTTGCGGAGGTTCTACTCACGCTAAGGACGTCTGTCCAGTGAAGGAAGATTTCGGGGCAATCCTTAGTCAAACTTTTGGGCTTGCCTTTCGCGTAGGCGAGTCGTCGAGACTCGTGCCAGGCAGATGAACAGTAATATCCGTTACGATAACGGTCGTTTCCAGAATTTCCTTGGTAGTGTATCGAACAATGCTCATTTTTCAGTTAACGATCGCTTGATTATTAATCATACCCATCAGGTAGATCATAATCATACTCATTCACAAACTAATTTCAATCCGTCAGGTAGTCGTTAGAATCTTTTAATTTCGATTGAATCCCATTCTAATTGTTTCAAATCAAATGAAAAAAAACATCTTGCCGCCACAGGAAACTTCTACTCCGCCTCTTCGTCTACCGAAAATTCTAACGGGAAATCATCAGATAATGTACCCACTTCAAATGATATGTCTGCCTCTGATTTTAATTTTCTAACTGAACAATTGAATCTAAGGATTGATGCAATGTTCAAAGCCACCACTATGACTGAAGCAGTCCAAGTCGGTGTAAAATTTACTAATCAAATTGTTATTGGATTACGTTTTTATAATAGATCCAATAAATAATAATTTAAATATTTTAAATTGGAATGCTCGTTCTTTGAAATTTAAGGAGGACGAGCTGTTTAATTTACATACAGCTACTAACGTGCATATAGCAGTTATTACTGAAACCTATTTAAAACCTGGATCCAAACTAAAAAAAGATCCTAACTTTTTTGTTTATTGTAATGATCGACTTGATGGGGCATGTGGCGGAGTTGCAATCATCATTCATAGGCATATAAAACATCAACTGTTTTCGTCATTTGAAACTAAAGTTTTTGAAACTTTAGGTGTTCCTATTGAATCACAGCTTGGTAAATATACTTTCAGAGCTGCCTATTTGCCTTTTCAATGCTCTGGACAGCAAGTTAATTTACTCCAAACTGACTTGCGAAAATTGACTCGCAATAAGTCAATTTTTTTGTCATTGGTGACTTTAAAGCCAAACATCGGTCATGGAATAATTCTCAAAGTAATTCCAACGGCAGAATTGTGTTTGATGAGTGCTCTTCAGGATATTTCTAAATTCAATACCTTGATAGCCCTACATGTTTTTCCTCTTCTAGAAATCCATCTACGATTGATTTGGTCTTAACCGACTCTAGTCATCTTTGTAGCCAACTGATTACTCATGCTGATTTTAGAAGAAGATTGTAACGATTTTTGCCTAAAATTATTTATTATTTTATTTGACATTTGTTCCAATGTTTCAACATTGGATATTCTATGTATGCACTTATGCTGATTTTGATTCTGATCATGTCCCTGTTATATTTCAAATATCCCATGGGGTGACTCTCAATCCTATCAGCTCAACTTTCAATTATTTTCGAGCCGACTGGAATATATATGAAACATATATTGACTCTAATCTTGATATTAACATTTCTCTACAAACAAAACTTGATATTGACAATGCTCTTGAAACTTTAACAAATTCCATTGTTGAAGCCAGGAGCATTGCAATTCCAAAATGTGAAGTAAAATTTGAATCCGTGATTATAGACGATAATCTTAAAGTCTTGATCCGTCTTAAAAACGTGATGAGAAGACAATTTCAACGCACTCGCGATCCTGCTATGAAAATTATATGGCAGGATTTACAGAAAGAAATCAAGAAACGTTTTGCAAAATTAAGAAACAAAACATTTAAAAATAAAATTTCTCAATTTGACTCTGGCTCTAAACCCTTTAGGAAATTATCTAAAATTTTGAAAAAAAACCTCAGAAGCCATATCAGTACTAACTAATTGCGAAAAAGCACAAAAACGAAATTGCGAAAGCGCGCATCATTTTAATTTGGGACTTAGGGTAGGTGTATCAGTAAAGTGATGCAAATTTTGAAATTTTGGCTCCCCTATGCTTAAACGATGTCAATCATAGTATTTAGCATCCTCCCAAAGTTTTAAGCGATTCGGAAGAAATTTAACTGTGCACACGCCATTTGAAGTTTATATCCAGGTGTTTAAAAGCGCTAATGGCTGCCGCAAACAGGCTCGTTTTCTGGTAGGGACATGTCGATTTGAAGTTTGGCTTGGGTCGTTTTCTATTGAACGGACCCAAGCTAAACGTCAAATCGTGTTATCCCTACTAGAAAGCGAGCCTGTTTGCGGCAGCCATTAGCGCTCGTAAAAAGCTGGATGGAGATTACTATGGAAAACGCCAACCATTTGTGTTCAGCCCCTATCTCTTCGGCATAATATTATATGGAAAAGTGAACAAACTTTTCTCATGCGAAATTCTTCCAGCTACAACTTTCCCGAAGACCACATTTTGATTGGACGTCAGGATAAATTTTTATTAGTCATCATAAAGTGGGTTTGCATTTTACATGCTTCACCAACTGTTCGGCAGGCAACAGTGGTACTCCTGGCGGGAAGAATAGATCAAAGTAATTCAGGCTACTATGTTCTACAGCAAAAAAGTAGTGTTGCTCTGAAAGTAATTGAATGATCATCTCAGCATGATTTAGACTTTGTTATCGGTAATAACAAATTATCCGTACATCCTATCAAAATGTGGTCTTCGGCAAAGTTGTAGCTGGGTAGATTTCACATGACAAGAGTTTGTTCACTTTTCCATAAAATATTACGACGAAGAGATAGAGGGCTAAAAACAAAAGATTTGCCTTTCCCATAGTAATTTCCATATAAACTTCAAATGGCGTGTGCACAACCAAATTTCTTCCAAATCACTTAAAATTTTGGAAGAATTATTTTCACCCTAATTGACATCGTCTAAGCATAGGGGAGCAAAAACTTCAAAATTTGCATCAGTCTAGTGTACCAGTTATGGCTATAGTGGTTCCCTATTTCGCCATACGTGATATCTTGAATGCCTTTACATTTTGAAAAATATTTTGTGTTGTAGCAGTAAAATAAAGGCTAAATCTTGATGTTTAAACATTCAAAAAGATTAAGAATGTAAAAGTTCTTCAAATTTTGCATATGGTCAAATAGGGAACCACTATGGCCATAACTGGTACACTTTCCCTACTAGCCCAATTGAAAATCAAGTTACTCAGGATTTCGAAAATATTCTCAATCAAGAGAACGTTTTCGAAAATGCCTGGGAGACTGATTGGGAAGAAGTGAAAACTATTATTAAAAAAATCAAAAATATGAAAGCTCCTGGCGATGATGGAATTTTCTACATCCTTATCAATAAACTTCCGGAAGGAGCTTATCATTCTTAGTTGATATTTTTATCAAATGTTTTCAATTACACTCCAAACATTTTTCATGTTCGAATCATTACAATAAACATATAGCTTTTTTCCATAATGATTTTCATATAACTCTTATTTAGAATTCATACAGATAGAGTTCATTACGAAAATCATATAACATTCAAACAAAAAGTCTATGGGTATAAAAATCCAATCTAAGCTGGTGTCATATACAAAATCATATAACTTCCGTGTGAAACTAAAGTAAATTGTAATTGTTTATTTGATAACAATGAATGAGTTATCAATTGGCATTTGTTATATTTGATTATCCAAAATAAAATTTCATTAATAATAAAATCGTTCAAGTAAATTTAAAACTGTTTATTTAGCATTTCTTCAATGCAAAGGAGCGAAATTCATAAAATATATTTCCTTGATTTGAGAGAGACCTACTTCGCCATTCTTTAATCATTACATTATCCTGGTGTTCGCACATATTGAAGATATTCATCTACGTCTGTTTCAACAATTCAGAGGGAATTTTGTTGCAGCATAGTTGGTGAACAATTTCTGAAATGATGAAAAATCTCCCTGAATTTAATGTCCAAAACTAACTAACTAATAAAATAACTTACTTCGATAACGTCAGGCAGAACATCGAAGGTTCATAGTTGCACGGAATTTGAAGCAAATCTCTTCAACGACCAAGACAAAGGCTCATGAAGGGAGGTTCCATATTCTGAAATATATTTAGAAAATAGCAGTATAATCGAAAATAACTGATTTCTACAACTTACCTTTGATAAGATCTTTGAAAAATTTCCAACAATTCGTCTAGAAACCGAAATTAACAAGCAAATTGTGCAGTGGACACGCCATCTTGTAGCTAAATGAAAACTGATGTTTTTCACATTACACAATCAGATACCATGTATATGATTTTGTAATGACAGAATGGATAATGGTGTCCAATAAGTTTTATGTAGAATTCAAATTGCTTCCATATTGTTATTATTTAAACTCAATTGGATCTTCATATAGTCATCATTGGACATTAATAAAACCTATCAAATCTGAATTCCGAAGCAGGTATATGATTTTTCAGATAAGGATAATCGGATTAATTGGCTCAGTGTAGCATATTCTCCTGACAAATGGAACGTGGGGACGGGGAACGTGCCTTTCGAGCCGGCCTTCTGATCGTCCAATCAGTTTGCTTTCCTCCATCAAAAAACTTTTTGAAAAGGTCATTTTGAACAGAATGATGGTCCACATCAACGAAAATTCAATTTTTGCCAATGCACGGTTCGGAATTCGGATTCCGCCATGGACATTCGACCACTCATCAACTTTTACGTATAACAAATTTGATTCGTTCCTACAAATCTGAAGGCTTTTCTACTGATCTTGCTCCTCTAGACATAGAAAAAGCACAGAGAAACAGACGTAACACTTAGAACAAATTTCGATCAAAATCATAGTCGCGAAATCATCTACGCCCTGTAGTTGGCCGATGGACCAACAGGTGGCGGTAGTGTGTAAACGTCAAACACGAACAAAAACGACGCGAGCACTGCGGGTGGTCGATTGACCACCTACCCAATATTTGAATCGATCGTTAAAAAGTTGGTCGATGGACAGCGATGAGAGTGTGACGTCTGTTTGTCTGTGGAAAAAGCATTCGACAGTGTTTGGCATGAAGGTTTGATCGTGAAATTGAAAAAAAAAATCCAACATACATTGTTAGAATAATTCAGAGTTATCTGTCAAATCATACACTTCAGGTTAATTATCAGAACTCCAGGTCTGAAAGACTTCCTGTAAGAGCTGGTGTTCCTCAAGGCAGCATTTTAGGGCAAATATTATACGATATGTTTACATACATCTGACTTACCTGAGTTACCTCAGGGATGTCAAAAATCTTTGTTTGCGAATGCAGCAATGGACGAAGCCTGCGTGTCATCTGTAGTAGATTGCAAAAAAGTTTGGATTTTTATGCTTTAAAAATGTAAGATTTCTCCTAATCATCCAAAACTCAACATATAATATTCCCACAGAAACCAAAAGCTTTTTATTTGAAACCTTCAAGTAGACATGTTTTCACGATGAGAGGGAGATTACAATAAATTGGTCAGATCAGTTTCAAAAATCAACCTTTTAGACCACAACGAGTTACAATTCCTCTAGCTACGGCACTGGATAGCAGTTCAACCATTTTTGCAGACGAAACATTGCATATACCGCTCTAAGCACTCACACACTTCGTTTGTTCTGATTTGCCTTCTAATAGTAAACATGTGTTTTGTGTTTACCGATCAACTTTTTACTTATTTAGGGTTTGGTGTATCTTCTCGACAATAAACTCTAGATTGTTGACTATCTCCAACTGAGTACCCCTTGAAGTCAAGGCTGGGAAACTTTTCTAACTCTTATGCTCATAATGTATAGGTAAGGTACAGCTTCTTATAAAAGCACCCGAATCTTTCCATATTTCCTTGCCTAGAAGCTACATATCACAAGATTTATCACACTCCTTTTCCTTTGATTTTCTTGAGCTTCCCCCATCAATATTACACTATCCAGTATTACTTTCGATTTAGGATCCGTCTATCATCCATGCAACACTCCACTTCCGGAAGAAACAACTTCCTGTTGCGTGCCATAGGCCTCACAATCTGCCGTATTATCACGCGATGTAAGTCTAAGCGAACGCGTGACAGTGATTTTTCGATTCGTTCGATAGCAAAAATATGGACACATTACTGATGGCTGGTTGTTGTATAGACGACATCAGATTCTGTCCGTCCCGTCGCTTCGTCACGATTATCTATCCTCTCTATACCAAACGATGGCAGCCTATTTAAGACACTAATAAAGATTGAAAATGCTCCATAGAAAATTAAAAATAGATCCAGTTATTTACCATTACAATGTGTTACATGATCCGTAAATAAATGTAATTGCTCCATATATAACTTCAGTGGAACCGCTTATTATAGTAGTAACACAGACAAACAGACGTAACACTTAGAACAAATTTCGATGAAAATCATAGTCGCGAGAACATATACGCCCAATGCTAAAATCGGTGTGTTTGGCCGATCGGCCAACAGGTGGCGGTAGTGTGTAAACGTCAAACACGAACAAAAACGACGCGAGCGCTGGGGGTGGTGAGTAAGCCACCTATCATTTATTCAAATCGACCGTTTAAAAGGTGGTCGACGGACATCGATGAGAGTGTGACGTCTGTTTGTCTGTGGTAGTAATTCGCTGGTAATTTTGTTTTTATTAAGCTCTTCAAAGGTCCAAGAATTCAAAAAGTAACACAACTAAGAAGAATATACACGGAGAATAAAATATAGCGTTCGTAATCATTTATCCGGTTGAATTAACTATATTTTCAGGTTGTTTTAGAGATACCGTAAAACGGGGTAACTTTGATAGTTTTTTCAAAGAAAACTTGAATATTTATGCATGCTGTTTCAAAGAATTATAATTTATATTTTTGAAACAAGTACTGGCATCCTAGCTATCGATTGCAGTTGATAGATTGCCAAAAGATTTATTTTGATTGAAGATATAATTTTTCATATAATCGAAAGTTGGTTTTCTGTTTTGGGGTAACTTTGATAATGGAGTATGAATCGAACAAAATTGAATGAATAACGAACATTTGTAGGGCATTGCATACCTCTAGGCGTTTAACGTTATATGGAAATTTCTGACTTAAATTACAAAAATGGTCCCAGTTTGTGAAAATGCTTTTCGCTAAGAGATTTGAGACCGTATTCAAGTTCTATGATAACTAGGCTGTCAAATATAAGTGGCCAACTATTCAAAATTACATCAAATAGTGATCGTAGAACAGATTGTTTGTAAGCATTTCGAAAATGCTAAAATTGTGTCAATTTTTAATATTCGTATAAATAGCCTCAAATGTTCTTGATTCAAATGAAAACCGCTCTTACATGAAGTGTCATACTAATATTCTTTAGTTTTGCATTCGTTTTGCTTAACTGATTAACATAAATTATGATATTTCGTTTAGTATGTGGTGGGTTACGCACTATCAAAGTTACCCGCATTATCAAAGATACCCCGTTTTACGGTAACTATAAATATTGTTGATTTTACAATATATTCTTCAAATTATTAATAGTTGATATTTTTCTCTCTAAAACGATGGGAGTGTTTGGAATTGTGTGTTTGGCGGAATCAATTTTTTAAAGCCCTCTTGGTCTCTTGTCGAGGTAATAAAGCTGAAATGATCTTTATTCACACGTTTGATATATTTTTGTGACTATAGTAAGATTTTGTTTATGGCAACATAGACTAAATTTTCAGTTGTTACGGAACCGTGCCAAAATCGGAACCCATTTTTTTAATATCATCAGGATTATATTCATTAAAATCGGAGTTTTGGCGAAATATTGAGCAGACTTCTGAACGGTCAACTTAGAAGCAGATTTTCGTAAACTAAGACTATGCTATGAATCTATAGACCCGTCATGTGACAGACGTTCTACATAGGAGTACTTACGTATCATCAGCCGATTTGTTCTCTTCGTCATTAGGGGTTTTTGTCAACCAAATCTTCTTGAACTCGATAGCTTGATTCTCCAATATGCAAACAATTTTGTTGTAGGTTTTGAGACCAGTAGGTTTTAGAAACCCACCCAAAGTGAAGAGCACAAAGCTGCCGAAAATATAACAAGTCTCCTTATTTATTATTACTTATAAGCTTAATGTATTTTCGTGGTGCGTTGCGGGGTAAGATCTACCAATTTGAACCCTAGTCTCATCTTGTTTGTCGGGCTGGGGTAATATGTTCTGGTAATTCGAGGATTCGCGGTACTAAGTCCTTGTTACTGGCAACAGTTTCTGAAATTGCATCTATTTTACCTAGCAGATGGTTAAAGACTCGGAGTTTGCCAGTCCCGAGACTACACTTGAAGCCAGGATAACAATCATGAGTATTAACTCAACAAGGACTGCTAAATACTGGTAATTCAAGGACTCACGTGAATGCTGATTACTAAACAAATTTTCTAGCTTGATTCGGTGTCGCTGCTAGTACAAAGCCCCTTTTTTCTAGTATTTTTCTGGGACTAAAGCGAAACAAAGATGGAACTAGAGTTCCGTTGCATGGTCAAATATCAGTAGTACCGTTTTGGTTCCTCCGAAATTAAAACGATTATGTTTGCTAAGGGGCGCGCCTTCGCTGAGATGTAAGTCTCTATGAAGGGTGTAAATAGCGGGACCTTTTTATCACATTCGATTTTTATCAATCTCTGAGAAATCAAAACAAGAACTGTACAGAAATTGATGCCTTATTACCTATCAATGGAAATGGAGTAATGCAACATGCACTATACGTTAAGGATACGAGTAATGCCACAATAGATCTAAATAATGGTCGCAGTGGCGCATCCGAACAGAAAAAAAAGCTTAATGTAAACTATTTGTATGCATGGGCCATGTAAAAATAACAATCGCATAAGTGATCATTATTGAAGAACTGGGTAATTCCTCAAAACTGTGTAATAATACAGAAATACAATACACTTCATTACAATCGTAATAAAAAGATGTTTTAGATGTTAACATACTGGATGGCTCCTTTTATTTAATAAACATAAAATATCAGTTGACAATATTCAGTAATTTTAATTTGGCTCTTCTAAATCATGTTTCTCGCAAATAAGGCATTTCTAATCAAATCGTTGACCGCAGTAAAAAATATACTCAAAAAAAGCTGAAATTAATTGCTGCACACAAAAATAATGTTTTTTGAAACAGAATATTGGCTAGTCTCTTAACTGAATCTTCCTATTCTGTTTGCAATTCCAAATATGGATGTAAAATTCCTAGAAAAATGATAACAAAATGGTGTTGAACAGCGGCGCTTAAGGATGCGCTCATATTGATGATTTATTGGTATCAGTGATAGCATAATGATTCAATATCGTATCGACGATATATAGGACTTGAAATTATCGTTATCGAATCGATATTCAATATTTTTTAAAATAGATATCAAAACTGAAAATGTCGGCTTCATTTTACAACAACTGTTGCAATGTTGAAGTCATTACTTTAACTATACAATGATGATATGCCATACTCAACGAATGTATTAAATTTCAATAGATTTGTTACACTTATACAATCAAAATAAATAAATATTGATCTGATAATCGGTCTTGTTATCGGACTGACAACAGTTTTATCGATATAGGAAAATATCGAGACCAAAGATATCGGATATCGTATCGATTGATTTCACCAAATCGGTATTATCAATAATATAAATATTTGCACAGCCCTAGTGGCGCTCAACCTGCGGCCCGTAAGTCTCATGAGGTTTTGATGATCCATAACTGCGGCCCGTAATATCATACGAACCAGAAATATTTCTCAGAATTTTCAGGTTCTTGCATAGGAATCAGATATATTTGACATCTGCCCAAGAGTTCGCCAGGAATTTTGACAATATCGCTCGGAATTTTAAGATTTTGCTTCAATTTTGCTGAACATTTTTCTCCTATAGAAGTTCTCAAGTCTATTAGGACTTCCCAGACTATATTTAGACAAGTCCCAGACCCAACTAGGGATAACCAGGATCTCGTTAGAAAAATTTTGAGTATTTCATGCGGCCCGCATCGTCTATTAAAAATCTGTATATGGCATGCAGCATATTTAAGCATGAGCACTAGGGGTACCAGGGACAGTTTGAACACCAGGGGCAGAATGGACACCCCCTGTATCTTTGCATATGCGAATTTGTTTACACTTTGGATGGAAACAATATTTCAGTTGCCTACCAAAAGAGTAAGTTATTCACTAAAATTTCAGAAAAAATGTTTCAAACCATGATTTTGATCCGAAAAATTGAGCATGATTTTATTGGGTTCAAAAATTATAATATTCACACCTCACAAAATAAGATTTCAGAGACAAATGACTGCAACTTGGCCGAAAATGTAGCTTTCGATTGAATCATCAATTATTTTTGCTGTATTCAAATATTTTTTCTGCTGGGGCAAAATGGACACTAGATGACAGAGTACAGCTGACACTTTAAAGGGATAGAAAAATATATTGGTTTGTTATGCTCAATCGAGCTGTTCCAAATATGAAAAAATGGTTTTAATTGGGTATATCACCCACCGACAGACTCAAGTGGGCTGGTTACACAATATGATTTCCTGGGAAAAAATGTTGGAATTCTAATAGATATATTTACAGAAATGAATGACTTCAATGACAAACGTTGCGAACACATGACACATGGTCCTCTACTATTAATGATAGCGATCTCAAAGGACATATGAGCATCGTAAAAACATTAAATATAAATCCAATATTTTCAATAAGCGAAGATTGCATGATGAAGCGAAACTTTTTCGATCATCTCTTTTGTGTTCCTGATATAACTCGTCAGGACTGGGAAGTGGGACAACCGAACTTCCGTTCTGGCTCAACAATCTTTTTTACAGATGGCTCGAAGCAAGATAACCTTGTTGGTGCGGGAATATCTGGCCCGGGAGTAAACGTTTCACTACCACTAGGTTGTTGGCCAACAGTTTTTCAGGCGGAAATTTTTGCCATCTTAGAATGTGCCGACATCTGTCTAAAAAGGCGCTATAAAAATGCTAATATCTGTATTTGTTCGGACAGTAAGGCAGCTCTCAATGCTTTAAAATCGAACGTTTATACATCTAAACTGGTCTGGGAATGCACCATGCTACTGCAGCAGTTGTCCTGTCGCAATAAGGTCAATCTTTATTGGGTTCCTGGTCATTGCGGAATAGAAGGGAACGAGAAAGCTGATCAGCTAGCTAAAATAGGGTCATCCACTCAATTTATTGGACCTGAGCCTTATTTTGGAATAGCTCCATGTGGTTTTAAACTAGAATTAAAGAATTTAAAAAGGACAAAGATAAAACTTACCTGGACCAATACATCCGATTCCCGTCAGGCGAAACGATTCATAGAACCGGACGCCAGAAAAACACTAAGGTTAATAAACTTGAATAAACATGAGTTAAGTACTTATACTGGACTAATCACAGGTCACTGTCCTAGTAAATACCACTTAAAAATAATTGGAAAGTTGCAGGAGGATAAGTGTCGCTTCTGCAAGTTGGAGAGTGAGAGCTCTGAACATTTAATGTGCGAGTGTGTTGCACTTTACCGTAAGCGTTGTAGATATCTTGAAAAAGGCTTATTAGAGCCTTGGGAAATCTGGAACTCTCATCCCAAACAGGTACTAAGTTTCATACGAAATGCAGTACCTGATTGGGATACACGCCAACTGATGGGTGGATAGTCACTTCTTATAGTGATGAGTCCTCTCATCGCGGCAAAAACAAAGAGGATGACACCACAAAAGATCAAATAAATGGTCGCAGTGGTAATATGTCCCCGACACCGGAAAAAAAAAACACATGACCTTCTCGAATCAAAAAAGCGCGTACGGGAGCCCCAGCAGTTGGTGCGATTAGAAGTAATATCGACGAAAAAGGAGCTCTAGAATGGCAAAAAGCAGCCCTGCTGTTCAAATTACTAAAACAAAGGATGCAATGATATTCAAATTTTAATGGTACAGCTCGGACTCGATTATCCGGAGTATCGATTTTTTTTTCACTCCGGATAATCAAATCTTCCGCATAATCGAATCACAAAAAAAATATTTATAAGAGTACTTAAATATTACCTATTATCGATATTTTATTTACATGATGCAGTGGCGTAGCCAGAAATTATTTCTAGGAACGTTAGGGGTCTTGAGAAGAAAAAAAATGTTTTGACCGGCATACAAAAGAAACTCTTATTGCAATACCAAATTATCTCAAATTTATGCATGAATATCAAAAACCAAATTCCGGATAATCGAGTCTAAAATTCCGGATAATCGAATCCCGGATAATCGAGTTGCCGGACAATCGAGTCTCCGGATAATCGAGTCCGACCTGTATTCAAATATGTTGCCAAAAACGGATCCATTTTGTTGCCAAAATCGGGGGTGTGCCAAAAATGGAGCACGTCAAAAACGGAATCCCACTGTATTGCTTATGAAAAGGAACAAACATGAAGTGAATAGCATTGATTAAAAGTTATCATCGTTTGAATTTTTCAAGTTTATTTCGTCAGTACAGTCCTAATTCACGGAATATGATATAAATTGTAATGGTAAATAGTAATTTAGATGTGCTTCATTTTTCATTGAGCGGTTTTCTTTAGAGCATTTTCATTTTCATAGTCACAAAAACCTTTTGCCATTATCTATCCTCTCTCTGCCACACGCGTCGCCCTTCCCCTCGTTCCAAGCCAACCCCTCGTACCGCGTGCGAAGGAAAATCCAATTTTCCCACTACACCAGTTGCTCTCTTTTGCATTCACCATGTATTTTTCTGTTCATTCTTGTGCGGGGAGCTTTTGCTCCTACGCTTTCCACTCCGCGCGCGCTTTGCGTATATCGCTGCATGCCGTCGTGCATCACATTCTTGCTATATTCCTTTGTCTTATTTTCGCAAATCCTTCTTCGTTCGCCACGAAAACACTATTCCACGATTCTCCTATTTTCTGTTCTCGCCACTCGACGACGGTGAAAATATGGATCTCACGAAGAGGCATTTTCCTCTTTCGGGAAAACTTTTCCAATCCCACATATTGCCGCGTAGGAGCCTTTGGCAGCGCTACCATACGGAAGCAAATCCATGGTCCCGGATGGCCATTTCTGCACTATTTCGGAACCGGATCCGACCGGTCGGAACTAGAGGACGTTTTTCAACCCGTTGTACGATTTGAGGCGATCACAGATTAGGCGAAACTCGAACGGGGAAAACTGCAGTACACGGAGATGAACGCACTGAAATGCATCAACAGAACGAACGCGAGAGATTTTCCACGAATAGACCGTGCTTTTCCAGCCAACAAAGGACACTGACTGACGACAACGACGACTACATCGACATCGACGGTAGTGAATGACAGATTCGGCTGGTTGGCTGTATGTATAGCACCAGATGTGTGACCGATATACCTATTCGCGAAAATCTCTCACCATCTGACTGAAGCTGAACATGTGGCAGCAGTTTCCAATCGTTTGGGTCGATACTGTGCATTACGCGATTATTTATAAAATGCTTGTAGATTGTCGCAGCTACTTCAAATCGTGTTGGTGTCTTCTACGGGATTATTCCTGATTGTCCAAGGCATGATCGCGCAGAACGATTTGAAGTAACTGCGTTTTTTTAAGATTGCCGGCGCGAGAATTTTTCGCGCCACGCAGAATTATCTGTGCTATTCAACGGTTGAAATTTATTAGGATATGAAATGCCAAGTTGTTAATTTAAAAAAAACTGTTCCCGTTATGATATGAAGTTCCTAGTTTGCCAACCGTAAATTTTTTTACCACGTTGCAAATTATATTGGTTACCGTAAACCGGAGTAACATGTTCGAATTACCGATGGAATATTTTCAATGTACACGGAGACGGAATTCAACTCAATTTTGGGTTGTTTCAACGCAATTCCGTAGTTGAGCCCAATAACTCAATTTTGGCTAAATTTCCAAGGTCCCCACTAGGTAGTTTGGCTTTAATTCCATTAGAAAAATATACTCAATTTTGGGTTGATTTAACGCAAAATTGAGTTCTTTCGACCCAAACATAAGAAAAGTTGCGTTTACCCAAATTTGGCTTATTGGGCCAAAGTACCCCCTTTGGGTAGATGCAGCTCTCTCTATTTTTGACAACATTCGTGTGGGAGAAAGAGAAAAACCGAGAGATTTTGGGTTGAAACTATAATTGATATACTTAATTTTGGGTAAAGTAAACTCAAAAATTAGGTAAAAATATTTCTCCGTGTATGAATGGTGCTTCTCTTTCTCATATTCACGAGCTATAAAAATAATGATTCCTGTGAATAATGAGTTTTGTTCATGCGTAATTTTAGTTTTTTCACTTGTTACAAGCTGAAGTAACCACCATATCGTTAAAACTCATTTTAGAACTGATCAGTCTTATCAACTTTAATAAATCTTTGAGTAAACTCCGTTAAACCCGAAAAGGCCCACAATACTCAAAAGTTCACTTCTAGTAGATTTTTTTTTGAGTTTCCGAAGAAACTATATCGCTGAAAAATAGAACATAACGAATACCAACAGAACCTGATTCTCGAAAAAGTAACTCATGCACTTATCAACAACTAGAAAGTTCAAAACATCCCAAGTAACAATTCCGCAGCAAATTATTGCACTTGAATCTGGATAACTTACCTTATTATACCTCTTAAATCAGTATTCGGGCTCTTAATATGCGATAACACCATTAGCATTGCGAATTTATAATCCACCGCACCATTATTGACATTGCGTTATTAGCTAATCAAAAACACTTATTCTTAATGGGAAGTATGCACTTCAATAGAAAAGTAATCGCCTATCTCGATGCGTGGGAAATTTCTTGCAAGAAATGCTCAAGAAAAGCATTTTTCTTTGATCGCAGTATGCAGTTGAAAAGAAATGTCAATTCAAATGGGACTCACTGTAGAAAATTTCTTGGCCATTTCTTTCCGCAGAAATTTTTACTTTTCTTGAGCTGAACAGCATACTTAGCTTAATAGAAAAACGCCAAACTTATGTCCGTTTTCATTGTTTTTGCGTATTTTCCTCAAAACAGCACCCTCAAACTGTCAAACTTTGTTAAATGCTGCTTAGCTACCATAAAATGCGAAAAAAAAGTTGAATCATCTTCGATCAGCATTTATTAAGGCAATTTTACATCCTTAAATGCAGCATCATAACAGTGTGTCCTTATTTGTGTATTTATGATGCACAAAACAGCATTTGTCGCCATATTAATTTCACTCCGGTTGCCACAATCTCACTTTTTTTTTTAATCATATTATCGCCACGAATTCGCCCATAAGATGCTATGATATGATGATTAACCGACAAAATATAATTTAACGCACAGTTACTGCCCAATCAAACCAACAAATGTTAAATGGTCGGCGTTAAGTCAGAGTGGACCAAGTGACATTTTGAATATTTTAAGAAAAATGGACTTAAAGTTTAACACTTTGTAATTTTTCAAATCGTTAAAATTTCGGCTTAATATTTCTACACATCTTGGAGTTACTTTCAAATCATATAATGAGAACTGATAATCATGATAAAACATAATACAAACCTGTAATAGAACGATTTTTTGATGGGCTATGTGCACTTGGTCCACTCTGACTGAATTGAAGACCACCGTTCAGTGATTTGGTTCACTCTGACTGAACAATTTCTAGGAAAATAACAATCATTCAATGCTTGCATGGTCAAACGGGGTGCATATCTCTAAGATAAACAGAATATCAAGACCCTTCGACATCAGTATCGTAAATACTTCAATAAATAATACCTTCAATCCCTAAATCAGTGACATTACGATAGTTTGAAAATCAAAGTTTTGCAGGGTCAGGGCCAAGGTAGTAGAAGGGAGGTAGATGGATGTGTCAAATAGAGCATTCCGCCATATTGGAGAAAAAGATAACAGCTGGCAGGTTTGTTATGCTTGATTAAGTCAACAAGCCATGATACTAAAACAAGCTTTTCCCCTCAATTCATTTTGTTTTGGAAAACGTCAGTTATGTTTGTAGTTGATTCAAATTTTCTGGAACGATTCCAAATCTTGAATTACAAAATAACTGCGATTGAAAGTGGTGCTGTGCGGGAAAAAGTGTTGAACAAAATACAAAGGCCCATTCACAAATTTCATAGCGTTAGCGTTAGCGTTAGCGTTAGCGTAGTTACGGTATACTTCGTAGATTGGATACTAGCGATATTCATGTTTTTCTTTTGATAATCTCATCCAGACTGCTTTCAGGAACAAGGCTAGGGAGTGAACCTTGATCCAATCATAGACAAGAGTACCAAAACCATGGATATCGTTATTCCCGGCCACGCCCATCTTTACCGTAACTTGGGATAGGGGAAGGAAATGTTGATGTAGCACTTACTTAATGAGAGGCCACCGACTCAGCGACGCCCTCATAAGTGCTACGGAGTTGGGGGTTGGGTGGGGTATAACGTCAGGATTCGCCTGAAAAGCTAGCGATGGACCCAGAGCATGTGTTGTTTAATTGGTTGTTATTTAATCTTTGATTGCCGGCAATCAAAAGAGAAAAAAAGTTTTATTTAGTTGTTTTTTGTTTGACGGTAATAATTTTCTGCTTGATAATCACTAAGAAGCAGAATCGATCCCTCCAGGGTCATCGAATTGTCGAAAAAAAAAAAAAAAATGCTTTAAAATGCACACTTTTAACAGAAAAAAAAAACACACACTTTTTGGTTGACAACAAACGACCGAAACCACAACGTATGGCCAATTCTGCGACAAGCGACCAACTGAAACGGGTAAATCACCGCACTTCCAATAAGCAAAAAAACTGAACTTTTCGTCTATGTAAAAGCCTACACAATAATCAAATTTCAAACAAGTTCCGGGCTTTTTTATAAAGGAACCGACTCACCAAATGCCTGTAGCCTGTTGTATAATCCGTACTTATCCGTCGGTCAACGTCCAATACTCTTGAGTCAAATAATGCTACTCCAGAAACCTTCACAGGTCCATAAACTTTTTCACAGGTTCTTTAACTTACTACACTTTCAAACAGTTAGAACACTCGCACTTTTTTTTTTACCGTTAAAATATTATACCAGCACAAGCCGATTTGCGATTGCATCAGCCAAATCTGAATTATACGCGAAGCCGAAAAAACGTGACAGTCAAAGGCCCATTCACAAATTTCATAACGCAGAAAGAGGTGGACGGACGTCCTCAAGTTGTTACGGCTTATACAAAAACCGTAGAATTATCATACAAAAAGCGTTACAAGGTGTTAAAAACGTTCACTTTCAGCGTTATGAAATGTGCGAATGAACCCCAGCACCACGATAATCATTGGCGTAGGAACAGGGGGGGCCAGGGGGGCCAGGCCCCCCCCAGAGTCTTCCAGGCCCCCTCCAGAATTTTGAATGAAAATATATATGACAAAAAAATGTTTACATAATTCTTAAGTGAAGTAAAATCTTCTGAATCTATTGATAAATATTCTTCAGTAGTTACGTTCTTTTATTTTGTTCAATAATAGTGGGAAAACCTTGCTTGTCGTTCACAGCATAAGTGTGGCGGTTCTGAATTCGTTGAATTGTGTGACCATCGAAAAATTAATCGTCCTGCTGTCGCTCGACATCTCCGTTTCAAAATACTGTGATACTAAAAAGCGTCAGTATCCTAGAAAATCGATTCCTTAAATTCGTATTTTCTGAGTAGGGCATACCATACTATTTCAAATTTTCTAGCATAGTGTAGCCTTTTAACCCTCTAATACCCAAATTTTTGTTTTCGATTTAAGTATTATTTTTCGTTATCTAAAATCGTTTTAAACACGTTTTGGGCATTTATTTATTTTTATTCGCAAATTTTTAAATTTTGGTTTTTGATTTTTATAATTTTTATTTTTGAACACCCCTAGCTTTTTTCATGTTTTCTTGAAGCCTTTTCTAGTTGTTGATTTTTGGCAATAATAAAAATTTAAATTGTTACGGTATTTTTAAAAATATTAAATTTTTAATTTTTTTTCGGAGCGTATTTTATTTTCCGTGTAACTAACGGAAAAACAGGTTTGAAATGATTTTAATACCACCAGGCTCTTCGTTTGTGATAGGTTAATCGTAGAAAAATATAAAAGGTACGATATTTTTTATTACACGTTAAATGAAGCCCAGGCATTTGTAGGTTATATAAGAATGCAATTTTTCAAACAATTTCTAAAAATACAAAAAAGTTTCAAAAGTCATAAAAAACTTTTCTTATATGCGTGTTATGAGCCAAGGTATAAGCCAAAAATAAAATCATTTTGATTTGCGAGCTACGAAAAAATACACAAAATTCCAAAGTGTACCCCGTCTAAAGGCGGGGTTGGGTATTAGAGGGTTAACTCAATTACGATTTCCTGTGTTCTTGGAGGGTGCCCTGATCGAGATGTCTGGTGATGATGATTGTCCCCATAAGATTTATTTAAAGAAATTCATTGATAAAAAACGTCTCAGCAAAAAAAATAAATAGACAAAATTACTAAAGGAACTTCTAAGACGTAAAATAGATGCAATTTTTGGTGAAAAACAAGGCCTAATTCAAAACATATCTCTTCAAAGAATTTCGAACTTACCTAAGGCTTAAAAAAAGTAAAAAATAGGCCATAATTTTTGATTTCAGCAATATGTTCTTTCTTTGGTTTCGGTTCATTTTTTAAAATAATTTCGTATGAATGAACTTTTTAATTTATCTCTAAACTACGTTTTACCAAGTAAGTTTTTTACAGTCTCAAGAATTTTAGTGATCAAATTCGTTTATGTATATCGAAGAGTGGTTTATACCTTTTGCTTCAAATCTTTTAGAAAGTAGTCAATTAATATTGAGAGTTGCTAAAAATTGCTAAACCTTGAAAAAGTTCAAACTTTGCCCTAACACTTTTTTTCTAAATAATCGTTGATTCTGTCAAATTCCTTCATATAGGGGAATTGACGTATTCTTGGCAGTCCAAACCGATGTAGCGCTTCTTTTGCAATTTTCTCGAACATCAGCAGACAAATTACGTTTTTGCCTGTTTACATGTATGCGCTGCTCAATCCTCTATCAATTCACACCGATAGACTTGTTAAAACCTTCTTGGAAACTTATTTATAACGCTTCGAACAACCAATATCCGTGTGACTAATGTCGGCAGGCTTAAATATTCTCTTCGGCAGATTTTCCATAAGAACTGTAGGCAAACCTAAAAATTAGTCACACTTAGAGGCGTGTTCATTTGAATTGATGGCATCTATGGTGAAATTGTTCGTCCAGTCTCGGCAATCTCGTCAACGGGAAGCTGACAAAACACAGAAACATCTAAATGTTTTCATTGATGTGTTTTGAAGAAAAAAATCTGTGTATCTGGCATTTGAAATTTGGTTGCCAATGGTGCCGAAGCCATAAACGACCCTAGTTTTCCCAAAAAAGTTATTAAAAACTTATTCGCAAAGTTTATTATAAGTCTTTCAGAAATATTTTGAAAATGTATTGTTAATTGCGTTACAAATTCTCCTTTGTTTTTTTTTGTAAATTCTACTTCAAATCCCCAGATTCTACAGGTATACGAAAAGTATTTTTGGAATGTCTTTTGGCTTTGAATCTCCAAAAGAAATTTATTGAAAAATCCCAGGCATATTTTTACTTCCAAAATTAACAATTTAGCAAAATAACTGGGCAGGGATTAATTAAGAAATTCATTAAGAAATTTGTGAAGATCTTCCTTAAAACAATGTTTCAGAAATTGTTTTATAAATTCTGCAAAAAATATATATTCTGGAATTGAATTCTTGTACATTTTCGAGGCGGAATTTCTAGAGGCTTTTTGGCTTAATTATGAAGATTCTGCTGGAGCTCCTTAAGAAATTTGTTTTTTTTTTTGTTAATATGATTTGAGCGATTTCAATTATCCTACAGTTTATTGTTTATTTATCCAGCCAATTGATTCACCTCTAGAGAAAAAATATAGATAATCACTTATCTTTGGTTGTTTCGATCTGATTTAACATTTTGTTGTTTCTCCTTCCTTCACATGACGTATTCTTAGGCACCTTCATACACAAATTCGTACTCCAAAATGCAACATTTTAAAGAATCTAAAGGAGTAATAATTATAATTCCAGGAGTTTTAAAATTTTTCAGAGTTCTTATACGTATGGCTCCTGATTTCTGAAAATCCATCAGGAATTCCTCAACGAATTTTCAAAGTTATGCAAAAATTTACTCTAAGTTCTAAATTATGAATTTTGTTATAAAACATTTTTAGCAGAGTTCTTGATAAAAACCGCCAATATTTTCACCTTCAACTTTTACAGTTCTATCACAATAGTTAAAAGCTTTTAGATTAATCTGCCATATTAATGCTTCGGAGTTCATGAGGACATTTTTTAAAATGTAAGATACAAACACCTTCATAAAAATTCAATCTTTTTTAACATAAACCATTGTCTATTATAAAGACGATAAAAATTAACTGGATTTTTTGTAGTTAATCCTACAAAAAACGCCAAAGCTTTTTCTGTGAGTAACATCGTCAGGACGTCAGAAATTTCCAAAAATTCTACGATTAATTCTTGAGTTTCCCGATAAGAGTTCAATATTTTTCCAAATTCAATTTGAAGTTTAATAATGAAAAAAAGAGAAATCTCTGAACAAATTTCTCGAAAATTTTTTGAATATTTGCACGGAAGAGTTTATAAAAGAATAGCTGAACCCATTTCACTAAAAACTTTGAAATGATTGAATTGAAAAAATATGGGTAAGGAATTCGGGGATTTATATCAAATTGATTTTTAGATAAATCTAAAGAAACACTTAGACAATTTTCTATGAAAAAATGCAAATAGATTTGTTGAAAACTTCTCAGAGAAATCACTAAGAACATTTTCCCAGTTAAATCTTATTTCATTATTTATGAAAACCTTGTGAAATATTAGGAGAAATCAAGGGAGAATGAATAATTTTTGCTGTGAATTTTTCAAGCAATCCTCTACAGGGTGTCGACCCAATTTGGAAAATAAAATTCCCTGACTTTCCCCGACCTTCCAGTATTTTTTCAGAAACATTTCAGAGTACTGAATTTGGTTTAAAGACGAAATAAAAATGTTCAGCACTACATTTTGTTTACCAAGTTTTGCATATCGCAGTAAACTTTCTACGACATTCTAGATTTTGATGTATTACTTCAAGTACCGTCAAATTTTGAGCAACTACAAGGAAAATTAAGGTCTTTATTTGGACCGTAATAGGTCGTATAAAGAAAAAGCTTTCGCTCAGTTTAGCAAAGGCATTCACTTTACTCGAATACAACTGTTAGATAATTTTCTAGAACGTGTTTTAAAGCTAGTATGATTAAACTGATCACTTGAGTGTTTTCTTCCAAAGCTTAAAGATTCGTATGAAACAATTAATAGTGAAACCTGAGTAGATACCCAGAAAATTCTGAGTTATCTACTTACTAATCATACTCAGTTAAAATCTTCTAGATTTCAAATTCTCAATGTGTTTCTCTACATGTATTTGTTTAATATAAGAAGATGCTATTTCTTAACTATTACAGAAAATCTTACATTATTCCTCCATAAACTAATGCGAATATTTCTTCAAGAATACTTAAGATGATTTTATCAAGAGTCTCAATTTTTTTTTTCACTCAAAATGAATTCATTTTTTTTGAATAGGTGCGAATAGGTGCGATTCTAAACATCAGTATAGGAAAGCTCCTAATGAAAATCCTAAAGTAGCGCTTGGAACGTTATTCATCACATTTTCAAAATTCGAAATTCCTAGAATTTTTTATAGATAGTAAAATATAGTTTACTTTACCATACATAACAGCGCTTTATCAATGGTTAATAGCTAAGATTGATTACCCATTTCATCCAACAAATTTATCGTATTCAATAATTTGCAGATGATCAACTTGTTTGATGTTGTAATATAGTATTGATAGATAATTTTCCCTGACCTGTAGTGAAATTCCCTGACTTTCCAGTTCAAAAATTGGATTCCCTTACATTCCCTGACTTTCCAGGTTTTTCCAGGTAGTCCACACCCTGACTTTAAGAATTTCAGAGAGATTTTTGAACACAATTTTGGTAGTATTCATTGTAATATTTCTTGGAGAAATCCTTAGTATTTCCAGAAAATCCTTAATACATTATTAATGAACAGCTTAATGATATTTTCAACAATTAAAATTAATGTGCGATAAGTACGTAGTTTAGCTTCATGGAGAAATGTTTAAAATTCTGATGTCTACTTTTGAGCAATTTGATACAGTTTCTTCGAAAAATTCCAGATTATAAAGCCTAAAGAAACTCCGGGAAAATCTGTTTAATAATAACTACTTATTCCGTGGAAGTCCCAGCAAAAACTGAGTGAAAGCTGGTAAAGGCGTTCTTGCACTGGAAAAGTACGGAAATAGTTCATGAAGAGATCCCTGATTCTTGGAAAGTTTGTACAAGAACTTCAAAGAGATATTCTTCGTGAGTTCTTTGGAAAAATTCTTGAAGGATTTTTTTTACTGGTTTAGACAAAGAATTGATATTTTCCGTAATTATTATTATTACTATTATTATTAATATTTATTCAGGACACTTTACCATACGTGTGGCATTCGTGTCGAATTTTCCGTAATGAAAATTGTAATTTACAAGCATTACTGATATTCAGAGATAATAGCTGGTATGAGACAAAAATACAAACAGATAAAATCAACGCAAATTTTCGCAAACTACGAAATTTGCAAAAATCATGATTTAGTTAATCAAGAATTTTCTAGGCCCCCCCTAGGCCCCCTCCAGGAAAAAATCCTAGCTACGCCAATGACGATAATTGAAGTTGAAATGAATAAACAACCGGAATGCATTGAAAAACAATCTAAAAAACTTCATACAAAATTCAATTGCATTTTATTTAGTTACATATGAATTACTGGTCAAAGCATTTTTAATTAAACAAAAATGCTTTGACCAGTAATTTCTGAACAGTAAAAAAATACTCAAGATTATAAAAGCTTCCATTCCATTTTACAATAAATGGGCTTCCATGTATGACCGGCAGCCGTTTAAAAAGAGAACCAGCGCACTCGACAGTTTCATCGGTTAAGTCAATGTAACACTGCCATCTATATGTTACGTTCAGTTTTGTTTGCTAAAAATAAAAATAATGGTCAGCAGAAGGTAGTGTAAATAATTTCATAGCTCTCCTCATCCATGGGATTCCGTTCATCAGCCGATGGTCTGACATACCGCTGCGAAATTTCGGCGGACTCCCTCTTTCTATCGTAGCCCATTGCCTACGAGTAACAGCCTCCATTTAATGCAGTTGTCCTAGCCGGTCCTCTGGAAGGAAGCAACTCTAAACTGAGTCTATCTACTTTATGGAGTTTATTGTTAGTCTGAAAATAGCAAAATCAAAATTATATATGAGATAATATTTGAGGTGCAAATCTTGACTAAATGTCCTCCAAATGCGGTAACACAAACCAATCAAAGGACTCCTAGCAACGATTATCTAAATCACCGCTGACCTAGATAGAAAAACCTATCTTTGACATCGCATTTCTTGTTGAAAATCTTACCGCGTTTGGCGTTCCCGCATTTGATATTTGCGTTTCAAACGCACACAGCTGTAGCATACCCTAATACACAAATGTCATATATGCAAAGTCAAACTGTAATAAAATTTACTCACCAATAACAAAGCAACGACCGTGCGCAAAAACGCATAGTTATGCAATTGTAAACAACACATCTGGAAGTCATTAACCACCAAGGCGCACCGTTCTATCGACTCTCTCTCTACCTCTACTTGTGTGGCGCGAGGGCCGATAGCCCGCAGAGCGGAGGATTCAAATTACAAAGCCATGGGCACTTGAAGCAAATAACCCAAAAGAATCGATAATGCAAGGATAGGCAATTTTGGCTATTTGTCACTCCAGTCGTCTCCTTTACATATCTATACCACTCTTTCAGACACATGCAATGTATTGTATTTGACAGGGTATAAAAACCCTAGAACTTTCAGACAATAAAGGATTCTTTTGATTTAGCTCGACCCAATTGGATGTTATCCAATCTTGGCTATCGACCACTACGTTGAAGACTCCAATGCGACCCACTTGGTGAATACCAGGATGGTTATCGCACCGTAATTAAAGTAAGTCCGTCGCGTTTGCACCGTAGTCGTGTTCGTTAAGTGAAAACTGGAATAAACCAGGAAATGGCGACCGTTCCGATCGAACCTGATGAATAAACTTAGTGATAAGTGCATATAGTGAAACCCAATAGTTGAAGATGGGTAAAACAAGTTCGAAGTCAGACGTAGTGCATAATGCGGACCCACAAGTACGAATAATCAACAACCAAGAATATCATGCTGAAATGTTACAGCAGCACGAAACACTAATTTATTTGATCCTGGGCATAGTGGCTACTCAGTTAATATTGACTCTGTACTTCATGCTGAAGAAACGCGAGCGCAATCGAGCGTTCAAATTGGCCAAAAGTGTGAACAATTTGGCAGAAGCGTGAGTGATAGAAAATTTAAAAAACAGAAAAGCCAGTGGAAAAAACACAACAAATCTGATCAGTGTACCTGTGCCATTCATGCAAGGAGAACTGCAATGAAAAAGTGTGAACTAAAACCTACAAAATGGCAACTCTTAATTTGCTAAAATCAGTGCTTGAGCAATTGGATATTGCCAGGGAAAGGTGCATGGAAGTTGAATTTGCAGTGAATGCTAACGTTAAGAAACTATTGCAAATCTTATCAGATCAAGGACTGTTACAATTAGTGATCTGTAATAACGAACAAATCATAGTGAAAGTGAACAAAGAGGCATCAAGTTTTAGTGCATTGTCACAACTAATCACAGTAAGAAGAACAAACTTGTTACAAATAGCTACAAAGCTGGTGCCGACTGTGATGGGTAATTTACTCATTTTTACAAGGATGGGAGTTATGTCCCACCACGAAGCTTTACACCAACGTATGGGAGGTCAAATAATTGGAGTGGCTTTCTGACCACCAGTGATCGTGTTAGATAGAAGCTGTGACCATAATTGCGACCGCCCACGTTTGTTTTATTCTACACACCGGGCGTTAAGTGCAAATATTCACGAGACAACACGAATTACCCGAAGCAGTGAAATTGAGTGCCAGTGCGTGAGGATTACCAACGAGACGAACCCTGATGAAGTAGTTTTGTGTGCCGCCCCATGCCGACTGATACGACGACTGATGCAGTTAAATAACATTTCGCTGCCAGATGTACCAATCAAGCTGTAACATAATACAAAGGTATGAACATAACTGAAAATAGATTTATTATTGATGAGGGCATGAAAAGTTTGAATAATATCCTGAGGAATTTAAATAAAGCGCCCAATAGAAAATATAGGCAATTTACATTAAAGCAAAAATTGAACCATGCAAAATTAAATTACGGGCGAATTACAGATGCCTTAGCTAAAATTGAAACGGTGATAGAGGAGTCAGAATTATTATTTTTAACTAAGGGAGCTCGACAAGTTTACAGTGACATACATATTTTAATATCAACCAAGCTTGAATTCGCTGCAATACATGAAATCAGCATATTCTCATTAGGTTATGCAATTCTTTTTATCAACAAATTAAAAAGTAAAATTAGTCCGAAGATGGCAAAAGTAGATATTAAAACTGGTGCCACACTTATTCATGTGTATGATGGTAACCCAACAAATTTAGATACATTCCTGGATTCGGTTGCACTTTTCGCAGACCTCGTTGATAACGATAACGCAGCCGCATCACAGGATGTTAAAAATGCTGCTAAAGCCACCGCACTTCGATTTATAAAAACCCGACTAACAGAAGCTGCTAGGCAAGCAATTCCAGAAAATGCGACTCTCGATCAATTGATCGACGCATTAAAGGCAAACTGTTCGCCGAAAACCACAGCTGATAACGTTTTAGCAAAGCTAAAAAGTACAAGGCAATCAACTTCCGCAGAGGCTTTCTGTACAGAAGTAGAAAAGCTCACCCAAGAGTTGAAGACTATCTACATTAGGAATAGAATTCCAGCAGATGTGGCAACCCAAATGGCCACCAAAAGTGGAGTTGACGCACTAATTGCCGGTACGAAAAATTCGGAAACAAAAACAATATTACGCGCAGGAACGTTTACTAAAATAAACGATGCGATTCAAAAATTACATGAGAATGATGCAACACAAAAGGTTCAGGGATCTCATTCGGAAGATAGAGCTAAATCTTCAAACGGTATTCAAGCACAAATGTTTATGGCTAACAGGAACCAATACCGAGGCCGTGGACGAGGTAGTAATCTTAACTACGGACGAGGAAACTATAATTCTTACAACAGATATGGAGGCAATTGGCGAAATAATAATTTCAATCATCCACAACATTACCAACCGCGTTTCCAAAATACGAGAGGGCAAGGGAACTATCGGGGTCAATGGAACCATAGAGGACGACCATCGATTTACCTTATGCAACCTAATCCACAAATGATGAATCAATCGGTTCAGCAACAACCTCTAGCTCAACAAATGCAACAAAATACTCAACAATCAATTATGCCAAATCAAAATTTGCAAAATAATCAAACACAAATGCCAAACCAACATTTTTTAGGCACACCGTTTGGACGGTAGGCACTATAAATGCAGCCGTCTCTAATTACGTCAATTTATCTTTAGATTTATCAGACACTCGATGTACCTTCATAATAGATACTGGTGCTGATATATCTATTATAAAGGCAAATAAGGTGAAATCTACTCAAATTTACTATCCAAACGAGAAATGTATTATTTCAGGAATTGGTCATAACGGAATTTCGTCACTAGGTAGCACTTTTGCTAAAATATCTATTGAAAACGTATCAGTAGAACAGAAATTCCATATAGTAGAAAATGATTTTCCAATTCCAACAGATGGAATCATTGGAAGAGATTTTTTAACTAAATATCATTGCAAAATTGACTATGAACCATGGTTGTTATCCTTTACGATAGACCAAGTACAGATTTCAATACCAATAGAAGATAATTTTCAGAAAATGTTGTTTCTACCATCTCGTCATGAAGTTACTCGATATATACCAGGAATGCAGTTACAAGAAGATATGGTTGTATATTCACAAGAAATTCAACCTGGAATATTTTGTGGCAATACAATAATATCAGCCAAAGAACCCATATTCAAATTTATTAATACTACAAATGACGTAGCTTATATCGCATATGCAACTTTCAAACCAAAAATGCAACCGCTTAAAAATTTTCATGTCTGTAAACCCAAGAAGGCTAACAAAACTCAATCAGAACGACGAGCAAAAATCTTGTCAGAAGTCAATATGCATGAAATTCCCACTTACGCGAGAAATGATTTTGAAAAATTAATAACTGAATATGAAGACACTTTTTGTCTGCCAGATGAAATTTTAACATTCAACAATTTTTACAAACAGAACATTAACTTAAACGACAATGTTCCTGTGTACATTCCAAATTATAAAACAATTTATTCGCAAGGAGAAGAAATGGAAAGGCAAGTTCAAAAGATGCTACAAGAGGACATTATTGAACCTTCTGTGTCATCTTATAACTCGCCAATACTACTAGTACCGAAGAAATCAGAAAACAATGATAAAAAATGGCGTTTGGTAGTAGACTTTCGTCAACTAAACAAAAGAGTTCTACCAGATAAATTCCCTTTACCAAGAATTGATAGCATTTTAGATCAGCTTGGTAGAGCTAGATATTTCAGCACTTTGGATTTGATGTCTGGTTTCCATCAAATCCCCTTAGAAGAAAATTCAAGAAAGTTTACAGCATTTTCGACAAATTCTGGTCATTATCAATTTAAACGACTACCATTTGGATTAAACATTAGCCCGAATAGTTTTCAAAGAATGATGACCATCGCTATGGCTGGGTTAACCCCAGAGCGTGCATTTGTCTATATAGATGATATTGTGGTAATTGGATGTTCTTTGAATCACCATTTGCAAAATTTAAGATCAGTTTTCGAACGATTGAGAAAATACGAATTAAAATTAAACATTTCGAAATGTAAATTTTTCAGAACGGAGGTTACATATTTGGGCCATAAGTTAACGGATAAAGGAATAATACCTGATGAATCAAAATATGAAACAATCAAGAATTACCCTATTCCTAAAAATGCCGACGATGTGCGAAGATTCGTTGCTTTCTGCAACTACTATCGCAAATTCGTCGAAAATTTTTCACAAATCGCATATCCTTTGAATCAACTTCTTAAAAAGAATACTAAATTTAATTGGACTTCGGAATGCCAACATGCATTTAATCTTTTACGTCATAATTTAATGTCTCCTAGGATATTACAGTATCCCGATTTCTCTAAAGAATTTACATTAACGACAGACGCATCCGATATAGGTTGCGGAGCTGTCTTGTCACAGGCTACAGAAGCAGGAGACCAACCAATAGCTTTCGCTAGTAAAACCTTTACACAAGCAGAGAAAAATAAACCGACCATACTTAAAGAATTGTTAGCCATACATTGGGCGATAAATTATTTTAAACCGTACCTGTATGGTAAACGATTCACCATCAGAACCGATCATAGACCACTTGTCTACCTTTTTGGGATGAAAAATCCTACCTCAAAGCTGACAAGAATCAGAATTGAATTAGAAGAATTTGATTTTGATGTTGTATATATTAAGGGTAAGGAAAATGTAGCAGCTGACGCATTATCACGTATAGTTACTACATCAGATATGTTAAAAGCAGTAGATGTACTAGTTGTAAATACTAGATCTATGACAAAGAAAAATATCATTAGCAATAATAAGAAAAATATAAATGAAAACACAGAGATTGATCACCTCTTGTGCTATGAAATTGAAAATCCCTATGAAGCAAGAAAATTAATGAAACTGTCGACAGAAATAGAAAACAATGCAATCAAATTTAAAATATTGAAGAAAGATAACAAAACACTTCACGCACAAGTGCACGAAGATGTCAGAAATGGAAGTCACGCATTAGTGCATGCTCTTCCAAAAATTGAAAAAATTACAAAGGGATTCAAAACGAGGAAAATAGCAATGTCTGCAGATGACTACATATTTAAAATGGTACCAATCAATTTATTCAAACTAATGGTAAATAAAACATTAAAGGATTTACAAATAATTATTTTTAAAGAACCAATCTTCATAAATAACATAGATGATATTAGGAATATTCTAACTAATCATCATAATACCCCTATTGGAGGTCACGTAGGACAGCATCGTCTGTACCTCAGACTCCGTGGAAAATACAAATGGCATAATATGAAAAATTCTATTGTTCAATTCGTCAAGGCCTGCGAATTGTGCAAAAGAAATAAAATATTGAAGCACACTATACAACCAATGGTGATAACAACAACACCGTCCAAAGCATTCGAAGTAATTTCCATCGATACGGTAGGTCCACTACCTAGAACACCAAATAACAATCGTTACTGTATTACTATACAGTGCGACTTAACAAAATATATCAAAATTATTCCAATTCAAAATAAGGAGGCAAATACAATAGCAAGAGGTATAGTTCAAGAATTCATATTAACATATGGACACTTTACTGAAATGCGTTCTGATCAAGGTACCGAGTATAATAACGAAGTAATAGAACAGATCAGCAAAATTCTTGAAATCAAGCAAACATTCTCAACCCCATATCACCCTCAATCAATTGGATCATTAGAAAGGAATCACAGGTGTTTGAACGAATACCTGCGATCGTTTACTAATGAACATCAAACTGATTGGGATGACTGGATTAAATTTTACGAATTCGCGTACAATACAACACCCCACACCGAACATGGTTTCACACCGTTTGAGTTAATTTTCGGAAAAAAGGCAAACCTTCCACAGGATATTATACAAACCAGTAATGAACCAATATACAATTTTGATTTATATAAGAACGAATTAACATATAAATTACGTAAATCACAAGCAATAGCAAAGGAGAAATTAATTATACAAAAACACCAAAGAAAAAAACAATTTGACAACAATATTAATCCACTACCGATTTCAATCAATGATACAGTATATCTGAAAAACGAAAATAGAAGAAAATTAGATTCGTTTTATATTGGACCTTATCAAGTAATATCAATTAGCGAGCCAAACTGTGAAATAAAACATGTCAATTCTGGAAAATCTTTAACAGTACACAAAAACAGACTAATAAGAGCATAATTAAGAAGAGCTTAATTTTAAGTAAGAGTTCCACCGAGCCTAACCTCTAACAAAAAATAGTAAAAATAAAAAAAATAAGTAAATAGATGAGGTAGGTGAATGTTCCGAGCTTCAAAGCTACGGAGTGAAAAATTCGGTTAGAACTATAGTAGAATTAAGTACCAACATTGTAAAAAAAAAATATATATATATATATATATATATATATATATATATATATATATATATATATATATATATATATATATATATAATCATTTGTAAGAGTCAACTGGAGAGACATTTCTTTTAGAATAATTTCATTACATTACATTATTCTCCCAAAGGGGGATGGTGTAGCATACCCTAATACACAAATGTCATATATGCAAAGTCAAACTGTAATAAAATTTACTCACCAATAACAAAGCAACGACCGTGCGCAAAAACGCATAGTTATGCAATTGTAAACAACACATCTGGAAGTCATTAACCACCAAGGCGCACCGTTCTATCGACTCTCTCTCTACCTCTACTTGTGTGGCGCGAGGGCCGATAGCCCGCAGAGCGGAGGATTCAAATTACAAAGCCATGGGCACTTGAAGCAAATAACCCAAAAGAATCGATAATGCAAGGATAGGCAATTTTGGCTATTTGTCACTCCAGTCGTCTCCTTTACATATCTATACCACTCTTTCAGACACATGCAATGTATTGTATTTGACAGGGTATAAAAACCCTAGAACTTTCAGACAATAAAGGATTCTTTTGATTTAGCTCGACCCAATTGGATGTTATCCAATCTTGGCTATCGACCACTACGTTGAAGACTCCAATGCGACCCACTTGGTGAATACCAGGATGGTTATCGCACCGTAATTAAAGTAAGTCCGTCGCGTTTGCACCGTAGTCGTGTTCGTTAAGTGAAAACTGGAATAAACCAGGAAACAGCAATACATAATATCAATGAACTTACTTGCAAATGCTTTGAGATTTGCTTCTCATTGTCAAAGCACTACTACGATCAATAAAAACAATCCTATGGAAACGATAGCAACCACTAGAGGGGAAAATCACATTAACGAATCAGCCAGCTTGCCGACTCACCAGCTGTCATTTCCCACCCTTCACTGTTTACCACTCCCCGCATCCACTGACTGCTTAGATTGCTGTACCTTTCTTCAATATACCTTGGTCAGGGCCTTGAAGAACAGACATATTCAAATATGCGTTCAGTCAGAGCGCACCAAGTGAAAATTTTGAGTGCCGGCCAAAATATACAGGTCCAATGCGCGGGTTCTAAGACATTCCATTCAGACCTCATAAAACTACCAACAGCTTCTATCGGACTCTGAAATCGAAATATCTGACCACCCATCCAAATGTAGTAAATGGTCAAAAATCAAAATCAAATGCATCGAAATAAGTAATATTTATGAATTTCTATTAATGGATGAGAAGATGAATAATTGGATGTGAAAAAATCTCACAAATCACTTGAAATGTTTTTCATTTCTTCGCATTTATCAGCGCGCTGATAATTGTCGCTGTTATGGTAATAAGCACTTGGTGCACTCTGACTGCATACTTTTATGGATTTTTATTGATCACCCACAGTAAATTTCTTACATATCTCTCGCAGTTTAGAACATTTATCAAATCTGAACAAAGTGATATGGAGGTAAGGTAATTTCGCATCTAATGAAAGAATAATACAAATGTCGCAAGTTTTGTATTTGGTCCACTATGACTTAACGCCGACCAAATATGCTTTCTTCTTTACCTGGCGGTTTGTTTTAGCAAATGCTAAATAACTAAAAATATACCACTTTCAGAGGGGCGCACTTAATTTTACTTCTTTTTCATATTTCACAGTAAATATTACTCGGCACTAAAGATTTGAGCACTATAGCAAAATTAATCACTTCCAATATCTAACAAGTACTGCGACACAAATTATTACATGCGTGTTTTCAACCTTATTTTGTTTTGTTTACGTTGGAATAAATCCGGCAAGATCGACGTTATGATAAAATCATTTTCAAGATGAAGCGACATTCATCTATAGAACACGTGGCCTCAAAATAGCTACCATTAATGCCGTTTTGCTTTATTTGTGTGACATAAATATGCACTTCATATAGCCTCTTTCAGAGTGGGCCAACTAGTCACGTTCTAGTCTACAAGAGGTTTTGAGGGATGCGATTAAGGCAAAAGTAAATTGACCGTGGTTTTATGGGCGTCTACCTTGTAGTGTACTATAAAGCATATATAAGAGCTATTCTATAGCCTTATTGAGCTCAAGCTCAACTAGCGGTATTAAATCTTTTGCAATATCCTAAAACACTGAATAAAACCAACGTTCAGAATTTATGTTCGAATGAACATCGACCAATATGTTGTTTATAAACCATAACCTTTTATTAAGGGTATTCACTTAACAGCGTAAAACGCTGCGTAAATCATGGTTATTTGATTATATTAAATCTTTCACAAAATAGTGTAAACTGCACATGAAACATTTCCAACTGTCAAAAGTCGATACAAAATCGATCGAAGAATGCGTTCGTCGTCATAAGAACTATTATCACAAGATAAATAAATATCCAAATAAATGATAACCCAAAAGTCCGCAACAGAAAATTATCTAAACTTTGATTAAAATGGGATTATAGATCTGGCCCAACTAATCATTTTGTGTAAGCGTCTGGATAACAGCTGTTCTAGCTGGTGGCTCTTGTAACCAAGAAGTGGTTCTCAAAACTATGTATCAGTGCACAAAGGAAATTTATAGGATGGCACTATGAAACCCGATAGAAATCTTCAGGAGGACATCCACAACTCAAGTAACATTAGTAGCTGAACAATAGTTTATTCTGCTGAAGCATGCTTGAGAGTGGTTTGTTCAACTTTTGTTCAGCAAAAATGTTACTTGGGAAGAACTCTTAAGTAGCTCGCTAGGAGTTTACAAATTCTTGCTTTGAATTTCAGGATCTTACTTAGGATTCGAATAGAAATAGACATCTGTCCAAAAGCTCGATATGAATTTGGAGATTAGGAATAGCTTGGAAGATTCCGATGCTCAAGTTTCGCATGTTCACACCTTATTACCGGTCAATAATTTAGGCACTGAAAAATCATTTGAAGGAGCATTCTCTCCATTTGTACGAAGCTATCCGAAAGAGCTGCTATTAGACAATGTTTCCTGCTGAGAGGTTTCTGTAGGTCAGATTATTAGAGTACCGTAATCCGGGGTATCATTGATCAGCGGGGTAACATTGATCGGAATGACTCATCTCATAAAAAGTTCGTATCATCGAATATTGATGGAACATTTTCAAATCACGAATGGTGCATCTCTTTCTTATATTCATAAGCTAATGTAAGTGAGAATTTTTGCGAAAATTACGTTTACATTATTATAAATTTATCAACTTTTCGAAACAATGATTTCAATGGTTAAGAGTGGCACCGAATATTCATGTCTCACATAAGTTCTGCAAACGATATGAGCAAGGAAAATGCGGTTCTTACTAAAAATGGCATCGCCGAAAACGATTCTGTTGTCAAAACTTTCATAAGTATGCTCAATTAGGCAACATTAACGAATTACTGTAAAGAATATAGAATTCCCTTAGGAAATTGCCTACCTTTAGGCGTATTCTGTGGTTCGAAGTGTTTTTAATTTTAAAATAACTCAAAAAGCAAATGACTTGTAAGAATTTGGCCTTCATATTCGGCTTCGGGGGCCACGATTTAAGTAAGTAACGATGTTTTCAATATTACCGAACGTTTTATAAACAACGTGATCAATGTTACCCCATATCAGCAAAATCAAAAAATCACTTAAAACATTTTTTTTAAACATGCTTAAATCTTTCAAAAAACAAAATGCAGTATACAGTTACCAGCTATGGGTGGCAGTACTTGTTTTAAAAATATGAAATTTGTAACATTTGCATTTTCAAACGAAATATTTAAGAAATATTCAAAAAAATGATCAATGTTACCCCGGATTACGGTATCTCAGATTACGGTTAAGATAAAATGATATTTCCATGTTTTATTTGAGCTATAGGGAAAGTGTACCAGTTATGGCTATTGTGGTTCCCTATTTGGCCATATGTGTTTTCTCGAAAACACTCACATTTTAAATATTTTTACATCAAGATATATTTGATATCAAACTACTTGAACACACAGAATGATTAAAAATTTGAAGATAATCAGATTTTCCCATATGGCGAAATAAGGAACCATTATGTCCATAACTGGTACACCTACCCTAATTATTGATTTATTAGAACTAAAAGACTATACATGTTTTTATAATGCAATTATTTAGGAGACATCAGAAGCACTTTTTTCACTACCTAGAAATAGTGGAATCAACAGCACAATTAACGGCGGCTCCGAATTCTTTACTGGCAGTACCTAGGTACTCGGTTGATGGAATGAGAACAGTTTCCGATAGTGCTTGTGGTGGTATCTTCGCACCAGCAGGAAGCAGATCTTCGAGTCGTGAAACTGCTTATGGTGAACACGACGGGTCATGGAGGCTTTCACCGATTCGACCTTGATGATTTGAATGGAGTGGGCACGAGTACGATGACGCGAAACCGTGTCGCTGTAGCACTGAGTGATAATACTTTATGCGTTTCGGATCCGAAATCGTTGCGCAGGCAGATGTCAAATTTCATGACGAGTACCTAATGGAGTCTTTACCATGATGCGCTTGACTGAAACGATTTCACCGGTAGTTTCCTCGAGTTTACGCTGCTGCCACAAGAAGTACCAGAAACGGCACTTGGTCACGATCTGGTTCGGTGCCAAGATGTTCTTCTTGAACAGCGGAGGGTTCCGATCCTTCTAGGGCAGCAATAAATTATGGGTTCCACGAACAAAAATGTACAAAATTTTATGAAATATGACTGAGTTCATACAATAACAAATTTTCCAAACTTCATTGGTTGGGTAACTAGATTATAAAATTTGTCATTTGTCAACAATCACAGTCAAAAATGGAATTATTTCATTTGAAATATTTCTTTTGCCAATATTACGCAGAACCTTAGTTACGCAGCATTAAGTGAATACCCCTAATATTGATACCATCATGATGTCTGTCGACTCAGCCGAATTGAAATTTCCCACACATATTATAATTATGAACCCGAAACGGCGATGGATTCCATCTAGTCAAATCTTTCCCGTCTTGTGTGGAATGGTTCATGAATGAAAAACTAATTGGAGAAGCCCGTGGTAACACATGATTTAATGATTACGGTTTGAATTGAAATTGGAAAAAAATTCTAAACTCATATCGGAAACTCAGGAATTTTCCAAACCAAACCAAATTTCGTTGAATGCACAAGTTTGGTTTGCAATTGATTGAGATTGGACGATGGATGAAAAGTGGATAAATATATTTTCAACGAACTTAGTATGAAAAATGTCGTCAAAGTATATGTAAAATATTCAATTATTTATTAAAAAAACAGCAAATTTCTGCAAACAAAATTAAACGTTTTTTGTAAGATCTAAGGATGTTTTTTGATGTATATCATTCGAAATGGCGGCGACATGGAGCGACAAGAGTTTTTTTTATGTTTAAAATCATCAAAATTAGTTAAATATTTTATTGCATAGTACTATACATAGTTACAAAATACTTCAATCAATATTTGTTTATTTCTTATGCTCGATGAAAGTGTTGAACCATAAACTTTCAGATGGCGCAAAGAATTATGGAAATATTGCATTCATAAATATTAATTTTGTTATTTACTTTACTATAACATTTTTCAATTTTTGACTTAAGCCAATTTGACGGCATAAAAGTCAAAGAAATTTAAATTTTAGATCAATTTCAATCACGGATTATGATAATATATTACAATAGATATTTTTTAAACGATAAAAAATATCAAAATCATTTGTGTAGTGACTAAACAAATTTTGCTATAAATCTGTTGGAAATCAGTCAACAATGTTTTGGAATATTTTAAGAAAGTGTTTAAGCAATGAGTTTGTTCATGCGAAAATACTTTAAAAATGATGCAAAATCATCGAAATGATTTATTACTGGAATAAAAAATAAACTGTAGTCGATTTTTTCAAGCAGGGAATCCTCCAAAAATATGGGAAATCATGATGCAGTAAATATACTGCTTTATGATAAAACATTTAAAACAGCATATTGTTAAGGGTATATCTCAGTAAAGTTTTACCTTAGAAATGAAATATATTCTGTAACAAGTTGTGAACCTCTAACTCAGGCCTGCCAAACGTACGGCTCGCGGGCCGCGTCCGGCCCCCGACCCCATTTTGTACGGCCCGCGGAGGGTTCGAAGATTCTTCTTCTTATATTTGGCCCGTTGGCCAACCCGAAGTCAAAAAGAACATACCAAGACTAATCATTTTAGTTTCTAGCTTACATTTTAGCTCAGTAATTAGTTATATAGTTTATTTTTTGAATGATTTGAGTTCTTAACTTTAGAGTCTGGGCATTTTGCAGCTAGATTTAAGCACTGCCGATTGCAGTTTTTGTAAAGGTTATTTTTTTATCTTTATTAACGAGACTTTTAGCCCTGGGCTAGTTCATCTCGGAGGTTAAAATTGTTCTACTTATAAATCTGACATGAGATAATGATTTGAGGTTGATTAAACACAAATATCAGATTAACATTATTGGGATTACAACACAAATGTTTCTACCGTGCCTTCTTTCAACATTAAATGAATATTTTATTCCATAAAATCCTAGGCAATTTTATTCCATAAAATCCTAGGCATTATTCTCACAGGGTTTTGAATTTCTGGAGTAGATCTTCCAAAAAATGCTGGAATAGTTTATTTCATAATTTTGAAAGAGGCTTTCACGATATCTAGCAGGATGTTTCATTTGTTTTTCGGTTTTTCCAAATGAAATTTGCTTGATTCACTGATTTTTGTCATATTTCTTGACCTTCGTTAACTAACTTTTGTCACACTTCTAAGATTTATTTTTGGGATCCTGACCATAGATTTTTTTTTTCGCTGAAACTGTGTTTATTTTATGAGAACATTACGAGTGATAAAAAATTTCGGAACTTAAGACGAAAATACATCGAGGCCAAACCTCGAATTTTCAACGGCACAAATATAGGGAACTAAACAACCATTCGAAGTGAAAATTTGGTCAAATTGTCATCTGCTGGTGGTGACCAGTCGATAAAAAATGTGGCCCACGTCATAATTTTTTTCCTGCGATTTGGCCCGCGGTTCAAAAAGGTTGGGCAGGCCTGCTCTAACTAGTGAGACACTACCACGCTAGTACATATGCGGTACTCATTTATTTGGCCGTCAAGTCATCGCAGCAAATCCGCAATGTTTAGTATAAGGGAAGCAGAGGCGACAAGTGGTTGCATGCAGCAGTGAGTAAGTCTCTGAAATCAATATTGGGCAAACGTTGCCACTTACCCGCGCAATGCATTAGTGGATGCTCAGAAGAGAAGAACACGCGAGTGGATCCTCCCACCCATCGGTGAGCGATATACAGTCACCCACGCTTTGCCCCAATAGAACATGTGGTGTCACTATGTTGTTGAGTAGCATTGTTTGACAGTGGTTAAAGAGACATGAGGGTGTTGTATTGTCACGGACTTATCACAGGGTGGAAAATCTGTCTCTGTTCTGGAAAAGTAGGGGAGAATCCACCAACGATACAAAATGACCAAAAATGAAAAATCCTCATTTATATATAAATATAAACTATAATGTATTCCGTTACTCTTTCTGTATCAGATTCCGCAAATTCAATATTCTGATTTCAAACATGTTTTATAATAACTGTTGAGTCAATTCATGTTTTTTAAATTACAATGTGGCTAGAAGTGGGGGCCTTCCTTAGCCAAGTGGTTAGAGTCCACAGCTACAAAGCACAGCCTTGCTAAAGGTGTCTGGGTTCGATTCCCGGTCGGTCCAAGAACTTTTCGTAATGGATATTTCCTTGACCCTGGGCATAGAATATAATCGTACCTGCCACACAACATATAAATGCGAAAATGGCAACTTTGGCAAAGAAAGCTCTCAGTTAATAGGGCTTGTTCACAAATTTCATAACGCTGAAGGGGGTGGGTGGGTGTTCTGTTGGTGTTACGGCCCATACAAAATTTGTAGAATATTCATACATAAAGTGTTACGAGGGGGTGGGTGGATGTCAAAAATTGCCATTTTTAGCGTTATGAAATATTTGAATGAACCCATAACTGTGGAAGAGCTCATAAGAACACGTGTTACTTACTAAGCTGAGAAGCAGGCTCTGTCCCAGTGAGGACGTTAATGCCAAGAAGAAGAAGAAGCTAGAAGTGACGATCCTTTTTAATGGGTAGTAGAGTGATCAAAGTATTTTGGACAGACCGTTACGCGAATATAATTTGGCCATTTACGGCAAAATCAAATGGAAGTGGCCAAATTATATACGTGTAACGCACTGTCCAAAATACATAAAACACCCTATCTAAATCATAAAAACAGCTTAGTGCTAAATTTTGAAGAATTAGTTCAACAAAAAATAAACTTCGATGATGAACACAACAAAATTGTCATATCTTGTAACTTTTTTATATATGAACACAGCCAGGTCTTTGAGAGATTCTTTAGTTTAAACTTTTTATTTGAGCGTGAAAAAGTTTCTGATAGCGTACATGTTCCAAAATTTACCAATATCAATGCAAGAAAATTCAAAAAATGAGATTTGTTCTTATCTACCTATAATACGCGTATCCCATACCTAATTATTGTCCCTTCCAATACAATGGCAAAGACCATAACAGGTTCGTTACCGTGTGAGCCTTTAGTTTTAAGTCTGTTTTATAACGTTTTATGAAAAGATAAAGAGGTGTTGTGCCTCTTTGAGAAAGATTTCTGAAAAGAAATCACTTAAAGGAGTTTTTTCCTCTTTCAAATTTTTTTATTAACCCGTATAGGCCTGAGTGAAAGAAAAATTACTAAAACTCTCACCGCTCAGCGAATACTTAACGGATTTCAATTATTTTGATGTTAACTACGTCTTACGGCAATATACTGGGTGTCAATTGAAAATCTAAAATATTGCGACCGTCACGAAATTATGTAAGATTTTGAATACTATTAACTCAGTCATTTATCGGTAGGTTTTCAATATTTTCCCACCAATTGGTCGGAAATTTATACAACATTTTACTCAAATGGAGAAAACTTTTGAATTTTGACGATAGACTATCGAAAATTGGGAAAATGTCGACCCCTTTCTTACGCAACCAAACCCACGATTCTTTTGGGTTGGCAAGTGCACTACAAAAGCAGACCGATTTCTGCTTCTTTGCGCATTCTTCTTTTGACGTTAACTGCGTCTTACGGCAATATACTGGGCGTCAATAGGGTCCTAAGGCCCTGTCCCAATTTTAGTGTCAAACGCTTAAGTTTAAGCCACAAACACATGTTTACTCAATTTTTTAATGTTTTCTGTTTGTTTAAATCCACAAAACATTTTTTATATATTTTATTAGATTTTGTCACACCCCTTGGCTTAAACTCAAATTTTGGGTGTATTTTGTTTTCCGTGTCCCTTCCGAAAAGTCATATAGGAACAACCCCAGTGAAAAAACTATAACCCCTGTGGTGTTTTTGTCGACTGAGCGAACGTCAAACATGATCAAAAGTGTTATGGTTCATTTATGGACCCAATTTTTAAATTAAAGTTTAAATATGATATAGCCGTTTTTTGAGCGGGAAAACTTGCTAAAGTAGTTACAGTAACATGCTCTTTCGTGTTATTAAATAAAAACAAGATTTCATTCAACATTTTAGGACCCTATTGAAAATCTAAAATGTTGCGACCGTCATGATATGATGTTAGATTTCGAACTATAGGAAGGCTGCAATAGGGTCCTAAAGCCCTGTCCCAATTTTAGTGCCAAACGCTTAAGTTTAGGCCAAAAACACATGTTTACTCAATTTTATAATGTTTTCTGTTGGTTTAAGCCCAAAAACATTTTTTTTAGATTTTGTCACATCCTTTGGCTTGAACTCAAATTTTGGGTGTATTTTGTTTTCCGTGTCCCTTACGAAATGTCAGATAGGAACAACCCCAGTGGTCGAACTAAAACCCCTGTGGTGTTTTTGTCGACTAAGCGAACGTCAAACATGATCTTAAGTGTCAAGGTTCATTTATGGACCAAATTTTTAAATTCAAGTTTAAACATGATATAGCCATTATTTGAGCGGGAAAAATTGCTAAAGTAGTTACAGTAACATGCTTTTTCGTGTTATTAAATAAAAACAAGATTTCATTAAAAATTTTAGGACCCAATTATGACAATCGACAAAAATTCAAATGTAGAAAATCACTTGGCGTAGTTAACGTCATGCGGTCGTGTCTTGTACACAACCCCCTCTGATTTTTGTCAGTATACTGGTACACATATCTAGTTTCTAAAAGTGGTCATAGGATCTCGGGAATGTTCCTGTGGCCGGAGTTATTGCGGTGGATCACGGTGGTCAGGTAGGGTGACAAGGGTACCGTGCTTCTGTGCCCCTGAAGGTAGGCAAATTTCAAGACACAGATAATTTCCAGAATCGGCTATAATGTGGCCACTATATCAAGGAGTTTTAAGAAAAACGCATCAACGTAAACCTTCTGATATTCGATTAAATTGAATAATTATGTCAACTGCATGTAATTGATCCTACAAATGACAATTTCCGGGTGCCCGGGATGCTTCAAATTTAGGATAAAATGCACAATTTGTATCTCAACATCTGTTGCAAGCTAATGGGACCGCATTTTAGTGAACTATTATGTTCGATCTATACTTTTAGATATTTGAAACAGTTTAGCACCTTACAAATCAAGAGCCGGTTCTTCAGTTCTGTCGCAAGAGTCGTTCGGTGCAGACGAGTTTGGTGCTCGCTCTTCTGATAGCTTTGTTTGCCTTCAGCTTGTGCTGCGTAGGTAGCCGAAATCAAGAACCCTTGATTTTCTTGTTTTAATTATGAATCGTAGTTTACGGCCAACCAGCCGAGTGGAAGTTTAACAACTACCGAAAAGCTAAACATTACATATAATTTGCAATTGGATTAGATGGACAAATTGATGTGAAGATTTGCGAAAAAGTTACACGTCTTCTCAGTGAGAATCGAACTCACGACTCCCCGATCTCTAGTTGGGGCGCGTTAACCACTACGCCATGAGAGGACTCATGAACGCAGAAGTTAACCTGAATTCGATTTCAGCTCAATAATCACGTGGTCCTCTTTCGCAAAGTGCACCTCTTTCGGAAGAATTAGATGCCCATCCAAACACAACGCTTTCTATATATATCCAATGCCTAGCCCGAGAGCGCATTGTTTTTTAGATATAGGAATAGCACACTACACTAGCCAGCAACTGCGCTGGCTGAGGTTTCTATTGTGTGGGCTTCCAATGGGTCGCGACGTTCTCAAACGACCGGTTACGGAACATGAGTCCGTTGCTCGATAAATACTTGTTTTAATTATGAATCGTAGTTTACGGCCAACCAGCCGAGTGGAAGTTTAACAACTACCGAAAAGCTAAACATTACATATAATTTGCAATTGGATTAGATGGACAAATTGATGTGAAGATTTGCGAAAAAGTTACACGTCTTCTCAGTGAGAATCGAACTCACGACTCCCCGATCTCTAGTTGGGGCGCGTTAACCACTACGCCATGAGAGGACTCATGAACGCAGAAGTTAACCTGAATTCGATTTCAGCTCAATAATCACGTGGTCCTCTTTCGCAAAGTGCACCTCTTTCGGAAGAATTAGATGCCCATCCAAACACAACGCTTTCTATATATATCCAATGCCTAGCCCGAGAGCGCATTGTTTTTTAGATATAGGAATAGCACACTACACTAGCCAGCAACTGCGCTGGCTGAGGTTTCTATTGTGTAGTGTGCTATTCCTATATCTAAAAAACAATGCGCTCTCGGGCTAGGCATTGGATATATATAGAAAGCGTTGTGTTTGGATGGGCATCTAATTCTTCCGAAAGAGGTGCACTTTGCGAAAGAGGACCACGTGATTATTGAGCTGAAATCGAATTCAGGTTAACTTCTGCGTTCATGAGTCCTCTCATGGCGTAGTGGTTAACGCGCCCCAACTAGAGATCGGGGAGTCGTGAGTTCGATTCTCACTGAGAAGACGTGTAACTTTTTCGCAAATCTTCACATCAATTTGTCCATCTAATCCAATTGCAAATTATATGTAATGTTTAGCTTTTCGGTAGTTGTTAAACTTCCACTCGGCTGGTTGGCCGTAAACTACGATTCATAATTAAAACAAGTATTTATCGAGCAACGGACTCATGTTCCGTAACCGGTCGTTTGAGAACGTCGCGACCCATTGGAAGCCCACACAATAGAAACCTCAGCCAGCGCAGTTGCTGGCTAGTGTAGTGTGCTATTCCTATATCTAAAAAACAATGCGCTCTCGGGCTAGGCATTGGATATATATAGAAAGCGTTGTGTTTGGATGGGCATCTAATTCTTCCGAAAGAGGTGCACTTTGCGAAAGAGGACCACGTGATTATTGAGCTGAAATCGAATTCAGGTTAACTTCTGCGTTCATGAGTCCTCTCATGGCGTAGTGGTTAACGCGCCCCAACTAGAGATCGGGGAGTCGTGAGTTCGATTCTCACTGAGAAGACGTGTAACTTTTTCGCAAATCTTCACATCAATTTGTCCATCTAATCCAATTGCAAATTATATGTAATGTTTAGCTTTTCGGTAGTTGTTAAACTTCCACTCGGCTGGTTGGCCGTAAACTACGATTCATAATTAAAACAAGTATTTATCGAGCAACGGACTCATGTTCCGTAACCGGTCGTTTGAGAACGTCGCGACCCATTGGAAGCCCACACAATAGAAACCTCAGCCAGCGCAGTTGCTGGCTAGTGTAGTGTGCTATTCCTATATCTAAAAAACAATGCGCTCTCGGGCTAGGCATTGGATATATATAGAAAGCGTTGTGTTTGGATGGGCATCTAATTCTTCCGAAAGAGGTGCACTTTGCGAAAGAGGACCACGTGATTATTGAGCTGAAATCGAATTCAGGTTAACTTCTGCGTTCATGAGTCCTCTCATGGCGTAGTGGTTAACGCGCCCCAACTAGAGATCGGGGAGTCGTGAGTTCGATTCTCACTGAGAAGACGTGTAACTTTTTCGCAAATCTTCACATCAATTTGTCCATCTAATCCAATTGCAAATTATATGTAATGTTTAGCTTTTCGGTAGTTGTTACCCTTGATTTTGTTTTGTGCTCGGACGTGCAAATTTGTCGGTCGTTTGTGGTGCATTCTATCAGAATCACACAGAACATCCACTATGAATGTCAGTGAGATGTTTGTTAACACGGTTCAATTCCGTTTCCCAGTTGGTAGTCCACGACCCTCCTGGGTGGAAATCGCCAACTTTCTCAAGCAGTTGGACACGGACGTGTTGCTGATGGAATCAGCATATAAAACTGCATACGATCGGTCGCTGTTTATAAAGTTTGCTTCACTTGAGGCAATGGAAGCTTCGTTGAGAAAAAATGCGGAGCCAAGGAAATTCGCTTATGCAAGTGGTAAATCGGTAGAAGTACGGATGTCGATCGCGGGTACGTCCGTGTTTTTGACCTTCCACCGGAGCTAAAGGACGATCGCTTGACTCTGGTACTGGAAGAGTTCGGAAAGATTGAACGTGTGGTTAGAGAGAAATTTCCCGCGGAACTGGGTCTCGATCACATGTACACTGGAGTACGTGGTGTGTATATGGAGGTTGAAAAAAGTATCCCACCGTCAATTGATGTTGTTGGCCTGAAAGGAAGAGTCTTTTACGAGGAGCTTAAGGATACTTGTTTTTTATGCCAAGCAGAGGGTCACCGGAAGAGCTCTTGCCCTGAGCGTCGAATTCGGAAGAACGATCAGCGAAAAGCACGCCAGGAAAAGTCGGAGGATTGCTCTTATGCTGGTGTTGTTGCGAGAAAGGTCGCCGTGCCAGTTGAGCAGATGTCATTGTATGCGACGGATAATGAAATAATCGAAGTATTAGAAGAGGAGCTCATCGAACAGGATACGAGCGGTTCAGAATCGGAAGAGGAGGAACCCCATCCTATATCGGACGAAACAACAAAATCACAAGGGAGCAGAAGGTGTTTTACGCTCACAGCGGAGAAAGTGGAACTGGCGGCCAAGGCAATTCAAGAGTTAATGGGAAACCCACATGCCAACCAGCGACGAGCTCAATCTGCGGCTTCTCATTCCAGCTCTGGTTCCGGATCAGGTACACGCCCGAAGAAGAAGTGTGCTCGTAAAGCTCTTTATTAAGTACTATTGAGCTTATTGAAATTTTTTGTAACTTTTTGTTAACAATGATGTCGGCTCCGTAAAGTTTTTCATTAAACAAATGAGCCTAATAAATAAATCAATGGTAAAAAAAAAGAGCCGGTTCTTCAGGGCATTAAGTCCGAGTAGCCACATCCAGAACATTCTATACGGTGCAATACTCTTCATTTATAATGTTGAATATCGAATCTTAAAGATTTATGCAAATTAAAATTCTTGCCATTGGAAATAAATTAAGATAACTTGACATGTCCCAAAAAACGCCTTTTTCTACCAGACTTGCCCACCGCAATAACTCCGGCTACAGGAGTATTCCCGAGTTCGTCCGACCACTTTTAGAAACTAGAAATGTGGGCCAGTAGGGTACAGAGCTACTTGGGCACTTCCATGATTCACTTTGGCATAGGGGGTTTTTCTCTACCGAATGATCTGAAACTTTGCAACAAGAAGCACTTCAGTACGACGCATATTGTGGCAAAATATGAGGTCAGTAGCTTTCAAAAAAGCCCACTGCCGAAGTGAATCAAAAATACCAAGAATAGGATCCGGCTCTCTATACTGACTTAAAATTATTTGAATCCGTTAAGTATTTGCTGAGTGGTAAGAGTTTTAGTATTTTTGCTTTCACTCAGTCCTATAACCTAGTAACAACTGGAGAAATCGGTAGAAGAATAATTGAAAAGCTTTGGAAAAATTCCTATGGTAGTCTGTGGGAAAAATTAAGAGCAATCCCTGTGGAAATTGCTGGTGGCAGTAGCGTTGAATTCCATGGAGCAAATTTTGTAGAAATTAGTTTAAGCATCCCTTCAAAATTCTCTGGAATTATTTTTGTACGAAATCCATGGAGAATTAGGTTAAAACAAAAATCAGAAGGGGTTTCTGGAGAAGTCTGTAAGCATTACAAAAGAAACCTGTGGAGAAATTACCAGATACATTCATCAAAAAAAGACTTTTTAGGGATTTGTATTAAAACAGTGAACAAGCCTCCAAAACGAGATCTGCTCATCATCATCAGTCAGGCTAAGGCCTGGGTGGCCTCTGCTGTACGTAGGAGACGTCTCCATTCGACTCGGTCCATGGCTGCCTGTCGCCAGCCACGCATTCTGCGAAGGGTCCGCAGATCGTCCTCAACTTGATCGACCCATCTTGCTCGCTGCGCACCACGTCGTCTTGTGCCGGTCGGATTGTTTTCGAGAACCATTGTCACCGGGTTGGTATCCGACATTCTGGTGACATGCCCGGCCCACCGCAGCCTCCCAATTTTTGCGAAGTGGACAATGGTTGGTTCTCCCAGCAGCTGGTGCAATTCATGGTTCATCCGCCTTCTCCACGTTCCGTCTTCCATCTGTACTCCGCCGTAGATGGTCCGTAACAACTTCCGTTCGAAAACACCAAGGGCGCGTTGATTTTCTGCACGTAGGGTCCATGTTTCGTGCCCATAGAGGAGTACCGGTCTAATCAGCGTCTTGTAGATGGTCAACTTCGTGCGATGGCGAACTTTGCTCGATCGGAGCGTTCTGCGGAGTCCAAAGTAGGCACGATTTCCAGCAACGATGCGTCTCTGGATTTCTCTGCTGGTGTCGTTGTTGGCGGTCACCAGTGAGCCCAAGTACACGAATTCTTCGACAACCTCGATTTCATCACCGTCAATATGAACTCGAGGTGGGGGGCGTGCCGTGTCTTCTCTTGAGTCCCTCGCCATCATGTACTTCGTCTTTGACACATTGATGTTCAGTCCAATTCGCCTAGCTTCAGCCCTTAGTCGGATGTACGCGTCCGCCATCGTCTAAAAGTTGCGTGCAACAATATCAATGTCGTCGGCGAAACCAAGTAACTGAACGGACTTTCTGAAAATCGTGCCACTCGTGTCTATCCCCGCTCTTCTTAACACACCCTCTAAAGCAATGTTGAACAGTAAACACGAAAGGCCATCACCTTGCCGTAACCCTCTGCAAGATTCGAAGAGACTCGAGAGTGTCCCTGATACTCGGACTACGCACATCACTCGCTCCATCGTCGCCTTGATCAATCTTATCAGTTTGTCCGGAAACCGTATTCGTACATAATCTGCCATAGCTGTTCTCGATCGATTGTATCATAGGCCGATTTAAAATCGATGAATAAATGATGTGTGGGTACACCCCAACCTCTTTTTACGACCGTTATCGGGGGGTCGTAAAAAAAATCGGTCGTAAAAAAATCAGAATTATAATTATGTTTTTGAAAAATGCAACGTCTAGGTGCGGAAATACTGATTCGACATATTCGGCAAAATTAAAGCATGGGTTGAGAACTTTCCAAAATGGCCGTTCAAGTTTTCATATTTTGGTAATAGATGGCAACACTGCTCGATTGTTATCAAAAGAGCCAATTTTATGGGGGTGTGATATGCAAATACCAAAAAATTTTAAAGATAACGATACCGAATGTTCACCAAAGTTGAAGCCAGTGTTGCGTGCCATACAGTCGGCCGAATCACAAATGTTCATGTGGCTGGCAACACTGTTTAAGAAGAATAAAGAAAAGATCAAAAGCATCAAACTTGAGCGGAACAGAAAATTATAATGCTTAGCAACATAGCAATACTCTTCAACAGTAATCCAGTTTTTCATGAAGGGTTCAAAATTTTTTTCGTAGCTGGCAACACTGCTTAAGTGAAAATGCGCCACCAGGCAGTACAAGTGTGCATGCAACTATTGTTTTGCGGATATCTCAGGATCCTGACCACTTAGAAAGATTGCGTCTTCGGCAAAGTTGTTCAGTAGCTCAAGGACTATCATTATTCAAGCCAAGAGATTCGAGATTTTGCCACCAGGCGGCGCTAGTGAGCATATATTTTTTGTTTTCCAGATAGCTCAGGATCCTGGCCACTTAGAAAGATGACGTCTTCGGCAAAGTTGTTCAGTAGCTCAAGGACTATCATTATAAAACCTATGAGATTCGAGATTTTGCCACCAGGCAGCGCTAGTGAGCATGAAATTTTGTTTTGCGGATATCTCAGGATCCTGGCCACTTAGAAAGATGGCGCCTTCGGCAAAGTTGTTAAGTAGCTCAAGCGCTATCATTATTCTAGCCAAGAGATTCGAGATTTTGCCACCAGGCGGCGCTAGTGAGCATAGAATGTTTGTTTTGCGGATAGCTCAGGATCCTGACCACTTAGAAAGATGGCGCCTTCGGCAAAATTGTTCAGTAGCTCAAGCGCTATCATTATAAACGCTATGAGGTTCAAAATTTTGCCACCAGGCGGCGCTAGTGAGCATGAAACTTTTGTTTGCGGATATCTCAAGATCCTGGCCACTTAGAAAGATGGCGCATTCGGCAAAGTTGTTCAGTAGCTCAAGCGCTATCATTTTCAAAGTTATGAGATTCGAAAAGTTGCCACCAGGCGGCGCTAGTGAGAATAGAATGTTTGTTTTGCGGATAGCTCAGGATCCTGACCACTTAGAAAGATGGCGCCTTCACCAAAGTTGTTCAGTAGCCCAAGCGCTATCATTATAAAAGTTATGAGATTCGAAATTTTGCCACCAGGCGGCGCTAGTGAGCATAGATTTTTTGTTTTCCGGATAGCTCAGGATCCTGACCACTTAGAATGATGGCGTCTTCGGCAAAGTTATTCAGTAGCTCAAGGACTATCATTATTCTAGTCAAGAGATTCGAGATTTTGCCACCAGGCTTTTGAGCATATAATTTTTGTTTTCCCGATAGCTCAGGATCCTGACCACTTAGAAAGATGGCGTCTTCGACAAAGTTGTTCAGTAGCTCAAGCGCTATCATTAAAAAAGTTATGAGATTCGAAATTTTGCCACCAGGCGGCGCTAGTGAGCATGAAACTTTTGTTTTGCGGATATCTCAGGATCCTGGCCACTTAGAAAGATGGCGCCTTCGGCAAAGTTGTTGATAAGCTCAACTTTGACGCAATGTCTATGTAGTCAGGATTCTGATATATTCGCAAAACAAAAGTTTCATGCTCACTAGCGCCGCCTGGTGGCAAAATTTTGAATCTCAATACTTTTATAATAATAGCACTTGAGCTACTGAACATCTTTGCCGAAGGCGCCATCTCTAAGTGGCCAGGATACTGAACTATCCACAAAACAAAAGTTTTATGCGCACTAGCGCCATCTGGTGGTAAAATTTTAAATCTCATAGCTTTAATAATGATAGTCCTTGAGCTACTGAACAACTTTGCAGAAGACGCCATCTTTCTAATTGGTCAGGATGCTGAGCTCTCCGGAAAACAAAAATTCTATGCTCACTAGCGCAGCCTGGTGGCAAAATCTCGAATCTCTTGGCTAGAATAATGATAGTCCTTGAGCTACTGAACAACTTTGCCGAAGACGCCATCTTTCTAAGTGGCCAGGATCCTGAGCTATCCGCAAAACAAAAATTCATGCTCACTAGCGCTGCCTGGTGGCAAAATCTCGAATCTCATAGGTTTTATAATGATAGTCCTTGAGCTACTGAACAACTTTGCCGCAGACGCCATCTTTCTAAGTGGCCAGGATCCTGAGCTATCTGGAAAACAAAAAATATATGCTCACTAGCGCCGCCTGGTGGCAAAATCCCGAATCTCTTGGCTTGAATAATGATAGTCCTTGAGCTACTGAACAACTTTGCCGAAGACGCAATCTTTCTAAGTGGTCAGGATCCTGAGATATCCGCAAAACAATAGACACTTGTACTGCATGGTGGCGCAATTTCACATAAGCAGTGTTGCCAGCTACGAAAAAAAATTTGAACCCTTCATGAAAAACTGGATTACTGTTGAAGAGTATTGCTATGTTGCTAAGCATTATAATTTTCTGTTCCGCTCAAGTTTGATGCTTTTGATCTTTTCTTTATTCTTCTAAAACAGTGTTGCCAGCCACATGAACATTTGTGATTCGGCCGACTGTATGGCACGCAACACTGCCTTCAACTTTGGTGAACATTCGGTATCGTTATCTTTAAAATTTTTTGGTATTTGCATATCACACCCCCATAAAATTGGCTCTTTTGATAACAATCGAGCAGTGTTGCCATCTATTACCAAAATATGAAAACTTGAACGGCCATTTTGGAAAGTTCTCACCCCGTGCTTTAATTTTGCCGAATATGTCGAATCAGTATTTCCGCATCTAGACGTTGCATTTTTCAAAAACATAATTATAATTCTGATTTTTTTTACGACCGATTTTTTTTACGACCCCCCGATAACGGTCGTAAAAAGAGGTTGGGGTATACTGAACAACTTTGTCGAAGACGCCATCTTTCTAAGTGGCCAGGATCCTGAGATACAAAAAATTTAATGCTCACTAGCGCCGCCTGGTGGCAAAATCTCGAATCTCTTGGCTAGAATAATGATAGTCCTTGAGCTACTGAACAACTTTGCCGAAGACGCCATCTTTCTAAGTGGCCAGGATCCTGAGCTATCCGCAAAACATAAATTTTATGCTCACTAGCGCTGCCTGATGGCAAAATTTCGAATATCATAACTTTTATAATGATAGCGCTTAAGTTATTGAACAACTTTGCCGAAGGCGCCATCTTTATAAGTGGCCAGGATCTTGAGATATCCGCAAAACAAAAGTTTCATGCTCACTATCGCCGCCTGGTGGCAAAATTTTGACCTTCATAGCGTTTATAATGATAGTCCTTGAGCTACTGAACAACTTTGCCGAAGACGCCATCTCTCTAAGTGGTCAGGATCCTGAGCTATCCGCAAAACAAAAGGTCTATGCTCACTAGCGCCGCCTAGTGGCAAAATTCCGCAATTGGGTCCTAAAATGTTTAATGAAATCTTGTTTTCATTTAATGACACGAAAGAGCATGTTACTGCAACTATTTTAACAATTTTTCCCGCTCAAATAACGGCTACATCATATTTAAACTTTAATTTTAAAATTGGGTCCATGAATGAACCTTGACATTTTTGATCATGTTTGACGTACGCTTAATCGACAAAAACACCACAGGGCATTTAGTTTTAACACTGGGGTTGTTCCTATCTGACATTTCGGAAGGGACACGGAAAGCAAAATACACCCAAAATATGAGTTTAAGCTAAGGAGTGTGACAAAATCTAAAAAAATGTTTTTTGAACTTAAACAAAAGAAAAACATTAAAAAATTGAGTAAACATGTGTTTTTAGCCTAAACTTAAGCGTTTGGCATTAAAATTGGGACAGGCCTTTAGGACCCTATTGAATGACCACCATATGTTAGCCCTTGAACTACTGAACAATTTTGCTGAACATCATGATCCTCTGTTTTGAATACTTTTTAAGATAATGATCATTTATAAAAACGGTCGTTAATCTGAATTTCGGTCGTAAAAAAGTGGTCGGAAAAAGAACCGTCGGTAAAAAAATGGTCGTAAAAAGAGGTTGGAGTGTACATTGTATTCGCGGTATTTCTGCAGCACCTGGCGGATGGCGAATATCTGGTCCGTTGTTGCTCGTTCGCCCATAAATCCTGCCTGATATTGTCCAACGAATTCTCTAGCAATTGGTGATAGACGGCGGCATAGAATTTGGGAGAGTACCTTGTAGGCGGCGCTCAAAATTGTGATCGCACGATAATTGGCGCAATCCAACTTGTCGCCCTTTTTGTAGATGGGACACACGACACCTTGGCAATACTTCCTCCTCCCAAATCTTGGAAATAACCCAGTGCAGCGCTCTTGCCAGTGCATCACCACCGTATTTTAGCAACTCGCTCGGAAGTTGGTCCACTCCAGCGGCTTTGTTGTTTTTCAACCGTCTAATCTCCGTTTCTACCTCTTGGAGATCTAGAGGCGGAAGTCTTTCGTCATCCGCGCGTGCTCCCAAAGTTATTCCGTGCCACCTCCGCTACTGGCCATATCACCATTAAGGTGCTCGTCGTAGTGCTGCCGCCACCTTTCGACCATCTCACGTTCGTTCGTGAGAAGATTTCCGTCACAGTCTCTGCACATGTCGGCTTGTGGCACAAAGCCTTTGCGCGAACGGTTAAGCTTCTCGTAGAACTTCCGAGTGTCTTTAGCGCGGAATAGCTCTTCCATCGCTTCGCGATCTCGTTCTTCTTGATGGCGCTTGTTTCTTCGGAAGATCGAGTTTTGTCTGTTCCGCGCCTGTTTATACCGTGCCTCGTTCGCTCTCGTGCGGTGTTGCAGCATTCTCGCCCATGCTGCATTCTTCTCCTTCAACTGCTCGCATTCGCCGTCGTACCAGTCGTTTCTCTGATTCGGGGCCGCTGGACCTAGTGCTGCTGTTGCGGTGCTACCTATGGCGGATCTTATGTGCCTCCAGCCATCTTCAAGAGTGGCGGCGCCAAGCTGCTCTTCCGTTGGTAGGGCCACTTCTGAGTCCCGTAGCCGCTCGATGTTAAGCCGCGGCGTTTGGCTTCGACGCGAGTTGTTCCCCGTCGAAAGTTTTGAGCGCATACATACAGCAACTAGGTAGTGATCCGAATCTATATTCGCACTATGGTATGTGCGAACATTGGTAATGTCAGAAAAGAATTTTCCGTCGATTAGAACGTGGTCGATTTGGTTCTCGGTTAGGTTATCGGGAGATCTCCAGGTGGTCTTATGGATATCTTTGCGGGGGAAGAAGGTGCTTCGGACTACCATACCACGAGAGGCTGCAAAGTTGACGCATCGTTGGCCGTTGTCGTTAAATACGGCGTGCAGACTGTACCGCCCGATCACTGGTCTGTACATCTCCTCTCGCCCTACCTGTGCGTTCGTGTCGCCAACAACGAGTTTCACGTCACGTGGAGAGCATCCGTCATAAATCTGCTCCAGCTGCGCGTAAAACGTCTCCTTCTCGTCCTCGGGTCTCCCTTCGTGTGGACAGTGTACGTTGATGATGCTGTAGTTGAAGAAACGGCCTTTTATCCTTATCTTGCACATCCTTGCATTGATCGGCTGCCACCCGATAACGCGTTGTCGCATCTTGCCCAACACTATGAAGCCAGTTCCTAGCTCATTTATGGTGCCACAGCTTTGCTAGAAGGTAGCCGCTCGATGCCCGCTTTTCCACACCTTATGTCCAGTCCAACAAAGTTCCTGCAGCGCTACGATATTGAAGTTACGGGGATGTAGTTCGTCATAGATTATCCTGTCGCAACCTGCGAAACCAAGTGACTTGCAGTTCCATGTTCCAAGTTTCCAATCGTAATCCTTATTTCGTCGCGTGGGTCTTTGCCGATTGTTCCGGGTCGTATTATCTCCTATGTTATTCGCAATAAGGTTTTTTACGGGTGGCTTATTGGGCCTACGCTAACACTCCTGTCTCGCCGGAGCGCCATCGTGCCAGCTCTGTTTAACGTCCCAACTAACACTAGGACGATCGCGTTGATGGGGCTACCACCTTGGATTTAGCTGTGCGCGATTCAGCATTTCTTACTCAGCCGCTGGATACCAGAACAGACGTTGTTTGAGCCGCACCTCCTGGTGAACAGACGCTCGAGACGTACCTCCTCAATCTAGCTGATGTCAGAAGGACAGCAGTGCCCAGGCTGCACTACCAGCTAAGTACGCAACCCTTAGCTGGCGGTCTTTGTCATCGTTTGACCCGTGGAAGCGTGAGGTAGGAACTTGTGAGGACCAGAGCTGTGTTGAACGCTCCTTCCTAGTTGTCGACTCACCGTTTTGCAGATCTGCTACCACTCAGCCCTGATTAACCTTGTAGAACTAAGGTTCAAAGCTCAAAGGTTTTTGAATAACCCTAAACAGTTTCTGTACTCAAAACTTGGTGCAGATTAGTCTGAAGATCTGATAGTCTATACACCAACTTTTTTAATAGATAACTAATATAGGACAGTCGTAGAACTTGAAACTTACATTTTCTTGTGATCATATGGCTAGTTTCATTAACCTAAACAGAAATAAAGCTTCGAAAAGTTACTAATATTTGAAATGTGTTTACTAAAGTGTACAACAAGCTACCTACCTTGGTACCTTGATGGCTACAGCGTAGCGTTACGACATTGCCGGGCGTAAATATTGAAGAGCTTCGTCAATCTTGGGCGATACATCTCCTGTTCCCCGAACGCCATTCTGTGTGTCTTCCACGAAGTCGCCAGACTCTACCTGTTTCCCTGATGAATATTATTTTCGCAATTCTTTCTTCCGACATTCGCACTACGTGACCAACCCACTGAAGTCTACTGTATTTCACACGCTTGATACTATGTATTCGCATGTATTGTCCGCAGCATTTCACGCTCGAAAACACCGAAGACTTTCCGGTCTGCCTCTTTCAACGTCCACGCTTCGTGTCTGTAGAGAGCAACCGGGAGAATCAATGTTTTATACAGGGCGAATTTTATTTCCGTTTGCAAGTTGCGGGACCGTTAAAAGCCCTGTTCGCAGCGGCCACATGTATTTTCACTTCGCGGGAAACGTCGTTGTCACATGTCGCAAGTGTTCAAAGGTAATCAAATTCTTGTACAACTTCAAACACTACTTCAGCATCTATACCACCAAACCTACCCCTATCTCTACCTGCAACCATGTACTTCGTTTGGGTAGAACTAATTGTCAGGCCTAACCTCGCTGTCTCCCTTTTCAGAGGAACGAAGGCCTCCTCCACTGACCTGCGATCGCTTTCAATATCGTCGATATCGTCCGTAAAGCCAAGGAGCATAGGCGACCGTGTGCTAATAGTGCCGTTTCTCTGCACGCCAGATCTTCTAATAGCACTCTCGAGTGCAATGTTGAACAGTAAATACGAAAGTGTGTCTCCCTGCTTCAATCCGTCTAACGTCATGAACTTGATTTCGACCCATCCAGCGTAGCAAGTATCAGCCTAATTAGTTTCACCGGAAAACCATGTTCAGACCAGAGGCGACTCGTAACCTCACTTTTTACCTGTTCTACGAATCTAAAAATGGTTAATTCAACATAATTAAATAATAAAACAAACCGTAAATCATTGGAATCGTCCTTTCTAACAGATCTCTTCTCAATAGATACTTGTGCGGGGCTACCCCGTTTGGCATAAAGTCATTTGGCATAAAGTCGTTTGGCATAATGGTCATTTGGCATAATGGACGTTTGGCATAAAAGAAAAGAAATTAGAAATTTAAATACCGTCAACGTACCAGTACCCGCTCATGTTCCAGTAGCCCGCTAATTTGAGTAAATAAACAAAACAATGTTTACAGTATGATTCAATTTGTCGATTTGAACAGTATAGCGGCTGTAGTTTTCGAGTTAACTTATTGCTAACTTATCTTTTTTCAGTGTGAGCGGACTACTGGAACATGAGCGGATACTGGTGCACTGATGGTAGTGCTACTTACAAGAAGATCTGGTGATCAAAAAAGGGGAAAATCGTCGATGAAAATGTTAGTAGTTATAATGCCAACGTAGGAAAGAAGGCAAAATTGTCAATGAAAATGTTAGTAGTCACAATGCAAACCATTAGTTTAAAAACGTCATGAGAAAGAACAGCCTATGATCAAAAGATGGGAAAATCACATATGAGAATGTTAGCAATGGTAATGCCAAAAACATAGCAACTCAGTTTTCAATGATTATGCCAAATGACTATTATGCCAAACGACCGTTATGCCAAATTATTTTATGCCAAACGGCTTTATGCCAAATGACTTTATGTCAAATGGCGTCCCCCCTACTTGTGCTCATTCTGCGCGGCGTGTGAGTCGAGACGACTCGCTCTCACCGCGAGTGACGTGAGACGACTAATGTTAATCAAATGGGAGCGATTCGACAATTGTCACCTTATTCGACTCGTGTCACCTCACACGCCGCGCAGAATAGGCACAAAGGGGGGACGCCATTTGACATAAAGTCATTTGGCATAAAATAATTTGGCCTGTCACAGCTCATTTCTTTTCACTGAGTCGTACGCCGTCTTGAAATAAAAAAAACAGATGATGAGTCTGCAAGTTATACTTCCGGAATTTATTAAGGTTCTTTCGCAAGGTAAACATATGGTCCATTGTCGAGCGGCCTTCATGAAAACCAGTTTGGTATTGCGCGAAAAGTGAACAAGTTATGTGTAGAAAATGTATGCTTAATTACTTGTACGGTGGTCAAACTTAGAGCATATGAAAGTTGAACATTTTATATTAACATGCACATACGCTGCTATTCGTGCTTATTCTGCGCGGCGTGTGAGTCGAGACGAGTTGCTCTCACCGCGAGTGACGTGAGACGACTAATGTTAATCAAATGGGAGCGAGTCGACAATTGTCACCTCATTCGATTCGTGTCACCTTACACGCCGCGCAGAATAGACACGATTATTCCGAGCAGAACTGTATATTTGAAAGGTAGCGGAGTATCAGCGTTGCCAAACTTCTAAATTTGTATGGAATATTACAGATTTTTGAGTCTACATTTAACAAAAATCTGGAAGATCCAGATAGAAAGTTGCTTTGAATTTTTAGGGCATAGGAGGGGAGTAAGGAAATTATACGACACAGGACATCTAGACTTTTCCAGATAAAAATTTTAGAATCATCCAGATTTTGTTTTTTTTAATAACCCTGGCTTCTGGGGAGTATTCAGTTTGTATTCAGCAAGCTACAAAGATCTATTCCTTGGATGACCCATCTTGACCCGCCGTAGCCTACCACCATTTTGCTTTTTCGGATACTGAGTGAAAAATGTGATCAACGATGAGGATGATTAAGTGAATATTTTGTTTATTATTTCTTTGTGGAACAGTTACATTTTGCCTATACTTTGAGATACAAACAGTGGACACAGAGAACTGAACAAAACCATAAGAGAAGAACAGAAATCAGCAGTTGAATTCGACATTTTGGGGGGTGTAATACCGGAATCAAGAAGAAGTTAATTGTATGGTGAACAAACTCCATTTCATAGTAGCTTTAGTAAAGGAGGAAAATACTTATTAGGAAACTCATTTGAAAGCCGGATTAAACTATCCTCTCTGAACACATCAATTGCATTTAAATACATGATTCCTTCGCTTGAAGCGTGTGTGCATGAACTACATCATCTAAGAAGAAATCTACTTAACATAGTTAACATAGTTATCTACCGCAACAACGTTTTCAAGTGGAAAGTGTATTCGAAAAAAATCATCAGCTAATCATTTTTGCACTGTCGACGAAATATGTCCTCGGAATGGGAATCAACTGAATTCAAACATAAGAGAAGAAATGAGGGAGGGAAAATTAAAAATAAAGAACTTTACAACAGCTTGGCCTTACAGATTGAACTGGTTGGTTTACAATTAGTTTGTCATTGAAAACTTTCAACTAACTCCTTTTGCTGTTATCAACTTTCAATCTAACAAAATTGTGTTTCAAATTGGTGTCTTTTTACTGATGCTTATGAATTTTGCTACTATCTTAGCATTCGACTACTTGATTCGGATGACTTGAGATATGGAAATTATGGAGACGAAATGTGTGAAACCTAGCATTCAATCAACCAACAAAAGGTGCGTGCTTCCTCTACCATTACACCGAAGAACATTCACAATTAAATTCGTCTATGCTCTCGCGAGTACTGATTGACTACGCCCACGCTCATCAATTAGTTTTGGCTGGTCTGATGGATGTTATACTTTCTATTGCAATGGAATTGTGTTAAATTTCGTGACTAATATGCATTTAGTAAATAACTGTTGTTTCGTCTAACGACTCGTGTTTCATCATCATCCTCTACTTCTTAGGGATAGTTTCATCCGCACCGTCGATTTCTCAGCAGTAAAGTTCAAACGTGAAATTCATTGTACTAACATATCCAATCCACACACCATGACTGCTTTACTTGCGTCCCGTTAGCACACAGTTGTAATGTTTTGGCTAGCAATATAAAGCGCTGGGCGTGGGGGATCTCATTTATTACACTCAGAATATTGTTGGAGTTTCTTAACGTTGGTAGCAAAAAGGGTTTTCTGTTACTTAAAGTTGTGGTTTGCTGTTCATTTGAACACCTTCGTCCTTGATCCACAATTTTCCTCGACGATGTACAACAACGCACCTACTCGGTTTCCTGTTAAGCTTCTGTTCACTTGAATTTACTGCTTGCTGTTACTGCTGCTGTCGCTATTGGTTTATGTGCTGTATTCCCTTCTAGTGTGTCGTCAGCTTAGAAACCGTGCACCTTCAACTGGTCAGGTTTCGCCAGGCCCGACTTGGTTAGCCACTGGCAAATGTTTTCCCGCTGATCGCCCTGCAGTTGGAGAACCTCGCCGTACTCGGGATGCTCAATCACAGTGCCATTGCACGCAAATTCCTGGGAACGAAGAGAAAAAACAGACGTTAGGAAGGAAACTTAAGCTCTGGTTTAAAGTTAAGGGTGAAGATTGAGGTTTTCTTGAAGCTGTTATTACTTTATTTATAAGTTGACGAAAACCCGAATTTAGTACAATACCATTTAATTCCACTACAGTGTGTATCCTTTGACAGATACGCGTATTTCGACGTAAGGCCGACTTCAGTGTCGTGTACTAGACTCGACTAGTCATCTACTTATAGGTATTCCACTAAACAAGCTAGAAGATTTATTATCATCTTTATTTATGTTATTCTATAATAATGGGATCTTCTGAATTCATTTAAAATATTAAAGATGACTAATTGATAACTTACTGACAAAAAGTTTAATCATTCATAACTTATTGATGTTTTGACCGATTGAATGTAGTTCATGCTAGAATTCTATAGTTTTGAGTTTTCCCTATCTATTGTCTCCTTCTAACAGGGGGGTGAAATGAGCCAATAATTAGCTACCCAACATTGATTCAACATGGCGTCCATTGTCTTTGTTTTGATTCTTTTTGAATTGACAAAACATATTATTTTTTGGCTAGGAGACATCAATGATACCTCACTGATGCGTAAAACATTCAACAAAATGTTGAAAAGAGGAAAAGCGTCATCAAATACGACGATTCAATGCAATATATTTAATTGCCAGAAACTAGCACTAGCAGCACATGAGCCGTATACTCGATAATCGAGAGCAAGTTAGGGCAAACTGACCAGAAAGTGGGTACCAAAACGCGAAGTACCAAAAACGATGTGAGGAAGAGCCGAAATGTATGCAGCATGACAGCCGTGTCAGTCCTCTGCCTTCTAATCATTATCACCAAAAACTCGGAAAACGCAAACTTCTCTAAAAGACTAAATAACCGATAATTTGTATTTATTCAGTATAATGATACCTACTACCTACAAGCAGGTTTCATCGACGGTCGCTCGACAACGGACCAGATCTTTTCCGTGCGGCAAATCCTCCAGAAATGCCGTGAGTACCAGGTCCCTACGCACCATTTGTTCATCGATTTCAAGGCGGCATACGATAGTATCGACCGCATAGAGCTATGGAAAATCATGGACGAGAACAGCTTTCCCGGGAAGCTCACAAGATTGATCAGAGCAACGATGGACGGTGTGAAAAACTGCGTGAAGATCTCGGGCGAACACTCCAGTTCGTTCGAGTCTCGGCGGGGACTACGACAGGGCGACGGACTTTCGTGCCTGTTGTTCAATATTGCGCTTGAAGGTGTCTTGCGGAGAGCCGGACTTAACAGTCGAGGCACGATTTTCACGAGATCCGGACAATTTGTTTGCTTCGCGGACGACATGGATATTATTGGGAGAAAATTTGAAACGGTGGCAGATTTGTTCACCCGCCTGAAACGCGAAGCAACAAGAGTCGGGCTAATGGTGAATGCGTCAAAAACAAAGTACATGCTGGTTGGCGGAACTGAGCGCGACAGGGCCCGCCTAGGAAGCAGTGTTACGATAGACAGGGATACCTTCGAGGTGGTGGACGAGTTCGTCTACCTCGGATCCTTGTTGACGGCTGACAACAATGTTAGTCGGGAAATACGAAGGCGCATCATCAGCGGAAGTCGTGCCTACTATGGGCTCCAGAAGAAACTGCGGTCAAGAAAGATTCACCCCCGCACCAAAATATGCACGATGTGCAAAACGCTCATAAGACCGGTAGTCCTCTATGGGCATGAGGCGTGGACTATACTCGAGGAGGACTTGCAAGCTCTTGGGGTTTTCGAACGCCGAGTGCTAAGGACGATCTTCGGCGGCGTGCAGGAGAACGGTGTGTGGCGGCGAAGGATGAACCACGAGCTCCCTCAACTCTACGGCGAATCCAGTATCGTGAAGGTTGCTAAAGCTGGAAGGATACGCTGGGCAGGACATGTTGCAAGAATGCCGGACAACAACCCTGTAAAGATGGTGTTCGCCACGAATCCGGTCGGAACAAGAAGGCGTGGGGCGCAGCGAGCTAGATGGATTGACCAGGTACACCAGGACCTGGAGAGCGTGGGTCACAGTCGAGGATGGAGAGAAGCGGCGATGAACCGAGGGAATTGGCGAAATATTGTTGGCGAGGCTTTATCAAGATAATTGATGTAAAGCCAAATAAGTAAGTAAGTAAGTAATGATACCTACTTCAAAAGTTTATGAAATCTATTCACTTTTTTACACATATATTAGCGATCTACCTACAAAAAGCTTTTGAAATTGTATAGTGAGATGTGCCTAGTGATCAAGTGGTTGAAAAAAAAAAGAAGGAAGTAAACAAAATCACATCTCTTCAAATTTTGTAGTTGTTTTCTTTTGTTTCAATGCAAACAGCAGGTATTTAAAAGTTTAAAAACTCCTTGATTTTTTTTTTACCAGACATATACCAAAGCATTACTATTAGGGTGAATCCGAAAAAAAAAACAGAAAACAGATTTGTTGCCGCGACTTTTTCATTAAATTTGTTTTCATAAATGATCAGGGCTGGTAGCAAAAAGTGGCACCGAAAAAAGTTATTTTAGTGACCAGATTTCAGAAATAAGTGACTAAAAAGTGACTTTCGTTTCTCGAAAAAGTGACTAAAAGTGACTTGAAATCAAACCGTAATCAGTTTTATTTCAATTCTATTATACTGTTTTACAATAAATTGATTCAACATGATCTACTGCAGGTAGAAGGTCTAGTTGAGTACCATGTTTGGAAATTTTTATTGTGCTTCCAAAATTTCAAGACGTTGCCTATTTTTTTTTCAAACAGAAAAATTAACATTTATTTAAATAATCCTTTTTACCAGGTTATCAATCTTTTCGAAATTTTATGCATTCTATTTTGTAAATTTCAAAAAGAATTTCGCATTTGTGAAATAAAAAAATCTCATTTTACATTTCTATCCAAACTTCCAAAAAAAAAATACATGTATAAAACCACTAAAATTAAATTCATTGTACCGTTTTGTCTCAAATTCCGAACATGACGCATATTCCGTACACTCGACTTTAATCAACCATTTTCAAATGAATCTTCAAAATTTCGGGACAGGATGTCAACTCTTTTTCAATTCAAGTCCTCCATATTAAAAAGCATTGAAAATATTAATTTCAATCTTTATAAGCGCCACTGTGCGGGATATGAGTATTGTTCGAAATTTGAGACAAAACGTTAAACTGTGTAGATCCCATAACTTTTCCATGACTTTAAATAGATAAGAATTTAAGATTCAGTCTAGAAAAATTATAAGCTTCCGTCAAACGTAATATTCACAGAAGAATATTTTCTATTCAGCTTCATTAGATTCTACTTTAAAGCTTCAACCTATCAAGGTCAATATTTTGTGTGATTAGATCAAGATTACGGAAAATGCAATACTTGGGCATTCATCAATATTTCAAATTAAAAATGATAATAGAAGATCGATTATGATTAAAATACTGTTCAAAACCAATGCAATGGCAATCATTTCAATTTTCATAAATTATTTAGATCTGATACTTAACATTATAAATGGAGAGTTTTTCACCATTTAGAATGTACCGGATTGGCTACTCGCTTTAAAAAAGTTGAACCGTTTCAATTCTCTCAAAGTATAGATCACTAAAATGCGTTCCTGTAAGCACAGATTTTTAGATACAAAATAACTACTTTATTGTAAATTTGAGGCGCCCGGTGACCCGAAAATTTGAATTATTAAACAAATGCAGGACACATGGTTATCCAAATCAAACGTTTCTCAAAAGTGGCCACATTATAGACCATTCCGGAAATTATAAAAGAATCTGTTTTAAGAAGTATGATAAGTTTTACTCTCAAATAGAATATTAAAAAAATATTCTTTGTTTTGCGTTTTAAGTGTTAAATATCTATATTATAGATTTTGAAAAATTTTAAAGAGGTATTGTGCTTTATACCAGGATGGCTTGATTAATAAAATGAATTTGGAAGACAAAGAGAATAATTACGATACAAACGTAGTGTTCGACAATATAAGACAAACATCTTATTATCCACCACAAGGTATTAAACATTCTACTAAAACAGAATGCATAAAAGATATTCAAAAAGAGTACTAAACATTTAAACTTCTAGTTTTCTATCAATGAACCTGCACCATACTAATAATAACTTAGATACTATTACAGATTACGTGGAACTCTATGAAATATTAACTTTTTTCCAAGCTTTTTTCACAAGAAAACCATGAACCAATATTTTGATACTGACATGAAGTTGTTCTGGTTATGACCTGGGAGGGAGAAACCTGGGAGGGAGGCACCGATATTACACACGAAATATAACACAAAGTTATTTCGAATTGCAAGAAAACTCCAGCTTGCCAACGACAATCAAGGCAGACCTGATGAAAATCGCTAGTTTTCTTTTGTTGTGTTCCTTCGATCGTTCTGGACAAACTTGGGAAAAGGGCCAAAGTTTTCTGTGCATTTAATTTTCGTTTTTATTGGAAAAAGTAAAATAATGCGTATTACCTAAAAATAATGCGTAGAAACCTCCCAGGGAGAAACCAATACGAAATTTATGTACGTCAAGGTGAGCCGAGATTCTGCTGTCACGAACTGTCACTGTGAGTTCAGATCTAAAACAATGGACAAACATGATAAAAGCGCGTAATTGATTAAAACGTATTTTTGCATTTTATCAAATGTGACAAAAAATCGATTGAAAAGCTATTCATGCTTATTCAAAAGTAATGTCACAATAACACCTTTTATCCTGATTGAATATAAAGTGTTCAAATACGCATTATTTTACTTTTTCCAATAAAAAAGAAAATTAAATGCACAGAAAACTTTGGCCCTTTTCCCAAGTTTGTCCAGAACGATCGAAGGAACACAACAAAAGAAAACTAGCGATTTTCATCAAGTCTGCCTTGATTGTCGTTGGAAAGCTCGAGTTTTCTTGCAATTCGAAATAACTTTGTGTTATATTTCGTGTGTAATATCGGTGCCTCCCTCCCAGGTTATGACCTAACTTAAAACTTAGCCTAAATTAAAAAAGACCGAATCATAATTTTGTCCCGAAAATTTTGCTCAAAATAGTTGAAAAAAGTGACTTTTTGACGAAAAAAGTGACTTTAGTTGAAATGGCTTTAAAAAAGAGACTTTAAAGTGACTGGCTTAAAAAAAGTGACCAAGTCACTAAAAAGTGACTCGCTACCAGCCTTGTTTTAAATGATTAACAAAATCATTTTGGTTTATTGCAGTACGCAGTTGAGGTGAAATTTCATTTCAAATTGAGCGCGCAGTAGAAAATTTCTTGGCTAATTCTATCGCAGAAATTTTTACTTGTCTTGATGGGAACAGCATACTTAACTTAATCGTGGAATTTATTATTTTGATGAAAAAGTTTAGTTTCATTAAAAATTTGACCACTGCGTGTATGATGATCTAGCCAACCTTATAATAAACCATAGTTTTAATATTAAACAGCCACACAGACTTGGTAGACTTTAAAAGAGTTTATCAATTGTCTAAAATTTCGTTCATCAGTATGAAATTCACAAAGCACGCGAAACCAATTCAATATATTATATGCCCTTAAAACATAGCAGTTTTTCTCAGGGCAATTTTTGTCGCGAAAAATAACACAGATAGTTATAATTCTAGAATGGATTAGAGTTTTATACTACTCTTTACCATTATCAAACAAGAAGCGAATATTAAATCTTTTACCACGATCAATGGTTTAAATTTTCCAAAAATATCAAGAATTCGGAAAGATATTTTTCAAGATTCCAAAAAGAAGCGTTGTTATATTTATATTTATATTTCAAATTCATAGAAATGATGTATTTTAAAAATTAGGTAAACGTTCCTATAAGTTGCTTCCTAAAAATGATTGATATACAGTAGGATTCCGTTTTTGGCAACAAAATCGAAATTTTCAGTTGCCAAAAACGGAACCGTGCCAAAATCGGAACCATTTATTTTATTTTTCAACTATTGGTTTTGAAAACATCAATAGAATGTTATTACATAGTCCTTATGGAACCATATAGCATCGAGACTTCGAAACAATTCACTTAGAAGCAGATTTCCGTTGAGTTGGACTAGGTATGTCATGAATCTATGGCCCAGTAACGTTAATTGTGACAAACGTTCTACTTACTTTTTTCACATTAATGTCTTCAATATTTTTTTTAGAAAATTTATGCACACTAGCTGTATGTGAGGGCCATGTAGAATCACTAATCGCATAAATGACCTTTATTCATGAACTAAGCATTTCCTTACAACTATGTAAAAATACAAAATAAATGAAATGTATTTCTATATTCTTACAAAAACGTACTTAACCCTCTAATACCCAACCCCGCCTTTAGACGGGGTATACTTTTGAATTTTGTGTTTTTTTTTCGTAGCTCGGAAATCAAAATGATTTTATTTTTGGCTTAAATTTTGACTCATAACACGCATATGAGAAAAGTATTTTATGACTTTTGAAACTTTTTTGTATTTTTTTAAATTGTTTGAAAAATTGTATTCTTATATAACCTACAAATGCCTAAGGTTTATTTAACGTGTAATATAAAAAGTAGTGCCTTTTATATTTTTCTACTATCAACCTATCACAGAAGAAGAGCTTGGTGGTATTAAAATAATGTGAAACCTGGGTTTCCGTTAATTACACGGAAAATAAAAATATTTCAAGAAAAATATTAAAAATTTATTATTTTTAAAAAATCTGTAAAAACTTGAATTCTTATTATTTCCAAAAATCAGTAACTAGAAGATTGAAAAAAGATAAGGATGTTCAAAAATAAAAATTATAAAAATCAAAAACCAAAATTCATAGATTTGCGAATAAAAATAAATCATTGCTCAAAACGTGTTTAGAACGATTTTAGGTAACTAAAAATGTTATTTAGATCAAAAATAAAAATTTGGGTATTAGAGGGGGTATTACAAAACTGCATGAGTTTTTTTTATTTAATGAACATTGGAAATCAATTTAACATTTAGGCTCTAGCGTAAAGTTTGACAAAATTATGTTTAGAATTGCTCCATCCATAAAAACGGCTCGTAAAATATACAGACAAGCTTCTTATCATGTTTATTTCATCAATGTTTTAATTGAACTCAATATATACATATTATAGGAATCTTCGGGTGCCCGTAAGGGATCTTCAGGAACATGCTTGGACTCTGAAGCATCTTGCGCAGGATCCCGCCTAGAATTCTCAGGATCTCGCTTAGGATTTTATTTCACTGCGATATTGCTGAAAATTCTCTAGTCTCCGTTAAAATTTTCAAAAGTTCATAATTCTCAAGCTACCACTATCACTTCCCCAAATTACTCTGGAAACCTTTCCAAATTCTCAAAATTTCGCCAGAAATACCAGAAATCCACATTATCTCGCTAGGAATTGATAGGACGTTTTAGAAGTCTTAAGAGTTTGCAAGAAATCACTAGATTTTGGACGTAATCTATATAAAAAAAATTGAATGGTGTTCGTATGTCACAAAGTAACATGAGAACGAGTCAACGAAAATCAGGTAAATTTCTTTCACAGTTCGGTTCTTGAAGTGTTCCGACGTGTTATCGTGTACAAAAAGACGAAGAACTTCACGTCAGAATATGGAAAACAGGGGTAGGAAACTGACACTTTTTCAGTAGAATTATGTTTCACATTATTAAACAGCCTACTTGCGGACAAAACAGCTCGTAAGATACATAATGATTATTTTATGAGACCCGTATTCTTGGTTAAAAATCTTCTATAGAATGTTAGATCGTATTTAAAAAAAATATAACGTTTTACAGAATCTCTAACAAAAAGGGTATGTTGAATAGTTGACGCAGGAAGATCAATATACACATCAATACAACAGACAAAAAGTTTAAACACTCTCAAGCGTTTTTATCGCCCGCTTCAATGATATTATTCAGCAAAAAGTGTAGTTTGGACTGTGGTCGCATTTGGCGGTATTAAATGGCACATTGTGATTCTTCAAAAATGAAACGCAATATAGTAAAATATGCAATTTTTTTTTAATTTATGTTGACACTTCTGCAATTAATTTACAAGAATACAGTAAATTTATTTTATGAAATTCTTGAAAAATTATGAACTAAAAGGATGAGACGAAATTTATGATTGGAACTATTTATGAGTCATAGATCTGTTGTTGCTCTTGTGCTAGTGCTTGCGTTTTGCACAAACGGGCTGTTTCAAATCTGAAGCAAAGCGGTTTCAATAAGTGTATCACCTACTGGTAGACTCAAGTGGGTATGAATGCCTAAGAAAAAGGGTTGTTTTGTAGTTGAGATACTGGTGGAGATTAATAGCCTCATGAAACGTTGCGAATGCATGACCAATACGAAATAAATAGGCGAGAGCCCTTAGTAGTTGATGGGATTTGGGGGAATATCGATGAAAATGGAGCTCGGAAATGAAGTCGTTGAGTTGTTGACTTGCTATTTAAATGACTAGAGCAACAGACACAATAATATTTAGAAAAAAAAATACAAATTTCAATGGTCTTTAAAAATGTTACCAAAAACGGATCCATTTTGTTGCCAGAATCGGGAAGTGGCAAAAATGGAGCATGCCAAAAACGGAATCCCACTGTAATATTATCCTAAGGATGCCAAAAACATAATGTTAGCAATAAAACTTAAGTATTGAGTGGATGGACTTCCAGCTAAGATTCATAGAATGTTGGTTTTGCAAAGTTCGAGCTTCGCGAATTGCAAGCTTGCTTAGAAAAATGTAATTGATAACACCCCTAACATTGTATTTTGTAACATGAAATGCTTTTTAAAATTTCTTGAAAAAAAAAACACTATTCGCAAGATTTTTCTTCATTAATTTTTAACTTATTGGTTAATGAATTACTGGAATAAAGTAAATCTTCGTTTAGACTATTTATAAAATATTGATCAAATCTCTGGTTTTATTGACTAGCTTGGGTTTCAAATGTTGAATCTATAGTAAAAATCTACTAAACAGATTCATGCATACTAGCAACATTTTTTTCCCGGTGCGCTGGTCACACTGTGAGTAAAAAAACGGATTTCCGTAACAATGGTAGTGCTAGTCGGCCATACGAACGTTGGCAGCACACTAAATATATAAGTATAAAGCAATAAATTTTCGAATCCATCCTAAATGCAGGAAATAAGGAGACTTCAATGTACTCATATGCTGCCTGAGTTTAGCAAAGCCAACAGCTTTGAGCCAATCCTTCTCCAGTAGAGAAGGAAGCTTCGCTGCTCCCCTATGGCTTGCTAAATTTTTACCACCTTATTAACTTAAATCTTGTCTACAGACTTCCTTTGCCTCTGATCCGCATAGCCATAAATAGGTATTGCAGAATTCGCTCTCTTTTGATTTTGAAGACCGATCAAAGCAAGTGAAGGAACATATCTGTAAAGCTGAGAAGCAAGCCAGAAAGAAGAAGATGATAAAAAAAATCCTCAACATCCTATGGCAGAGTTTCCCAGATTTGGAGCATGTTTAGATGGATTTTATCATGCACTGTTATCCCCACGATCAAGTCAGAGTTGTAGCAGAAGATGATAAACAGACTCTTATGATTGTTACAGAGAGCGATAGTGAGAGATATTATCAATTCTCGACGAATTAAATCCCTGAAAGTAATATGAAACAATCATGGTCGATACCTTCTCAATACTTCATATAATGTTCATTTATCAGCACATAATATACTTTGTACTCCGATGGGGTTTGTAGATGTAAAAAAATTATAATTGTCGCATGTTCCTAATTATTATGGACATTACGTATAAAATTTGGTAAAAAAAAACAACTTAATCATGTCTTTTAATTTTATAATGTTACACTGAAGCTTGTTTTGATCCTTCAGTTTACTATTTTGAATGTAAAAAAGATGAATGTTCAGTATATTGAACAGATCATTCAAAATATGACACTGTCTATAATATGGTATTATTATTATTATTATCAAAAATCAATACCCAGAAGAGGATTTAAATAAAATAATAATAAAAAACATAGAGGTGTTCGAAAATGGAAATCAAAAATTTGAAATTATAAAATCGCAAATAAAATTAATTATACCCAAAAACGTGTTTGGATCGATTCTAGATATTGAAGGGACTATCGACTCAGCAGACTATCGAACATGGAACGGATGTTCTTTGGAAAAATGTTTGAAAGAACCATCATGAAAACCACGTTTTTTTTTCTTTTTAGTATGGTTCCATGAGTCGATATCGAGTAATGGAACATCGACTAATTGTAGTTTGATTGTAAATGATGCCACAGGAACTTTCAGGAGCACAAATCTGGAGAACCAGACACTTTGTTCAAGCTGAAGCTGTGCTGTATGCTGTAAAATGCTGTAAGGTACCGTGGGGTAAGTGGATACAGAAAAATCAATAGTCAACTTCATTGTTATGTACAGCTAACGTTAATAATGTTAATCAAACTTTTTTCTGTGGATGAGATGTGAGGGATCACTATATTTCAAATCACCATTTATTTTGATTTTTTTGATTGTTATGTAATGAGTATGAGGAACTTGAAAATTTGCGCCAAATGATCCACTTGCCCCACCATGGTGGGGTAAGTGGATCACCATTAAAATAAATCTGTTCTCGAAACAGATGTGGTGTAATTATGTATAGTATGAATGACATTACTCTTGTTCTTGTTATTAGTGCAATTTACGTTACATTTTGATACCTTTAAAATTAAAAAGTAACTTTATTTTACCAAAATATTATGAAACATATTTAAACTTTAGTTTACACTAATTCGAACAAAAAAAATTGTAACTAGAGTAATTTGGAGAAAAATCATCCATTCAATACTCATAAGTTGTACAGAAGTATTGTAGGATTATTCCTAACGATGTTTTTGAAAAACATTCATAATTTAAAAATATTAGTTACATTTACTTTTGATTAACATACTGAAATCTTTTAATTCTATTTATTAATTTAGTTGTTCCATCTGTCTAGAACAATTAATATGGTCAAATAAGGTTCCTTAATATGCTTTCAATTGAAAAAATTGCATACTTTGCCTCTCTTGCAATTAAACAAAAGATATACCACAAAAAGTTTTGTTTGAATTTTGCAATATTCATTCTTTTATATTTTTTATACCAGAAAGATTGATATACCTTTTAGGTGGATTAATTCAAATTTTCTATGGCCACTTTGACAAATTTAAGCTAGGAATGGACAAAGTTAAAGGAAAACATAATTTGCGGATATTGAAACTTATTTAATTTCTTGTAAGTAGTCTGCCAACAAATGAAATAATACTTGATCCACTTACCCCACCCCATGAAGAAGTAGGGGTAAGTGTACCATGTCCAATATATCTGTATTCATTTATAAAAATCACATATTTTTCATCGATAATCATTAAATTAGAACTGATATGCTCACCATGTGTTGAAAAAACTAATAGTATTCGATTTTAGACTGAGATACAATGGATTTTTGATTGGTAGAAAACAATTTTGAAACTAATTGATTTTTGCTGCTAATAAGTTTGCTTGTGTTAGTGTATGTGTAGTACCAGTTTTGCAATAGTATTAGTGTGGACGTAAGAATATAACCTAAAACGAAGCAATGGTGTGAAAACATTCAACATATTCAAGTATTTATGCTTAATATGGACAAATGATCCACTTACCCCACTGATACACTTCCCCCACTGTACCTTATATGGGTCCTATTCAGTTTAGTGCCTTCGAAAACGTGAGCCTGACATTGTGACGGCTATCTTTAGATTCCAAGATGTTTCACTCTGATAGAAGCTATTATTGTCCAACGAAAGCTGTACTGATAGAACTTATGATGTATGTTTTGGGTACAGTCACCTCACACTTATAAATCAACTGAGAATGACATTTTTCTATGAATAATCAATTTTTCAAAGCTGGATTTCTCGCTGTTCGATCCTGAAAAGTAAATTTTCCAATATCCTTGCTATTTACTCACCTTCTTACATGCTCGCACGATCTTCTTCAGGTCGTACTCCGCTGACAGGCCCTGAACGGTGGTTAGTGTTTTGCGACCATTTCTCTGCTGGATTCTTATGTGCACGAGTCCGTCTTGTACATCATCATCAGCACCCTTTATTGCATCCGCAAATGGGTCTAGACAGGACAGGGGAAAACAAAGAATGACGAAATGTGATGAAATTGGCGGTGGCACTAATCTGCACTTTGTACTGGGTGAACAACACTGACAAAGAACTACTATTACGGTGTAAACTCATTCGTTCTAGAGGAGTACACTACAAGAATTGTTCGTTGTTCAATCAGTACCTATGCATACATTAAAAAATGAAGACTACCGTTGAATGACTGCGCTGTTGCTGATTCGTGAGCTGACTCACGACCTGCCTTACGAAAACATGCAAGATGCCGCTTTTGCGTCTCAGGTTGGCAATCTCTTTCCATCACTGTGCACGAATAGTGACTGAGGAATATTTGCACAGTGGTTTGAAGGCGACCAAAACCTTGCAAATAAAAACTGTTTTCCGGATGTTTACCGATACGACTTATTAGGACGTGAAACCTTACAAACACTTTTTAGGAATCCATGGACAATTTACTTGAGAAATAAATCGAAAAATCTTTGGGTTAAAAAAAAATATGTTGAGGAATCTAAGGAAGAATTCGTTAAGATTTCGTGGAATTATCCCAGGAAGTAATTCCAGAGCAGTTCCTGAAAACAATCCATTCGTGAAGGAATCACTTTGCAAAAAGCCGGAAGAATTACTGAAAAAGAACTGCTTCAATCATCGAATCCAGAATTTTTAGAAAGGAAGGATATTTAAGAAAAAAAAAACAAAGAAATCGGTAGAAGTACTGGAAGAATATGAAGGAAATCCTGGAACAATCCACACGAGGTTTTTGGAGTAATCCTTGTGGAAATTAAAAATGATATTAACTGAAAAAATCCCAGAAAGAAATCGTCTGATCATCTCTTGAGAAATTGCCACAGGAGTCTGGATATATCCCTAGTTGAGTCTGTAAATGTATTCCTGATCAAACAGGGGGAGAATCCTCAAAGCTTTTATTAGAGCATTCTGTGAAGGAAACAGTAACGACTCTTAACCCTTCAGTCACCGCGCGGTTCGCCACCGTTAGAACCACCACGCTGAAGCTGTGTACGATAAGCGAGGTTTTTTCACTACTGAAAACCCAACAGCGCAACGACTGAAGTGTTAAGTTGAATTTTACTTGTTCCACAAATCTAAAAATTGCTACTTCGTCATGTTTAGAGCATAAAACATACAGTTAATGATTGGATTTGGATGCCCCACTACAACATTTTCGGTCAAACTTTGCATTTTGAGTGGGGTAGTCCACAAAGTATTTATCAAAAATTTAAGGTTTTCAGAAAATTTCTTCACAAATACGATGAGTTCATTAATTCTTGATTTTTTTTTCAGTTCAAAATTTTGTTAATTCCCGAAGAAACTATGAAATAGTCACGTAGACAACTCTAGAGCCTCAGAATTATTACTATGATTTGCGACAAGAAGAACAAGAAGAAAAGGAATTTAGAGACAATTTCGCTTAAAAGGAGACTTTAGAGACCATTTTACCTAGTCGGAAACTTTGCAATAAGAATCACTTTAATACGACGCTTATTTTGGCAAAATATGAGCCCACTGTCAATGTGGGGTTGTTTGAGATATCTTACGTGTCACACATTTTTTTTTATACAAAAAAAATCATAGGGTCGATGTATTAGTTTTCGCTCCGTTCATACAAATTCAGGGGCAAAGTTAAGTGCAAATTTCTTGGGGGGCGAAGACTAAAAGATTGAGCCCACTGCCGAAATGAATCAAAAGTGCCAAGAATAGGATCCGGTCCTACCTAGTTAATTTGTCTTCCACTGAAGTGCAGAAGTAGTTGGGTTTATTCTACGAGTGGCGTGAGATGAGAATTGTCGATCTCGTATAGCGAGGTGAAAATTCTCATCTCACGCCACTCGTAGAATAAGCCCATTTAACATAAAAACAACTAGTGTGACATTTTTTATGGTTGAGATTTTATATGTCTACAAACAAGACGTTAGTGTAAAGAATCGTATTGACTATGACCAAATTATAAGTCAACAACAACAAAATTTTTAACATAAAGTCCATAGCGCTTAATATTCCAAAAAAAAAGGATGTCAAATACAGTATTGGATAATACACTTGCAACTTTTTGATTTAAATGAAATTATCCGTTATTTACGATATACCTACATTAAGTGATTTTTCCAAGCACGAGGTCAAAAGCAATAACGGTTTTACTAAAGTGTTTTTTTGTGACCAATTCCAATTGGTGAATAAAAGTGAGATTTTTTTTTTCAAAATGTTTTTTGGTAACTCAAAATAGGCATTTGTCATACAACTTTGATTATGATGAAAATAAAAAAAAAAATGGTCTTTATTAAAATCTTGACAAATTTTAAAACATTTAGGCGATAGCATGTCAGAACTAACGTATTCAATTTCCAAATTTTCGGAAACATAATCCAATCGTAAAAATTACCGAAAAATCCGTAGTTCTAAAACCCAGTAAAATTTTACTGGGGTCGGTAATCTGAATTGGCTGTGTATTTGTAAGTAGCGGAAAGAATCACTGGATGAATTTCAGAATTTCCGTAGGAAATCTTTGGAGGAATTCCTAATTCAAATCATGGTGAAGTCGCTGGATTCATTTCTGGGGTTATCTCTAAAAATACCTGGTTGAAATTCCTTGAGAAGACCGTTGAAGAATCAATAAATGAATTCTTGGGGCAAATGAATCCATTCTTCAACATTCTTCTCAAGGAAGTTTACCCAGGTATTTTTAGAGATAATTCCAGAAGTTACACCAGCGACTCCACCATGAATCTGTACAGAAATTCCTCCAAAGATTGTTTTCCAAATTTCCCAAGAAAATTCTGGTATTCATCTACTTTTTCTTCCCACTAGGAGTTTGCCCAAGATTTCCGCATAGGACCTTTCTAAGAACTCAAGAAATGATGTCTCCACTGATTTCTTAGGATTTCCTTCATAATTGTCGTTCAGTTTTTTTTTTCAAAAATGTTAACCAAGAAGAAGAACTACGGACACCTTCAGAAGTTATTCCAGTGATTCCTCCTGATGATTTCTTCAGAAAGTCCAGCAGGAATTCTTTGAAAAATTACTGCCTGATTTTCTGGAGGCATTCATTGAATAAACATTGTAGGACACACCTGAGGAAACTTGTGAAAAAATGGTCGGAATAGTTGCTGTCATTGGTCTGAATTCTCGATGGAGAGGAGTTACTAATTACCTTTAATGATTGGATAAATAACTGAAAAAATCAGCATAGAAACTCTTTGAGGAGTTCTTGGAAAAACCTGAGAGAGACTCGCGAAGAGGAAAAATATCAACGTCATATGCAGCCCAGATTCCCCTCTCACGAAACGTCAAATGCAGCCCACCGTTTTTATGGCTGAAAAAGTTAATATTGTGTTCAAAGTAAACTGTTATTAAAAAACTCAGTCTGCGGAGCAGTTTTTCCAAAGTTGCTGATAAATCTAAGTAAAAGATTAATTATTTTTAATGTCTGCTACGATTGCTGGCATGAAATTCCACTCAAACGGCTATTTATGATTCGATGTGATGCAAACTTAACCATTTTTGCTGAGAGGTTCATGTGAGGATTTGAACAGCATGCGCATAATTGGTATAAACACAAAAAGGAATAAGAAAAAACTCAGCAATCACAGAAAAAGAAGACCGTCTTCGCGAGTCTCGTCTCAGGGAAAAACCATCAACAAGTTTCTTCAAAAACTCTGGAACAAATCGTTGGGAATTTTCTTGGAACTTCTGTATCTTCGGAAGATCTGCTAAAGCAACTACTGGAATAATGTAATCCCTGTGTTAATTCCTGGTTAGGTATTTCGAATCAGAATTCACTGCGAGTAGAGGAAAAATAGGGACTTCAGATACGATGTTGGTAAAAATAGATATTTTAGAGACCTTCCATTAAAAATAGGCTTTAAGAAACTTCCTTTAAAATATATAAGTTAAATAACAACAATCTTCTTCCTGGCATTACGTCCTCACTGGGACAAAGCCTGCTTCTTAGCTTAGTGTTCAATGAGCACTTCCACAGTTATTAACCGAGAGCTTTTTTTTGCCAAAGTTGCCATTTTCATATTCGTATACCGTGTTGCAGGTACGATGATACTCGATGCCCAGGGAAGTGTGTGTGTGTGTGTGTGTGTGTGATACAATCCACCTCCCACTGGCCGGCAGTGCTTTTATGGAAGAAAATTGTATGCATGTATTTAATAATACCCTTCGATATCTTTATATCTGCAGACAATTTTAGCCCAGGAGATGAAAGGTGATAGCTCTACTGAAATTCCAACGACCCATTTCAAGAATGGCAGTAAATACACACACATTCTGAGGTCATTTTCATTTACAGTAAGCCCCGCATAAAAACATCCAGATATCAAATGGATATATGCAATGTTTTTACACTTCCCGAATCGAAAATTATATTTTCGACCCTGGCACGTATTTAGTTTGAATTGGTAATAAGTGAGTAAAGTAAACAATAATAAAGAACGATTTTACCAGGATGTGAAGCAGATTTTCTCCGTCGCCGCACTGGGGTTTCCGTAAAATACTATACACTTTTTCACCGCACTCCACGCGTAACACGTTCGATCCTGACCGCATCACCCGCCCCGCAGGAGCAAGTGTCGTAGTCAAAGGATCACACACTACTGAACCGATCCGCGAGTCACGCCACTTTTTTTTTCCCTGCACTTCGCGCGTAACACGTTCGATCCTGACCGCATCACCCGCCCCCGCAGGAGCAAGCGTCGCAGTCAAAGGATCACACACTACTGCAAAACAGGGGAAAAAATTCTCCGGCAACGAAAATACGCGCGAATCCGTCAGCAAAATCAATCGGACGACGCAAAACCGAACTGTCCTGCTTGGGCTTCACAAAGCACTCATACTCGATGCCCAGGGAAGTCAAGGAAAACTCCATTACGAAAAGATCCTAAACCGATCGGGAATCGAACCCAGACACCTTCAGCATGGCTATGCTTTGTAGCAGCGGACTCTAACCACTCGGGAAGGCCCAACAAAAATATTTACCATTTAAATGATTGTTCGAGGTTTTGACCAACATTTGCTCGTGATCGAACCACTGTGTAATGAAGCGTGGAATGAGAAACGCGAAATTGCGTTACGCACATTGGCAAATTTGAAATTGATTGACCAATCGTGTCAACTAACAAGGTTTATGTGAAGATCAAATGAACTGGTTTAAAATGCTATCAAATGAAGGAATAGCTGATCAATGTCTGGTATTTAAAAGACAGACACTGCAATTCAAGGATCTGTCTGCACTACCTGACGTGAAACAAGTAATGCGTAATTCCTTTGATATAACGGTTCCAGGACACTGAAGGGGGAGGAAGCTATTTTTAGAAGGTAGTGACGTAGTAAATCGCATTTCACGATAATCTCCCAAACTTTCATCCCGTTATCCTTGCTACCCACATTCTCACCAATACAATCGATTCTGCCCCTCGCAATCAAGCGATGATAGATAGTGGCCACCGTATGACTAGGTACGGAGTGGAATGGTGTTGGTTTGCGGAAGGCTACCTCTTCTGATGTATTCGAATCGCGAGGAGAAAGTGGGCAGGCAGGTAGTGGAATCAACTAAAACAGGAAACCCAGGAAATGGAATGCGTCATCATCACTGTACTTTTCCATCACCCTCAAGCGGCGATATCGTTCCCGAAGATGACCCAAAAACGAAAAGCACACTATCCAGTGCTCCGTCATCTGGTTTGTGGCCAAGAAGCAATCAATATCAATCATCGATGCACTCGTCAAGGTGAAGTGCATTCTCGCAGAAGACGGATGATTCACATGCTCTAAGATACGAACTTTCTGGAATCGAAGACCTTTCAATCGTCTTCATTCCAATCAAATCAATTGAATATAAAAATAACCAGTCACTTGTCGTAAACGTGACCGCACTGCTTCCGCGGTACAAACGCAAGTAAGCATTTTAATTACCACCCGACAGCGGCCATCTTGGAATATCGCTAATCCGCCAAAGCAGCAGCCATTCAATGGAATTTCCCACATCGAGACTGTTCCGCTTTTTGCGGAGGGTACTTACCGAATGTATTTAGATTCTGGATGGACATACGATAAACAAAATTTACACGGAGAAGAAAACTAAGCTCTGCCTTCTGTGGCCTTCGCGCTGGGAAAACTTGGGATTCCGCTTTTGGGTTCACTTGGCGTGTGGAAACGAGGGCTGCTTTCTTCCCTGTGAAGTTTTTTTCTGCTTTGCTCTTTTTCTCTCACTCTTGGTGATTTTCAATCACACACACTACGCGTGGCTTCTTGCTGGCTTGCCTGACCGACGTTGAATGAAACAGGGCCGAAGCGGCTTGGGATGTTCGTTCGTTTCGTCGTGCGTGCACGTTGATGGAGGGGAAGTGACATTTTGACATTTGTTCGAATTCTAGTACTTCGCTGGGCTGTCAAAACTCAGCGGAAATTCAGCGAACCTCAACTACACTGAAAAGAAAATCGATATTGATTGTTAAGGTGATACCATGCCATCCCGTAAGGCTTGTCTACAAATTTCATAAGGGATCATTCACAAATTTCATAACGCCAAAAATGGCCTTTTTTGACACCCACCCACTCCCTTGTAACGCATTTTGTATGAATATGTTTCAAATTTTGTATGAACTGTATCATCTTACGGACACCCACCCACCTCCATCAGCGTTATGATATTTTTGAATAGACCCTAAAGGCTGGTTTGCTACTGACAAGAAAAGGAATCGCCTATCTCGATGCGTGGAAAATTTCTTTCTGATCGCAGTACGCAGTTGAAAAGAAATGTCACTTCAAAGGGGGCTCTCTGTAGGAAATTTCTTGACCCATTCAGTCAAGGAATTTCTTTACTTTTCTTGAGCGAAACAGCATACTTAGCTTAACGCTGATGGAGGTGAGTGGGTGTCCTCGAATATTACAACACAAAATTTGTGAAAAAAATAATTATGCAAAATCTGTTACGAGGAGTTGGGTGTCAAAAATGGTCATTTTCAACTTTATGAAATTTGTGAATGGGGACGGACCTGGTGTAGTGGTTAGAACACTCGCCTCTCACGCCGAGGACCTGGGATCGAATCCCATCCCCGACATAGTCACTTATGACGTAAAAAGTTATAGTGACGACTTCCTTCGGAAGGGAAGTAAAGCCGTTGGTCCCGAGATGAACTAGCCCAGGGCTAAAAATCTCGTTAATAAAGTCAAATCAATCAATCAATCAAATTTGTGAATGAACCCAAATTGTTACATGTAGAATATTAATACAAAAAGTGTTGCGAGGGAGTGGGTGGGTGTTACGGAAGTGAATTCACTTAAGACAGCTCACAACATCCAGGATTTCGACTATACTGATTTATTGAACAGGAACGGTTAAAATTTTCGTACAATTTTAAATTTGGTTAGTTTAATTAAAAAATCAGAGTGAGATTAAATTTTGCAAAAACTATTTTGAAAATTCAAAATTGGCGTTTGCCAGACAACTTTGTTTGTAAATATAAAATGTTGGAAAATTGTTTTTCATTGACATCACGACAAATTTTTCATCATTTAGGCGATAGCAAGTCAGAATTAGCTAATTCAATTTCCAAATTTTCTAAAGCATCACCCAACTTTTGTTCGTCAATGCAGTTTGAATGGTTTTTGGTGGTTTCGACTTCAAGTTTCCTTAAAATTTCCTTGACTTGATAAAAAGTGTAAACTAACAAGTTACCGTAAGAATAAATAAACAAATTACAAAATGTTTGGTTAGCCTACATTTCGTGAGTTCAGCTACACAGGTAACCAATAAGCATTGTCATTTTCAAGTGCTTTTAGGCACAGTCACCTTCGAGCAATGAAATAAGCCGTATATGCGTATATAACGCCATGGCCATACCGCAGTGAAGCTCTGTACCCATAAGACGCATACAAAGGCTGTCAATGCTGTTGGAAGAATGGTATACGTGATGTTTATGTCAATCGGATAAAATATGGCTTCACTCAAAACAAATCCCGTGATGATTGAATTCATTCATAGGAGGAGCGGCGTCGGTGGAGTAGTGGTAAGCGTGATTGCCTCTCACCCAAGTCGGTCGGATATCAATACCCGTCGACGCCGTCGGAAATTTCTGAGGCATAAATTTTCTGATCAAGCCTTTCTCACACGGCGTGTATATGGGAAGGGTTCACCACAAAAAAAATAGGCATCGCTAAATCTTTCACCATTCGAAAATATAGCTTTTTAGCTTTTCAAATAGCTCCATAAACTTAAGCCAGGAGGAGTTAAATTAAGTGCTTCAAAATCAAATCATATGTCCCTTCTTTTTGATATCAGATGTCCATGGAATTTCCGTTGCAGAGACATAATGAATAAACTTTCGGAGATTTCGAATTCCATCGTCTGTTTCGTACTGCTTGAAAAAAAAACACGAATCATTTTTTTTGGCGCAAATGCTGGTCCACACTGTTACTTCTTGGTCATGGATTGATGTTTCTTGAATCTCAAATAGATTTTCTGTTCCTCAAATGTGGCATTTTTTCTTATTTATAAAGCCAGATGGTGCCTGTTAACCACAATATTTTCAAGGACATAAAACTTGAGTTAACACAACTGCAAGACTATTTTCAATTCAAAGAATCACTATTTTGGCATGTTGTTTTTAATGTGAAGTTCTCGCATAACTAATGATCTCGCCCTAAAAGCCATTGGTAACCATGTGTGTAGCTCGTTGTTTCTGAGCATTTGAATGGATTTACATGTTATTTAACAACTCTATGGTGAAGAAAGGATCATTTTCTTCCTGCAGTGGTGTTGGTTTTGATGCTTATTCATTCATTTGCTCAGAAACAACGAGTTATACAAGTGGCTACCAATGGCTTTTAGGGCGTTATCTCAGATTATGCTTCTTTCTGGCGTTACGTCCCAACTGGGACAAAGCCTGCTTCTCAGATTAGTATTCTTATGAGCACTTCCACAGTTATTCACGGAGAGCTTTCTTTGCCGATTGACTATTTTTGCATGTGTATATCGTGTGGCAGGTACGAAGATACTCTGTGCCCTGGGAACCGAGAAAATTTCCTTTACGAAAAGATCCTCGACCATCGGGATTCGAATCCACGACCCTCAGCATAGTCATGCTGAATAGCTGCGCGTTTACTGCTACGGTTATCTGGGCTCCCTTATTTTCTCACTACCAAACTGAAAAAATAAAGCATTTCATATCAATCGTTTTTAGCTTAAATTTGTACGCCTGGAAACATCAATGCAGTTAGAATGTAGCAGTTATTCTTGATATTTTTACGGTTTTCTCAAAGTTTTCATTCTCCTAAGCATCCATACTTCTTTTTGACTCCCTTTGCAATGTGGTATAAATGTAGCCTCCAATAATTCTTTGCCTTATAAACGATGGTGAGCAAGGCAACTCATAACAGCTTAGATGGAGCAAATGGAAAAGGTGACCGAATCATCTAAAAGGAGTCTGGAAAAAATCAGTTAGAGTCTAAGGTACTAAACAAAGAAAAAATAACTTGAAAGAGGTCAAAGAAAGAGAGACAAGTGCAGGAGATGAACAGACCATTTTTTTCTCTATTCTTTAACCAACGTGCTATAAAATTTCGACGTCTCTCGCTCCAGATACTCGGTACAAATAATTCGCCAAAAGTGGTATTTTACAGGCCTTAGCTTGCTCCTGCGGGGGCGGGCGATTAGGGCAGGATCAAACAGGTCGCGCGTCGGTAGTGCAGTAGTGAGAAGGTGCTCGGTCCGTTAGTAGTGTTTGATCTATTGATCGTGTCGCTTGCTCCCGCGTGGGCGAGTGACGAAAACTTGTTCGGCGTACAATGCGATTATAGAATTATTTCGCGAATCCGGTTAGGCGTGATTATATCATGGATCGCATCACCAAACATTGGTGACTCCCAGATCTTTACTTTATCCAACTAACCCAATATCCTTTCCATGACAACTGTGGAGATGCAGAGTTGATCTCGGTTTCTAGTAACAACAATTGTCGAACTAACATTCCTTCCCTTCCCCGATGACCGTAAGGACGTGGCCGACGCCGTTATTGGCTTATAAAATTTGAGCTCTTGATTTGTGCACATTGAAGAATGGTAAGCTTATCCCAAGCCCCATTCATTAAATCTCTGTGCAACTTCGATTGTTCTGGTCAATCACGGAGTAGCAACTACGAATTGTACGGTCATCTATGCTTATGCTGATACTTAAAAGTGGCATTTTACAGGCCTTAATTAAAGATTAGCTTTGTTAGCCATGTCATTTATTCGACTATAGAACCGACTTGGTGCCAAACTTCACGGCTTATTGATTACTTGGGAAATTTTCTGAGCTTTTGAAATATTCTTGGAGTTTAATGCAATAGTAATCCCTGATTGAAATGCTGCTAAACTTAAAGACAATTCATGAAGAATTTTAGAACGAATTTGTTGAGGAATTTCGGGAAGTGCTCAGAGATTTCATAGAAATAAAATTCATCTAAGAAGTCCTTGAAAAATTCTTTTAAGAATTTCTGTAACCATTGATGATAGAAACTTAAGCTAAGTATGCTGTTTCGCTCAAGAAAAGTAAAGAAATTCCTTGACTGAATGGGTCAAGAAATTTCCTACAAAGAGCCCCCTTTGAAGTGACATTTCTTTTCAACTGCGTACTGCGATCAGAAAAATGTGATTTTCTTGACCATTTCTTGGAAGAAATTTTCCACGCATCGAGATAGGCGATTCCTTTTCTTGTCAGTAGCAAACCAGCCTTTAAGGTGATTATAAAACGAAGCCAAACCTTGAATTTTCAAGTGCACAAGACTGGAGAATATGACAACAGTTCGCGTTGCAAATCAATCAAACGATTTGCTTGCTGCTGGTGATCAATGGGATAAATTTTCAACGCGGAGCGCTGTTTGGTTCTCAAGTCTTGTGTGCTTGAAATTTTGAGGTGTGGCATCGTTCTATAATCACCTTAAGAAGAAATTTCTTGAGTGATCCCTGAAGAAATGGTGGAAATTATCCCTGAATAAATCTGTGCAGACATCACTTCGAGTATTCCTGGAACTTTTCTTTGACCAATTTATAAAGATATTTCGGAAGAACCTGCGGAGAGCACTGAAAAGAGAATTGCTACTAGTCCTGGTTTTTGCCTGTTGTGTAATAGAAAAAGACATACTTATTGTAACAAAAAAAAAAAATTGGCAAGAATTCTTAAACCTAATTAGTACGGACATTTCGGGAATCATGAAAAACGCGCCAAATAATTGATTTCATCAACTTCTACGTTTCGTTTTCATCGAAAATTGCATATACAACGGATCTCTCTCCCCTAAATTCTTACTTCTTTTCCTCTGGCTTAGTGGGTACCTCTTCGGTGGGCGGATTGGCATCCCGGAAGTTCGGGAACTGTTCCCACGGTGCCGACAGGTCGAACTTGCGGAACTCCTGAGCCAATTCAAGTGGTTCACAGACGACCCGTTTCTTCTCGTCGTCATACCGCAGCTCGACGTATCCGCTCAACGGGAAATCGCGACGTTGTGGGTGACCCTCGAAACCGTAATCGGTCAGAATACGGCGCAGGTCGGGATGGTTGGCGAAGAACACACCGTACATGTCCCAGATCTCGCGCTCGTACCAGTTGGCCGCCTTGAAGACTTCGTTGACCGAATCAATCGGGGTCAACTCGTCCGTGTAGGTCTTGACCCGGATGCGCGAGTTGTACCGAAGGGAAAGAATATTGTAGATCACCTCGAAACGGTACTGGCGACTGGGGATATCCATTCCGGCGATGTCGACCAGGTTCGCAAACTGAGCCTGGTGGTTATCCTTCAAGAACTGGAGCACTGGCACGACGCCCTCCGGGGCAATCAGCACTTCCAGCTCGTCGCCGGCAGTGAGCTGCACTTTCTGTACGTACTTCGGGAGACATTCGGCGACGTACTTTCCAAAGTCGGCCAAATCCGAGCGGGCCACGACATCTGGCTTGCGGACAGTTGCTACAAATGGAGTTACGATTAGCTATATATGTCTGGATGAAAGAATACGCTTGCAGAGCTGGTAGTGGCTAAGTGTCTCATAAATAGGAGCTTTAGATGCCTCAAGTTTGAAAAATGCAATAAAAAAAAACCAAACTAGAATTAAATGGAGACCATACAAAAATCAAAAGATAAGATTTTTTCAGACAATCCTGCAAGACATTTCTCTATACCTTTTTCTTTTTTTTTATTGCAACAGTTATTATTCGTGACATTACGACAATAGGTACCATATGTATTTTTTCATGGCGGATTTTCTAGATACATTGCTAAGATGTTTATTGAACAAGAAACAATCTTATTGCTGCATGATATCCTGTAGGATTATCTTTAAGAATTTCTAGAAAAACATCAAGCGTATAACAATTATATAGGGGTCGTGCACAAATTATGTCAAGCTACAAGGTCTCCCCCCCCCCTTCTTGTAAATTCCTTTACGAATTTCTCAAAGCATTTCTTCGAGATTTTTGATTCTTCTAAAATTGAACCAGTGACTTTCTCAGGTGAAGCAAAGAAATTATTCATGAATTTCATTTATGGATTTCTAAAAGAGATTCTATTTGAAATTATATTGATAAATCCTTTGTGAATTTCGTTATCAATTTCCGCTAACTTTTGATATCACCAGAAATGTATCTTCTTAGATTTTTTTACGTTTATCCAATGTATCATGCACGGATTTCCTTCAATAATTCATAGGTAGTCCTCAAAGCATCTGTCAATAAAACAGTTAAAAGAATTGTCAATTTGTTTACCCGAATTTGATGAAGAATTCGTAACAACCGGGAAACTAAAGGAAATTGTAATGTAATATATGATTAAACTTCTGGAGAAATATTTGTTGTTTCTAGACGTGCAAATTGTAATATTCGGTTGAACTTCCATTGCATTGAACAAAATAAAAAGAAAATCTTATTTATTCGTACTTAGGCTTGTCATAAGGAAGCTTCGAGGTGTATTAGTTTTGGCGTAAATTCTTGGAAGTTCGGCGGGGCAAAAGTTCGAGTTTAGATATACTTTAATTAACCATGTTTTAGGCAATGTTTTTATGAAAATGTAGTGTGGTCTGCAAACATAAGTTTATGCCTGTAAAAGTTTCGATAGTTCGTGTTGCATAGGCAGCGAACTTTTGCCCCACACTAGATCAGAACTCTACCCCACCGATGAGGCAATAGTTCGTTTAAGACAATTAACTTTAAAATTGTAGTCACTTTAAATGGGTGAATATTTTGGCACAAGTTTGTTCAGCAAAATTGTAGCCAATATGTTGAAGGTTCGCAGTGCGGTATTTATTTTTTCCAACTGTTACAGTTTTTCTAAATATATTGATTATTCCACTAAGGTCGAACTTTTGCCCCATCTTAATCTAGAAAGATACTTCAGATTGGATAAAATACTGCAGCATTTTCTTAAAATTTCTCCTCTGGAAAATATTGGTCATAATCTCAGGAGAAAAACGTGAAGAAATAATCGGAGGAATTACTAATTATTTATTTATTTATTTAAAGAAAACATTCGAAAAAGAAATTATTGGAATTCCGGTGAAAATTGTTGGAAGAATGATATTTAGAAAAATGCCTGAACAATTTCTCAAAAAAACCTTCAAATATATCGTTGCGAATTGTCATTCAGGATTTTTATAGTCTTTAAAAGGTTTTTTTTTTCGAATAACAACTGGAGAAATAATTTAAAATCCACAAAAGAATGCTGGGAGAAATTTCCTGTGGAAATGTATTGTTATGTTGAAGAACTCACCCATACCTAATAAAATAGTTAACCTTCCAGTCGTCACGCGGTTTGCCGCCGTCAGAACCACCACGCTGCTGTTGTGGGCGAGAAGCGAGGTCTTTTCAACAGTGTTGTACAAAATACAACAGCGCGACGACTGAAGTGTTAAGAGAAATGTTTGGAAGGACACCTAAAAGAATTTTCTGGAGAAATCTTTAAAGGATGTACCCCCGAATATATTTTTGAAGGGTTTTCTGGGAAAATCATTGGAAGCATTCCTGTACCGTAAAATGGGATTACTTTGTTAGTTTTTTTGGAAGAAAGAATTGATTTTGCACTCTGTCATAAAGGTTTTCATTTTTGTTGGAATCTTAGTTATTAGTTGAAGTTCAAATAATGCTTAACGATTAATTGTGAATGGAGCTTAACAATTTAATATAGTCGGAAGTCGATTTTCGGTTTTGGAGTAACTTTGATAATGGGTATTGATTCACATGGAAATCCACTACCAAACTACTGTTTGAAATAATCTCAGTTTGAACTTGATCGAAGAATGTTAACAGGAAACGGAGAGTAGATTTTATGCATTAAAGTACAGAATTTATAGAGTAAATCTCCCACAAAAGTATTTTATGTTAATAAATTATGACAATAACCATTATAAGCCTATGAAAAATGATTTCCATGTTTCGAAATAGATCAATCGTTTTTGGAAAATGAGTACCGTGATGCTACCACATTTCGCGCGCGCTCCGAATTTCGTTCACAGTCATTTTATTTACATTTGTTGATACATATTGCGCACTTCTTTCACCACTGGACTATCGCAGAAGTTTTTACAAGTGCGGAAACGCCAATAAAAGTGCGCAATGGCATCAAATCGGGTAGGTGTCTATGGGGGACTTATTCTTTGTAAATCAGAGAATGAGTCTCTGATCGAATTTATTGACGGCAGATTAATAGATTTTGTAGAATAATTCTTGAAGCAATTTTGGAGCAATTCTTGAGACAATCTGTTGATAAATTCGTAAAGGAATCCATATGAAAGTAACTAAATGAAGAATTGAGAAACTTAGTGTAGGAACTGCGTGGAGAATATTTTTGAGGTTTCCTGGAAAAATACCTTAACAAATTTACTCAAATACTCTATTATCATGCCTGGTAGCGATTGAGTGCCTTAGAGAAAGGAACTTCGAGACTTCTTGCATGAAAAAAAGATACCTAACTGGAACCAAAAATGAACCGAAAAGAGACTAAACAGCAATTAAGAAAACGAAGCCCAATATGCGCCAGGAGATAAAAATTAGATTCTTTATAGCATAAAAGCAGACATTTTTCTAAGATCTAAGACGGTCGGGTTTTTAAGAATTCCTCGTGACATTATTATAAGTTTTACTGCTTGTATTACTGTAGGTTCTTCTTCTTGGCATTAACGTCCCCACTGGCAAAGAGAATGCTTCTCAGCTTAGTGTTCTTATGAGCACTTCCACAGTTATTAACTGAGAGCTTTCTATGCCAAAGTTGCCATTTTCGCATTCGTATATCGTGTGGCAGGTACGATTATACTCTATGCCCAGGGAAGTCAAGGAAATTTCCATTACCGACCGGGAATTGAACCCAGACACCTTCAGCATGGGTTTGCTCTGTAGCCGCGGGCAACTCGGCTAAGGAAGGCCCCGTATTACTGTAGGTGTTAGTTACGATTTTCTCTAAGAATTTCATGAGCAAAGATTAAAATATTACTCCGAAGACTCATAAGGAGTTCATTTAGTGATTATTTTTGATTATTTCTTATGGAATTTCTTTAGAAATTTCTCCAAGAATTTTCTTTTGGATACCCCAAAAATTCAACTTTGATTTTCCCATAACCACAGATATGATCATCAGAAACATCTCCAAAGCAAAGATTTTTTCAGAAACCATCATAACTCCTCCGTTAAAATTCTTTCATATTTTCATGAAAATCCTAACTTCTCTAGGATTCCCCGTCTGAACATCTTCTAAAATTCGAACAATAACTTCTCCTGAAATTCCTCCAGGAATTTTCTATGAATTTGTCTTTCACGATTTCTCTAAAATTTCAACTAGGGATTTCTCTAAGAACACTTTCGGGAACTACTCCAGAGATTTCTTCGGAATTTTTCCAGTAATCCTTCGCGATGTTCTCAAGAAAGTCTGCAAAGATTTTTTCCATGCTTTCTTCGAAGCATGGCATTAGGGAATGTCAAAGAAATTTTTCAGAAATTTTTCTAAAGGAAATCCTAAAGGGATCCTAAAGGGATTTTTGGGAAACTCCTTAAGAAATGTTTGTAAAAGTTGCAGGAGTGAATGGTTGAAGAAATTTCTAAAAAAAGTCTGGAAAAACTCCAGAAGGAATTTTTGATTTACGGGAGTAAAAGAGGGTGAATTCTTGAAAGAATCCACACGAATATGCGAAAGAACTCTTGCATGGTTTCTTAAGTATTTTATTCAGAAACTCTGGAACAACCTTTAGTGAAATTTCCGGGAGAAATTATGTAGGAATAATTGGAAGAACTCCTAGAGTAACAACTGCAGAATTTGATTGAAGAATTAAAGAAAAAAAAAACTGGAGGATTCCAGAATAGCCTTTGGAAAAAAAAGCAATACGTGAGGAAATTACTGCAAGTAGTAGTTTTGGAGTACTCAAGGATTTCCTAAAGCAAATTCTGGAGAAAAATCTCTAAGTATCCTTTGAAAAATTGCAGGAAGAATTTCTAGAAGAATTGATAGACGAATCTCTAGAATTTTTCGAGAGATTCATGTAGAAGTCCACCAAAGTATTCTAGATAAAATGTCTGGAGATTCACTAAGATAATCCCTGAAACTTTTCCTCGAGAAATCTGGAGCGACCTGTGCAGTCTCTGCAAGTTTCTATGGAGCAGTTGAATTTTGCATCAGGATTGATTGCACAAAAAATAATGAACAAAATAGATTTTAGAGAAAATTTTGATTAATAGACTAGCATTAAAATAGGAATCAAGTATCTAAAAAGAGATCTGCTCCTCATCAACAATGAATATTTGGGGATTTCCTTGATAGAAAGATTTTCTATGGAAGGTATGCTAGAGTAACAACAGGTGGAATCGATAGAAAAATCTCTGAGGAAAATCTTGAAATACTATCTGGGAAAGCTTAAATAGTAATTCATGTGGTAATCAGTTGTTGTGATAAACTTCCTGTAGCCGGATAAACTCCTTTAATTGTTCCTTTAAAAATCTCTGGAGGAATTTCTAGAAGAGTTTGTGAGATATCTATAGAGGAATTTCTGGAGGGATCCTTGGAGGACCTCCTGAAAGAATTCCAGAAGAAATCTCTGGAGAAATCAATAGAAGTTTTTCCTCCAGGAAGAGATTAAAATAAATTCCTGGAGAATAACCGCGTAAGGGTCTATGAAGATTTCTCTGGGGCCTCTAGAATTATGCACCAAGATTCATTGCAGGGCGAAAGAGGAAAATAGTGATTGGTTTACAGGGGCTTTAGAGACCTTCCATTAAAAATACACTTTTTAGAGACTTATCCCCAAGTATCCCACAGTATAGGAATATCGAACCAATTTGTTAAAATGAGACCTACTACCAGCCCTACACTTGAGAAAGGCATTAATTTACGTCGTGTTTCAGCGGCAGCTTCCGACTTGAATCTCACGATGGACGACGATGGAGCGACAGCTGCACGGGATAGAGCTACAAAGCAGAAAAACATTCGATTAGAATCCCCCCGTGAAAACCAATACACTAAATTGCACAACTTACCATTTCCGCTCAAGATGCTGCTGCGGGCAACTGCGGAAATCGAACGCAGTAACGATGCCATCGTTCGGAAAAGCGGAAAAAGTTTACCGAAATGTTTTTCAGCTCTGCCACTTCACTTTTATGTAATTCCGTTTGCGAGGCTGAAAAATGACGGATTGCGCGAGCGACGACCAGCGATCGGCTGTCATTCAAGTCATCAGGGGTGGGAAAAATGAAAACAAAATCATCTGGATGTGCTAGTACTGCACACTTCCATCGCCTCCGCGGACTCCGCGGAGGTTTTTATGTATTGACTGTTTAACGAGAAACTTGCGACGATCGACGCGCCACCATAATTCATATAACGGTGGGTATTACAACTAACTTGGAGGTGATGATTTCGCAATTTGGAGGTTAAAATCACCTCCAAACACTAGCGATTTTGCGGTGGGATGTTGACGTTTGATCACGAATATTGACTGTTTAACGAGAAACTTGCGACGATCGACGCGCCACCATAATTCATATAACGGTGGGTATTACAACTAACTTGGAGGTGATGATTTCGCAATTTGGAGGTTAAAATCACCTCCAAACACTAGCGATTTTGCGGTGGGATGTTGACGTTTGATCACGAATACAGTACAGGCTCATCTTTTGACAAGCAGTGCATCGCCCAATACTAGTGTTTATGCTGTGGCGTTGGCGGATTGCAAATTCTGAACGCTTTCGTTTTAAAAAGTTATAAAAATAGTAGAAAATAGCTTCAAATTGTCGCCCGGAAGAGCTATGAGTTGTGCAGTTCCCGGCTGTGATGCCTCCGATCAGGAATATCTGGTTGAATTTCCGAGGAATCCAAAGCTAGCCGAGCGATGGAGGAACGCAATCGAGTACGGGACCGGAAGGCCGGTGCTCGTCGCCCAGGAAGGGCAGAATCAATTGCAGCAGCTGTGTCTGTCGCACTTCGCTACGGATGGCCATGCCGGAACGATTGGCTACCGCGAACCGTCGTTGTTCCGCGATCGGTAAGTTCGATTCAATACAAAGGAATGTAAGAATGTAATCAATGGGTTCTTGTTTTAGGCAAAGCAACATTGTCGACGTATCCAGCTGTAGATTGTGTCTTCGTTTTGAGCTACGGTCCCGGATGTTCCCCAAGGCCGGCAAGATGGAACATGTTTCGCTGAGTAGCACCATTCGAGCGGTTATGAAAGTGTCGTTGACGATGGATGATTTCTTGACGGAAATCTGCGAGCGCTGCTTGGTGAAGGTGGACGTGTTGAAGGCCTGGGCTCGGGAGACCTTACAGCAGGAAATGGATTTTAGGGAGTTGATGAGCTTTGCGCGACAGGAATGCCAATCGACGGTTATGGAAATGAAGGTGGAGGCTGTACTGATGGAGACGAAGGAAGAGATTCCGGATGAAGAGTTACGGGGGCCTGTATCGAGAGAAGTTAGCCCTGCTATTGATGATGGAGAAATGGACAGAGCAACTCCCAATATAGAGGCAACGGATAGGAAAGAAGTTAAAAAGGAATCGAAGAATGATTCCGTTATAGAAGTTCAATCGTCTAGTGAAGAAGATGATGTACCATTGGCAAAATTACGGAAAACATGTAGGAAGAAAAGGGTTAAGAAACCATCGAAGACTGACCCAAAATCTAAGAAAGTTCGTCAAAGAAAGCAAACGTTCCCAAAAGATACAACTCCTAAAAAACGGGGCCGTAAACCAGGGTCTCCTAAACCACTTAGACAGGAATATCTACGAGATATCCTTGCGAAAAAGTGCTACATATGCAACACATCGATGGACGACATCGACGGATTGGTGGCTCATCTCACCGAGATTCATGCCGGAAAAGTTGACTATAAATGTGACGATTGTAACAAGACCTTCGGGAAAGTGACAATATACAATCGTCATCTGAGTTGCCACGACATAACAGTCCGGCCCAGAAAGTGCGCTTTCTGTTCGCTCTGCTTCAGCGCCAAGGAGAGCTTGAACATCCACGAGAACAAAGTTCATGGGGCAAATCACCCCCTGCCGAAGCGATACAAACGCAGAACCAAAATCTATCAATGCGAGCAGTGTGGAAAGATCTTCCTGAACGATGCCTTGCTAAGGCAACACGATCTGTACCAACACAAAAAGCTCCCGGCTGCAACTTGTAAGCTTTGTGGTAAGACATTCGCCACCAAAGCCAATCTAGAGAAGCACTACATTGTTCATTCCAACGAACGGCCCTACAAGTGTGACAAATGTTCCGCCGCCTACAAAACATCTACCGCCCTTACAAAGCACTCGCTTCTGCACGATAATCTCCTGCCGTACGAGTGTCGCTACTGCGAGGAACGCTTCCTTACCCAAGGCCAATACGCAAAACACCGTGTATTGAACCACAACAGCCAAATGGCGAAGTTTGCCCAACGGGAAGTGATTTCCCGATCCCTTCCTTGTGCGCTCTGCTCGGAAGTGTTCACCCGATCCAGCGATCTTCAGAAACACATCAACGACGGCCACACGGATGTTGCTTATCCGTATCTAACATGCTCGGAATGTCCAGAGCAGTTCCTGCAAGAGCAACAGCTCATTACCCATCGGAATGTCCACACCGATCTGTACGTTTGCACCGTGTGCAGCAAACATCACTCGTCCGCGGCTCAGTTGCGCGATCACATGGAGTCGCACAATCCTTCGCAGCCGTGGCAATGTAACATCTGCCTAAAGCGATTCAGCCTGCAGTCGAACTTTTCGCGCCATCGGTTGATTCATCAGGCCGACAAACGCTTCAAGTGCGAGTTCTGTGGCAAAGGCTTCTCGCAGAAGGGGCAGCTGATGAACCACAGGCGAACGCACACCGGAGAGCGACCCTTTACGTGTCCGGCGTGTGGCAGAAGCTTCGGCGATCAACCGACCTACTACAAGCACAGGAAACGCTGCATGGAGAAGGATGGACCCGCTGGGGAACTGCCGGACGAAAACGACGCATGTGAGTATTGAGCGTAGCTCTTATTATGTATGGCAAAGAAATAGATGTATGGGAATTTAACTGTACAATACGGTGTACGGAAATGATCCGAACCTTCTCCCTGGCGTGATTAGAGCTCCACAGCTGTAGTAAATTTATGTATACCGTAAGGGGCTGTCCATTAATTACGTAAGACAATTTTAGCGGTTTTTCAACCCCCCCTCCCCCCATGGTAAGATTTTTTGTATGAAAACCAAAAATAATTTGTATGGCGCGTAAGAAATCTTCAACCCCCCTCCCCCCATAAACCGTTACGTAATTAATGGACCACCCCTAACAGTCTTCCCAAATTAACATCGAACATGTTGGTTCAGGCGGTTTCGTACTCTTCTTGTACTTTGTTCTCCTGTCAAACCGAAACTCTCGAACCTGAACCTAAACCACAGAACAGATAGCCATCCTAGAACAATAAGTACCTAATTTTCGCCTAGAGTACATGAAAATGTGAAGATCAGTAGGCGAATAAAACATTGTTTACCCTCTTGATTATTTCTGATTTTCATTATACAGTTAACTCTCCCTTACTCGATATTGAAGGGACCATCGAGTTAGGGAGGTATCGAGTTACAGAACACAAAACCAGTGCAACTGCGATCCAAGGGACCATCGAGTTAGCCATGAAAACCAACTTTTACTATGGTTCTCTAACTCGATATCGAGATACGGAATATCGAGTAAGGGAGAGTCAACTGTATACAGAATAATTATTGTTTGTATGGTATCAAAATTCAAAAAAAAAGTTTCGCCAGAAGTACAGTCGACTCTCCACATCTCGATGTTCTATATCTCGATATCTCTCCGTATGTCGATGATTTCTTAGGTCCCTTCAGTCTGCATACAATTTCTCTCTCTACATCTCGATATCCTCCTTATCTCGATATCCCCGTAACTCGATGTGTTGCTGTTTAATTTTTGTTCCCAATTTTCTCTCTGTATTTCGATATGACCAATATCAAAGGTTACTAGACCCAATTTTTGGGATTCAAAACAAATTAGGAACGTGCAATGACGTCTGATTGTTTATTATTTTCTTGGTAACGGAGTGTTTTTCAATCTAGTATTCATTAAAAATTTGTTCTTCGTCTCGATCTCTCCCTATCTCGATGGTCCCTTCGATATCGAGATGTGGAGAGGCGACTGTAACTGCAATTACCCTAAGACAAGACGTGACAGGTGAAAGTACAAAAACGAAACTAATTTCCTGTCAAAAAAGACCACTTCTCATAGGCCTTTTCATGTGACAGATCCGTCTATGCATTTGTTTACATCGGTGGAGGACCGGTGCTAACACGGGCCTGTCATTTTCATAGAAGAAATGTCAAAGTGCTTCCCGATCAGCTGATTTGAGACGTCATGTGAATAGGCCTATTGGTCGTTTTGGCAAAGGCCTACTTTCGCATCGTTGAGTTGAATTGCAACAGGGCGTTTGTTGCTAGCCCGGCCGTGTTGCTAGTTTATAAATTAGAGTTTTTATCAAAAGTTTGGAAATTTTTCATGAAGTCTTTTTGTTTCAAATCTATTTATATTCAATGTTAAGTTCAAAGCATGTTCTTTTACAATGCTTAAATAAATTAATAAGGCGGCATCCATAAATTACGTAACGCTCAAGGGGGAGGGGGGGAGTAGGCTCAAGCGTTACGGCTCATACAAAAATTTAAAATTTTTCATACAAAAAGCGTTACGGAGGGGGGGGGGAGGGGTTCAAAAATTTCCAATTTTAGCGTTACGTAATAAATGGACGCCGCCTAATACCTAACGGAGACCAATACAATGAAAATTGTGTCAATTCTCTTTAAAAATATCGCTGGATTTGGATTTTCACCTATTTTTTTTTTTTAAATATAGCATCCTCCATTGCACTAAAGGAATGAAGCGTGCAAGAAACGATCGAATTATTGGTCTTGATATTTGAATTTGTTCACAAGATTTGTTTAAAAAGGACACTGGTAACACTGGCTTTTGTATCGTCAAGGTTATCAACTGAAAAACAACGGGGCAGCTGTCACGTCCTGTCCTAGCAATTACCTAGTTTAGAAAACGAGCAGGCTTCTCAAACGTCAAAATGTGTCCGAAGCAAAATAACTTTCGAATTGAAAAACAACATGGGAAAAGGTTTTGAATATAGTTTTTGTAAATTTACACTTACGTCACTGTTACGTGAAAACGTACGTGTGTTTTTTTCCATCCCACTTTTCACGTAGCACTTACGTTAATCATAGGTAGCACCGAATGAACGCATGGACCTCATTAGATCCATCGAAGTTTCAAGTAAAAGCTACATGAATTTCCACGTAGCTTTTACGAAGCGTCTCAACATATCATAAATTATTATTCATTAAATGTTATCAGAATGTTTGCATAGAAACCAATTCAGTTTTGCATAGGCTTACGCAATCAAATAGCTTTTAAATTTAAAAAAAATAAACAACTGAAGTGATCAACCTATTTATTATACCGTGGTGAATCAAAATCCGGACGGTACCAATATCCGGACACTCTGATTACATGCGTAAATTAGAGTTAGAATTAAGTGATAAAATATTAGGTTTTTATTTCTTGCTTGTATTAATAACCATGCTAATCATTATACATTTATTTTTAATCTAGTAACCATCGTCAAATAATTAATAAAAATAAAAACAAATAATGTGTTCGAGTTGGACGTCTTTTTGCCGTGGCCCAACTCTAACTCAAGTTTGACGATCGATGAACGCGCGAACATCGTTCGATTGGAGAAAAAGATCGTGAAATGTATTTTTAGAGCAAGTTTCCATTATAAGTGTTTGAGAAAATAAATTTTAAAAGTTTGGTGAGTGGACTGTTGTTGAATAATCTGAAAATAAACATTTATTGGTGTATAAAGAGACTTCCGGGATTACGAGCCAGTGTTTCAAGAACCGGACATCGTCTAAAAGAGCAACGTTTAACTAGTGTAAGTGAGTTTCAAGCAAGAAAAAATGAGAGAAAACTTGAAAAATGACTTTAGGAAGCGAAGTGAGCTATCAAAATCCAATTGGTTGTGAAATAAATAGTGAATAACTTTCATAATAACAGCTAGAGCCACATCGACTGCAGTTCCAGCCACATACACTTCGGCTCAGGTAATCAAACCACTAATATTTCAGAAGTGCTATTATTTTTGACATTGTAGGGCAAACGCGAACATCAAGCTTATTTAATATTTATATTCAATTGTGTGTTGATATGGTTTTCATTAAAATTAAACGAATTTTACAAGCTACAATACAGATGTCCGGATTTCGATTCAAAAGTGTCCGGATTTAAAGACATCGTTTGCATCAGGTGTCCGGATATAAAGACAAGATATGCTCTAATATTTTAATGATTTTCATGTTAAAATCATGGTTTTTACCAAAAAGTTCATTACTTTCGTGAAGATCTTATTTGAAATAATGTTTCAAACAATATTACATTAGGACTTTTCTAAAACTACAGACTCATATTCGAATTTGAACATTTGTGTCCACTTAAGCGTCCGGGTATTGATGCATCACGGTATTAAATATTTATTTCCAATAAAATATCCAGCATTTTCGGGAATACCCTCCCTCGCCTCTCCGTCAAGCTTTTTCCAAAACCCAATGTATGCACTGTTACACTTTCGTAGGCCAAACCTCGTCTCCTCCCCCTCGCTCACACGATGGCAATGTCTGGTTCTTCCCGGACTTGCTGCTCAACGTTGCATAAGCTATAATTGATAACATAAGGTATAAAAACATGATTCTGAATTATCAGTCACATATTTACCTTGAAAACAGCTATTGCTGGGCTTAAAAGCAGCTCCTGAAATACTTGCGGCCACCATCTTTAAGCAAAGTATTACTTGCAAGTTGAAAAGAAATGTCATTTCAAATGAAGCTCACTGTAGGAAATTTCTTGACCATTTCTTGAGCAGAATTTTTACTTTTCTTGAGCGGAACAGCATACCTAGCTTGAAATATGCACTCAAGTGAGAATGAACACGAAATGCCGATGTCCAAATGAACTTATGGGCCTACGTGAATTCCACGTAAGTGCGATTGACAGTCGCAGTAACAATCACCTTAGTCAGGTGAATGGGAGGCAAAATGAATTCGCAATGATGTACGTGATTTTTCACGTACCTATGACGTTTGGATTATTTGGAGTGTACATTTGTACAACTAACTAAACTACACTATAAATAATCAAATAGCTCTTTTATTTGTTCTGCATGCTAATTTAAATCTGCCATGCTTTATATTACCGTATGACAGCTGCGGTAACGTGTGTACAAAATTGTGATTTTTTCGCTAAGTAAAATTCAAGCTATGTCTGAACTGCGATTAAAATTTCATGTAGGGCCCTATTTTATAAGTCGAGTCGATCATAAACGACTCGACTGGAGTCACCGTCGACCAAAAATTTCGCTCGAATTGGCTCTGTCACTTGAGTTTATGGACAGTTGTCACTCTATGTGACTGGATTACTATGGGAGTCGACGGGTGACATCTGAAATCTGCATGCTTACTTTGATCGACAATGTTTACAGACGAGTCACGTGAACTCGCTCGAATTACAAAATATACCACTTAATTGGGGCACTAGATCCAGAGCTAGACCATTTTAAGAACATTTAATTAATTTATATTTAAATTCATTCAAATACACTATTGTAGGATCTGATTTATAAAACAGGGAGGAAACACAGACAAACAGACGTCACACTCTCATCATTGGCCATCGACCACCTTTTTAACGGTCGGTTCAAAAATATGGTAGGTGGCTGATTCACCACCCGCAGCGCTCGCATCGTTTTTGTTCGTGTTTGACGTTTGCACACTACCGTCATCTGTTGACCTATCGGCCAAACACACTGATTTTAGCATTGGGCGTACATGTCCTCGTGACTATGATTTTGATCGACATTTGTTCTAAGTGTTACGTCTGTTTGTCTGTGGAGGAAATGTAAAACCATTTTTTGTTAAACTTAAATTCAGTGAAAATATTTCACCCATTCTGGAGATTACCTTCTTTGCAACAACCTTGGAGTATAAATCTGAAAAACGATTTAGACGGGTTTTCTTGTCTAATTCTGTACATTTTTCGAAAAATCTACAGTCTACAAAGCTTGCCCGCCGCCACCAGGTGCGCTAGTGTTCGTGTTAATTCTGGCAGCTGTTTTTGTTTTCATCTTTCCTATCTGTTCTGTGCCTATACGCAAACATGTGTAGGTAAAGAGAACATCGGTTCAAACACCGGTTTGAACACCGAACAGTGGCGGGCATTCATACAAAAGTCGCACAAAACCTCAAATACGTCCCAAATCGCTTGATAATGATAATCTACCTATTAACTATCTTGTATATCTGAATAACTTTTTTTTTCTTTATTATTGAGATTTTCAGCCCTAGGCAGGTTCATCTCATATTGATAGAAAGCAGGGGGTGTTACGCCGGGATAGAAAGAGTGCGCTCCGTGGACGCGACCTTCAAAGTGTGTGGTGGAATATGTCAAGGTGGTAGACAGATGCAATGACTGACAAATCTAGGGCGCTGACATCTTTGATGTGTACAAGACGTTGTTGATTAGATAACCGTCCTTTAATTGAATTATTAAACATAAAAGAATTGAGAAAGAATAATTAATATAATAAAATTGAATTTGAATTGTATTTAAACAAAAAGTAAGTATAGAAGTTGTAACCATTGAATCTGTTTATCTAACTAATTGCCTTAACCGTAGAGCTGCAAGTGTTGGAATAGCTAGAAGAATTTATTTATTTATTTATTTATTTAACACCGTCTTCAGCTTTGCTGTACAGACTGAATACCCCTTATCTTACTAATAAATTTGTCTCACAATATTCTTAAAACGATTTCTATCAATAGTAAAATCAAAAATATCTACATCATTTAAAAGATTAAAACATTTTTCGAGTGGATGATTTTGGCCGAAAACAGTACGGTGTCGACTTATCCTGATTAAAGAACGTTGACGTAAAAGACGCGCTGGGACAAAGAAATTCGCCTGTTGCAGAAGCTCTGGGCAGTCGATCCGGCTACTTATTACGTCATATGCGAACATCCTTTGAAGGTAAACTCTTCGATGGCGTAGTGACTCCAGCCCTATTAGTTGGCGCCGACTCTCATACGCAGGCAGCACGATCGGGTTTGACCACGGTAATCTCCTCAGGGCATATCGGACGAAGCATCGTTGCACTCTTTCTATACGAGCGATTTGAGTTTCGTGGTAAGGAGAAAGGCTTTACGAAAACGATACCGAAGTGATTGATAGTTGCCGTAAGTTTACAAATTAAAATACTAATGGTACAATGTTGATTTATAATAGGAAGGAAATTGTAGGGAGCTTGAATTGTTCGAAGGATGGATTGGTATTGCGAAGACTAGATTTGTAAGTTATTGTAATACGTGTAATGTTGTGAATTTAAAGAACCAATATATTTCTAGTTTTTTTTTTTATGGGGCCCAGATAGCCGTAGCGGTAAACGTGCAGCTATTCAGCAAGACCAAGCTGAGGGTCGTGGGTTCGAATCCCACCGGTCGAGGATCTTTTCGGGTTGGAAATTTTCTCGACTTCCCAGGGCATAGAGTATCTTCGTACTTGCCACACGATATACGCATGCAAAAATGGTCATTGGCATAGTAAGCTCTCAGTTAATAATTGTGGAAGTGCTCATAAGAACACTAAGCTGAAAGCAGGCTCTGTCCCAGTGGGGACGTAACGCCAGAAAGAAGAAGAAGAATATTTCTAGTTTTGAGTGTGTCGAACAACAGTACTCCAGAATCTGGTTTTTCGTTATGCTGCCTCGAACACCTCCCAACAAAATAAGAATTGAAACAGCAGTAATAAAAAAAAAAAATGGTACTAATTGAACGTATTATGCATACATTCTTTGTTGTGAACATTGTATGCCTAATAGATGCAGTTTTGACTAAATTTAAATGACTTTTATTCATAAAAGTACGTGAAAAACATACATTTTTTATGTTTTAATTCGACGTGATTCTTAATTTCATTCATAGTCTTAAATATTTAACCATAGAATGTTCATTTGACTTCGTGTCCGGATTACAGATAAATTGTTTGTGAAAAATGGTAGAAAGGACGACATTCCTCATGTGGAGCTGTAGTCGAGTGGCGCACTTGGTGAGTTAGATTCTCCAGGGATCTCACAAACAAGTTCTGCTGTGTTTCATCTTGGAATATCCACAGAGAATGCATCATGAACTCCATCAAGATTTCGTGCTAAAATTTTTTCTAGCATTTCTTCACGAATTTCAACAAAAACCTTTTATTGCTCTAGCATTTCCGAAAATAGCTCTAAGTACTCAAATTTTTCAGATAATTCCATTATCAACCATTATTCCAATTTTTAGGTTTTCGCCAGAAAAACATTCCAAAACTTTATTAGTTCTTCTTGGAATTTTTCATGAATTTCTATAGAAATTTTGTAACTCATCTGCGGACTCCTCAAGATATGTCACAAGAAATATCAGTAAAAACTTATCCAGGAAAACCCCACTCCTAGAATGCTTTTATTTCATGGTTTATGAACGCCATTACTCTAAGTGTTTTCCATGGGATTCTTTCGGAATTTCAAAGGCAGTATCCATCTGTTACGTAACGCTAAAATTGAGGATTTTTGACCCCCCTTCCCCATCCGAAACGCTTTTTGTATGAACATTTATGTTTTTGATGAGCCGTAACGCTTCAGCGTACTTTAACTCTCCCCTAGAGAGTTACATAATTTGTGGACGTCGCATAAATGATTAATTGACAATAGGATACTTGACATTCTACAAGCAGGGGTGGTAGAAGTCAGACAGCAAAATAATAGTGACTTTAGTGACTAGAAATATGAAAAAATGACCAAATAGTGACTAAAAAGCGACTTCATAACTATAAAATTTAGTCCAGAATATATGTTCATAAACGAACATCTTCTTCTTCTTTTCTGGCGTTCGTCCCCACTGGGACAGAGCCTGCTTCTCAGCTTAGTGTTCTTATGAGCACTTCCACAGTTATTAACTGAGAGCTTACTATGCCAATGACCATTTTTGCATGCGTATATCGTGTGGCAGGTACGAAGATACTCTATGCTCTGGGAAGTCGAGAAAATTTCCAACCCGAAAAGATCCTCAACCGGTGGGATTCGAACCCACGACCCTCAGCTTGGTCTTGCTGAATAGCTGCGCGTTTACCGCTACGGCTATCTGGGCCCGAACATATGATACTTAATATCAGAAATATTACTAAATCAGATTTAGTAAATCTACATTTTATGTAACATTTAAAATAAATTTGCTTTACACGTATACAAAACATATAATCGAACTACAATAGATATGAAACATCAACAAGGGGCAGAGTATGCCTTGAAAAGATCACGTAAATTTTGGGCAGGGTGAATAAAAACTAGCCATTTTTTAATCCTTGTTGGGTATTTTATTCACTGTGATCAGTTCGATCTATTGTGACTCAAAAATTGGGCATTAAGTGACGTTTCAGTTTTGTCACGCCCACTTTCCACCGAAGTTTGTTATCTTGAACTTTCCCAATTAAGCCAAACTGAGGGCAATAGACCATTTCCGTCAGATCTAACCCCCAGGTTTCTTATTTTTCTTCAAAAGACAATCATTTTTAATGAATGTTAACGCTTTCAGATTCTGTTTATATGCACTCCTGATTTTTTTTACAAATTTTTGAAAACATGGATACACACCACATTTTGAAAAATAATTGGAGATGCGGCACAGTTTGTTCAACCCTATGGGTATCAGCGTGGTGATTTTGCAACAGTTTTTCAATTCCACCCCTGCATGGGGATGCTTGTTTACATTTGGAAACGTCAAATCAGGTGCGCGCTCAAACTGACCGTGATCTCAATGAGAATATATACTAAGGTGTGGAAGAAGAAGCAACGGCTATGTATTAGTAAAGAGAAAAAACGTAAACAAAAATAACTACGTCACTAATTTACACGGCTTCTTATGGGAGCTCGCTCGTTTGTAGTTGTGAAACATTTTTCACCGTACACGGATGTCACGCACACTAAATGTCTTCTTCCCCACCTCGGTATATATTCTCATTGCCGTGATCCCGGTCAGGGTGCCCCATACAGAAGCGCCAACGAAAGTAATTTGAAGTTACTTAAACAAACGTTTTTGAAACAGGTTGGAACTTGCGCAACCCATTCTGAATCACAGTTTCAACCCCAAACCGATTCAGGACTTCCTTTAGGAAAATATATTTTCCTCCACAGATTCAAAACCACCCCTTAACAACAAATCTCTCATCCACCCAACAGTCACGGTACCGCTAGTTCAATTAGAGGCTGTTGATCCGGAGGATTTCCGCCTGGAGGCAGCAACAGCCGGGCAAGGAATTTTAGAGCGGCTGTTGCTGGCTCTAGGCGGGAATCTTCCGGCTTATTCAATCCTCGTCGGCACAAAACAGAGAGATCAGGCATCTGTCGACTACAATCCTTGCGTAACAGAATCGTATAGTGTTCGCCGGGTGCGGTCATAACCGGCCGAAGCGGTGAAGGTGGTTTCCGCGGTGATTACGGAGACTTCAGGAACCGTGAAGGAAGGAGGGAACAAAACCAGCGGAGCCCATTATGATGAATGAAAACATAAACAAAAATCATCTGGTCATGCCAGCTGATATTAAATTCACCACAACGTGGTGGCAAAACCATAGGGGAAAAAGGGGTCTGCATTTTTTTCGAGGTGAAACAAATTGTAGGGGACCGAGGGGTGAACTAACGTGCCGCAAGTTTTTCATTGTTTTCTAATAGTTAAAGGCTCCAGATCATATAGGTTCCTTAGGAAAGTTTGTTCAGTAAATTGAAGAAAGCATATATGCCAATAAAAAAATTTCACGGAAATGGTCTATTATATGCAGCACATAGACTAGATCACGAGCAACACCTTTACAAGGACAAATTGGTTGAATATGTTGATTGGCATTCGGCATCGGCATAAAACCGGAATAGAACAGTGGCCTGAAACTTTAAATCTTGGATTCCATTCAGTATAAAAGAACTCTTGAAAGTTCCAAATTCATTAACACCGAAGAAAGAAACTCGTGAACGCATTTATGGCAAAATAATTAATTATTATTGGCTTATTCGCCAATATTCATTGGTTTTCTATATGCCATAGAATTGCAAAAAAAAAAAAAGTGGAAAAAATGCTTTGCGCTTTTCTAGAGAAATTCCAGGAGTTCGACGGTAATTAAATAAGAATGATTGACGATATCTATGTGGATAACTTTTTTAAACGTATCTGTGGAATTCCTTGAATTGACAATTTAAAAGTAGCAGAAGAAAAAATGTTAGTGAGAATTTATGTTAAAATTGGGTCCTAAAATTTTTAATGAAATCTTGTTTTTATTTAATAACACGAAAAAGCATGTTACTATAACTACTTTAGCAATTTTTCCCGCTCAAATAATGGCTATATCATGTTTGAAATTTAATTTAAAAATTTGGTCTATAAATGAACCTTGACACTTTTGATCATGTTTGACGTTCGCTTAGTGGACAAAAACACCACAGGGGTTTTAGTTCGACCACTGGGGTTGTTCCTATCTGACATTTCGTAAGCGACACGGAAAACAAAATACACCCAAAATTTGAGTTTAAGTCAAAGGATGTGACAAAATCTAATAAAATGTTTTTTGGGCTTAAACCAACGGAAAACATTAGAAAATTAAGTAAACATAAACTGACACTTATATTGAGCTGTTCGGTAATCCAATCCACATGGTTATTAAATTAATTAACTCATTACGCGTGGTAAAGATGGACAAATTATGGGTGAAATTATGAAAAAAATCCACGTGCTCGGCTGGGATTTGAACCCAGGACTCTTGTATGCTAGACGAGCGCTTTACCAACTAAGCTACCGAGCCACTTGGTGACCCAATAACTGAGTTGGTTACAAGTTTAGAATTCAAATCCCTACAGACCACGCGGACCCCTTTCATAACCAATATCCATCCATCTCTTGTTCCTACACACGCGGAGCGAGCGAGTGCGATTTATTTAGTGTTGAAACTGTTTGCCTATCGTACCTACATCGCTTCCACAACAACTGTATTGTGGAAGAGTAAAGATGTGGGAAGGCTATCAACGTGTCGTTCTCACTCAAGTGACGACATGACTACTACAGAGAGGCAGTACACTCTAATATAAACTGACACTTATATTGAGCTGTTCGGTAATCCAATCCACATGGTTATTAAATTAATTAACTCATTACGCGTGGTAAAGATGGACAAATTATGGGTGAAATTATGAAAAAAATCCACGTGCTCGGCTGGGATTTGAACCCAGGACTCTTGTATGCTAGACGAGCGCTTTACCAACTAAGCTACCGAGCCACTTGGTGACCCAATAACTGAGTTGGTTACAAGTTTAGAATTCAAATCCCTACAGACCACGCGGACCCCTTTCATAACCAATATCCATGTTCCTACACACGCGGAGCGAGCGAGTGCGATTTATTTAGTGTTGAAACTGTTTGCCTATCGTACCTACATCGCTTCCACAACAACTGTATTGTGGAAGAGTAAAGATGTGGGAAGGCTATCAACGTGTCGTTCTCACTCAAGTGACGACATGACTACTACAGAGAGGCAGTACACTCTAATATAAACTGACACTTATATTGAGCTGTTCGGTAATCCAATCCACATGGTTATTAAATTAATTAACTCATTACGCGTGGTAAAGATGGACAAATTATGGGTGAAATTATGAAAAAAATCCACGTGCTCGGCTGGGATTTGAACCCAGGACTCTTGTATGCTAGACGAGCGCTTTACCAACTAAGCTACCGAGCCACTTGGTGACCCAATAACTGAGTTGGTTACAAGTTTAGAATTCAAATCCCTACAGACCACGCGGACCCCTTTCATAACCAATATCCATCCATCTCTTGTTCCTACACACGCGGAGCGAGCGAGTGCGATTTATTTAGTGTTGAAACTGTTTGCCTATCGTACCTACATCGCTTCCACAACAACTGTATTGTGGAAGAGTAAAGATGTGGGAAGGCTATCAACGTGTCGTTCTCACTCAAGTGACGACATGACTACTACAGAGAGGCAGTACACTCTAATATAAACTGACACTTATATTGAGCTGTTCGGTAATCCAATCCACATGGTTATTAAATTAATTAACTCATTACGCGTGGTAAAGATGGACAAATTATGGGTGAAATTATGAAAAAAATCCACGTGCTCGGCTGGGATTTGAACCCAGGACTCTTGTATGCTAGACGAGCGCTTTACCAACTAAGCTACCGAGCCACTTTCACCCATAATTTGTCCATCTTTACCACGCGTAATGAGTTAATTAATTTAACCGGTTCCGCATTCCGTTGCCGTTCCGCTATCATTGCGTTTGGGCCTTTAGTGTACCAGCTTCGAATATCCAGTTTTTGGTATTGTGGTTCTAGTATTCTAATTCTTAGATCAGGTACAAATGACTTTCTTAAGGTTTAAAGAAATATCGACTTTTAGGGCATTCAACGATCAACATCAACATTTGTAACTTTATGAATATGAATTTAACAGACAGCACTTAATACTGAGGGAACGTGGAACTAGAAAGAAGAGAAACAAAAATTAGAATAACAATTTCAATCATTAAAAGCTGCTCCACTATGTATGACTGCTACTGATGTAAAGATTTGATATTCAGCATGCAGATAATAAAGGAAGGTTTTTTTTTTAAACATAAATGGTCCCTGTACAATGGTATTACGGGTTGGAAGACTTCACAAGAGATTCCCCCTTCTTTACATCATGAGCTGTTCTTCAAAGTTTTGTTGCTTCTTTTGAACTAGTTCATGAGATATTAGCGAGGTTTCAATTAACTTTGCAACTATTATCGATACGATTTTAAACAACGATGTATTTTCATAGAATTTTCAGTTTCAGTTAAAATATATTTTATTTTTTAAATATTATGGTTTGGAATATTTCACAAGAGATTTTCCCTTCTTTTCATCATAAGCAGTTCTTTAAAGTTTTGTTGCTTCTTAAGGAAAAGTTCATTAGATATTTGCAAAATTTCGATATACGTTGCAACTATTTAGGCAAACTGTTCTATAAAGTTATCAATTCCTCCACTCGCAAGCCAAAGTTACATTTACTATAACAACTTTCATGAGCTTTCAGACTAATAATACAGTTGTAAAATATCAAGAACATCCTATACATATGTGTTCCGTGTTTATCAACATAAAATAAAAATATATAATAATAACGATAAAAACAGAATAATTTGTTGACGAAATCGGAACGTGGCAAAATCGGAACGTGACGGAACATACCTGTATATGAATAATGGAGAATTTTTATTAGCCGCAAACCATATCAAGTAGCGATATGAAATTACTCTTTTTTGAATATTTTGTCACGCAATGAAATTAAGGCGACCATTATCACTAAAAACGTTTTGTGCTATTTTTACCCGAATGTCGTTCCATCGAATGTCATTTCCCCGAACGCCTTTTACCCGAATGGCACTTTTCCCCGCAATCCATTCTTCCGAATGACTCGAAGTTGGTACGGATTGTTGCATTTGAATAGAATCACCCCCTTCTATCTCTTTTGAACGACCACGTGGTTTATGGACGTCCCCAAAATAGATGCAGTTGAAAATGGAAAAGAAACAATCTTCAGTGACAGACTGGTGAACTAGAAAAAACGATAAAGAAAACAAGAAAAAATGCGGATTTCGGTGAAACTTTAAAGAACCGCTGATAAAACAAGAAGGTTGCATATCATATCATGAACCGTTCATCACCTTGAAATATAAAAAGTTATGACAATTAAGAGTGTCAAACCGTTTTTGAGGATATACCATTTGAGAAAACGGGTTATTTAGGGAACTAGCATTTGCGGAACTGGTGTTCCGGGAAACGACATTCGGGGAATTGATATTTGGGAGAAAATAGCACAACCCTTATTAACTGCCCATTGAAAAGTAGAACTTATCTGGTCGTTGTACTAGAAATTCTGTATAATAAAAAATGCTCATGACGAATAGCTTAGAATATTGTATCAAAACTGCATTGGCAAAAATCTTGCAAATATTAGAATAACAGTGTTATATAGTCTCCTATTTGTGCACTAGCAAAAAGCCTAAAATTTAAAAAAAAAAACGAGATGGTTAACGTACTATTAGTTCAATATTAGTGCTGTTGAAGGTGTGAAAAGTGGCCCAAGTCCAATATTGTGACGGCCATCTTTGGATTCCGAGATATTTCACCATGCATTATTGAATCAAAACTGACAATAAAAATAATTCTTTTGAATGGTACTTTCTGGCGAATGGTTTTCTGACAGATGTCATTCTGGCGAATAGTTTTCTGGCGAATGGTTTTCTGGCAAATATCGTACAATCCACGGTAAAATTTGAATCAGGTAAATATTATGCCATAGTAATTAGAAAATGCTAGAAAAATCTAGTTATTGTTCATTATTCGAAGTATCTTAAAAATCATATCACTAAAGACTAAAAATTAACACTTTTATAATTGATTCCGAATGCTTGTTTAACTACCCTTAAGAGAAACGCCTATTTGAATTAGAATACTTGATTCGCGAATGAATGCCTGGCTCATTTTGTTCGAATTTGTAGTCAACCTCTTGAATTCACGGAACGAGTTTCGTTGAACTAGAGGGTTTAATTTCTGAATAAGTTTCTGAGTTGGAAAAAAGTTTAAGGCTTCTTTCCTGATAGAATGTTGTTGAAATTCATCAAAAGCTAGGCCAGCTTCTAGCTGTTCGTTTGTCAGACATCCGTCCAGGTTTTCTGTCCAACTCCTTCGCCAGTAAATTAAGCCGACATTAATATTTGGAAGTTTTGAAAAAAAAAAACACACATTCCAACGAATAAATGTTAAACATTCTGTACGAAATTTCTTAGCAATTTTATCCTGAATCCATCCATAAAGTTAGCAAAGAATGCCTTTTTCTCGGCACTTTGATGTTCAGATCAAAATTTGTTTTATCAGAATAACAAAACTCAGTAAAATATTATTTGGGTTTAGAAGGCTGATTCAGTTTAAAAAGAAATGAGCCCAGAATGAACGCATGAACTTTGGAAGTTCGTCCATTCCACTGTCGCTAAACGTAAGAGCTACGTAGATTTTCCGGTAGCCTTTACGAAGCGTTTCAATAGGGCCTAGATGGTTTTGCATTAAATTTAACTGTAATAAAGACCAATCTTATTTCTAATAGGCTTTGGAAGAAAACTAATTCCCAATTGGAAAATGTAAACAAACTTAAAAGATTGTGATATTTTTATTGTCAATCTGAGTATTTTGAATCCTGTTTCCCCAATTTTTTGAGTTTGGTCTGTCTTGTTGTAGCCTTCGCGTGCTGTAATTGATAGAGGTTATAAATCATTTTCATTTTCATTTTCATTTTGCAGCGTTTGGTGGGGCAATGAGAGCGCAAGTCAGTTCAAAGCCGGGGGAAGGGATAGGTAATGGCCGTAATAGTCTATGCGGACCACTTGAACACCATCGGAAAGGATAAGAAGGGTTGGGGTAGGGTATAGGGAATTGGAGAAGACTTGACACAGTAATGCGATTAATGCTGCAAAATGTAAATGTGCTGAAAGCAATTTAATTTGAGTTTTGAAGTTTGATTTGACTTATTAAAATTCCAAATAGATCGGCCATTGTACAAGTAAGAAAGAACATGCTGATCGCTTTCTAGAAATTTTATAAACAACAAAATAATAACAATATGAGAGTGATGCTAAGGGCTGCTGATGGCACGATGCGACGCTTTAGGAGATTATGATACTGATTGAACATTACTATAAAGAGCGCAATTCAATCGATGGTGATAACTTTACAAGCTTTATCTGTTTTTGTACTGCTTGACGATGCTGATTTATATAAAAATATTTGATATTATTAGTTCATTTGTTTGTGTGATCTATGAGTTAATAATGGAAAAAATTTACATACCCTTGATGATAATACTTCCCTGACCAGAAATATTTTATTTTGAGCATCCTTTTCGAAGCGATTCTATCCAGGTATCCATATACTGCTTTCAATCCTGAAATTATTCTTATTGTGCATGCTCATGCATTATATTAGTGATGCTTATAATCATGCAACAGATAAGAAGGAGAGAAAGAGAGAATATAGGAACAGTGATTAGCCCTTCCATTACCAACCCCCCTAAACGAGTGTTGGAAAAAAACACGTTTTGGGCTGTAACTTTTTCGTTTTTTGATATTTCTAAATAGTAACTTAATTGATTATGAATAAACAAAACAGGAACTGTATCGAAAACGATACTTTATTCAGTAATACGTGTATAGTGTCATCGCAAAAAACACACTTCATTTTTCCGAAACTATTCATTATATTGTCCATACTATACCAAAACCACGAAATCTGGCTCAAGCTGTTCTTCCTGTTCCATCGTGTCATCGTCAGGACTTTCCAGCCCTTCCACCAGTTCCGGCTTCACGTTCATCATCATGTCCGCTCCAATCTCCGAACTGCCACTGGCATCCATTTGGTGGCCACCATCGCTCGCCCTCAGTGCTTTAATCTTCCTCCAGATGGTGGTCTTTGGTAGTCCGTAAAACTTGGAAGCTTCCGATTGGGACATTACCCCGGACAAACACTGCTGAGCCGCAACCAGAACGCGGTCCTTGAAATCCGAGCCCTTGTCCCTCTGTTTCAGTATGACATTTTCCGGAAGAGCGCCTTCGCTGTACAGCTTGATCTTATCCCGATGTAGCGTCGACAGTGGTATATCAAATCGCTTACTGATGTTCAAAAGTTTTTCCCCTGCCTTCAACGCTTCGATAGCTTCCTTCCGCGGCGATGGTAGCTCGAATCGATCTGCCTTGTAGTTTGGCGCTTTGACTGCTTTTCTCCAAAGAACCGTTTTTGGAATTCCGTACTGTATGGATGCTGTCCGGAAACTGGCTCCTCCATGGATTATCGTATTGATGGCCTCGTCCAGCTTATCCCCGTATTCGACATTCTTCAACCGTTTTTTGAACAACCCGGAAGATTCGCCACTTGTTTCCGCGTCCGAAAGGTTCGATTGATTTCCTGCTGCGGTCAAATCCTCTTTTGTTACCATAAGATCGTTGCTTTCCTGGTTGCTGTTCGCCGAATCTAGATCCACTATACTTACGTCCATCTGAAAAAAAAAACTTTTTGGTTTCATCATTGCTCCCTACCATTCCGTGTAGGCTACAGGGTGTCCATTCAAAGTCCGTTTTTCGATTCTCAGATTTTTCAGATTTCAAACCAAATGACAATATGATCTTGCGATTTGATATTTTTTAAATATTTAAATAAATAATTTTTTTGTAGAAAATTCTCTATTTTTAGTCATTCAGTCTTGGTAATCTTAATTGATGTGTCCTATAATTTCCTGATCATTTGAAATTTCCGGGTTTCCCCGGATGGATGGACTGGACACCCCCAGGCAACTATATAACACTTACCTCGTAATACTGATTGATTGCTTCCGTCTCACTGCCATGCTTCTGCATTTCTTCCTCCACATGAAACACCTCCTCGTCATGCATCTCCGTCCCGATCGTCTGCTCCATGTCCCCACTTCTGGATTCCGTGGCGCCTTCCTCTCCGAACGACGTGTCTTGCAAAACCTCATACTCGTACTGATCCGGTGTGATAATGTTCGATCCAGCGATCTTCACTCCATTAATATTGCCATTGGTGTACTCGAGTCCCTTCAGCTGGAACAACTGGCAGGCTTCGAAAAAATCCGACATTTCCCGGGCATTCATGTGAACCTCTCCGGTGTAGATAAAATGCAGGACGTTCTTCAGGACCGTAAAACTAACATCGGGAACCACCAGGACCACATCCGGTATAGTGTCCGCTCGGCCTCCTCCCTGAATGTGGTGGCTTGGTACCGTGCTGAGAGCGGTCCGGAAAATGTCCTCGAAAAACTTGGAAGCCATGGATAGGACCATCCGGCTGGCCCTCAGTTGTTCCGCTCCGTCCGATGAGACGAGGGTGACATCCGAGTAGAGCTCATTCGCGTACACATCCAGAAAGATGCTTACCATGTGATCACTGAAGTCCATCCACCTCACGCAGGATATTGTCGGTCTGCTGCTCATAATTGAGGGAGTACAGCAGAGAAAACTGTTCGTACAGGAATTTTTGCGATATTTTTCGAATATTAGTTGTAACTTTTTGCTTGCCAACACAGAAAATTGTAAACATTGGGCACTGTAGAAATGACAGAATGGAGAGCAGTAGTAGATCAGCGTTTTTCAATTTGAGAAGTACTAGATTAGGGAATAGCTAATTTGCCATAAAGTTTGGTATAAGTCATCGCGTCGCCAGTTCAAAGCCGGAACCATCGATACGCGAAAATCGATTGTTCTCCAAATATACGTCGAACCTAACTTCGGGCATAGTGCGCTGGACAGGAGATATGGTGTACTGCACAACGCACCTAGACAGACGTAGCTCCGACGCTTGGATTCGTAAAAAATCTGTTTTTTGCAAACCATCGGGGTTTATTTTTAATTTGAACATCTAGGCACTTTAGAATCGTGTTTTTGATAACCTCCTTCACTGTTTTGTTTGGATTTTGTGTTCCGTTCCACAGCGTTCCATTACACTTTACTGCGTTCCATGAGATAAATGACGTTTAAACAATTTTTAATCTGAGCGAGGTGTAAATTAGCGGGATACAAATAAAGTGTTCAGATTGAATGTGGTCAAACGTCAAACCAACGGGGGTAGGGGAAATCAGGGTAAAACCGACACTGTGAGTAAGATCGACACCCTTCAATATTCCATGTTTTGAATAGATTTTCATGCAGTTTCCACCACGGTCTATCTTTACATGTGAAATGTTGTGTTTCGGATGACATTACAACTGACTCTACCAATAAACTGCCAAAATAAACAACAAAATCATATTGGATAACATAGAAGCAACAGCAGTTGCAATATTTCACTGTTATTCTTTTACTATTTCGCATGTGAAATTTTTAAAATGTCATTATTTGCTCTGAGTCTACATCATCATTTACTATTATTACGTTCATACAACATGAAGGAGAATTTAATTTTTGGTTTTTCGACAGCTGAAAACGCTATTGAGAAATAAATGTCCACTCGGGGTAAGATCGACACTTTCATTTGGGGTAAAATCGACACCTTTCTTTGCTTCATAATCTAACTTCAGAGAATCTTTCTCGTCGGAAGACTTCTTCTGTAGTTTATGTGAGTCTTTATTTTCGAATTCCAGTGAAGTTCATGAATGGCGAACTTGCTAACATGTAAAATATGACACTATATGACTTGCAGAAATTTTTCTCATTTGAAATTGAAGAATAAATAGAATTTGAAATGTTTTTACATAAAATAATCTAATTGTTTGTTTACCAACCATGAGGTTCGTCAGTTTTCAATAACTGAAAATAATTACACTTTTCTGTCTTGTTTAAATAAACAGTATTTAATTTTAAAACCAATCATTCGCCACAACTTCATCTTCGTAAACATTCCATGAACACAAATTAATCATATCCATGTGAATTCACCCCAACTTTATTATCTTAGCATGTGACATTTGAAATTTTCACATATATTTAGTGAATTTTCGGCCTCTCTTCAATAATTTACGTAATACAAGTCTAAAGCTATGTTTAAAGCATTTTTTTTTTTCAATATGCCATGTGATGGTGATGTTCACAACGTATAAATTCTACTCAAAGTGCATGTGTCGGTTTTACCCCAACAGGGTGTCGATCTTACCCGCACTCTAATTTGTCTCACCTAAAAATGATTGTAGTGTCCGGAGGGAGGAACCGGCATATACAAAGTTAGTGGCTCAATCAGCCGAATTGCAACAGGAGCAATTCTAGCGCAACTTCATCGCTCGAAACACTTTACAAGACTGACGTGTCATTCGTCTCTTCCCGTTTGCTTAGGTTTTCCTTGTTACTCAAACTATATGCCCTTCTGCTTAGTTTTTATCTTCTCTAGTACCCCTCTCAATCCCTACATTCTCCTCCTGATCTACTCTTATAATAATAAGATCGTTTCTTCTATTATTTTTCAATGGAAATTTAAATTTATATTATCTTTCATTCATCTTTTGCTTTCCTTGTGTTCTTTCATGCTAAAGATAACATACATATTTTCCAAAAATGTTAGAACATTTTGTTCTAACATCATCATCATCATCTTCCACATCATCATTCCTCATTCCTCATTACTCGCTTCTCACTCCTAATTATTTTTTTCCTTATTCCTCATTCCTCACACTGCATTCCTCACACTTCATTCCTCATTTCTCACTCCTCACTTATCATTCCTCACACTTTATTCTTCATTTCTCACTCCTTACTTCTCATTCCTCATTCCTCACTCCTCATCCTTCATCTATCATTCCTCATTTATTACTCCTCATTCCTCATTCTTCACTCTTCATTCCTCACTTCTCACTCCTTATTTCTCACCTCTCACTCTTCATACCTCATTCCTCTTTCTTCACTTCCTTCCTCATTCGTTATTACTTACTCCTCACTCCTCACTCCTCATTCCTCATTCCTTATAACATACTCCTTACTCCTCATTTCTCACTCGTCATTTTTCACTCCCCATTCCTAACTCCTCAATCTACAGACTCATTCTATTCCTCATTCCTTATGCTTCACTCCTCATTCCTCACCTCTCACTCTTCTCACTCCTCGTTCTTCACTCTTCATTCATCATTCTTCTTCAATCATTCCTTACTTCTTACTCCTCTTTCCTCGTTTTTCACTCCTCACTACTCGTTCTTCACTCCTCACTCCTCGTTGCTCATTTCTTATTCCTCATTGCTAACTCTTCACTCCTTATTGCTAACTCTTCACTCCTCATTCCTCACTTTTCATCATCTCTCATTTCTCAATCCTCATTCTTCACTCCTCTTTCCTCAATTCTTACTCCTCACTTCCCATTTCTTCTTCCTCACTTCTTACTCCTCATTTCTCATTCGTCATTCCTTACTCATCATTCCTTATTCCTTACTCTTCATTCCTCATTCCTCACTTATCACTCTTTATACCTCATTCCTCATTCTTCACTCTTCATTCCTCACTTCGCACTCCTCATTTCTAACCTCTCACTCTTCATACCTCATTCCTCTTACTTCACTTCCTTCCTCATTCGTTATTACTTACTCCTCACTCCTCATTCCTCATTTCTTATAACTCCTTACTCATCATTCCTCACTCCTCATTTTTCACTGCCCATTCCTAACTCCTCAATCATAATATTCCTCATTCCTCATGCTTCATTCCTCATTCCTTACATCTCACTCTTCAACCCTCACTCTTCGTTCTTCACGCTTCACTCATCATTCTTCTTTAATCATTCCTTATTTCTTACTCCTCTTTCCTCGTTCTTCACTCCTCACTACTCGTTATTCACTCCTCACTCTTCGTTGCTCATTTATCACTCCTCATTGCTAACTCTTCACTCCTCATTCCTCACTTTTCATTCATCATTTCTCATTTCTCATTCCTCATTCTTCACTCCTCTTCCCTCAATTCTTACTCCTCACTTCCCATTTCTTCTTCCTCACTTCTCACTCCTCATTTTTCATTCGTCATTCCTTACTCTTCATTCCTCATTCCTCACTTATCACTCTTCATATCTCACTCCTCATTCCGCATTCTTCATTCTTCATTCCTCACTTCTCACTCCTCATTTCTCACCTCTCACTCTTCATACCTCATTCCTCTTTCTTCACTTCCTTCCTCATTCGTTATTACTTACTCCTCACTCCTCATTCCTTATAACATACTCCTTACTGCTCATACCTCACTCCTCATTTTTCACTCCCCAGTCCTAACTCCTCAATCTACAGAGTCATTCTATTCCTCATTCCTCATGCATTACTCCTCATTCCTCACATCTCACTGTTCATCCCTCACTCCTCTTTCTTCACTCTTCACTCCTCATTCTTCTTTAATCATTCCTTATTTCTTACTCCTCTTTCCTCGTTCTACACTTCTCACTCCTCGTTGCTCATTTCTTACTCCTCATTGCTAACTCTTCACTACTCATTCCTTAGTTTTCATTCATCATCTCTCATTTCTCATTCCTCATTCTTCAATCCTCTTTCCTCATTCTTACTCCTCACATCCCATTTCTCCTTCCTCACTTCTCACTCCTCATTTCTCATTCGTTATTCCTTACTCATCATTCCTTATTCCTCATTCCTCACTTATCACTCTTCATACCTCACTCCTCATTCCCCATTAGTAGTAAGTAATGAGAGAATGAAAAATGTTTCATTCCTCATTTCCCATTCATTCCTACTTCTTCACTACTCTTTCCACATACCTTACTTCTCAATTCTCACTCCCCACTTCTCACTCCTCATTTCTCATTCTTTATTCCTTACTCATCAATCCTCATTCTTCACTTTTCATTCCTCATTTCTCCCTTCTCACTCTTCAATTCTCACTTCTCACTTATCACTCCTCATTTCTCATTCCTCACTCATCATTCCGCATTCCTTATTCCTCCCTTCTCACTCTTCAATCCTCACTCCTCATTCCTCATACCTAACTCCTCATTTCTCATTACTTACACCTCAGTCCTCACTCCTCATTCCTCACTCTTCATTCTTTATTCTTCACTCCTCACTTGTCATTACTCAGCCCCCATTCCTTATTCCTCACTCCTAATTCCTTATTTCTCATCTCTCAGTCCTCATTCTTCACTAGTTTTTACTCACTTCTCACATCTTATTCCTCTCTTATCATTCCTCACTCTTCATTTCTCATTTCTTGCTCCTCATTCCATATTCGTCACTCTTAATAGATTTACCCTCTCGGGGGAATTATTTTACCCTCTCGGGGGTGTTACTTTACCCTCTCGGGGGAATTACTTTACCCTCTCGGGGGAATTGCTTTACCCTCTCGGGGGAATTACTTTACCCTCTCGGGGGAATTACTTTACCCTCTCGGGGAAATTACTTTACCCTCTCGGGGGAATTACTTTACCCTCTCGGGGGAATTGCTTTACCCTCTCGGGGGAATTACTTTACCCTCTCGGGGGTGTTACTTTACCCTCTCGGGGGAATTGATTTACCCTCTCAGGAGAACTCATGCATTGCCTTGACGTATTTCACTGTCGCTGTCACAATACTGTTTTATGATTATGTTCCAAGTTAGTTATTTACATTACGCTGTATCGTTCATAAACATAAAATGAAGTAAAATCTTATCGAACATTTAAATTCACTCAAGCAACAAAACATATTTTAAGATACTTTTATCGTAACTCCATCACAGGAATCTAGCATAAAATCAACAATTAACACATGTCTTCCGTTTAGTGCCGAAAATATGACGACTCACCCTGAACGAAAATAAACAGCAATCAGCATCGACTCAAGTCGTTCTGTCTTCCGTTCCAGGCCGAGGCTTCAAATGTTTGGGAGCGCACAATACACTTACCAACTGTGCCATTGTAGTGTCCGGAGGGAGGAACCGGCATATACAAAGTTAGTGGCTCAATCAGCCGAATTGCAACAGGAGCAATTCTAGCGCAACTTCATCGCTCGAAACACTTTACAAGACTGACGTGTCATTCGTCTCTTCCCGTTTGCTTAGGTTTTCCTTGTTACTCAAACTATATGCCCTTCTGCTTAGTTTTTATCTTCTCTAGTACCCCTCTCAATCCCTACAATGATGAAATATCAATTCGATTTAAATCAATATATAACTTTAATATATCATCCAGCGATCGCAAGGATTGATAGATCTATAACCAATATGTGATTCTACAACAATTTTTGGTTCGTTTAACAAGCGAAAGTACACAAATTTTATCAATATGCTTAGGGTGTCGGCTTGATTCAAACAATGATAACGTAAAAAATAATGCATCTATACATTTTAGGTTAGTTTCGTTTAGTAAAAATATGTCTCCAAATGGACAGAAGATCTCTAGCACGCATATCCAGTTATCCGCGAGCGGGAATGGCGTCTTGTGGGTGCTGCTTGATAGTGGGTGAGATTCAAAATTTGACCTTTGTTGGAGGTCGTCAAAGCAACTGCACCTACCGGAGACAGCAGTCTTGCCACCCGACCCAGAGAAGAAGAAAAAAAAGCAGAGAATTTCGATGGCTGTGGATTTGGAATTTCAGCTGTTTCAAATTGAAATATCGAACAAAAATGAATGTAATAATTCAAAAGGCGTTCCGGACACAGCATCGTTCCACAAATTTCCATCCTGCCCCAGTTCTGGAAAATGATCAACACTGATTACTAGGATAGAAGCTGTTTCACGCAAAGTTGGTAAAACACTAGAAATTGCGAAAGTGAAATTACCAAGCGAATGTTGTTTTCATCACCCATGAAAAAGAACGTACTTCTCGAGCTATTTGAATGCTACGATCCTGCGGAACCATTTTTTTTTTGAGGATTTTGATAGAGTAGGTTCCGGAGAGTGTTACGTGTTATGGGAGGTACTTGATGGGAAAGTTGTTGTTACTGCTCTTTCAAGCATACTATGATTGAATTGTTTGCATCAATGATAGAATGATTTCGAAGCCTGCGGTAGAACTTTGACAGCTGCGGTAGAACTAGGCGGGTACCGCAAACCTAAAATTTTCCACGCTTCAAGATAGGCTAAGAAATTACTTGTCAGCAGCAAACCAAAGACAAATTAAAGACCCCCATGTCCCTTGCAATTGCCGAAAATTTTATGGCTCATAAAGTAATCTAGAATGCCGTTCAAAGTGTACTGCGATCTGTCAAACTTGGGTACCTTTTGCACTACCGAGGGACCAAATGCAGTACTAGAAGTGGTACCCAATCTGAGCCCGAGTGTGACGGACCTGAGCAAACTGTGCAGTGTCAGTTTTCAACCAAATGAGTTCAAATCCATGTGTTGGGAGGACATTCAGAATTTTAACTTAAAACTTACGAGTGGTGTGGAGCCTACCCTACCAACTTAAGAAATTTTGAAAATTTTGGATTATTGGGCGCAACTACCGTTTTGCGATGAAACAACTTAAGATTTGAGTTGATTCGCGTTTCCGTATACGGTAAACAGAAGTTCAATTTGGATTTATTCACAAATTTCATAAGGGGTCGTCCATAAATGACGTAGCTTTTTAGGGGGGAGGGGGGGCTTCAAGAATTTGTGACGATGTGTGACGAGGGGGAGGGAGGGGTCCTAGCTAGTCGACGTAGCATTTTGAATCACGTCGGTAAAATGAGAGGTGCTGAAAAAAAGGACGTACCGTAATTTCGGGTGAAATTGATCATTTTTCACTGTTTTCTTGGTATGCTTTCTTAAATGTTATCAATATCATACAACTAAATGCAGGAAAACAAGTACGACGGTGAACCTCATTGGCTCATGCACCGAAATTTTTTAACAAATGTGATGTTAGTGCCAAATATCCGGTCTAAAATTAAAAATCGGGGAATCCAATTCCGGGGTGAAATTGATCACTTACCATTGTTAATATTGTTAGTTTCGAAATCAACTTTACATCCTTAATGTGGGTCTCCTGAATCCAAATATGCTTGCCAAATTCTTAACGAGACAATATTTATGGAAATAATCAATAATTAAATTTCAAGAATACCGCGAAAAACGCCTAAATGTAGGCAATTTCCAAAGGATTTCCCTACTTTGTTGCAGAAAATTGAATTTTTCAACAAAACGAGCAAATTGGTAAGAGTTTCGATAGTAAAATCTGTTTTGGAGTTATATTGTTAACATCCTCACAAACTTTCAGGTTTACACCATGTCCAAATCTTTGTTTAGAACTAGAAGTTTATAGATGATGATCAATTTCACACTAAACTTGATTCTAGAATTTTACATTATTTTCATAGAAATAAACATTCTGTGGCACAAAAAACTTCACTATACACAATTAGACATTATTTAAGACAAACAACGTTCATTTACTATAGGTTGCGATGAGCTTGGTGCACTATAAGTAAGAAATAAAATCGCGTGACACGGTGATCAATTTCACCCTACTGATCAATTACACCCGAATTTACGGTACTATTATTTTTTATCAAACTTCTTTTTTCTTTGTTTTACTTACTTATGAAGTTGGGTTATCAAATGAGGATTCAGCTTCAAAACATTCATATGACAAGATTGAAAAAAATCTATGAAATTTAAGATTTTCTGTAGTGCATCAAACAGTTTTTTTCAATGCTTTAATTATGTGAACATTATATTCATGTCTTAATAAATAAATTTATAAATAAATAAATTAGGAGATAAATAAATTCATTAAAAATCAATGCTTCAACCACATGGAAAACATTGTTTTAGTTTCATCCATATTTTCTGTTAAAGCTTATTTCTTAAAAAAACATACGTTCGTTTTGGCAAATATTACATTAAAACAAGATATTTATTTCGTGAATTAAGCTCTCAATGTTGAATAGCCTGAATACAACTTGATTGACAACAAATTCGAGTGTTATCAAAATTGTCTGTCATTCAACTTTCTTAAAAACATGGTAATTTGAAGAAATATTATTTTTAGTATTTAATTGTTTCGTTATAGGTTGTGTAAGATTATTTCTGTTTGGCGAACGATTATGAAGTTAAGCTGAAATATTAAGAAAGATGAATAATTTGTATAATAATCGCTAAGATTTACTGAACAATCCAAATATTACAAGTGCAATCTTTTCTACATCTGGCACCTGATTGCTAAATGGATTTCAATTTGGATAATAATGAGGTATATCCTTTTCAAATTAGGATATATTGTTGGTCATTTAAATCTATTTAAATCTATTTCCTAACAACGAATAATTAAAATAACAATCCTATGATATAACGAATTTTTTTTCAACATATTATAAAATCTATTGTACCCTCACACGTTACTGTTAGCTTCATCAATTCAATCGAAGATTTTTCCATTTTTCATGTTTTCAGATGTAAACTTGTTTTTCATGGTAACAACAGCAAAAGTAATACAATTTAGCTAACAACATTATAAAAAGGAAAAAGTTTATTTAAAACTGTTTTCCAAATTACTTTTGAGCGCTACTGCTTATCAAACTTTTATTCGTTAGATTATCCTTACGTTTCAGTCAGTAATTATTATCAAACTTTGTATTGAACTCTTGAATTCTATTTTTTTTAACCCAATTGCTAAGGAAAACAAATAAAAAAAAATATAGGGGGGGGGGTTGCTTGATATGCTACGTATTTTCCAAGGGGGGTATCAGCATTTGTGACGATATGCTACGAGGGGGGAGGGGGGTGTAAAAATTCAGTGAAAAAATGCTACGTCATTTGTGGACGGCCCCTAACGCTAAAAATGGCCATTTTCAACGCCCATCCACCCCCTCATAACGTATTTTGTAAAAATATTTTCCGAATTTTGTATGACCTGTAACATCTTGAAGACACCCCCTTCAGCGTTATGAAATATGTGAATGGGCCCTTTAAAAAATTAATCCCGATGGTTTTCATGAACTTCCGTTCTAATCACGGTGTACTAAATTAAGAAGGTGATATTACGGTTGTTGAGAAAATTTTCCGTTTTACGGTAGCCGCCGAGTTCTACCGCAGCTGTCAAAGTTCTACCGCAGGCTTCGAAATCATTCCATCATTGAAGCAAACAATTCAATCATAGTATGCTTGAAAGAGAAAGCGCTATGGAAAAGACCAACAAACAACAATCATCAAGACGGTATCCAAGGTATCATTGAAGCCTACTGATGATTTACCAGTGCAAATCAGTGATGTGACAGCTGCGGTAGCTTTCCATTGAACCGTAAAACGGAAAGTTTTCTCTGAAACTGCAATATATTCCGAAAACTGACAGCTACTTGACGACGTCATTCCTATCCACCTCGAACAAATTTTCAAAAAAAATGATCTAGTGATCCGGATGGTATATGATACGATAGGAGTGACGTCACATGTTTACAACCAAACTTGATGTTTATATCAGCAAAGAGCCTGCCTTGTTAATTTTTTATGCCGTGCGTTCAAATTAGCGGAGATGCATGGTATAAAGTGCAGCCTCTACTGTAAAAAAATTGACAGTCTGGAAAGCTCCCATCAAAAGCTTGCGCATCCATCCATCATCGCGAGCGTCATCATCATCGGCGACGGAGCGAAAAGCACGGAAAAAAAAACATTCATTCGAGGATCCGCGGGTTGTGCGCGTTTCGTTCGTCTTTACTTCTGTATGTTGCGATTATCGTCTCGAGGAAAGAAACACACATCGTCTCTGTGCTCGCGGAAAAGTCCGTACTGTGCGGGTGAAAACGCACTCGAACGTGTCTGAAAAGTGTCTCCCCGGTTGGCCGGAAACGCGTACGTTGCGGAAGTGATATTTTCAACCGCTGACGAATTTGGTAAAGTGGCTAAAAGTGGATTTTTTTCCTGCGGATTCTCAGCCTCCATTAGCGAAGAAGTCTTTTCTTGCTGACATTTTTTTTTCGCTCACCCTCTCCCGGTGGTGGTCGCATTCTCTTGCTCTCGCGTTTGCAGTTTTGGTCGTCATCGTCGTCGCGTCTCGGGAGCAAACGACGCATTGGTGTTGGTGTGGATTTCGTGGACGTCGTCAGTAAAGTGTGTGTTTGTGTGTGCGTTGTTCGCGCAGTAGTTTGCATCGCATCAGCGACAACAGCAAAAACAACATCCATCAGTGGCATCCAGCCAGCCCAGCTTCAGCATTCAGCCGGTGGTGGCGGCGGCAGATAGTAGATAGATAGCTGTCGGTCGCACCTCGTCGCGTGTCGCGTTGTTCTGCGTCGCGGTTTTTGTTCAGTGGTGTGCGTGTGCAGTAAAGTTCGCCGTCAAAGTTGAGAAGGTGAAGACCATCACCAGAGTGTTGCGTGTCGCGCGATTGCAATGCACAGTGGGACGATATCGGAATTAGTGTGGTGAAATTGTTTATAATGGGAATTTGATTTTTTGAATTAATTCTTAACACATAGCACTAATCTTTCATAGATAATTGTTGCATAAAAGTGAATGATTAGATGAAAACTCAATTAGTCCTAGTAAAGAGTATACACTGATAGGATACCGTGATCAATAAAATTACAATTACAAGTGTTTTATGAACTGGAATGTTTTTGATGTACCATAAGCTGTGGAGGAAACTAGAGCCTCGAAGCATTTTAGTTTCACTGCCGATATATGTCAAACTTTCTGTACGAAGGCTTCGAAAATTTGGAATGAATCGTCACGCTTCACTGAAATCTTTCCTCATGAATGCGTGATGAAATTTATGAGCTATTGCCAATAAAATATCATGTTTATTTTTGGTTGTACAATTTACATTGTTAAATGAGCTGTGCGAGATTTGTGGTTTCTATATTGTCGCACCGCCACCAAACCGGATCGCGCCAGTGAGACTCGCGACGCGCCTCAACTCGCGCGATTTTGAAATCAGTTTTTTAGTGTGGCGCTGCATTCTTACGATTTTTATGAACACAGCGCACTATTCACATATTAGCTGCGACGCACGGGGCCCGAGAAAACAATAATTATAAATAAATGTTGGTCTTGATTTCTACCGGATACATAATACCTATAATCGAATTTATTGCATTTGCATATAGTTTGCCAGCACAAAAGATACTATATTCTATGGGAAAAAAATGGATTGATTTGAAGTGGGAAATAAATTTGATTGATTTGACCGGCAGTGCTGAGTTTCATTAACGTTGAGGATAATATTGTAACATGCCTTCCTCATTGTCAAACAAGTTTACTTTGTTTCGTTATAAACCTTTGAGCTACATTTTAAAACTAATAAAAACCGATAAGAAAATTGCATCTTGTAATTTTTTTTTTCCACCAAAGAGATGATCAATGAAGAGAATCGATCTTGGTAATTACGCCTTTATTTGAAAATACGCTTGATATATGCTTCCCAAAAACGATCCGTGTCAAAATTGAACGGTCTTTTCGAACTGCAATCATCCTGGGGAAGATTCAATAATGACATCTATCATTTTTCAGAAATTCCAGAACTCCGCTCCCCTCACTGCCAAGCTTTTTCCAAATACGCACGTACTGTCACACTTTCGTACCCAAAATGATGGACGTCATCTTTGAATGATCCCCTACATTAAGGCGAAGTAAACCATCATTGTAATTTGTATTGGCCAATGATGATTGTGACTAATTCGTCTCACGATTATGAAACCGATGGTTGTGCACGGTATACTTTTTGAATGTAGGTGCTAATAGTGATACTTTTCTGATTAAGATGACACGGGAGACCGAGTTATTTTTCCTATCTTTTGTCTCACTCTAACAATTATCATCAAAACTTTGTGGAAGCAAATGTCGAGTTTTAGTGAACCGATGAAGCTGAAAATTTATTGGGTTGTGCTCTACATATATTGAATCATAGTGATACATTTTTCGCATCGATATATGGAGTGGTTCTTGAGATTTGCTTCTTGAAATGGATAGGGTGATTATGATGACGTCCCGTGCGGCCCTAAGTATTAGCTATGGCGACTGACGGAAAATTTAGCTTTAAAATATGGTAAAATGCCAAAAGTTCAGCAACAAATATTTTGTATTCTCAAAATGTAAAAATCCCGCAAAGTTTGCTGTTTTAAGCGAAATAGGAATAGTGTGAACATTATAGATGGAAATAAATCGTTTAGCAGCATGTAGGTTCCTCATTATGGTCGCCATTTGAATCAATGGTCTTTTTTATGACCATATCCGAACCTCATTGAAAACAGCAAGCTAACCTTGCGTGTAAAATTTATTTGAAAACTATTTCCATCGTTTCTCAAAGTTTACAAATTTTGCAATAAACCATGTTCTGAACTTTCATTTCACTATTTCTACAGAAAAACGAGATATGTTCAGACTAAGGGAAAAGGCTATCCAGAATAAGAAACTATCATAAGGTGCTGCTTACACGGTACACAACAAAAGATTAAGTTTCAACATTCTTATTTGGTCACTAACAAGTGCAGCTAAAGCAGATTTTCTTAGATCACATTTTTTTCTCAAGTTACATAAAACAAACTTACTGAAATATTTCTGGAGTTCCCATATGAAAATCATAACACACCATTATGGGAGAGAATTAGTAAGATTACAATATATGTTTGATGTGAATAATGATAACCTAAAATATGATATTGTGCTCTGCAAGATAAATCCACGTAATACGATTATCTGAAAATGTCGATATACCGTCGCAGTGATAATGAAAATCACCAAATGTTTCAGATTTAGCAAATTTGAAACATTTGCGTCTTTGAAGAACGAAAAAATCCAAGTCTACTTGAATTTTGACGTTGCGTTTGAATTGCGCGCATATCTTCTGCGCGTAACCGCCGCCGCTGGATGTGGATATTAAGCGCCGCAATATTCTAGTAAATTTAATGACACTTTAAAAATATAATTTCGTGAATTCTTCGATGGTTTCAACAAATTCTTAGAACTCGTCCCACTGTGCGTTCTTCGCGTTTCATTCAAAAACATCATACAATCAATCGCGCTGGTGCATAACAGTGTTGGTGTTCTTCCTCTAGCTACGAGCTCGAATAGTGTCCGAAAGGGTGTTCCAGCCAGCAGAAGGGCACCATTGTGTGAAGATAGTGTGTATTGTGGTCCGTCTTACCGAATTTTTACACCTACGGAGTTGGTTACAAGAGAAAAGAGAGCGCAGCAAACGTGCCGAAGAAGAGCAACGATTCATCGTTCATCAATCGAAAAGTGATCCCGTTTGCCCTTCGTACTGCGGGCTATATCGCGTTATCCTGTTGGGTGTTGTGTGTCTGTCATTGCGGGCCCCGCGCGAGTGTTAGTGGAAGTGCTCTTTTTGGCGAATCAGCCACCAACCGAAGTCCCACAGCCATCATCAATCCATCCATCCATCTTCCGGAGTAGGATTGCCCCGAACAACAGCTAATTGACTCTTGAATACGCGCAGAGGCAACAGCAGCGAACACACAGAGTGCCAAGTGAAGAAAGGGGTTCCGCTTTTTATTGACCTGGGCGCGGAAGGAACCAAGCAACGCGAGGAAGGATTTAATTTTCTTTTTGTTTTTTTCGTTCCGACGCTGATGACGTACGCTGCGTTTGTGCTCCTGCAAGTTCCGTAGGTAATAAATCTTTCAATACTTGTTCGTCTTTTTTTTTGTTTCATAGTGTTTCGTTGATGAATTCGAAGGTTGGAATGCGAATGAGTTGGGGGGCTGGCAGTAATTGAAGGAGAAGGGCAATGTGGATTACATTTTCGAGAGATTGAGATACTTTCACGTTCAGTATCGATCCGAGCCTTTGGGTAGCATTTGTTGTTTTCGATTGCGATGCGATCAACAGAAGGTGTTCATTTCTTGACTAGTTGGGTGTTTGTAGATTAGGAATTCCATACTTCAGGGATGTGAAATATAATCACAATTAATTACATTCATTTCATTCATTGTTTCAATTTTAACGGAAAACGAAAAGTTTTGATGTTTTTCCGCCTAACGTAAAATGGGTCTAAACTCAAAAGCATTCCATTAGTTAAAATCTATCGAAAAGTCATGAAATGAAGCTGAAGCTGCATTATGTGTCTTAAGGTCTGAAAATTTCGGATTCATTTTTTAAATGCTTCTCCTTAGCATTACGTCCTCACTGGGACAGAGACTGCTTCAGCTTAGGGTTACCATATTTGCTCTTACCGAAAATAGTACATTTTTTCGAACTTTATAAAAGAGTACTGAAGAGTACACTTAGCCTAATAGCTTACAATTTTGTAAATGCGCTTTTTACTAACGTGTTTACCTGAATTTCCTTGTTTTGATAATTTTTATATAATTTTCAATCTCAAGTAGTAGCTCATATTAATTTTAATGACATTGATTCTAAGTGATTAAATTTGTTCAGTTATTTTTTTTTTATGAGAAAGCCGTTCAAATTTTGCCAATATTAAAGTCTATCAATTATTTTTTTAGTACTCAGCAAGAATGATCTATACCAAATGTAGAACAATATTGATTTGTACAGGAAACTAGAACTGAGAATAACGCTTTTTTAAACCTTGAATCTCAAAAGAATCTCGAGTATTGTCATTGAATTAAGTTTTTGTAGTGAATTGTTGAAGCAATATAGAAAACGCAAGCTTGATTAGTTTAATAGATTATTTTCCTCTTTTAGGCACTATATTTTAAAGTTAAATCCTTCCATTCCCACAGCTGTGTTCAACCATTGGACCATTGGAAAACGACGTGCTGATAAAAGTGCCTGAGCAAAAGTTGTTCCCAATAGTTCAAAACTAAATCAATAATCAATAATGAGCAATAAACTAAAAATCAATAGTTAACTAATTATTTAACAATAGTTTTACCGTTGGGTCACTTATATCTATTTTTAGAGAGATATATGAGCTTATGGATATTTGATGATCATTATTGAGCTAATCGTACCAATTCGAATCAGCTATAATTTTACGAAAATCGTTGGATCCTTGTTTTCATGGTAAATATCCGGTTTCTTCAATATATGAATTGATTTGTTCGGCAATCGTCAGTGATAACTAGAAAAGAGTGCAATTGAGCCCATTTAGCAAAAAGAATAGTACACAAATTTTTAAGACAAAAAAGAGTACATGTACTCTAAAAAGAGTACGTCTGGTAACACTACTTCAGTTAAGTGTTCAATGAGCACTTCCACAGTTATTAACTGAGAGCTTTTTTTGCTAAAGTCATTTTCGCATTCGCATATCCTGAGGCAGGGTACGATGATACTCTATGCCCAGGGAAGTCCAGGTAATCTTCATTACGAAAAGATCCTGGACCGACCGGGAATCGAGCCCAGACACCTTCAGCATGACTTTGCTTTGTAGGCGCGGGCTCTAACCACTCGGCTAAGGTAGGCCCTCTTTAAAAAATATCTGGTGAAATAACTGTTGGACTATTGGAACTATTGGGTCGGACAAATTTCCTGCAAACTTTGACAATTCATTTAGAATTTCTGGATAAATCCCTAGGTCAAAATAACTTACTAGTGATATTTATTATGCAAGTTGCAAAAATCTATGTTCTGGATTATTGATTCGTGTAAATTGATCTGTTGAATTTTATTTGAGGGCTTTGAGCCAATGTTTTTATTCATCAATTCAATTCTCAAGTTTGTTCAAATTTTATTAAAACAGTTGTAGAGCTGAGGTAATTTGCATTTATATTATTTGAATTATCCTCATTTGTCTAGAAGGATTTTCGGTAAATACAGTTAAACCTCCATGAGACGATGTTCCATTACTCGATATCGACTCATGGAACCATATTAAAAAACAAATTTCATGGTTACTATGATTGTCCCATCAAACGGCTGAGTTAATACTCATGATTGTCATAGCATTGCTGTTGCATGACTCGATATTTCCATGAGTCGATGGCCCCTTCAATATCGACTCATGGAGGGTTGACTGTATAATAGTAATGAATATTCATTGCTATAAATCAATTTGTTCAGCAACTTTTAAGTTAGTAGAATAACAAACAATGCTTAATTTTATAATATAAATTTGATTTACTGGTTGGAGCTCCGCTACATGGAATGACTCGATGGTTGGATGTTCGCTGGTTGGCAAATATTCCATCTAAAAGGCACTCGAATGTCAAGAGTAGATGTTCAACTGGCTTCGACGTCTGAGCATCGTTGCATCGAAGTCTCCATATATATAACAAATGTACATGTATATGTGGGTTTCGTGGCCGTGCGGTTAGCGGCGTCAGTCGTTTAAGCGTATTGTGAGTGCCACGAAGCGTGGGTTCGATTCCCGGTCCAGTCGGTGAAAAATTTTCGTCAAACGAAAAATTCATCACTGGACTACTGGGTGTTCCGTGTTGTCCGTTGCCTAATGTTCGTGAATGTTCAGTCTGTGCAGCCTTTGGCTGAAGACGGTGTAAATTGTCTTTTTATATGTGCGAATCGTGACGATTTGCTCTCCAGATGCGTGAGTCTGGAGCGTTTTCATTAGCTGTCAGTCGTTCCAACTAACTAGTCGAATTCGCTAGATTAAAGGCAGTCATGTTCCAGCCAGCGAATCCGCGCTGTATATCTTTTGGAGTTATGGCCTTAAATTTTCATATGTTGCTCCACAGTCCAAACAAATATCGTGCGACATCCGGAAGCGCTACGCAACATATACTTACGTGAGCATGTCGTTGTTGGTATCTCTCTCGTATCAGCAGGCGTCTCGACGCCAGTTGAGCGCGCTTTATCGATTCTCACTTATCGCGCCACACAATTTCGTATTTGTGATAACATTAGTTTTGAAGTGGTAGTTGTGCAATGCCAACTTCGGTGAGCCGAAAGTTCCCGAGGTAGTCATCTTCGACGTCATGTTTGGCAAGCCGCGAACAAATTTTTCGCAGCCTTGTCACCATCAGCTGATTGATTTGTTTACATCTTTTCCGTGACTAATACAAGCAAACACATACTAAGAGCCGGACATGTTATATACGACATTGAGTTAGCAAATAACATTATTACTGGAACATGTTCCAGTAATGGAGGACGTGATTCAATGATTTCATCATTCCAAGATTATTTTTTACGTGAAATAGAATACAGTACTGACCCGATTTTGTCAGCCTCCGATTTTGTCTGCCCCCGATTTTGTCTACCCCCGAATTTGTCAGCCTATTTTAAATTTGTCAAAAAATTGTTATCGTCATGTTTTACTACGCTTACATTAAAATTAATGATGATGTTTGATGTCATGCAAGCATGGGCGTAGCCATAGGGGGAACGACAATGCCTTTTATTAAGTGTTAAAAATCGATATTACCAATATAAGGGGAGGGGGGAGTCCCTGATAAAAAAAAATTGGCTACGCCCACCTCCATCGACCTCTTAAAAGTCCAACTAACCATGTAACACGTCAAAATTTAAACAACAGGAACAAAATAAAATGACCCGATTTTGTCAGGTTCCCCATTTTGTCATCCTAAAATTCATCGATGGGCTGACAAAATCGGGTCCATACTGTATAAAAGTTTTCGAATGACGTAATCAGACATTAGAAACGAGCTTCCGTTATTTTTAACGATTTATTTTCCTCAACTCGTTACTATAGAGGTCTACAAGCAAACTGTCACGAATACCAACGCACGAAAAATCTAACGCAAGTCGATTTCCTCAGAATGAAAACGTATCGATGTTTGTTTGACGTCATTTGAGCTTTTGGTCAACGTCAGCCCAACAGCACACTAAGCTCAAATCACCGAAGTCGGTAATCTGTTGACCGAAATCTCAACAGCTGAACGGTCGGTAAATCGTTCGGTAAACGAACAGATTACAGACCGTTCGGTAATTCGTATATTGCAGGTCAGTTGTCAAAATAACCGAATCTTCGGTAACCGTTTACCGAACAACGGTAATCCTAGTGCTCACGTTTTCTCTAGGAATCTCACATTCTCACTCAGAAAAAGAAAAAGAGGTTGACAATGTTTACCAATTATTAGGCTTTATTCTTTTTGATAAATCATACATTTTATTCAAGCTCGATGCGGGCAACCTACAGGACATTTTTCAAGCTGCTTCATGAAACCATAGAACAATCACAGAATCCACCAAACAATGGTTTCTCTCCAGATAGTTCTCACTTGATGGGATGCCGGTTCCAACATAATCGCCAATGCTTGCGATTCAGAATGTTCAAATGCCATTGCTGGTACTGCGAATAATTTCAAGAGTTATTACAATAACCATGCTTAGACTGGATTGACTTACCTCCATCGTGTTATAGTGCACTACTTCTCAATTTGGTAAATTAATATCGAATGAACACCAACCACAATCCCATGGCAGCAGAAAAAAAAAACAAATGTGTGAGGATTTAACGCTGTCATCTAGCCAATTACCGATGTCGGTAATCTATTAGGACAATTACCGAAACTTCAGTTCAATATTTTACAGTTTTCGGTAACTGTAGAGATTCACAGATCCGTCGGTGGAAAATTTGACAGACGTATCATGGTTTACCGAAAATCAGTAATTACGAGGATGGCGCACTGTCAAAAAGCGGTCGTTTACCGAAACGACGGTATTTCGCAAATTTACCGATTAGTTTCAGTAATTTTATTTACCGAACACTCACAGTCTGTTTAAGTGTGAGGGAAGTGAATGCTCGGCAGCAATTCTGTCAACATTGCACTTCTATGCAGGAAATTGGATTGGACTATTGCCTCTATCACTGGCACGGACGCCCTATAATGATTATGTTGGATTTGTGGAAAACGCTACTATTATGTACTACTAACGATGTCTTTCTCATTCTCACAATCAATGAACGAACTAAAGTCTAAAATAATAAACAATTATTGTGTATTCAACTCAATTTTGGATTGTTTTAACGCAAATTCTATCACTCAAAATTAGATTGAATTTCAGAAACTGTCACCAGTAATAAGGACTTTGTACCGTGAATCCTTGAATTACCAGAACATATTACCCTAGCGCCTAGCCCGACAAACAAGATGAGACTAGGGTTCATATTGGTAGATCTTATCCCGTAACGCATCACGAAAAGGTGATCTACCCGCGTTACGGGTATTCATGTATTTATTTTCTTCGCATTGACTCAGATTCCGATATTTTTTGACGAAATGGTCAATCAATGTTTGGCCTAATTCTAAAAATTCTAAATTTTCGAAGCATCACCTATTCTTTCCAAACGCGCTAATTTTTAAGTATTATTTCAGGAATCAATATTTTGAGATAACAAACTCCTTAGGTAAACCCAGGAAAGCATGTTGATTGAACCTGAAGATTTTTATTTAATTACTCCGTTATTCAAGAATGTTTGAAAAGGTTAACCCTATGGGAAGCATCCATTCCCACGACTTGGATTGACTCATTGATTTACTATTTCTATATAAAAAAATGTTTCTAAAAAAAGTGTTGGAACAAACAATTTTACATGAAGGTTTATTCTTTTTAGTAGTTTATCAATAGTAATTTGACTGTTCAGCAATATTTTTTCTAATGAAATAATCAGTTGACTATTAGCTTAGCTTAGACTGACTACAATGATTGCTATTCCGTGATTGACCGAAGTCAGTGAAGATGCACAAAAAACCAACTAGCAGTTCGGCTGGGATTGGCCATAATCTTCTTCAGTGTGCATAATTCAGTGCCTCAGGGTCAATAACGGCGCCAGCCACGTCCTTGAAGTTAGGTGGGATTGGGGTAAGGAATGTTAGTGTGTAACCTTTGCTATTTGGAGACCGTGTTTACCTCTGCATCTACACAAAAGTTTTTGGGAGGAATGTTTGTTAATAGGAAGGTTTTTGGGTCACATGATTCACTTTGATAAGCGATAAGACCATAGTAAATAATTATTTGTGAGATATAAACATGCCTTCAAACATAATATTTTCAACTGGTATGAAAAATTTACAAGTAGAAGAAAATAATGTCGACACTTGAAGTGACGAACCATTCAAAGTTTGTTGATTATTGAGAAGCAACTATTTTTTTTTAAAACTGATTCCGAAAAGTTAGCTCATTTGCATTGTTTGCTCAAGCATTTTTTTTTTTATAAAAACGCATTTTTCGTAAAGAAGTAATCGATCAAAGCCGTGGGAAAGAAGGTTAATGGACATGAATCTTATTCCGATATCTATGACATACCTAGTATTCATTTGAATCGATTTCTCGTCGAAAATCCATGGAGCTCCAAGAGAATGTACTACAAATATGAAAGCCTTTATGTTTTGACCGTAACGTAAGCGAGTGCTGATGCAATGACGGTAAACCTAATCGGTAATATTCTGAGAAGTGTTTCGTTTTCAATCACCCTAGCTGATTTCTGTCTTGTTCGTTAATAGAATTTGCCGTAACAGTTTTCTGAGAACTGAAATCGGTATGTATTTTTTTTTTCTACCAAAAAAAAAATAGTTTGCATAATTCAAGTATCTTGTAAAAATCATACTTGTTCATTCAAATAAAATAATCTTCGGTCTAGAATTTTCCTGGTAATCGTCTTGAAGTTCAGAGAAAGTTAGAGAATTTTATTCTCAAAATTGAGTCGACACTCCTTGGATTTTCTTCATTGATTGTTCCACCGATTTCTCTAATTGTTTTCCAGTTTAGCTTCCAGAGGTTTTTTGCAGGAATTCTTCTAGGAAAACCTACGAAGTATTAAAAGGGGTTTGAAAAAATCTAGGAGTTCATGAAACTATTTTATATTTAAAACAATCTTCCATAAATTCTTTTAAGAATAGCTCCATTTTTTTCGAAATGAAGTCATTCAGGGATTCCTAATGAAACTTCTGTAAGTATGTCATGCATAGATTTCACTGAGAATTTCACCAGCATTTAAACTAGTGGTTACTCCTGTAGTTTTTTCCAAAAAAATCTCAAGTAAATTCTCCATTGATTCTCCAAAAGTTTGTTCCAGGGATCAAAATTTAATTCCAGAGAATCCATTCCATGTTTTTTTCAGGAATTTGTACAGAAAATCCAGCACGATATTATCCAGATGGCCGCATGGTATTTTCCAAAAGATATCAGATATTTCTCCAGGAGTTTTATCACAGATAATTTTAAGGTTTCATTTAGCGATACCTACTTCTGTTTATTTTCAGAAATTTTCCAAACAATTTCGGAGTTAAACCCTTGATAATTTATTGAGAAATGCTGAAGATAAATTAGTGATTGAGTTTTTGAAGGAGTCATAAACGAAAATCTTGAAGGACAGGCCAGAAAAATCCATGGAAGAATCACCAAATGATTTCTTGTAGGAATTCTTTTAGAAATTTCTAACATAAGCTTCAAAAGAATTCTTTAAAAAGTTCTTAAAGGAATATTTCTCATTGATATTGGGGATCTTGATTGAACGACAATCTTGTAGGAGTTTATAGGAACATCGTAGATACTGGATGAAGTCTTGAAGAAGTATTAAACGAAAATCTAGCAGGCGAAACTAGCTTTAGGGAAATTCATTAAATAGTCACTGGAAAAATCTTGAAGTGCGGAGGACTTCCTTGACAGATTTGAACCATTGAAGGAGTTCCTGGAAATACCTGGAGGAATTTATGGATGTATACTTAGTAAAACTCCTGGTTGAATTCTTGAAGGTATCCAAGCTGTTTCATCTTACTTTCCCAAAGAAAACATCAAGCGTGTCAATTCATCGCTGTGTGAATTTTCGAATGATTCTCGTTTCGGTTCATCATCATTATTATCGAGGCTCTTTTCGCAGCTACCGATTGCCCACTCATCCACGGATAAACGCATGAAGCTCAGCCAAAACGAGCAGCAATTTTCGCAAGGACCGACGCGACTGAGCTTTTTCTTTTCATCACTGCTGTTCCCTTCACCTTGCCCGTCTGCTCGCCGTCATTGCTTCATTTCTATCGAAAACGACCCTAACCTACGACGGATAATCCGTGAAAAAGCCTCAGCGAATAATGGGTACTGCTGCATGGCATCATCGATGATGGGAAAACGCTGTTGATGGATTCCTCCTCTTCTTCGCCAGAGTGAATCGTCGTTCCATCATCGGCCGTCCACCGCACCGAGACGCACATCTTGTATCATTATTATTGCACCTTCTTCGGTAACATCATTTTTACCGGCCGCCTGCTACACGGTATACAGTGATGGACGGAGGTTCAAGAATAGCTCACTAAAATGCAGTACAAAAACAATAAGATCACTACTGGTGTTCTACTAAAACTATATGAATTTTGAAGCAGAAAACTCTTTATCTTCTTGCAGCACACTGCAGTTCCAGGTAAAGATTATTGGGGAGTATTTGGGACGAAATTGAAAGTGATTCGTAGTTGCCCTGTCGACGATGGATTATCGATTGGTGAGCTCGTTTCATGCTTCTATTGCAAGTAATTTTACATGTTAACACACATCTTTATCGAGGCAACAGTATTATGTTACGTATATGAATTTATTTTGGGACCCATATAGATCCGTAAAGACTAACCTGGGCATAGAGTATCCTTGTACCTGCCACACGATATACTCATGTAAAACTATTCAGTTGAAGAAAGCTCTCCGTTAATAACTGTGGAAGTTATCATAAGAACACTAAGACATGTGTTTTGGAAAAAACAGTGTACTGCTAGAAGAAAAAGTGTATTCTACAAGAAATCATGGTTGGTAGAGAATTTTTTTTTTATTGAAACTCTATTTTTACAGTAGCGGTCTTACGTTTTTCTCGTTCATTTTTAAGAATCGCATGCTTTTATGTTCCTGCTTATTCGCTTTGCAAATGTATTATTCGTAAAACTGAATTTAGACGCAATCACAATAGAAATATACTAAAAGTACAACTATTCAACGATTATGAATATGTTTGGCAAGGTGTTCTCCAAGTTTTGTCCGTAACTGTAGGTCTGATAGAGCCACGTCCCTCTTATCTTTTATATTCGCAGCATGGTCGACTACTGTGTGTGAGTGTCGGTCGAATTCAGCTAATGGCTCCAATTGAATCGATGATGTTTTCACCGCGTTTCGCCAGTTTTCTTCGCATCGCTTCGCTGCACCGCAATTTTTCCTCTCTCTAATTATATTGAATGCTGCTACTGCTGCTGTTGCTACCTTTGCAACGAAGTTTGGTTTCTTCTCCGTGGACTTCTTTCTTTTTGTGCAATGTAATGATAACAACGTGTATCTTCTCCTGCCTGCAATATGCCCACCGTCTGCGTAGGAATTCCAAATGGGTGCTGATATGTGCGGTGTGTAGTGTGACGAACGATTAGTATCGGTGAAAGAATGGCATTTTTTATGATACAATGCAAATCATTGTATTTAGCATTGAGGTCTTCCTTAGCCTAGTGGTAAAGCCCAGGCGTACAAATCAGAGCCATGCTGAAGTTGTCTGGATTCGATTCCCTGTAAGTTCAGAATCTTTTCGTATTCTTTAAAATAAAGTTACTGAAAATTGAGTACTTCTGGGATAACACATCATGTGTGTTATTTCTACACATCCTGAAAAATCATTTTTTTGCTGATTTCTGTTTAATTTTCTCAAGCTTCGCGACGTACAGAGGTGTTTAGTATTGCGGAGCAGGTTTATCAGCATGTGTCAAAATTATACACCTGGTATGTTGGTCGAGAAGGGCATGATTTTGTCAGATTTTCTGCTCGAACAGCTGTCTGGTTCTCTAGATTTGTGCTCTTAGGGGTTTGAGTTTTGCTTCTTTTCATCTTCACTAGAAAAATCGTTTGTTTTTGCATCATCGCGTTGTCGGAGTTTTTTTCTTCTCGGTTTAGTTTGTACGCGTTATGAGTGCAACCGGGTTCAGGTTATTGGGTCGCCGGAGTGATATTTTCCTTTTGTGAAATGAGCATGCTGATTAAAGTAGCTAAAGCTGCATTAAAATCGGGTTTTTCTTTTACCTGATGACTATCGTTTGAAAAAATAACCTTTGAATGATTGGACGCTAAAAGAGACTTAACGTTGACGTTGTCTTTAGAGTACTGATAGGTGATTTTTTGAACTGAGTTTGCATGAATCGCATCACTTACAAAAATGAATCCTGATCATGCAGCTATGATCCCTCCCTACTAACAAAATTCCTTCCCAAGACAGCCATGAAAATGCCGAGGGGATGTCGGTCTCTACACACTTAAACGGTTTCGCCGAGAACCCAACAGCTGATATCTCGGTAATAATTTGACGATTCTCGGTAAAACTTTTACCGAGATCTCGGTAAACGTTTACCGAATCTCGGTAACGTTCGCCGAGATCTCGGCAAAAAATTCGGATTGCCGAAATCTCGGTAAAATAAGTACCGAGATTCGGCGTTTTAATTTACCGAGCTCTCAGCTGTTGGGTTCTCGGCGAAAAAATTTGCTGAGGTCGGTGAAATAATTTAAGTGTGTAATGATAATGGATGCCACATTAACATTCCTCCCTTCCCGATGACCGTAATAGGGTGACCAGCGCACCGGGAAATCGGGAAAACCGGGAAAAAGCCGGGAATTTCGAATCACCGGGAAATATACGGGAATTTCAATTAGCACCGGGAAAATTTTGCTACCAAGTAATGTTTTGACCGAACTATATTTTAGTAGATTTTTACAAAAGCTTAAAATGGCCGTCGTAAAATATCGTTTCATAGATCAAACTGGAATTTAGAAGAATAAGTATAAGCCTAGAAAATTTTAATGCGCAGCAAAATATCTGATTTCCGTCTACCCCTAATAGAAATGCTTTGGTTTATGACCAAAAATTCGTACTTAAAAGTCGTTTGAAATGGTAAAAAAATCGCAATAATGTTTCTTAGCATATCATTAAATCGGGAATATTCTTGAAATACCAGGAAAAAATCGGGAGAAAACCGGTATTTTGAAATTGACTTCTCACTGGCCACCCTGCCTTAAGGACGTGGCCGGCGCCGTTGAGTAATTGCAATAGAATTTCTGAAACAATTTCTAAGTGTTTTTGCACTTTTTCATTTTATTTACTTAATTGATTATTCCATTAATATTCACAGCATTCTCAAAAATCCACAGAATGAGAATCCTAGTATAAATCCTATAAATCTGGTAATTCATACAAGACTTTCCCACAGGTTTTTCAGGAATTCCAGCATAGATTCATCGAAAAACCATTTCAGCATATTTTAAGTGCTTAGGCAGCATTCTATTACGTAACGCTAAAATTGGCAGTTTTCGACGCCCTCCCCCCGTCCGTAACACTTTTTGTATGGAAAATTTCTAATTTTTGTATGAGCCGTAACTCTTGAGCCTACCCCCCTTCCCCGTTACGTAATCAAATTAAAGGACATGCCCAGGGATCCTCTAGAACAGGCCTGCCTAACTTTTTCGAACCGCGGGTCAAATCTCAGAAGCAGTCATAGGTGGCGGGCCAATTTTTCTTTTGTAGTCCACATACAAATCCATTTTTACAAAATATCATATGAGAACTGTGTTTTAATGGAAATTGTCCTTTAGTATATGAGAATGGAGTCAAAGATTATATTAGAAACCTACTCGGAATTCTGTCGAAATCCTTCCTACCCATGAAAGTGCTGTCCAGAATTCTAATAGAATCATGTCCTAAGTTTTTTGAAAATGCTGCATGAGATTTTGTGTGCATTTTGCTTTCCCAGGATTAAATAAGATGCATGCACCGGATTCTGTACAATTTGTCAGAACCTTTCTCGAGATATATTCCGTAATCCCGACCAGGAATCTGGGAATTTATGGTTTCGCATTTTACATGAATCTTGTTGAGACATCCTCCAGAATCCAATCTAGGATTGTTTGGATGCCCTGCCTAGGATTTTGTTAAAGGTATGTTTCAGATTCAGTGTTTTATTTTGTCCAGGATACTGCTGAAGACTTTTTGAGAATCATACCCAAGACTTCAGTAAAACTTATGTCAGTGATTCTTTGAGAATCCTGTTTAAGATTTTGTAATAAATGTTCCTAATATTTTAAATGATTCTTCCCTGAATTGTTCGAAATGAACGCCCAGGATTTTGCTAGAGTCTTGCCTATAATTCTTAACAGATTTTTTTTGACATAACTTTCGTCAGAGCAGTACCGAATTTGGGCTTCGGGGGGCCCGGGTCAGATCTCATAAAGGGGCCCCTTTATACAAAATTCAGCACGTTTTGGGATTCCACAAACTAACGTATTGAATTTGAGTTTTGAACGAGAAGGTCGGTCCAAACATATAAGGGGCCCAAATTCAAAGTAGTGTAAGTGACATTTTCGGTTGTGAGCTATATACATTGCGAAATTCGTCTGTTTTCAAGCTTTTCAATAGTGTTTTGTAGTGATTGTTTCGTCCAAAGTGAAAAATATAATAATTCTTAGCAGATTGGCTGTTTTTATTGGCTAAATAATTTGTGTAGAGTAAAAAATTGCTGAAAATCTTCAAAGCCTTTCCTTTTTTTTGACTCTATTTATTACAAGTTTCCAGTTTGTCTCGGTTTCCGCATTCTCTGGAAAAAAAATATTTACAGTATTGGCAAGAATACAGTATACAAGGCCGATTGACCTGAAAATTGAACTGCATGTTGGAAAAAGCTTCATTTGTAAATGAATCACCAAATTCTATGCAAAGTATCTAAGTTCTTAAAATCCACCCATGTCGACAAAAATGTCCAAATGTTGATACTTGAATATTTTGAAAACAAACAGTATAATCTTCTACAAAGTTTTGCAATTAATTTAAGTGAATCTATTTGCTGAAGCATGCCTTTTTCTAAATATTAACATTTGAAAAATATTCAAATTTTTTTCCCAAAAAAGCATTTTTCTAAAAGCTTCAAAACTCTTGAATAGATTTTGGATAATTGCTCATAAATCAAATTTCAAGTTATTTATGAGATGTACGAATTTCAGGTCAATCGGTTCATTAAAAGCTGTTATACAGTGTTCTTAACTTGACCATTTTTGTATGAAAATCGGCCTTCATGTACTTTATTCTTGGCAGTACTGTATATTTATTCTATATATTATATTCAAAGTTTACTATAAATCTTTACTGAATTTCTCTTACGCTTCATGTTTCTGATAGAATTGCAAATATAATTAAATTTCAAAGTTCTGATAGGTACCAGATAAACTCTTTGAATTGAGCAGTGCTTTATAGGTTTAGTCGCATTTTTTAAGATCCTGCAAATACGTTAAGCGCATTTTCTATTCAAATATTTTTTGATAACTTGTAGCACGTAAAATACGGCTAAAGATTTTACGTCCCCTGTTTCGTTCCCTGGCTCAAGAAACAGACGGCTTTAGCGCCACTTCCGAAGAGGACCGTCTGTCGAGTTATGTTTGCCCGGCAAGAAACCCAATCTCAGGGCGGGTTTGTTTTATAAGAGTCCAAATAGTAATTTAGGAAACGATACAGAAAACTCAAAAGGTATAGTGGATCGAGATTTCTCAGTTATAGAGGTCGCTTTAAGCGATTCTCAAAAAATAGCTGATGCTGACCGTCGTTCTACCGACACAAAAAGACACCACTCACGAGTATCATCACTGGAAGAACTCACTAATTCAAATTTCTCTGTCCGCTTCAGACACGTGAGTGGAGAGACTGATTTTTCAGGCAGTCTATCCTGGCGTACAAAAAAACAGAAAAAGAAACAGGTAGAACGACGCGAAACGTGAGAAATCTCAAAGACCAAAAACTGTTACAGGGAAAGCTTTAACATACTACAAAAATACATAATTTAGTTGAGAACAGCAAAAACATTTAGAACTTTATTCAAATTTGATAACCTAGGTTTTATTCATATTTGTGTGTTCCTTTCCTTCATTCTTCTTCCTACTTTCCCTAATGTGTGTGCGGATTTTCTAATCTACTTCTATCGATGTTCAACGATCATCTTCTTCTTGTCTTCGAGCTCGGTTATTTGTGTGGAGATTTAACGCATGCGCATGGTTAGTTTGTTTGGCTTGTACTCACGGACCCTTTTAGATGCCGCCGGCAAAGCAGAAGCGACGGCCGTTGAATGGGTTGGCAAAGTAGAAGTGCCGGACGAAGAATGCGACGGCAAAGTAGAAATCCAGATTTAGCAAATCGATGATGGTGGTATTGCGACTACCACTCCAAATACAGCAACGAACTGCGACTTTTTGGAATTACCTCTTGGTGAAGTGTCGCACGCCGGAAATCACTTGCGTCGGTGACGGATGACGCAGTTGACGACGGTGGGGATCGTCAGAGGCTTCACACGTGGCCTGTCCACGGTAATAGAAATTGGTGATGGGCGCTCTGTCGGAACGGTTTGTTCCCTTCCGGCTTTCCCCTCAAACCGGGACTTTTGAACGCTGAAGCGTGGGGTCGAGAGCAGCGTTTAGCGAGTAGAAGCGGTGTGCCGAGCTTGGGCCGTAGATCGCTAGACGCAGATCCTGAATAAAAAGCCGTCGAACGGCTGTTCGACGCATTAACAAAAATTCTCCACACAACAAAAATAACAAAATCACAATTACCTTTTTTATTCACAAACGCACACACAAACTAGCTTGACCACACCTAACCTTTTGAACTTAGGCTAACTTTACTACACTACAGAAAGGAACAAAAAGTAACATTATTTCTAATCTAAAAGACTTCTCACATTTTAAACTATTACCAAATTAAACACACCGCGACCCTTAACGATTATTCACGCACTCTCGCCTCTTCCACGGTCCAGGTCAAAATGGACGAGTAGAGATTCTGAAAGTCCTCAGATAAGGTGTGATTTTACATCTTCGTGGACGGAAGTACGTAAAATCACCGAAGTAAGTTCACGACCTTTTCAAACGACGATCCTCATCAACTACGAATGAGAACCGATTGAAGCGCTATCTCTTTCGCTACCATTCCTGACCTGTATCGTTCCGTCTATTTTTGGACTCCGATCTATTTATAACGATCGTTAACGTTCGGGCTCGAACTTTGAACCTTAGGCTTATTCGTGTTTCGTGGTGTAGTGTGTAAGGCGACAGGGACTTTTATTTGATATTGTATTGGTAGAAGGCGACTTGTATGCAAGTTTTGTATGCGGTTTTGGAAAAATGCATTTCATTTTGAACTGTGATATTGAATATCGCATATATTTAAGTGAACTAATGAATTTGTTAATTTTGACAATGAAATAATATATGATTAACACGAAAAATAAATTAACACGAATAATAAATTAACATTGAAGAACATGAAAAACAATATAATTATATAACAATTTATGTACATCTATATTTATATTGAATAGATCTTAAAATAATATTTACACAAAAGTGACCATGCTACAAACTAACTGAGAAGAATTTCAAAGATTTTGGCTTAATATTCATGACTTTTTTTGTAATTTGTAATATACTGAAGGATAACAATTAACGAAACCATACTGTGCGATCAGGTAATAAAAAAATATAACTCAAATATTGGAAAGTAGACTTTGACGTTAGAATTATATGTCAAAATGTCGAAAGAGAAACTATTGTAACGTATTTAATTTTTTTTTTGTTCTTAATTTTGATTCCTCGGGGCCCCCTTCATCGGCCAGCACACTTTCACAGTTATTAACTGAGAGATTTTCTTCTGATTGAGCATTTTTGCATGTGTATATCGTGTGGCAACATTCTCTGGAAAATTCCTGGAAGAAATTCTATGAATGATCTGAAGAACTGATTCCTTGGGAAATCCGTGAAAAATTACTAGATGAATTCCAGAACAAACTTTGGAAGATTTTTTTGATGAAATGCCTAGAGTAAAGTGGGGCAAAAGTTCGAGTGGGGTAAGATATTCTTTTTAGGATTTCTAGCTCAATTCAAAACAAATCTCATAAATGTCATGGTGGTTTGAATGCTATTCAAGTAAGAGACTTTCAATCCAAAAATCATAAAAATTTATTGAGATTTGGAAAAGTTATGGCTATTTGTAGTTTTTCAACGTGAATATTGTAATTTTTGGTCAAACTTTCGTTGCATGGAACCAATTGAAAATAAAATCTATGTCAATATTTTATGTTAGGGCGTTTCTAGGCCTATCATAAGGTTGCTTTGAGGTGTATTAGTTTTTGCATAAATGCTTGAAAACAATTTTTGGTCCATAGTGGGGCAAAAGTTCGAATCAGCGGGGCAAAAGTTCGACCCATGTTTAAAATCACGGTAAAATTTTCAAATTGCCTAAAATCCACATATTATCTTCAAATTTAGTTAAATTTGTCTGATCGTGTGAAAACTGCCACCAAAATTTTACATTTTCGCTTAGTTTTGCGAAAAACTGCTAGTTTTGAGTATATTACAATTAACTCGGTTTTGGGCAATTTTTTGATGAAAATTTAGTGTGTATTTTTCGTTAAACTTAAGTTTACTGCTGGTGTAAAGTATGTATGTCATAAAAGGATCGATATTTTGTGTTTTAGCTAGCGAACTTTTGCCCCACACTAGATTCGAACTGTTGCCCCACCAGTGGGGCAAAAGTTCGAATAAGACAATCAATTTTGAAACTGTTATAACTAAAAATGGGTAAATATTTTAACACAAGTTTGTTCAGCAAAATGTTGAAGGTTCGCTGTATGGTATTTGTTTTGTTTTAACTGCTATTGTTTTCCTGGAAACTTTGATTATACCACTAAGGTCGACCTTTGGCCCCACCTTACTCTAATTTGTTTTTGATGTTATTTATGAAGAAATCATAAAAAATCCCGAGTGATGTCTGGCGTAATCAAAAAGAATCCTCATTGGGACTCTCAGAATCGTTCTTTGAGGAAAGTTTGTTCGAAATTTCTTAAGAGCCTATATTTTTTTTCAGTCAGTCTCCTCTTTTCAAAATGGAATGAACCTTTGATTGTCCTAATAGAATCCAAAGAACCAAATATTCGGAAATTCTGACCACGATTGTCAGCACCCTTCGTTTCCTCACTTGAATCGAAGAGCCTCCCAGTGGGAATGTATAAAAGAAGACTGAATAGAAGATATTTTTTGCACTCCTCTAGAAAGTCGAGAATGTCCAGGAAGTAGTAAAAAATCAGAACGTTGGATCATTGATTGCTGTTGAGCCATCGTCTACTGGGTGCGCTTGTGTGTGGCGAGCACTATTATTATTACTGCTGGTGGCAAAGTGTCGGTGGCGAAAAGCGTGATTTTTTTTTCTCTTCACTCCCACATCCGTGCGACGATTATAATCCACAGTGACGTGAATGAGGCGAAACCAGCGTCACACTATGGGACATTAACCTACCTTGTTTGGCCAACACCTCTAGTGCTGTTGGAGTGCTTCGATGTATCGATGAAGCAACTAAATTTTACTGTAAATTTGAAACAAACAGTTTGAAAATGTAAAACTTAAAATTGCTAGGGCGATTTTAGTTATTTATACAACACGTTGCAAACATTTTTCTTTTGCAATTACGAAAATTGTTGTTGTAGTTGGATTATTTCTATGGGCATCGATCCTATTTTCACTCAGAATCCCTCGCCTGAGTCGAATTCGAATCGTCCAAAGCAGTGGTTTTCATCTCGTGCTCGTGGTCTTGGCAGGTGCTCCGCGACAGAAAATTTGAAAATTTGAATCAATGCCCTGAAACTATGCCAAACCCAGAATGGGTTTTCTTGAACTTAGTATGGGAAACAACTCTTTGAAGTTTTAAAGATTTTCAATTTAGGTACCCCGACAGAATATTTTGAAACTTTCTGGTTGTAAAAGTCTTGTCTGGATACTTATTCTCATAATAATATAATATCTGAGGAATATGCAACTTCGATAATACAGTCGACTCTCCACATCTCGATGTTCTACATCTCGATATCTCTCCTTATGTCGATGATTTCATAGGTCCCTTCAGTCTGCATACATTTTCTCTCTCCATATCTCGATATCCTCTTTATCTCAATATCTCCTTATCTCGATGTGTTTCTGTTGATTCTTTGTTCTCAATTTTCTCTCCGTATGTCGATATGACCAACATCGAAGGTTACTAGACCAAAGTTTTGGGATTCCAAACAAGTTAGGAGTGCAAAATGACGTCTGTTTGTGTATTACTTTCTTGGCAACGGAGTGCTTTTCAATCTAGTATTCATCAAAAATTTGTTCTTTGTCTCGATCTCTCCCTATCTCGATGGTCCCTTCGATATCGAGAAGTGGAGAGGCGACTGTAGTAGAAATTTTGGTACCGTGATCAAAATTAAGAATATTTCACTTGTTTTATCAAAATTATGAATATTTGCGTGAGTGCTGAACTTCTGGTTAATTCATTCAAACATATTAATATCGGATTGAAAAAGAAATATTACGCTACAGGAAGTCCCTCTAAAATTTCTTAACCAAAGCAATTCTATCGTTTCCAAACCAAAACATTTGAAATATTTAACGAAAAACCAAATAAAGATTCACACTTTAAGCTTGAAATAAAAGAAAACTTTCTCAATCAAATTAAACGCATCCTTTTAGGTTAGAATTATAATTTAAAAAAAAAATAAAAATTAAGGTGAAGATGAATCGAAGCCAAACCTCAAATTTTCTCTAGCACATATCTGGAGAATCGATGACCCATTTTAGCTGGAAACTTGATCGATTAGTAACCAACAGCGAGTGACCAGTCGATCAAGTTTTCAGCTTAAACGAACGTTTTGTTCACCAGACTGGTATTATTGAAAATTACTAGTTTGATTTTGAAAAATCTTCAGTCTTCACCATAATGAAAGATTGTTTAACATGAATCTTACTTCACGATTTTCGCAGGAATTTGGCTCGTAAAAAAAACTAGATTTTAAAGGGAGTGGTAATGAAAAACTGGTGCTCCGCGCAACAATTTCATTTTATAAAGTGCTCCGCGAGCAATAAAGGCTGAAAACCCCTGGTCCAAAGGATGTAGATTCAGAAACTAGTTGGCGAAGGCATTCAAAACTCTAGAGCAATTCGATGGAGGCACTCAGATAATAATCTGCCAATTCCCAACGCAGAACTAAAAAGTGCTACTTTACAGCACCGTTATGAAACAGTGCCGAAAAGTAGCCCTTTTCTTTGTGGGTTGTCCATTCTTTTGATAGAACGTAGGCTGATATCCAACGGAATGGCAAAAACATGTTTTGTCAAATAATTTCTCACAGAAAACGGTTAAAACCGGTTCAGAAGACAATGTTACTTTAAATGTCAAACAGTGTAATTGTTTAAGATTTTCGAACATATGTGTCTTCGGAAAATTTGTCAGAACCATTTCAATCAAAAGATTGAACTGATCTATATAAGTTGCAGGTTAAAATCAAATTAAATACTGTCGAAATAAAGCTATGATCCATTCAAGATAATTTGCCGAAGTCTGCAATCTTCTAAGGGGTCATGCACAAATTACGTCACGCTCCAAGGGGGGGGGAGGGGGTCGAGCTAAGCGTGACAAGCCTTACAAAATTTTCGGAGGACTCATACAAAAAGTGTGACAAAGGGGGGGGGGGGGGGGGGTTGGAAAAGTTGAAATTTAGCGTGACATAATTTGTGTACCATCCCTAAGAAGCATTCGCAGAGGTTTTGGCCAACCAAAGTACGTTTCTGTCCCATAGTGCGTCGTTGCCGTCCCCCCAGCCAGGTTAGCGCTGCGATGGGATAGAAGTGTTTGCCATTCACACAATGCAGTGGCAACAATAATGTGGTGGTGTTGAAACGGTGGTGTTGGGAATCTATCGCCAATATTCCAGCCCCCACATGTCTGCTGAGCGCGCTCTTTACGTATATAGCTTGGTTTTTGTTGGCAGAGAAGGATTTGATCCACGGGAGAGTAGTGAAGTGACAGACAGTGAGAGGTCGCGAGAGAGCGAGCTTCTGTTACGAAAGTGTGACTCAAGATGGTGCCGATATCTGGAATTTCTGGGGGCAGTTGGTAAACAGTCGAAGGCGGATCGAATGTTTAGATTGATGGGTTAAGATAGAACGCTGTTGGTGGATGAGTCAAATTTTTCAATGAGAATCAGTTGAGATATTCAGTGCTGTCTTGAATAGAACAAAAAGTTTATTTTATTTAAAATGTACACTGAACTTTTTTCAAATGCAATCGATACAAGCCACAATAGTTGAATTTTCTAACGCTATGCGAAGTTATGAAATTTTATGAATATTTTTAATTTTGCGTGTATTGAAATTATGTATAATACTATTAATTTTAAGTAAACCGTGTCTATGGTTTCATAAGCTATACGAAAAGTAACGAGTATCGCCAGACATTGTGAGTAATGTAACGGTCGAACGAACGAGTGAAAAAGTCAAAAAGCTTTTAGCCGGACGTCGAAGACGAAAGACGATCGATAACAAAAACATTGTCTCGCGTGTCTCACGGGGCGACATCGACAACGCCAACGAGACGACCACGACTGTAATGATGACGAGGCGACATCGATGACAAAACGCTTTGATATCGTACGAACTTCGTGGCGATTTCACTTGCGAGTAAAACGCTGCGATGGTCCGTGCTACTATTCGTAGTTCGTAGTGGTTTGCGCACAATGGTGCTCAATGCTGACTAACTCGCTAAAACTAATTAAAGCAATAATTAGCGAAATTTACGCAAAATCGACAGTTTTGTCGTACGCTTTGTTTTAGTCACACAAAATCGAATACGATTGTCACAAACTGTGGCAATCTGTTTTTGTTCGGGATGAACCACTGCGACCAGTTTTCTTTGATCTTTTGTGGTATACCCGTGTCATTTGTTTAGTGCATGTCGTTCTACTCCATTACTATTGATGCAATATGAAGTAGTCGTTTTTTGTACAATTATCATTCTTTACCATTTTGCATAGAGCCTCTTTAGAAAAAGATACCGCTATTTATACCTTTTGGAGAAAACAGTTTCGTCACCATTAAACTCTCAAAAGCGCGCCCCTCTTTCAGAATCGGCCACTAAGATACTGATTTTGTCAAAATCATTTTGACCATGAGTGCGGCTTATTTTTCAAAAGTTCTCAAAACAGAATTCTTGTGTTCTTATGAATTTAAATCACATTAAAAGAGAAACCTCAAAACTTGAGCTAAAAATTAAGATTTAGAGGTGGCGCAAGCGTCTTGAAGGTGAATTTTCAAGTTTTAAAAAATGACCTTCAGTAAAGTCACTTCATTAGTTTCTAACCAATTTTTAAACTTTTAGCATCATTATCTTCAAAATTTATAAAAACTTTGTAGAATACCAAATTTGTCTAAAAACAAAACTAGTTTTAATTGAAAGTAGTTTAAGTACTCCACATTTTTCCTCATTTTCCTAAAAAAATTATCTTTGTTTGACCACAACTTCATGAATACTCAACCGATTCCAAACTTTTTAGCATGCTTTTGAAGCTTATTTATTTGTTTTCAAACTGTTCATACAACATGTTCTACTAAACAATTGTTTTGACCAAATTATTCAACAAAAACTGCTCAATGATTTTTCAACGAAACATTACAGTTTTTTCAATTTTTGCTAGATAAACAATATCTTCTAAGCTGAAACTGGGTTTACTCATTTGTTAAACCTTTGATTAAATTTTAAACTAATTTTGAACCAAAAATATTTTTGCGAATGTTAAAAAATATATGCACTATTCAACTTGTAATTAATTAAATGCTTTATAAACTTGAGTTTTATAGTTAAAATGCTATTTCCGGCGAAAAAAAATGGAAATTCTGAAGAAATTAGAATTTTTAATTGAAAAATAATGTTTTTGGGTAGTTTTTGTTAAATAACTAAGTCAAATTCATTTTTTAGAAAAATGTTTTGTATGAACAGTTTGGAAAGAAAATCAGGGCTGTTGTAACAGGCGCGAATCTCGCGATTTTCGCGGATTTCGCGGATTGATAGTGGATTTGGCCAGCCAAGTGCAAAAATCGCGGGTGAATAAAATTCTGTCGCAAAAATCGCGGATTTCCCTAATCATGCGGCAAAAATTGCAGTTATATACATACAGTCGGGATTTCATAATTAGAAAATTCTATTTAAAACAGAAAATCCAAGTCTTCTCCTCGCGAGCAGTATAATTCAGTTAGTATAGTCACTGATATAAAAAATACTGTTCAGGGAAATATAAAAAGCAGTAACATTTTATTTGTAAGTCATTTTCATTTTATTTGAAATCATTTTTCTCGAGGGTCGCGATCTATAGATTCTTGACTTAAGGATAAACTGGAACTAGAAAATTATACTGTTCAAATCCTGTGAGTTCGAAGAACATTTCTCTTCCGTTAAAAATCTTAGAAAATGGCGCTCTTTAAGGTGAAGATGAATCGAAGCCAAACCTCAAATTTTCAGGAGCACAAATCTGGAGAACCGAACACCCACTTGAGTTGAAAACATAATCGATTGGTCACCACCAGCGAGTGACCAATTGATTAAGTTTTCAGCTTAAACGGATGTTTGGTTCTCCAGATCCGTGCTCTTGAAAATTTGAAGTTTGGCTTCGATTCATCTTCACTTTAAGACCACTCAACATCTTTGGCTTGGCTTTGAAATATTTGAAATCAGAAATGTGTCAGATTTACTGATCATAAATATAATACAGATATGTTCCGTTTTTAACAAAACGATCGGCAAAACGGAACCGTGACAAAAACGGAATAATTTTCTTAGACAAAATATTTTACAAATTTGAAAATAAAATTGCAGTTTTGTCAGGATTATATTTTCATCATATAAATGCGCAGTATTGGTGTTTAGGAGCTGTAAGGAGCATTCAGATTGTTATTCCTATAGGTTCATAATGAGAGTTGATTGCAGACTCCTATCAATCAATATTAATTTGTAATAAATCAATAATAGTTTTAGTTTTCTTGCTTAGAATTTCAATAAATGTAATATAGATCATTAATAAGATAATCATATAAATGTCCTTTGTATCATAATGTATCAGGTATCAGGTATCAGAAGGCCGGCTCCAAAGGCACGTTCCCCACCAGTTGGGAGATTTGTGCCATCGCCATATTTGAGCCTATTTCATCATCTACCCGATGGGAGAGGAAAGGGAAGGGAAAGATGGGAGGAAATAGGAGTGGGTCCCTTGAAGAGGGAAGATCGCATAAGCGAAATGAGAGCATGTAGCTCCATACCACAATGGGTTCGAACAGCGCCCTAAAAAGGGCACTGCAAAACGCGTGAGCGTAAAGAGAGCCTATAGCTCATTACCACAGCGGGTTAAGAATAACAGGATGTCCTGAAGATTCAGGCTTCTGTATTCAGTTTCACTTAATAAGTGTTTACCAAGTAATTGGAATCGCATTTGCGCAAAAACTGGACAGTTACATATCAGGTGATACGAAGTTCCATAATCGGAGTCACAACTATCACACACAAATGAGTCAGCACGCTGAATATTTGCCATGTGATAGTTGAGTCGGCAGTGGCCTGTCAACGCTCTGACCAAGAGACTGCAATTCTGCTTTGACAGATTTGTTAAATACTTCGCCACCTTTGGAGATGGCTCAGTAATATACAATTTTGTTTGACGACACGACTCCAAACTATTCCAATATTGCTTGTGCTGAGTTGCCGCCCAAGAGTTTATCTGAAGCTTCACCCAGCACTTCGAAATTGGAATAGCCGGCTCAGGGCCAATGAAGTCATGCGATGCTCCATCGCGAGCTAGCTCATCAGCCAATTCATTTCCAGCGATGGAAGAATGGCCAGGTACCCATACAAGGTTTACAGAGTTGACTGAATTCAGTTCCTCAATTTGAGTTCGACATGCGATAACAAGCTTCGACCTTGAGTTGGCCGAAGCGAGAGCTTTTATAGCAGCCTGACTATCTGAACAGAAGTATATGACTTTACCCATTACGCGCTGTTGAAGTGCTGATTGCACTCCACACATAAGAGCAAATATTTCCGCCTGAAAAACGGTGCAGTTTCTACCAAGTGAGTAAAACTGATTCAGCCTTAGCTCACGAGAATATACTCCTGCACCAGCTCTACCTTCAAGAAGGGAGCCATCAGTGTAACATACTATATTGTTTGATATACTTCTTTCCAAATAGCCAGACGTCCACTCTTCCCGTGAAGGGAATTGTGTGGTAAATGTCCTGTAAGGAAAGTTACAAGCAATTGTGAGATCACTTGGAGCAAGGACAATTTTGTCCCAATTCACCAAAAGTGGAAACAACGAAGTGTGTGTAGATCTACGATTCACTGGATTTTTCTCCAGTAGATCCAGTACCCATAAACGGTAAGAGCAAGAAAGTGCTTCTTGTTTAAGATATATGTGTAGTGGCGCAACGTCGAAAAGGGCCTCGAGCGCTGCTGTGGGAGTTGTAGAGAACGCACCAGACATCGCCATCAAGCACATCCTTTGGAGATGGCCCAATTTTGATTGGATTGTTCTCACTTCGCCCTTTTGCCACCACACAAGACATCCATATGCCAATATTGGTCGAACAACTGTTGTGTAAATCCATTTGATATATTTGGGTTTGAGGCCCCAAGTTTTACCAAAGGTTCGCCGGCATTGACCGAAGGCCATGCAAGCTTTTTTGACTCTGAAATCAATGTGAGGTGTCCATGAAAGTTTGGAATCTAGAATGACTCCGACATACTTTACTTGATCAGTCACATTAATCTCAGTGCCAAAAAGACGTAAAGGTCGAATTCCATCGCGGTTTCGTCTTTCCGTAAAAAGAACAATAGATGTTTTATTCGGGTTAACCGAAAGGCCATATTGGCGACACCAACTCTCGACTACCTGAAGAGCACTTTGCATCAGGTCGAATAGGGTGCTTATGCACATACCAACTATCAGAGCTAGATAGTCGTCGGCAAATCCATAAGTTGGAAAACCGCAATTATTGAGTTGCCTCAATAGCGTATCTGCTACGAGATTCCACAAAAGTGGTGACAAGACTCCCCCTTGGGGGCATCCGCAAACACTCAATTTTCGAATCGCTGATTGACGCAATGTCGAGAAGAGATGTCGGTTTTTGAGCATTTGATGAATCCAATTGGTAATCATTGTAGGTAGCCCATGGTTTCGTGCGGCTTCCAATATGGCATCGAAAGACACGTTATCAAAGGCACCCTCAATATCCAAGAAAACACCCAAGCACGATTGCTTCTGAGCGAATGCTTTCTCGATATCGTATACAACTTTGTGTAAAAGAGTCACAGTGGACTTTCCAGATTGGTAAGCATGTTGATTCACATGAAGAGGCATGTTTGCCAAATAAACATCACGGATGTGATGATCGATAATCCGTTCCAGACATTTCAGAAGAAAAGAGGTCAGACTGATTGGTCTAAAACTCTTCGCTTCCTCATACGACGCACGTCCTCCTTTTGGGATAAACTTTACAGTAATATCACGCCAGGATTTGGGAATGTACCCGGTAGCAAAACTGCTTACAAGTAGCTTTTTCAAAACATGTTTGATAAACTCAAATCCCTTTTGGAGCAGAACAGGATAAATCCCATCCGCTCCTGGAGATTTGAAAGGAGCAAAACTATTAAGTGCCCATTGAATCGATTCAGTAGTTACGATACTGCGAGCCGAGGCCAGAGACTCGTAACTACATGAAAAGACATTTGATTCATCCGTAGATGCTATGTCCACACATCCGGGGAAGTGTGTATTGAATAAACATTCTAAAACTTCTTCATCGGAAGAAGTAAAGTCACCATTAGGTAAGCGAATTTCGTTCACTTGGAAATCCTTAGATTTTGCAAGAATTTTGTTCAACCGACTGACTTCACTCAAACTGGAAACATTTGTACAAAGGTTTTTCCAGCCGGATCGTTCAGCAGAACGAAGAGCCTTCTTGTAAGCCTTGCGAGCTGACTTGAACGACTCTGATCCAGCTGAACGGCGTCTGTTCCAACTCCTTCTACATTGTTTCCTGAGTCTAGTCAGATCGGAATTCCACCATGGGGTCCCTCTTGTAGTCTTTACAGACCGCAGAGGACATGCTTCTTCAAAAGCTTCCATAATGTAGGATGTTGTAGTATCAACGGCATCATCCAGATCACTTGGATTTTCAATGGACGGAGAATATCCATGAAATTTGGTCGCAACCAATTCAATGTAGAGTTCCCAGTTTGTTGACCGGGGATTCCTAAAACGCAAAGTCTGCGCAGTTACATTTGAATGTTCAAAGAAGATGTAGCGATGATCAGATAATGATTCCTCATCTGATACATGCCAATTCGTCAACTCGTGACTGATTCTATTCGAGCAGAGCGTTATGTCTAACACTTCTTCTCTATTAGAAACCATGAAGGTTGGGCGATTGCCTATGTTAAGTAATCCAAGGTCTGTACTACTTAAGTATTCCATCAGACTGGAGCCTCTCAAATTGATATCCGAGCTGCCCCAGATGATGTGATGAGCATTGGCATCACTGCCCACAATCAGCGGAAGGCCTTTTGTTACGCAGTGTACGACAACTCGTTTGAAGTCATCCGTTGGGGATGGTTCATCATGTGGTAAATATACCGAACAATAGACGTATTTCCTGTTGAGGTCACCAACAGAAACATCGATTGTGACAGCACATACATCTCTGGTAGTTAACTCAGAAATGAGTGTAGCAACGATTGCTTTATTAACGAGCACGCATGCGCGGGGCATGGAGCGCGAGTTTGCCATTTCAAGCTTGCTAAAAGTAGCAAAAACTGGGTCCACAAGGTTACCTAGATAGAAGTTCCCTCTACGAAAGTAGGGTTCTTGAACTAGCGCCACTTGGGCTGCACCATTTTGCATGAGTCTGCAAAGATTGATCGTTGCTGTTCTTTTATGCTGAAGATTGATCTGAGCTAACCTAACCGTAGCCACTACCCAAACTAGGCAGGATTAAGCTTTTTGCAATCTCAGCACGAAAAAGACCAGCAACGAAAAAACCAGATCGGTATCTATTTAAAGTCGCCAAAGGCGAAAGAGCACAGAATACACTGTGTAAAACGCATAATGCGAATCCATATAGGTGATAATTTAAATTAAATGTCAACATATTCATAATCCCACCCTTATTAAGCCTCAAGATAGAGACTGAAGAAGGGCAGCCGATTATCTCGGAGAAACACAAGGTCACCTGCACCATTGCTCCGGGTAGCACAGGAAGGACTCAATACTGTGGAGGGCGCCCTGGTACCCCACAGGCTCCGTTTGCGGTTAGGTTTTATTTAGACCCCCCTAACCATTCATTCTTAGGCACGGTACGCATCACACCATAAATTAGGGGTCACCTGTGAGGTGGACTTTTACCACCGGAACAGGCAATCCGTAGTGTTAATTCTTAGCCAGTTGAAACAACCGCTACCGACACTACGCGGCTATCTAGGCTGCTCGGGAAAAGGAGGTTAATATTGATGATTAACTCCTGACGTGCCCAAGCAGCCAAGTGAATGTCCTTTGTATCATAATGTGCGTCATTCTTGTAAAAATTACTGCGTTTGTTTTTTTTTCTTCAGTAAAGATTAAACAAAAAACATCTTTTTTCCACTGTTTATCCTCATCCTTCTGCTTCTTCTTATTTTTGGAATTATATCCCAACTGAGGAAAAGCCTTCTTCTCAACTTAGCGTTCTTATTAACACTTTCGCAGTTATCATCTGAGACCTTTTTTGCCGAGATACATTTTTTTTGCGTTTTTGGCAACACTCGATTGGCGATTAAATGTGGAGTTATGTTGCGAAAGTTTTGCAAACTGAAATAAATTTGTCAATGCTTTGAATTGCCGAAATGTTATCAGTAAAATGATTGTGGTGATCTTTATCATTACTACCACCTTTGACAGGGATGCACTAATCACTGATCTAGAACAGCGCCACCATCGCCTTTAAGCTCTACGTTAGAACACGAAGAGACTGGCAATAAACTAACCTAAAGTTCTAATTTTTTTGTTAAATAAAAATAATATTAAATAAAAGTGGTCCCGTCAAACTTCGTTTTGCCATCAGGCTGCTGAAAAATGGCATGCAATCTCCCATACGAAACAACAAATTAGTTTTCAAACAGAGAATTTTCAAAATCGTTTCCTTCACTCAAACACGTCGGAACACTTGACCAATGCAACAGTGAGTTAATCATGTAAGTCAGAGGCACGTCCACATTCCAAACCATGGGTAGGACAAACAAAAACTTCATGTCCACGGATGTCATGAGAATTTTTCAAATCTATGGAAGTTTTTTAAAGCCGATCATTATTACAAGACTGAGAAAGCTTTAAGATCATTAAGAAGGTCAATTTAGTGACTTCATATTTGGTCAAAATTCACTCGGAGAGATTTATAAAAAATATAATGAACTGTGAAACCTAACGGTCGTTAGTGTTGTTCCATAATTTCCTTATTTAGCGAGGAAGCTTAGCAGAGCTTACCAGAAGAAACTAACACTTCTTAGACTACCGTGTATGTAATAAGTAGGCATTGAGTAAATTTACAAATACGTTTTTGACACAAATATTGAAAAAAATTAGAAGATTGGAACATTTTAGTATCCTAATGAAATTTGGAGAAAAAAAATTTCCCTCCGATACCTTCCCGAGAAAATTTAAAAGATATTCAGAACACGGCTCATTTTTTATTACACTTGTAAATCTATTACAGAACAAATCAAGACTTGTTGCATTTTTTTAAGAAGCTTAAGACTCCTGATAAATGGATCAACTTGTAAAAATTCCTAAAAATATTTCGCTGACACTTCTATAACAATTCTAATAGCATTCTGAGTGATTCTGATAAGCTTATTTTCAAGTAAATGTTTCATATAATACTCAGCTTTTTGTCTAGTATTATATGGAATAATCGAATCATGAATTCCAGATATACATCATGCCACAATACATTTGGGAAAATTTGATCCTATAATTTCCCAGGAATTAATCAAGGATCACTTCCTGAAATTTCTAAGACCCTACGGGAGTTCTATGGGAATCGCTCAAAAAATCTTCACAAAATCTTCCAGTAACGCCTTGGATGCCTTGGAGTCTACTCGGTTATCGCCCAAAGCACCACGCCCATTCTGTGTATAACAAGGTGTGTGTACTCAAGACACGATGCGACAAGAACTTTTAGGTAAGGAACTCTTTTGTAAAGTTTTATGAGTAAGCGTATGGCTGTTGGTATAAGACTCCTAATTAACTTTTTAGTCTCCAAGATCTCCAAAGATCAAGATTTTAGTAAATTTGGGATGGTTACGTGGGAAGGTCCAGTATCAAGAGTTTCTCAAATTGTCAGCCCTTCACCCTCTTCCTTGATGCAAACTTATTATATAGAGATTCCAAAATTTATTACAGATTGCTTAGTTTTGCTGGAGTTGTTCCCCTACTCTTTGAACAGGATCTAATCAATGGCTGTTTGCCATAATTTGTGCAATGCTATCGAGTTTGAGAGATAGATGATAATGTCCAAAATATGACGTGGTCGACAGTCTTATCCAATATAAAATAAATTCGATCATGTATCTTGCCGTTGCCCAAACATTCTTGTGTTCATTCCCAAGTGCATCTATTATAAAAAAGAACTTAACATATATGAGATCGTCTATCAATCACGTATGGGGTTATAGGGGGAGAGGGTTTGAAATATCTTTTGTGCCATACATTTTTTTTTTATTTTCATAAAAAAAATCGTACTATAGAGGGAGGGGGGGGGGGTCGAAAAACCGCCAAAATTGTCTTACGTTATTAAAGGGCTGCCCCTATGTCTATAAAATTTTCATATAAAATTCTTTGACATGTCAAATACAAAAAAGGAGAGGTCTTTGCAGCTCTCTGTTTGGTGCGTATTCAACTAATTACAAATTCCAGTTGCTGCTAGGACGTGGCCAGAGTAACTCTCGATTGCTGAAAGATGGATTAATCTTGTCTGATAGACCATGCTGAGTTTGAAAACTCCAATTGATTAGTGGATAAGAAGGGTCTTTGAATCGTATATTACTTGACACCTACCATGTATCGTAGGTGCTTATCATTACCATAATGATGAAAATTTAATTCTGAGGCTATTGAAAAGCATTTAAGCTACTTCAAAATAAGTATTTAGTTTATATTCTAAAAATTACGAAAGTTCAAAAATATATATTTTTTTTGTGTTGATAAAAACGGAATAATTTGTTGATGAAATCGGAACGTGACAAAATCGGAGCGTGACAAAATCGGAACGTGATAAAAACGGAACATACCTGTATATCAAAATATTAAACGTGTACGAATGCTAAATTTGTTCAGCTTGATTACATAAATGCATGCCTTCAAAGTTTGTACGGATAATATGCGGACACTCTGGCTGAGTGTTGGCGTTGCAGTCATAGTTGGTTACCCTATGAAATCTTAGGATCGATAGAAATCTTTGAATCAATAGATAGCTCCGCTGTCAAATAAGGAGTTTTGTCAGTGAAGAATAGGTATTGTAAATCTAGAAGATACAAATTACTTGAAGTTAATGGAAAGCAGCACTAAAAATTGCATGTATAATTATCTGTCAAACGATACAAACTCTAGTGGAATTAAATGGTATAGTACTAAAGCCGGTTTTTTCATCTGCTTATCGTAGCAGTGTTTAATAACGTGTAAATCCATTCTTTTATTCAGTAACAACAAGCTATACACTTCGTTTCCAATGGTTTTTAGGGCGAGATCGTAAGTTATGCGTGATTTCGATGGTTTCTTTGGGTATTCCGAAGGATTTTATCAGAATCGTTTAAATTCTTGTCAAGAAATTTTCCATCAAAAGCTAAGGTATCTACCAAGCTTCATTTCCTTAAGCTGCCTTTAACGTATTAAGTAGCTCGCTGATGGACTTCTTAGAAACCATCTACCGGCCATTGGAAGAATGTGTGTAAATTTGGTAATGAATTCTCTAAAAACCTTTCATATTCTTCACCAGAAAAATCGTTTTTTCGTCGTCGTTGAAGTTTTTTTTTTCTCGATTTAGTTTGCACGCGTTCTGTGTGCAATCGAGTTTAGGTCGCGTCGCCGGAGTTATATGTTTTTTGTGAAATGAACGTGCTGATGAAAGTAGCTTACAGACTAAGGATTGATGGTCAATTTGGTGAGCTCGTTTCATGCTTTTATTCTAAATGTACAATATATTATGAAACGTATTCAAATGGTTAAATTTTATCATATAACATGGGTGATAACGGGATGGTGCATTATTGAAGTTACAGTTGGACAATGGAGTGGAGTGCAAGCCGGAGTCAAGGGTTGAAGTAACCGTAACATCCTTGTAGATGGGTTCTTCTATCCCAACAGTTGTAATGGATTTGACGCGCCCTTCTTATAACAAACCATCCCGTGGATAAGTGGACAGATATTGCAAATTTCATTATACTTTCGGTTGGATCATATTATTGGAAGGAGATTCTCTGTTTCCCGCGGGTTTCGCGTAAGTGCCTTTACTTACGGGTCCGCTAAACCTCCTTTTGACCCTTCAAACAATGTTATATTGAATTCAGTTTGATAATGAAGTTTTACTTTACTGTAAAGTGGAACTGCATGCAGAGCAAAACTCAAGCTAGGATGGTGGTTACCTACATACATACAATATATTATGAAACGTATTTTTTCCATGACAATGGTGGGAATGTTACTTAAATGAATGGATTTTATAAAATATGAACAGTTCGTCACTGTGTCGACATAGACTCTTGTACATTAACTTGAAAAGCCCCATACCTTTCCTTATACCTGCTTTTTATCATTATTAAAAATAACCTTTAAATGGCACGACGCTAAAAGTGTTGCTTTACCGTATGTTTACGTTGTATTTAGAGCACTGATAGGTGATTTTTTTAACTGAGGTTGCATGAATTCCATCACTTACCTGATCATGCAGCTATGATCCCTCCCCAGTGACTCCTTCCTGTGACAATCATGGAGATGCAGAGGTGATCTCGGTCTCTAGTAACAATGGATGGCACACTAACATTCCTTCCCTTCCCCGATGACTGTAAGGACGTGGCCGGCGCCATAATTGACTTGTTAATGTTTGGAGTTCTCGAAAGTGTACATTGAAGATGCAAAGCTATTCCCAAGCTACATCTCTTGGTTCCTTGTACAATTTTGAATATTCTGGTCAATCACGGAGTAGCAACTACGAATTGTACGGTCATCAATGCTTATGCTTTATTTGAATGCAAAAAAATACGGAACATACTTTTAAGAACTGTTTTTGCTGTCGTTGCAATGTTAAATTGTGCCGGAACGAAAGTCGTTGTCAAACCGGTGCAACCCTCAAAGTAATCTAAAATTTCCTAAAAATTCGAAACAATTCTAGTTATTTGAATATATTTAAAACGAGCATCGTTCACCGCTTTTATGGAATATTCCGGTACTCAATGAAACAGATAATATGCGAAAATTACTAAGAATCGAGTAATACGATATTTTTCTCGGCAAATTGATGTATACTTTTCATAAGTATTTTTCACCCATTAATGAGATCGATAGTGGTTTCAACAAATGGGTATTTTGTTACTCTTTTCGAGTTTTCAAATTCATCCATGTTTTGCCACATCGATACGCTATTCGATAATAGGTATTTTGTTACCCATTGAAGCCCGTGTAACTATTCAACTATTATTCTTAGAAATGACGAGACAAGAAAGCTATGTATAATAAAATTATATAGAACAAGAATAATGGTTTATGCCGACACTCAAAGTGACGATCCGTACATAGTTTGTTTGAAATATCATAATTTGATAAGTTGATTATCATACGCATGAAACGAGCTCACCATCCTTGACCCGAACACGAATATCTTTTCGCACTCGCACTTGGTCCCGCTTGCCCCGGGATACCTTATCTGAATAAGTGAAATATAAGTCTTATGTAGCCAGATGCACGATATTACGTACACATAAAATCCATTTTTAGTTAGGATAATTTTAAGCTAAACACCAAAATTCGTGTAAGGTAATGCAGTTCAGCTGAGTTGATGTCAGTCGTTATAAACAAATTGTGGGCGGTGTATAATTCGAGATCCGGCAGTTTCTGATTATAAAGTTGTAAACTCCTTTTATTAAATTTCTAGTTCGAAGTGCGATTTGATGAACACTGCAGTGTTTCGTGTTGGGGATGAGGTGTTTCGTTCTTATTAGATGTTCACCATGTAGTACTAAAATGAAAAGGTGCTGTCTTCTTATTACCATTCCTGTTGTGCAGGCATTGCCGAATTCTTTTTCATTTGATTTCGAAGCACGATCGAAACAAGCGAAGAAAATCATCTCATCTGTATCGGTCCATGATTCGAAATGTTTCGCAAGTTGTACCAAGTCTGATAAAGCAGCCACGAACGAGAGCCCCAAAGAGAGAACGATGATAAAACTAATTTTTCTTGCTTATTTACTATTGGGAGCAGGTGTTTGGAGCTTGTTTAGATGGGTTTTATCATGCACTGCTATCCCCCGAAAGTAATCAGAGCTATAGTAGTAGACGATAAACAGACTCTCATGATGTGTTGCGGATAATGATTGTTACAGAGAGCGATACGTGAGAGATACTCTCAATTTTCTCAGAATTCAGCTTTCTTCGTGCGTTGTGTACCTTTGTAGTTTGGGTACAATATAGAAGTTGGATTCCAAAATGTTTTATCTTAAGGCCCAAGTAAAATATGTGCAAAAGTCAAGACTGAAAAAGCAGTTTTGGATAAACAAATCGAAGAAAAAACAGCTTTAGGTTTTGTATTTTCTTCGATTTATTGGTTTTAAAAGAAAAAAAAATACTGCTTTTTCAGTTTTGACTTTTGCAGCATTTTTGCTTGGCCTTAAAACGAAGGTGTCCTAATTTTGCAGCAGGTTCATTATCATACAAACTTTTCATTCGCCAACATCGTCTTTTACCCATTATTTGCACTGATATTTACTCACCGTTCGGAAGATCCCGTAGATCCACAACGGGGTGCTAAGTGTGACTAGCAGCTAGCGTGTACTTGCCGTTTTTACTGCCGGCACTGTGCCACTGATATTAATGCTTCGTCATACGTGAACGTGTAAATAATAACAACCGAGTGCATACATACAAATTACTTCTAGTACAGATAATGGCTTCAAATCAGAAAGAAAAACGAAACGCTCATAGCAAGAGTGTTCAAATGCCGGCGTTTTGATCGTGATTCAACCGGCATACCTAATAGCTGTAGGACCTAGCCGTTCGTCGCCGGCGTGTTGTGGTTGTGACCTTGCTCCTCCTTCTGCTGTGTTTCCCTTTTTTGTGCCGGCGAAACGCGTAATCTTCGTCGCTTCACATATGAAATGGAATTCTCGCCTCCGGTTCGACGTCGGTGGGCTAATAATATAATCGCAAAACCCGCGAGGAATTCCACAGAGCCTGTACCCCTGTACTGTCCTAGTCAGTGAAAGCATACGCACTAGGGTGTCACATAATTGCAATTGCAGCCAAGGATGTTATTCGAATCCCTCGGGGTCCTAAGTATGTGGTAAAAAACATTCTTCGTCTATTTATCTATACGAATATTAAGCATTGCACAAAATTACTTGGAATTTAACTTGTTCAGATTCCGAGAGAATAGTGTGGGTTCAAGTCTTCCCAGGTACTACAAGAAACAATCGACAGAGAAGTTCATGGTTCATGCTTGGGTTCATGGAGAAGTTCATCTCTGAAAGATTTTTGTTGGAATCTGAAGAGAAAAAACTGTAAGAATCTTTTTGCAATTTCTCATCGTAATAGGTTGTTTTTCATCACGCCAATCTGTCATGGGGCGATCTACTTTCCTGCACTGAGTTAGGCAGTGCAGTAATAGTCATTACGCAACTGAAATCAGTTGCGTTATGAATATTACGCAACGCCTTTTCTTTGCGCAACTGTTTTGAGTTGCGTAATTAATCATTACATAACAGTTTTCAGGAATATCAAAATAATAGTGAATGCATTCTGATATGATTACTGATACCCTCAGGTGATCTTCTACGAAATTACAAAAAATGTTGTACGTAACTCGTAGCAGAACTCGACGAGCCTAGTTGGATAAATGTACAATCGTGCTGTAAAAATCATCATTCTGCAACTTGTTGCGTAAACTACTATTGAATGTATAGAGAAACCTCCTGATGGAAACTAAGAAGACCTAGGGAATTGGGGAGACCTTGTAGGTTTTAAGAAATGAATTCCTTTACGCACCCGTCAAGGAAAGCTATGATCATTTTTTTTTTCAGAACTACGAATATTTTTAGCGCTAAGGATTTGCGTAACGTGAATAAATCAGGTGTTTCCATTTTTATAAAGCAGTTTCATACAAGATCAGATATTATTATTCTCCCATACAAAAGTCAGTTTGTAACATCCTTGACTACCATTTGGCGGTTGGGCCCTCAAGCTCTCCGGTGAAGTACAATTTTGGGCCACCCTGATGCACACACCGATGAACGTTTTTGCCCACTTTGCCGATGGATGACGATGATGATGACTGTTGTTTTCATTTGGGTTTCTCTTTCTCTCCCCTCTTTTTTCAGCAGTGCGGTGCTGCTACGCGCGCCCGTAGTCGAGCTCGTATCCTATTAGTTGTTTTTACCCGCAACTAATATTGGCCACGGGAACGAAACTACGCTGGTGGAACCTGGCAGCCACAATGTCGGTGCAGCAGTACTGTCTACGTTGGAACAATCACCAGCCGAACTTCATCTCCGTCTTCTCGACCCTGCTGCACAATGAGAGCCTGGTGGACGTCACACTGGCTGCCGAGGGCCGACAGCTGCAGGCCCATAAGGTGGTGCTGTCGGCGTGCAGTTCCTACTTTCAGGTGAGTGATGTTGTTATTGCCACATTTTTATTATTGCTGCACAGTATAGCAGCGCACGGAATAACAGTGGAAGAGACGTCCACTCGTTGTTCCACAATACAGTTCGAATGGGTTGCACCAGAAGAGGCAAATGAAGTAGGTGCTGCATTGCAAAATTCTGCAGTGCCTGTGCCGGGACATGGGACTCGAGGGGAGAAGCTATGATTTGAAACCACTTGACTGACATATTCATTGTTTGTGGTTTTCCTTAGTCCTGTGGACTAGACTGAAAAATTTAGAGTATTGGTAACCTTCAACCCCCGATCGAGATATTGGTATGGAATCGCTTCCGGCGGAAGCCATCGGAAGAATTAGATCCTAAGCTTGTTTGTACTCTGTAAGAAGCATTTTGGCACGAGGGGTTTTTTTTATTATCGGACAAGTTGGGCCGGAGGTTAAAAAAAATATGGTGGCCTATTTTCTAGATGAATTTTTACGATTTGCCTATATACCTCAAACTTTAAAAATCATATCTCCTGAACTATGCATCGTAGAACAAAAGTCTTTTAGTGAAATTGAAAGGAAATTTCCTCAGCAATCTATAAAAATTAAAAAGAAGCATTTCCCGGAAAATTTTTTACGATGAAGAAAATTGTTGGAAAAATAGCGGAAAAACTATCGTCTAAATTTCCAAAAAAAAATTTTTTTTGTTTCATCAATCCATACTTTAACTTTCGTCCATAGACGCCAAAGTGGTATCTTTTACCGTTTAGGCGACAGAACTGAAAAACGGGTCATCGGGTCATCGCACGGAAATAGGGAAATGTGTTATATTGTGGGCCTCATAACCGTGCGCTAACGGCGGCAGTAATTCACACGCATTGTAAGTGTAACACAGTAAACCATACTTCCCATTCCAGTCAGGAGAAGCTTTTCGTCAATCGGAGCACTCTCCATTGGTCTGTTGGGTGTTTTGTGAGCCCTTTATCAGCAACGTTATTTAGTATTAAACTAACAGCCTCTATGGGAGCCGCACGGGAAGTTCTTGTATCAATCAATCATTATGCTAACGTTTGAAGGACCAAATTTCAAGATCCACTTTCTTGAAAACTTATCAATATATTCTAAATCTGTTGTTTTTGCCAGGACGTCTTTCCTACGTTGTGTCTTTTACGATTCAACGGACGACAAATCAAACGAACGACTTTCACTTTAACTGATTTATTATCACTGAGAAGCAGCATACCTACTCGGTGGGGAAACGAGAGAATCTACATGCTTATAAGTTAAATGAGTGCGCCTGATATAGGCGCACAATAAGTACATAAAAAACATACAATATCTTTCTTATTCATTACGCGCGTTCGCTTCTCAATACAGTTCGGCGCGCTGTTGGGTTGGCGCCAACTGTAGAGGCTGCACGCTGACTGGCAGTGAAATATTCCACAGCAGCCATTAATGGAACAGTAGATAGCGTTCCTGAGTGTTATACAGTTGATCGATATTATATACATGCAAATACTATACTATAAAAGCAAAAATCAGAATTTATATCAAACATATCACTTTGTATAGAAAACAAAACCGAAAATTTATGCGCGCTTTTCGTTCATTATTTAATCATTTAATAAATTGATCAAAATTGAAAAAAGCAAGTAAATTACCAATAGCTTTTTATGTATTCATAAACATCCTTTTTGCTTGGCTACTTCTTGATACTGTGGTTCAGTACCTATTACCTACCGTTTTGACTCATATTCCGAACACTTAAGGCCAACATGCATCTGACGGGTATAAATTAGATTATATTTGTGTAAATTTTAATTTTTTCGCAAAGTCTAACTGTTAGCTGTTGGGTGTACCGATAATAATGTTGATTTAGTTAGTTTTAGTATTGTTTTTACGTAGAAGTATGGAACAACATTTTGATTCGAATGCTAAACACTGTGTTCATTCTGTCTCATATTCCGAACACCTTGATTCAAATTCCGAACAGCACGAATAAATCATATTCAAATGAATAATTTCGCATATAAATTTATCTGAGCTTGTTCTACTAGTCTAAAACTAGAGAATCATCACTACTTACTTACTTATTTGGCTTTACATCAATTATCTTGATAAAGCCTCGCCAACAATATTTCGCCAATTCCCTCGGTTCATGGCCGCTTCTCTCCATCCTCGACTGTGACCCACGCTCTCCAGGTCCTGGTGTACCTGGTCAATCCACCTAGCTCGCTGCGCCCCACGCCTTCTTGTTCCGACCGGATTCGTGGCGAACACCATCTTTACAGGGTTGTTGTCCGGCATTCTTGCAACATGCCCTGCCCAGCGTATCCTTCCAGCTTTAGCTACCTTCACGATACTGGGTTCGCCGTAGAGTTGAGCGAGCTCGTGGTTCATCCTTCGCCGCCACACGCCGTTCTACTGCACGCCGCCGAAGATCGTCCTTAGCACTCGGCGTTCGAAAACCCCAAGAGCTTGCAAGTCCTCCTCGAGCATAGTCCACGCCTCATGCCCATAGAGGACTACCGGTCTTATGAGCGTTTTGTACATCGTGCATTTGGTGCGGGGGTGAATCTTTCTTGACCGCAGTTTCTTCTGGAGCCCATAGTAGGCACGACTTCCGCTGATTATGCGCCTTCGTATTTCCCGACTAACATTGTTGTCAGCCGTCAACAAGGATCCGAGGTAGACGAACTCGTCCACCACCTCGAAGGTATCCCCGTCTATCGTAACACTGCTTCCTAGGCGGGCCCTGTCGCGCTCAGTTCCGCCAACCAGCATGTACTTTGTTTTCGACGCATTCACCATTAGCCCGACTCTTGTTGCTTCGCGTTTCAGGCGGGTGAACAAATCTGCCACCGTTTCAAATTTTCTCCCAATAATATCCATGTCGTCCGCGAAGCAAACAAATTGTCCGGATCTCGTGAAAATCGTGCCTCGACTGTTAAGTCCGGCTCTCCGCATGACACCTTCAAGCGCAATATTGAACAACAGGCACGAAAGTCCGTCGCCCTGTCGTAGTCCCCGCCGAGACTCGAACGAACTGGAGTGTTCGCCCGAGATCTTCACGCAGTTTTTCACACCGTCCATCGTTGCTCTGATCAATCTTGTGAGCTTCCCGGGAAAGCTGTTCTCGTCCATGATTTTCCATAGCTCTATGCGGTCGATACTATCGTATGCCGCCTTGAAATCGATGAACAAATGGTGCGTAGGGACCTGGTACTCACGGCATTTCTGGAGGATTTGCCGCCCGGAAAAGATCTGGTCCGTTGTCGAGCGGCCGTCGATGAAACTTGCTTGATAACTTCCCACGAACTCGTTTAGAGAGAGAATCATCACTACTCCCGCGGAATACATTATATTGGAGATGTTAAAATTGAATTGCAATTGACTATCATTTCCTTGTTATTTGGTGACATATTTCAGCGAAACATTTCAACCAAATCACCATACAAAAACCGAGTGTTCGGAATATGAGTCTGTTCGGAATTTGAGACAAAACGGTATATCATTACCAATATTATTTAATGTTAGTATCGTTTTCAATTAAAGACTGTTAGTGTCAATAGTAAATGTTACGAATAAAGGACATACAAAACACCCAACAGACCAATGGAGAGTGCTCCGATTGACGAAAAGCTTCTTCTGACTGGAAAGGGAAGGATGGTTTACTGCGTTACACTTACAAAGCGTGTAAATTCCTGCCGCCGTTTGCACACGGTTATGAGGCCCACAATATAACACATTTTCCTATGGGAAGCGTGCGGGTGGTTATCGGTTTTTCAGTTCTGTTGCCTAAACGGTAAAAGATACCACTTTGGCGTCTATGGACGAAAGTTAGAGTATGGATTGATGAAACAAACAATATTTTTTCGAAAAAAAATTCGTGATACATACGATAGTTTTTCCGCTACTTTTCCGACGATTTTCTCCATTGTGAAAAATTTTCCGGGAAATGTTTTTCTTTTTATATTTTCAATAGATTGCTGAGGAAATTTCCTTTCGATTTCACCAAACGACTTTCGTTCTACGATGCATAGTTCAGGAGATATGAATTTTTGAAGTTTGAGGTATGTAGGGAAATCGTGAAAATTCATCTAAAGTTTTCCGGGAAAATAGGTCACTATATATTTTTTTTGAATTTCACTTTTGGTCATGTATCCTCAAGCTCTACCTCTGGTGAAAATTTCATACAAATCGGAGAACCTCTGGCCCAAACCTGTCCGATAATAAAAAAAAATGCCCACGATGAAGTTTTCAAGATCTTTATTGGGTCAGCGTGGTGCTCATTACTCAAAGACGGCTACACCAAATTGCTTCATATTTTCACAACAGACTCTCATTAGTGTATATCCGAATACGATAAAAAATGATAAATTTACGTGGGTTATGGCTACGCATCGGTCCCCCAAGGAATTTCGGAATATCTCCGGATCCAGATGATCAATATCGACACATATTCTAAAAGTAGAAGAGTATTTTGAGATCTTTTGAAAAAAATAGTGTATAAATGAGCATGAGCATGAGCATGAACATGATTGACCGCCCGCAGTTGCTACTCCGTTATTGCCAGAACAGCTGTACTTACACAAGGAACCAACAGGAGTTACTCAGGATCAGTAGCATCTTCAATGTGTAAGTACTGGTGCTCTCATTATTATAACAAACAATACCGGCGCCGGCTGCGTCCGAATGCAGGTCAATTTGGGAATGGGAGGGAAATGTTGACGTGTTACTTGCTTTTTTGAAAAAATAGTGTATAAATTTCGAAAAACAAAAGTTATCGCGATTTGATTTTTTTTGCGGTAAACATTAAGCTGCTGGTAGAGGTGTTCATTATGGTATATTACGAAAAAAAGGTATGCTATAGATAAGACTTGTGTGAGCCAGTACGGGATTCCAATAAGGTACCGTAAAATGGGCTGTTAAGAGATGAAAAAAATTTCGACTCGAATTAGAAGCAACTTCTAGTATGTCAATAATTGAACAAAGGACAGCCCTACCATGCTCACGTCGTGTATATCAAAATCCAAATACAATTATGAGGATCCTATGACAGATTTGTGAGATAATCATGAAAATGTGTGATTTTTGACGGAAATGCAAAATGGGGTGTTAAGGAATTTGAGTTTCGTAAATAAAACCATATTTTGCCAACAACAAAACATAATCTATTTGGTCAATAACTTAGATGCTTTCATTCAATTTCATAAGTTATGTTCAACTTTAATCAGATAATACATCAATATTATTGAACTTGGAACTCCTGCAAACTGTTTTATTTTAACTGCTAAATCTTTCATAGTTATTAATCCTATTGGAAACTATCAATACATCGAAAAATAGTCTTGAAATGATTTTTATACTTTCCTCCCTTTGGTTATGCGACCTTGCCGCGATGGGAGGGCATAATCCATTAGCCCATATGATGGAAACCAAAGGCGTAACCTGTAGTGGTGGTATCACATTTTGGCATTTGGCATTTTGGCAGCCGGCATAAACGCAATAATATCTCGGATGTGATCCAACGGACATTCTACGTCATTGATAGAATTGATGCCCATTTCAAATAATTAATCTATTCGAAGTGGACATTAATACAATTGGTGACGATCAGTTTACCTTTTGCTAACCAGAATGATCCGTAGAATATGGCCATTCGTAGCACCTACTTCCAGCACAGCCTTCTATACCGATACACCTGGAGATCACCACAGCAGACAGAATCACAAATCGACCTAGTTCTAATTGATGGACGGCACTTCTCCGACATTATCGACGTCAAGACCTATCGTGGCGCCAACATCGACTCTGACTACTAAGTATCTGGTGATGGTTAAACTGCGCCCAAAACTCTCCGTCGTCGTCAACGTAGGTACCGACGGCCGCCCGGTACGACCTAGAGTGGCTCAAGCAACTGGATGTCGCAGCGGCATACGCGCAGGCTGCATTACCGGAAGAGGGTGAGCTGGAGGAAGCCCCTCTTAACACTTCAGTCGTCGCGCTGTTGTATTTCGTACAACACTGTTGGAAAAACTTCGCTTTTCTTTCACAACAGCAGCGTGGTGGTTCTGACGGTGGCAAACCGCGCGACGACTGAAAGGTTAAGGACTGCTGGAGAACAGTGAAGGCAGCCATCAACAATGCAGCTGAGAGTAACGTCGGGTACGTGGTACGGAGTCGACGGAACGATTGGTTCGACGAGGAATGTGGGCAGATTCCGGAGGAGAAGAACGCAGCGCGGGCGGTAATGCTTCAGCAAGGGACCCGACAAAACGTGGAGCGTTATAGACGGAAACGGCAACAGCAGACCCGCCTCTTACGGGAGAAAAAACGCGAGCCGAGATGTGCAGGGATAAGGGTGGGAGCATTTTGACGGACGAGCGTGAGGTGATCGAAAGGTGGAAGCAGCACTTCGACGACATTCTGAATGGCGCTGAGACCACAGGCAATGGAGGTCGGGACAACGGAGGAAATGCCTTCGTCGGTACTGCGGAGGATGGAAACCAACCAGCCCCACCTTTGAGGTAGGTTAAAGATGCAATTCACCAGCTCAAGAACAATAAAGCTGCTGGTAAGGATGGTATCGGAGCTGAACTCATAAAGATGGGCCCGGAGAGGCTGGCCATTTGTTTGCACCGGCTGATAGGCACAATCTGGGAAACAGAACAGCTACCGGAGGAGTGGAAGGGAGGGGTGATATGCCCCATCTACAAGAAAGGCGTCAAGTTAAATTGTGAGAACTTTCAAGCGATCACGCCATTCTAAATGCGGCCAACAAAGTATTATCCCAGATCATCGTCCGTCGCCTGTCACATATAGTAAGCGAGTTCGGCTTCCACTCAAACCTTTTCAGGGACTCAGTTCGGAATTCCTTTAGAAAATCTACTGGAGATTATCCAGAGATTCGATAAATTGTTTTATCCTAGATAATGCGCTTAGTTTTATCCTAGGAAATGCTCTTAGATTTTCTCAAAGTTTCTCAGAAGTTCTTTCAGAAAACCTTCAAGGAGTTCATCAAGGTTTATTTTAGAACCTAGAGTTTTCTTTAAAAATACCTCCCCATTTTTTTTGTTTTGAATATTATTCCAACATTTTTTGAAAAATCCCTCCCCTAGGACGTGTAATCTTGCCGCGATGGGTGGGCTTACCCCATTAGCACTTATATGGGAACCAAAGACATGTCCAGTCGTGGTGGTATCACATCAGGAAATATTTGTTTAATGCCGCGTCATCAATCATCTGGCATAGATGCATCAATCTTACGGATGTGATCCAACGGTTATCCTGTTACCAGGCATCGGGGTAACAGGAGCCGTAGCCACGCTTTGATGCAGATAGGTTAGATTTTGTTCAAATGGTTATAATATTGACTAATGAGGAGAATGACTGAGGATCCATCGAGTAGAATGTGACACAAATGTTAATTTGTTATGCTTCTCTCATTAGAATCATAATAAAAAACCACATTTATTATGTTGGTATCATAAAACTACAACAACTTCATTCTCGCAAAATTATAATAAATAGATAGGGCTTAGGCGCGATGAAGCTTTATTTTGTCACCGAAAAGTGGATCCGGACAAAAATAAAATGACTTTCTATTTCTTTATTATTTCTAGTATAGTTTTTAACACATAGAAATGTATTTACGACGATTCTAAATGAAAACAGACGAGACCAGATTTGAATATGAATAGATGTATAAAACAAACTGATCAAAATCATTATTGACCAACATGACAAAAGTAGTAAACTTAAAATATTCAATTTGTCCAAGTACTAATAAACTTGTTAAAAAGGACCTTTAGCAATACTGACCAACGGGAATGAGGAAAATTTAGATCAACAGTCGACACATAAAGTTTCCGATGTCGTTGACTATAATCAGCGATGTAGTCAAATGTAATTCAATGAAAACTCACTAAATCCTGTTTATTCCTAATACTAATAACTTTCTTTCTTTCTTTCTTTTCATGTATAACAACTAACAACAACACCATCACGAGGGAGCAAGTCGTCTGTCGTATGTATCAAACGTCGTGTTAGGAGCCGAAGCACATAGATCAGCACGGACACGGATCGAATTACCATCAAACTGAGGTAAAAACAATCCATATGCGTTGGTGGGTATACTAAGAAAGGGGTAAGTAACATTTTTAGTTCTTAGCGAACACATATTGTATATCATTTCAGCCCCCCTATATATTCATAATACCGTACTAATAATTTTGTTTATCCAAACTGTAAACTAACTTGAGACATTATTCAATTGAATTCTCATTTTGAGAAGACCTCAGAACAATAACAATAAGACGAACATAAAGCACATCGATGACCACACCAAACACATTTACAGTACATTTAGATTTGATACTTCTCCTCATATTAATTATCTACAACTTGGATTCGGTACTACAAGATGGCAACATAAACAATCATCTCTCCTAGAAAAGTATTGTATTGATTAGCATTCCAGTACGACTTTCGGAAGATAAAGACTATTTAAAACCAAACACTTGATTCATATTTTGAAATTTATTCATATAGTATAACACATCACGTTTCAGACTAGTAGCATAAACGACTAAAATACTAGAGAATACATGACGTACAATGACGAGGCACTTCAGATAGTTCTTGTTCGCGTATAGATGGAAGTACATTTCATGTTTTTCACTTCAATAACCTTCATTCCATTCGGGAAAAAAGGATCTCCCTATCGCTATCGTTTGATATACGACCGCATTCTGTATAATTAACATTTCCTGTCTATCATTGTCAAAAGATGCTTGGAGATGACATCTGTGCTACAATTTGTCAACATAGACTACTACAACATAGCTCTGTATGTTATTTCCAAGAAATGCATTAATTAATAACAATTAATATTTTCATGTCGCTTCTCCATGCGTAAACTAGAATCCGATTGCTCAGAACTATAGGATGACTATACAAACATGACTACGGGAGGGAAACTGAAGCAAAAACAATTTAATAAAACTACTTCTGCACAATATTCATCCAAAATAGTGTTAAAGCGGGCAACATAGCCTATTCCGTCTAAATATTGGCAAAAGTAGAGGTAAAAATTTGCACTACGGGGTCCAGCACAGACAATGAAGCTGTCATACAGCTCCAGCTGAGTACACCATAAAAAAAAAAAATTATTCCAACATTTTTTGAAAAAAAAAGTGTTAACCTTTCCCTGGAGACATCTTTGAAAGAACGCCTGGAAAAAGTGACTGTTTCCTCGATGCGTGCAGCAGCTCAGAACTTGATAAACATACCTTTTTTTAGTTTAGATATCTAAATGTGATTTTGAAGGAGAGTGGCTTCTGAAGAGTTGGAGGGTATTCCATAAACATATTTGTAATCTAACCACCTAGCAGGGCATTGTAAAATCATGTTTTAATACATGCTCAAATCGTGTAGCTATCCTCAGCAAAGTTGTAGATAATGGCACTTCCATTTCTTTCACTAGTTATAAAGCGTTCCGTATGAAACACCCCTTAAACAAGGTTTTGAGAATATTTATTATCGATTTTAGCAACATGGTTTATTCAAAAAACTTTTTTGAAAAAAGTTATTTTAAATCAAAAACCATCGCGAATACAACTCCTAAGTATTTTTCTTCACTCGAGTGCTTATTAGTCAAAATATCAGAATATCAACATTTTCAAATACTAATTTGATGATTTTGCTCTTTACTTACAGTCCTTGTTCACCGCTAATCCCTGCCAACACCCGATAGTGATACTAAAGGACGTACAGTACAACGACCTCAAAACGATGGTAGATTTCATGTACTACGGGGAGGTGAACGTGTCGACGGAACAGTTGCCCCAGGTGCTAAAAACGGCAGAGATGCTAAAAATCAAAGGCCTCGCGGAAATGCCTGACGCTTCGGCGGTGTGTAAGGCCGACCCGAGCAAGCTCGACCATCCGGACCTGGTGGGCGCCGGCCTAGGTCCGGGTGGAACAGGCGGTCCAGAGTCAATATGGGGCAGCGCAGAATCTCAACAGCAGCAAGCCGCCGCCCAGCAGCAACAACAACAACAGCAATACCATCAGCAGCTACAAGCCCAACAGCCCCAGCTGCGAAGGACACCCTCCCCCACCACCAACATGTCGCCGGCGGCACGGCGGAAACGGTTAAGAAAAACCTCAACGGGGTCGGGTTCGCTCTCTACCGAACGCATCCAGCAACAACAGCAGCAGCATCACCAGCATCAGCAACAGCAGGAAGAGCACGGTACCAACACGGATGGAACGATAAACATCGTCCCACATCTGCACATACAGCAACAGGTTGATAACATATCGTACAGCACCAGCCATAGTGCGCTGGCGTCACTTGCTGGGGCGGCCGGCGGAGCTGGTAACAATATTCGAATAATCAAGGAAAGTCCCAGTTCCGACGTTGACCAACAGCAGCATGAATCGTCCCAGGAAAGTGTGGACGAGTCCGGTCACCATATACCAAGTATCATCGTGAGTAGAACCAAATGTGCGACGAGTCAATTCGTCACGAAAGTCCGATGATCGCCCAAGCTAATTGATTTCTCTGCTTTGGCGGCATGCTCATGTCGTTCCTCTTTTCAAACAGAAAACCGAGGACTTGAGTGGTGTGACGCAAACGATACCGATGGACATTTCCGCGACGTCGACTAGCGTGGCGGCAGTCAATATCCCCCAGTCGCAATCTCAGCACAGTGGTGAGTGTCTTTTTTTCTATTTTATTGTCCATTTTCACACACGTGCGTTTCTCTTCTATGGAGCTTTCTTTTGTTTTCCTCCTGAACTACTATCCCGTATCGATGTACCGATTTTTATGTTTTGAAAACAGAAAAGTTCATTAATTTTCCTTCCACTAGGAGTCATAAGCTGACAAACTTATTGTCTCTGCTTTTGGTAATTGTCATCTAAAATGTTCATCATATTCACCTAATTATGTCAGTATATAAATGAATAGTCAATGTTAAACCTGCATCTCACTACTAGTCATCCTGATTATTTTAACGTATTCAAATGAGCGATTACTAACTTCATCTTGTACTGAAAAAAAAACCTGAAAGTTTGTGCAACGGCACATTTGAATTCCTCAGCTTGTGCAATATTTTGTCTGCATTCAAGCTGGAATTGCTGCATATTGATAGTCGCCATCAATTCCGCGCGAATTTTGCATCATCGCATCATAAAAATTCAAATTTCTCCCGAAGACTGCTGAAGTCATATCACTGTCGCCAAAACGTTCCCGCTCTAACAAAGTCCCATTTGGCGTCGATATTATTATCTCATTGATTCAGTCATCATCGCGATTCTGTCATCGATCGTCTTCAGTCTGCTGTATTAACAAGGGGAGAAGCCATACAAAAAAAAAACGCAGAAATTGCCCAAACCCATTTATGTCCGAGTCCATGGGGACACCCGTAGAGTGTATCTGCAGAAGCTTTAGTATAATCGAGCAGACGTTATATATCGTGTCGCCTCAGTCGAACTTTTGTCTCCATTATTCTCGTTCACAGGAAAGTTCGATTTCTGTACCGATTTGTTGTGCTATTGCTTCCAGCTTGTTTTATAGCATAATTTTTCAGTTTCTCAACTCGTTTTTATTTGCGCACTTTTTTTGTGCAAACCTGCAGAAATTATTCTCTTCTCTGGAATTTTTTTTCTCCCCATACGCGTGCCCCTTTTCGTTTCGCAAACCGATTTTTGAATTCATAAAATTTTATTAATAAATATTTTTATTTTTCATTTGCTTTCTCATGCATAAATAACGAGCTGATTTCGTCATATCTGACTCATCCTTTGGCTGTCGTCGAAATTAAACATTCTCGCGACTCGCTGCCGACTGACCCTTCCACCTGCTGCCTCATTTGTTCTTCACATTTGTGTTTTTTTTTCATTTCTTGTTTCTCGCGAAAACGCACGCAATCGGGTGGAATCACACCTGCTACTATAAGCCAGCCCCCTTTTGGAACCGGGATGTGGGGACCGTCGCATGGTGTGTAATTGATTATCTTGCTTGATGATTAATGTTTCCATTCATAAAAAATTGGAATGGAAATATTGTTTTAAAAATAGTAAGTTAGAGACTCACTTGTTACATGGCATCCAAGTAACTATTTTAATGCAAGTCTCAAAAAAGTTTCTATTTTTAATGGAAATTCTCTTTTCAACTCCAATATCACTATTTTCCATAGTCTTCTTGCAGTGAATCCTGCTGTAAAATTGAGAGACTCTAGAGAAACCTTCAAAGACTCTTACGTCACTATTCTTTAGGATTTTTTCTTAGTTCCATCGAGGAAAAGCTTCAAAAATTCTTTCAGTGTTTCCTCTAGATTTCTTTCAGGAACTTTCCCAGGCATCTCTCCAGGAAGAAAAAAGATGATAAATTCATCGTTTCTGATGCATAGGAAAACTGGCATGTTGTAACTCTGTTCACAATTCATGCTTTTATCTTCACAAAGGCTGAAAGTTTAAGCAGTGCACAAAAATATTTAAATTTGAAATAGGAAAAAAGCACCTATTTTCAACCTACAAGAATTCTATGCCAATCGTTGAACATTTATACAAAGTAGGACAAAATCCTATGAATGGACCGAAAACTAGGTGACGAGTCAAAACAAAGTTTCTCGATCCCACTCCACTCGACGGTACCAGCAGTAGTCACAATTTGGCATGTTTGTTTCCGCATCTCCATCTGCCCCAAAGCAAACCCTTCCAATGACGACATTGTGCTATTGTGAAGGCAGACCTTGTAGCAGCGGTGTTTGCCGGGATTGGAACAAAGCGATCCACCTCGTTGCCGTTCGTTCATCGGGCGCGTGGTACAATTTGCATATGTGTCATACACATGATTCCCGCTTTGCCAATTATAAGGTTTTTTTTTGGCGGCGTGTCCTCCCGTTGCTGATGCTGTTAGTTATCGTTCCCTACTTGCTTATGTGAAGGGTACACTCGGGGAAATAAGTTCAAGGAATCCTTTAATTTGCCTTTTGGAAATTACCCATTAGCTTGAAACAAGGTTTTGAGGAACATGAGGTAACGTACAACTTTCAAACCTAAGGAAGACATTATTCCAAATTATGAAAATGTAATCAAGCTAACAATAATTTAACAACAATAAAATCGTATTATCATTTTAAAATGTAGTGTATCAATTCAACGAAGTAACATCTATAAATTTAATTTGTCCATTTTGAATATCACAATGAACACTATGTAATTCACAAATGAGATAGAGAAATTCGCAACGCGGTTTATGAAATTCTATTTTTGATACAATGAGGTCTGTAGTTCCTTACTTTCGGAAACTGAAATGAAAATTCAGTGTCAGGAATTGTGAAAAAAAAATAAGAGCCTTATGAAATCAATTTTCTTAATTCATCTTGTTTCATAAGGTTTACCTTTTGATATTCGCATGCTCAGTTTCTTGAGTGTACGTTTGCTCATCCTAGCTTTCGATGTCGCCGAAATGCTTGTGAAAAAAGTCAACATTTATAGGAGGAACCACTCCATCACCTCCAGCATCATCGCCAAACCCCGTCATCAAAATCGAGATGGTGAGCGAGAGAGAGACGAGTGGTTCATTTCGACTTTCGCAATTGTGTTGTTGTGATGGAGTGTGGCGGCGGGTCGGAAAGAAGCTTAATTTTTGACCCGAATGTCCCTTTTTATTTTCAATTGCACTCGTTTCGTTCAAATGTGTGCGCAGTGAAGCAACGGCAGGTTTTTTTTTCTCTCTCCCGGGGCAATCATTATTTTTCACCGTGATCGTCATTATCGGAGTTGAGAGGACCAGAGCTGTTAAATGTCATGAATTTCACGCGACTTTGATATTTGAATATTGCTAATATCATCGATCCCCGTGGAAAAAGTCATCGGAAAAGCATTTTTCCGGTGACGTTTTCCAGACTACTATCGGTTGGCATTATGTGCTGATGTGATATTTCGCATAGGAGGGTGCTATGAGCATTCTAATTTTTCCAAAATTTTGACTTTTAACAGCACTGGAGAGGACATACGAACGAAGGGGATACTTTGTTTCGGCATGTGTTATGGGAACTATTGAAACTAACTATATGTTATGGTCATCGTAAAATTTTAACGTTATTGCTGGCTGTTGGTATTCTGAAGCATTGTATAATTTGCATAAAACATGATTCGTTTTGCAAGTTATAACTCTATTGACAAATGTCAAGAAAGAACTTTCATGCATTTTAGCGTGGCCATAGAATATCTTCGTGTTTGTCACACGAGATAGAAATTAATACGAGGTTAATGGTCTTATATTGAACATTATAAGAGGAAAACGGATTGACATGAGCAACTTACCCGAAGAAACACCCGGTTTGAAGAGTATTTATTTGGATAGTTTAGTGTATAAACCAGGTTGCTATAATAGTGACCTGGTGTTTACGTCAATTCATCCATGTAATCGTTCATCAAACTCACTGTTTGGACGAATAAAACGACGTATAAGTTTGTAGATTACAAAAGTAAGAAATTTAGCACAATTCGTAATTGCTACTCCGTGATTGACCAGAACAATCGAAGTTGCAAATTTAATGAATCGGGCTTGGGATTAGCTTACCATTCTCAATGTGCACAAATCGAGAGCTCATATTTTAAAAGTCAATAACGGTGCCGGCCACGTCCTTACAGTTATCGGGGAAGGGAAGAAATGTTAGTTAGACACCCATTGTTACTAGAGACCGAGCATACCTCTGCATCTCCACAGTTGTCATGGATAGGATATTGGGTTAGTGGGATAAGGTAAAGATCTGAGAGTCATAAATGGATGGTGATGTGATCCATAATTGGATTCGCGATGTAATTCGATAACCGCATTGTACGCCGAACACTTCCTTACTCGACCACGGAAGAGCAAGCGACGCGATCAATAGATCAAACACTACTAACGATCCGCGGCGCTTTTTTCTTTTGAACACACGAACGACACGCGACATGTTTCATCCTGCCCCCATCGCCCGCCCCCGCAGGAGCAAGTGTCAAGGTCGAAGGATCAAACACAACTCGTAGATGACAAAAGTAAGAAATTATTCAAAAAGTCTTACTTCACTACGTCCTTCAAGACATGACCTGCGCCACAATGTTACGCCAACTAACTCGGTTCATGGCTGCTAACCTCCAATTTCTCGATCGCCCCACACTTCCAAGATCCTGCTCAACTTGGTCAAACCACCTAGCTCGTTGCGCTCCCCTTCGTCTTGTACCGGCCGGATTCGAATTGTAAGAAGTCTCTGCCAGACTACATCAGGCAACTTGATCGGGGGAGGGCTGTGCTCATGCACTTCTGTGCTCATGCACTTCTTCAATCTCAGCCTCTAACTGTTCTGCTAGTTCGCTGTTGGAGCGTTTTGCCCAATTGGCGGTTGAACATCTCGCCGGGACTTTGGACAGCTTTCTGTGAGACGACGCATACTTCCCTTGGGCTGGCCTCGCGTCAGAGCTCTGTTGATCTTCTACTGGACGCTCATGTGCACTTCGTTGCTCTACGACGACTCGTTCTCCGCTGCTGCTGTTCGAGCTCTCCTTGTTGACCAGTTGGATGCCGAGGTCGGTCCAGCGCTTCCGGTTGGAGGATGACTTCCGGTACACTGGCGCCCAGACGACCCAAAACTGGTTTGTGACGATCGATGCTACTCGGCTTAGTCCCCGACGGTGGAGCTAGCCTACTCCGGCTACGCGCTTCTTCATGATTCGATACTGGCCGGTGGAGTGCCGAAGTAGGTCCAGCGATTCCGGTTGGAGGATGGCTTCCGGTGCACTGGCGTTCCGACGACTCAAGCCGGTGATACGCTACGTATTACTCAGAGTAGTCCCCGACGGTGGATCTATCCTACTCCGACGAAGATTTCCCTGGCGGCGGAAGATCTCCCGAACCGATGCTATCCGGGCAGATGCCGAGGTCGGTCCTGCGATTCCGGTGGAGGGAAGCTTCCGGTTCACAGGCGCCCGACGATCATTTGCCGGTGCAACAACGCGATCTACTCAACTAGTCCCCGGCGGTGGACTTAGCCTACTCCGAAGCTGGCCGGGCAGATGCCGAGGTCGGTCCTGCGATTCCGGTGGAGGGAAACTTCCGGTTCACAGGCGCCCCGACGACCATTTGCCGGTGCTATTTCGCGAATTACTCAGCTGGACCCCGGCAGTGGACTCAGCCTACTCCGACACGACGTTGGTTGGCCAAGTGCCAGGGTCGGTTCTGCAATTCCGGTTGGAGAATGGCTTCCGGTTTGCAGGCGCCCCGACGACTATTAACCGATACTACGCTACGCCCGCTCTACTCGGTCTAGTCCCCGACGGAGGATCTAGCCTACTCCGATCGCGACCCGGAGCTCTCTGGTCTTCACGCCGTCTCCTTTGCAGCAACGACATAATCGCCGTTATTCCCCTGTTCACCGCATTCCAGGTTCTTTCATGCTGGCACATGTTCTGCACGATGTTGTCCGGATTTAGGACGTTTGCGGTTTCTGGCATCATCTCGTTTCGTATATCCGTGAATCGAGGGCAGTCGAATATAACGTGCTCCGGTGTCTCCTCGATATTTGGACAGGCCGGACAATGTGGAGATTCTGCGTGTCCGAATCTGTGCAGATATTTCCGGAAGCATCCATGGCCTGACAGAAACTGGGTCAGGAAGAAGTTAACTTCTCCATGTTTTCTGGTCGTCCACACCGACACGTTAGGAATGAGCCTGTGGGTCCACCTTCCATTCTCCGAGTTATCCCACTCCTGCTGCCACCTGGCCATTGTGTCGAACCTAATGGTATTCCTCACATTCCTGGTGTCCCTTTGCTGGTAACATGCGATGTCCTCAGCCAGAGTGATGCAGATGGGAATCATTCCGGTGATAACGCACACTGCCTCCGATGATATAGTGCGGTAAGCACTCGCAACCCGTATAGCCATGAGCCGGAACGTACCTGCCAGCTTATCTCGATTACGTTTGGTTCCCAACGCTGCAGCCCAAGCCGGGACTCCATACCTCAGTATAGACGATGATACGGTCGCTAGAAGACGCCTCGTGCTGCTTCTTGGTCCTCAAATGTTGGGCATGATCCTGGCTACGGTGTTAGCAGCTTTCGCCGCCTTTTCGCAGGCTGTTGAAGTTTAGCCTGTCGTCGACCATTACTCCGAGATGCTTTAGAGAGCGCTTCGAGGGATTGCGTGCCCTCCGACGTTGATTTCCAACTGCTGTACCTCCTTGCAGTTGCTGACCAGCACCACCTCCGTTTTATGATGAGCCAACTGCAGCTTGACTCCAGTCATCCACGATTCGATGGTGTCTAGCGATTCCGCCGTCAGCAACTCCACCTCCTCCGCAGTCTCACCAGTTAGCGCAAGAACGACGTCATCTGCGAACCCGACGATCTCGACTCCATTTGACACTGACAAGGTTAGCACTCCATCGTACATCATGTTCCACAATGTTGGACCAAGTATGGATCCTTGTGGAACTCCCGCCGTGACTTCAATGGACATCCGTCCCTGGTTTGTGTCGTAGACCAGTTCCCGGTTCTGAAAGAAACTTTGCAGAACTTTATATAGATATCCTGGAACCCGCATTCTGTGTAGGGCTGCGGCGATAGCCTCCCAACTGGCACTGTTGAACGCGTTCTTGACGTCTATTGTTACCACTGCGCAGTATCGATTGTCTCTCCTCTTCTGCTTGGACGCTTTCTCCGCGCACGCGATGACTGCCCGAATAGCATCCACCGTCGAAGTCTTTTTACGGAATCCGAACTGCCTTTTCGACAATCCGTTCTCGCCTTCCGTGTAGATCGTCAGCCTGCCGAGGCCTGACAGAAACTGGGTCAGGAAGAAGTTAACTTCTCCATGTTTTCTGGTCGTCCACACCGACACGTTAGGAATGAGCCTGTGGGTCCACCTTCCATTCTCCGAGTTATCCCACTCCTGCTGCCACCTGGCCATTGTGTCGAACCTAATGGTATTCCTCACATTCCTGGTGTTCCTTTGCTGGTAACATGCGATGTCCTCAGCCAGAGTGATGCAGATGGGAATCATTCCGGCGATAACGCACACTGCCTCCGATGATATAGTGCGGTAGGCACTCGCAACCCGTATAGACATGAGCCGGAACGTACCTGCCAGCTTATCTCGATTACGTTTGGTTCCCAACGCTGCAGCCCAAGCCGGGACTCCATACCTCAGTATAGACGCCGAGGATGACCTTCTCCAAAAGTTTGCCAAGAGTATCCAGCAAGCATATTGGTCTATATGAAGCAGGATCTCCTGGCGGTTTTCCCGGTTTTGGCAGTAACACCAGCTTCTGCACCTTCCATCTGTCTGGGAAGCAGTCTTCCCAAAGACAAATTAAAGACCCCCATGTCCCTTGCAGTTGCTCAAAATTTTATAGCTCATAAGGTAATCTAGAATGCCGTTCAAAGTGTACTGCGATCTGTCAAACTTGGGTACCTTTTGCACTACCGAGGGACCAAATGCAGTACTAGAAGTGGTACCCAATCTGAGCCCGAGTGTGACGGACCTGGTCTTCCGCTAGACACTTCTGCAACGCTGTCCTGAATATGTCTGGGAACGCCAAGATTGCTGCCCCTAGCGCAACATTAGGGATACCATCTGGTCCGGGAGCTTTGTTCAGCTTCAATCCATTCGCAATAGTTATCAGCTCGGCGTTAGACACATGTATACCGGCATTTTCCTCATCTAAGTCAGCGTACGGTGTGGGCGGCCACGCTGTTGGAGCATGCGTAGGAAAGAGACCGTTCACTATCGCCTTCAGTTTGTCGGGACACATTTCAGCTGGGGTAACTGGGCCCTTGATCTTCGCCATCACTATTCGATAGGCGTTGCCCCAGGGATTTGCGTCAGCTTCCCGGCACAACTCCTTGTAGCAGTTCGTTTTACTCGTCGATATTTCCCGTTTGAACGCGGCTCTGGCCAGTCGGTAGGTCACTTTACGCCCTTCCATGCTGGCTTCGGATCTAGCTCTCTGCACGCGTCTTCTGGCTCTTAAGCAGGCTGCGCGAAGGGTGCTGAGTCTGTCGTTCCACCAGTATGCAGGACGCCGTTGATTCCTTGGCTCCAATTTTCTCGGCATAGTTGCGTCACACGCTCTCGCCAACGCTTCTGTCAGCTCTCCTGCATCCATGTTTGGAGCGTCGCTTACTGCTCGGAGTGCTTCGACGAAAAGATCCTTATCGAAATGCTTCGTCTTCCACCTTCGTTCTCCATTCCTCCTCTGCCATACTGAACAACTTCTCTGGCTAACGCAGTAGTGGATCGCCTGATGGTCACTGTGGATGTATTCTTCGCTAACTCTCCAGTTCATATTGGTGATCAGCGACGGGCTGCAAAAGGTCACGTCTATGATGGACTCCCTACCGCTTTTGCGAAATGTGCTAGCGAGACCGTCGTTGCAAAGCCTTACGTCGAGCTTCGTTAGAGCTTCAAGCAAACTGTAGCCTCTCGCGTTGGTCAGTCTACTACCCCACTCCACGGCCCACGCATTGAAGTCTCCTCCGATTATTACCGGCGTTCGATACCATCAGTGTACCAGTATCCGCTCATGTTCCAGTAGCCCGCTCACACCGAAAAAAGATAAGTTTAAACAAAGTAAATATGTAAACTATAGCCACTAGACGGTTAACAAATCGACCAATCGAATTATACTGTGCACAATCTTTTGCGTATTTACTTAAATGACCTTACTTTTTAAACTCGTGAGCGGGCTACTGGTACGTTGACGGTATCTATCTATTACTTGCTTCTTGTTAGCTAGGAATATGTTATTATTTTTGATAATTCGATGGATGGACTTTCGTTCACGATGTTACGCCAATTTAATCAATCCATACTTGTGTCTGCTAAAATATAGAGGTTCCAGAGAAACCATCACCATCACGTTACTATTTCACAGATTCTTCAGGAATTTCTTCTCAGGTTCATCTAGGAGAACTTTCCGGAATTCTTTTAGTGTTTTCTGCAAAGTTCTCTTCTGGCATTATTTCAGAGACCCATCCGGAGATCACATTAGAAATTTATCTATTCATTCCTCCACCAAATCTCCCAAAAACTCTTCCAGCGGTGCACCGCGATATTTCATGGTATACTTAGAGGAATTTATATAGAAAATCTTTAAACACTCCAAAGCTTCTGCCTTTTATAATTTTTACAAGGGAAATTTTCCCAGAGGCTATCTCAGGGTTTACTCCAGATATGTTTTGATTATTTCTTCCACTGATTTCCGCCAATATTCCTACAGGTTGCAATAGACAATTTACAAAGAATCATTCCACAGTATTTGGTGAAATTCCCTATTTTCGCGGAAGATCCACAATAATTCCTACGCCAATGTCTACAGTTATTATTTAATTATTGAACATTTTCTTGGGATTCCTTCAAGAATTCATCTACATTTACCACAGGAATTGCTCCAAAAATACCTGCAAGGGTAATTGAGGAAATATGTGTAACACTCTTTCAGGAATTCTTCAATAAAGCCGACCAAAAACGGTAAAATGATCTTTTTCTGCCGGTCACTGTATAGGACATTACGTTTGTAAAAACCATAATTATGGAAGTGGAAGTTTTTAGAACACGATGGTAGAATCATGGGAGAAATTCTTGGAGGACTTTCTTGGAAAAAATCTGGAAGAATTCCTGATGGAATCTCTCGAGGTAACTTCTGTGGTTATCCTTAGAAAAAATCCAGGTTGAATTCATGAAGGTATCTAAAACCAAACGCTTGGAGGGATTCCATTGGAAGTTCGTAAAAATCATAAACTTTGTTAGTTTTTTCAGGCAATAGGTATCTAAAAAAAGACACGAACGCCGTCTTCAGCCATTGAGCTGCACAGACTGTCACTTCGGTGGCACAGTCGATAAACATTCCCTACGAAAAGTTCTAACAGCTGAAGCGGGAATCGAACCCACACCCCATGACACAATACACTTAACTGCCTGATGACACTTAACCGCACGTCCACGAAGCCCACAAAAAGTTCCTTTTTTCGTGACACTTAGTCACTACCAGCCCTGAGTTAGGGGGATACCTCCTTGCTTTCACTCCTCCGGTAGCTGTTCCATCCCTCGTTTCTAACCGGTGCAGACAGTCGGCCAACATATCCACGTCCATCTTGATAAGTTCAACTTCAATACTATCCTTACCCAGTCGCCTTGTTGTTCTTGAGCTGGTGGATAGCATCCTTAACTTGTTTCAATGCGGGAGCAGGTTGGTTTCCTTCGCCCACCGTAACGTAGTCCTTTTCTTCGATATTGTGACCTTCTGTACTATTCAGGTGTATGTCGTTGTGCTGTTTCCACCTTTCGATCACCTCTCGTCGGTCCGTCAAGATGCTTCCATTTTCTTAATTTTATTCTTTCCTCATCCTACCCACGTGTCCGACAATACTCTCGGGGCTTTTATGATACGCCAGCAGTCCTCAAGAAATACATTTTTAACCTTTTCAGTACCAACAAAAAAATCTATCAGTTTGTTTTGGTTGCAATAATTTTGTCGATTCTCAACTGATTTTGATGAATCCACAACGGTTAGATCAAGAATCTAATATAGTTCTCAGAAATTTGTAAATTATTTCTAAAAACGGCTTAATTTCAAAATAGGGCCAAAGTCGCGTGGGGTGTACTATATGAGTATTTTAAGACCATGTAGGACCATTGTGGCTACACGCTAATCTGATACAGGTTGCGATAGGCAACCTAAGAGGACACTTTGGGAATTTTACATATTGGTAACGTTCGACGACATATAGTTCATGATTTTTTATCTTTAAGCCATATCCGGATGTTACGATATCGGTTCCGGTAGGCCTCAACTGGGACAACTTTTACCAACATTTTGTATTGGATTCCTGAAAACATCTCTTGATATTTTTGAGGGATTCCTTGTGGATTATTTGTAGATATCTGCGGAAGCGTTATTCAACAAATGTTTTGCATACTTTCAGGGAGAATTTCTGAAGAAAATCCTCGATAAACGTTGCGAGGGAACACTGAAACATTTGCCTTATTTATACTAAGAGATATACTTAAAAACGCAATTGCACTATCGCCATCAAAAAGCGTGGTACATCAGACAGTGATTATTATAAGTTAAAAACACACTGTCGTCAAATACAACTGTCATTATAATGCGAGAACACCATCACCATAAATTTTCAATTTTTTGTTTAGATTCCGGATGACAAGTTAGAAATTGGATTAGAATGACAGTCCTATGTTCTAAACTAAACCATTCTTGCAGAGATCCAATATATCTATAATATGTATGGCTAAAACAATCTGTGAATTTAGATTTTGAATTATTTTTTGAACTGAAAGATAAATCATCTAAAAAAAAAAAGATATTTGAAATGATTGGTTCCATTGCATGAAACCTTCCCTGGTCAAATCGCTCAAGAATCAATTAGTTGAGTGCATCCCTAATAAGCAAAAAAAAAATCGGAAGCATTTTCAAAGGATTGACACTTATATTTCGACAACCACAATTATCAAATTGACCAGAAAAGAACGCATGAGAATATTTCCAAATGTTTAATATCCATATTATTCTGGTAACATTGAGAAATGTTCTAAAATTTGCATCAGCGGACTACCTTTATTTTTCTGGTTTCATCGCACTTTTTACCGCTGAGTAACCATTCAAAACAGATTCTACGAGGGATCATAATCACACTTTCCAGGGCATAGAGTACCCATTGAGCAGTTAAACCAGCATACATTCAGCTTTATATGCGCATTAAAAGCAAAGTAAAAAATGCTTGCAAAACGTAAAAAACGGGCTACTTTAATGCTACACCTTCAGGAACGTTGCAGTTGACTGTCAAAAAGTGTAACGCCTCCTGATCCTGAAAATCTCTCTTTAATGCTACACCTTCAAAAACGTTGCCGTTGACTCTCAAAAAGTGTAACGCCTTCTGAAAAGAGCAAAACAGAATAAAAATGTGTTTTCTTTCTCTCTCCCTCACCGGTCCAGGTCTCCTTGGAGAAATCAGACTACCCAAAAAATAGGTTTTTAATCTCAAATTTGGGTAAACTGCATTTAGTTTTTACTCACGGTTGAGTTGTTTTGCCTCTCTCGCTACAGCAATGTTGTCAAAAACAGAGAGAGACGCACCGACCCAGCGTCAAAGTTCAATGGAATAAGCCAAATTTGGGTCCTTTTGAGTTTACCCCCCTTTAAGTTGTTTCAACCCATTACGGAGACTTCGAAAGCTAACGCTGGGTAGTTTTTTTTTCGGTGTTGTCAAACGAAAACTACCTAATGATAGCTTTATGTGAGTTAACCCAAATTTGAGTTATCTCACGGGAGGGCCGAATTGTGCCAATAGAAGTCAAATTTGGGTTGATTTGTGGCTCCGTGTTGGGTATTGGATACTTTTCTTTGTTTTTGTACTTTTTTGCTAGCTGCATCTACGATTGGCACTTGAACAGATGACCCGGTGCTTCGCATATTGGCATTGATGATATCCACGCTACAGGCTACAGGATATGCTACAGAAGATGTAATGCTGTGCGATAATTTTATACCCTTTAAAAGGTACGTTTTATTCGCATTAATTTATGTTGTGCAGAATTTGTTAGATCATGATCTAAAGTGAGGCATTAATATAATTGAAATAAAATAGACAAACCATCTCTTCCCCGTATGTATGTATGTATGTGTTAATCATGTAATGATTTACTTGAAGTTTCAGAGTAATTCAAAGTATTCTGTTTTAGCTGCCTTTGGTAGCCGACGCGACTTTGGCCCATTTTTGAAATTGGGCCAGTTCTAGACATTATTTACAATTTTCTAAAAACTATGTTAACCTCTAATCTAACCGTGGAGGAATCATCCAAATCGGTTGAGAATTAACAAAGTTGTTGCAAGTTGAAGAACAAAAAAAAATACGTCAGCTTTCTTGTCGGTAATGTAAAAGGTTAAGCTTGTTTTCTTCTTACAACGCTGCCTCAAAATGTTGCGCGTATGCGGTGGCAAGGTTCGGTTGTGTCAGTCGCGCTAGGTTGTAATGAGGCAGGCGTCGGTACTGTACATTGTTGATGATGAATATTTTTGGGCACTGTTTTATCATCACGATAGTGTTTAGAGTCAATGTTGGGGCCACGATGAGTTTTAACGTCGGTTGTATCGGGTTTGTGCTGTTCATAGATCATAGGTCTATTTGTGATTCCATCTGCTGTGATAATGATAGGTAGGTAATGCAAATGGTCAAATTTTGGTAGCTCTTCGCAGTCTACGTGTAACCATCGCTGCTCTGTTAACATCCAAAGTAACGTTTCAAGTTTTCTCACGGTTTTCAAACTGATTTCAATTCAAAACTTGGATTATAATATCGTAGTAAAACTAACATTGATACTTGAGATTCGGACAACTCAATTCGTTGACTGGCCTTCTCGAAAACCAGCTTAATATTCACTTGGAATTCTTCAGTGGCTCCATAATTCGACATTATATAAGGTATTGTATTCCTCCTTAATGAGCGTAGTCCAATCTGAGTCCCCTTTTGTGAAAAGGTCAAAAGCTTCCTTCCGTTCAGTCAGCTAAAGGCCAGATCTCGTTTTTTCATAGCATGAACATCGCAACATTTCGATTGCGTTGTCCAAAATTTATCACGTAATGTGATCCTGGTGTTTCCATATCCGATAAAAACTACTGCAGCCTCATCCATGTGAGATACCACGTGTGAGCCAGTTCAGCAACCAAACGCCTCTCCCCCTTGCTCCTTTTTCGCATATTGATGATCGATCCCAAAAGTGTCATTGGATTTTAATAATAAAAATCCGTCGACAAAAACAACACTGCTTATCGAACAGTCAGAGGACGACGGCGACGACGACGACGCAACAATGCAGTAAAAGGACCAAATGAGCGCCAAGTGGTGCGGCGATAAGCGTAGAGATGGGGTAGAAAAAATAAAATAAATAAAAAATAAAACCGAAAAATTAGGGTTGATTGGGTGAAATTGTACGGATTCGCGTTGGATGATTGCAAGAGAGGACGAGTCGGAATAGGGATGGAAGCACTCCGCAGCACGATTGGAGTGGAAGCAGGGGTGTGTGCTTGGTGGTGGTCTGGTCGAATCGCACAGAGCGGTTTAATGAAAAATCGATTGCATTACAGCGGAGTGAAGCGAGCGGGAAGAGGATGGACCAATGGTCGTCGCAAGCGATTGGGTGGTGGTGGCAGGCCCGGATTTGAGGGGAGGGGCAAAGGGTGTGCAGTTTACCGGGCCTCCCGATTAGAGGGGCCCCTGAAAGACCCAAAATAATAATAGAGAAATGGTTTGAAATACTTTTCAATGTTTCCTTTGTAGACAAATAATTTGAAATGTTGAAGTCAATATCAATAAATTATCTTACTGAGGTAGTGCTCGATTCATAGAGTTTATTTGTTTTAGATCAGAATTCTATTTGCATATCTATCAATCTGTAAGCAGAAATCTGATGGCAGCATTTAAAAATGCTTTTACATTTCGTATGCCTTGTTGGGTTTTGTCGAATATTCACTAAATACTTAGAGTAACCTTCGAACGAAATCCACAAAATTGTCTGTTTGAATTTAAAAATTTATCGTTTTTTTCTATGTAATCGACCAACAAACGAAAGCTGCCTAAAATTAGTAATGGACCTACGAGAGACTCTCGAAGTTTAAGCACTTTCACAGATTTCTTTTCCAAAGTTGCCATTGTAGCATTCGTACATACATCGAGGTCAAGAAAATTTCCGTTACGAAAAGATCCTGAACTGACCGGGAATCGGACCCAGGAAGGCGCGTTCTTAGGCCATTTATGAGATTTGACCCGCCCATCCCGAAGCCTAAATCCGGCACTGTGTGGCTGGGTCGTGTTGCTGAGTGGACGATAAAAGGGTTGGCGAAGTAAAAATAAGCAGTTTTTTGTCGCTGGAGTCGGGAAATGTGGCGTTGGGTGGCGACATCGATGCAGAGCAGATAGCCTTCTCGGCTTCCACTTGATTATCCTTTTTTTTGGGCGCACTCGCGCGTCGCGTGTTTTTCATTTAGAGGGCATTTTCGTTGGTTTGCTCGCCGACAGCCATGATGATGATGATGCTGATGATGGTGAAGTTGACAAATTGCGAAGATGTGTGGGCAGTTGGTGACAGCAGTATAATAAGACTATTTTTGTGATGAAATTTGGCCAATTAAGAGAAGGTTTGAACGATATGGGTTTGATTGCACATGTTGTATTTGAAATACAGAATATACCTAGCTCCTTTGGCTATTATATGTCGCGTTTGCGGCTATCCAGCGGGTTACAAGTTGCACGGCTTCTCGGTGAGAATCGAACTCACGACTTCCAATTCGCTAGACAGGGGCACTACCAATTAGGCCACGACGTCCAAGAACGCAGTAATCCATTTAATCTAATTGCAAAGTATTGTAACGTCTACATTTAAAAAATGTTCGTGAAAATGGTTGTGTTTATGTATTATCAACCAAAAATTGAACTTTTCCGATACTGCTTTCGAGACATACCTAGTGAGTGGATGAAACAAAACGTCCTTGGTGCGATGAATGGAACTCGTTTGTTGTTCGCCCCATCGATACAGTTCGGAAAACCCATTTGTCGAGGGTGTAAGAGATAATTGCTTTCACACCATCCAACCAAACACAATCCACCACAGCCACGCGCTGCCCGCTGTGTCGTCAAAGGCCCTATTTCAAAAGGAATCCCCAGTGACCGCCCTTCTCGCACAGTCTGTACCTTATTTTCCATTCAGTGCACGGCACAGTGGTACCACCCATGGGCCAAAAATCGGAAAATGTGTTGCCTTGTTTTTGCCTCCCTTACCTCTTCCACTTTTTTGGCATAACGTCCTCACTGGTACAGAGCCTGCTTCTCAGCTTAGTGTTCAATAAGCAATCCACAGTTATTAGCAGGGAGCTTTCTTAGTTAAAGTTGCCATTTTCGCATTCGTGACAGGTACGATGATACTCTATGCCCAGAGAAGTCAAAACAATTTCCATTGCGAAAAGATCCTGGACCGGTCGGGAATCGAACCCAGATACCCTTCACTATGGCTTTGCTTTGTAGCCGCGGACTCTAAACACTCGACTAAGGAAGGCTCTCAAATTCCATGGTCTCTTTCAGCTGATTTATGATGACTGATGATAATTTATGACCGTTTCGTAGAGCATATGGAACCACTGTGCGCCGTCGATGTCGGAGGCTAGCAAACATACGACCATTCTTCTTCTCTATTTGCCCCCCGGTGGAATACCTTTGTCTTGGCTCACTTTTCCGAATGATCCAGCACCAGATATAATCCTAACCAAGCAACGGTCGCGCTGGCTGTGAATCATGTGTGTAGGTGGGGTTTCGGTGCTCTCATCGTTGTTGCATAATAAACGAGTGTGTTCGGGAATTAAATGCTCATTCCTCTCGAACGGTGACGCGTCCTTGGTGCTTACGATGGCGTTGCAACGCTTCGATGGGTCAATGGCTAGCATGTTAACTATTGGTTGGAAAATTTTACTGATTGTAAGGCTTCATGCTGAAGAACACTGTACAATTCACGAGAGAGAGCCTATTGCTCCTAACCACAAGGAGGTAAGAACTACCCAATGTTGAAAAGAAAGTTTCTGAAATCAGCTTCATTTAACCCTTTGTCTGTGTTGGGGTCAATATGATCCCAGAGCACTTTGACGAAGTTGTAACTTTTTTTGTCAGTAAACCGATCTGTGTAATTTTTTCATACGATGGTGTGCGAGAGATATTGGAGGCGCTGTTGAACATCAAATATTTCAAACTTATATATCACAAATTTGAGTTATGTTAGAAGACTAGTGTATTTGGCAATGTTTTTCATTTGTTCAACGGCTACAAAATGATTTTTCAGTTGGTTCTATATGTTGTCAGTAGAAGGAGCTAGCGAGTATTCAAATTAAAAACTCATTTATTTCAGGATAAAGATAAAAAAAACAGGCTGTGTTTTCAGTAAAGTTGCTAGTTAGGCCAAGAGCAATGATTGGCATACCTGACTAGTATGAAATAGTGTCACTAGATGGCATTTATGAGCATCAAATATTTAAAACCCATACGCCTTAAAATTCCTAACTCAATCCTGAAGATTGGTATTCTCGTAAAAGTTGTACATTAGTTTGCCATTTAGAATTAAATCAAATTCATATAGTGTTTTTCCATAATCTCGCAACTGTTGTTAAAAACATTTTTGTCGACAATACCTACAACTAAGTTATCAGCATTTCGATACACAAGGTTTTGAAATTTTAAGCTCGTTATGTCCCCTCAGTTGCCAAAAATCGATCTAATCAGACATGTATCCCAAAGATTTACTATCAAATAATTTTACCGAAAACATCAATCTTCTTACTGGTCTGCATCGGCCGATATGAAAGTTTCAAATTTTTTAAAGCTTATTAGCTACACTACTTTGTTAGGTTCAGGACTTTGTATATCGTAATAACAGAATATCGTAAACAAATAGTCCTGAAGTTAACAAACAATTTTGCTGAAAACATTGGCTCAATAGCTGATTTGCATCGTGAGATATGGGCTAAAAATATTTGATGCTCACTAGCACCTCCAAGCGGTAGAATGTTTATATGTTAGGTATTCAATATATAGCCATAACGTACAAGTTCACCGAAAACAATAGCCTTCCATCGAAACTACGTTAGCCAATATTTAAATTTTGAATTTTCAAGGCGCCTCCTAGTTACAGAATTCCGAACTATCCAGATATGCAGCACTTAGTCCTAAACCTACTTTGCTGAGAATGCCGACTTTTTAGCTGTTCTACATGGTGAGATATGTGAGTTTGAAATATTACTAGCGCCTACTAGTTGTAGAATGTTGAACTAAGCAAACATGTAGCAATTTTGCCGAAGACATCACTATTTCAAATCATCAGGAATTAGAACCATCCTAAGATCTAGTTACTGAACGCTTAGGGGAATCACAAAACCATGTTTTTAGCTAGCGCCATCATGCGTTGAAATGCCCAAGTAACCATTGCGTAGTATAGTATACCTTTCGGGATGGTACAAATTTTCACCAAAGAAAGTATAATTTTATAAAAACCCCCTTCTGAGATATAAGTGCCCAAAGTTTCAAACATTCGCTGTTTTCAGACCCTTTTGAATGTTCTTATATTTTTTAGATAAACTCAATCAACTTTGCTTTGCTGAAAAATCGAACCTTTCAAATTTGGCGAAGTTATTACGATTTGAATTTAATATGACCCCAAAGGGGCCCAGATAGCCGTAGTGGTAAACGCGCAGCTATTCCGCAAGACCAAGCTGAGGGTCGTGGGTTCGAATCCCACCGGTCGAGGATATTTTCGGATTGGAAATTTTCTCGCCTTCCCAGGGCATAGAGTATCTTCGTACCTGCCACACAATATACACATGCAAAAATGGTCATTGGCATAGTAAGCTCTCAGTTAATAAATGTGGAAGTGCTCATAAGAACACTAAGCTGAGAAGCAGGCTCTGTCCCAGTGGGGACGTAACGCCAGAAAGAAGAAAGAAGAAGAAGATGACCCCAAAACACAGACAACGTAACTTTTTTTCGCACAGACAGAAGGTTAATAAGTGTTTACTAAGAAATTGCTCTCTCGATTGCACAAAAACTAAACAGTTACGTAACAGCTTCTTCTTCCTGGCATAACATCCCAAATGGAACAGATTACTTTTTAGTTTAGTGTTTAAAGAGCACTTCCACATTTATTGGCTGAGATCTTGTTTTTTGCAGGCAGGCAGGCACGATGCTACTCTTCCCATGTACAGAAAAATCAAGAAAAAAATTATTTAAAAGATTGTGTATGGATAGGGTTACCACATTTACTCTCACTAGAAAGAGTACATTTTTTAAACTCTGTAAAAGAGTAATAAAGAGTACACTTGAATTTTCCGTGTATACAACTTTTGTGTTTCTCAATTCTAAAGTCGTTGGTCACTTAACTAAACTTCGAACAAATGGAAATAATTATGGCTTGTTTTAACCTAAATAATCGAATTAATTGTCAAATTCACAATCACAGCTACTTTCTATTACATTCAAATCACAGTTAAGTTTGTCAGAAAAACGATACTCTCAACAGGGTGAGATAAACGCATAGAAACGGTGCGGTCGTCGACAGCTTATGGCGGTGGTTTCCAAGCTTGTTGCAGTGGCGATTCCCTTTTAGGTTCATCAAGCATACTGTGGATCTCTGATAATAAATATTTAAAATTAGACACAAAGGAGAAGGTATCGATTGTGATTGTTTTAAATTATTTTTGTTTTGACCTATTAATCATTTGTAAAAATCTTCTATAGACTCCCTGAGTTCTGTTTGATCTTTCGACCTTGACGCTTGCTTTTGCCGGAGCGAGCGACGAGGGTAGAGTTACTGTGCACGTGCTGTAGCCTTAGGTGCAGGAGCCTCATTGCTTGCAAGCGCACGGGTGCGCTGTACATTTTGAGACCTTTTTTGGTGCGCCTCATTTTTCTTGAGATGTGTCTCACTGCGGTCTCATGCGCTCCGTCACATGTGCTGTTTAAAATTCAGCGCAACAATTGAAGTGATTACAAAAGTTTTCAACGAGGATCGAAGTTGTAACTCTTGGATCGCGAATCGCGAATCGCGACCGTATCATGTAGGCCATCTAGACACCTGCATAATGAGGCGAAAATAGTTGTAGAGGCTTTTCGCTACTAAGCAGTTGTTTCACAACTTAGATACCAATGCACTATGGTCCAGGAATCAGTTTTACGCGGAAAGATGCATTCTGAGCTTTAGAATGAAACATTAGACAAAAACGGTCTTCTACAAAGTTGTTTGTATTAGTTGAGCCCTTTGTTTGGTTTTATTGAAAATTAGGGTGGACCACATTTTCATAGAAATGATTAAACTAACTTTCTTATTTGTAGAAATTATATTATACATGCTTGAGCAAAGTTATAGACCATTCAATTTCAAGCAACTTTGCCAAAAAAAGTTTTTTTGTATCTCTTGAATTGACCGATTTAGAGCTTTTTTCCTACGGTGACATAGGGTGGTCCGAACAAAACTGGTTTTCTGGCTCTAGAGTTTTCAATTCAAATTTCTCATCAAAGTAGTCTATGAAACACTTTTAGAACTTTAAAAAATACGTAATTTGGTGAGTGAAGAAACTCGCTATCTCCTTCCGTTTAGGAGTTATTGTTGTTTTTCTCTCAAAATCATGCCTACTTTGATTGTAAATTTCTCTGATTGGGGCAAACATAAAAAAAATCTTTTGACGGCGTTCAAAAGACAAAACAAAATTGTATATTATATCCAAAAATTACAGATGTGTTATTTTTGTAACTCTAAAAAAACTTCTTGAAAGTCAAACATTTTTTATCACAAAAACTTTAATAACTTTTGAACTAAAATAGATATTAACAATCTTTTTGCATGAAAATTTGCGTTTTATTAAGTTCTAAAAGTCGTTCATAGACGACTTTGACGAGAAAATGATATTAAAAAAACTAGAGTTAAAAAACTTATTTTTGTTGGACCACCCTGCGATGATTAGGAAAAAATGCTCTAGATTGGTCAAATTTTGAGCTACAGAAAAACTTTTTTAAGCAAAGTTGATCAAAATTTCAAGTTCTACCGCTTTGCCTAAGAGCATATACCAGTATTTTTGCAAATAAAAAAGTTGATTTTATGATATGTGTGATATTGTGGACCACCCTAGTTTCAAATGACACAGTATGAAAGCTTACATTTTTAGAAATAATTTTGTTGAAGATCATTTTTGTCTAAAATTTCATTTTCATGCTCAAAATGTAAAATAATAAAGAAATACATACCATGAAAATCTTCAAAATAGTTTTAGAGCCCTATCTTTCTTATTTCAGATTTCACGTCAAAGCGGTCTATGAACGACTTTAGGAACTTAACAAAACGCAAATTTTCATGCAAAAATATTGATGATATCTATTTTAGTTCAAAAGTTATTAAAGTTTTTCTGCTTAAAAACCTATGTTTTTAAAGGCATTTTATTAGAGTTACAAAAATAACACATCTGTAATTTTTTGATATAATATACAATAGTATATTGTCTTTTGATTGCCGTCGAAAGATATTTTTTATGTTTGCCCCAATCAGAGATATTCACAATCAAAGTAGGCATGTTTTTGAGAGAAAAACAACAATAACTCCTAAACGGAAGGAGATAGCGAGTTTCTTCACTCACCAAATTACGCATTTTTTAAAGCTCTAAAAGTGTTTCATAGACTACTTTGATGAGAAATTTGAATTGAAAACTCTAGATCCAGAAAACCAGTTTTGTTCGGACCACCCTATGTCACTGCAGGAAAAAAGCTCTAAATCGGTCAATTCAAGAGATACAAAAAAACTTTTTTTGGCAAAGTTGCTTGAAATTGAATGGTCTATAACTTTGCTGAAGCATGTATAATATAATTTCTACAAATAAGAAAGTTAGTTACACAATTTCTATGAAAATGTGGTCCACCCTAATTTTCAATTACACCAAACAAAGGGCTTAACTAATACAAACAACTTTGTAGAAGACCATTTTTGTCTAATGTTTCATTCTAAAGCTCAAAATGCATCTTTCCGCGTAAAACTGATTCCTGGACCACTGTGCAATGGCGAGCCGTAGCGCCGAGCAGCGCATGAGACGAGTCTCCCCGGGAGCACATCGCCTTGCGCGCGCTTTTAGAATTTTCGTGAGCCTCCGTCTAGCGCAGCACACTAGGATTCCGATGAGCTGAGAGACGGTTTGGTGGGAGGCTCGTCAGTACATTTATGTGCTCCTGAGAAATATGTAACTCTAGACGAGGGCAGGATCAAACATGTCGCGCGTCGGTCTAGTAAGTGAAAAAGTGGCGTGATCGGGGAGTTCGGTTGGAGTATGTTAAAAAGTGTCGCGATCGGTTCGTTCTTTTTGATCTTTCGACGACCTTGACGCTTGCTCCTGGGCAGTGCGTCAAGAAAGCCCGAGCTGTCGTCCGTGTTTTTTTTCGGGTCGCGCGCCTACTTTTTTTTTTTTTTTTTTTTTTTTTTTTTTTCTGAGTGTTAGCCGAGCAAACGAGTGAAGCTGAAAGTGGATTGTGGCTGCTCCGTCAAGGATAACGGATCAATTGGTGAGCTCGTTTCATGCTACTATTTCTAATCTATAAAATATGTATTACTGACATTTAATCGTTACAATGGTGGGATGTAAATATGATGTTTCAACAAACTATGGATGGTTCGTCACTGTGAGTGTCGACACAAACTCTGATTCATGATTTATTTATGTTTAACATTTTTTTTTCAGAACACCCCTTATATACCTGTATTTTTGTAATTAAAAAAAACTTTGAATGGTTCGACACTACAAGTGTAGACTTGCGAAAGGTTCACTTTATTCAACAAACTTTGGATGGTTCGCCACTGTAAGTGTCGGCATAAGAATAAGAGTGTTCTATGATGTCCCAACCAATTGAGTCTTTTGTTTCTTTTCAAATATATATAGAGTAAAATATAATAACACATGCTTTCGTACTGACAGCTGTAGGAATGTTACATTTAGGTATTTGTTCAACAAACTTTGAATGGTTCGTCACCTCAAGTGTCGGCATAATTTTCCTCTACATAGAAATTATATGAACAATTATATTTACGTATAAGCATGTATATATCTCACAAATCATTGTTTATCATGGTCTAATCGCTTATCAAAGTGAATCCTTTGACCCAACGATCCTCCCCATTAACAAACATCCCTCCCAGTAACCTTTGTGGAGATGCAGAGGCAAACACGGTCTCCAAATAGCAAAGGTTACACACTAACATTCCTTCCCTCAATCCCACCTGACTGCAAGGACGTGGCCGGCGCCGCTATTGACCTTGTATAAATAGAGGCACTGAATTATGCACACTGAAGAAGATTATGGCCAATCCCAGCTGAACTTCTAGTTGATTCTTTGTGCATTTTCACTGACTTCGGTCAATCACGGAATAGCAACCATTGATATGTGTAGTCAGTCTAAGCTAAGCTAAGCTAAGCTAAAGCTAAAACGATACTCTCAACAGGGTGACCAGCGCACCGGGAAATCGGGAAAACCGGGAAAAAGCCGGGAATTTCGAATCACCGGGAAATATACGGGAATTTCAATTAGTACCGGGAAAATTTTGCATACCAAGTAATGTTTTAACCAGCACGATCTATACCAGTGCTTCCCAAACTTTTTCAACTTTCGCCCCCTTGAGGCCCCCTAATATGTGATTCACATATTTTAATTAAGCGCTGTACGCCAGAAAATTTCCTTGACTCGCATATCCATAGAATAATAATACAATAATTTTTATGTAAATTTAAAAATATTTTCTTAAATATCGATAACCCACAGTTACTTCTTCTTCTTTCTGGCGTTACGTCCCAACTGGAACATAGCCTGCTTCTCAGATTAGTGTTCTTATGAGCACTTCCACAGTTATTAACTGAGAGCTTTCTTTGCCGATTGACCATTTTTGCATGTGTATATCGTGTGGCAGGTACGATGATACTCTATGCCCTGGGAATCGAGGAAATTTCCTTTACGAAAAGATCCTCGACCAGTGGGATTCGAACCCACGACCCTCAGCATGGTCATGCTGAATAGCTGCGCGTTTACCGCTACAGCTATCTGGGCCCCACAGTAACTATGAATGATTTATTGGATTGTAATTTATAATATCGATTTTAAAAATATCTTGCGTGCATTACAGGCTACTGAATCAGTCATTCCACCATCTGCCGTTTCTAAAATTACTGCAATAATTTTCAGAAATTGTGAATAATAAATGTTTGATGTTTCTGGGAACGCATTTTTATCCAATCCAAATACCCTGAAACATATATGAAAATCTAGAATGTTTTTCAACTCATTGTTCAATGTAATTTTTCTAACACCACTAACACTACATTTGAAGAAATTACGTCTTTAGGTTGGAACTCGATTTTTGTTTGCTAAATTTTTTAAAATTTGTTTCTAAAATGATTTGTACCATAATAACTAATGAAAAAGAATGCAACCGGAACATCAAAATGGGCACATTAGATATTTTTGTCCGTTCTAAAAACTCATGATATTAAAAAACCTGAATGCATCACACAATCATCAAGTGTTGTCTATCACAATTTGAAAATGATCATGATTAGAGATATAACGGTTTAAGGTAAAATAGTCCTGGAAATAGTTAAGTTTAGAATTGATTAACCATCAGATATGTGTCCTCCAAAGGTTATGAGTATTTTTTTTTTAAATTCTCCCGTGTTAGTTTTTTAGCCACCTTTCTAGATTTTTCGCCCCCCCCCAATTCTGTTTTACAAATTTTCGCCCACTTGAGCCTGAAAATCGCCCCAGGGGGTGAATTCGCCCACTTTGGGAATCACTGATCTATACTTTAGTGGATTTTTACTAAAGTTTTTGAATTCGAATCCCAAGTTAGTCAATAAAGCCAAGAACATATTCTTTATTTTTTATCAGAAATAATTGCCCTGAGAAAATGTTCTAGATTTGTGGGGATAAAACATAACAAAAAATTATATGCTGATGACCATGGATCGAAATGTTGAAGAATTGATATATTCATTTTTATGTCTACCAAACCTGCGACCGTTTAAAATTTAAACTATGATTCATTCAAAGATTGACTCGATCCCATAATATAAACAAGGGTCAATCTTTTTTTAGACTGAACTTTTTCATAACAAATTTTACGATTACCTAAAATGACCGTCGTAAAATATCGTTTCATAGATCAAACTGAAATTTAGCAGAATCAGTATAAGCGCAGAAAATTTGAATGCGCAGCAAAATATCTGATTTCCGTCTACCCCTAATAGAAATGCTTTGGTTTAAACAAAAAACTCGTACTTAAAAGTCATTTGAAATAGTAAAAAAAATCGCAATAATGTTTCTTAGCATATCATTAAACCGGGAATATTTTTTAAATATCGGGAGAAAACCGGGAATTTGAAATTGACTTTTCACTGGCCACCCTGTCTCAATTTATTATTATGGTTATCACGAAATTTCACTTATCTTTTTATAAATTATGTAATATGCTTGCTAACTATACTAAGTAATGTAATTTTTGTAATAATATCGTTCATAAGGTTTGTTTGTGAAAACCCTTTCCTAATATAAAGCAAGAATGTTCTAAACAAAATGTTGAACACTATTTGTACGTAAAGGAACCAGTAAAACGAAGAAGAGTGAATATTGAAACCTTGGATCTGAAAAGAACCTCAGTCATTGTCGTAAATTTAAGTTTCACTAAAAACTTATTGAACGTTATGAGAGATAGAACCTGGACCGTTTTAATACTCTAGATTTATGTTTTGGATACTATCCATTCAAATTAAATCCTTCCGTCCCCATAGCTTCGCTCAAAAATTGAATCGACAAAATGGATTAACTATTTAAAACCACCTTAACCATTTGTAACTTAAAATTATTAGTAAATTGATTATTTATCAATAGTTTTAGCATTTGACCGCTTTTTTCTGTATTGAATGAAATAAAAGTGCGTATACATTGTTTCTAATCAGTACCAATTCGATTCAATACGTATTTGTCGAAAATCGATGGATCACAGAGGATAATCTGGTTACTTCCACAGATTATTTGATTTGTTCGGCAATTGTCAGTAATATGTGAAAAAGAGTATACTTGGGCCCGTTTACCAGGAAAGAATTGTACACAAAATTTTAAGGCATAAACGAGTACATGTTCTCTAAAAATAGTACGTCTGGTAACCCACTATGGAACCTATATAATATGGATAATTTTGGAACGGGACCGATGAGTAGAAGGCGAAAGTTTATGTATGACGCTTTGAAATTCAAGATGGCGACTTCCGGTTTATGAAAATCACTTGGATCCTATACAATATGGTTATTTTAGTAAAAGGACCGATTAGTTGATGCCGGAAATCGATATCTGACGCCATTTTGGAATCCAAGATGGCCACTTCCGGTTGTGAAAATCACCTGAAATCAGTGGTGGAAAGCATCATGCCGTTTTCGCAAAATGAACCAATATTAAGCAGGGTCCACGCTCACACGCTCACGAACCAACAGTAACCGATTTGCTCACAGATTCTTGCATTGGAGAACCAGAACAAAACAAATGTAAAAAGAGTGTGATTGTTGGATGAGCAGAGACTGCTCACAGCCGTTCTTTTTTCCGTTCATAGCTATTCTTGTAAATAATTGGGTGGATAATGATTATAATAAATAGATTACAAACTAATGTACTACAGAATTGAGAAAATTGAACGGTATATGGTGTTATTGTAGAAACATCGCAAGGAATCGGATACGTGAGTGCATGTCAAAATAAAATGATGCGATGCCCTCTACAGTTTGTTGGGCGATCGTGAGCAAAGAAAGCAAGAACGCTATCGCACAAAAGGAACCACCGCATTTTTCTGTAGTGCATGAACAGACTCTGTTCACCGTTTTACAGCATTGCCCGAAACCCATGCAATATGGGTATTTTTGGAACGGAATCGATGAGTACAAGGTGAAAGTCTTAGGGCCGATTTCTTCACCTTCACTTGAGCCGTAAACCACGTTTACCCATACGATTAAACCAGGTTTAAGGCTTAAGCGGTGGTGAAGAAATCGCCATTTTAAAATCCAAGACAGCGGTTTGTTAGAACCATTTAAATCCCAAGCAATCTGGTTATTTTTGGAGCGGGATCGATGGGATTCCGTCATCTACTCATCGGTCCCGTTTCAAAAATACTGATTGCATGGGTTCAAAGTGATTTTCCCAAACCGGAAGTTGCCATAGACTTTCGCCTCCTACTCATCGATCCCGTTCCAAAAATATAAATATTGCATGGGTTTCAAGTGATTTTCATAAACCAGGAGTTGCTATCTGGATTCTAAAATGTCGCCATATCAATTTCCGGCATCTACAAATCGCTCCCGTTCCAAAAATACCCATATTGCATAGATTCCTAGTGATTTGTACAAATCGGAAGTCGCCATTTTAGGTTTAAAGGCGCTAGACATCGATTTCCATAACCTACTCATTGCTCCCGTTTCAAAAATACCCATATTGCATGGTTTGTGCGTAATTTCTACAAACCGGAAGTCGCCATCTTGGAATCCAAAATGGGGTTAGACACCAATTTCCGGTAGCTCCTCCTTGGTCCCGCTCCAGAAATACCCATATTACATTGGTTCTCGTGGGCAGAAGCGTAGGTTGAAATTTTTGGAGCGCAATAAAAGGGAGCGTAAGTTGGAATTTGAAGCGTAAAAAGGGGTTTGGATGTACTTAAGTTACTCCGAATCCACACTTACCTCACAGGACAGTAACCCGGGATAATGCACACTGTAGCCGTTGCTGAAAAAACGTGATCGAAATTGTTTTGACCATGAAAACATGATTTTAGTACTATAGTGTCTTCGGGAAAGTTTTTTCATAAAATAATCGCTATTTTATGAAAGTGTCAGTTTGGTGATTAATCCACCTATAAGTGAGAACGAAATTTTATTTTTTGTATTTATGAATTTAAAAATAAACTTTATTCGGGAAAGTTGTAGGTAATATTAGAAGAAACAACTTTGCTGAAGACACCGTATGCATATTTTTTGATTTTCATATACATTTGTGGAGTTTTTTGTGGAACACCCCTAAAAATCACTTTTTTCGTCATAACTTGGTTGGATGATTTTGTACAATTTTCAATTGTTCTAGTGTTATTTGTTACTTGCAAAAACACATAACTTTCTCCAAAAGAGCATATTTTTATCTCTCATACTTTTCGAGTTATTGAAGATTTTTTATAAAATTTTGCACCTTTTTGACACTAAAAATCATTTGGACGCGCACATTTCCGCAGTCTGAAACATGTTCATCCAATGGTTTGAAACTAATACTATGAAATGCAGAGAAAGCCGTTTTTAGCCTGCTTTAGCCTGACGGTCAAAAGATAGTCTGAAAAAATGTTTACTTACATGCAGATATAATTTACACTTATTCACTACCCCCTATATTGGCTTAACTTGAATATCTGGCATCACTATATCGAATTTTATGCAATCAAATCAACAATGACATCAATCAACAACAGATCGGAATAATCTGTTCAGACAGGTTTACCACAGACAAACAGACTAAATATCATACACTCTTTTCATCGTTCACTTTTCTAACGTTAGTTTCATTTATGACGTAGGTGGTCAATTAGGGATTCCGGCTCCGACTACTTTTGCTGAATACCGATTCAACGGTACTACATCGATCAGAATCGGTAGGGTTCATGGACAAAAGGTCGAAAGGCAAAACGTCGAAAGGACAAAAGGTCGAAAGACAAAAAGTCGAAGGGACAAAAGGTCGAATATGATTTGCTTGGTGAGAAATTTTTCCTTCTTTGAAAAAAGATTTTCGACCTTTTGTCCCTTCTTTTTTGTTCTTCGACCTTTTGTCCTTTCGACCTTTTGTCCTTTCGACCTTTTGTCTTTCGACCTTTTGTCATAGATTCACGATTAATCGATACCGTCAAACGGGGTAACTTGCAACAATTTTCAACTTCAAAGCTATATGGACGAAAAAATTGAGGATTCAGATGAAACAAAATCCATCTGGTACCCTAATCGCTACGTAAAGAATACCACACGGTATTAATTTTATCAGTATTTAGTTTTCTGGAATCAGGAGAGACGAAAAATATGCATTTTTAATGCTACCCCTGATGTGGAGTAACATGCAACACATAATGGTACTTGAAGTACACTATTAAAAAATTATCCTATATTGTGTTATTATGGTCATTTAATAATTGTCTACAGTAAAAGCATGACAATTATCAGAAAAAGGCTGCTTTTCTCTTAGAAAACTAATTATTATCGATTGTATTATGAGTATTGAATCAATTTGATTGAAAGCTTCATTGGCATTGCATAGGGTGTCCACACTGGAAAATTCTAGCATATTATAAGTCTTGACAGTTATTGGAAAGCCATCAAAACGTTTTAATGCAACTTTTTTACAAATACAATGGTATTTTAGGCTTTACTTCACATAACTTATTTTTTAGACATATTTAAATCAAAGCAACGTATAACATATTGATATGTAAAATTGGTTTCACATAACTTTCATCATATTTCATGCTGAGAGTTCCCAATGACTGATCTGTTAGTTAATTTTTTTGCAGATTTTCTAAATTATTCTTTATTTTCATGAAAAAAATAAGACTAAATCTAATAATAATACGATTTATTTAAATTTTTCAAAAATTAATGCAAACAGTGTATTGAATTTATTGAGGTACAAAAATTTTAATGTTACTGTACAAATATACGTTCAATTTTGCCTTTGCATGTGTTACCGATGACAAACGGCAGGAAATATCAAACAATTGAGATCAAAATTGCTGTTGCAAGTTACCCCACAAGGGTAGTCAAAAAACGTTTTTGAATTTTTAGAGTGTTTAAGCAAAAAATTATCAAAACTTTTATGTTGTCAATTTGTACACTACTAAGTACTGTAACTGATAGCAAATGCCTCGAATGACATATTTCTACCGTTTGTGTGGTACGAAGAACGTTTTTCAAGATTAGTTTTATACAATCCAAATTTTAATATGATTTTCACCTCCAGCAAACTCACCAAAAAAGAAACGATACCCAAACCCTTGTCAAAACCTTCTGTTGTATACCTAAGGTCAATAAACGGCGGAATAAATCATAATAATTCAACTCAATGCTGAACGAAACGACTATACGGTTACATGTCGAAGTGTTGCAAGTTTCACCCCTGTTGCAAGATACCCCGTTTGACGGTATTTTGAATCGATGTTTGGAGCATCTAGTATCGAATGAATTGATTTTCTTAATTCGAGTTTTTGATTCGATTTATTTTGTAGAAATCGATAAATGTTTCTTAATGAATTGATGGGAGAGAAACCAAATTTTTAATTAGTGAATTTGTTGTATCGAATATGAAAACTGATTTTATTGAAAGATGTTGGTGTCGACTGCTAATTCATTTGATCCCATCCCAAACTTCATAAATTTCAATTCAAATATATAGATGCAAAGGATTCGATTAAATCGATAAATAGATTCGACAGTTCAAATGTGAATCGATTCAGTAACATCGATGCTATGAAGAAATTTGCTCAACGCTTTGTACACTGAATCCTTATACGAGGATGTGAGGTAATTGTTGTTGTTGTTGTTTGAGAGGCACTTTAACCCGAAGGTCATTCGTCCCTTTAATACTAGTGAGGTAATTTCTTTCTTGGTCTCTATTGGACAGTTGACCGAAGAGGCTCAAGAGGATGTAACAAGGATATTAAGAATTGCAGGGAGGATCTCCAGAATTGATACTGACTAAGAATTATTACACTGTTTGTTGGCGACATCAAATCCTGTGATTACATCTATTAGAGCATTCCCGAGAAAAAAGTGTTTCCTTATCAGGATGGGAAAATCTTTTGGTTAAAAAAATAACGAACAAACCAGTGATAGCGGAGCAAAAATAATGATGATAATCTTAAACATTAATATTTACTGATTTATGGATTGCATATGAGTTTTAAAGGAAAAAATAAATGTTTCATAGTTATATTATACATTTTAGTTTTTGCTGCGAGCTCCGAAAAATTCTCAAGAAAGGACTGAGACTTCCTGCAGAAAAAATAGCAATAAGTGTTTTTCTGCAAAAAATAAACAGCTAACGTTGGAAAGGTGAACGACGAAAAGTGTGTTGGATATGTTGTCTGTTTGTCTGTGATAAACTTGTCTGAATAGATTATTCCAACCTTTTGTTGATTGATTATATTGTTGACTTTATTGCATAAAATTCGATACAGTGATGTCAGATATTCAAGTTAAGCCAATATAGGGTGTAGTGAATAAGTGTAAATTATATCTGCATGTAAGTAAACATTTTTTCAGACTATCTTTCGACCGTCAGGCTAAAGCAGGCTAAAAACGGCTTTCTCTGCATTTCATAGTATTAGTTTCAAACCATTGGATGAACATGTTTCAGACTGCGGAAATGTGCGCGTCCAAATGATTTTTAGTGTCAAAAAGGTGCAAAATTTTATATAAAACCTTCAATAACTCGAAAAGTATGAGAGATAAAAATATGCTCTTTTTGAGAAAGTTATGTGTTTTTGCAAGTAACAAATAACACTAGAACAATTGAAAATTGTACAAAATCATCCAACCAAGTTATGATGAAAAAAGTGATTTTAAGGGGTGTTCCACAAAAAACTCCACAAATGTACATGAAAATCAAAAAATATGCATACGGTGTCTTCAGCAAAGTTGTTTTTTCTAATATTACCTACAACTTTCCCGAATAAAGTTTATTTTTAAATTCATAAATACGAAAAATAAAATTTCGTTCTCACTTATAGGTGGATTAATCACCAAACTGACACTTTCATAAAATAGCGATTATTTTATGGAAAAACTTTCCCGAAGACACTATAGTACTAAAATCATGTTTTCATGGTCAAAACAATTTCGATCACGTTTTTTCAGCGACGGCTACAGTGTGTAATGGTAACTTCGGAGAAATGTAATCTTGGATATCTGGGTTAATGGCATTCGAGGTAATGGATTTCAGCGTAAGTTTAATGGGGTAGAATTTTGTTAGATTCTATCCAATTACCCCGAATGCTATTAACTCGACTGCTATGATCCCGAAATCTATTTACTCGAATATACTAATACTCGGAATGCATTCACCTCGCATGAAATCATGTCGAGCAAATAGAATTCTGGGATATGAAATTGCAGCGCGATTAATTTTGTAAACCGACTTTATTTGGACTGGAATTATTTGAATAGAGAATTTTACAGCTGGATCGCTTCGTTGACCGAACAATCTTCTTGTACGTCTTGTAAGTCGACTTGAATGATTCTGATACAGATAAACGACGTGTGTTCCATATCTATCATTGCTTCCTGAGATTGATAAGGTCGGAACCATGTAATTCTTCTTGGCAGAACGCAAAGGGCGAGCTTCTTCAAAGGCTTCCATGAAATAGGTCCGTGAGGTTACTTTTGAGAGCACAAAGTTGATGTACTGGTGGTTTAGTAATGACTTCTCATCTGACACATGCCAGTTTGTCAACTCGTGTCTAATTCAGTTCGAGTAAAGCTTTATATCAAACAGAGCTTCTCTAGCAGATCAGACACCATGAAGGCTGGGCGATTTCCTATATTTTGTAATTCAAGATCTGTACTACATCAGTATTCCATCAGACTGAATTCTCTCAAATTAGTGTGTGAGCTGCTTCAGATAGTGTAATCATCACTGTCTACAAATGTCAGTTTGTAAGAAAAATGTTGGCAGAATTAGGTCATAATTTGTAAAATATTGTAAAAATACATCAACATTTTTCATTTTACTTGAACAGGCCCATCGCCGCTTCCTAGTTGAAGTTCTGGTTCTAGACGATAATTTTCTTTAAAAAGTTAATCTTTGCAAAAGAGTAAATCAAGAAAAAAAGGTTGATCACTTGGTTTATAGCAGCTCGTGAGATGATTCTTGATGACAGATTTTTAAAGCCGTGCTATAAAATGACTATGGTACAATCAAATAACCAAATTCTCGTTGATGTCTGCATTGAACTATAGGCAGTTTCGTTGGAATTCGTTCCTTCCATTCCATCACCCTCAGTTTAGTCGGAACGGAAGTTGAATTTTCAAACCAGTAACCACACATCACTGTAACCAACTGGCTCACCCAAGCCCGGCAAACAGGGACAAGTGACCAAGCGAGTGAGCTTCCAATGATACCGACGACAATGGGCGATGACGATGATTTGTCGTGTATGGTCGACTCGAAAGGCGCAACACTTGTCCCCGGTACTTAGCCTACGAATGTGAACCAAGCCATCTCATGTCGTAACGCTGCCGCCTAAAACGAACGACGCGACGATGGGCAAGGCCCCCCAAGTCAGCCAAACGACGAAAGGTGTTTCGTTCAGTAGTGGCGGTATCTAGCAGCACTGCGACTTCCTCGGTATCAAGAGGTGAACTCTACTGGGTGGTTGGAGTAGTTCGAGTTACGCCCGGTTGGTCGTCCTAGGCCGACTGTTGAGCGGGTGTGAGAACTTTTGATACCGTAACCCAGGGTTAAATTGATCTCATGGTTTTTTTTCACTGTTTTTTTTAATGTGTAATTAACAAAAGAAAGAGTCAGCACTTAACAATCTGCTGATGCTACATCTCTACAGGCAAACTTGGAGTAGGATCCTAAAGAACTATAGCTAACCCCAGAGTGTCATTTTAAATGTTTGATTCTCAAGAATATTTTGAGTTGTTATATGCTATTCTTCAACAAACTAATTACGCAGGCTCATTACGATCAACGAAGTATTCAGTTTAGTTTAGTTTGACGATATCCAAATTCATGAAGATAATATGACAAAAAGTCGTTAATCAGGAACCAATTCGCCCCCGTTCTACGGTACGCGAAAAGGAAGCCTCCATGTTGCTGATCCTCATGGGCTTCAAGTAAGAACGGAAGGGGCACACTCGCCGGTAGCAAAGCTTTAGTAATTGGATTTTTCTAATTATTTCCGATAATTGAATTATTGTACACAGCGGCAGGGTGTGAGGCCATAGCGTATTTAACCACGCCAAGAGTGGCGGGAACGTAGAGTTCTCTGACTAGAAAAATAGTTGTAAGTATAGAGGGGCGAAGCGCACTACTCCAAAGGCAGGTGAAATTAAGCATCGATTTTTGCGAGCATTGATCGGAAGTGAAACTGTTGTGGATGTGCAGTAACATGAATGGTGCAGCCATTAGACTACCGCGCTCGGTTAATTGCGGGCAGTTATTGCGATGATTGCTGCGCTTTTTGGCTAGGTGTTCCGGTGAAATTAGGATCAATTAAAAACTGCAAAGATTATCTTCACTGGGCGTTTAGATCAGATGGAGCATGATAGATGGTCTGAAGATGCGGGGTGTGCATCCATTCGGGAATTTCAGTAAAAATCAGGGAATTCAAATTGATTGACAACTAGAACATTGTATTATGACTAACAAATTCTAGTATTTAGCTGAATCATGTGAACAAAATCGTTGATTTCCCGGAGAAATCTTTGAAGCACTTTTTATAGGCCAACTTGATTTTTTTAGCGTTCGTTGGCCCAATTAATGGCCCTTTTGTTTGCATCGAATGAACGAAAGAGAATCATTGACCGTTTTATGGAGAGAAAATTTCTCTTTCTCTCTCTCTCTGCGCTTGGTCCAATGGCAGCCTTAAACCTAGTTTAACTACATATATGGGTAAGCTATGGTGAAGAAATCTGCCCTAAGCCATTTTTAGTTAAAAGGGTCGGTAGTTGGCCCATGAATGATTAGAAAAAAGCGATTATTGGCCATTTTAAAAAAACGGGTTTATAAAAGTAAACTTTATGGCTCTGTTAACAATGTTTGCACGGTTAGTAGTTCCGGTTGTTTGCACGGTTAGTAATCCGATTTGTTTACAGTTAGATCATTGGCCCTTTAGAATTGTTACGCGAGATTCTTTTGATTCGCTTTCTTCATTTTTTCAGCACAACAATTTTGCTTTCTTTGACTTGAGTTAAATGCGTGAAATTCGATTCACACCAGCCCATCATCACTCTTATCCTCCACATTCAGAAATGCGTTAGTAATAATTCCCATAACTGCCAGCCGAATTTCCTACTGTTCCGATTCATATCGCGCGCGTTTACTTCCACGCCAAGAATCAAGTGCTATAAAGAAGTGAAGCGGGCAGAAGGGCGCCTCGCCGTAGAGAACAAAACCGAAAGATTTTCCACTTGACGTACCCGTTGCTTGGCGGTTGGACGGTCGGTTGGCTTACACACCCACTTGGAACCATAACTCGTAACGCGCCACAAGAAAGCGTAAAAAATTGTGCAAAAGAAAAGGCACGATTTGTTGTATGACTGATGGGGATATGCTCGTTTGTGGCTGGCTGGCTGGGCGCATCCGTGGAAGGGGGAGATTTTCCCTTGGGCGTCATTATCCCAGCGTACCTAGTTGTTCCTTTCTTTATAGTTCAGCAATGAAAGGGTGAAGTATCTCTCCAAAATTCTATTGAGTTATCTTCTGAATAGGTAGTTCCGCCTTTGTAGATTTCAAAAACACTCGTTGACAAGCATAGTAAGCGTAATGCAGTCAAATATGGTATCAAAACCCTATCTAAATTTTCCTACCAAACGCTTTAGTCAGAAATACTTGTCTTGTTTTCTCAATTTTCTAAATATTGGCATTGGTTTAAGGCTCAAGAATCCATCATTCAATCATCAGCAATCATCGAAAACTAAAAACCAGTTTTTTCGTTCAAATTTAAAGAAATCTTCATGCAAATCTATCATTGAATTACAGATAATAAGTGCAATGCAATGATAGATTGTCATGAACATTGCTTGAATTTTGAGGGAAAAAACTGGTTTTGAAAATTTGAAAAACGATTATGGATATTTTCCTCTTAAGGTGAAGATTGATCGAAGCCAAACCTCAAATTTTCAAGGGCACAAATCTGGAGAACCAAACATCCGTTTATGTTGAAAACCTAATCGATTGGTCATTAGCTGGGTGTGATCAATCGATTAAGTTTTCAGCTCAAACGGGTGTTCGGTTTTCAAGATTGGTGCTCTTGAAAGTTTGATGTTTGGCTTCGATTCATCTTCACCTTAAGAAAAAAAAACAAGTTCTCTTGTTTTTTCAAGTTAATGCTATAGGGCACTTCACTGTTTTGGTTTAGTTAAGGATTTTGACGTTTACTAGCCTTGTTGTTTACAAATTTCAAGGTAGAGTGAAAGAGAGAGATGGATTTTTGTGCAGCCCCATATTTCTAGATTAAAACTCAAAATTATGTTTTCCGTGTATCTTTCGAAATGTCAGAAAAGGACATTTTATGTCACCGTCAAAATCCCCATTGAATTTTTTGTTGACGAAATAAACGTCAAAGATGATCAAAAGTGTCAGAGTTGAATTCTAGTCCCATTCTATAACAATAAAGTTTTATTACGAATTAGCCGTTATTTAAGCGGAAAATTTGCCAGTGTAGTTGCAAGAACACTTTTTATCGCGTTAATGTATAAAGACCAGAATTTATAAAAAAAATGGAATCCTATTGGATAACGAAATCGGATTTCAGAAGCCTCAAGTAACAAGAGAATAGTTTGCTTATTTTCATTACCAGGGAACATGTGAAGTTGAACATCTAAATACAATACGAAAAGTCACTGTAAAGTGGATGACCCTCTTGTTTAGCGTTTGCCTTTGACGAAGGACGTTCACCTGTGTGGGGGATAGTCAGTTTTGACTGAATGGGAAAGGTGCGGCTAATTGCATAGAAGATTCAATTTCTACAATCAACGAACAACGGCGGGCATAACGATCTCCGCAAAGTCTCATAAATCCAAAATGGCATCATGGGGAAGTTCGCTGTAGGTTGGGATAATTTTTTTTATTCATAATTTAGCAGTGGTTAACCCTCTAACTGCAAACAGGCTGGTGTTTTTTTGTATATTTTTTGTTGTAAATCAAGAATTAAATTGCTCTTTTCGGTTAATGGTAGGATCACAACACGCATATCAGGGAAGTTTTTATGACAATAAAAATTTACAAAACAAGTGTTTGAAATTTTTTTTAGAGACGTGGTTGGTGGTCTAATGGCTACCGTGGGCTTCGTGGCCGTGTGTCACGGGGTGTGGGTTCGATTCCCACTCCGGTCGGTGGAAACTTTTCGTCAAACGAAAAATTCATCACAGGGCTACTGGGTGTTATGTGTTGTCCGTTGCCTAATGTTAGTGATCGTTCAGTCTGTGCAGCCATTGGCTGAAGACGGTGCAAATTGTCTTCTGCTTCTCAAGCAGAAGGTCGTGGGTTCAATACCAGGCCCGTCCCTTTCTCATATTTGCAACATTCATCCTAATAGCTATCTTTCTCTATCCTCTCTGCGTCATTTCGACGCAAACATCATCAGTTCTATCTATCGCTAGAATTGAATAAATCGGCTTAACCGCTTTCCATATGGTCAAATACCTTATCCATCACTAACAAAATACTCCTACTTCCAAGGTAGCTGTGGAAAATGCAGGAGATTTTCCGGTTTCCTAGTAACAACGGCTGTCTAATTAACATACCTTCCTCTCCCCGATGGGCATAAGGACGTGGCTGGCGCCGTTATCAATCTAGAAATATCAAGGGTAGTTGTACATTGAAGATGGTAAAAAGCTAGAACCCAAGCTCCATCTAAGTGGTTCTTTGTGCAATAATACTATCCTGATTGATAACATAAGAGCAACTACGAAGTGTATGTTCCATCAGTTGCTCGTTAATCGTTGATCGAAAAAAAATGTTTGAAAAATTTTAATTATTTTACAATTTATATAAGCTTGAGTTTTATTAACACTTCAGTCGTCGCGGTGGTTCTGACAGTGGAAAACCGCGCGACGACTGGAAGGTTAACTATATATTGTAGGTATCTTGTACAAAATATTGCAAAACCAGAATTGATCTATCACAGAAAAAAAAAAGATTCGAGTGATATTAAATTTACTACAAAAAAAAATTTCATCGTTCAAAAATAATGTATGACTGTAAGAAGAAAATGCATGCAGAAATCAGAAGACAACATGCGAAAGACGAACAAAAAAGGTCTGAAAACTGACCATTTTTCCAAAGAAAGAGACGAAATTTCATTGAAAACAATAGTCATTTTTCAGAATGCTCTCTAAAAAGAGGCTGTTAGCAACCCTGCACTATCCATCAACTACTTCTAAAACGGTTGTTTCAGATAAATCACTTAACCTTTTAATAAATCCTATTTTTCGAACTTTCTTTTTCGAAAATTTATAGCTTCTAGATTCTCTCACAGATTCCTCGAGAAAAAAAAAATCAAGGGTTTCATCCAAAAATGTCTGTAGAGATTTCTCTAACAAACAATCCACAAATTCCTCCTGCGATTTCTCAAAGTATGAGGAATTCATACAAGAGTCCTCCAGTAGTTCAACGCTAATACATTCAGTAATGTTCACAGAATTTGTGTCAGAAATTACCCCATACAGGCCAGATATCCTATACAATTTCATCCAAAATTTTGCAACAAAATCGATCACTATGATTCTTGCGGAATTTCCCCAAGAAATTTTTAGGCATTTCCTCAAAATTTAATCCAAGGATTACTCCAGTGCACTGTATCGATTTTGACAAATTTTCTGAATCGAAAAGCCGCATAGTCACAAATGGTAGCAAATGGGGCCAAACGAAACCCTGCAAAATTCTAAGAAATCGTTTAGCTACTAGGAAAGCGACTTGAAGTTTACTATGGGAAAATTATTTATTCAGTACTAGTGGTCCCGGCAAACTTCGTCTTGCCATCAAGTAGGCTGTTGGAAAACGTCAAGAAATGCACCATACAAAATGACACATTAGTCTTCTCCCGTTTTCCCGAGTATTCCAGCGACTTTCTTGATCTTTTTCCTCGCACAAACACGTCGCATCCCTTGGAGAGTGCAACAGTGAAAAACTTGCGTCCATCCGTTGGCCCGTTTTTATCACTCCATTTTTATTTATATAGATAGGGAAATGGACGCTTTCAAAAATAAATAGAAAAGGGTACTTTAGGGACTTACTAAAAATTCTCTCTCTAGCTGATAATTTAGGACATGAAACTGTGAACATTTCGTTAGAACACAACTTTATAGTCATTCTTTTAAATGACCAGGATCTTGAGATACAATGATTATCATGAACCGAATATCGCCATCTTGTTTTCTAGGCCGCCATCTTGGATTCCAAAATGTTTAATTGACTGCAATTTTTAACCAGAACAAACTTGTCGAAGAAATCTTCATTCTAAATTAGCAAGATCTTGAGATACAATAATTGTAATGAACCGAAGTCGTCATCTTGTTTTCTAGACCGCCATCTTGGATAAAAAAAAATGTTTAATTGAAAGCAATTTTCAACCAGGACAAACTTGTAGAAAAAAACATGTTTCTAATTGATCAGGATCTTGAGATACAATAATTGTCATGGACCGCAAGTCGCCATCTTGTTATCTAGGCCGCCATCTTGGATTTCAAAATGTTCAATTGACTGCTATTTTCAACCTGACCAAATTTGTCGAAGAAATCTTCCTTTTAAATGATCAGGATCTTGAGATACAATAATTGTCATGAACCGGAAGTCGCCATCTTGTTTTCTAGGCCCTATCTTGGATTCCAAAATGTTTAATTGACAGCATTTTTCAACCTGACCAAATTTGTCGAATGAATCGTCTTTTTAAATGATCAGGATCTTGAGCTACAATGATTTTCAGGAATCAAGTCGTCATCTTGTTTTTCAGGCCGCCATCTTGGATTCCAAAATGTTCAATTGAAGCAATTTTCAACCTGGACAAACTTGTAGAAAAAATCATGCTTCTAATTGATCAGGATCTTGAGATACAATAATTGTCATGAACCGGAAGTCGCCATCTTGTTTTCTAGGCCGCCATCTTGGATTCCAAAATGTTTAATTGACAGCATATTTCAACCTGACCAAATTTGTCGAAGAAATCTTCCTTCTAAATGATCAGGATTTTGAGATTCAATTATTTTTATAAACCTGAAGTCGCCATCTTGTTTTCTAGGCCGCCATATTGAATTTCAAAATGTTTAATTGATAGTAATTTTCAACCTGAACACACTTGTCGAATGAATCGTCCTTCTAAACGATCAGGATCTTGAGATATCAGTATATATCTGTAGAGCTTGTGTATAGTACGTATGCTCACTAGCGCCGCTTAGCGGTTGAATTCCTAAAAAAAAGGCTCACCAAGGGGTAGTTCTTGAACTAGGTAACAACTTTGCTGTAGACGCCGTTCTTCTGTCTAGTAAAAATCACATGAATATTTAAGATTGAAGTAAAACTACTTTCAACAACTACTTGGCACCTCCATCCAGCGGGCGGTGATGCTTTGCACCGTGATGCCAGATTAAAATATGGCAAATCATGCGTATAAAATTTTCAATTCTTCCAAATTTTATAACTCGTTTATTTGAAGAGCTACTAGAAAGTTGTGTTCTAACGAAATGTTCACTGTTTCATGCCCTAAATTATCAGCTAGGGAGAGGATATTTAGTACGTCCTTAATGTACCTTTTTCTATTTATTTTTGCAAGGGTTCGTTTCCCCATACTGAATAAATCATTTTCCCATACTAAACTTCAAGTCGCTTGCCGAGTAGCTAAACGATTTTTTGAAACGGTTAAATTTTGCAGGGTTTCGTTTGAGCCCCTTCGACCGTGCGGTTTATCGATTTAGAAAATTTGCCAAAATCGACACGGCCTATTACTCCAGTATATCATTCCAAAAATTTCTCAAGTAATATGCTAATTTGCAGGAAAATATAATAATACATGAGATTTGCACATCCCTTCAAAAATTCCACTGGATTTTTTTGAATTCCTACAGAAATCCCTGCAGAATATTATGAAAAGTATTGTTTGATAATGTTTCCAGAAATTTATCTTTATTTGAAGAATCATTCAAAATCAATCAATCTACCTCAATCAAACCTACCTCAAGAGTCCAGAAGTTTTGTTCAGAGACACTTGCAGGAGTTTTCTCATGCAGAATTTCATCAGGTATATCAGTAGAGATGAATCCAAGATTTCCTTTTTAAATAAAGCTTGACTTTTTTCAGGTATTTCACCAAACAAAATCTCATATATTTCCGTAATTATTAATGGCATTAATGATTGAAGCTTTGGACTTATCTCTGTAAAACTACTGGAGATATCTGTAGAGCAATTTCTGGCTTGAATTCTTAAAGAAATCTTGAACTAAGGTAACGCATAAAAAGGAAAGTGCGTAGAGGATACACTTAATGAACTTATGAATGATCCTGAAAAGAACTCCTGGGAAAATTCCCCAAGAAATTTGTCGATTAGTTTTCGGAAGAATCTCTCGGGAAATATCGTAAGTAATCCCTGGAGGAATCTTTCCAGTAATTTCTGAAGATATATATTATAGAAATTACAGATTGAATTTTTGAAATAGTCCGAAATCAAAATCTTGGAGGAATATCCATGAAAAAATTTCTGGGGAAATTCATTGAAACTTCCTTGAGATAATTTTGCTTTTTTGCTCGACTTCCCATTTATCGGCTCTGGGCTGCATGACCCTTTCCTTCCACTCCTCAAGTAGATAGCTTCTCCCATCTTGATGCGTTCTTCTAAGACACCATCATTCTTGTTCTTCTTTTGGCCTATTGTCGAGGCTTTCAGCCCGAACTGGTTCGTTTCTTAAAGAGGTCATTATTAGCAACCGCCTAAATTGAAACGGTTACTTTCACCTATTTAAGTCAGGGCTAGTGAAGCTTCAATTTCATCAACGCTGAAATATTCTCCACGACCATTGCCTGTACTATCGACGTTATTCAAGTGTTTATCGTATTACTGCTTGTACCTTTCGACGTGCCAATGTTAGTAGCGAAACTTTCAAACCATCATAAACATTTTGAACAAAGACAAGCAATTGAATATTTTTGGGTCCTTTTACTTAATTCATCCCACCCTAAGAACTCTCTCGTAAAAAGATTTGAGACAGTAGAATAAATAATTTAGCTCCTTTAATTCCTCTCAGTAGTTCTAACAAATACACGTGTTTCTGATATCACTTGCAGTCTAAATAAGGGACAGCAATTTGTATTCACTGTTGTTGAAAATAGTTGTCACTGAGAAAGTCTAATAGTCCGAATCCTCAAAATCTGTGTGGTTCGAATCAAACTCAGTTTACTGATCTATCATTCATTACACGCCCCAAATGCGACAATTTAAACTTTATTGGCGTGACATTTTGTATGCGTGGTCAAATTTTTACAGATGCGGTACTTGGAATCCAGTGAATCGTACATATTTTGTTCTAAATGAAGGTGGCAAAAAAACTGGTGATTGTTTTCGGCCCGAAAAGGATCCTGTTCAGTGTCCACCTAACAATTTCTGTCAGTGGGCTGAAAAATGAAAATGTTCAAACCCCTTCCATTCAGCTTTGGAATTGGAGCCTTCGGACAATGGCTCTGTGCCTGGACATTAACGTCCTACCTAACGATACGGTGCCACAATCCAATAAAATAATGGTTATAATATAAAATTTATAAAATTGCGGATGCAAACTTCGATAGCCAAAAATAATGAATTGTGGGCGGGGTGGGCATTTTTTTGCCGAGGCATCGAAGTTGTACTTGAATGGGGGTGAGAACGTTGAATTATGCTTGTGAAAATTTGGTATTTTTTATTATCGCTTCAACGGATGCATTCAAATGAGAATGGGGTTGATAATTTATATTTATCATATGGGTTGTATGAATTTTGCGATATTTGTTCAGATGAATTGTGTGTCCTGCATTGACATTGAAACGATAAGAGCTAAAGGATCAGCAATACATATGGAAGTCCTGTCATTCACGTACGGCATCTTGATGAAATAGTTTTATATAGAAGACCCAAATTTTCCTTTACTACTAACTCGCTGAGCTTTTTATGATTTTCTTACACTACACTGTTGTGATGTCTGTGCTAAAGATTCAAAGTTGAGTTATTGTTATGGACACTGTGTCAGACAACGCATTGTCAGTTTTGATTTTCAAATTTTAATTATTATATTTTTTCTTCTGAGTGTTGCCAGGCAAAGGAACCCTTAAAAGGAGTTTGTTTCACTGGGATTCCTTTTCTGTTTTACTCTCTTCCATTATTTGTTTGAAAATTTGTACTTGTCTTTGTCTCAGCTCTTGTAGTTTAATAAGTATATATATATTTAGTTTGTTGCCAACTGAGCTGAGATAGTTGAGCCCACTACCAGGAAGCTCATTTACGAGCTTTTTGGTGTGTGGGAGAGTGGAGGGCATAAAAAAAAATTGTTTTTTTGAAATACGTGTAAGAAAGTTAGTTTTCTGTATCTCAAACATTTTTTATAGAGAGCTATGATTCTTATTTTTGACATTTGATCTCTACTGGGACAGACTTTATTTCTCAGTTAAGTGTTCCAAGAGCACTAACATAGTTATTAACTGGGAGCTTACAAAGCTAAGATTACTAAAAAAAATACTGAATTCCCTGAATTTGAAATTGATTTGTAAAGTTCACAACAAAAATTAATATTTGCCAGTCTTCTTTCGACAACAGTTTTTACCTAAATAGAGCCAATTCGAAAAGCCGTTGGATTTCACATCTCAAATCTGTTTCAAACGCAAAGAATACAAATCCAATCACTCATTAGTCCAGAAAAAACAGTCCGTATCCCTTTTGTGTATACTAGCATAAAGAAAATTGTAGCAGATAGAGGAAAATCTCTGCAGACAAATATGACAGAAAAGAGCGGAGTCCGACTGACCGTCAGTCAGTCAGTCCGAGGCAGGCCAGCAGACACTACCAGGAAAATCGATGGCCCAACATCAATCAATGTCATCATTAAAAGGGGAGTGTGTAAAAGTAAGAAACCCCAAAGAAAGAAGAAAGTCTACCCCACTTTCCACCTAATCCTTACACAAACACTCTCAGAGCGGAAAAGTCGATTGAAAGGAGCAGAAAAAAATCATGCCACTCAAGGCCATATGCTACCAAGTTACCTGTTTCATCTAGGAAGCTAAGTGTTTGTTTCTATAGATACTGAAAGTGTATGTTCCATAAAACTTCTCTCTGGCATTAAGTATGACTGGGCTTATTTCCCAAAATCTTTCGTAGTCAAAAGATTTACAAGAAAAAAATAGCATGGTTTTTATCTTGTTTCGATGATTTTATGCTTAATTTGCCTTTCGGTGGTAATTGATCAAACAACTTCTACGAATGCGATTTTTGGCCCTTGAATAGGTAACGCTGACTGACTGATGTTAACCCGAATGACTACACTACTTCAAGTATGGAATCGTATCACCTAGTTGCAACACCCAAGTTGAGTATTGCAGCACCCCCCAAAAACTTAAGCATCACCTAAAAATAATAATATTTATGATGGAATATCTCGGAATCTTTACTTTCTACAAAGTTGCGGTCTTCGGCAAAGTTGTCCAGCAGCCTTAAAGCGTTTATTTGGTGAAATTTGTAATGCGTAATTTTGCCGCTACGTGGTGCTAGTGTGCATGGTACTTGGTTAAATTCATCATACTCTAGCTCATGATCCTGACCACCTAAAAAGTACGTGTCGTCAGCAAAGTTGTTAAGGAAGCAATTTGAAAAAGCACTGTTTAGTTAGCGACTTTGCGGCTACTTGTCGCTAGCGTGCATGTTATTTGGTAATGTCCAATCAGGCTCTAGCTCATGATCCCTAGAAAATTCGTGTCTTCAGCAAATTTGTTCATAAGCTTGAAAGCAATTTGAGGCAGCACTGTTTAGTTTGCAGTTTTGTCGCTACGTGGCGCTAGTATGCATGTTATTTGGCCATTTTCTAGCAGATTCTAGCTCATGACCCCGACCACCTAGAAAGTTCTTGGCTGCAGCAAAGTTGTTTAGAAGCTTGAAAGCAGTTCGAGGCAGCACTGTTTAGTTGGCAATTTTGTTGCTTCGTGGCGCTAGTGTACATGTAATTTGGTCATATTCCAGTAGATTCTAGCTCGTGATCTCGACCACCTAGAAAAAAGTTGAAAAACAGTTCAAAAGAGTTGAAATTTAGCGTGACTTAATTTGTGTACCATCTCTCATAATCCCGACAACTTAGAAAGCTCGTGTCTTCAGCAAGGTTGTTCAGAAGCTTGAAAGCAATTTGAGGCAGCCCTGTTTAGTTAGCAGTTTTGGCGCAACGTGGCGCTAGTGTGCATGTGATTTGGTCATGTTTTAGAAAGCTCTTGCTCATGACCCTGACCACCTAGAAAGCTCATGTCTTCAGTCAAGTTGTTTGAAAGCTGGAAATCAGTTTGAGACAGCACTATTTATTTTTTATTTTAACTACAAATTTTGAAAGTTTGAGACAGCACTGTTTTGTTTGTGATTTTGCTGTTAGCACAGGTTGTTAAAAATATAATTTTAAGAGAAATAGCAAAATATCCGCATAGAAATATTTTTGAAGCACGAATGTTAAGAAAAAGGTATGTTTCTACAAACTTGTGCACTTAGGAAAAATTTCAAAACATGGTGGAATATAATATAATACAAAATGAAATGATGCAAAATGAAATGATGAAATTGTTTTCAGAATATGCAAATATCAAAATTGCCAAATACCAAACCGTGTTTTCTCAAATTGTTTTTGAAAAAAAAAATCTAGGTCGGGATCATGAGCTACAGTATGGAATATGACCACATTTACATACACACTAGCGCCACGTAGCGGAAAAATTGCCCACCAAACAGTGCTGCCTCAAATTGCTTTCAAGCTGCTAAACAGCTTTGCTGAAGAGAAAAACTTCCTAGGTAGTCAAGATCATGAGCTAGAATCTATTGGAATGTGACCAAATTACATGCACACTAGCGCCACGTAGCGGCAAAATTGCCAACTAAACAGGGCTTCCTCAAATTGCTTTCAAGCTTCTCAACAACTTTGTCGAAGACACGAAGTTTGTAGAAAAATTAACTTGAATTCATCTTTCTTGTTTGGCTTTGATTTCAATAATCACATCCCATACGTAAGCGCGTATACAAATACACATTGAACAAATTACACCCAAATTTTCAATAAAAAATACCCAAAGGGTAAAAAGTTACAACCATTTAAAAGTGGTGCAATTTCATAAAGTACACTATTTATTAGGGCATTGATGGTCAAAAGAAGATGAATAGAACCCACATATACGTTCTTTGCTAGATCTTTGGTGGATTCTCGGAAATATTTTAATTTTCTTCGAAAATACGTTATGCTATAAAACTTTTACGTAACGTACTTGCTTTCAAGCACATTCCTTACAAGGTTTTGGGGTATTTTGGTGGGACCCTTTTGTTAATTTTCGGCCAGATACTGGTATGACCCTGAGCGTATTCTGCTGAATTGTTTGACATTGTTCTTGTGGAATATATATGATATATTTGGATTCTTGACAGATAGATTATTTCTGTAAGATTGCTCTAAAACTCGATTGATTAATTCGTGAAGAAAAAACTGAATAAGAAAATATAAGGTATCCGGGGCAAGTGGGACATAAAAAAACGATAGATCAAACCAGTAGCGCAACCAGAATTTGGTTCTGGGGGGGGTTTTGTAAACTTGAGTTTGAAAATATATTTTTTTTAATAGAATAAAATCGACTTGAAGATTTAAGCAAACTTCACGAATTTAACACGCATAGTATAACATTGTGAAACAAGTTTACAATGCATTGACGTGATACCGTTTGTTCGTCCATATGTGTACTTTAAATGTCTTTTCAAATTTTTCAACGATGAGAATCATCTTTAGCGCAAAATTTTGCAATAGAATTATTTCAATTATTGTTACAGCCGGAATTGTTGGAAGCAAATCAGCACAGCTAAACTTAACTTCCAGTGGGAACATAATTATCTAATGTTAAAGAACCGACAATCCAGAATATCGAGTCTTAAAGTCAAAAACGAGCTTTTCTTTCACTGTGAAGATTTAGATAACCAAATATGTGTGAACATCTTTTTACTTTTTTTTCAAGTAGGAACATTATATTATGGTTTTCGATAATTTTGCATACTAAACTATACAAACTATTTTTTCTGTAGGCATGGCTTATACGGGAGTTCATATGTTCTAAAAATAGTTGTAAAATTTGGTTAAATACCGAGCTAACTGAAATATTTTTGATGCTTCGGATTCTGCATCTTATGTTAATTTTCCGTTGAACACTTCACAAGCACCGCGCTGATCCTGAGTACGAATATAGATCGATGTTGTACAAAATACAAAAGCGCCACTACTGAAGTATCTAAAAGTCCCCAATATATCTAAATATTTGACAAACTTCCCACACAAAGTTTTCCTATTCCGAAAAGGCAAGAAAATTTTGTTGCTTATTGGCCTTTTTTTCAATAAACTCTTCAGAGATCTGAGAGATATAACTTCGAAGATATAACTGTAAAAATCACTGAAATTTTAGTGATAATTTGCACCGAACTAAATTACTGTTGTGAAGTTGCATAAGATGTGTAGTGATGAGTTTCAAAAATATACTTGATTTTCCTAATTTTTTTTCGGCTCTGGGGGGGGGGGGGTTTGACCCCCAAATACCCCCCCTGGTTGCGCCACTGGTTCAAACAGATTGTTAAATATAATTTAAAAATGTCAATATTTCGCAAATCCAACAACACAGTCACATTTTGGCAACATATGTGCTGGTGTGTGCATGAATTTGATCGAATAATTTCGAAATTTGTGAAAACCTAATAAGAAAAATGGACAGTGAGCCATAAGACGCAGTTACCTCGCTAAAAGGGGCAAGTGGGACACATCCAGTTTCATGCGTTAAACCACATCAGTAAGTCAACCATTGCAATAATAGGATTCATAAATCATAGATTTTCTGTTTTGAGTACATATTTGATGTTCATAAGGGATCAACCATGAAATACGTAACGCTTTAGGAAAAAATCGTAAATGAAAGGTTATGTCACATGCGTAACGGTTTTCGATCAAAAGCGCAATTGAACGTAAACAAGATATAATTATGTTAAATGTGATTATTATGACATTATGATATTTTTTTTTTGCATTTCTTCATCATTTCTAATTGATGAATACCCTAGGTATCCCAAAAAATTCGTACCTAAGTCTGAAACCGCTATCAAATTAAAAAAAAAATGCATGCATAAAAAATATAACTCATTTGTGAGTTTTCCTGAAAATCTCATCAAAATCAATAGATCAATGGCGAAGATACAGAATTTTGAAACTTCGATGTCGCACACAGTACAGGTCGGACTCGATTATCCGGAGTATCGATTTTTTTTCACTCCGGATAATCGAATCCTCCGGATAATCGAATCACTAAGAAAAAATTGAAATCTTTGACAAAAGAACTTGAATATTATCTTTTTTTCGTTATTTTATTTGTATGATGCGGTGGCGTAGCCAGAATTTTTTCCTAGGGACAGAACCCCTACAAAAAAAAAAAAAAAAATGTTTGACCAGCATACACAAAAAACACTTTTTCAAACCCCCCTTTTCTTAAATACGTTTTAAACTGCAAAACCATTCATATTGTATATTAGAATACCAAATTATCTCAGATTTATGCATAAAAATTGAAAAACAAGAACATCAAAAAACAAATTCCGGATAATCGAGTCTAAAATTCCGGATAATCGAATCCCGGATAATCGAGTCCCCGGATAATCGAGTCTCCGGATAATCGAGTCCGACCTGTACTGTAAAGGTTAAAATGAACGATTAAATTTAGATAAAATCGACCTTTTCAACATGTTAGCAGTCTCCATGTCCACTTTGGTTCCGCTTTTTTTTTCAAATTCGGCCGTGGAAAACAGAATCGGCAGATGTTGATTTAGGTAGATTACGATTCAGACTTTACTGCCCAAGGGAAGAATATCTGTTACATGATTATTGGATAGTTGAAGATTACATTAAAAAAGTGATATTGTAATCCGGGGTAACATTGATCAACTTTTTGAATCAATGATTTTTATCATTATGGATGATACTACCGAAGATTCATGTCTCACATGAGTTCTGCAAATGGTATGAGCAAAGAAAATGTGATTATTTTTAAAAATGGCATCGCCGAAAACGATTCCGTTGTCAAATATTTCATAAGTTTATTCACTTAAGCAACATTAACGAATTTTTACAAAGAATGCAGAATTACCTTAGGAAATTGCCTACCTTTAGGCGTATGCCGCGGATCAAAGTGTTTATATTTCTGAAATAGCTCAAAAAGTAAATGACTTGTAAGAGTTTTGTCTTCATATTCGGCTTCAGGGCCATGATTTAAGTGAGCAACGACATTTTCAATATTACCGAACGTTGTTTACATGGGTGATCAATGTTACCCCATATCAGCTAAGTCAAAAAATCATTTAAAACATTTATTTGAAATTGCTTAAATCTTCTGAAAAGCAAAATACAGTAGACTGTTACGAGCGGTGAGTGCCAGTACTTGCTTTTAAAAATATAAAACATACGACATTTGCATTTTCAAATGAAAAATTCAAGAAATATCTTGAAAACTGATCAATGTTACCCTGGATTACGGTACACGCAAAATAATCCGTTCCGATTATCTTCAACAGCCGGTCACGTTTTATGGAAAACTTCAGATTTTCTATTATGTACGAATATACCGTTTTGTTTCAAATTCCGAACAGACTTATATTCTGACACACTGCGTTCTTCTCCACAATAACCTTTTCATAACTTCCCATCCCTTTGTAATGCTTTTTATATGTCCATAGTATGTACTACATTTATTTTTTATTAACCGTAACACTTGAGGCGTTATAAAATTAAATAATAGGCACTACAGTGATGCAAATTTTGAAGTTTTGGCTTCCCTATGGTTAAACGATGTTAATAAGGGTAAATAGTACCCTACCAAAGTTTGAAATGACTTGGAAGAAATATAGCTGTGCACACGTCACTTAAAGTCAATCTAGAAATTGTTATGGGAAAGGAAAACCTTTCGTTTCCAGCACTCTATCTATTCTAATTATTATAAAGTTTGCAGTTAGTTTGCATGTAGCATGCTTCACCAAGGCAGGCAACAATGGATCTTAATAGGGCTACTATGTTCTACTGCAAAAAAAACAGTGTTGCTGTGAAAGTAACTGAATGATCGTCTCAGCATAATTTAGACTTTGAAATAAATAATAACAAATTATCCAGACATCCAATCAAAATGTGACCTTCGCAAACTTTTTGCTGAAAAGGTTTAACTTGAGAAGAGTTTGTTCTTCCAAATCACTTTAAACTTTGGGAGCATGATTTTCATCATAATGGACACCTTTTAAACATAGTGGAGCAAAAACATTAACATTTGCATTAGTCTCATGAGTACATATCAATATGTAGATGTTCATGGTCACTAGTGTGGGACAAAATTTAGATTCTCGCTCCAATCCACTTTTTAGATTGCATTTAGGTCCCATAACAACTGTGCAAAATTTCAGCTCGATCGGAGAAACTATATTTACGCGCCGGCCGTTCAAAGTTTGTATGGGATTTACTATGGGAAAACTTACTTTTGCAAAGAAAAATCGCCAGAGGTCGCCCATTGCCCTCTATAAAAATTCTGAACACAAACCTCGATAGGTTTTTTTACGATGAAGAATATTACCGAAGACCGCGAAACAATCCGACACTTGTGAAAAAAGTTATTCAATTAAAACCTTTTGGCAAGGTGACGTTGAATAACACGTAAAGGAATAACAATAATAAAAAAATCGGACAAAATTTCCGAATAGTCTATGCTTAATAACTTTTTTCACAAGCATCGGATTGCTTTATGGTCTATAGCAATGTTATTCATCGGTAAAATACCTATCGAGGTCTGTGTTCAGAATTTTTATAGAGGGCAATGGGCGACCTCTGACGATTTTTCTTTGCAAAAGAAAGTTTTCCCATAGTAAATCCCATACAAACTTTGAACGGCTGGCGCGTAAATATAGTTTCTCCGATCGAGCTGAAATTTTGCACAGTTGTTATGGGACCTAAATGCAATCCAAAAAGTAGACTGGAGCGAGAATCTAAATTTTTCATATAACCTTGTCCCAGGCTAAATGGTCACTCTTCGTCTCCTGGATGGTTTTGATGATTAGGTACTTAGTCGTTCTCAATCTTGTTGTATGTTTGAAATCTGCAAATCTACAATTATTAAGATTTCAGGAAGCTTTCTGCAATATGTTTCTCTTCGTCCCAAAGGTTTTATTTTTTTTTAATCTTCTAAAATACAGTAGTAAGAAGTGTTTCCATGCTATAATATGATTGAGCTCAATGAATTCTAGAAAACCCCCATGGCAAAAAGTACAAAGCTGCAGAAAATGCAACGAGTGTTCCTACTGTACATGCATATAAACAATTTATTTGCAATTTGTACTTTGTTGATCTACGATAACAACCTAACGCTCGTAGTGATTTGCCTAGTTTGGTTATGACAAATAAATTTACATCAATATTTTGTAATACATACTAGTGGCTTCAATGTTCTTAACCGTCATACTGTGAGATTCTATGTGTTCATTGTTATTTATATGCAACTTCCGCGCCAATTTCCGTTTTCGAAAATACCTAGAAAATGCCAGTCACATAATTCCAGAAAAAAAAGAACGCTAAATGATACACCAAACTTCCTGCAATTAACAGCAATTTTCTGGATCAAACTCTGCCGTAATTAATTTCCCCGTACCAAATATACCTCATTCAAATAGAAGCTGCCGTGAATAAATAGAAATGCAAAAAAAAGACCGACCAAACAGCACTCACTCTTGTAATCGCTTCCATCATGACCATCATCACCAACAAAAAAAAAACGCGCCAATCGCTCATCAGTTCAGCACACACATATCCCAGCGTCATCGACATCGAGTCCGTCGTCGTCGTCGTCGGTGTCCTTGTCACCTGGCTGTGAATCAGTTCAATCGGGGACCAATCCCGGCTCCTTTTTTTGTCTGATGTCCTTTTAGATAGTAGAAAGTCGAACGCAGAAATACAGAAATCCCTGCTCCACCTGGGCGCGCGTGGTTTTACAGCGCGAAAGGAAGAGATTGGCCTCCCTGCCTGCCACCCATGCAAAGCATGGCATCCCCCCCCCCACAACACCTAGAGGGGGGGTTCAATCCCCAATTTGAGTGTATCAGCGAGAGAGAAAGAGAAAGAGAGAGCTCGGTTTTTATTTGTTTTTTATTTGGTTCTTTTTTTTGCATCCGGATGGTCCTTTTTGCCGATTCGATGGACATTGGAAGGAGGTGGAGACAGAGACAGAGAGAGTGTAATGCACCCCCCGTAAGCCAAACGCGATAGAGAAAGACATACAATCGATTAATTAATCAAAAAGTTGGATGGTGCCGGGAGAATCGAAGCAATTTTAATTTTCCCAATTTTCATTAGTTTTTTGTGTTGTGCCCAGTTGCGGCAGTACGCACACAAACACATTCACTTTTTTGGTAATTACGCGCGGCACATTTTCGCGATCGATGATGAGAGGTTTTTTTTCGCGATTGAACAAATAAAACATACATGACATTCAGTTAATGAAAAATGCAAAAAATGTGACCCTCCGCTGGAGCCCCGACTCTTGCCGCCACAGAAAGCTCCAAATGTTCCATGTAGGCAGTCGAGAAATCAATCAGGCCAATCGGAAATAGAAACGATATGAAAATACCTCGGAGGCTAGAAAAGACTGAAAACGCGCTCGAGTTCAGAGAAATCGATGGCATTCGTTATCAAAGTTTAATTTGCTCAATTTGATCAGCTATCAGAGAAACATTACGAAGCAATAGTTGGAAACAGTTTTCAGTTTGGAAAATTATACATTTCTGTATTCTGTAGAAGAAAAACTGCATAAAATAAATTCCCCCCACAAGAAATCAATCAAAAAACGAATAATAATCAAGCTCTCTTGTTCCTTCTTTTCCGTTCCCAGGTGGGCAATGGACTGTAATCGATACGAATTACTCGAGGTTTGGTATCGCGTCGTGTCAGACAAACTTAGGACTCCAGCAGCAGCATGCTCAGGCGCAACAACATGCGGCCGCAGCCGTACAGCAACAGCATCATCAGCAGCAGCAACAAGCCGCACAAGCAGCGCAAGCCGCAGCGGCAGCTAGTCAGCAAGCCCAAGCGCAACAGCAAGCAGCAGCGGCGGCAGCAGCAGCAGCTGCAGCTCAGCATCATCAGGCACAGCAGCAGCAACAGCAACAGAGTGATAGTCAGTCATTGAGCAACAGTGCAGGCGGTGGCGCCAACAACAACAGCAACAGTAGTAATCCTCTATCGAATGCTTCGACAACCAATTCGAATGCTCCAACGCCGCAGCCCACGACGCCAGTACAAATCTACCAGCATCCGTTCTCGCCGCAGATCATCTCCGTCAATCCTAACAACATGGTGAACAGCTACAGTTCGTCCAATATCTCGACGCCAACGTCACCGCAGGGCGGAAATGATTCAGCGGCGGCTGCGGCAGCGGCAGCAATGGTCCAGAGTGTCTACAGTCATCCTGCAAATACCAATCAAACCACAATCGGAACTACTAGTGCTAGTGGGACAACGATAATCCAGCCGGTCAAACGGAAAAGGTCTGTCAACCCGCAAGGCGATGAGAACTTCCTGCGAGCACTCGAAGCCGTCCGGTTCGGTGGAATTGGCTTCTGCAAGGCAGCACGACTGTATGGAGTGAACAACCGAACCCTGTGGTTAGAATATAAGAAACGAGGTTACCCCATCAGTAGGCCCAGTATAAAAAGTAGGATAAAACTGGAACCGAACATTTCACCACCTCCCTCAACAACCCCAACTGGCGATGAAAATGCTTCGCTGGAACACTACGACACCTCGCTATCGTCCCCAGCGCTTAACATGTCCCTACAGCAACAGCACCAGCAACAGCAACAACAGCAGCAACAAGCCCAGCAGCAGGCTCAAGCGGCCCAGCAGCAACAGGCAGCGCAGCAACAACAGCAGCAAGCCCAGCAACAGCAAACCCAGCATCAAACCACAAACGAGAACGCTGCAACGGCGGCGGCGGCGGCTGCAGCTGCGGCCGCAGTGGCAGCGTCGTCCGCTGCCGCCCCGCTTATGTGTCCTCCGCATGCGCACCCGATGGGAGTGATGGGCTTCCTGGATACGCGACACGTAGACTTCACGACGGCAGCCGCCGGTATTCACCAAATGTCCCGACAGAGGTACCCGGACACGACTACGGTCAACATGAACACCGGAGCGGTCAACTTGCAGGGCTTAAACTTTAACTCGATGTAAGGCAATCGGTGCGAACAGTGCTAGGATTAATGGGAAAAGGTGGACAGGGTGGACCGGGGCGAGATGGGTTTGCTGTTCTGGGGTTGAGGGATGCCGTTTGCTTTGATTTTGATCGAGTTAGTGTGTGATTTTTTTTTACATTCTACAGGTATATCACATTTCAACACGGGTGGATCTGAACCTGAAGACAGTATTTTAAATTATGTAGACATAATTGTCGTAAATGTTTCGAAATATATTTACCGTCAAACGGGGTGACTTGCAACGGCGGGGTGACTTGCAACACATTGCAATTTACAACAAAATTTAACTATAAAACACAAATATCAAAAAAATATTCGTTATAAATCGGTGCTACAATACGTGTGGCTTACAATTCAAGTAGTGGCCACAATTAAAGCAGTTATTAGAAATATGTTTACACATTAGACATTTTTGTTTTAAATGTCTTAAAAACTGATACTTGATGGAAGGTCCAAATCGTGACCTGAAAAAATGAGGTAGATTTAATTTACAAAACTAAAACTCTACATGGTGTTTTTATAACTAATAAGTGATAATACGACGCATTTTATTTTACAAAATTGTAGCAACAACTTTTTAATAAAAATACTTTTTAAAAGAATATACCTATGCGGGGTGACTTGCAACACTTAATTTTCAAGCAATTTAGAGTTTTATAAAAGTGGAAAAGTCTTGTGTTAGGTCTACTCTATAATCAAACGAGTAATAATTCATCAATCAACTACAAACACTCGTTAAAAATATTGTTTGGTTAAGATATTGGACCTTGATGATTTAACACCTCATTTTCCCATACATAAATATTTCAATTATTTTCTTACAAATAAGTAATCAAAATGCTCTTGTACTGGTTTGAATGTTTTAAATACATGAATAACAATAGTTAATAAGTCCGACTAATAAAAAATATCAGCATTTTGTTAGCAAAATCTAAATTAACATTGAGTGTTGCATGTCACCCCGCACGAGTACATTCTTAAAAATTCATCTTTATTATTACTTTTGATATGATAAAATATTAGGATTCAATCTTCTGTCATCACATTCTGTAGGCGGGCCGGCCATTAAAAGTACAAAAAGGAATTTAGATTTTTAGATGATGTTTAGATCATGGTTTTGGCTGATTGAAGTTGAAAAGTGTTGCAAGTCACCCCGTTTGACGGTACTTAAAGAATCCAGTCAGTAGGATGTTGTGGAATATAAATTTTACTTCTAATTTGGATAATTGTGTTGAGAAGTAAAAATTTTACTCAAAATAATCAAATATCTATCCTATCCTGCTATACCTGAAAGTTGTAGAAATTGTTTAAGAAAAACATTAAGAAGTTTTTGCGGGAATTTTTCCAGGGATTGCCGCAGATATTTTCAGGGAATTTCCCGAATCATTCCATCAGGAACATCTTTAGATCTTGCTTAATAAGTTCCTCCAAGAATGTTCTACTATATTCCTCCAAACAATCCTTTGCAAAATCCATTACAAGATATTTTTGAAATGTATCCGTGGATCTCAACTGGATCTCCTCAAGAAAATCCGCCAGAAGTTCTTCCAGGAATTTTGCTTTGGTAGTTCATCAGTGGTTACGTCAGTGACACCTACGAAGACTTTTCCAAGAATTCTAAGGATGCTTCGAAAGATTCTAAGAGGAATTCCGTCATGAATCCTCATTAACCTTCCTAAGGCATGCAAAAAAGCATGCATTAAGGGTAAAAAATGACCCATGAGTTTAAAATTTTGCAGGGAATTGTCAGGAATTTCTCCAGAGAATCGTTCTGGGCCTTCAAAAAATCCTCCGGGGATTGCTCCAAGAGTTCCTATAGAAATTTCCTCAGAATTCGATCAAGAATTTCATCAGAAACTATTCTAAGACTTTCTCCAGGGATTATATTAGGAAAATCTCTACACGGATTCCTCCAGTAGTCTCTAAACAAATTCCTTTTGGAACAAATCTATATGGGTTCCTCCAGGAATCTCGTCTGGGATTTTTCAGAATATTTTGCCATGGATTCCTTCATAGTTTATTACTGGGATTGCTCCAGAAAATCTTTACAGGTTTTTCTCCTGGGATTTCTCTCAGAATTCCTCCAGCAAAATCTCTATAGTGATTCTTCCTGGGACACCCCTAAGGGTTCTCCAGGGATTGCCACAGAGATAATTAACTCAGATAATCCTTCAGAGGCTCCTTCAGCAATTTACCCAGTTAACCCTACATTGATTCCAGTGGCAATTTTCCCAGATAATCCTTCAGAGATTCCTACAGGATTTTTTTTTCAGAGACTCCTCCGGAATTTTCTCTAGGTTAATCTGTACAGGGATTCCTGAAGAGATTCACAGCAATTTCTTCAAGAATTTCTTAAGAGATTTCCCTTTGCATGCATGGTTCCTGCAGGAATTTCTCCAGGGATTTAACCGGGGATTCCTCAAGGGTATGTAGGGATTATTTTAGAAAATTTTCTAGGGATGGAACAATGCTCCAGGAACCGTTCCAGGAATTTATCCAAATATTTCTTCAAACATATCTTCAGGAAAGGAGTTTCTGGATGGCATTTTGGAAATAATCGTTTCTGATGAAATCCCTGGAATTTTTGGGAGAATCTTTGAAGAAATTTTTAGAGGAATTCTTGAAGGAATCACCGGATGATTTTTTGAGGCCTGGAACGAATCATTCGAGTTATATCAGAGGGATTACCTGAAAAAATCCTTGGAATTATTCATGTACCGATTTTCTGGGAGTATACCTGGGAAAATTCCTTGAAGAATGCCTATAGGATTTTTTTTATAACACTCGAAAAACACCGACGACACGTTTATGCTTCCAGTGAACGATTTGCCCTTCGAAGCACCACACTAGACAACGAACTAGCATGCAACGCCCAATGATACACCGAAATCCACGCTTCTAGGATCGATGCGGCTAAATGCTTCGCACGGCCAGGAAACTCCCTACGTGAAGTTATTTCTTGTAGAACCTCTGGAGGAATTCCTGATAAAATTCCTGGAGCGATCCCTGGATAATCCATGAGGAAATCTCAGGAATAATTCCTAGAGAAATCTCGAAAGGACTACCTGAGGAAATTCCTGCAAATATTCACGGAGAAACCATTAGAGAAATATCTGAAGTAATCATTGAATAGATTGTCGTAGTGTAACCTGGAGAAAGCTTTGAAGACATCTCTGCAAGAATCCCTGTTGAGATTTCCCTGGAGGAATTCTAATAAGATTCTTTGAAAATATGTTTGGAGAAATATAAAAAAATCATTTAAAAAATCTCTGGAGGGGTCCTTGAAGTAATCTCTGCAAGAATTTTTAGAAAAGATCATGGAGGAGTCCTTGGAGAAATTCCTGAAGAAATCCCAGTATAGTTTGTACTGGAGAAATCTATGGAAGAATCACTGGAGGCACAATTCCTCGCGTAATCGCTCGAGGAATCCTTGTAGGAATGTCCCTGCAAAAATTCTTGTCAAATCCTCTGGGATTGTGAATGGCCGTAGAACGAGTATTCTACTCTTGGTTGAAATAAAACTTCTGATCTTGATATGAGACAAACTTGGGATGCAATTTATTTAACCCTCTCTTTCCCATGGTAGCTCCAGAGCTCCACTAGTTTTCGACGAACTGGAGACAACCCGAATTAGATGAATACTTAGTAATAGTTACTAGAATATGTTTATATACTCATCAGATTAATCCAAAAGTAAACTAACTGTTTCAATATTAAAACTATTGATAAACAATCAATTTACTATTGAAAAACAACCAAACACTTTTTTACCGAATTCGAAAATTTAAGACCATTTGCAACATTGTTTGTTCAAGTACTTTTGATAAAAACGCTTTTTTCGTAAAGAAATAGTCGATCAAAGTCGTAAGAAAGAGAGGGTTAACATAATTTACTAATCTATGTGTGCTATGAATAATAGTTGCCAACTAGATCTCCTCGCCAACAATTCCTGACAAAATTTCGGAAAATATTGTTGAAGTCCTATCTAAAAAATCTCGTAGCGAATAAAAGTTCTTCGTGATGTAATCTCTGGCAAAATCCCTAGTGGAATTCCTAGAGAAAATGCTGTAGGGATTACAGTTGAGATTATCTTGGTGGAATTTTTGGTAAAATCTTTGGAGGAATCTTTGAAGGAATCCCTGGAGAAATCTCTGGAAGAATCTCTGAAGATGCATATTGAGATGCATTCTACAGAATCTCTTTTTTAACGCGTGGATAACATTACAGCAAGACCAAGCTGAGGGGCATGGGTACGAATATCTCTGGTCAAGAATCTTTTTGGATTGGATATATTCTCGACCCTCCAGAGCATAGAGTATCTCCGTATACCTCCCGGGTAGAGGAGAATTGCAAATTAATATCGAATTCTATCTTCAATGGTTTGAATGTTAATTTTTTTTAATTGATTGTTTGAAATAAAAGAAAAAATAATAACTAAGTTTGTATGGCATAATACTAAAAAATAACTCGTTCTGCCATTGTAATAACAAACCAATGGCAAAAATATCGATAAGAGAAAATAACAAAATAAGTTATTTGTCTCATTTCCATGTTCCAGGAAGATCATGGTAAGCAAGAATTTCGTTAATAATTTATTCATGCAATTCCCAAAGGTAACGGCAAAAGTTCCTTGAATCGTTCATGAATCCTTTCTGGTATTCATCCAAAAATTTTGCCAGATGTTCTGCCAGCAGTATTTACAGAAGCTCCTCAAGGATTTTTTATCACAAACGGTGTTCTATTGTGTCCTCGAAAGGATCCTACAAGAATACTTCCTTAAGTTCTAAGATTTCTAGAAGGTTCTCCATGGTTCCTTCCTACTTATACATAGAAAGTTGCTTCAGTAAATTTCCATGATCATCCAATTAGAATTCATTAAATACACAGGAATTTCATTAGAAGTTCGTCAATTAAATCTGCCAGGAGATGTTCTGCAAATTCCTCTAACATACCTTTTAAAGGTCCTTCCAACAAATATTTCCTTATAAGAATTTCTCTACTGATATCTACATGAATTTCTTCAAAAATTGTTTCAATAGTTCCTTCATGGATTCATGGAATTTCTCCATTCAATCTTAAAGAAGTTCTTCTTAAAAAAAAAAGATTGCAGACCTCTACTGCCCATAAACGCATAATTGTCCCATGTGAATAGGAAATCCAGCAATCGTGGAACTGACATGCGTTTATGGGCAGTCTAGGTACTCCACCAAAAGTTCTTCCAGATCTTTTTTTTTTGCACGGATTCCTTTCGAAATTGTTCCAAAAAAACAAAAGTTTAGGCATTTCTAAACGATTTTCTCTAAAAGTTCTTACAGAAATTCAGAAAAGTCTTGGTAGTTTCTCTTGGTATTTTTGGGGTGTTTGCATGGTCAGCATAGAGCATTCGGACATTACCCTTCCGATCGTCGGTTTTGGGTTGACTTGCGCTCTTATTTCCCCACCAAAAGCTGCCAAATTAAAATAAAAAAAAAATATATATATATATATATATTAATTTCTTATGTCTTCAAGCATTCATCGACAAGTTCGTCCAAGGATTACTCTATGGACTATGCACAGACATTTTTAGAGCAATTTCATCAGAAACAATCATGTGAGTCCTTCAAGAATTTCTTCAGGGAATCTTCTAGCAATTACTATTGGAATTACACAAGAAGACTTTCAGGAGTTCATGCAGAAATTAATCCAGAAAATGCAGCAAATTTTTTTTGAGAAATTGTTTACTCCTTTGAAATTTACTCCAGAAGTTTTATTTCAAATACACTATTATTTTAAATACACTGTGAAAGATGGTTCCAAAGAATTCATTCAACTGTTCCTACAGGAATTCCACCAGGTTTTTTCATGAACTCACACTTGAACTTCTTCTGGGAATTTTTCAACTACTCTTACCGACATTTTACCCTAAAAATTCCTCTAGAATCAACAGAATATAAAAAAAAAAATGTGAATAGGAATGTATAAGTTCTTTTAGGAAGTTGCTCCGAGAATTTCTTAAGGGTTCTCACGAGAAATTTTCATTCAAGAAAAATAATACAGTCGACTCTCCACATCTCGATGTTCTACATCTCGATATCTCTCCGTATGTCGATGATTTCATAAGTCCCTTCAGTCTGCATACATTTTCACTTTCCATATCTCGATATCCTCCTTATCTCGATATCTCCATATCTCGATGCGTCTCTGTTGATTTTTCAATCTCAATTTTCTCTCCGTATGTCGATATGACCAATATCGAAGGTTACTAGACCAAAGTTTTGGGATTCAAAACAAATTAGGAGCGCAAAATGACGTCTGTTTGTGTATTACTTTCTTGGCAACGGAGTGTTTTTCAATCTAGTATTCATCAAAAATTTGTTCTTTGTCTCGATCTCTCCCTATCTCGATGGTCCCTTCGATATCGAGATGTGGAGAGGCGACTGTACTTAAATGATTAACATTATTTTCAGAGAAACATGGGGAAGGGTAAAAGGTCATAAACCCTGGCCACGATCACAGGGTTTGACGGTGCCAAAGTAGAAGGTGCACCATAATAATATCCGTCTGTGAAACATATCACCTTCCCAATACTTTGGCACACCTCTAACGGTTCATGATTTATCATGAAACGGCTGCATTCAGGCGGAGGATCTGTTAATATGTTTCGGCATATTATCAGGTCCTCTTCGAACGGAGGGACCGCCAGGGCTCATTAGTTACTTATAAACCAGTGCGGGTTGTTGATGGTTCAGTTCGTTTACCACGAGCTGTAGCATCCTTTGTACTAATCAGTAATGGTTGTTAAGTTTCGAAGCTAACGTGTGATCAATCGTTTTATAATGCAATATAATAATGGAAGTTTGGTGGAGCTGCGCGTAACACTTGTTATTAAATTTAGTGATTGTGTTGGTGCTAATGGTACTTACTTACTTACTTATTTGGCTTTACATCTAATGGTACTTACTTACTTACTTATTTGGCTTTACATCAATTATCTTGATAAAGCCTCGCCAACAATATTTCGCCAATTCCCTCGGTTCATGGCCGCTTCTCTCCATCCTCGACTGTGACCCACGCTCTCCAGGTCCTGGTGTACCTGGTCAATCCACCTAGCTCGCTGCGCCCCACGCCTTCTTGTTCCGACCGGATTCGTGGCGAACACCATCTTTACAGGGTTGTTGTCCGGCATTCTTGCAACATGCCCTGCCCAGCGTATCCTTCCAGCTTTAGCTACCTTCACGATACTGGGTTCGCCGTAGAGTTGAGCGAGCTCGTGGTTCATCCTTCGCCGCCACACGCCGTTCTCCTGCACGCCGCCGAAGATCGTCCTTAGCACTCGGCGTTCGAAAACCCCAAGAGCTTGCAAGTCCTCCTCGAGCATAGTCCACGCCTCATGCCCATAGAGGACTACCGGTCTTATAAGCGTTTTGTACATCGTGCATTTGGTGCGGGGGTGAATCTTTCTTGACCGCAGTTTCTTCTGGAGCCCATAGTAGGCACGACTTCCGCTGATGATGCGCCTTCGTATTTCCCGACTAACATTGTTGTCAGCCGTCAACAAGGATCCGAGGTAGACGAACTCGTCCACCACCTCGAAGGTATCCCCGTCTATCGTAACACTGCTTCCTAGGCGGGTCCTGTCGCGCTCAGTTCCGCCAACCAGCATGTACTTTGTTTTCGAGGCATTCACCATTAGCCCGACTTTTGTTGCTTCGCGTTTCAGGCGGGTGAACAAATCTGCCACCGTTTCAAATTTTCTCCCAATAATATCCATGTCGTCCGCGAAGCAAACAAATTGTCCGGATCTCGTGAAAATCGTGCCTCGACTGTTAAGTCCGGCTCTCCGCATGACACCTTCAAGCGCAATATTGAACAACAGGCACGAAAGTCCGTCGCCCTGTCGTAGTCCCCGCCGAGACTCGAACGAACTGGAGTGTTCGCCCGAGATCTTCACGCAGTTTTGCACACCGTCCATCGTTGCTCTGATCAATCTTGTGAGCTTCCCGGGAAAGCTGTTCTCGTCCATGATTTTCCATAGCTCTATGCGGTCGATACTATCGTATGCCGCCTTGAAATCGATGAACAAATGGTGCGTAGGGACCTGGTACTCACGGCATTTCTGGAGGATTTGCCGCACGGAAAAGATCTGGTCCGTTGTCGAGCGGCCGTCGATGAAACCTGCTTGATAACTTCCCACGAACTCGTTTGCTATAGGTGATAGACGACGGAAGAGAATCTGTGATAGTACTTTATAGGCGGCGTTTAGGATGGTGATTGCACGATAATTTTCACACTCCAGTTTGTCGCCCTTTTTGTAGATAGGGCATATAACGCCTTGCTTCCACTCCTCCGGTAGCTGTTCCGTTTCCCAGATTCTGACTATCAGCCGATGCAGACAAGCGGCCAACCTGTCCGGGCCCATCTTGATGAGTTCGGCTCCGATACCATCCTTGCCAGCGGCTTTGTTGTTCTTGAGCTGTTGAATGGCATCCTTAACTTCCCCCATCGTGGGAGCTGGTTGATTTCCGCTGTCCGCTGTGCTGACGTAGCCATCGCCTTCGCTGTCCTGACCTTCTGTGCCTGTGTTCTCTGCGCCATTCAGGTGTTCATCGTAGTGCTGCTTCCACCTTTCGATCACCTCGCGTCCGTCCGTCAAGATGCTCCCATCCTTATCCCGGCACATCTCAGCTCGCGGCACGAAGCCTTTGCGGGATGTGTTGAGCTTCTGATAGAACTTCCGCGTTTCTCGAGAACGGTACAGCAACTCCATCTCTTGGCATTCCACCTCTTCCAGGCGGCGCTTTTTGTCCTGGAATAGGCGGGTTTGCTGTTTCCGCTTCAGTCTGTATCGTTCCACGTTTTGCCGCGTACCATGCTGCAGCATTGCAGCCCGCGCTGCATTCTTCTCCTCTAAAACCTCTTGGCACTCCTCGTCGAACCAATCGTTTCTTGAGCTCCGTTCCACATATCCGACAACGCTTTCGGCAGCGTCGTTAATGGCTGCTTTGACTGTCCTCCAGCAGTCCTCAAGAGGGGCCCTATCGAGCTCGCCCTCATCCGGCAACGCTGCCTCAAGATGCTGCGCGTACGCATTGGCGACATCCGGTTGTTTCAGCCGCTCGAGATTGTACCGGGGCGGGCGTCGGTACCGTACATTGTTGATGACGGATAGTTTTGGGCGCAGTTTCACCATCACCAGGTAGTGGTCGGAGTCAATGTTGGCGCCACGATAGGTTCTGACGTCGGTTATGTCGGAGAAGTGCCGTCCATCGATCAAAACGTGGTCGATTTGCGATTCTGTCTGCTGAGGTGATCTCCAGGTGTACCGATACGGGAGGCTGTGCTGGAAATAGGTGCTACGAATGGCCATGTTCTTGGAGGCGGCAAAATCTATCAGTCGTAGGCCGTTCTCGTTCGTCAGCCGGTGGGCGCTGAACTTTCCAATCGTCGGTCTGAACTCCTCCTCCTGGCCAACCTGAGCGTTCAAATCTCCTATGATGATCTTGACGTCGTGGCTTGGGCAGCGGTCGTACTCGCGTTCGAGCTGCGCGTAAAATGCGTCCTTGTCATCATCAGTGCTTCCGGAGTGTGGGCTATGCACGTTAATTATGCTGAAGTTAAAGAATCGGCCTTTGATTCTTAACTTGCACATTCGTTCATTGATCGGCCACCACCCGATCACGCGCCTTTGCATATCACCCATCACTATAAAAGCTGTTCCCAGCTCGCGTGTGTTGCCGCAGCTCTGGTAGATGGTATGATTACCCCTAAACGTTCGCACCAATGCTCCTGTCCAGCACACCTCCTGCAGCGCTACGATGTCGAAACCGCGGGTCTTCAGTACATCGGAGAGTATGCGAGTACTTCCAATGAAGTTGAGAGATTTGCAGTTCCACGTACCGAGTTTCCAATCGCTAGTCCATTTTCGTCGCTGTGGTCTTTGCCGATTGTTCCGGTCCGTATTCTCTCGTTGACGTTCCTGTGCTGATGTGTTTTTACGGCTGGCTCGCAGGGCCTGACACCAACCCCCTAAATTTCCGGAGGACCATTCCCCCTAAATGTTCGGAGGGCCATAGTGCGCAGTTTAGCTTAGAGTCCTTCTCTGGCACTCGGACGATGATCAGCCGCCCCTGACATGGGGAACAGACGCTGTTGTGAGCCGCTCCTAACGTGGAGTACAGACGCTCAAGGTTTGCAGAAGCAAAGCAAAAGCAAACCCCCCCTTCCCTGTCAGCATACGACCAAAGTTCCCACCGGGGGTTGGTTACCCGATCTTCCCCAAGGTTACTCGTACCCCGGCCAGTACCACGAGGAGGTAGGGATAGGAGTTGCTGGGCAAGAGGCTAAGGACCGCACAAAGGGGTCTATTTTATTCCTGCAGGTACGCGAGGTACCAATGGTACGCCATGCCCAGCCATTTACCGCGCCAATGGTGTGCTAATGGTGTGTTCATAATAAAATCTATGGTGATGAAAATTTGAAAATTAAATTGGAAATGATTCTGATAGTTTTGTTAGAAATATAATAATGATGATGTATAATGATGTGAACTCTACTAATTTAATAAAGTCCATAATACATTTTGTAACCATTTCTCTGAATATAAACATTATTGCCTAGTTCTTCAAACATGCATGATAAAAGTGTTAATAATGACAGCGAGTGCAGAAAAATGGATCGAAGTGATTTTGTTTTACTGTAACTTTGTTAATAGTGCTAAATTGTAGTTTGAATAGTAATGACTCTACAGCAACAAAAATAATTAAATATTTAAATTGAATATCTTTTAATTACTTAGTAATGCTAACAGATAGTAAATGATAATAACAATGAATTTATATGAAAATGGTGTGATGTGAAAAGTGATATAGGTATATCTGAAGTGTATTACGAAAGTTGATGAGTGATAATCGGTGAAATACGTGATAGTGTCGAAAATAAAAGTGACGATAGTGAGTGATGAAATGAAATGGGGAATGAGGACCTTTTAATAAAACTATTTCGTTCTTCACTTTAACCACTCTAGTAGCATTTCAGGCCTTATCATAGTTTGATAGTAGTCTGAACTACTAGACTGCAAAACTACGGCAAGGGCTGATTGCTGCTAGCGTACACAGTGACCATTTGAGCAACATTGCTTAGGAACGTCTGTGTGATGAACGCAATAGAGGCTTATAAAAGCAAATGCTGGGAAGGAGCTTAGGGCAGATTAAGAGTGCCAGTACTACCCCTATCGCTACCGACAAAAAAAAACAAAAAAAAAAAAAAAAAAAACATTATTTTCAGAGAAACATCTTGAAATTTTTAATGCATTCGTCGATGAGTTATTTCAAGCGAAGGGTTTCAAAGGAACTTGAAGGATAATTACGGGAAGAATTTTTGGGAAAATTTTTACTGAGATTTTCAAAGAATTTCAGGAGTATTCCCGGAGAAATTTGCGGAGAACTCTTTTAAGGATTCTCATTGAGATATTCTTGTACGATCTCCTGGAGTCATTCCTTCAGCTTATCTTGAAGATTAATGTAGTTACTAAAGAAATACGTCCAGAGAGGCCTTAACAAGTTCCAGTAGGAATTTATTGGAAAAAATAATCTCTGATGTAACTTAAAATTTCCACGAGGTTATTTTCCAATAGTTCATGGATGGGTTTCTCCAGAGATGCTTTCATCTGATAATTCTCTAGACATTTTTCTTCTGGGGTTTCCTCCATAAGATTGTCATTAGGAAATAAATCCAAAAATTCCTTTCAAAAAAGCTCTTCTAGATATTCTTTTTGGTACATCTCCAATAGCTCCTTTATGTATTTCTCCATTATTTTTTTAACAATCTCTTGGAAATCTTAACAAGCTTTACCAGGAATACCTTTAACAATTCCATAAACGCTTCAGGCATTTCTTCTAAGATGAGATTCCTGCAAAAAATCCACAAAAAGTTTCTCTTGAGATTACTTAAGAAGTTGTTTAAAATAATTCCCCCTAAGAATTTTTCAAAAAATGTTTACGTAAATTTCTCCAAAAACTCCTCCTGTATCGGTAAATCCACAAAACAAATAATCAATATTTCTTTAGAAGTCTTAGTTCTTTTAGAGATCCAAAAATGGTTTCGATAATGTCTACAACAATTTATTCGATTCCTCCAGGACTTCCTATAGAGTCCCATTCGCGAACGATTTTTTCAGAAACCCCTTTTGAGATTTTTCTATAAATCTCTTCAGAAACCTTTTTTTTCTCCGACTCAAGCAATCAAGCAAAGATTTTTTTGATGGAAAAATTCCTGAGGAAAACTCAAATGGAGTTCCTAAATGAACGGAGAAGCTCCTGTAAGAGTCCAAAAAAATCTTTGAATAATAATTATTTCACTGGAGAAGTTTTATAAGGAAAGTCTAGAGCAATTCTAAAATATACAATGTCATACATTTTAGAGAAAATTTCAAATAACATGGGATTTATAGATAAACTGCCCCTAAATTTCTGTAACTATGATTACGATTACGGATTAATAGAGAAATCTTCAAAGAATTTCTCGAGGTAGAGTACCTGAAGGAATTATTGGAATAGTTCCAGAACAATGTCTTAGAGTAATCTTAAAAAAAAGATACCTTAAAATGTTTTTTTTTTTGGCACTCCGTGCTCGTGGCCACTACTGTGCCGGACTCGGTTGATCTGTAGCTTCTTTATCGATACAGATCTATTTTCAACTTATCTATATTTACATCTAGTTTCATTCTCTCCTACCCTTTCACTCTCACACCGAGCAGGTAGGAGAGAGCTCTGCTGTTAGTGAGGCTAGCTGCCTGCGAAGAGGGTCAGTTTGTCTCAGTCACCATCTGATACTGACGGAGGATGGATGTGCTCCCCAAAGCACGGTCCTCCGTGAGGCGTCTTCTGGTGGCTGGACGGGTTTTTTTTGTGGAGGGGCTGGGAATCGAACCCATGACCTTCCGCTTATGAAGCGAAAGCGTAACCTCAAGGCTACAGACCCCCCTACCTTAAAATGGTTGTATCTTCTTCTCTCTGGCGTAACGTCCCCACTGGGACAAAAAGCCTGCTTCTCAGTTTAGTGATCTTACGAGCACTTTCCTATTCATGAACTGAGCGTTTTTCTTTATCAATTGACCATTTTTGCATGTGTAATGATAGGATTCAGAAAAAAAACCATTTAAAAAACTTTTCGATGATCTTCAGGTAGAGTACCTGTATGTTTCAGCCTTTTGTGTATTCGGCCTTTTGCGATTCGGCTTTATGTGATTCGGCCTTTTGTGGTAGACCCTATTGGAATAGTTCCAGCATGATTTCTCAGAGTAATTCCATAGAAAAACCCCTTAGAATGGTTGTATCTTCTTCTTTCTGGCGTAATGTCCCCACTGGGATAAAAAGCCTACTTCTCAGCTTAGTGATCTTATGAGCACCTTTCTGGAAGTCCTCCATACCTTTGTTCAGAAAATCGCTTAGTATTTTTTTCTTTTTTTCTTTTACTTAAGCAGTTTCTTCAAGAAGTCTTCAAGGAGATTCTGGAGGAATTCCTCCAGAAAATACTTCAAGAATAACTTCAATAACTTGAAGTTATTTTTTCAAGAGTTTCTTCAGGAACTCCTACCGGCATTCGTTTAGAAATTTATTGAATAACTTCTTTAAGAAATCCTGTAGATCAAGTAGAACAGAAAATAATAAATAGCAGTTTCATCAGAGAATTTACCCAAAGCTCCCACCATTTTTTTAAGTATTTATAGGAGTTCTTCCAGGAATTTCTCTATCAAATCCTGAAAAAAAAAAACTTCTTGGGAAGTTGGGTGAATCACTGGAGGAATAAAAATGTAGAGCATTTAAAATTGCCAAGATTTAAATAAATTAAGGCATTTAAAAGAAATTTCAAATAGGAAAGTATTTATAAAACAACAATCCCTAAATTCCTTCAATTATGATAGGATTCAGAGGAAACATCTTCAAAAAACTTCTTCAGGTAGAGTACCTGAAAGAATTATCGAAATGATTCCAGAAACATTTCCTAGAGTAATCCCTAAGAGAAGTTCTACCAAAAAAATGTCGAAAAAAAAACATGTGGAAACATTTGAACAAATTATAATTCGATGATAATTATCAGAGGGACATTAAAAATATCAACGAAATCCACGAAGGATTCCTGGAAGTTTGATTATCTGAAAAGTTGTTACTTCAATTTTCTGAATATATGTTTTCAGGATTGATGTAAGATTCTGTACAATCAATCCTCTGGAAAAATTTCACAATCAAATGTTTATGGTTCCATTTAAAATTATTCAAAAATAGCCACTCTCGAATCAATCTCTCCTTACCATATCCGCTCCATGCAGTTCCTAAAGAAGAACAAGTTCATTCCCCATTGTTATTCTCAAGGTCCACCCTCGAAACCGGTCAAGTGATATTGTTAGCAGATTGATAGCCAAAACGAAGTAGAACCCTGTGGCAGCAAACCGGTGCACTAGCTTAGTAAACAGGACCGTAATTATACGGTCCATATTAGCATTGGCATTGACATATTCTCAGAGCACTCACTACCAGCGAGCACCGCTTCTATCTATAGAGATGTGTCTACCGAGCAGACGAGAAAGCATTCAATCACCACGACTGTTGTACTATAATAGCATTATGGAGAAACCTTAACGAGGCAGTATCGAATCGGAGAAAACCCGGAAGAAAATCGGAACACAATTTTTCATCTTGTAGAAAGCGAAGCGAAGGCAAAATTTATATAGGTAATGCCGTATTAATCATCGTATGTATATGTCACAGCAACAGAAAACAATGTGGAATAATAGTCTTGTTTCTGTTTTAACCATTATTGTGGGAGCTTTCACAGTAACTCGAAAATTCTTCATCTACACCAGTTTGGCAGAATGTGTGAAGCTCAACTCACTTTTGTTGATCAATGAAACTGAGAATTATGAAAAACCTATGTCTATTCAAGCTTTGATTCCTAACCGTCTCGCTCGTCGAAAGCCCAGTGATTATTTTCAGAGCGTGACTGTTTCCATTAGAATTATTCAAATACACACATGTCTCTGGGTTTGGGGTTTTGCCGATCGTGTCGTGAGTCACTTTGATGGTATCTTTAGTTGTAATTAAAAACTACCTTCATACTGATCAGCTAGATACCGATTTAAGCATGTTGTGAAAAGTTAGCTATGTGCAATAAATGAGATTATTTTGACTGTTTTTATCGTTTCGATCTTAAATATTCAGTTCCAGTTCTAACAGGTCGTGTTGAGTTTCGTTGAACAATATCGTACTTTCTCTAACGCTTACGACGACGGCAATTCTACCATAAAAGCTGTATATGCACGTTAAAAAGGTGCATTCATAAACCAACAGGGCTCGACTGTGTTCTCCGTGTCTAATTTTCCATGCAATTCATGAACCTAGGATGTAGCGTTTCGTAACAATGTCGATCGACAAGGCATTTTCCATTCTCATAACACTTACAAATAGCAAAAATTATACTACTTTTGTACATTTTCACTATCACGCGCCATATAAATCGTGAAACACGGTGTATGGCGTTCGATTTGCATCCTCGTGAAAACCCCGTACAGATTTATTTTGTTTTCTAGCATCAATTTAGCATGAAGAAGTGTAAAAAGTAAACCCTTATATATTCCTTAAACTAGTTTAACTCAGTCAACCAAATTAGATGCACTGAGCGACAGTGATTCGCAACCAGAGTAATGTTAGGAAAAAAAGGATGGTGTGTAAGTGTACATTCTACACCACCCCCCAAAAAATACGCAAACGTAGTGAAAACTAGTATTTTTGTTAACTCTTTTTTAGCAATTTAAATACATGTGTATATTTAACTAAATTAAATAAAATCTAAAGTAAAGGATAACTTTTAATGTAATTGGAAAACGGAATGTTTCTGCACGGTAAAACTATACGGTGGTGTAGAAGGGTGGAGAAACGCAGTGAAAGGGTTAAACTATAGCGTTTAAGAGAAACAAATATCAATAGCTGAAATGAAGGAAAACACTGGAAAAAAGGAAACTTTGCAAATATAATGAACATTATTGAAAACTGAGCGTAATGAAAATACTTTAAGAATGTATAGAATCAATATCTTCTTACATAAGGTTAAGTATAAAAGAAGAAAATGCGGAATGACACATACTACACACATAGTAAACTTACTTAAACGAAGTAAATTTGAGCAAACCTTGAATGGTATGAAATTCAACACACGGACATCCAATGAAAAAGCAAGTATTTACTTATGTGAGTAATAAAATTAATTTAAAGAAAATCTAATAAAATACAATGAAAATCATTCATCTTGTTTCTATTTTGTGATGAAGCTGACGAAGAAAAATAATATCACCTGTCTAACATCTATATCACCTATATCTATACTGAATCATTGATACAGACTTTGAAATTTTGTGCTCATTGCAGCTGTCGATGAACAAAAACAATAGACAACAAGACAACACTTTCCGAAATGTTTGAATGTGTACAACTTAAACCGTGTGGATAACAACCAATATTTTTAGCCTTAAATATGGGTCGCGTCTTCCTTTATTACTGTAAAAAATAAAAATTATATCGTACAATGATTTATGAAAATGTTGTATGTTTCTATTCACCCCGCAATGGGGCGAATAGAAACACTGTTCAGTAAATATCAATTCTTCTTACATTTTTATGGAAAAATAAACACATTTTTAAGTACATCTTGAAGATATATCAACATGTATTTACTTAGTGAAGAAAAAAATTAAAATTTTTAAAACTAAGTTCAATTTTCGATCAATTTTGAAATCTGCCAAAATGGTGGATGTTTTAAGCTATCAAAAATGATTGAGATTTCAATATTTTCTTCCCAATTTGTTAATGAGAAATATAGAAAATTTTTAATTTGAAAATAGTCTAGCGATACTCTGTTGTTATTATCTAATGAAAAGATATATATATATATATATATATATATATATATATATATATATATATATATATATATATATATATATATATATATATATATATATATATATATATATATATATATATATATATATATATATATATATATATATATATATATATATATATATATATATATATATATATATATATATATATATATATATATATATATATATATATATATATATATATATATATATATTTCAGTAAGTTTTTAAAGTTTATCATTACATGATACAGTGATACCTCCATGAGTCGATGTTCTATGACTCGATATCAACTCATGGAACCATACTAAAAACAAAATATCATGGTTACTATGATGGTCCCTAGAAGCAGCTTTCCAAAGGATTGCTGTTCCATGACTCGATATTTCCATGAGTCGATGGTCCCTTCAATATCGACTCATGGAGGTTTCACTGTAGTCGCATTTTTAACTGAAGGTCGCTTTGTTGCTGCTTTGTTCCGTATTACGGTAATAGAAAAATTTGATATGGATAGCTAAATGAGATATTAACTTGATAGATATGAGAGATAAACGATCTGAAAATGATATCTGAAATTTACTCCTGGAACATCATTTGCATATCATGTTTAGCTTTTGTAAGATCAAACCAATAGCAACGAGTTATTCATTAGATCTTAAAAAATCAAATTTTGTTATTTTTCAGAAGTTTCAGGAAGGCAATTTTGATCTAATCTTTAGATCTTTTATCTCTTATATCTATCAAGTCAAAATCAAGTTTTAATTGTCAGTATCATGCTTTTGTCAGTATCTTTTTATAGACGGAAACGGCAACATCAGACCCGCCTCTTTCGGGAGAAAAAACGCCGCCTGGAGGATACGGAGTGCGAGGAGATGGAACAGCTGTGCCGGTGTCAAGAAACACGCAAGTTCTATCAGAAGCTCAACGCATCCCGCAACGGCTTTGTGTCGCGAGCCGAGATGTGCAGGGATAAGGATGGGAGCATTTTGACGGACGAGCGTGAGGTGATCGAAAGGTGGAAGCAGCACTTCGACGAACATCTGAATGGCGCTGAGAGCACAGGCAATGAAGGTCGGGACAACGGAGGAAATGCCTTCGTCGGTACTGCGGAGGATGGAAACCAACCAGTCCCCACTTTGAGGGAGGCTGGCCATTTGTCTGCACCGGCTGATAGGCACAATCTGGGAAACAGAACAGCTACCGGAGGAGTAGAAGGAAGGGGTAATATGCCCCATCTACAAGAAAGGCGACAAGTTAGATTGTGAGAACTTTCGAGCGATCACCATTCTAAATGCGGCCTACGGCGAGTATTATCACAGATCATCTTCCGTCGTTTGTCACCTGTAGAAAAACGAGTTCGTGAGAAGTTATCAAGCCGGCTTCGTTGACGGCCGATCGACAACGAACCAGATCTTTACTGTACAGCAAATCCTCCAAAAATGTCGTGAATACCAGGTCCCAACGCATCACCTTTTCATCGATTTTACATACGATAGTATCGACCGCGTAGAGCTATGGAAAATCATGGAAGAGAACAGCTTTCCCGGAAAGCTCACGAGACTGATAAGAGCGACGATGGAAGGTGTGCAAAACTGTGTGAAGGCTCCAGGCGAACACTCCAGTTCGTTTAGATCCCGCCGGGGACTACGACAAGGTGATGGACTTTCGTGCCTGTTGGTCAATATTGCGCTAGAAGGTGTTATGAGGAGAGCCGGGCTTAACAGCCGGGGTATGATTTTTACGAGATCCAGTCAATTTGTTTGCTTCGTGGATGATATGGACATTGTCGGCCGAAGATTTGAAAAGGTGGCAGACCTATACACCCGCCTGGAACGCGAGGGAGCAAAGGTTGGTTTGGTGGTGAATGCAGCCAAGACACAGTACATGCTAGCTGGTGGGGCCGAGCGCGACAGGGCTCTCCTAGGTAGCAGTGTTACGATAGACGGGGATACATTCGAGGTGGTCGACGAGTACGTCTACCTTGGATCCTTGCTGACAGCTGACAATAACGTTAGCCGTGAAATACGGAGGCACATCATCAGTGGAAGTCGGACCTACTATGCCCCCCACAAAAAGCTGCGGTCAAAAAAGATTCACACCCGCACCAAATGTACCATGTACAAAACGCTCATAAGGCCGGTAGTCCTCTACTGGCATGAAATGTGGACGATGCTCGAGGACCTGCAAGGACGATCTTTGGCGGTGTGCAGGAAAACGGTATGTGGCGGCGAAGGATGAACCACGAGCTCGCCCACCTACGGCGAACCCAGTGGCCAAAGCTGGAAGGATACGATGGGGCTTGTTGCGAGAATGCTAGGCAGCAAACCTGCAAAGATGGTGTTCGCTTTGGATCCGGTTGGTACAAGAAGGCGTGGAGCGTAGTGAGCTAGGTGGGCGGATCAAGGGCGCCTCGATTTGGCGAGCGGTGGGGCAGAACCGAGGATGGAGAGATGCGGCCACGAACTGAGTATTGTGGCGTGAAATTGTTGATTCAGTGTTATCTGTTTAGATGTTAACTAAATAAATGAATTAAATGAAATTATCGATTCTCGTCCGTTTCTCCTAAATGTGCAAACGGTACCTTCATTGCACAGTTGGAGATCTAGCTTTGTCAGGACCTCCGGCAGGCTGTAACCTCTGGCATTGGTTATCCTGCTTCACAGCTCATGCATAGAAGTCTTCTCCAATTAGTACTGGCTTCCGAACGACAAGCTCATCGGTCAACTCCTCTAACATCTGCCTGGATTCGTCACACCTTAGAGGAGCGTAGGAGCTGCCTACGTAGACACCATTGACTTCCGCGATCAGGAATTTTTCTTCGGTGCTAGAAACCACTTTTTGGATGGGGCTCGAGAGACGAGTCTCTGCGAGCAAAACGATCATCTAAATTTCTTTTTTTATTTCTCCACCAGTTTTTTTTTTGCTGCGGCCATTGGTAGCCGAATCGCCGCTGTATGCCAACGTATTTTGACAGCTACTAAAGGTACGCTGCATTTTTGTGTATCTTACACGAAAATACTCACACAGATAAAATAGTTATGAAAATCCGTCAGATTTGTACTGAAATCGGAATATAAATTCAATTTATTCAATTGGCTTGTTTAGGGGTATCAAGTTTTTTACATATACTACGATACTACGTGAAAAATTGAGCCAGAACCCAAAGTTTCATAAGTTTCCGTGCCCTAGAACTATTTTTAAAATACATTTAAAGTTAGCATGGAAATAGCTTTTGAATCATTGCTCGGCAAATGTTAGTACGGAACGAGCTGTCATTATGTAAACTGAAATAATTTAATTTATAACAATTAAATAATATTAACAAAATTAAGATATTGAAGCGCCATCAAATTATATTATACTTAGAAAAATGTACTCTTTCGGTCAAGCAACGAAAACTTTTTCAGTGCCAGTGAAAACCTGTTTGCAACTAAAAAAGTGCTTAAATTTCACCATTAAAATGTTGTGTCATGTTCCGACAAGCCGGAGCAAATTATATTCGAAGAAACCCTAAAACAGAACTATGTGAACCGGTTACGTTCCATAGTTTTCCAACGATCAATGCGCAGAGAAACCGATGGCTAACATTTTTGGCGTAAAACTTGAAAACAAATACCACGAATCTTTTCGTTTGTTCCAAGCCGAAAATCAGATAGCAGGAGCATAGCGGAAGAAAATAATGAAAATCCTGATGTATGTTTTGAACAAGTATCGAAAGTTAAATTACACTGAACAATAAACAACAAGCAAATGCACCTTGTGTTATTCATTATATTATACCTATCTAAAATATCGAAAGGGTCGATCGAAAATCTTCCGGGAACACTGTTGTAAAGCTTGAAGCTTTTCAGTATACTTTACTCAAAACCGACCTAAATGTCACTCTCACTCCTTGGTAATTTGGGCCCCTCGTGTGATCTAGACATTCGTTCAAATTTCCCAACTTATAATAGATTTAATTCCTATTTAATTCCGCACAATAAGGCCTTTCTTTGTACATATAGTAAATATATTCTTTTATATAAATTAAAAACTAACCGTGTAATAGTTATTTCTGAGGGAGGTAATGCATTGTGACGAGAAACATGAAAAATACTTCTTATAAATAGGACGAATGCATTAAATGACCTCCCAATCAGATACGTAACAAATTATTCTGCTGAAATATCGATATTTTGTTATCTTAATTACCTAAATTTACTTAAATTGCATTAAAATATAACAAATGCCATACAAATTTGGAAAAAGTTCATAACTATCTACCAATACTTATGCACAGTCATGAATAGCATATCTTCTATAGCTGTCAATATACTTAGGCTGTATGCTATCTTACAACCAGGGCAGGCAATCTTCAGATTCGTCACAGTGCGATGACGAAATAAAAAAAGACATCGTCATCCAGTATAATAACTCAGGCAGGTCATCGTCTCGTCATCGACGATAGAATGCACGACGAACGTCAATCCAAAATCGTCAACGAACAACTTTGTCTTCATTCCATTCGCTCCCCTTTCTCAAACGAAGGAGGCGTTTTTTGTATATTCGCTTGCTATGTACAAAACGGCGAATGCCATACCAGAATTGCTTTTGTTGGCAATTTAACCCGTACTCCTCAAGCTTCAATAATAACTCTGTTGATAAGCGCGAGACATTGACGATTCAGAGGTCGTTTGTTCAAATCCGGACACGTTTTGTTTTATTTTTGATTTTGTTTTATTTTTTCAAAAAAGGCTCATAACCTATCGACGCCACGGTTCATATTTTCAGTCGGCTCAGAGCTCTCGAACGAAGATTCGACCGTAACGAAGGAGGCTTATTTGTTCGTCATGACGCCGAGCCTTTGTGGCGGACCACTGCAGCAAATCGTCATCCAACGCTGGTTGAGTGACGACGACGATTCTTTTATTAGTTTCGTCGACGACTTTTTCCATTTGACGGTGACGATTGTCTACCCTGCTTACAACTTTGAAAGTCGGTTTTTCAAGTAGAAGCATTAACCTAAGAATTCTAATGTCGCTGCTGTTCGTGTTACCAACATCTAGTTTGCCACGAACTGACAGGCTGAGTACCGGGCATCAAAGTGTCAAATTAATTATGAAAACATAAACAACGACAAGGCATTGAACAAACAACGAAAACCATAATTAAAGGTACGAATAATTAAAATCAGTTTTGTGACAACAGCGCTACTAGCGTTCTACTACTAATATTTCTATTGTTTTTCATGGCCACATCGCCAATATCGCAGACTACTGTTGCAGATCATAGTTGGATGTGATCTCGTCCAGATATCTGCACTCAACCACTGCCTCCTGAGTTAAAGCTTTTACGCTTGCCTCGTTTGCCAACGACTCAGCAATCAACTCCTAGTAGGCCGAGCTCTTGATCACCGTAGCGTTATTCAGCTCGAAGAGCATTGCTCCTTTCTGAGTACGCCTCGTTCTGACCACGTTCTTTCCGAGAATTTTCAGCTTTGGATCACCCCTGAATAAGTATGGTGATCAGTGATGGAAAGTGGCGAACGCTTCATCTGAACTGGAACAAAACCAAAACCGAACGCTCCCGAGCGTCAAAGCGCTGGCTTACTCGCATCTGTCGACTCCCGAGTAACTGAAGCAAAAAGTGATTCGCGAACGTGTTCGGAGCTGCTCAGAGTTATATTGTGCTTTTGGGAAAAAAGGTGCTTACCCTCCGAGATTTATGGTTTGCAAGGGCTTTTGACTACAAAATAGTAGTTTACTATCGATATGATGGTTATACAATTAATTTGTCTATCAAAACCATAATAAATCACACCTTGCTCGGTTACTCGCGAGTAAACGCTCGCGAGCTTGTTGCTACTTCTTTTGACATGTTCTCCCGAGCAGACGGGTGCGGGCTTACTCACACCTAGCCAGATCCCGAGTCTGTGATGTTTGTTATGCGTTGGTATACACTCGTGAGCTGCTTCGTGATGCGAACTATTCCAGCACTGATGGTGATTACTTACGGCGCGAGCGACTAGTCACTTTCTTCGCCCCCTTTTTTTACTTCCTTCGCAGTGTTTCTTAATTCTCTTTTTCTGGTTCCTGACGGTTTGCCATTTTTCATCGTTTCCTGCTCCGTTCAGCATGTAGTTACTCTGCTCGTTCCTCTGTTTTTTTTTTCGATTCCGCATCTTATCCGAGTCTCTTTCACGCTTTTTCGACGCGTCAGCAACTGTTTGTTCCTTAGCATTTTATAGGCTCCCATTTTAAGCGCTTTCTATTCGTTTTCGGCTGCGTTCATGGCGCATTTTCTGCTCGTTACCAGATTTCTATTCTTGCGATGCACATTAGTCTTGTGCTTCATGTACTCGTAGAGTTTGTTGACCTCCTTCATCTTAGAATTCCTCGTTAGGCCTTCCTGGCAAATGTAGCTGCTCGAATTCGGTGTGAATATAGCGGTCCTGAATATAGTGGAGTCTAGCATTCTCGCCTTCCCTGCTGTTACTTGCTGGTGTCTTCTGCTGTGTTACTGTTGTAGCTTTCCGCTTCTTGCGAAGCATTTGCGTTCTCAATTTCTGCTTCAACCTCCATTATGGTATTGTCTGAGATGTTCTCCATTTTGTTGGCCCCTCGACGCCGCCATCTTCCTCCGATGTAAATAGTCGCCTTCGTGATCCCATGGTGATCTTTGCAAGCAGTGAGAGCCATGCTAGGGTTGACACAGTCCTTCATGGGGTATCGTATTCAGAGCCAGATCGGTGAAAGGCAGGAAACGTTCAATTGTGCCTACTTCCACTGGCTAAGGTGGCGGATTTGAAATGTACTTGGAGGCTTGCCAACGGGACGGGGGCAATCGCAATATTTTCCCATTCACCGTTTCAGGGAGGAGATGTCATCCTTCCTTACTAGGGAAGTGGAATAGCACGGCTGTCATCTCTGCATCATCGGTGTCTATACGTATATATTCCGTAATCGTGTCCATGTTGGTTGCGGCCAGTATTCCATAATCATGATTTTACTGACATCCATCCTGATGTGCCGGTTGGCTCACCAGGGGGCTAAGGCACTTTGAAAACGGCACCATATCGCTTGTTCAGAGCTACTTGCAGATATACACACTTAAACGGTTTCGCCGAGAACCCAACAGCTGATATCTCGGTAATAATTTGACGATTTTCGGTAAAACTTTTACCGAGATCTCGGTAAACGTTTGCCGAATCTTGATAACGTTCTCCGAGATCTCGGCAAAAAAAATCGGATTGCTGAAATCTCGGTAAAATAAGTACCGAGATTCGGCGTTAAAAATTACCAAATTCTCAGCTGTTGGGTTCTCGGCGAAAAGTTTTACTGAGGTCGGTACAATAATTTAAGTGTGTATGGTTTTTGTAGATGTTGGCGCTGTTCACCGTGGCCAACTCCGGTCGGGTCGGGGTGGACTGTATATCGTGGGTCGGGATATCGGAATGAAAGGATAACACCACTACTGAAATCACTACACTACTTTATTACACTCTGCACTTTCACTTTTTACACTTATTTGTTCACTTAGTCACTGTTACACACTTCGATTATAATCGCGCGGAGGTTAAAGCAATACTGACTGTGCGGTCGGAACGGTCTCATATTTATATCGAGGCGTATGCGTTCTGGAATGTTCGCGTCTTGGCGCGACACGTGTTCCAGACGCGCGTGGAACATTCGCGACGCGTCTGCACTCATCGTTTCGCTGCTGTTGTGGTGAGTTCCAGTGAGTACCTTGATGACGATGACAATGATGGCGGGAATCTCTCGCAGGCACTCACGAGTGGAACTCACGTCAATTGAAGTAACTCGCGATCACAGTGACGTAGCTATGCTGGGACACACAGGGGGCTGTATTCGGTGCGTGTTACATTTGGGTTGGATTTGCGAACGGATAGTCATTTGCGCCTTTTCCGCACGTTCCGTACGGAACATACTCCCCCCGGTTGACACGAAGTTTCAACATTTTCCGGTGGTCGTGATTCGTTGCTCTTGGTCGGAATGCTTCCTCGTCGATAGGTAGGTCCATTCGAATGCGCATCGAGTGAGCGTGCTACTTCGCCTGGTTCAGCATACTCTCGTGTCATGCGTCCTACCTTCTGGTCGCGCCATGTTCGTGGTGTATTTTTCAGCACGTTCAATCCAGGGCGAAATCCTGTCGTTCTCCTTGATCCTTGTTGGTGATTGGCAGTACATGGTGGCTCGTTGAGCGGATTACTAACGGCGGTTGTCTTCAGGCTAGCGTCGGGTACCCGAAGTGTGTAGGGCAAACTTGAAGGTCGGAAGATGGCGTCTTGCGGAGGAAGGTTTCGTTGATTCGGGTTGTCACATTCGCTTCGTATTTCTCGGCGTTGCCTCCACTCCCCGCATTGCTTACAAATCTGCTTGGGTAACGGGTTCGGACTTGCTAGCTCTTCGGTGTTCGATTGTTGTGAAGTCTTCTCGGTATCGTCTATCGATGCGACTAACGAATGCTGAGTCTTGCTGGCAACGGGTTTCTCTCGGAACACTTCGGCTACCACCCATCCTAGAGTGGTTTCGCGAAGCTCTGGAAAATCGTCGTTGAGTTTGATGAAACCAGGTCGTAGCAGCTGCAAGAATAATTCTGCACCGAGAAGCATGTCGATCTTCTCTGGCTTGTGGAACTCTGGATCAGCGAGTTGACCACCAGAGGGGATACTCCAGGACGAAACGTCGACTTTCGTAGCAGGAATGAACCCGGTCACGTTTGGTGTTACGAGGCACTGCACCTGGGATTCAAACTCGGACACACGGGATCGGAATTTGATCGTTACTTTGTCGTATGCGACGGTCCTCACATCGTGGATTCCTCTGATCGGGATATTGACTCGTCGTTTCGTACTTCCAAGACGGTTCGCAAGATCAGCTGTGACGAAGTTTACCTGTGAGCCACTGTCCAGGAGCACACGGCAGGGATACGGTTGATTGTTCTCATCCAAGGCTTGGACCATAGCAGTTAGCAAGAACACAGTCTTCGAAGAGTCAACGTAGTTGCAAGAGAGCGGCATGATCGGAGAGTCTCTGGTGGAAGTTGAAGCGGATACTGTTCTTTGGGGAGTCACAGGCTTAGGTTCTTGTGCTGGAAGGGACACACTGGGTTTTGGCTCAAGCTCTACTTCCTCGTTGTGGAGCTGTGTGTGATGTCGTCTTTGGCACTTTTGGCACGATTTTGTCGAATAGCAGTCTCTGGCGCTATGTCCTTTGCGGAGACAATTGAAGCAGAAGCCAGATGCTCGCACCTTCTCTATCCTTTGGTCGAACGGCATAACACTTATTACGTTGCATTGATAGTTGCGATGTGGTCCCTGGCAGAAATCGCAACTATCCTTCTTCGGCTCGGTTGAAGTGGTGTAAACCTTCACGTTGGGTGCTTGCAATGACGCTGGGCCTGTTGTGTTTGGGATCCGTTGAGTCTCGGAGTGGGTTTGCTGGAATGCAACTTCACAATTCTCCAGCATCTGGCATCTTGTCTGCAGGAACGAGATGGTCTGCGCATAGTTTGGTAGCTCACCTTTCTTCTGCGTGGCTTCCCACGTCATCCTGGTCGGTTGATCCATTGCGTTTGACACGATGTGGACGAGGAACAAATCGGAAATACCCAGAAAGTCCTGTTCAAGGTACTTCAGGCTCTCCACGTGGTTGGTGCACTCGTCGAGTAGGCGTCGCAAGTCCTTGGATGATCCGGATGTCATTGGCTTCACATCGAACAGGCCACGGATGTGTGCCTCCACAATGATCCTTTTATTTTCGTAGCGTTCGGTGAGAATAGCCCATGCTTGCTGGTAGTTTCCTTCGCTGATCACTTTCGCATCTAAAACTCCAGCCGCGTCACCAACAAGTGCCTTGTCGAGATGGTACAACTTGATGGCGTCCGAATCTCCTGAGTTGGCCATCAAGTCCTGGAAGATGGCCTTGAATTTCGGCCAGTTGGTGTAAGACCCATCGAAGGTAGGGATTGGAGCCTTCAATGGTTGCTGTTGCACTATCACTTGCGGTTGCGTCGTTGGAGTCTTGTTGGTGTTCGGTTCGTGTTCCAGAATAAGTTCTTCTATGGCCGTGCGAGCGTAGTCGTATCGTTCTTCAAAAGCTATGTAGATCTCCTCCTGCTGTCGAAAGGCCTCATTTGGGATAATGGCAACCAGCTTGGTGTGCACGGCGCTGAACTCGGCGTACGCATCGTCTACTCTTTTCAGGAACGTCTTCAACTGTGGCAGGCTGAGCTGGTTCTGAGCGGCGGCAAGTGCCCTGTGCACTCGTGTAAGCTTTAGGCTCACTTGGTCACGTTGGCGGGATAGCGATGATAGTGCTTTCAGCGTTTCGGCATCGGCAGTGATCTCCCAGTTGTGTTGCTCGGCGTCTCTATTCTGTATCTGCTTGACGGTTTCAGCTGCTGCCTTAGCAGCCGACTTGGTCTTCGGTGAGCGTCCTTGCGACATGTCGAATTTTGGTCGGAAAAATCACCAGTAGCGAGTATCGGGTCAGAACGGCGGTGCAGAGTACTCCTTCGGCGATTGGTGGTCGGTACGCAACAATTCACAAGCGGCGGCGACGGTAGTGACTGATCAAATCCTTGGGCGGTACACGTTCTGGCTGAAGCGCCACGCAAACGTGTCGAGTAGCGGTGGTGTTGAATCCTTTCCAAAGGCGGGGGCGGCACTGGATCCGGCTCGAAGGACCACTATGTTGGCGCTGTTCACCGTGGCCAACTCCGGTCGGGTCGGGGTGGACTGTATATCGTGGGTCGGGATATCGGAATGAAAGGATAACACCACTACTGAAATCACTACACTACTTATACATTCACATGTCGATTCAAATGATTTATTTCCCGAATCTTTCTATGCTACACATATATGAAACGTATGTAAATTAGTTAAGCAATTTCGTTAATCTTGTATTTTCATTTCTCAATTCCAGTTGTCGAAATGGCTAAGATTGCCCTCGGATTGACACCCGGCCAGTCCAGTACCAGTGGCACATCCAGCCTATCTGCCAGCTTGGAGTCATCTTCGTCGGTCGGCGGCATGCCTTCAGCCGCAAAACGAGGTCGTCTGCTGATCCGTCAACAGCGGATAAAGAAAGAAAGCGATTCGTCTTCGTCCGGCCAGCAGTACGGCTCCGACTTGGATACCCCGGACGGAACTACGATGTACTCGCAGAACCTACTAACGGTCCCGACGCACCATCGGTTCGAGAGGCAGGTTTCCGAACCGATCATTCCTACATCTCCCGCCGTATCATCTCCACCGGAAGCTCGCATAGCGGGCGCAGAGCGGTCTCACGGTGGACATCATCTAGCCGTTTCCCAGCAGCCATATCTTGTGAAACAACACTCCCACCCGTTGTTGCCTAGCCAGACGTCAAGTTCCCTGGCACCTCATCAGGCGTTCCAGACCATCTCGTCATACTCTCTGCAACGTCAGCTCTCTCACCCAATGACCACTACGCAAAGCTCAACTCCGCTGACCTTGGTCACCAGCAGTAGTGGGTCTACCCACTACCTAACGCCGTCCTCTTCACTGAAAACCGATTCCGACGAAGAACCGTCGACTCCCGCATCAACGATCCCACAAATCCACTTACAAACCGACCGTACATCGAGCCCAACAGTTGTTCTGGTTCCCGATATGGAATCACTGCAACAGCAGCATCATCTATCGGGAGGCACGCTGACAAGTACAGGTGGATCTAGTGCTATTACCACAACGATCACCACCAGCAGCACCACCAGCTCATCATCCGCTACAGCACTGCTATCCGATTTGAGTTCAACCGCACCGAGTTCGATTCGCGTGAAAGGCGAAGAACTTTCCCGGTCTGCTTCATCCCCTTTGGTAAGTATGAAGGGTTAGACCATTTTTATGATCAACTTGTGGAACATTTAAGTTACACCCTCGAAACTTGTTCATTTGGACCCCCATCAGCTACTGGAAAAAAATGAGCGGACTCCGTCAACTCTTAGAGAGGGGACAAAACGAGCTTGAAATACAGATTGAATTCTTGAGGAATCTTGGAGAACGGATTGAGAATTTGAAAAAAATCCTAAAGGACTTAGCACTTTCTTGGAATTTTTTTAAAATAATCTTTGAAGAATTTTCTGATGGAATCTCTGAAGTAACTTCTGTGGTTATCCTTAGAATAATTTCAGGTTGAATTCTTAAATCTAAAACGAAACTCTTTCAATTTTCATAAATTCTTAAAATTCACTAAACAAGCTCCAGAGAAAATCTTTGGAGTATTATTTGAAGCAAACTTTGAGCAAATATGTGGTTCACATTTGGTCCTCTTTTGGTATCTTCTTGTACTCTTTTTCAGACAAGAGGTCGTTATAGTTCCTAATTTCAAGTCAGTCGTTACCAGTCCTGCATATACATGGTTTAGTCCGCTAAAATTTTCACAATAGCTCAGGGGGGGGGGGGGTCCAAAAGAACAAATTTTGTAGTGTACCATAAGATTTTTGTAGTTTGATCATTGTGGGTCAATGAGTGGAGAGTGTTACCACAGACAAACAGACGTCACACTCTCATCATTGTGTATCGACCACCTTTTTAACGGATGATTCAAAAATATGGTAGGTGGCCAATTCGCCACCCGCAGCGCTCGCATCGTTTTTGTTCGCGTTTGACGTTTACACACTAACGCCATCTGTTGGGCGTACATGTCCTCGTGACTATGATTTTGATCGCGATTTGTTCTAAGTGTTACGTCTGTTTGTCTGTGGTGTTACTTCTACAACTAATCGTTCACTTTTTAGACAAGCAGCCGATCGACCGAAATTCCCGGCTTGGACAGCCAACGATCCAGCCATTGCCCGGTGGTACGGGAGGGCCCTGCGCTGGGGTGCAACTTTTGTTGGAACACCATCGACGCTCATGGGCGAATTCTGAGGCGGAAAACCAAGTACCACTGTCCCGAGTGCCAGACGAACTTGTGCATCGTTCCCTGCTTCCAGGAATACCACGAAAGGCAGTCGGCGGAAAATCCTGCCCCCACCGGAAACGATAGTAGTGGTGGAGGCGGAGGTAGTGGGAGCGGGAGCAGCGGCAAATCCGGTCTGCGCAACTATCCCAAGTCGGGTTCGATGTAAGCGGTCGCCGCAGTCCGGCGATTTTCTGTTTTGTGCGCGGTCGAAATTAATTGTACGCGAAAAAAAGGGGTGTCCCTGGTTTCAGCGATATCCCTATCTGTGCGGAATTGTGTCATTCTCTTCGTTGTTCATAGCTGTTTAGTACGAGGGTAAGAAATGGAACGCAAAAACTTGACTATATTAGGAAGTAATTGAAATTTTTAACGGACCTCCGGCTTGGATCGCTCCCCCGATCACGATCGTCTTCTCAGATTTACACAAGGAACGGTTTTGCCTCTATTGAAGAATTTGAATGAATTTTTGGCATTCCGTCTGGTCAAAATTAACACACAGGTAATGAAAATCGCTAGTTTTTTTTTCCGACTCCATTTATTGGATAAATGGGATTCAAACGGGTCTGCGCTGCGTCATTTGGCATAGAATTCTATGACATAAGGTCATTTTGAATAAGGTCATTAGGCATAACGTTGTTTGGCATTAAGGACATTTGGCTAATGGAGCCCACACACGCTCAGACGGTTTGACCAAGTTAGTCAAACCGATTTATGTTGCTGCAACCGTTTGACCTACTATCAAAATTTGTTGCCGCAACAGTGTAACTCTTCGCTTGTTTTGAATGATCTCGAAAAGTCTAGTGAATATGTGATTGGTATTTTTTTCGAATTCTGTGTCTCTGGGAGGAATTATTCCAACGATTTTTAGGCAATAATCGTAGTGAGGAAGAGCAGAACTTCCAAAATTTAAGTACCGGAAGAAATGGATATTGATTAAGTATTCCAGTTATAATTCTTTAATTATAAGGGGTCTCTGTCGGGGATTATTCTGAACAGTCATCGATATGGTAATTTCCGAACAGATTCTATTTAGAATCTTTTGTTGTTTATTCTAGTTATTCTACTTTGAAAATTTTCCAGGAATTCATAGGTTATAGTAACAATTCCACCAAACATCATTCCTGGAATTTTACCAGCAATTTTATCAATAATTCCTCTGGGAATTTATAAAACGATTCAACTAGAAATTCAGGTGACATTCTTCCAGAGGTTCTTTCAAACATTCCTCTACTATTTATTCAGGATTTCCTCCATTTATTCATTCAAAAATCAATTCTAAAAATTTCGCAAGTGATTTCTTCAGAGCTTACTCCAAAAAGTACTCCAGAGATGGCTACCTATAACATTTTTTTCAAAGATTCTTTCAGGAATTATTCTAGAAGTTAGTTCCAAGGATTCAATCATGCATTATCCAGAAATCACAAAACGATTTTTTTTTTCAGATGGTACTAAAGGGGTTCCTTAAGAAATCCATCACCATTAATTCCCCCAAGAATTTCACCAGTACTTTTTTCAGGATTTCCTCCTAGGACTCTTCCTTAAATTCCACCAGGAGTTGCTTCAGAAATTTCAAAAGGAATTCAGTGATTCATACTTGTAATTTTTTTTACAGATTCCCCCAGGGATTTGTCCAACAAATTCCAAAGGGATTTCTGCAGTGATTTATTCAATGCTTTATTTATTCAATGATTCAGGAATTCCTCGAGCGAAACTTCAGGATTTGCTAAACATATTCTATAATGATACTTTTCCTGCAATTCCACCGGGAATTCCTCTAGAAATTCTTAAAGAGATTGCAAAATGATTCCCTCCCAAAAAATCAATACAAGAATTCCTCCAAAAATTTCACCAGGAATTGCTTCTATCAAAAATCTTTTAGTCATACAGTAATTTCTCTAGGAATAACTCCAGAAAATCCTACAGAATTCCTACAAAAATACATGGATGGATTTAATCCATGAACTCTAACAGTGATTCTACCCAGAAGTTCTCCAAGGATTCGTCAAGGAATTCTTCCTGGGATTCCAAGAGGAAGCCTTCAGAGTCTCCACAAAAAATACTGCAAAAGAGTTTAAAAAATTTCCTACTATAGATTCCACCAGCAACTCTTTTAGAGAGTCCGCTTGCAATTTATTGAGAGGTTCCCTTAGGGTATTTCCCGGGGATTTTTCTAAGGAATCTTCAATAAGTTCATTTGTAAATTCTTCCAGTGTTCCCTTCAAAGATTCTTCTTCGTAACCCTGGAGGGACAAGGCATTCGACCGAGATAATTTCCATGAGGAATTACGGGAGGCATCATTTGATTAATTCTGGGAGGACTCCACCGAAGAACTCCTGGCGGAATCCTTTGAAAATAGTCAAACCCCTGAAGGAAATTACGGTTAAATCCCTTTATAATTACCGGTGTGAATCCGTAGCAAATAGCCTGATGAAACCCAAAATAATCCTAAAGGATTTCCTGAAGGAACCTTTGGAAGAATTTCTGATATAATCCCTGTTGGAATCCCCCCCAAAGGCGCTCATGATGGAGTCCCGGAAGGATTTTATAATAAAATCTAAAAAGTATTTCAGAAGGAATCCATGGAAGAATTTCTTATGGAAACCCTGCAAAACTCCTTATGAAATCTATTGAAAGATTCCTGATGAAATCTTTAGAAGAAACTTTTTGATGGCATCCTTGGAAGAACTTCTGATGTAATCCTTGGAGCAATTTCTGGTGGAATCCCTAGAGTATCTCTTGATAGAATTCCTGTAGGAATTAGATTCTCTGAAGGAACTCTTGATGAAAACCCCGGAACAATTCCTAATAAAATCCATAGAAGGACTCCTAATGGAATCCCTAGAGGATCTCCTGCAGTAATTCCTAGAAGAACTTCTGATGTTGAAATCCTAATGGAATCTCTGAAGGAACTTCTGGAGGGATCCTTATTCGAACTCCTGATAAAATCCTTGGAGGAATTCCTGATAATATGTCTGGTGGAATTCCTTAAAAAATCCCAAGAAGAAATCCTGATGGAATTCCTTGAGGAACCTCTGATATAATCTCTGGAGAAATTACAGGTGCAATCTCCGAATGGGCTCCTTATGTAATCCCAAGGGAAACAGTTGAAAGAACTCTTATAAGAATGCCAGGTGGAATCTCTGATGAAATTCCTAAAGAAACATTCGATAGAATCCCTGGAGGATTTCTAAGTGGAATATCTAAAGGAACTCCTGATTGAAGAAATTTTAGATAAGTTTCCTTAAGGAATTCCTGATGTAATCTCTTAAAGAAATCCTGATACATTTCCTTGAGGAGCTCCTGATATATGCTCTGGAGGAATTCCAGGTGGAATCTCTGAAGAAACCTCTAATGGAATCTCTGGAGAAACTCCTCATGAAATCCCTGGAGGAATTCCTGATAAGATTTCTGGAACACCTGATAGAAGCACCTGACAGGGACCTTCCTTAGCCGAGTGGTTAGAGTCCGCGGTTACAAAGCAAAGCCATGCTGAAGGTGTCTGGGTTCGATTCCCGGTCGGTCCAGGATCTTTTCGTAATGGAAATTTCCTCGACTTCCCTGGGCATAGAGTATCATCGTACCTGCCACACGATATACGAATGCGAAAATGGCAGCTTTGGCAAAGAAAGCTCTCAGTTAATAACTGTGGAAGTGCTCATTGAACACTTGAGAAGCAGGCTCTGTCCCAGTGAGGACGTTAATGCCAAGAAGAAGAAGATAGAATCTCTGGAGGGATTCTAGGTGAAATCTCTAAAAAAACTTTTGATGGAATCCCTGGAGGAATTCCTAAAGATATAATTGAAGGAACTCCAGATAGAATCATTGGAGGAACTCCTGATGAAATCCCTTGAAGAGCTCCTGATGGAATGCCTATAGAAACCCCTGATGAAATCCCTAGATGAATTCCTAATAAGATTCCTGATGGAACTCCTGATACAATCCCTAGAAGAATTCCTTTTATATGCCTAGAAGAAATCCTGATAGAATTGCTTGTGGACCTCCTGATATAATCTCTAGAGCAACTCCAGATGGAATCTCTGGAGAAACTCCTGATAGAATCTCTGAAGGAACTTTTGATTGAATCCCTGGAGGTACTCCAGATGATATCATCAGAAGAACTCTGATGGCAGCCCTATAGGTACTCCTGATAGGATCCTTATAGGAACTCCTGATGGAATGCCTAGGGGAATTCCTGATGGAATGCCTAGGGGAATTCCTGATGGAATCCTTGGTGGTATTCCCAGAGATATTCTTGAAGAAACTTTTGATGGGATTATTGGAGGAACTCCTGATGAATTCCCTAGAAGAACTCCTGATGGAAATTCTATATCCCTGGAGGGATTTTTCGATAAGATTTTTGATGGAATCTCTAGAGGAACTCCTTATGAAATCCCTAGAAGAAAAAAACCTAGAAATTCCTCGAGAAACTCCTGATATAATATCTAAAGCAACTCCTAATAGAGTTTCTTGAGGAATTCCAGGTGAAATCTGAGAATGAACTCTTGATGGGATCCCTGAAGGAACCAATGATAAAATCCCCAGAAGGACTCTGATGGGATCGCTAAAGACACTCTCGATAGAATCACTATAGGAACTTCTGATGGAAATCCTGGAGGAATTCCTGATGGAATCCTTGGGGGAATTCTTCAAGATATTCTGGCTGGAACTCCTGATGGACTTATTGAAGGAACTCCCGATGAAATTCCTAGAAGAACTCCTGATGGAATCCCTAGAGGAACTTCTGATAGAATCCCTGGAGGCATTACAGGTGGAATCACTTATGGAACTCCTAGTAAAATCCCTGGAGAAACTTCTTACAGAATTTCTAGAGGAAACCCTGATGCTCCAGTTGGAATCCCTGAAGGAACTCCTGATGGAATCTTTGGAAAATATCTGATGAAATTCCCAGAAGAACTCGTGATGGAATCGCTAGAGGAACTTCCGATGGAATCCCTAGAGCCACGTTTCTCAACAGGGTGTCCGTGGACCCCCGACCATGTAAAGAGCACGCTGAAACGAACACCTCACAGCGGGCCTTTTTTTGCTTAGAGAAATTCCTAATGGAAACCCTGAGGATACTCCTGATGTTATCCTTCGAGGAACTCATGATTGAATTTTTTTTAAGTAGTCCTGATGGAATTTTCGGAGGAAATTTTGATGGAGTTCTTGGTGGAATCTCGGAAGGAATTCGTACCTTACAATAACGTCGGATGAAAACTCTCCTCCCTGGAAGAGCTTTGAAAGGAATCTCATTACCTGGATGAAATCCTGGTGAAATTCCTGATGGATTCCTTGTAGGAATTCCTGATACAATCCCTGGAGGAATTCCGTATTAAACTTTTGATGAAATCACAGGTAGAACTGATGATGTATTTGCTAAAGAAATATGTCAAACATGATGCGAAAACGCTAGTGAAGAAACAACTCTAGAGCCCAAATTTTTTAGATCACTATGTCGTCGACGCTGTGTAAATTCACTTATCTTGACTTGCCAACCATCTGCATCGGCAGCTCATGGGACGCCGAAGCTTCAATTGCTGACGTCGACGTTTGTGCAACATCCCTACAGATGATACGATCAGTCCGTCAAACATTTGACTCAGCCCACCGGTGAGTTGAGCAAAATCAAACTCGATTGATTTTGGCCAACCGATTTGTCAACCGTAAAACCGGTTCCACAAACTGTCAAATAGGTTTGTCAAGCAGCATCACACACGTTCAAACATTGCACCAACATGAGCATAAACCTGGGGGCGGAGTCAATGTTAGTCAAACCGTCTGAGCGTCTGTGGGCTGCATAACGGTTATTTGACATAATATGTTTTCATCAGAAACAGACATCATTTGAAGGAGGAATATAATTCTGATTATGCCAAGTAGCCATTATGCCAAATAACCGTTATCCAAATGTCCATTATGCTAAATGACCTTATGCCAAACTAATTCATGCCAAATGGCGCGCTTTCGATTCAAACATAAGGCTGAAATAAAAAAAAGATTATTGATAAGGCTGAACCCAGACATCATTATATAAATCTGAAATGTCGAAAGGTATCAATGGAGGTATCCTAGTCTTGTACAAAACCCCGGAAATCTCAGAGATATCTTCAGGACCTATTTTTTCTTCTCACTTTATTGATAATATATAACTTCGAAAGGGATGTCTAGGAATAGAAGACTCCTAGTCGCATTCTGCACGGTTTTATTCATAACATGGCTTCAAATCTTGACATGCTGTTTATAGTTTCCCATTAGTGCCATGTTTCGGCCAAATGGCCCTTTCTACCAAATGGCGTTCGGTCAAACGGCATTCGACCAAATGGTCCATAACCTCACTTATAATCCATAATCATTGACACTGACTTTCAGCTTTTCGATCGTTCAGCCTTTTCTGATTTGAGCCTTATGCGTTTCAGCTTTTCGTAGGAAACCTTTTTTAAGGTTTAGCGAGCACTAGGTGGCGATCTAATTCATTATGCAACGTAGATAATTAACGTAGTCTCAAACTGTCAAGTCAAGGTCGAAATCTGTTAGAAGGCGACGGTGATCGTAATCCATTTCGTTTGTCGGTGGAGTGACCGTTTGGAGGTTTCAGTCATATGTATTTGTAAAAGACCTCCCACCGTAGAGCCGACTTCTGGTCGTGGATCGACTAAATGTTATGGCTAGCTACGTAGATGGGAGGCAGAATATTTTTTGGAGGGATGCGAAAAAAAAAACATTTTGAATCTATAGGAAACAAAAAAAAGGGAAACTGGAGCCTTAAAATCGATCACTGCTTTTTGGTGAGAAAACGAAATCGAATTCATGTGACGTGTTTTTATTGGACAGTTGTGTGAAAAGGGTAGGTAGGAATATACCGATTGTAGTAGAGTGTTAGACTCGCGCTGTGGAGTTACAAGGCTAAAGCAAAAGACGATTTTTTTCATATAGATGATTGTCATAAACTGATTCAGCTTCTTTTTGTGAAAAATGAATATCGCGATGTGCACTAATTCCAATCATCTTTTCTATTACCACGATGTGAACAAAATTGGACGTTGTCAAAAGGGTGATTGAAATTATTTTGCATTACGGTGATGAGTAGAAGGTGTTGAATTTTCTGCTTCAATATTTCAACATAGGTATACAATTCATAAGGAACATTTAACACAACCTCAACAAGCACTGTCTCAACATTAAAATCACTAGAGCTACCTCTTTCTCCCTCTGCAACCATGTACAACGTGTTGCAAAGGTAGATGTTCAAGTGAAGTCCTTGCGTCTCGATTCATGGAAGCTTTGAGTGTACCTTTAGCCAGAACCGCCAATATTAATAATTCGGTGGCCAGATTACCTACGGGATTATTGACGAGCCTATGACCTATTTGAATATAAAAATCGGGTAGATGCGTATCGCTCTGGTCCACCGCACCGATGTAGTTATACTTCTCTCCATTTTGGTGTTCTGCCTCTTCATTATTCAGATGTTCATCATAATACTTCTTTCACCTTTCAAAAAGTGTCACGAGTTATTGGTGATACTACTAGAATCATCAGTAAGGCGAGAAGAAATATGAAGTAGAAAATTACAACAAACTATTCATTATTAATACGTCTGAATTTTAGCCCATTGGACGATCCACTGGAAAAATAGGGACAAACAAGTTCAACTGTTCAGTATTTCGATCGATCGAAAGAAAGCATAAAACGGCATCGCGATACTCACGAAACCCATTTCTGGCATAATTTAGTTCAGTTTGAAAGTAAGAAAGTTCTCAAACGATAGCGCAACATCTACTAATCAATCGAATAAATATCAGAGCACTTATTGTTGTTGTAGCCGAACGAAACATTGTATCAACTAACTATATAGGAAATAAATGGAAAGTACCTGACATTTCGCCGGATGAAAACAATATGAGTCATACACACATTTTGGACAGACAGCAGTCACTCACAGTGTGTTAAATATTTGGACAAGTGCTGGAAACAGAAAGCTAGATATATATTTTTGAAACCCTTTGACATTGTCCATCCAGAATGGGAGGAACGCAACACCTTTTAACTTTTAATTTATTTAAGATGCTGAAGTGTTAACCATTACCTAGCAGATAAACGAAAACCTTATTTAGATAACACAACAATTAACACGTCCATAAAATAAATCGAGCATTCTCTCAAAATTTGAGCAGAGTGCTTGAGTAGCAGCAACTGGTTTCATGTAACTTGGAACAGTTATCGAAGCTACCGGAAGAGGAAGCGCATTTTGTCTGTTGTACAACCACATTTCTGGTACAACTCAACGATGTTATACGATTAGTTTTGGTTGTCGTCTACGAAACAAGTAAACTTTTTGGAAAGGCGATTAAGTTGATTTGGAAGAAAGCTTAACTTACCAGTAGACTATAAAAAACTAGTAAAATTGAATGTATAAAATATATTGTTTGGAAATGTACTAATTGTAAATTTATGGAACAAACTATACGTTTGAAAAAAGATGAAATAATGCTACAAAACGAAATTATATATTACTAAAATAAATGGTTTACATAGACAATGCACACATAAAACAAGGCCGAAATATCCCTAAACAAACCCCGTCTAATAGTGCTTTCGGATTCCATTCATTAAAAACAATCGCTCTCCTTAACATTGTATACCATTCTATTTATCTCACATAAAGTATCTCGCAATCATATTCGCTATCCTTGAATGTGCGTCCTAAAATAGAAATAGTCCATCGAAAAATACCACTTTATCAGACTACCTAAAACTTATCGACAGTTACTGCGGCTCCATTCGCTCGGACAGGGGAAGGAAGTTCCACGCACGAAAGAACATTTGCTATTATAAGTATCTAGTTTCACAGAGTCTCTAAGACCTAAGATCTAACGTATGCAAGTACGTACGTACCCAACTGTACTTTGAGAAACTATAAATTCGGCTCTGTTTCGATTTTGTTCGAGTTATTGCTCTAGAATTGAACTAATCTACCATGTACTATTATAACTGATGTTGCTAGTACATCAATGCTGCAAATCTTGAGTCCTAGTGGTTTACGGCGAGTACGAACCAATTACTACCACTTCTAGTAACACCGATAAAATGAATACAGTTTATTTTATCTTAATTTTGTGGAGCTTGAGTTTGAACCCGAGCATTTCGCTGAGGACGCCGGACAGTGCGGACAGGATGACCACTTTGACAGTGGTGTAGAGGTACGGGTTAGCGCTGAGGCCCGATATTTTGAAGGGAGATTCCAGTTCCTGTGGAGTAGAATTGAATAAGTAGGAAACAATAAGTTTTGAGTTTGGTTATGTTTCTATGTGATTAGTGTTGTCATTAGTTTTGTTTTTGAGGAAAAATCATACATCGTTATTTATATTTTTCATTTCAGAATGCGTGAGTTGGTCTCAAGATGACTTTTTTTAAGTGATTTCACCGAATTCTGAAGTCCTAAATCGTCATACCGGTGAGTACATCTTTTGTAAAAGTTTCATTGTATATTATAGCGGTAAATAGCATATTTTATCGAATGGTGATAATAACTTACGTTAAAGGCAAATAATACGAAATGTATATTAGTACCTGCATAAATAAAAATAACCTTACTTTTACGGGTGCTGAACACTACTTTAGATGTATCAAAATCAAAATTGTTGGAATTTTTGTTGAAGGACCGTATCCAAAAGTCGAATCAAGTGTTGTACTCGTAATTAGTTCAGTATTATAGAACAGCAAGTTATGCAGACATTCAAAACAAAAAAACGGGATGCAGGGGGGCTCACCTCTTGTTCTAAATCTAAATGATGTTATCGATAGATTTCAAAAATATAAGAATTACATGATGATTTGAGATTTTTGAAAATGTCCCTTCTTATGAGGTTTTTCAACGAGGCACGGGGCAAGAGTGCCACTCGTATGGGGCAAGAAGACCCCCAGATCAAAATGCCACAAATTTTGTATATTATTATTTCCCCACCCAAACGATAAATTCTAGAGTAAGTAAAGATAAAAACTGAGGGATAAAAGTTGACTTATATTTAAAAAGTAATTTTACGAAATTAATTTAGTTCTCATCTTATTTGACTGTAACAATAATAGTAAAAAATTTCAGAAACCATTTTGAATGTTCAAGATGGTTTATTTTGATTTTATTTAGTAGGAAGCATTGATTTAATGCAATATTAAACAAGAAAAATAAAAATTCATTTGATTTTATATGAGAAAATTGCAGTGTCCCTCTTGCCCCATAAGACATACTGTTTTTATATATGTAAAACTTAATGTCAAAAGAACTTTTTCGAAAAAAATTACTCACAGCTATATTAAACAATTGAAAATCATTAATACTGAGCGGAAAAACAAATATGTTTTGTATTTACTGGGAGTCAAACCTTGTTTTCCAGTCTTACATTCTTATAATATTTCACATTTTTTTGCGTTGGTGAGTTGAATACATTTTTCTAATTTTTTTACTAAACATTTTTAACTGTAATATTTACACAGCCCTCAATTAGTACTCAATTTATTCTTATCCTGCGTTAAACATCAAAAAATTGATTTGAACTACGTGAAATTAGAGGTGACACTTTTGCCCCGGGTGTCCTTCTTGCCCCATGTCCCCCTACAGCGCACAGTGGTTCGATCTGGAACAAATATCGGACAAAACCTCAAACTCTCAAACAGCTGAAATCATATATTTGACATATTTTATGCCAAGGGGTGGACCTGGTGTAGTGGTTAGAACACACGCCTCTCATGCCGAGGACCTGGGATCGAATCCCATCCCCGAGATAGTCACTAAAAATTTCAGTGACGACTTCCTTCGGAAGGGAAGTAAAGCCGTTAGTCCCGAGATGAACTAGCCCAGGGCTAAATATATATATATATATATATATATATATATATATATATATATATATATATATATATATATATATATATATATATATATATATATATATATTTCATGCCATATTGAACTATTATGGACTTTTATTTTCGATTTTTTCTTGTTTTGGACTGGTAATTAGAATATTCAACATATATTTTTGAGTAGTTTTTCTGTTACGGAAAAAGAATTGCAAATTACGACGAAAACGAGCGGACTCTGGCCTTCAAGACTTTGGGAACATGTAGAACTTCGAATTATCGACAAGCTTGGCTTGACCGCGGAACTAGCACTTTTCGGACCGTGAAATTGCGAGAGAGAGTGGGTAGCGCGCACTTGCTTCAGTTTAGCAGCTAGCAGTTTAGCTTGTTATCATACTTGTTTTAACAGCTAAAGCAAGTCCACGTAGGGAATGATTTTTCCAATTTGTTTCGTTTTATCTGGAGGCTACATGTTGAAGGAAATAGTTTCGTTCAACCATCTTAATAAGCCGAGATAATTTGTGTTATTTTATTAAGTGACAGCTCAAATTTAAATTCAAGGTAGTTCAATGTCCTAATAATATCAAATAAAGGTATAGACAATATTTAATTATGGTATAACATCAAAATATTGCAAACATAGGGGCCCAGAAAGTCCTAGCGGTAAACGTGCAGCCAATCCCAACCAATCCCACCAGTCGAGGGTCTTTTGGTAAAGTAAATTTTTTCGACTTGCCAGAGCATAAAGTAACATCATACCTGCCAGACAATATACACATGCAAAAATGGTCAATCGGCAAATAAAGTCCTTAGTAAATAACTGCGGAAGTGGTCATAAGAACACCTGCCTGCTTAGAAGCAGGCTTTGTCCCAGTTGGGACGTAACGTTTTTTCGTTTCTTCTCGTTGGGACGGGATGCAATTCATGGCTACTGCGATTGCAATGCACGTACTAGCGTATTACAGGATTATTATTATTTAATTAGAATTGCACTCCGTACACCTTCAAACGCGTTGAAAGTGGGCTATCGCAAGTTTTCGCAAAATAATTTGTACCCTACTTGAAAGCTCTTGTTTTCAGCTTTCGAATGAACTTATTCTCATCGCGGGCATTCGTGGGCTACTAATGTCTTGGGGTACTTTTATTAAAAATAATATGTTTTTTGAACAATTTTAACTTTAATTCACTTTGTATGAATATAATGAAAATTTTTATTCAACTCAGGTGTGCTTTATGTATATACAAACAACTTCTCTGAAATAGAGAAACTTTAAAGTAGATGGAGTACCGTGTACCTTTTAATTCCGCTTAGGAGCGGAACATTCGATCGAACATTCATCAAAGAACTTCTCTGAAGATACCATTGCGGCTTGACCTCTCTTTAAATTCATAAATAGCTTGTGAAAAATGGATCGTAAATATTAATTTTCTTGAAAAATCGTGTCCACGGTCCACTCAAGGAGCTGTATAAAATTCAAACTCCAATGAATCTGCTTCAAACTTTGGATTTGAACAACAGATGTGTTCAAATCACATAAAAGGGGAAACCTCAAATTTTGAGCCAAAAATATGAAGATTTAGGGCCGATTTCTTCACCTTCGCTTAAGCCGTAAACCACATTTACCCATACGATTAAACCAGGTTTAAGGCCTAAGCGGTGGTGAAGAAACCGCTTATTAGAGGTGGCGCAAGCGGTGAGTTTTCAAGTTATGAAATATGACATTCATTGAAGTCTTCATAATATTGTTATTTTCCAACTAATTTTGAAGCTCTTTGAAGAGAATAATCTTCGAAATTAATATTATGAAAAGTTCGTAAAACATCATTTTTTTTTCTAAAATCTAGTCTTAATTTAAAGTAGTTTTTTTTAAATGTTTCCTCTTTTTACTGAAAAAAAATCATCTTTGTTTGGTCATAACTTCATGAATACTCATCCGATTTTTACATGCTTTTGAAACTAATGTAGGGAAAGTGTACCAGTTATGGCCATAGTGGTTCCCTATTTGGCCATATGTGAAATGTTGACAACTTTCACATTTTAAATCTTTTTTAATATTATCACATCAAGGCATATATTAAATCTAACTTCTACAACAGACAAAAATTTTCAAAATTTGAAGACATTAAAGTAATCACGTATGGCGAAATAGGGAACCACTATGTCCATAACTGGTACACCTACCCTAGTTGTTTTCATATTGTCTATACATCAGTTTTATTTAAAAATTTGTTTTAAATTAGTTATTTATCTAATACTAATTAAAAAATATTTTTTATGAATAAAAATGGATTTTTTTCGAATTGTAGATTATTTTTCGCCGAAAACTACTTTTTTACTGTTTAACTGAAGTTTATGACGAGTTTAAAAAATCAAAAATATTTTTGTTATAAAAGTTATAAAAAATAGCTTCTAAGCTTCTTTTTGAAGGTTTAACACATGAGAACAAAACAGTTTCAGCTTAAGTATTATTGTTTAACTGAAAAAAAATTGAAAAATATAATATTTTCCGTTAAAAAATCATGGTGCCATCTCCAAAACTTAATAATTTTGGCTCGAATTTGAGTTTTTTTTTTCTTATTTGAATTCTGAGGTTCTGAGAACTTTTGAAAAATAAGGCGCACCCTAGTGGACAGCGCTTAAAATATGGAGGAAAGTTATTTGTGATTATGTGTGGATATGAGTAACAGTATTGGGAATAAATAAAATTTTGGCTCTGCTTAACAGCTCCCATATAATTTATGCAAATTTTTAGTTCGATCGGTGAGACTATAATTTAGCCGTTTAAAAATTATATGGGATTTTACAGGAAACAAAAAAATACTAGGGGGATTAAGGATTACTACAAAAAAAACCTTCAGACGCCACCCTTCTTCTTCATTGTCAAAGCGCCGAAAAGCATTATGATTATGATATTTTTTTTATATTAAAAGTAACACTATAAAGTGGGTCTCCTTTAGTAATAATTTCAGCAGATTTTCCAGTGAGCGCTACCAAAAAAAATCCCCAACGATGTCTCAAAAAATCGTTTAAGGTTCAGATGCATTTAAGCCAAACCTCAAATTTTCAAAAGCACAAATCTAGAGAACCAGACAGCGGTTTAAGCTGAAAACTAAATCAATTGGTCACCCGCTGGTGGGTTTGAAAATTTGAGGTTTGGCTTCGATGCATCTTCACCTCAAGGTGAATATGAATCGAAGCCAAACTTCAAATTTTCAAGAGCACGAATCTAGAGAACCAAACATCGGCTTACGACGAAACCTTAATCGATTGGTCACCACCAGCTAGTGACCAATGAATTAAGTTTTCAGCTTAAACGGATGTTTGGTTCTCCAGATTCGTGCTCTTGAAAATTTGAAGTTTGGCTTCGATTCATCTTCACCTTAAGAATGCCTCATGAAGTTGCTCCAGGATTTTTTTTTCAAAACCCATGTGAATTTCTCAGGCTACTGATTTTTGTCGTATTCTGATACTCACTCTTCGGAACAATACATTAATTAGAGGATCGATCGAGTATGTTGTGAAAATATGAAACAATTCGATGCAACCTTTATTGTAGTATTATATTCATGAGCATTTAAGTTTCTGGTACCACGCTGGCCAAATAAAGATCTTGAAAACTACAAAAAACATAATAACATAATTTAATCAGATATCTCCAAGAATACTTAGGTATTCGCTGAGTGGCTTGAGTTTTAGTTTTCTTTCTTTCACTCGGGCCTATACGGGAAAACGGGAAGCGGGAAAATTTGCCGAAGTGATAGCAAGGACACGATTTGTGAAGATTTTGTCAAGCATTATAGAACTTATTGCTAAAAAAATCACTGGTTGAATTCCTGAACTGAGATTAGTTTTTTTTTGTGTCTGATTGATAGGACTGGTAGAAGGTCTCTTACTATAGACTTGGTCTCTATTTTAATGCAAGTCTCTGAAGAGTTTTTATTTCTAATGAAAGGTCCTCAAAGACTCTTTTTTAACCAAACTGCTCTCTTGAGTTCCTTGTTTTTCGTTTTCTGGTTAAAATTAATCTTAATTGCTAAATTCTATTCTAGTATTTCGTTTCAGATTTCTGGAGGAAAAGCTTCAGGAATTATCCTAGTGATTTCTCCAGACATTTCATTTAAAAATACTCTCAGGGTCCTCTACAGGTTACCTTCCAAAAATTCTTCTACAGATTACTCTTTAAATGGTCCCATAAATTCTTCAGGCGATTTTCCAAAGTATGCTTGTGTTTTTTTTTTTCAAGCAAGGACAAAATGTCACACTCAAAATAATCCACACGTCAAGGCTACGTGAAAACATACGTAGTGAACTCACGAGCTTCTTCCATTTCACTGGTGTGTTCGGTAGTTGTTACGTGTTTCCTTCGTACGTTCTACAAATTGCATTAGTGGAGAGTAGGTGACATTCCAGTGTATTTTATCAAACATTATGGTTCACATCATGTTGTATCTTGTTGATTTTTATCAATTGTTTAAAATTCAAGGTAGTCAAAGTAAATTGAACTCAGACATAATTTGCTTAACTGCATTATTTATTGCACACATTTGGTGCAATGCTTCCATAGTCTAAGATGGTCTGAGAAGCTGGTTCTTGCACACGGGCGGGAGATGTTCTTATTAAAAACTCCATTGAATGAATCTATGGTTGTTATTTCATGGAAAATTGGAGGCACGAGCAAATTTGTGTAATTTTAAGCTTTACACGTAAGTCCGGTAGTCACTCTCGGCAATATCCTGGCTGCAGCTTCGCTGAATTACGATTACGATTTATGACGAAAAACAAAGCATAACAAAACAAAATCAATATATGCAGACTTCAAGTGTTAACAATTTAAACATTTACTTTTTTTTGGATTAACCTTCCAGTCGTCGCGTGGTTCGCCACCGTCAGAATCACCACGCTGCTATTGTGAGCGATAAGCGAGCTTTTTTCACCAGTGTTGTACAAAATACAACAGCGCGACGACTGAAGTGTTAATGATTGGTTAAAATGTCGTTTACGGTTTTCGGTCCGTCCGATACTCAGTAGAATGGATACTGAATGTTGTGTCATCACGTAGTAGTGATAGGGAACTTTAGCAGCAACTATTGACAGTTCATTTCATTTTGATCTATGTTCCGATGATTGTTACGTATGTCAGGTAAATTTTTGAAAAATTCATTTTCCAGGTTCTACGCGATTTTTCACGTAGCCTTGACGTTTCGATTTTTTTTGAGTGCAAAAGACAAAACGTCGAGACCCAAAACGTCGAATGCCAAAATGTCGAATCCCAAAACGTCGAAATGGACAAAATGTCGATACGTTATATTTTTCAGTTAAATAAATTCTTAAAAATTGTTGCAACAAATTCTTAAAGATTGGGTTTGCTTCTGTTTAAACTATCTATTGATAAATACTGTATTATTTATTCTTTTAAAATACACTCGACCTTTTAACAAATTAGTGCCAAATAGTGTATAAATACTAACTAGTAAGAACAAAGCAAGCATCAATTGATAGTTTCAATTCAAAACATTTGCCTCGCATCCCCCTTCATCAATGTTTAACTAAAAGTAGCATGTTGATGAAACACTTATATATTCATTTTATAATCTGAAAATTAATTTAAAAAGGCTAATGAATTACGATACACATTTTCATTTTTTTTTATCGCTTCCGAGACCAGCTAAAAATTACATGATAACATTGAAAAAAATATATGAGCAATTCTCGCTGAAACCAGGCCGCCTATCGTTACAATTCCAACTTTATGTCACTGATCGCTAGTTTTCGATAAAACTTAAGGGTGGTCCTTTCTGTTTTCTCAAATTGGTGGACCCCTCGTACACCAGCTAGCTGAACAGTTTGCGAAAAAGCCCAGTTTTTGATAAATCTAGGGTATTTCTTCACGTGATATGTCTCATATTTTGCTTGGAACACATAGCAAACTTAGTGGCATCGTATAGAGAAAAGATATAGGTTTCATTTAAACTTGAAAAAAAAAAATTGGCGGCCATTTTAAATTTGGCATTATAAAGGAAAATTCATGTTTAATAACCTGGATTTAAAACTAATAATGCTTAGTATCAGGCTCGGTTCCAGTAGGGACGTAACGTCAGGAAAATTAAGAATAATAAGAAGAAGAGTATACGTACCTTGTTTTTATTGGTAGCGTCTAAATTCGACATGCTGAGTGCTATCAAGGTGAAAAAATCATTCTTCTACTTAAAATCAAGATGGCGTCAAAATCTAAGATGGCCGCCACATTTTATGACTAAAAATAATATTCTTATTATTTACTCGACTCGAATAAAACACCAACGATTGAAAACTTGTTTCTTTGTTGTACAAAAAATGATGTTTGTATTGATTGCACTCGCCATATACGTCAAAATCGTAGAACATGATTTAGAAAATCGCTCATTTTATAGGGTAAATACCATTGCTCACCTAGTTTCTGTAACCTATCTTACGCAATTTTTCCTCAGCTTTCTGATGGTGATCTCAGAATTCAAAACTAGCGGTGCGCTAATGGTGAAAAAACGATGTTTCTAACAAAATTCAAAATGGCGGCCAAATTCAAAATGGCCGCCAATTTTTTTTCAAGTTTAAATGAAACCTATATTTTTTCTCTATACGATGCCACTAAGTTTGCTATGTGTTCCAAGCAAAATATGAGACATATCACGTGAAGAAATACCCTAGATTTATCACAAAATGGGCTTTTTTGCAAACTGTTCAGCTAGCTGGCGTACGAGGGGTCCACCAATTTGAGAAAACATAAAGGACCACCCTTAAGTTCTATCGAAAACTAGCGATCAGTGACATAAAATTGGAATTCTAATGATGGGTGCCGATGGCGGCCTGGTTTCAGCGAGAATTGCTCATATGCAATACTGGACAGAATAAAGTGAACATTGGTCATTTTTCCATACAAAATGGTCCAGTTTGGAGACATGGATCTCGGCTTCTAGTGCACAGATTTATCCTAAATTACCACCGCAGCTTCAAAATTCACAGTCAAGCAATTTTGACAAAAATGATAAAATTTTTGAATTGAAAATAATTCTTAAATGGAAATACTCTGAGTTTCAAAAGAATATCATATTTATAAGACTCCCTTGGGAAATTTCTGAAATAATTTTTGGAGGAATTCTGATGATTTCTGAGAGAATCTTTGGAGCAATAGTCATTTTTTTTTTGTTATCTTCGTGAAAATGCAGTTTGAATTTTTGAGTTATCAAAAACAAAATTCTTGAAGTAAATTTATGGGAAATAAAAACTAAATGAACTCCTTAAGAAATCTTTGGAGTAGGGGGAGATCCCTTAGTGCCGGACAGCACCCAATACCGGACAAAGTCGAAAAATTGAGAAGTCATAGTCCAATCAAGATGGTGTTTTAGAAGAAAAGGAAGCTATTATGTAGAGTAATGTTTGCGTAGAATAACACATCCTTGAAATATGCATGACTTTTCAAAAATGTTGAGATGTTTGAAAATTGTTAAAAATCTGACATATCGCCCTAAATTTGAGCCTAATTAGTAATTATTTTGAATATGGTGAAATAATTTAGATCACGTAAGCATGATCAGATATAATAATAATTTGAGAGTATGCATGTATTTTGTACCATATTTAAACTAAATATGGTCAAACTTCAATTTTGGTCTAGCTCCTCCTGTCCCCCAGTTTCGGACAACTTGATTTGTTGCATGATATCTTTGTAGTTTTGGCACCAGTGTCTCAAAATACATTCATTTTTCATGGATTTAATCAATTATGGTATCAGAGATGCAATAAAAATAAGAAGAATGAAAATTCAGAACAACGCGTAAAATGTGTTGTTTTTTATCATATATGAAAGGGTTTTTTTTATCACCAACTTGCAGACTTAGTAAAGCTCAAATTACTCTTGCGAATGTTGCAAATGCATTGAATTGACCATAAAATACTCTGCCTGGAGTAAAAACATTCAATGATATACAAATTTTCAGAATTCGAGGCATTTCCAGATCGTGTCCGGTATGGGGAGCCACCTTTTATGATGGGTCAATTTGGTACTAAAATACATCATCAAAATACAATGTCAAAATTCATATTTATGTTTAAAAATTTATTTTTGTGTGCTACAAAAATCATTATATTTATCATAAATGGGCACCAAGACCACATAAAATTAATAGTTTATGAAAAATCATTTTATTGGCTTAGGTGTCCGGTACTGGGGGATCTCCCCCTAATATCTGAATCTTTGGGCAAAAACCTGAATTAATTTCTGATGGAATTCCTAGAGGAATTCATGAAAAAAACACATATATGTAGTAATACGAGCAGTAATACTTGTAGTAATGTCACTGGCCCCCTCCCCAAAGAAATACCGTATAATGTGGTTCCGGGAAGATGAGGGTTTACTGAGATGAACCAGCCTAGGCTGAAAGTCTTAATATAGAGAAAAAAAAGATGAGCATCTGAGGCCAAAGATAATGTCGGTGCACTCTGTAACGCACTTGAGCAATTCAGCGAGAATTGCTCATGTATACAGTGCATGGGCTGGTTTTAGTGGGTCGTCGTTGTTGGTGCTGCATCCCAACCTTACCTTACCTTCTCAGGCGCCTGTTGGCAGATTGCCTCTTTGTAAAAAAAAGAAGATTACACCGCTGAACAAAATCAACATTTTTGCGTGTCCCTTTGACCAAAAATATGTCTCCAGTAAATTTGGGGTTACTTATTGTCATTTTTGGAAATGTTACAACACGTCACATAGGTCGCAAATTCTATGAAAAGTACTGGTTTAATTTGGTTCGATTCAAATTTATACTATGATTTATTCAATTTTGCTGAAAAGACCCAAACATGTACAATTTGGTGCGAATAGCACGATATAACATTGATGTAATTAAATATATATATGAAATACTGACCAATCCTATTGTATAGCTAACAATACTTTTTCAAATTTCAAAAGATACCCTTTTCATATTGTTACTGTAACAAATTAGGCATCTAAATCAGTTGATAAGCTGGTAAGCTATTCGATATATAATGTTCAAAAGCCAATAGGGGAAAAGCTGAGACGAGACTCGCGAAGACGGTCTTCTTTTTCTGTGATTGCTGAGTTTTTTTTTCTTATTCCACTTTGTGCATACCAATTATGCGCATGCGCATACCAATTATGCGCATGCTGTTCAAATCCTCACATGAACCTCTCAGCAAAAAATGATTAAGTTTGCATCACATCGAATCATAAATAGCCATTTGAGTGAAATTTCATGCCAGCAAACGTAGCAGACATTAGAAATAATTAATCTTCTGCTTAGATTTATCAGCAACTTTGGAAAAAACTGCTCCGCTGACTGAGGTTTTTAATAACAGTTTACTTTGAACACAATACTTTTCACTTTTTCAGCCATAAAAACGGTGGGCTGCATTTGACGTTTCGTGAGAGGGGAATCTGGGCTGCATATGACGTTGATATTTTTCCTCTTCGCGAGTCTCTCTCAGGGGAAAAGCACTCATTTTCGAAGACTTCAAGAATTCTGTGCCAATTTTCGGATATCCATACAAAGTAGGCTAAAATCGTATGGATGGTTCGAAAATTGGTGCTTTTCCCTTATCTCAAATACCTGACGGTAATTGAAAACGGCAATAGATTCAGCAGCCCCACATTTAGCAAAAAGCGATATTTTGGTGATTGGGGCTGAAAACTATTGCGCTATGTTATGTTAAAAGATTGATAATTGTAAATGTACTTGTTATGCCACTCATGGCCAAACCAGAGTCTGACCTGGTCCCTTCCTTTACGCCAATGTTCTTACCTTGAGAAGATCAGCCGCCAGCTTGAGCACATTATTGGAGATCATCAACTCCTCCTTCTTGTTCGGCTTTTGTTCAATCTGTATAAATTTTCGAAACGTAAGTAACTTCAAGCGCATCGAATTTCATTTCACCTAGTTTCTTACTTGAACATATAGATTAATCTGCTCGGTGATCAACACCGAGACACTTTTGTACTTTTTGTTGATCTTGGTACCGAGCGTCATAAAACGCAACAGGAACGTTCCAAATGCACAGGACCACACCAGTGCCTCCAAGTTGAATTGCGAGTGGAGATGAACAGAGTCCTGCAACGGGAAATAATGAATACGAGCCTATCTAGCATACCAAATACAAACCTTCAACCACTCGACACTGAGGAATGCCAACAATAGCAGTGTTATGATAAATGCAGCCGAAACGATCACGTCCACCGAGTTCTGTGGTCCACGTCGTTTCAGATAGGAGCGCACACACAGCCAGGTCTTGATGTTCCGCACCTTGTTGAGCCGGAAGTGAGGAATACCGGACTTTTGCGCTCTCCGGGAGGAGGTTAAGTGTGAGAACAGTTTTGCGTACAGGAATCTCTGCTTGAATGTGCGTTCTGCTACGGCTAGCAAGAAAAACACCAAGTAAGTCAAGCATAGCCTCAGGACGAAGCCTAGAACTAGGACTGTTTTCTCCCATGTAGATTCTCCGAAGGCGAACCGTAGAATTGCGATGCACGAGAAAGAGGCCTTCTCTAGAAGTAGGACTGGTAATTCCAGAAAGTTGAGTTCGGTTGTACTGGAAGAATCGACAGTCGCATCACATAATCGACAGAATGCCGGTATCAGCGACAAAATTATGCTCAGAACGACGCCGATGTAGACGTAATCGCACGTTTCTGGCATGGCTTCGACGCGTTCGATGATGGCCGATGAGATGTCCAGAACGGACATTTCCGCCTTCTTGGCTTCGCGGGCATCCCAAATTGTGCAACTTACTGTTTGAAAATGACAGATTATTCACGGTTACAACAGATGTTAGATTCTCTTTCTTACCTCTATCAGTTGCACCGCAAGGAGGATTGAGGATGATCGTTGGGGCGTCTTCCAGATCGTAGTCGTCATCTGAGTGTTCATTTTGACCATCCGTATGGTTGAGATCTGAACTGTAACTACATTCTTCGCCTGCGAATAGCATTTGAATTAAGTATATTGCGAACTTCAAGATGAACAATAGTTATATTCGAGTAATCCCCACCGGACACCGACATGAACAAACGACCCGTCCTTACAAATTCCTTTGAAACAGCACAAAAGCATTGAGAAATAGTTTAAACCTGTTAATAGAAACTAAATTTGTGGCAGAACGAATAATGTATCAATGAATGTAAAATGGATTCTGATTCGATTATGACACAAGAACATAAAATAGAACATAAAAAAATTAGTCAGGGTTAGAATCGAATACTCACTATCGGTGCTGGCAAAATGGAAATCACAGTTGGAATCCGTACCTTCTGACAAATGCTGATGGTGCAGGTGATGATGACTGTGATGGTGAACATGATGATGAAGATGGTGACTAGACTCGGTTTGCTGGAGGTCAAAATCGTTTTCCTCGTCGGTGTCCCCGCTGGACTCTAGGTTCTCGTCGAAACCGCTGCCTTTCGACTCCACATCGGCTTCGGCTGAGCCCCGATGAGTGGTATCGTCGTCCAACAGTAGCAGTGGGGATTTGCTTCGGTCATGCCGTTGAACTTCAATACCCGATTCGGATGAGAGGTGTCTTCGGGGTTTTCCTGGTGGATGTGAGTTCCCTTGTGTCAAACTGGGGCCAAACTGATCATGACTAGTAGTAGGAGTATTGCGAAGAGTGTCCGTGTCACTGTCGGACCGAGTGTCCTTATCGACGCCATTTATCCAAGTGTTGGTGTACGGTAGCTTCTTGTTGTAATATATTTCGGAGGATCCGCCTGCGTTTGAACTGTCTTCTCCACCGGAACTCTTTCCATTCAGGCTTTCGAAGCCGTCGTCGTCAACGGTAGCTTCCGGTTGGTTCACGTTCAGATTGGCAACGGGTCTGCCGTTTGGATTATTATTGGGCATTTGAGGACCCCAGTTAACTTTACGTCTGCGCAGGGTGCAAGCTGATTGTGATGGTTCTTGCGATGGGGAACCATCTGGGAACGGTTCTGCAGAGCGATGTATAATTACTTTGGGGCCAGACAAGGCATCATTTTTGCAGCTGAAATAAATGAAAATTAAGATTTCAATTGTCTTGAAATTTTTAACATGGATACGTAAAGTTCAAAGGGGCCTAGATAGCCGTAGCGGTAAACGCGCAGCTATTCAGCTAGACCAAGCTGAGGGTCGTGGGTTCGAATCCCACCGGTCGAGGATCTTTTCGTGAAGGAAATTTTCTCGACTTCCCAGTGCATAGAGTATCATCGTACCTGCCACACGATATACACATGCAAAAAATGGTCAATTGACAAAGAAAGCTCTCAGTTAATAACTGTGGAAGTGCTCATAAGAACACTAAGCTGAGAAGCAGGCTCTGTCCCAGTTAGGACGTAACGCCAGGAAGACGAAGAAGAACGCTGCCCATAACTGAAAAACAGTCACATTCGACATTTTTGACAAATTGGTGTAATACCATGGAGAGTCATTTCACTTCATTCATTTATTTAGTTAACATCTACACAGATAACACGGAATCAACAATTTCACGCCACAATAATCGGTTTGTGGCCGCATCTCTCCATCCTCGGTTCTGCCCCACGCTCGCCAAATCGATACGCACTTGATCCGCCCACCTAGCTCGCTGCGCTCCACGCCTTCTTGTACCAACCGGATCCGAAGCGAACACCATCTTTGCAGGGTTGCTGTCCGGCATTCTTGCAACATGCCCTGCCCATCGTATCCTTCCAGCTTTGGCCACCTTCTGGATAGTGGGTTCGCCGTAGAGTTGGGCGAGCTCGTGGTTCATCCTTCGCCGCCACACAGCGTTTTCCTGCACACTACCGAAGATCGTCCTAAGCACCCGACGTTCGAAGACTCCAAGTGCTTGCAGGTCCTCCTCGAGCATCGTCCACGTTTCATGCCCGTAGAGGACTACCGGCCTTATGAGCGTTTTGTACATGGTACATTTGGTACGGGCGTGAATCTTTTTTGACCGCAGCTTCTTCTGGAGGCCATAGTAGGCCCGCTTCCACTGATGATGCGCCTCCGTATTTCACGGCTAACGTTATTGTCAGCCGTCAGCAAGGATCCAAGGTAGACGAACTCGTCGACCACCTCGAACGTATCCCCGTCTATCGTAACACTGCTACCTAGGCAAGCCCTGTCGCGCTCGGCCCCACTAGCTAGCATGTACTTTGTTTTGGCCGCATTCACCACCAGTCCAACTTTTGCTGCCTCGCGTTTCAGGCGGGTGTACAGGTCTGCCACCTTTCCAAATGTTCGGCCGACGATGTCCATATCATCCGCGAAGCAAACAAATTGACTGGATCTCGTAAAAATCGTACCCCGGCTGTTAAGCCCGGCTCTCCGCATAACACCTTCTAGCGCAATATTGAACAACAGGCACGAAAGTCCATCACCTTGTCGTAGTCCCTGGTGGGATCCAAACGAACTGGAATGTTCGCCTGAAACCTTCACACAATTTTGCACACCTTCCATCGTCGCTCTTATCAGTCTCGTGAGCTTCCCGGGAAAGCTGTTCTCGTCCATGATTTTCCATAGCTCTACGCGGTCAATACTGTCGTATGCCGCCTTGAAATCCATGAAAAGGTGATGCGTTGGGACCTGGTATTCACGACATTTTTGGAGGATTTGCCGTACAGTAAAGATCTGGTCCGTTGTCGATCGGCCGTCAACGAAGCCGGCTTGGTAACTTCCCACGAACTCGTTTACTACAGGTGACAGACGACGGAAGATGATCCCCCCGGACTAAGCGAGGACTGATAACTTTAACGGCCCTTGTGGATCGCATATGTAATGTTCTCGGAGTTTCAGACTCATTCAGAGGCATACTCGACCTTTTTCTCCCCGCAATAGAAGAGTATTTCAGGGAATTACCTATTTCGTGGCCCCTTCTTGCTTCGATCATATCTTTCGATGGATAATTCATCGAGTGAGGTACAAGATATGATCACTGTGCTACAGTGGAACTATCATAGTCTAAAACCTAAATTGGACACATTTAAGTTTTTGCTTCACAATTCCGATTGTGAAACATGGCTTTCTTCCGAAGATAATCTCAACTTCTACGATTTCAACATTATACGCCAAGATCGAGATGATAATTACGAGGGTGTGCTTTTAGGCTTAGCTTAGCTTAGCTTAGCTTAGACGGACTACACATTTCAATGGTTACTATTCCGTGATTAACAGAGGTCAGTGAAGATGCACAAAGAATCAACTAGAAGTTCGGCTGGGATTGGCCATAATCTTCTTCAGTGTGCATAATTCAGTGCCTTTATTTGTACAATGTCAATAACGGCGCCTGTCACGTCCTTGCAGTCAGGTGGGATTGGGGGAAGGAATGTTAGTGTGAAACATTTGCTATTTGGAGACCGTGTTTGCCTCTGCATCTCCACAAAGGTTACTGGGAGGGACGTTTGTTAATGGGGAGGATCGTTGGGGCACAGGATTCACTTTAATAAGCTTAATAAGAGATTAGACCATGATAAACAATTGTTTGTGATATTATGAATATAATATTTTCAATTAAAATGAAAAAAAAAAAATCCAAATAAGAGAAAATAATGTCGACACTTGTAGTGACGAACCATTCAAAGTTTGTTGAATAAATAGCTAAACGCAACATTTCTACTGCTGTCAGGACAAAAGCATGTGTTACCATATTTTACTCGTATGAAAAGAAAAAAAAAGATTGGTTGTACCATCACAGAACACTCTTATGCTGACACTTACAGTGGCGGATCATTCAAAGTTTGCTGAATAAAGTGAACCTTTTGTAAGTCTACACTTATCGAACCATTTAAAGTTTTTTTTAATAACAAAAGTAACGGGAACAAGGTCTTTTAAATGTATGCGAATCCTCTAAGCAGAATCTCAATATAGAAACAAAAAAGTAGAGTACCTTGTACCTTTTAATTCCGCCCTAATTGCTTATCTTTGACAGATACACGTATTTCGACTACCACTTGCAGTCTTCTTCAGTATCAGTTACTCTTATCCACTTTATTACAAAAAAAATGTAAAACATAAATAACACTAGTTTACAACATTTCTGAACTTAGTAAGCTGAGCTCCATTTTCAATGTAAAATCGTACGCTGAATCCAAAAAAAATGTCAAAAAAATTCACAGTAGAACCGTTTTTAAGATACGCTCAATATTTGATTTTTTCGGTTTTTCAAAAAAGTACATTTGCTAAAATTGATGTATCTCCGGATTTAGAGCACCAAATCTAAACTTTTTTTTTAGCAAAATAAAGCTAATTAAATGTGCTTTCTACCGTCTGAACATCACTTTGTTGTGCAAATTACGGTTTTCTAGATATTTATGGCATAATCAAATTTTTTCGATATTTTTGAGTAAAATTTAACCAAATTTTCAACTTTTAGCTAAGTTTTAAGCACGATTTAAAATTCGTTTATCATATAAATAAAACAAAACTTTAAAATTTACCCATTCTCTTGTAGTTTTTGAGTAAATCGGCTACAATTTCTTCATAGTCTGGGCTCCTGGTGTTCCCCAAATACTCCGCAACTACACGCTGGAACGATTTCCATGCTTCGGCTTCATGATTGTTCAATACGGTGTAGAAATCTTCATCGTTTAACATTTTTTTAATTTGAGGACCAACGAACACACCTTCCTTAATCTTGGCATCTGACAAGTTTGGAAAAATGGATTTCAGGTATCCGAAAGCTGGTCCTTCCTTGTTAAGCGCCTTTACAAAATTCTTGGGTTGTTAGCTTTATGTGCAGTGGTGGGAGTATTATCTGTTCCTTCGCTACGAGAGGATGGCACCTTACATTCTCTTGACCAATTGTAAAAGACTTTCGTTCGGGCCAATTTTCCCGAACGTAATGTTGTTTACGTGCTCGGCTATCCCATTTGCAAAGAAAACACATGAACTTAGTATATCCCTGTTGCAAGCCAGTCAACATTGCAACAACTTTGAGATCTGAGCATATTTTCCAATTATGTTGGTTGTAGCATATCAGGTCAAGTATAAAAGCCATCGATTCGTATGATTCCTTCATGTTCACGGCATGAACTAGCGGAATCGAAGGCTTATTATTCCCTTGATGCAGCAGAACAGCTTTTAAACTTAATTTACTACTGTCGATAAACAAACGCCATTCAGAAGGATCATATGGTTCACCGCCATATTATGTCATGACAAAAGCAAGCACTGTCTTTTTTGGAAAAATATTTTCCAAATTTTTCATGACGCTTTCTGTAGGAAGTAACTTTTGTATCAGCAGAAAGAAAGTTTCGTTCCATCAAGCGCGATGCCAACAATTCTGATTTTTCTTTTGATAAGTCCAAGTCCCTTATCAAGTCATTGAGTTCCGCTTGTGTAAACAGCATCGGCTTTCTTTCGTATTCCACGTCGCTTTCATCAAAGGGTGGTTCGTCACTGTCATCCACTGAAGGCTCTCGTTTTCGCTTTGGACAAACAGGATAAGGAGATGAATCTTCATGTGGAATCGGTTTTATCATTGATTGAACTTGTGGATATTCAACTGCTTTGTGACGTCCGTGTTGCATGACTTTGGTTAAGCAGAAATAACAATCCGCTGCATGACAAAATGGTTGGCGCCATATTGTCGGTACAACAAAGGACAAATGGCGGCTGGTACAAGATTTGTTAGTTAGTTAGTTAGTAAATAGCACTTGTTAGTCATTTGAATGTAGAAAATTAAATAATTACCTTTCTCCAGACATCCATCTAGCCAAGCATGTTTTGCACGAACTACACACAACGTTTGGAGTCCACGTTTTGTCGAGGTTTTTGGGATCAGTTTTGAAATAAAGCCGATATGCAGTTTGCAATGAACTAGTAAAATTTACCGGTGTCGTAAAAATGTAGTTTCCGCAGACGAAACAAAATTTTTGCGGATCATTTTTGCACTTAAATTCACGCTTTGCCGCACACATTGTTTCACTATGTTCAACAAACAGTACTACCTGTCAACAATGTTTTCCCTGCGACGAAAGTGCTGCCAAAATCATTTTGTCATAACAAAGTTATAACGTTCAAACGCCAAACAGACAAGCAGTATAAACTTATCATTAAACTTGAAACCACATCATAAATAGTTATAACCACATCAAAACAGTTAAAGGACCAAACATTTCAGGAATCAGTCAGGAATTTATATTTCTTGTATCACATTAATCGCCATGATCATTCAGCCGTTGAGCCAGCAACACTGAAGAAAGCTTGACATCGCAGTAGCCTGAACTTTCGTATGCCATAATTGAACACGGATGGCTTCGGAAATTTTTCTTTTAAGTTGCATACAGTATGTAGCCAAGGCGGATACATCTTTCACGTTCTCAAATGAGCCCATGGCCTTATTTTATACACGTATTCATTGTAGTTTGTTTGCTAGATTTAATATTGAATCATAAAAAGTTTATCATCATCATTATTATCTTGAAATATATCAAGACTCCATGTTAGTAAAACTGGCCTTTTTTAATATATACGCAAACACATAAATTCTGCATACGCCCTTTTCATTAATTAGTCGTGATCCAAAATTAATAATTGATAAAACGGTTAACAAAGCATGGAATCTGTACTAAGAGTCATTCAAAGTGAAAGGATTTAGTGAAATTTATATGGATTTCGTCTTGTTGTTTTAAAAGGTCAAAACTTCAAAATTCAAGTGTTCTACAAAAAATGCCATAACATCTTCAATTTTCAACCGATTTCAGTCATTAGGTACTTTTTTCTTTTGGTTTTTTACATACCTTGAGTTCAACATGATAAACGAATTTTAAAACATCAGCATCGTGCTTAAAACTTAGCTAAAAGTTGAAAATTTGGTTAAATTTTACTCAAAAATATCGAAAAAATTTGATTATGCCATAAATATCTAGAAATCCGTAATTTGCACAACAAAGTGATGTTCAGACGGTAGAAAGCACATTTAATTAGCTTTATTTTGCTAAAAATAAGTTTAGATTTGGTGCTCTAAATCCGGAGATACATCAATTTTAGCAAATGTACTTTTTTGAAAAACCAAAAAAATCAAATATTGAGCGTATCTCAAAAACGGTTCTACTGTGAATTTTTTTGACATTTTTTTTGGATTCAGCGTACGATTTTACATTGAAAATGAAGCTCAGCTATTAAAGTTCATGACTTTCATTTTTATTTGTAAACTAGTGTAATTCATGAATGAGAGTTTATGCCGACATTCGCAGTACCAGAGATACCAGATACCAGATATCATCCCGTTGGAAATAACTGTCAAATTGAAAATTCGATTTTCTAGTGAAATATGTTCAAATTATTTATTTTTCATCCAATCGAATAAAAAGGCTATTATTACAAAAATATGGGTTGTAATGCAGAAATTTGTGCAGAAACCTGTACTAGATAAACATATTTAAGTTCCTTTTAGTAAATTCAATAAAGTTTTAAACGGGTTATGGCACATTATACTGGTTTGAATGATGAAATAGATAAATTATAATAAAAAATGAAAATGGAATTTTCACCTCTAGGGGCAAGAAAAACTGTTGCTCCACAGAAAGTATGGACAATTTGCTGCTTCATAGTGAGTGACTCATTTTACCGAAACACTTCATATAAAACGGGCGAAGATTTGAAAATTTATCAACATTTTGGAGAAAGATTGCGATAAAAATTTTTTGCTACAAATAACAACTCGATGTGTTAAAAAATATGTAATCATTTTCAAATCAAAGGCTTAAGACCACACTTCCAAATCAAACCTATTGACCTTAAATCGGTTATGATTTCGTTGAGATACAGCTATTTGAAGTTTGATAGTTATTCATAGTTGATGAATTTTAAGCAGTCCAATATTGCAGACTTTCCCGCACTTACGATGCTGCAAAAAATCGAAAACGAAACAGATCATTCTCAAACTTTGAGAAACCGTCACTGAATGATATAGAAGTCTATAAAAAAAATATTTACGAGCGATTTTGAGAACATGAATTTTTGAAGTTTTGTCCGGCCATACACACTTAGTCACGATTTGCATGTTCGGTAACTTTTTATATTGGGTACGAATTGTAAATCATAAAAAATACCGAACTTTCAGCTTTTTGATTGAAAACTTCTGAGGTTCAGCAATATTTTTACTTTTTACTGAACTACTGTTCATTTATACAGTACTGGACAGAATAAAGTACGCATTGGCCGTTTTTCCATACAAAATGATCAAGTTTGGAGTCTTATATCTCGGTTTCTAGTTGTCCGATTGACCTGAAATTTTCACCGTAGCTTGAAAGTAACCTCAAATTTGCTAGGCTTGCAATTCATAGTTTTTCATTAACGAACTTTTAAGCTATCGCAAATCTCAAATTTTGATAAAAATGACAAAATTTTAAAGTAAAAATAATTTTTTAATGAAAATATTTAGAGCAATATGTTCTTCTGCAAAAATGTACAATTTGATAAGACACGCAAGTTTGCAGAACACCATTTTTCGGTAAAACTGATTGTTTTCAAAATATTTTCAAAATTAAATTTTGCAATTTTTTGCAAATTGAGAGATTTTCAATAATTTAAAAGATTGTGTTTCAAATGCTGTGATATTTTAATTGAGTAAAATCTATGTTATATCTAGGCTGTGGTGAAAATTTCAGATCATTCGGAGCACTAAAAGCTAAGATTCAGATCTCCAAACTTGATCATTTTGTATGGAAAAACGGCCAATGCGTACTTTATTCTGTCCAGTACTGTAGTTTTTTGAATAAATCATATTTTTGTCCCACCGTTATAACGATTAAATGTGCAGTCATATCTGTTTGACAGATTTGAAATAAAAATATGAAACGAGCTCCCAAATTTATCCTTCATCCTCAGCCATTCCATGAAAAACCGATCTAGTGGTTCACCGAATTCCGTGAAAATTTGATATTTTGTTCCTTATCCGAAATAAGAATACACTTGTTTTTGGATTTTTTGATCAGGGTGACCATTTCCGAAATAGGGTGACCAGAAAAATCGAGATTTTGCAAAAATTTTATTTGAAAAAAATCATAACTTTTGAACCGTACAACCGATTTTCAATCTTTTGAGACGAAATAAAAGCTGTTTTTTGACTTGACTTTGACTTTTTTTGAAATAAATGACTTCTCAGGAAAAATTTAAAATTTCACAAAAATTGTTTTTTTTAACATGAAAAAAAAAATCAATAATTTCCGTTTTTTCGTGTTTTGAAGGCCTCGGGATTAAAAAAGCTATTGCTGTTCTCATTTTTTCTTGAAAGTTCAGAAAAATACTTTTCAAAGTTTTATATTTTTTTTTCTGAAAACTTGAAATCTTAAGCTTTCATTCATAAAAAAAGATTGGAAATCGGTTGAGGTGTTCGAAAGTTATGATTTTTTTAAAATAAACATCTAATGCGCTGAGACCTACAGTGTGTGCCGATGAAAAAAGACTGATTTTTTATTTTCAAAAAAATCTATCTCAAAAACTAAAAAACATACATCGTTGAAATTTTGACAGTAAACGTAAAATTTTCTAAACTTTCAAGAAAAAATGTGAACAGCAATAGCCCCTTTGGTCCCGAGGCCTTCAAAACACAAACAAAACAAAAATTGTTGATTTTTTTCATGTAAAAAAACAATTTTTGTGAAATTTTATATTTTTTTCTGAAAAGTCAAAATCTTTAGCAAAGTACGCCTTTAAAATATACAAAATCATTAAATTTTTCCAGTATAAACATTTGGAAAACTGTTGTTCTTATGCCTATTATCAACCCCAATTATGAGTTATACTTCACTAAGGGCTTAAGTGCACGTAATATGAATCAAAACGGTATGTGTATCTAGAAAATTTGCGTTTGACAAATCTGATGCCGTTCTCAGAAATGTTCCAGCAAAGTTGTATAAAACACTGGTTTTATTGATGTTTACATAAAATTTAAAGTATGATTTATCAAACTTGCATGCAAAATAGAACTTTAAATTTCTTTTCAGATTTCATTTAGAAGAAATTTCATGATTGAATTTAGATTTAATCGATTTTTTCAACATGCTTGTAGTCTCTATTCAAAATTCATTGTTTTTCTTATATGGTAGAATACAATACTTTTCTAAACCATTAACCAACCATGAATGTAGTAAAGACGTCGGATAAATTGTTTTCACAATATTAGGGTAAAGTGGGGCAAAAGTTCGAGTGGGGCAAAAATTTCTTTTTAAGATTTCCAGCTCAATTCAAAACAAAACTTATAAATGTCATGGTGGTTCGAATGCTATTCAAGTAAGAGACTTATATGATAAAAATCGATTGAGATATGGAAAAGATATGGCTATTCATTGATTTTTGACGCTAAAATTGTGATTTTTGGTTGAACTTTCAGTGCATGAAACCATATAAAGATAAAATCTTTTCCAACTTTTTATGTTAGGGTGTTTCTAGGCCTATCATAAGGATGATTTGAGGTGTATTAATTTTTGCATAAATGCTTGGAAACAAATTTTGGCCCATAGCGGGGCAAAAGTTCGAATCCGCGGGGCAAAAGTTCGACCCATATATAAACTCACGGAAAAATTTGTAAATTGCCTAAAATCTATATATTACCTTCAAAATAAGCGAAATTTGCTTGTTCGTGCGAAAAAAGTCATAAAAAAATCACATTTTATCTTAGTTTTGCGAAAAACTGCTATTTTTTGGGAATATTAAAATTAACCCTATTTTGGGAAATATTTTGATGAAAATTTAGTGTGTATTTTTCTGTAAACATAAGTTTATGGCTGGTATAAAGTATGTCTGTCATATAAGTATCGATATTTTATGTTTCGAACAGCGAACTTTTGCCCCACACTAGATTCGAACTCTTGCCCCACCGGTGGGGCAAAAGTTCGTTTTAGACAATCAATTTTGAAACTGTTATAACTAAAAATGGGTAAATATTTTGACACATGTTTCTTCAGCAAAATTATAACCAATATGTTGAAATTTCACTGTGTGGTATTTATTTCTTTCCTACTGCTATTGTTTTCCTGGAAATTTTGATTATACCACTAAGGTCGAACTTTTGCCCCACCTTACTCTATTCATTGAATCATTTGAATAAACATTATACTGCCCATACTCACAATACAGTCCCATAAGGAAAATCATGATGCCGAGAAAAACGCTTCTGAACATAAAACCCAACATTTTGGTTTTTCCGCTGCTGGCAGTAATAAATGCTGGTGACATTGCTCAATATACTATCATTGTAATGTGCAAAAACTATAAACAATTTAAATTTAGTAAAAGTGGTTGTTTTTTCCTATCCAAATTAAAGCTATTGCAGTTGAGATTCGTTATCCATTAGGATTAGGATTCGCTTACTTTGTTATCATGCACCTTGACACATTGTTGCTCAAGCTTAAAATCGATTGCCATGCACTTTTCAGGGTGTCTACTACCTGGAAAAACCTGGAAAACCTGGAATTCTCAGGGAATTTTATTCAACCTGTAAAAACCTAGAATTCTCAGGGAATTTCGGCTACACTCAGGGAAATTATTTTGAAACAGTAATAGATGGTAGAATATGTGGTTTTTTGTGACAAAAAAATCTCCTCAACCATAAATTTTGTCGGCTGCGCCGCTATCAAAACGCTGAACATGTCAGTCCTTTTAACGATTTTTAATTAATCAATATAAAACATGTTTAGACAAGGATTTAGAACTTAAGGTTGTCAAATTGGTAAAATCAAGTACAGTTCCAGTTGGGTGTCGTTCATGAGCAGTTGATAAGTTGAAAACTTAAAAAAAATACAAAATTGTTTCGCCTATTATACAAAATAAATAAACACCTGGTGCAAAATTCTAGAGGCTTCAGAGAAACCCACAAAACCTATTAGACGACTATTCCACAAGTTCCTAATTATATTTTTCTCATATCTTCAGAATGCTTCAGCATTTCTAGTAATTTCTCCAATGATTTCTTTTTGAATACTTTCATAAATTTCCTCAGGGATGCTACACGCGATTTTTCAATGGACGCTTAGAAGAATTTCTTCAGGATTTGATCCAAAAATCTTAAAGCGCTCTAACGCTTTCACAAAAGTTTATTCGTTTCGACACTTTTCTACAAAAACCTACAATAATTCCTAAGCCGATTTTTTCATTTATTCCAGGTTTTTTTTTAAATATTCATCCTCGATTACTTTCAGGAATTGCTTAAAAAAATTCTTCAGGCGTTATTCGATGATGTCTATTATAAACTTTTCAAAGAACTCCTCGATAAATTTGTTTCTAGGATTCCTCATTAATTTCCTCCAGAAGTTTCTCTTGGAATGTCTCCAGCATATCATCAACATATTGTTGCTGCTTTGATATTTTTTTCTGTAAAATTTCCCAATCTCCATAGATTTTTTAAAACTTTATTCAAGATTCAGGGATTCGGTCCAAATACTTCAATTAGTTTCTTCAAAACGTCTTGTAGAACATTATTTGGAGATAATATTTGTTTGTATTTTAGGATGAACTTCATCAAACATTTAGGAGGTCTTTTTGAGATCCTCGAAGGAATTCAAGGAAGTCGTACTTAGAACTCACAAGGAAGTCGTACTTAGAATACACTTTCAAAATTCAACGCAGATTTTTTTTTAAAAGCAATCTAAAAAAATTGCTTGAAATTTTGATAAATAACTAGAAAATATATGAAGATTTCAATGAAAATTGTTCAAAAAGCAAAATGGAGGAATTACTGTATGAATTTTTGAAGGTATTCTAAACGGAAATGCTGGAGAAAGTCCTAGAGAAATTAATGGAATTATTTTTTGGATTGATGATTCCTGATGTGGCTACCTTAGAAAAAATCCAGATTGAATTAATGAAGGTACAGTCGACTCTCCACATCTCGATGTTCTACATCTCGATATCTCTCCCTATGTCGATGATTTCATAAGTCCATTCAGTCTGCATACATTTTCACTCTCCATATCTCGATATCTTCTTTATCTTGATATCTGCATATCTCGATGTATTTCTGTTGTTTTTTCGTTCTCAACTTTCTCTCCCTATGTCGATATGATCAATATCGAAGGTTACTAGACCAGAGTTTTGGGATTCAAATTAGGAGCGCAAAATGACGTCTGTTTGTGTATTACTTTCTTGACAACGGAGTGTTTTTCAATCTAGTATTCACCAACAATTTGTTCTTTGTCTCGATCTCTCCCTATCTCGGTGGTCCCTTCGATATCGAGATGTGGAGAGGCGACTGTATAAAACAATTTTTTTTGGAAGAATTATTTAGAAAGTTCATGAAAAATTTCAAAACAAACTCCTGAAGAGATCTGCGGAGTAATACGTGAAAGAAATATATAGTAAATCAAGCTGTTATACTGGTAATGTCATGAGAAATTCCAAAAAGGCCCTTAGAATCATACATAGAAAAATGTCTGTTCAATGTAGCAATCAAACTCTCATCTCGTGCTTCCTGTTAGGTATCTCTAATTATTCATAATATATGTATGGCTCATTATTTTGGGTTTTGTGCAACGTAAGAACTATATCACAATCACACGACGCGACGCGAGACAGGACACAACACTTATGGTTCTTACAAACGTTAAAAGGACATATAAATTACCTTTTTTTAACGACCGGTTTCGGGCTTGATGCTGCCCATCATCAGGACGATGTCTAACCTGGGCTCGTTTTTTTTTTAACTAGAAGTGTCTAAAGTAATTATTTCTAATACCATCATACTACCAGCCTTAATTTCCCCAGAGAAAAAATGCAAAACGCTCTCCAGAAAAATATTGTGGGTACGTCAATGAAGTCCATACATCTGAATCCCATTTTAAGAGAAAGGATATGAGAAAGGCCCTTTCAGATCATTGGATCTTCTTCTTTCTGGCGTTACGTCCTAACTGGGACAAAGCCTGCTTCTCAGATTAGTGTTCTTATGAGCACTTCCACAGTTATTAACTGAGAGCTTTCTTTACCGATTGACGATTTTTGCATGTGTATATCGTGTGGCAGGTACGAAGATACTCAATGCCCTGGGAATCGAGAAAATTTCCTTTACGAAAAGTCCCTCGACCAGCGGGATTCGAACCCACGACCATTGGATAAACATTTTTGATTTTTTTCCTAAATAAATTTATTTTCGAAGATACTTTTCATTTGAAAAAACAAGTTTTTATTCATCTTAAATTAACTATTTGTATGTTTTGGAAATTTTCTTTAACCTGTAATTATTTTTTGAAACCTGGAAAACTCAGGGAATTTAATTTCTGTAAATGAGTAGACACCCTGACTTTTCCTTTTGCAGTTTTTAGTTATCAATTATCTTTCAATAGTAATAAAGCTGAGGGTCGTGGGTTCGAATCTCACCGGTCGAGGATCTTTTCGGGTTTGTAAATTTTCTCGACTTCCCAGGGCATAGAGTATCTTCGTACCTGCCACACGATATACGCATGCTAAAATGGTCATCGGCACAGTAAGCTCTTAGTTAACAACTGTGGAAGTGCTCGTAAGAACACTGAGCTGAGAAGCAGGCTCTGTCCCAGTGGGGACGTAACGCCAGAAAGAAAAAGAAGAAGAAGAAGAAGAAGAAGTAATAATGTCCTTCGAAGTTCTTATAGTTCTTATGATAGTGAAAGCGAAACTGGAGAAGATTTTCCTGAATTCAAATCAACTTTTGAAATGGCAGCACGTGGTGGGTGGAATATTTGAAAAATATCAAAGAATGGTGAATCGAAATCATGTTTTTCTTTATTATAGATGATTTGTACTTTCCTAGTTTGTTTGGTAGCTTCTACAAGGGAATAAAAACCACAATACACACTTTCAGAAATCTTCACAGCATACCTAACTCAAATTTCTTCAATCATGTAATGGGACTGTTATGCGGATACTTTCAATATGGGACGCACATGGTACGGCATTTTTTTCACACTCTGTCTATACAAAGATACAAGTTGGAGTGTGATTTTAGAAAGTACACTAAAAATGAATACTATTCATAAAGCTAACTCAAAATTGATAAATCAAATGGGACTGCTATGTGAGTTTGGGCAGTATATCTGAAAGTTCAGTGATCACGATTTTTGTTTATATTGGTTTTATAATTGATTTATTCCAAAAACATAAAAAAGTACCGTCAAACGGGGTGACTTGCAACGGCGGGGTGACTTGCAACACATTGCAATTTACAACAAAATTGAACTATAAAACACAAATATCAAAAGAATATTCGTTATAAATCGGTGCTACAATACGTGTGGCTTACAATTCAAGTAATGGCCACAATTAAAGCAGTTATTAGAAATATGTTTACACATTAGACATTTTTGTTTTAAATGTCTTAAAAACTGATACTTGATGGAATGTCCAAATCATGACCTGAAAAAATGAGGTAGATTTAATTTACAAAACTAAAACTCTACATGGTGTTTCTATAACTAATAAGTGATAATACGACGCATTTTATTTAACAAAATTGTAGCAACAACTTTTTAATAAAAATACTTTTTAAAAGAATATACCTATACGGGGTGACTTGCAACACTTAATTTTCAAGCAATTTAGAGTTTTATAAAAGTGGAAAAGTCTTGTGTTAGGTCTACTCTATAATCAAACGAGTAATAATTCATCAATCAACTACAAACACTCGTTAAAAATATTGTTTGGTTAAGATATTGGACCTTGATGATTTAACACCTCATTTTCCCATACATAAATATTCCAATTATTTTCTTACAAATAAGTAATCAAAATGCTCTTGTACTGGTTCGAATGTTTTAAATACATGAATAACAATAGTCAATAAGTCCGACTAATAAAAAATATCAGCATTTTGTTAGCAAAATCTAAATTAGCATTGAGTGTTGCAAGTCACCCCGCACGAGGACATTCTTAAAAATTCATCTTTTTTATTATTTTTGATATGATAAAATATTAAGATTCAATCTTCTGTCATCACATTCTGTAGGCGGGCCGGCCATTAAAAGTACAAAAAGGAATTTAGATTTTTAGATGATGTTTAGATCATGGTTTTGGCTGATTGAAGTTGAAAAGTGTTGCAAGTCACCCCGTTTGACGGTATGGAACAGACTTTTTAGTGATGATATGGGTAATATAGACAAAACAAAATTTAAAATTATGAGGGAAGACCAAAACTTTCTTTGAAAATGGACTGAAAAAAAAAGTTTAGTTGATTTCGGATTTTAAAAAACTATTTTTCAAAATAATATTAAAAAAGTCAAGAATACAGTTCAGGCAAGTGAATTTAGTTAACTTAGAAATCCCTAGATTTCACAAGGATGTTGTTTAACGAACCGGTTGATTTCACTCAAAATGAAAACATTTGAACAAGGGTTTTCCTTCAGGGTTCAGCAGGTCGAAGAGACTTCTTGTAAGCGTTGCAATCCTGCTTGAAAGGTCTGTTTCGGTTGAACGGCGTCTATTCCAATTTTGTTTTTATTGTTTCCTGAGTCTAGTTAGACTGGAATCCCTAGCCGCAGAAGACAAGCTCCTTTAAAAGTTTCCATGGTGAGGAACGTTCTCTATCAATATTCTACAAATTATGTCTGAACTGAAACATATTTAGAACATCCACCAGCCTTTTATAGCGTTATGAAATTTGTAAATGGGCCCAGAGTATCCACGGAATTCCGGTCTCAATTCAGTATAGAGTTCCTAATTGATTGACTAGCAATGCCTAAGTCTGTGTCACTCAAGAGTTCAAAGTAGATGTAGCGGTTGTCAGATAAAAAAATATCATTTGATGCATGCAGTGCGTCAATTAGGTAGCGGCTGATTCTGTTGGAGCAGAGCGTTATATCTAACACTTCTTCTTTACCAGATACCTTGAAGGTTGGGCATATTATCTAATCTCTGAAATTAATGTGAAGCCCTCAAAAATCTGGAAATCTGTTTCGCATCTATGGAAATAATGAATATGTGCAAGATATTTCTCGACCACTAAATAGAATTTTGAGTCGTACAGATACAGACCATAATACGCTAGTAGTCTGTAAGTATCATTTTCCATTCGTTGTAAATTATTCACTTACCTCGAATCAAGGAAAACCGTATCATCATCCTCGTCTATATTCACAATGTTGAGCACGTTATCCAAGGTATCAGCACGCATGTTATCTGTCTTTGACCGTTGCGAACGGTTAGTCGTTTTCTTCGGTGAGCTCTTGTCTAAATCAGTTTTCTTCATATCCACATTCTTAATTTCATCCGTTCGTCCACCTTCCAGTTTCCTGCCTGCCGTCAGTTGATTGTCCAATGTTTCGCTACTGGTACTGCTGCTGGTGCTGCAAGCCCCTTGCTTTTTAGCGGTCCTTGCCGGCGACCCGCATGGGGATCTCGACGCACCGCCATTCAAACCCTTGATCTTCACCTTTTCCGGGTTCTCGGCGGAAGGTCTACTGGTATTGGTGGTGGTGGTGGTCGACTCTCCCGATCCAGGTTGGGTCGTTCGAGCTCGCCGTTTCCTTCGTATTCGTTCGCGTTTCTTCAGAGTGGAGTGGGACTGGCATTTCTTCATCTTCATGCAGAGACTGTTGTTGTGGGACCCGGTGGCAACGATCTGCGAGTGGATCACGCTTAGTAACAGGCTCAGTGCTATCGGGATCAGGAATTCGGACATCGAAACGATGTGCTCCTCCTGATCGGCACCGGTCTTGTTCACATTATAGCTATAGATACCGAGGTTGATCATTTGCAGCATGTACAGGGCAAGCAGCAAAACGAATACCCTCGGCGAAGTTTGCTGGACCCACCATTTGGCATAGATAGGCAGCAGGAGCAGTCTCAAAGCGGCAAGGTAGATCACTGTTAGGATGGAAAGCTTGGACTTGGCCTTGGGAAAGGTTGAACCGCGCACTAAATCCACATCGATGAGTTCGGTTTTGAGCTTGGTGTTCTTCAGTGGAAGGTGGTTGATGCCGGCCAATATCTTCTGCTCGATCGTTTTCTCCCATTGCTGTTTGTCGTATGTGCCGATCTTTTTCTGGTACCACGCTACCAGCTCATCTAGGCGCATAATCGGCTGCCAACGATCGAGGTGATCTGCAAAAAGTCAAGAGAAAATTGAAAAATTATTTTCTGTCGGAAAGAGGTTCGACTTTTGAGCGCTAATTGGCTAGCTGACTAGAATCAATCGTTTGGAATCATGCCAACAACGGTCGGCTACTTTTGGATGGTACGGAAACTATATAGAACTAGAAGGTTACTAACCCGATAGAAGGAAACAATATACAAATTGTAATGTCTGCGCTTAAAATAGCCAACCTGGAAATCGAAGGACGTTCAAGATATGATATAGGATCGAAATATAACTATGATTGCAGCACAGTCGAATGTTTCCGTTTCTCCAATCGAATATACATCCAAACACTATATAGGACGTGTGACTGACTGACTGACTGGCGTAGATTCACGACTCACTATGAAAACCCTGTATAATTCGGGTTCGGACTGACCGAAACATTATAGCGAGACGAGAAATAAATTTTCGGTTACTTTGCTAAGTGATGGCAGGCACACCGTCTTCCCATAATGCCACAGACATCGCCGTGACTCAATGTCAAGTTGAACGCGTGTATAGAGACGATGGACACGGTGCTGTGTAGGAGTTATATATGTGTATAGAGATATCTACTTGGACTACGCACATGTTATGTACGGAGTCAGCTGAGATTTTTGTTTTGTTGCAGAAGCAGCAGACAGTTTTGGCCAATATCGAAAGGGAAAGTAAATTTCATGTTGTGGATGATGTTACGTGCTTTTGCACCAATACGTGGAAAAGTATTGGTCGGGTAAAGAACCGGTCCAAATAAAGGTTGATCTCAGCTGCAGAGTGCACTGATGGGTTCGGTGGCTTGTGAGGTTCAATTTTTTGACTTCGAGCATACATTTTCGTAAAAATAAGACAAGCACAACTTTTTTTTTCAATTTTCTTAAATCTTTGTTTTATTATCCGTGTAAAACTTACTTATTTAGTATTAACTTACTTAAAACACGAAAATTCTGTGTAATCTCAAAACAATCATGTACATGCGTACGGTTCAGGTGATCCCAAACTTTTGCACGATGACTTGAATGACATTGATTTTGAATAGTTTTTAGATTGTTTCATCAAAATTTCGTGAAAGCTTTTTAAAGAATAAAAGATTACGATTCTAATGACACAGTGGTTTAAAATTTTGGTCCTTCCAATGTTGAGAAAATTAGCTATGATTTTCACTGTGTTTTTTGAAAAATGTCACACTTCAAGTAAAAATCTAGTATACACAATTCAAACATTGTTTTTGTAAAAATACCTACAAAGTAAGAATAACTCTGCCTTTCCAATGCGCCGAGTTTCAGTTGGACGTGTAATCACGGAGATATGGACAAAGCACTTTTGTATGTTTATAGGGGGTGAACCAAAACTTTTGCACGAGAGTGTACATTTGAATTTCGTAAAGTTATTCATTTGAAGTTATTTACCTCAATGCACCGACAATGTACCTTATTTTTGGCACAGAAATAAGGTCAAAACTGCCTAATTGATTAACATTGACTCACTTGGTATTCTAATCTAGCCTAGACATGTATGTTATCTATAAGGTAAACGTGACGGAAAAAATCCGTAAACCCTTTGTTCAGTTTACGATCGTAAATATTTTTTTATCTCGCAAAATTCCATTTGCAGTGTTATTCTGAAAATAGATACAAAGGCAACAGTAGTTTATTTTATGTTCTTCATATTGTACGCCGGACATGCAGGTGGTGACGATATTAAACGCCACTAATGCGTATTTTCATCGTCATCTCGAGGCAAGCTAAGCTTCTGAATTGCGGTACGATTGGAGGGTTCTATTTTGTATGTGTATATTAGCAATGTGTTTTTCCGTTAGTCTTTAGCTTTCTTTTGCAGATGGATTTACAACGAGGTGTGATAAATTGTTGTTTGTATTTAAAAATCCCATCTTACCCTTGGTCATTGTGGATTGCATGAGAAAAGACACACATGAAGGAATTTCAATTTTATTCACGGTGGTTAACTTGCACTTGAAATTGCTGGTTCTTTTTGCTAGCAAGCCTCAATTGAGAGATAGACAAATTGCTTTCCACGTGATTTGGTCTTAACCGACTCTATTTTGCTTTGTGGTCTACATGTAAATCATGCTGACTTCGATTATGATCACATTCCTGCTACATTTCAAATTTTCCATCAACGGATTCTCAATTCTGTAAGTTCTTCTTTTTATTGCAATACAAAAATATGAAACGTTTCTGTAGACTAAACGATTATCTTATAAACGTTGAAAAGAAGGAAATTTCATGGCTCTGCAAATAGAAATTGAAACCTTTATTATGAAATGAGAAATCAAACATTGAAAATATACTCTCACAATTCAATGCTGGTTGCTAGGGCTATTTGAAAATATTCTAATTTTTGAAAAATGCTCTTGAAGCCGATTCCAACGTTGAGAGAGAAAAGCAAAATATTATTACCTAACGAATATTGAAAATAAACTTCTAGAAACGTTGCAAGATGTTTTCATGATTTATTTGGCTAACATTTAAACAGATAACACTGAATCCACTATTTCACGCCAAAATATTGTAAGTTCGGTCAATCGTTAGAAAACGTATTTCACCGAATTTGGATTTTCTCGGAATCCATGCAAAATACCCTACTTCGGAAGTAGGGCGCATTCGAGCGTATCGAGATGCGAATCGAATGCGCTACTTCCGTAGTTAGATATCTCCCATAGGTTCTGAGAAAAATCCAAATTCGACGAGGAAGCATTTCTAACTTTTTACCCCGCCGATAACACTGGGTTCGTTGCCGCATCTCTCCATCCTTGTTTCTGCCCCACGCTCGCCCAATCGATGCGCTCTTGATCCGTCCACCTAGCTCGCTGCCTATGCCCTGCCCATCGTATCCTCTTAGCTTTGGCCACCTTCAGGATACTGGGTTCGCCGTAGAGTTGGGCGAGCTCGTGGTTCATCCTTCGCCGCCACACACCGTCAAAGATCGTCCCAAGCACCCGGCGTTCGAAGACTCCAAGTGCTTGCAGGTCTTCCTCGAGCATCGTCCACGTTTCATGCCCGTAGTAGACTACCCCGGTCCAATGAGCGTTTTGTACATGACACGTTTGGTGCGGGTGTGAATCTTTTTTGCGTGCAGCTTCTTGTGGAGGCCATAGTACCTAGGCCCGTCTTTCACTGATGATGCGCCTCCGTATTTCACTAACGCTATTGTCAGCCGTCAGCCGTCAGCAAGGATCCAAGATAGACAAACTCGTCAACCACCTCGAACGTATCCCCGTCTATCGTAACACTGCTACCTAGACGAGCCCTGTCGCGCTCGGCCCGATCAGCTAGCATGTACTTTGTCTTGGTCGCATTCACCACCAGTCCAACTTTTGCTGCCTCGCGTTTCAGGCGGGTGTACAGTTCTGCCACCTTTTCAAATGTTCGGCCGACAATATCCATATCATCCGCGAAGGAAACAAATTGCATGGATCTCGTGAAAATCGTACCCCGGCTGTTAAGCCCGGCTCTCCGCATAACACCTTCTAGCGCAATATTCAACAACAGGCATGAAAGTCTATCATCTTGCCGTAGTCCCCGGTGGTATCCAAACAATCTGGAATGTTCACCTGAAACCTTCACACAATTTTGCACATCTTCCATCGTTGCTCTTATCAGCCTCGTGAGCTTCCCGGGAAAGCTGTTCTCGTCCACGATTTTCCACAGCTCTACGTGGTCGATACTATCGTATGCTGCCTTGAAATCGTGAAAAGATGATGCGTTGAGACCTGGTATTCACGTCATTTTTGGAGGATTTGCCGTACAGTAAAGATCTGGTCCATTGTCGATCAGCCGTCAACAAAGCCGGCTTGATAACATCCCATCAACTCTTTCACTACAGACGACGGAAGATGATCTGTAATAATACTTTGTTGGCCGCATTTGGAATGGTGATCGCTCGAAAGTTCGCACAATCTAACTTGTCGCCTTTGTGGTAGATGGGGAATATTAACCCTTCCTTCCACTCCTCCGGTGGCTGTTCTGTTTCCCAGATTGTGCCTGTCAGCCGGTGCAGACAAATGGCCTCTCCGGGCCCATCTTTATGAGTTTAGCTCCGATACCATCCTTACCAGCAGCTTTATTATTCTTGAGCTGGTGAATGCATCCTTAACCTCCCTCATAGGGAGGGGAAGGGATTTCCTCCGTTGTCCCGTCCTTCATTTCCTGTGCTCTCAGCGCCATTCAGGTGTTCGTCGAAGTGCTGCTTCCACCTTTCGATCACCTCACGCTCGTCCGTCAAAATGCTCCCATCCTTATCCCTGCATATCTCGGCTCGCGTTGAGCTTCTGATAGAACTTACGCGTTTCTTGTGACCGGCACAGCTGTTCCATCTCCTCGCACTCCGTCTCTTCCAGGCGGCGATTTTTCTCTCGAAAGAGGCGGGTCTGCTGTTTCCGTCTGTAACGTTCCACATTTTGTCGAGTCCCTTGCTGCAGCATGACCGCCCGCGCTGCGTTCTTCTCCTCCAGAATCTGCCTACATTCCTCGTCGAACCAGTAGTTCCGTCGACTCCGTCCCACGTACCCGACGTTGCTCTCAGCAGCATTGTTGATGGCTGCTTTCACTATTCTCCAATAACCCTCAAGAAGGGCTACATCCAGCTCAACGTCATCTGGTAATGCAGCCTCGAGATGCTGCGCGTATGACGTTGCGACATCCGGTTGCTTAAACCGCTCTAGGTCATACCGGGGTGGCCGTCGGTACCGTTCGTTGTTAACACCGGAGAGTTTTGAGCGCAGTTTAACCATCGCCAGGTAGTGGTCATAGACGATGTTAACGCCACGATAAGCCCTGACGTCGATAATGTCGGAGAAGTGCCGTCCATCAATAAGAACGTGGTCGATTTGTGATTCTGTCTGCTGTGGTGATATCCAGGTGTATCGGTATGGAAGGCTGTGCTGGAAGTAGGTGCAACAATGGCCATATACTTGAAGGCGGCGAAATCAATTAGCCGTAGGCCGTTTTCATTCGTCAGCCGGTGGGCGCTGAACTTTCCAATAGTCGGTCCTAAATCCTCCTCCTTGCCAACCTGAGCGTTTAGATCTCCTATGATGATTTTGACGACGGGGCTTGGGCAGCTGTAGTACTCACGTTCGAGCTGCGCGTAAAAAGCGTCTTTATCATCATCATGGCTTACGGGAGAATCGCGAAATGGCTTATATAGAAGTATAATTTTACTAAATACGGCTATTTTTGTGTGTCGCGAGTGGATTGAAAGTGCAGAGTGAATTACAGTGTTCAGGAACGTTCTGAGTCTGCAGTTTGTTTGTTTTTTTTACGTTGCGCGTGAGATAATAGAAACTATTTGAAAATTATGAATTACAAAACTGTAATTGTATATTTTGTGGTGAAATACGTGTAGGGCTACCGTCAAACGGGGTAACTTGCAACAGGGGTGAAACTTGCAACACTTCGACATGTAACTGAATTATCGTTTCGTTCAGCATTGAGTTTAATTTTTACAATTTATTCCACCACTTATTGACCTCAGGTATACAACAGAAGATTTTGGCAAGGGTTTGGGTATTCTTTGTTTTTTGTTTGGTTTGCTGGAGGTGTAAATCATATTAAACATTGAATTGCATGAAATGTATGCTGAAAAACGTTCCTCGTACCACAAAACCGGTTTAAATTTGTAATTCGAGGCATTTGCTAACAGTTACAGTACTTATTAGTGTACTAATTGACAATATAAAAGTTTTGATAATTTGATGCTTAAACACTATAAAAATTCAAAAACCTTTTTGACTACCCTTGTGGGGTAACTTGCAACAGCTATTTTGTTCTCAATTGTTTGATATTTTTTGCCGTTTATCATCGAAAACACATGAAAAGGCAAAATTGAACATAAATTTGTTCAGTAATTTCAAAATTTTTGTACCGCAAACAATTCAATACACGTTTGGTACTAAATATTAAAAAATTTACATGAATCGCATTATTATTAGATTAAGATTTATTTTATTCATGAAAATAATGAAAAAAAAATTGAAAATCTGTGCAAAAACTAACTTGCAGATCTGCCATTGGGGACTTTCTGCATGAAGTATGCTAAAAGTTGTTTTAGAACACCAATAGAGACCATTTTAAAATATACATATCAATATGTGATACGTCACTTTGATTTGAATTTGTATAAACAATAAGTTATGTTAAGCATATCCTAAATTACAGTTGTATTTGTAGAAAAGTTGCATCAAATCGTTTTAATGGTCTTGCAACTATTGTCAAGACTTATAATATGCTAGAATATCCCCGTGTGGACACCCTATGCAATACTAATGAAGTTTTCAATCAAATTGGTTTAATACTCATAATTCAATCAATAATAATTAGTTTTGTAAGAGTACAGTAGCCGTTTCTAATTATCGTCATACTTTTATTGCAGAAAATTATTATATGATCATAATAACACGATATACGTTAAGTTTTCAATAGTGTACTACAGGTAGCACTGTGTGTTGCATGTTACCCCACATCAGGGGTAGCATGAAAAATGTATATTTTTCGTCTCTCCTGATCCCAGAAAACCAAATACTGATAAAATTAATACCGCGTGGTATTCTTCACGTGGCGATTAGGATACTAGATGGTTTTTGTCTCATCGGAATCCTCAAATTTTTCATCCATATAGCTTTGAAGTTGAAAATTGTTGCAAGCTACCCCGTTTGACGGTATCTACATCAAATTGAAACTTATGTATCACCCGTGGTTCAAATCATCGACTTTTTTGTTTTTGAACGACATTCCGATCCCTCGATGCAACGTTTTTGCAATGTGAAATTATCGAGATGCAAAAGTCCAAAAGAAAACCTGGAAGCAATTATTGAAAAAAAAAAAAAAAAAAAAAACCAAGCCGATGGGTCCCCGAATACCTGTATTTGTGATGCTAGATCGAATGCAGCCATTTTATTGCTTTGGATTCGGTGAGATCTTTCATATATGAACTCTTATAAAAGGTTTGCACGCTGATTAAATAGTCAGCTTTTTTATATATTATTTGGGCATGTTTTGGATAAGCGCAAGGTCAGATGTTTTGATCGGTGTTCAATCAGACTGGAATAGTTAATGTAAAAGTACGAATCTGAATTGTATATATGATTTGTGAATATTTTTGTGCTTTGATACGTTTAACAACAGAAAAAGGGGGTGGGAAAGTTAATATTTTCTTCTCGTTTCAGAGAGCGAGTAACGGCGCTTTAGCCTAGGCTTCCGAGCCAGGACATAACGAAGAAATACTTGTGTCCCATCCCTGGAAGCACCCACAACAATGGAGTGTGCATTAACCTTCTTAGCCACGCCACTCCCAACGACTTGAACTTTCCCCCTAAACTGAGACGGTTGGTACGGTTGTCCCCGTTTCTTCGTTAAAACAATTCAAACATTTACGTCTATCATATTATTCATGAGTGGATAATCTGATCGCCGTGAATTTTTGAGTTATCTTCAAAAACAAGTCTGCACAGTGGGCCTGGCCATTTTAATATTTGTGTCATATCACCGATATGCTGCAAACATTAATGCTGACAAGAAAATACTAGAAGAAATTCCAGTATTTCCAGGATGCTCTTCAATATTGGCTGTGCAAGCGCTTAGATTAGATTAGATTAGATTATCATCATCATGGCTTACGGAGTGAAGGTTGTGCACGTTTGTTATGCTGAAGTTGAAAAACCTTTGAGCCTCAACTTGCACATTCTCTCATTGGTCGGTCACCACCCGATCACGCGCCTTTGTATATCATCCATCAATATAAAAGCTGTTCTCAGCTCGTGTGTGTTGCCGGAGCTCTGGTAGATGGTATGGATACCTCTAAACGTTCGCACCACTGGTCCCTTCCAACACACTTCCTGCAGCGCTACGATGCCGAATCCGCGGTCCTGCAGTACGTCGGCAAGTATTTGTGTCTTCCCGATGAAGTTGAGAGATTTACAGTTCCACGTACCGAGCTTCCAATCAGTCGCCAATCAGTCCAATCAATCGACGCTAGTCCCTTTGCGTCGCTGTGGTCTTTCGCCGATTGTCCCGGTTCGTATTCTCATGTTGATTATTCGTTGCTTGATTTTTTACGGCTAGCTTGCAGGGCCTGACACCAACCCCCTAGATTTCCGGAGGACCATTCCCCCTAAATGCTCGGAGGACCATAGTCCACAGTTTAGCTTAGACTCCTTCTCTGGCACTTGGACGATGATCAGCCGCCCCTGACATGGTGTGCAGACGCTCAAGGTTTGCAGAAGCAAATGCTAACCCCCTCCTTCCCTGTCAGCATACGACCAGAATCCTCTCACTATTACCCGATATCTAAGGATACTCGTACCCCGGCCAGTACCGCGAGGAGGTAGGGATAGGAGTTGCAGGGCAAGAGGCTAAGGACCGCAAAGAGGGGTCTATTTTATTTCTTCAGGTACGCGAGGTACCAATGGTACGTCATGCCCACCCATTTACCATTTAGATTAAGCAGACTCGGTGAATTCGGTTTCTTATGATAGCGGTAGACCAATACGATCGCATCGACTAGCACTTCAAAACTATATGGCGGCCTCAATACCGTCTACGGTTTGTTCGGTAAAGCGTTGTAGCACTCTGAACTGATGTACGGTAAAAAGTCACAGTCTACGGTGAATCTAAACGATGACAGTTGTTTTCGTTAACTAAAACGACGATTTCGGTTAAAATTGGACAAATATTTTTTTTATTTAAGGATTTTCGGAAATCTCGGTTTAGTACTGAAATTTCCGGTAAATATGTTTTACAGTTTACGGCTATAACATTTACCGAACAACGTGATAAAATCTAAGTGTGTAAGGAAGGAATGTAACGTTAACCCTTTCCTTCCCATGGTAGCACAGGTGATCCACCACTTTGCGTATGTCGTATATAAACTGTACAAGTTAGATCATTTCCATTTTTTCACCACATGTACCTATATGTTTCATGAAATAATGTACAAAGTTTCATCAAAAATGATCACACGGAGAAAAATTGCATTAAGGACTGTTCATTTTATAAAGTGGACACTTTGTTTATGCTATATCTTTTTTATTTATTGATAAAATCGTAATCGGTTTTCTGTGTATCGGTGACCTATTATTCTAAAATGCTATGAAAATATAAAATCTTTGAAAATGCTTTTGGTTGAAGAGCTAAATAGTTTTTCCAAAAACTCTTAAAAAAAGCTGTCCGTCAAAATTTAACATTATTTTTCGCAAAACAAAAATCCTTATTTTTATGAACAAATTGTATGTTTGTATCCTTTACTATTCTACTAAAGGTAAAGCTTTAAAAATATCAATTATATTCCACCATTCTATGACATTAGGTAACTTTATTGATTTACCCATTTATGGTCAAATTTGCTGATACACCATCCTTTCACTCCCAGCAAAAGAGAAAAGTAAAAAGTGTGTTCAAAACTAGTTTGGATTACTAAAGAAACTATATTAGTATAAACGAAAGCTAAATCGTGAGATTAAACTACAGTCTTAAGTATAAATTTTACTGTTTATGGTAGTTTTACTAAAAAGTCTCATACTTCAATTGGTAATCTCAGAATAACATATTATGAAAATAATATGTGGAAAATAAAATCGATTTTATTACAGCAGTGTTGCCAATTTTGATGATTGTCAATGTACTTTGATAGGTCTTCTAAGAATAAAACAATTGTGTTTCTGTTGTGCTTTGAATGTGACGTGGGGACTTACTAAGTAACTCTATGAAGGCGTAAGTTATTTTTCATATTAATACTATATGAGGACTTCCGTCAGGACGTACTTTTACACAAAAAAAATCTACTCATATCAATTCCCATCAAATTTAAAAAAAAATTCTTTAAAAATATACGGGAAAATTGATTTTATTATATCTGTAAAATTGTTGCTCCAAAAATAACTTGATTTTTTCCATCAGGCTTCTGATTGATGATGCTTTCGAAGAACAAGCCTTTTTTGAAAATAGAAAATATAAATTATCGAATTTTCCAGCCAATTTCTTACAATCATTGATTTTGTTAACCTCAAAAAATCGACCGATTTAATCGTTGTTCCATATTTGTGTGAAATTTAATTATTTTGTAGAATTTTTATTATCACAACATTGTACAATGCTAGTCGAACGATGTGCAAAAAACCGATTGAAATTTCATTGATTAATATGAAAGATACAGCATGCACAAGGTGTCCACTTTATAAAATGAACAGTCCTTAGTTTGAAACAACCATTTCGTTGGTTGAAATTAAAGCTAAGAATTTGGTTGTTTCAAATTGTATTTTTGTTGAAGCAAAGCTGAAATTTGTTGTTAAAGCTAACATGATATTTAGGCAACATCAACCTAAGAAATAATGTTGTTTCCAATTCAAAATTTGTTTGTTTTGAACTAACACGTAACTTGTTTTCAACAAACGTTTATTTTGCTTTAAGCAAAATTTGGGTTGATGTTACCACCACCACAATCTTGTTTGTCTGCATAGGACAGTCCGGTAAATTAATTCTCGGTATTTCACTGGCATCTATTTCATTGATTATTGCCACTGTTTGAAAGTATAAATCAAGTAAGATTGATCTGAAATGTGTATAGTATAGTTTTGTGGAATTAATACAAAGAAGATTTTGACTTAGAAACTTCCCTTACAAATTTACATCATGATAAACGAATTGTTGAAAGCTCCAGTCAACGCCATGTTTTCTTTACAGAAACTATCAGAACACCAACTTGAACTTCATGCAGGATATCGAAAGGTATTTATATTGTATATTACCATTTATTTTGTTCTTGATCTGATAGCTATTTTTAAGTTTTGTTTTGCAGATCGTCATCATTTGAAAACTCCATTGCAGATGTGGTGAAAATCTTTTCCGGTAATCTACAGCTTTGGCAGCCATATTGAACAAAAACATAATAGCAATCTGGCGCTGCTATTAATTGTATTTTAAAAATAGCAGATAAACCTTACAATGTAACAATGTATGAATCTGCAACCTAATCTTTTTGCGGAAAAAAGTAAAGAATTCATATGTGAATTATATTGTGTTTATTTTAAGTCTTTTAATCGATGAAAAATAAAATTAAAACAAAACAGTAAACCTTACAACAATCAATAAATTGTTTGTTTTAAACAATGGATCAATTTAAAACAAACTAAATATTGGCAACTTCAAACTAATATTTCTAATTTAAAACCATTTTCTTGTTTGTTTCAAATAAATTTTGGTTGAATCTAGCTGAAAAGTTGAGGAAAAAACAACCAAGATTTTTGTTTGTTTCAACCACCGTATGAGGTTGCATCAAACCAAGATTTTGTTTGTGTAAAACTCAAACCAAACTTTAGTTTGAAAATAACTAAAATTTGGTTGTGTTTACCATTTATTTTTCTCCGTGCACTAGTTAAAGCTCAATAACCGAAGTAAAGTCAGTAGGATATCAGATGTGTTGCAACGAATCATGATCATTGAATCCAAACCAGTGCTGCACAAATGATGAATTTGAAAGTTTTTTTTCTTTTTTTTTTTCGTGAGGTGCTGGTAATGGTATGTCCAATCTATTGAAATATCGCGAGTGAATTCTACCATATGGGTTGATTGGTTACACCGATGGTTGCAGCAAATTTGGGGAGATTTTTCCATTTCATATTTGTTTTATGTCTATGATTTCATATATAACTGGGTTGGGAGGGACCGCCAGGGCACCCGAATGAAGCGATTTGGACAAGGAGATTGGGACTGCCTCCTCCTTGTTATTAACATTTCGCGGATTGAGGGCGGGCTCTTCGACCCCATCTATTGGGTTTATTCTGTTAATCGAGGGCTTGATTTTATTGTTGATCGTGAAAACTTTCTTCTGGAAGGAGATTCTTTTCCCCTGTCGCGGGTTTCGTGCAAGTGTCTCTGCTTGCGGGTCCGCATATCCATTTTGGCCCTTCACACAGGAGACTGATTGTTCTCGAACAACTATACAATCTTGATCAAATCGCTTCTCAGATTATTCCAGTGATATAGGCAGCTGCCTTGCTACAATAGATGGTAGAACTTAATCATCATCATCATCATCATTAACCGAAGTAAAGTCAGTAATTTTTTCTAATTTGAATAAAGTGGATTTTCAAACTTCTATATTTAGAAATTTAAACATTATTTTCACCAAACAAAAATAAAAACAAGCTCGATGGAATTATTTTTCCAAGATTCAGTAGAGTTTTTAGAATATTCTTTACACAAAACTATTGATTTTGCGGAAAATTAGGTGGATCACTGATGATCCATTGGGAATAAAACGACATTCTCGTCAATTCCATTCTAACCTATCTTTTTGAAAACAAAACTATCATCATGTCTCGGAAAATGGTTTTAACAAAGACAAATTAAAGACCACCATGTCCCTTGCAGTTACCCAAAATTTTATGGCTCATAAGGTAATCTAGAATGCCGTTCAAAGTGTACTGCGATCCGTCAAACTTGGGTACCTTTTGCACTACCGAGGGACCAAATGCAGTACTAGAAGTGGTACCCAATCTGAGCCCGAGTGAGACGCACCTGGTTTTAAGTTGGAAAGAAATTTATAAGACACTGAGAACGATCAACAAACCAACATACTCAGCAGCAGCTATGAGCACGGTATGACGGAGAGGCTTATTGAATACCGTTCTGTGCAAAGATCAATGATCATTCAGTTCATTTAAATGCAGTGTGATGTTTGCTTGTGTATCAAAAAATACAAAAACTTCTTCCCAGCTTTTTATTTTCCTTCAGTATTGACGAGAGGTGTGCAGAACACACTATTCAAATAAAATGTATGAGTAAAAACAATGAAATGGAAAAATATTGATGTCTCTTTCTTACCCTAGTTGCAGTCATCTTCCCAATGGATCACAAATACAAAATTATTTTTTTCAGTTCTGTTCATATTTTCGAGGAAAACTTTACATCTTTTGTTCTGGTGATATATCCAGATATCACATGTTCTATTTTTAAACTACGAAAAACCTCGTGGTTAACAATAAAGAGTTATACAAAATGCACCTAATTTGTAATCCTTTTACTCTGATTTTGCTCGATGATCATCACATACATCCCTGAATGGCGAAACAGTTGTTTGTACACAAACCACCCACTAATAAATCACATTCATCCTACCCACATCTAACGGCATCGAACATCTGATTTCGACAGGCCAATGAACACCTTGTTTTGTGTGAAATGGTGTTCATTATTATCGGCGCATGTGCACAAGTCCGGTGCTAGTTTGCTGGCAAGAGAAATAGGGACAGCTATGATTTCAACAGCACATGGTTTCCTTTCATCACTTGAGAGTGAACAAGACGCGACAACGTAAACAAAAGCTGCCCTCACCCTGCTTTCGTCAGGCCACCATTAATGATCACGGAGCCGGCCGAACGGGTTTGCTTTCTGCGAGTTGCTAGCTGGGTGAACCCCCTAAGTTAAGTCTCTTTCGAGATTTTTTTTATTTCCCGTTCTTCTTCCGTATGTTCATTGGGACTGGTTTTGGTATTTTTCTTCCATCTTGATCAAAGGTATAATATTTGTAAAATTTGGAATGTTTGTGTTTTGTTATGATTGAAGGCAGGAAAAAGAACAATTTTCACTGATTTATATTGGAAATTTATTACTGGTTATTGGTGGCGATTATAAATGATTTCATATTACGTGCCTGCCCCATTTAAAAGTCTTATCTTTTATTTACGAATTGTGAAGTTTGCTCACAATCATGATGTACACAATTGATTATTGATTTTTGCACATTTGATATACTATAGATAAAAATGTAGCTCCTGTACATACCTTACAGATTGAAATGTAAAAAATAACCAAAGGTTATCCAATGTGAAATCTTCAGTTAATCGATAATTTTGTTTTTGACGATGCAGAAGTACGAACTTCTGCAAACCTTTGTTTGATAAGGGCCCACAATCAAAACTAAATCGGTCATCCACTGCGCTTCAAATACAACTTGAATCGTATTTCACTGCACTTGTTAACAACTTATTTCGATTTTTACTTCACTATTCTTCAATTTTGATGTAATTATTGGTCATTTATTCGCCAAAATTTGCACCTTCCCCGAGAACCGAACCGAATCTACCGATCTGACGTTTTCTTTTGAAGTGAAAAAGGTGAATGCGTAGCAACCAAAATACAAAAAACCTGACTTAATCCACCGATGGTGAGACTGAACCCTTCTTACATTTCCATACAGGTATGAGATAATTATTATTCATCATTCATTTGGAACCTTTTACCAGTACAGTGGGGATTCGCTCATTGGGGTTCCGCTACATGGAATGATTCGATGGTTGGATGTTCGCTGGTTGGAAAATATTCCAACTAAAAGCACTCAAATGTCAACAGAAAATGTCAAACTGACTTTGACGTCTGAGTATCGTCGCTTTGAAGTCTCCATGTATAGAACAAATGCGTATGTATATGTGCGTTTTGTGGCGATTTGCTGTCCAGATGCGTTCGTGTGGAGCATTTTCACCAGCTGTCAGTCTTTCCTACTAACGGGTCGGATTCGCTAGATGGAAGGCAGTCGTGTTCCAACCAGCGAATCCCCGGTGTATAACTAAACTTTAGGATGTTGTGACTATGTTCTATCTGCCCTAATAGTTTAATGGTTTGCGAAAAAGTCCAGAAAACTGCACGTCAAAAGGCGGATATCGAACTTTATTAGTTTTCATACGCTTATTATCATAGTTTAAGAGGGTATATAAACCCATGTTGCCATCCTGTAAAATAATATCGAAAAATGAAAAATTGATGTCCTAAAATGATTTTGCCAGCGATTTTTTAAAGATTTATGTGCAGGTTTAAATTAAAAAACCTGACTTAATCCACCGATGGTGAGACTGAACCCTTCTTACATTTCCATACAGGTATGAGATAATTATTATTCATCATTCATTTGGAACCTTGTACCAGTACAGTGGGGATTCGCTCGTTGGGGTTCCGCTACATGGAATGATTCGATGGTTGGATGTTCGCTGGTTGGAAAATATTCCAACTAAAAGCACTCAAATGTCAACAGAAAATGTCAAACTGACTTTGACGTCTGAGTATCGTCGCTTTGAAGTCTCCATATATAGAACAAATGCGTATGTATATGTGCGTTTTGTGGCGATTTGCTGTCCAGATGCGTTCGTGTGGAGCATTTTCACCAGCTGTCAGTCTTTCCTACTAACGGGTCGGATTCGCTAGATGGAAGGCAGTCGTGTTCCAACCAGCGAATCCCCGGTGTATAACTAAACTTTAGGATGTTGTGACTATGTTCTATCTGCCCTAATAGTTTAATGGTTTGCGAAAAAGTCCAGGAAACTGCACGTCAAAAGGCGGATATCGAACTTTATTAGTTTTCATACGCTTATTATCATAGTTTAAGAGGGTCTATAAACCCATGTTGCCATCCTGTAAAATAATATCGAAAAATGAAAAATTGATGTCCTAAAATGATTTTGCCAGCGATTTTTTTTAAGATTTATGTGCAGGTTTAAATTAAAAAAAGGGGAATTTTAGAGATTTTTAAAAATAATGATTTTTATCTCTGTAATTTATAATTCGATTGCAATATGGTTGTGAATGATATTCGAGCTTTCAATCGACGAAAAAAGAGCTTAAATTGGATTTAAAATAGCTGAGAAATTGATCAAAATGTAAAAAAATGAATATTTCAGAGAAATTTTTTTTCCAGTACTTTAAAAAATTCTTCCAATGATATCTCTGAAACTAGTAATCCGATTTCAATGAAAATTTGAAGGCTTATGATTGAATGTCAGAGCTTTCATTAGCCGATAAAAGAACTTAAATTGGTTTAAAAATGGCTGAGATATCGATCAAAATGCAGACAGTTGAGAATATTAGAATATGCTTTTTCTAGTACTTCACGATACTGTTTGAATCATAACTCTGTAACGAAATGTCCGATCGCAATGAAATTCAATAGCGTTCTATGGGAATGTTGTAGCTTTCTTTTAGAGCTAAAAGTGTTTAAATCGGTTGACAAACGGCTGAGATAATTGAGTGACATTTTTTGTAACACACACACACACATACACACACATACACACACACATACACACACACACGGGTTGCAAAATGGTGAGTCGACAACCAGGAAGGAGCGTCCAACATAGCTCTGGTCCTCACAAGCCCCTACCTCACGCTTCCACGGGTCTAACGATGACAAAGACCGCCAGCTAAGGGTTGCGTACTTAGCTGGTAGTGCAACCTGGGCACTGTTGTCCTTCTGACATCAGCTAGAGTGAGGAGGTGCCAGGTGGGAGCTTGGGATTTTTACCCTTTCCAAGCGAAACTCATACATACAGCCGTATGGAATACCACCTTTGGTACTTCCTTCGGGAGGTGGCCGAGCGTCTGGTCCATCTGACCAGGGGCTCAAGCATGGTCTACCTAGGATGTGGCGGGGGTTCATCAGTGGGCTCTGGTGAATCTCTACAAAAAACCACAGATCTGCAAGTAGCCCTGAACAAGCGACCTGGTACCGCTTTCAAAGTATCTTAGCCCTTTGGAGTGCCAACCGGCACATCAGGATGGATGCCAGTAAAATCCTGATTATGGTATACTGGTCACGGCGCAGAACAACGGACAGGACACGGATTACGGATTACACACCACATTGCGACACAGAGCTGACAGTCGTGTTATTCTATTCCCCGAGTAAGGATGGGTGATACCAACTTGAAACGGCGAGTAGGCTAATGGTGCGATTGCCCCCGTCCCGGTAAAACCTTGGCAGGCCTCTGGATACGTTCGGATCCCGTCCATCTTAAGTGATGAGTACTAGGCTCGGATGACTAAACCCCGATCTACGCCGATCCGGCTCTGAACACGATTCTCATAAGGGATCGTGTCAACCCTTGCATGGCCTCCCTGCTTGCAAAGATAACCATGGGATCATGAAAGGCGACTACGTACGGCGGGAAATGATAGCGGCCCAAAGGGGGGACCCTGAAGAATGGAAGAGAGTATAATTGAGATCGAAGAAGGCGCGGCGAACCCTTTCGCTAAAGGTGGCTTAGTACGGTCACCACCATCGCAGCTAGGGCAACAGCAGCGCAATCAGGAGGAGCAGCAGGTACAGCGACAGCTTCAACAGCAGCAGCAGCAGCAGCCTCGAGAGCAGCAGCAACAGCTTCAGCAGCAGCAACAGGCTCAGGTCAGTGCATGGTCGAAGGTGCCAAAGCTACCGAGAGTTGTAGCAGCCAAGAAACTGGTGGACGAATTGCACGAGTTCGTCGATAAAAGAAGTAATGTGCACAAAGACATCAAGACTTTGGTGTTGAAGATCCAAGGAACCCTTGGACTAGCTGTCAAGGAATGGGCGGCCGTTGCACAGAAAGTGGAATCGACTGAGAAGGAGTTGTCGGCGGCTAAGACTGCCTTAGAAATAAGGCAAGTGCCGATTCAACAAACGGCGATGCCAATTACTTTTGCGAGGGAAACCAACGCAAAGAAGGACAAATCCCAGAGGACGGAGAGCGTGCCCTTCACACCGAAGAGGCCAAGAGCATCACCAGGAGATGCAAGACCGGGTGGTTCCAAGAAACACAAGGACACCCGCGTCAACGAGTCAGGCCCAGCGAACGCAGCAACCACCAAGGAAGGCAACGATACCCCATGGAAAATCGTCAAGGCAAAAAATCGGAAGACGAAAACCAAGAGCAGGTCCGAAAAACAAAGCCTCTTCAAGGGCCGGAAGAGAGGTGAGGCGCTTATAGTCAAGGCAAGCGATGACTCGTACGAGAAGGTTCTCCGTGCAATGCGGACAAACCCGGAGCTCGAACAGCTGGGTGCAGACGTGCGGAAAGTCAGGCGCACCCGCACCGGAGATATGATCCTGGAGCTAAAACGAGACCCGATGGCCAGCAGCTCTTCCTACAAAGAGCTCGCCGAGAAAGCCATGGGTAATACGGTAGAAGTGAGAGCCGTGTGTCCGGAGGCAGTCCTTGAATGCAAGAACTTGGACGCAATCTCTACGGACGACGATGTAAGGGTTGCCATGAAAGAGCAGTGCATGCTAGGAGAAGTGCAGATGCAGATCCGCATAAGGAAGGGGCCATCCGGAATGCTAATAGCATCAATTAGGCTTCCGATTGAAGCGGCCGTCAAGGCACTTAAAACGGAGAAGATTAAAGTAGGCTGGTCGGTATGTCCACTGAGCGTCTCTCAGAAACCGGAAGCATGCTATAGATGCCACGAGTACGGCCATCTGGCTAGATTCTGCAAGGGGCCGGACAGAGGTAATTTATGCAGAAGGTGCGGAGAAGAAGGCCACAAGGCGCAAGCCTGCCGGAAGCCTCCAAAGTGCATGATCTGCGCTAACGGAGATAATAACAACCACGTTACAGGAGGCCTGCGATGCCCGGCCTTCATGAAGGCGACTGCTACCAAACCACAGTGGAGGTAATTCAAATTAACCTCAACCACTGTGACACAGCACAACACTTGCTGAGGCAATCTGTGGCGGAGTACAAGTGCGATGTGGCTATCATCTCGGAGCCATACCGTGTCCCGGCCGGCGATGGGAACTGGATAGCAGACAACGCAAAATCAGTGGCGATATGGACGGTGGGAAGATATCCTTTCCAGGAAGTGGTACATCGTGCAGATGAAGGCTTCGTTATAGCCAAAATTAACGGAGTCTTCTTCTGTAGCTGCTACGCACCCCCGCGATGGTCTATTGACCAGTTCAACGAGATGCTCGACAAGCTGACTGAAGAGCTCACAGACCGCAGACCAGTCGTCATAGCCGGCGATTTCAACGCGTGGGCCATAGAATGGGGTAGTCGCTTCACCAACTCAAGAGGGAGCAGTCTACTGGAGGCCTTGGCAAGGCTAAACGTCGATGTTGCCAACGATGGTACCACCAGCACATACCGTCGGGATGGTCGAGAGTCAATTATTGACGTAACTTTCTGTAGCCCTGGGCTGTCAGGAAGTTTGAACTGGCGAGTGAGTGAGGAGTATACGCACAGTGACCACCAAGCGCTTCGGTACAATATTGGTAGCGGACGGCAGTTGGAAGCACGTGCGATCCCTTCGAAAGAGCGGAGGTGGAAAACGTCGCAGTTTGACAAGGAGGTGTTTGTGGAGGCGTTGAGATTGGAGCGCAATGCTCAACACGCTACTGCGAATGAGTTGACAGCGGCATTAGCACGAGCGTGCGATGCAACCATGCAGAGGGAAGGTAAACCGCGACATGGTCGCCGCCCAGCTTACTGGTGGAACTCGACGATTGCCGACCTGCGTACAAGCTGCTTTCGGGCTAGGAGAATGATGCAGAGAGCCCGCAACGACGCTGAAAGAGCAGATCGAAGACCAGCGTACAAGGCGGCGAAAACCGCTCTCAACAAGGAAATTCGGCTCAGCAAGAAAGCCTGTCTGGAGGAGCTCTGTCGCAACGCCAATTCAAACCCGTGGGGTGACGCCTACAGAGTTGCAATGGCGAAGTTGAAGGGCCCAGCTGTACCACCCGATAGGTGTCCGGAGAAGATGAAGACCATCATTGAAGCGCTATTCCCCCGGCACGAACCGACGAGCTGGCCGTCCACACCTTACGGAGCTCAGGATAACGACGAAGAAGAAGCCCAGGTAACGAACGATGAGCTGATCGCGGTGGCGAAAGCCTTAAAAACCAGGAAGGCTCCGGGACCAGACGGTATCCCCAACGTAGCTCTGCAAGCAGCAATCCAAGAAAACCCAGATATGTTCAGGATCGTACTGCAAAAATGTATCGAGGAGGGTAACTTCCCCGACATTTGGAAGCGACAAAAGCTGGTGCTGCTGCCTAAACCAGGCAAGCCTCCTGGAGATCCTTCAGCATATAGACCGATATGTCTGCTGGACACAGTTGGCAAAGTGCTGGAGCGAGTAATCCTAAACAGGCTTACGAAATACACGGAGGGAGAAAACGGCCTGTGTGACATGCAGTTCGGCTTTCGGAAAGGTAGATCCACCGTTGATGCCATCCGAACGGTCGTGGAAGCTATGGATACGGCGCGGAAGCAAAAGAGGAGAGGAAACCGGTACTGCGGTGTGGTCACTCTAGACGTAAAAAATGCCTTCAACAGTGCCAGTTGGGCTGCGATCGCCGAATCGCTGCACAGATTGGAGGTCCCCGAGTATCTTTGTAAGATTTTGAGGAGCTACTTTCAAAATCGTACACTGATCTACGAAACAGACGCTGGGAAAAGGTGCACGACAGTCACAGCGGGCGTCCCACAGGGTTCTATTCTTGGCCCGACTCTCTGGAACGCTATGTATGATGGAGTGTTGAAGCTGAGCTTCCCCCGGGGTGTGAAGATCGTCGGCTTCGCGGATGACGTGGTGCTCGTAGTCATCGGCGAATCACTAGAGGAAGTAGAGATACTTGCTACCGAAGCAGTAGACGCCGTGGAAGAATGGATGCGAGGGAAGAAGCTTGTGTTAGCCCATCACAAAACCGAAGTTGTGATGATAAGCAACCGAAAGGCAGTGCAGAAGGCGAGAATCTCGGTTGGACAGTGTACCATCGACTCAAAGCGGGAAGTCAGACACCTGGGAGTGATGATCGATGATCGGCTGAGCTTCAACAGCCATGTCGATTATGCATGTGAGAGGGCCGTGAAGGTGATATCAGCTCTATCCCGGATCATGCCCAACAACTCAGCGATCAGCAGCAGCAAGAAGCGACTACTGGCGAGCGTGTCGACGTCGGTACTCAGATACGCTGGCCCCGTGTGGGTGACAGCACTGCAGACGAAGAGGAACCGCTCCCGGCTGAACAGTACGTTCAGACTGATGGCCATGCGTGTGGCGAGCGCGTATCGTACGATATCATCGGAGGCAGTCTGTGTGATTGCAGGATTGATCCCTATAAGCCTTCAACTCGAAGAGGACAGCGAGTGCTACAGGGACCGACGCACGCGGGGAATTCGGAAAAGAGCCCGGGATGAAACCATGAGGAAATGGCAACAGCAATGGGATAGCGCTGAGAACGGTAGATGGACCCACCGTCTAATTCCGTGCCTGTCGACGTGGGTAAACAGAAAACACGGAGAAGTGAATTTCCACTTGACGCAGTTTTTGTCTGGCCATGGCTGTTTCAAGAAATACCTTAATAGGTTTGGACACGCAAGATCGCCGTTATGCACCGGGTGCGGCGATGTTGACGAAACCCCTGAGCACGTGGTCTTCGAATGTCCGCGCTTCGAGCATGAGCGAGCCGAGATGACATCCGTCGTCGGCAATGACGTTAATGTGCACAATATCGTCCAACGAATGTGTGCCGACGAAGAGAAATGGGACGCGGTAAACAGAACTATCGTTCAGATGATGTCTCTTTTACAACGAAGATGGCGAGAGGAGCAGCGGCACTCTACACAGCGGACAGCACATGGCTCTGAATCGTTGGGGCAGCCGGAATCGTCGGACCGACCTTGGCGCTTGACAAGTCAGCCTGTTGAAGAGAGCATATGAAGGAGACCAACGGGCGCGACCGGAGTAGGCTAGATCCTCCGCCGGGGACTAGACCGAGTAGAGCGGGCGTAGCGTAATATCGGTAATAAGTCGTCAAGGCGCCTGCAAACCGGAAGTCATCCTCCAACCGGAATTGCAGGACCGACCTCGGCACTTACCGACCAACATCGCGTCGGAGTAGGCTATGTCCTTCCGCCGGGGACTAGCCGAGTAGATCGCGAAACAGCTCCGGCAAATGGTCGTCGGGGCGCCTGTGAACCGGAAGTTTCCCACCACCGGAATCGCAGGACCGACCTCGGCATCAGCCCGGTCAGCTTCGGAGTAGGTTAAGTTCACCGTCGGGGACTAACTGAGTAGAACGCGTAGTTGCACCGGCAAATGGTCGTCGGGGCGCCTGTGAACCGGAAGTTTCCCTCCACCGGAATCGCAGAACCGACCTCGGCATCAGCCCGGAAAGCATCGGTTCGGGAGATCTTCCGCCGTCGGGGAAATCTTCGTCGGAGTAGGATAGATCCACCGTCGGGGACTATTCTGAGTAGTCCGTAGCGAGTCACCGGCTTAAGTCGTCGGGGCACCAGTGAACCGGAAGCCATCCTCCAACCGGAATCGCTGGATCGACCTCGGCACTTCACCGGTCAGCAGCAGTGATGCGGGAACAAACGCGTAACGTTATCGGTTTCGGGAGACATTCCTACGTCGGGAACTCTCCGCTGGAGTAGGCTAGCTCCACCGTCGGGGACTATGCCGAGTAGCGATCGTGACAACCACCAGTTTTGGGTCGTCGGGGCGCCAGTGAACCGGAAGCTACCCTCCAACCGGAATCGCTGGACCGACCTCGGCATCCAACTGGTCCAACCTGGAGAACTCGAGAATCAGCGGATTAACAGCAGGCGCAACAGTTGCGCAGGGCTCTGGCGAGATGTCAGCCCCAAACACGTCGCAGCAGAGCAACGAAGCGTAGCAATGACAGAAGCGGTAGTAGAAACATGGCCCTAGCGCGATGCCAGCAGTACGAAGAGAGCAAGGGAAGTACAGGAGCGTAAGAAGCAAGGAGCAATGCAGTGCTTAGCACAATAGCCTCCCCCATGAAGTAATGCCAAGAGGCAGTTCCGGGGGGAATGGCTCGTGGGCGAAGGTGGACTTTAGTCGGTATAAAGGAGTCCGACACTCTGGCGCACGATGGACGAATTCGATATGACTAGCCTCCATATCGAACGTGAAACGCTGGGTTAGTTCGTAAATGTAATTTACCACCTTCTAAAACTAAAAAAAAAAAAAAAAAAAAAAAAAAAAAAAAAAAAAAAAAAAAAAAAAAAAAAAAAACACACATACACACACACATACGCACACACATACACACACACATACACACACATACACACACACATACACACACACGGACATGTGCTCAGTTCGTCGAGCTCTATCGATTGGTATATGAGACTTGGCCCTCCGGGCCTCGGATCAAAAGTCGGTTTTTCAAGCGATCTTTATACCCTTCTTATGGTTGTAAGAAGGGTAAAAAGGGGAATTTTAGAGATTTTTAAAAATAATGATTTTTATCTCTGTAATTTATAATTCGATTGCAATATGGTTGTGAATGATATTCGAGCTTTCAATCGACGAAAAAAGAGCTTAAATTGGATTTAAAATAGCTGAGAAATTGATCAAAATGTAAAAAAATGAATATTTCAGAGAAATTTTTTTTCCAGTACTTTAAAAAATTCTTCCAATGATATCTCTGAAACTAGTAATCCGATTTTAATGAAAATTTGAAGGCTTATGATTGAATGTCAGAGCTTTCATTAGCCGATAAAAGAACTTAAATTGGTTTAAAAATGGCTGAGATATCGATCAAAATGCAGACAGTTGAAAATATTAGAATATGCTTTTTCTAGTACTTCACGATACTGTTTGAATCATAACTCTGTAACGAAATGTCCGATCGCAATGAAATTCAATAGCGTTCTATGGGAATGTTGTAGCTTTCTTTTAGAGCTAAAAGTGTTTAAATCGGTTGACAAACGGCTGAGATAATTGAGTGACATTTTTTGTAACACACACACACACATACACACACACATACACACACACATACGCACAGGGTTGCAAAATGGTGAGTCGACAACCAGGAAGGAGCGTCCAACATAGCTCTGGTCCTCACAAGCCCCTACCTCACGCTTCCACGGGTCTAACGATGACAAAGACCGCCAGCTAAGGGTTGCGTACTTAGCTGGTAGTGCAACCTGGGCACTGTTGTCCTTCTGACATCAGCTAGAGTGAGGAGGTGCCAGGTGGGAGCTTGGGATTTTTACCCTTCCCAAGCGAAACTTGTACATACAGCCGTATGGAATACCACCTTTAGTACTTCCTTCGGGAGGTAGCCGAGCGTCTGGTCCATCTGACCAGGGGCTCAAGCACGGTCTACCTAGGATGTGGCGGGGGTTCATCAGTGGGCTCTGGTGAATCTCTACAAAAAACCACATATCTGCAAGTAACCCTGAACAAGCGACCTGGTACCGCTTTCAAAGTACCTTAGCCCAACCCTTGGAGTGCCAACCGGCACATTAGGATCGATGCCAGTAAGATCCTAATTACGGCATACTGGCTGCAAGGACAAGGACAAGGTCAAGGACTGTATCAACACGACGCTATAGAGCTGACAATCGCTCTATTCCACTTCCTTAGTAAGAATGGGTGACACTATTCTGAAACGGCAGGTGGGCTAATGGAACGGTTGCCCCCGTCCCGTTAAAACCGTGGCAGGCCTCCTTGTACGTTCAAAGCTCGCCACCTTAGCTGGTGGAAGTAGGCTCAGATGGATATTCCTGACTAGCGTCGATCTGGCTCTGAACCCGGTACCCCATGAAGGACCGTGTCAGCCCTCGCGTGGACCTCACTGCAAGCAAAGATACCCACGGGATCACAAGGACGACTACTTACGACGGGTGGAGATAGCGGCTTGGAGGGGGGACCCTTAAGCATGGAAGTGAATAACATCAACGTAGGTGAAGCAGCGAATCCGTTCGCAAAAAGTGGCTTGCCGAGGTCGCCACCGAAGCAAGGCCAACAGCAGGAGCTGGAACACCAGCAGGGCGAAGATGAGCTGCACGAGCAGCAAACACGTGAACAGGAGCGGCGGGATAAGTCGCAGGAGCAGCGTGAGAGACAGCAGCAACATCAGCTGCAAAGTGCGTGGAAGTTACCCCCGAGCCAATCGAAGGTGGAAGCGGCGAAAACCGTCGTAGATGAGCTTCGGGAATTCGTCGATAAGAGGCACAACGTTCACAAAGACATTAAGGACCTCGTGGCAAGGATTCAAGGAACCCTCGGATCCGCCGTCAAGGACTGGAGGAAAGTGATGCAGAGGATTGATGCTGTTGAAACCGAGTTAGCGGCGACCAAAAAGGCCCTGGCAGCTGCGGTAGTGCAGCCGGCAAAAACCGGCATAGCCCCTCGGAAAGATAGCAAGGGGAAAGAAAGGTCAGCGGGAATAGGAACTACGCCAAGTTTCACCCCTAAAAGACATAGGTCGTCACCAGGAGACGAAAGACAGGCTGTACCCAAGAAGCCGAAAAATGCAAATCCAAAACCGGTGGACGAAGTGCTCAGTGGGGGACCCGGCGATATCCCATGGCAAGAGGTCCGGAACAAGAAGAAGAGAGGCAAACAGGAGAGTACCAGAAAGCAAAGGCCAATCAGGAAGAAGGCAAAATGCGAAGCTGTTGTCGTCAAAACTAGCGAGGACACTTATGCTGAAGTCTTGCGGGCCATGAGGACGGACCCTCAACTAAAGGAGTTTGGTGCCGACGTTCAGAAGATCAGACGCACCCAGACGGGAGACATGCTCATCGAGCTAAAAAAAGACTCGGTGAACAAAAGCTCGACATACAAAGAGCTAACCGAGAGAGTCATGGGCGAAAAGGTGCAGGTGAAAGCCATGTGCCCTGAAGTGACACTCCAATTGCGGGATCTGGATTGGATCACCACCGAAGAGGAAGTGAGGACCGCCATAAAGGAACAGTGCGATCTGGAAACGGTGCAGATGACAGTACGGCTAAGAAGAGCACCGCTTGGAACACAGGCGGCGTCCATAAAGCTCCCAGTAGACGCAGCCAACAAAGCGCTGGAAGTCGGGAAAATTCGGGTCGGTTGTTCAGTATGTCCACTGAAGATCTCCCAGAGACCGGAGGGATGCTACAGGTGCCTGGAATACGGCCACCTGGCACGAAACTGCGAAGGACCAGACAGAAGTAAGCTCTGTAGATGGTGTGGCGACGAAGGTCACAAGGCGCAGGATTGCAACAATAAGCAAAGGTGCCTGATCTGCAAGGACAAAAGTCGCAACAGACACGCGACGGGAGGCCCTAAGTGTCCGGCCTTCAAGCAAGCAAGAAATTCTAAACCGCAGTGGAGGTAACTCAGCTAAACCTCAACCACTGTGACACAGCGCAACAGCTGCTGTGGAAGTCCGTATCGGAATCGAAGTGCGACGTAGCTATCCTTGCCGAGCCGTATCGAGTACCAGCTGGAAACGGTAACTGGATCGCTGATAAGGCGAAGACAGCGGCAATCTGGACGATGGGGAGGTATCCTATCCAGGAAATAGTGTTCCAGGCGGACGAAGGCTTCGTTATTGCAAAGGTTAACGAGGTGTACGTGTGCAGCTGCTACGCACCCCCCCGCTGGACATTGGACCAGTTCAACGAGATGCTGGACGAGCTAACCGATAAGCTAGCCGACCGGAGACCAGTCGTCATCGCTGGCGACTTCAATGCTTGGGCAGTTGAGTGGGGCAGCCGTCTCACCAACCCAAGAGGGCGTAGTCTACTAGAAGCGCTGGCAAGGCTGGACGTAGACTTGGGTAACGAAGGAACAACCAGCACCTACCGTAGAGATGGCCGGGAATCAATAATCGACATCACTTTCTGTAGTCCTGTGTTGACGGGAAGCCTGAACTGGAGAGTCTGCGATGGGTACACTCATAGCGATCATCAGGAGGTCCGGTATAGAATTGGCGGAAGAACACAATGCTCACAGAGAGCGAGTACACCTCATGAGCAGATGTGGAAAACGAAACGTTTTAACGAAGAGCTTTTCGTGGAAGCCCTCAGAAGAGAAGAGCAGGTTCTGAACTTGAGATCGGAGGAGTTAACGGCTGCGATGGTACGAGCATGCGACATTGCCATGCCACGGAAGGTCGAGCCGAAATACAGACGTCGTCCGGTATACTGGTGGAATGAGACACTTGGCAACCTCCGCAAAAGATGTCTCCAAGCCAGGAGACGGATGCAAAGAGCCAAAACCGATGGTGAGAGGGAAGAGCGAAGAGTAACATTGAGGGCGGCGAAAGCCGATCTGAAAAGAGAAATTTCGCTGAGCAAGAGAAAGTGCTTCAAGGAGTTGTGTCGCGATGCCAATGCAAATCCGTGGGGAGATGCATACAGGGTGGCGATGGCCAAGATCAGTGGTCCAGCCGTACCCGCTGAAACATGCCCAGAGAAGTTGCAGATTATCGTCGACGGGTTGTTCCCACAACACGCGCCAACGGTCTGGCCACCGACACCGTATGGCCAGGAAGGTGAAGAAAGAGCAATCATTACCAATGAGGAGCTCATAGAGGCGGCCAAGAAAATGAAGCCGAAGAAAGCGCCTGGCCCTGATGGTATCCCCGACGTAGCGTTGAAAGCTGCTATCACGGCCAACCCAGATATGTTCCGGACATCACTCCAGATCTGCTTAGATGAGGGACATTTCCCAGCACAGTGGAAAAGGCAAAAACTGGTTCTGCTACCGAAACCGGGTAAGCCCCCCGGTGAACCAGGCTCGTTTCGGCCGATATGTTTGCTTGACACACTCGGAAAGCTGTTGGAGAGGATCATCCTCAATAGACTGATGGCGTTCACTGAGGGAGAGCGTGGACTGTCGGAGTGGCAGTTTGGATTCCGGAAAGGAAGGTCAACGGTAGATGCCATCAAAACAGTGATTGACACTGCCGACAAAGCAAGAACAAAAAAACGAAGAGGTAACCGTTACTCTGCTGTCGTGACGATAGATGTGAGAAACGCCTTTAACAGTGCAAGCTGGGAAGCCATTGCTGTGGCGTTACATAAAATGAAGGTTCCGGATTATCTGTGCAAGATACTAGGAAGCTACTTCGAAAACCGGGTCTTGAGCTACAGCACTAGCGAAGGACAGAAGTCGAGGTCGGTAAATGCGGGAGTTCCACAGGGGTCTATCCTGGGTCCAACGTTGTGGAATGCTATGTACGACGGAGTGCTGACGCTTAGGCTGCCAACAGGCGTCAAAATCGTTGGATTTGCAGACGACATCACGCTTGTGGTCATTGGTGACTCACTGGAAAGTGTGGAGGTTCTCGCTACAGAAGCAGTGGACGCAGTCGAAAACTGGATGTACGAGAAGAAACTGGTGATAGCCCACCAAAAAACGGAGCTGTTGCTTATCAGCAACCGAAAAGTGGTGCAGAAGGCTGAGATTACAGTGGGAGAACACACCATAGCCTCAAAGCGGGAGCTAAAACACCTCGGCGTAATGATCGACGATCGGCTGAACTTCAACTGCCATGTCGATTACGCGTGCGAGAAAGCAGCGAGGGCAGCCACGGCGCTGTCCAGGATCATGCCGAATAACTCGGCGATTTGCAGCAGTAAGCGGAGGCTATTATCTAGCGTGGCTACGTCGATCCTGAGGTACGCTAGCCCGGCGTGGGGAACCGCAATGAAGACGAAGAGAAACCGAGTCAAGCTTAGCAGCACGTATAGGCTGATGGCCATGCGGGTAGCGAGTGCCTACCGAACCATATCTTCGGAGGCAGTATGCGTGATTGCCGGAATGACCCCTATCGGCTACGTTTTGGAAGAGGATAAGGAGTGCTACGAAGCTAGTAGTACCAGAGGAGCCCGGAAGATTGCCCGAGCCGACACGATGGTGAAATGGCAACGCGAGTGGGATACCGCTGAGAAGGGAAGGTGGACTTATCGCCTTATTCCAAATCTGGCGAAATGGGTGAGCAGATCCCATGGAGAAGTCAACTTCCACTTGACGCAGTTCTTGTCAGGTCACGGCTGCTTCAAGAAATATCTGCACAGGTTCGGCCACGCAGAGTCGCCGCTCTGCGCTGAGTGCCCAGTCGTAGAAGAGTCGCCGGAACACGTCATTTTCGAGTGTCCACGTTTTGCTGCGGAACGTAGCGAGATGACAGCGGTCTGCGGTGCTGACGTAACCGTAGACAACGTAGTGGATAGAATGTGTAGCGATGAGGTGATGTGGAACGCGGTGAACATGGCGGTGACGAAAATAATGTCATTGCTTCAGCGGAAGTGGAGGGAGGAACAAGCCGGTGAACCGGAAGTAGAGTGTCCATTTCCCGACCATTTTGCTCGTCCCGGGATTCGGGACAAAAATCTATGCATGTCCCGGGAAATCCCGGGATCCCGGGATTTATAAAATTTTCAATAAAACTAGCATTTCAACAACAACACATTTTTTTCCTTAGCCGAGTGGTTAGAGTCCGCGGCTACAAAGCAAAGCCATGCTGCCATGCGTGTCAGTCTCGCATCGTATAACACAAAAATGAATCGTTATTTGCTCATTTATTTTTTTTTTTTTTTGGAAAAGTAACGGAGTGAAAAGCAAATTATAAAAGTCTCATTGAGATCTAAACATGTTCCAATGTCCTGTAATTTTTTAAATATTTGTATGAAAAATGGGATTAAACATTTCTCAGTCAATTTTATATCAATGCCTACTTTTTACAGATGGTACTGACTTGCAATTTGCGGCAGTTTAGGTGTTCTTTCGAATTTGTTATCTCAGCATAGGATTATAAAAACGGCTAATGTTTAAAAGAAAAGCAATAAAACTTTGCAACTAGACAAATAAAAATATGTGTTTCTTACTGGTAAATTGATCTTTTAATTATTCGTTTATTCTCTTTTACATTATGCTTTTCTGCTATAACAAATAAGATTGATAGTGAGGAAATATGACATTGTTTTTCATTGAAATTTAGTGGTTTTCATCAAATTCTACGTATATTTCGGGAATACCGGGATTCCCGGGATGTCAGAAATAAAATCCCGGGAAACGGGAAATCCCGAAATTTGTCAAATCCCGGGATTTTTTGTCCCGGGATGTCCCGGGATGGACACTCTAACCGGAAGTCAGTCTCCAACCGGAATCGCCGAACCGACCTCGGCACCCAACCGGTAGGTAAGCTTGATCCACCGTCGGGGACAAGACCGAGTAGATCGCGGAAAAGCCCCGGAAATTGTAGGCTTCGTGGCCGTGCGGTTAGCGGCGTCAGTCGTTTAGGCATATTGTGCCATGAAGTGTGGGTTCGATTCCCACTCCAGTCGGTGGAAACTTTTCGTCAAACGAAAAATTCATCATTGGGCTACTGGGTGTTTCGTGTTGTCCGTTGCCTAATGTTTGTGATTGTTCAGTCTGTGCAGCCTTGAGCTGAAGACGGTGTAAATTGTCTTGCCAAATTGGTCGTCAGGGCACCTGTGAACCGGAAGTCATCCACCAACCGGAATCGCAGGATCGACCTTGGCACCTATCCGGGCAGCATCGGTACCGGAAGAACTTCCACCTCCGGGGAAGTCTTCGTCGGGGTAGGGTAAATTCACCGCTGGGGACTATCCGAATAGTGCGCGAGAACCTGGAGTGCTAAATGGCATGCGTCCAGCACCGAGAGAACTTCCTTCGTCAGGGAGTTTCTGGCACCCATGGTATCGTGAGCCGAATGGCTGAATATGGCATGTTTAGATCACAAACTAGGAATACTAACAAATTATTAATGGGAGCCGAAGGGCTCAGCATGGCATGGATTAGGAACTAACAAATTAATGATGGAGCTGAAGGGCTTAATGAAGGGTGCGCGTAGCATGTGTCGCCTCTTCTTCGAAGTAATACCGCAAGGTGGTGCCGGAGAAGAATTCTTTACGGTGACGGTGTACCTAGGAGACTGTTTTTTAGTGGGTAGGCGCCCCATTGCGAATCCCACACAGTGCCAAACCATACACTGTGGCATGAGCATGAACAAATACAGGCCAGTCTTGAGAAGATTTTTTAACTCCTAGAGATGCATGAAAAAAAAAAAAAAAAAAAAAAAAAAAACACACATACGCACACACATACACACACACATACACACACACGGACATGTGCTCAGTTCGTCGAGCTCTATCGATTGGTATATGAGACTTGGCCCTCCGGGCCTCGGATCAAAAGTCGGTTTTTCAAGCGATCTTTATACCCTTCTTATGGTTGTAAGAAGGGTAAAAAGGGGAATTTTAGAGATTTTTAAAAATAATGATTTTTATCTCTGTAATTTATAATTCGATTGCAATATGGTTGTGAATGATATTCGAGCTTTCAATCGACGAAAAAAGAGCTTAAATTGGATTTAAAATAGCTGAGAAATTGATCAAAATGTAAAAAAATGAATATTTCAGAGAAATTTTTTTTCCAGTACTTTAAAAAATTCTTCCAATGATATCTCTGAAACTAGTAATCCGATTTTAATGAAAATTTGAAGGCTTATGATTGAATGTCAGAGCTTTCATTAGCCGATAAAAGAACTTAAATTGGTTTAAAAATGGCTGAGATATCGATCAAAATGCAGACAGTTGAAAATATTAGAATATGCTTTTTCTAGTACTTCACGATACTGTTTGAATCATAACTCTGTAACGAAATGTCCGATCGCAATGAAATTCAATAGCGTTCTATGGGAATGTTGTAGCTTTCTTTTAGAGCTAAAAGTGTTTAAATCGGTTGACAAACGGCTGAGATAATTGAGTGACATTTTTTGTAACACACACACACACATACACACACACATACACACACACATACGCACACACATACACACACACATACACACACACGGACATGTGCTCAGTTCGTCGAGCTCTATCGATTGGTATATGAGACTTGGCCCTCCGGGCCTCGGATCAAAAGTCGGTTTTTCAAGCGATCTTTATACCCTTCTTATGGTTGTAAGAAGGGTAAAAAGGGGAATATTAGAGATTTTTGAAAATAATGATTTTTATCTCTGTAATTTATAATTCGATTGCAATATGGTTGTGAATGATATTCGAGCTTTCAATCGACGAAAAAAGAGCTTAAATTGGATTTAAAATAGCTGAGAAATTGATCAAAATGTAAAAAAATGAATATTTCAGAGAAATTTTTTTTTCCAGTACTTTAAAAAATTCTTCCAATGATATTTCTGAAACTAGTAATCCGATTTCAATGAAAATTTGAAGGCTTATGATTGAATGTCAGAGCTTTCATTAGCCGATAAAAGAACTTAAATTGGTTTAAAAATGGCTGAGATATCGATCAAAATGCAGACAGTTGAAAATATTAGAATATGCTTTTTCTAGTACTTCACGATACTGTTTGAATCATAACTCTGTAACGAAATGTCCGATCGCAATGAAATTCAATAGCGTTCTATGGGAATGTTGTAGCTTTCTTTTAGAGCTAAAAGTGTTTAAATCGGTTGACAAACGGCTGAGATAATTGAGTGACATTTTTTGTAACACACACACACATACACACACACATACACACACATATACGCACACACATACACACACACACATACACACACACATACACACACACGGACATGTGCTCAGTTCGTCGAGCTCTATCGATTGGTATATGAGACTTGGCCCTCCGGGCCTCGGATCAAAAGTCGGTTTTTCAAGCGATCTTTATACCCTTCTTATGGTTGTAAGAAGGGTAAAAAGGGGAATTTTAGAGATTTTTGAAAATAATGATTTTTATCTCTGTAATTTATAATTCTATTGCAATATGGTTGTGAATGATATCCGAGCTTTCAATCGACGAAAGAAGAGCTTAAATTGGATTCAAAATAGGTGAGAAATTGATCAAAATGTAAAAATATGAATATATCAGAGAAATTTTTTTTTCCAGTACTTTAGAAAATTCTTCCAATGATATCTCTGAAACTAGTAATCCGATTTCAATGAAAATTTGAAGGCTTATGATTGAATGTCAGAGCTTTCATTAGCCGATAAAAGAACTTAAATCGGTTCAAAAATGGCTGAGATATCGATCAAAATGCAGACAGTTGAAAATATTAGAATATGCTTTTTCTATTACTTCACGATACTGTTTGAATCATAACTCTGTAACGAAATGTCCGATCGTAATGAAATTCAATAGCGTTCTATGGGAATGTTGTAGCTTTCTTTTAGAGCTAAAAGTGTTCAAATCGGTTGACAAACGGCTGAGATAATTGAGTGACATTTTTTGTAACACACACACACACATACACACACACATACACACACACATAGGGTTGCAAAATGGTGAGTCGACAACCAGGAAGGAGCGTCCAACATAGCTCTGGTCCTCACAAGCCCCTACCTCACGCTTCCACGGGTCTAACGATGACAAAGACCGCCAGCTAAGGGTTGCGTACTTAGCTGGTAGTGCAACCTGGGCACTGTTGTCCTTCTGACATCAGCTAGAGTGAGGAGGTGCCAGGTGGAAGCTTGGGATTTTTACCCTTTCCAAGCGGCTTGGAGGGGGGACCCTTAAGCATGGAAGTTAACAACATCAACGTAGGTGAAACAGCGAATCCGTTCGCAAAAAGTGGCTTGCCGAGGTCGCCACCGAAGCAATGCCAACAGCAGGAGCTGGAACAGCAGCAGCTGGAACACCAGCAGAGCGAAGATGAGCTGCACGAGCAGCGAACACGTGAACAGGAGCGGCGGGATAAGTCGCAAAGTGAGCAGGAGCAGCGTGAGAGACAGCAGCAACATCAGCTGCAAAGTGCGTGGAAGTTACCCCCGAGGCAATCGAAGGTGGAAGCGGCGAAAACCGTCGTAGATGAGCTTCGGGAATTCGTCGATAAGAGGCACAACGTGCACAAAGACATTAAGGACCTCGTGGCAAGGATTCAAGGAACCCTCGGATCCGCCGTCAAGGACTGGAGGAAAGTGATGCAGAGGATTGAAGCTGTTGAAACCGAGTTAGCGGCGACCAAAAAGGCCCTGGCAGCTGCGGTAGTGCAGCCGGAAAAAACCGGCATAGCCCCTCGGAAAGACAGCAAGGGGAAAGAAAGGTCAGCGGGAATAGGAACTACGCCAAGTTTCACCCCCAAAAGACATAGGTCGTCACCAGGAGACGAAAGACAGGCTGTATCCAAGAAGCCGAAAAACGTAAATCCAAAACCGGCGGATGAAGTGCTCAGAGGGGGACCTGGCGATATCCCATGGCAAGAGGTCCGGAACAAGAAGAAGAGAGGCAAACAGGAGAGTGCCAGAAAGCAAAGGCCAATCAGGAAGAAGGCAAAATGCGAAGCTGTTGTCGTCAAAACTAGCGAGGACACTTATGCTGAAGTCTTGCGGGCCATGAGGACGGACCCTCAACTAAAGGAGTTTAGTGCCGACGTTCAGAAGATCAGACGCACCCAGACGGGAGACATGCTCATCGAGCTTAAAAAAGACTCGGTGAACAAAAGCTCGACATACAAAGAGCTAACCGAGAGAGTCATGGGCGAAAAGGTGCAGGTGAAAGCCATGTGCCCTGAAGTGACACTCCAATTGCGGGATCTGGATTGGATCACCACCGAAGAGGAAGTGAGGACCGCCATAAAGGAGCAGTGCGATCTGGAAACGGTGCAGATGACAGTACGGCTAAGAAGAGCACCGCTTGGTACACAGGCGGCGTCCATAAAGCTCCCAGTAGACGCAGCCAACAAAGCGCTGGAAGTCGGGAAAATTCGAGTCGGTTGTTCAGTATGTCCACTGAAGATCTCCCAGAGACCGGAGGGATGCTACAGGTGCCTGGAATACGGCCACCTGGCACGGAACTGCGAAGGACCAGACAGAAGTAAGCTCTGTAGATGGTGTGGCGACGAAGGTCACAAGGCGCAAGATTGCAACAATAAGCAAAGGTGCCTGATCTGCAAGGACAAAAGTCGCAACAGACACGCGACGGGAGGCCCTAAGTGTCCGGCCTTCAAGCAAGCGAGAAATTCTAAACCGCAGTGGAGGTAACTCAGCTAAACCTCAACCACTGTGACACAGCGCAACAGCTGCTGTGGAAGTCCGTATCGGAATCGAAGTGCGACGTAGCTATCCTTGCCGAGCCGTATCGAGTACCAGCTGGAAACGGTAACTGGATCGCTGATAAGGCGAAGACAGCGGCAATCTGGACGATGGGGAGGTATCCTATCCAGGAAATAGTGTTCCAGGCGGACGAAGGCTTCGTTATTGCAAAGCTTAACGATGTGTACGTGTGTAGCTGCTACGCACCCCCCCGCTGGACATTGGACCAGTTCAACGAGATGCTGGACGAGCTAACCGATAAGCTAGCCGACCGGAGACCAGTCGTCATCGCTGGCGACTTCAATGCTTGGGCAGTTGAGTGGGGCAGCCGTCTCACCAACCCAAGAGGGCGTAGTCTACTAGAAGCGCTGGCAAGGCTGGACGTAGACTTGGGTAACGAAGGAACAACCAGCACCTACCGTAGAGATGGCCGGGAATCAATAATCGACATCACTTTCTGTAGTCCTGTGTTGACGGGAGGCCTGAACTGGAGAGTCTGCGATGGGTACACTCATAGCGATCATCAGGAGGTCCGGTATAGAATTGGTGGAAGAACACAATGCTCACAGAGAGCGAGTACACCTCACGAGCAGATGTGGAAAACGCAACGTTTCAACGAAGAGCTTTTCGTGGAAGCCCTCAGAAGAGAAGAGCAGGTTCTGAAATTGAGATCGGAGGAGTTAACGGCTGCGCTGGTACGAGCATGCGACATTACCATGCCACGGAAGGTCGAGCCGAAATACAGACGTCGTCCGGTATACTGGTGGAATGAGAGACTTGGCAACCTCCGCAAAAGATGCCTCCACGCCAGGAGACGGATGCAAAGAGCCAAAACCGATGGTGAGAGGGAAGAGCGTAGAGTAACACTGAGGGCGGCGAAAGCCGATCTGAAAAGAGAAATTTCGCAGAGCAAGAGAACGTGCTTCAAGGAGTTGTGTCGCGATGCCAATGCAAATCCGTGGGGAGATGCATACAGGGTAGCGATGGCCAAGATCAGTGGTCCAGCCGTACCCGCTGAAACATGTCCAGAGAAGTTGCAGATTATCGTCGACCGGTTGTTCCCACAACACGCGCCAACGGTCTGGCCACCGACACCGTATGGCCAGGAAGGTGAAGAAAGAGCAATCATTACCAATGAGGAGCTCATAGAGGCGGCCAAGAAAATGAAGCCGAAGAAAGCGCCTGGCCCTGATGGTATCCCCAACGTAGCGTTGAAAGCAGCTATCACGGCCAACCCAGATATGTTCCGGACATCACTCCAGATCTGCTTAGATGAGGGACATTTTCCAGCACAGTGGAAAAGGCAAAAACTGGTTCTGCTACCGAAACCGGGTAAGCCCCCCGGTGAACCAGGCTCGTTTCGGCCGATATGTTTGCTTGACACACTCGGAAAGCTGTTGGAGAGGATCATCCTCAATAGACTGATGGCGTTCACTGAGGGAGAGCGTGGACTGTCGGAGTGGCAGTATGGATTCCGGAAAGGAAAGTCAACGGTAGATGCCATCAAAACAGTGATTGACACAGCCGACAAAGCAAGGACAAAAAAACGTAGAGGTAACCGTTACTGTGCTGTCGTGACGATAGATGTGAGAAACGCCTTTAACAGTGCAAGCTGGGAAGCCATTGCTGTGGCGTTACATAAAATGAAGGTTCCGGATTATCTGTGCAAGATACTAGGAAGCTACTTTGAAAACCGGGTCTTAAACTACAGCACTAGCGAAGGACAGAAGACGAGGTCGGTAAATGCGGGAGTTCCACAGGGCTCTATCCTGGGTCCAACGTTGTGGAATGCTATGTACGACGGAGTGCTGACGCTTAGGCTGCCAACAGGCGTCAAAATCGTTGGATTTGCAGACGACATCACGCTTGTGGTCATTGGTGACTCACTGGAAAGGGTGGAGGTTCTCGCTACAGAAGCAGTGGACGCAGTCGAAAACTGGATGTACGAGAAGAAACTGGTGATAGCCCACCAAAAAACGGAGCTGTTGCTTATCAGCAATCGAAAAGTGGTGCAGAAGGCTGAGATTACAGTGGGAGAACACACCATAGCCTCAAAGCGGGAGCTAAAACACCTCGGCGTAATGATCGACGATCGGCAGAACTTCAACTGCCATGTCGATTACGCGTGCGAGAAAGCAGCAAGGGCAGTCACGGCGCTGTCCAGGATCATGCCGAATAACTCGGCGATTTGCAGCAGTAAGCGGAGGCTATTGTCTAGCGTGGCTACGTCGATCCTGAGGTACGCTAGCCCGGCGTGGGGAACCGCAATGAAGACGAAGAGGAACCGAGTCAAGCTTAGCAGCACGTATAGGCTGATGGCCATGCGGGTAGCGAGTGCCTACCGAACCATATCTTCGGAGGCAGTATGCGTGATTGCCGGAATGGTCCCTATCGGCTACGTTTTGGAAGAGGATAAGGAGTGCTACGAAGCTAGTAGTACTAGAGGAGCCCGGAAGATTGCCCGAGCCGACACGATGGTGAAATGGCAACGCGAGTGGGATACCGCTGAGAAGGGAAGGTGGACTTATTGCCTTATTCCAAATCTGGCGAAATGGGTGAGCAGATCCCATGGAGAAGTCAACTTCCACTTGACGCAGTTCTTGTCAGGTCACGGCTGCTTCAAGAAATATCTGCACAGGTTCGGCCACGCAGAGTCGCCGCTCTGCGCTGAGTGCCCAGTCGTAGAGGAGTCGCCGGAACACGTCATTTTCGAGTGTCCACGTTTTGCTGCGGAACGTAGCGAGATGACAGCGGTCTGCGGTGCTGACGTAACCGTAGACAACGTAGTGGATAGAATGTGTAGCGATGAGGTGATGTGGAACGCGGTGAACATGGCGGTGACGAAAATAATGTCATTGCTTCAGCGGAAGTGGAGGGAGGAACAAGCCGGTGAACCGGAAGTCAGTCTCCAACCGGAATCGCCGAACCGACCTCGGCACCCAACCGGTAGGTAAGCTTGATCCACCGTCGGGGACAAGACCGAGTAGATCGTGGAAAAGCCCCGGAAATTGTAGGCTTCGTGGCCGTGCGGTTAGCGGCGTCAGTCGTTTAGGCATATTGTGCCATGAAGTGTGGGTTCGATTCCCACTCCAGTCGGTGGAAACTTTTCGTCAAACGAAAAATTCATCATTGGGCTACTGGGTGTTTCGTGTTGTCCGTTGCCTAATGTTTGTGATTGTTCAGTCTGTGCAGCCTTGAGCTGAAGACGGTGTAAATTGTCTTGCCAAATTGGTCGTCAGGGCACCTGTGAACTGGAAGTCATCCACCAACCGGAATCGCAGGATCGACCTTGGCACCTATCCGGGCAGCATCGGTACCGGAAGAACTTCCACCTCCGGGGAAGTCTTCGTCGGGGTAGGGTAGATTCACCGCCGGGGACTATCCGAATAGTGCGCGAGAACCTGGAGTGCTAAATGGCATGCGTCCAGCACCGAGAGAACTTCCTTCGTCAGGGAGTTTCTGGCACCCATGGTATCGTGAGCCGAATGGCTGAATATGGCATGTTTAGATCACAAACTAGGAATACTAACAAATTATTAATGGGAGCCGAAGGGCTCAGCATGGCATGGATTAGGAACTAACAAATTAATGATGGAGCCGAAGGGCTTAATGAAGGGTGCGCGTAGCATGTGTCGCCTCTTCTTCGAAGTAATACCGCAAGGTGGTGCCGGAGAAGAATTCTTTACGGTGACGGTGTACCTAGGAGACTGTTTTTTAGTGGGTAGGCGCCCCATTGCGAATCCCACACAGTGCCAAACCATACACTGTGGCATGAGCATGAACAAATACAGGCCAGTCTTGAGAAGATTTTTTAACTCCTAGAGATGCATGAAAAAAAAAAAAAAAAAAAAAAAAAAAAAAAAGAAAAAAAAAAAAAAACATACACACACATACACACACACATACACACACACATACACACACACATACACACACACATACACACAGGGTTGCAAAATGGTGAGTCGACAACTAGGAAGGAGCGACCAACATAGCTCTGGTCCTCACAAGCCCCTACCTCACGCTTCCACGGGTCTAACGATGACAAAGACCGCCAGCTAAGGGTTGCGTACTTAGCTGGTAGTGCAACCTGGGCACTGTTGTCCTTCTGACATCAGCTAGAGTGAGGGGGTGCCAGGTGGGAGCTTGGGATTCTTACCTTTTCCAAGCGAAACTAGTACATACAGCCGTATGGAATACCACCTTTAGTACTTCCCTTGGGAAGTGGCCGAGCGTCTGGTCCTTCTGACTAGGGGCTCAAGCATGGTCTACCTAGGATGTGGCGGGGGTTCATCAGTGGGCTCTGGTGAATCTCTACAAAAAACCACAGATCTGCAAGTAGCCCTGAACAAGCGACCTGGTACCGCTTTCAAAGTGCCTTAGCCCATCATCTGGAGTGCCAACCGGCACATTAGGATCGACGCCAGTAAGATCTTAATTACGGCATACTGGCGGCATGGACTGAGGAACTGGAACAAGGAACACGACATATCTACGCTACAGAGCTGACAGCCGCACTATTCTACTCCCTTAGTAAGGATGGGTGACACTTCCCTGAAACGGCGGGTGGGCCAATAGTGCGGTTGCCCCCGTCCCGTTAAAACCGTGGCAGGCCTTCAAGTACGTTCGACGTCTGTTCATCAAGCGTGATGAGTACATAGGTTCGGATGTAGCATCCCCGATCTACGCCGATCTGGCACTGTACCCGGCCCCCATAAGGGTCCGTGTCAACCCACGCATGGCCTCACTGCCTACAACGCTCATAGGTATGAGATAACCATGGGATCGCAAAGGCGACTATGTACGACGGATGAAGATAGCGGCTCGGAGGGGGGACCCACTAAAATGGAGAGTATTGATGACACCAAGGCAGTTGGAGAAGACGCGAACGCGTTCGCAAGAAGTGGTAGGGTTGCGAGATCACCAGTTACACCACTGGACACCGTAGCGAGTACTAGCCAAGTACATAGTGAGCCACAAGCAACACAGCAGGAGAGGACGTTGCTAAACCGCGTGTTCACACCCAATTCGAGTAGCAGCACTACCCACAACGAGTCGCGACTGGAGAAGTCGAGTTTGGCAGACATTAGGAGGAAGGTTAACGAGCTCTACGAGTTCGTGAAGGAGAGAAATAATGTGCACTTGAAAATTAAGCACATGGTGACGAGCATTAGGTCCGCCGTATCAGCAGCTGAGCGTGAGCAGAATGCGCTCAGAATGCGAGCGGAAACGGCTGAGAAAGCTCTTAAGGAAGCAGCGGAACGACCTACGACGGATGTTCAGGAGACGCCGAGAAGTCACCAAAATACCCGCTCGGAGAAAAGGTTCAGGGAATCACCTGGAGAACAAGAGGATGCAAAGAAGCACAAAAACGAGAAGAAAGGCGTCAACAACCAGAGAGATGCTGGAAGTGAAGGTGAATGGCGTATCGTCGGAAGTCAGCAGAAGAAGAAGAAAAACCGGAAAGTGAAGGAAGGAAAGAAGCCGGAACAGAAGAAGAAAGAAACACGTCAACCTCCTAGGCTGAGGTACAAGGGTGATGCTCTGGTCGTGGAAGCGAACGACAAAACAACGTACGCTGCGCTCCTCAAAAGAGTGAAGGAAGATCCGGAGCTAAAGGAACTGGGCGAAAACGTTGTCAAAACGCGGCGCACGCAGAAGGGCGACATGATCTTCGTTCTGAAGAAAGACCCCTCTGTCAAGAGCACGGCGTACAAGGAGCTCATCGCCAAATCCTTGGGCGACGAGGCCAACGTAAGAGCTCTTTCGCAGGAGGCAGTGGTCGAGTGCAGAGATCTTGATGAGATCACGACGGAAGAAGACCTGAAGTGGGCACTGGCCGAGCAGTGTAACCTAGAAGGACAGATGTCTATGCGGTTAAGGAAGTCGTATGGAGGCACACAGACGGCGGCAATCCGGTTGCCAGTGGATGCTGCCAACAAACTGGTGGCGCTAGGCACGATCAAAGTTGGTTGGTCGGTGTGCCCGCTGAGATTGGTACCTAGAGTCGCCAAGCAAATGGAGAGATGCTTCAAATGCAGAGGATTCGGCCATCAGTCAAGAAACTGTAAGGGCCCGGACAGGTCCGACCTATGCTGGAATTGCGGCGGAAATGGTCACGTTGCTCGGGACTGTACAAAGCGGACTAGGTGCCTGCTATGCATGCCGGAGGACGGAAACGATCATCCGACGGGAGGCTTCAAATGCCCGGCGTATAAAAAAGCGAAGGCGTGCCAATAAGGATGGAGATCACGCAAGTGAATCTCAATCATTGCGACACTGCACAGCAACTGTTGTGGCAGTTCACGACAGAAACCAAGTGCGATGTAGCAATAATTGCGGAGCCATATCGGGTTCCCCTCGAAAACGGTAATTGGGTGGCTGATAGAGCAGGTATGGTGGCAATACAGGTGATGGGCAGGTTCCCCATTCAAGAAGTAGTCGATAGCTCACACGACGGATTTGTTATTGCCAAAGTCAACGGAGTCTTCGTATGCAGCTGTTATGCGCCTCCGAGATGGACAGACGAAGAGTACAATAGTATGTTGGATTTGCTCACAGATACGCTGGTGGGAAGAACGCCGGTAGTCATAGGAGGAGATTTCAACGCCTGGGCCGTAGAGTGGGGCAGCAGATTGACCAACGCCAGGGGGTACAGCTTACTCGAAGCTCTGGCGAAGCTAGATGTGAGGCTGTGCAACGAAGGGGCTGTCAGTACATTCCGTAAAGACGGTCGGGAGTCCATCATCGATGTTACGTTCTGTAGCCCATTGTTGTTGGATGACATGAATTGGAGGGTGAGTGAGGAATATTCCCACAGTGATCATCAGGCGATTCTCTACAGCATCGGCCGGCGAATCTCCCCAGCGCCGATGAGAATGAGGACATACGAGCGGAAGTGGAAGACAAAGGACTTCGACAAGGAGGTGTTTATTGAGGCGCTTCGAACATACAGCAGGGCGAACCTTGACGCAGAAGAGTTGACAGAAGTGGTAGCAACGGCTTGTGATGCATCGATGCCGAGAAAGTTGGAGCCTAGGAACCGAAGGCGCCCAGCGTACTGGTGGAATGAGACGCTTAGTACCCTCCGTGCTGCATGCTTCCGAGCCAGAAGACGCGTCCAGAGAGCAAGAACCGAAGTAGAGAGAGAGGAACGGAGAATCGCTTTCCGTGAAGCTAGAGCTGCTTTCAAACAAGAGATTAAGCGGAGCAAGTCCAGCTGTTACAAGGAGCTATGTCGAGAAGCCGAAGAAAACCCTTGGGGCAACGCCTACCGTATTGTGATGGCGAAGTTTAAGGGTCCGGTGACACCAGTCGAAACATGTCCAGACAAGTTGAGGATTATCGTGGAAGGTCTGTTTCCGCATCATGACCCAACAGTGTGGCCGCCTACGCCATACGAAGACGAGGAAGAAGAACCCGGAGGTGTGCGAATCTCTAATGAAGAGCTACTAGCAGTGGCGAAGGGTCTGAAGGTGAAGAAAGCTCCTGGTCCTGATGGGATCCCCAATGTAGCACTAAAAACCGCGATATTGGCGTTCCCGGATTTGTTCAGGACGACGCTGCAGAAACTCTTGGATGAAGGCTGTTTCCCAGACAGTTGGAAGGTTCAGAAGCTGGTGTTGGTGCCAAAACCAGGGAAGCCACCAGGGGACCCAGCATCGTATAGACCTATATGTTTGCTGGACACACTTGGTAAGCTCCTGGAAAGGATCATCCTTAACAGGCTGACACAATGCACAGAGAGCGAGAGTGGCTTATCGAAGAGACAATTCGGATTCCGGAAAGGGGTCTCGACGGTGGATGCAATCCGGACAGTTGTACAGAATGCGGAGAAGGCATCCAAACAGAGGAGGAGAGGCAATCGGTTCTGCGCCGTAGTGACGATTGACGTCAAAAATGCTTTCAACAGCGCCAGCTGGGAGGCTATAGCCTTAGCACTGCATAGAATGCGAGTTCCTGGCTACTTGTGCAGTATGCTAAAAAGCTATTTCCAAAACAGAGTCCTGGTATATGAAACGGAGTTGGGTCAAAAGTCGATCAGGATCACGGCAGGAGTGCCACAAGGCTCAATCCTTGGTCCAACGCTTTGGAACGCGATGTACGATGGAGTATTAATGCTGGTGCTACCTAACGGAGTGGAAATTGTTGGATTCGCAGATGATGTCGTTCTAACGGTGACTGGCGAGACGTTGGAAGAGGTCAAAATGCTGACGACGGAAGCGATTGACACGATTGAAGCGTGGATGACTGGAGCAAAACTGCAGCTGGCTCATCATAAGACGGAGCTAGTGCTGGTTAGCAACCTCAAAGCTGTTCAGAGGGTTGAAATCAACATCGGTAGGCAAGATATTTCATCAAAACGTGCTTTGAAGCATCTGGGGGTGATGGTAGATGACCGTCTAAACTTCAACGCTCACGTGGACTACGCCTGCGAAAAGGCGTCGAAGGCGGTCAACACGATAGCGAGGATCATGCCGAACGTCGGAGGACCGAGAAGTAGTAAGAGGCGTCTCCTAGCGAGTGTAGCGGTCTCTATTCTCAGGTATGGAGTCCCAGTCTGGGCCGCAGCGGTAAAGACCAAGCGTAATCGGAGGATGTTGAACAGCACATTCCGTCTCATGGCCATACGAGTAGCGAGCGCCTATAGGACGATTTCATCGAAGGCAGTATGCGTTATCGCTGGCATGATGCCCATCTGCATCACCCTGGCCGAGGACGTGGAGTGTTATGAGCGAAGAGGCACCAGAAATGTGAGAAGGATCGTTAGAACGGACTCGTTGGCTAAGTGGCAGCAAGAGTGGAACAACGCGGAGAAGGGAAGGTGGACTTACCGTCTAATTCCAAATGTGTCACTGTGGGTTAATAGGAAGCATGGAGAAGTGAACTTCCATCTGACGCAGTTTCTGTCCGGACACGGCTGTTTCCGGAAGTATCTGCATCGGTTCGGACATGCTTCTTCACCTTGTTGCCCGGATTGCGAGAATGTGGAGGAAACACCGGAGCACGTAGTCTTCGAATGTCCTAGGTTCGAAGAAGTGAGGAGGGACATGCGAGGAGTCACTGTCGATAACGTTGTCGAAGAGATGTGCCGAGAAGAAAGCATTTGGAACGCTGTCGATAGCACGGTATCGAGAATAATGTCCGAGCTTCAGAGGAAGTGGCGTAGCGACCAACGATCTGCTAGCTAGAGTGAACGCACGAAAGGGAAGAATGGCTGCTCGGTTCCGGGAGATATTCCTTTGCCGGGGAACTCTCCGCCGGAGTAGGCTAGATCCACCGTCGGGGACTAGCTGAGTAGACGCGACGTAGCACCGGTCCCGGGTCGTTGGAGCACCAGTGAACCGGAAGTTAGCCTTCACCGGAATCGCTGGACTGACTCCGGCACCCTACCGGTCGGCCCGTAAAAAAATTGAAGAGCAGCAGTAGCAGCAGCAGAAGAAGAATCGGTCTCGGAAGAACTTCCATCGCCGGGGAATTCTTCGTCGGTGTAGGCTAGGTCCACCGCCGGGGACTAGTTGAGTAGACGTGTCATAGCGCCGGTTTTAGGGTCGTCGGGGCACCAGTGAACCGGAAGCTAGGCTCCACCGGAATCGCTGGACTGACTTCGGCACCCTTCCGGTCGGCTCGAAACGTAGAAAAAGAAGAATCGGTCTCGGGAGAATTTTCACCGCCGGGGAATTCTTCGTCGGTGTAGACTAGGTCCACCGTCGGGGACTAGTCGAGTAGAGTGCGTCGGGACGCTGGTAATGGGTAGTCGAGGCGCCTACGAACCGGAAGTTATGCTCAACCGGAATCGTTGGACCGACCCCGGCATCCTACCAGCTGAACAAAGAAAAGGAGAAGGTCGTCGTAATTGTGTGAGTACGCGCTCTGAATGAGTGCAGAGTAGTGTACAAACTGGAGCCGAAGGGCTCAGAATGTTGCATGTAGGTACTAACAAATTGACGGGTCGCCAATGGGCGAAAATAGGTACTAACAAATTACTAACGGGAGGAGCCGAAGGGCTCAGCATGAGGCACAACGTTGAACGGTTTTAAAACTGCTAACAGGAGCCGAAGGGCTCAGGAGCCAAAGGGCTCAGGAGCCGAAGGGCTCAGGAGCCGAAGGGCTCAGCATGTAGAATAACAAATTGAAGAGGTGCGCTCAGCACGTTAGCCTCCCCTCCGAAGTAATACCGGAAGGTGGTTCCGGAGGGTTATGGTACTAAACCTAGGAGAGTGTTTTTAGTGGGGAAAGCACTTTGTGGATCCCACACCGCGCCAAAAATTACACTGGCATGAGCATGAACATATACAGGCCAGTCTATGAAGATTTTTAAACTCCTAGTTGCATGAAAAAAAAAAAAAAAAAAAAAAAAAAAAAAAAAAAAAAAAAAAAAAAAAAAACACATACACACACACATACACACACATGGGCAGCAGGGACAGGAGTCCAGGGGCTTGACGAACCCCCCCTCTGCGAGTCGGGTGGGAGCTTAGGAAGCATTTCTTAAGCGAAAAAAACTCCATGCATCCGTATGGATTACCACCTTTTGGCACTTCTCTCGAGAAGTGACCGAGCTCCTCCCAGTTAGCTCAAGCAGAGGATGCCTAGGATGTGGTGGGGGTTCAACAGTGGGCTCTGTTGGATCTCTGCAAAAAGCCACATATCCGCAAGCAACTCCGTACAAGCGGCCTGGCACCGCTTTCAAAGTGCCTTAGCCCAACCATTGGAGTGCCAACCGGCACATCAGGATCGATGCCAGTAACATCCTGATTATGGTATACTGGTGAAGGCGTTCAACAACGGACAAGCTACGGATCACGGATTGGATGGCGTTATTGGGCTGACAGTCGGGCCATTCTGCTCCCTGATTAAGGAAGGGTGACACCGACCTGAAACGGCGAGTGGGCTCATGGTTCGATTGCCTCCGTCCCGTTAAAACTTTGGCAGGCCTCCGGATACGTTCGAAATCTGTCCATCAGTTCTGATGAGTACGTAGGTTCGGATGGAACATTCCCGATCTACGCCGATCTGGCACTGTACCCGGCCCCCATAAGGGTCCGTGTCAACCCTCGCATGGCCTCAATGCTTGCAGGTATAGTTGCTTGCAGGTACAGATAACCATGGGATCGTGAAGGCGACTACGTACGGCGGATGGAGATAGCGGCTCGGAGGGGGGACCCTGAAGAATGGAAGTAAGCGTAATTGAAGTTGAGGAAGAAGTGACAAATCCGTTTGTCAAGAGTGGATTGGTGAGGACACCGCCGCCGCAAACCCAGCAGGTGCAAAAGCAGCCCACGAACGAGCAGCAGGCTCAGCAGCAGGGTCAGCAGCAGTATAGCGTGTGGACGAAACCACCACAGCCACCGAGGGTAGAGACAGCGAAAAAGTTGGTGGACGAGCTGCACGAGTATGTGGATAAGAGAAGTAACGTGCACAAAGACATCAAGGCGTTGGTGATTAAGCTCCAAGGCGCTCTTGGTTCAGCTGTAAAGGAGTGGAAAAACGTAGTGCAGAGAGCAGAAGCAGGGGAGAAGGAGTTGTTAGCGGTTAAAACTGCCTTAGAGGCATGTCGCGCAGCGGAAATGCGAAGGGCAGAAGCCGACACAGCTACGAGGAAGGTCAACGCGGCGAAAAGTATCCCCCCAGGGGTGCAGTCCACGCCCTTCTTTACACCGAAGAGGCCAAGGGCATCGCCTGGAGATGTCAGACCAGGTGGTCCCAAGAGACACAAGGATGTCCGTGTCACTGGAGCTAAACCACCACCAGAAGCAACCGACGTGGTAAACAGCCACACTGAATGGCAGGTCGTTGGCAAAAAGAATAGAAAGAAGGAGAAAGCGAGCAAGAAAAAACCGCCCGAAAAACGTAAGGTCGTCAGGACGAGGAATAAGAGCGAGGCTCTCATCGTCAAAGCGAGTGACGACTCGTACGCCGAAGTTCTACGCGCTATGCGGATGAACCCGGATCTTAAGGAGCTAGGGGAAGACGTGCAAAAGGTCAGGCGCACTCGTAATGGAGAGATGCTCTTTGAGCTGAAAAGAGATCCCAAGGCAGGCAGCATCTCGTACAAGGAGCTTACCGAGAAAGCTCTCGGAAACAAGGTGGAAGTAAGAGCCTTGTGCCCGGAAGCGACTCTCCTGTGTAAAGATCTGGACGAGATTACCACGGAGGAGGAAGTAAAATTAGCCCTGAAGGAGCAATGCGAGCTAGGAGAGGTCCAGATGACCATCCGTATCAGGAATGGGCCTGATGGCACGAAGGTAGCATCAATTAAGCTGCCAGTAGATGCAGCTAATAAAGCGTTGAGAGTGGAGAAAGTATGTGTGGGCTGGTCTGTGTGCCCGCTGAGCGTTTCCCAGCAACCGGACGTGTGCTTCAAGTGTCTGGGCTTTGGTCACTTCGCACGGAATTGCCAAGGGCCGGATAGGAGCAAACTATGCAGAAGGTGTGGCGAGGAAGGTCACAAGGCAAAGGATTGCTCGAAGCCTCCGAAATGCCTAATCTGCGCTGCTACGGGGGATAACGAACACCCTACAGGCGGTAGCAGATGCCCAGCCTCCAAACGAGCGAGAGCAACGAAGTCCCAGTGGAGGTAGTGCAAATCAACCTCAACCACTGTGATACGGCACAACATCTTCTGCGGCAATCTGTTGCGGAACATAGATGCGATGTTGCGATAATTTCGGAGCCATACCAAATTCCACCCGGAGATGGAAACTGGATATCAGACGGAACCAAAACTGCAGCGATATGGACAGTGGGAAAATACCCCATTCAAGAAGTGGTGCACTGCGCAGATGAAGGATTCGTTATAGCCAAAATCAACGGTGTCTTCATCTGTAGTTGTTATGCACCTCCACGATGGACGATCGAACAGTTCAACCGGATGTTGGACAAACTGACGGAAGAGCTAACCGACCGAAGACCAGTGGTAGTAGCTGGAGACTTCAATGCTTGGGCGGTCGAATGGGGCAGCCGCCTCACGAACCCAAGGGGGAGCAGCCTTCTGGAGGCCCTAGCTAAGTTGAACGTCGATCTCGCCAATGACGGTACCACCACCACCTACCGTAAGGATGGTCGAGAGTCTATCATCGATGTCACTTTCTGCAGCCCAGGAATGATACGTGATATGAACTGGAGAGTATGCGAGGATTACACCCACAGCGACCACCAAGCGATTCGGTACCGCTTTGGGCGCTGTTTGCAGATGGAATCGAGTGGAGCCCAGATATACGAGCGGAGGTGGAAAACAGAGATTTTTCACAAGGACGTGTTCGTGGAAGCGATGAGGCGTGAGAATAACTTAGTAAACCTAAGCGCAGAGGAGTTGACTGCAGCCCTATCGCGGGCGTGCGATGCAACTATGCCGAGGATGGGGAAACCTAGAAACTGTCGACGACCAGCCTACTGGTGGAATTCGACGATCGGTGACCTACGCGCACATTGCTTCCAAGCTAGGAGGAGGATGCAGAGGGCTAGCAACAACGTCGAAAGAGAAGAAAGAAGATTGCCCTATAGGGCGGCAAGGGCCGCACTCAACAAGGCAATCAAGCTCAGCAAGAAAGCGTGCCTGGAAGAGCTCTACCGCAATGCCAACGAAAACCCGTGGGGGAATGCCTACAAAGTGGCCATGGCAAAGATGAAAGGTCCAGCAATACCACCCGACAGATGTCCGGAGAAAATGAAGGTTATTATCGAAACTCTTTTTCCGACGCACGAGCCTACGGTCTGGCCACCTACACCGTACGATGAACAGGATGTACACGACGAAGAGACCCGTGTAACGAACGAGGAACTGGTCGTGGTATCGAAAGCCTTACCAGTGAAGAAGGCACCGGGTCCGGACGGGATTCCAAACTTGGCCCTTAAAACGGCAATCCAGGAGAATCCAGACATGTTCAGGACTACACTGCAAAAATGTATGGAGGACGGAAACTTTCCCGACATTTGGAAGCGACAAAAGCTGGTGCTGCTACCAAAGCCAGGTAAGCCGCCCGGCGATCCTTCTGCATATAGGCCGATATGCTTGTTGGATACTGTCGGAAAACTGTTGGAGAGAGTGATTCTTAACAGGCTTACGAAGTATACGGAGAACGAGAACGGTCTATCGAACATGCAGTATGGATTCCGGAAAGGTAGATCTACGATAGATGCCATCCGAATGGTAGTGGAAACCATGGAGACGGCACAGAAGCAGCAGAGGAGAGGGAACCGATATTGTGCGGTTGTCACTCTTGACGTTAAAAACGCTTTCAACAGCGCCAGCTGGGTAGCAATTGCCGACTCGTTGCACAGGTTGAGGGTGCCTAAGTATCTATGTCAGATTCTGAAAAGCTATTTTCAGAACCGGACACTGATATATGAAACAGATGCCGGGATCAGAAATCTGTTGGTTACGGCGGGCGTTCCACAGGGATCCATCTTGGGTCCCACCCTTTGGAATGTCATGTACGATGAAGTGCTGAAGCTGAACCTGCCCAGAGGAGCCAAGATTGTCGGTTTTGCGGACGATGTAGTGCTTGTAGTGATCGGCGAATCACGGGAAGAGGTGGAGGTACTGGCAACGGAGGCGATAGATGCCGTGGAAAATTGGATGCGAGAGAAGAAGCTAGCGTTGGCCCATCAAAAGACTGAATTGGTTATGATCAGTAACCGGAAGGCAGTACAAAATGTGAGCATCATGGTCGGTGAGTGCATCATAAACTCGAAGCGAGAAGTGAAACACCTGGGCGTGATGTTGGACGACCGTTTGAATTTCAACAGTCACGTCGACTACGTCTGCAATAAGGCGACAAAGGTGATATCGGCCTTATCCCGAATTATGCCTAACAATTCTGCGATTACCAGTAGCAAGAGGAGGCTACTGGCGAGCGTGTCAACGTCGATCATCCGGTATGCAGCTCCAGCGTGGTCGGCGGCACTGAAGACAGGACGAAATCGTGCCCAGTTGAACCGTACGTTTAGGCTGATGGCAATGCGTGTAGCGAGTGCGTATCGAACGATATCATCGCACGCCGTGCACGTAATAGCCGGAATGATTCCTATCTGCCTTCTACTGGAGGAGGATAGCGAGTGCTACAGGGATCGAGCCACAGGGAGAGGCCGGAACAGAGCGAGAGCCAACACGCTTAGTAAATGGCAGCAGCAATGGAACAACGCAGAGAAGGGCAGGTGGACTTACCGACTGATTCCAAACGTGTCGATATGGACCACTAGAGCGCACGGCGAGATTAATTTTCAACTGACGCAATTCCTGTCTGGTCATGGCTGCTTTAAGCAGTACTTGCACAGGTTCGGCCACGCAAGGTCACCGTTGTGCCCTGAATGCCGAGACATAGAAGAAACACCAGAGCACGTAGTCTTTACTTGCCCACGGTTTGCACAGCAGCGAAGCGAAATGACTGCCATCGTCGGAGATGACGTGAACGTGGAAAATATCGTCCTAAAGATGTGTAGTAATGAAGATAAGTGGAACGCGGTGAACCGATCTGTTGTTCAGATTATGTCAACACTACAGCGGGCATGGCGAGAGGAGCAGCGTCAGATGACGTAGGCAGCCCTGCCGAACGAAGAAGGGCGCCGGACTGTTTTCGACACTCTAAAAGAGCGGACGAAGGGAAAGTGATACTGCTCGGTTCCGGGAGATATTCCTTTGCCGGGGAACTCTCCGCCGGAGTAGGCTAGATCCACCGCCGGGGACTAGCTGAGTAGACGCGACGTAGCACCGGTCCCGGGTCGTAGGAGCACCAGTGAACCGGAAGTTAGCCTCCACCGGAATCGCTGGACTGACTCCGGCACCCTACCGGTCGGCCCGTAAAAAAATTGAAGAACAGCAGTAGCAGCAGCAGAAGAAGAATCGGTATCGGAAGAACTTCCATCGCCGGGGAATTCTTCGTCGGTGTAGGCTAGGTTCACCGCCGGGGACTAGTTGAGTAGACGTGTCATAGCGACGGTTGAGGGTCGTCGGGGCACCAGTGAACCGGAAGCTAGGCTCCACCGGAATCGCTGGACTGACTTCGGCACCCCTCCGGTCGGCTCGTATCGTAGAAGTAGAAGAATCGGTGTCGGGAGAAATTCCACCGCCGGGGAACTCTCCGTCGGTGTAGATTAGGTCCACCGTCGGGGACTGGTCGAGTAGAATACGTCGGAACGCTGGTATTGAATAGTCGGGGCGCCTACGAACCGGAAGTTATGCTCAACCGGAATCGTTGGACCGACCTCGGCATCTTACCAGCTGAACTATGGAAAGGAGATGGTCGCCGTAACCGTACGAGTGCGGGCTTTGTATGAGCTCAGAGTGGTGCACAAACTGGAGCCGAAGGGCTCAGAATGTTGCATGTAGGTACTAACAAATTGACAGGTCGCCAAAGGGCGAAAATAGGTATTAACAAATTACTAACGAGTGGAGCCGAAGGGCTCAGCATGAGGCACGTCGTTTAACGGTTTTAAAACTGCTAACAGGAGTCGAAGGGCTCAGGAGCCAAAGGGCTCAGGAGCCAAAGGGCTCAGGAGCCGAAGGGCTCAGGAGCCGAAGGGCTCAGCATGTAGAATAACAAATTGAAGTGGTGCGCTCAGCACGTTGTCCTCCCCTTCGAAGTAATACCGGAAGGTAGTTCCGGAGGGTGATGGTGATGGTACTAAACCTAGGAGAGTGTTTTTAGTGGGGAAGGCACTAAGTGGATCCCACACCGCGCCAAAAATTACACTGGCATGAGCATGAACATATACAGGCCAGTCTATGAAGATTTTTAAACTCCTAGTTGCATGAAAAAAAAAAAAAAAAAAAAAAAAAAAAAAACACATACACACACACACATACACACACATGGTGTGGCGACGAAGGTCACAAGGCGCAAGATTGCAACAATAAGCAAAGGTGCCTGATCTGCAAGGACAAAAGTCGCAACAGACACGCGACGGGAGGCCCTAAGTGTCCGGCCTTCAAGCAAGCGAGAAATTCTAAACCGCAGTGGAGGTAACTCAGCTAAACCTCAACCACTGTGACACAGCGCAACAGCTGCTGTGGAAGTCCGTATCGGAATCGAAGTGCGACGTAGCTATCCTTGCCGAGCCGTATCGAGTACCAGCTGGAAACGGTAACTGGATCGCTGATAAGGCGAAGACAGCGGCAATCTGGACGATGGGGAGGTATCCTATCCAGGAAATAGTGTTCCAGGCGGACGAAGGCTTCGTTATTGCAAAGCTTAACGATGTGTACGTGTGTAGCTGCTACGCACCCCCCCGCTGGACATTGGACCAGTTCAACGAGATGCTGGACGAGCTAACCGATAAGCTAGCCGACCGGAGACCAGTCGTCATCGCTGGCGACTTCAATGCTTGGGCAGTTGAGTGGGGCAGCCGTCTCACCAACCCAAGAGGGCGTAGTCTACTAGAAGCGCTGGCAAGGCTGGACGTAGACTTGGGTAACGAAGGAACAACCAGCACCTACCGTAGAGATGGCCGGGAATCAATAATCGACATCACTTTCTGTAGTCCTGTGTTGACGGGAGGCCTGAACTGGAGAGTCTGCGATGGGTACACTCATAGCGATCATCAGGAGGTCCGGTATAGAATTGGTGGAAGAACACAATGCTCACAGAGAGCGAGTACACCTCATGAGCAGATGTGGAAAACGAAACGTTTTAACGAAGAGCTTTTCGTGGAAGCCCTCAGAAGAGAAGAGCAGGTTCTGAACTTGAGATCGGAGGAGTTAACGGCTGCGATGGTACGAGCATGCGACATTGCCATGCCACGGAAGGTCGAGCCGAAATACAGACGTCGTCCGGTATACTGGTGGAATGAGACACTTGGCAACCTCCGCAAAAGATGTCTCCAAGCCAGGAGACGGATGCAAAGAGCCAAAACCGATGGTGAGAGGGAAGAGCGAAGAGTAACATTGAGGGCGGCGAAAGCCGATCTGAAAAGAGAAATTTCGCTGAGCAAGAGAACGTGCTTCAAGGAGTTGTGTCGCGATGCCAATGCAAATCCGTGGGGAGATGCATACAGGGTGGCGATGGCCAAGATCAGTGGTCCAGCCGTACCCGCTGAAACATGCCCAGAGAAGTTGCAGATTATCGTCGACGGGTTGTTCCCACAACACGCGCCAACGGTCTGGCCACCGACACCGTATGGCCAGGAAGGTGAAGAAAGAGCAATCATTACCAATGAGGAGCTCATAGAGGCGGCCAAGAAAATGAAGCCGAAGAAAGCGCCTGGCCCAGATGGTATTCCCAACGTAGCGTTGAAAGCAGCTATCACGGCCAACCCAGATATGTTTCGGACATCACTCCAGATCTGCTTAGATGAGGGACATTTCCCAGCACAGTGGAAAAGGCAAAAACTGGTTCTGCTACCGAAACCGGGTAAGCCCCCCGGTGAACCAGGCTCGTTTCGGCCGATATGTTTGCTTGACACACTCGGAAAGCTGTTGGAGAGGATCATCCTCAATAGACTGATGGCGTTCACTGAGGGAGAGCGTGGACTGTCGGAGTGGCAGTATGGATTCCGGAAAGGAAAGTCAACGGTAGATGCCATCAAAACAGTGATTGACACAGCCGACAAAGCAAGGACAAAAAAACGTAGAGGTAACCGTTACTGTGCTGTCGTGACGATAGATGTGAGAAACGCCTTTAACAGTGCAAGCTGGGAAGCCATTGCTGTGGCGTTACATAAAATGAAGGTTCCGGATTATCTGTGCAAGATACTAGGAAGCTACTTTGAAAACCGGGTCTTGAGCTACAGCACTAGCGAAGGACAGAAGACGAGGTCGGTAAATGCGGGAGTTCCACAGGGCTCTATCCTGGGTCCAACGTTGTGGAATGCTATGTACGACGGAGTGCTGACGCTTAGGCTGCCAACAGGCGTCAAAATCGTTGGATTTGCAGACGACATCACGCTTGTGGTCATTGGTGACTCACTGGAAAGGGTGGAGGTTCTCGCTACAGAAGCAGTGGACGCAGTCGAAAACTGGATGTACGAGAAGAAACTGGTGATAGCCCACCAAAAAACTGAGCTGTTGCTTATCAGCAATCGAAAAGTGGTGCAGAAGGCTGAGATTACAGTGGGAGAACACACCATAGCCTCAAAGCGGGAGCTAAAACACCTCGGCGTAATGATCGACGATCGGCTGAACTTCAACTGCCATGTCGATTACGCGTGCGAGAAAGCAGCAAGGGCAGTCACGGCGCTGTCCAGGATCATGCCGAATAACTCGGCGATTTGCAGCAGTAAGCGGAGGCTATTGTCTAGCGTGGCTACGTCGATCCTGAGGTACGCTAGCCCGGCGTGGGGAACCGCAATGAAGACGAAGCGGAACCGAGTCAAGCTTAGCAGCACGTATAGGCTGATGGCCATGCGGGTAGCGAGTGCCTACCGAACCATATCTTCGGAGGCAGTATGCGTGATTGCCGGAATGGTCCCTATCGGCTACGTTTTGGAAGAGGATAAGGAGTGCTACGAAGCTAGTAGTACTAGAGGAGCCCGGAAGATTGCCCGAGCCGACACGATGGTGAAATGGCAACGCGAGTGGGATACCGCTGAGAAGGGAAGGTGGACTTATCGCCTTATTCCAAATCTGGCGAAATGGGTGAGCAGATCCCATGGAGAAGTCAACTTCCACTTGACGCAGTTCTTGTCAGGTCACGGCTGCTTCAAGAAATATCTGCACAGGTTCGGCCACGCAGAGTCGCCGCTCTGCGCTGAGTGCCCAGTCGTAGAGGAGTCGCCGGAACACGTCATTTTCGAGTGTCCACGTTTTGCTGCGGAACGTAGCGAGATGACAGCGGTCTGCGGTGCTGACGTAACCGTAGACAACGTAGTGGATAGAATGTGTAGCGATGAGGTGATGTGGAACGCGGTGAACATGGCGGTGACGAAAATAATGTCATTGCTTCAGCGGAAGTGGAGGGAGGAACAAGCCGGTGAACCGGAAGTCAGTCTCTAACCGGAATCGCCGAACCGACCTCGGCACCCAACCGGTAGGTAAGCTTGATCCACCGTCGGGGACCGGACCGAGTAGATCGTGGAAAAGCACCGGAAGTTGTAGGCTTCGTGGCCGTGCGGTTAGCGGCGTCAGTCGTTTAGGCATATTGTGCCATGAAGTGTGGGTTCGATTCCCACTCCAGTCGGTAGAAACTTTTCGTCAAACGAAAAATTCATCATTGGGCTACTGGGTGTTTCGTGTTGTCCGTTGTCTAATGTTTGTGATTGTTCAGTCTGTGCAGCCTTGAGCTGAAGACGGTGTGAATTGTCTTGCCAAATTGGTCGTCAGGGCACCTGTGAACCGGAATTCATCCACCAACCGGAATCGCAGGATCGACCTTGGCACCTATCCGGGCAGCATCGGTACCGGAAGAACTTCCACCTCCGGGGAACTCTTCGTCGGGGTAGGGTAGATTCACCGCCGGGGACTATCCGAATAGTGCGCGAGAACCTGGAGTGCTAAATGGCACGCGTCCAGCACCGAGAGAACTTCCTTCGCCTGGGAGTTTCTGGCACCCATGGTATCGTGAGCCGAATGGCTGAATATGGCATGTTTAGATCACTAACTAGGAATACTAACAAATTATTAATGGGAGCCGAAGGGCTCAGCTTGGCATGGCATTCGCTGAAAGCGAAACAAATTAATAATGGAACTAACAAATTAATGATGGAGCCGAAGGGCTTAATGAAGGGTGCGCGTAGCATGTGTCGCCTCTTCTTCGAAGTAATACCGCAAGGTGGTGCCGGAGAAGAATTCTTTACGGTGACGGTGTACCTAGGAGACTGTTTTTTAGTGGGTAGGCGCCCCATTGCGAATCCCACACAGTGCCAAACCATACACTGTGGCATGAGCATGAACAAATACAGGCCAGTCTTAAGAAGATTTTTTTAACTCCTAGAGATGCATGAAAAAAAAAAAAAAAAAAAAAAAAAAAAACACATACACACACACGGACATGTGCTCAGTTCGTCGAGCTCTATCGATTGGTATATGAGACTTGGCCCTCCGGGCCTCGGATCAAAAGTCGGTTTTTCAAGCGATCTTTATACCCTTCTTATGGTTGTAAGAAGGGTAAAAAGGGGAATTTTAGAGATTTTTGAAAATAATGATTTTTATCTCTGTAATTTATAACTCTATTGAAATATGGTTGTGAATGATATCCGAGCTTTCAATCGACGAAAGAAGAGCTTAAATTGGATTAAAAATAGGTGAGAAATTGATCAAAATGTAAAAATATGAATATATCAGAGAAATTTTTTTTTCCAGTACTTTAGAAAATTCTTCCTATGATATCTCTGAAACTAGTAATCCGATTTCAATGAAAATTTGAAGGCTTATGATTGAATGTCAGAGCTTTCATTAGCCGATAAAAGAACTTAAATCGGTTCAAAAATGGCTGAGATATCGATCAAAATGCAGACAGTTGAAAATATTAGAATATGCTTTTTCTATTACTTCACGATACTGTTTGAATCATAACTCTGTAACGAAATGTCCGATCGTAATGAAATTCAATAGCGTTCTATGGGAATGTTGTAGCTTTCTTTTAGAGCTAAAAGTGTTTAAATCGGTTGACAAACGGCTGAGATAATTGAGTGACATTTTTTGTAACACACACACACATACACACACACATACACACACACATACACACACACGGACATGTGCTCAGTTCGTCGAGCTCTATCGATTGGTATATGAGACTTGGCCCTCCGGGCCTCGGATCAAAAGTCGGTTTTTCAAGCGATCTTTATACCCTTCTTATGGTTGTAAGAAGGGTAAAAAACTGATCAATCCAAAAAGTGGGACAAGATACCTTTCTATGTAGTACTAGTACTTGAAGTTGTGATGATGTTGATATAGGGAAAAACTTTTCTGACCTCGCTCAAAATGTAGACGAGATCAGTAAGTGTATAGATTTTTTTGCCTATGTCTAACTGTATATCTAACAAATCTAAAGGGGCATTTTAAACCTTAGTTACCCAAGTTTCACATATCCATTGTTGTTCCAATATTTGTTATGTTCTTAAACATCTTAAAATTCTATTTTATGTTGACGATATAAAACTTTGTAGGTATGGATAGCTGTTGAAATATTTAATACATATATTTGATAAATCGTGTAATGTAAGCTTACTTCAATTAAATGTCAAAATGAAATCTCATTTCATACAGCAGAAAAAAAAAACTTACACTACAGAAATTGTTGAAAAATGCGATAAAAATAGAGATTTAGGATGGAAACTTACTTTTACTTACCATTTTAATGCCATGAATTCATAAATCAATCAATACATTTAGCTTAATAAGACGTTTTCCAATTGAATATTTTACTTTGTTCATACATGAGTCGAAATAGAGAAAAATCTAATAGAGCACATATAAATACTCATATTTGTATTAACTTTGCATACCATTTTTAAGTGATTATAAATCTTTCCAATGCATTATTGCACACGAGTAAAGTAAACCTTAATGAATGAATTTCTTCTCCACTGTGTTCATTCCATTTCAACCCCTGATGCTGAAACTGTTGTGCAGTAAGGTAAATGATCCGTTTGTCGACGTCTATGTTGCGAGACGTCCCAGAACAGCTGATCGATCGTTTTATGATAGAATATTTTTATGAGGTACAGTACTGGACAGAATAAAGTACGCATTGGCAGTTTTTCATACAAAATGATCATGTTTGAAAGCCTGAATCTCTGATTCTAGTATTTCGTTGACTTAAAACTTTCACTGCAGCTTGTTAATATCTTGAAAATTGTTTAGTTGAAAGTTATAACATTTCATAAGCAAAGTTTTGAGTTATGACAAAACTCCAATTTTGACAAAAATGACAATGTTTTCAAAAAGCAATGTTTTCTGCGAATTTGATCAGTTTGGTAAGACAAGAATGAAGAACATTTTCCAGCAAAAATGGTAAATTTGTGAAAAAACTCTAAGTATATAACATGGGTACAGCTTTCGCGGGAAGCTCACAAGCCTAATAAGAGCAGAATAGATTTTTCAGTTTTGACATTTGCTCTATTTTTAGTTCAGCCTGGCAAGTCAGAAAATAAGGCTCTCCTTCATCATTGTTGAGGAATTTCTTCAAAGAAATCCTCCACAGCTAATTCCTCTAGCATATTGTTTTAAAACATGATTGTCAGGCATGGATGTTTTGCTGTGGATGTTTTTTTTCAACCAGATATCAATTCAATTGAAAGTCCTCATAGGTTATGAAAAATTATTCTTGAGAACTTATCAGGAGTTCAACCAGAATTTCGTATAATAATACCTTCACAGATTGCTCCATGAATCCCTCAAAATATATCAACATTTATTTATCCACGGAATTCTCCAACGATGTTTCATATTTTTTTAAATGTCGAGGTATTCTTCCAAGATAATATGAATGTATTCGGTTTGTAATGCTTAGCCGAATACAAAAGGATAAATTTAATTAACAATTCAATAAATAAAATTTCTATAAGAATACCTCTTTACGAGTTCCTTCACATTTTTTTATGATTCGTTGCGTTATACTGACAAAATTTATTTAAATATTATTCCAAGCCAATCATCGAGAAACTTTTTGTTCTTCGTCCAGGAATTTCTTCAAATGTCTTTAAAGAGAGATTCCTCTAGAAATTTTCATACTGATTTTCCAAACATTTACACCTCTTTCTTTAGCAATTTCCAGGAATTCTAGCAAATATAATATTTTTTCTTGGTTTTCTTCAGACTTTTTAGCAAATTTCTCAATCGGTTTTGCAATAAGTAGTCCATGTACTTCTCTATGAAGTCTTCTTGCAATATTAAAAATTTCATCAACAGTTTTCAAACAGTTACCCTAGAACTACATTGAGCATTATTTTTTTTTCTATCTTTATTAATGATATTTTTTAGGCTTGGGGTAGTTCATCTCGGGACCAACGGTTGTACTTCCATTCCGAAGGAAGTCACCACTGATATTTTAAGTGTCTATCTCGGGTCCTTGGCGTCCTTGGCGTGAGAGGCGTGTGTTCTGACCACTACAGCAGGTCAGTCACCCCTGTACAAACTATCTCCACTAATCACTTAAGAGATTCCTACCTGAATTTTCTGCCATAGATTCTACCAAGCTAGAGATTTCTTCGATGGTTCCTGATGAAAAGTATTGAAAAATTTTCAAAGATAATATATGAAATATCTATAAACATTGTTTTATTTATTTTTTAATTTTTAAGCAACTCTTAATGCCTAACAAAATAACCCAACTCTTTCTTGTTATATTTAACTTCCTGAATCACTCTAGAAATTTCCGCAAGTTTTTTTAAAGTATCAATACTTCTTTGTTGTGTTTTTTGTCTTATTTTTTTATTCTCTTAAGTTAAATTCCTGCTAGCTGTTTTGTATTCACATGAATGACTTATCGATATTTTAGTCTAAAATCTTCCAAAAAATCTTCTACGGGTTTTCAAAATTAGTTTAATGGCAATTAGAACAAGGATTTCAAATAAATTTTATTTTTTTACTTTTCAGGGATTTGTTTTCATTGAAAAACATGATCCAATAGTTAAAGGTTCTCAAAGAATTTCACCAGAAATTTTGCTACGGGAAAATTAAAGAGTTCCTCCTAGATTTTTTGAGGTAACTAATAAAAGGGCTCTTCATGGAAAGCTTCAAGACAAATGCAGAGAAGTTTTTGCCTCCGCAAAAAAAAAAAATTCTGAAAATGGTTTTAGTAGAAATCTCCTGAGCAACCCATGAAGATCTGTTTTCAATGCTAGTGGAATTTTTTAATAAGTTTCTGTTTCCATAATTCATCTGTTCCAGATGAATTATGGTAAATTTTATCATAGCGGCTATTTGTCATATTTGCTCATTAATGCTTCTGGAAAAAATGATCAGTAATATTTGGTTAAAATCTGGGTGGTATTTTTTAGAAAACTCCAAAAATTTCTGGAATAATTTGTTAGAAATTTGATGAGGTATAGTAAGTGGTATCTCTGGACGGATTTGTGAACGAATACTTGTCTGTATATCACTGGAAATTTTCGCAGTGCAAGTCAAATTTTAATACGGTATAATTTTTTTTCTGAAGAGTCATTGACAGTTATCTTAAACATTCCATAGAGGAACTGTGGATGATATTCCAGGACGGAATGCCAAAAGATTTTTTTCAAGAATCTCTAGAGAAAGGAGCATAAGTCGCATAAGATCTCAAGTTAGTTCGGTAGAAAATTTATACACTCGCATTGTATGCTATTATTCATCACATAATATATGCACGTATATCGCCTCAACTTTTGTACGTAGAAGGTCTTTTCGCAACATATTATAAGTTAAATTTCAATCATATTATAACTTTAATTCGCCTGGCATAAGTGCCATAATACAGCTAGAATATCATATATCAGCCCTATAAGTCCAAAAAGGCGAATAAGCGGACTAGTGGTTACTTTTGAATGCAAAGTCAGCGTCGTTAATGCACAGCTCTAATTCGGGCTCAACTCAGTCCTTTTTCAGTCAAAGTTTCTCGGTTGACCCACCACCTCCACTTATGCCAGTGTCATCGAAAATATTATAAACTTCATTTTCAAATTTTCTATAACGCTTCTCCACATCTCGATATCAAAGGGACCATCGAGATAGGGAGAGATCAAGCCAAAGAACAAATTTTTAATGGGTGCTAGATTAAAAATCACTCCGTTACTAGGAAAATAACAAACAATCATTCCGTGTTCAAAATTTGTTTTTAAGTCAAAAAATAATAATAAATAAATGGTCTAGTAACCTTTGATATTCATCATATCGACATACGGAGAGAAAATTGAGAAAGAAAAATAAACAGGGACATATTGAGGTATGTAGCTATCGAGATAAGGAGGATATCGGGATATGGAGAGAGAAGTTGTATGCAGCATAAAGGGACCTAAAAAAGTATCGACATAGGGATAGATATCGAGATATAGAACATCGATATGCCATCGAGAGTTGACTGTCTAAAAGCATTAAAAAGTCATGAGATAAAGTAGGTGACAATACAAGCTGATCAACTTGCACCAAATGTGTTATATTATCAATATATTATATTATCAGGTCACGCCGAGTTTTTCATTTGTTCCAGGATTTTTCACGAAGATTATTTTAAAAACTCATGTACTCTTAGGAATTACTCCAAAAATTCCTGTTCACGGATACGAGAACGTTTTTTTTCTGTGTAATTATTTCAGTTATTGTTCCGATCATTCACACATACATTTCTTCAGGGATTCTATTCGAATTTTTTCAAGGAATTTCTTCAAAAAGTCTTGTGGGACGTTATTCAGAGATTCGAATATTTTTAGATAACTTAGTAAATAATTAAGAAAATCCAAGAATAAGAAGAATAAAAATTCAAGAGTTCTTTCAGGGATCATTGAAGGAATTATACTCAGATATCCACATATTTCATCGAAGATTGCTCTTGAGTTTTCTTTAAAAATTTCTCGCGATTTTTTTTTCTAATTTTTTTTGACATACTTTTTTTGAGACATCTTTTGATGAATGATAGAAAATATTCTTTCTCCTTAGGATTTTTTTAAAACATTTTGGAGGAATTCCTAAAAGAGTTTTGAATTGCTAAAGATACCCTAAATGGGAATGTTGCTGAAAGCCATAGGAACATCAGTGGAAAAATCAATATATAAATGTGGGGCAAAAGGGTTATCCCCCTACCTCAAAATAAAGAAAAACTTTTTACTGTGTTTTCATTACTTCCGTTATGATTAGTTTTTAGTTTGAAGAGATCGTTCGCGCCGTGCGTCATTTTTTACGCTGCAAAAAGTTAACAAATAAATCGATTTGAAGAGATTTCGGGCTTTATTTTACTTACTCCGACCAAGACTTTTTACATAAATTTCTGGAGAATGGTCTCTAAGGGGGTTATTTCCAGCCCTGATTTCCCCGAGATACCATCTATGAAAATACAAATCGACCTTTAGATAATATTTTTGGGTACGTCGTTGTTTTCTAAAAATCTGAATCCCATTTTAAGGGAATATCTTATTTTTTCTTAAATTCGAAAGAGCAGGAGTTTTCAGCTTTTTTGGATCGCGGAGCACTTTTTGAAATTCAATTGTTTCGCGGAGCACCTGTTTTTCATTACCACTTCGTTTGAAATCCTGTTTTTTTTAGTTGACCCTATGATTTCTATGAAAACATTGAAGTTAGGTTTATATTGGTCAATCTCTAAAAATATCTAATTTTATTCTAACTTTTTTACTCTAGTCTAAAAAGATTTGTTTCAGTTTATTAAGCAAACTATTTTATTACAGACTTAAACTGTGACAATTAGGCATCTAAATGAAATTATATTCAAGATTTCGTCAAAAACTTCAAAGTTCATGACATGAAAATGTCAGATTTTTGTTTTGATTAGGACTGCGACACTGTTTCTTATCCGAACAGCTGAGTAATTTTCTGCAGCAAAATATTTCTTTCTAAAGCCTTCATTAATGTGTTTCAATGGGATAACCACAAGCGCAATGCTCACGAAAATATTCGTAATATTGATAAAACTCGTAAAATGTTCCTAATGTTGTATCATGTCAAAATTTCACCTTAACGCTTGAAAATAGGCAATTTTATTGGGAAATACGGCATTATTTGTAGTAATTTGTTAGTTTTGTCAAATTCAACATGCCTATAAAAAATATGACAACTGAATCGTCTTCAGCGATGCCGGTTTGAGTAAAACAGCATTTTACTCGCTCAAATTATTTGCAGAACTCATATGAAGTATGAATTTTGGAATTTTGAATGTATCAATAATTAAAGAAAACATTGTTTCGAAAAACAGAAAAAATATGCATGAAGAAAACTCATTATTTTTGTAAAATCTTTTAACTTTTCTAAGCTCATTAATATAGAAAAAGAAGCATACATTGAAAAGAGTTGTGTTTGATCTATCGACCTTGACGCTTGCTCCTGCGGGGGCGGGTGATGAGGGCAGGATCAAACATAAGTAGATGAAAAAACCGAATTTAGTACTATACCCAAAGGTATATGGAAGTTCGATAATGTCGACATTTTGGCACTGTATAAATTGTATTTTGTCATCCACCATAAGGTAATATACTTCATAAGATGAAGTTTAATTAAAACTACCTCCAAGTTTTCAGGAGTAAAAATCTAGTGAACAAAACAGTGGTCTTAAGTGTAAATCAAATCGTTTGTTCGCAACCAACAAGTTACTCAACGATAAAATTAACAATAAAATCGATTGTTCTGATCTCGAAATTTGTACTCATGAAAATTTTTACTATGGCTTGGTTTGATATAAATAAAAGTATTTTTCAAATAAAAAGTTGAGATATTTTAAGGCATTGGTACAACTTTTTGAAACGGTCGTGGAGCACTTGCCAAGCCTTCGCGGAGCACCAAGTGCTCGGGAAAAAATTTTTTTTTTTCCAAAAAATTCGGGATTTTGCCACTAGGCGGCGCTAGTGTGCATGAAACCTTTGTTTCGTTAATATCTCAGGAACCTGATCACTTAGAAAGATGGCGTCTTCGGCAAAGTTGTTCGGTAACTCAAGGACTATCATTATTCGAGCTAGTTGATTCAAAATTTTACCACCAGGCGGCGAAAGTGAGCATAAAACCTTTGTTTCGTTAATATCTCAGGAACCTGATCACTTAGAAAGATGGCGTCTTGGGCAGAGTTGTTCAGTAGTTCAAATTCTTTCTTTGTTTAATTCAAGGAGATTTTGTAAAATAATGATAGTCCCTGAGCTTCTAAACAACTTCGCCGAAGGTGCCTCTCTAAAAAGTCAAGATCATGCAGTATCCGCAATACAAAAATTTCATGCTCACTGGATGGCAAAATATCCTATTTCTTGGTTCAAATAATGATAGCCCTTGAGCTACTGAACTACTTTGCCGAAGACACTATATTTCTAAGTGGTCAGGCTGCTGAGATATCGGCAAACAAAAGTTTCATACTTAGTGACAACATTTTCTAAATGGTTAGAATCCTGAAATATCTGGAAAACAAAAGTAAAACTTCCATGCCCTCTAGGGCCACCTAGCGATCAAATTCCGAATTGAATGAGGTGCCATCAGATAGCGCTTCACCTTCAGAACAACTTTACTGAAGACCCCAAGTTTCTATATTGTCTGGATTTTGAGATATACCGATTTCAAATTGTGGTTTACTCGAACCGTATATAGTGCGTTCATTATTGCGCGACTTTCATGTACATTTGTTAATTATACTGCATTATAAAGGGGCCATTCTGTACATAAAAACTGTTCAGTGTTGTTCTTAAGAAGATTCTTGAGAAATAAATTTTGGTTTGGTGTCGAAAGATATCGTTGGTGCAAAATGATAGCATATTAATCACAACTGTTGTACAAAGTACAACAGCGCGGCAGCCCGAAAGTCAAATCTGTTAGGATTTAATGCATCTCTAATAAAACCGTCATAAATATCATCTAAGATAAGAAATAATTGAAATTACCATCACCATGAAACAAACCATCTTCTTCTGCTTCTTGGCATTACGTCTTTACTGGGAAATAGCCTGCTTCTCAGCTTAGGGATGGTACACAACTTAATGCGAAGTTTCTGGTAGCAACAATGTTCTACAAAATTGTGTAAACAGTCAAAATGAATCATTCTCTAGAAGACACTAGGTTTCTAAAGATCAAGGAATAGCAGTTACAATCATTTAAGTGCAAAAATCAGTCATTTTTGGGGTCCGTGTATTTATTCGGGGGATTCATAATACATCATTAGTAGTTGTAAATGTCGATAGTGTCATTAGTATCCATGAGTATCCCTTTTACTTAGAGGAAGTTTCATCAATGGCTCTTATTACCCTGTAGTACTTAGTTATATGATGGGTAGAGGGCTATGTGGCTCCATACTTATTCTTTTTCTTCTTTTTGACACATTCTTCATAATTACGCACAACCAATAGGTTCCAAATACATTTTTGAAGTTGCGAACTAACATTTACCGTCAATATATGCGCTATAATTTTAGAAAATTTTCGTCCGGAGACACCATTCCGAAAAAATCACGTTTGCGCTGGGTGGGTGATGTTCCCTTTTGGATCTAATTTCTCATGTAGAAGTTTATTGAATCTATTTTAATTTTTACCACAAGTTGGCATTTAATTTACTCACAGATTCATGCTAGTATAATACCCTTGAATGATCGTTATTCATGTTAAATAAATTGGCGTGAAAGTATCACAATTGTGTGAATCATTTTTAATGTGATTGTTTTCATATTATTGTCCAGTTGCAACTGGTGGTGGACTGGGCGGTAAGCAAGAAGTTGAAACCACGTGCTTTTACGAACTGTCACTGTACTGTAGCAATTTGCTCCCTAGGTGACACCACGGTAGAATTTACACAGGAATTTTGAATAAATTTGTTCCTGCTTAAACGTCTGTCTGTGGTCCCACCATTACCATATCTAACGATATTTTACTCCCACCAACGGGTCCAACAAAAAATCGAAGTCACGGGTCTTGAGGGTTGGTATACAAATTATGGAACAACCCACTCCCCTTTCTTGACACATTTTTTTATTGGTACTCCGGGGAATCTATAAGGCTGCCAATGGCAGCCTGCCATGCTTTCCAAAACCACCCCCCCTCTTTGGAATATGACATAATTTGTGCATGGCCCCTAAAAGGATCGAAAAGATATCAAAAAGTATGAAAAGTATCACTGAAGAGTACTGTTTTGGTCACACCGTGAAGTACTAGTTGATTGCTTTAGGTAGAGTACCACTAATGCACGGCTGTTAAGCCCCAGTTTTTATCAAAAAAAATGCCAGTCATCAGTATGAAATAAAAACCCAGGGAATGAAACGTTTATCAACGGCAGCTATATTCTTCGTTTAAACTGAACTTACTTTTAATTGTTTTTTGATTATGAAGGAAACAAAATGTATGAAATAATGTAATGATGCTTGCATGACTTAGCCAGAACGTACAAATCACATACAATCTAGGAATAAAGGAAAACCTTACACAGCAGAGAGAACACGTTTCTGCCACTTAAGCACTCTTTCACTGTCAGAACAAATAATAATAACTTAACGATCGCTGCCATCCTGAGGAGCTCCTCAAGACTTCATATTTACACGGTTCCAAATACGGATGGAGGATTTGGTTTTTGCTGGCCTTACCAGCTGACGACTGTTGGTAACGCAAACAGGATTGATGCGTGAAATATCGAGAAAGGAGTAAAAACGGGAAGAGTGAGAGTCTAAATGAAGTGGTTGGGAGTTGCTGTCTATTTCCGGTTGTCGCTCGTCTATTGAGTTTATTTGTTTCGATTTGATCGTTTAGTAAAAGTTACGATACGGCCCTAACTAGTTCGCGCGCGGTACGATTGATGGTTGTTTTCTTCTCCTAAGCGATTTCCATGTGTTGCAGGACGACTTAATATTAACGTTTTGCATCTTTCGTTTTACATCAGTACAGTATGTCTACTAAAAATGCATGGTTTCAATTTTTACAAGTTTCTGTTTTTGTGGCGTCTTATTATCATTTTTAAATTTTTTTTTGTTTAACTATCTACATTGTGAGAGTTTCTACTACAGTTATTCTGTTCCAGCTATTAACAAAAAGTGAGTTTTCAGTGCTCTCGATTGAACGATTCTTGTTTGGACGATTGAGTGCATAAAACATGTGATTTTTACTAATGAAATTGATTTGCCAAACTGTTAAAAATATTTAAGAAATATTTTATTTTCTGTTTTATACAAATTATACAATAACAAATTACTCAAAATTTATCTTGCGACTAAACTAGCCTATGAATTAAAAAAATGTCTTGCGACAGTTCCATCTGTCAAAGAGCTGTTTGTGGAGTTTAAAAATAACAAAAGAAGGTTTAAGTTGCACTGCTCTAGTTCTGTTTCGGATGCTGAACCGGTGGAGGTGGCGTTGGTTTGAAGCACTGCAACAGGAATGCAGTGTAGACGATGAATCCCAGCGCAGTGGCGATGCATCCGTACATTAGAATGTTGAGCTCCGGTTGGCGGAAGCGATTCTTCCGCAGCCACTCCAGAACGTCCTGCTCATTGTACAGGTCACCACGGTAAATGCTAGGGAACCGCTTGCGGAAGTAGACGATGGCTGGCAGTTTGGTGACTCCCCACTTGCGGGCGTATCGTGGATCTCCCATTTTGACCATGGGAATGTCCAAGTTGTCCGTTTCACTATCGATCAGCTCGAGCTTTTCGAGGACGGCGTTGCTCTCGGCGTGGTCTTCTTCGACTGCAGGATTAAGGAGAGCATTAGTGCTGCTACGGTATTCAAGTGGATGCATAGATACTTACAGAAGTAGACGGCCAGAAACTCGTTCTCGTCCAACAGTTTGTTCAACATCTTCCTGTTAACCTCCTCAATTTCGTTCTTGATTTCGAAAACATCCTGGGATGTCAGCCAGTTCATGACGCGCTGATGGTCGTGCATATCTCCGTCGTACAGCATTGGGATTTGTTTCCTAAAAATCAAACAATTTTCAAGGTTCTGTTCCGATTTTTTCTACCGGTTTGTCTTACCTGTAGTAAACCAGGGATGGGATGTTGGTTATTCCGTATTTGTGAGCAGCGTTCAAACTGGCAATCTTGACAAAGTCGATACCGTACAAGTCGACTTCACTGTCGATCATCTCTAGCTCTTCCAGAATGTCTTCACACTCTTGACAGTCCTCGTCATCTATATCCCAAAAACAAAGAATTATTCACGAGTTTCCCAGTAATCAAGAAAATCAACTCACAGTAGAATACGCAAAGCAGCGGAGATTGCTCCATCAATCTATCCAACATGCGTTCGTTAACTTCTTCGATTTCGTCAGCCAGTTCACGGTTATCGTCGTCGATAAGCCATTCCAGTACCGACTGTTCACTTTGAAGATCTCCTTCGTAGAGCAACGGGTTTCCGTTTCTGCAGGAAAAAAGAAATAAAATTAATTCATCCGTCCAAAATCCATCAATTAAAAGTTGTCAAACCCACCTGAAGTAGACCAACGCAGGGAAGGTCTTGATGGAGTAGCGTTTCGCCAGTTGTGGATCCTGAATCTTGACCATGTGGATACCGAACACGTCCAGCTCGTCATCGATGACTTCCAGCCCCTCGAGGATCTGATCGCAAATGTTGCAGTTGATCTTGTCTGAAAGTGGGTTTGGCGAAACGAGTTAGGGATGAATAGTGCGTTATTGAATACATATTGCTGAGATGAAAGCATGTGAAACTGCAGGTATGGCCATAACGATTATGCAACAGTGCCATCAATCGAACAACATTGTGGCTGATGCCGCAGCATGCAGAGATGCAATAAACAGGTGCCATTCTAGCGATGGATGACCGGAAACTTCGACGATGTGCAATGAATGGAAGCAAACGTGCGCTTTGTGTGCAATGCATTTAATTTGGATTTGAAGACTTAAGCATAAGTAGAAATTCATATGCTTAGTGTAATAAACTGTTATAATACTGCTATAAAGATCTCTGAAGGATGTCCTGGAGGAATGGCTAGATAGATTATGGAAAAGCTTATTGGAAACTATCCAAAATGTACATTACATCTTTCCAAACAACGTGACAAAGCAAAGAATATTTTTTGTAGGCCTTACGTCTCCACTGGGACAGAGCCTCTTTCTTAGCTTAATGTTTTTAGAGCACTTAGACAGTTATTAACCCTTAAAATCCCGAGACGAACCATAAATTTAAAAGGCCACAATTCGGATAACTCATTCCTTGTTGAGCTACCGTGCGAGACAGTCGATAGTTCTCGTGTGTCCGGGTTCACCCCCGTTTTTCCAAATCTTTGGTATTTCGACGCCTATTGCAAAGTGTTTTTAGTGCAGTGAAGAGCCTCAGTTCGGCTTGGAAGCGGAACACTTTTGGCGAAGCCATTGTGTTGCCGTTTAATCGAGTTTTGCGCAAAAGTATTGAACGTTTTCGCCATTGCGTGGTTATTTTCCGATCACGTGTATCGTAGAAGACAGCTTGCACCTCGTCCCGTGTGCTACCTGAGTGATCATCGTTTGTGGTGTGCATATAGCGTGCACAGCGGTGCGCTCTCCACGCCGACAGTGGTCACCATCGTGTTGGTTGGTGGCAGGCAGTGAGAGACCAACCACACATACACCGTACCAGCGAACCAGGAACCAGACCGTCCTTTTTTGATCACGTGTATCATCGAAGGCAGCTCGCACCCCGTCCCGTGTGCTACCTGTGTGCAGTGCAGAGTTCATCAGTGCGATCATCGTCTGTGGTGTGCGTATAGCGTGGACAGCGGAGATCAACCACACATCTACGCGTCCCAGCGAATGGTCGTACGTTACTTGCTACCTCTCCCCAAGCGTAGACGCCCATCGGTTACAGCATCGACGACGCCAGCGTGGATAGAGTAAAAGATAAGTACCTCTCGTTGTTCTTCTCCTCTTCACGTCTTTTTTGATTAGTTTTTACTGCGTGTGAAAGTTTTCCCTCTTCCCTTTCCCCATTGTATGTGTTTTTTTTTTTTTCAGTTTGATTCAATTTCCATTTCTTCGAATAGTGTTAGTTTGAGTTATTCGTGCGCCCTTTGCGGTGTTAAGCTACCGCAATGGGTGTAGATGATGATGGCGGGGGAACGTCGTATCCCCTCACTGAGTCTTCGAATGTGTTGAACCAACAAAACACAAACACCTCTATGCCCAATCCATGTGTGTCCCCTCAATCTGATGTGTCTCAAATGGTCACCAATATTCTACCATCTCCGACGTCCCCTCGCCTCAAGGCCTACCCGCCCGACTCTGGTGGGCCTTTTGTTGTTTTCTTTCGATCCAAAGGCAAACGGTTGAACACTATTCAGATCAGTAAGGATCTGACTAAGCGATTCTCTTCCGTTGTCGCCATTGACACAGTGGGTTCTGGTAAGCTGCGCGTCACCGTCAGTGACCGTAAACAGGCCAATGAGATTGTGGCCTGTGAGCTCTTTACTCGGGAGTATCAAACTTATCTGCCAAGCCATCGGGTTGAGATTGCGGGAGTGGTCACCGAAGGCAGTATGACCTGCGAAGAATTGATGCAGGGTTGTGGTCGCTTCAAAAACCCTTCTCTCCCATCTGTCCCCATACTGGAATGCAAGCAATTGCATTCCGTATCCCTGGTTGGAGAAAAGAAGATCTATTCACATTCTGAATCCTTCTGTGTGACCTTTTCCGGATCTGCTTTGCCGAATTTTCTTGTAATCGGCAAACTTCGTTTACCTGTGCGGCTGTACGTACCGAAGGTAATGAATTGCACAAATTGCAAGCAGCTGGGCCATACTGCCCAGTATTGCTGCAACAAACCTCGATGTGCTTCTTGCGGGGAGAGACATGTGGATGGTGCATGTAGTATACCGCCAAAATGCGTTTATTGCAACGAAAGTCCACCACATGCCCTCGAAAACTGCCCGACGTACGTACGCCGGCAGCAACATCAGCGACGATCATTAGAGCAGCGCTCTCGGCGTAGTTTTGCCGAGATGTTGAAAAAGGCTGCTCCGTCTGCTGAATCCCAAAATATCTACTCTTCTCTGTCTCTTGATGATCAGGGCTCCGACTCTGAGGTTGGTGAAGGAATTTCCTTCGTTTTCAAGGGTTCATCGAGGAAGCGTGTGAGACTCCAGAGACCCACAAAAAAGCCTCGGAATCTGTCTAGCAGTGATGACCCACCAGCCATGAAAAATACTAAGCCTGTCGCGAAAGTCTCAAAGCTTTCACCTCCTGGATTCAAACTCCAAGAGGAAAGAGACTTTCCGCCACTACCGGGAAAATCTAAAATCCCAAATATTCCAAAATTTCAAACTGCTCAGCCAAAAGAAAGTTCGCATTCGGAGCCCCTAGGGCAACCTCAGGGCGTTCCAATGTTTACGCTTTCTGGCATTGTAGATATCATCCTTAATTTCTTCAATGCTTCTGACCCAGTGAAGAACATTGTCAAAGGATTGCTTCCATGTGTGACTCCTCTTTTGAAGCAACTGGCTTCTAGAATGCCCCTCCTTGCAACGATCATATCTTTTGATGGATAATTTATCCACAGAGGTCGAAGATATGATTTCTGTTCTACACTGGAACTGTCGTAGTATTATGCCTAAATTAGATAGTTTTAAATTTTTAGTTAGTAATTTACAGTGCGATGTTTTTGCGTTATCAGAAACATGGCTAACACCTGATGTGACCCTTCCTTTCCATGATTTTAATATTATTCGCCTGGATCGATCCGACTCATATGGAGGAGTGCTTTTGGGGATCAAAAAGCATCACTCGTTCTACAGAGTCGATCTGCCGCCGATGTCAGGCATTGAAGTCGTTGCATGTCAGGTGACTATCCGAGGCAAAAGCCTCAGTGTCGCCTCCATATATCTTCCTCCGAGATCGGCGATTTCTCGCAGAGATCTCTCTCACATCTGCTCTGTTATGCCTGAACCACGGTTGTTCATTGGGGATTTCAACTCCCACGGAACAGGCTGGGGGGAACTGTATGACGACCACCGATCAACGTTGATATATGACCTCTGCGACGACTTCAATATGACAATTCTCAACACTGGGGAAGTTACACGAGTGGCACCTCCAGCTCAAGATGGAAGTCCTAGGGATAGCCGTTTAGACCTCTCAATATGTTCAAGCTCGTTATCGCTGGATTGTTCATGGAGGGTAATCCAGGATCCCCATGGTAGCGATCACTTGCCGATTGTAGTTTCAATTTCCAATGGAACACAACAGTCTTCATCCATCGATCTCGCCTACGACCTCACAAAGCACATAGACTGGGGAAAGTACGCGGAAACGATCATTGATGGAGAACAAGCGATAGAAGTACTTCCTCCGTTGGAAGAGTATCGCTTTTTATCCGAGTTGATTCTCAACAGCGCTCTTCAAGCCCAACGCCGTCCTGTGCCTGGTCCGTCGGTTCGCAAGAAGCCTCCCAATCCGTGGTGGGATGAAGAGTGTAAGGCACTCTATCGCGAGAAATCCGCCGCGTTTAAAGACTTCCGGAAACGTGGTTCAATTGACAACTATGAGCGCTATTCTTCCCTTGAACGCAAGTTTAAAAGCTTGGTCAAAGCGAAGAAAAGCGGTTATTGGCGTCATTTTGTGGAAGGATTATCACGTGAGACCTCGTTGAGAACGCTTTGGACCGTCGGAAGAAGAATGCGTAATACATCGTCGGTTAATGAAGATCGAGAGAGCTCTCCTCGGTGGATTATCGATTTCGCTAAGAAAGTTTGTCCGGATTCCGTTCCTGTTGATCGCGTGCGACGAGATATTCCGGTGGATAGGGACGCCATGGATAGACCTTTTTCGATGGTTGAATTCTCACTTGCTCTCCTTTCATGTAACAATTCCGCTCCAGGAATGGATCGAATCAAGTTCAATTTGCTTAAGGGCCTACCTGACGTCGCAAAGAGGCGCCTATTGAACTTGTTTAATCACTTTCTGGAGTGTAACATTGTTCCGGATGACTGGAGGCAGGTGAGAGTAATAGCCATCCAAAAACCCGGGAAACCCGCGTCGAACTATAATTCGTACCGCCCAATTGCGATGCTGTCGTGTATTCGCAAGTTGTTAGAGAAGATGATTCTCTTTCGGCTGGATAAATGGGTTGAATCGAATGGCATGCTGTCAGATACACAGTTTGGTTTTCGCAGAGCCAAAGGAACGAACGACTGTCTTGCGCTGCTTTCTTCAGAAATTCAACTTGCCTTTGCCCAAAAGGAACAGATGGGTTCAGTGTTTTTGGATATTAAGGGTGCTTTTGACTCAGTTTGTGTTGATGTCCTTTCAGACAAACTCCACGCAAGTGGCCTTTCATCAGTTTTGAACAATTTTTTGTACAATTTGTTGTCCGAGAAGCATATGAGTTTTACTCATGGCAACTTGTCAGTTTCACGAATTAGCTACATGGGTCTCCCCCAGGGATCATGTCTGAGTCCCCTTCTTTATAATTTTTATGTGAGAGACATTGATGACTGTCTCATGGAAAATTGCTCGTTAAGACAGCTTGCAGACGACTGTGTTGTTTCTGTCACAGGACCAACAGCAGCCGAACTACAAGGACCCTTACAAGATACTCTGGACAATTTGTCTACTTGGGCCTTAAAGCTGGGTATCGAATTCTCTGCGGAGAAAACTGAGATGGTTGTCTTTTCAAAGAAACACAAACCTGCCAAGTTTCCGCTTACACTCATGGGTAAGACAATCACTCATAGCTTGTCTTCTAAATATCTCGGGGTCTGGTTCGACGCCAAATGCACCTGGGGGAAACACATTGTGTATCTGACACAGAAATGCCAAAAACGAATCAACTTCATGCGAACTATAACCGGAACATGGTGGGGAGCCCATCCGGAAGATCTGATCAAGCTGTACCAAACAACCATCTTGTCGGTCTTAGAGTACGGTAGCTTTTGCTTTCAATCCGCGGCGAAAACACATATGCTGAAGATACAGCGGATTCAGTACCGCTGTCTTCGCATCGCGCTAGGTTGCATGAACTCGACTCACACAATGAGTTTAGAGGTACTTGCAGGAGTACAGCCCCTGACAGATCGTTTCGCGGAGTTAACACTCAGGTTCCTCATCCGTTGTGAGGTTCTCAATCCATTGGTTATTGAAAACTACGAAAAGCTACTTGAACATAACCCTCAAACTCGTTTCATGAGTGTGTACTACTGGTACATGACGCTGGAGGTTAGCCCATCTTCGGTTAACACCAATCGTGATAACTTCCTAGAACTCGACTGTTCCTCTGTAGTATTTGATTTGTCCATGAAGCAAGATATCCATGGTATACCAGATCACTTTCGTTCAAAGTTTATCCCTCCCATGTTTGCAAGTAAATTCGGGCATGTCAGCGAGAGCCGACAGTTCTTCACTGATGGGTCAAAAATGGATGATATCACTGGTTTCGGTGTTTACAACGTTTCTCATAGCGCCTCCTTCATGCTTCAAAAACCATGTTCTGTATATGTTGCTGAACTAGCAGCTATACATTACACCTTAGAGTACATCAGTTCTCTCCCACCCGAGCACTTCTTCATTTTTTCCGACAGTTTAAGTTCTCTGGAGGCTGTTCGGTCAATGAAGCCGGTGAAGCACTCAGCGTACTTCCTGAATAGAATACGCCAGGCATTGAGTGCTTTGTCAATTCGCTCTTACACTATTACCCTAGCTTGGGTCCCTTCGCATTGCTCCATTCCTGGCAATGAGAAAGCGGACTCTCTGGCTAAGGTAGGCGCTAAAGAAGGCGATGTTTACGAGCGTCAAATCGCCTTCGAAGAATTTTTTGCATTGGCCCGTCGGGAGACCTTGATCAGCTGGCAACAGAAATGGAGAGACGGAGAAATGGGTAGATGGCTGCATTCCATATTTCCACAGGTGTCGAAAAAGCCATGGTTTAAGGGGTTGGACATGAGCCGTGATTTCATTCGTGTCATGTGTCGGCTTATGTCCAATCACTATTCGTTAAGCGCGCATACCCACCGTATTGGGCTCTCAGAAAGCAATCTCTGTGTTTGCGGCGTGGCTTACCAGGATATCGAACATGTTGTGTGGGGATGCGTTGAGCATCGTGGCGTCAGATCTGAGCTGACTGAAACTCTCCGGATCCGAGGAAAACAGCAGAAACCTGTCAGGGAAGTGTTGGCGGGCCTTGATTTAGAATATATGAATTTAATCCATTTGTTTTTGAAGCGTATCAATATCCGGGTTTGATTGTGTTCGTTCCCTGTCTTTCTTTTTCCCATTCAAATTGTCCTCTTCTCGTCGTGTCTCCCACAAACCGTTTCTGTTTAGTTTCATTACAGATCTGGACATCCTGTCCCTTCAAGCTTCATCAGCTTAGTAGTCTAAGTAGCTTAAGTAATTCCAAAAAATCCTTTCCTTCCCTATTTCAAATGTATCCACTAACCTTAAAACTTCCGCAAACTAACATAGTTTTTAAAATAAGTTCAAATTTCAAAATGTAAATAATGTAAAAAAAGAAAAGATTTCGGCTCTGTTATGCCCTACGGCGCCTGAGCCTGCCAAATAAAAAAAAAAAAAAAAAAAAAAAAAAATTCGGATAACAGTAGATCAATTAATTTAACATAAATTTTGAAGTAAATGTGATTAGTTGGTCTCGCATTCATTGGGTGATACATCCCCCTGACTTCTCCCCCTTTTCTAGGAAAAACGTGGACACGAGAGTTCCAAAATTGGCCTCAAACGGATATCTCTACATCCAAATGAGCTAGAAGGTTGGTATCTTCGGCAATCCTGTTCAGCACGGCTATTTAATGATAAGGAACCTGATTGAGATTTTTTTCCGCTAGGTGGTGCTAGTAAAAAATTTTCTTCAATCTTCTGTATCTCGACATCCTGGAAAAAATGAAGGTTCGTGTCTAACGGTGGAACCTAATTGAGAAATAATTTGATAGACGGCGCTACAGTCATCTCTCCATAACTTAATATTCATAATCTTTATACAGTCGCCTCTCCACATCTCGATATCGAAAGAACCATCGAGATAGGGAGAGATCGAGACAAAGAACATTATTTTAATGAACACTAGATTTAAAATCACTCCGTTACTAGGAAAATAATGAACAAACAAACTTCATTTCGAGTTTCCAAATTGTTCTGAACCATTTGAATCTGGTCTAGTAACCTTTAATAATGTTCATATCAACATATAGAGAGAAAATTGGGAATGAAAAATCAACAGGAACATATCGAGATATGGAGATATGGAGAGCGAAGTCGTATGCAGAATGAAGGGACCAAAGCAAACATCGACATAGAGGGCCGTATGAATAAAATGTAGTAAAATTGAGTTTACTACATTCTCGGTAGTAAACGCTATATGTGGAACACGAGTGGACCATGTTTGTGTCTTTTTCCTTTCTACACCTTTCGAACATACTACAAACAACGCATTGCTATGAATAAAGGTAGCATTTACTACAAAGCTACTGGTAGTTAGCTTCAGAGGTTGCTACACATGCTTTGAGTTTGCGGAATTGAATGGAATAATTTACTTTTGAGTAAAAATCATGGGAAAACGATATGAGTTTTGATATATCGGAAGGTATTTTGAGTTTTGCAAAGGAATTCTGAGGTTACGAAAACTTTCGCTCCGCCAATTCTGAGATTCCGGTAAGATTACCGGCAGTAGCAATTTGTAATATCCGTGTGAATTCTGGCATTACGATAATTATGTCATTTTCTAGGAATTTTAGGATGTCGGTAGGAATTCAGATATTGATAAAGTAATTCTGAATTTTACGTGTAATATCTGACATCTCAGATTTCCTTTTGAATTCCGGAATTTCTGTAGGAACTTTGAGATTCCGATAGGGATGTCGGATTTTTTATGATAATTCTGAAAATTTAAATACCATTCTAGGAATATTGCGGAAATATTAGGAATCTGGTAAAAACTCGAGAATTGGGGTGGGAATGGGATTCCGAATATTAATCTCTTGGAATTCTGTGGGTATCTTTGAGACGGTATTTCTATAAGAATCTATGAGATTGCGGTGGGATTCCTGCGAATTATTGTGTGAATATTTGTAATTCCGAAAATCAATCTTTGTAATTATTGTAAAAACCTTTAAGATTCCGTTGATCTCCAGTTCCGTTGGAATTTCAAAGTAAAGCTTTAATATAAACGTTTTGAATGTCGGTAAATATTTTATAGATTTCAATGGGATTTTTTGTGGAATCGTTAAGAATTTTAATAATTTCAAAGGGAACCCTGGTGCTTTAGGGGAGATCCTCATTGAATTCTAACGACTACCAATGGAATCACTACAATTCTCATAAAAATCTCTACATTCTAAGTTCTAGACATTCCAAGGATACTATCAGAAACCCCACCAAAATAACAAGAATATCACAGAAACACTTAGAAGAAAACACTGTTAAGAAAACACACGGGGAGCATCAAAATTCTACCGCAATTTTACCAGAATCTCAGTACTGGTGCTAGAAAATATGTGGTTCCTAATTTGATAGCTGTAATCTCAAGATCTCTTCATAAATGTTAAGCTAGTATTTAAAAAATCATCGGCGTTGGCGAAGGCCGAAAACCACCCAGAAAATTCTTTGATGTACCATCATCATAAAATCATAGACATAGAGAGAACACCAGACTAATCGCAAAATTACACTACAAATCTTGTTAAATAACAGCACCTTCATGATTTGTTCAAATTGTCGCGTAATCGATTAGATTCCATGCATTTTCTTCATATGCATGATTGTATTAATTTTATGCGTCACTCTGAATAGATTATTCTTTACGTGCAGAATCACTCTGCACTCTGAATGAAAATTTCTTAACGTGCAGCTTCAGTCACTGCTCATGTTCGAAAGTAGTAAGTACTACATGTTCGAAAAGTTTTTTATTCATTCCAAAAGTGTAGTAAACTTTGTGGATTTTGTTTTTGAGTAGATGCTACATGTAGTAAAGTTCAAAGTTTTTTATTCATATCACCCAGAGAGTTGAGTTCAAATAATTTTCATTCTTTTACCGAGATCCGCACAGCCGAGCGGTCAGAAAATGAATTTTACTTATATGTCAGAAAGAAAAAATCATTTATTTTCAAACAGCACCTTTGAGTGCCGCTGACATCAAGCTTCCCTTTTACTGAGATGCCAGCACACGACCTTTGACCAAGATTAGCACAGCTGAGATCGGCATTCTGAATTGAGTGTGTATATGATTATAGCGTATAACTGTACCTTTTCATGGTTAGAATACATAGACTTTCTTCGTCTTCTGTCTGGAATAAGTATAGACTATTCGGAAATTTTGCCAGATTTTGTTATTATTGTTATTCATTTACGTGTTAACCAACGTCGCCTTGCTATTAGGTTTTCATTGAATAACTTTTTTCACATGGGGATTTTTTTTTATTTCGTACGGGTTTGGGCCGAAAGGTCTCAGATTTTCATGAAACTTTTTCCACAGGCAGGGCTTATCAATATATGAATAAAAAAAAATTGAGAAAAATTCAGGGTCGCCTATTTTTCCGAAAAACTCAGTTGGAAATTTTTGCTTTCCCCTGACACTACTTACTTTGAAAAATCATAACTCAAGAACGAAGCATCATAGAAACAAAGTTTTTTTTATGAAAATGAAAGCAAATTTTCTCAGGAATAAAAAAAATCTTCTTCTTCTTCTTTCTGGCGTTACGTCCCCACTGGGACAGAGCCTGCTTTTCAGCTTAGTGTTCTTATGAGCACTTCCACAGTTATTAACTGAGAGCTTACTATGCCGATGACCATTTTTGCATGCGTATATCGTGTGGCAGGTACGAAGATACTCTATGCCCTGGGAAGTCGAGAAAATTTCCAACCCGAAAAGATCCTCGACCGGTGGGATTCGAACCCACGACTCTCAGCTTGGTCTTGCTGAATAGCTGCGCGTTTACCGCTACGGCTATTTGGGCCCCAATATAATAAAAAAAATATGAACTGGAAAAAGTTTTCCACCGTTGAGAAAATTCGTAAAGAAAAACCGGAAAACTATGCTCCAACTCGTGGAAAATTTTCAAAAAACTATTTTTGAGAAGATAATTTTATAAGCTTTAATCGCTGAAATTTTTAAATTGGTATTTTGTTTTCTGTTTCTACGATGCTTCGTTCTTGAGTTATGATTTTTCAAAGTAATTAGTGTCAGAGGAAAACAAAAAAATTCCAACAGAGTTTTCCGGGAAAATAAGCGACCCTGAATTTTTCTCATTTTTTTTTCATTCATATATTCATGCGTACAATATCGCGGTACCGGTATACCGGTCCCGTTTCTTATATTATTAACCATAAACGATACGTTTGTTGCTTTTCGACGAATTCCTTCAAAATAACAAAACCTTACTTTCTGTGATATCCGCTCATAGAAATATAGAAGTATCTACAATTATCCTATCTGGCCGTACAACCTATCCCATGCAATTCAATTTAATCGATTAAATATGCCACAAAGAATTAGTCAGCATTCGCCTGTTGAAGAATGCATGAATCTTTAAAAAGAGCCAGATATAAGTCCCAAATGTCTGTCTAAGATAACGAACTAGAAGGTGGGCTTTGATACTTCAGCAAATGATTTTCCTACCCCCTACTCTTTAGATTCCTCTTACTATGACCGATCCAATATCAACACATGTATATTCAATTTTAAATGAGTTTACATACAGTTATTTCGTTTGTTCCAGCAAATATATCTTTTTTTCTCTTTTTCTACCATATCAATTTCGGTTTATAGTGAATATATTTTTAAGTGTTGATTTTTTAATGAATACTTTTTATGAAACACTTTCAGAACGTTTAATTTTGCACATTTTTGCTGAAAGTACCAACTTAATTTAAATCTCAATTATTTTTAAAGTTATGGACGATTTTCGTTTAAAAACATATTAATTTCAAAATTTTGTCAATCTTTTCAAACAAAAACTGTCCTCACAGTTTTTCCGCCATAAATAGAGAAAAATATTATTTTCCTAACGGCGAAAAAATATTGAGAATCCATTTGCGCCTTTCAGAGATATCGACATTTGAAAACAACATTTTTTTGGAAGAAAATCTCTGAGCTCTGTAACCATGAGAGATAGAACAGTAGTTTCTTCGGCAAATAAGTAGTTTTTTCTTTGCGCAATAAAAAGTTCTAAAAGTGCTCGGAATAAAGTTTTTGCGAGAAATTATCGTAAAAATTATCGGCGTACAAAATTCTGTCACGCATCCTGTTTAACAGACTGAGACCGCTCGAGGAGTCTTTCGTCGGCGAATACCAAGCTGGTTTTCGTGAGGGCCGTTCGACAACGGACCAGATGTTTAGCTTGCGAATGATCCTAGACAAATTCCGGGAGTATGACTTGCAGACTCACCATCTGTTTATTGATTTCAAGGCGGCGTACGACTCAGTGAAAAGAAATGAGCTTTGGCAGATAATGTCTGAAAATGGTTTTCCGGCGAAACTAATTAGGCTGATACGTGCTACGCTGGATGGTTCGAAATCAAGTGTTCGGATCGCAGACGAGGTGTCAACCTCGTTCGTGACATTAGACGGATTGAAGCAGGGAGACGCACTTTCGAATTTACTGTTCAACTTTGCACTTGAGGGTGCTATTAGGCGATCTGGCGTGCAAAGAAATGGCACTATTATCACAAGGTCGCACATGCTCCTTGGTTTTGCGGATGATATAGACCTGATTGGAATCGATCGCAGGTCAGTGGAAGAGGCCTTCGTGCCTCTGAAGAGGGAGACAGCGAGGATAGGCCTGACCATCAATTCTACCAAGACGAAGTACATGGTTGCAGGTAGAGATAGAGTCAGGCATGGTGGTGTAAGTGCTGAGGTAGTGTGTTATGGGGATGTGTTTGAAGTTGTTGAAGAATTTGTTTACCTTGGAACACTTGTGACATGTGACAACGACGTTTCCCGCGAAGTGAAAAGACGTGTTGCGGTTGTGAATAGGGCCTTTTACGGACTACGTAACCAGCTTAGGTCTCGCAGCTTGCAAACCGAAACAAAATTCGCCCTGTATAAAACATTGATTCTTCCGGTGGCTCTCTACGGGCACGAAGCGTGGACGTTGAAAGAGTCAGACCGGAAAGCTCTCGGTGTTTTCGAGCGTAAAGTGCTGCGGACAATACTCGGTGGGAAACTCGAAAATGGTGTGTGGCGCAGACGCATGAATCACGAGTTGTATCAAGTGTACAAAGATGCGAATATTATCAATCGTGTGAAATACGGCAGACTTCAGTGGGCTGGTCACTTAGTGCGAATGTCGGAAGAAAGAATTGCGAAAATAATATTCAGCAGGGAACCAGGTAGAGGTCGGCGGCTTCGGGGAAGACCACGAATACGCTGGCTGTACGCAGTGGAAGAGGACCTGGCGACCCTAAACGTTCGGGGCTACTGGAGAAGTTTCGCCCAAGACCGACGAAGATGGAGCTCTACAATACGCCCGGCAATTGCGTGATGCTACGCTATAGCCATCAAGGTATCAAGGTAGGTATCGTATAAAAAGTTACCAAGAACAAACTGATTTTCAGTACCTCCCTAACTTTATAGTTCAATAAAATCATAACTCGCGAATAATAAGAGATATAAATTTGGGTTCTTGGGCAAAGTTGCTCCAAATCAGTTGTTCTAAAACATTGTTGAACATTGTATAGGCTTAAATGCGTCAGTAAAAAAAGTTTATATGCTGATCTCGTAGAATATGTGGGCCACCTTAATTTCACATCACTGAAAAAAAATGTCTGGAAAATATGGAGAAACTTTGCCGAAGACACCATGTATCTAAAATTGACGGCTTATTCGCAATCATTTTTGTCTTCCTAGATTTGGCTTTGGGACCAATGTGCAGTGTGATTTCTGGGATTTCAGAATTGATCCTGGAATTCCAGTGCAGCTCCTAGCATTCCAGTGCAGATCCAGGGATTCCAGTGTAGATTCTGGTATTTCATTGTGGATCGTGTACTTCTAGTGTGGATCCTGAGATTGTAGTGTGGATCGTAGAATTTCAGTATGGATCCTGGGATTGTTGTGTGGATCACAGAATTTCAGTGTCGATCCTAGGATTTCAGTGTAGACTTTGAGATTCCAGTGTGGATCCTACGTCTCCAATCTGGATCTCGTTATTTCAGTGTCTATCCTTTGACTCCAATTTGAATCCTAGGATTGTAATATAAATCGTAGCATTTTAGTGTGGATCCTGGTATTTTGGTGCGGATATTGGGATTGTAGCACAGAACAGATAGAAAAGATGACAGCAAAAACAGCTGCCAAAATAAACGCGAACACTAGCGCACCTGGTGGCGGCGGGCAAGCTTTTTACACTGTCAATTTTCCTTAAATTGTACAGAATTAGACAAGAAAACTCGTCTAAATCTTTTTTGAGATTTCTACTCCAAGGTTGTTGCGAAACAAAGGTAATCTTCAGAGTGAGTGGAATATTTTCATTTAACTTAAAGGTAACGAAAAATGGTTTTGCACTTCCTCCCTGTTCTAGTAATCATATTATTTTTTATTTCCTCTACCGTTTTGATTCATATTACGGACACTTAAGGCCTCAGTGAAGTATAACCCAGCTTGGACCATACAAAATAAATCATTCTGTATGATTTTTTAGCGTTATCGAGCGTCGGAAGCCCTTAACTTGCGGATGGTGGGTAATGAATACGCGTCCGCCACTTGAATAATTTTAAATAAATCAAAACGTGTGGCCTTTTCATGATTCTTATTCCGGACGCTCCCTCACTTTTGCCTCATATTCCGGACGCTTTGATTCGAATTACGGACAGCTCATGATAATCATTAATGGAATAGTCAAATCATCAATTGAAATCGTTCAACCACTTAAGAGACGTCTAAGGTAGTTGTGCATTATAAATTTGCAATGATATTTATGGAAAAAACCTAATAAAACGAGCCTCGAAAATGAGAACTTTTGGACGGCGAAAATTGAAACATTTCGTGTGAAATGTTTCCCATACAAACGAGAGTGTCCGGAATTTGAAGCTGTCCGTAATATGAATCAAAACGGTATGTTGAACCCACGCGTTTTGTGTTCAAAGTTATTCGAAATCATCTATCCTTTATTTCTAGTGACTTCAACGACCGGAGTGTAACTAATGATAGCTAATGACCGGAAATTGCATGTACAGTACTGGGCAGAATTAAGTACGCATTTGCCGTTTTTCGCTGGCTGCAGTGAAACCTCGTAATTTATTCTGTGCAGTACTGTATGTAAGATAATAATAACATGCAAATATCGTACAATTTTCCAGACATGGAATTTATTTTTCTTAAACACAAATATTATTTTTTTTTTTTAATTAAGTAGTTGATGAATTTTGATGGACTCAACTTATGTAGTAATTTAAAAGGGGCAGCCCTTACTCTACAGATTTATGAATCAATAAATAAATAAATAATTTGCCATTTACGATCCTAAAAAAAAAGTGTAAAGAGTGATTCATTTCCTAAATCATTACGGATTTTCTTTTTTTGTGATAAAGAGACGAAGAACAGGATAAACAAGAGTAAAGAAAAATTTCTTAAAACTTACATTTTTAGTATTACAGTAGAATATCCACATCTCGATATATCTCCCTATGTCGATGATTTTTTCGGTCCCTTCATTCTGCATACATTTTCACTCTCCATATCTCGATATTTCCCTATGTTTATGAGATTTTCATTCCCGATTTTCTATCCGTATGTGAATATACCAATAATCGTAGGTTAATAAACTTCAATTATATGTCATGTAATCCAGCAGGATTCTGTGTACTTACATGTCATATAGCACATTTTTACATGATTTGAGACTTAAATTTACATGACGATATGTTTACAACGCATAAATGAAGTTTACATGACGTGTAAGCCTCATTATTTTTAACTGTGTAGTATTCATTAAAAAATTGTTCCACATCTCGATCTCTCCCTATCTCGATGGTCCCTTCGATATCAAATGTGGAGATTAGGCTGTAAAAATAAATGGTTGGTGGCCTAAGTAATCTCTCGAGGTGTTTGTAATTCAAAAGTTTTATAGATGCTTTTTCTGAGATTTAGAGAGAAATTTTCAACAAAAAGCTTCTGTATTAATCTTCTTTTTCTTTCTGGCGTTACGTCCCCACTGGGACAGAGCCTGCTTCTCAGCTTAGTGTTCTTATGAGCACTTCCACAGTTATTAACTGAGAGCTTACTATGCCAATGACCATTTTTGCATGTGTATATCGTGTGGCAAGTACGAAGATACTCTATGCCCTGGGAAGTCGAGAAAATTTCCAATCCGAAAAGATCCTCGACCAGTGGGATTCGAACCCACGACCCTCAGCTTGGTCATGCTGAATAGCTGCGCTACGCCTACGGCTATATGGGCCCCTTCTGTATTAATCTTTTAATTTATTATTCGTTTTTTTTTTTAACATAAACAGCTATTATACGAATAATATAGTGCATGGTAGATTTATATTAGTAATATATTCACATGCAGGGCGTATAAAAGTGCTGTTTGATTACTTGTGATATTACTCTCTTCGAAAGTTATTTTGCTTCGGACATATTTTGACGTTACATCGGCCTGCTGATTTTTTGAACTCGGTTCATGCTAACCCATAATGATTTCAATTACTTTAGGTGAACAATTATAGTATAAGCGTATAAGGTTGAAAAATTATGATACCATACAAACAATAATTATTCTATAAATAATGAAAAAAAAAAATCAAGGGGAGCTTTTTGAAGTTTGCGACTATAACAATCACAGATCATATTTCAGTAAAAACCTTAATTAATATATTCATTTGTCTCATTTATGTCATCTTCAAAGCTGAAAATTTCGATTTGGCATTTTTCAATTCATTAAGCAATTTAAATTTGATTGAACAATAATTCAGAATTTTTTAAGCTTATTTATTTTAGAAGTCTGGGATAACGTCGGATCAGTTTGGTGTCCACACCGCTCTTATTCGTCGTCTCACGCTCAATAAGTGCGGTTAGAACACTTAATCAATCTGATTTCATCCAGAACTTTTATTCATCATCCCGTACTTCGATCCACACTATTTAAGAAATGCGTGGAGATAAATGACCAAATATTAGTATAAATTTCATTGGATAATCAAACAAAAACAACTTAGAAATTCACTCAGTTTCTTTTCTGATTTTGTAGATCGTGATTCTGGTTTAATATCGGAATTCGGTAATCGTTTCTCCTCCCTGGTTATGAACCAAACGTCAGCCATTTACTCTGGATAGCGAATCTGATGCGCCATATCAGGCGCTAATTTTTAGGATTTGAAGAAAAATCATTTTCATGCATTCCAAACAAGTGGTGCCGTAGCAAAGTAGAATTGTATTGATTTATTTCATCGAAATAAACTAACATAACACCACGACAAATTGATCAACCTTGCACTCGTCTAAAAGTTTGCACATCAGACTGACAGCTGTTTTTTTTCTGTTTTTCTCACATCATAGCAAACCTTTGGTGGAAGATAATAAACAAAACATGACATTGGAATCGAACATTGAATAATTTTAATCGCATTCTTCACGAGAATGTTAGTACGATCGTGTTGCAACAGCGTTTGCGTACACGAGTTTGTGTTTGAAAAAATCAAACTCTTTAAGCGGAAACAGTGTTTGCGACACACCGTACATGTACGAAAACTTTTTCTCGACATCTATTCCTCTATATTTTTCATGCAATTTTGAAAACAATTCCATTCACCGTGCAGCAAGAGGGCGGGGGAACTTGGTAGTTGTTGGTTCAAGTCGAAAACTTCAGTCACATATAAAGGATGTTATCAGTTACCACACCATTTCAATTCACATCTACAAAGAAAATTTAAACCCAAAAGGATGTCAAAAGCCAAAAAACCAGCGGAAAATCGTTCATGTTTGCAATTCAGAGCTTAACGGATTTTTATTGACATATGTTTTGGTTTAATTAGGGAAGATGAACCGGTATTCGCCATAGTACCAGTATTCGCAACCCCGAATTATATACCGTTTTACGAAACATATGGGCAAAAATCGTTAAATTTTAGTCAAATTGCTTTAAAATTATACAGAAACATTCTTAGAAATCTCAAAATTTTATCCGAAAATGATAGAAAAGAAAATCCTCTAAATGTTTGCTCTTTTGTACCTTATTTCGCCATGGTGTTCCCGAATTCACCACCTTCAATAAGAAATCAACGTATCTGGTTCTGTTCGGGAAGAACCACTGCGACCAGTTTTCTTTGATCTTTTGTGGTATACCCGTGTTCTTTGTTTAGTGCATGTCGTTCTACTCCATTACTATTGAGAAATAATGAAGTAGTCGTTTTTTATACACATATTATTCTTTACCATTTTGCATAGAGCCTCTTTAGAAAAAGATAACGCTATTTATACCTTTTGGAGAAAACAGTTTGTCACCATTAAACTCTCAAAAGCGCGCCCCTTAATCAGGTTCGGCCACTAAGCTGGTTGAATGATACTGATTTTGACCATGCAACGGTACTCTAGCGTATCAAATTATTGATTCTACTTATAAGGTTCAAAGTCGTTTTTTGAAACTGTGAACAGGTTTCATCGCATGAAACATTTAGATTCCTTGAAACAAAAAGTTTATTTTAAAAGTTAAGAGGTCTGCTACTCCACTGATTCGGAATCGTTTCCCTCCTAGATATCGAAAGAAAAACTCTTGAACTCGGAAAGAAATTGTCTCATGAGTTGAAACCAACCTCAGATGCTGATTGAGCCATTTTTTCACTTCGACCTCCTCATCATCAAGGACAAATAGGTGGGTCTTAGTGGCTTGTTACTCTTTTATACTCTTCCGACCGTAACTTATAAGTATTCACAAGAACAGATACAGCAAGAGTACAATTTGGTACCCCGTAACGCACCTCGAAAAGATGATCTACCCGCGTTACGGATGAAATCAACGTATAGGTAGTGGATTCAGAAACCGAAATTAAAAACATGGCATAATACTGCTGTAATTGGTTCAGTATTCGCCACCTCAATTTTCAATACAAAAACAAAGTTCTCAACGCAGTAGAACGAAAATCAAAGGTCTTTTGATTTATTTAAACACATATTTTTCCTTAGGGTGGTGAATACTGGTTCACCTACCCTACATACTTGACTGGAAGGCTTACTGTGCTGGCGAATCAACGGCGTTGACATAACGTCAAACAACTTATACGAGTGAAGGAGATCTTTTTAGACGAGACTAACGTCAATATCCTGTACTGTAAATTCCAATGAGGCAAACAACGTTTTATTCGCCTACTCTTTGACACATTTTCTCGTATTCTAGTTGAAAATTATTTATTGTTCTAGGATAGCTATCTGTTCTGTGATTGTAATGTAGATCGTAGGATTTCAGTGTGGCTTCTGCGGCTGTTATGTGAATCGCAGAATTTCAGTAAAAAACTTGCGATTCCAATGTGGATTCTAGGATTCTAGTGTGGATCCTGGAAGTCCAGTGTAGATCCTGTAACTCCAGTGTGAATTCTGGTATTTAAGTATGGAGGATTACAGTGTGTATCCTGGGATTGTAGTATGGGTCGTAGAATTTCAATGAAGTTTCTGGGATTGTCATGTGGATCCCAGAAAATTAGCGTGAATTCTGCTATTTCAGTGTGGATCCTTTTATTCCAGTGTGAATCTTGAAATTGTTGTGTAGATTGTAGGATTTCAGAGAAGATCCGGGGACTGTGATGTGGATCATATAGGGTGTCAGTGTGGATCTTGGTATTCTAGTGTGGATATCGGAATTCCATTGGCGATCCTGGTATTCCAGTGTAGATCTTGGGATCCCCGTGTAGATCCTGGGGTTTCTGTGTGGATCTCGAGATGGCAACGTGGATTCTAAGATTCTAGCATTGATTCTGGTATTTCAGTGTGGATCCTTTGGTAACAGTGTAAACATAAGGATTAAAGTGTTAATCTTGGGATTTCAGTGTGGATCTTACGATTTCAAGTTAGATTCTGCTATTTTAGTAAGGGTGCTTTGATTACAGTGTAAATCTTGGGATTAAAACATGGGTCTTTAGATATCAGTATGGATTCTGGGATTCCAGTCTTGATCCTAGGATTCCAATGTGGGGCCTGGATTTCCAGTGTAAATCCAGAGATTCCTATGTAGATCCAAGGATTGTAGCGTGGATCGTAGGATTTCGATGTCCTGAGATTCCTGTGTATACACAGGGAAGGGGTGGTAAAATAAACACCTTAAGGATATCATCTTGTTTCTTAAAGAAAAACAACGAATTTGTGTAATTCTATCGCACAACATTAAAAATAGGGATGTTATCTATAGTAGCGACACGAATTCAGACTGGAATAGCTATTTTTTTATATATTTTTATCGCTAGCAAAAAACTATGCAAACGTTCATTTTATCTGCACTATGTGGGTAAAATGAAAAGCTGTTGGTGGTAAACATCGAGCAAAAAACGTGAGTAAAACAAATATTAAAAAAAAATCATTGCATTCCCGAAAATATATCCATCAATCATTGCAACCCATTCAAAAAGAACTCTAAATGTATCAGATTTGACATCATATCATAATGATATTCACCTCACTGAAAAACTTCAAGACTTCCGAGCTGAAAGTTACGACAGTTCTAATTTTCAAACGTAGGTTTCTAAAGTTTTAGTTTTCGTTGATATTTTCACTTCAATTGACCTCCGTATCAACCCGAACACTCCGATTTATGCTCTAAATCGTCCGTGCGTTTTAAAAGTTCAATAAAAATTGTTTTTCTCGATAAAAGGCACGGTGTTCATTTTGCCACCACGTCACCTATGGATCCTGGAATTGTAATGGGAATATCAGGATACTAGTTGATTTCGGCAGGGATTCTAGGTTTCCAGTGTGGCCCTTTAGATTTCCGTGTATATCCTGGTGGTCCAGTGTTTCGTGGTACACCCGATTCTGTTTTTGCACGGGGGATGCGTACCGTGCAAAAAAAGTTTTCAGTTCAAAATTTCAAAAACCGTGCAAAAAAAGTAACACTATTTCTCGACGTTTCATGCAAAAATAAGGTTTTGGTGGAAAAAAATGTATGGAAACTTTTTTTGCACGGCCGTGTAAAAAAATCCGTGCAAAAACAGAATCGGGTGTATTCCATTGCGAATCCTGGAATTTCAGTATCCTGGTATTCCAGTGTGGATGCTGGGATTCCAGTTTAGAACCGTTGATTCCAGTGTGGGTACTGATATTCGAGTGCGGATCTTAGGATTTCAGTATGGATCCTGGGAATCCAGTGTGGATTCTGGGATTCAAGTGTAGATGCTGGGTTTCCAGTGTGAATATTGGGGTTCCAGTTTGGATCCTGGTGTTTGGTGTTATGGGTTCTGGTATTCCAATGCGAATTTCAACACTATAGCGTAGACCATGGGATTTCAGTGTGAATCCTGGGAATCAACTGTGGATCTTGGAACTTCAATGTAAATCCCGGAACTCTAGTGTGTATCCTGCAACTTCAGCGTGGATTCTGAGACTCCAGAGTGGATCATGGAATTCTAATGTGGATGCTGGAATTCCTATATGGATCTTGGAATTTCAGTGTGGGTCCTGATATTACAGTGTGGATTTCAGTTTATTGTGAATCCTGGGTTTTCAGTGTGGATATTGGGATTCCAGTGAAGATCATGAGATTGCAATGTTGATTCTGGGATTTCAGTGCAGATACTGGGGTTCTAGTGTGGATCCTGAGATTCCAGTGTGGATTCTGCGATTCCAGTGTGGATCTTTGGTTTCCAGTATGGGTCTTGAGGTTTCAATGTGGATCCTGGAATTTAAGTAAGGATGGATTGTGGGAATCCAGTATTGAGTCTGGGATTTCAGTATGGAGTCTAGAATTCCAGTATGAATGTTGAGTGGATCGGAGTACACGGTGGTTTGCGAATACCCTTTAATGGGTGAAAATTTACCCATTTCCGCTAGAAGTGCCTCTCCACATTTAATGAGTAAACACGGTTTACTCATTAAAGAGTAAATCCAGTTTATGTCATAGGATGGGTAAATTTTTACCCTTTATGCAAAACGCTCCCGCATTGGAAAATGGGTGAAAAATTACCCATTTTGAGAATGATGAGAGGACAATTATAGATTTGAAGATTAGTCACGTTTTCATTAAGTAAAACAATTAAGAAATCATAGTTGTGGTTTATTTTATTATACGGAACACACGGGAAATATATCTAAGCACTTTTTATTGATGTCTTATTGATGTAACATTGAGCCGGAATGAACGGCGATGCCAAACCGGTGCAACCCTCCAAGTAATCTCAAATTCCCTAAAAAATATTAACAATTTCAGTTACTTGAATAAATTTTCGAAACGAGCATCACTCACCGCCTTTATGGAATACCACGGTACTCAATGAAACAGATAATATGAGAAATTTACTAAGAATCAAGAAGCACGATACTTTTTTTCCGAAATTTGATGCACACTTTTTATAACTATTTTTCACCCATTTATGAGATCGATAGTGGTTTTAACAAATGGGTATTTTTTTACTCTTTTCGAGTTTTCAAATTCACCCATGTTTTGACAGATCGGTATGCTATTCGATAATGGGTATTTTTTCACCCATTAAAGGGTAATCGCAAACCACCGTGTATGTCACTGTGGATGTTGGGATTCCAGTGTAAATTCTGGTATTCCAGTTCCGTGAATTCTGGGATTGTAACGTGGGTCGTCGAATTCCGGTATAGTAGCTGAAAATTCAGTGTGGATCTTGAGATTCTAGTATGGACCTTGACATTTGAATATGGATCCTAGGATTTCTGTTAGAATTCATAGAATCCGATGTAGATTTCTATGTAGGATTCCTGTATGGGTAATGGATTTCCGGTGTGGATCCTAAGATTTCAGTGTGGATATTGGGACATCAGTGGAGATTTAGAGTTTTCAGTGTGATTCCTTGAATTACAGTATGGATCTTGGATTTCTAGTTTGAATTTTTTAAATCCGGTGTGCATCAAGCACGATGTAGGTAGTGCAACCTGGGTTAGATAGCCCACTGAAGATTTTTCACCAACCTTATTTATTATAGGCAAAAGTAGAGCAAACGGATTGATTTTACGGCTACAGATCCGGAAACGAATTAAGGACAACGATTGGAAAGTTGGATCTTGGGACGCAAGGACTTTGGATGATCTCGCGCGTATTGGGTTCCTGGCTCATGAACCGTGGAATGTCGGCTATCCAGGAAATACGCTGGCCCAAAACCGGAGAACGTGAATTCCGAGCGGTGGATCCCATCGCCAACACTTCATTCAAGTACCACATCTACTACAGCGGCGGCGACAGAGCAGAACGTGGAGTTGGCTTCATAGTGGTTGTGAAGAATATGTAGCGCGTTATTCGGTGGAAATCGGTGAGAGACCGAATATGTGTGTTGAGAATGAAGAGCATGTTCTTCAACTACAGTCTGATTAGCAAATATGCGCCAACGAACGATTAGCCCAATAACATGGAGGATGAGTTCTGTGAGATCAATGATAATGACCAGCTGCATGTAACCTTTGCTTCTGCTAGAGGGGCGGCAATAAGCAGTACCTACTTCGCTCGCAAGAATATCCGCAAACACACCTGGCGACACTCGACCACGTGCTGGTTGATGGATGACATTTCCCAGATGTCATGAATGTCAGGACCTTTCGAAATCCTAATATCGACTCGGGTCATTATCTCGTTGTAGCCAAAAATTCGGGCGCGATTATTTAGCGTCACGAGTTGGGGAACTAACATAACGCTGCGCTTGAATATCCAACGCTTGTCGACTGATGGAGTAGCTGCGCATTACCGTCAGCAGCTAGACGAGCTGTTGGGAAGAATCAATGTTTCTGGAAATGTCAATAGTCTGTAGGACCGTATCCACGAAGCTGCGACCACAACGGATCGAGAAGTGATTGGTACTGGTCAATGATGAAGACAAAAGGTCTGGTTCGATGGACAGTGCCAGCTAGGGACAGATGTGAAGAATGTCGCTAGAAGTCGTATGCTTGTCACCGGCACCCGGCCGAACATAGAGCGGCGCAGGGTGGTACAGAACCGAAGAAAAGGGAATCCACCGCAGAAAGAAAAACCAGCACGAATGAAGTGTAGTAGTTTAACCGGAACGATATGCAGAGATTTTATGCAACGGTCAATGGATCGTAGCATAGTACCGTACCAGTTGCCGCAATACCAAGCTGGTTCTTGCGAGGGCCGCTCGATAACGGACCATATGTTTATCTTGCGAATGATCTTAGATTAATTCCAGCAGTATAATTTCCAGACTCACCATCTGTTTATTGATTTCAAGACAGCGTATGACTCAGTGAAAATAAATGAGTTGTGGCAGATAATGTATGAACATGGTTTTCCGGCGAAACTAATTAGACTGATACGTGCAACATTGGATGGTTCGAAATCAAGTGTTCGGATTGCAGACGAGGTGTCAGCCTCGTTTGTGACGTTAGACGGATTGAAGCAGTGAGACGCACTTTCGAAGGTGCTATTAGGAGATCTGTTGTGCAGAAAAACGGCACTATCATCACAAGGTCGCACATGCTCCTTTGCTTTGCAAAGGATATCGACCTTATTGGAATCGATCGCAGGTCAGAGGAGGAGGCCTTCGTGCCTTTGAAGAAGGAGACACCGAGGATAGGCCCGACCATTACATAGTATTCCATGATTGCAAGTAGAGATAGAGGTAGGCGGTGTTGGTGTTGAGGTAGTGTTTGACATGGATTTGTTTGATAGTCAGTTTTCAAAGGCGGTGGAATCTTGTCCCATAGCCAAGGCTTTTTCGTATCAGTCACGTAAAAGTACAGTAATCAAAACAAGTTCAATGATAGTATTGGTGCTTTGAAAATATGATGTCATGCATTCATGCAAAGTTCAGTGAAACAATAGAAGCAGTAAATATGAACAAAACTATCACCATGTTGGTTAAATTGTGTTACACAGAAGACAAAGAAGATCAGAGGGAGCTAGAGAAAGAACTGCCGAAGACTTTCATTCAGGTGGTTAAAATTAAAGGAAAAAATGGCTCTATATGTGGCTAGAAATGTAACTATTCATGGAGGTTTTCGTTTTCTTGGGTCATCCACATTCAGGTTCAGGCATATTCGGTTTTGGATTTTGGCAAGCAGCAAGACAACGGATACAGAGCATAAAGTAAAAAAAATCGTAACATAAATAAATTGGTTATCCACTTTCGGTTGTTACACAGATGGAACAAGACATTTGTTACGGTTACTTCTAGAGATTCGGGGCAAACCGTAGGATGACGGAAGTTTGGTAGCCCATTTCATAGCTTGCAAGCACATTGATCAATGGAACTCAGGCATGTCAGACAAAAGTAGAGAGGCACATTTAAAAGTTTGGCTTAGCAGACATGTAACATTCAGCTTTCAAAGGTGGGTTGGAGTTTGAATTGGCATTTGAGACTTGGTTGACTCTGAAGATACCTGATGCGCCCGCCCGAGTCATTTCCTTTCGCTTTCGCATGTTTTCAGCTGAACAAAAACTTCGGCAGTAAGAGGGTGGTTGGTATTTGTCTTGTTGTTTGAACCGGTTGAACCAAAACGAGCGGTACACGGATATACAGAATTTCAGTTGTTTGATTTATACATTATTTTTGGTGGTGGTTTTGTGTGTTGTTGGGGAAGGGATTTTTGGAAAATAGAGAGATAAGAAATTAACGCGTGATACAAAGTGGAAATACATAAGGAGCGGTGCTGGTGTGCTGTAAAAATTTATACGTATATGGGGCATGCACTCGAGGCTACTTCGCCAAGGAACTTACAGAAGTAGACGGCCAGATATTGAGTTTCCTCAACCATATCCTCCAGCATTACTCGGGTAATGAGTTCGATGCGATCTTCAGTTTTCTGAGTGATAAGCCATTGAAGAACTTCTTCTTCCTCATCAAGAGATCCTGTAAAAAGGAAGAAGTGATTTTAATTAACCTTCAAAACTGTCTTGCATCACTTGACGTACCTTCGAATACGTTGGGGATATTGTCCTCGAAGTAGACCAGAACAGGATAATCGGTAATTCCGTAATGCTCCGCAATCGTCAAGTCATCGGTCTTGACAAACATGATTCCGTGGCGGTCGCAATCGTCATCGATGTTTTCCAGCGACTCAAGAACACTCGAACACTGTTCGCAGTTGTCAGCATCTACAAGGGGTGGAAACGATTACATAAGCTAGAGAATGTAATAAACCAGAAAATAAGGTCACACCGTTTCAAAAAACCATAACAAAAGGGTTAGAATATCAAATCATATTAAGTAAATGCGCAAATGAGTTGTTTGACGGGGTTCGACAGGTTGACATCGATGATGAGAGGTGGATGGGATAAGACAAGCCAGAGTTTTGGTACACAGGTCGAGGAATGTCAAACGGATCCTTTCAATACCCTCAGATGACGCTCCATTCGTTGAGTCTGCTTCCTCGGCTTCCTCTAGCACTTCGGCCGATGTTTCCGTGCGGAGCAATCCTCGTCGTTCTTTGGTACGTTCTTTTGCCTTGCGGAGCTTGCGAGCGAGCTTAGAATTGCAGATATCGCAAGTCGTCTTGTTCCCTACAGTACGTGTTAGTTATTGTAGTGCGGCAGATGTAAGTTTTGTGCAATTGCAAAAAAATATTGTTGTGTTTGGGTGCATTGTATAGTGCATCGGTTTAGTTACTTAAGAATCAACCGAAACAGTTTGCAGTTCGTTTGAAAAAGTCGTATCATAAATCGATACACGAGTCTACTTACAGAAGTACACAGCTAACGCGCTGGAGTCTTCGATGAGGGCCAGTAGCTTGGATCCATCCAGGTCTTCGATGACGTCACCACCGGGGTTCTTCTGCGTCATCAACCAGTTGAGGATTTCGTCTTCGTTGTTCAGATCACCGGCGTAGATCACCGGGTCCTTAGAGCTCAGCTTGAAGAATACAATGCCCGGCAGAGCGTAGACGCCCAACTCCTTGGCCATCTGTTTGTCGTCAATTTTTACGAAGTTGATTCCAGCACCATCGGCTTCGTCGTCGATGTGTTCGATTTCGGCTAGCACACGAGGGCACTGCTTGCAGTCTTCGCTGTCTAAAAGGGGGATGAATGACATTGTTAATTTCCAATGAGTATTACGAATTACGAATGCATTAATTGTGATTAATATTCTATGTTATATGTTTGCGTAAGTTGAAACATTTCAGATTCCGAAGATGTCCGTCACAGAAGACAACTTGTGCCTTTACTAACAATTTTCGAGTCATTTATATGAATTCTTACTGGCAAAAAAGTATGTGAAGTGATTTCTTTAATTTTTTAAGGAATTCCTGAAGATAGAAAGAAAAGCTAAGGGAAATTCTGTGAATCTGCCTAAAACATAAATCTAGAATAATTTGTTGATACATTTCTTTCAGAAATTTTGCAGTACTTGTAGTAATACTTGTTTTCTTGTTGATTCCGAGTGAAATATCTGAAGGTATTTTTGAGCTGTCTCAAGGAGACCAATCTCAAGGATAGATGCTTGTTGTAACTCTCTGTGAAATAGCTGAACATGAGTTTCTCTTGAATTCCGAATATGACTCATATTTCGAACATTAACGATTTCAATGGTTAGGAACAATACACTGAAACCTAACTTTAGTACATTGGAATCAGATAGGGGGTGGATCCTATTCTTGGAATTTTTGATTCACTTTGGCAGTTTTTTAACCTAATGAAAGCTTACTTCCGATTATATTACTTGTATGAAGCTACAATACCTGTTCGAAGATTGGAATCGCTTCATCGGTTATTGCAACATAAATTCCCGATGTTGAACATTTCCGAAAGTCCAGAATCAACGGAGATCATAAGTGGTGGTTAAAATTTGTATAGGGTAGGTGTACCAGTATTCACCACCCGAACTAAAAAATATTTTTATAAATCAGTCGAAAGATTTCTGAAACATATAAGAATTGGTCACAAAATTTGTATTGAAAATTGGAGTGACGAATGCTAGATAACCTGCACCAGTTTTCGCAATGTTTAAAATTTTAGAAAATTTAGGAACTCCATCAGTGGCGTAGTTAGAGTTTTCGTGGCCCGGTGCGGAGGTAGCTTCGAGGCATCATAAAGTAGATTTGTGTAAAGCAGGACTTATTAAAAAGAAATCTATGATTATCGAGCTTTCAATTCTTTCAATAAAACGTTTGGCAGTTCTTGAAAGACTCGTCGGAACAGTTTCTCAAAAAATATTTAGTAAAGCCCATTCAGCTCATCAAAGCTCTAGATTTTTCAAGCCCTACAAAGCAGGATATATGAAACTAATTATAGTATCTATTGATTGAACAACATTAGTTTAAATGAAAACAACTTACAAAACTATTTTTGTGAATGACCATAAAATGTGAAAGCTTGGCCACGGACCGCCGGGACCCTCGGCTTACTTTAAATGAGGCCCTGAATGATAAAAAATTAGCAATAATCAAGGGGCCCCTGTACATCGCTGATCTAGGTCTTCTCCAGAAACATATTCTTGCCAAGTTCATTTTTATTCAGGGGCCTTACAAATTGTCAATGAAACTTTTGTTACTATGGAAAATTCTTACCGCAATTTTGGGGCCCTAGGATCTTCTTCTTTCTGGCGTTACGTCTCCACTGGGACAGAGCCTGCCTCTTAGCTTAGTGTTCTTATGAGCACTTCCACAGTTATTAACTGAGAGCTTACTATGGCAATGACCATTTTTGCATGTGTATATCGTGTGGCAGGTACGATGATACTCTATGCCCTAGGAAGTCGAGAAAATTTCCAACCCGAAAAGATCCTCGACCGGTGGGATTCAAACCCACGACCCTAAGCTTGGTCTTGCTGAATAGCTACGCGTTTACCGTTACGGCTATGTGGGCCTCAGGGCCCAGTGCGGATCGCATCCATCGCACTCCTCTAGCTACGCTACTGAACTCCATTGCAAAATGCGGTATGAAATTTTTTTCTGCAAATTTTGATTTTTTTTTTTAGAATGTCGCAATTTTATTTTGAAGTGATACCTATAATGAACAATAAACGATTAATGTCTACTAGTGTGAAAAAGCATATCAGTTGGTGTGGCAAATGCTGAGATTCTACCCCAGGATTGATGTTCATTTTTATATTTTGGGTAGATGCGTCTATCCAAAGTTATTAAGCAAAAGGCACTTCCTAGTTTTTTGAAAAACGCATTTTTTCCCTAATTCGGCAATAAAACAAAGTTTTCCGACAACACTCAAAAAAAAAACACACACACACAGGAAATGTAATTCCTGAGCTTATCTTTCAGTAAATCAAAATTGAAGGCTATGACATGTAGTTTTTTCGGCATGAATGAAATGGTTGAAATTAGGTGAAAAATTATTTCAACCTAGAAAACAACACAAAACACTTGTTTCCCGATTTTGTTTGTTTCTAAATAAAAACTCAAAGCTATGAAATGTAGTTTTGGCATGAATTGTAGTCAAATATTTACTTTTGTTCTCAAACATGCCCACTTAACTTCTACAAGTAAATCAGTGTCGAAAAAACTACATATCCTAGATTTGCATTGCAAACGGATCCAATAAAATGGGCGTTTCATAAGATGAATTTTGAGTGTAATCAAAAATTTCTATTTCTGCTCTAACATATTCACTTGAATTGTACAATCAATTTTACGTTGAAATAACTATATGACATAGCTTCGAATTGTGATGTACAGGCAAACAGGCTCAATAGAGTTTTTCATAGTCATTTGTTAAACATAAATTTTGAGTGTAATCAAAATATCTCTTTCTTCGCAAGCATGTTTACATAACTGCTCGAAGCAAAATAATGCCGATAAAACTACATGTCCTTATAAGTATAGTAAACGGAAATTTATTTATTCCTCAAACATGTTCCTTTGGCTTTGATTATAAATTTTGTCATCGCATTGAATTTAGAGTAACAGATAAACAAGTCCAGGAAATACGTTAGTTTTTAGGCAAAATAAATTTTGAATGTATCAAAAAAATATTTTTGTACATAAACATAATAACTTTACTTCTACAAGCAAATCAATATCGAGAAAAAAACATGTCCTAGCCTTTAATTGTAATTTACTTGTAAACGTATCCATGTTTTTTATTCAAAAAGACACGGACACCGTCTTTAGTCATTTAGCTGCACAGACTGTAACTTAACACAAGACAACGGACAAGCATGCTCCAGTGGCATATAGCCGAGAAACATTCCTGACGAAAAGTTTCAATGGCTGCAGCTGGAATCGAACCCACACCTCATAACACGATGCGATCAACTGCCTGACGACACTAACCGCACGGCCACGAAGCCCCACTATTTCTATAGTTGTTTTGGTAAAACAAATTTTTAGTGTAGTCAACAATTTATACAACCTTCCAAACATGTTGTCTTAAGTCAGAAAATAGGCTCTTCGTAGTATTTTTGGCAATTGAAATTTTCTATTTCTGTTTTTACTCAAATATGTACAATAGGGCGGTTCAAAATTTAAAAATGTTTGAGAATCCAATCTCTCATATGTTTCTTACCATCCTTACCACAAACATAGTGTTCTGTGAAATTTTCAGCTTTATAGGTGGTTATTTAAAGGTGGCCCAAAGACAATGAAGGTTTATATGGAAATTACTATGGAGAAATTTTGGGAAATGTTCCAAATACGCTAGTACTGTAATGTAAGTACAAACTTTTTATCTCATAGTATAAACTCATTCTTCAAACCATAATAAAAAAATTGCTGAAGAGAGAAATCCAATTCGACGGATAGCAGAAGAGATATTCATGCGTTTGTTTGCTATTATTTAGCTTAATATGGGGATATACAGCCGTGAATCACAAGTCAGTCCCATCTGTAAAAAGTAGGCATTGAGAAAATGGGCTGTGAAGTTCTCAAACTCGTTTTCCATACGAATATTCAAAAAATTCCACAGGATTGTAATATGTTCCAATCTGAATGAAACTTTCACAACTTGCTTTTCACTACGGTATATTTCTGAGAAAAATACCTATAAAGATGATAAAAACAAGTTACATTTTTGTGTTTCACGGTGCGAAAGACTGTAGTGGGACTGATATGCGGTTACTTTTCATTATGGGACAATTTGACTTGCAATTTTTTCTTATTTTTTTGAACAAATCACATTATTCCATTAGTGCAGTTGAAAGAGCAAGAGATGTTGAAAACTGAACTCAACTCAATTTTGACGAATATGCAGATGGGTCTGACCTGCGATTCACGGCAGTATAGCCCTGCAAACATGTACAAAAATCCCAAACAAAATTAGCTCAATAGAGATTTGTTTCTTCAGTACCATTTTCCTTTAAGGTTTGAAGAATGAGTTTTCAATATGGGATGATAAGTTTCTACTTACATTACTGTACTAGCGTGTTTGGAACATATCTCAAAATTTCTTCATAGTAATTTCCATATAAACCTACATTGTCTTTGGGCCACCTTTAAATCACCACCTAGGAATCTGAAAATTTCACATAACACTATTTTATGGTAAGGATGGTAAGGAAGATATCAGAGATTGGATTTTCAATCATGTGCCAATATGCTGGAATTTGTATGGAAAACTAGTTTGAACCTGGGAGGGAGGCACCGATACTACACACGAAATATAGAACAACGTTTGTTTGAACTGCAAGATAACTCCAGCTTCCCAACAACAATCAAGGCAGGCTTGGGGAAAATCGCTAGTTTTCGTTTGTTGTGTACTTTCGATCTTTCCTGACAAACATGGAAAAAGGGCCACAGTTTTCTATGCACTAAATATCCATTTTCATTGGAAAAAGTAAAACGATGCGTTTTTCAATGCTTTATATTCAATCAGATTGAAAGGTGCTCACGTGACATTACTTGCATTGTGTGCATGAATTGATTTTAATTCGATTTTTGTCACTTTTGATGAAATGCGAAAATGTGTTTTAATCAGTTACGCGCTTTTTCCATGTTAGTCCAATGTTTGAGATCTGGGCTCACAGTGACAGTTCGTGACAGCGGAATCTCGGCTCACTATGACGTACAGAAATTTTGTATTGGTTTCTCCCTCCCAGGTTTGAACACTTCACAGCCTATTTTCTCAATGCCTACTTTCTCAGATGGGACTGAAATGCGATTCACAAGGGAGTGTTAGAAAAAAAATCTATTTCTGATTAAATATATTACTTGACTTTTACAAGTAAATTCATGCCGAAAAAACATCACACCATAGTCATCAATTTTTAATTACAGACAAAAAGGTTCAATAAATTCGTTTTCTGTGTGTTTCTGGGTAAAATAAATTTTGAGTGTAATTGGAAATTTAGTTTTTTTCAACATGCTCACAATCTTTCACAATGCTCTCACAATCAATATTACGTAGAATAAATTATGCTTCATCTCTTTGAATTTGGAGTTACCGTACACGGCTTCAAAATATATGGTGTTTCTTAGTATTTTAAGTCATAACAATTTTGATTGTAGTCAAAAATTTATACTTCTGCTCGCACATATCCAATTGACTTCTACAAGTAAATTTATGTCGAAGAAATTACATTTGCCTTTAATTTTGGTTTACAGACGAAAAAGCCCAGGAAATTCGTTTTCTGTGTGTTTTCTGGGTAAAATAAATTTTTGAATGAAATTGGAATTTTATTTGTTTACTCAAACGTTTTTATTTGATTTTCATAATCAATTTAATGTCGAAAAAACTATATATCATCGCATTGAATTATAAGTTACAGGAAAAATGTTTTTTTTCATAGTAATAGAAATTTTGAGTGTAAGCAGAAGTTCAAATTTCTTCTCAAACATGTTTCTTGACTTCCACAAGTATATTCAGACCGAAAAAACTATATGTCATAGCCTTGAGTTTTTATTTATAGTTGAACAAACGCGGGATATATATTTTTTTGGATTGTTCAAGGTAAATACAATTTTGAGTGTAGTCAAGAATTTCTTTTTATACTCTACAATATTCACTTGACATCTAGAAATAAATTCATGCCGAAAAGCTACATGTCAATTTTTATTAGTTTTGCATTCTGACAATCAATGATATGATTCTTAGCTACCGCATGCACTGCCACACTAGAATCGTTGAGAATGAACGAGTAAACGATTCTAGTGTGGCAATGCATACGGTAGCTGAGAATCATATCATTGATTGGCAGAATGCAAAACTAATAAGAAATGTTAGAAAATCATCACATCTGAAAGCATGGGAATCAATGTATATCGCCACTGCTGATTCTCTCCTGATGAATGAAGATGAAGGTCCAATAGTTGCCTCTCTCTTCTGTTTGACGGAATCATGAACACACTGAAGTTTTTCATCCTGTTTACGACAAGTACTGTGTAAAGTACGAATAAGTATGAGTGAATCATCGTAGTTATTTGGACATCGTCCCGTAGTTGGGCTAGATCGAGCCCAAAACCGGTCGAGTAAAAGGGTAAATTTGAACCCTTTTTTAATCGTTTGTAAGAACAATAGGGGTATTCACTTAAAGTTGCGTATAACGTAATCTGCGTATTCACTGAAATGAAACATTTCATGTGAAATATTCGCTTAGGACACAGAGAAATGTCACTAGAGTTTTTTTTTTCTCGTGGATGCATTCCAATTTGTTTTTTTGTTGTTGTTCTTTTTATTATAATGCTAGAGCAAATGTATTGCAAATAAATTGCTTGTGTTAAATTTATGCTATGCTGTACCTAAGATTCTACAGAGAAAAGGATTAGATTCAACGGGATAGGAGCTGGTAAATCCTTAGCCAAATTGAAAATGGAGTTCGAGTAATGTGTGATTGCTGTTGCTCATTGCTAATAACCGTAGCACGGTTACCGGTTGGTGAATGATTGCTGATTGATCTTATTCCCATTAATGATTCCTTAACGTGTTTGTTTTGTAAAATAAGAAATCTGAATGTACATAAACGATGGATGACTGTGTCCCTTTTGTTGAGAACCATTTTTACTTCGCACGCTAGTGGAGCGGCGAGGACTTCCAAAAAACCATATATACAGTTCTTCTTAACGAATTTGCCCAGAAACCTCACTAATGCTGCCTCGAATTGAAAAAACCTCTAATATATGTTTTGATTCACACCCCCAATGTCCGGTTCTCCGAAGTAATACCGTGATGGTGGGTCCGGGGAGAAAAGAGCACGAGGGCAAGGGTAGTATCTATGCATTCTGTACACCACTTGAGCAATTCACCGAAAATTGCTGGCATACAGTGCATGGGCTGATTTGAGTGGGTCGTTGATGGTGAGGTATCCCTACACCTTCTCAAGGGTCTGGTTACAGTGTTCCCCCTAGTAAAAAAAACATCAGTGTACAGTATCTGAGAATAACGCAGATACTGGACACTGATTCTTTATAAAGGAAAATCTGCAACTTCGGCTTCCACTAAGTCTTTCCGAATCAATTACCAGCATTTCATCAAGGGACTCAAGCTTGTGTCTTTCTGGGAATCTTGGATTACCCTCCAGCATCTTCCCACTGTAATGATAATAAGAAGTTACGTACTTTAATTGTAAACAATTGAATTTCTAAATTTCATAGTCTTTATAAGGTAAAAATTTCGGGAGACAAATTCATAATTGTTTTGTTGATATTTGTTATCATCTCCAAGGCGTTCTTGGATGTTATTTTCCAACTATTTGAAATGTTCCATTCGCGGCTTATGCGATGTCATGAAATATTTAAGATTACTAACTTTACACGATTTACCGGGGGAATTACGCAGTTAAGTGAATACCCCTAATATGTGTTATGTCCGGTCTCGTGTCGCGTTCTGTGAGTGTACAATTATTTTAATTTGGATAAATCATTAAAATCTGATATTCAAAACTATAATTTAATAGTTTTGCACTGTTTAGTATGTACCGGATGTGGCCAACCGGACTAAATGCCCTGAACACCTGGATTTGTTGGATACTAACCGTTTCAATTCTCTAAAAGTAGAGATCAAACATAATAGTTTACTAAAATGCGTTCTCATAAGCTTGACATAGATGTTAAGATGAGAATTGGCCACTATATCATAAATTTGAGGCGTCTCTGGATCCGAAAACGGTCATTTGTAGGATTAGTTAAATGTAGGACACATGGTTATTCAATTTAGTCGTTTCTCAAAAGGTTTACGCTGATACGTTTTTCTTAAAACTATTTTATATAGTGGTCACATTATAGCCGATTACGGAAATTACCTGTGCCTTGTAATTTGCCTACCTTCAGGGGCACAGAACCCTTGTCATCCGACCTGACCCACGCACCGGAATAACTCCGACTACAGGAACATTCCCGAGATCCTTTGATCACTTTTAGGAACTAGAAATGTGTACGAGTATACTGACAAAAAATAATTGAAATCCGTTAAGTATTCGCTAAGCTGTGATAGTTTTAGTTTTTTTTCTTTCACTTGGGCCTACACGGGTTAAAAAAGCAACGCGTCTTCCTTGTATTATTTCCCTGTTATTCATTTCGTGTACTAAAATCATGGTAAATATTTAAAAAAAATACTTGTCTTAGGCAAACATTATTTCAATTTCGAGGTCTAAAAATTTAGTACATTAAAGTTTTAAAATGTCAAAGAAAGTTAAAATAAATTTGTTTTTTTTTTTTAAAGTGTGACATATGACCGTTATGCCTAATGTTTATTATGCTAAGTCACCTTTATGCCAAATTGATTACAGCCAAATATAGGTGCTACGGCGAATAAATCTACCCTATTTTATTTTTTTTTGGGAATTGTTGCAATATTTAGAACCGGTCTTGCAATTTTTGATGAAGAGATTCCATACTTTAGACTGGTAGTGTGTCATCTATATGCTAATTTGATCTACAAGCGTAACAAAGGATCTATTACAGGATTACAAAGAAAAATTATATCCATATAGCTTAACCCCTCTACTAGCAGTATCATTTTTTACATCATAAAAATATACACATCGCGATAATTTGTTTGTTTTTCAATATTTTTGCACTAATCTGTTTTCTTTTTTAAAATCTGTGTTGAGTTTAATCATTGATCTTCTGGGTCTGGATATATTCTGAAATTCCTTGGGAACCAACGCGTATACGTATACGATTATGACTGCAGTCATAATCCACTTCAATATCTTAGGCTACAGATTTTCCTTGTGATTATTCCCTTTCCGAAACAATACTTTGATGACAGTCTGTTGTGAAAAAATGAAGTGATTTGGAGCAATTGTTTTTGAGATATGCGCGTTTATGTTTATAGTACCACTCTCTCCGTAGGAGGATCTTGAAAACTTAAAAAAAAAAAACAATATTATTGTAATTTCAAGATTTCATGGAAACAACCCAACTGATTTGTATGATTTTTTCAAAGGTATTCCACTAAACAGATCGAAGATTTATTCTCATTGCGGAAAAGGTAATATCCAGGAGTATTTCGATCAAATCTCAATGCGTCCGCTCCGCTCGCATTCAATTTTCAATTGGTTCAAGTTTAAAAAAAAAGTTTATATCAATACAACTTTACACCACACAAAAAAAAACAAGCGACAGAAGAACCGTGATTTAGATATGAACTCGGAAAACTCGGTACATTTAAGGTATGTATGGCCAATGCAAATTATTAAAACACAATCAAATTTGTCGTCGAGTGCTTCCGGATACATATAGTTTGATTCTTTTTTGTAAGTGGTTGAATTCAGGCAAAATTTTGCCTGTCTCAATCATTTTATCTATCCCTATAAAACAGTCTTAGAAAACTACCCAAGCAACCAAAACATCGGATTTTACTTAAGCCGTGAATTAAAAAGTTCACTTCTAGTAGATCTTGAGTTCCAATCAAATTTTATCGCTGATTAATTGAACACAACGGTTACTAACAGAAGTTGATTCTAGAAAAAGTAGCTCATATATTTATTAACTAGAAGAAAGTTCGAGTCGAACTTTTCCCCTACTTCATGGTAAATATCATTCTTTTTGAGCAACTTAAATAAACTTTTTGTGAACTAAAAGTCGGTTAATTGTTTAAAAAGGGATCTGATTCAGCCAAAACATGCCCATTTATCTGAACTTTTGGTTGCTTGGGTAGTGTGAACCCGAGTAACACACATGTTATAATTAAGGAATATCAACTACTATATGACCAGATCTAGTCATATAATAGTTATTCTGCCTCAATTATAACATGAAACAGATAATGTTCCACATGTGATGTTAAACTCAAGAAACAAAATTATATGAAAAAGATTGTACACAGACTAATAAAACTTAAAAATCTAGCACTTTTTTTGAAATTGGTGGTGAGAAATACATAGTGGGACATATATACGTAGTTATGGGTAGAAAAAAAAGAATAGCCGATAACTAACAGAAGGACAAATCTCTTGTTGGAAATTGTAATACTGAAGAGATGTAATACAGACAAATAATGCAGGGGCTTATTTTCGAGGTTTCTCATCTGAAGTCACTGTCAACTTTGAATTTCTCTCAAGACAATTTTGTCAGTCGATTTTTTTGTACCGCTATCGCTCAAACTTTAACTCAAACGGTACAACTCGAAAGAACAGTCTATAACTCAAAGAAGAGAAAATCATTGATTATAACTTTTACACTGCCATTATACAACCTCGAATGAACAGCCGATGATTAAAGAATAAAAAATCACTAATAAGAATAGTAGTAGTTATTGAGCCGAAAACTTTTAGGCTCAAATTCGCGAGCTTCGTAGAAGAACTTCTTGAAGTGCATCACTAATTTTCGAGGAAGTGTCGTATTCGGAGAACTGGTTTTCAGGAGTAATGGTTTTCAGGGTAATGTGTCATTCGGGGTAACGTTGCATTCGGGGTCATGGTTCTCGGGGTACTGGTTTTCGGAGAGATGGTTTTCGGGGTAATGGTATTCGGGGAAGTGTTATAGGACCAAATTCAACAGTGAGGTAAATTGACTTGGTATGCTTTTCATAGAGTCTTCGAACAAAGTATATTTTAAAAAAATGTTTTCTAATAATATAGGTTAAAATAGACTATTTGCACTGATAACAGACGTTGAAGTCCGATTGTAAAACTGTGTAAGACAATTAATGGCCATTTCGAATGCCAACACAAGTAGCAACATCGTGGTGGCGCTGTCATTGCTAAGTTTCCATGACGATGTCAGTGGTGAATATAAAATATTTCAAGATACTGATATTCACCACTGATTGACGCAATTCGCTGTGTGGCAGCGCTAGTGATTGCAAGGAGTTTCATTTTGAATATTTACACAGGTTTTCAAAAAAAAAAAAAAATGTTCCAGCATAAACAACTGTTATCTGTGCTGTTTGGCTTCAAAAGCTCAAAAATGACAAAAAGTAACATGGGAAAATTATGCGTATAATGGTAGCGTGGCAATGACGTCAAAGTGTTGGCGTCCCGCAAAGTGAAAAGACGTGTCGTGGCTGTGAAATCGACCTTTTACACACTACATAGTAACCCACGTGGGCCCTGTACCTCGCAAACGGAAACAAAATTCGTCATATATTGCTGTGTGCGTTTGAAATGCAAATATCAACTGCGGGAACACCAAACGCGATAAGATTTTCCACAAGAAATGCGATGTGATAGAAAGATTTTTCTTGCTAGGGTAGCGGTGATTAATACAATCGTTGCTAGGTGTTCTTTGATTGTTTTGTGTTTGCATTTGCAGGACGTTTAGTAGAGATTTGCATCTCAAATGCAAACAGCAATATCATCATTTAGTTGCATGCAGTAGAGTAGGAACTCGAGACCCTAAATGTTCGGAACATCTCGTGAAGTATCTCAAAATAACGACGGAGATTGAGATTTACAATTCGGCCGGTAAAGGCGTGAAACTAGAGCACTCAGGAATGTTTCGAATGATGCCAAGCTCAATCTTGAGATATGTTATTTGTCGAATCACTCACTCTCGAGTCACGGTCATGTCGTCAAAAAATTTTGGTCATAGAAAAATTCGAATACTAATCAGAAGTTTGCATTTGACACACTTCTGATTATTCTAGAGATGACGGTTTATAAAGTAAGAATTTTTGCATTGGTTCTACTCACAGAAAAACACCGCCAAGTAGTCGGACGCCTGCCGGATCTTGTGGAACATCTTGCGGTTGACCTTCTCGATGTGGTCCGTCATCTCCATGTTGTGCGGGTTGGTCAGCCAGTCGAGTAGTTCCTCCTCGTCGTCGATGTCGCCATCGTAGTTGATGGCCTTACCCTTGCGGAAGTACGTCACCCCGGGTGGATTACGGAAACCGTACTTCTTGGCCATTAGCTTGTCGGAGCACTTGACGAGCAGGATACCGTACTCGGCGGCTTCGTCATCGATCAACTCGATATGTCGCAGCACCTTGGGGCTGTTTTCGTCATCTTCCAAGTCTGTTAAAGGAAGTTGTTGAAAGGATAAGTTTGCGAGTAATGCATGGAGGGGGAGCATGGTGAACACTTACAGAAGACCACAGCCAGGAAGTCTTTGGTGTCGATCAGCTCAAAGAGCTCGTCGCGATCAACTTCTTCGATGCTTTCGTCGGTGGTTTGATCAGTGATCCAGTCCATCACGTCGTATTCGTTCATGAGGTCACCTGTAGGAGTATTTCAGAAGCATAATTCGGTAGTTCTTTATTTGTTGAAGCGAGCAAATTGGATAATTTATGTGTGCGATACTCACATCTTGCAGTGGGCTAATTCGATACTCTCATAGTTCCTAGCGGTATGATGTTGGTGAAAACAGAAATTTACAAAGGACAGAAGAGTGAACCAACTGACAGCCAATGTTCGGATTAGGAATGCGAAGATAATGAAAATAGCAACAGAAACCGGGTTTCGTTTGAAATGAATCAAAACTTTATTAGAGTTTAGAGTTTCAAAAATAATAGAAAAAAGAGTAAGGCGATAACAGTAGAAATAGAACTGTTTAAATTAATTCCGTCTCCTTCTTGAATGTTGAACTCAAAAGTTCGTTCCGTTTGTTTAGTTTGTTCTTTCTCTCTCTCTTGCTCAACGAAACTTATTCTCTAGTAATCATTGTTCAGAACGGCTCGCTTCCGAGTAAGAAATATTTCAAGTCTGTTTTTACTTGTTGTAGCGGATTTTTGAAAGTTTGATTGATTGATGTCTACTCAGCGGTTTTGCCAGTTGTATGACAGAAAATTTTCGATTTTGACTTCAAGAACTGCTTTTGAATACTATTGTTCATGTTACGGATATTTTTCTTGTCTCCTTCTCTTACTGTTTGATTTAAGAGTTTTATATGCCTTATTTCGTTGTGAGTTTTGTGAATGAGTTTCTATTGTTGTGTGTCGTTTCAATTCCTTCATTTTGCATATTTTCCCGATCCCTTGCGCTTAGTATGAATGTTTAAAACAGTGGGAAAATGTTCAAAAAATATTTTTTCTGTTCTCAAACGTTCTGGTAGTTGGGAGAAATACGAAATTAAGGAATGAATCGGTTCAATTCGGTTTTTCTAGCAAACTCAGTAGGCTAAAGTTTGGCCTACTGTGTTTGCAGTTTCGCAATGGTACAAATTTATGAAACATGTTCGGAGAACTTAGCTACCATGTGACGGACGATGAAGCTTACGTATTAAACTTAGCACGTTCTTCCGGGTGATTATAAATCTAATCAACAAGATGGCTAACGAATCATTATAATAAATACTAACTTTTTACTCCCGAAAATCGGACAAATGTCTCTATTTACACACAAGCGTCATTCTACGAGCGCTAACGGCCACTTCAATATGAGTAAAATTATCATTCTATTACGCATTTGCGGCGGCAGTTAGCGCTTGAAGAGGCGTCAAGACCATGGGCAGTGTGAGTATTTTAAAAGAAGTCTAGCCCGATCACAACTACTCTTACATGATGCCAACATGTATGTGTGTGCGAGTTGGCATTGCATTCAAAAGAGATCCGTGTTCATTTTTTACATAGCGTCAAAGTTCGAAGAGGTCTTGCCAGCTACTGCTTTAATAGATAAGGCTATCGTGTGCGTGTGTGCGTAGGGCGCGTGCATCGTAGTGTTAGTGCAAGCGATAAATAGATTCTAAAAGTTGCAGTTATAAATATTGCTCAACAAAAAATTGCTTAACTTGCCAGTCATTTAGATTCCTATCCGTTATAAGTTAGTGTAAAGATCTACTTGCGTTGTGCTACTCGTTTACAAAAAATAGAAAACGACTCAAAAAAAAGATAAGTTAGTGCATTTTGTTTCTCTTCTAGCTTTACTTAGTGTACTTTGTTTTCGTTCCTTTTTTCTATATAAATATACTCTTTGTAAATAACAAACTTGCAGTCTATTCAAGAGATTGAACAAAAAACAGTAGTAAACTATCGAAAAATAGTTATTATCTCTGCCGAAAATGTGCGAGGTTTGAATATGCATCGATTGCGATTCACATTGCGTCTTTTTGTGCGTGCGTGTGTGCGTGTGAGCTAGTAGAATATATGTGCAGGTAGCTTACTGATCTATTTTTTGTTCGTGGCGTGTGTGCGTGAGTGATTTGGTTTATTGCTTCATCTATTGACTTTCGTTGCGAAATGGTTGCTGTTTTCTTACAAATTAGTTAATGCTAAAGCTATGTAGTGAAATATCTCGACCTTCTTCTTTGACAGTTTTTTTTTCGTTCCTCTCTATGATTTGTTCTATTTTTTCTACTCTAACTAGAATCATTCTCATTTGCGCTCAGTTTAAGAAATATTTCTCTGTCTCTCTCTCTGTTTGTGATTGTTGGGATGTCATTTTTGTCAACGCCTGCCTACCAACACTTTCTCTCTCTCTCTCTTTACTTAGGCGCATCTGAGGAAGGGAAAATAAAGAGAATGATGCTTTTAGAACGTTGATGAGGGGTAGCGATTTCGCTGGGACGATTGTTGTTGGTCTGCGCACACACAGGGTTTGAGAGTAGCGTTCGGAGAAAGGTCTTGTTTTGTCCAAACATTTGATTTTGCGTTTGAAAGATCTTTTCAAGCCGAAAAGGTTTGGTTTTGAGGTTTTTTGGCTCTCAAAGACGTGTTTGCATTGCACGTCATACACTTGACAGCCCTGGTTGGTATGTTGGTTTTGGTCATGCTTAACTAGGTTCACACACACATACGAGTCATGGTTCTTGAGGTGGGGATCCTTTGGGAAAGGTACTCTGTGCGTGTGCGTGTGTTCTAGAAATGGCGATATTAATGGACACGAGAAATGGGGTCTTGATGCTTTCAGTTTACCACCAGCCTAGTTTGCCGAACAGTCCTTCGTTGTCGTCGTCATCATCGTCATCCTTTTTACCTTTTCCCTTGGAGGCTTTGGGCTTTCCTTTCACCTTGACGTCGATCTTGCTCTTGTCTTGGGCGGCTTTTTTCTCCTTGCCGGCAGCGGCTGTTGCGTCGGCCACGTCCGACAGCTTCTTCTGCTTGAAGGCGAACTGGCTCTCGGCTTCCTCGCTGTCGCGGCGGCTGATCTTCTGGGCGGCCATCTGCGTTACGCGGGTGTTCTTCTCGACCTTGGATGGGCAGCATCGGAAGGAATTATCATCCTTGGAGCTCTTTTTGGTTTTCTTGGTAACACGACCGGCGTGACCCAATCCAACGTAGAAACATTCGTCATCTGTGTGTATACAAAAAACATTTTGTCAGATTTAGTTTTAGGAACGGTTTTGTTTTGGATAGTACGAAAATTGGCAACAAGTTAGGGTAGTGAAAAAAAAGATAAATACATTCAAAACTTTGCAATTTGCGGTTCTTAGATGGACACATAGTAGAGACTTCTATCGTTTCGTTGTTTTGTTATGCAAGGTTAGTACAACTTCTTCTTCATTAATGTGTCATTCTCGCTTTAGTTTGCTCCTTTGTTTTATACAACTATTAGAAGTGAAACTCCATTATGCAAACGGTATAATTAGTTGGAGTCAGCTTTAGAGCTTTCGTGACGAATATATTAGAGAAAATTGTTGATTTCTTCATTCATTAACTGTTCCGCGATTGCCGGTATCTAGAGGTTAAGCGTTGAGAGCTCTGCAAACAACATATCACGGGCAAATAGTTTCTTACAAGCAGCTAATTTATGAATTAACTGACAAAATGTTTTTTGTAAACCAAACCGAATATATAGTGGTGCATTCTTCAGTATTCTATTGTTACGCTTTTTGTTGGTACAGTGCTGTGCAAAAATGATTATTGGGCGTTCGATCAAGAGAGAGAAAGAGAGTCGTCGAGAAAGCAAATTTCAAAGAGATTGAGAGAGAGACAAGAAACGGCATGACTGGTAAATAGCGAGAGAGATATCAGTTCATTTAAAGCGTTTACACGACAAAGGTTTTTTTCTCAGCTCTATTTACTTCTACAATATATTTTGTGCTGCATTGACACCGTGTGGGACCGTTTTCCGGATTTATTCTCCTTTCTTGCCAAATGTTCTCTACAGTTCGTCCCACTGGCGGCCACAATGCATTGCAAAATATTTCCTGATGTCACAAATACAAGGTTTTCCTAAAAATACAACTGGATTAGATTCTAATTGGATTTCCATTTGGATGATGAAGTTTACTGCGATCGCCATACTGTTCATTGCCTTTGAATTTGAGTTTTGTTCCAACTTTGATCATTATCTGTTCAGTTTAATCAAAACATTGTGTCAGCTTGAATCATAAATCGTAAATTCAACCTCGGAGAGATCCGTTGCGTAACAGTTTTCGAATAAGACAGTTTTAAAACTACACGTATGTCTAGGTAAAACGTGGCCGTTTTTATACAGCGGGATCAGGCATAGTGGAGTATAGCAATCAGTGGCGAAGGGTTTACAGGGGAAGGTGCTCATGCAACACTTACGAAAACACAGATGTAATCACAGATGTACGAGAACTAGCGGGAATGTTGGTACTGCTTGGGGGTTCTTGTTTTTATGAGCAAAAATCAAAAATTTGATTTTCTATGAATTGATGGATGATCGTTTCGAAGTGGAATCTTATGGCGACCGTAAACACACACTTTTACCGAAAGGAAATTACAGACTATGTGGAATGAACGTTTATTCACAGGAAGAAACTCATTTTATTTTTTATGGCTACGATAGGTACTTGTGTAATGCAGCTTTTGCTTTAAATCACAATGAATTCATATCCTTATAGAATATTTATCTTACTTTTCAATTAGTTGCAACGGTCGCCATATTATGCTAAGTGTCTATCTGATTTTTTGTAACTCTACGCAACTGTGGTAGACACACTTTGACTATTTGGGCTCGATTGATTTTGGTTAGCTGATTTTTTTTTGGTTTAAATTTTTTCATTTTATTTTAATGTGCTCCAATATTAGTGCAATTTTCGGCTATCAATTTCGAATTCGATAAAATCAGAAGATTCAATTGTTTATGGCTCCTGTGACTTCTTCTTATTCCTCCAAGGAATTTTTCAATAAATTTATAAAGAATATTTCTCGCGAAATTTTCTAGATATTTCTCAGAATGCTTTGCAACTTCTCAGTAGTTTTTGAAAAGTACTTTGAATGAGTTTTTTCAATGGTATTTTTATTGAAACACAATTGTAATTTTTGCGAGAAGAACTGACCGTACCCCAAGCGAACGGTATTTTTGAAGTGCATTTTTCTAAACATTTCATCGTGAGTTGAATTAGAAAGTGGTCCTTCAACATTATTTTGATCAAATTGACCAGACTTTCCCGAGCAGGGTTTGAATTGGGTCCTAAATTTTTTAATGAATTCTTATTTTTATTTAATAACACGAAAGAGCATGTTCTTGCAACTACTTTAGCAATTTTTCCAGCTCAAATAACGATCCAAATCCAGAAAAAAATCCTAGCTACGCTAATGCATCCAAACAAGCTCCAATCCTGCAGACGAAATAAAGACCTCCAATCCAAAGACGAAATAAAGACCTCCATTTTCCTTGCACACAATTTTATGGCACATAAGGTGGTAGGTGAAAAGTGTACTGCATTCTGCCAAACTTGGGTACCTTTTGCGGTAACAAGAGACCAGATGCAGTACTAGAAGTGGTACCCATTCTGAAACCGACTACTACGTCTCCATTCGTCTCTGGTATCAATATGAGCCTCTGTACGTGTCATAAATTCTTTTGTTCTTTTAATTTTACTGTCCACCGCACACTGGGGCAGATCGGTGTTTTCGACGGCCAAAACTACTGGTACTCTGGATCCTAGAGGTTTGGGTCTTCGACAAAGTATTTTTGGATAACTTGCACTACATTTAGACTCCTTCGCAGAGCTGTTAAATGTCATGAATTTCACGTGACTTTGACATTTGAATATTGCTAGTATCATCGATCCCCGTGAAAAAAGTCATCGGAAAACATTTTTCCGGTGACGTTTTCCAGACTACTATCGGTTGGCATTATGTGCTGATGTGATATTTCGCATAGGAGGGTGCTATGAGCATTCTATTTTTTTTTTCCAAAATTTTGACATTTAACAGCACTGCTCCTTCGGATTGATCCTGATCTAAATCAGTATTGTCTATTGACAGGAGCATCCTAGCAAAAAAACTTGTTTTTTGTTCATTGAGGCGTTTTTGACATTTCATCTGAAGACATCCACCCTCTATCACTGACGTGGATGGCGTTGTATGAAACTTTAGTAAAAGTTGATAATTTTTTTGTACAAAAAATAGTTAAAAATATTTTGTCATCAAGTTTTCAAAGTTTAACTATCACAAAGTAAATTCACATCATTTACTAGCAATATTTTCAGATTTAATGATACAGTACTGGTCAGAATAAAGTACGCATTGGGCGTTTTTCCATACAAAATGGCCAAGTTTGGAGATCTGAATCTCAGCTTTTAGTGGTCCGATTGATCTGAAATTTTCACCACAGCCTAGATATAACATAGATTTCACTCAATTAAAATATCACTGCATTTGAAATACAATCTTATAAATTATTGGAAATCTCTCAATTTGCAAAAAATTGCAAAATTTAATTTTGAAAATATTTTGAAAACAATCAGTTTTACCGAAAAATGATGTTCTGCAAACTAGTGTGTCTCATCAAATTGTACATTTTTGCAGAAGGATGTATTGCTCTAAATGTTTTCATTTAAATTATTTTTACTTTAAAATTTTGTCATTTTTATCGAAATTTGAGATTTGTGATAACTTAAAAGTTCGTTAATGAAAAACTATGAATTTCTAGCCTAGCAAATTTGAGGTTACTTTCAAGCTGCGGTAAAAATTTCAGGTCAATCGGACAACTAGAAACCGAGATATAAGACTCCAAACCAAAGAGACAGTGTTTGCAAATCCTGTCTACGACTAGTTCAGAACATTGGTTTCATTGTCGCGAAGATAGAAAATGCGTGGGGCTTTTTTGCTAAAACAATTTTAGGATCGAAAAAAAAAATTCAAAAGGAAAGTTTATCATTAATTCTGTTGTCAGATCTAGAGTAAAATCAGATTAAAAAAAAACTATAACGTTCTTAAAATTCAGACGTTTTTTATTTATTTGTATTGTATAACACGATTTTTATTGAACACAACACTATTCTCTTAATAAAAATCGAAGAGTATAGATACACATATGGAACATATTATCGTGAATTTCGCATAAATGTTTATTAAAACACAAGTTTAGTGAAAACATCTCGATAACACTTCAACATTCAAAATGTTTTTTTTGTACATTTTTATTGTATTCATGTTTAAAATCTAATCGAATACAAGCATTTTAAAATGTTTTCATCAAAACTTTAAATCGTCACAATAAAAAAGCCCCATGCGGCCCCAATTTTCTTTCTTCGCGACAATGAAACTAGTGTTCTTGAGTGGTCGTAGACAAAAAATTAGCTGCCACCATCTGCCGCTTCATGAGCTATCCAGGATTTTGTCAAACACTGTTTTTGAACTGTTTTTACTAAAAGTATAATTAAATCTGAAAATTTTGCTAGTAAATGTGTATGTATAGTAGATGTGAATTTTCTTCGTTTTTGTTAAACTTCGAAAACTTGATGATAAAATATTATTCAACAATTTTTTTGTATAAAAAAATGGTCAAAACTGTTTTTCAGTCTGTCTTTTGCTAAAGTTTAATACATCCACGTCAGTGATAGAGGGCGAATATCTTCAGAAGAAACGTCAATAATGCCTCAATGATCAACTTTGCAGAAGAAAGCCCCTGTCATAAGATATAACTGATATAGATCAGTTATAACTTATATAGATCACAGCCGAAAGAGTTAAAATGTAGTACAAATTATTTCAAAATACTTTGTCGAAGACACCAAACCTCTAGGATGCATATCTAGAGTACTAGAAGTTTTGGCCGTCGAAAACAGCGAACTGCCCCAGTGTGCGCCGTGTGTTGATGATGTATCGCTCTTTTTCATGGGTAACTTGAAAATGAGGTACACAAAAGTGAGTTTAATCCACTCAATTCGAGGGGTTTGTGCGTTAACCTAATTTTGCGTTCATGGGGTTGGGTAACGGTCGTATTTTGAACCCCCTAAGGAAGTGATTTTACTATTTTGTCCTAATTAGTTAATTGCACAGCGGACCCAGTCAAAAAACATGCCAAAAACTTCCTCTCTAGGATTAAAATGCCCATATGGTCATGTAGGATCCAAAAACCGTTGAAAATAATTGAGTTGTGAAGCACTGTTTTTGATTATTTTGGACACATCAATACATTTTGGACCCTCGAAGTTTATATTCTGGCCCTGGCATTTTTTATCGTTTGGCGACCATATCCACGACGCTTGTTGTATAATATGCTTCCCATAGTCTATCCAATCAATTGAAAATGGAAAACCGAAGAAATTCTACTCTTTTAGTTCAGAAATTTGAAAAAAAAATGTTATTGCTTCAATTTCTGAGTGGAAAATGTTGTAACGGTTGCATGGATGAACCGATTGAATTAATTTAATTTCAGATAAAATAAACACATCTTCTATGTACAAACGGTTGCTGCAAGTGCGGATAGTCCTATCTTTCCAAATGGCATGCGAACTGAGTTGGTCTTTCCATTTAAAGTGGGAAATTTGCAGGAAAATGGCCCAGGGGGTCCAACATATATTGGTTACCCTAGGTTGTAACTCAACTTCCAGTACTATGCCACTCACACAAATTTGCGGTAACGCATTAAGGTTCGGTATTTGGGTTGTTTTGCTCTTCGCTCTCTGACAACAACAGAAGGAGTGAATTAAATAGGGAGCGAAAAATAACTTAAAAATAATCTAAAAAATACTCAAATATGTTTTTTGTTTTCTCCGTGTAGGGAATGGATCATTGAAGGTAGTTTTTGTCAGTGCTCACCGCACCAAAACAAAGGCGCCACTGTACATGGGATTTATACTGCTTCACGACTAAAAATGGGCGAACAAATGTGCGAAGTTCGATTTTTGACCAACTTCGCCGTGTCGCGAGTCACTTCGCAATAGTGTGCATCTATGCCCTACGCCGTGTGCATTATGCGCACTATTGAGAATCGAGTTGCGACACGTCGAAGTTGGTCAAAAATCAAACTTCGCACGTTGGTTAACCCATTTTTCAACGCGAAGCAGTATAACATTGTGACAGTATTGCTGTTCTGTCAAACACACAAGGCTACGGTGGCGCTATCTATGTTTTCCATAGCGGCCGTTTTGGTTATTTTAATGATCCATTGTTTATCATGTCAGTAGAATAAAAGACCAATGGTGAATAAGCGAGAAAAACGGGCAGTGGCGTAGCTAGGGTTTTCGGGGCCCGATGCGGAGTCAAATTCTGGGGCCTTTCAACATAGGAGTATGTGCCAATTGGCTAGGTAATTAATCGAAACAATAATTCCATCAACATTAATATTTGGGATTGGAAATACTGGATCTTGTGTTCATCTAATGTTGAGGTAGTTTTTATTTTTTTTAGTACCCAATCAAACCGTCAATTAATGAACAGTAATATACCGATACAACAACTTCAGGGCTGAAAATAAGGAACTGAAGAGAACCCATGCCTGAAAAATGATACTGAACAGGGAACACATTACGATAAGGATTCCAGTAATCCGACCAGACAACTCTCAAAGCGTCTACCTAAAAGTTTCTGTGAGATCTTATGGTTTTCTTCAGAAATTTCATAAGAATGTAATTCAGATAGTTGCTTGAAGTTTGCTATCAATTTGAAGATTTCTCTTCAGGAGTACGTTGAACGATTCCTTTACAGACCTCACAGGGCATTCTACCAAAATTTCAATTCCAGAAATCTTGAAAAACTGAACCAGCACTTTTTCCAATGATGTCCAAAGATTGTTCTCCAATGATTCCATTAGAAAATTTCCCAAAAAAAATCTCAAGGAATTTGCAAGAAGAATGCAAGATTTATTTTCAGATTATATTAGAGGGAATTTCTATAAAAAAGAAAACTAGATATATTTCTAAACGAAATTGTAAAGGTATCAATGGTAAAATGCACAATACAATCCTTCAAGAGAGAAGTCTTTTGAAGATCTTCGGATCTCTTCTGGACTCTTGAGAGAATTTTTGAGTCTTCAGAGAAACTAATAAAGAAATAATTGAAAAATTACGCAACAAAAAATTGCTAGAGGAAACCCCTGGGAAATCTTGAAGTGGAACTGTTTGAGGAGCTACAAGAATAATTGTTGCAGCATTTTGTGGTTTTTAACGCTGAATATTTTTTTGAATAGATCCAAGAATTCAATAAATCTTTTAAAGGAATCCTTACTTATTGAGAAATTTGTGAGAAATCTTTGGTTGATATTTTTATGAAATTCTTGAAAAAATTCTCTACAGATTTTGTGGGATAATCTCTGGAAGAATTTATGGAGCAATTCATAGGATTATAAGTGCGGTAATTCTTGGAAGCTTGGTGCTGAAAACGACTGGAAGTATTTCGGAATGAATGCCATGAGATATTTTCGAGAAATTCTTGTATTACACGAATTACACCAATAGTAGAATAGAACATTGTTTTCCTGAAAAAAATGTCAAAATGTAATACCTGGAGAATCTCTGAGAGAATTTTCGATGTTGAACCGCTGAAGGAGTTTCAGAGGCAAATTTTGAACGAATTCTTTTTAGCTTATCTTAAGAAACCATTTGAAAAATGTCAAGACAAATTATTGGGAGAATTGCTGGAGAAAACTCTATAAAAATCTTGGGGGATCCCTGGAGAACTCCTTGCACGTATCCATAAAGAAAGCTCGGAATGACTCTCTAGAACACTGTTTCTCAACCTTGGCAATGGCGAAAAAACGGCTCGCTGTGAGGTGTTCGTTTCAACGTCCGCGGACCCCCTGTTGAGAAACGTGGCTCTAGAAGAATTCCTGAAGATTAAAATCTATGAACCAAGATTCATTGCAATGCGGAAAAAATGAAAAAGAAACTTTAAGTAGATTAGATGTTTTGCGTTAAATTCACTTTTGTTCGCGTTATCGAAGTATGCTTTAGTACTTTTCAAGAATGTATGAAATATTATGTACAAATATTCATTCCAGCTTGGTTCAAAATATAACTCATAATTAAATGTTTCCGAACCAGTTCCTGGCTTTCTCAAGCTCAAGCTATAGAGGGACACATGACATTCGATGATTAACAGAACAATATATTTTTGAAACCAATTAATAATGTTCTTCTTAAACGTACCTACTGTTCTATAGCGTTAAAATTAACGCTTCCTTCATAAATATAGACGAATTCCATGTCAAATTGGTCAGTCACAGAACTCAACCATCTTCGATTTGCAGATAATTGTGCACATATTTTTGTTATGGTAGAATAAGTGGCCTTTAAAATTTTACATGCAATATATTCGAAAAATTCTAACTGTAACTGTTGATTTTAGATAAAAATATTGTATGAAGAAGTTCTAGCAAATCATTTGGACTTCAAGAATAAAATATACACTGAAGAACTATTTTTTTTCATAAACAAAATAAAAAAAAAACATATATTAAAAAAAATCTAAACACAGCTTTGAAAACAGTGGACCAAAATTCATTTAATCCGGTCAATCGACTCATTCCGGATGGAATTCGTATATACAAGATGAAATAGGGGCCCCTACTCTTTACCAATTCAGGGCCCTCCAAAACCTGATTTTCTTAACCCCAAAACATTTCAGTTCGTCAAAAACTCAATTTCTAATGCTATGATAATTTCTCACCATGATTTCCGGGCCCCTAAGAACCCTTGGCCCGGTGCGGACCGTACCTACCGCACCCCCTTAGCTACGCTACATTGCGCTTGCGAAACATTGCCGATCACGGACCGATACAGATGGGATGATTTTCTGCGCTTGCTTTGATCATGCTTCGAAATCAATTGAGAGCGAATTCTGTGATGCCTGTTCCCGAACAGATATTGAAATTTAATATTAGCATACTAGACTATGCTTTTAATAAGATGATTAGGGGCCTTCCTTAGCCTAATATTAAAATATTCGATATATTCTGAACACAGATTTGAAATCAGCGGACTAAAATTATTCGAATCCAGTTAAAGAAAACAGTCAGAGTGCATGCTTAAAGTTGGAATTTCCGTTCGACTAGTAAAATCAAACAATAAGCTTGCTCTTCTGATATAATACAAGGACAATTGTATCCTTCTCCAGTCAATGTGTGAATAATGAGCTCAAAAAGCATTCCATTTCGAAACGATCATCAGTATCAGTGTTTTGTATTATGCGCGGAATATTGTAGATTTTTGATAGTCGAAATGGAGATTGAGGAAACGAAGATTGAGATACATTTAGGTACATATTTACATAATCTACTAAAACAAATTGCCAGGACCAGAAGCTTCTAGCTATAACTTTTTTTTGAGAATTTTACTCTTCTAGCTTCTATTTCGACGAAAAATTTAAAAAATTGAGAGCTTGTAATTTTTGTCCGAAATTTACTATGAAAAAATAACAAGATCCATAGTCAGGACAAAAGTTTGTTGGATCGTGTCGTAAAAATCTGGCCTGGAGCTAGTTTAAAAGTAAAAAGTAGTAGATAACGAAGGAAGTGTAAAATGAAGAAAAAAGAGCGAGAGAGGAAGAGTGTGCGAAATAGATGCAGATGAACGACTCCCTGACTGTCAGGGCTAGACTATTCACTCTAAATTACATTTGCTCGAGATTTAGTGAAGATACTTCTATAGAGGTTCATATATGTACACGGAAAGGTTCAGTTCAGTGGTGTTGCAGAGTAAGGATAGGTTTTGCGAGTAAAGTACCTTCATCTTCGGACTTCCTGAGGTCCGCTTTGGGTTTGGCCTGGTCGGCTTTCTGGATCTCGGGTTTTTTCAAGGGCTTGAACGACGGTGGTTGGGGCTTTTGGGCTTTGCTTTCTTTGGTCTTTTTGGGCGGTTCAGGCTTAGCAGTTTTAGATGGTTTGGTGGTAGTGGTGGTGGTGGTGGTTTTGATGGGTTGTAGCTTGGGAATTGGTTTGAGTTTGCTTTGCTTGGGTCTGCTCTTATCGATTCTATCGTCTCGATCGATGTATTCGGGAACTTCTTTTTGCTTTGCTCTCTTTGGTTTCGGTAATTTGTTATCTGCAAAATGTCGGTAATGAAAGTGTGATTTTCGGAGAAGAGCAAAGAACATCTAACAGAAAGGACTTTGGGCTAGGCTACTGCATCGAATATTGTAGAAAATGCAGACAAGTACCGCCGAACAACGAGGACGACCAATCAAGCCGAAGTTTGGGAAAGCATTCGTGCAATGTGGCTTGGTGTTTTGCGAGATCTATTCTAGAACAGTGGTTAGAAAGCCTACAGTCTACTGAAACACGTGCAGACACGTGATCTGAGTTCAATTTGAACGACACCAATTACGTCTACGAGTCGAATGTCGCTCCTCTTCTGGGAGGGACGATTCCTTGATGCAAGTGCGTGCACGTGAGCCTACATTTAGGGGAAGGGACGCTGGACCACTGACGGGTGCGCTCTATGGATAGATCTATTGGGTTGAATGTGAACAGATTACAGTTTGAGAGACTCTACAAAAGGCACTTCCAACTATGGCGTTATAGCTGCTCTAAAGAGAAACAGAAAGTGCGACAGAGAAAGAGCTACAACGTCCTATGAGGTTACCTAATGATATGGGATTGTATTGTAGACTGGTGGTCATGGGGGTTCCTGGCGGTGGTTTAAGGATGGATTTTTCCGGCACCCCTGATCGGGCTCGGGCTTCCGCCTGCAGGCGCGCTAATCGTGCCTCTTCTTCCGGATCAGAGAAAACGACCTTCTTGCGTTCTTTCTTCTGACCGCCACTGTATTTCATTTTGATATCATACTTTCCTGGGGATTTGTATGGAATTGTTTGTCATAGGTTTTGGAGGATTAGCCAGAGACAGCGAGAGATAGTGACAGTTTGGTGTCGGGTTGATGGGAAAAGTGTATGAAAGAATAAGAAAAGAAGCGGTTGAAGCTGAAATCTTTGAAAAATGAGTGGGTTTGTATAAAAAAATCAAATGGAATGTATATGAAATACGAAACTTCGTATCTCATTTCTGGGAACTGAATTTAACAAAAACCAAAGCAGAGGGATTTATAGCCGTATGGTGGGGGAAACGTTTTGAAAACTCGAACGAAATGGTACGCCACTTGATTGGTTTCGAAATCGGGATCTGCAACACGATGGTCTCAAAACGTAACATAATCATGGTTCAGAACGATGCAAAATAATGACAAAATATAGGTCAACTTAGAGAGGATAAAAGGACTAAACCTACTTATACCGAGAGAGCTTACTTTTGTGATCGACTAGCCACTGCAAGATGCGTTTTTCGTTTTTGAGATTACCTAAATTCGTGGAGAAAAAGGAAAGAAAGAATATACCCACAATTGAGAATTAATGGGATAATAGACACAGACATTGAATCCGTGCAAGTTTCATCTCGTGAGATTCACCAAAAAATGCTAAACATACCATCATACATGATCGGGACACCAGTTTCATAATAGACCAAAGCCGGGAACGAGAAGATTCCGATCTCGTGCGCTAGCTTCTCGTCATTGGCCTTAACGAACTGAATGTGGTGCTTATCCGTATCGTCGTCGATGGTTTCCAGTTTTTCCAGGATCTTAGGGCAAGTCTCGCAATCATCATCATCTGAAATCAAGGCAGTTTGTTCGAATAATCCTCCCCACTAACAACTACAGTAATCACTCACAGAACAGCACCGCAAGATGTTCGATCTCGTTGACCAGGACCTGCAGAGTTTTACGATCGACCGATTCAATCACCTCGGGTTTCGACTCGTACTGCTGCAGAACCCACTCGAGAATCTCATCCTCGTTCATTAGATCACCGCTGTAGATGGTACGGAACTTGTGGCGGTAGAACACCAAGGCCGGAAGCTGCTCCAGATCGTACTCCTTGTCGATATCGTCGTCCGAAGTTTTGACAAAATTGATATCCTTCTCCTCGCACTCATCGTCGATGTTCTCCAGCTCGTTGATAATCTTCAGCGACTTCTTGTCCTCGTCGTGATCTGAAACGAAGAGTTAAAAACAATACTTTTCATCTCTACACGAGAATCACTTGTTACTCACAGAAGAACACAACGATATGCTCGTTCTCAGCCAGAATTTTCTCCAGCATTTTGATGTTGACTTCTTCGATCTTTCCGGGAATCTCCAGGGTTTCCTCGTCTGTTAACCAAGCCAGCACCTCATCCTCGTCGTTCAAATCGCCGGTGTAAATCAGTGGATCCTTGTTGCGGAAGAACACCAACGCTGGCACCGTCTTGATGTTGTATTTCTTGGCGGTGGACATGTCCTCGGTGGTGACGAAGATGATACCGGCTTCGTCCAGCTCATCATCAATGTTTTCCAGGTCGTCCAAAATCTTGTCGCACTTCTCACCCTCTTCGCACTCGCCGCTAAAATACACGCAAACGTACTCGTGCTCTTCTATCAGATCCTGGAGAATCTCGTCGGTGACCTCCTCGATGGTTGCGGAGTACTTCTGCAGCTTGAGCCACTCCAACACTTCTTCTTCATTCATCAGGTCACCTTCGTACACCGCTGGGATTTGGTTCTCGAAGTATACCAAGGCTGGCAGGTGGTCCAAGCCGTACTCGCGGGCTTCCTCTGCGTTGTCCAGACGAGCAATGACGATCTCTTCCTTCTCCAGCTCATCGTCGATGTTTTCCAGTTCGTTCAGCACGCGGATGTCTTGCTTGTCGTCTTTGTCGTCTGTCGAGGAGGGGAATACAAGCAGATGGTTAGATAATCTTATGATATGTGTATAAGCGGGAAGTACACAAAAAATGCAATGCTTCAGGCATGTTCAGGATTCAATTCCTGAGAAAATTGAGAGAATCTCTCACGTATCGCTCTCTGTAACTATCATAACATGCTGCACATTATGAGAGACTGTTTATCGTATACTGCTACAACTTTGATCAGAGGGGGGATAGTAGTGCATGATAAAACCCCTCTTAACATGCTCAAGCCTGGGGGACACTATTGCTATTGGAAGTTCGTGGATTGTTTATAGTGCCAGTAAAGAAACGGTAAACAAGTAAGAAAAATGGATTTTATCATCGCTCTCTATTTGGAGCTCTCGCTCGCTGCTTGCATTTATCAGACTTGTTACAACTTGCGATACATTGACGATCGTGGACCGCAACAGATGGGATGTTTTTCTTCGCTTGCTTTCGTGCTTCATTCTCAAATGAGAGCGAATTTTGCAATGCCTGGGCATGTTCGTTGAGCAACTAATCAAAGCAACTTGCCAAGGTTCTTGGATTCAAGTAAGGAAGAAAAGGATGTCGCTAATCTTCTTCTTCTTGACATTACATCCTCACCGAGACAGAGCCTGCTTCTCTGCTTAGTGTTCTTATGAGCACTCCCACAGTTATTAACTGAGTGCTTTCTTTGTCAAATTTGCCATTTTCGCATTCGTATATCGTGTGGCAGGTATACGATGATACTCTATGCCCAGGGAATTCAAGGAAATTACCATTACGAAAAGATCCTGGACTGACCGAGAATCGAACCCAGACACTTTCAGCATGGATTTGTTTGGAAGCCTCGGCTCCTAGACACTCGGCTAAGGAAGACTCCTGCCGCTAATCGTGGCCTGTATTTCTGACTGGATTTAAGAGGAAAATCTTTTTCTTAGCAAGATATAATAAGATAACAAGATTGACGCATCCTCCAACAATCGCGAGCTGTTCTGGGGATTGGAAAGGAGTGATTCATTGAACACCTACTTAAGAAAGATGCTGTGAACTCTACGACCTTTCAGAGGTGTTACAGAATATTTTGGAATGATGTTGGAAGGATCTGAAGCGGAAGCAAAAAGGAAAAAATACTTTCACATTTGCGACCATTTTCCGGCTTTTCGCCAGAAAAAAATCTCGAAAAACCTCTCTTCCCTAGCGTGTATTTGCCTCTTTGTGAGAGAGAGTGAAAAAATACTAAGCAGAGAGGCAACGAAAATTGAGCGAGGAAGATGCGACACAAAACACAACGGATGAAAATTCTATCAAAAAAGAGTGCCATTACAACTCTGCGAGGGCTGTTTTGTTCGAACACGCTAAGCCTGCTCAACGCAGCGCATGTGTTAAAACTATACATCAGAAGGCCGGCTCCAAAGGCACGTTCCCCACCAGTTGGGAGATTTGTGCCATTACTGGCTGAGTGAAAATTCTCTTTAAGTCGCACTCATGCTATGTGTAACCGATGTGTTGGCCATTGGCTGTGCGCGGATCGATGGAAGTGGAACTGTCGGTCATCTTCCGCACGGCAGCAAACAGTTGGCCACTGGTATGAAGAGGGGTTTTTTGAGATTTTTTCTGGCGATAAGCCGGAAAATGGTCGCAAATGTGAAAGTATTTTTTCCCATTTACTTCCGCTTCGGCTATTCCAATGAAAAAATCTCTGAAAAACTTCAAAATTTAAATGTTTTTCATGTTTTCAGAAACAAAACAAAAATGGAAGCAAAATGCCGCATTCCAAGCGTTCCTGCTCTGTGCGTATTTCACTCATTCGGTTTGTTTACCACCGTTTGCACAAAACTGTGTACAGCCCCCTTTGCACAGAATCTGTGCTGCATGAAGAGAGGCTGATTTTGTGTACTCGGCACTCATTTTTGAGCGTAGCAAGTTTAGCGTGAATGAATTATCCAAGAGTTCTTTTAAAGAGTGAATAGGGGAGCGAGAGAAGCAAGAAAAAAAGTATCGGAATAAAAATTCTCGCATTTCGATGCACTCTCGCTTGAATCGTTTAAGGCCCAAGTAAAAATCGAGCAAATGTGTAAACTGAAAAAGCATTTTGCTTCTTTCAAATCAACAAATCGAAGAAAATAGAAACATAGGGGAGATCCCCCAGTACCGGACAGCACCAAACAACGAAAAATATCGAAAAATTGAGAAATCATGGTCCAATCAAGAAGGTGTATTAGAAGAAAAGGAAACTATTATGAATCAAATAAAAAAAAATAATATTTTTTAATTTATGAATTTAGTGGCTTAAGTGTCCGGTACTGGGGGATCTTCCCCTACAGCTCTTTTATTTCTCAAATAAAACAGCTGTGTGTTTTTGTTTTCTTCAATTTAACACTTTGAATGGAGAAAACTGCGTTTTAAATTCTGACATTTGCTTGATTTTTACTTGGGCCTTAAGGGTTCGTGTTGCGAGTTTTTAGTTTAATTTTTACTCTTCAGAAAAACTTCGAAATTGCCTCATTTTTGCATCGCAGAGGACTCATTACGCGTGGTAAAGATGAATAAAGTATGAGTGAAATTATGAAAAAAAAACGCAGATGGGTTTCGAACACACGACTCTTGTACGCTAGATGACTGCTTTACCAACTAATATGTCATACATATCATTCCTGGAGGAACAATGGTGGAAATTTGAAGGAGTTATCGGTGGAGCTCCAAAGGAATGCCCGGAGGAACTCCAAAGAAAAACCATGTGGTACCATGAAGGAATTCTTGGCGGACTTACAAAAAAATCCTGGGGGAACACCGAAGGATTTGCTGGATGAATTGCTGAATTTTTTTTTTGAGAAGCTCTGGAGAACATTTCGGAGAAACTCTGCAGAATTTTCTGGAGCATATTCTGGAGGAACTCCGTAACATTTCTGCCGGATCTATGGAGGAAAGCTGAATAAATTACCGATGGGGCTCCGAAGGAACTCCCGGCAAAAGTTTTGAAAGAATTCCTGGAGGATTCCCTCCAGGAATTTCTCTGGGGGTTTCCTCCACGAATTCCTCTAGCGATTTCGTCCAGAAATTTTTTCGGGGTTATATTCCTTCGGTGTTCCTCTAAAAGACCTCCAGGAAGTCTGGAAGAATTGCCGGGGGAACTCTGAAAATATTCTTGGAAGAATGCTCGAGACAACTCTGAAGAAGTCTCTGTAGAAACTCTTAAAAAACCCGAGGAATTGCTGGAGGAACTCTGAAAGATTTCCTGGAGAATCCTGAACAATCCATCCCCTGGCTGTTTCAGGCAGAAAAATCCGAACTGGTAAACAAACGTGTGTCAAACCAGATTTGGAAATGCCTAAATCTTGGTCCAAATCTGACCACAAATGGACTAGGCAGTTAACCTCTTCCAAAAATAGACCAGAAAACTGATAATAAATAAAATTGGAACATCATTTTCAACACCGGTGTAAGGGCAACTTAACCGGTGGTCCATTTTTTGGTCAAAATTTATACAAAAAATTGACCTGTCAGAATTGAACAGAGCAGTGAAAATAGACCAAAACGCACGCGCATGCACCGGTTGTTGTATTTTTTTTTTCGATCCATTTCGAATGTGATCAACAAAAACAAACAAATAGTTGAACAGCACAATTGATTAAACCTGAATTTTTTTGAAGGAACCATGAAGGAGTACACAGATGAACTGCAAAGGAATTCCCGGATGAATCTCGGTAGAATTCACGGCGGAGCTTCGAAAGAATTTTCGCCAGAACTCCGAAGGTATTCTCGGTGGAGCTCCGGAGACTTTACTGGAAGAACTGTTTAGAAATTTCCGGTGGAGCTCCAGATGAACTTCGGAGGAATTACTAAAGGGACTTCATAAAAAACTGTGGAGGATTTCCGGAGGAAGTCTGGGAGTGTTTCCCGGAGGAAGACTGGGAGTATTTCCCAGAGGAAGTCTGAAAAAAATATTCAGAGGAATTCCTGGAGAAACCCCGGAAGAATTTTCTGGAGGAACAACGAAGAAATTACTGAAGGAATTATAAAGAAAAGAGCTCCCAAGGATATCCCGGAGGAACTATTTAGCAATTTCTGGAGCATATCTAAACAAAATTCTAGAGCAACTTAATAAAGGAAACCCGAAGGAACTTCGGAGGAAGTTATAAAAGAACTTTGCAGCAATTTCATTCGGAGGAACTTTCAAGGAATTGCTGCTGGAACTCCGAAGAAATTTTTGGAAGTAAGGAATTTCTGGATAATTTTAGGGTACTCTGAAGATATTCTAGGAGAAACTCGTGAGAAATTCCCGGAGGATTTCTTGGAGAAACACTGGAGGATTTTCCGGAGCAAATCTAGGGGAATTATCCGAGTAAGAAGGAATTCCTTGTGGAACTTCGGAGGATTTCCAAGGAATTTTAGGAGGAATCCGGGAGAAACTCCGACTAAACTCCTGGAGGAACTATGGCAAAAATCCGAAGGAATTCCTGGTGGAGCTCCAAAGAATTTCCGGAGGAGCTTCCAGTGGGGCTCGAAAAGAATTCCCGGTGGAGCCGTCCAGAAATTCATGGGAAGATTTTATCCAAGAATTCCCCCGGAAATTTCCCCCAAGAACTCCTCTAGGATTTTTTCCAGGAATTTCTCATGGGATTTCTAACAGCAATTCCTCTAGAGATTTCGTTCAGGATTTTATCTGGGGATTTCGCCCAGAAATTTAGGGGTCTATTTTGTAAATCGAGCAGATTCATGCGACTCATCTGTAGTCACTGCCGATCAAAGTAAGCATGCTTATTTCAGATGTCACCCATCGACTCCCTTAGTAATCCAGTCACATAAAGTGACAACTATCGAAAAGTTCGAGTGACAGAGTTGAGTCGAGCGATTATTTTGGTCGATAGTGACTCCAGTCGAGTCATTTTGATCGACTCAACTTAAGGGCCCTATTTTGTAAATCGAGCAGATTCATGTGACTCGTCTATATTCATTGTCGATCAAAGCAAGCATGCATATTTCAGATGTCACCCGTCGACTCCCATAGTAATCCAGTCACATAGAGTGACAACTGTCGAAAAACTCGAGTGACAGAGCTGAGTCGAGCAAATTTTTCGGTCGACAGTGACTCCAGTCGAGTCATTTTGATCGACTCGACTTATAAAATAGACCCCTTATTAAAAAAACCCTCTGAGGAATTTCTTTAGAAATTCTTACGGGGATTTTTTCAGAGATTTTTTTTGGAGATTTCCTCCAGGAATTTCTCTTGGGATTTAAACCAGGAATTTTATCCTAGAGTTCTTTTGGGAATTTCGTCCAGGAATTTTTCCTCCAAAAATTCCTCTGGCGATTTGCTCCAGGTATTTCTCTAGAAGTTTATCCGGAGATTTTTTCCAAGAATTCTTCCGGGGATTTCCCCCAAGAGCTACTCCGGTATTTCCTCCAGAAATTTTAAAGGGAATTTCCAACAGCAATTCCTTCGGAATTTCGTCCAGGAATTCCTCAGTGAATTTCATCCAGAAATTCTTCCGGGAATTTACTCTAGAAACATCTTCAAAGATGTCATAAATAAATCACGGATAAATTAAGAAATTCCTCCGAGAATTTTCTCCATAAATGTTTTAGTGGAATTTCAGAAATTTAAAACCGGAATTTTTCCGGGAAGCTCTTTGGAGATTGCACCAGGAATTTCTCGGAAGATTTCCTCTAGGGAGTCCTCTGGGCATTTCAAGGATCCTCCAAGGATATCCCCCAACATTTACTCCGAGGATTTTCTCTAGGAATTTCTTTCAGGCGGGGATTTGCTGCAGGAATACCTCCGGGAGTTTGGTTCAGGAATTTCTCCGGGTATTCGCTCCAGGAATTCCTTCAGGTATGTATTACCTTTAAAAATTTATCCGTGGATTTAGTCCAGAAATTCCTCCAGGAATTTCCGCCGGAGATTTTTCCAAGAGTTGCTCCGGGGATTTCGTCTAGAAATTCATTAAGAAGTTCCTTCAAGGACTTTCTCCAGAAATTCCTTCAGAGAATTTTTAGAGAATTTATCCGACGATTTCTTCCAGGAATATCTCTGCGGATTTGCACCAGGAATTTTTCCAGAGATTTCCTGCAGGAATTTTTCAGGGGATTTCCGATAGCAATTCCTCCGGGGATTTGGTCCCCGGATTTAAACCAGGAATTTCTCCGGGGATTTTTTGCAGGAATTTCTCCTTGAATTTCTCCGGGGATTTCAAGGATCTCTCCGGAGATATTCCTAGAAACTCCTCCGGGAATTTTCTCCAGAAATTTCTCAGGGGATTGTTAATAGCAGGGGATTGTTAATAGATTTTGTTCAGAAATTCCTCGGAGAATTTTGTCCAGAAATTCTTCCAGGGATTTCCGCAAGAAGCACCTCCGAGGATTTTCTCCCGCAACTCCTCCAGGAATTCTTCTGGAGATTTCTTCAATAAGTTCCTCCAGGGATTTCGTCCAGAAACTCCTCTGGCGATTTTCTCAAGGTATGTCGCCGGAGATTTTCACCAGAAATTTTTCCGGAGAAGTTTTCCAAGAATTATTTCGGGGATTCCCCAGAAGAACTCCTCCGGGATGTTCTCCATGAATTATTCCTTAGTTCCTCCAGCATTTTCTTTTGGAGATTAACTAGGATTTTGTCCAGAATTCCTCAGTCCAGCAATTCTTCAGGATTACCTCCTGGAGCTTTGAAAAAATTTCAGAGGATATGCTGGATAAAATCTAAAAGAATTGCTGAAAGAACTCCGGAGGAATTTCTAGAGCAACTCAGGAGGAGAAAATCTAAAGGAATTCCTGTAGGACTCTAGACAAAATCCTAGATAATCTCCAAAGGAATTCCCGGAGGAACTTCGAATCAATTCCTGGAGTAACTCAGGAGGCGTTGCTGGAGAAACTTTAGATGTGTTTCTGGACAAATTCCGGGGTAATCGCTTGACGAACTCCGGAGAAATTCCTGGAGAAACTAAGAAGAATATTCAAAGCAATTCCCTTCGTTGGGAAGGAACATTCCAGAAATTCACGAGGAATCGCTGTAGAAACTCCAGAGAAATTTATGGAAGAAATCTAGAAGAATTTCCGTTAAAAATCTGGAGGACGTTCAGAGAAATCGCTGGATGAAATCCAGAAGAATGGCCGGAGGAAATCCTGAAGAATTTCTTAGAGGAAATAAAAAATTTAGAAGAATTCTGGATGAAGTATAGATAAATTCCCAGAGAAACTTTTGAGAAATTTCCTGAGGAACTCTGAACAAACTCCCGGAGGGAATTCAGTGAATTTTTCGAAGCAACTTCAGAGGAACACCGGAACATTTCCGAGGAATTACAATGAAACCCCCATGAGTCAATGTTCCATTATTCGATATCGCCACATGGAACCATACAAAAACGAACATTCCATGGTTACTACGATAATCCACTCAAACAACTTTCCAAAGCATTTCTGTTCCATGACTCTATATTTCTACACTGAGGTTAAAATACTTAGGTTTTCCATAATTCATGACTTATGAACCAGCCAAATTATGGTTTCATTGAACCATTTTGAAAATGGGATCATAAGTTTCATAAGGGAGATTATTTAAGAAAAAACATTTTCGTAGCAATCACAAGAAGAATTGCTCCCCTTTTGATGTTGGGTATCGCGTCTCCAGTTGAAAGCCGGAATCATCGACACGCGAAAACTGATTTTTCTCTAAATCTCTGCGTTGAACCTAACGTCGGGCATAGTACCCTGGACAGCGGATCTGCTGTGCTCCGACGCATGGTTTTGGAAAAAATCAGTTGGTCGCGTGTCGAAAATTCTGGTTTTCAATTGTGCGAATAACACAAGTTAACCGAAAGCAGATCATTTGTTATCAAAACGTGTCATTTTTGAGTACGCCTTAAATAAAAGACAAAAAATATAAACGATTGTGATATCAATCAATCAATTATCATAGCGTTTATTATTTGATTGAGTTTAGAAATTTTTTAATGAAATCCTTCTTCGAAATCATAAGTAAATCTTAAAAATTTCAACAATAATCGTTGTGACGCCAAATCATAATTATTCCTTAAGGAACTAAGTTTTTTAGCCTCAGTGTATGGTTCGATGGTCGACTCATGGAGGTTTGACTGTACTTGAGGAACTCTGGAGAACTCCTGGAGAATTTTCGAAAAAAAAATCCTGAACGAACTATGGAATACGTGAAGAGGAGTTCTTGGGAGTTCCCTGTAGAAAGTCTTTGAAAAAATCTCCGGGCGAATTTCTAGAGAAAATCCCCAGAGGAATTCCTGTAACAGAAAATCTCCGGAAAAATTTCTGGAGGTATTCCTGAAAGAAATCCCCTCAGGAATTGCTATGGGAATCCCCTGCGGAATTCATGGAGAAAATCCGCGAAGTAAATATTAGGGAATGCCTCCGGAGAAATCCTTGAGATCCCCGGATGAATTCCTGTAGCAAATCTCCAAAGAAATTCCTGGTGCAAATCTACAAAGAACTTCCTAGACGAAATATCCGGAAAAAATCTCTGAAAAAAATTCTGGAGAAAATTCCTGGAGGAATTTATTAATAAACTTCTGGACGAAACACCCAGATGAAATCCTTTGGAACAAATGAGGGTTCTAACTTAAGCATAGGGGTGTAAGTGACAAAAATCTAGTTTTGAGAAAATCATCTTTGAAGTTTTTCGAGCAATTTTTCTTACCATACAAATTGTATGGGAGCCCACAAAATAAATAAAAATTCTAGGAATTATGTTATTTTCTCTATTGGACGAAACAATCACCCAAAATTACCGTTGAATAGCTTGAAACAGTAGAATACTCTAGTACACTTAACTCAAAACCGACCAAAATGTTACTTACACCCCTTTGCATTTGGGCCCCTCAAATGTCAAATAAATAATTTTAAACAAAAATCGTTGCAATCTTCTTTTGCCACGATTTATGCGTTATATATTTAGGTTGAGTTGGATTAAGTAAATTGAAGACTTTTTTTTCTCTCTTATAATTAGGTGAAATTCATTCACCTGTAAAAATTCTGAATTGCTAAGGCAAATGAAATACAAATATACAAAAAAGTTTATTTTTGTTGTTATTATCGTAGTAGTAATGTTTAAAATGATATCAAAAATGTAATCAAAAAATTACAAAAAAAAAGCTGTTGGGGGGAATGTTACGAACATAATTGTTATGGGATTGTGATTTGATAATTGTTTCGGACCCACAACCCTCTGCTGGGTTTTGCTGAATAGCTGCGCGTTCCAAGTTTAACAATTCCAAATTACAACAACTTGAAGGAAGCTTTTGAAATAAGCTTACACTTAAGGTTATCAAACTTGAATCACGAGAAACTTACAGAAGATGATCGCCACGTGATCGTAGGTGCGCATCAGCTTGTCCTTCATTTCGTCGGTGATTTCCGGAATTTCCGAGTGTCTCTTCTGGTGCACCAACCAGCCCAACAGCTCCTCCTCCCGCATCAGATCTCCTTCGTAGATGTGTGGAATGCCGCGTTCAAACAGGATCTATGTTAAAAAAAAACACATTTATTCTCAATTTCAACACCATCTCTACCAACCATACCATAGTGGGCAGCTCTTCAATGCCCCACTCCTTGGCCTCGTTGTCATCGTCGATCTTGACGAAGGCAATATCGTTCTGGTCGCACTCGTCGTCAATGTTCTCCAGCTCGGCCAGCACCTTCTGGGACGTCTTGGAGTCCTTGTCGTAGAACAGAACGGCAACGTGCGGCATCTTTTCGATGATCATGTCCAACATCTCGTCGGTAACATCCTCGATCTCGTCCGAGTTGGTCTGGCGCTCGAGCCAATCCAAGACTTCCTCCTCATTCTCCAAGTCGCCTTCAAACACCGTTGGGATTCCCTGCTCGAAGTAAACCAGCGTTGGGAAACTGGTCACTCCGTAGTCCTTGGCCTCTTCGGTGTCGTCCATCTTCACGAAGTTGATACCGAGCTGGTCGCACTCGTCGTCGATGGATTCCAGCTCATCCAGGATCTTGTCGGACTGCTTGTCATTGTTGTCGTCTACGCAAAACAAATTCAAATTGTAGCAACGTGAACATACAAATAAAACCGTGAATAACTTACAGAACATAACGGCGACCGATTTGCCTTCCTTGATCAGTTTGTCCAACATCTCGTCCGTGACATCCTCGATTTCGTCCTTCTCCAGCTGCGACAGAAGCCATTGTAGGATTTCCTCCTCGTCGCTCAGGTCGTCGTCGTAGACGTTGGGAATCTCCTTCTCGAAATAGACGATGGCTGGGATCTAGAACGAAACGAGAATTGGTAGCGACTTCCTTATTGCATCGGTTCGGTGAGCTTTATAATTAGCGCCGTGCAGTGTGGCACGCGTTCAGAAGTCTGGTTTGTCACATTCAATTGTTTTAATCTGGCGACGGCGCATCCTTAATTATGAACGGTTTCAGTAAGATCGGAATGTAGCGAAAGCACAAGAAAAACATGAGCCAAGATGCATGTGTGCTCGCTCAGCTGAAGGAAACCATTCGGTACGAAAATAGATTCCTCAAAACGCAACAAGTGCGGAGGTGAAACAAGGTCTAATTTTAGCGGACATTGACGACGATGACGATGGCAATGTTTCGAAAATGAATGTGATGCAAGCCTGAAGAAGAGATGCGTTGTGCAAGAAAATCCTGATAGTGAATTCTGATATTTCTGAAGAAGCGTTACACAAATTGTTCAAGTACTACCTTGCAAGTTAGCCTTTCAGAGATAGCTAGAGAACCAGTTTTAGAAACGTAACAAGTTATTTATAACAATGTCGAAGGTTGTATAGAAAATTTTGGACATCGGAGACCAATGGGAAAAGTTGAGAATTGGAAAAAAACTTTTTTTCCGGTGAAACTTATGATAATGCGGAGAGTGCTGGTATGATTCACATGCAAATCAATGGTTTGGTTACTTATTGGGATTCTGAAGAGGCCACGGTAAACAATAACTAGAGAGATATTTCAAGTGTTTGCACTTTGCGCCTCGAACCGGACAGATAAAAATCGGATCGTCTTGCGAGAGACCGAAGTGCATCGCGATCTGAACCACATAACAAGATTATAACCCATTCCTATCCAAACTGTGCCGTTTTCAAGATACGCGGAAGTTCTTCAGAAGCTCGACGCATCCCGCAACAGCGTCGTGCCGCGAGCCGAGATGCGCAGGAATAAGGATGGGAGCAACTTGGCGGACGAACGTGAGGTGATCGAAAAATTGGAAGCAGCACTTCGACGAACATCAGAATGGCGCTGATAGCGCAGGCAATGGAGGTCAAGACTACGGAGAAAAAGCATTCGTCAGTACTGCGGTATGGAAATCAACCAACACCCACTTTGAGAGAGGTTAAGGAATCCATTCACCAGCTCAAGAACAATAAAGCTGTTGGTAAGGATGGTATCGGAGCTGATTTCATAAGGATGGGCTATGAAAAGCTGGCTATTTGTCCGCACCGGCTGATAGGCACGATCTGGCAAACAGAACAGGTACCGAAGGAGTAGAAAGAAGGGGTAACAATGGCGACAAGTTAGATTGTGAGAACATTCGAGCGATCACCATCCTTAATGCTCCCTACAACGTGCTATCCCAGATCATTTACTGGTATCAGTCTCCGGTAGTAGACGAGTTCATGGAAAGTTAGCAAGCCGGCTTCGTTGACGGTCAATCAACAACGGACCAGATCTTTACTGTACGGCAAATCGTGAGTACCAGGTCCCAACGCATCACTTTTTATCAGCTTCAAGGCGGCATACTATTTTTTTTTACTTTAACGTTTATTTAATAGGCTTCAGCGCCGTCAGGTAGGTATAACGGAGCCGAACTCATTTGGATTTGTTTTACAAATTCGTATTGCTTCTTAACATACTATGTTAGTTTTGGGGAACCGTAAGACTCGCGGTTTGTTCGAGGTTAGGGAATACAATTTTGTGTGGATAAGGATGGGATGCGAGGGTTTGATTGATGATATTCAGCAGCGCTGTAGCGGTATGATGCTGCTTGTCGATCAAAGAGTGGACTTGAACGACCTGTAACGATACAACAAAAACTAGAGGGGGAAATGAGGTGGATAAGGAATGAAAGACAGGAAGGATCAAACGAAAACATCAATTTTCTTCAGACACTTGAAGATGAGGAATATGTAATCGAAGTCCAACCTAGCCAACACATCTTCTTCTTCTTTCTGGCATTAACGTCCCCACTGGGACAGAGCCTGCTTCTCAGCTTAGTGTTCTTATGAGCACTTCCACAGTTATTAACTGAGAGCTTACTGTGCCAATTACCATTTTTGCATGCGTATATCGTGTGGCAGGTACGAAGATACTCTATGCCCTGGGAAGTCGAGAAAATTTCCAACCCGAAAAGATCCTCGACCGGTGGGATTCGACCCCACGACCCTCAGCTTGGTCTTGCTGAATAGCTGCGCGTTTACCGCTACGGCTATCTGGGCCAACACATCTCTAATGTATTTCTTATCTGGGTTTCCTTGGGCCCTGAGCGATTCACATAAATCGGTTCTGGCAACATCGTGTTCGGGACAATACCAGACGACATGGTTTATGCCATGGTAACCTTCGTCACAACCACATAGATTGCTATCTACGAGACCTATTCTAAATATATGCGAGCCTCGGGAGTAGTGATTGGACATCAGGCGACACATTACCTTGACAAAATCTCGACTCATGTCCAACCCCTTGAACCATGGACTATTCGATACCAGTGGGAGAACAGAATGACACCACCTGCCCAAATTCCCTTCATCCCATTTTTGTTGCCAACTAATCGTGACTTGCTGGCGAGCAATTGTAAACAATTCATTGAAGGTGATACGCCATTCTTAAATATCACCTTCCATAGCGCCCACCTTAGCGAGCGAGTCCGCCTTCTCATTGCCCGGAATTGAGCAATGAGAAGGGACCCAAACTAAGGTGATATTATGATTCGATAGAGCACTCAATGTGGATCGTATTTCTCGTAAGAAATACGACGAGTGCTTTACCGGCCTCATTGAATGAATAGCCTCTAAGAGGCTATCCGTGAAAATGAAGTATTGATCAGAGGGAAGAGAGGCAATTCGCTCTAATGCGTAGTGTATTGCCGCTTATTCTGCGACATATACGGAACAAGGACTCTGAAGTTTGAATGCGGCGCTATGAAATTTATTAAATACACCAAAACCAGTGGAATCATTTGTTTTTGATCCGTCGGTGTAAAACGTTCTGTCACTGCAGACTTGGCCGAATATGTTTGAAAAATTAGTGGTATACACTCCGAACGGAGTGGATCTGGGATTCCATGTATTTCTTGCTTCATGGTCAGATCAAAACATACAGTAGAACTGCAGAAGACTGGGAAGCAACTACCGTGGGATGTGTTCGAGGAAGGATTAACCTCCAGAGCCATTTACCAACAGTACAGTGTCATGAATTTTGTTTGAGGATTTCGTTCGATTAGCTTTTCAAAGTTTTCAATTACCAATGGATTTAACACTTTACAGCGGATGAGGAACCGGAGCGACAATTTCGCAAAGCGATCTGATAAAGAAAATACTCCTGCTCATACCTTTAAACTCATTGTATGAGTATTGTATGAGCTCATGTATCCTAGAGCTATCCGAAGACAGCGATACTGAATACGTTGGAGCTTCAAAATGTGAGTTTTCGCGGCAGATAGAAAACAAAAGCTACCGTATTCGAGTACCGAGAGAATTGTTGTACGATATAACTTTATCAGATTGATAAATAAATCAAATGAAATGAAATTAAATGTTCCGGTGAGTGTACGCATAAAGTTTATTCAAGCTCATACGATTCTCAGACAACAAGTTATGCTAGTAGTTATTTGAAATTGGGGAAAGACCACACTCGTGGAGTTTGTCTGAAAGGAAATCTATACATACTGCATCGAAGGCCCCTTTAATATCCAAGAAAACCAAAGCCATTTGTTTTTTTCGAGCATCGGTCAGTTGGATTTCTGTAGAAAGTAACGCAAGACAGTCGCTCATTCCCTTGCCTCTGCGGAAACCAAATTGTGTATCTGATAGAAGAGAAGACCATTCGTTTCAACCAGGGATGGGACGTTTCGCATAAGACGTTTCGCATAAGGACGTTTCGCATAATTTTATGAGTGGACGTTTGGCATAAAGAGTATTATATGCCTTCTTTAAAATGCTACCTGTTCTTATATGGAACTACTTTATGCGAAATGGGTCACCCCCGTTTCAACCCATTTATCAAGCCGAGAGAGAATAATTTCCTCTAATAACTTTCGAATGCATGATAACATCGCGATAGGACTAGGTATACGAATTATAATCCAACGCGGGTTTACTATGTTTTGGGATGGCTATCACCCTCATCTGTGTCCATTCATCCGGAACAATATTGCTCTCCAAGAATTGATTGAATACATTCAACAAGCGCCTCTTAGCGACGTCTGGGAGGTTTTTTAGCATGTTGAATTTAATTCTATCCATTCCTGGGGCAGAGTTGTTACATGAAAGAAGAGCAAGTGAAAATTCTACTATCGTAAATGGTGTATCCATATCGTTCCTATTTGTTTGAACGTCGCGAATGGTTCGTTGCGTTGGTACGGAATCCGGATAGACCTTCTTGGCGAAATCGAAGATCTACCGAGGAGAGCTTTCGCGATCTTTATTAATCGTTGAATCGTTTCGAAAATTTTCCCGGCGGTCCAAAGTGTCCTCATCGTTGTATCCCGTGATAGTACGTTAACTAAATTACGCCAATATCCACGTTTTTTTTTCGCTTGTACGAGATTCTTAAATTTACGCTCGAGGTCGATATATCGCTCGTATTTTACTCGAGAGCCGCGCTTCTGATATTTTTTGAACGCGGCGGATTTATCACGAAAAACCTTGGTCGTCGTCTCACCAAAGAGTAGGAGAACGCCTTCGTACCGTAGACCCTGGTACATGGCGGCGCTGTGCTTGACGAGCACTGTTGATAATTAACCCGGAGAGTAAGTTACATTTTTCCAACGGATGAAGCACATCAACTAACCGTTTGCTGTTAGAGATCATCTCAGCGTATTGCCATGTTGCTGTGCTTGGTGAGATCAAACGCGAGGTTCATCTGACGAACTAGACACGAGTTATTGGTAAGGTACAGTGAGGTAAGTGGATCATTCGTCAATATTAAGCATAAATACTTGAATATGTTGAATGTTTTCGCACCATTGCTTCGTTTTAGGCTATATTCTTACGCCCACACTGATACTATTGCAAAACTGGTACTACACGTACACATTGTATCTCTGTCTAAATCGAATACTATTATTTTTTTCAACACATGGTGAGCATTTCAGTTCTAATTTAATGAATTGCAATGAAAAAATATGATTTTTATAAATAAATACAGATACTGTATAAATATATATATTGTACATGGTACATTTACCCGTACTTTTAAGTAGGGTGGGGTAAGAGAATCAAATATTATTATCATTTATTGGCAGACTGCTTACGAGAATTTTAATAAGTTTTAATATCCGAAAATGTTGTTTCCTTCATTTTTTTCCATTCCCAGCTTAAATTTGGCAAATTGACCAAAAAAAATTTGAATTATTCCCCCTAAAAGTTTTTTAAACCTTTCTGGTATATAAAAAATATTAATTTCAAAATTCACACGAAATTTTTCGTGGTTTATCTAAGCTTTGTTGCAAAAGAGCAAAATATACTAATTTTGCAATTGAAAGCATAGTATCGTACCTTATTTGGTCGAGTGTTTTTCGAAAACATTGTTAGGAATAATCCTACAATAATTCTGTATAACTCTTGGGTATACATGGATGAATTTTATCCAAATTATTCTAGTTACAATGTTTTTTTTTTGTTCGAATTAGTGCGAACTAATGAATACATCATTTTCATTATATTTTGATTAAGTAAATATACTTTTTTAATTTTTAAGTATTAAAACGTAACATTAATAGCACCAATAACAAGAACGAGAGTAATATTATTCTTACTATACATAATTACACCACATTTGTTTGGAGAACAGATTTTTTTTACAGCAATCGAAAGCTTTTGATCCAAACTGTGTAGGAAAAATGTAAAAGTTTTGTAAAAATACGATTTTGATGAGTATTTTTCCTCGCCGTGATGCTAGTGCTACTATAGGAACAGGAATTAGAAATAGTGCTACTATAGGCACATGTATTCCTATAGTGGCACACGCGATAACAAATACAAACATTTGAGTTTTCGTAGTTTTCATATTTTTTCCACAAAACCAAGATAAAAAGCTTTCAGATGATGTAAAAATAATGACGCTAGCGTTATTTTTCGATTTTCTATGATTTTTTGTTCTTAGCTATGCGACTATTGGTACATCGACCCTACCTCATTTGTTATCCACAGAAAAAAAAAATGTGAAGTCTACGAACTATCAAAAAACATACAACAAATGTGCTATGTCGATAAAGAAGAACACGAATCGTAAACTCTATAGAGTATGAATAGAACAGACTGTTCCAGATTATGAAGAGCTACAGATAAGTTTCCCATTAGACGCTGCCACCCACTTGACGCCCACTGCAATTTCTCAGCTATCGCTTAATCGATTCGAGGAATATTATGACTCAGTTACAATTCATCCAATTGAAAACTGCTTTGAAATTTCGGCGGTAAGAAAGTGGGTTGCATCATATTATGGGAAACTTGACTGTATTTCTAAAGCAGAGTTATGATGTACGAGATGGGTGAAGGTAGAAATCTACACAGTTCGAACGAAACGTGTAAATTTCTGAGACATATAATGCACATAATAGGAGCGTAGAATATCATGAATATTTACATGATATGTCATGTACACTTCTATAATATGTCATGTAATCCAGCAGGATCCTGAGTGTCGATTTTTCTTTGCAAAAGCAAGTTTTTTCATACTAAATCCCATACAAACTTTGAACGGCTGGCTCGTAAATATAGTTTCACCGATCGTGATGAAATTTTGCACAGTTGCTATGGGACTTAAATACAATCCAAAAAGCGGACTGTAGCGAGAATCCAACCCAAGCAGCACAGTTTGTTTCAACTCAAGAATAAAATAATCTCTTGAAACTAATCCAAGTTGTCAATGGTTGAAAATATGACTTTCAATTGCACTGAATAGCAACGCAAAAAGCGCAAGAGGTGGAGTCTGTTTGCAACATATTTAAGTTATATCGAAATTGCTTATTTGTGGCAAAATACTTGAGAGAAAAAAAAAGAAAACAAAAATATGAAAGAGAACCAAACTTCCGACCTCGAGATCATCAAACTTCTCCTCTACTCACTAGTCCACCAGCTCTTCGAACAATTGCTTCGCCAATGCACTATAAAAGCGACCACATGGCCCATTAATCAAAGCTTGTTGCTTATAACTTTACTGCACCCTTCGGAATACAAGTTCATTACTGTCGAAATTAGACCACGCCTGCAACAATCTAAACTTTTTGCAATCACTTCCGCGCAACATATGAGAAACACCATTCAAACAAACAAACTGTTGCTAGACCATGTTTTCGTTGTTAGATGATACGTAAGGTGCAACTCAACCATATTGCAACTCGATTCAAACAAACTTCTAGCTGTCATACACGTAGTTTAGTGCAACTTGGTCGCAACTGGGATGAATCTTCTTGAGTTGTGGGTATGGAAACGAAAATTGAATGCAAGTTGCGGATGCTTTAAATGAAAGTAATTTGAAACATAACATTAAAACCGGCATTTTGGGAGAAGTTTCAAAAGTTTGATTGAAAAGTTGCTGGAAACATCTTGACAAACTTGACTAGAAATAGCAATAAATTTGCAAAGGACATTTGCAGCAAATCTTGTCGTTTCAAAAATGTTGAACGTCAAACAAGAAGAGAAATGCATGTTAATTGGAACGGAAATGAAACTTTATGAGCCTTGATATTGATATGCAACCGAACTAGAACCATGGAAGTTACAGATGCTTTTATTGATACGCGATTGAAACCATTTTTGAAAAGCATCTCTTTGGAAGATGTTTCGTGTGCTACTTGGGAAATTTTATCCCACACTAGTAGCCATGCTGCTCAGATTGCTCGAATGGCGAGGAAGGACTGCAACATGCAATATTTGATTGTTTGTAGTTGGGTGAGGCGAAGGACTGATATTTGGTCGGGATTCTGCTAAACCGCACCAAGTACCAAAACCATTATTTTGAGATATTTTACTTTAAAGTTCGCTGACCTGCAAGTAGATCGCGAACGACTCTTTTCAAAATTTTATCGCTCACAAATGACTAACAGGGTCCAATAAGTAAGTCAAGATAGAATATTTCAGAAAATCATCATATATTTGCCATGTAATTAGAATTAATTTCAAATTAAAAGGCACTTAGTTCACTCTGGCTGAACAAAAATAGAAGAAAATGGGTTTCAGTTCGGTATGGCAGAATGTGTTTCATGATTTCCAAACAAATGTTTCGTATCATCTCCATGCATGTTACAAATGTTTATACCCTACGAATGAGAAGGATTTGTAATTTCCCATAGAACTGGTCCACAATGTAATGTTGGGTACCTATTTGAACAATAAATTGGTACAAGGCATCCTAAACGTATTTTATCTGTCTTTATCTTGGTGGATAACCTATTTTAATAGAAATTATGTTAAATCAAGGTCCACACGCGTTCAAAGATTTGAAAGAGACAACAATGATGTAGCTAAAAATGTGATCATCGAAGAAAACCATGAATTTGTTCTGCCAGAGCGCACCAAGTTATTTGCATTATGAGAACCTTGGTTGAACCTAAGACAAGACGTGACAGGTCACAGTACAAAAATGAAACCAATTGCCTGTCAAAAAAGACCACTCCTGATTGGTCGTTTTGGCAAAGGCCTACTTTCACATCGTTGAGTTGGATTTCAACAGGGCACTTTGTTGCTAGCCCGGCCGTGTTGCTAGATCATAAATTAAAGTTTCATAAAAAGATTGAAAATTTTTCATGAAGTCTATTTGTTTCGAATCCATTTATATTCCATGTTAACTTTTCCGCATGTGCTCCTACAATACTAAAATCAATCAAATATACTTAATTGAGAGCAATATAATGGAAATTGTGTCAATTTTCTCTACAAGTATTGCCGGTTTCTAATATAAACTTGAATTATTTAAAATAAAGCATCCTCTATTGCACTATATGAATGAAGCGTGCAAGAAACAACCAAATTATGGGCATTGATATTTGAATTTGTTCACAAGATTTGCTTAAAATGAATACTGGTAGCACTGGCTTTTGTATCGTCAAGGATATCGGCCGAAAAACAACTGGGCAGTCTTAGTTGAGCTGTCACGTCCTGTCCTAGGGTTGAACAAGTTCACGATTCTTTACGTGAAATGGATACCAGGAATTGCACAAAATCCATCATTCACCACGAATGGCATGAAATTCTCATTGCTTATAAAACTGCTTCTGATCTATAGTTCAAAAATAGTCACATAAGCTGAAAGTTGATTGATTTTTATGAAAATCCGTACGGGCAACGTAAAACAAAAATAGTCGGGATTCGAACTTGTGTCTTTCGAGTGCTGATTAGGTGTGCTACCTCTCGGTCATTTCGAACTGTTGAATTGAGAGTTAAAAACTAGAAAAAACTTATGCGTGCTCTGATCAATTAGGCTTGATGGAGAAAACGTCATTTTCGGAACAGCTAAAGCGCACCATGTGCTACCAAGTTATTCAAACAACATCAAATTTAAATGTCTTGTTATTTCATTACGGCTCCTGCATGCATTCATCAAAATATTATATAAAAAGCAAAAGTTAGCGTTTAGCGCATGTTGATACCTTTTCTTCATACAAAAACACGATTTTCATATAAATGGTGCTTAGTGCGGTGTGGCTGAACAAAATCTCAATGAAAATACATCAGCATCACCGAAACAATAGTTTATTTTACATAACCGTACGCTTACATTACATGCTAAAATTCCTTGGTGTTGGTCCTGTCTTGTTTGCAATGTTTAGGAAGAATTTAAAAAAAAATCGTTTTGAATAAGAATACTAAATTACCTCCAATGACAAGCTATAAACCTAAGCTTATAGGTTGGCTACAATTTCAGTTCATGGACAGAATATGTACTGCCAGAGTAAAAATTTGAATTTACACAACGATTGACGATTTAGATCAGGGTTTCTCAACCGGTGGTCCGCGGACCCCCAGGGGGCCGTGACGACTTCTTACACACTTAGAATAATCTGCCGAGTCTCGGCTTTCAGAAACCGAGATCCGCACAGCCGAGCGCTCGGCAGTCAGCTCGGTTAAATAGTTTTAACTGATTAACTCGGTTTCTGGCAGAGGTTTTAGCTACCGAGTTTAACCGAAAATCTCGGCAACACACGAACCGAAATCTCAGCAAAAATGAAGAACAATCATAATTGAGCCACTTTTAGACGCCGAGGATATTTTTAATTTGTTTAGTTTTCATTGGTATTTTTAAGTAATGGTAACTATGGAGCTGCGAATAAATCACACATGGATATGTTTATTAACGTATCTTTAAAATTCGTCTATTTGTGCCTTAATTACTTCCCGGCACAAAAGCACGTAATGCCCGCCAATAAGCACTAAAAATTACTCAAAACACATTGACCGTAGGTACTTACTGGAGATTTTGGACAATCTAAACTCCTCTCGCTTCATCATTTCTAGCACTATGTTTATTGTAAATACTTTTCCTCGATACTTTCGCTACTTTTCCACGTAAACACAAAACCGATGCACTTCCGAATGTGAATGAAAACAAGATGGCAGATGGTCAAACAAAATGCTGAGAATCTCGGTAACTTTAGTAGGCAAACCGAAATATCAGCATTCAAGAGAACTGAATTCGGTGAAAACATTGTTAACGTTGGTGCTCGGCTCACAGTGTTGCCGAGATACGGATAAAAATTAGAATTAACCGAGATTTCAGTTTCGGAGGATGCCGATTCTCGGTTACAATTATTTTTTAGCTGAGTTTTCAGCTAAATGCACAGAAGCCGAGTTAACTCAGCAATTTCAAATGCCGAGCTCGCGAACAATTTTTAAGTGTGTAGGGGGTCCGCGAAGCCATTGTGTCATTTTTCATGATTATTAAACAAATCCGAAAAATCCCTCCATCGTTCTTTTGCATAGAGCATTAGTAGCGTGGTTCAGAATTTTTATATTTCAAATATTGTTAAATTTTTATGTACACAATTACTGATCCATACTTGCAATGTTTTCTGCCAATAAGAGATTACAATACCAATTTTTCCTCACTGATTTTGCATGATTTTTTTTCAAGTCTGCCAAAGAACCTAATCTTGTTCCTACAAGGTATCCATAGGAAATTCGTGACATAATTTTGGCCTAATCATTGGCAGGTTTTCCCAGATTCTAGGCGAGACCTTCGAAAAAGTTCTTGAAAGTTCCTTAGCAAACTATTGAGGGAGTTGGAGAAATTTGAAATTGTTCTCTATTTCTAAATAATCAAACTAATCTTCTCAAAGTCTTTAGCATAAGTTGAGTAAGATTTCTGACGTATATCTGCATCACTAAAGCAAAAAAAAAAAAAACTGCTAAGATTCTCGTTCTGACAAGACTTTTGAAGAATTCCTGGCGCAATTTTAACGAACTCCTGCAACGACCTTCAGTTGGTTTAGGCTTTGGCTTCAAAATTCATTGCAAGTTTATGACATTATTCCAAGCAGCTTGCATGGAGGACAACTAACCTTTCTTTGGGAAATTTTATAGTGAAGATTTCGAAAATTATTATGGAAAGCTTAAGAATACCCAAACAGAACTTTGCTGTACTATTGTAACAAGCCAGCAAACACTTTTATAGGAAGTATCTCATCTACTTGATTTTCTGTTGATTTGGGCAAGTTAATTCTCAGAAGTTTACTCTCGAACTTTTAGAAAGATGTCTGAAAAAAGGTTGAGAACCACTGATTTAAATTATTCGATATCTTGTAAGGAAAGGGTCGGCGCCGGACTCTAATATGATCAGCTGTAAAGACACATTTAATTCATCCACGGCAACGACCGTATCCATTGCAATCAGATACGGGCGCATATTCCAAATTAATTCAAATCAAATAAGCCACGCGGTAGATCGCGTAGAAAGTACACCACACAGGTCCGTGCATAAGACGATCATATTACTGGCCAGCTGACGGACCGTCCGCGGGCAACGTTCTTGGTTGCAAATATTACACAAGCGACTCATCGCATAGGACAGTATGTCAGTTGTGCTAGGATCAGCAGTTAATTCGGGTTCGAAAATTGACCCATTCAAGCTCAGTAGTAGATACCGTAGCATTACGAATAGTTTGAATATAAAGTCCCGGTTATGAAAGGGGCACTAAAGAAACTCACCCTTTGTATTCCCGTGTATCAGTGAGCAAAGTGAAGGATGCTATATATTTTGGCATTGGAAATCAAAGGGTGATCGATATGCTTGTTAATCAATTTTATGCTATTTAAGGAAAAACTGATTGTAAATATAGTTAGTATTTGTTCATCAGTCGTCGAGTCCTCATTAATCCGAAAAGGTTATCCTCACCGATGAAGTTTCAGCGTTGTTAAAATCCGCCTCGTGCTCTTCTGCAAAGTTTCTTTGATTTACTTGTACTGCAGGTGGATCACAGAGAGCTTTTGAGCTTTGGACTTAGAATTGGCTTGTACTGCAGGACGATTCTAACCAAAGCGAACTCCCCTTGCAAGAAGTTTACTGAATTGAAGTCCTCGTAACTCGGGAGTTTCAAAGAATAAACTTCTGGTTTAATCTTTGGTGGTCTGTACTGCAGAACGTCAAAGAAAATCCGGCAAGCCAAACCAACGTGACGTCGTAAGATCGTGGACGAGTTGCGTCAACGATAGAAAGGTTATGATAATCTGAATCCTCTTGTGTAAATAACTCATTTTTTGAAAAAATTGGCGCTTGGTGCGGTTTGGCAGAACCCCGACCAATTTTACCTTCGAGATTGTACAGAAACTTTGTCATCTTGAAAGCCCACGGGACGCAATGAACAGAGCGACAACGCAGATTATATTTTCGTTGCATCGGAAATGGCGGGAAAACTAGTGGATGTCGGGCCGCAATCGGCGTTGGCCAATTTCACCGTCGAGGACTAGGTCGAGTAGTGCGAGACATTTGCGAACCGGATGTCTTCCAATCGGAATTATATAGGAATGTTTTCGGCACCTGTCCGATCAAATATAAGTTGGAAGTTTCGGGAGAACTTCCGTCGTTAGATAGTGGGAAGTGTTCCGTTAGGGCAGGCTAGGGCGCCTGTGAACTGAAAGTCATTCTCCACCGGAGTTTACTGCGAATAGTACATAGCGTATTACCGGCTTGAGCCTTCGGGCGCCAGGCACCATTCTCAACTCGGAAGCGCTGGACTGACTCCGGTATTCTACAGACCAGTAGCAGGCTAAGAGCAACGCGAACCGGAAGACATTCCCCGGAATCGCAGAAACGACCTCGACATTAAAAAGGTCCGTCCAAAGAGCGCGATAGGCTTCGCAGTTACAATAATAGGTTTAAGAGCTACACTACACAACTGAAATAGCCAACAAGCACTGAAAAACGCACCAGTAGAAGTTGTGCAGGGGTCAGGTACGAAATCGGCCTCATGGCCTACTGCATTGCTGGTCGCAGCCGAAGCGGAAAGAGCGAGAGACGATGAGAAAGCGTAGTAACACTTGGTCATCAACGCAAGGGTACATTGAGTAAAAATGATGCCAGTCATCGAAGTGGTTAAAATATTAAAAGAATATATATTCGCAAGTATACTTACATCATCGATGCCGTACTCCTTGGACACCTTGGGATCGTCGATCTTGACGAACTGAATGCCATGCTTGGCACAGTCATCATCGATATTCTCCAGCTCATGCAGAACGTTTTCTGACTCTTCGTCTCCATCGTCATCTGCACAAAAATACAAAAGAAACAAAAGCCCTATTGTAATTATCCACCACATCGGGGTTTGAAACAGTTTTTAAACTTACAGAACAAAACGACTAGATTGTCGATGTTGGCAATCAGAGTCTTGAGCGTCTTGGCGTTGACCTCTTCGATCACGTCATCCTCGTCGCCGGTAGCCTTGTTTTCCACGAGCCATTCCAGTACGTCTTCCTCGCGCTGAAGTTCATCTGCGGTGAAGGAAATACACTTGCCATATAGATGGGCTCCACAATTCACACGGATGTTGAGGTGACTTACGCTCGTAGACGATCGGAGTCTGGTGCCGGTAGTACACCAGCTTCGGCAGTGGTCCCAGGTTGTACTCTTCGGCTAGGGCATCGTCGTGAATCTTGACGAAACCAATGTCCAATTCGTCGGCTTCGTCGTCAATGTTCTCCAGCTCCTGAAGGGCCTTGATGCACTTTTTGCATTCGGGCTGATCTGTGGTGGAATCGGGTTGGTCAACGGGTGTTAGTTACGTTTGTTGTAGAAGTACCGGGGGTACCGAACGAGACTTCGGTTGATTCACTCGAAGCGGGGTTTTGAGTAAGGGTGGAATATGGTGATTCTAATCAAAAGGTGCTTTCAGTGCTAGAGACAGGGGTTATGTGGTGGGTTTAGATATAGGGATAAGAAAGACGCACACAGTGGAAGGTAGAATCGTCGAAGCAAGGGTTTTGTGATTCTAAGTTCTTTCCAGACGGCCGTCCTTGCCTGTCTATGCTGAAGGATAAGCCACTTTGGCAATTGAGCCGTTGGGTTTCGAAATTGAGCTTTGACCTAATTCAAGTATCAAATCTAATATCCGAAGAACTCCTTCAGCTCAAAGCTTCAAGTTTGAAGCCCAACGGCTCAATTGCAACTCGCTCGGCTGCATGTCAAAACTGCATTGTGGTTGTCGTTGGCGAGTGGTCAATTGAAATACATGAAAAACACACGGGATGGTTGTGAAAAACACGATCACAAACGGAACAGTGGATCGTGAAAATCGGCAAATGCGGTGCACTTGGTTAGGGACGAAACGTATTTCGAGCGTTTGAGTGTGATGCGATGCGATCAACGTGGGCATTATCCTAAAAATAGCTTTGGCTTCACACAGCAGTGTAATGTGATGTAATTTATGCTATGTGCAAATTGCGGTGCTCGTCGAATATTCGAATTAGTAGTGGTAAGCGCGGTTGTACCAACATGTGTGACGAATGCGTGACAGAAATTCACTGCGAACAGGTTGTTTTGCATCAACGAGCGTGAAAACAGGGTGAAAATAATTTCATTAATTTTTCGGTGAAAGTTGAGTGTACGCGTTTCTTTTCTCGAAGATTTTCTAATCTTTTTTTGAAAACCCCAACAGAAACCGATCTGCCTATAAGCAACATGAGCTCAAATTGTCCGACTACCACAAACTCAGTGAGCAATAATGGACTCGAAATAATGGACCACTGAGTGGAATATCTGTTATTCGGAAAGGAAAAATGACCGCCCAGCAGTGGCGTGTAAAAATAGACATCATCCCATTAAAAAATGAACTGACTTTCTTGCGGCCACTGAAGCTGCCTCGCCGTTCGAATATATGACCGTTGCTAATGGTTTCGGCTTACATGCGTTCCCGTTTTGCTCAGCTAAGTCGAGTCGAGTAGAAAGAGGCGCGGGTATTACAATTCGCTGTTGGCGGTCGTGAAAATTTTCATCGCAATCTACTGTTTTATTGATTTTGGAAATAACAAACAAATGGGATTCTTGATTGTTTTCCGTTTCGGGTTGATTTGCAAAGCATCTTATTGTAAACGATGTATATTGCTTGTAATACGCGAAAGGAAGTATTTCCTCCTTTTTAATTTTTAGAGCAAATGGTTCGATGGTTTTATTCCTTTGGTTTTATGTAACAAATAGCCGACATCAAGTGGGTCATACCAGGAAACATTTAGGGTTTCATGAACAATCTACCAACAATCTAGGGATGATGAAATCATTCAATCGAATAAGTCATTCATAGAATCCAGTACCTAAATATTTCAGAAGAATATGCCAACTACTTTCCGAAAGAATCATAAGGAGTCTGGGGATAAGACTTCGTCAGCAATTCGTCAATTACATGCTATGAACTCACGAAAAATTAACAGGAACCTGTGGAAGACTGTAGCAGAAATTCAACAAGGATTTCCTTAAGAGCTTGATATGAGTCCTCCAAATATCCAGATACATAGTCATCAGGGTTCTGAATTTTCGTATCAATGATGCGAAATCTACGATTTTTCGCACGTAAGGAGAAGGCTCTTATCGCTCCTTTCTCACGTGAACATTCTTTTTTCGCTAACACTAATTTTCCCTAGAGTAACGCTGGAGGATAACCGAAAATCATTCCACTCCTCTTTTTCACTCCATCATATTTTCGCTCACCAACTGCTCCCGAGAATTATCACTATGTGGATAAACAAAAACTGGTGCCAGCGACGGGATTCGAACATTGCTAAAAATCTACCGCCATGCGTGCACACTAACCATGCTACCACATCAACTTGACGAAATAATTAATTAATTTGGTGCATAAGAGCAACTGCAAACTCGTGGCGATGGATACAGGAAAAGTTCTTGGGCAAATTAGGGGTATGCGATATTAGACGCGAAAAAATCCAATAAGTAACGTCAATTTCGTATCAATCTCCGAAAATATGCCAACGATCGATAGAACTGTTACATACGCCGAACAATATAGTTAACAGGTCGAGGAGACAAATTTTTGCCTGTCTAGTGTTAGTAGCGACCAACACTACAACATCTAGCTGTTCAAGACCAGGACGTTAGGCAACGATTTGTCATTTTCGATTGTGTTGTTCACACATATGGGTCTCTGTTAAAACAAATTTTCAACTTCTATTAATTTCTCTCGTCGCTCGCTTGCGATTCTATCCATCTTGTCATCTCATTACTTTCGTTACTCCCTTCCGCTCTGAGTATAGGTATTGTTATTCACCGAAAAAAGCCAATACATTTTCATAATAATAAATTGAATGAGTTAAGTAACTTGCAAAAAGTAGAAAAGTTAATCCCTTAACACCCCACTTATTTTCCAAAAGAGACTTTTTCCATAAAAATGAATAAAAGTCGAAATGTAGATAACATTTTCGAAAGTTTTTGTCTGCGTTACGATCTCAATTAAATATACTTATCTTCTAAGTTACTCACATATTATTTGTTTTGACACATTTTCAATATCTAGACTCTACAATACTTTATTTTAATAGACATCCCCTATCATATAATGCAGCTCGCAATCCTCCGGACGATTCAAGCATTTCAGATGACTGATATATCGGCTTTCGACCTTTTTGGGACTTGTAAAACTTGATGACGAAGTTCAATCCCTGAACCAGCCAAGGGCTGAAAATCTCCCTAATAAAGATAAATAATAATAACAGTTGCATAATGAGAAAGCGTTGCGTAATGGATCATTACACCACTGGTTTCAGTTGCGTAATGACTATTCCCGCACTGCATACTTCAGTGCAGGAAAGTAGGCCGTTTCATGACAGATTGGCGTGATGAAAAACAGCCTATAAGCCATTTTACGAGACGTTTCGGAACAGCTGATCGCCGAAACGGCGTCAATTGACAGGAGACCTGGGATTAAATCCAGCGTGATTTTTAACAACGCCTCATCTTACCAAACGAGGACATGAAGAAAATGACAAAAAAGAGATCCAAAAATGTTTGTTACTGCAACTTTACACCTAGTTATTGTATCAGCTACCTCTTTTTCACCTATATTTCACATAAAAAGGCATTTTTGTGATCAGAAATATTTTAATATTTTTTCTCCATTTAAGTTTTCGCCTGTGTGAAAAGCTACGCTTGAAATGCGCACAGTCATCAACCATCATCATCGCCATAACTGACGACGATGATTGAAAAATCCCAGGTCTCCTGTCATTTGACCTGCTTCGTAAAATGGCTTATTACGATGAGAAATTGCAAAAACATGTTTCTGTGACGCATGAACAGACTTTAGTCATCGTTTTACAGCACTGACCTCGACATGCTCTTACTGCATTACCCTCGCAATATTTTTTTGCTAGATATACCATTTTTACTGAATTTTGCAAGCTGTGCTATTCAGCATTTTTGCTGAAATTTTGGTTCAGTTTGTTAAATGTTTCATCAAATACTGCTGATCATCATGATAGCGTTTTGTGTGTAGGCTTACATACAGATTAACCTGTAATCAAAATAGTAATTCGAGAGCGGCAGTTTGAATCTAACTTGAGCTTAAGAACAAATAGTTTGCTCAGTTGATTAACACAAACAAACTTTCTTCTATCTTCTGCTGTCACATTTTGTAAGACCTTTTGAAAGACATTTCTTCCATGTACATCTGATAAAGTTATTCAGAAGAATAAATTGAATAAATTGAAATGTCAAAAATCTAATACATTTTAAATTTACATGATCATGTAAAATCTTTAGCTACAAATTAAACGTGATGATGTAATAATAGATGGATTTGATTTATTTTTACTATATTCTTCAGTTTACACTAAATTGAATTTTAAATATTTTTTTTCTTTGCATGATTTACGCAAGGCTTAGTTAGAAGTGTCAACAAGTTTTTTTTGTAGTTTACTAGCTGTAAAAAATATGTTCAAAAGTTTGCTTTAAAAAAGTATGTTCCACCAGCGATTGTATTAGAAAGTTTTCCAGGAATATAATGGGCAATTTCTTAGACAGCACATCAGTAATTCATTCAGAGATTTCATCAGGAATTCTTCCACATGTTCTTCAAGGTATTCCACCAAGGATTCCTTCAGACATTCCTATAGATGAGCATCCAGTAAATGCTCCGAATCTGTTGTTGCTCGTGTGTTCATTTAAAGATTACTCCAGCAAATTTGCTCAATTATGTTTCTTTATCATACAGTCAAACCTCCTTGAGTCGATATTGAAGGGACCATCGACTCAAGGAAATATTGAGTCATGGAACATATTTCTTTGGAAAGCTGTTTGAAGGGACCATCATAGTAACCATGATTTTATATTTTTAGTATGGTTCCATGAGTCGATATCGAGTAATGGAACATCGACTCATGGAGGTTTTACTGTATATCAATTTGTATTGTAATCTTAACATTTCAAACTTTGAACTATGGTACCGTAATCTGTGGTCGAATTGATCAATCCGGAAACAATTCGTGATTATTTTCTTGGATTCTGGGCGTTTTGAATACAACGCAGTCATTCAATGTTTTCTAGTTCGTGGTCTGAAATATGATTAATTTTAGGGGCCTATTTTGCAAATCGAGCACATTCATGTGACTCGTCTAAATTCATTACCGATCAAAGCAAGCATGCATATTTCAGACGTCACCCGTCGACTCCCATGGACCAATGCACGAGTTCACTAATTTGACGTTTGAGCGGTGCCGAATTCACTAGTTGCCATGGTCACGTAAGTAACACGGCACCGCTCAAACGTCAGATAGTGAACTCGTGCATCGGTCCATAGTAATCCAGTCACATAGAGTGATAACTGTCGAAAAACTCGAGTGACAGAGCTGAGTCGATCGAATTTTTCGGTCGACAGTGATTCCAGTCGAGTCATTTTGATCGACTCGACTTATAAAATAGACCCCTTAATCTATTTCACTTTTCAAAAATCTTTGTCTCATTAAACTTTTCATAGTTCAGGACGGTGTAACCAACATGGTTGAAAATGTTGGTGCTAAACAATCCACTACGACAGAGCCTAACAATAAGGTACCCCAGGGAAAGTGATAAATGTGTTGTTTTTACTAGTATGTGTACTGTATAGCAGTTTCAATTTCAACTTGCATGGAAAATCGCGGCATATTTGTCGTCTTGTGATGTCGAAATGAAGTAATTGGTTCAAAATTAGATTATCACCAGGAAGCACAAGTTTGAGTATTAATGAAAGTTGCTTACGTCATATAGACATTACGATTTCATTCCATATGCAAATTTAGTTGGTCCTAATTACCCCCGAATTTATTTATGCCATATCAGGCATTTCTTCACACCATTAATATATTGTATTTTTTTTTCAAAATGCGATTTAAAAAATTTAGCAGAAACGTTGTTGAAATTTTGGGTTAATTACAAGGATTAACTTCCTATTAAATCTAACTTGTATTTCAATTTTCTCTTTTATCAGTAGTAGCGAAGTATAATTTCACTCTTGAAGCCATTTTCTGCCAAAAAAATTGCAACTCCAGGAAATTTCAACAATTTTTACAGTCATTGAAAGTATTTAAATGTACTTCTTATTTAGCAACCTGAACAAATTAAATTTTGACTATATCTTATAGTTCTCTAAACGCTTTTCAAAAAGAATTTAAAGTTTGATGTGACACTATATCTAACGAACATTTTCTTCTAAAAGTGTTTCGTACTTCATGGTTGATACCATAATTACATCATTTATGTTTCCTACATAACACACTATGATTGATCGTTTGTTTAATAGCAATGATCAATATTTTGAGGTGGATTATTAATTTGGGTCCCGCTTGCTCTGCAGAACGGGGTAACGGCGACCCATAGTTCATATTTTAGATGTTATATTAAATTTTTAGACATTTCGTAATAATTCCTTCTCATTCGTGCAAACATCACCAAATATGCTGCCGTAGTTGACTGAGCCGTTAGATTTGGGAAATATTTGTATTTGGAAATAATATTGAACAATATGTCTGAACTGCCATTTTTTGGTCATACGTGCCCCGGGGTACCTTATTTAAGAATTTGAAATGGCTAAATGGTGAGTTAGCTTGAGAATTAACTACTCAACACTTTTTTTTAAACAGCATTGGATGCTTTGTTTATTTTATGAAAAATATAGCATTCTCGTTAAACAACTACCTGAGCTTGTACCTCAAAGCAAATTGGCTACATTAGTTCTATATTCGCACTTTTTAAATTCAGGGGAACCGAATTTTGTGAATAGCATTGTTGTTGTTTACTTTTACATTTGTTATTACATGGTGATCGATATTACCCCAATATGAATATTATTGTTTTAAAGTTTTTATTTTTTAAATAAATGTTTACCCTGGTTTATGGTAGGAAGTTAACATGGAAATATCTTTGAGTAACTATGAAATTGTGATTTTAGTATTACTTAATGAGTTAATTTTGAACAGAATATGTACCCGTAGGGACATTAAGGTGAAGATGAATAGAAGCCAAACCTCAAATTTTCAAGAACACAAATCTGGATTGGTCACTAGCTGGTGGTGACCAATCGAATAAATTTTCAGCTCCAACGGGTGTTTGGTTTTCCAAATTTGTGCTCTTGAAAATTTGAAGTTTGGCTTCGACTCTTCTCCACCTTAAGTTAGAAAGAAGAAGAAGAAGAAGTGCAAATTGAATACGTAGGTCAATCTCTACGGCCTTCTTCGACCTCGTGGTAAGGTCCGTGGCTACAAAGCAAAGACATGCTGGAAGTGTCTTGACTCGATTCCCTGCTCTAGTGAAAACACACATCCACAGATAACAAGTTGCTAATATGTATATAAATATTTTAATAAGAGAAATATCGCTGTTAATTATACAATCATAATACTGTTTTCAACTCTGACACGATGAGCACTTGAATAACGACTATAAAATTCAACTACAAGGTATTCAGAGACACTTAAAAATGATGAAAATATTTGAACAAACCCTTCGGTAACAAACATTTGGTATAAACTTGGCCTTCAATGAAAACAGACACCCAACGTCTAAAATAAAATTTTACATGCAAACATCAACAAAGTTGTTGGTTATACCGTAAGTCGTAAATTTCTACGCAACGTCACGACTTATCCACCTACACTTGTTGCTTTTGGTGTGCGCACGAGTTCATTTGGCTGATCGGACTAACTGGAAGATTATTACGTCTATTAAGATCGTGAAACAGAAGCACGGTGAGCAACACTTTTCATCATCCATTTGCTACGACGATGATCAGAATCGACCGGTGGTGGGTGGGTGAAAATTTATTCATATTTACTGTTTTTTTGTGAGCGTATTCGTCGCCATCTCCGTGTGCGCTGTCGCCCCGGATTTAGGCGTGCATCACGGCCAAGTTGCGATATTTCGCCAAGGTTGTTCTCCAACCGGGTCAGACTTTCCCATGACCATGGAAGTCGGTCGACTTTCAAAGTGGGATGATCGTGTGGGTGTTGGAGAAAGGGGAGTTTTCTCCATTAGGCGCTTGTTTGTGATCTATTTACGCTCCGAATGTTTATCCTTCAGCAGTCACTGTGGGTTAATAGTCTGTGCTTTTTGGAGAATCGGGTAGTGAAATTTTTGAGATGAAGATATCGCCGCATGAGTACATTGACGTTGTCAGGTTTTCGGACGGAGAGGGGTTTGATCGATAATTTAACATATTGGAAATTCCTCTAGACAGTTCTCAGGGATTAATTTTCAAAATTATCAAATTTTTAATGAAATATCTGTTTTTTTTATTCAAAGCATTTCTTTATAAAATATTTCGATACATTTTATAAATTTCTTCCGGTATTTTTTTTTTCAGAAGCATTTAGACATAATTTTAGAAGCATTTAGACTCATGTTAAGGTGAAGATACATCGAAGACCAACCTCTTCTTTGTGCTCTTTCAAGAGCACAAATCTAGGGAATCTGACAACCGTTCGCGCTAAAAATTTGATTGATTGATCACCACCAGCGAGTGACCAGTGAGTTGCATTTTCAGCTCAAACGGTTGTCTGGATCTTTAAATTTTTGATTTTGAAAACCTTTATACTATTTTTCTTGAATTTATTCAGCTTTGCTTTTAAATAGATATATGAGATATTTCTTTAAAAAAAATGTTCCTACATTAGGCGGTTAATGTATTTCAAAATTTCACCAAAACGAGGCTGGTGGTCTAATGGCTACCGCTTCTGGTTCATAAGCAGAAGGTCATGGGTTCAATTCCAGGCCCGTCCCTTTCCTCGTACTTCGTAGTTATATCTTTCACTTGCTTTCTATCTTCCTCTTTTAATATATAACAGTTGATCTATCACAGTTGATCTATCACAGTTCATAGCATTTGCTAGAACCCGAGACGGACATAAAAACATTCTTCCATCATTGGAACACTCCTTTCCTGCTATATAGGCACTCCGATAAACAAAAAGCAAGCCTCTTTGTCATAAATATACCACCCCTACACCTGCCCGCTAGAACTGGCGTAGATGCGGGGGAATATCCGGTTTGCTGTGGGAGCCATTTCTAAATGTATCATCAATTCCTCCCCCTTCTCCTCATTGGCCTGCATTTTGACGCGGCAAGTGCCATTGTTGCCTAAAAATAGAAGATCACCAGCACTTATACACTGAGGGTATCTGGTTGATTCCTTGTGTAAGTGCAGCTGATCTGGCGATACTGGAGTAGCAACCACGGGTGGCCAATCATGCTCCAAGCTCAAGCTATGCGATTAATTTATTTTAAAATTCCACCAAATATTTAATTCTTGATGAATTTATCAGGGGATTCACAATGGTTTCAAGGGATGTTACTAATAATCGTCCTTTAATACCACAGACTACCTCTAACAAATCCAATGGTGTTTTTAGGAAAATTTCTGTGGATGTTCTTAGACAGATTGCTGGATGTATTCATAGAAAAGCTCCTGGGGGTACTTCCAGCAATAAATCTGGAAACATCCTTAGAGTAATTTCAAAACAAATTTCTTCGTAAACTACTGAAATAATGTTTGGAGTCATTGAAGACAGTGTTGCATTTGAACGCGTTCAGTTTGCGTTCCAGTTCAAATTTTTGAACGAGGGATCAAGTAGGCTTGAACATTGAGCAGTTCAAAAAGTTGAACCCATGGGAGCTGAAAAGTGAACGCGGATTGAAAATTGTTTCTAAGGCACCAGCCCAACACATTTCTATGCGAAAGTCGTACAAAAGATCCTAAGCAACATTGATGGTCCCATCTAATTTGGAATGATATGAATTCAACATAGTTTGATGTATTTATTTCGTGTTTGTAGCTGCAGTGAGCATTTTGATGTGAACGGGGCGTTCATGTGCATTGTCAGAACTTTGCACGAAAGTTCAATGTTTGCTGCGTTCTCGTTCAAAAAGAGAACGCGTTCAGTTCATTTTCGGCTCGCGTTCAGTTCAAAATGCATCACTGATTGAAGAGAAACCCGCATCAAATGTGGGACTAGTTTCCATTGGACCTAATTATGGCATTTATTAGGAGTTTTTGATGAAATCTTTCAAATAATTCCCGCACAGAAACTTTATACGACTTCTGGTTGTATACTGAGAGAAGTTCTATTTTCCTGCCATAGAATTATCTGGAGTAATCCGTGCAGAAACTATTGTCAATGTGATTAGAGTAAACGCTACGTGAAATTTGGGAGCTAATTTATTTATTAAAGTCAGGCACAGTACAGGGCTTCAAAGAAAATAAACCTCTATCCTATCTATCAACGCGCACAGGAGATATTGTTACTAATGGCTTTTCGTTCTTATGCTGCGTACACCAGAGCAGCGAGCTCGATTTTGCGCACGAGGGTCATTTACATTCAGGGCCGTTGGGGGACCACTTCCCGTCCACGTACGGACTTCAAATTTTTACCTGATTTTTTCTTAGCAAAACGAGCACTTTACAATAACATTTCGCATTTTCGAAAAATAAGGGACGGCCTATTATGCATGCGAGAAGACGGCGAAGACGAGCAATGCGCTCACGAGAATTATGCCCAACATAGGTGGGGGTGGTCCTAGAAAGAGTAAGAGGCTTCTTTTGGCTGGCGTGTCAACCCAGTGAACCACGTATCGTATAAGAATGTGCATTAGAGTGAAGCAAATTTCGAAATTTTTGCTCCCCTATGCTTTAACGACTCATATTATGGTAAATAGCATCCTCCCAAAGATTGAAATGAATCGGAAGAAATTTGACTGTGCACAGGCCATTTGAAGTTTATATGGTGATTACTATGGAAAACGCCATCCTTTTGTGTTCAGCCCTCTATCTCTTCGTCATGATGTTTTATGGAAAAGTGAACACAATCTTCTCATGGTAAATCATTTCAGCTACAACTTTGCCGAAGACCACATTTTGATTGGACGTCAGGATAAATTGCTATTCATAATCATAAACTGGGAATGCATTTTGCATGCTGAACCAACAGCCCGGCAGGCAACAATGGTGCTCCTGGTGGGAAGAATAGATCAAAGTAATCCAGGCTACTATGTTCTACAGCAAAAAAGCAGTGTTGCTCTGAAAGTAATTGAATGATCATCTCAGCATGGTTTAGACTTTGTTTTCAATAATAACAAATTATTCTAACGTCCCATCAAAATGTGGTCTTCAGCAAAGTTGTAGTTGGGAAGATTTCACATGAGTAGAGTTTGTTCACTTTTCTATAGATTATTACTTCGAGCAGTTAGAGGACTGAACACAAAAGCTTTGTCTTTTTCATAGTAATTTTCATATAAACTTCAAATGGCGTGTGCACAACCAAATTTCTTCCAAATCACTTCAAATTTTGGGAAAATGATTTTTATCATAATTAACACCGTTTAAGCATAGGGGAACAAAAATTTCAAAATTCGCATCAGTTTAATGTACACCCAAAATCACATATTCGTACGTCAAAAATCAGAATCGCACAATAAGTCAAATTAAGCGCTATCAATGTCAACACAAGTTGTACATAAATCCCCAATACGATTCATAAACGACAATCTGTGTTGACAACAAAACATGTTGTAAATAATGCAACATAAAATTGCGTTAAGTTATATAAACTGGAAGATCATATATCAATACAGAAAGCATCGTATGAAATCGCAATAACTTAGCAAAAATATGTCACCCAAACTTGGTATCTGCTGACGATGGGCCTCAAAGAAGAAAGTATGTGTCGCTGTACATGAAACATGTATTAATATTGGCAAATAATCACTAATTTGTTATGTATCCCTTGATGGTACAGTTGTAAGGTGTCAGATTCCTGAATCGAAGGTCCCGCGATCGAGGCTCGCTGTATTTTTTTTTAATTTTCATCCAAATTTTGTGGCATCGTATATTAGATCGCCAAAAGTCTGAAAAAGTCGTGCCAAGTACGCATATAGCCCCCACTTTGGTATGTATGTAGCCTTTCCATGCATTCTATACGATTGAATTGATTCATATAGAATGATGTATAACAAAAGTTATACCAATCAAAATGTTGACTGGGAACATCGGTACTAAGATACTGTGCACCAGCCTGGGGCGTGGCGCTACGGACCAAGCGGAATCGGGAGAGCGACTATATCGTAGGAGACGGCATGCATAATCGCTGAGATGATCCCTATTTGCATCATCCTGTCCGAAGACATCGACTGCTATCAGTGCAGAGAAACCAGGCAGACGAGGAAGTTGGCAAGAATTCGTTCGCTGGCTGAGTGGCAGCAAGCATTGGATACCTCCGAGAAAGAAAGGTGGACCCACAAACTCATCTAGAATCTATCCGTCTGGGTGAACGAAGGGGAAGGGAGCACAAAGAATTGAACTTCCACCTAACACAGTTCTTGTCTAGTCACGGCTGCTTCAAGCAGTATCTGTATCGATTCGCGGTCATGCGTTTTCACCATTCTGTCCTGAGTGTATGGAGATTGAAGAAACGCCATGTTATCTTCGACTGCCCAAAGTTCAACATAATACGAAGCACGGTGGCGGCTGCTTTTGGTGAGTACTTCAGCGTAGAAAGAGTGATACACGGAATGATAAGCGATCCCGATCTTTGGAATATGATGACGAACATGGTGGTGCAAAAAAAAAAGTCTGGCTTACAGCGCAACTGTAGCGCGGAGCAGCGAACAATACGCAGAGAGTAGTGCTAGACGTTGGGTCGTCGGGACGCCGATGAACCGAAAGCCAACCTCTCACCGGAATCGTCTTACCGACCTCGGCACTCGACAAGTGAGCCTGTTTAAGCGAGAACACAAAGGAGATCTGCAAACCTACTGCAAGCGTCTGTTAGGAGCGGCGCATAACAACGTCTGTTCCCCATGTCAGGGACAGCTGGTCATCGTCCGTGTGCCAGAGAAGGACTCTAAGCTAAACTGTGCACTATGGCCCCCCGAAAATTTAGGGGTAATAGTCCTCCGGCAATCTAGGGGGTGGTGTCAGGCCCTGCAAGCCAACCGTAAAAAATAAGAAGCACAGGAACGTCAACAGAATAATACGGACCGAAACATTCGGCATAGACTAATGGGGTCTTCCTTAGCCGAGCGGTTAGAGTCCACGGCTACAAAGGAAAGCCATGCTGAAGGTGTCTGGGTTGGATTCCTGGTCGGCTGAAGATATTTTCGTAATGGAATTTTCCTTGACTTATCTGGGCATAGAGTATCATCGTACCTGCCACATGACATACGAATGCGTTGGCAAAGAAAGCTTTCAGTTAATAACTGTGGAAGTGATCATTGAACACTAAGTTGAGAAGCAGGCTCTGTGCCAGTGATGACGTAATGCCAAGAATAAGAATAAGAATAAGAAGAAGAAGAAGGAGAAGAAGTAATGCGACGAAAAACGACCAAAGATTGGAAACTCGGTTAGTGGAACTGTAAATCCCTCAACTTAATCGGAAGCACCCGAATACTCTCCGATGCATTAAATGACCGCAAGTTCGACATCGTAGCGCTGGAGGAGGTTTGTTGGATTGGATCAATGGTGCGAACGTTTAGAGGTAATCTATCAGCGCTGCGGCAACACGCACGAGCTGCATATCAGCTTTTATAGTGATGGATGGTGGCCGATTAATGAGAGAATATGCATGTTGAGGATCAAAAGCCGTTTCTTCAACTTCAGCATATAAACGTTCACAGCCCTTACTCCAGCACTGATGATGATAGAGACGGTTTTTACGCGCAACTCTAACGCGAGTACGACAGCTGCCTTAGCCACGACGTCAAAATCATCTTAGGAGATCTAAATGCTCAGGATGGCCAGGAGGAGGAGTTCAGACCGACTATTGGAAAGTTCAGCGCCCATCGGCTGACGAAGAAACATGGCTTATGGCAAATTGATTTTGCCGCCTTCAAGAGTACGGCCATTCGTAGTACCTACTTCTAGCACAGCCTTCCCTCTTGAGGACTGCTGGAAGCCATGAACAATGTAGCTGAGAGCAACGTCGGGTACGTAGGACGAAGTTGACAGAATGCAGCAAGGGATTCGACAGAACGTGGAACGTTATAGACGGAAACGGCAATAGTAGACCCGCTTCTTTCGGCAGAAAAAAATGCCGCCTGGAGGAGACGGAGTGCGAGGAGATGGAACAGCTGTGCCGGTCTCAAGAAACGCGTAAGTTCTATCAGAAGCTCAACGCATCCCGCAACGGCTTCGTGCCGCGAGCCGAGATGTGCAGGGATAATTATGGGAGCATTTTGACGGACGAGCGTGAGGTGATCGAAAGGTGGAAGCAGCACTTCGACGAACACCTGAATGGCGGTGAAATCATAGGCTGTGAAGGTCGGGACAACGGAGGAAATGCCTTCGCCAGTACTGTGGACTATTGAAACCACCCCCAATTCGAGGGAAGTGAAAGATGCCATTCACCAGCTAAAGAACAATAAAGTTGCTGGTAAGGATGGTATCGAAGCTGAACTCATAATGATGGGCCCGGAGAAGCTGGGCATTTGTCTGCACTTGCAGATAGGCACAATCTGGGAAACAGAACAGCTACCAGAGGAGTGGAAGGAAGTAGCTATATGCCCCATCTACAATAAAGGCAACAAGTTAGATTGTGAGAACTTTCAATCACCATTTTAAATGCGGTTTACAAAATATTATCGCAGGTCATCTTCCATCGTCTGCCACTTGTAGTAAACGAGTTCGTAGGAAGTTATCAAGTAATCAATGACGGCCGATCGACCACGGATCAATTAAAAATCCAAAACTGTCGTAAATATACCAGGTCCCAACGCATCAAATTTTTATCGATTTTAAGGCAGCATACGATAGTATCGACCGCGTAGAGCTACGAAAAATCCTGGACGAAAACTGCTTCACTGATAAGAGCGACGATGGAAGGTGTGCAAAATTGTGTGAAGATTTCAGGCGAATATTCCAGTTTGGTTGGATTCCGCCGGGGACTACGACAAGATGATGGACTTTCGTGCTTGAAGGTGTTATGCGGAGAGCCGGAGTTAACAACCGGGGTACGGTTTTTACGAGATCCAGTCAATTTCTTTGCTTCGTGGATGATATGGACGTTGTCGGCCGAACAGGTGACATACCCGTACATCCGCCTGGAACGCGAGGCAGCAAAAGTTGGACTAGTGGTGAATGCGTCTAAGACAAAGTACATGCTAGCTGGTGGAGCCGTTCGCGACCGGGCTCGCCTAGAAAGCAGTGTCACGATAGACGTAGATACGTTTGAGGTGGACGACGAGTTCGTCTACCTATGATCCTTGCTGACGGCTGACAATAGCGTTATCCGTGAAATACGAAGGCGCATCATCAGTGGAAGTCGGGCCTACTATGGCCTCCACAAGAAGCTGCGTTCAAAACTGATTCACACCCGCACCAAATGTACCACGTTAAAAACGCTCATAAGGCCGGTAGTCCTCTACGGGCATGAAACGTGGACGGTGCTCGAGAAGGCCCTACAAGCACTTGGAGTCTTCAAACGTCGGGTTTTTAAGATGATCGCTGGCGATATGTAGGAAAACGGTGTATGGCGGCGAAGGATGAACCACGAGCTCTTCTAACTGTACGGCGAACCCAGTATTCAGGAGACGGCCAAAGCTGGCAGGATACGATGGGCGAGGCATGTTACAAGAATGCCAGTATCCGACAGTCCGAACATCATCGTGCCTGCTACACGATATACAAATGCGAAAATGTCAATTTTGACACAAAAATAACTCTCAGTTATTAAGCAGTTGGGACGTCATGTCACGTAGAAGAAGAAAAAAAAAAGTTGTAGTAGAAGAAGAATATTGTTGACCGAAACCTTTTGAGTTGGGTAATAGACTTTTTTCAGATTCATCGTCACATCCGTTGCGGATTATTAATAAAACTTTTAATGAGTTCCTGGTGAGATTATTTTTAGAAGGCTGATTGTTAGCCTGATCATGAGGCAATTAAAAAAATCACTCAAGATACATTCACATAGCGAGATCTGATCCGGACCTTCCAAAGCTCAAATCTGGTACTGCTTGGAAAACCTAAGAAAATATTTTTGGTGAAATACGCCGGGGTAATTCTTTTATGGGTATTTGGTGAAACCCCTTAATGATTTCGTTTTGAAGATAATCTTAGAGGAATACATGGTCGAATCCTTTGAAAAAAAATCCTACAATAATTAAAAAAAAAATCATCGAGGAAGAAATACAATTTAAAAAAACTATAGGCTTGAAGCTAGTTACTAGCCCTATATAAGTGGATTTTCTCCCTAGATTCACCAGTAATAAATACTTTTAAATAATCTAGAGGTCACCAAAGTGAATGAATGGGGCAAGTTTTTGTAGGAGTTCATAAATAATTTATAAAAATGATTCCTGAAAAGTCCTTGACAGTGTTACTGAAGTAAACCCTGGAAGAATTACAAGTAATAGTGTTCAGAAAATAGAATAGAGAATACCACTAAGCTCTTTTTGACGAATCTCTGAGGGAATTCCTTGGAATATCAATGAGAAAATGTATGGTTAAGGTGAAGATGAATCGAAGCCAAACTTCAAATTTTCAAGAGCACGGATCTGGAGAACCAAACATCCGTTTGAGCTGAAAACGTAATCGATTGGTCACCACCAGCTAGTGACCAATCGATTAGGTTTTCAGCTCAAACGGTTGTTTGGTTCTCCAGATCCGTGCTCTTGAAAATTTGATGTTTGGCTTCGATTCATCTTCACCTTAATACTCGGTTAACATCGTCGAAATGTCATCATAATACTTCCCAATACAATTTCTCTGGAGAAAAACCAGGAAGTGGTACTCTTAGAGAGTTTATTTTATGATAGGTTCTGCTGGCAAGAACCTGGGGAGGTTTATCACCGATTTATTTTTTATTATTCTCAATAAGGCTGATACAAATATTAAAATTCTTCTATGTCCGAGACCACTTGGAAGGTACGAGGGGGGGAGGGGGATAAAAATAAATAAGGAACAAAAAAAAAAAGAAATGAAAAAAAGTTATTTTTTCGAAATTTTTATTTTTAATGATAGTTGTTAAACTTTTTTTAATCGTCCTCTGGATCATTATTTTACTTGTTATTTACTTTAAAAATTGAATAAAATCTAAATGATGTCAAAAAATTATGAATCTTTTTTTTTCTCCACATCAAAATTTTCGGATTTTCGAAGGGGGGGGGGTGACATAAAAGAAAATTAATATTTGTATCAGCCTAAGATAAAAGGAATAAAAAAAATCTATGGGGGATCTTTGCAAAATGTTTAGAGATTTAACATAAGTCCCATAGTGTTAGAGTTGATTGGATTTGTTTCCTCAGCCACGTGGGAAGGGGCAATATCCCTGCCCCTCATTGGCAACCCCCATGCATGAGTGAGAACCGTCTGTTTATCGATCGCAACTGAAAGATGAGTAATGCAGCGTATGGCTCTGTTGGATCGTATATTACTGGTAGGCGATGAATGGAAAGCACGAATAGCTTTTCTAGATCTAACATCAGGCGGAGAAAAGGTGCGCTTTGGGGGATGTTTATGGTGAAAAGCGATACACATAACGTAAAGATGTCTGGATGTTATAAAGTGAAGCGAAAAAATGTGCTTCGGTTACTACAAACGGAACTACAAGCGCAAAGCTACACCGACAAACGAGTATGACACGACAGAACGATTAACGCAAATCATGTTTTATCTTTTGCCGGGTTGAGTTTTCACGGATTGTTCGGGCCGGATTCGGAACGTAACATTTGATTTTGTTGGACAACATAAAGAAAAAAAGGGATCTCGCGGAAGTTTTTCTTTAGAAACGGATTGGAATGGACACGAAATTAAAGAACGGAAATTGAAGATTAATTGGAGACAACTTATTGAAAAGTCTGATGTTCATTCGGAAGAATTAGTTTTGCTACAAACCATACGTAGCAATTTTTCTAGTTCACTATAAAAGGTTCATAATACCTGAATCACCAGTTTTTTTTCAATATGTGGTCCTTGTTAAAACGTAACGGAAAAACGGACAGATCGAATTTGGTGCAGGGGCTTTAGGAACTGAGGATCAACGCTTTCAAAGAGATTTTAAGTGGGGAGATTGGTGCAAAACGCTTTACACTTACTGTTGTTTCCGGGTGGACAGTTTTCGTGATCTGTGCCTACGAGATTGGTTTAAGGTGGTTTTTTGATATTTTGGCAAACGTGTGATGAACATTTAATTTTTTGGTTGTATTTTATAACACACAGTGTATATCGTGTGGCAAGCGAAAAATGCAAATAAGTTAGAGAAAAAGAGAAAAGAAAATATAAGATAAAAATAATCCAATACTGTGATATAAACAGTGCATATACGAACTTAACCATACTTTGAGTTTGTACAGATTAATCACAAATCGGTGAAAAGGTGAAATTTGTTGTTAGATGTTCTATGCTACTAATTCGTGAATCGGTGATTTGTAAAGAAAAAAGAAAGATCAAATATTCTGCACTTCAATATACATCAAAGAGAGAAAGTGAGAAAGTGTGAAAGATGATTTCCAGTTTGGAATTCACAGCTCTTGGCTAGCATGTGTCGAAAGACATGTATGTTTTGGCAGCTACAGGTAGCTGTCGATGGCAAACTTACAGAAGAGGACTGCAACGTAGTCCGAATCTTCGATGATTTTCGAAAGGATCTTGGAGTTGACTTCCTCGATCCGATCTGGTAGGTCCATTGCTTCGAGGGACGTGAGGAAATCCAGCACGCCAGCCTCGTCCATCAGGTCACCTTCGTAGATGATTGGTTCTTTTTCTCTATTTGGGAGCACGTTATAGTTTGAAAATATCTGTCATCTTGGTTTACTAATTGGGGATTAGTGACTTACCTGAAATAGGTGAGGGCGGGGAATTTCGTAATGCCATACTGTTTCGCTAGTCGTTTGTCGTTGATTTTGACGAAATCGACACCGAACGAGTCGGTGTCATCGTCGATGTGCTCGAGTTCGGCTAATACTGTATCGCATGTCGTACAACTTCGGGCGTCTGTTGTTGAGAATGGCGATGGGGAAGAAATGGTTTCAATTAATTTCGTTCTTGGGCATCATCAATGGCATTCACCGTTTCATTATAGAGAGCTGTTTAGGGTCACTTCACTTGCACTTTTATATACTTTAGTTTTATAGGTTTTGCAGAGTGAGACGTATCATTATTTGCATATATTTTAGCCAACCAACTGTATTTTAGATATTTTTAGAAATAAACTATATATTTGAGTATATTTTTATTGCTATAAAAACATCTTCTGTGTTCGCAAATGTGTTGTAATAAGAGATGGGTTTTCATTGATAGTAATGAACGTTTCTTGCAATTGTATCGTAGACGAAAACCAACAAGTTTCATGTATTCACATTTAAAAATTGCAGTTCTGGTTCTATTATGGGCCTCCATGACAAAAATGGTTACCCATTTGATATTTATATTATGGACCCTTCATTTGGTTTCCCCGTTATTTTCCTCGCGGCCAACATTGCCTATTATATACTCTGACATAAAATTATAAATTATGAATCGTCTTGTTTGTTGTCATTTCAAAACTGTTTAAATAACTGTATTTCTGCAGTACAGGCTAAATATTCTAACTGTCGCCTAGGTATGAAAATGAAGTAATTTGTTTTAGAATTAAAGCTGTATGAATGTAAATTTTATGTCTTTTTGTAGAGGGCCTATAATAAGCAAAGTGTCCACATGTTCACAAGATAATCACAAGTCCATTTAGTGCATTTCAGCTAGTGTTTCTTTATAAATTGGATCTAAAACGGATTTCCGATAGAGGTCTCGAACGGTACACTGATAGAAATCTGATTATTAAACCATTAATTGCAAACAACCCGAGCAGGAAGATATTACTCGCAATAACATATGAATACCATATTTTGGTATCACACCACAATTAAATATTGTTCAGTATTCAATACTTCAATTTGGTTTTATAATGGTATTGAAAACAAATGTTTGAACAATTAAAAATACTTTAATTGTTGGAGGTATTCGCCAGCTATTGAGGACTGATGGAGGTATTGAACTACATTATATTTTTTATGGCTATATCGATCATGTGACTCAAAACAAAATGGACTCCCTTTAACGTCTCCCTTACGTCTAAGACAAAATATCTGCTGGGTGGAGGAACCGAGCGCGATAGAGCTCGCATTGGCAGACGCGTGATGATCGACGGAGATGAGTTCGAGGTAGTTGACGAATGTATCTACCTCGGATCATTGGTAGCGTCATATAACAACTGCAGCAGAGAAATTCGAAGACGTATCATTGCCGGAAGTCGTGCTATGGACTCCACAAGACCTTGCGGTCTGGTAAACATCACCTGCGTAATAAAAGTAGCATGTACAAGATGCTGATAAGACCGGTAGTCCTCTACGGGCATGAGAATCGAATCCAGCCAAAACAAGACGAAGAGTAGCGCAACGAGCTTGGTGGTTTAACCAAGTGGAGCAAGATCTTGGAAGTTTGGGGCGATCGTGAAACTGGAGGCTAGCAGCTATGGACCGAGTTTGTTGGTGTAACATTGTGGCGCAGGTCATGTCTTGAAAGACATAGCGCAATCAAAAGAAAGAAAGAAGAAGGAAGTCAATTTTATTTTGTCTGCTTTATTTTATTTTTCAAGTGTGTAAGAACAAATTAGTATTAGTGGTTTAAATACAAAGGTATCGACCGTGATAATTACACTGCGGAACACGTTTTTGTCTCAAGCACCAAAATACCGCTATTTACTTGATTAAGGGTTGCTGACAACATAGCCGTTTTCAGAAATATCATAGCACGTCTAGATTTTGAGATATTGGATGTTGAAAATACTAAATTTGACTATTTCAGCCAACTTGCATGCAAGTTTGCCAGCTTGTAAGGTAATTTATTTGCTTAATTTGCCTCAGAACTCATACTTCATGTGTATAACAATACTTATCAACAAAGTTTATAATATTTTTAAATCTCAAAAGTCATTTTTTGATGATTTATAAAAGTATTGTATTTTGCCATATAAAAGAAACGAAGAGTTTTGTATGGAGACTGTTTGTATGTTGAAAAAATTGATTTAATCGAAATTTAACCGTGCGATTTCAATCAAATTATATCTTAAATGAAAATTAAAGGCCTATTTTGCATGCTTGATGGGTTAGATCATGAAAAAATTGGATAAATCATACTTTAAATTTCATGTAAACATCAATAAAACCAGTGTTTTATACAACTTTGGCGACCTGTAGCTAAAAATCCTGACGTGCTGGAACATTTCTGAGAACGGCTTTAGATTCAGCAACCCCAAATCTACTAGAGACACATAATTTGATCCTTGAGACACGCAAATATATCATTTTTGTTGCGCTGTGTTATATTTTGAATTTGTTTATCGGCATATCGGTCTATTTTGCTCGAAGTAAGAGCACAGATAACAGACATGGAGGCTCGAACAAAATTCCGTCAAATTCATGTGTAAAGGTTAGAGTCAATCACCAGCGCCGCCAACGCAGACAACGCGACATAGAAACTCGTTTCGACCACACGATGGCGCTAGTAAACGTCAACATACATTGGCACACAAAGCAATGCTAGCGAGAAGTGACAATTTTTGATGGTGACACTAGCGCCAAAGTGTAAAAAGCGGCGAAATTGAAGCTCTTATATTCTGATGACAGCGTCGCGTATCAGGAGCATAACGACATACTTTAAAAGGTCCCGTTCAAAGCTTTACACACGCCGACGATTAAAGATGAACGTCTGTTCTCTGTGGCAAGAGGGAGCATGGAGAAGAAAGCAATGAATACTAGATGGATAGGTACCGTAAGGGAACGGCGAGAGAAATTGGATTAGTTGTTGAAGAGGGCATACCATATGAAACAGTATTACTTGAAACGTCCTTCCTTGTGGCTTAAAATTATATTGTTTTTTAGAATATATTTTGGCGTGTTCAAATTCCATGCTAAATAGTTTGAACTGTTGGCAGAATAATATATCACTTGCCTCACCATACAGCCTTAATTGCATATGTTTTTTTTTGTCAAAATATTCGAATGAACAGCTGTACATTTTTATTGCACTGCACTACTCTTTCTATATTTTCTTAACACTTCACGAACACATTATTTCGCCACAACACACAATTTTCAGTTAGTCTACTTTATGGCATTCTGCTACATTGAAAAGTTTAATCACCTTTTTAACAACACAGAACAGTTAGCTTTTAGATTGGGTAATCACAATATCACAAGAAAACTATCGACAAAGTTGCCAAGGAACTTGTCAACTTCAATCGTTTACCGCCCGGTAGCTTACAACTAGTCTCATGTTGTTCAATGTATGGTAAGTAATCCACTTCGGTACAGCTGGACCTTTAGGTTGCCAGATCATTTTGTGGTATTATCAATGAAGCATGAATGAAAGCGCGAATTATGCATACTAACTCAATCAAAGTTTAGAGAGATTTTTCCTATGATAATCAATATTGCATCGTATTTTATTACTTCCACAAAAATGACGGAATGACATAACAAAACGAGTTAAACTTGCTAACATAACTGTCTTTTGGCACCACTGGCAATCAGCTGGCACATGTGAACAATTGTATTAAAAATCTGCTCAGCATGTACATGACTTCTGCTCTTCAAAAGTTTTTATGACTCTTCCAAATAATATATAGAGAAGATTACAATGCTTCCATGCATTATGAGAATATTCCGAATTTTGTACATGCAGGAGTTGAATTATTGTTACCAACACATATGCATTCATCACAGGCTTCACTGATACATACAAAGTGATTAGCAAAGGTTATTAGCACCTTAAGGCGGCACATTTCTACCCAAACCAAACGAAAGATGTAAAACTATAGACTGTACCGTTCAGTTGGGCAAAGCCCATAGCTTTACATCTTTCGTTTGATTATCTTTTTCTTTCGTTTGCCTGTAATGCATTTGGGTGGGGCAAATTTGTCGGTGTATGCTGAGAGCGCTAAGAGCAAGGCGCAGCAGAAAACTGTGCTTGCATGTATGGCATGGCGCGTAAAGCAAAGCACATGTCAAGCGTTATAAAAAAGCCGAGATTCGAACGAAAGAGAACAGGATATAAAAATCTTGATTCCGAGAAATCAGCTACGAAAACATAACGCGTATGTTGCGTTACGGTAATTAATAAAATCAATCATTTGGTTCTGACTCGTTTCGATTCAGGCACCATGAAATTGTTTGTCATGTTACCAAAATCGAACGGACACTTTATTATGATTTAAACTATACAAGTATAAATCAAAATTTTGGACATTTGATTTCTACCCGTGTTATGTCATATATACCAGTAGATTCTGCTCGACAAATTGAAGTGATGTCTTTATGTAATTGAATACTTACATAAAGACATCACTTCAATTTGTCGAGCAGAATTTCAACAATTGAGAAAACTATAAATACATCGATTTAAAGCGAGGAGTAATTTCTTCCTTGAATGTCAATATCTATATGATAAACTAGATTTTAATACAGCTCCAGGCATTGATCCTTTTTAACTTGTGACCACTAAAAAATACTGGTGAGGCCAATGAGACGAGGATTTTTTTTATTGAATCGGGAGTTGAGGGATGTGACTATTTTTTATCATTTTTTGTTAAGGTTTTTTTGTATAATTCAAAATGATGATGCAACAAGAAAATTAAAATGTACATAAGTTTTAAAAAGTGAGATAAGGTGAAAACCTGAGTACATAGGCATATAATTTGATAAGACTATGACCAAATGTGATTATATGATATTGATTCTGCCTCAAGGATATACACTTAACTTATCAAACACATTTTCTTCCCGGAATTCTTCAAAATTAGATAGAAATTTTAATAGTAAAACAACATTAAAATTACTCTCGTGAGAGCTCCGTCATTGCGACGCGACGAAGTGCGCACATGAAATATAGCTTCATCTAGTGACAATGAGAAGACTCGTTTCGTCAATGTCGCAAGTCGGTCATGATACTTAACAGCCCTGCTTCCCAAATAAAATCTCTTGGGTTACTATTTTGTTTTCAGTCAATTCTTGCAATGTCAAATGATGAGGAGCTTCTCTGGAAAAAAAATCATACGAACCGCTTGAGGAGTCCAAGTCCAAGAAATATAAAAATTACATTATAATGTTCGTGAAGCTTTCAAGATCTTTGTCGGCCGGAATGGTACCAAAATCATAAATGCTCATTGCTCAAACACGGCTGCACCAATTTGTTTCACTTTTCACGACAGACTCTCATCAAAGTATTGCTTCGAAATTCGAATAGTCGAACCTGAACACAATTCTGTAGCCCGAGATATTTATTTGAGTTATGGCTACGCATCGGTTACCCAAGGAATTTCGGAATATATCCGGATGAACAATGATCAAAATCGACACAAACTCTAATAGCAGGAGAGTTTTTTGAGAACTTGAGAAAAAAAAAATGGTGCGAAGCAAAAAAAAGTTACTGCGATTTGATTTTTTTTGTTTAGGAAACATGATGCTGCTAATAGAGGGGTTAAATGTATAGTGGTATTTTGATGTATGAGACAAACTAATGTTCTGCAGTGCAATTATTAGTCTTACCTTTCACGCTTTTCAAAGATTGCTAGATTTTCGTGCTCTGTTCAGCTGTCTTTGGACTGAGTAAACTCATTGGCGTAAATACGGGGGAGCTAGGGGGGGGGGGGGGGGGGCTTGTATTTTTTAAAAAGACACTGACACGTTAATGGTTCCAGTGGGCATTTATGCCCTTTGAAGGAAGCACCACACTAGACAACGGACTAGCATGCAACGCCCAGTGGCACAGTCGGAAAACAGTCCTCACGAAAAGTTTACCGGCCTGAGGCGGGAATCGAACCCACACTCCCTAGCACGATGCGGCTAAATGCCTGGTGACACTAACCGCACGACTACGAAGCCCACAATATATCTGTTCTATTATTGTATGTATCGAGAGAAGCTAAAATAAATTTAGTCAATATTGGCTAGTATACATTAATTGTTGATGGATGGAAAAACTTACATATTGATACTTTTGATTATGTAGCCCAAGTAACAATTTTAGTTTTACGAATTACTTCCTGGATGTTATAAATAAACGCCCATAAAACCATGGTCAAGGCACTGTTGCCTTCAACGCATCCCCCAAAACCTCTTGTAGATTAGAACGTGACTTTTTGGCCCACTCTGAAAGAGGCTATGAATTGTATAATAATGTCGCACGAATGATACAAAATAGCATTTATGGTAGCTATTTTGAGGTCACCTGTTCTGGATGAATGTCGCTTCATCTTGAAAATGATTTTATCATAAGTCGATCTTGCCGGATTTATTCCAACGTAAACAAAACAAAATAAAAATAAAAACACGTCTGTAATAGTTTGTTTTGTAGTGCTTGAAGTGAATTATTTTGATATAGAGCTTAAATCTTTGATGCCAAGTGATATTTACTGTGAAATGCAATGAAAAACAAGTTAAATAGCGTGTCCCCCTCTGAAAGTGGTATATTTCAAGTTATTTAGAAATTGCTAAAAGAAACCGCCAGGAGAAGAATAAATCATATTCAACATTTCTTGGCTTGTTTGGGCAGTAATTGTCCTTCAAATTATATCAGGTCAGTTTAATCATCATACCATAGCATCTTATGAGTGAACTCATGGAGAAAATTTGATTTGAAAATAGTGAAATTGTGGCAATCGGAGTGAAATTAATATGGTAGAACCATAATTGATAGATTGTCATGGACAAATGCTGTTTTGTTATCATAAATTGTGACCGCTCACTTTTAGGTCACAATAAAATATTTGTTGGAAAGGCCAGTTAGAAGTTTAGCTCAAAGATTTTGTTATTTATGTAATGTGCCGTATTAAAAAGTAAATGTCTAAATTTGAAATAAATGTCTGTCTCCATCATTTATTGATGTTTGAGTGACGTTTATTTCATATTTAGTAGCTCCTTGGTTGATGTCTTCTAAGAATAATTTTAATTTGTTTATTTTGCTCACTCCGATAGTAATTTATTTATTTATTTATTTATTTATTTATTTATTTATTTATTTATTTATTTATTTATTTATTTATTTATTCATTTAGCTATTTATTTGTTTATAAAGTAATTATTTATCTATTTATTTAATTATTCACTTTTCGTTATTTTTTTATTTATTCCTATATACACACATTTATTTATTTATTTAACATATTTAATTTTCATATACATTTACCTATTTAGATTGTTTATTTTATTTTATTTTTCATATTAACATATTTATTCACAAAATATTAAAATATGCGGAAACAAGTGTTAGGGATTTTGAATTCTGTTAAGGCTAAGCATGCAGCCAGTTTTGTCGGAGTGAGAGTGTAATTTAGTATAAGATATCAACCAAGCCCCTTTAGAGTGTAAGTCTCCGTCGGTCATCATTCGTCGTTCTTCGTGTCTCCGTCATCATCATGATCATCGTCTGGACTTTGACCGTGAAATATGCGAATTCGTGATGGGCTATAAATAGACTCCACCAACTAGGGTCAAGTCTCTTTTTTATTATCGAAGTCCGGAGGAGCGACGTTAGTGACGACCCGCGAGTTAGAACGCTAATTTAACCGCGATAAGTTCCAAGTGCGTATTATTGCGCGAAGTTAAAAACCTAATTACTATAATTTAAACGGTGTAAAATCAACAAGTTAAAACTTATATAACTAAACACCTAAACACGTTAAAAAGTTTGTGCGGGTAATTAAAGGACACACCACGAACGATTAGACGAAAGCACCAAATTTAAAAGTTAGTTCTAGTCGCGCTAGTCCTTGGTTAACAAAACCGTACGCTGTGGTCAAGCGAGCCGTGGTGGACTTTGAACGCTGCAGTGTGAACATTATAGTGGTCGAACGGACAATATGAGTGACGAACAATGAGAAGTGATTCTGTCCGTTCAAACAGGTGCATGCTCGCTTGACGAAGACCACTAGAAGACATTAGTGCACTTTTCGGTACCGCTCCCCGGACTGTGGAACAGTGGCCTTACGTTACACTGGCCTGGTCGTCTCGGTTCGTTCGATCCCTTGTTAAGTGTGGGATTCGCGATGTGAATCGAATTGTTAAGCCCGAAGAAGAGAAGAAGAACACTAAAAGAAGATTGAGAAGAAGAAAAGGAAGAAGCCCAGAAGGAATGCCCACAAGGAGATCCAGAGAACCAGCATGTCGACCAACCCAACGATCGGCCGCAACGGTGAGCGCTCAAAAGTTTGTGAAATAAATGGTTAACCAAAGTCTTTTGCATTGATTAGTTAAATTAATAAATAATTATGTAAGGCCTGCTAAACTCTGACTGTGTATTCGTTAATTTATTGCGTAAAGAAAATCTTGTTTCCGCCATTTTGTTTTGTATTTGTCCGCCTTGCCGCCAAATATTCACGGTAAGATTGTCCGGGAGCACCATCTGAAACGACCCTGAAAAGGTGTGTTGTTAACCCCTGTCCTATAGGTTTTCCCATAACAGGGGTTCCCACCACGCTTTCTATAAGTATCAATTGGCGCCCAACGTAAAAGTTTTTAAATAAAAAAAAAAGTGTTTCACTTCAAGGCCTGAAGGAAAACCCTTTTTTTAATCGGTCTCCCGGAGAATTTCAATTAATAAAATTAATTTCAATAGTCGCGTGGCCGTCTCGTGGAATCAGTGGACTCAAATATATTCTTGTGAAAATTGTGGAAAAAGTTAATTGCGGATTGTTGCGAGTGATGATAACCCACTACATAAATGCCATTCGTTTCAAGTGTTGAGTTGAGTTACAAACCTGAAATTTGATCTACTTTATTGCTTTAGTGCTCAATCTGGAACTTCGTTAAATTCAACTAAAGCAATGTTTCATGTATTCTATTACCAAAAAGTGCTTATTTTTCGTTGTTTTGTGGTTGATGATGGAAAATTATTTAGTTTAAATTAAATTATTTAAGGAAACTGTGATATTTATTTACTTAAGTGTTTCCTGTGATATATTTATTTCGATGAAATTTATTTATTTATCCATCTATTTATTTATTTATTTATTTATTCATTCATTATAGTGTGTTTGTTAAATTATTTATTATCTATTTATAGATTTATTTATACATTTTTCTATATTTTAGATATTTATTTATTTATTTACATAGTTTTTCATATTTTTTTCCGTTTACTTATTTACTAAATATCTGTTGAGAAATTTATTTTTCATATTTTATAATTCAAAAATAAGCCCAAAATGGCTTCAAATCGCCCAACATTCGATCAAGCTAGTGAGCTTATTATTAAGTGGTATTACACCATGAGGGTAGATTTCCTCGAAGTTGATGAACTTGATTGGGAACTTGAATCTCGATCGATAACGATTGACAAAAATTTGAGTTTATCTCAAAAAAGAAAATGGCTGCGAGACAGTTTGAAAACTGAGAAACAGAGTGCGGTTTCTAACCTAGCGGGGATTTTGAAAGGCGATGTCAAACAAGAAATCCAAACATGCATGCTAAAGTTTTCTAACTTGAAAGCAAAATGGGAGTCAATGAACAACGGAGATGACAGAAACATTCACAGTGCTCGCTTGGTACATTTAGGAGCTCGGATCGTGGTGATTTTAACATCTGCCAAAAATTCACCAAATCTACATAGCAACTTACAAAACATGCTCGTTGAATTGGTGGAAATGCTTGAAACGGAGTTGAATAAATCACCACTAAACGAAACGACTACTGGCCCCGCGATCACGGATGTGAATGATCACCTAGATCTTCAAGCAAATGAAAATTTACCTGGTCAGTTTGATTTAACTGTAACCCCTCCGCCTCGAATGACAGTATTGAGTCAAGAAGATCTTGACTGGATTCACTCTTTACAAAACAGGATAGTGGATCTAGAATTTGAACTGCAACGTAGAAAAGGAAAGGACGTAGGCACCCAAACATCGTTTGAGGATATTCCACCTCAAAATCCTGAAAGAATGAATTATTACAACCCAAACCAAAACTTCAGTTCATTTCCACCCTATTCCCATCCTCAAAATATTTTTCCAACCGTAGATATTTTCAAGCAGTCCCGAGGTACAGATTCTTTTGGTCCACGGTTGAGTAATACCCATAGTAATCCTCCGATAAATACCACTTTTCCTATTTCCTCTCACAATCCAAATACCAGCAGACCAGTGATAGATTCCCTCCATCAACAGCCATTATTAGCTACTCCACCCATTCAGCATCAGATCCCAAATCAACCACACTACCATTCATTTACAAATCCATACCCTCAAAACCAGTATACAGTACCATATCAAACTCGCCATACTCTGCCAGTTTCTAAGTGGAGTATTGCCAAGTATAGCGGGGACGATCAAGGCCTGAAATTGAATGAGTTCCTTGAGCACGTTCAGGCTCTCTCTCAGGCAGAACGTGTCTCCGAGCGAGAGTTATTTGAGTCAGCAGTACACTTATTCACTGGGTCTGCATTAAAATGGTACATGTCTCAACGTTCGACGGGTAGACTTATGAACTGGCAGCATCTTGTCTTTGAACTTCGTAGAACCTACATGCATCCTGACCTGGACGCCCTGATAAAGATGAAAATCTATCAGAGGCGCCAACAAAAATACGAATCTTTTCACGAGTTCTTCTTTGAAATGGAGAAACTATTTCGGACGATGAGTTCCCAGATTCCCGACTTTGAGAAAATGCAAATTCTCCAACAGAATATGCGGGTGGATTACAAACGCCAAATGACGTTTCCCCCTATCGCTGATCTGGAAACACTGGTAGCGGCAGGCCAAAAGTTAGACGCTTTAAATTTTTCAGCCTATAACAAGGTTTTTGGAACCGATAAAACTGTTCAAGTGGTTAACCAGGAACCAGGTGGTAAAAAGAAAGCCAAGAACAATAATACCCAGCCGGCTACCCGTGAATCTGGCCAGTCAGCGAGTGTGAGTCAGTCGACTCAGTTCAATCCGAGCCGGAATAACCGTAGTCAACAGACTCCTTCACAAAATCAAAGTCCTAAACCAAATTCTTTGAACGATCAACGTTCGGAGACATCAAATTCTCAAGCTCGGAATCCTTCCAAAGATTCATCGTCCGGTTCTCCCATTGCTGGGCCGTCTGGTACCCAATCACGACCAGCACTCACATTAGAGGAAGTAGTAAACAACCATAGTCTTCCGCCGAATAATACCTGCTACAATTGTGGCAGATTTGGTCACCACACCGTAATGTGTAGGCAACCTCGTGGAACGTTTTGTAGTGCGTGTGGTCTACGAGGATTCCCGACTGATTTCTGCCCGTTCTGCATAAAAAACGGCCGAACTGCGAACGAAAATCGCCGTCCGCAAGGTCCTCAGGCGTAAATTTAACAAAACTTTGCCGAGAACGAACCCCTCCACCCTTTTGGGAGTCCGTTCCCAATAACCTATACGTAGACACGGCCGAAGTTTGTCAGATCACGTACCCCTACGAGAACGACAATCGTCCATATGTGGCGGTTAAAATATATGGTTTTCATCTTCACGCCCTTTTAGACAGCGGAAGTAACTACACCATAATCAGCGAGAAAATCTTCTCTAAGCTAAAGCTCAAACGTCTACACAAGCCCCCTTCAAACACTACGCTTAGATCTGCCAGTGGAGACCGATTGCAGGTTCTCGGTGAAGCCCATCTTCCCTTTTCTGTTCACGAAAAAGTGCGGATCGTCCCAACTATGGTAGTAGCCAACCTTTCCATAGACTGCATTTGTGGCATGGACTTTTGGAGAAAATTTAAAATCCAACCCACTATGCTATCTAACAGGCGAGATACCATTCAGGCTGCCGTAGAAGAATCCGTGAACGATTCCGTGTTTTCAGAGAAGGAGAAGTTAGTGATTGAAGAGGTGAAGAAAAAATTCATTCCGGCCCGTAATGGTAGTCTAACACTGACACCATTGGCCGAACATAAGATTATTCTCAAAGAGGAGTGGAAGGATCAACCTCCAGTCCGTCAGTTTCCATACTGCATGTCACCAAAAACCCAAGAGTTGGTCGCTGTTGAGTTGCAAAGGCTGTTGGATATCGGAATAATTGAGAGAAGCAGCTCGGATTGGTCCCTAAACTGTGTTCCGGTTATTAAACCAAATAAGGTAAGGTTGTGCTTGGACGCGCGCAGAATCAATGAGCGAACTGTGCGTGATGCATACCCTTTGCCTCACCCTGGACGCATTTTGGGTCAACTTCCTAAGGCGAAATTCCTCTCAACGATAGACCTATCCGAGGCCTTTCTACAGGTCCCTCTCGACCCGCAATCTAGGAAGTATACCGCGTTCAGTGTGCAGGGCAAAGGGTTGTTCCAGTACACCAGGATGCCATTTGGCCTTATTAATAGTCCAGCCACCTTGGCTCGGTTGATGGATTCGGTTCTTGGTCATGGTGTACTGGAACCGTACGTTTTTGTGTACCTCGACGATATCGTCGTGGTCACAGAAACGTTCGAGCATCACGTACAGCTCCTCACTGAAATTGCGCGTCGTCTGAGCGAAGCCAACCTTAGCATTAATTTGGAAAAGTCACGCTTCGTTGTTTCAGAGGTTCCATTCCTAGGATATCTTTTGAGCACCAACGGTCTACGGACCAACCCAGACAAAATACGGCCGATCGTTGAATACGAGAGGCCGACAACTATCACTAAGCTTCGAAGGTTCCTAGGAATGGTGAACTACTACCGAAGGTTCATTGAAGACTTCAGCGGAGTTACCGCTCCCTTAAGCGATCTTCTAAAAACCAAGTCGAAGGTGATTCAGTGGACCGACTCGGCAGAAGAAGCCTTCTGTAAAATTAAGGAACTTCTAATTTCCTCTCCCATACTGGGAAGCCCGGATTTTGCAAAAGAATTTGAGATTCAGACTGACGCCAGTGACGTCGCGGTGGCAGGAATACTGACGCAACAGCAGGAGGGAGGCGAGAGAGTAATTGCCTACTTCTCGCATAAACTCACTACGCCACAAAAGAACTACCACGCTGCTGAGAAAGAAGCCTTGGCCGCAATCCTTGCTATAGATGCTTTCCGAGGCTATATAGAAGGATATCACTTCACATTGATCACGGATTCGTCTGCGTTGACTCACATTTTGAAAACCAAGTGGAAGGTGGGATCTAGATGTAGTCGATGGTCATTAGACTTGCAGCAGTTTGATATGACCGTGATTCACCGGAAGGGGAAGGACAATGTGGTTGCAGACGCACTGTCGCGAAGTCTAATAACCGCCATCGACTCATCCGATTCACCCTGGTACTCCACAATGGTGGACAAAGTGTCGAGTCAGCCAGACGAATACGTGGATTTCAAGGTTGAAGAAGGCCGCCTTTTCAAATTCATTTCGCCCAAGGATAACCCTTGCGATTCCCGCTTCGAGTGGAAAATGGTTCCTCAAAGCAGTGAAATCCCTGGAATAATCCATGATTGCCACGATTCATCCCTTCACCCAGGTTATGAAAGGACGCTGGCTCGTATACGGCAACGGTACTATTGGCCGAAGATGGCCGGAGAAATCCGGTCATATGTCCAACAGTGTGCCACTTGCAAAGAGGTCAAACCTGCCACAAGACCCGTGGCACCAGAAATGGGCAATATGCGAATCGCTGACCGTCCGTGGCAAATCATTTCCGCTGATTATATCGGTCCACTTCCTCGTAGTCGCCGGGGTAATCAACATATACTGGTTGTGACGGACTACTTTTCAAAATGGACTTTGATCCAACCAGTAAGAAGCGTGAAAAGTGGAAGCCTATGCTCCATTCTCAAGGAACAGTGGATACTACGAAACTCCGCACCTGAGGTTATCATAACCGACAATGGGAGTTGTTTCGTGTCCAGAGAGTTCAAACAACTATTGACTCAGTTCAATATCAAACACTGGCTCAATTCTCGGTACCATTCTCAGGCGAACCCTGTAGAAAGGGTTAACAGAACCATAAATGCTGCGATTCGAACTTATGTAAAAGAGGATCAATGCTTGTGGGATACCCGTACCGCAGAAATCGAAATGGTTCTCAACACCAGTGTGCACGCTTCAACTGGATTTACCCCGTATTTTATCACACACGGCCACGAGCTTTCAGAACATGGATCCGATCACAAGTTGGCAAGAAACGACGAAAATCTTTCTCACGATGAGCAAATCGAACGAAGGAGGCAAATGTTTACCCGCATTTATGACCTAGTGAGCAAAAATTTGGAAAAAGCACATCAAACCTCTCGTAACCACTATAATCTTCGTCATCGGCAATTTTCCAAATCGTTTGTCGATGGACAGCTCGTTTACAGACGAAATATGAAGCTCTCCAATGCCGCAGAGAAATACAATGCCAAATATGGCCCACAATTCCTTCCATGCCGCGTGAAACGTAAAATCGGTTCGTCATCATACGAACTAGAGGACTTGCATGGTAAAAATCTTGGAATTTGGCCAGCAATCCATCTAAAACCAGGATAAACATTGCAAAACCAATCAGACTGCACTTCGATTTGGAAATTGTCGTTGTTCAACGTGTAAACAAACTCCGTCATCACTTTGGAAACATTTTATTCATTTTCCCATTATCAACAAATCATCGTCATCACTGTTGTTGTTGTCTCGATCATCCTCCCACGCATGTTTGCCTAGAAAGCCTAAAAATATACAAAAATAATCTAAAATTAGTATCATACTTACCGCAACTCAACTTTCGTCATCAGTTTTGTTTTGTTTTGTCATCGTTTTAGTCGTTGAGTTCATTGACAGATGTTAAATGTCATCTACTGCATATTAGGGGTGTGCAAGAGACGCGCACGCAGCTGCATCCGTGTCGGAGTTCCGATAGGATACACGGAAAATTGAACAGTGCCACTCAGCGAAATTTCATTCCTTTTTTCACTTGCAAAGCAAGCGAGTAAACAGAAATCTCGAGTCGAGTGTGCAAAATTCAATTAATGTTAACTAAAAGTCATAGTCACTCTGTCCTAGGAGAGTGATAATATGACAAACTTAGTTAAAGGGTACCCTAACATAGTTTTAGTCAAGCTCATAAATCTAGCATCGAAAGGCAGATTTGTATGTATAATTAAGTGTGTGAATGACAGTATGTTTGTTAGCGCGAATGATAAGGGGGTTTATGTATGAGTGCGTGTGAATGAATCGGTTTGAATGTGGTAGTATAATAAGTGTTTTGTGGTCCAAGGTGAATCTTGTGACAGTTGATGTTGAAAGAGACGTTGAAGAAAGTTTGGTCTCTATAGCACTAATTTAAAATCAACCCAAAGAGTTGAGGTGAGAATTTCTGACCTGTAACTGAACTCAACAACTGAAATGATGGCCTATACATGTAGTTTATTCTGACGCACCATGAACAATCTCGACAAACGCAATTTTCACAATCCTAGCAAGAAACAATTAGAGGATTTACTATTCCACAGGCTTTGACAGTCCCCTGGTAGCTGCTCGTGACTAAAGGTGGACAGGCTCACTCCACTAGATTCTCACAATTCGTTGGAAAGAGCTCCTCTGGTTACTATGAAAAATCATTCAACGAATTGTAACTGGATCTGGCGGAGCAGTAGTCGCATCTGATGGACAGGCTCACTCCATTAGATCCTTACAATTCGTTGGAAAGAGCTCCTCTGGTCTCCATGAAAAATCATTCAACGAATTGTAACTGGAACTGATGGAGCAGTAGTCGCATCGAAGGTCGGCAGCCCAGAAAAAAAAAAAACCTCTTGGTTTTTTTTTACCCCGACTCCGGGAAGATTGTGACCGCTCACTTTTAGGTCACAATAAAATATTTGTTGGAAAGGCCAGTTAGAAGTTTAGCTCAAAGATTTTGTTATTTATGTAATGTGCCGTATTAAAAAGTAAATGTCTAAATTTGAAATAAATGTCTGTCTCCATCATTTATTGATGTTTGAGTGACGTTTATTTCATATTTAGTAGCTCCTTGGTTGATGTCTTCTAAGAATAATTTTAATTTGTTTATTTTGCTCACTCCGATAGTAATTTATTTATTTATTTATTTATTTATTTATTTATTTATTTATTTATTTATTTATTTATTTATTTATTTATTTATTTATTTATTTATTTATTCATTTAGCTATTTATTTGTTTATAAAGTAATTATTTATCTATTTATTTAATTATTCACTTTTCGTTATTTTTTTATTTATTCCTATATACACACATTTATTTATTTATTTAACATATTTAATTTTCATATACATTTACCTATTTAGATTGTTTATTTTATTTTATTTTTCATATTAACATATTTATTCACAAAATATTAAAATATGCGGAAACAAGTGTTAGGGATTTTGAATTCTGTTAAGGCTAAGCATGCAGCCAGTTTTGTCGGAGTGAGAGTGTAATTTAGTATAAGATATCAACCAAGCCCCTTTAGAGTGTAAGTCTCCGTCGGTCATCATTCGTCGTTCTTCGTGTCTCCGTCATCATCATGATCATCGTCTGGACTTTGACCGTGAAATATGCGAATTCGTGATGGGCTATAAATAGACTCCACCAACTAGGGTCAAGTCTCTTTTTTATTATCGAAGTCCGGAGGAGCGACGTTAGTGACGACCCGCGAGTTAGAACGCTAATTTAACCGCGATAAGTTCCAAGTGCGTATTATTGCGCGAAGTTAAAAACCTAATTACTATAATTTAAACGGTGTAAAATCAACAAGTTAAAACTTATATAACTAAACACCTAAACACGTTAAAAAGTTTGTGCGGGTAATTAAAGGACACACCACGAACGATTAGACGAAAGCACCAAATTTAAAAGTTAGTTCTAGTCGCGCTAGTCCTTGGTTAACAAAACCGTACGCTGTGGTCAAGCGAGCCGTGGTGGACTTTGAACGCTGCAGTGTGAACATTATAGTGGTCGAACGGACAATATGAGTGACGAACAATGAGAAGTGATTCTGTCCGTTCAAACAGGTGCATGCTCGCTTGACGAAGACCACTAGAAGACATTAGTGCACTTTTCGGTACCGCTCCCCGGACTGTGGAACAGTGGCCTTACGTTACACTGGCCTGGTCGTCTCGGTTCGTTCGATCCCTTGTTAAGTGTGGGATTCGCGATGTGAATCGAATTGTTAAGCCCGAAGAAGAGAAGAAGAACACTAAAAGAAGATTGAGAAGAAGAAAAGGAAGAAGCCCAGAAGGAATGCCCACAAGGAGATCCAGAGAACCAGCATGTCGACCAACCCAACGATCGGCCGCAACGGTGAGCGCTCAAAAGTTTGTGAAATAAATGGTTAACCAAAGTCTTTTGCATTGATTAGTTAAATTAATAAATAATTATGTAAGGCCTGCTAAACTCTGACTGTGTATTCGTTAATTTATTGCGTAAAGAAAATCTTGTTTCCGCCATTTTGTTTTGTATTTGTCCGCCTTGCCGCCAAATATTCACGGTAAGATTGTCCGGGAGCACCATCTGAAACGACCCTGAAAAGGTGTGTTGTTAACCCCTGTCCTATAGGTTTTCCCATAACAGGGGTTCCCACCACGCTTTCTATAAGTATCAAAATACATAAAAAGGGCACACTGTTATGATTCGGCATTTGTGGATGTAAAATTGCCGTAATAAGCTGATTGAAGATGATTCAGCTTTTTTCGATTTTTATGGTAACTAAGCAACATTCAACAAATTTTGACATTTCGAGCGTGCTGTTTTGAAGAATACACGCAAACAAATGAAAAAGGATATCAGCTTTGCGTTTTCATATCATGAATAAGTGGTCCTTAGTGATAACGCAATATAAGTGACGTTATATTGTAGTGACAAGAATTAAATTTACAATGCTAATGATGTTTTCGCATCTTATGAGCTCAAATACTAATTTGGGGGAGTATAAATAACTTTAGAAAACTATAGTTTAAAAGCAGATTTTATGATAACAAAGTGTATTATATGAGTCTTTTATCGAAGCCGTAACAAGTAAGAGTCGTTCAGCCACGGCAAGCAGTTGAAATAAGGTGTTGTATGCTGCAATAAAACAGGTTTTGTAGCCACAAAATTTTGACTTTATGTTTTGGCTCCAAACGGTTTTGAAAACAGCCAAGAGCCGAATTATAAAATATCATCATTTGGCAACGTTAAATGCCGCTTCTAAGTATTGTAGCAATCACGTAACTGTCATAAAACATTAATAAATCTACACGAAAGCCAAGTTGCTGCTGAATTGCTACTTAGGAGGTTTGTTGTGAATAGATGCATGAAAAAATAAGAGTGTGTTAACTCACAACGGGATATTTTTCCCTTGTTGGTTTTGAAAATGTACATGAATGAATAAGAGTGTATTCGTTGACGTTTATTCATTTGCGCTAAACAGAAAGTATCTGTTGTGCAAACGGCTTACAGGTCAAATTCATTTCTAAAAGTTTTCGAGTTGAGATTGTTCTGACTTCTGATTTTGTCTGGGACAGGTAACTTGTCTTATTGCATGGGAAATTTACTGAATAACATATATCAATGTATCTGTTTTTATAGAGTATAGATATGAAGAAGGTCGCAAAGGATATCCGTCAGTTTTTTAAGTTGGTTTGGAGCATTCGGATGATCATATTCCCTCCTGCTCAGAATCGACGCAGCTGGCCACAAGTTCATCCTTTCAGGACAATCATGCAGACTCGAGTAAGACTATTGCGCCACATTCAAACATTGTGGAATCCACAGCTAAGGACATAGATTCAGGAACACTGCAAACTGGTGCAAGTCAGCCGAAACTGGAAGTCTATCCGAAAACGACCAAGTCGAAGATATGAATAATAAATAAAACTCACGAAGGAAGGCAGCTTCACGGATTTTCATCGAAATATTTCTCCTCGCATCAGTGGTTGGAATACAGTGTAAGTAGAGACGCTGTATTTTGTTACCCATGCAGAATGTTTTCTGTTGACTGTGACGTTCGCGAACAACTAGAGAAATTTATCACGTCCGTTTTTAACAATTGGAAGAAGCTTAGTGAAGCACTCTCATCCCATGAATCTAGTTTGCGCAGAAAATGTTTTGAGAAATACGTGGCCTTTAAGGCTAAGTAGTCCGTCATTCGTTTTGGCAACAATGATGACTTCTCAGCTTGCTTTTCAAAGTGATAAAACTCAGTCTAGATAGTTTATATGGACTTAAAAAAGTATCACTGTACGCGCTAACATGCATAAAGTATGCTGATACTTTTTCAGCAATGCCAGTGCAAAACCAACTGATTTTCTTTGATTCGAAATCGTGAGATGAATTAGCAACAATCATCAACGACGCGAACAATTTCAATGACGGCCTACTTCGCCTTAAAATCAAATCAAGCTCTGTGGCTTATCAAGTATTTGTGCAACAACAGCTCCAAGAAGAAGGTACAATGGCATACCTCACGAAATTGTTTAACAATCATACGATGGCGCCTCTGTAATGCAAGGAAAGCACAATGGGGTCCAAATGAAAATTAAAGAATATTTTTCGAAGGCTGTTGATTCTTGCAAAATTATCCCGAAGGCGCATTCATTTTTTAATGTTATTGAATCTATTTACATCCATTTTAACAAGCCAAGCAGCCATGCAAAGTATGTTCAAGTTCAGAAATTATTGGGTGTTAAACAAAAGGAAGTTGGAAGTCTGAGTACCACTAGATGGAACTGCAGATATAAAAATTGCCGATGTTTGAAACTCTTTCGGAAGAAATAGCATGGCAAAGATAAAGTTGCTAGAACAGTTATCGGCATACTTGCATCTATTTCAAAACCTGAGCTCGTGGTTTGCTTGTTCGTCATGGAATTCATTTTATCTCTGATGAATGTTCTGTCGACTTATTTTCAAAAGCAAGACACTACGGTCGTAACTGCAACAGAAATTGGACACGTTGAAGGAAAAGAGATTTGAGTTCAACAATGTTTGGGTTGCTATGCAGCGTTTTGCTGATGAACATGATCTATCACTGGAAGCATCAAGGACATCGAAAAAGCGTAAAACGATCCGGAATTCAGCACTGAAGGATTTCATCTTGGATAGAACAGTAAGACCAGGTATAGAAGTCACAGATGAAGGAATAACTGACAAAGATTATTGGCGTTAGAATATCAACGAAACTTCTTTCGATACAGTAGTAAATGCGATGAGAAAAGATTCAACAATTTGGTCCTAGCTAAGAGCATTGATTGCTTCCAGCAGCTCGATATGGATGGAGGCAGGCTGTTTATCAATGCATACAAAAAAGAAGCTGGGATTGACATGAACGAGTTGAATGCAGAGGTACAAGTTTTCCAAAATTTCCTGAGAAAAATCAAAACCGAAGTTGAATGGGACGCAGAATTTATTCGCAGTAATTTAAATGAGAATCTTATGCCCAATTTGTCTAAAGGGTTGAAACATGGCTAAGATCTACCATGGAACAAATTTACTAGAATTCACCAATTATACTTTGAATGCTATGGACAATGGTAACTATGTAGAGGCTCTGTATACTGATTTCAGCAAAGCATTTGACCGCATTGACATCTCTATGTTACTCTTCAAGTTAGAAAAAATAGGATTTGATAAACCATCTTTAAACTGGATACAATCATATTTAACAAATCGACAACAAATAGTAAGATATAATGGTAAAAAATCGAATCCTATCCATGTTACATCAGGAGTTCCTCAAGGCTCACATCTAGGACCTCTTCTTTTCATATTATATGTAAATGATATTTCCTACATTCTTAAGCATATATATATATTCTTATCTACAGTGTGTTCGCAAATTATCCGAACAGCAAAATGTTGGAGCGATGATCTCGCATTGAAAACAATGAAAGATCAATGTCCATGTACCTTTCATAATACATCTATATGTTAACACAAAATACAACATTAAAAAATTTCGAAATGATTGCTCGTTACTGAGATTGGCGAATTTAAATTTTACGGAGACGTTTTTCCCGAGGGCCGCTAGTTATACTGGAGATGTGTTATCCCTAAAACCTAAAAGAGATGAATCCAAATGTCCTATTGTTATTTGAAGTAATCTACAAGTAAGTGACTTCAAGTTAGACTGGAAATAGAAAATTGTATGGTTCAAATCCAGTGAGTTCTATGGACATTTCGCTTCCGTCATAAAGCTCGAAAAACAGCTCCCTTTAAGACACCTCAATACATTTGGTTTGTTTTTGCAATTATTTGAAATCGGAAATGTGTCAAACTAATTTCTTAAGAATAGAATAAGCCAGTGTTTAAAACCATGCAAGAATATTTAATTTATTATGCTTGATTGTATAGAGCCATGTCTTCAAAGTTTGTACGGATAATTTGCGAACACCCTGTATGCCGATGATTTGAAGTTATTCATGGAAATCAAGTATGCTAACGACATTGACATCTATTTGAGTGAAATATCTATTTTTGATGAATGGTGTAGTAAAAGCCTACTTCAGTTAAATGTTAAAAAATGTAATTTAATTACTTTTAGCAGAAAGCGAAACACAGCAGAAACAACTGTAGTTTTAGGAAATCAAATCGTTGAAAAATGCGATAGGGTCAGAGATTTAGGCGTAATTTTAGACTCAAAACTCACTTTTGTCGATCATTACAACACCATTATACATAAAGCAACAAATATGCTCGGTTTTATCAAACGCTTTGGTTTAAACTTTAATGATCCATACACTATCAAAACTTTGTACGTCGCTTACGTGAGGTCTATATTAGAGTATTGTAGTATTGTATGGTCTCCTTTTATGAAGACGCATGAAGAACGTCTTGAATCAGTTCAAAAGCAATTTCTGTTATATGCTCTTCGTAAATTGGGCTGGACATCCTTCCCTCTTCCATCTTATGAATCAAGATGCATGCTCATTGATATTCAGACATTGAAAAAGCGCCGCGATTTCGCTATGGTTTCATTCGTGAACGATATTGTTTCGCATCGTATTGATTCTCCTAACCCAGGCCTGCCCAACGTACGGCTCGCGGGCCGCATCCGCGACCTCATTTTGTGCGGCCCGCGGAAGGTTCGAAGATTCTTCTCATATTTCGCCCGTTGGCTATTCTACCATCCCGAAGTTAAATAGAGCATAGTTTCAAGCTAACATTTTAGCTCGGTAATTGTTTATTTTGTGAATGATTTGAGTTCTCAATTCTAGTATCTGGGCATTTTACAGCTAGATTTAGGCACTGTGGATTGCAGTTTTTATAAGGATTAAAATTGTTTTACTCATAAATCTGACTTGAGGTAATGATTTGAGGTTCACTATGAGAAAAAACAAAAATATCAGATTAATATTATTGGGATTATATCAAAAAATGTTTCTACCGTGCCTTCTTTCAACATTCAATAACTCATTGTCAAAAGGATAAATTTTCAAACAAAATTTCACCAAATCAAGGCTCAAATTTTTACAGATCTTTGGAAATAAATTTTACCAACAGCTGGGCGTGATTCAAAATGTAATTTTCTAAAATCCTGGGAAAGGTTACCATGTAACACCATGTAGGATTTTGGCAGAATCTTAAGCGAAAAAATGATAGTGTATTCAGTAGGTTTGTTTTTATATACTGGTAAGCATTCACAACGTTTTTAAGAAAGGATTCCGGAATGATTAGTGGGTGAGATTCTGAAGGAATCCTAGACACGATTCTTGTAAAATCCTAAAAATTCCAACCAAGATTTCCGTAAAAGCTTGTTCAGGGGTTTAAGACATTCTGGGCCATTCTGATAATACTAGGTCGGGTTCTGGAAGAATTCAGAGTATGATTTTATAAAATCCTGGGCATTATTCTTACAGGTTTTTAAATTTCTGGTGTACTCAGATCTACCAAAATATGCTGGAATTTATTTCATAATTTAGAAAGAGGTTTTCACGATATCTAGCAGAATGTTTCATTTGTTTTTCGGTTTTTCCAAGTGCAATTTGCTTCGTTCACCAATTTTTATCATATTTCTTGAACTTCGTTTACTAACTTTTGTCACACTTACTGTGTTTATTTTATGAGTGATCATTATGAGTCTCATTACGAATGATAAAAAATTTTGGAACATCGAAGCTAAACCTCGTATTTTCAACAGCACAAATATAGGGAACTAAACAACAATTCGAGCTGAAAATTTGGTCGAATTGTTATCTGCTGGTGATGACCAGTCGATCAAATTTACAGCGAATGATTGCCTAGTTTTCTAGAATTGTGCTTTTGAAAATCTGAGGTTTGGTATTGTCAGACTTCATACATATATATATGAGCGTCCAAAGGGGCGATCCATTAATTACGTAAGACATTTTTCTGGGCTGTTTAACCCCCCTCCCCCTATGGTAAGATTTTTTCTATGAAAATTAAAAATAAATTGTATGGCGCGTAAGAAATCTCAAACCCCCCCTCCCCCCATAAACCCTTACATAATAAATGGACCGCCCCAAAAATGTGGCCCGCCACACCATTTTTTTTTGCGATTTGGCCCGCGATTCAAAAAGGTTGGGCAGGCCTGTCCTAACCTATTAAACAGTTTAAATTTTTATACTCCTTCCCGGCAATTGAGGAATCGTAACTTGTTTTTTATTAATCACCGTCTTACTAATTATGCAAAATTTTCTCCTCTAAACCGAATGATGAGATTATATAATCAACATTGCGAAACAATAGACTTAACAATGTCGCATAGTAACCTAATAATATATTTTAACTCTGTAAGATATAGCAGTAGGGGGAGATCCCCCAGTACCGGACACTTAAGCCACTAAATTCATAATTCGAAAAATATTGATTTTATGGGCTCGTGTTACCCTTTTATGATAAATATTATCATTTTTATAGTGTACAAAAATAAATTTGAAAATATAAATACGAATCATGACAATGCATTTTGATGATGTATTTTAGTATCAAATTGATCGATCTTGAAAGGTGGCACCCAATACCGGACAAGATCTGGAAATGCCCCGAATTCTGCAAATATGAACATCATTGAATGTGTACACTATAGGAATAGTTTATAATTATCAGTTCAATGCATTTGCGACATTTACAAGAATAATTTGCGTTTTTCTTAGTTTGAAAGATGCCTATCAAATACCTCTTCCATATATGATGAAAAATAGCACATTTTACGATGTTGTTCTGAATGTTCATTCTTCTTGATTTTATTGCATGTTTGATACCTTGATCGACGGAACCCATGAAAAATGAAAGTATTTTGAGACACTGGTGCAATAATTACAAAGATATCATATAACAAATCAAGCTGTCCGAAACTGAGGGACAGGAGGTGCTAAACCAAAATTGAAATTTGTCCATATTTGGTTCAATTATGGTACAAAATACATTCATGCTATCAAATAAGGATTATGTTCGATCATGCTTGCGTGATCCAACGTATTTTTTCATATTCAAAATAACTACTAAATAGGCTCAAAATTAAGAGAATACGTCAATTTTTTAAAGATTTTCAAACTTTTCTACTTTTTTAAAAAGGCATGCATATTTCAAGGATGTGTTATTCTACGCAAACATTAGTCTACATAATAGCTTTCTTTTCTACTAATACACCATCTTGATTGGACCGTGATTTCTCAATGTTTCGACTTTGTCCGGTATTGGGTGCTGTCCGGCACTGGGGGATCTCCCCCTATATAGATTTAAGTGTAAACATGTAGTCTACTTTGATTGACGATAATAAATAAATAAATAAATAGGTACAATTCTCATTGCTTTTGCTTTCACTTATCGAAGCAGACTTGTTGAAGCAGATTGAAAAAGAAAAAGTCATTGAACAGTTAAAATCGCAAGTTAACTTTTTGAAAGCAAGTATTCATAATCGAAGATATTTGAAAAAATCATTTAATTTGCTTTTGTTATACCTTTTCATTTGATGTAAATGCGACATAAGACTGACAACAAAAAAAGAAGAAATAAACATGAAAAAAAAGCTTTCTTTCTTTTTATTACATTAACTTTAAATACAAGAGAAGATAAAGGCACATCGCAGATGTATTTTGACAAATTCTTGATAACAAACTTCACTAATAAGTAGACACCCCATCAATCAGATTCTTCTCTTTGTTAATGGTAAAAGTTTACGAAATTTAATCGATTAGCAAAACTTGTTCTGCCCTTTTCTCATGATAACAAAACATGTTTTAAAAATGGTTTTCAGCCATGTCTTGAACTTTGAGTCCAAGTTCAAACGTTAGTTCAAAATGTTCAGAAAATTTATGACTAACAACGCAGCAACAACATGATCACCAGTATAAGTGCTTCAGCCGGTCAAAAACCGGGTAGACACTGAATCTGTCTGTACTGTGTGGATCACTATAGAAATCATTATTTCCGTCCTAAAAATAAACCCTAGCGAGCAATTACTCCACGTCAGACCATGCGTCAGCTTATTGGATTGCAAAAACTTGTACACCGATATACACAGATCGTGGAAAGCTAATCTTCCGTTTTCCATCGCCACCCAAGTGCGTATGGAAATTGAATACTTCAAACATGCCGTCGAAAATAATGCGTTTGATGCTAAGGGCTGTCAGATGGTTCGTTCATTAGTCGATTTTGGAGGGGCGTATCAATTGCTGGAAATACGAAACACTTGATTTTATAGATTTCAACGGATGTGTAGTCTTTGACGAGACTGATTAGTGTTACGAGGTCAAGTAATATTTCCCAAAATAGTTAACTCGTTTCTTTTTGCGTATTTCAAGCAAAGGCAGGATTTTTTTGAAAGTAGGGAACAAATCTGCAATAGGGTAAGTGTACCAGCATTCGACAAGCTAGGGAAACAATTTTTTATAAAACCAATCATAAAACTTTGGAATACTGTCCATAAATAATTTAACGATTGCTTGTAAATCAAGTTTTGCATGACATAATATAACTTATTTTCTCTGCAAGTTTCAAGGTTCACAAAAATGTTGTTACATCATTTTTAGTGATATAGTGAATACTAAATGGTTCATGTCTATTTTCACCGTGAAACGGTATATAATCTAGTGTGGCAAATACCGGTACATCTACCCTAGGCGATTCTTTCTTTATCACTCCGTAGGAGTGTTTGCTAGAAATTAGAACAAACTGCTATGCTTCACAAAGTCAAAGGCACTTTTCCTCACAATCACGGATAATTTCGGTGTGAGCCGTAGAAACCAACCGGCTGCGAGATCACAGTTTACTTGAGACAAGTAATTTTTCCTTTGTTATTTTTAATTTTCTGTGTTGATGGAGCCGTGGTACAATGACCGACCGTATGGGTGGAAAATTTAGCAGACGCTTTGAGCAATGGCGTAAGCATCCGATAGCTAGTGAAAACCGAGACGAACTTTGACGGATTGGTGACGAGTTTTTTTTGTCACACTCTGTTTGGCGCCGTTCGTGTAATGGCTTTGTTGTGTGACGAATTGTCTATAATTGTTAGTGGAAACAAAGTGCTTGGCTGAAGTATGTAAGAGCAGTGATAATTACAGATATAAAATAATATAATATCGAATATTAATAATCATTATTTGCGAAATCTTTTGAGGAGAAAGTTTCGATTTTCTGTTCATACAACATTTTATATATTTGTCACAATTGGCTTGAATGCCCTTAATTTTGATTTTTGAAAGCTACATTTTTGCATAGCATGAGCCCTAGATACATAACTTCATCTGACGATTTTATTGGAATCCCTCTCATCGTAACAACATGTCTACTTGAAGATTTCAAATAAAGAGCATTTGGTTATGTGGGAATATTATTAGTTGAGTTTTGGGAGCATTAGAAGAAATCTTTCATTGTTGCAAGTATGAAGAAAAAATAATAAACCTTTTTTGCAATCGACTACAGATGACACGCAGGCTTCGTCTTCTGGCGGAGAGGCCTGTGTCATCGGCAAACAAGAATTTTTGACATAACTCGGGTAAGTCTGATGTGAAAATATTGTATAATATTGGCCCAAAATGCTGCCTTGAGGAACACAAGCTCTTACAGGAAGTCCTTCAGACTTGGAGTTCTGATAATTAACCTGAAATGTACGATTTGACATATAACTTTGCATTTTTCTAACAACGCATGTTGGAAAATTAAAGTGTTTTAATTTTACGATCAAACCTTCATGCCAAACACTGTCGAATGCTTTTTCTATGTCTAGAAGAGCAAGATCAGTAGAATAGCCTTCAGATTTGTTGGAACGGGTCAAATTTGTTAAACGTAAAAGTTGATGAGTGCTCGAATGTCTTGGTCCGAACTGTTCATTGGCAAACATTGAATTTCCGTTGATGTGGACCATCATTTTGTTCAAAATGACCTTTTCAAAAAGTTTACTGATGGAGGAAAGCAAGCTGATTGGACGATAGCTAGAAGCTTCTGCAGTGTTTTTGTGTTGTTTTTAAATTGGAACAACCTTGGCATTTTTCCATTTGACAGGAAAATATGTCAACTGCACACATTTGTTAAATATGTCAACCAAAAATGATTAGCTACTCTCTGTGAGTTTCTTGATGAGGATGTAGAAAATTTTACCATCGCCAGGAGCTTTCACATTTTTAATTTTTTTTTAATAATAGTTCTCACTGCTTCCAAATTAGTCTCCCAGGCATTTTCGAAAACGTTCTCTTGATTGAGAATGTTTTCGAAGTCCTGAGTACCTTGATTTTCTATTGGACTAGTAAGTCCTAAATTAAAATTGTGCACGCTTTTAAACTGCATAGCAAATTTCTGAGCTTTTTCGCAATTAGTTAGTAATAATTTGTTTTCCACTTTGAATGCCGGTTTAGGCTTCTGAGTTTTTTTTTTTTTTCAAAATTTTAGATAATTTCCTGGCTTAGAGCCAGGTTCCAATTGAGAAATTTTATTTTCAAATTTTTTGTTTGTTAATTGTGAAAATCGTTTTTCAATTTCTTTTTGCAGATATTTCCATAGAATTTTCATAGCAGGATCGCGAGCGCGTTGAAATTGCCTTCTCCTCACGTTTTAAGACGGATCAAGCGTTGAGAATCGTCGTCTATAATCACGGACTCAAATTTTACTTCACATTTTGGTATTGCAATGCTCCTGGCTTCAACAATGGATTTAGTTAAAGTTTCGAGAACATTATCAAGTTTGCTTTTGTAGAGAAATGTTAACACCAAGATTACTATCGATATATGTTTTATATATATTCCAGTTGGCTCGAAAACAATTGAAAGTGTAGCTGATAGGATTGATAATCGCTTCATGGGATATCTGAATTTTAACAGGGATATAATCAGAATCAAAATCAGCGTGAATAATTAGTTGACTACAAGGGTGACTAGAGTCGGTTAAAACCAAATCAATCGTAGATGGGTTTTTAGAAGAGGAAAAACATGTTAGGCTATCAGGGTATTGCACTGAGGAATATCCTGAAGAGTACTCATCAAATAAAATTCTGCCGTTGGAGTTACTTTGCGAATTATTCCATGACCGATGTTTGGCATTAAAGTCACCAATGACAAAAACTTTTGACTTATTGCAAGTCAATTTTTGCAAGTCAGTTTGGAGCAAATTAACTTGCTGTCCAGAGCATTGAAAAGGCAAATAGGCAGCTATGAAAGTACATTTACTAAGCTATGTTTCAACAGAAACACCTAAAGTTTCAAAAACTTTAGATTCAAATGACGAAAACAGTTGATGTTTTATACGCCTATGAATGATGATTGCAACAATAGAAATAAAAGTATTCGAACGCTAGTGGCGCTGTTATCACAAAATAGAATTATTTTATTAATACTTACTATTGAAGTTCTTGATGGCTTGTTTAGTGCCATGTTGTATATAATGTGTTATTGTGGTTGAAAAATTTGATTTGACACTTATAGACCCGGTACTCAGACTGACAGAGCGTGGCAAACTAGATGTTAGTCACACGAACAGTCGCGACATTAGCCTTCTACGGCTAATGCTTCTACTATTGCAACTCCACCACATGCCCTATCAAGTCGATCATTACGAGAAACAAAAAAGTTAGAATCTCTTTTGAGTTTAGATCCAGGTTTCAAATATGTTTCATTTATAACTGTTATATGCACGTTATAAGCTGTAAGAAAATTAAACAGCTCGTCTTCTTTACCATTCAAGAAACGAGCATTCCAATTTAAAATATTTAAATTATTATTTATTGGATCCATTAGAAAAACGTAATCCAATAACGCAATTAGATCATATGAACTTGGTGGTATCTTCCTTCAATGGACAGATGTCCTTGGCGTGAGAAGAACCTCCGCAAATCATGCATTTAGCATCCATGCGGCAATATTTTGTACCATGATCCCACTTTTGGCACTGACGGCACTGAGTGGGGTTCTGGAAATTTCCTCCAGGTTTCTGGAATTGTTCCCATGTGACACGGATATCGAACATAAGTCTTGCTTGTTCTAAAAATTTAATATTAATTAGATCACTTTTGATAAAGTGAAATAAATAATATTCTTAAGAAAGCTCTTTCCGAAGAATGCCATATTGGGCTCTCTTTTTAATAAAGGATGGGGAAAATGCTAGTTAATCATTTATTCCGTTTTTGATCTCTTCAAGTGGTTTATAGTTACAGGAGAGACCTTTCAAAGTGACCTTGAACAAACGTTCAGTTTTGTCGTCATAAGTAGAAGAATTGTGCTTCTTCTCTTCAAGATGTTTGAGAAGAAGTTCGCGATCTCTAAGAATTTCCGGCAGAACGGGACAGTCTCCTTTCTTTGCGATTTAGAAGGAAACCTTGATTCCCCTAATGGAGTTTAAGATCTCCTGCCTATAGATCCCTGTCTATAAATCCCCCAAAATCGAAATAACTGACCACGATAGGCGGCACTCTTTGCTTCCCACTTGAATCAAAGAACCTGGGCTAGAGACTGCTTTGAAAATTTGTCTAGAGCATCGAACTGATTGTCCATTTCGATGCACTTACCAACATTATCCATTTCACCCTTGGAAGAAAGCGTGCACTCCGGCGAAACGTCCTTTCTTCCACTCTTACCGCGTTTTGTGACAGTTTAAAAACCCACTGTTTTGGAAGCAAATTGTGAATTCAGAGATTCACCCTTCCTTTTGTTCGTAACCATGTTCAGTGAATTAACGAAAGAAGAAGTAATTTTCTAAAAGGTTTTTTTTACGATGTAGAGCTGTCAAGCGATTCAATAAATTGATTGTGCTTCAAAAATTTGTGAAGATCTCATGCAGACTTGTTAAAGCATTTCACATCTATGCCATTACCTACCAATTCGCGCCCTAAACTGGAAAGCATTACCCGTTGCCAGCACACGTGGTATCTAATCGTCGTCAGTTGCACCACTCCACGATGACACAAATGGTTCAAGGCCGAGTCATCATCTCCACTACATTGCACAGTTCTCACACGCCAAACTAAAAATATAAACCGCTCCTGTCACAGAGTAACGTGTTTCTCACGGTTTTGACTAAATCACTTACACAAGCTCAAGTCGTAGTTTAGTGCATCAGTTTTTAGCTCCCAAGCTGTGCCTTTTGACCTGAATTTTCCGACTGTTCACAAATGCAGACGCTTCTACAAACAGTCAGATCGCCCCAGGCGTTGTCCTGTAAAGCGTGTGTAAACTGCATTGGCTCCCCCCGGAGGCATAATGTAGCACCTACATCCCTAGACTGGTTGGGCGACCGCCCTTGGTTAATTTGTTTGTATTGTGCGGTGATGTGGTTGGACCTGAAGACTCGTGAGAAACTTCGTGTCACGGCACGACTACTCACACACCCATCCGCCTTCGTGGGATATTTCAAAATAACTCTCGGGCGGAATGCTGAATTGAAAGGAAGACAACGGTCAGTCGCAGACCCTTGATCGTTTCATCTCTGACTTTGGCTGGTGTTTATTTTTAAATTGCCTACATTCCAACAGCTTTATTGTCTTCACGGCGAGAGTTTCTCTGCTCGGGAGTTTGTTTTGAGAGGAACATTTTAGGTGACTTAGGCTGTGGCAAAAGGATTGCAATTTTTATATTTTATCGTCGTAGAGGTAAGAAAACTGGTACAAAGTACCAAACCGAGGCTATTTGATGCGCCTAGAAACAAAGCGTCCATTCATGTTTGAGTCCCTCGCCACATTTTTTGTTTCGTGGCGCTTTTTGGCTGCCAATGATCCCGAAAAATTGGGGTTTATTATTTGGCACCGTTCTATGCTTGTTTATTCACAATGCTTGTTTGGTTATTAGTTTGGTGGCCGCCTGAACAGTTAGTCATCTTGGTGACAAATGCAATATCTGCATTTCATTCGTTCAACGACTTTTAAATTAAAAGTTTTGGGTCCCAAACAGCCGTAGCGGTAAACGCGATACTATTCAGCATGCTGAGGGTCGAGGGTTCGAATCCCGTCGGACGAGAATCTTTGCAGGTTGGAAATTTTATCGACTTACCAGGGAATATAGCAGGCCACACTCGTTATGCGAATGCAAAAATGGTCTATTTGCATAAACGCCAGTTAATAATTGTGAAAGTGCTTATGAAAATATAAACTGAGAAGCTATCTCTACCTCAGTTGGGACGTAACGCCATAAAGTGAAGAATAAGTTGTTTTTTATTAAAAGGTAGTGAAGAGCAATGAGTTATTGCAGACTAAATCTGTATATGGATTTTTGGCGAAACTAATTGGACTTATACGTTCAACGATAGATGGTTTGATATTAAGATGCACTTTCGAATTAACTGTTCAATACTGTACTCGAGAGTGCGATTAGGTGATCTTGTGTGCAAAGAAGCCACACACACGTTCATCACACGGATGTCTGCGGAAGATTTTTTTAAATTTCTTTATTAGTATCATTCCAAACATTACATTCATTTTTTATATACTAAACATTTCTATTATTGAAGATATTCAAGTAATCACATATGGCGAAATAGGGAACCACTATGTCCATAACTGGTACACTTACCATATACTTAACCTAACTTAACCTAAACATATAACGCATTAATCGTGGCAATAGAAGATTGTAACGATATTTGCCTGAAATTATTAATGATTTTATTTGACATTTGTTCCAATGTTTCAACATTGGATATTCTATGTAACTCATTGGTACTATACCAGGGAGGAAGCTTCAGAATCATTTTCTAAATTTTATTTTGAATTCTCTGCAGAGCTTTCTTCATGGTATTACAACAGCTAGTCCATATTGGTACAGCATACAACATGGCTGGCCTGAAAATTTGTTTGAATATCAAAAGCTAGTTCTTAAGACAAAGTTTTGATTTTCTATTAATAAGTGGATAGAGACATTTTACATATTTATTACATTTGGCTTGAATGACCTCAATGTGATTTTAGGAAGTTAAATTTATATCTAGCATGAGCCCTAGATACTTAACTTCATCTGACCATTTTATTGGAACCCATGTGACAACATGTCAACTTGAAGGATTTAAATAAAGAGCATTTGGTTAATGTGGGAATATTATTAGTTGAGTTTTGGAAGCATTAGGAGAAATCTTCTATTTTTCAAGTATGAAGAATAAATATCCAAACTTTTTTGCAATCGACTACAGATGACACGCAGACTTCGTCCTCTGGCGGAGAGGCCTTTGTCGTCGATTTTTGACATCCCTGAAGTAATTCAGGTAAGTCAGATGTGAAAATATTGTATAATATTGGTCATAAAATGCTGCACTGAGGAACATCAGCTTTTACAGCTTTTTAGAACTGGAGTTCTGATAATTATCCTGAAGTGTACGATTTGAGAGTTCTGTCTGATCTTTCGACCTTGACGCTTGCTCCTACGGGGGCCAGCGACGAGGGCAGGATCAAACATGTCGCGCGTCGGTCTAGTAAGTGAAAAAGTGGCGTGATCGGTTAGTTCTTTTTGATCCTTTGACCTTGACGCTTGCTGCTGGGCAGTGCGTCAAGAAAGCCAAGTTTTTTTTCCTTTTCGGGTCGCGCGCCTTTTTTTTCTGAGTGCTTTTATATAGCCGAGCAAACGAGTAAGGCTGAGATTGGATTGTGGCTGCACAGTGAAGGATAAAGGATCAATTGGTGAGCTTGTTTCATGCTACTATTTCTAATCTATAAAATATGTATGACTGCACATTTAATCGTTACAATTGTGGGACGTAAATATGAATTTTCAACAAACTATGAATTGTTCGTCACTGTGAGTGTCGACACAAACTCTGATTCATAAATTATTTATGTTTCACATTTTTTTTTATTTTCAGAACACCCCTTTTTACCTTTATTTTTGTAATTAAAAAAAAAAAACTTTGAATGGTTCGACACTACAAGTGTAGACTTGCGAAAAGTTCACTTTATTCAACAAACATTGGATGGTTCGCCACTGTAAGTGTCGGCATAAGAATAAGAGTGTTCTATAATGTTCCAACCAATCAAATTTTTTGTTTCTTTTCAAATAAGTAAAATATAATACCACATGCTTTCGTCCTGACAGCTGTGTTACATTTAGGTATTTGTTCAACAAACTTTGAATGGTTCGTCACCTCAAGTGTCGGCATAATTTTCCACTACATAGAAATTGTTCATATCAAATGAAAATATTATATTTACAAATAAGCATGTATATATCTCACAAATCATTATTTATCATGGTCTAATCGCTTATCAAAGTGAATCCTGTGACCCAACGATCCTTCTCATTAACAAACATCCCTCCCAGTAACCTTTGTGGAGATGCAGAGGCAAACACGGTCTCCAAATAGCAAAGGTTACACACTAACATTCCTTCCCCCAATCCCACCTGACTGCAAGGACGTGGCCGGCGCCGTTATTGACCCTGTATAAATAGAGGCACTGAATTATGCACATTGAAGAAGATTATGGCCAATCCCAGCCAAACTTCTAGTTGATTCTTTGTGCATTTTCACTGACTTCGGTCAATCACGGAATAGCAACCATTGATATGTGTAGTCAGTCTAAGCTAAGCTAAGCTTATCCTGAAGTGTACGATTTGACAGATAACTTTGAATTATTCTAACAATGTATGTTGGAAAATTAAAGTTTTTTAATTTTACGACCAAACCTTTATGCCAAGCACTGTCGAATGCTTTTTCTATGTCTAGAAGAGCAAGACCAGTAGATTAACCTTCAGATTTGTTGGAACGGATCAAATTTGTTGGAACGGATCAAATTTGTTACACGTAAAAGTTGATGAGCAGTCGAATGTCCATGGCGGAATCCGAACTGTTCATTGGCAAAAATTGAATTTTCGTTGATGTGGGCCATCATTCTGTTCAAAATGACCTTTTCAAAAAGTTTACTGATGGAAGAAAGCAAACTGATTGGACGATAGCTAGAAGCTTCTGCAGGATTTTTGTCTGGTTTTAAAATTGGTTCAACCTTAGCATTTTCCATTTGTCAGGAAAATATGCTAATTGAAAACATTTGTTAAATATATCAACTAAGAATGATAAGCTACTTTCTGGAAGTTTCTTGATGAGGATGTAGAAAATTCCAACATCTTCAGGAGCTTTCATATTTTTGATTTATTTAATAATAGTTCTCACTTCTTCCAAATCAGTCTCACAGGCATTTTCGAAAACGTTCACTTGATTGAGAATATTTTCGAAATCCTGAGTAACTTGATTTTCAATTGGACTTGCAAGTCCTAAATTGTGCGCGCTTTCAAACTGCATAGCAAGTTTTTGAGCTTTTTCGCAATTAGTTAGTAGATAATAATTTGTTTTCCTCTTTCAATGCCGGTATTGGCTTCTGAGGTTTTTTCTAGATTTTAGATAATTTCCAAAAGGGCTTAGAGCCAGGGTCCAATTGTGGCCCTGAGGGAAGTTGGAGCGATCAGTTAATGGGAATAAACAATAAAATAATATTCAAACCTAGAAGATAGCCCAACAAACAGATGATCGTATAATAAAGGTGAAGATAAATCGTAGCCACACTTCAAATAGAGTACATAAATCTGGAGAGAATAAGATAGCCATACTCAACAACTCAATTGATCGATAGTTCATCACCAGCGAGTGACCGATTTATCAAGACTGAAGAGTTCATCTAGAACGTTCTGTATTTCTACTTTACTGCCCATAACTGCATATTTGTAACATTCGACAAAAGTAGGCATTGAGTAAATGGAACACCAAGTGTGCATTTTATGGCAGTATGGGAGGAAACTAAGATTTCTAAAAATTACCAGGAACTCAAAAGTGCTTATTTGAGGCTGATATTTTCTACAACTCATATTGCATACTGGGTGAATTGTCAGAAAATAATTCTGATAGATTTCATTGCTATCACATTACGAGGCCCATTTATAATCTCAATGTGACTGTTATGCGGTTATAATTACCAATGTGACAAAACAACTTGATATTTTTTTTTCGAATTTTCTAGAACAATCTCATAGCTTTCATTTAGTTGATCGAAAGTATTTATCATTTGATGACTCTCCATGGTATAAACTCCATTTTGTCAAAAATGTCGAATGTGACTGTTATGCAGTTATGGGTAGTTTAGTGCTCCTCAAAAAATAAATGTGCTGTGTGCATTGGTATGCTACTCCCATTAGGCATTTCACGGCGAAATTCTTTCTCTTAAGCTCTTCAACAAAACTTGTAAACAATGGTGCCAGTAACCTGTGCAACTCAAAGGTACTGGCACCGTTGTTTTCGGATTTCCCGAAGGAGGGAGAGAGATTTTCTGATGACGTCACCGTGCAATTGCCCATCAAAGTTGACAGGTACTGGCACCATTGCACATTGGTCCCAAAGCCATATCTAGGAAGACAAAAATGATTGCGCCTAAATCGTCAATTTTAGATATATGGTGTCTTCGGCAAAGTTTCTCCATATTTTTCAGACATTTTTTTCAGTGATGTGAAATTAGGGTGGCCCACATGGTTTACGAGATCAGCTCATAAACTTTTTTGCTGATTCATTTAGACCTACACAATGTTCTACAATGTTTTACAACAACCGATTTGGAGCAACTTTGCCGAAGAACCCAAATTTCTATCTCTTATGGTTCGATTATGATTTTTTTAACAAAAAAGTTAGGGTGGTACTGAAAAATCAGTTTTTTCTTGATAACTTTTTATACGATAATTTCTCGCAAAAACTTTGTTCCGATGTGCATTGTTTTCATGTTGTGTTGAAGAGCGAAAGAGAGAGAGTTTTGCCAGCAATGCACGATTTCACGAATTGGACGTTTGAGCAGTGCCGAATTCACTGGTTTCCATGGTCACATAAATAACACGGCACCGCTAAAACGTCAAATAGTGAACTAGTGCATTGATCCATTGGATAGCTACAGCACTCTTCTCAATTATTAGACAGCATCAAGCATACCAAGTATTTTCAGATTGAAGGCTCCCCCAAATCAACGCGACAAAAATCGCCGTGATTTTGTTGTTGTGTCACTGCAAGCACTCCAATATAGAACAATCAGACCAAGGGACTGTCAGATTGTGATGCTTCCGTAGCCAGCATCAAAACTACACGGAAAAAACAGTTTACCTAAGTTTTGAGTTGACTTTACCCAAAATTAAGTATATCGATTATTCTCTCAACCCAAAATCTCTCGGTATTCTCTCTCTTCCGCACCAATGTTGTCAAAAATAGAGAGAGCTGCACTTACCTAATGGGGGTAGTTTGGCCCAATAAGCCAAATTTGGGTAAATGTATTATTCTCAAGCATGGGTTGAATGAACTCAATTTTGCGTTGAATCAAACCAAATTTAAGTAAATTTTTCTAATGGCTTTAAAGGCAAAGTACCTAATGGAGGCCTTGAAAGTTTAGCCAAATTTGGGTTATTGGACTCAACTACGGTTTTGCGTTGAAACAACTCAGGTTGTTCAATTTATCCGGACGTCCAATCAAAAAGTGGTCTTCGGCAAATTTGTAGCTGGGAAGTTTTCACATGAGATGAGTGTGTTCACTTTTTCATAAAATATTATGACGAAGAGATAGAGTGCTGAACACTAAAGTTTGCCTTTTTCTATAGTAATCTCCATATAAACTTCAAATGGCGTGTGCACAATCAAATTTCTTCCGAATTACTTCAAACTTTGGGAGGATGCTATTTACCATAATTCAAATCGTTTAAGCATAGGGGTGCTGATATTTCAAAATTTTCATCACTCTAATATCCATAGTAGCCTCGACTACAAATTATTGTATTTCAATCTGTGACACGCACCGTGCAACACAGTATGGTGAAAAGTATAATGCCAAACTTGTCAAATCTAGAATGTTTCTAGTCATAAATACTACGACTCTGGTAAAATAAACAGAATATATTTTCTTGTTGACTATGTTATGGTAGTGTTAATAGATTGATGTAGTCGATTGAAAATCGTTGGTGCAGTTCTTAATTTTACCATGGATTCAGTAGTTTCCACAATAAAATTCATTTCAGTGTAGTGCTTCCCTTCTCCCGATCGATTCCATGAAAATATTGTCTGATTTTATTGTTCCACGCCAATATCAGAGCCACAGAGATTTTATGTTTTGTGAGTGTTTTGGTTATCTACTGCGCGTGGGATCCGTAACCATATCGATCAAGTTTTCAACCCGAGCCAATTTAGTGCGCCAAATTACCCCATGGTGGCCATTAATCTTACCCGACCGTAGGCTGTCAGAGCGCCGGTTTTCCGCTCGTGTTTGTGAACGAGGTTGGCTATAGCCCCCCTCATCATCATGTGCGTGTCTGCTCCTCGAACGCCCACTTCACGCAAAAAAGCCCGCGAAACAAACCACCCGTGTAGGTGTCGCATCTGGTTTTCCCAAGAAAAAGTTAAGAATTTTACCCGCTGGTTTTCGTCTCGTCCTTGTCTTTTCCTCTACGTACGTAGGTTTGTGTATATAGGTGGTACGGTGTGTCTGAAACCATTATTAACGAAAAAAAGTGATCATCAATTCTGCTCGTACCATTTGAAAGATATAGTATCTAGCATTCTTCTGCTTGTCGTTACATCCCAACTGGGACAGAGCCTGCTTCTCAGTTTATTGTTCTTATGAACACTTCCACAGTTAATAACCGAGAGCTTTCTTTGCCATTGGCCATTTTTGTATGTGTATATCGTGAATCTATGACATTTGGTCGAAAGACATTTGGTCGAATGACATTTAGTCGAATGACATTTGGTCGAAAGTACATTTGGTCGAACGGACATTTCGTCGAATGGACATTTGGTCGAAAAGGTTTAGTTGCAACAGAAAGCATTTGATATTGAGCCGAACAGACATTTCGTGGAAAGCATAGTGGTCGAATCCAAATAGTATTGAAATAAAGTTGTACGTTTAGTCTGACTATTGTCGAGAGTAACATTTTGTCGCTAATACAAGAGTGATTGAAAAAATTGTGAGCCATTTTACCAACAATCTCTAAACAAAATTTTGTTATTAAATTTGATGAACGCTCTCCCAAAATATTGATCAACCTCTTGCGTTTTTGACATTTCATGCTGCTTATTCGTTCAGGCATGTTCTGCGATTCGAGATAAGCTGATCTGGAAGCAAGCCAAGTTTTGTCACCTCAGTCAACTCGTCTTCCCTTACTCGACAAATAAAATTAGCACAATTTTCATTTTCAGTAATTCTAAGCTTCTGCTGCACACTTTGTTTTCATCCGAGGTCATCAACACTGTCAGCAGAGCCATATATTTGCCTGGGGAATGTTCTTAAGCTAGAATCCACAACAAGCTAATTTGCCATAAGCAGAATTACAAACACCAAACATTCACTTCGCCATTAAGGTTTACCACAAAGCAAATTTTTCCGCCCGTTTTAATTCTGATTTTCGAATTCAAAAATCTTACCCACGTCCGTAAGCTGCAAGACCCTGAATTCAAGGAAAAATCCCGAGCACACTTTCCGAATGCTTACATCAGATGAAGATCAGCAGTTCATTACGAAGAACGATGACATTTCAAAAGAATAATAAATAATGAAATCATTATGCTCACATCGTTCAGTAATGAAATAAAAACTTGTTGAGCAGTTTTTCAAAGAATGATGATATTTTCAAAGAATAATAGATTCACTAGAGCTTGATATTTCAGTAATTCTACAAACAAAACTACTTCTTAAAAGTTCATTTGAATAATTTAAAAACAAAACTACTTAAAATGTCCCAACAACAGTAAATGATTCAGATCATTCAAAAGAATACGTTATCTTACCAACTTTGCAACAATTGGAAAACAATATTCAATTTTACCAAATTATCTTTCAATCTCCGTTCAACTAAACGTCATTCGACCAAAATAAATGTTCCAAAGCAATTCGACCAAATGTCCATTCGACCAAATGTCCTTTCGACTAAATGTACTTTCGACCAAATGTCATTCGACCAAACGTCATTCGACCAAATGTCATTCGACGAAATGTCCTAAAGCCGTATATCGTGTGGCAGGTACGACCATTCTCTATGCCCTGAGAGTCGAGAAAATATCCTTTACGAAAATACCCTCGACTGAAACTCGACGAAAAGATCCTCCGATGGGATTTGAACCCATGATCCTCAACTTGGTTTTGGTGAATAGCTGCGCGTTTACCGCTGCAGCTTTTTGGACTCTAGCATCCTCTCTGTGAATTTGAAAATGTTTCATCAAGGGTACGGAAATAGTTGTGATTTGAATATTGGATTTTTGGATATTATTTTTGATAAAATTCCTCCGCCATTCACAAGCAAACAAATAACTATCAGATTCATTTTCGACATTTGCAAGATGAATCTTTTCTGTAAATTTCAAGACATTTCGTTGATGGAATTACAAGTTACAGTAGATTTTGTCTTTCACATAATACGCATGTAGTATAATCTAGGATTCTAGCAAAACCTCAATAATTTAAAGATTTAGCTCATCTTAAAAAAAATTACCTAAAATTCGAAATCAGTGTTCAGATTGATATATTTTAATCTGTTGGATTCAGCTGTTTCAATGATAACTACTTTCCTCGTTTGTGACATATATTCAAAAATGTTTTGATTTTATTAAATTTCCACCGATCCGCACGCTTAAAAAACAGTTCTACGTGAACTATCAAAAATGTACCGTGACCTATTCATGATTTAGTTCATGGTGAATTTTTGATAGTTTCCGAGCTCATGACAACTGTTCGCAGATTTGAGAACTTTTTGTTGCCGTGCGACGACCGATTTATTGAAGAAAATGAAATAAAATCAATGCATTTTAAAGAGAAACCAATATCTAAAAATATGGCACTCTTACTAACTAAAATTTCATTCTTTTTATATTTTCTCAGTGAATTCGAAATCATCTCATAGAGAAATCAGGAAGTTTGAAACGAAAGATTTTAATTCACAGGCTTTTGTATTTATTTGAATATGCATTTATTGCAACAAATCATTGATCTTTGGAAATTTAAAAATGTCACAATCGAATTCAAAACGAGGAAGATATAGTAAGGTACCCCGGGGCAAGTGAGAATCCGGGGTAAGTGGGACATTCCGTTATAGCTCGTTTAGGAAAAGTTTTTCAAGAGGGTATTCTTCTAGGAAGTTGAAGATACAATGATAAGGAAAGTATTTAGTACAAAAATTATTGTTATTTTGAATACCATGTGCTCCATGTAACAGTTGTCAGCTCAGCACCATTTTCAACTTGCATGATTAATTGTGACACGTTTCACGTTCTGCATTGGTTCGCAAAAATAATTGTGCTATAAATCGAATTACCATCGGTAAGCTACAACTTTAAGTATTGCTACAAGCTGCTTACGAAAAACAGGTTTTTTGTTTTCATTTCATATGAAAATTACTATCGTCTAACTTACCCCAAAATATCTGTATACCCGGGGTAAGTGGGACCTATATCGAAACCAGCACCAGAATCAAAACTTTTTCTGCACGTTTCAAACATTTTCCTAGAGAGTAGCACTAAAACATGCAAACGAATGATTTTTAACAAAACAAAAATCAATCTTACATTACGTAATGGTTGGAACTGGAGAAAAAATTACTAATTTTACTATTTCTTTTATTTTTTTTTTATTTTTGAAATATGAATTTTAAATTGAACGAATCTATATAAATAAAAATGGAATGGTGTTTGTATGTCACGAAATGGCTCAAGAACGGGCCAACGGATTTTCATGAATCTTTCACAATTGAATTCCTTAAGGACTCCGACGTGTTCGTGTGAAGGAAACTCTGAGGAAAGTCTTTGGAGTAGTCGGAAAAATGGGAGAAAACTAATCTGTAATTTTGCATGGGGGATGGACACGGCGTTTAACAACAGCCTACTTGATGGCAAGACGAAGTTTGCCGGGACCACTAGTATATAGATAAAATTTAAAATACACCATGAGAACGATTACTATACTATTTTTATTGAACTTTTTTTTGATATTTCTATCAAATTCAGTAGTTGCGGAAAACAGTTTCATCCCATAAAGACAATGCATAACAGTAATAACGAATAATAATAAAATATTTAAAAATTCGTCAATTATTGAAAGTTTACATGCTGCATTTCGATTGATAACTTATGAATGATATATTTTGAACATGTTGTATATCTTTTTACGCTGTTAGTGAGGAATTTTCAGTTAAAATTAAATGCGATATGACATAACCTTATATTTACGTTTTCTTCCTAAAACGTTACGTATGTTATGATTGATCCTTTATGTACATCAAATATATACTCAAAATTGTAAATCTATGATTTATCAATCCTATTATTGCAATGGTTGACTTACTGATGTGGTTTGACGCATGAAACTGGATGTGTCCCACTTGCCCCGTTTAGCGAGGTAACTGCGTCCAATGGCTCATTATCCATCTTTCTTCTAAGGTTTTCACAATTTCGAAATTATTCGATCAAATTTATGCACACACCAGTAAATATGTTGCCATAATGTGACCGTGTCGTTGGATTTGCAAAATATTGACATTTTCAAATTATATTGAACAATCTGTTTGAACTATCGATTTTTTATGTCCCACTTGCCCCGGGGTACCTTATCGTGGTATTGCATCTTATTTGTAAATTCAAAAATATTTCCATTGTAAAATATGGATAGTGTCAGTACGTTACCTCCACACAATAATTTTACTATTCCGAACAATGGAGGCTGTATTATTAGTAAGTTCCAATACAACACAAAAGTAAGGTCTGTGCTGGCTAGTTAAGAATTGATTTTCTCAAATATTAAATTTCAATGTAAATGGATATTTTATTGAATAAAATTTTTACAAGCAGCATTTAAAATGCCTCCAAGAAATATACAGAAATATTAAAAATTTTGTTTATCTGAAAAATATTATGATTCTCGGTCGTGCCCATACTTTCTGGGACACCAAATAAAGGGCTTTACTCGAGAAAAATGCAACACTTGCTTTTGTATATTATTTTTTTATTGCATGTGTAAAAGTTGTTGGAATTTTGGTTTACATCAGTTTAGAGTGTAATGTTTACATGTGCAAAATTTCGTAACAGTCTGTCAAGTTGTTATTGAGATGAATGCCTCCAGACGCCACTGCTGCCCTTCCTCCGATCCCAAGAAAGGAGGCAAATCCAAAAAACTGACCAGAACCGCACAATGGAAACAGGAAAGGTCTTTATAAACGACGAATGTTTGAAGAAAGAGTGGATGAAAGAGTGTAAACATATGACGCAAGTGTTGCATAGAATTTATTGAGTAATGTGCATTTAGCCTAGCAGAGAAGATAGAATAAACTAACCTTGCAAAAAAAAAAATAGCTAATACGCAGAGTTTGGATTTTGATCTAAATATGCCGATCGAATCATATTCAGAGAGTGTAACAGTTCATGAATCAAAACAGTTCGTAACACATCGCATTCGGAGCACCCTACGAATGTTTATATTCACTCTCTCGCATAGTACGTGAAGAAAGAGAGATCATTCAAGAGCATCGACTATCATAGACGTCAACGATATTGAGCCATTCGTGAGATTGAAGTTTTGCTTAAAATACCCAATTCTTTGTTTTCTGGTAATGCAGCTCTGAGCAACTTAATTATGATCTATTGGTTCATTTAACACCCCTTTGATCGCAAACATTGTGTAGAAAATTGAACATTTTCGCTTATGTTTCGTGATCAGAATGAGAGAGTGTCAGCGAATGTAAAACGTGGTGACACACAGTGATCGGCACCAGACAGAGGATGGCATGTGTATTTTTAATTCTCTATCGTTACCTATCTCAGTCTTAATCAACGAACGTTTTAATTTATTTTGCCCGACGTTTCGGCCATTTGTTGTGGACTTTTTCAGAGGAAATTTGATTGGTTTGATTGACCATTTTTCCCTTGAAAAAGGCCACAACAAATGGCCGAAACGTCGGGCAAAATAAATTAAAATGTTCGCTGATTAAGACTCAGATAGCCGACAACCAATCGAGTTTTTTTGCTTTTCATATGACTAAAATATGATAACACATACTTTCATTCTGAAATCTGAAGGAATGTTGCGTTTAGCTATTTGTTCAACAAACTTTGAATGGTTCGTTACTACAAGTGGCGACATTTTTTTTTATTCTATTTGGTTTTTTTCATAGCAATTGAAACTATTATATTTGAAGGCATGTTCATACCTCACAAATAATTGTTTATCATGGTCTAATTGCTTTTCATAGTGAATGCGATCCAACGAACCTTTTTATTAACAAATATCCCTCCCAGTAACCTTTGTGGAAATGCAGAGGCAAACACGGTCTCCAAATAGCGAAGGTTACACACTAACATTCCGTCCCCCAATCCCACCTGACTGCAAGGACGTGGCCGGCGCCGTTATTGACCCTGTAAAAATAGAGCCACTGAATTATGCACACTGAAGAAGATAATGGCATTTATACATTTTCACTGACTTCGGTCAATCACGGAATAGCAACCATTGATGAGTGTAGTCAGTCTAGGCTAAGCTAAGCTAAGTTTCGTAGGTATTTTGACAAAAATATTTTTTTTTAATTTGTAGTGCTCTCCGAATGCCATTTCCCCGAACGCCAGTTCCTCGAAAGACCCTTTGCCCCGAATCACCCGTTTCTCCAAAAAGTGATGCAGTTTAAAAAAGTGCAAGAATTGTCTGCACTGACAGGGTGATGAACTAGAAAACAATCAAAAGAAGGAAATATTTGGTCATATATTGCACAAGATGCCGAGGACGGCTAAACTCGAATGAACCGTCAATCAATTTAGGGAGACTGCATATCAGATGATCGGCTGATTTACAAGCCTGAAATGTATGTAGTTTTGACAGTTATGATTGCCAAGAATTTTTTGGGGTAATGGGGTATGTGAGGAACTGACATTCGGGGAAACGACATTCGTGGAAAGTAGCACAACCTTCGAAATCAATATTACTTTCGTTTCCCCCGATGCAAAAAAAAACACAGAGGTTTTGCTAGAAAATCATATGTTTGTAGGTGCAGAATTTATGGTCATATTTTTTTTTCGTTAATAACGGTTTCAGACACACCGTGAATGTGGAATGGATGGCAAGTTTGAATGTGTGCTGGTAACGACTTGGACGACGGCTGCCCGAAGAACGATCGAGACCACCACCGGTCGGTCGGTCGGATGTCGAATCGTGGTCACTTCGCCGCCTACCGTAGTCAGCTCTCTCAGGTCAGCATGGCCGTTGTCGTGAGATGTGCGTGTGTGTCGTTCGAAATTATTTCAGCATCCTGAATTTTAAGGTGGTTTATTTTTGAACACTTTGTTCTAGTATTGTAGTAGGTAGAAAACCCGTTGACGAGCGAGGTTTAAATGATCGGAGGATAGACGGAAAATGTAGACGGGAAGCAAGAAAATCCAAATGCAGGATATCTTCACTGATCTTGGGAAAGTGATCCACCCCTTGAGACTTAACCCAGTTTTCTAGAATTTATTCAAAATTTTGCAATTTACTTGGAAACACTACTGCAGTTGGTGGGCCATTGAATGCATGCTGACAAGGTCCATGTCGATCAACGCGAACACGTTGAAGTCGGAGGTAATCAACACTTATGGATGTTCAGCAGTGGTTTTCCACTTTGCCAGCTGTCAATATGCTTGTTCTTCTTTCCAATCACCATATTCATTCACTTTCCGCACTTTCTGTTTCATTCTCTCGGCTAGTCTTCTCTTTTCTGCACCATTCGGGTTTTCACGATTATTTTTAAAAATAATTTAGCTCTCTATAATTCCGGTTGCGCAATGCCTTTTCTTCTTGGGGTATTCTCGTTTTGGGGGAAACTGATTGCTACGGCCGTTTCCATTGTATGTTTTTCCTCACACAGGATGTCACTTTTCACTTCCTAGTTTGGAACTGTCGTTAGGTGTTCTATTTTTCCTTTTTATGGCACTTTTTCACGACCGTATGCAAAACAGTCCACCGAATCGAATCCACCGTTTTCAAGGTTTCCAGGAACCTCTACGGGACACTTACACCAATACACCGCGACGTAATCCTTATCCTCTAGTAACCGTTCCAACTGTTTGGCCGAAACTTCCTCGATCGTGGCGTCGGAGACGGCCGGGGCAGCCTTTTTTGCACAGTCTACATTGCTCACTAATACACTACTCACAACCAACAGACAGCACAGTAAGGCACTGGGTGCCCGCACTAAGTTCCTGATCCGCGAGAAGATCATCTCTGTTCTGGGCTGTTGGGCGGGACTTTCTTCAAGTTCCGCTCCCGTCAGAGGTCCGCTCGTAACTGAGCGCGGTCCGCGATCGAAAAGGTTGAAAATTTTCGCTTAAAATACACCCGGCCCGAGGCAGGACCCCCAGAGCCGACGACCTGTCACGGTTTCGCGCTGAGTTTTCCCGACTTTTCCCGAGAAGGTGGGTGGAAAAATGTTTGGCGATTTTCTCTTTCCCACCCGTGGCTGTGTTCGGACAGATTGAGGCGCTTCATGTGGTTTGGCAGATGCGCGCACGTCTCTCGTTTGCGTTTATTTATAGGCAAGTGGATGTTTATTGTCGAAAAGTCATGTTTCGGGAGCTGGATCTATGCCAAACCCCGGGCTACGGTGGCGGTATCTCGGTGATGGGCAGAACATCTTTTCGAAGTCGACGTGAGATATTACACATTTAGAAATTATTATCCATATTATACTTCGAACAAAATTTTGTTGAAGAATTTAAAATCAAATCCAAAAGCTATCAACAGATTTTGTGTTAATAAAAACAATTGTATCATGATGAACTTTTTGCCAATCTTAACCATTTTGAGCACATGCTTCATTGTTGGCAAACTGGCACAGTTTAGAAGCTATAATTTTGTAAAGAAATGATATGGCAATCTGAGGTTTCCTGACTTCCCCTAGCTTTTAGAAACAAACACATTCGTGTAAAAAAAAATTTCTCTAACCTATAGGATCGGTGCTGCAATAAAAGTGACACACTAGGCGTTAAGGGTCGAAAATTATCAATACATTACAATTAAATTATACATGGCATACAATACAATGAAACGCTCTGAAAAATCATGCATAGAACTGATTTCAATTCTGTTTTCGTTAAATTGGTTAAATTGAAATGGCAAATAAAGCTCTCAGCTAGTAACTGTGGAACTGCTCATAAGAACACCAGCAGTTGAGTAGCAGACTCTGCCTAGAAGGACTACTAGAGTTCTTGAAGATATTATGTGAGGCTTCTTTTAGGTATTCCTCTTGTGATCCTCCCAGAATTTTTGCGGGATTTTTTTCCAGAAATGTACCATCTTTGCGAATTTCTTAATGCTAATACTAATGCTTATTCTAACAAGATATTTCTACGGTTTTGACTAAAGTATGCGAACAACAAAATCTAGCCAAAGCAACACTCAGAGATAAAAAATGTTTGAATTTATTTCATTACCCAATTGATTTCAAGATGAACAACAGTGAATTGACGAAACGTTCACACAAAAAAATATCATTATTCTGCCTTGTTATATTCAAATTCTATGCATAAGGTTTTGCACAGTTTGGAATTATTTCGCCTCTTTTTATTTGCAAAAATTTTCTCATTGTTTGTCTCTTCTTTTTATTTTACGTGATTTTGCTTCATCTTTCAATGTCCTGAACGACATGATGGCCTGGTGCGGCGATAATGGAGTGCGGGTCATAAGTAATAAGTGCAGAGTCATGCCGTTCATCCATTCCAGGAATGCCGTTGTAAATGAGTGCACTTTAAACTCGAATCCAGAAGGGTCCAGACTCTCTTCGACCTGGGGATTATGGACATAGAGTGCGCTGCTGTCAACTCTACTTCCTCCATCGATTCGCCGTTGACCACTAGTGTGATATCATCAGCGAAGCTTACCAGTCGGAAGGGGCAGCCTCCAGTACGTCATCGTACATCGCATTCCATAACATTGATAATTCGAACGCTTTTCTGTCCCTCCTCTGTGTCATACTTTAGAATCCTACCATCAAAATAGCTTTCTAGAAGCTTACGCAACTGCACCGGTAACTTGAGACGATGAAGTGCGTGTACTATTGCTTCCCAGCTTGCGCTGTTGAACGCATTCTTCACATCCAGCGTGACAACCGCGCAGTAACGGATGCCACTCCTTTTATGCTCGATTGCCACCTCAGCTGTCTGAATGACTGACTGGATAGCGTCCAAAGTGGTTTTACCTTTCCTTAATCCAAATTGGTTGTTGGACAGGCCGTCCGTACCTTCTGTATACGGTACTAGCCTGTCGAGGATCAGCTTCTCCAACCATTTGACCATCGTATCTAGTAGACAGATAGGTCTATACGCCGACGGGTCACCTAGTGGTTTCTCCGCTTTTGATAGTAGCATCAATTTCTGTCGCTTCCATACATTCTGGAAAATTCCTTGATCTATGCAGCGTTGCATCGTGGTTCTGGACATGTCCGGATCCGCATTCACTGCTGCTCTTTTAGGGCAACACTCGGGATATCATCGGCTTCCGGTGCCTTATTTGACGCGAATGATTACAGTGCGTATCGTACCTTCATGCTGTGCGTACACGAATTCTCTCTGCTCTTGGAAGTTTTTACTTCCTAAAGCAATAAAACAATACTTTTCAGAGCTAAAATTTAAAACGGTACTATTCAGTGCTACTAAAACAATACTTTTCAGTATTATTTTTTCTACTATTGATCGCTTTACGATCCATGTTTGGACCCGTGCCTTCGATTTTTTGTTGAACCCGTTGGTGAAAGCTAGCGGTGGTAATCCTTCTTGGACACCGTCTTGGGAAAAAAGCTCTTAGGAGGTCTCGTCTTTTTTCGTTTATTCGTTTCGGTTGCAACTACAAACAAAAGGAAGGGTGAATCTCTGAATTCACAAAACGCAACGTCACTAAACTTGGCAAGAATGGAAGAAACGTTTCTCCGGAATGCGAACTTTCTTCCAAGGGTGAAAAGAATAATGTTGATAATTGTATCAAAAAAGCAATCAGTTCGATGCTCTAGACAAATCGAAGCAGCTTATATTATAATCATGCTCATTCACAAACTAATTTTAATCCGTCGGGTAGCCGTTCGAAATTTCAAATGTATCTACTCACGGAAAATCCTTTGCCGATATCGTAGCAGGTAATTTGAACTCCTCCCATATTCGTACTATGAGTGCCCATTCTACTTGTTTTAAATCAAATTGAAAAACCCTGCCGCCACAGGTAACATCTACACCGACCCGAAAATTCTAACGGAAAATCATCAAATGTACCCACTTCAAGTGATATGTCTGCCTCTGATTTTAATTTTCTAACTGAACAATTGAATCTAATGATTGATGCAATGTTCAAAGCCACCACTATGACTGAAGCAGTCCAAGTTGGTGTAAAATTTACTAATAAAATTACGTTTTTCTAATGGATCCAATAAATAATAATTTAAATATTTTAAATTGGAATGCTCGTTCTTTGAATGGTAAAGAGGACGAGCTGTTTAATTTTCTTACAGTCAATAACGTGCATATAACAGTTATTACTGAAACATGTTTAAAACCTGGATCCAAACTAAAAAAAAAAACAACTTTTTTGTTTATCGTAATAAGCGACTTGATGGGGCATGTGGGGGAGTTGTAATCATCATTCATAGGCGTATAAAACATCAACTGTTTTCGTCATTTGAAACTAAAGTTTTTGAAGCTTTTGGTGTTTCAGTTGAAACACAGCTTGGTAAATATACTTTCATAGCTGTTTATTTGCTTTTTCAATGCTCTGGACAGCAAGTTAATTTGCTCCAACCTGACTTGCGAAAATTGACTCGCAATAAGACATTTTTTTAATATTGGTTGCTTTAATGTCAAACATCGGTCATGGAATAATTCTCAAAGTAATTCCAACGGCAGAATTTTATTTGATGAATGCTCTTCAGGATACTTCTCAATTCAATACCCTGATAGCCCTACGTGTTTTTCCTCTTCTAGAAATCCAGCTACGATTGACTTGGTCTTAACCGACTCTAGTCATCTTTGTGGCCAAATAATTACTCATGCTGATTTTGATTCTAATCATATCCCTGTTACATTTTAAATATACCATGAAGCGATTGTCAATCCTATTAGCTCCACTTTGAATTATGTTCGAGCCGACTGGAATATATATGAAACATATATTGACTCTTATCTTGATGTTAACATTTCTTTATAAACAAAACTTGATATTGACAATGCTCTTGAAACTTTAACAAATTCCATTTGAATCCGTGATTATAGACGATGATTTTAAACTCTTGGTCCGTCTCAAAAACGTGAGGAGAAGGCAATTTCAACGCACTCGCGATCCTGCTATGAAAATTATATGGCAGGATTTGCAGAAAGAAATCAAGAAACGTTTTTCACAATTAAGAAACAAAAATTTTGAAAATAAAATTTCTCAATTGGACCCTGGCTCTAAGCCCTTTTGGAAATTATCTAAAATTTTGAAAAAAAAAACCTCAGAAGCCAATACCGGCATTGAAAGAGGAAAACAAATTATTGGTTAGTAATAATTGTGAAAAAGATCAAAAACATGCTATGCAGTTTGAAAGCGCACACAATTTTAATTTAGGACTCACTAGTCCAATTGAAAATCAAGTTACTCAGGACTCAATCAAGAAAAAAATCCTGGGAGACTGATTTGGAAGAAGTGAGAACTATTATTAAAAAAATTCAATAATATGAAAGCTCCTGACGATGATGGAAGTTTCCAATGTTGAAACATTGGAACAAATGTCAAATAAAATAATTAATTGTTTTCTGGCAAAAATCGTTACAATCTTCTATTGCCACGATTAATGCGTTATATGTTTAGGTTAAGTTAGGTTAAGTAAATTGAAAACTTTTTTTTTCTCTTATAAGCAGGTAAAATCAACTCACCTGTAAAAAATCTGAACCGCTACGGCAAATGAAATGTAATATGTAGTTATCAAAATGTTAATAAAATCTTGAATTGGTTTTTTGCAATTTCTCATCGTAATAGGCTGTTTTTCATCACGCCAATCTGTCATGAAACGGCCTACTTTCCTGCACTGAAGTATGTATGTGTACCCGATTGCTGCGATTGATTTGGCAACGCTTCAAAGTCGAGCTTTAGAAGAGAGGAGTTGGCGTGCTCAATGCGCGCGGCAGAGCTTTTTTAGAAGTATTGCTGTGTGCTTTTGAAATGCAAATATCAAATACGGGAACACCAAACGCGGTAAGATTTTCCACAAGAAATGCGGTGTCAGGAATGGATTTTTCTTGCTAGTGTGGCGGTGACTTATATAATCGTTGCTAGATGTCCTTTGAATATTTTGTGTTACCGCAAATGCAAACAGCAATATATCGGCGTCCGTCGCGATTGGTTGCAAAATTGGAAATTCTTTTTTTCAATTTATTAATGTTTTAATTCCGTGAGAGAAAAGAGCAAATATACGTTGAGCAAACAGAAAGTGCTTGCTATTTTTAGTGCTACGGAATTCCTCCGAAATTCCCATTAAGTCCCCGTCGTGGCAATGCGTTACAGTCCGCTAATCGTACAGCCAGAAAGAAGAAGAATAACTCAAAAATAACATTGCTTTTGATTCTGCAAACCTGGAGCGTCTGTAGTCCATGTTAGGAGTGGTTCACAACAGCGTCTGTTTCCCATGTCAGGGGCGGCTGATCATCGTCCAAGTGCCAGAGGAGGACTCTTAGCTAAACTGTGCACTTATGGTCCTCCGAACATCCATGGCCTGCCCAACCATTTTAAACCGCGGGCCACATTTCAGAAATAATATTGCGAAAAATTTTGGATAATATTTGGAAAAAAATGAGATAACTGTTTTTGAGCATCATACTAAGGATTCAGTAACAATTCCACTCATTATTCAATAAAGATCTTGTGAAGGAGTTATGTTTCAAGATTATGTCAGTATTTGGTTCAAGAATCGCCTTGTTGCCTTTTTTTTGTCGACGAAGTGAACGTCAAACATGATCAAAGGTGTCAAGGTTCAAGTGTGGACCCATTTTTAAAATTTAAGTTTAAATGTGATGTAGCTGTTATTTGAGCGGGAAAAATTGTCAAAGTAGTAGCAAGAACACTCTATCGTATTTAAAAGCTCTGTTCCAATTTTGATGCCAAACGTTTAAGTTTAGGCCAAAAACACATGTTTACTCAATTTTTTAATGTTTTTCGTTTGTTTAAGTCATTTTTTTTATACAGATCGGACTTGATTATCATGAGTATCTATTTTTTTTCACTCCGGATAATCGAATCACTAAGAAAAAAATTGAAATCTTCGATAAAAGCACTTGAATATTATCTGTTTTTTTGTTGTTGTTTGATTTATATGATGCGGTGGCGTAGCCAGAATTTTTTTCTAGGCTCTTTACAAGAAAAAAAAATTTCGGCCAGCATACACAAAAAACACTTTTTCAAATCCTCCTTTTCTTAAATGCGTTCAAAATTGCAAAACCATTCGTATTGTATATTGCAATACCAAATTATCTCAGATTAATGCATAAAAATTGAAAAACAAGAACATCAAAAAACAAATTCCGGATAATCGAGTCTAAAATTCCGGATAATCGAATCCCGAATAATCGAGTCCCCGGATAATCGAGTCTCCGGATAATCGAGTCCGACCTGTATATATTTTTTTATTTTGTCACAACTCTTGGCTTAAGCTCAAATTTTGGGTGTATTTTGTTTTCCGTGTCCCTTCCGAAACGTCATATACGAAACGTCCAGGAAAAATAAGAGAAAAATTTCTTTGAATATTAATTTTTGTTATATTTTTGCGGTAGTGTTAAGATTTATAAGGTGTGCGTCCTATTATTGCGGTATTTCTTTATTATCTGTTATAAGAATAAATTTTATGGAATAAATATATTTCTCCTATGAACTATACATAAAATGAAACATGTTAGAGGCTTTAGTCTGAAAAAATAACCTTTAGATTACTCTATACAATATTTTGAAAATGCCTATTGCCCGTCCGCTAATAATAGGCAAATAAACCTAGTCTTATTCAACGCAAAACGCATTTAGCTAATTCTGATTGCCCATAATGTTCGTGATGCTTCGATGGTTCAATTTTCTGGAATCATATCAAACCTGTGTTTATTTGTTGCATAAAAAAACCGGAACTGATAAGCCTTGAGGGCGATTATTCTTTGGCTACCGAAAAGAAGCCACATACGCGCACTTTATGCCGCAATCATCTTATGACCTATGACAACGACTAACTTTTCTATGCTCGCTTGATATTTGTGATTTGTTCAATGTATGGACGAATGCGTAAATGATTGGAAATATATTGCTGTGTGCATTTGAAACGCAAATACCAAATGCGAGAACACCAAACGCGGTAAGATTTTTCACAAGGAATGCGAAGTCAAAATTTGATTTTCTTTGCTAGGTTGGCGGTGATATGGATCATGGTTGCTAAGTATCCTTTGATTGCTTTGTGTTACCGAATTAGAAGCCCAGTTAGCCAAGGTTTGCACGTCAAACGCATACAGCAATACCCAATATTATTTTGGAATACGCATCTACAAAATCCTAATATTTTTCAATCTTTGAAACTGCTTTCATCCAGCTTACATATCGTCAAAACTACCATCATTGGAATGCAATAAATAATAATCCAACTGCTTCACTGACTGGAGGCATGGCACCTCTTTATCACATCGGACTAAGAGACATCTCGAAAACAGATCCATCATCAAGCACCAAACAACGGACGTTTCTACGTAGCAGATAAGAGGTAACGAACGTGCCAAATCTCTGCTCGCTATCAACCAGCTTTGACTTTCCCAACATGGACCAGCCTAGCACTCACCGGTCGACTGTTGCTTTGCTCGCTGTGAAGTGCTGTGGACGGTTGCTTTGAGTTCCATGCGGCAGCGCACAGTGTACTATTTTAGGGTGGGAAACGGACACAATTCTATCGGTTTTGGACAGCTTTGGAAAAATACGTAAAGCTCAAATAAGTCATTACGCACTTACTGGGACAGAGCCTGCTTCACAGCTTGATGTTCTTATGAGCACTACCACAGTTATTAACTGAGAGCTTTCTTTAACAAAGTTGCTATTTTCGTATTCTACTTTTTATTAACACCCAACAAATGCCCTAAATAATACAAACAACTTTGTAAAGCCTGTTTCCGTCTAATGTTTTAGTCTAAAAAAAACCTTTCTTCTAAAGCTGTTTTAAAACAAATGCTATATTTAACATTTTTCCGTCTTTAACATTTCTCAAACAATGCATGCACTCAGTTTTCGTTAAAACATTATTTATTTTTACTTTTACACAAAAACTTGATGACTAGATGATAAACCGTTTTATTCAATTACTTGCGACTTTTTTGGGCCAGTGTATGATCGATACAAGTTTTGATTCGGGCTTACGTTCGGTGAATTTATAATTTCGGTTTGTTTTCCTCTTAGAGATAAATCTTTTTGAATATTTTCTCGATCATGAAAGTCAGTAATATTTTTTTTATCTGTTTTTAGAAATTATTATCCAAAATATTTTTTTCACAAAATTAGAGTAAATTGGGCAACACAATAAACGATATTTCACATGGAAAGGGTGGTGAATTCTCGCAATTATTTGCTTAGGATTTGTCCATTGTTTCCCTCAAAATAGAACACTGTGACAGCGTGTAGAACAGAAGAAAATGTATTTCTACCTATATCGGTTAGATTTTGTCGTCATTCTTCCAGTAGTGTCAGTAATGTGTGATCTATAATAACATGGTCAAGTCCTGCCCCAGGAACGACAGTCCGGTTTCGAACGTCAACGGGGAAACAGCTCTTCTCCTTTCTCCAAAACGCGCGGCTTGTAACCGAGTGAAAAATTGTGCTGCTTCAGTTCAAGTGCCCCATATCTTCTGATCTAAGTGTTTCGCAGACGGTTTCCCTGGAAGAAAGGATTGGAGATGACTGCCCAGTACAAACAAACGAATACCAATGGATTAACGGCCCGGAATTTGAACGTGGCTGTTGTTGGGGGTGGACTGGTGAGATGTTGTTTCATTGAATTGTGTCCGGGGAAATGCGATTGCTCAGAGTGATAGATGGTGATAAGTGGTTTGATTGGTAATTGATTGCTGTAGTGATTAATTAGCTGCACATGTTCGGTGGCTGATTTTATGGCATTTCACTTCAATTAGCATGGAGTTTTTTAATAAAATTTTACGAATGCATGCTTTTGAAACCGTCAATCATGGTAAAGTTTACCTTTTCATATAAAAAAGTCTAACTTGTTACTAACATTTTTCGTAGTCATGATACCATTCAAGTTGATATTCCATGCTTCATATGCATTCAGAATGAATTAAAAACAAAACCTTTCGGTTAATGGCTGAACGTGATCATTCAATAACATTGATTAGTATTCATTCAGTGATAGTGGTAACGTAAAATAATTACGTTTAAATTTGTTTGAAAACATTTGATTGCTACAGATATTTGACAAGATCTTAATCAATTTTATACAACCGATCGGTGGATGATTATATTGGTATGTCGTTATGTCTGTTAACCCGTAGAGTCCCGAGTAAAAGAAAAATTACTTTTTTTCAATTTATTTATTAGTATCATTCCAAACATTACATTTATTTCTTATATCTAGGTGTTCTGTGTTACTAGAAAACACTATCATCCTAATTTGGTAAAACAAATTTATTAACATATTGTTAACAACATGTTACATTTCATTTGCCGTAACAGTTCAGATTTTTTACAGGTGAGTTGATCTCACCTGCTTATAAGAGAAAAAGACACGTTTTCAATTTACTTATCCTAACTTAACCTAAATACACCACGCATTAATTGTGGCAATAGAAGATTGTAACGATTTTTGCCTGAAATTATTAATTATTTTATTTTTTTGGTACTGGTATAGTACCAAGGTATAGGAAGCATCAGAATCATTTTCAAAATTTTATTATGAATTCTCTGCAGAGCTTTCTTCCTGGTATTACAACAGCTAGTCCATATTGGTACAGCATACAACCTGGGTGGCCTGAAAATTTGTTTAAATATCAAAAGCTTGTTCTTAAGACAAAGTTTTGATTTTCCATTAATGAGGAAATAGAGACATTTTACATATTTGTTACATTTGGCTTGAATGCCCTCAATGCGATTTTTGAAAGTTAAATTCTTATCTAGCATAAGCCCTAGATACTTAACTTCATCTGACCAATTTATTGGAACCCCTCTCATCGTGACAACATGTCTACTTGAAGGTTTCATATAAAGAGCTTTTGGTTTATGTGGGAATATTATTAGTTGAGTTTTGGAAGCATTAGGAGAAATCTTCCATATCTGCAAGTAGGAAGAAAAAATATCCAAACTTTTTTGCAATCGACTACAGAAGATACGCAGACAAGGAATTTTGACATCCCTGAGGTAACTCAGGTAAGTCAGATGTAAACATATTGTATAATATTGATCCCAAAATGCTGCCTCAGGGAACACTAGCTCTTTCAGATCTGGAGTTCTGATATTTAAATTGAAGTGTACGATTTGACAGATAACTTTGAATTATTCTAACAATGCATGTTGGAATATAAAAGCTCTTTAATTTTACAATCAAGCCTTCATGCCAAACACTGTCGAATGCTTTTTCTATGTCTAGAAGAGCAAGACCAGTAGAGTAGCCTTCAGATTTGTTGGAACGGATCAAATTTGTTACACGTAAAAGTTGATGAGTGGTCGAATTCCATGGCGGAATCCGAACTGTTCATTGGCAAAAATTGAATTTTCGTTGATGTGGGCCATCATTCTGTTCAAAATAACCTTTTCAAAAAGTTTACTTATGGAGGAAAGCAAACTGATTGGACGATAGCTAGAAGCTTCGGCTTTCATATTTTTGATTTTTTTAATAATAGTTCTCATTTCTTCCAAATCAGTCTCCCAGGCATTTTCGAAAACGTTCTCTTGATTGAGAATATTTTCGAACTCCTGAGTAACTTCATTTTCAATTGGACTAGTAAGTCCTAAATTAAAATTGTGCGCACTTTCAAACTGCATAGCAAGTTTTTGAGCTTTTTCGCAATTAGTTAGTAATAATTTGTTTTCCTCTTTCAATGCCGGTATTGGCTTCTGAGGTTTTTTCAAGATTTTAGATAATTTCCAAAAGGGCTTAGAGCCGGGATCCAATTGGGAAATTTTATTTTCAAAATTTTTGTTTCTTAAATCTGCAAAACGTTTCTTGATTTCTTTCTGCAAATCTTGCCATATAATTTTCATAGCAGGATCACGAGTGCGTTGAAATTGCCTTCTCCTCACGTTTTTAAGACGGATCAAGAGTTTAAGATCATCGTCTATAATCACGGATTCAAATTTTACTTCACATTTTGGAATTGCAATGTTCCTGGCTTCAACAATGGAATTTGTTAAAGTTTCAAGAGCATTGTCAATATCAATTTTAGTTTCTATGGAATTTGTTAACATCAAGATTAGAGTCAACATACGTTTCATCTATATATTCCAGTCGGCTCGTAAATAATTGAAAGTGGAGCTGATAGGATTGAGAATCGCTTCATGCGATATTTGAAATGTAACAGGGACATGATCAGAATCAAAATCAGCATGAGTAACTAATTGGCTACAAAGATGACTAGAGTCGGTTAAGACCAAGTCAATCGTAGATGGATTTCTAGAAGAGGAAAAACATGTAGGGCTATCAGGGTATTGAATTGAGAAATGTTAGTCACCAATGACAAAAAAATTGAATTATTGCGAGTCATATTTCGCAAGTCGGTTTTGTCGTGACCAAGAGGGCAACCCTGAATTGCGACATGCTTTTTCCTTTAACTAAAGAAATAAATTTGAAATAGTTCTTCATCTTTTATATTTCCTTCTATCTCCTATCAATATCGTCACAAAACTGACTAATTTTTTTTACCTCAGCCAATGCCTACTTGCTTAGTCTTAATTTTGTCTATCAAAATGTATTTTTATGTAACAGTACCAAACTTCTTAAATATCCAGATAATCCATTCTTCTCATTCTCTACAGGTTTGGAGCAAATTAACTTGCTGCCCAGAGCATTGAAAAGGCAAATAGGCAGCTATGAAAGTATATTTACCCAGCTGTGTTTCAGCAGAAACACTTAAAGTTTCAAAAACTTTAGTTTCAAATGACGAAAACAGTTGATGTTTTATACGCCTATGAATGATGATTGCAACACATGCCCCATCAAGTCGATCGTTACGATAAACAAAAAAGTTAGGATCTCTTTTGAGTTTAGATCCAGGTTTTAAATACGTTTCGGTAATAACTGCTATATGCACGATATTAACTGTTAGAAAATTAAACAGCTCGTCCTCTTTACCATTCAAAGAACGAGCATTCCAATTTAAAATATTTAAATTAATATTTATTGGATCAAATAGAAAAACGTAATCCAATAACAATTTTATTAGTAAATTTTACACCTACTTGAACTGCTTCAGTCATAGTGGGGGCTTTGAACATTGCATCAATCATTAGATTCAATTGTTCAGTTAGAAAATTAAAATCAGAGGCAGACATATCACTTGAAGTGGGTACATTTGATGATTTTCCGTTAGAATTTTCGGTAGACGAAGAGGCGTAGTAGATGTTACCTGTGGCGGTAGGTTTTTTTTTCCATGTTTAGTGAAGAGACGTTCTAAGAGTTTTTGTTTTCCAAGACTGTGTTCAAGAAGGATTACCACCGCTAGCTTTCGTCAACGGGTCCAACGAAAAATCTAAGGCACGGGCCTTAACAAGGATCGTAAAGGGTTCAATAGTGGAAAAATAGTACTGAGAAATACACTGAAAAGTACTGTTTCTGTAGCATTGAGAAGTACTGTAGCTTTAGGTAGTTTTTAAAAACTTTCAAAAGCAAAGAGAATTCGTGTACACACAGCACGAAGGTACGATGCGCACTGACATTCGTTGTAGGACTCGATTTTTACAGCACTTGTCGTAATTATCCAACGCAGTGATCCTCGTTGCAACTTATTTGTAAACTACTACATATTACAAAATAATTTTATTTGACGAACAAATTTAAAATTTGAGTAGTACGGGGAATCTGTAAAAAATATTCTAGTATACACAGATTGAGTTATTTCATAAGTCAATACATATTTGTCCAAATTTTATTTCAAGTCGTATAAAATCATGGGTAGGACGAATGTCTTACTCAGCATTTTTTGTGCGTAGGACATATCCTATTTGTCCTACCCACTTCTCGCGTCACTGGTAACGACATTGAAAATCTAATATTGTTCTAACATTCTACTTTCAAGGTTGGCTCTCTATTTGCACTCCACCTCGGCAAAAAAGGACACACTGTGGACCTGTATGAGTACAGAGAAGGTACTTGAACATTCTTTCCGAAAAACACTTCCGCCAATTTGTCGCGTTCGTCATTCAACCATTCATTGCGTTCACTAATCCCTCATGCTTCCTACATTTCGCAGACATTCGCACGGCCGAACTGGTCATTGGTCGTAGTATCAACTTGGCGCTGTCTGCCCGAGGCCGCAAAGCACTGGCCGAGGTGGGCCTGGAGGACGCCCTCCTGCAGCATGGCATTCCAATGAAGGGCCGCATGTTACACGATCTGAAGGGAAACCGTAAGATTGTGCCGTACGATGCCAACACCAACCAGTGCATCTACTCGGTGGGGCGAAAACATCTGAACGAGGTGCTGCTCGACGGTGAGTAAGGCGTGTGGTTTCTGGAGAAATTCGATCGGTATCGGTTACAAAGTAGCGCTGTTCTGGTGAACGGATTATGCTACTGAAGCCTACACGTGTGATGTGTATTTGTGCGTTTTGTTCTGAATGGGCATGACGGACATTTGGCGGGCTTCACTCACTACATTTCATTGCGTAGCAAGTTTACCTTGGGCGAACGGGAAACATGAGAAATTTTTATTCTATGTTATGTAAAATGCTAACTGATAATGTTGTTTATTTTAGCGGCCGAGAAGTACCCGAACATTCATCTTTATTTCAACAAAAAACTCCAATCAGCCAATCTGGATGAGGGAGAGATGAGTTTCATTGAGTGAGTACACTTAATTGGCTTCCTTGTGACAAGCGTTATCACCTTTCCACCGAATTTCAGTCCAACGACGAAGGAATCGACTCACGCCAAGGCCGATCTGATCGTGGGCTGCGATGGAGCTTACAGTGCTGTTCGCAAAGAAATCGTCAAACGGCCGGGTTATGACTACAGTCAGACGTACATCGAGCATGGCTATCTGGAGCTGTGTATTCCTCCGACCAAGGATGGGGATTTCGCGATGCCTCACAACTATTTGCACATTTGGCCCCGGGGAAAGTTTATGATGATCGCCCTGCCCAATCAGGATCGCACTTGGACGGTGACGCTGTTCATGCCGTTCACCAACTTCAACAGTATTAAGTGCGATGGCGATTTGTTGAAGTTCTTCCGGACTTATTTCCCCGATGCGATTGATCTGATTGGTCGTGAGCGGTTGGTTAAGGATTTCTTCAAGACCAGGCCTCAATCGTTGGTTATGATCAAGTGTAAGCCATATAATGTGGGCGGCAAGGCGGTGATCATTGGTGATGCAGCACATGCCATGGTTCCCTTCTACGGGCAGGGAATGAATGCCGGATTCGAAGATTGTACCGTGTTGACCGAGTTGTTCAACGAACATGGCAGTGACGTCGATAGGATACTGGCTGAATTTAGTAACACGCGTTGGGAGGATGCACACTCCATCTGCGATTTGGCCATGTATAATTATGTTGAGGTTAGTATATGGTCTTTTATTTATATCGTACCATTTGTTTGCGGTCGTTTTGTATACACAGAATGAAATTGACATTTCAAGAACCAGAACTTCGATTTATCTTTCGTTCTCCAAGAAGTTCCACCGCTTCTTCGGAATCCCTTGAATCCCAACATTGACCGCATTTCGTGTGATTCCAGTAATTTCACTGGTAGCGTAATGCGGGAGAAAATTGATCACTGAGGTGAATTTGATCAGGTTGGTACCATATAGCATTTCCTTCCAAGAATTTTTAATGTTTCATTGGATTCTCAGACATTCCATGTTTCCTAGTTCATATATGTCTTTTGATGGTTTTCAAATAGGGTAATTTACGGTTTTGGCACCATTCGACTATTATCGGATATCAAAATTAAAACCCCAAATTCAAAGTATTTTTCAATCAAAACACACCAATGAAAACATTCAGATGATTCTTTGATCTGTCAGCTTGCCCCTGACGTGATTTCCGAGACCGAACAAACAATTTCGCCAGAGAACTCATTGAAATAAAAACGTTTCAAAATGCGGCTGATGTGTTTATTTTGTTTGTTTTGTTTAGCCGTGCACGGCGAAATTCTCTTTCTTTCGCTCTTCAACAAAACTTGAAAACAATGGTGCCAGTACCTGTCAACTTTGACAGGTACTGGCACCGTTGTTTTCAGATTTCCCAAAGGAGGGAAAGAGAGCAATTTTCTGATGACGTCACCGTGCAATGTGCAATAGTCACACTGATGTAGATGGTCGTTGTAGAGAAGTTTTCAAAAAACTTTTAACAAATCTGTCGGTGTGAATTGATAGAGTATCGAGCAGCGAAAATACGCATAGCGGAAAGTAATTTTTTTAATTCGGTTTTATTCAGGTCAGTTTTGCATAGAAATATTCACAATTGTTGAAGGTGTGAACAATTCTGGTGAAAATATTGGCAATTCCCCAGCAAAGATTGATAAAAATATGATAAAAACTCTTGCTACCGGGTTATCATTATTTGATAATTGATTTTGTTATCATCTTGGCTGATTTAACAATCAACATAACAAAAATGAGAACTCAAATTTGTTCGTCGAATAACAAAGCAACAGTAAATTCTGTTATCACTGAGTTCAAGTTGATAACTAAATGTGTATCATCATATATTTTTTCTACATTATGGTCGCAAATCACGGACAATTTTTGATAAATGAATGTTCCGGCTGAAACTTACGGTCCAAATAATTTCGTGAGATTGTGTATGATGCAAAAAAAAACTTTGTTTACTAACACATACTTTATAGAATTGTTATGGACAATATATCACACATATTTTGTTATCAACTTGTTATTATTGATAACAGAATATCATAATTAATAACAGCGATGATGAAAGTTGCTATCAATTTTATATTATCCAGTAATCTTACTTTGCTCGGGTCAACAATCCGCAGAGTTGCTAAGCTAAGGTACTGTGCCTACACGAAACTTTTACTTCGATAGCTAAGGTGAAGATGAATCGAATACAAAGTTCAAATTTTCATGAGCACGGAACTTGAGAACCAAACATCCGTTTGAGCTGAAAACTTAATTGATTGATCACTAGCTTTTTATCTTGGCTTTGTGGAAAAAAAATGAAAACTACGAACCCATATTTTTGTTTTTTATAATCGCTTGTGCCACTATAAGAACACATGTGCCTATAGTAGCACTATTTAATCAAAAGCTGGTCCATAAGCTTTCGTTTGATGTAAAAAAAGTTCCTAATTCATGAATTATTTTGTTGAATAAAAAATAGTTTCTTTTAGTGGTACTATTATTAATAGGAACAATAGGTTTACTATAGGTGCAAGGGGGCTTAAATTTTAAACAAAACTTTTTATTTCGATCATTTTTTGAACAAATTCGAGCTGTGTATCAATGGTACATAGATAAATAGCTGCCGACTTTCATGTCAAAAAATATTTTGCAACAATTTATAGTCTAACGGCCGTAAAAAGCCACTAGTGCGACTATAGGGGACTGTCTACTAAGGGAACACCGACCCTAGATAGGGATATTCTTATTCTTATTGCTTTGTCATATAGTGATCAATTTCGCCCCAGCGCACAGTGGTTCCATTTGTTCTACGAAGCGGTCATAAATCATTTTACTCAATATTCGATGATAAATACCATCAGAAATTACCCAAATAATTATTTTTGAGTGGTAAAACTTCAAACACAAACACAGTGGTAAAACACAAACTTCAAACATTCTAATTAGGATGCGGAGATCATATTGCGAATGATCTGTTATATGAATAATTATATGTGCAACAAACAGACTTGGAATGATCTCTCTTTCCGTGTCCAAGATTAACAATAGTATATAATATTTTATTGATAAGTACCATTAAATCTATAGATTGTAAGCAATATAGTAGGATTATTAATGTCCAACTTGAGAAGATTCCCCTCACAGAATTGCTTCACATGCTCAGAAGCCTACTCTTTGGTATGTGGATGTAAAAGCTAATGAACACTTTTCTTAGTGCCGAAGATGTACACACCAAATAAATACTTGAAATACTTATTAATTGATAATGCCAATTTAACATCAAATCTCTATCAAAACCAAATAACGAACATGTCGCTTAATGTAATTACACTTAAGTTTGAAATATTTACAACTAAGATATAACTAATGAATTATTTGGTAATATTTTTTTCATTTCTTAATAATTTTTATTTTCACAATTTTATTTCTTTAGCGCTGTATATATAGATGCTGGAATGTCGTTGAATATCTTGTTTTGATGTTCAAAATACAAGAACAATTTCATGTCATTCCTCCCACACTTTGGGAAGTCATGTCATACATATTAGAATGGCTGTTGTACCAATACTAATTTAATAGGATTTTATTGTCTCAGCGCCCTGACTAAAACTGCTTGTTAAATCAATATACAATGTTGCATGTGCATTCATATCGAATTGAAGTATGAGTAGTGAAAATTTCATTATTTTGTATATTCATTCCAGTTAGCTACAAATATTACAAATATACTGGTATGTAATCAATTCTATGAATATTTTTACCATTGTCTTTATTGGTAAAAACTCACAACTTTGAAGGCACGCTGCTAACTTATTTGCAAATATTTGCAGCTAGAACCTTCACAGGTTCATTTTCCTACTCAAACATGATCATTTGGTGGCAGAAGTTTGATTAAATGTGATTAGAAACATATTTAACAATGTACTTCAAATGAAGTGATGTAGTTACGAAGTGAGTATATTTCTATCCTCATTACTCACATCAATACTGACTCCTAGATGTCAAATAACACTCTTAAACGTATCGGACGTGATAGATGTACATATGTACTAATGTTTTATAATCTTAACCGATTGAAAAATCATTTGATTCTGATTTGCGAAGACAATAAACAATGTGCTGAAATCGCTTAATTTGTAACGTATTTTTCACATATGAAAAATACACTCAATCATTCATATCCTTACTATGCATATCATACAGGAACGTCTATAATGTTTCTGTTTTTACATTCTTGGGATCATAATTGTTCCATGAAAAGGAATGACAACCAAGACATTTTGTTTTTCGATTTATGACCTATGGGCGGTACCACTGTGCAGCGTGTCATTTTCAATTTTGGATATTAAAACTAATTTTATGAAATGAAATGTTATTTCATAAAAATAAAGTACTGATTTTGCCAAAGTTCATTTGACAATATATGAATACCGAAGGATAGCATAACAAAAAGTTGTAAGTAGGAACCAAATTGCCTCCGTCTTACGGTACCCAAGCAAATTCTGCTATCGCAAGGTGGAAAGTTATAGCAATGCATTGTACAGTGTAAAAAAAGTGGTAGCAAACCGACGAAGAATTCTGTATCTTGTGAACGCAAATTCCGCATATTATCAAGTTATTCATATAATTCATCAAACTATATGCAGGAAAGCCGTTTATTAACTATTGACGTAACGTTTTCTAAGCGATAATAGTCTAATAAACTGACTGTACGGATCGGTATAAAACTCATTTTATTTATTTTTTTTTATATTTTATTAATTTTATTAATATATTATTAGGTTTTCTATAGGGTTTCTCATATTTATATTCATTTTCTGAGTATGTGAGTACATGAATTGAAACTGAATGCACGGAACGTTATCATGCCCATTTTACCTTAATTCCCCATTTTTATCAGTTTTTTCATATGAATCGTTTATTATCTATTGACATAACGTTTTCTAAGCTATAATAGCCTAGAGAAGGGAGTGCATGAATTGGAACTGACTGCACGGATCCGTGTCAAGCTCATTGTATCCGAATTACCCAATTCATCAAGTTGTTGATACAATTTCTCATATTATATGCAGGGAAACTGTTCATGAACTATTGAAATAACAAACATTTTCGAAGCCATAACAGTCTGAGTAAGTGAGTGCGGGAGTCAAAACTGATCGTGCGGATCGTTATCATTCCCATTCTACCCAAATTTCCCATTTATTTAAAATGTTATTTCAATAGCTCATAAATAGTTTCCCTGTATATAATCTGAGAAATCCTATAAGAAAAACCTGATAAATTGGGCAATTCGGAAATAATTAGCCGTTTTCCGATCGGTTTTAATTTTTGCACTCCCTTCCCTAGACTAAAATCGCAAATAAACGGTCTCTGCGTATAATATGATAAATCATATGAATAACATGGTAAAAATATTAAATTTGGGTGATATGGGCAAGATAACTGTCCGTGCGGTCAGGTTCAACTCCTGCAGTCACATCTATACTGCCGATAACTGCATAACAGTCACGTTCGACATTTTTGACAAATTGGAGTTAATACCATGGAGAGTCTTCAAATGATAAATACTTTCGATCAACTTAATGAAATCTATGAGATTGTTCTAGAAAATTTCTATCAAAATTATTTTCTGACTATTCACCTAGTATGCGATATGAGTTGTACAAAATTTCAGCCTCAAATAAGCACTTTTGAGTTCCTGGTAAATTTTTGAAATTTTAGTTTCCTCCCATACTGCCATAAAGTGCACACTTGGTATTCCATTTACTCAATGCCTACTTTTGTCGAATGTTACAAATATGCAGTCATGGGCAGTATATATTCCTATCGTCTAAAAACGTTATTTCGATAGCTCATACACAGTTTTCCTGCACATAATAGAACTGGGGAATCAGGATAAAATAGGCATGATAACAATCCGTGTAGCTATCAGAACCACTTTCATTCAATTCCTTGGACAATTTTACATAAGATACAAGTTTTTTCTCATGAATTACACGTTGCTTTCACATGATACAGAATTCATCATCGGTTTGCTACCCTTTTTCCCACTGTGCAATACATGAATTCTAGTGGTGGTGGGGATAAAGTGGACTCCTCAAGATTAACTGTCAGTTGGTGCTTTTTTGCGAGAGCAGTCATCTACAAAAGAGTTATACATAAGGATCGTTCAAATATTACATAATTGCATTATGCCATAAATCGTAACAAAAAGTTTATCTTAAATAAATTAATTAATTAATAAATAAATTTTCAAAGTACCTGTGACAATTTTGTTTGTTGAAATAACTTTTCGCTTTGGAATTTTTGATTTTTGAAAATCAATTCTTATCTAGCCCCCACAGACCCTACTTTCGGGTTTTGTTGAAACTTAACTAGTTTTATCAAAATCCTTCGATATGGTTAGTTCAAGTACATTGTATCTAAGATGTTCCACAATAATTTTGTTTAAAATTCTATTTGGCGTTGCTGGAAAACATTTGACACAATGGTAAAATTCTAAAATGTAACCATATAAGACAACTTAACGAAATCATAGTTTTACATGCATTTTCAATACAAATAAAAATGATTCATTCCAAATAAAGTTATGTCAAATATCTATACTTTCGGATAGGCAACACAAATTTTAGATTTTAACATGTTCTAACGTAATTACAAGGACACTTTTAAAAATCGACCAAAGTTGAAATCTGATTTTAAGTTTCTATATAAAAAAAGACACTGACACCTTAATGCTTCCTGTGGGCATTTATGCCCTTTGAAGGAAGCACCAAACTAGACAACGGACTAGCATGCAACGCCCAGTGGCACAGTCGGAAAACAGTCCTCACGAAAAGTTTACCGGCCGGAGGCGGGAATCGAACCCACACTCCCTAGCACGATGCGGCTAAATGCCTGATGACACTAACCGTACGGCTACGGAGCCCACGATAGTATTAATAAGTAAGTAATTTCATTACATAAGTTTATAATTTCCAATAAAATTAGTATTGATCTGATCATTTATTGTAGCGGCAATGATTAATATTTTTTCCAGTTTTTTATTGTACACGCTCAAAAAAGCGTTCTGGTCGTGCCCACACTTTCTAAGACACCTTATAAAACATAGTAACTGAAAACTTTTAAAAAGCTTTTGATAATAATTTCAAAGTGTTTTCTTGGATGTTCAGTCCACCACCCCTTTTTGCTAATTCGATGAAAAATTCTTATTCCATTCGTACAACAGGTACTTACCATGTTTAAAAAAAATAGACTTTATAGACCATATGCCTGAAAAAAGAGATTTAATGATACTTAAGAGGAACAAAAATGAGACAAATTAGACAAAAAGAGATCTTACAGACTAGAATATTACTTGAGCAATTTTGAAAGTTTTTAAGATTTCTCAGATTATAGGGAGCCGGATCCTATTCTTGGTACTTTTGATTCAGTTCGCCAGTAGGGTTACACAATATGCGTCCTATTGAAGTGCTTCTTTTTACAAAGTTTCAGACAATTCGGCCGAGAAAAACTCCCATGCCAAAGTGAATCATGGAAGTGCCCAAGTAGCTCTGCACCCTATAACCAGATATTTCTAAAAGATCACTTGAAGGTTTTTTTTGAGACATTATTCCAGGTGCTCTAGGTATTTAGTCATGATTTTCTTCAGGAAATTAATCAGGAATTGTTTAGAGTATTTCACTGACATTTCTTAAAGTTATAACTACGAACCTTGAAAATCTAATTTCTTTAAGATACCTCCAGAAATGACTCCAGCAATTGCTCCAAATATTATTCCTAAAATTTATTAGGGAAGTCCTTGGTTCTTCAAGAATGTCACTAATACACCGACTGAGAATTATTTTAAGAATACCTCCACAACAGGGCTGCACAACGTACGCCCGCGAGCCGCATTCATCCCGCGGCTCCATTTTGTACGGAACGCCATGAGTTTGGAGAATTTTCCAATTTCTGATCCGTTGACTATTCTGCCAAATTAAAATTAGAATATCCATGCCCAATAGACCTGTTCATATTTAAAAAAATGTCTGGAAATCTACCGGTCAAGCAGTATTCGGAATTCTTATGCTAAGAACAATGTCTGGTCAAATTTTCAGCTCATTTGATAAAGATTTCAGTATGCTTCAAGTTGAAAATGTGTTTTTGGGCTTATTTCAAGGTTTGAAAAATCATAACTAGCATGTGGAAAATCAAAACCACTTGCTATTACCACTATTTGAAAGCTAATTCTATTCTGTTAAAGTTTGTCGAACACGCTAACAAGATTAAATTGAGTTTTAACATTGTTTGATTCAAATTTGTACTCCGCTGTACCCAGAAATTACAGTTTTCTCAATATACATGGTATATAAAACATGCATTGGTATTATTTTTTCAGGCCCTAGTCAACGGGAATCAAACATAATACATTTATGAATTCATTGACCATCAACAGATTACATGTTGCTAAAGGCAATAAATTACAATAAATGCCCAAAGATCGAGCACCGCATCGCAACCTGATGATAGTTAAATCATGCATGACACATGTACCGGAAACGAATCAATTGAACAAGTTAGCATTGCTTTTTCTTTCCGAGTGATGATTGTTTTGATCGCATTTCACTGATCATTTAGAACGATTTGAAAACAATCATCATCATCGACTGAGAAAAGGCAGTGCTAACGTGTTCATTTTTTGTATTCATTGAAGCTCACGGTGGTGCTCTTGGCTCACCCACAGTGGATTTACAAATGTGCTTCACAATTACCTATTTTTTACAATTTATTTTCGTAAGAAAAAAGGTTACTTTGAACGGGATTGACTTGTAGATATGCATTGTCATCATGTCTGGAAATTAAAAATCCGAAATTTTCATGCAGTCATGCTGTTCAGTGAAAACACTTCCCGAAAAGTCAGATTTTCAAGAACCTCGAGATACAATCCTCAACCAAACTATGTTAAAACTTGCTCTAATCATAAAATTGTGTTCACCAAAAATTCGTAGAATTGGATAAACTACTATGTAGAAGTATTTCCGGTAAATTTTGATGTTTCGTTCGGTAGTTATGATTTTTTAAAGCTTGAAAATAGCCCAAAAACACATAATTGATTTGAAGCGCAACTAAATTTACTCTAAATTGAGTGAAATGTTGGCCAGAAGTTTATTTCGCAATGAAAAATCAAAGTATTGGTTGACTGGGGAGTTTCCAGACATTTTTGAAAATATGAATAGGTCTAATGCCCAATTGTTTGATCCTGTGATTCAATTTTATGCTAATATTTCAGTTTGGTTGTTCTTTTCGCTGATTGGTTTATTTCTACTTGATTTTGTTTGGTTCCCATACAATTTGTGTGGAACGAATACTACAAATTCGATTTTATTAAAACTAGGTGTTAGTCACTTACACCTTTTTGGAAGCAAAACTTCTGTTTGAAAGACAATACTGAATTTTTATTATGATTGAATAAAAGTATTTAGGGGAAAAGCACTAATTTTCGACCTACAAAAATTCTGTGCCAATTTTCGGATTTCCATACAAAGTAGGCCAAAATTGTATGAATGGGTCGAAAATTAGTGCTGGGTCGAAAATTGATGCTTTTCCCCTATGAAAATCAAAAATTTTGGAAACACAGTCTCACTGGATACTTCACAGAATAAGGCGGCATCCACAAATTACGTAAAGCTCTAGGGGGAAGGGGGAAGGCTCAAGCGTTACGACTTACACAAAAAGCGTTACGGTGGGGGAGGGGTCAAAAATTTCCAATTTTAGCTACTTGGTAAGCCTTTTGGAATCTAGATTTTCGGAATATTTAGGTCTCTCAAAATTATCATCAAATTTGAAACATGAATAATCACAAACTCTTGGGCAAAATTTTCACATAAGTGGATTTTAAATACAATTCTTATAAGGATTATTTTAAACTCTTGGGCAACATTTCATAGATTACAGTACATGATTTAAAAAGAGATTTTGGTAGAGATTCTGTCAGGATTCTGAGCACAAATATCAAGGGGGGTAGGGCGGCATCGATTTTAAAAGGGAGATGGGGCAAAGTTCTTACGTACTTGATTTGCATTTTGACATAATTCTTTGCGGATTTCTGACAGAACTCTGACTATAATTCTTACATCAAATCCTGAACTTCATTCTCGAAGAGTCCAGGGTTGAATATTCAAAATAATTTTAGGCTGCTAGATTATGGATTCTGGAAAAAATATACAAACAGTCTTTTCTCCGAATAATGAACGAACTTACATTATCGATTCACCGTACTCCGCAGACAAAATTTTACTAATTTCACGCTGAACCTACTCGGGTATCACTTTTGGAACGTTTAATTTCCGGATTTACAAAACGACTTATGTCAGAATTTCAACTTTCACTACTTAATCACTACTTGTACCGCTCTGTAATATGGAGAGGCAAAGTAACTTAACCACGAACCAAAAAAAAAAAAAAACACTGCTTGAGTCTGGTTTGCAATAACGTAGTAAGTAATTGCATAAAATGGTGTATATTTTCATCAATTTTTTGTGGGAAATAATAGAAGCTCCCTAGTTTTTAAGTTCGAGCAGCAAAATTCAAGCGAAGTACACGGTGAAAAAATGTTCAAAAAGTGATTCATTTTAAATTAGTTTTAGAAGACAGGTTGTGATTTTGCTTAACCAATTTTCTCAAAATCGTACGAATGTTACTTACGTCGATTTGAAAAAGTATTCGAGATTTTCAGATTTCAGTTAATCCCAGGCAAGGCTATCAATGTTTTTTTTTATCAGACTAACTCCTGCTCGATTCTATAAAAATTTTAAAATTTTACGCGACAATACAAAAAAATGGTTCACCGCCTTGTTTCTGACATTAGGCCAGCGATTAAAAAAGGTTGGGCAAGCCTGCTTCACAAATTAGGGGAAAAGCACTAATTTTCGACCTACAAGAATTCTGTGCCAATTTTCGGATTTTCATACAAAGTAGGCCAAAATCGTATGAATGGGTTGAAAATTTGTACAGGGTCGAAAATTGGTGCTTTTCCCCTACTTCAAAAATTCTGAATTCTTTTCAACTTCTCTGGGTTAACCTCCTCAGAATTCCATCATGAATTTTCTGGGATCTTCTTGATGTAAATCCAAATGTTATGCAGGATTTTTTTAAAAGAATTAAACCATTATTTTTTCTTAGTAAATCTGTAGAAATTGTTCCAGAGATTCCTTCAGATGTTATAAAGAGTTTCCACAAAGATTATTTGTGATATTTTCCAGAGTTTCTTCCTAAAAATTTTCTATGCATTCATTCAGTGTATCTTCCACGGTTTTTATGTCTCGTCCAACATTTTTGCTTAGTTTATCTTAAACACTTTTAACTGAACGTTATATACGCATACCCCTCGGAGAAATTCCAGAGATTCCTTCATTGCTTCCTTCAAAGGTTTATCAAGAATTTCTTACGAGATTCTTCTATAAATTTTACAAGGAAGTCTTTAAAAAAATGTAAAAGAATTCTTCAAGATTTGTCATACAATTTTGAAGGAAATTGTCTCACAAAATAGGTTATTGTCCGAAATTTGTTCTAGAAATCTCTTAAAAATAAAAGACGTTGTACAGTTCTGGACAGTGATGCATTTTAAACTGAACGCAAGCCAAAAGTGAATTGAACGCGTTCTAATTTTGCACGAGAACGTAGTAAACATTGAACTGTCGTGCAGGATTCTGCACCTTCTCATAAACGGCGAATAAAGTTAAAAACCTGAAAAAAAACTACATCAGATCATTTTGAATTCATATCATTACATCTTTACGAAACATCCGCATTGGAATATGTCGTGTATCTGCCAGTTTCATATTACGTTCAATTTTCAGCTCGCACGGGTTCAAATTTTTGAACTGCTCAATGGTCAAGCCTACTTGATCTCTCGTTCAACGGTTTGAACTGGAACGCGAAGTAGTCCGTCATTGAAATTTGTACCCGTCGTTCATGATTGTTGCTACTTCATCTAACGATTTCGAATCAAAGAAAATCAGTTGGTTTTGCACTGACACAGCTGAAAAAGTATCAGCATACTTTATGTATGTTAGCGCGTACAGTGATACTTTATCAAGTCAATATAAACTATCAAGACTGAGTTTCATCACTTTGAAAAGCAAGCTGAAAAGTCATCATTGTTGCCAAAACTAATGACGGGCTACTTGTTGTTGGTGGACTAGAAAGGTGTCAACGATTATGGTCCTGAATTTTATAAAATGGTTTTATGGTTGTTTTGACTGCATATCAGAAATTAATAACATCAACAAAATAAATAAAATGAAAGTAACTTGCCCGACATCGCCCAATATCGTTTTTATTCAACAGGATATTGCCATAGACGAATTCCATCCAGAATGAGTCGAAAAAAATAATAATCGTGCTCGATAATTTTCGATTTGGATTAAATTTTGCACATGGTTTTGGTATGATAAGATAAGTGTTTTCCATAGAAAAATCGATCATTTTGACTCAAGAATAACTTTTGAAAATGGCCTATATATTTTTGCATGCAATTTATTTGAACAATATTAACTCCGAAACTGTTGATTTCAGAGAAAAATGTTCTATGAAGAAGTTGTAGTGGAACGTTCGGACTATGAGAAGAAAATATACACTGAAATATTATTTTATTTTTTTCTATGAGAAATTTAAGAACAAAACTTAAATTTCAAGTTACTCAAAAACCACATTTTTATTTTTTTTTCAATTTTAGAGAAATTAAAAAAAAAGTTTTTCTAAGAAAAACTTGGTCAATACTCACAATTTTGTTGTTTTTTGTCAGAATAAATACGTTCTGATGATACAATAAGAATCTTGAAATTATTCTTAACCATAATAATAATCTTGATCAAAAAAAAACTACAAATGAACTTTAACACTTCACTTTTTGCAAAAAAAATAAAATACTAAAATCACTAAGGTGAGCAAATACCTTTAAACTCTAATATGTGTTGCTTATCTTGACAGATAGGCCTATTTCGTTTGCGACTTACAGACTTCTTCAGTGTCGAGTGCTCGACACTGAAGAAGTCTGTAAGTCGCAGACGAAATAGGCCTATCTGTCAAGATAAGCAACACATATTAGAGTTTAAAGGTATTTGCTCACCTTAGTGGTTTTAGTATTTTATTTTTTTTTGCAAAAAGTGAAGTGTTAAAGTTCATTTGTAGTTTTAAACATACTCTAATAATCCCTCCCAAAGTTTAATATAAAAAAGTGTAATCTTGATCACTTCTCTCCATTTTCAAATCATGTCAAGTGTAATGCAAAAAATCATTATTTTAAACTAGGTCATTTTCATTAGTTTTTCGCGATTCTCCATAAAGAAAAATATGCTAGTTTTTTTTCTTGATGGGGAATCGCGAGCAACTAATGAAAATGGCATATTCTATTATTTAAATTAAATTTTTTGCATTAAACTTGGTATAGTTCGAAAATGGCTACTTCTAGAAAAGTTATCCGTGTAATTTACAATTATTCCAAGCTGCTTATTGTATCATCAGGACGTATTTATTTTGACACAAAACCAAAATTATGAAGATTGTCCAAAATTGTTCTTAGAAAAACCTTTTTATAAAAAAATTCTCCATCACGAAACATTTTTCTATGAAATCAACAATTTCGGAGTTTGGATTTTTAAAATAAATTGCATGCAAAAATTTATAGGCCATTTTCAAAATGATCTATTTTTCTATGGAAAACACTCTACCATACCAAAATCATTGTAAAATTTACTGCAAATCGAAGATGGTCGTGTTCTGTGACTGACCGATTTGACATAGAATTTGTCCATACCCTATTCCTGCCAAAAAGTGTAAATACTGATTGTTCATGTAAAATGCAACCTTTTTCGCACGGATATCTTCTAGCGACAAAAACCTTAAATGAACTCGTCTGACATTATTTTCATTTCTTATAATATTTCTTTATATTAAAAACACAAGACCCTGTAAGCGGCTATTGGAAAAAATAGGAAAAATAACAAAAATCAAAATAATGCATATTTTAGCATGTTCGTCATGACATCTGTTAATCAGTGGGAATAGTATTTCTTAAATGCAGTAACATATTCTAATTACATAATTTTCTATGAAGGTATTTCAAATTCACTTTAATTTAGCGGTACATTGTGATATAAGAAATTAGTATGAATCAAATCCATAATTATTTTTTAATTAATATTTAACACATTACTTTTTTGAGAGTATGGTATTTAAATAGTTATCAGATTTTAATCAATGATCAATGTTCAAAACGATGTCTAGAATTTGATCCTTGATTGCGTTGGCTGCTTTTACGTGGGTGAGCAATAAAATTAAGATCAAACTTATTCGGCGTGCAATTCGTGTACTTCGCGATGATCGAGTAATATTGTGTACCCGATGAAGCGTGAATGTATCATTGATCGCAACTGTTAAGATGTAGAGAATTCTTTTGCCTTTGATTGTATAACAAACTTTCCTTCTTTTCCTCGATACCTTAAGTGTCAATTTGCACTTATTGATAATATTTTGTTAATCCCAAGACCAAACCTCCTGGTCAATCACGGTTTAGTAACTATGATCTGCGCGAAGATGAGGTTCATGTTCATAGTTAAAACTCTGATTTATAGTAGAAATGGTCGGGTCTCAGGTTTGGTATTAAATTATTGTCTCAGGTTCGGGTCGGGTCTGGGTTCTGGTTTGCAAAATTATTGCTAATTTATAGTTATAAAAGCATAGAGCGAATACAAAACAAAACCGAATCATATATTTTCTTCCAGATGAGAGACCTTGTCACAAAGCGTTCATACCTGTTTCGAAAGAAGTTGGACGAACTGTTATACTGGATGCTGCCCAACACCTGGGTCCCACTGTACAACTCGGTATCGTTCTCCCACATGCGTTACAGCAAATGCATAGCGAACCGTAAATGGCAAGACAAGGTACTGTTCGTAGACATTTTAAATGGTTTGAAATTCACAATTATTTTTTTATTTACTTTTTCTTTTCAATTCAGATTCTAACCCGCGTCTTATACTGCTGTTCCATCACCGCCGTTGCAGCGGCTGGTTACTTCGGCTACAAATACGGAAATATGGATCTCGTGCAACACTACTCTTCCTCTGTTCTGCAACTTCTTAAGCTAAAATGAAAAACTCATTTCTGCATTTACAACAGTATCTTTACCTAATAATTCCTTCATTTACTACAATAACAATCGGTGATGATGCAAACTCTACAAATATTCTTTGTATTACACTACTGCAATAACCTGTATGATTCTAGTGATGACTATAAATAAACGTGCAAGTGGAGCATATCTGTGTCGAACCTCTTTGGACTTTGAATTATAACTAAGTAACAAACTATCACCACTCCTCGCTACTCTAAAATGAGCTTGACATTTTCATAATTTTCAACATATTTGCTCTTATGTTGCTCGAAAAGTGCATCCAACGCTTTGCAGAATCGCTCGTGTAGACATTGGACGTCCTCCTTGGATGGATTGGTAATCTTTGGAACTTCAACCGGTTCTCCGACTGTAGAGAAAAAAGAACGTTATTTCAGATATCATAATGAAATGCCATTCACTGAAATACTCACTGACTGTATTGATGGGCTTTCGGCGTGGGATCAGTCCGAAGGAATACTGGAAGAATCCACGTCCCACAAACGCAGCCGGAGCAATTCCCGTAGTAGCCTTAACCCACTCCTGGAAGCGTCGCAATCTCGATCCCGGTGGATTGGGCGGTTGGTCGAACAGATCCAGCTCTCCAAAGTTGATGACGGGGACGAGTGCCGTTCCGGTATTCAACGCAATCCGGCAGAATCCCTTGCGATTTTTCAGCACCAGTTGAAAGTTGTTGGGTCGGCAGTTGAGGGATTCGGCGGCTCCACCTACGAGCAGAACCACCGCATTCGATGTGTATCCGTCGCTGTTGGATGGGTGCTTTGGGTCGTTGGAACTGGTCAAAAGATGGGTCATTCCTTCCGAGGAGCAGGATGCCACACCCCAGCTGAAACACAACTCGCGAAACACCGGAACCAGCAGGTGGAAGTCGAGTGTAACAACGCGAGACCGTATGCCGGGGAAGAGCTTGTAGAATCCGGTCGTGTCGGTGGCGAAGCTAAGGAAGCAGCCGGTACTGAAAGGGAAACGATTTGCAAATTATTATTCTTTCTGTGAAGTAAAGTTCGCTTAGAGGCATGCCCATTAAAATAGTCCCAAATACCGTAAATTCAGGTGAAATTGATCAGTAGAAATACATTGATCACTGTGTCACGCGATTTTATTTCTTCCTAATTTATAAAACTATAAAATGACCAGACGTCGCAATTTTCAACATGATATTACTGCGTCAAATCTAATTGTTTGACTAAACTGAGCAATTAGAACATGATTTAGACCTAAAATGTTTGTAGAATACACATCCAAAAAGAATAATGTTCAAAAGGGAACGAGATCTGACAGGGTGTCCCGCGCTTCGCGGGACATATAACTTCTTCTTTCTGGCGTCACGTCCCCACTGGGACAAAGCCTGCTTCTCAGATTAGTGTTCTTATGAGCACTTCCACAGTTATTAACTGAGGGCTTTCTTTGCCGATTGACCATATTTTTGCATGTGTATATCGTATGACGGGACATATATGGTCGCTTTATATAAATATCAATGTAACCTGCAGTGAATGAACGTTGTTTCTCGTAACTATTGTCGAACTGTGTGTTGTGAAGTTTTTTTTTGCGTTAAAGAATGTTTATTTCTATGAAAATAATGTAAAATGACAAAATAATGTACGGTGCAGTATTGAGAAACATCCATAAACTTCTAGTTCTAAACAAAGATTTGAACATAGTGTAAACCTAAACCTAAGGATGTTTAAAATATATCCTAAATCCAGATTTCATAGCCTAAACTTGCGTAAATTTGCACATTAGGTTGAAATAACTGAATTTCTGTTAGATTTCATGAAATTCCTTTGGAAATTGCATACATTTAGGCGTTTTCCGCGTAATACTTGAAATTGAACTATTCATTATTTCTATAAATATTGTATTGTTTAGAATTTAGCAAGAATATTCGGATTCAGGGAGCTCAAATTTATGATGTAGAGTTGTTTTGAAAACTAACAATAATGGCATTGACAAGTGACCAATTTCACCCCGAAATAAGATCCTCCGATTTTTTATTTTAGAGATATTTTTTAGTACTAAAACGACATTTGTTAGAAAATTTCGGTACATGAACGAATGAGACTCACCTTCGTACTTGTAATCCTGCATTCAGTTGTTTGGCATTGTCAACATTATAGAAAACAGCCAGGAAAAACCGTGAAACATGATCAATTTCACTCGAAATTACGGTACGTGAAATTTCATGCTTTACACATGTAAAAATAGCTTGTGTATCCAAAATAACTCTTTAAAAATTTCAACTTGTAGTTTACATGACGTGAGACCACAAGAGTCTTAGTTTCTGGAGGAATATCTGCAAAATAGAAATCTTTTCTGGGATGTGTAAATTCTGGGCTTCGTAGCCGTGCGGTAAGTTTCACCAGGCATTTAGTCGCATCGTGCTAAGGAGTATGGGTTCGATTCCCGCTTCAGACCGGGAAACTTTTTTTTGTCAGTGTGGTGCTCCTTCAATGGGAAAAACGCCCACTGGAAGCATTAACATGTCCGCATCCTTTTAAACACGTGTATTGACAACCAGGAACTAACTAACTTATCTTTCTCAATCCAAAATGGGTTTTACTAGTATGGGTCTGTATTTCAAAGAGCTGTAGTTAGAAGTTTGTTTACATTTTGAGTGTTGCACTGTGTAAAAGAAAGACAAACTTGTGGTTCCTGTTAAGTTTTGAAAGTTTCGGCTTGACGAACTTCGTCCTAATGTCCCATTCGGCTCTCATGACCTGACACCATTCCATACCAAGCGTCCACAGTACGTGTTGACTATCTCCGATTTCAACCAAATTTTGGTCAAATGTCCATTATTACAAGTTAATGCAAAAAATCAATCGGACTACCACTCGACTCATGGGACCACCTCTATTGTGAAAAAATCTGGCGGCCATCTTGTATTTTGACGTCATTTTGATTTTAAGTAGTACAATGAGTTTTTTACCTTGTTAGCACTTGTTGAACTCTAATGCTACAGTGTCCATCACTCTTCTTGTTCTTTTTTTTTCTGGCGTTACATCCTTACTGGAACAGAGCCAGCTTCTCAGCTGTATTCATCATAAAAAAAGATGATTAAATGAGAATTTTATAATGCATATATGGTACCAGAATGATTCATCGGTTTATCTTCAAGTCAAGGAATAGTATTCTTCTTTTATTTTTTTGGTTCAAAACCATTGATTTAAATGAACAATCAATTGAACAGCTAATATAAGATAAGAATGAAAGAATCTGATTGTTTTTTTTTTTCAATGGATGCCTCATCATTCAACATGATGAGCGCTAAGTTGGTAAAAAAATCATTCAACTGTTTAAAACCAAAACGGCTTCGAATTCCAAGATGGCTGCAGATTTTTGAATCTCAAAATGATACTCCTGAGTATTGGCATTAAGTCCACATTAGAACAAAGCCTGTCTCTCAGCTGTTCTATTTCGCTATTTTTTCACATGAATATTGGGCGGCAGCTTAACCGATACTTATGGTACAGAAAATTAAGGAAGTTTAAAGTTGGAGAACTTAAGATTTTCTCAATAAATAAATGTACTTTTGGTAATGTTTTATATTAAAACTACAGATATCACTTATGTTACTTATGTTACAACGCGCAATCTAGAAATTTCATTCAATGAACAACAATGCATAGCAGACTCGGTTCCAGTAGCGTCGTAGAAGAATAAGAGAACACACTCGACTCGAAGAAAACACCAACGTTTGAAAACTGTTTTTTTGTTGTTGTACTGATGTTTTCATTGATTGCACTTGCCATATACGTCAAAATCGTAGAACAAGATTTAGAAAACCGTTCATTTCATAGGGTACATACCCTTGCTCACCTACTTTTTATAGCCTATCTATGCAGTTTTTTCTGAGCTTAATGATTGTCAGAATTCTGAACGAGCAATGCGCTAATGGTGAAAAAATGGTTTTTCTAACGAAATTCAAGATGGGAGCCAAATTAAAAATGTCTTAGTCTCAGCTAAGATATATCCTTCCTCTATATAAAGACACTATTCCAATTGAAATATGAGACATATTACGCGAAGAAATACGTAAGATTTATCAAAAATGGGCTTTTTCGCAACCTGTTTAGCTAGCTGGCGTACGAGGGGTCCACCAATTTAAGAAAATTGAAAGGACCACTCTTATGTTTTATCGAAAACTAGCGATCAGTGACATAAAATTGGTATTCTAACAATGGGTGCCGATGACGGCATGGTTTCAGCGAGAATTGCTCTGCTATGTTTGCAACCATAATGTTCAATGATCCAATAGATTATAATTAGGTTGTTAAAGGCCACATTATCAGAAAATATGAAAGTTTTTACCTGATTTATGCAAAACATAAGTCACCCGAATACTATTCACGCTAAGCCTGCTCCACGCAGTACATGTGTTAAAACTACACAGAATGAGGCAACCAATGCAGAACTGGCTGACTGAGTGAAAATTTTGTGTAGGTCGCACTCATTCTGTGAGTACCCGGGTAGATGTGAATAACAAAATAATATCAAAATAAGAACAAATTTTGCAATCATGTCTAGTTTAACCATTATTATGTTATTAATATATGACATTAAATATCTCATCAATAGCAAAACATACTAGCATAGCAAAATTTGTCATTGATATGTTATACTTAAAATTCATGTAATAACTAATCAATAACAAAATATACTATCATGGTAAAATTTGTCAAACATTACAATTTTAAAGTTTTTCAGAGATGTTTTCATTGGAATATTCGAAGCGGAAGCAAATGGGAAAAAAGCTTTCACATTTGTGACCATTTTTCAACTTTACACTTGAAAAAAAACCGGAAAACTTCTCATCCTACCAATCAATGGCCAACTGTTTGCTGCCGCGCGGGAGATGACTGACACTTCCGTTTCCATCGATCCGCGCACAGCCAATGGCCAACACATCGGCTACACACAGCATGAGTGCGACTTACACAGAGTTTTCAATCAGCCAGATGCTTAAAATCGTTTTGGTGTCTTCTGCGCGATTATTCCTGATTGCCCAAGGCATGATCGCGCAGAAGACACCAAAACGATTTGAAGTACCTGCGGCGATCTACAAGCGTTTTTTTAAGATAGTCGGCGCGAGAATTTTTCGCGCCACGCATAATATGGTTCGATTGGCTTGTTCGGAACAAAATCCAAACACTGCAACAGAGCTTAAAGCAGTTCATCGTAGTGATTGGAAACTTTGTCAACACATTCTGGGTCATTTCTGGAGCAGATGGATCCGTGAGTATCTGCCAATTATTACGCGACGGACTAAATGGTTCGTGGAACAAAACCGATAGAATTAGGTGATATCGTCTTCATCGTGGACGGACATTTTAGGAATCGCAAGATCCGCGGTAGGGTAACAGAAGTGTTTCCAGGAAAAGTTGGCCGTATTAGGCAGGCAGCAGTTCGGACATGTACCTGAACTTTTCGTAGATCTGTTTCAAAGCTAGCGATTATAGATATTCTTTCGGAAAGGCAGCTTTACGAGGTTAGGAATGTTAGCAGGGGCGTAGCGCACATTGTTAAACCTGCCATCGACTGTCGGCCACAGAAACGGTCACTCGGTATCGATAAGGTTGCCGAATTGCCCATTGCACGGTGATGTCATCAGAAAATCGCTCTCTCTCCCTCCTTCGGGAAATCTGAAAATAACGGTGCCAGTACCTGTCAAAGTTGACAGGTACTGGCACCATTGATTTCAAGTTTTGTTGATGAGCGAAAGAGAGAGAATTTCGCCGTGAAATGCCTAATTGAAAGATTACGTGAATGTGAAGAACGATACCGTAAATTAGGGGGAAAATGATCACCGTGTCATACGATTTTATTTCTTACTAATAGAGCAAAAAATTAATTCAAGCAATAGGGGAAGTGGTGGTAAAATGAACAGCGGTGATAAAATGAACACCTGGACTTTTATCGAGAAAAAAACAAATGTTGATGAATTTTTATCACGCCCGGGCAATTTATAGCATAAATCAGAGTGTTCGAGTTGATACGTAGGTCAATTGAAGTGAAAATATTAACGAAAACTAAGATTTTAGAAAATCACGTTTGAAAATTAGAACTGACGTAACTTTTAGCTTGGAAGACTTGAGGGTTTTCAGTGAGGTGAATATCGTTACGATATGAGGTCAAATTTGATAACTTTAGAATTATTTTTGAATGGGTTACAACCATTAATGGATATATTTTCGGTAAGGCAATACAAGTTTTCAGAAATATTTGTTTCACTCACGTTTTTTGCATGATGTTCATTTTACCACCAACAGCTGTTCATTTTACCCACATAGTGCAGCTAAAATGAACATTTACATCGTTTTTTGCTAGCGACAAAAATATGTGAAAATTCAGCAAATTTAGTCTAAATTCGTGTCGCTGCTATAGATAACATCCCTGTTTTTGATGTTGTGGGATAGAACTATACAAATTCCTCGTTTTTCTATCAGAAAAATGATGATTTCCTTAAGGTGTTCATTTTACCACCCCTTCCCCTAGTAAATCAACGTCGTTTGTCTTAACTATTGTCGAATTGTATGTTTTGAAGTTTTTTGTGTTAAATGATGCTTAACAAGGATTTGGACATGATGTCAACCTGAAAGTTTGTAAGGATGCTTAAAATATATCCCCAAAACAGATTTTATTATCGAAATTCGTACGAATTTGCCAATTTTGTTAAATTAATGGAATTTCTGATAGATATAGGAAAATTCCTTCGGAAATTGCCTACGTTTCTGTGGTACCGTAATCCGGGGGCAAATTGATCACTATCTTACAACTTTTTGTTGTGTAATCCTTCGGAATTGAAATATTGTCAAATAAATTTCGGCAAAATCAGTACTGTATTGATCTTTATCAGTTTATGTTACCGATTTTTCATGAAATAATATTTAACATATCATAAAAATAGTTTTAATATCAAAAATTGAGAACGACACACTGGGGCGAAATTGATCACCATATCACAAAGCAGATTCAATAATACAAAATATCCCTATCTATTAAATTTGGGTCTCCTGAATCTGAAAATGATGTCGAAATTCTTATAACTCGAGTATTTGATCATTTTATTGCATAATTAAACCTTGAAAATCTGCCGAATACGCCTAAATGTAGGCAATATCCGTAGAAATAAGCACATTATTTGAGAATAAGCGGTTTTTTGAGCAAAACACAATACTTGCTATGCTGAATGATAACAAATATGAGTTCAGTAGTTCATGCTTAAGCTTACAACCAATTTTGAAGACTTAAAGTTGCAATTTAGGCATAGCACCAGTGGATTGTTTAGCACCGACATTTCCAACTGTTTTGCTTTCACCTTCAACAAGTGTGAATATTTCTAAGCAAAACTGATCCTAATAAAAATGAAATACTTCAAAATCATCATTAGACATCTATAAACGAGAACACATTAAATGTCTGTGGTGTCTACAAAACCTTCAACAACTTTGGGAGGAAATGTGTTTTGGTATCGACCTGATCAAATTCACCCCAGTGATCAATTTGCCCCCGGATTACGGTATTCTTGAAATATAAATCTCGCATACTCTGAGATAACGCCCTAAAAGCCATTGGTAGCCACGTGTATAGCTCGTTGTTTCTGAGCAAAAGAAAGAATAAGCATCCAAACCAACATCACGGGCAGGTAGATAATGATTAAATAGCATGAAAATCCATTCAAATGCTCCGAAACAACGAGCTACACACATGGTTACCAATGGCTTTTAGGGCGAGATCAGAAGTTATGCGAGAAATGCTCATTATTTCCATAAATCTTGAATTGTTGAGAATTTAGCAAGCATATTTGTCAATCCTTAGCAGCTGTCAAATAAACATTTTTATCATAAGTTAAGTCACAGGTTATGTTGGTAGAAAATGTATACACTCGCATTGTGTGCTATTATTCATCACATAATATATGCACGTATATCGCCTCACTTTTGTACGTAGAGGGCCTTTTCGTGACATCTTATAAGTGAAATTTTGCACATGCAAAGCCTCCAGATGATTTCGTTATACGTACATTTTATTTGTTTGGGAAGTGATCAATTTCACTCCGAAATGGAATCTTTTGATTTTTTATTTTAGCGAAGATTCTCAGCACTAAAATCACATTTTTATGAAAATTTCGGTATATGAGCCAATAAGGCGCACCGTTGTACTTGTTTTCTTGCATTCAGTTGTTTGCCATTGGCAGCATTAAAGAAATTAGTCATGGAAAGCAGTAAAATATGTTCAATTTCACCCGAAATTACGGTAACTGTCAGAGGGAGATGAGTCGACAGAAAGTCATGCTAGAAGCCATGTATGTAGGATTTATCTAGAACGTTGTTAAAAACTTCCATTGAATTACACAAGAAGTTTGGAAAAACTTGTCTGATTGATTTTGGAATAGCTATACTCGGAGTAGTTAAGACTGAAAGGGTTACCAGAATTATAAGATGTTGGGATGAATATTGATTGTGTGGAAATTTGTTAACCTATTATACATTTTAGATTTAAAGTATTGTCAATAAACTACATTGAACAGCTAAAAGGGTCTGCGAATCCCTGTTTCTACATTCGAGGTGGCTACAATTCGATGATAGGAAAATTTGTCTAAAGCATCGAACTGATGGGATCGTTCAAATATTACGTAACGCAACAGGGGGAGGGAGGGGGTCCCAAGTAGTGTTACGGTCCATACAAAAATTTTGAATTTTTCTTCCTAAATCTGTTACGTGGAGGAGGGAGGGGGTCTAAAATTGTCGAAATTTGCGTTTCGTAATATTTGAATCATCCCCTCATTTCGATGCAATTATCAACATTAACCGTTTCGACCGCAGAAAGCGCGCATTCTGGAGCAACATTCTCTCTTTCATTTTTGTCACGTTAAGTGATGGTTTTCTATTCTATGTTCATTCTTTCAATTCCAGGTCTATTATAAAATCTCAAAAAAGAAAAATGGCAAAAAATTTCTGGGAATGTGATATTCAATCGTTAAACCAATGGATTATTCAATTCATTTATTGAACTTTAAAGCTTCTCAACCATTCTAATTTTGTTTCCCATGGCACCGTTGTTTATGCAACACATTTGTTTGCGACTAGTAGAGCACTCTTACTTTGGAATATTTAATGTCGTAGGTAGGCAATTCGTTATCCTAACCATATCACTCCAGAACCACCTGGACGTTCTTGTAGTCCTTGATGAACTTGGGCTTGTTCTTCTCGAACAAGTCAGCCAAGGATTTGCAGAACTTTTCGTGCAAATCATCGATCTCTGCCTGGGATGGCTTGTCGTTCTTCTGAGTATGCAACGGTGCTCCAACTGAAAATTATATCGATTAGTTATGATTCAGCGTATTCGCCTGATTAGATTGAAGCATGTTGATACTTACTGACTGTGTTGATCGGTCGTCGCCTTGGGATCACACCGTACGTGTACTGGAAGAATCCTCGACCGCGGAATGCTGCCGGAGCGATTCCGGTCGTATTCTTGACCCACTCCTGGAAATTGCGTAATGGGGAGCCCAGAGGATTCGGCGGTTGATCGAACAGGTCCACCTCACCAAAGTTGATAACTGGCACCACGGAGGCACCGGCCTGAATAGCGATCTTGCAGAAGCCTTTCCGATTTTTGAGCACCAATCGGTAGTTGTTTGGCCGGCAATGCAGCGATTCAGCGGCGCCACCAACCACCAGGACAACGGCATTGGCAGTTCGACCGTCTTTGTTGGCCGGATGGTGTGGATTGTTGGAAGCCGTCAACATGGACATGACGCTTTTGGAGGCACACGAAGCGAGACCCCAGCTCAGGAGAATCTCCCGGAAGAACGGAATGATGAAGTGGAAGTTCAGCGTGCATGGTCGCGACCGGATGCCTGGATACAGTTTGTAGAATCCCGTGGTGTCGGTGGCAAAGTTCAGGAACGTTCCGGTGCTGAAAATGTTAGAAGGCGGTTTAACGGAATCTGGAGCTTACTTGGGATGGCTTGAGGGGGTTAGCACAGACAAGCGAACGAAACACTGACGAAATTTCCATCGACCACGCTTCAAACTATCATTTCAAATTTCTTAGATCTCGCTACCACGCAGGCACGCGCATCGTTTTTCTTCAGTTTTGACATTTTTTACTAGCACCACCTGCAGGCCTTTTGGCACACAATAGTATTTCGTGCTACATGGCCACCAGATGACGATTTTGTGAACTGAGCGATGGCTTTTAAAGGGTTTTCGTTTCAAGTGGTACATCTGTTTGTCTGTGGGGTTAGTGTCATGTGAGTGTTACCATACACCATATGATAGAGATGAGTACGATTTTGAATTGAATTGAAAAGTAGTAAAAAATCAGATACTTACAATTATGAAAACTCGGATGCCGGACGTGTTGAACATGAGCACAATAATCACTGTATCGTATGGTCATGACATTCACATGCACTTTTTGAACTATGTATGTATGAGTGAACAGGCAGAGGATTGATGGTTTGTGACAAAACATAACCTCAAAGACGTTTAATTTTCATAACACTTGTTTTATGATCCACCATGTCCTTTGTGATAATCTATCATTGTTGTTTACCAAGATGCTCAACAAATAATTTGGCGTACGTGTGGCACTCTTATCAGTTGACGAGCTCTGGTCGATGACCGAAAACAATGATTGGTTTGTTCAATCGATTTATATGATTTTAAAGCATTTGTCGTGCTACTTCAAAATTTTGTTTGACTTTTAAGTCTATAGGGTTATAACATAACCATACTCGAATTGTAAAATTAACCTTTCCCATCGCATGTGAAATGCAAAGAAAATGGAATGGAAATTACCAGTCGTTTAGATGATGATCATTGAATAGCATGTCGTAGACCAATTTTCCAACAGTCAAGCACCGTGTACAAATTCGTCATGCACGTGAATATGAGTACGTGCTAGGAGGGTCTTTGCTGAACTTACCTGAGTACACCATGTGGGAAGGCAGCGAAGATGTAGTTGCGATCCGCGGGCAGGTCAACCGTTTTATGCAGTTTGGCAGGGAAGTACGTCTGGAAGAGCTTCCAGCAGAACAGGTTGCGGAACCATTTGACGCTGAAATGATGTGAATACGTTGTCAACTAATTCGTTGATATATTTTGTTTAATTATAGACGTAAAAGTACCAAATGGAACGAACGAAAATGTTTCACACTGGCATAGTAAATATTTTACAATATAGTATGATGTTAGGATCATATGGTCGGCGTTAAGTCAGAGATCATTTCATTTCATGTCATCCAGTGACATTTTTAATATTTTGAGAAAAATGGACTTAAAGTCTAACACTTTCCCACTTCGGGTTGGTGGGAAGAAACACATGAATATGTATATGAAGCATTGCGTAATGTTTAGGATACCTGCGTTATTTTCTCAAAATATTTTCTGAATTGCCGATACATTTTCTTGATCCACGATGTTTTTCTATGAAACATAAAAAAAGAAAATCATTTAGCGACTCCTTTGAAAATTCTTCCATCAAGTCCTGTGAGAATTTTTGGGGATTTCTACAGGAACTATTCAAGATATTTCTTTTCCTTTTCATAACATACGCTAGCAGCTACTTCAGTATATCTGCCATCCTTTTCTGGAACAATCTGAACCATTCCAATAATAATTTGTTCAGCAAATCCTCAAGGAATTATTGTAGGCGGTTTGAGTAGCAATGAAACGATATTTTCTCAAGGATAATGTTCCTATTCGTCAAGTGGTTTTCAAGAAATTTCTCCAAGGGCTCTATTGATTCGGTTATAGAATGGGATTCCGGTATTGGCATGCCCCAATTTTGACACCCCCGATTTTGGCAACAAAATGGATCCGTTTTTTAAAATTTGTAAATTTTTGTAAATATTTTCGTGTCTGTTGCTTTATTTATCTGATCAGTAGGTCAACTATGCACCGATTACATTCCAGAGCTCAATTTTCGTCGATATACCCCCAAATCTCAATAACTACTAAGGGCTCCCGTACGCGCTCATTTACTTCACGATGGCCATTGGTCATGCATTCGCAACGTTTCATGAAGCCATTATTCTCCACCACAACTCAACCATCTCTTTGGCATTCATACTGAGTGACCAGCCCACTTTAGTCTGCCAGTAGGTGATACACTGAAGAAACACTTCTCTTCAGATGTGGCACAGCTTGTTTAAAAAAATCACAAGCACATTAGGGCAACTAAAACTCTATGACTCACACAGAGTTAAAAAATAAATTTTGCCTCACCTGTTCAACTTACTGTTCTTATTATTTTGGAGTTACATACATTGCGTATGAAAAACACCGCAGTAATAGATACAAATACAGCAAAATGTCGTGCATCCTAACTTTCGAGAAATTTCATTAAATGAATTGCGTCATTCTAGTGAATAAGGTCCTAAAATGTTCAATGAATTTTTTTTTAATTTAAAAATTGGGTCCATAAATGAACCTTGACACAATAGATCATGTTGGACGTTCGCTTAGTCGACAAAACACCACATGGGTTTTCGTTTTAACATTGGGGTTGTTCCTATCTGACATTTGAGCGGTTCCACGCCGTTTCGCAAACTCGATTATTTTTGTATTTTTTGAATCGCCTGAAAATTTGCATACAGATTCTTTATGACCAACAATGCCATTATGCACTTTCAGACCACCATTTTGAACCTCGCCTTATTTTTGAGAAGGGCGTATCGGAAAATGCATGGCAAATCTTTAAAAAACTGTAACTCGAAAACGGTTTGTCCGATCGATTTGAGATCTTCTACAAAGTTGTAGGTATTGCTTAGAACTATATAGAGAAAAAATATGCACTGTAAAAAAAGTTACAGATTATTTTTTATTTCAAAAACAAAATTTTAAAATCGATTTTCTCCAGAAACGCAGTTTTGATTTATTTTTTATTTTTAGATATGTTTTAGGGGACAACTTATGTGATTTATTGCACAATGTTTCAAAATGGAAGAATTATGGACAAAAAAGTTATGTTTTTTTTTTAAATTACAGATTTTGAAAAAAAAAATCGAAATAGAGGAAAACAATAATTTTTTATATGATTATTTGAAAGTACAGAAAAATTGCAATCGAAAAGTACTTAAGTAAATTTTTTCTAGGTTGCATCAATTTCGAGATATACTCATATTTATATAAAAGTTTCAAATAAAAAAAGAAAAATAGGCCCTTTTCAAACATATTTCGTGTTTCTCCATTCCAGAAAAAAAATATTTTGATTGAGCGAATCGTAGCTAAATCGTTTATCGTTTGATCAAAACATTTATGCTTAAGTATTGAAAAAAGAGTGCACGGTAAAAAATATAAACGATATTTTCAAATGAAAATTTGAAGCTAATAGTTCTTAAAAACCGCAACATTGATGTTTTTAATTTTTGGATATATTTTGCGGGTGTTGTAGGTATTGTTTAGGACTATTTGGAAAAAAATATTCACGGTAAAAAATAATGACAAATTTTTTTAATAAAAAAAAATTAAAATCGATTTTCTATGAGAATGCATCTGTGATTTTTATTATTTTTGGACATGTTTTAGGGGACAACTTATGTGATTTATTGCACAATGTTTCATAATGGAAGAATTATGGACAAAAAAGTTATAATTTTAAAAAATATTACAAAATTTGAAAAAAATCGAAATAAAGGAAAACAATATTTTTTTATGTGTTTATTTGATAGTACAGAAAATGCATTGGAAGAGTACTTAAGTAAAATTTTTCTAGGTTGCATCAATTTCGAGATGTACTCATACTTATTTACTGATAGTTTATTATGTGAAACAAAAACAGTGAATTGCACCTTACGTTGTTGTGAAAAATGTTCAGATTCTACTACCTTTGAACGAAGCTTGTTATCAGAAATCGAAGAGAATGGCATTGACGAATTATAATTTGAACAGTGGGTCACAACCGACAGGTGTGATATTGAAACTTTTTTAAAGCAGCCTGATGAATTTGTATCATATTTTACTCGTAAATTGGAGAAACTAATACTTCATGATTTCATCTGAAAAGAGCAAGCTACATTTTTAAATAACACAAAAAACAATTTGATAGAAGGTGAATTTGTGGTAATTTGTGATTTTTCGGAAAACTACACATTTATTCTTCAAGATGAAGTTCAAAGCCATCATTGGAATGCTCAGCAAGCTACTTTGCATCCGTTTGTAATATATTATCGTCAAGATGGCAAAGTCAATCATTTAAGTTTTGTTGTAATTTCAGAAGATTTGCGTTACGATTCTGTATCTGTCAACTTATTCATATCTAAAATGATAGATTTTTTGCGATTGGATCACAAATTAACTGTCAACAAGATATATATTATGTCTGACGGAGCTGCATCACAGTATAAAAATAGGAAGAACTTTTCAACTCTTTGGCAATTTAAAATCAAATATGATATTGAAGTTGAATGGCATTTTTTTGCAACATCACATGGCAAAGGGCCATGCGATGCCATAGGAGGGACACTAAAACGTATGGCTACCAGAGCCAGTCTTGCCAAATAACGTGAACATCCGATAAAAAATGCTAAGGAACTATATGATTGGGCTCAAAATCAGAAAGAAGAGCAGCTTACACAAATCTTCTTTTGTTATTCAACTACTGAGGACTATGATATCATTGCACAAGAACTTAACCAACAATTTTCAAGTGCGAAAATTGCAGTATATATAAAAATTAAAAAAAAAAAACAAACTCCTTCTCCAAGGTTGTACGATCTTTCCGCGATGAGAGGGCTTTACCCATTAGCCGGGCTTAGCTCTGGGGACCAAAGGTACACCGTTGTGATAGAATCACATTTTTAATGCCACGTTTAGATTTACCGTGTATATATCGGAAGTGATGCATCTCAGCTAAATTTTACTTGAGTATTTTTCGATACAAATTTTTCATATTTAAAAATATATAGTTATTTTTCTGTACTCAAAAAAAAAAACGCATCAAAAATATCGTTTTACATAAATTCGTTTTATTTATTTTTTTAAATAATTTTTTTTTTATCCAAAAAATTTCCGTTTTGAGGCATTGTGCAAGAAATTACAAACAATATGCTGCAAAACATATCCAAAAATTAAAAACATCAATTTTGCGGTTTTTATGAACAATTAACTTCAAATTTTCATTTGAAAATTTCGTTTATATTTTTTTACCGTGCATACTTTTTTAAATACTTTGGTATATAGGTTTTGATCAAACAACAGTGAATCAATTGTCACCCAACACGCGGCAACAAAGACATTGTCATCTCCTATTCCTGTTGCAACAATTTTATTCCGCAACATCAGTTTATCATCACTTGAACAGAATATGACAAATATCGATTACCACGTGCGCTGCGATTTTGTGGGCTTCGCATTGCAATTTTCGAGAACTTTCTTCATGTTGGTAAACATTGGCACACTATCGAACAGCATCCATAAAAGATTTTTGGTTTTGTGTTTAAAATAACTGATTAATCGCGAGTTGAAAAGGTTGCAACAATGTTGCGCCCTGTGATTGTCATGACAATTTTGCTTTTGATTGTGTCCTTATCCGCAACAGTTGCAACAAACGGTTGTGAGCGAGCTTGCTTTGTTGTTTATTTTTCGTCTATTTTGATGACAATTTGATTCACTGTCAAACAATAAACATTTCAGCTACGATTCACTCAATCAAAATAAAATATTTCTGGAATGGAGAAACACGAAATATGTTTGAAAAGGGCCTATTTTACTTTTTTTATTTGAAAATTTTACATAAATATGAGTATATCTCGAAATTGATGCAACCTAGAAAAAATTTACTTGAGTACTTTTCGATTGCAATTTTTCTGTACTTTCAAATAATCACATAAAAAATATTGTTTTCCTCTATTTCGATTTTATTTCAAAATCTGTATTTAAAAAAAAAATCATAACTTTTTTGTCCATAATTCTTCCATTTTGAAACATTGTGCAATAAATCACATAAGTTGTCCCCTAAAGCATATCCAAAAATAAAAAAAATCGAAGCTGCGTTTCTGGAGAAAATCGATTTTAAAATTTTGTTTTTGAAATAAAAAATAATCTGTAACTTTTTTTTACCGTGCATATTTTTTCTCCATATAGTCCTAAGCAATACCTACAACTTTGCAGAAGATCTCAAATTGATCGGACAAACCGTTTTCGAGTTACAGTTTTTTAAAGATTTGCCATGCATTTTCCGATACGCCCTTCTCAAAAATAAGGCGAGGTTCAAAATGGCGGTCTGAAAGTGCATAATGGCATTTTTGGTCATTAAGAATCTGTATGCAAATTTTCAGGCGATTCAAAAAATACAAAAATTATCGGGTTTGCGAAACGGCGTGGAACCGCTCAATGGCTACTTCTAGAGAAATTATTTATATAATCATTATGGCTTAGAATAATTTCAAGATGCTTACTGTATCATCAGAACATATTCATTTTGACAAAAAATCAAAATTTTGAAGATCGACCAAAAGTTGTTCTTAGAAAAACTTTTTTATTAAATATTTCTCCATCATGAAACTTTGTCCCAAACATCTTTTTGCTATCAAGATTCTATGGTGAGAATTTAAAAAAATATCAAAAATGGGATTTTTGTGTAATTTAAAATTAATTTTTTTTGAAAATAAATAAAATATTTTCTCAGTGTATATATTTTTCTTATAGTCCAAACGGTTCACTACAACTTCTTCATAGAATATTTTTCTCTAAAATCAACAGTTTTGGAGTTAGAATTTTTCAACAAAGTTGCATGTAGAAATTTATAGGCCATTTTGAAAAGTTATACTTGGGTCAAAATTATCAATTTTTCTATGAAAAACACTTATTCTACCGTACCAAAAACATGTGCAAAATTTGATCCAAATCGAAGATGGTCGAGTTCTGTGACTGACCGATTTGACATGGAATCCGTCATATAAGCATCGTTCAAAAGGTGATTTCGTTATACGTATGTTTTGGTTGTCTGGGCAGGATTCGTCTAAGTTGAATGCTTAGGGATTTTTCCAAAGATTCATTAAGATTAATTTAAGAAATATTTTCAGAATTTCTTCTAATACTTACAACAGGTTTTACTATAATTGATCAATAAATACTTCGAAGAACATGAAAAAATCCTCTGTAGCTTTCATAGGGAATTTCTCAACATATTGCTTCTTGGGTTACACAAGTTTATGTAATTCCCTTAGAAAAAATTGGATGATTTATCGAAGCATTCTTGGGAAAATTTATGAAGAAATCTGTAGGATTTATTCATACTTAAATAGATTCCTTAAAAAGGGTCACTGCGATATTTAATGTTACTTATTAGACGAATTTCTAAAAAAATGCTTGGATAAATTCTCATAAAAATCTCTAAAGGAATTTTAATGATCTGTATGAAATCCTCAGATTATTGATTTAGCTGCTGGTGTTGATTTTAAAATAATCGTAGAAGACATTAATCTTTGTATTAAATACCAAGAAAATACAGTACAGTAAAACTTCAGTTATAAATAATACAGTTATATTTACAGTATTTTTAATCAATCCTTAGCAGATACCCAAGTGTTATAACTGAATAAATTTAAGAGAGAATACTCGAAGGCATCTGTTGATTGGCCTTCCTTAGCCGAGTGGTAAGGGTCCGTGGCTGCGAAGCAAAGCCATGCTGAAGGTGTCTGAGTTCGATTCCTGGTCGGTCCAGGATCTGGAAATTTCGATATAGGAATGCAAAAATAACAACTTAGGCAAAGAAAGCTCTCAGTAAATAACTGGGAAGAATTCATAAGAACTCTAAGCTGAGAAGCCGGCTCTGTCCCAGTGGAGGGCCGTTAATGCTTAGAAGAAGAAGAAGATCTGTTGAGAAATTGAATTGAATTTTTTGAAAAATACTAAGTGGAATCCAAGAAAAAAATAATGTAAAACATATCATGAAACTGTATTTTGCAAGTAATTGAAATGATAGAATGCACTGAGGAGTTTCTGAAAGAACTCCTTGGAAAATGCAAATTACCCGGAGGAGAAACAAAAAACAAATCCTGGAAAATCTGTACAAAAAACCCTAGACATTTTCCTGGGGGTTTTCTGACGGTTTCCTCGGAGGAATACTCGCTAGATCCCTTGGAAAATTTTGGGAGTTATTTCTGGAAAAAATACTGATGGAATTTACCTTAAGGAATTCTTGGAACTTGTTTCATCAATTGGCTAGGATGAAACTGTCGGTCATTAGGAGCTCTATCAATCGAACCTTTTGACTTTGTTCAATCTGGAATTTTCCAAGGTATTAAGCGCACTTGTTTATCAGCCAACAAATTGAACCGAGAGGCGTTTCAGATTCCACCTTGCCCACTGTGAAAAAAGGACTGTTGAGTGCAGAAGTTGATTATAGCGACCGTTTTACGTAAAATTCGTATGAGCTTTTGAGGTCGCTTGACTACTTCCCCCTTGGTGAAAATTCTGGAAACGCCAATGGTACTCAATTGCGTGTAACTTTTCCTTTTTGAGTGAAGTAAAACCTCAAAGAAAGTTACATAAACTTTGAAGAAAAGTCTCTTGCAAAATGCTAAGATTTTTTTATCGAAATTTTATCCAAGCAACTGAATGTACGTCTCGGGTGATCTCTGGAGGTTTCTTAAACTGCAAAACACTTTCGGCTTGGTTGTGATCAACTGGTTAATATCAATTGAATACCTAGCAAAATAAATTTAATTATTAATTTTTATTCAAAAAAAAAAAAAAACAACAAAAAAACTCTGGTTCGTATTGTCGGCATTTTGTTGCTAACCTTAAAATATGCACTTGATAAGATGTACTTTTCATCACATATCAATATTTGAGGATGATAAATTGATATTTCATGAAGGTTATGAAATAGCATGAGTAAAAAATGAATGAAGTAAGCATATAGGGTGCAGAGCTACTTGGGCACTTTCATGATTCACTTTGGCATGGGGGAATTTTCTCAGTCTAATCGTCTGAAACTTTGCAATAAAGAGCACTTCAATACGACGCATATTGTAGCCAAATATGAGCTCAGTGGCATTCAAAAAACCCCACTGCCGAAGTGAATCAAAAGTGCCAAGAATTGGATCCGGCTCCCTATTGGATATTTTTTCATATCTCTTCCAAAGAGCATGACTTTCGAAATTCTATCTGGTGTTGTGGAATTCCAATAACCAAATCCTCAAATCAAAGGGAGTGTTACTTCACATTAATAATTGTAGGTACTCACCCCTGTCCTCGTCCACCGTTGACGCCAGCTTTCCGATCGTAGTAGATGAACGCTCCATAGATGAGACAGAACGTTTTCGCGAGCAGTCCACCGAATATCTGATTGGGGAAGAGAGCAATCACTTGAGCACTTACACCGACGATAGAACAATAGCAACAACTGGCTCACCAATAGGTATAAATAGGTGAACAGCATCCCGAGCTCACCGAACAGAAACAGACTCATCCATCCGAAGGCACAGAGCGTCTCCAGCCGGCGTCGCAAGGGCACATTCAGTGGTGCCCACTCAATTTCTCTCATCGTGAGTTATTTTTCGTCAAAACCATGCAACTCAATCTGTGGATCGAATGAGATCGGAAGGAATGAGAGATTAGCCTAAATTTACAACTTTTCAAAGATGAATTTTCTGTAAGGCATAACGAACAACGGTAACAATGCAACGAAACACATTCAAAGACTAAGACTTGCGCCGGTTCAAATAGGATCGATAAACGGAACAATCAATCAATTTTTGATAAAATTATCTCGCACACTTCATACGATTTATTTCTTCCCAGCAAATCTACAGTCTGAAGGTCGTTTCAACTACTTTTTTTCCGAATTGCGATCAACAAGCATTATCACATCACAAACGATTCGCACGTGAAACTCAAATGTACAATTAAACGTCGTAAAGCACGCACCGAATCCCTGCAAAGTTCACTCCACGAGGCGTACTGTTTTCTCGGGAAATAGCACACGGATACGATTTGTCGGGTGAGTCCCGAGCCGTGGTTGGTAACATACTGACTAACTGGGACTCTCGGGGAACCTTATCGTGTCAAAAGTCGAAAAAATAAACGAAAATCGGTAAGTTAATCTTATTGAATACTCTTGAGCAGTGGTCTTCAATTTATGGTATGCGATCCACAACAAACTTTTTTTTTAAATATTGTATGAGTTCTATGTTTGCTAACACTATCATACTATTTTGGAACAAATAATAAAACTTTTATTAGCATTTTGTTGACAGCATGTTACACTTTATTGACCGTAGCATTTCAGAATTGACACTGGTCAATTGAATTCATAAGCTTATGAAAAAAATGCTTCTTAATAAACTTAACCAAATACCAACATGATGCACTTAACTATAGTCCAGAAAGTAGATTTACGTAAAAAGCTGCATTTACTAATTTAGAATTAAACATTAGACGGAAACTGCACGCATTTTTTTATTCTAATAGTATCCTTTAAAACATTCCATTATTTTTCTAGAAGTTAGGGAAAAAACGCTTTCAATTTACATAACCTTACTTAACCTAAACTTATAACGCATTTATCGTGGCAATAGAAGATTGCAACGATTTTTGTCTAAAATTATTATTTTTTTTATTTGACATTTGTTTCAATGTTTCACCATTGGATATCCTATGTTAGTATTATATTTATATTATTAGGAAGCTTCAGAATCATTTTCATATTTTCATATTTTTGAGTTCTTTGCAGAGTTTTCTTCCTGGTATTACAACAGCTACTTCATATTGGTACAGCATACAACATGCTGGCCTGAACGTTTGTTTGAAGATCAAAAGCTTGTTCTTAAGACAAAGTTTTGATTTTCTATCAATAAGGGGATAAATACGTTTTACATATTTGTTACATTTGGCTCGAATGCTCTCAATGTGATTTTTGAAAGTTAAATTCTTATCTAGCATGAACCCTAGATACCCAACTTCCTCTGACAAAATTATTGGAACTCCTCTCGTCCTGACAACGTGTCTACTTGAAGGTTTCAAATAAGGTGCTTTTGGTTTATGTGGGAATATCATAAGTTGAGTTTTAGAAGCACAAGGAAAAATCTTCCTGTTTTGCATATATGAAAAAAAAAAGAAAATATCCAACTGTTTTTGAAATCTACTACAGATGACAACCTTTGCCAGAGGGACCTGTGTCATAAGCGAACACAGATTTTTGACATCCCATTCAACATTTTGAATATTGTTAATATTGATTCCAAAATGCTGCACAAAGAACACCAGCTCTTACAGGAAGTCTTTCAGACTTGGAGTTCTGATAATTAACCTATGGTGTACGAAAATTCAATTTTTGCCAATGAACAGTTCGGATTCCGCCATGGACATTCGACCACTCATCAACTTTTACGTGTAACAAATTTGATCCGTACCAACAAATCTGAAGGCTATTCTACTGGTCTTGCTCTTCTAGACATAGAAAAAGCATTCGACAGTGTTTGGCATGAAGGTTTGATCGTAAAATTGAAAAACTTTAATTTTCCAACATACATTGTTAGAATAATTCAAAGTTATTTGTCAAATCGTACACTTCAGGTTAATTATCAAAACTCCAGATCTGAAAGACTTCCTGAGCTGGTGTTCCTCAAGGCAGCATTTTGGGACCAATATTATACAATATTTTCACATCTGACTTACCTGAGTTACCTCAGGGATGTCAAAAATCTTTGTTTGCGGATGACACAGGCCTCTCCGCCAAAGGACGAAGCTTGCTTGTCATCTGTAGTCGATTGCAAAAAAGTTTGGATATTTTTTCTTCATACTTGCAAAAATGGAAGATTTCTCCTAATGCTTCCAAAACTCAACTAATAATATTCCCACATAAACCAAAAGCTCTTTATTTGAAACCTTCAAGTAGACATGTTGTCACGATGAGAGGGGTTCCAATAAATTGATCAGATGAAGTTAAGTATCTAGGGCTCATGCTAGATAAGAATTTAACTTTCAAAAATCACATTGAAGGCATTCAAGCCAAATGTAATAAATATGTAAAATGTCTTTATCCCCTAATTAATTGAAAATCAAAACTTTGTCTTAAGAACAAGCTTTTGATATTCAAACAAATTTTCAGGCCAGCCATGTTGTATGCTGTACCAATATGGACAAGCTGTTGTAATACCAGGAAGAAAGCTCTGCAGAGAATTCAAAATAAAATTTTGAAAATGATTCTGAGACTTCCTCCCTGGTAAAGTACCAATGAGTTACATAGAATATCCAATGTTGAAACATTGGAACAAATGTCAAATAAAATAATAAATAATTTCAGGCAAAAATCGTTACAATCTTTTATTGCCACGATTAATGTGTTATATGTTTAGGTTAAGTTAGGTTAAGTATATTCAAAGCGTTTTTTTTTATCTCTTATAAGCAGGTGAAATCAACTCACCTGTAAAAAATCTGAACTGCTACGGCAAATGAAATGTAATATGTTGTTAACAAAATGTTAATTAAATCTTAAATTTGTTTTACCAAATAAGGATGTTAGTGTTGACTAATAACACAGAACACCTAGATATAAGAAATGAATGTAATGTTTGGAATGATACTAATAAAGAAATTAAAAAAAAACCTATTGTGTACGATTTGACAGATAACTTTGGATTTTTCTAAAAATGTATGTTTGAAAATTGAAGTTTTTTTTAATTTTACAATCAAGCCTTCATGCCAAATACTGTCGAATGCTTTTTCTATGTGTAGATGAGCAAGACCAGTAGAACAGACTTCAGATTTGTTGGAACGGATCAAATTTGTTACACATAAAATTTGATGAGTGGTCGAATTTGCATGTCGGATTGCGAACTGTTTATTGGCAAAAATTGAATTTTCGTTAATGTGTACCAATATTCTGCTCAAAATGACTTATTTAAATAGCTTACTGTTGAAGCAAAGTAAGCTGATTGAACGTTAGCTGATAGCTCATGCAGGATTTTTGTCTGGTATTAAAATTAATACAGCTTTGGCATTTTTGCATTTGTCAGAAAAATATGTCAACTGAAAACATTTGTTAAATATATCAACTAAGAATGATAAGCTACTTTCTTGTACTTTCTTAATGAGGATGTAGAAAATTCCATGATCGCCAGGGGCTTTTATATTTATATTTTTTTTAATAGTTCTCACATTTTCCAAATCAGTCTCCCAGGAATTTTCGAAATCGTTCTCATGAGTGAGAATGCTTTCGAAATCCTGAGTAACTTGATTTTCAATTCGACTAGTGAGTTTTCAATTGAAATTGTGTGCGCTTTAAACTGCTTGGAAGTTTTTGAACTTTTTCACGATCAGTTAGAAAACCTGCTTCTGCTTCATTAGTAGAAGGTCATGAGTTCAATCCCAGGCCCGTTCCTTTCCACGTACTTTGTCGATGTATCTTTCACTTGCTTCTATCTGTCACTCTTAATATATCACAGTTTATCTATCACAGTTCATAGCATTTGCTAGAACTCGAGACGGACAGAAATAAAACCGTTTCCCTACGCTTCCATCCTTTTATCATTATAGCTCACCTTTCCTTACGCCTGATACATAGGCAGTCTGCTAACCAAACCAGCAAGCCTCTCTGCCATAAAAATTACCCCATCCCTTCTTCCTTCCCGCATGAACTGGCGTAGACGCAGTGGTATATACGGTCTACCGTGGGAGCCAGTTGATTGCATCATTAACTCCTTTCCCTTCCCCTCATTGGTCTGCATTCTGACGTGACAGACACCATTGTTGCCTTAAAATAGAAGATCACCAGCACTTATCAAGCTCAAGCTCACGATCAGTTAGAAAACATTTGTTTTTCTCTTTCAATTGGGTCCTAAAATGTTTAATGAATTCTCGTTTTTATTCAATAATACGAAAGAGCATGTTCTTGCAACTACTTTAGCAAGTTTTCCCGCTCAAATAACGGCTAAATCATTTTTTAACTTCAATTTCAAAAATGGTTCCAAATATCAACCTTGACACTTGTGATCTTGTTTGACATTCACTTTTTCGACAAAAATGCCACAGGGCATATAGTTTTAACACTGGGGTTGTTCCTATCTGACATTTCGGAAGGGACACGGAAAACAAAATATACCCAAAATTCGAGTTTAAACCAAGGGGTGTAACAAAATCTTAAAAATCATAAAAAAAATGTTTTTTGTACTTAAACCAATGAAAATCATTTAAAAATTGAGTAAACATGTGTTTCTGCCCTAAACTTAAGCGTTTGGTAATAAAATTGAGACAGGGCTTTAAGACCCTATTTCGGAATTGGCTTCTGAGATTTTTTTTCAAAATTTTAGATAATTTTCAAAAGGGCTTAGTTCTTCTTCTTCTTTCTGGCGTTACGTCCCCACTGGGACAGAGCCTGCTTCTCAGCTTAGTGCTCTTATGAGCACTTCCACAGTTATTAACTGAGAGCTTACTATGCCAATGACCATTTTTGCATGTGTATATCGTGTGGCAGGTACGAAGATACTCTATGCCCTGGGAAGTCGAGAAAATTTCCAACCCGAAAAGATCCTCGACCGGTGGGATTCGAACCCATGGCCCTCAGTTTGGTCTTGCTGAATAGCTGCGCGTTTACCGCTACGGCTATGTGAGCCCCATAAAAGCTAAGCCCTTTGCCAAGGTCCAATTGAAAATTTTATTCTCAAAATTTGTGTTTTCCTACTGTGTGAACATTTTTTCATTTCTTTTTACAAATTCTGTCATATAGTTCTCACAGCAGGATCGCGAGTGCGTTGAAATTTTCTTCTTCTCACGCTACAAGATGGATTAAGGGTTTAAGATATCATCGTCGACTGTACCCCGTTTGGCGTAAAGCCATCTGGCATAATGTTGTTTAGCTTAACGCCATTTAGCATAATGGCTTTTCGACATAATTTAAAAAAAATATTTAAATATTCTTTGAAATTTTTCAACGTTGAGACATAGAAATTTTAGGCTTAGAAATTGAAAAAGTATTTGCATGGAACTAGTAAAGTCAAGATAAGAAGAGCAAATATTACAGCTGTCTTTTCATGATGGACGTTAATTGGTATCGCGTAGATGGAGACCCGTAGTATATGGAGTAATAAATTTCGATACAACATCATAAGTAAGTTTTCCTGTATAAGTGTGGGGAGACACAAAACCGTACTGGATAGATGAGCACAATTCCATAAGCATCGCGTGTATATATGTGTGCTGTTGAACTGTGTAACAAAATGGGAATCTGTTAAGACTAAATTGTATCTATAGAAGAAGTTAATAGCGCAGAAGTAAAGATTCACCAATTTATCAGGAATCGAAACTCGTCGCGAAATTCATAATTTTGATGTACAGTAATTAATTCATATTATCAAATTTCACATTCTTTCTAACACGAGCTTTTCTTGTATGTTTTTAGTATAGCGAATCATTACTTTTTTCCGATGTGAATGAACATCGATAATGGCATGTCTAAGATTTGTTATGTTGCACAGTTAGTTTTTTTTTCACGAGCTCGGCTGTGGGAATCTTGATTTTTCAATTTTATTCGAGAATCAGATACCGTTTTGTCTCAAATTCCAAACAGACTCATATTCCGAACACTCCGTTTTTGTATGGCTACTAGGTTGAAATATTTCACTGAAATATGTCATAAAATTACCAGGAGATGACAGTCAATTGCCATTCAACTTTAACGTCTTGCAATATATTTTATACCTCGGCAGTAGTTATGATTCTCTAGGTCGAAACCACTAGAACTAGCTCAGATAAATTTGTTTGCAAAATTATTCATTTGAATACGATTTATTCGTGCTGTTCGGAATTTGAATCAAGGTTTCGGAATATAAGACATTTGAATCGGTATTTAAATCAAAAAGTTTGTTGCATACTTTTATGTAAAAACAATACTAAACAAGTAAGAATAACAATTTTTAGCGACACACCCAACAGTTAACGGTTAGGGTTTGTGAAGAAATTAAATTTTTCACAAATATCTGCTAATTTATGCCTATCAGATGCATTTGAAGTCACTGTTGACCTTAAGTGTTCGATATATGAGTCAAAACGGTAACTAATTATGAGGTAGCTTAGCAACGAAGCACGATCTACTGATACTCGGCTTTTATTTTCTGAGATCTCACGATCGACCGAATACTTGGTAAAAATTAACCGAGATTCGGCATTCGAAATTAAGTGTGTAATCTAGATTAAGTTTGGTTTTCTAAATTAAGTGTGTAAACAAAAAAAAAACAGCTCGTTTTCCAAAGAAAGTGAAATTTCCAATACAGTATTATTATCCGTATATCAATTGTTTTTTTGTGACATGATTGGAAAATTGAATTTAAAGCTTATGCGCAAACACGCTTCTTTAGTTTGAAGAACTCTTATTGGATGCTTCCTTCGCGAGATTTGTGCCTTTGAAGTTTTAGTGCAATAAAAGAAGTTGATTCCAAGCTGTTTCACCTTAAGGTTTGCGGCAGTTTGGGTGTACTTTCAAATTTGTTATCTCAGCATAGGCGTAAAAAACGGCTAATGTTGAAGAGTAAAGCATTAAAATTTTGCAACTAGACAAATAAACATTTGTGTTTCTTACTTGCTAAATTGATCTTTTCATGAAAATAATTACTCATTCATTCTCTTTTTCATTATGTTATTCTACTTTATCAAATAAGGTTGATAGTGTGGAAAAATGTCATTGTTTTTCATTGGAATTTAGTGGTTTTCATCAAACTCTACGTACATTTCGGGAATCCCGGGATGTCAGAAATAAAATCCCGGGAAACGGGAAATCCCGAAATTTGTCAAATCCCGGGATTTTTTGTCCCGGGATGTCCCGGGATAGACACTCTAGTGGGCACCTTCGCAGTTCACGGGTTCATTCACAAATTTCATAACGCCAAAAATTGCCATTTTTGACACCTACACATCCTCCGCACCATTTTTGTATGGAAATTCTACATATTGTGTATGGGCTGTACCATTTTGAGGATAACCACCCACAACATTTTTTGCCTCTTGAGCGTTACAAAATTTGTGATTAGGCTTTTAATAAAATAAGCCTTTTATTGACTGAGAGCTTTCCTTGTTAATTTACCATTCTTGTACATGTGCCTCTATGCCCTGGGACGTCAAGGATATGTTCATTTTGTTATTTTCATACTTCAAATATTTTCTTTTCTTATGAATATTGGTTGTGCCATACCACCACGTTTTTGCAGTGATCATTCACGCCATAGCTGCGCACATGTCACCAAAAATTTGCCCTTCTTTCCTAAATAGGCTGTTCTTTCAAGTTTTCATTGGTAAAGATAGTCACTAAGATTTCCATATAGAACAGCTGTTTTAAAAGAATATATCCTGAAGGCATTCACCGAAGTGAATCCTGCTATAACTCTCATCAAAAATTTCTCTTTCGTTCATCTTTTTGTATTAAAACAGACAGATTTCTTATGGATTTGCCTACCACTTTTCTGCCATCATCATTTCTTCATTATCTTGAATAAAAAAAATATTATTTATATGGTTATCTCATCGAAATTCAAATTAATGATCCCACAAACCAACGAAAGTTTTTTACTGTAGCTGCAATCAGAGGCCACCGTTTTTTCAACGTGTATTAACCAACAAGCAGAGCACTCTCCTACCTGCTCGGTGTGAGAGCAAAAGAGCAGAAGAGAGTGAAAGCAGATGTAAATATAGATTAGTTAAAAATAGAACTGTATCGGTAAAGAAGATATAGATAAACTGATTCCGGCACAGTAGTGGCCACGAGCACGGAGTGCCTTAAAAGAAAAAAAAAAAATGGTTGTGAAAGTCAAGTAAACATGTTTGAATAAAAAAAATTCTGATAACACTTAAAAAAATTTATTTAAAAAAAAAAAATAAAAAAAAAAGCATCGAGTCTCGGAATATCAAGTTGAAGATGTATCGAACTAGGTGTCAACTTAAGGGTCAAAGTACGCTATATTGAAGGGACTGCGCATTCTATCGAGATAAGGAAAAAGCACCAAATATCGAGTAAGGGAAAGCGGACTGTGTTGTTTTTTGCATTCGTAAACGTTTGCAGAATACGATCAATTTATTTTGGATACAGATTGGTTGTGGTGTTGATGGAGATACTTTACAAGTAAATGATTGATTAATTCCTCTATGTTTGAGGGTCTACCGTATTTTTTACATTTTTTCGAAGCCTTTTTCCTGATCGCCACAGAAATAAAGCCTCCATCGATCAATTTTGAAACTTATTCTACCAAGTCGATGAGACTTTCACGTTGTTGAAGCTCTTGGAATAGGCTGCGTGCTCGTTAAACATCAAGAGATCTGTATTGAACATAACAAAAGGTCCAGATTGGACCAACTCACATTTTGTTATTTTCAAACTAGTTCAGAACAAACAATGCATAGGAACATCAAAACCATATGATCTGCTGAAGGCTTAGTCTGAGGGGATTTGATTATAAAATAACACATAAAGATTTTAGAATTAATGTCGCTCACAGAAACTTGGAAATAGTTCTAACCGACAATACAGTACATCACTTCAAAACAACAACCCAATATTAAACAGAAACAGAAAAACTGAATGATGTCAAATTTGTTGTGTTAGATCGAAACCAGACGGTGGGTAAAAAAGCGGTACACACGATCTTCACAGTAGCGCCAGAAATACTTGGTGGTTCGAATTAGAACAGGGTCCGAACTGAACCAGGTTCCTCTACCATTTTTCGTAGGAATGGAGTATTAAAACAATTAAAACAGTTTGTATTTGAAATACAGGTCGGACTCGATTATCCGGAGACTCGATTATCCGGGGACTCGATTATCCGGGATTCGATTATCCGGAATTTTAGATTCGATTATCCGGAATTCGTTTTTTGATGTTCTTGTTTTTCAATTTTTATGCTTAAATCTGAGATAATTTGGTATTGTAATATACAATATGAATGATTTTGCAGTTTAGAACGTATTTAAGAAAAAGGGGGTTTGGAAAAGTGTTTTTTGTGTAAACCTATCGAAAAAAAAAAAAATCTTGTAAAGACTCCTATTGTTCCTAGAAAAAATATGACCTAGAAAAAATATGACTACCCCACCGTATCATATAAATAAATAACGAAACAAGATAATATTTAGGTTCTTTTGTCAAAGATTTCAATTTTTTTCTTAGTGATTCGATTATCCGAAGGATTTGATTATCCGGAGTGAAAAAAAAATCGATTCTCCGGATAATCGAGTCTGACCTGTATAACTTATTTACTGGGTGAAATTCAAACTATTTCTGAGCTGCAGTGCAAAACTTAGGTCAATCGGTGCTCTAGAAGAAGATCTTGTCCTACAAACTTGACTATTTTCTGTGGAAAAACTACCAATGCGACTTTTTCTTCTGCCCAGTACTGTACCAAGTGCCAAGTAGAATTGTTGAATAATTTTTCTTCAACTTATTTGAATAAACTTTTTTTTTGAATGCATATATTTTTGGCGGTCCAAGAAATGTTTGAAGAACTTCAAGTAGGGTTGCAGTTTCAAAAAGGTTGGGAACCACTGCGATAGACATTGCAAAACAGAAAGTTGTCAGAGTGTGATTATCAGTTTACGAATGCTGGAAAAGATAAGAAAGCATTGTTTACACAATAATGCATCCTCTAGCTGCAGTTTTGCCGTGGAACTGTTTGTTGAAATGGATATTGATTGACCTAAAATGTCCTAAGGTAGTTACTATAGATAAGTGATTTATTGATTCGACTTTGCTTTGCATTGCTTTGCTCTGATTACCTAAATAATTTTGTTTGTTGCTGCACAAGTGACGCTATCGCTTTCAACTTTCAGCGTGTCATAAAGTCCCCCTTACCTTATCAAATAACTCTAAATTTAAGTTGGGCCCGATAACACAACAAAGGTAGCTTCGATGACTGATTGATTTATTGGCCAACGAAGTCCACCGACGACAATATCGGAATGACGTCGTCGCGACGTTTGTTCTTTATCATCATCGGCGTTCTTCCTCTCTCCTCACACACTAACCCAAACAGATTGTGATCGTATCACAGTGGTCGCGTCCCATGCACAAGTTGGCAAATCGTAGAAATCTTGCTCAAATCGTTAAAAACCATGGCTCATCTACAAAACATGATTTTTGAAAGTAATTTGATCAAAATTTTTGTTTTAACAAAAGTTTGTCATTTCTGATACACTTGGCAGATTAGGTTAAAAAAAAACATAATTCGTTCATTTAGTTCATAGATCAATATCAACATCAAATTTAACTGAAATATTTTTTTGTGCCCCATTTTAAAGGTGCACATCTTCTGGTGGTTGTGGATTTGTATTTGTATTAAAACGAATAATTATAGAAATGTGTTGATAAAATTAAGTCAGATTGTTTAGTGGTCTGATTCGCTCTGTAACAAACATTTGAATTTTCATATCATTGCGTAAAAATACGCAAGAAAAGCCATAGCACCTGAAAGTGGGTGAAAGATCGTTCTAATCTTCTAAAGTGAGTTGTTTAGTGAACTTTACATTTTTTTTAACTTTTGCCCACCTTCAGGCCACTGTGCGTCCCCTCGCTCAGCTGGACTTGCGCCGTGTAATAATCACGCTGTAAATGCCCTCCGGTTGATTGTTGACTTAACTAATGGTGATAATGATATGAAGGTGGTTAAAATTACTCGGATTAAGTAAGACCGAGACGTAGACTCAATCGGAGCGACCGACACACGGGGGAGAAATTAAAAAGGCGGTCGGCGAGGATTATTTCCGTTGCTTCACCGTGGGGGTCGCCGACTGCCGCTCAGTTAGTTGTTGATTATTGTTGTCGGAAGAGATAAGAGTGATACGAAAGAAATTAAAAACGGTCTACACTTGGGTTAGTGGAGCGCGTTGGCTTGTTGGTGGACGTCTTTACATCTCCTTCGATAGCTCAGTTGGTAGAGCGGTGGACTGTAGAGCGAATGTCGAGTGGCAGTTATCCATAGGTCGCTGGTTCAAATCCGGCTCGAAGGATCTTTTTTTATATTGTGAAAGATCTTTGTCCCATATTTTATATATATAATATGCACGTTTGATTTTGTTCTATTTTGTACATTTTATATAGCTACTGGATTCGGCACTGCAGTCTTGGGAGGAATCAAAACGATGTTTTTAGATTTTTCCCGACGTTTCGACTCAAAATCGAGTCTTCTTCTGGGGATAATTCTACTTAATCGTTCTTCGTGTATGTTAACATATAACTGTTGGTGTCAAGGTTTTGGAATTTGTACATGGGATATAGTATTAAGTGAAACGTAGCAACTTTTCTTTGAATTTCACTTAATATAGCCACTTTTACTGCACTACACATCTGAAGGCGGTAACGGTTGGTTCGTTTTGATTCCTCCCAAGACTGCAGTGCCGAATCCAGTAGCTATAAAATTCACATCAGTCGAACCTCTTTCTTCTTCTTTCAGTACATTTTATACTCAGAACGCATTTAAAAACGGCATTTCTAAAGTAAATAAAATGTGCATCTCTTTGACATCTCCTATAAAAAAAATTTCTTGATTTCGTTATTAAAAGGATATTTCAAAGAAAATTATGTTTACATCACCGTTAAGATTATATCTATAAAAGAGTTTCAGTAAAACCATGAATTCTTGGAAAATAATACACGTAAAGAAAATCTTCATAAAACCACATTATAGTACAGTATGGCCCATAAAAAAATGCGAAAATTGTTTGAACGTGAATTTAGCATCAACAAGCGTTATTTTCATTGTTTTTGATGGTGAATGTAACTTCTGATTATTGTAATTTATTCTGACACAACTTCGCTATCCAGGACAATTTTTGTCATATTTTTCTTTCTGTCCTAAATAATATAACAAAGCAAACAAGTTCTAAGGTTTTTTCCGCCCAAAGCTAGAAACAGCGTCTGATTGTCGTATACTCTGGTGATAAACTTTCCAACTTCAAAAATCACACTTTATTGTTGAAAACTTTAGTTTGTTTGGTATCAGAGGATGTAGGAGTTCTTAGAGAACGTGTTTTTCATGATCACAATAAGATATTTTGCCAGGGTCATAGTCTTGAGGGCATTTGTGTCTTATAGGTTTGATATGTCTTTATTTTTTGTTAAAATTGAATAAAAATTAAATACGGAGGCCTATAACAGATTTTTGAGGATGAAATTTGTTCCTTCGGTTAGAGACAACTTATATCAATATTAGCTCATAGGTTTTGAGCAAAACGGAGCCGTTTATCACACTTATATGAAGGTTCAATCAAAGCTCTCAATAATGAGCCGTTTTTTCGCAAATATGTTTAAGTCTCCAATTACCCAGGTATAAACCAATTTTATCATTTCATATGGGCGTATGCTGGAGACAAGGCCTGTGAAGAATCCCACGCCATCGTTGATGTTTTAGAAGCTTTCATCACACAGATATTGAACTCGATGTCCGCATGATCAAATTTGAAGGTATGCTTCCAATTCCTCTTTTGTAAGATAAAAGTAACAGATAAAAATCATGTCCAAAGCAAACAACTGAGTCTAAATAGATTAAAACTAAAAACTACTATAAAACATGATATGACGGTTTTCGCATTTTTTATGGGCCATACTGTAGTGGTAGTGCGGATTTTAGCATGCTGTAGAAAATTTGGATTTTTGTGCGATGTTTTTTTAGCCCTCATCAAAATAAACTGAACGTAATACAAAAACCCTGGAATTAAGTAAGAAAATAAAAGAAAGCAATTAAAAACCTTTGCTTTGTTTCTCCGTTGTAATAGTAATAGTGGTACGTTCCTATAATAACGAGTCGTATGGGAAATCAATGTAAACCACTATTAGAGTAAAGTGGGGCAAAAGTTCGATTGGGGCAAGAGTTTCTTTAGAAGATACCTATCTCAATTCAAAACAAAACTTATAAATGTCATGGCTTTTCGAATTCTATTCAAGTAAGATACTTTCACTAAAAATATCATAAAAATTGATTGAGATTTGGAAAAGTTATGACTATTTGTTGTTTTTCGACGTGAATATTGTAATTTTCGGTCAAACTTTCGTTGCATTGAACCAAATGTCGATAAAATCTTTTTCAATATTTTATGTAAGGGCTTTTCTAGGCCTATCAGAAGGATGCTTTGAGGTGTATTAGTTTTTGCATAAATGCTTGGAAACAATTTTTGGCCCATAGTGGGGCAAAAGTTCGAATCAGCGTGGCAGAAGGTTGACCCATGTATAAACTAACGGAAAAACTTGCAAATTGCCTAAATTCCACATATTATCTTCAAATTTAGCTAAATTTGCCTGATCGTGCGAAAAATGAAAGTTTTCGATGAAAATTTAGTGTGTATTTATCGGCAAACTTAAGTTTACGGCTGGTATAAAGTATGCCTGTCATAAAAGTATCGATATTTTGTGTTTTAACCAGCGAAATTTTGCCCCACACTAGATTCGAGCTCTTGCCCCACCGGTGGGGCAAAAGTTCGAAAAAGCCAATCATTTTGAAACTGTTATAACTTAAAATGGGTAAATATTTTGACACAAGTTTGTTCAGCAAAATTGTAGCCAATACGTTGAAGGTTCACTGTATGGTATTTGTTCTGTTTCAACTGGTATTGTTTTCCTGGAAACTTTGATCATACCATTAAGGTCGAACTTTTACCCCACCTTACTCTATTAAACAATTCTCGCAGAAACCAGGCCGACATCGGCACACATCGTTAGAATTACAATTTTACGTCACTGATAGTTAGTATAAAAATCTCGCAGCCTTCTTTTTCCAGCAACAAGATCATATGGAATTTTTCGTTTGTCGTTTTCATACCGAAACGGTTTCAGTATAAAAACAGTCCATTTACGCTCGGTTGCGGAAAGAAAAAGAGTGATTAAACGTCAGATTGCCTTGCTAAAACTAAAGAGTTGCCTTTTCGGTTTTATAAAATTGATGGACCCCTCGTACGCAAGCTACTAAACAGTTTGCAAAAAGCCCATTTATTCAATAAATTTGAATTCTGAGATCACCATTAGAGTGCTGCAAAATAACTGAGTAAGATCAGCTACAAAAACTAGGTGAGCAATTGTATTTACCATATGCAATAAACGATTAAGTGTTCTACGATTTTGACGTATTTTTAAATGACGTTATGCAATCGATGCAAACATCATTTTTGCGCAACAAAAAATTAAGTTTTTAATTGTTGGATTTATCCTCGAGTCGAGTGAAAAATAGGAATATTATTTTGAGTGAAAAAAATATAGCGGCTATTTTGGATGTTGACGCCATCTCGGTTTAAGTAGTAGAGTGAGTTTTGGAATTCTGTACACTTTGTATATCTTTTATTTTTCTTAAAAGACTTTTAGCTCAACGTTGAAACTTTTTTGGTTAAATTAGTGAAAATGCATCTATAAAGCAAGACCATGCAGATGTCAACTGGGTTCTACTTTCGATCCAGTTGAAGATCTTGTTTGGTTGTTCGGTATTACCGGTTAGTACATGGATAAAACTCTAACGGCTTCTACTGTCAGAAGTAATGAAAGCGGGATAATTATGTTACTTCAAACGTTTCGGCTCGTGGTTGGAGCCACGTTACGTGTGACCGGAAAAGCCATAAAAAGAGGATTTTTTTGTTGTGAATTTTTGCGACTATCCCGAGCATGAACTATCATTGTGTCAAGTATTCAAAAACAAAATAAGAGATGATTGCAAATCTTTCAAATTAAAACATTTAAAATAATTGAAATAATGAACTGAGGAGCATTATTTGTTTGGTTGGATGTGTTCTTCGAAGAACAAGAAAAATAGTTCATTTTCGATTCACATTTGATTAGTTTTTGCCTTAAAATACTTTTCTTTTGTAATGTTTCTATATTATTCTAGTGGTCAACTATAGTATGACCCATAAAAAATGCGTTTGAACGTGAAGCGTTATTTTCATTGTTTTTGTGATTGAATGTGTTTTCTGATTACTGTTGTATATTCTGGTATAAATTCGCTATCTAGAACAATTTTTGTCATGTTTTTCTTACTCAATAATGTAATATAGCAAAGAAGTTTGAAGGTTTTGTCCGCTCCAAGTTAGAAATAGCGTCTGATTGTCGTATACTCAGGGGAAAAACTTTTTACCTTCGAAAATCACAAGAAGATGGAGGAGTTCTTAGAGATCGTTTTTTTCATGGTCACAATAAAATATTTTGCAAGGCTCATAGTTTTGAGGGCATTTGCACCTTATAAGTTTGATATGCCTTTATTTTTTCTTAAAGTTCAGTAAAAAATAAATACAGAGGTCCATAACAGTTTTTTGAAAAAGCCGCTTATCACACTTATATGAACCAATTCTATCATTTGATATGGGCGAATGCTGGAGACAAGGTATGTGAAGAATCTCACGCCATCGTTGATGTTTAAGAAGCTTTCATTATAAAGATATCGAACTCGATGACCGCATGATAAAATTTGAAGGTATGCTTCCAATTCCTCTCTAGTAAGGTGAAAATTACAGATAAAAGTCATGTCCAAAGCGAAAAACTGAGTCTAAATAGATTGAAAAATATAAATAATGAATAACATTTATGTTTTGTTCACATTTTCTATAAAAAAACTACCATGAAACATGATATGACGATTTTCGCATTTTTTTTTATGGGTCATACTGTGCTTTCAACCAAAATATTAAAATTGAAAATTGAACCTCTATTTGGATTTTCGCATATTATAATCCGAAAAAGAAAACCAATTCAAGAATTATCTCTATTTTACCATTATTAAATTATAAAATCTGCAATCCGGATAGAAGATCTTGATGCGATGTGTGAGAAATCATATTGATTGATTGTGAAAATAAAATATTTTTCTGAAATATTTTAAAATGTTGAAATCTTCAATTCATAATTGATAGATGAATGCAATATCTAGAAAACAAACAAACAATATGAAACAATAAAATTTTTGTGAATTCTCGAATTTTTGTGAAAATGGCAACACTGTTGGGACTGAATATTGTAGCAGTATTTAATTGAATTATGAGCTGTGAAGAATCATGAAAAGTGCGATGATAGTTGGAAAAGTGAACTTCTTAATATTAGAAGGTACCATAATTTAAGTTGTGTAAAAAAAGCTGATGATTATAGAATTGATTATATGTGAAATAAATTTCCAGCATTGAAGCTGATCAAACAGAATCTGCTGTTAATAAGTTTCTGAGCGCTTTGGAGCTGACTACCCAACAAAGGGGCTAAATAAGTTTAGCAGATTTATTTAAGTTCACTTTAAGTTATCAGATTTTCCCAAGTTATAATAACGTTTCAAAATGTAGTTATAAAGTTCAATCTAGATAGAAATTTTTGTGAACAAGTGAAAAAGTTCTCAATATCAACTGAATTTACGCGATGTGCGGCCGTCAAAGCACAACTGTGGCAATCAGCAAAGATAAATAATTAGTTGTTTTTTGTATGTTGTCCAAATACTATACAATTAAAACCCCCTCAAATTATATATTACATATAAACAAGGGATGTGAAAGCTTTCTATCACTATTATTCCTGAGTCATTCAAATGATATGTTCTATGTTTTACTCACCTTTCTCAGGCTAAAGTATTCAATATGCAATCAATATTTCTAAACTTTGCTTATACTTTCTTACGGTTGTAACTCTGATAATGCTATATTATATATTTTCATGAATGAACTTCCACAGTATCAAAGATTTGTTACGTTCTTTTTGTCGTCAAACATATTTCATCTCGAACCTTTACGCATCACTTTGGGTGTAGTCGAACAGAGTTTTCTAGCATCGGTTGTTGTTCACTTCTACGGCGCACTCTCTTTCTCCTCCACTGATTATTGAACTGAATATTCCCGCGTCACACCAAAAACCACTCGGAGGCCAGGCCAGCATGAAAGTGGGCATTAATCTATTTAGAAACACTTTTGGTCAATTATTAATACTGCGGGAGACTGCACGTTCTACACAGTGAGATGAATCCGAACGAAACGATCCCGGCGACACGCGCTAGAATACTGACTTAGAAGTCACATGTCACAGAGTTAAACGGACAGACTGGGCGACTTGTGATGATGAGAGTTGTAGGATGCTCTTTTCCCTTTTCCTTGTTTATCTAGAAGGTACCGAAGAAAGCAATCTTTCCCGAGGCTGGCATGCAGCGGTCACGGAAACTACGTTACGTCAAACTGATTGACTATGAATGGAAAAAAACTTCTAAACTCGACACTTTTAATTCCCAGCATGTAATATGTTTTATAATGTTTTATTTTTTAGGTTCTACCTTTCGATTAAGATCAGCAGTTTATAATTAATAGCGATGACATTTTAATTAATCATAAATTAATAAAACAAATATATAAAAATGGTTTGGAAGTAAAATTTTTCGACGTATTCTTAACGGTTCTATACGAATAATATATACAACAAATAAATACTTTTACATCGTTGAGTAATAGAATTTTTTGTGCAGTGCTTTTAAAACAATGATGATATTTTGAAAGAATAATAAGTTTACTAAAGCTTAATATTATAGCTAATATGTACAAATAATTTTTAAGTTTTATTAAAGATATTTGAAGTTCTATACATTTCAATCATTCCAAAAACACATATAAGTGTATGTATGAAATTGAAATGTTTCCCATACAAAGTAGAGTGTCCAGAATTTGAAGCTGTCCGTAATATGAAGCGAAACGGTACATGGACCGATGATATTTCTGTGTTGTTTTTTTCATAAGGGCTTATCTGCATTCATCAATTTCACTTCATCATTGCTCTTTTTGCGTTATTGCAGAAAAGTGATTCTCTTTTCGTAACATATTTTTGTGCAGTAGGATGAAGAATCACTATATCTTGCTTCATTAACAAGAAATTTTACAGATTTATCTAATTTAGCGAAGAGAGGATCGATGAAGAGAAATCGCTCATATCAGTTACGCCCTATTGAAGTAACAGCACAGATTTGTTTATTTCAGCTTAAGAATGGAGCATACCATCCTTTACTCGGATATCTCTCAACAGATGGGGACAATTTTACGCATGCGCTGCCAATTACGCATGTACAGCACGAGATGACATTAGTGAAACGGGGAACGATGATTGTAAGTCAGCGTGAGCGCAATGGGTTTCCCATAAAGACGACGCATATACTTAGGGCTTATCAGTACAACCGATATCTATGATACCCTCAGCACCAATGGCGATTGTTTCAAACTCCAGAGTACGGAATGCTTGTTTGCAATTGACGGTGATTACTGTTCACACAATGGGAGCTTTTTATCTAATCAACATAGGCAAACGAGCTGATTGCGTAATCTCGAAATCCAATCAGTGTCTAATGCTTGTGATTTTATTTTGTTTGGTTGAGTAAAGAAAATAGATAATATATAAGTAGGAGGTTCGGTTAGAGAATGTCTATTCAATAAAACTATTGAAAAATTAAGCGGGAAAGGAAAAGAGTTCCTGGATGGTTATGAGGAAAAGTATTCTACATAAACAGAAAGAGATTTGTAAGCCAACTCTATCACCGTATTTGAAATAAAATTATCTAAATACAAATTTGCACTATACAATCTCAAGGGAGTTCACGTTATAAAATAATTGATATTTTAATTGGAACTTTGTCAACATCTTCTTGTTGGCATTACGTCCCCACTGGGACAGAGCCTGCTTCTCAGCTTAGTGTTCTGTTCTTACGAGCACTTCCACAGTTATTAACCCCTCTACCGGCAGCTTCATTTTTTACCGTAAGAAAAAAAAATCAATTCGCAATAACTTGTTTGTTTTTCTGTTTTTTGACGTAGAACTAGGGGAACTTACGTATTCTCGGCAGCTTAAGCCAATGCCGTGCTTCTTTTGTACTTTTCTCGGACATCAGCAGACAAATTCCGTGTTTGTCTATTTACATTTATGCGTTGTTCAATCCTCTATTGATTCAGACCGATAGACTTGTCAAAATGCTTTTGGAAACGTTTTTACAACGCTGCGAACATCCATTGTCAGTGTGACTATTGTCGGCAGCCTCACTCTCTTCGGCAACTTTCCCATAACAACTGCTGGTAAATCTCTTCGGCAGCTCCAAATCAGTCGCATTTTGAGGCGTGCTCATTTGAATTGATGTCACCTCCGGCGATATCGTTTGTTTAGTCTCGGAAATCTCGCCAGTGGGAAGCGGGCAGAACAAAGAATCATCTGAATGTTTCCACTGATGTGTTTTGATAGAATCATACTGTATATTTGGCGTTTGAAATTTGGTTGCCGATAATAGTCGAATGGTGCCGAAGCCGTTAGTCTCCCTACGTCTTTCTTTTCTATACAGGAGTGAAAATGGAATTTCAAAATCAAGATTGTTACGTTGGCATGAAATATTTGAAACGTTTATAACTTGTTGCTGGCTCAACGAAATTCCTTGATTAGTACCTCAATCGAAAGACAAGACATCAAAGGTTCATGTCGTTAACTTACTGAATCCCACATACTTGTCCAAATAGTTTTATAACTGTTTTAAAAGAGAATGTTGATTTCAAGCATATCTATAAATAGGGGTGCTAGAGAAAAAATGACGTCATTTGCTTTTCACTCTCCGCTTGGCTCGCATCTCAGTTAGAGTTGCTCGCTGTCACTATCAACGCTTCAAATTTGCTGATTTGTACAAGCCGACTGCGATACAATTCGGATCAATTTATATCACATCAACATCATGCTGTCTACTCCATCACAAGTGCATTGATGGCGATAGACTATGGATATCACTGATGGGTTGAGTTTAGCCTTAAATTAAGCAGTTAAAATGGCAATTTATCAGTACGATATTTTTGACAGTGTTGCAGATAGAATGAAACTATTTGTTGGTCACTGAAAACAGTAATAGCATGGATAATTACCACGTGATCATTCATTCCGCAGTGATTATGATCTAGAGTGCGATGTCGCATCACTGCTGTTAGTTGTAAAATCAAAGTGATATTGATAGCTCGCATGTGATAGTGATAGTTTTAGACCATCAGCCGTCAGCTGATATGATTGATATTAAGCAACTCTGATCTCAGCAGGCAACAGATCGGCTTGCTCTGACCGGGCGTACTCTCAGGCACAGACATCGATAACGAAGGACTGTCGAGCGAGCGAGAGAAGATGCCGTCCGAAGCCAAAGCCATCACCGCTGCCGCCGCCAAGAAGAAGAAGAGGAAGCGGTCCACAGGAGAATTTGCGGTTGAACTGTGAACGCGATCGGGTGAGTCATTCTTGCTTTGTGGTTCACCGCTTGTTTGCGTTTACCCAGCCATCGTCATCGCCGCCGCAAATTTATTCGGCCGAGGAGCTGTTGACCCGCGCTTCAAAATTGCGACTCGTGATACAATCAACATTGGTGGTCTAGAAGCAATGCCGTTAGGAACAAATACCGAGGAGCTGAAATCACTCAAAATTTCAAGATTAAGCTACGTTTCCAGATTTCAAATTAATCCCTGTGATCCGCAACTCTGTTGCTGTTGTGTACCCATGAAATATTCAGCTGGTTTGTCGTATAAAAAGAGAAGTTATTCACATATACACTTTCGTAGGTGTTTCCCTGTTTAACCATGGCAATAAACTGATAACATCGCGTAGTGCTGTTCATCAGTGACAGCATACAAGCTCAATCGACCCTCTTCAGGACCAACAAACGTTGTTAAAAGGATTTATTGAATAATATTTCCTGATCTATCTATCATGATCAAAACAAGCGATATTGTACAAAAGTTGATTTTGTTCACATAATTTATCCCACATAATCTCATGAAATTTGAGAATTTACTCGTCGACGCCGCTGCAGCGCCATCGAACCGCAATAACATCATAGTATTCAGCATTGTATGGCATTTCTAACAGCATAGTTGATTTATCATATAATGGGGGAACACTTCCTGAATTCTCGAGTACGGAAATTGGGAAATATATTAAAATTGCAACAGATTTTAAATACTGTTAACTAAACTGTTTCTTGACCAGTTGTAATAAGCATCTATTGATCTACATGTTAGTTTTAATAAAGAAATCAAATGTCATATTATATAAAGCAGAGCATTCATATTAACGCTTGTATTGGGTTTCGAATTCCGATTTTCATAACTTTTACGCAAATTGATCAGAAATATTTAAAATTTGCTCGAACATTCGTGTTTTTTCATTTATTGTACACTATTGAAATAATGTTTTATTATCCATCCGAATGCGTCCATAATTTTCAAAGATATGTAAATCCCTAACCAAGACATCAACTTTATATACCTTATGTCCCAGATTGGTCGATCAGAAGAAAGCGAAGAATACGAAAGGAAGGAACATCGTCTGCTATTCAAATTGAGTAAAACATACTACTTTCGACTGATTCGGTTCATTTCATTTTAACTTTCGAGCTAGTGAGAGCTCTTCGTGATAATCACATCATCGGTACAGTCAAGATACAATCCCGTTAGGCACCACTACAAGAAGCCTCATGATCGGATGATCCGAAAAGCTGCCAATCTTCGGGTATGTGAAATCGCTCAAGATTGCGCTCCGTTTCCAGATTTCGGCTTAATCCCTTTGGTTGTCATATAGCCTATTTTCCAGATCAGAAAGCGAAGAAATAGGCTAAATAGGAAATAAGCTATATGAAATTGATGTCTTGACAAGGGATGTACAAGATGAATATTATGCTGTTATTGCATCCCGACGGCACTGCAGCAGCGTTCTCGGAAACATCCTCAAATTATCGTATTGTCGATTTTTCTTAATAAATCAGATTCTGTATCGTCCTCTTAATGCTGCAAACCAAATTCTGACTAGTGTAGAATTCCTTGCACTGAGTGAGAGTTGGCTAGACGATCACTCCTCCGTCGACATTGCTGACTACAGCTGCAAAACCACTTTGAACTCAGGCGTGAGAGCTGGAGGTGTGGCGATTTACCAGAAGGATACGACCTTTAACGTAGCTGTTCCTCACACAATTCAAAAGATTAGTGAGGAATATGATGCAATGTTTGGCGTAGCAGATCAGGTTGGAGACATTTGTGCTGCATCGATTATGACTATGGGCATTGAAGTACTGCTAATAACAGTGTACATTTCTCCAGGTACTACTGTGCGAGATAGGAAAACTACTACTAGGACTCGTAATTGATTCAATTTATGTAAAGCAAGATACTCCTATTGTAGTCACCGGTGACTTCAATATTGACGTTTCCAAACAAGAAAATGTTAAATATGTCGATTTCATGAATAAACATTTTAATTTAAAGTTGGCAAATCGTCATAACGAAGCGACCACATTATGTGGTTCTTGTATTGATTTAACGTTAAGTGTAGAGAGCAGTCGTTATTATTCATACTTTTCTTACCATTGACCGATTCTATCGATTCTCACGATCGAAGCGAACATCTTATCTACCGGAGGATTTTGACGAACTACAGCTGGAGCCAGAACTGAAACCGAACACCCAATCAGCACAAGGAAGCAACTACCAAACAAACGAGCTCAATTATCTGGCTCATCAATGGATTATTCCTGGAACACCAAACACTAGTTTGCGGAACCACAGAACGACAAATGGTCCTTTTCAGGACTAGCAAAATGAGTCCAAAAATCGTTAATTTCTGAAAACTTCATATGATCAATAACAACACAAAACTAGTACACTTATAAATTCATACACATGACAAATTATTAATAATCTCTCACTACAATAAAACTTCACTGTCATTCAAACATCATAATCAAAGTTTTTTATTTTGAAATACGAAACTTCTAAAAAGCTTCCAAACCAAATGACAGATCTCCCTTAAAACCATAACGTAATTGAATACTCACAATCACAGCACCTATCATCATCAAACATCCTATCACCTGCAAAAAGCTACCGCACTGTTGTAAGAGTCTGACCCAGAATTGATCGAAGTTGCCCATAGTAGTTCTACGTCAACCCCGCGGTAATGTAACAGACATTATCCACCCAAATTTTTGCACCATTTTTTCACAAGTTCTCAAAAACTCTTCTAGTTTGAGAATCCGTGTCGATATTGATGATTGGTGATCTAATCTTAAAGATTTTCGAATGTTACTTGGGGGACCGACTTTTTCCATATAAAATTACTTAGGCGGCCATTTTGTTTCACGTCAACTTATCGAAAAAATAAGATGTGGGTTATAAAATGCCATGCCTGAAAAAAATCATACAAATTGGTTAAGTATTCTTAGAGATATCCGAAAATTACTTCATGAGGTTTTTTGAAGTTTTCAAGATTTTTATTTAGCCACCGTGGTACCAGCAACATAAATGCTCATTACTCAAAGACAGCTGCATTAGATTGCTTCATTTTTTCACAACATACTCTTATCAATGTATTGTTCCGAAGAGTGAATATCCGATCCGATTTTCACAAGCTCTCAAAAAACAAAATGGCCGCCAAAGACATTTTATATGGAGAATGTCAGTCCCCCAAGGAACATCGGAATATCTTCAAAACTAGATCACCAATGATTAATATCAACATGGATTCTCAAATAAGAAGAGATTTTTGAGGTCTTGTAAAAAAATGCCCTGGGATGTGAAGGAAATTTCCATTACGAAAAGTCCTGGATCGACCGGGAATCGAACCCAGACACATTCAGCATTGCTTTGCTTGGTAGTGTCATGTCTACCTTTCTCAAGTGATATTCATTATTTTATCTTATGACTCTGGTACCTTTGACTTGTTCGTACCTATGGAATTTCTGAGCTATAAATACTGGCTGCTACAGGCGCAGAGGAGAGACTTCTCGTACTGTGGACTGATTAACATATTATTATATTCTTTGTTTGCAGGATATAAAAGGTAGTTGGTAGTAACCACTAGGTTAGGGAAGGCCCCAACGGTATATCATCAGTACAGGAAGCATGCAATGTGAATTCGCATCGGAACAATCGGCATATTCCCAGGCATCGAATACCGACTATCGGTTCATGGAAATGTAAGTCGGATCATAGAACTGTAAGTCTCTCAATGTACCCGCATTCTTTCCGAATTTTTGAGGGTCCGCAAGTTCGACATCGTAACGCTGCAGGAGACAAACAGACGTAACACTTAGAATAAATTGCTTCAAAACCCATCGCCCAGTTTAAACACATCATCTGGTGAGCATGTTGCACGAAATACTGTTTCGTGCCACAAGACCTGCAGATGGTAGTGTAAAACGTCAAATGCAAAGAATAACGATACGCGTGCCTCTGGCTGTCAGATTTGTTACATAGCGAATTTGAATTGATTGTAAATGAGTGATCGATGGAAATTTCGTCAGTGTTACGTCTGTTTGTCTGTGCATGGTCCTGACCACCTAAAAGTTCCTGTTTTCAGCAAAGTTGTTCAGAAGCTTGAAAGCAATTTGATACAGCACTGTTTGATTAGTAATTTCATGGCTACGTGGTGCTAGTGTGCATGTGAATTGGTGATATTTTACCTGAAAATGTAGTGTTATCAGAAAAGTTGTTAAAAATCTTGAAAGCAATATTCGGAATATTCGTTCAAGCCTTCTCCAAAACTTCGAAAAGCTTGTCACGGTTAATCACATCTTTTGCGATCCAAAAATGACCAAAAGTGTTCAATTGTGCAACAACATGTGCAGCACGAAAATATGCTGTGATTTTGATGGCAGTGTGCTCGGGGTCGTTGAAAAATAAACTTCTTCCCCAAACCCATTCTACGCACCGACTACGAGGATCGCAGCAAGCCGTGCGCGTGGGCGGCTTCGTTTTGAATTGTTTGTTACGTTTACTTTGGTGCGTTTCGGACGGTGAAAAATATGTTCGGCTGATGGTGCTATGCCACCTTCAAAATTTGTCGTGCTCTCGTTGTACACGAATCCGCCGATATTAGCAGGTGGAACGTAATCCGGGTTGTGGTGCTTTGTACAACGCTAAAAAGCTGGAATAAACTGGCTGATGGTGCAGTGATTTAAGTGTAATTTTTTAATTGCGAAGCTTTTAAAGATGGCTTGTAGCGTGCTAGATTTTTGCATGAATCCGTTAGTGCTACACCACCCAGATAGTTTTTTTCGTTTGGAATAAGTGTGAGACTGGCAAATTAAGATAAAAAGGCATACGGTTGGATGGATGTCGATTCAAATTCCCAACAGAATGATATTGATGTTTTTGAGGAAACGTGGTTTTACTCGGCGTTTCGATAAATGGACGGATTTGGTGAGTTTGTTCTGATTTAACCGCTTTTATTAATTCTGGGCTCTTTCTGTAGCATGGGCTTCAGTCAATTTATCGTTCCAGAGAGCGAGTAATGGCGCTCAAACCAAAGCTTTTTAGCTAGGGCACAAGGTGGAAATACCTGTGTCTCATTGAAGTGGTTCAAAATTTAAAAATGTTTGAAAATCCAATCTCCCGTATGTTCCTTACCATCCTTACCATAAAAATAGTGTTCTGTAAAATTTCCAAAGACAATGTAGAAGAGATATTCATGAGCTTGTTTGCTAACATTCAGCTTCATATAGGATTATCGCCCTGCAAACAAGTACAAAGATCCCAAACAAAATTAACTCAAAAAGGATTTGTTTCTTTAGGAACATCTTCCATTAAGGTTTGAAGAATGAGTTTTCAGTATGGGATGATAAGTTTCTACTTACAGTTGTGTTCAGAATAATAGTAGTGAAAGCCGATTTCTATACAAAATGCTCAACTTTGTCAAGCTGTAACTTTGTTTCCATATGAGCAATTGGCATGAAATTTTGGCAGAGCACTACAAATATACTCAATTTTGTTATTACAAAATTTGGAAATTTTCACACCACCGATTAAAAAGTTAAGCCTGATGAAATCGCTCAAAATAAAAGTATAGGATGAGGGCATCTTGACGAACGGATGCGAGGTGATCGGAAGGTGGTAGCTGCACTTCGATGAACACCTGAATTGCGCAAAAAACACAGGCACAGAAGGTCAGGCTAACTCATCAAGATGGGACAGGTTGGCCGCTTGTCGGCATCGGCTGATAGCCAGAATCTGGAAAACGGAACAGCTATCGGAGGAAGGGAAGCTAGGCGTTATATGCCCTATCTACAAGAGGGGCGACAAACTGTAGCGTGAAAATTGTCTTGCAATCACTTTCCTAAACGCCGCCTACAAAGTGCTATCCCAGATTCTTTCCTGTCGTCTATCACCTGTAGCAAATGAGTTCGTGGGAAGCTATCAAGCAGGTTTCATCGACGGCTGCTCGACAACGGACCAGATCTTTTCCGTGTGGCAAATCCTTCAGAAATGCCGTGAGATCCCTACGCACCATTTGTTCATCGATTTAAAGGCGGCATACGACAGTATTGACCGTGTAGAGCTATGGAAGATCATGGACGAGAACAGCTTTCCCGGGAAGCTCACAAGATTGATTAGAGCAACGATGGACGGTGTGCAAAACTGCGTGAAGATCTCGGGCGAACACTCCAATTCGTTCGAATCTCGGCGGGGACTACGACAGGGCGATGGACTTTAGTGCCTGTTGTTCAGTATTTCGCTTGAAGATGTCATGCGGAGAGCTGGATTAACCAGTCGAGGCACGTTTTTCACGAGATCCGGATAATTTGTTTGCTACTATGGGCTCCAGAAGAAACGGTCAAGAAAGATTCACCTCCGCACCAAATGCTCGATGTACAAAACATTCATAAGACCGGTAGTCCTCTGAGGGCATGAGATGTGGACTATGCTCGAGGAGGACTTGCAAGCTCTTGGGGTTTTCGAACGCCGAGTGCTAAGGACGATCTTCGGTGGCGTGCAGAAGAACGGCTTGAGGAGGCGAAGGATGAACCACGAGCTCGCTCAACTCTACGGCGAACCCAGTATCGTGAAGGTAGCTAAAGCTGGAAGGATACGCTGGGCAGGGCATGTTGCAAGAATGCCGGACAACCTGACCCGATTTTATCAGCCCCCGATTTTGTCTGCCCCCGATTTTGTCAGCTTTTTGATTCGATTTTGTCAGCCTATCTTGAATATATCCAAAAATTGTTTTCGTCATGTAGTACCTGTTACATTAGTACTGATGATGATGTTCGATGTCATGCACGCATGGGCGTAGCCAGAGGGGGCAATGGCAATCCTCCTTCCCTCTGTACAAAAGAACAATTTTACTATGAGAATCTTGTGCTTGAATTCTTCAAAGATTGTCTCCAGCACTCGTATTTATACAGTAGTTACGTCATGGTAGATTATAAAACTTAAAAAGTCTACCAAACATCAGACTTTTTGAAAACATCTCACCAGAAATTGATCGAAGGTTTTATTAACAGTCCGCAATGGAGACATGCAAAGCTGAGTAGTCGACAAACGAATTACATACATTCTCGAGTATCAGTAAATCGTGCTTCGTTACTTGGCAACCTGGTAATTATTTGTTAAAAATGAAAAACCGGAAAACGCCGGTGCCGAGTTCACGAAAAAGAAATTTGGTATGTAGGTTCATTCATGAATTCCTCTAAGAATTTTTCTTAAGGATGCATCGAAGCCAAAACTCGAATTTTCAAGAGCACAAATCTAGAGAACCAGGCAACCGTTTGTACTGGAAATTTAACTCATTGGCCACATTTTGTTACATTCTTTCAGGTTTTTTTTAAAGTAAGGACTGTTCATTTTATAAAGTGGACACTTTGTTTTTGCTATATCTTTTTTATTTATTGATAAAATCGTAATCGGTTTTCTGTGCATCGTTCAACTATTATTCTACAATACTATTAAAATATAAGATCTTAGAAAATGCTTGTGGTTGAAGAGCCAAATAATTTTTCCAAAAACTCCTAAGAAAAGCTGTTCGTCAAAGTTTAACTTTATTTTTCGCAAAACAAAAATCCTAATTTTTATGAACATGTTGTATGTTTGTATCCTTTACTATTCTACAAAAGGTATAGCTTTAAAAAAAATCAACTATATTCCACCATTCTCTGACATTAGGTAACTTTAGTGATGCACCCATTTATGGCCAAATTTGCTGATACACCATCCTTTCACTCCCAGCAAAAGAGGAAAGTAAAAAGCGTGTTCAAAACTGGTCTGGTTTACTAAATAAACTATATTTGTGCAAACGAGAGCCAAATCGTGCGTTTAAACTACAGTCCTAAGCACAAATTTTACTGTTTATTGTAGTTTTACTAAAAAGTCTCATACTTTTAAAATCGTGTACGCATATTTATCGATCTGCAGCAAATTGTAAATGGTTTTCTCCGAAAATTTCAATTGGTAATCTCAGAATAACATATTACAAAAATAATAGGTGCAAAATGAAGTCGATTTTATTGCAGCAGTGTTACCAATTTTGATGATTGTCAATGTACTTTGAAAGGTCTTCTAAGAATAAACCAATTGTGTATCTATTGTGCTTTAAATGTCACCTGGGGACTAAATAAGTAACTCTATGAAGGCGTAAGTCATTTTTCATATTCATACTTTATTAGGACTTCCGTCAGGACGTACTTTTAACCAAATAAATTCTACTCATACCGATCCCCTTCAATTTTAAAATGGTTTTCTCTAAAAATATAGGGGGAAAATGATGTTATTATATCTGTAAAATTGTTGTTCCAAAAAAAACTTGATTTTTTCCATCAGGTTTCTAGTTGATGATACTTTCGAAGAACAAGCCCTTTTTGAAAATAAAAAAATATAAATTGTCGAATTTTCCAGCCAATTTCTAACAATCATTGATTTTGATAACCTCCAAAAACCGACCGTTCTAATCGTTGTTCCATATTCGTGTGAAATTGAATTAATTTTGGATAATTTTTATTATCACAACATTGTACAATACTAGTCAAACGATGTGCAGAAAACCGATTGAAATTTCATTGATAAATTAAAAAGATACAGCATGCACAAGGTGTCCACTTTATAAAATGAACAGTCCTTAATATCTCGAAGATTTTCTTTAAAATTTGCTCCTAATGTTTTATTGGTTTTCTACCTTGAATAACTCTATAAGCTCTTGAAAGTATCCTTTCAAAACTACATTTTGATGAAATTCGCTCACAGTATTCTTAATGTAGTTTGGCCTAGGACTCATCAATAATTTCAAAAACTCCTCTTGAAACTGTCTTAGAGAATCCTTCAGGAATTCCTCTAATTTCACTTCTATTTTTTTGAAAAAATGTTAAGATTATGGAGGATCCTTACTGGAATCATCTCACGAGATTTTTCAATAATTCGACCAGGAATTTCACGAAGATCTTCTTCAAGCATTTAATCATCCCAGAAATAATTATAGATATTTATTCACGACTTTATCGAATATCATTTATGAATACCTCTAAGAACACCAAAAAATCGCAAACTTAAAAAAGTTTCTAAAAATATTATTTTTTAATTTTCTTACTGGAAACATTTTTTTACAACAATTCCAGGTCAAACTCTTGATGAAATTCCTGCGAAACTTTAAAAACAATTCTATAAAATGAATGATGAATTTAAAAATGTTTTAATATTAACATAGAAATCTCCAGTTGAAATATTCTATGAATTATACTTAAAGAAATTGCGAGAAGAGCTTCGAGGCAATTACTGATGCCATTTTAAAAGAAATTCTGGAAAAAAAACCTAAAGAAAATTTCGTTTGATTTTTCTTAGGAATTCCGGTGTCCTAAGAAAAATTCTTAGATAATTCAACGGTTAGGTAGATCCAGATTGATGCCGGTTGTCTTACAGGCCAGAGCAACATTGCCGATCAAATGGATCCTTTGGCGCGAAATTTGAGAATGAAATTGTGAGGGCCACTTTTCTCCCCCTGATAAACAAAAAAAAAACCTGACTACGCCCATGTCCCTCGCTCCCTTTAAAGGCTATGTAGGTCGTAAACGTAGTTCATAAGCAAATATTAACACGATAAAATTTGAAAAACAGAAACAAACAATATGTCCAGATTTTGTCAGGTTCCCCATTTTGTCAGCCTGAAATTCATCGGGGGGCTGACAAAATCGGGTCTCTAGTGTATTACAATGACTTAAATTCCATTTTAATCAAATAGACTCGATGTAAAAAATAAAATAAAGTAAATTTGATATTGGGAGCCAGATAGCCATAACGGTAAACGCGCAGGTACAAAGCAAGATCATGCTGTGGGTCGTAGGTTAGAGTCCAGCCGGTCGAGCATCTTTTCGTAAAGGGAATTTTCTCGACTTCCCTGAGCGTAGAGTATGATCGTACCTGTCACACGATATAGAGTAAGGTGGGGCAAAAGTTCGACCTTAGTGGTATAATCAAAGTTTCCAGGAAAATAATAGCAGATGAAACAAAACAAATACCATACAGCGAGCCTTCATCATATTGGCTATGACTTTGCTGAACAAACTTGTGTCAAAATATTTACCCATTTTTAGTTATAACAGTTTCAAAATTGATTGTCTTATTCGAACTTTTGCCCCACCGGTGGGGCAAAAGTTCGAATCTAGTGTGGGGCAAAAGTTCGTTGGCTAAAACACAAAATATCAATACTTTTATGCCAGGCATACTTTCTACCAGCCGTAAACTTATGTTTGCCGAAAAATACACACTAAATTTTCATCAAAAAATGCCCAAAACAGGGTTAGTTGTAATACACCCAAAAAATAGCAGTTTTTCGCAAAACTAAGGGAAATGTTAAATTTTTGTGACATTTTTCGTACGATCAGGCAAATTTCGCTAAATTTGAAGATAATATGTAGATTTCAGAAATTTGAAAAAAAATTCCGTGGGTTTATACAAGGGTCGAACTTTTGCCCCGCAGATTCGAACTTTTGCCCCGCTATGGGCTAAAAATTGATTCCAACTATTTATGGAAAATCTAATCCACGTCAAAGCATCCTTATGATAGGCCTAGAAACGCCCTTACATAAAATATTGAAAAAGATTTTATCTTCATTTGGTTCCATGCATCGAAAGTTTGACCAAATATTACAATATTTACGTCAAAAAACAACAAATAGCCATAACTTTTCCAAATCTCAATCGATTTTTATGATATTTGGAGTGAAAGTCTCTTACTTGAATAGCATTCGAACCACCATGACATTTCTAAGTTTTGATTCGATTTGAGCTAGAAATCTTAAAAAGAAACTCTTGCCCCACTCGAACTTTTGCCCCACTTTACTCTACACATGCAACATTGGTCGATTGACAAAGAGAGCTGTTAGTTAATATCTGTGGAAGTGCTCGTGAGAAGTTGAGAAGCAGGCTTCTTTAGCGTCAGAAAGAAGAAGAAGAAATTTTATGGTAATTATTTGCACTTAAAAATGCGCCATTTATGTTAATTAACGTTCAAGCTGTTTAGGGAAGCTGCTTACGCAGACTGAATATTTTGACGTTTCCATTTTAGCTCTAGGAATAAAATGAATGATTCCAGTTATTTAAAATAAATTAGTTCCATGTTACCAACCTTAACAAAAACATCGTTCAAGCATCATTTGAAGGAGGTCTATGTGATTTCAAAAGTAAAAGTGTATATGTTAGGTAAAGTGAGTGAAAGAGGTTGGAGGGAGTCTCTAAAAAAATAATTTAATTTTCGAGTCTAGTACACGACTCTGACAACGGCCTTATTTTCAATTCTTATTTTTATTGCATAATTATTTTTGAGGAAAAATCCCACATAATTTAGGAGGATATAAACAAACATAGCAAAACCAAGACGTTTTGATTGAGACAATTCGTTTTCAAGTTATTCACACATTACACATTATGTTTATCCATTTTTATATGACGTAGACTAGTTCTTGAATAATCTCGATAAACGTCATCGTTACGTGATGCTTTGAATCTTAGAGAGAATATGTTTTTTTTATCTTTCGTACATTGTTTCCGTTCCAATTTAAAAAAAAAATCATATAAATTAGAGTATATTATTTCTTAAATTTCAATGTATATTAACATATTAAAACATATTTTTTTCTGAATTTTGGGTCACCCTATCTCACGAAAGAGCACCCTAATGACGAAATAAAAAAATACGGGTCCAAAATTTTTTAAAAAGGCATGACTTGAACAATTTTCTAAAGAAATAAAAAAAATATTTTTTTTTTCGAACATTGACCGCCTTGGGGACGGACCAGCACAATTGTGCTGGTCTGAATTTGACCCTAAAAAGTTTATGGAGTGATAGAATAGCCAAAATTAAGAATGTTTTGTTCTACGAGATGATGAGTTTATAAGGTAAATTTTGAAATAATCACTCAAATATGGTCCGTCCCGAAAGGGATATACGGAGAGTGGCGCGAAGAGGCTTCTTTGAATAATTGCTCTTCTTCGTCTTCGAAAATATCCCCTGTTTGTTTTGCTGGTCTGTTCGATAGGTAGACAGTTCAACAGTTCGATAGGTAGTTTTGGTTTCACTCTTCGCGAAACTTTTCATAGACTCTGCGAAATGACAAAATATTATTATTATTTACCACTTCATAGGATTACCACTAAAAGGATCAATGGCTTCAAAACCATCTATATAAATAAAAATGGAGTGGTGTTTGTATGTCACGAAATGGCTCACGAACGGGCCAACGGATATGAATGACTCTTTCTCAGTTTTGTTCGTCAAGGGTTCCGACGTGTTTGTGTGTATAAACATCCCAGGATATTCACCGGGAAAGTTGAAAAAACGAGCGCGAAAAAAACTGTCATTTTATATGGGACGATCAAAAGCGTTGTTCAACAGCCTACTTGATGGCAAGACGAAGTTTGCCGGGACCACTAGTTTCCAAATAAAAGTATCATTCAAACTTTTCAAACATTTTACCAGTGTTATCGAACAAGTTTTGAAAATAGTATCAAGAAAAATCCCATATTTACTATGAAACGTTGTTATCAAGATTTTCCGACCAATTTTACCGATTTTCGAGATTAGTCATTTTTGGTAATATTGAGGACTAACAAAATAGATCCCTTAACTTCTACCGCAGACAGACGTTCAAGTTAGACTCAGGCACTTGTGTAAAAACATGGCCGCCACAAATCGCCAAGTGGCAATAAGCTAACAGATGGCGTTAGTGGCGTATGCGTCCCGCCACCACCCCGATCATATTTCGTTGACAGCATGACACACAACCGCTCCCACAGCCGACGTGCTCAACGCTCAAAACTATGCACCTGTTTTTTGCGCTGGGTGGGTGATGTTCCCTTTTGGATCTTATTTCTCATGTAAAAGTTAACTAAATCCATTGTAATTTTTACCACAAGTTGGCATTCAATTTACTCACAGATTCATGCTAGTATAACACCCTTGAATGATCGTTACACTTGTAAAAAAAATTGGCGTGAAAGTATCACAATTGTGTGAATCATTTTTAAAGTGATTGTTTTGATATTTTTGTTCAGTGGGTGGTGAACTGGGTGGTAAGCGAGAAGATGAAGCCACGTGCTTTTACGAACTGTCACTGTACTGCAGCAATTTGCTCCCTAGGTGACACCACGGTAGAATTTACACAGGAATTTTGAATAAATTTGTTCCTGCTTAAACGTCTGTCTGCGCTTCTACATTGCAGTTTTACTACACGGAACAAGCCAAAAGTATATTGGAATATATTACGGCATGAACCGTAACTTGTAAAAAGTAGAAAAGATAATCCCCTAACACCCCACTTATTTTCAAAAATAGACTTTTTCCATAAAAAATCGAAATCTAGATCTAGATGTTTGTCTTCATTGTGATCTCAATTAAGTATACTTTACTTCTAAGTCACTCACATATTTTTCTTAATATTGTTTCATAGTTTTGTAGCTAAATATATTTGGCCTATAACATTCAAACAAAAATGTTTTGAATAGTTTTAAATATCTAAACTCCACAATACTTTATTTTAATAAACATCCCCTATCACATAATACAGCTCACAACTCTCCGAACAAATCAAGCATTTCAGATGACTGATATATCGACTTTCGACGTTTTTGTAACTTGTCAAACCTAATGAAGAAGTTCAACCCCTTAAAACCCCACGAGTCCTTAACACCCAATTTAACGGTACTAAATTTGGTTTTCATTTACTTACAGGTATTCCACTGAACAGCTCGAAGATTTATTATCAAAATATTGAAGGTTAAAATACGTTGTTTCCATTTTCACACTGTTAAGTAGGGGAGAAGGGGATTCTGAAAGGTTCGAAAAAATGATCACGTGTTTTATGTACAGTCCCACCATGATCCATGGTCAGGAAAAGCAAAACTAACACCAGCATAATTTGCAAAATTCTGCTTTATTTTATCCACAAGGGCTTAATAAACTTATACTCGTAAATTTTATTAGTCTAGTTAAAGTTTCTGTTTTCAACGCATTCGTCCTGTAGTACAAAAACGATCTGCCAATGTAAAAAAACTCGTCGAGTATTATATCATAAATACATTTACTTCCGATTGAACGACTCTTCTGCCACAGCTATCCATCTACATGCTATTCGCGTATTTTCAAATTTGTAGTTGCTTGCCTGCTTTGAATTTCCTGACTCGATTGCTTAATTCAACTATTCACATATACGTACAATCAACGCTGAAATAAATAAACTTACGGCTCTCATCTACTACTAGAAGTTGAACGGTTTGCTGGGCCGTTTGTAATGGTAACCGTCCGCCTCGAGGGTGTGGCTAGGAGTTGGCAGTGCGCAGTTCGGTCCCTGACCGCCGTTCGTACAGCAATACGGAGGCACTCCTCCGGCTGGACAACTTGGCTGGGGTGGTGGTCGAGTTGCCGGTGGGTAGGTTGGTCTGCTAGGGACAACACAATTCGGGCCTTCACCTCCATTGGTGCAACAGTACGGTGGAATGCCACCTGCCGGGCAGGTCTGTGGTTGCGTTGGAGGTGGTCGAGTGACTGGTGGAGAAGTGGGCCGACCTGGAACGATACAGTTCGGGCCTTGTCCTCCGTTGGTACAGCAATACGGCGGTACACCGCCATTAGGGCAACCGGGTTGAGGACCTGGCGTTGGTCGAGTTGGTGGCTGGGATGGTTTGACACAGTTTGGACCTGTAAGGACAATATTGTTTGTAAAAGGTCAAGGAGTTTATCTTATAACAATAAGCAAACCATATCCTCCATTAGTGCACGGTGGTAGATATTCGTTATCAGTAGGAGGTCGCGTTGGTCCTGGGGTTGGTGGAGGTCTTGGAACGATGCAATTTGGTCCCTGTCCTCCATTTGTGCAGCAATACGGCGGTACTCCTCCGTTCGGGCAGCCAGCTGGAGTAGTCGGTCTTGGTGGCTGGGTTGGCACAATACAGTTAGGACCAGTTCCTCCGTTGGTACAGCAGTATGGTGGCACACCTCCATAAGGACAACCGGCAGGGGTTGTGGGCCTTGAAGGCTGTGTAGGAACGATACAGTTTGGACCTTGTCCACCATTTGTGCAGCAATAAGGAGGTACTCCTCCATTTGGACAGCCAGCAGGAGTTGTCGGACCTGGGGTTGGTCTGGATGGAACGATACAATTAGGTCCCTGGCCTCCATTTGTACAACAGTAAGGGGGTACGCCGCCGTATGGACATGTGGGAGGTGTTGGCCTGGCAGGTTGCGTTGGCACTATACAATTTGGTCCTTGTCCACCGTTGGTGCAACAATAAGGCGGTACTCCACCGTTGGGGCAACCAGCTGGCGTTGTGGGTCGCGGAGGCTGTGTGGGAACAATGCAGTTTGGACCTTGTCCACCATTAGTGCAGCAGTACGGTGGTACTCCTCCATTAGGACAGCCAGCAGGAGTTGTCGGACCTGGAGTCGGTCTAGATGGTACAATACAGTTAGGTCCTTGTCCACCGTTGGTGCAACAATATGGTGGTACACCGCCATATGGGCATGTGGGTGTTGTTGGTCTTGGTGGTTGCGTTGGCACTATGCAGTTTGGCCCCTGTCCACCGTTGGTACAGCAATATGGTGGAACACCACCATAAGGACAACCAGCTGGCGAAGTTGGAGGGCGGGTCGGTTGTGTCGTTGGTCGAGTCTGGCAGCTTGGCCCTAAAAATATAAATATTATGAGACTCAATTGAATTTAGTTGAGAAAAAATCACTTACCGGTTCCTCCATTTGGACACGGAGGTAGATATTCGTTGCTTTGAGTTGGTCTCGTTGGAGGTCTAGTTGGTACAATACAGTTTGGTCCTTGTCCTCCGTTCGTACAACAATATGGTGGCACTCCACCATTTGGACATCCAGCTGGAGTAGTTGGCCCTGGTGTTGGTCTTGACGGCACAACGCAGTTTGGACCTTGTCCTCCATTGGTACAGCAGTATGGGGGAATGCCTCCGAAGGGACAGGGTGCAGGAGTTGTGGGAGTTGGTCTTGTCGGTACTACACAGTTTGGACCGCTTCCTCCATTAGTGCAGCAGTATGGGGGTACTCCACCATTTGGACATCCAGCTGGAGTCGTTGGACCTGGAGATGGTCTAGAAGGTACAATACAATTTGGACCTTGCCCTCCATTGGTACAGCAGTATGGAGGAACACCTCCATATGGACAAGGTGCAGGAGTTGTTGGTGGTCCGTAGGTTGGTCTTGTCGGTACTATACAGTTCGGACCACTTCCGCCATTAGTGCAGCAATAGGGAGGCACTCCACCATTTGGACATCCAGCAGGAGTTGTTGGTCCCTGAGTTGGTCTAGAAGGTACAATGCAATTCGGGCCTTGTCCTCCATTGGTGCAACAGTACGGAGGGACGCCTCCATATGGACAAGGTGCTGGCGTTGTTGGTGGTCCATAAGTTGGCCTAGTCGGTACTACACAGTTTGGACCGCTTCCGCCGTTAGTGCAGCAGTAAGGAGGAACGCCACCGTTTGGACATCCAGCAGGAGTTGTTGGTCCCGGAGTGGGCCTAGAAGGTACAATGCAATTTGGACCCTGTCCTCCATTAGTGCAACAGTATGGAGGAACGCCACCGTATGGACAAGGCGCAGGAGTGGTTGGTGGTCCATATGTTGGTCTAGATGGTACTACACAGTTTGGACCACTTCCACCATTAGTGCAGCAGTAGGGAGGAACTCCACCGTTTGGACAACCGGAAGGCGTAGTTGGTCCGGGAGTTGGCCTAGAAGGTACAATACAATTTGGACCTTGTCCTCCATTAGTGCAACAGTATGGAGGAACGCCTCCATATGGGCAGGGTGCTGGTGTTGTTGACGGTCCAGGTTGAGGTCTGGTTGGAACTATGCAGTTTGGACCGCTTCCACCATTCGTGCAGCAGTAAGGAGGAACGCCACCGTTAGGACAGTCGGACGGTCTAGTTGGTGCAGGAGTAGGTCTGGTCGGCACTGCGCAGTTCGGGCCTTGTCCTCCATTGGTACAGCAGTAAGGAGGAACTCCGCCGCTAGGGCATGGACCTGGAGTTGGTCTGCTAGGTGGTCTAAAATCAAATCGTTTGAGATTATAGTACAAAGAGATGATACATTTTTGAAATACCTGGTTGGTGGTGGGGTTATTGGTAGAACACATTCCGGACCTTGTCCACCATTGGGGCATGGGGGGAGATATTCGTTGTCACTACCCGGCGGCCGCGATGGAGGCCTTGACGTAGTTGGAACAACGCAGTTTGGCCCAGATCCTCCATTTGTGCAGCAGTATGGAGGAATTCCACCGAATGGACATGGTCTAGGAGTGGTTGGGGATGGGGTTGATGGAGACGGTAAAGCGCAGTTTGGACCAGTTCCTCCATTGGTACAACAGTATGGAGGCACGCCTCCGAATGGGCAAGGTCTTGGAGAGGTCGGTGCGGGAGTAGACGGGGATGGGAGCGCACAGTTTGGTCCTGTTCCTCCATTCGTGCAGCAATATGGGGGTACACCGCCGAATGGACAAGGTCGTGGAGTCGTAGGAGATGAAGTTGAAGGTGATGGTAAGGCACAGTTAGGACCACTTCCGCCATTAGTGCAGCAGTATGGGGGTACTCCTCCATATGGGCAAGGCTTAGGGCTGGTCGGGTATGGAGTTGTTGGCCCTGGAGTTGGTCTGGATGGTACAATACAGTTTGGACCTTGTCCTCCGTTGGTACAGCAATATGGAGGAACACCACCATAAGGACAGGGAGCTGGTGTAGGTGATGGACCTGGAGTTGGTCTAGTAGGAACAACACAGTTTGGCCCAGAGCCACCGTTGGTACAGCAGTACGGCGGGACTCCTCCAAATGGACACGGTCTTGGAGTTGGTGGAACAGGCGTAGAAGGTGATGAGATTTCACAGTTGGGTCCGGAGCCTCCGTTGGTACAACAGTAAGGAGGGACTCCTCCGAATGGACACGGCCGTGGAGTGCTGGGACCTGAGGGCTTCTCTGGTGGTGGGAATGGGATGTTTGGTCGTGGATACTCGTACCCATCTGGGCCCAGATGGGTTGTTATCTCCCCATCGATGGCCGTAGCTAGCGCTAGACAAAGCACTAGCAGCCGCTGTAATGAAAATCAGAAAAAAGAAGCGGATTAGCAACATTGTATCTTCATTAGTATTGTTTGAGAGTGGGCGATTGAAAAACGGTTTCTTGTGCTGATGGATTTATGCACACTTGTTTCACGTATGAATGGACCGATGGGGGCACCACTGTGATTTTCATCGAGCAGGTTGCACAGATGCAATCGTGCAGCGTGGACCGATGGGAGTTATCTTTGCTGACCGATACACGCGTTCATGAACGTGCAGGGAATTACCAACGAATGATGGTAGCAAAACAAAACTGGTGCTAATAATGGCATAATAGGAAGTTTTATTTGAATGATCTCTTCTCAAGTGATCAGTCATGGGAAACGACCGAAAAGACGTTCTTGATGAAGGTATTTTTGAACTGTGAATTTGGATTACTGTCATCTGCTTCATGGGAAGTATTTTGAGTCGTGATGTTGGATTATCATTCAGCTTTGCTCAAATAGGTGTGATAAACACTGTTGAGTAAAGTATGGTACTATTAAATTTGATGAGATTATATCAATCAATGTTGATAAAGTTATTGCCAAAAACTTAAATAATTAAATGGATGTATTAATCAAAAATATTAGCAGGCATTTTTTTTTTTCCACCACACGCCGATGGTACTGACCTTGGTCGATCGATCTTTTATGCAGCGGACGACGACGGTGATCAACTGATTTGCGTATGCAAATTGTGGAAGGGTACGTCACCATTTGCAACTCTTGGACAGGTTTAGATTTTCTGTTGTGCAACATTTTCACGGTCGATTGCGTTGCTTTTTGTTTGCTTTGATTTGATTATGCGTACGAAAGAAATGCAGTTTTTTTTTGCAAACCGTTAAACATGGTATCATTGATAGAAATTACCCTTCCGATAAAAAGTTCGAATTAGCATATTTCGTTGAAACATTTTAATGTATGAATAAGTTTTAAAAGGTTAAAAAATACCAAGTTGTTTTGTCACATTGCTTAATACAAATGATTGCATTACAATAACATTATCCGTGGGCCCCATAATGTAGTAGAAATCATCGGATCAGTTTTATTTTCTTAGCTTAGCTTAGCTTAGACTGACTACACATATCAATGGTTGCTATTCCGTGATTGACCGAAATCAGTAAAAATGCACAAAGAATCAACTAGAACTTTGGCTGCGATTGGCCATAATCTTCTTCAGTGTGCACAATTCAGTGCCTCTATTTATACAGGGTCAATAATGGCGCCGGCTAAATCCTTGCAGTCAGGTGGGATCGGAGGAAGGAATGTTAGTGCGTAACCTTTGCTATTTGGAGACCGTTTTTTTCACAAAGGTTACTGGGAGGGATGTTTGTTAATGGAGAGTATCGTTGGGTCACAGGATTCACTTTGATAAGCGATTAGACCATGATAAATAATTATTTCTCGATTACTTTTTCAAATCGACGTAAGTAAGTTCCATACGGTTTTGAGAAAAATAATTCAGAAGAATCACAACCTGTCTTCTAAAACTGTTTTAAAATGAATCACCTTTTTGACATTTTTTCGCCGTGTACATTGCTTAAATTTTGCATACAATAAGCTCGCATTCAAAAACTAGGGAGATCCTGTTATTTCCCACAAAAATTTTATTACAAAATGATAAACCGATTTATTCAGTTACTTTCGACGTTTTTCTACCAGTGTAAAATCGACTCAAGTAATGTTTTGTTTCGATTCGTGGTTAAGTCACTTTGTCTCTCCATACAGCGGAGCGGCGAAAGTAGTGGTTAGGTAGCAAAAGTTGAAAATCTTACTTTCGTCGTTTTGTAAATCCGGAAAGTAAACGTTCTAAAAGTGAAAAATCGAATTGGTTTAGTGCAAAATGTGTACAATTTCGTCTGCGAAACACGTAGAATCGATAAAGCAAGTTTATATACTTTTTTGACTTGAGTCTGTTTGAATAAGTTTTCGAGATTTGTGCGATATAAACATGCTTATTATATTTACATATTTTCATTTGGTATGAACAATTTCGATGTAGAGGAAAATTATGCCGACATTTGAGGTGATGAACCATTCAAAGTTTGTTGAACAAATAGCTAAATGTAACATTCCTAACACTCTTATTCGTATGCCGATACTTACAGTGGCGAACCATCCAAAGTTTGTTGAATAAAGTGAACCTTTTGCAAGTCTACACTTGTAGTGTCGAACCATTCTTCGTTTTTTTTAATTACAAAAATAAAGATAAAAAGAAAGGGTTGTTTTGAAAAAAAAAATGTTAAACATAAATAAATCATTAATTAGAGTTTATGTCGACACTGAAAGTGACGAACCATTCATATTTTGTTGAAAAATCATATTAACGTCCCACCGTTGTAACGATTTAATGTGCAGTCATACATATTTTATAGATTTAAAATAGTAGCATGAAACGAGCTCACCAATTGATCCGTCATCCTTGACTGAGCAGCAACAATCCGCTTTTAGCTTCACTCGTATGCCCGGCTATATAAAAGCACTCAGAGAAAATAGGCGCGTGACCCGAGAGGGTAAACAACTGACGACTGCTCGGGCTTTCTTGACGCACTGCCCAGGAGCAAGCGTCAAGGTCGAATGATCAAAAACAATTTGATTAGGCACTTTTTCACCTTACTCGTCCGACGCGCGACATGTTTGATCCTGCCCTCATCGTCCGCCCCCGCTGAAGCAAGCGTTAAGGTCAAAGTATCAAACACTACTCCTACTCGGAATTTCTATCAGATTTATTTTCTGTTTATTAACCCAATATGCAATATGAGCTGTACAAAAAGGTTTTAGGTTTGAAAATGCAGACAACTCTCCCTTACTCGATATTCCGTACCTCGATATCAGGTTAGAGAACCATAGTAAAAGTTGGTTTTCATAACTAATTCGATGCTCCCATGGATCGCAGTTTCACTGGTTTTGTGTTTTGTTACTCGATACCTCCCTTACTCGATGGTCCCTTCAATATCGAGTTATGGAGGATTGACTAAGTTAATAGTTGAAAAGTAAATGATTTGTAAGAGTTTAGCTTCGGATTCAGGGGTTATGAATCTAGTAGATAACCGTATTTTCAATATTCAACATTCTGTTTTGATTCTACCCTATTACCCAGACAACCGAAATGTACGTATAACGAAATCACCTGGAGGCTTTGTATGTGCAACATTTCACTTTTAAGATGTCACGAAAAGGCCTTTTACGTACAAAAGTGGAGGCGAAATGCGTGCATATATTATGTGATGAATAATAACATACAATGCGAGTGTATAAATATTCCACCGAACTTACCTGTGATCTTATGCGACTTAACTTATGATAACAAATGTCGATTGGACAGCTGCTACGGATTGATTCGACTTACTACAGAAAAGAAGTGTTTTATGCGAGGCAGCTCATAAATCTGACGAGTTTATCAACGGTGTATTGCGAGTTTGATGTAATTAGTATGAATAAACGAGTTGAAACATGAACTTGCATGCGATTTCTGGTTGTCTGGGTACCCCGTATGCCATCTCCCAGAATGTCACTATCCCGAATGAACCATTACTCCGAATTCTATATCCCCGAGTGACCCATAACCCCAAATGACGTTACCCCGAATGCTGTTTCCTTGAATGCTGTTGCCTCGTAAAATTGGAATCCGGAGTCGTCATTTGAGGAGCTGGGTCATTCGGGAATAAGGAATTCGGGGTGGTGGGTTTCGGGAAGATGGCATTCGGCGTGATGGCAATCGGAGTAATGGGATTGAATCTCTATTTTGCATGGGTGATCAATGTTACCCTAAATTAGCTAACACTAAAATTCACTAAAAATATTTTTAATATGCCTAAATTTGTCTGAAAACAGAGTACAATATATAGTCATGAGCGATAAAGTGACAGTACTTACGACTTAATTTATGATAACAACGTTGATTTGACAGCTGCTACGGATTGATTCGACTTCCTTTGTACGTTTATACGGAACGAAACAAATTGCACTGATGAACTCAGAAAAAAGCGTTCTATGCGAGGAAATTCATCAATCAAACGATTTCATTCGCCAAGTTGTGCGGGTGTGATGCATTTTGCGCAAGTAAACGGCTTTTTACGCAAATTGTTATGCGACTTCTGGTTGTCTGGGTCGCATAGTTTTCACAGTGATTCTTCCAGAGATCCTCCAAAAATCACTTCAGAAATTTCGCTGAGATTCCCCTGAATCCTTCAGCAATATACCCAGGTAATCCATCAGAGATTCCTACAAGAATTTTTCTAGAGACTCCTTCAGGGATTCTTCCTGGAAAATCTCTCCAGAGATTTACCCAGAAATTTCCTCAGGAGTTTCTGCAAGAACTACTTCAAAAAAATCTACATGGATTCCTCTAAAAATTGTTCCATAGATTTCTTCAGGAATTCTTCCAGAGATTTCCTCGGGTATTAATCCAGGAACTTCTGCTGAAGCTGAACAGCAGGCTCTGTCCCAGTGGGGACGTAATACCAAAAAGAAGAAGAAGAATTTTATTTCTAGAAAAATTTCTCGGGGAATTCTTGGAGGATTACTTGGTAAAAAAAATCATGTAGTGCTTCATGTAGCGGTTTTCTTTAAGATATCGCTAGGAGAATTCTTAAAGGAAAATCTTTAAGTAATTTCCTGTAGAATCTCTGAAGAAATTCCTGACAGAACCTCTAGTGAAACTCTTGGTGGAAACCCTGGAGGAATCAGTGAAGAAATCTCCGGAATAAGTCGAAGATCTTTTCGGGGCACAAAGTACCTTCATACCTGCCACACGATATGCTCATGCAAAAAAGTTCAATCGGCAAAGATAGTTCTCAATTAACCTTTACGTTACCGGCCTCCGACAAGGCATTTTCAAATAGCTGCCATTTCGTCCATTTTCATTTGATTTTTTTGAAACCACCCTCAGTTTACTTTAAAAAGGTTTCAGTTATTTGTCATAAATGTACAATTCTGTATACGGAACCATGCCGGAGATATTCCAGGTTGTACTGGGGTCACGAGGGTGCCAAATTCGGGAAATGTGATTATTTTTTTATTTATTTCAGCTACAACACTCAAGTTTTTATGTAAAACGTGGGATAATGGTCGATTGTCATCATTTCAACATAATTTAAATAAGTGGATCGATCCGGAACATCGTAGCCGGTTCCGCCAGGGCCAGTTTGGGGACATTTTCGTTTCATATCCAAAACATATCGTGCGACGTATCAATCTTCGTGAATTCGAGAGAACTTGTCAATATAAGAAGTAGACGTACGTACAGATGTGGCCACTCCAGATCTCCAGACACAGGTTCCACGATGGTTTCTTGGGGAACATTTCCATTTTATGTCTTACTTAAAATTAATGTAATTATTCCAGCGATGCCAAATGCAGTTTTAGGTCACCTCCAGCAGGAATAGCTCTCGAACCTCAGCATACCACACATCCATCAGACACATCCGGAAAATTTCCTCATAGGGGAGGGGGACATTTCTTCCTTACGAAATGGCTCAGATACCTATTTTGAAGATGTTACGGCTTGAATTTATAAATATTTATATTTACATAATACTCCGTGATTTCTGATTTCTAATCAAACCTACCCAAGTTTGCAGGCTTCCAAAAATCCTGCGCATTCTTGAACCATTCTGATTGTCACTAGAAACTATACGGAGACCTTTTCAATGTACGCTTAAGTTGTACATTTCTTTAGATTCCAACGTTTGAGATGTATTCAAAATCATGAATTTTGTTGAATGAGTAAGCCAAAGATTTTTATTTTTTTTTAATTATTTTTATACATATATTATTTTTATCAATGTTCTTTTATGTCCGTGAGGCTCAAGGCGAGAAAAAATATTTAAGGTACAAACTTGAGTACAAACAAATAAAATACGAAAAAGTTAATTGTATGAGTTTTAATTTCACGTTTTTATTTTGAACAGTGACTGTTAATCAAAATTCATTCAGGTATTGAGCGGTTCCACGCCAAATCGGTAAACGATGAAACTCGACTACCTTGGATTCAAATGGAATTTTGCACATAGTTTCGATATAATAGAATAAGTTTTTTCCACTGGTAGAGAGACCATTTAAAATCAAGAGTAACTTCTGATAAGGGCGTAAGTATTTTTAGCGTCACCATTTAAAACAAAATGTACCTCGGAAACCGTTTGTTATAGAGAAAAAGTGTATGAGGAGGGATGGTAGACAATCAAATAGGCTTTGTGAAAAAATATACACTGAAAAAAAAATACCTTTATTTTCATGAAAAAATCGAAATTAAACCTTAAAATACAAATTGCAAAAAATAGGTATCTTCGATTTTTTTCTGTAAAATTTCAATGTAAAACCAGATGTTTTAAGCAAAGTTTCAACATGGTGCAATTTAAAATAAAAAAGTTTTTCTAAGAGCAACTTTTGATGCATTTCTGAAAATTCAATTTCTGGCCGTAGAAAAGACGTTTTGATGCTGTAATATGGTATATGATATGATTCTTCATCCAAAAACAATTCAAAATGCTAATAACAATGATCTTCCTAAAACTAGCTGTTTTCTAGATATTTGGGATTCAATTATATTAATATCATAAAACCTAAGAAAATACGCCCGTTTCATAAGTTACTCCAGATGCTCCACCAACAATGTTACGTTTATCAATTTCCACATTAATATCCCTTGTTTTAAGGGCAGTTTCAACATGGTGCAATTTAGAATAAAATTTTTTTTCTAAAAGCAACTTTTGGTGTATTTCTGAAAATTCAATACCCAATAATACCCAATAATGTAAGAAGAGATGAACGTAACATTGTTGATGGAGCATCTGGAATAATGCAAGAAACGGGCGTATTTTCTTAAGTTTTATGATATTAATATAATTCAATTCCAAAAATCTTGAAGCGGTTACTTATAGGAAGATCATTGATATTAGAATTTTGAATTGTTTTTGGATATAGAATCATATTGCAGCATCAAAACGGCTTTTCTATGACCAGAAATTGAATTTCCAAAAATACACCAAAAGTTGGGCTTAGAAAAACTTTTTTATTTTAAATTGCACCATGTTGAAACTGCCCTTAAAACATGGGATATTAATGTGGAAAGAGATAAACGTAACATTGTTGGTGGAGCATCTGGAGTAACTTATGAAACGGGCGCATCCCTCCTCAGACACTATTTCTCTATAACAAACGGTTTCCGACGTACATTTTTTTTAAATGGTGGTGCCAAAAATACATACGCCCTTATCAGAAGTTACTCTCGATTCTAAACGATCCCCAATTATATGAGATAATTTTCGTCTCATATACTTAATACATCTGCGCAGTTTCATCCAAATCGAAATGGTACATGTCAGATTTCAGCATTTTATGGACGATTTCGCGTGGAACCGCTCTAGTACCAAAAATCATTCAAATTTATTTTCGGGTGACTTAAAATAATTCATTAGAATTTTTCTTTAAAAAATTCTCCTTGTAATTTAAATAAAAATATGCCTCAGATTTTACCAACATTTTACCCTTGTTTAAAAAATCCCGTTTTAATTTCTCAGATAATTGAAAATCCTTTTCCATGGTTTTTTTGGGAGCCCATCTTGGATTCGTCCATTACTGCAAGGAATTTTCAATGTGATAAAAGCAGTGATTCTCCCAGAAACTCATTAGCAATTTTTTTTAAATTTTTTTTTTCAGTTTTCTTGCAAGTTTTTTCTCAGACTCTTTTCGTAAAGTAATTTAAAAATATCCAAGAATTTAAGAAATTTTGACGGAATTCCGATGTTTTAATCTCAGAAGAATCACTGCATGTTTTTTTTCCAAATTTTTTTCTAAGGGTACCTCTATGAGTTTCGATGAGAATTCAGCATAAAATTATACAAATAATATAGTTGAACATTTTATCTTGTTAATCTTCTTGATCTGCATCGAAAACCACAGTAACAAAATTAATGATATACGCATTAATCACTAAATTTTCTCCCATATGTTAAACGTTTTCGAAAAATGGCCTATTGTGAGGAACCCCTAAAATCTACCTCCGCACCGGGCCCCCAAAACTCTAGCTACGCCACTGTTTGGGCCACCATTAAATCACCACCTGGAAAGCTGAAAATTTCACAGAACACTATTTTTATGGTAAGGATGGTAAGGAGCATATGGGAGATTGGATTTTCAAACATTTTTAAATTTTGAACCGCCCTAATAATGGAACCTATCTATTTGATGATACATCTGCATCAAAATAGCGTGAGAAAAATCAAAATGTATGGAGTTCTCAACGTATCTTTAGAACGCTAAAAAATCATCTAGTCCGGTCTGTCTGAACACCGACCAGTTGATGTTGAAATACGAGTTTCTGTCAAAAAATTCAAACTCTAGAGGTATTTAATGGAATAGTACTAAATTCGGTTTTTAATCTACTTAACAATTTTTTGTTTGGTATTTGGCATGGTTTGTACTACAAAATTAAAGCCAACATGTTATTTTTTCTTCATACTTGCAAAAATGGAAGATTTCTCCTAACGCTTCCAAAACTCAACTAATAATATTCCCGCATAAACCAAAAGCTCTTTATTTGAAACTTTCAAGTAGACATGTTGTCACGATGAGAGGGGTTCCAATAAATTGGTCAGATGAAGTTAAGTATCTAGGGCTCATCCTAGATAAGAATTTAACTTTCAAAAATCACATTGAGAGCATTCAAGCCAAATGTAACATATATGTAAATTGTCTCTATCCCCTTATTAATAGAAAATCAAAACTTTGTCTTAAGAACAAGCTTTTGATATTTAAACTAATTTTCAGGCCAGCCATGTTGTATGCTGTACCAATATGGTCTAGCTGTTGTACTACCAGGCAGAAAGCTCTGCAGAGAATTCAAAATAAAATTTTGAAAATGATCCTGAAGCTTCCTCCCTGGTATAGTACCAATGAGTTACATAGAATATCCAATGTTGAAACATTGGAACAAATGTCAAATAAAATAATTAATAATTTTAGGCAAAAATCGTTACAATCTTCTATTGCCACGATTATTGCGTTATATGTTTAGGTTAAGTTTGGTTAAGTACCGTTTTGATTCATATTACGGACACTTAAGGCCTCAATGAAGTATAACCCATCAGGAAGCATATAAAATAAATCATTCTGTATGATTCCTCGGCGCTATCGAGCCTTCAAAACACTTAGCTTTCGACTGGTGGGCGAAGATTTTGTTTCTGTTACATAAATAATTTTAAATAAATATAAATGTGTGGACTTCCCATGATTCTTATTCCGGACGCTTCCTTACTTTTGCCTCATACTCCGGACACTTTGATTCAAATTCCGGACAGCTCATGAAAATCATATAAACACGAGTCAAATCATTATTTGAAATTGGTAAACAACTAAAAAGGCGTCTAAGGCAGTTGAGTATGACAAATGTCCATAGATATCTATAGAAAATTTTGATTTAAACGAGCATTAAAAGTGTGAACTTTTGAACGGCCAACAATTGAAACATTTCATGCGAAATGTTTCCCATACAAAGTAGAGTGTCCGGAATAAAAAGCTGTCCGTAATATGAATCAAAACGGTATATTCAAAGCGTTTTTTTTCTCTTATAAGCAGCTGAAATCAATTCACCTGTAAAAAAATTTGAACTGCTACGGCTAATGAAATGTAATGTGTTGTTAACAAAATGTTAATAAAATTTTAGATTTGTTTTACCAAATTAGGATGATAGGATAATAACACAGAACACCAAGATATAAGAAACGAATGTAATGTTTGGAATGACACGAATAAAGATATTTAAAAAAATTAATAAAGCCAACATGTTGAAGGATCACTGTATGGTATTTATTTCTTTTCAACTTTTATAGGAAATATTGAATATAAGACTAAGGCCCCATATTACTCTTATTGTAGTATACCAAAAAATAGCGATGAAATATGATAATGATAATGATAACAATAAAAAGATTCTCAACCATTATTTTAAAGATAAGTAATCTACTAAATTACATCGTTTCACACATAGTTTTATCCCACAATTATTAACTCCTTCCATTGAAACCAACAGCAGAAGCCTGACCCAACCCTTGGCTTGAAACAAACGTAAACCATTCAAAAAAAGTGCAAATTAATTTTCACTCTGCCTCAGCTGACAACTGCGGGACCTTTAAGCAGGCAAATTAGCTCAAGTCTTTCGGTTCTTCTTGTCGATTGAAAACAAGAGAAGATCCAAGAAACCAAAATCATTGCATAATCCCCCATGCCGATCGTGTCGACCAACCAACCAAACCAAACATGAAACGATGACAAAGGAAAACGACCGCGCCGCGAACTGAACATGCTGAAGGTGATTTTGACTTAAGCATCGTTTCGTCGGTCCAAGTTGGGGACGTGACGACGGTTTGCCCAGAGGGACCATTTCATGCCTTTTTACGAAGGTTTTAACAAACTGCCAAGCAGCAACAATGTGTTAATATGAGCTAAGAAACTAACCAGAACAGCGACCAAATAACCGCCGCTATGGGCGTAACGAGAAGGGGACTTTGTTACTTACCTCCTCTGGACGGCGAAACGAACAAATTTGATTGCTTTACGAAGACTTTCTTTTTCTTCAAAGATTTTTTCTACCAAATGCAGTTTGAACTACTTGAAGAGTGCAAAGTATCTGGAGGGAAATCCTGAAACAAATCTAGGCCACATCTCTACAGGAATCGCGAGACAAATTCCTGGGAGAATTCCTGTCAGACTGCTCGTAAGAATACTTCGAAAAATTATTTGAGAGATGTTAGATGAAATTCGAAAGATATACTTGGATAAAATATTGATGGAATCTTCTTTAGGAAATTCTCGGAGGAACTGTATGAAATCCTTATAGACAATGGGATTTCTATCGATCGAACATTCAGCAATTCACAATTCCTCGCATGGAAAACCTTGCTTCGCCCATGCCGCCACACGATAATGTGGGAGTTTGGAGCTGGCGAGCGTGACGGAGGACGGACGAGGAGAAGGTTGTTCACAAAAATGCTGTTGCTGTTTCTCCTTCGTTTATGGTTTTACGGTCGGTTAGCACCCTTTCGTGTGATAGGGGCACTACTAATAAGCAAGGGCTGGGAATGTCATCTACGGCTTACAGGCGCCGCCAGTGGCATTTGATAAATATCTCGATCCAATCATGGCTCTTAATTATGGTCAAATTGAAAAGGAATCACATTTGAGGAAGAAGCGATTCATAGTTTCAGTACTTCCATCGAATACACGCAAATCACTCCGAGTCGGTAGCGCCAAACGATTTGTCACTTCCAATGCGTAATGTCACGAAAAGGCCAAGCATGCAAACGCCGTTCATCAATGAATCTTCAATCATTTTGGTTTATCACTCAAAGTTCAGCTTCTGTGCGCTGTTTACGTCCGTAGTTCATCGACAGAGCTTTGGTCTAATGTCTTGAAGCCATCTCGAGCCGAGTCGTTTTCTGTGGAGGAAACATTGCACCTTATGTCAGGGTGACCATTTTACGATCCAGAAGCAAGATGCGTCTGAACTTGCTCAGAGCCGTAAAAGTGTGCGACTAATGCTACTTTAGCAAACCAATGAAGATCACTTAGGATCACAGTTCGAAACAATCACTTCTTTGAGTAACGCCGTCCGAGGCAAATCATTGATGATTGGGTAGATTCAGAAAGTGACAAACGATTTACATTTTAGCGGTCAACTGCTGTCAATTTGCCAAAAGATGTGCATCCTGGAACACCATCTTTTAGCAGGTCATAAAATGCATATGAATGTGATCAAGCAATTTTTATAATTTGCGTGACAATAAATGGTCGTTCATCTATCATTCAGCTTATTCGTATGAATAAATATGCAAATCGTAATCGTTAGTATTATTATCCACTTAACAAACATTTCATTCTCAGATAGAAGATGTCAGTTAAGATTATGTCATACAGTTTTCTCGGACAATCAAAGCTAAAGTTTGAACTGCAAAGCTTATTAGTTGATGATGTCAACTTTAATGCTTTAATAGGAACTAATGCTGAGCAAACTGATGTTGAGTATTATAATCGATCCTTGGATTGGATTTGGCTTTGGATTGTACAAATTTAATCAACTACCGTTCAGAAGATTACGAACAACGAATATAGGGTGATGTGCTAGTATCCATCGTATTAGACACATTCCAGCGTAACGCGACACCACGAGGAACCGAATTTCTTTATCAAATTAGGCCTGTTCTCGGAAATATGCCTTGTGACCATGTGATTAAACAGGTTTTATATTTTGCATATTAAATGTTCTTGATGTTGTGACATTCATTTTGCAACATAACACTGTATGTATGGTAACTAAGACCAGTTGCATTTCGTAACGCGACACCATCGCTGAAATGTACTTTTTCAAACATCACTCTCTAATCGCCTATATCTGCTCTGCAATATTTTTTACAATCCGGGTTTGTTCTAGGCATTCCTTCTATGTATTGATGAGAACCAGAGTGTGACTTCAAACTGTAAGTAAATATTGAACAATTGCAGAATCTCATTGATTTCATTTTATGAGCGCCGCGTTACGTTTACCGTTTTGATTCATATTACGGACAGCTTCAAATTCCGGACACTCTCGTTTGTATGGGAAACATTTCACACGAAATGTTTCAATTTTCACCGTCCAAAAGTTCTCATTTTCGAGGTTCATTTTATTAGGTTTTTTCCATAAATATCATTGCAAATTTATAATGTCCAACTACCTTAGACGTCTCTTAAGTGGTTGAACGATTTCAATTGATGATTTGACTGTTCCATTAATGATTATCATGAGCTGTCCGTAATTCGAATCAAAGCGTCCGGAATATGAGGCAAAAGTGAGGGAGCGTCCGGAATAAGAATCATGAAAAGGCCACACGTTTTGATTTATTTAAAATTATTCATGTTGCGTACCCACAATCCGAAAGTTAAGGGCTTCCGACGCTCGATAACGCTAAAAAATCATACAGAATGATTTATTTTGTATGGTCCAAGCTGGGTTATACTTCACTGAGGCCTTAAGTGTCCGTAATATGAATCAAAACGGTATCATCCAACAGGGTTCTGCAAATGGTGTCACGTTACGCAAAAAGCATTTTTTATTTTTATTGACAAAATCGGTAATGTTGCTTTCAGGTTTCAGAAAAATGTATATCTGGTATTATTATTTGTTCAATACATTCGACATTCTGCTTCACAGTGGAGTAATTTGATTCGACACTGGTTGAAATTAATGTAATGTTTATGTGAAACCTTTTGAGGATGTTGTGCTCAGTAAAAGCGTAGATGGCGCTTGGGGTCACCATATAAATTTGACTGAATTCATGCAACATTATTTAGATGTTTCTGTGATTTTTTAAGAATGTTTCCGGTACAGTGCCTTCGGATGGCGGCGCGAATAATCTTGAATTTTGACACATGGTAGAATGATTGAATTTGATTGTAAAATAAAACTATGTAAACCTTTCAACGATGTACTTTTAAAAGTATGCTTTCAGCAAAGTTGACAGCAGCAGACGTTTATGGTTGTCGGAACTAGCTGAAATTCAATGACATAGTGGAGTTAATGGATCTGATAAATGGGTAAAATTATTAAAACAGATTAAATGAATTATTTTAAGAATTCTGTTTCAGGAATTTGTAGAAGACCATAATAGCTTTCTAATGATGGGACTGTAGAGCTGCTGTACAGTGGGGTAATTGCACTTTTTTAAGGCTTATTTTTTTAACCGTCTTTTGAACTTTTTTGAAGATGATGATACTATCTGATGTACATTTGATTTTTATAATCTGCTGGTTCAGACATAGCGTGTGCAGGTGTTTAGGATTTACTGATGGTGGTCTGAAGGATACAGTATTTTACGGCACAGGGGTGTAATTGAACCTGATATTGGGCCAATAATATTTCAACGTATCTATGTAGTATTTTGAGGATCATTTTTAAGCAAAATTGTTAAGGACGTTCATAGTCTCAAAATAATGATCTGAATATCATGGAATACTGCCGCACTGAAGAGTTATTAGATCAATACATTGATTACATGAATACATTTTAACGTATAAAATTCAATTCCTCAATTATTCCACCGTTTGTTTGAGCTTTCATTGAAAGGAAATAGTTGTACCAGATTTGAGCGTTCTGAAACCTTTTGCGTTTTTGTGAGGGGTATATATGTTTCTTTTTTGCACAAAGCTAATCAAATAGCTCTGGTTTTTGGTCTGGTTTGAAGAAGCGACCTAAATCTTATCAGAAAGGTGCCGGTCAGTGAAAATATAGCCTCACACATGTTGGGGACTACTTGGCTTCAATGGTAAACAACCTGGATCACAAAAAAAACCGCAATATCCATAAAAATTATTAATTTATAAAATCATCCTATCGGGACTGCCCATGGACCACTACAACTCCCTTTGAAAGATCCGCAAAACTGGTCATCCTAGAACACTGTGCGTTTTTTTAAACGTAAAAAATCATAATTATGGAACATATAAAATTTGTAATACACGAATAATTTGTATTTAAATTAAAGACCACCTTGATCACCGAAGTTTATTGAAAATTAATCAAATTCATTATTATACAACGTAAAGGATGAATGTTAACATAGACAAATATCATGACAAGACATCCAGACGCTTTGAGAAAAAAACTACGTTTGTCTAAGTTTATTTTTACGAGATGACCATTTTTTACGGTTGCTCCAGATCCTCTTAAGAGCTTTATAGTGACCACCTATATTGTTACTACCGATGACGCCCACGCGTCTATGGCATGGACGTCCTCACGTCCCGAGCTAGCTCACCTTGTAAGTTGCCTCTCATGGTCGGCAAATGTTACAATATCCAAGAACAATCCCAATCATCCTTTATGTTTAGTAATTGTTTTCTGACATGTTTAGAAAAAACCGCAGTGATCTAGAATGATTTTCACGAAATGACCATTCTTACGGATGTTTCGGATCTTCCAGAGGCCGTTATTGTGATTACCTAGGTCCATGAACAATTCAAATAATCTATTGCGTGCTATAATAAGGAATTCTTAGGAGTATGCAATAAAAAACTGTCTTAGATTGTTTTCATGAATTGATAATTTTTACGAATATTACGGATTATCCACCGGAGAACCACGTTGTTTACCATCGAACCCAAGTATTTCACAACATGTTAGAGACTATTTTTGCACTAAACGGCACCTGTCTGATAAGATTTGGATCACTAGCCAACGAATTCATTGAAAACCCAGAGCTACTTGATCAGATATGAGTGAAAAACAAGAAACAATAGACATACTCACATCTCGTAAGAACTGGGAGGGTTTCAGCGGGGCGGCATCAACGCTGAAAGCTAGTATAACTATTTCCTTCAACTAAAAGCCAAAAATTTCGAAAATCGGTTGTAGCATTGCTGAGAACGAGCATTTTGAAATTTGTAGTTGCATCCTGAAAATTTATGGTTAAAATTATCGTAACGCGACACCATAATTTTGCAACTATTGTAACTTTTCGAAAAATGGTCCGATTTTAAATCTTTTTTTATGGAAACACGTATCTTGACGAGTAGGAAGAGAATTGAAAATATAATAGTTCTATAAGAAGTATTTACTTTACAATGATAATAAATCTTCGAGCTGTTTAGTAGAATACCTAGAAGTAAATGAAAAAAACCGAATTTAGTACTATACCATTTAATTCCACTAGAGTTTGTATCCTTGGACAGATACGCGTATTTCGACCTCAACTGTAAGGCCGTCTTCAGTGTCGTATACTAGACTCGACTTCGAAGTCGAGCCTTAGAAGTCGAGTCTAGTACACGACACTGCAGACGGCCTTACAGTTGAGGTCGAAATACGGGTATCTGTCAAAGGATACAAACTCTAGTAGAATTAAATGGTATAGTACTAAATTCTGTTTTTTCATCTACTTACTTTACAATGTCAAAAATTAGGCAATTTTCGTAATGCGACACCATAATAATGTGACTATTTGAAAAAAATACGTTTTCAAAGAACCAATTATTCGTTTGAAAAAATTAAATCCGCACATAACAATGTCATCTAATACCCTTCTAGTTAACGGATAAGACAGTCATATTACACTTGATAAACTATGATTTAGGGCTTTTATTAAAATGTTGTTAAATATCTCAATTTCTCTCCAATAAATTATATAAACTTTATGTAAATTTTCAGGTATGTCTTTACTGTATTTTCAATCAAATTTATGTTTTTTTTTTCTGCATAGCTTTGGAAATATTTCAGAGTTTGATTTTATGATATCTTGGCGTAGATGTGCGTGGAATGTGACTTTAGGCTTTGAACGATGCCAAACAATTCTTTCTGAGTAGTGTTTGATCCTTTGCTCGCGTCACTTGCTCCTGCGGAGGCGGGTGATGTGAGCAGGATCAATCGTGTCGCGCGTCGCTCGCGTGGCATGATAAAATAGTGGCGCGGTTCGCGAAGCAGGTTAGTAGTGTTCGATCCTTAGCTCGCGTCAAATAATTTATCATGGTCTAATCGCTTATCAAAGTGAATCCTGTGACCCAACGATCCTCCCCATTAACAAACATCCCTCCCAGTAACCTTTGTGGAGATGCAGAGGTAAACACGGTCTCCATATAGCAAAGGTTACACACTAACATTCCTTCCTCCAATCCCACCTGACTGCAAGGACGTGGCCGGCGCCGTTATTGACCGTGTATAAATAGAGGCACTGAATTATGCACACTGAAGAAAATTATGGCCAATCCCAGCCGAACTTCTAGTTGATTCTTTGTGCATTTTCACTGACTTCGGTCAATCACGGAATAGCAACCATTGATATGTGTAGTCAGTCTAAGCTAAGCTAAGCTAAGCTAAGCTAAGCTGAACGATGCCAAACAATTCTTTCTCAAAACAGCTTTCACATTGTAAAATAAGATTATGATAAATCTTGATCGTCTTATTTGAAATAATGCAATGAAACTACATCTTGCCGTATGCTCAATTCGTCGTATCGTTTTCATTTCTGTTGCAATCAGTTTACAGATTCGTCTCACAACTAACGGCTCACTGTGATACATTGAGTGGTCAAAATACAACATATCAACGCTATAATAATTTTTTTCACTATAATATATAGCTCTACGGGCATCTCACTCCATTTCTTCAGCATTTATTAATTTCCTTCATAATTCATTGTTCGCCATCAAAATTCATCCCAAAATATATAAGCACAATTACTTTTGACCGAACAATCATGACAGCTGCTCACAGTGCAGCGAAAACAACACAATCAAAGGAACCGTTTTCTACACCGAGCATCGCGCACACATTGATGTGCACAAGTTTTTTTTTCTCAGTACGACTTTGGCGGATTAAGCTTTGTTTACATTCTCTATTTTACGCGGTCGTTGAGGAAATTTCATGTGATTGGAATGAGATCCTTCAGTGAAGAATTTCGAAGGTTTTTCATAGTGAAAATAGTGCCCGGCAAAGTAAGTCACACAGGGGGGCGGGAATATACTTGTATCGTTAAGTGATGTGACTCGATTGCTAAGCATTTCTCTCAAATCGTGTTCGTACATTCGTTTTCGGTGAAAAAGTGGAAAGTGGATAATTGAACTGAAGTTATTTATCAAAATACAGCAGCGTTATTACATTTTTGGTGTACAAGTGTAGAAACCATTACAGCTTTCACAAAATTACACTTAGAAAATGAATCTATGTTGCAGGTAAATTTGAATATTTGTCATAGAGGAACATTTTAAGTTTGATACGACGAATAATAGCGCTTACGACGAACTAGAACAAAACTCTAATAAGGACTTTTTGCGATAGAAGTAACAGCTTAATAAGTAAAATCTACATTGTATATACAAACGAAAAAGAAAACAGAAAACAGTACAAAGTGAAGTAGTACAAAGCGAAAAAACTAAGGTTTGAATAGAGGACGCTAAAATGACAATTCGCCAAGGGCGGCATATGGCCACGCTACCTCTCATATCATTGTAACAATGTATGTTTGAAAATTAAAGTTTTTTAATTTTACAATCAAGCCTTCGTGCCAAACATCGTTGAATGCTTTTTCTATGACTAGAAGAGCAAGACCATTAGAATAGCTTTCAGAATAGTTGGAACGAAACAAATTTGTTACACGTAAAAGTTGATGAATTTCCGTTGATGTGGACCTTCATTCTTAAAGCTTAATGGACGATAGCTGAAAGCTTCTGCAGGATTTTTGTCTGGTTTTAAAATTGGTACAACTTTTGTATTTTTCATTTGTCAGGAAAATATGCCAACTGAAAACATTTGTTAAATATATCAACCAAGAATGATAACACTGCGGAACACGATTTTGTCTCATGTATCAAAATACAGCTATTTACATAATTAAGGTTTGCTGAATCCATTGCCGTTTCCCATGTCTTAGCCCCTTGCTTCATAATTTTTATGTCCCAGATTTGGACAACAGTTATAATCTCTGTTAATAGTCCTCAAACGGAAATCTTACAAAGTCCATAGAAAAATTATCTTGATAGTCTATTCACTTGGGCTAGTAATATAGGGATCAGGGAAACTATAATTGTATGTATGTACTGTAGATTTGGGTCAACATTGTTGGTCAATTCTAAGCTTTTTGTGATTGTTTAAATATTAAAACAAAACCATGAAAATATTAATGCAAAACCATGAAAACCTCACAAGAGAACATGTAGATATCGAGTATCCGTTAGAATTTTATATGTGTTTGATAGAGTAACAACATCAAAACCCTGATAATATAATCAAGAAAAACTTTGTGAATTACCGAGTATTTTCGTCTTTTTAGGATCATTTCAGGACACAAGAAGAGTTTTATAGTTTTTGATATAACTTTGATATTTTTCATCATCGAATTGCAGGGTTTTCATTGAAACTTTAAAATTCAGTTAAAATCATATGGAATTTACTACTTACTTTAAAATAATATAATCTCATGGCCTAATATCTCTGTTATAAATCGTACCCAACTTGTATTTTCAATTTAAAATCATTAATGTAGAAAATAATTCTATGAATTGTGTTTTACTTTTTTCACTTCTCTTCACTTCAATTGATTATGACCTAATTTTCGGGTTGAAAAATAGAATTTTGGATGTATACAAATATTTTCAGTGACATCTCTCTCCTTCTTCTCCAGCGACCTCTATGTTGGTGGCGCATTATATTTGCCTATAGCCGAATACGTCATATTTCTATGTGACCGGGCTATCATTTGCAAAACAAATGTTTCATGCTCATTAGCGTCACCTGGTGGCAAAATTTATAATCAACTAGCTCAATCAATGATTGCCCTTGGCTAATTAATAAAATATTCCGAAGATGTCATTTTTGTAAGTGGTCAGAATTCTGAGCTATCTGCAAAACAAAAGTTTCATCACATACAAACAGACGAAACACTTAGAACAAAATTCATTGAAATGCATTTCCCAATTTGCACCATTATAATCTAGTGAGCACGAAACACTGTTCTGTGCTTTAAGAGCTGCAGGTGGCGGTTGTGTGCAACGTCAAACACGAAGAAAAATTATGCGCGCGCCTCTGAGTGTGAGGTTTGAAACATAGTAAATTTGAAATGGTTGTAAAATAAGTGTTCCATGGAAATTTCTTTAGGGTTACGTCTGTTTGTTTGTGGTTTCATGTACATTAACGCCACTTGGTAGATTCATTTGGCTTGAATAATTATAGCCCTTGGCTTGATAAACATTTTTGCCATAGACGCCATCTTTCAAAGTGGTCAGGCTTATGAGATATCAGAAAAACAAAAGTTTCATGCTCACTAGCGCTACTAGCGGCAAAATTTCGTATTTCTTGGCTCAAATAAAGATAGCCCTTGAGCTACAAGAACAAGAACAATTTTGGACAATAACCAAGCATAAATCTAGGAAATATGTCGAAACAATAGAAGAATTGTCTTGCTTAGACATTTTCTTGAAAAAATGACAGATAAGGTAGACAACGGTACTAGTGCCAGAAATTGTGGGTGGAATTCAGCAAAAATAAATGAAAACTAAAATGAAAAGTTAAGAAATATTTCTTTTTATATTTCACCTGTGAAGCTTGCGTGTTTTCTTCTCTTAATTTATGACTTTATACATTGCGGTGCGAGTGGCTGAGCTGAGGGCGAGCCAGTTCTTGAGTTGACATAAATTATTTCAACCAGTACTTATCTTCTACAATGTTCAATATTTTAATGGGATTTTGCGATTTGGAACAGTGGCCTAAATTTAGTGGATTTTGCGGTTACACAGCGTAACATAAATGACATTTTTGCGTGTATCAAGGATCAAATTATATGTCTCCAGTAGATATTGGATCCCTGAATCTGATGAACTTCTCTGAAATATTCTGGCACGTCACAATTGTTAGCTAGTGGTCGCCAAAGTTGCATAAACACTGGTTTTATTGATGATTACATGAAATTTAAGATATGTTTCATCATGTTTTTTTTTTATCTAATCCACCAACCATGCAAAATAGGACTTCAAGTTTCTTTTCAGATATAATTTGGTTGAAATTGCGCGATAAAATTGAGATTAAATCGATTTTTTTTTCAACATACTTGCAGACTCCATTTAAGAGTCTTCGTTTCTCTTACACACAATACTTTTCTAAACCAACAGAAAATATCTTTTGGGTATAGAAAGTATTATAAGATTTGTTGCTATGTATCGTACTACACATTAAGTTCGAATTCTGTGGCAATCTAAGTAATTGAATTGCCATACAAGCTGGCAAACTTGCTTGCATGTTCGCTGAGAGAGTCAAATGTCACATTTCCAACAGCTAATTTCTCGAAAACCAGACGAACGAAAACGATAATGGATTCAGTAACCCTTAATTGAGTAAATAGTGTTATTTTTGAGATTGAGACAGTAAACGTGTTCCGCAGTGTTATCTTCTATTTAGGCTACCTGTAGATTATAGATTAACATATTACGCTCAATGACCCACTTTTCTGTAGCACCACTCGCCCCCATCTGCGGTCACATCTTGAAGAAGATCTTCCCTCTTCTCGCATCCCAACGCAAAATGTTTTGTTTATTGAATTGAATTACCCCATGTAGACCCCCTGACTCTTTAGCCTCAAGTCACATCTTCAGAGTGTCGGCATGGAGTGAAGAAAAAGAACCCGCGCAAAGCATCAATGAGCTGAGCGTGCTGGTCATTTTCACCTTTGGATTGAGCCAATTGAGCATATTCCACAGAAAGCGAAAATACAAAACAGCAAAAAACAATAACAATGTTAACCGTGTTTTAAATTAACTTTGCATTTGAAGTGGAGGGTACCCGTCTTCTAGGGGTTCAGGTGCACAGAGAAGAAAATGTGGGCGTTTTTCCACTGTTGGATTGCATTGCCCGGTTTGTTTTTCGAACCATTGAAAGGCTTTAATGTCACGCCTAAAGTTTGAACATTGTAAGGCGGCCACAATGACATTATATGACCAGAGAGGTTGAGAAAATTATTGAAATAATTGACATTCGAAAATTGTTTATCGCTGAAGTAATAAATTAACTTACCCGAGCAGTGGATTACAACAGATTTCAAAGACTTATGTTATAAGTTTGGCCCGTAAAAACTTAAAATAATAAAACTTTTCAACAGAAAAAAAATCAAATTAAACAAACATATAGCTCATTTTGTTATTTGCAATAACATAATTAGAACTAAAAAATCCTGGCAGAATCATAAAAAAAATGTTACTCTCTATAACATACGTATGACAAAATTCGGTATTTTCTTATAATAAATCAAGACTGCCCAAGCAATTGCTATCTGTTTTGTTTTATATAGCAAATTGTGTTACATATAACTTTCAATAATGTTTTCATGATTCTCTCCAACCAACTTAGACTGCTTCTAATAGAAATGAGACAAAATATGTGTCTATTTCAAATTTCGATTATTTTATTTATTGAGAAACAATTTTGTTGCAATCCACTGTACGGGTAACACCGACAGGGGATTGGGAACGTTCAGAGGATACCACCAATAGGTGAATTACTTAGGATTTTTTCCCTCTATTGGAATAGTTTTTCAATTATAGCATTCAATAGAGCTCATGATGACGACAGTGATTGAGCAATTGCGCGGGTGATTGATTAGGTGGCGAAAAAAGTTCAAACCGATGTGGTGGTGGATCACTTGCAAAAATGGGAGCAAGTGGGAGGCGGAGGATGCACTTTGGCTTTTGACGATCGTCTTCAATGAGTACCTAGAAGGAGCATCGGTTTAAATGTTATCTTGCGCGTTGACTTCTATTTCGAAGACCTGCGACAATAGCATCATTTGCGGCAAAAAACTGGCGTGGTGATGTAATAAGCCTAACATGTGACATTGAGCGGCAGGAGAATGTTAAACGGCTGAGAGCATTTCTGCGGTATGCGTGCAATATGAGGGATTGGCATTACGATGCGATACAAGTGCAAAAGTGGTTGCGGTTGGATTGATAGATGAACACTGTAGATGTACGCAATAAACTATACACGATGCAATATGTTTACAAATAGGGAAACATATTCTGTGAAAGAAATTCTCAATTCACTTCGTTCTAGGAGTTTTATAGTTGTTGTTTTAACTCCTTTTTAAAGAATCCCATTTTGCGTTCACTCGGGGTTGAGGAAACAATACTACAAACCAGAAGAGCTTGTCTGAGAAACCTAGTTAAGAATTAACATCCAAAGTATTGTCAAGGAGAGAAAAAAGACAAAGTAGCAACTTTCACAGAGTGTAACGAACAAAATTAAATCAAATTATAAGACAAACATATAAACATAAGGGTCTCATTGAATTGAATTGATGATGCAATTAAAACTGGCCCACAGTAGACCGGATATAGCTCTGCATTTACGCCAGCTCATGCAGGAAGGTGTGTGTAGGGATGGTTATTTATGGGCAGAGAAGCTTGCTGTTTGGTTAGCAGAATGCCTATGTATCAGTCGTAAGCATATGTGTGCTATAATGATGGAAGAATGGATGCGTAGGGAACGGTTTTCTGTCCGTCTCTGATTCTAGCAAATGCTAAAATTCTCATCTTTCTGTCCATCTCTGATTCTAGCAAATGCTAAAATTCTTAGACAGGACTCACAAAGACGGCCTTTTTTTCTGTGATTGCTGAGTTTATTCTTTTTCCACTCTGTGTTAACATCAATCATGTGCAAGCCCTTTAAGGCGTAGTAGGCCGTCATTGAAATTTGTACGTGTCGTTAATGATTGTTGCTAAATCCTGTCACAATTTCTAGTTAAAGTTTGGTATTGCACTGATACATCTGTAAAAGTATAAGCATACTTTCCGCATGTCAGCGCATATAGTGATACTTCAATATTATCTGTGAGGACTGAGATTCATCACTTCGAAATTGCGAGCTGCTATGTTAACATGGCTGCCAAAACGAATGACTGGCTACTTAGCTTTAAGACAAAGTAGTCTGTCATTTTTGGGGACAGCCATGTTTGATTTGCAGCTTGCAAGTAATATTAATTCGGAAAAGTATCACTATATGTGCTCATATGCAGAAAGTTTGCAGATGCTTAACCAACTAATTTTCTTTAATTTGAAATCGTTAGATGAATTGACGACAATCATCAATGACGCGTACAAATTTCGATGACGGCTTCTTTCGCCTTAAACCCTCACATGAACATCTTAGCCAAAATAATGTTGTGTTTGCATGACACCGCAGCATAAATAGCCTTTTGAGTGAAATTTCATTATCAGACATTAGAAATCACTAGTTTTGTGTTTAGATTTTTTAGCATCTTTGGAAAATCTGCTCCGCTGACTGAAGTTTTTAATAACAGTTTATTTTGAACAGAATACTTTTCACTTTTTCAGACATAAACATGACGGGCTGCTTTGAAGTATTGCGACAGCTGAATCTGGGCTGCATATGACGTAGATATTTCTCCTATTCATGATTCGCTCTCAGCTATGAACTGTGACAGAGGCAAGTGGAAGGTAAAACTACAAAGTACAAGGAAACGGACCGGCCTGGGATTGAACCCATGACCATCTGCTTATAAAGCAGAAGTGGTAGTCATTAGAACACTAATGCCATCATAATAATAAAAAAAAAAACTAAAAGTCATACAAAGTCAAATTTGGACACACGTGCTCTAAATTTTCAAAAATAAGCCACGTTTTGTTATGAAACATAGCAGCGTTGAGAATGCCAATGAATCATCCATGAGAGCATCGATTCATCCGTCAAGATGAGCAACGAATCCTTGCGGGACGCTCGGAGTTTGGGACGAAATAAGTACAGTATTCATAATTTTAAGCAAAATGTGATCGCATACTTTTCCACAACAACAGTAGTAAAAAGAGATATAAAATAGGGTCTTAAAATGTTTGGTGAAATCTTGTTTATATTTAATAACACGAAACAGCACGTTAGGCCGAAAGCGACGTTTGGCCGATAGGCTGAAAATGGCCGATAGAGCAGGATAATTTGCATTATCTAGAAGCCCACAATATCCGCTGTGAAGTATAACTGGAAAGAACAGCCTTTGAATAAAAGAAGGAAAAACACTGATGAATGTGTTTGAGTGAAGAACTAGCCGATCTGTGTTGAAATTCATATTAATAAAAAAACTGATAAATGTGTTAGCCATTTGAAAAAAGTAGTAAATAATCAAATGTTATTTCGGCCTAACGACCCTTTCGGCCTAACGGCATTCGGCCTTTTGGCTTTCGGCCTAACGACCTGCACCTGCAATAACAGCTAATTCATAATTGAACTTTAATTTGAAAAAATGCGTTGAAATTTGAATTTGGACACTTGGAATCGTGTGGTTTTATTTTTAACACTGAGGTTGTTCCTATCTGATATTTCAGAAAGTACACGGAAAACATTATTCACCCAAAATCTGAATTGATATTTGAGGGTGTGACATAAACGCAGAAAACCAAAATAAAAAAGACTTTAAGCAATAAAAAACATTAGGAAATTGTATAAACTTTTATTTTTGGCGTGAGCCCAAGTGTTTGAAACAAATAACAAACAAGTATTTGTTAGAGCCTACAACGAGGCAAAATTGACGCTAATTTCAAAACCAAACAATTGCGAAAAAAAAAACCCCAGAGCTACGACCAATAACTTACAAGATTTTGAGCCATCGTATATCAAAACCACGTAAAAAAAAAACAAAAGAAGAATGAGAATGAGAAAAATTTTAGAAAAATATTTAGGAAAATATTTAGGAAAATATTATAAACTGTAAAGAAAGTTCGAGCATTTGAATATAATAAGGCAGAATAATGATTTTGTTTTTTTTGCATGACAGTTTGCCCAATTCCCTTTTTTTTTGTCAACCGGATATGAACATAAATTCAAGCATTTTTTTCTGTGAGTTTCTGTTTGGCTAAATTTTGCTATGCGATACCATTTCTGACCAAGTTGGTTTTATGAGGTCTATTCCCATTTAAAGATTTTCAATCTCGTATGTACGTTATCTCTAGTCAGAACATAGATTTTTTTTGTAATTTTTTAAGATATCAGGTGTATTTTATAATTTTCGTAGGCGGCGGCGTCAGGACGTTTTTACATCGGCGTGGGGAAAATCAAACACGAAAATGCTCGAAAATCTAAAATCTAAATGATGAAATTGATATATGCATATGGTCCAAATAACAAAAAGGCTCTGAACATCATCTTGTTCCTGAGATATTCCGAAGTTCCTTGAACCGACACGTAGACGAACCCCTCGTAAATAAACACAGATTTTTTCCTTGCTCGTATATTTGCTTTTCAAAATAATACATTGATGAAAGGCTGAAGGAAATCGGTGCAAGTTTTGTACACGAGAAGTGTCTCGCAAGGAATTGCGGAACTAAACAAATTCTGAAAATAGATGAGAAAACATTATGTGGAAATACAAAAAAGGTATACCAAACCATAATGCTCAAACCATATTATTCATGCTTTTATAAACAGAGTTGCTAAATTAATTATTTCAATTTGTAAATGCATATTTCGGCATTATATATTCAATGCTGTTATCTTAGATTCATATCTGTTGAATGGTTTATAGAAAAAAACACGATGAATATTAAAGTATCTCAGATTTTTTCCTGGGATTCCTGGAGGAATACAGGGAGATGGTGCTGCCAAAATACACCCGATTCTGTTTTTGCACGGGGGATGCGTACCTGGAACTGTTTGGATTACTAATGGGGTTTTCATGGAAGAAACATTTAAACATATTCATGAAGATAACTACAAAAACACTGAAAATTTTTGTTGAGGGGTTTCCTGCAGTTATTTCTGGAGGAAAATCTGCCAAATTTGTTTAAGAAAGAAATTGGAGAATTTTTTTTTTATTCTTCTCAGGTAAAATCTTCCTTGAGAATCTAATAATACAGCCTAAAAATAGTTTCTAAAATGGTACCTGGAGAATTCCTCGCTGAAATGTCTGGAAGAATCGCCTCAGGAAGCCGTGGAGAATTTACTTTATTTTTATCGGAGGAATTTCTGAAGAAATATTTGTTAGAATCTATAGAGAATCGTCTGGGTTATTATTTCAGGAATTTCCTTAAGATTCCTAGAATGTCTCTGGAGAAGTAAATTGCAAGTATCAAATATTCAAGTAATTCTTGAAAGAATCTCTCGTAAAATAAAATAAAATGTGGAAAACTCTTGTCAGAATTACTAGAATAAAACTATGAATGAAACTCAGGATTGGTTTTTTGAGAATTCCTATATTTAAGATAAAAATCTTATGAGACACGTATAAACCGTATGAAGGAGTTGAATAATGATATAGAATAGATGATTGCACATAGCAGTCTTCTAAGATCATTCTTCTACTCCAAGACTTAAACAAGCGTGCTTTGATCTCATTTCAATGATCGAGATCCTTTTGATTCCTGATTTTTCGATCTTAACGTGCGTGATTCATGCAAGGATTCAATCCCAAGATTGAATCCCTGTCATTGAGTATAAAAATATAGCCAAGCAAACGAATGAAGTGAATTTAAAATACTCCCCATCTAGAATATTATTTTTAGACGGTTTATAGAGAATTAGGACAAACCTAGTGTCAGATGGAATTACGGAGGAGAGACGAAGTATTATGAAAGGCAATAACATCATGTACATCGTAAGAAATATCTAAAAATTATATCAAACTACTGCAAGTTAGTCCTAATGTTGGTCATAGCCATGCTTACACTTAATTAGAATAGCGACCTTGAACTCCCAAGTCAGATTGTCAATGACCTGGAAGAAAGCTATCACAAATAGTCGCAAGACTTCCAATACAGGAACCAACTGTACATACAGACATCATTCAGACTCATCTCAAGTGTCCTGTCAGACAGAAATTCTCAATAAACGATCAAGAAATACCATAGATAACTCGATTCATTTCTTCTAGCCAATAATCGATCAAGGATTGAATCCTTTGATTCAATCTTCTTATACACGTGGCAGGATTCATTGCATGCCTAGATTTAAACGAAAGATGCGCGCGAAATAAATCTTGCTCTGGTGGTTTGGAATCTCAGCAGCTCTTGGAGTGGGATTTTTTGAAGACTGGCACATAGTAAGCCCTAGAAAAATCTTTGGAAAAATTTTGGAATAATCCATGCAGTTTTTTTTTCATTTGTTTTAAAGAACGAATAGATAAATTCCGGTAATATGTTTTGGAAAGAAATTGTCGCAACAATTCATGAAGAAATAAAAAAAATGATCTATTTAGGGAGATCAGAAAACCTAAGATGCTTAAATCCGTAAAAAAAGAGGAATCCCATGAAGAAATCACAATGGAATCCTCAAAAATCATTAAGGAATATTTTAGAGAATAGCCGAAAAAAAAAACATAATAAAATATTACGAAAAATATTAGAAGAAATAAATATTTGAAAAAAGTATTCTGGTGGAATTCCTAAAATTATTTCTGAATAAATCCACATTCACAGCAGAATTCCTGAAGAAACTCCAAAAGGTATCCTTAGAAGAATCTCTAAACCGATTCTCGAAAGAATCCGTAGCAGAATTCTTGTAGAATCCACTGGAATCATGGAAAAACCTCTTGACGTATTTATGTGTGACTTTCCATAAGAATGCCTAAAGCAATGCGTAAATAATTCCTAGGGCAATTTAAAAATATTGTTACTTTTTTTTTTAGCTAAAATACTTATCAGCGTGAAAATATAAAATCAGCAGCTTGATGTTGATCGGCGTACGGCGCACCGCCGATGCATCAATCAACATCGGTGTAACGTAAATTTGTATATGTGAATATGTTTCATCAATAGCAATCAACTAGATTGACGATAGATCATTCATTAATATTCTCCATTCAAGTTAGCGAAAACAATATCATTAAAAAAACATTGCCCTCACAGCCTTTCCTACGAAAATGTAAAGTAAATATTGATATCAATTTAAAAAATTGTCATATTCTCGTGTGATCATTTGAGAATGCACGAAAGAATTTAATTATCCACAGAACTACAAACTTATACACGGGATACCAAATAAAAAAAAATATCTCAAAAACTAAAAAACACACCTTGCTGAAAATTTGAGGGTGTGCGTAAAATTTTCTGAAGTTTCTAGAAAAAATTAGAACAGTAGTACCTGGTCCCAGAACCGAAAAAAAAACCCAGAAAACTAAAAATAGCCAGAAAAAGTAGACATTTTTATTTGATTTTCATGTTATTTTTTTTCAGAGTTTTTTATTTATTTCTGAACGTTTAAATCTTAAGCTTTCATTAAAAAAAGAGATTTGAAATCGGTTGAGCTGTTCATAAGTTATGATTTTTTTAAATAAAAAATCTAATGCGCCTACAGTGTGTTCCGATAAAAAATGACTGATTTTTTATTTAAAAAAAAAATGTATCTCAAAAACTTAAAACATAAATCGCTGAAACTTTGAAAGTAAACGTAAATTTTTTTGCACTTTCAAGAAAAAATGAAAACAGCAAAAGCTCCTTTAGCCTTCAAAACATGAAAATACGGAAATTTTTGATTTTTTTTTTCACGTAAAAAACAAATTTTGTGAAATTTTATATTTTTCTTGAAAAGTCAAAATCTTTAGCTTTCATTTCGTCCAAGCAAATTGAAAATCGGTACAGCGGTTCAAAAGTAATAATTTTTTGAAAAATAAATTTTGCAAAGTCGCATTTTTTGGTCACCCTATTACGGAAATGGCCACCCTAATCAAAAATCCAAAAACACGTGTATCCTTATTTCGGATAAGGAACAAAATAGCAAATTTTCACGGAATTCGGTGACCCACTAGATCGGTTTTTCATGGAATGGCTGTATATTACTTCACATGTATCCAATGGAATTCTGTGAAAATTACCCAGCAGAACGTTCCAAGCAGAGTACTCAAAATGTTTATAATTATGAAAACAAAAACAAATTCAGAGACTTTTTTGTATTCAGGAGGCGTAAATGTTACCATGAAGTCAGTCAATATTTCCATGAGTCCATTGTCCTTTCAGATATTGACTCGTGGAGGTTTGACTGCACAAGCATTATTTGAAATATTTTCGTTGATGAATGTAATTTCTGATAACTGTAGTATATTCTTATATAACGTTGCTATATAGTTTGCTCAATTTTTGTTACATATTTTACTAACCTTAATAATGAACTTAGACAAAAAAGTTTGAAGGTTTTGTTCTCTAAACACCAAAAAAAAGGTCATATACTCTGGTAATAAACTTTCCACCTTTGACAATCATACTTCATTGTTTAAAATATAAGTTTGTTCAGTATTAGAGGATGGAAGAGGTCGTAAAGAATGTATTTTTCATGGTCATAATAACATCTTTTGCCAGGGCCATGGTTTAGGAAGCATTTGCATCATGTGGGTTCGTTGTGTCTTTATTTTTTGTTGAAGTTCAATAAAACATATACAGAAAGGTCTATAAGAGTCTCTTGAGGAAGAAGTTTGTTCTTCTGGTTAGATACATCTTAGATCTTATCATACGAAATATTTGCACTTGACACAATCTCGCGATTCAGTTATATTCGTAGAATACGCTTTCGTATTTTTTTTTGGATTTGTTTTCACCAACTCCACATGCACTGGATGGAAACTATTAAGTATTGAAAAATGAATTGATTGCTCAATGAAATCATTCGTTGTTTTTCGCAACGTATAAAAATTCTTCCGTCTTTTACGAATGTATTCAACGTTCATTCTCACTACGAAATTAACGCATTTCGATTACAAAATGTATGGTAAAATATAGCATTTGTTTTTTCGACAAGAGGATTGAATATTATTACGAAATTTCATACAAACGTATCGACAAACAAATTCAAAATTACGAAATTGGTTACATACATGCCATGAAACTGTTTAGTTACAGAAAACAACGAATATTGTTGGTTGTTCGACTGTTGTTCACTGTAGTTGATGTTGAACTGGCTTCTCAGTCTTGACAAAATCAAATTTTATTTTGTCAAACGTTTCGGTCCGTTTGGGATCTTCCTAGGGGACTCGATTGGACAAAAGAATTGTAACAATTGAGTCCCTGAGGAAGGTCCCAAATGGACCAAAACATTGGACAAAATAAATTTACAATATTTAATTTTGTTAAGACTGAAAAGCCAATCCAACATCAACAGGAAACAGTGAATAACTTTGTAATTGATATCAACGAATTTGTTATATAAAACAAAATACATTTTCAGGGAGTCTATGCTGAAGTATGCCATTTTTGCATTTGTGTATCGTGTGGCAGATACGATGATACTTTATGCCCAGGGAGGTCAAGGAAATTACCAAAATGAAAAGATCCTGGACCGAACAGGAATCGAACCCAGACACCATCAGCTAGGAATGGTGTTTCAGTAGTTTGTTAAAAAGTTTGTTGACAACAAACCGTTGGTTACTGTATCGTACACTTCTTGAAAGCATATGTTTCTAATAATCGATTCGGTGATTCTTTATTACGAGATTCGCCAATCTAGTCCTGTATTCTGAAGGTATTTGTTTATCACGTTTTTGTGTACAAAAGGCAATTAATATAAAACTAGCATGAGAAAAGCTAAGAATATTTCCAAAATTTAATAATATTAATAGAATTGGATGAATTTATAATAAAACAAATAATCACTCAGCCTTCATACCAATGCTTATAGAATTTTCCCAAAAATGCCAACATTTAAAACAATCCGATCGTATCACCGATCACCTATCGGCGCTTCACCATGACACATATGACATCACACTGCGAAACATTTTCCTCCCCTGCGCAATGTATTCATCCTGCCCGGAGGAGTCATCACAGCACATCAATCACGCTCCAACGACGGCAACGCGTGCCGATTGCAATCTCCCTTGGTTAGTAAGCCTCGTTCATTTGTCAGGTCCACTTAAACCACACCGCGCCTTCATAAAGCTCCAAAAGAGTCTTTCACACACTGCAGCCAGCCCGGATAATCTACCCCCGAGAGTATCTCACTTCTGACCCTTTCTGCACGGTGCTGCAATTCACCTCATTTCGGCTTAAATGTCACCGGGCTGGCCCAACTCTCTGTCCAAATCTGTCCACCAAGTCATCAACACTTGCTTATCCTCTGCACGCAAAAATTATGCCACTTTCAATGCCACTCTTTAATCCAGCACACGATCGCCAAAAACAGCATAAAATTATCTCACCATCTTCTCAACTGCTGTCCGCTCCTCGCCTTCAAGATCCCTTGTTGAGCTTAATAAATCACTTTGTGCGTGGTCGCCACTTCACCGATCAAGAGTCCTTATTTTCTCCGATTTTTTTTGGTTTTCCAGGGGTCACTTGACCACACGCACCCCAAAAGTGGAACTCCACACCTCTTCAACTGATTGATCCGAAAACCGACCGAAAACCTTTGGCAGGTCAAAACTTCAACTCGATCGACGGTCGCCGAAAGACTCGTAGCCTGCGCCCAATGGGACGGTATATTTATATGATCACGGGGTGGGGAGTCCGTGTCGTGGATCATCATCCCTCGCACTACTGCGAGGGGATGCTGGCTGGTGCATCCCTTTCGGTGTGATCATCACCAGCAGCACAGGGCTGGTAGCGGCTGAGTGTCTTGAAAATCTTGAAAAACATCGACTTGAACACGTTGTTTTCCTTTATTTCGATTTTTTTCAAAATTTGTAACATTTTATAAAATTATAACTTTTTTGTCCATAATTCTTCCATTATTAAACATTGTGCAATAAATCACATAAGTTGTCCCCTAAAACATGTCCAAAAATAATAAAAATCACAGATGCATTTTCATAGAAAATCGATTTAAATTTTTTTAATTAAAAAAAATCTGTCATTATTTTTTCCAAATATTCCTAAACAATACCTACAACAACCGCAAAATATATCCAAAAATTAAAAACATCAATGTTTGAAAAAATTGCTTATATTTTTTACCGTGCACTCTTTTTTCAATACTTAAGCATACATGTTTTGATCAAACGATAAACGATTTAGCTACGATTCGCTCAATCAAAATATTTTTTTTCTGGAATGGAGAAACACGAAATATGCCTAAAAAGGGCCTATTTTTCTTTTTTTAATTGAAAATTTTATCCAGCTTTTTAAAAGCGCTAATGGCTGCCGCAAAATGGCTCACTTTCTGGTAGGGATCAGTCGATTTGACGTTTGGCTTGGGTCATTTTATATGGAACGGACCCAAGCCAAACTTCATATCGACTAATCCCTACCAGAAAGATAGCCTTTTTGCGGCAGCCATTAGCGCTCGTAAAAACCTGGATATAAATATGAGTATATCTCGAAATTGATGCAACCTAGAAAAAAAAATACTTAAGTACTTTTCGATTGCAATTTTTCTGTACTTTCAAATAATCACATAAAAAAGTATTGTTTTTCTCTATTTCGATTTTTTTTTCAAAATATGTAATTTTTTGAAAAATCATAACTTTTTTGTCCATAATTCTTCCATTTTGAAACATTGTGCAATAAATCACATAAGTTGTCCCCTAAAACATATCCAAAAATAAAAAAAATCAAAACTGCGTTTCTGGAAAAAATCGATTTTAAAATTTTGTTTTTGGAATAAAAAATAATCTGTAACTTTTTTTACCGTGCATATTTTTCTCCATATAGTCCTTAGCAATACCTACAATTTTGTAGAAGATCTCAAATCGATCGGACAAACCGTTTTCGAGTTACAGTGTTTTTAAAGATTTGCCATGCATTTTCCGATACGCCCTTCTCAAAAATAAGGCGAGGTTCAAAATGGCGGTCTGAAGGTGCATAATGGCATTTTTGGTCATAAAGAATCTGTATGCAAATTTTCAGGCGATTCAAAATATACAACAATAATCGGGTTTGCGAAACGGCGTGGAACCGCTCACGTGTCACTTCTGGACATAGCAAAAGCATTCCATATTGAATTGATGGCATTTAGCCAAAAGTAACAAATATATACAATGCAAACCACAAATAAACAGAATATCAAAATTTTGTCTGAAGAATAAGCTTTTGAGCTTCAAATAAATTTTCAGGCCAGACTTGTTGTATGTTATACCAATATGGGCTAGCTGATATGATACTAGGATGAAAGCTCTATAGAGGATTAAAAATAAAATTTTGAAAATGATTGTGAAGTATAGTACTAATTAATAACATAGAATATTCAATGTTGAAACATCGAAAAAAATGTCGAATAAAAATATTAATATTTTTGACAAACAACGTTGAAATCTTCTTTTTACACGATCACACAGTCAGGTCTCTTATTATATGCTGCCAGTCACTTTACGTCCACTGCAGAATCTCGGCCGTTTTTCGATATCCCTTGTAAAAGTTTGAGTTCATTATTTAGAGGCTGTTTCGATTAAAGTATTCAATTGAAAATAGGGACTTTTTAGAAAGTTGCATTAAAATAATGACTGTCTCTAAAAAGACTTGGTACCAGCCCTGTTACCATTAAGAAGCAAGCACCAGCGCATTGCCGGCTTCCTCTCGACTCGCATTCATTGGGGATGCTGGCCGTTGCGTTTGCTGTGTGGTGTGGACGTTATGGCGTCTCCACCCGATGATTGGTGATAGAGCTTTTTTCTAACTTTGGGCGAGAGAATTAATACAGCGAAGAGCGCGAGAATATCTGAGTCGGAAATTGGAGAGCTTGAGCGTTAGGAATCTGACAACATCATCCCCTGGTGGAAGATCGGTTTTTGTTCTCGTGGGGTTGTTTACAATGGCGTGTGTAGGATGGTATGGAAGTTTCATTGGTGAGTATTGCAAACACATTGTGTAAATAAAGGTTCTAGGGTAAATATTCAAATAACATCCAGAACAAAATTTGAGTCGCAGTGTATTGTTGCAATACGATTTGTTTACTTACTTGATGGGCAACAATTTCTTGCTGTTGCGTTGAATCTACGCCGAATGATGAAGACTTTTCCATTGCTCCCGGTCCCGAGACAATCGCTTCCAGTCGCTCTGAACGTTAAGCGACCTTAAATCCTCCTCAACTGCAAAAATAAACTGGTAGCAAAGGTATTGGTTCATGGTCTTTCAGAAAATCTTTACTTTCTATCGGTGAAAACTTGGAAAAATCATGTTTGAAGATTTTTAAAGTAAATGTCCAGGTAGAATGACCTTCATTCATTTATTTAGTTAACATCTAAACAACTCTGAATCAACAATTTCACGCCAAAATAGTCGGTTCGTTGCCGCATATCTCCATCATCGGTTCTGCCGCATGCTCAGGCGGGTGTATTGGTCTGCCACCTTTTCAAATGTTCGGCCAACAATGTCCATATCATCCGCGAAGCAAACAAATTGACTAGATCGCGTAAAAATCGTACCCCGGCTGTTAAGCCCAGCTGTCCGCGTAACACCTTCTAGCGCAATATTGAACAGCATGCACGAGAGTCCATCACCTTGTCGTAGTCCCAGGCGGGATCCAAACGAACTGAAATGTTCGCTTGAAACCTCCATACAATTTTGCACACCTTCCATCGCCCCTCTTATCAGTCTCGTGAGCTTCCCGGGAAAGCTGTTCTCGTCCATGATTTTCCATAGCTCTACGCGGTCGAAACTGTCGTATGCCGCCTTGAAATCGATGAAAAGGTGATGCGTTGCGACCTGGTATTAACGACATTTTTAAAGGATTTGCCGTACAGTAAAGATCTGGTCCGTTGTCGATCGGCCGTCAACGAAGCCGGCTTGATAACATCCCACGAGCTCGCTTACTATAGGTGATAGACGACGGAAGATGATCTGGGATAATAATTTGTAGGCCACATTTAGAATGGTGATCGTTAGAGAGTTCTCACAATCTAACTTGTCGCCTATCTTGTAGATGGGGCATATCACCCCTTCCATCCACTCCTTCGGTAGGTGTTCTGTTTCCCAGATTGTGCCTGTCAGCCGGTGCAGACAAATGACCAGCCTCTCCGGGTCAATCTTGGGGGGCTTGGTAGCCGTGCGGTAAGTGTTACCAAGGCATTTAGCCGCATCGTGTTAAGGAGAGGGGGTTCGATTCCCGTCTCAGGCCGAAAAATTTTTCGAAAGGAATGTTTTCCGAATGTGCCCCTGGGCGTTGCATGCTAGTCCGTTGTCTAGTGTGGTGCTTCCTTCAAAGAGCAAATAGCCCACTGGAAGCATTAACGTGTGTAGTGTCTTTAAAAAAAATCTTTATGAGCTCAGCTCCGATATCATCCTTACCAGCAGTTTTATTGTACTTGAGCTGGTGAATGGCATCCTTAACCTCCCTCAAAGTGGGGGCTGGTTGGTTTCCATCGTCCGCAGTACTGACGATGGCACTTCCTTCGTTGTCCCGTCCTTCATTGCCTATGCTCTCAGCGCCATTCAAGTGTTCGTCGAAGTGCTGCTTTCACCTTTCGATCACCTCACGTCTGTCAAAATGTTCCCATCCTTATCCCTGCTCATCTCACCTCACGGCACGAAGCCGTAGCAGGATGCGTTATAGAACTTACGTGATTCTTGAGACCGGTACCGCTGGTTCATCTCCTCACACTCCGTCTTCTCCAGGCGGCGTGTTTTCTCCCGAAAGAGGCGGGTCTGCTGTTGCCGGTTCCGTCCACGTTCTGTCGGGTCCCTTGCTGCAGCATGGCCTCCTGCGCTGCATCTTCTCCTCCATAATCTGCCTACATTCCTCGTCGAACCAATCGTTCCGTCGACTCCGTCCCACGTACTCGACGTTGCTCTCAGCTGCATCGTTGGTGGCTGCTTTTACTGTTCTCCAGCAGTCCTCAAGAGGGGCTTCGTCCAGCCCACCCTCTTCCGGTAATGCATCCTCGAGGTGCTGCGCGTACGCAGTTGTGACATCCGGTTGCTTAAGCCGCTCTAGGTCATACCGGGGCGGCCGTCGGTACCGAACGTTGTTAGACGGAGAGTTTTAGGCGCAGTTTAACCATCACCAGATAGTGGTCAGAGTCGATGTTAGCGCCACGATTGGTCCTGACGTCGATAATGTCGGAGAAGTATCGTCCATCAATCAGAACGTGGTCGATTTGTGATTCTGTCTGCTGTGGTGATCTTCAGGTGTATCGGTATGGAAGGCTGTGCTGAAAGTAGGTGCTACGAATGGCCATATTCTTGGAGACGGCGAAATCAATTAGTCGTAAGCCGTTTTCGTACGTCAGCCGGTGGGCGCTGAACTTTCCAATAGTCGGTCTGAACTCCTCCTCCTGGCCAACCTGAGCGTTTAGATCTCCTATGATGATTTTGACGTCATGGCTTGGGCAGCTGTCGTACTCGTGTTTGAGCTGCTCGTAAAAAGCGTTTTTGACATCATCAGTGCTTCCGGAGTGAGGGCTGTGCACGTTTATTATGCTGAAGTTGAAAAACCGACCTTTGAGCCTCAATTTGCACATTGTCTCATTGATCGGCCACCACCCAATCACGCGCCTCTGCATATCACCCATCACTATAAAAGCTGTTCCCAGCTCGTTTGTGTTGCTGCAGCTCTGGTTACCTCTAAATGTTCACACCATTGATCCCTTCCAACACAGTTCCTGCAACGCTACGATGCCGAATCCGCGGTCCTTCAGCAGGTCGGCGAGTATGCGTGTGCTCCCGATGAAGTTGAGAGATTTACAGTTCCACATAGCGAGCTTCCAATCGCTAGTCCCATTACGTCGCTGTGGTCTTCGCAGATTATCCCATGATCAGCTGCCCCTGACATGGGGAACTAATGCTGTTGTGAGCCGCGCCTAACATGGAGTGCAGACGCTCCAGGTTTGCAGAAGCAAACGCAAAAGCAAGAGCGAACCCCCCCCCCCCCCCCTTCACTGTCTGTACGACAAGAGTTTCCACCGGGGTTAGTTACCCGATCTTCCCTAAGGATGCTGGTACTCCGGCCAGTACCGCAAGGAGGTAGGGATAGGAGTTGCTGGACAAGAGGCTAAGGACCACACAAAGGGGTCTATTTTATTCCTACAGGTACGCCATGCTCAGCCATTTACCAACCAAAAGGAAAAGGTTAACTATCCACAGATTTTCCTAGTTTTTTTTTTTTTTCATTTATACGTCGAAATACGCACCAAACTTTTCTTTCAAGCTTTGCAGGAGGCCCAGAATACCATTGATGATGGTAGATGATAGGTTGAACTGTTGCTCAACGATTTATGTTTGGAGAGACTCCAAACAGTCGTAGAAGATATGTGTTCAGATGGTATAACTTTTGAAAAATGTCCGACAAATAACAGATTTTCAGTGAAAAGTCTTTATCTCGTAAAAGTATAGAAAAGAGTTCTTTTCCCTCCAAAAAAAAATACAATAATTGTGAATTATTCTTTACGAAGCTCAACCACTCTCGTAAGAACTTTTCCTCGTTGTTGCAATCGGACTTCGGTATTTATGTAGCAATTGGGGCCTTCTTTAGCCGAGTGGTTCAAATCCGCGGCTACAAAGCAAAGCCATGCTGAAGGTGTCTGGGTTCGATTCCCGGTCAGTCCAGGATCTTTTCGTTATGGAAATTTCCATGACTTCCCTGGGCATAGTGTATCATCTTACCTCCACACGATATACGAATGCGAAAATGGCAACTTTGCAAAGAAAGCTCTTAATTAATAACTGTGAAAGTGCTCGTTGAACACTATGCTGAGTAGTAGGCTCTGTCCTTGTGAGACGTAATGCCAAGAAGAAGAAGATGTATGTAGCAACAATGAGGTGAAAATGCAACCCATATCTTCACAAACGTCCTCGAATAATCGAGACTGGAGAGGCTTGGTTTAAAGAAAATTTACTATTTTTACCGTGGTTTCGAACTATTTCCTACACTTTCGAACATGTAGGTACCGATTGAAGACTACAGTGAGTCCAAGCGTTGGGACTTTGCTTCAGCATTCTTGTAACAATAACGCTGTTTGTGCGGCAAGTACATGCTCCATCTGTGCAAACTCCAATGCAATTTTCCCAGTGAAGTCCATTGGCCTTGATGTAAGAGTTCAACTTTTTAAATATTTCGTCACTTGCTCCTCGCACTAATTGGTTTGCAAAACAACATTTCTTCATGAACATCCTCTTTTCAGAGATACCGAACAAAAACGATCAGCTGCGATAACCCTTCAACATCTGTTGACTCGTCCAACTGTAGTGAAAAGTGTGTACTTGCCTTTACTCTTTCAATCAGCTCGTTCTCAACCCAATCAGCCAATTCTTCGATTCGACTTACTAATGTGTTGTTAAATGACGGAATAGATTCTATCTTCTGTGTGTATTTTGAGCCGAACATGATTGAAACCGTTTCCTAAAGCACCGGAAGAATCAAGTTTTCACCAATCGTGTAAGCCTTACCAGATTTCGCAATTTTCAAGCTTAAGTGATAAGATGCCACCATAGCTTTATCAGATACTTTGGTGTATGCTTCAATAGTTTCTCTGGAAAAATTGAGTGCCTTCACTTTTCCCGTACAAAAATCAACAGTTTTATAACTCTGGGTGCTTTGGTTCAAGGTGACGGATTTACTTGTTCGGGCACATGCTTTCATTCACCAGCACTTCAAGACAAATGCCATACTGAGGCCGTGGAAATTTATTTTTAAGATTCTCCATGAAACCACACTGCAAATAATCTGAATCGTATTGTCGCGTTTTCTTTTTAGCACTGGTACTGGGAACTCTTCCTCAAGATTTCTTCGCGTTTCACCACCCGAAGAGCCTGCTACTATGTCAACATTGTATTTCTTTTCTGCTTCTAAATCTTCACCCTTGAGCTTCTTCAACAACCATTTATACATATCTAAAGTAATCAAATAATGAAATATATATACTGATTTTCGATGTATATAACTTACTTATTGTTTATCTCTCGTTTGGAAACTAGGTAAAATCCGAGATATTAACTGACACAAATAAGCCAACGGTTGGTATCAACGAAAAATTAATGAATAGGTGCACTTAAGGCGAAGTAAGCCGTCATTGAAATTTGTACGCGTCGTTGATGATTGTTGCTAATTCATCTCACGATTTCGAATCAAAGAAAATCAGTGGGTCTTGCACTGACACAGCTGAAAAAGTATCAGCATAGTTTATGCATGTTAGTGCGTACAGTGATACTTTTTCAAGTCAATATAAATTATCAAGACTGAGTTTTATCACTTTGAAATGCAAGCTGAAAAGTCATCATTGTTGCCAACACGAATGACGGGCTATTTAGCCTTAAAGAAAGCAATCAGTGAATTAAGTAGGTAGGTATGTTGGTATTCAATAACAACAATGCTGAAAAAAAGAGGTCGCAGCTCATTGATGGTTGATTGCTAAGAAGGAGGACAGCTGGCTTAGATTGCAAGCTCCCAAAAGTCAAGGTAATCTGTCACCAACTGTCACTGGAAATCCGCACATTTGAAAGGCAGAGCGCGAACGTAATTACAATTTCTAGGAGTTTTTCGATGATTTCACATTTCAAAAAGTTGAATACCTAAATATATTTATGTGTTGGCAAAGTGATATTGTTTTTTCATATTCATATCCTTTTTCATAGTGAACAACAAGAATTTAATATGATTTTGACCATAATAAGTCCATCAACCCTAGAAAGAAGGCAAGAAAACATACCAAGTGTTAAGGGGGCAGAATCCGTCATGAATTCTTGCGTAATCGATGATTATTTGCTCAAGTGTTAGTGGGCTCCGATCATTATCACAATTTTATTCTTTATTATATAGTAAATCTTGAGTTACCTACATAAGATTATGTTCACGGGATCACTAGATTTCCAGGTAATATGAAAAAGGATACCTTTTTGCTCAAAACTGTTTCAAATTGTTTCAATCTGGTAATATGCTGTTCATGTTTTCAAACACATGGTACACCAAAACTACCGCCATGCGTATTTGCAATAACAAATACATACACAAAAGGCACCAATCTTAAGTTCAAATAAAAAATTTGCACTAATTTCCAACCATTCAGGCCTCAGGAAATTGTTCATCGCACGGAGGGCACATATTTCCTTTAGACAACATTAACATTATTTACGTTGTAACTCTATCATCTCAGTAAACTGCTTTTAAAATATGAAATCTCTGGGGGACACTCACTGTCGATATTGTCTATGTGGTAAACATCGCAACTTGCTGAAAACGTACGCTTCAAGCAAAATTATAAAGCCAAACCGTTCGCATTTCAACTTGGAGAGGCACAGCAATACAACCCATGCAGCAATCGAACACACACCATGAGATATGCTGGCTGAGGTGGCATCATCAATCGATGGTTGCCAAGATTATTCGCATGTTATTTTTCTAGAGTTGAGGTGTTGATTCATAAGTCTTGTAGAAATATATGAAAAGTTTCATAAAATTACAAATGATAAACGGTATAATATATATTATAATCTTTTTTCAATTTAAAGAGAAAAAAGTATTTGGTTTGTGATGTTTCATGAATGCTTGTTTAAATTGTAAATGATCACCATCCAACCAATTGGCAACATTGCTCATCAGCTGTTTTCCTGACTCCTCCCCATTTCCTCCCATCATTTTGTAAACAAACTTGTCGCAAGACTGAGCGTGACTTTCTCCAGTGGGTGTAATTTAATTGAATTGAATTGCCTCAGAAGAGGAAACCACAAAAAGCAGCATTGAATCGCGAGGAATCAAAACGGATTGCGACAGTGAGTGAAGTGTATGAGAGGAGCACGACGAACGGAAACCCGTCAGGTGATAGCGTACCAGAAAGCATTCCGAATGTAAATCTCGCGGAACATTACTAAAGGACCTATGTACAAATGAGAGATTCTCTCCTCTCTCGTTCTCTTTCGATTATAACAGTGGAATACTAATGATTTTGGGAAGTTTTTCACTATAGATCGAAAGTCAATTCCCTTGACTAGCGTTTCATGCAAAAAACGCAACAGAAGAGGTTAATGTGACTCAGTTATTAATGAAAGAGAAAGTAAACAAAGAGAGCCTCTCAATGTTAGATAGGTCCTTTAGTAATGTTCCGCGAGAAATCTGTGCGAATCCGGAAGATGCGTGCAACGAGGATCCGGAAGATGCGTGCTACGAAAGTGACAAAGACAGCTTAGTAGGAAAAATAAAATGAATAAAATTCAGAGACTTCACTAAATATTTTTTCTACATTTTACTAACCTTACTCAAAGGCATTGCAGATTGCGTAAAAATGTATCCTTTTCGGGAAATAATATCCTTCGAACCTTAATTACGCAATCATCAGCAAACTCTGTCCTATATTTTTTTGAAAAACACTCGTTAAATCTTGTTCTATTAATAAACAGACGACTACGAAGTAATTACATATGATCAGTTGGCTTAGCTACTCGGAAATAACTGCTTCCTATTGCGTGTTGAAGTGGGTGCCAATGTGTCAAGAAATGAGCTTAACGATGTTCTCAATTGTATTTCTTCTAAGAGCTTTGTCTGTTTGGCTGTCCATCAGTACCACACATTTGAATAAATTGTTACGCCCAATAATCTTAAACGTTAAAGGCCCTCGAATACTTGTTTTGGAGGCCTTCCTTAGCCGAGGGGTTTGAGTCCACGGCTACAAAGCAAAGCCATGCTGAAGGTGTCTGGGTTCGATTCCCGATTAGTCTAGGATCTTTTAGTAATGGAAATTTCCCTGGGCATAGAGTATCATCGTACCTGTCACACGATATACGAATGCGAAGATGGCAACTTTGGCTAAGAAAGCTCTTAGTTTAATGACCTGTCTCCTCTCTCTGGTGTTGATTGTACATGATACAAACACCATAACAATACTCGTTCACTGAAAAAATAATGGAATGAATGAATTGGTGTGTGATTTAACTGGAATATATAAATCGGTTGCCAATTTGTACGGAAATGTTGCGGAAATGGAGGCAAAAAATCAAACTTGTTTTTTTCTCTAGCGGCTGACTAGACACTGTCTCGCGTACCCCCAGCGGGTAGCGACCCACAGTTTGGGAATCTATGATTTAGATCATCACGAAGGATATAAATTAAAATATATCCTTAGTTTTACACAGTTTTCTTTTTTGAAATGTTCTGAATTTATAAAACATTCATTAGTGTATGCTAAACTGATGCTATATATGTAGCTTAAAATGCATACAAATTTCATTTTTTTTTTCAGTGTGTTCGCTGTTACCGGGATTTTTCACAAACTGTACATGAACAAAGGGGTAAAATGATTGCCTTTTTGCCAACTAAACTTAAAAAAAACATATGTATAAAATACTGAAAAAAAAAAAATGTTGGAAAATCATGAATAGAAATCGTTTTTTATAAATAAAAATGATACCGTAATCCGGGGTAACATTGATCAGCGGGGCAACATTGATCGGTATGACCCTTCTCGCAAAAAGTTCGAATCAACATTAATTGATGGAATATTTTCAAAGTATGAATGGTGCCTCTCTTTCTAACATTCATTAGCTAATAAAAATTGAGGTTTTTGCGAAAATTGCGTTTCGTTTATGCTTAAATTTGTCAACTTTTAGAATCAATGATTATTATCATTTTGGATGACAGTACCAAAGATTCATGTCTCACATGAGTTCTGTAAGTGGTATGAGCAAGGAGAATGCGGTTGTTACTAAAAATGACATCGCCGAAAACGATTCCTTTGTCAGATCTTTCATTAGTTTATTCAATTAAGCAACATTTACGAGCTACTACTAATAATGCAGAATTTCCTTAGAAAATTACCTACCTTTAGGCGTATTCCGCGGTTCAAAGTGATTTTATTTTTGAAATAACTCAAAAAGTAAATGACTTGTAAGAGTTTGGCCTTCATATTCGGCTTCTGGGGCCATGATTTAAGGAAGCAACGACATTTTCAATATTACCGAACGTTGTTTACATGGGTTATCAATGTTACCCCATATCAGCAAAATCAAAAAAATCACTTAAAACATTTATTTAAACTTACTCAGGGGGAGATCCCCCAGTACCGGACACTTAAGCCATTAAATTCATAATTCAAAATATATTGGTTTTATGTGTTCCTGTTCCTCATTTATGATAAATATTACAAAAATAAAATAGTACAAAAATAAATTTGAAAATATAAATATGAATTTTGACATTGCATTTTGGTGATGTATTTTAGTACCGTAAAACGGGGTAACTTTGATAATGCGGGTAACTTTGATAGTGCGTAACCCACCGCATACTAAATGAAATATCATAATTTCTGTTAATCAGTTAAGCAAAACTAATACAAAACTAAAGAATATTAGTATGACACTTCATGTAAGAGCGGTTTTCATTTGAATCAAGAACATTTGAGGCTTTTTATACGAATTTAAAAAAATTACACAATTTTAGCATTTTCAAAACGTTTACAAACAATCTGTTCTACGATCACTATTTGATGTAGTTTTGAATAGTTGGCCACTTATCTTTGATAGCCTAGTTATCATAGAACTTGAATACGGTCTCAAATCTCTTAGCGAAAAGCATATTCACAAACTGGGACCATTTTTGTAATCTAAGTTAGAAATTAGAGATGGTCGGGTCTCGGGTTTTCAAACCCGAAACCCGACCCGAACCCGAACCCGACGGGTTCGGGTCGGGTTCGGGTTTGAAAATTTTTATTTTTTCGGGTTCGGGTTCGGGTCGGGTTTGAAGGCTAAAAAAATATCGGGTACGGGTCGGGTTCGGGCTTGAAAAATGTAGGGTTTAGTCGGGTTTGGGTCGGGTTTGGTGAGAATTGTTCACAAAGTAACAACCTGAAAGCTTCCCAATGCATCAGAAACAACGAATTTATCATATTTTTTAACCCGGGTTCTATTCGGGTTTTTCTTAGAAAACTTGTTCGGGTTTCGGGTCGGGTTCGGGTTTGAACAGCGAAAAATTTTCGGGTTCGGGTCGGGTCCGGGTTTGCTTTTCAATTTTCGTCTCGGGTTCGGGTCGGGTCCGGGTTTGAAGGAATAAAATAAGTCGGGTACGGGTCGGGTTCGGGTTTGGAAAATGTGAAACCCGACCATCTCTATTAGAAATTTCCATATAACGTTAAACGCCTAGAGGTATGCAATGCCCTACAAATGTTCGTTATTTATTCAATTTTGTTCGAATCATACTCCATTATCAAAGTTACCCCAAAACAGAAAACCAACTTTCGATTATGTGAAAAATTATATATCCATTCAAAATGAATTTTTTGCCAATTTATCGACTGTAATCGATAGCTAGGATGCCAGTACTTGTTTTAAAAATATAAATTGTAAATCTTTGAAACAGCATGCAAAAATATTCAAGTTTTCTTCGAAAAAACTATCAAAGTTACCCCGTTTTACGGTACCGTAAAACGGGGTATCTTTGATAATGCGGGTAACTTTGATAGTGCGTAACCCACCACATACTAAACAAAATATCATAATTTCTGTTAATCGGTTAAGCAAAACGAATGCAAAACTGAAGAATATTAGTTTGACACTCCATATAAGAGCTGTTTTCATTTGAATCAAGACCATTTGAGGCTTTTAACACGAATATTAAAAATTGACACAATTTTAGCATTTTCGAAACGCTTACAAACAATCTGTTGTACGATCACTATTTGATGTACTTTTGAATAGTTGGCCACTTATATTTGGCAGCCTAGTTATCATAGAACTTGAATACGGTCTCAAATCTCTTAGCGAAAAGCATTTTCACAAACTGGGACCATTTTTGTAATCTAAGTCAGAAATTTTCATATAACGTTAAACGCCTAGAGGTATGCAATGCCCTACAAATGATTGTAATTCATTCAATTTTGTTCGATGCATACTCCATTATCAAAGTTACCCCAAAACAGAAAACCGACTTTCGATTATATGAAAAATTATATATCCATCCAAAAAAAATCTTTTGGCAATCTATCAACAGCAATCGATAGGTAGGATGCCAGTACTTGTTTTAAAAATATAAATTATAATTCTTTGAAACAGCATGCATAAATATTCAAGTTTTCTTCGAAAAAACTATCAAAGTTACCCCGTTTTACGGTACCAAATTGATTGATCTTGCAAGGTGGTACCCAATTCCGGACACAATCTGGAAATGCTTAGAATTCTGTAAATTTGAACACCATTGAATGTTTTTACTATAGGAATAGTAAATAATTGCCAATTCAATGCACTTGCAACATTTACAAGAAGAAATTGAGTTTTTCTTATTCTGCAAGATGTCTATCAAAAACCTCTTTCATATATGATGAAAAATAGCACATTTTACGATGTTGTTCTGAATGTTCATTTTTCTTAATTTTATTGCATGTTTGATACTATGATCGACGGAATCCATGAAAAATGAATGTATTTTGAGACACTGGTGCAATAATTACAAAGATATCATATAATAAATCAAGTTGTCCGAATCTGTGGGACAGGAGATGCTTAACCAAAATTATAATTTGTCCACATTTAGTTCAATTATGGTTCAAAATACATTCATACTATCAAATTAGGATTAGGTTCGATCATGCTTGCGTGATGCAAAGTATTTTGTCATTTTCAAAATAGTTACTAAATAGACTCAAAATTATGGCGATATGTCAATTTTTTTAAAGATTATCAAACATTTCTTCTATTTTAAAAAGGCATACATATTTCAAGGATGTGTTATTCTATGCAAACATTAGTCTCCATAATAGCTTTCTTTTCTACTAATATACCATTTTGATTGGATCATGATTTCTCAATGTTTCGACTTTGTCCGGTATTGGGTGCTGTCCGGTACTGGGGGATCTCCCCCTAAATCTTTTGAAATCTAAAATACAGTATACAGTCACGAGCGGTGGGTGCCAGCACTTGTTTTAAAAATATAAAACTTGCGACATTTGCATTTTCAAATGAAAAATTAAAGAAATATCCCAAAAACTGATCAATGTTACCCCGGATTTCGCTACTTCATTTGCATCTGAAGTAAATTTTGAACAAATTCAATGGGCGGTATGAATAAAAAGCGTTGAACTTTACTACATGTAGCATCTACTCATAAACAAAATCCACATAGTTTATTACACTTTTGGTATGAATAAAAAACCTTTCGAACATGTAGTACCTACTACTTTCGAACATGAGCAGTGACTAATGTTGCTCGTTATGAAAATTCCATTCAGAGTGACAGTTAAAATCAATAAAATCATGCATATATGCCAAATTTGTCACTTATTCGCTCGACAAATCATGTGAAAAATATATGAGTATTACTACATTTCCGCCATACATCGCGTAATCGATCATGAACACAAATTCATGTAGGTTATGTAACTTTATATGATTTGAAGTGTAAATTGGCGATAACCATTCCCATTATGTGCATGTGAATTTTATAATGATTTGACAACAAGGATTTTACTGAGAACTTTGTTATCTTAGCTAGGAATCTGTATCCCATGAAGGAATCTTGAGATTACAGCAATTGTGAAATTATAATGTTCCTAACATTTTAGAGATTACAGTTCTGAGAATTCGGTGAAATAGCGGTAGAATTATGAGCTTCCTCTGTGAATTAAAAAAAAAAGCATGTTGAACTCCGACGATGGATATGGGATTCTTAGTATTTCTGTGGTATTATCGTTATTTATGTAGGGTTCCTGGTAGTATCCCTGGAATTCTTAGAAATAAAAATAAATTCTCACTATAGTGGTTGAATCAAGGATTTTCTTTTACATTTTTACATTCAGACATTCAAAAGTTTATACTATAATTGAAAATTTTCTCTGAAATCCATACAAAACTGGAAATCAAAGGGATCTAAAGTTTACAAGAATTTTTAAGATTTGGACCAGAGTTTGCAGGAATCTCACTGAAATCTCAGAGATTCTTACAGAAATACCATCTTGAAGATACCCGAATAATTTCAAAAGATTTACAGTAAGATCAAATGCCGGACTTACAATATTCCCAAAAGAATCCCAGAATGGTTTCCAGTATCCTAGAATTGTTATAACAAATCTAGAATTCCTATCGGAAACTCATAATTACTATAGGGATCCAGAATTCCAAAGGAAATCAGAGAATCTGGGATGTCAGAATTCTTACTGAAATTAAGAATTACTTTATAATTAGCTAAAATCCATCCGACATCCGAGAATTCCTAAGAAATAACTTAATTATCTTAATGCCAGATTGAACATAATTATCGCAATGAGTATCTTCGTACCTGCCACACGATATTCAAATACAAAATGGTCAATTGGGTTGTTTAGTGGAGAAAAATTCACTGTTTGTTCTAGCTTGATCGAAAGAGCTCATCTTTCTAAGTATAACACGATTTTATTGCACTTCAATATCTTAATGTTGATATTATAAATGATTAAAAAAGATTTCAATCCGTCGAATCAATGACATTTCAATTTAGACAATGACAGTTCGTCCCGAAGTAAAATTTGCCGAGGGGTGATTCAAAAGTGGTTTCCATACTAATTTCAAATGTGTTTTAAAAAATAGTTACAGGTAACGGAAAATTGTGAAACTTTGGATTCTAGTTTAATTTTTGACGTAGATTCAGAATATGTAAGAAAATCGATACCCCTTAACAAGCCAATTGACATTGAAAGCTCTCAGTTAATAACTGTGTAAGAACACTAAGCTGAGAATTAGGCTCTGTCCCAGTTGAGACATAACGCCAGAAAGAATACCAGATCTCTGAAATCAATTCAAAATTCCTTACAGGAATATCAAAATTCTTTTCGAAATATCAAAATTTCTACGGAAATCTCTAAATACCTTTCGAAATATCAAAGCTGACATCGTTTTCCCATGATATTTACTCAAATTTTAATTATTCCATTCATTTCAACAATCTCAAAGCATGAGTAGCAACCTCTGAAGCTTACTACCAGTAGTTTTGTAGTAAATGCTACCTTTATTCGTAACAACGCGTTGTTTGTAGTATGTTCGAAAGGTGTAGAAAGATAAATGACACAAACATGTTCCACTCGTGTTCCACACATAGCTTTTACTACACCCAAAATAAATCGGATGGCGGATTTCCCTCCTAGCGTATTAGGTGCTAAATCCACCTATTGATGGTAAGATTCGCCTCCTAAGCGTAGACGGGCAAACCCGTCAATTGAAATCGAGCACATTGGACTTGAAAATTCGAGCAATCTAAATGTTTACGCCCGACCCACACAATTGCACAACCAATCCGAAGCCGAATGATGGCATCGGAAACGCACACTTAGGCAAATGGTCACGCGGCAAATGGATGGTGGACATGTCAGAGGAATGGAATGAATATTGCAATATAAAACGCTTTATATATTGCTTTTGTCACTTCTCCCATTAGGCCGTCGATAGGTGCGTGGAGTTAGTACTGATTTATAAATCGGGAGGTCCTTGGTTCGATTCTGAATTAGCGCGAGTAATTATTTTGTTTTTATGTTTTGGTTCTTCAGGCAAATTTATGAAATTCAACCCGATTTCTTGTGGCGAATTATCATAATAGATTCCGGTCCCTGTATTTAGATAATCATTTTGCTTGAGTGACTATCGAAATAAGGTACCGTGTGACAAATGGGTAAGGGGCCGTCCATAAATGACGTAGCATTTTTCCACAGATTTTTTACACCCCCCTCCCCCCTCGTAGCATTTCGTCACAAATATTGGTACTCCCCCCTTGAAAATACGTAGCATATCGAGCACCCCCCCCCCCCATTTTTTTTTAATTTCCATAGTGACTGGGTTGAAACAAAAAATTGGAATTGAGAAGTTCAATACAAAGTTTGATATTGATTACTGACTGAAATGAAGGGATAATCTATTCTAACAGTTTGATATACAGTAGCGCTCAAAAGTGATTTGGAAAAGTTTTAAATAAACATTTTCCTTGGTTTTGGTTTCCAGTTTCTTAAAGACTAAATTATATTACTATTGCTGTTCTTACCATATAAAACAAGTTTACTATAAAAAATGTGAAAACAAATTGATTGGATTGATGAAGCTCGTTACTGTCGAGTTAGGGTCCATTATATTTTATAATATATTGAACAAAAATTTCGTTATATTAGAGGATTGTTTTTTTTATTATTCGTTGTAAGGAAATAGATTTCAATGAAGATGATCAAGAAAATATATTAATTTGAAATGAATCATCGTTAATATTATCCAATTTCAAATCATTTTAGCAAACAGTGTACATAAAAGATTAAACTTGAAATATTTGGAATGTTTAGAAAATTTTAGCGATTATTATACAAATACAATAATCTCTATTAATATTTCAGTTGATTTTCCTTATCGTTTCCATACTGAATTAATCTTACAAATTACCGAGTTCTTAACAAAATTTAATGATAAGGCAATTTTATTAACACTCGAATCTATTATCCCCATTAATAGTCAGGCCATTACATCAAGAGCATTGATATATCAAAACAAATGATGAGTTGATTGGGTGGAGATCTCCTGCAACATTGAAGGCATAATTCACGGAATAAATATCTTGCTTTGAATGTAATATTTGCCAAGAAGAGCATATATTATTTTCTTGAAGAAATAAAGCCCCAACCGAAAACATGGATAAAACTAAAACGGCTAACTTTATGTCATGTTAACAAATGGCAAAAAAATGTACTCCAAGTAATTAGAGCATTGATTTTTATTCAATTCATTAAACTTATTTCGTTCATTTATAAATTTATTAATTTGGACACGAATATAATATAATGTTCACATAATTATTAAAAGCTTCAAAACATCTGTTTGATTGCATTTATCAAGAAAATCTGAAATTTCATGGATATTTTTTCAATCTTGTCATATGAATGTTTTGAAGCTTAATCATAATTTTATAACCCAAGTTTATAAGTAAAAAAAAGAAGTGTCATAAAAAATAATTGTATGCAATTTTTCTCAGCGCCTTCCTTTTTACGGACTTGATTGAAAATGCTACGTCCACTAGCTAGGACCCCTCCCGCCCCCACGTCACACTTCGTCACAAATTCGCGAAGACCCCCCTCCCTCCTAAAAAGCTACGTCATCTATGGACGACCCCTAAAGGAAATCGTATAGAGAGGGTTCTTAAAAAAATAAAATGAATAAGATCTACTATATTTTTCAGATTGTTTCCTACTAAATCTATGCTATATTTAAATTTAATGTTTGTGCCAAAGTTCAAGGTAAATATTGAAAATTTTGGAAACTAGTGGGACAAGTGAAAATATTGTCGTTTTAAATGACTGAACTGAAACTAAAAAAATAACAGTCAGATCTGTGATTTCAAATGGCCTCATTTGTTAGTGTATGAATAAAAAAATCACACATAAATAATAAACATTTTGTTCTTTTTAAAACAATTTTCTTGAGTAAAGTTATTTATTTAGCAACAATGTTACTTTTATTGAAAGTAATAACATCATCGAAAATCAAACACCATTCTATTTTACCGATTTTCTACTACTCATTTTATATAAAGTTAAGTTATCTCTTTTCTAAGTAATGTATTTATTGCCTTTATCGAGCGGATTTAACCCGGTCAAAAATGTCAACATTCTTGTACCTACTGAATAAGTCATTATTTGAACCTAGTATCCAAAATCATGCGTCATCCGTTGAAGCCATTCAGAACATTACGATGTACATGTTTTTTTTTTTAATTTCTTTATTAGTATCATTCCAAACATTACATTCATTTCTTATATCTAGGTGATCTGTGTTAGACAACACTATCATCCTAATTTGGTAAAACAAATTTAAGATTTTATTAACATTTTGTTAACAACATACTACATCTCCCTGGCTCTTCACCCGAAAGGCTTTGGGGTTTCACATATTTCGACATGTTGAATCCAACAAAAATAGTCCGGTTGAAAACCCCGTGTAACACATCGTGACCTTCCCTTGTTAGCTACCCCATATACCCGATTGCCCCAAGGCTCCGCCACAAGAAATTTGCCTTAGACACCAAAATATGAAAAACAAAAAATAAAAACAGTAACTGGAATTGAAACCGCAACCTTCGGATCCTTAAACTTAAATCTACACCACTCGCCTATCACAGTTTCTCACGTATGGTGATCTCTACATCACACAACATGGAACCATCTTGTCACGGAGGACAACCTGCAAGAGGAGCAAAATACAACACCCGTTGGACAGCCAAGTGCGAGAAGGGGTGAGATGATATGTTCTATAAATATATTTAAAGTACCAACGCGGTGCTGCGGGAAATCCTTACTTATACCAGAGTCAAAATCTATATGTTTGTATATCTATATTATCGGCAATGACTTATACATTTGCAGTGGAAATAGAATTTCATGCCGTGCGTGTTGGATTGGGTAATATATTAGGGAGAAACAAATAAACACACTTGACTATAACAGTCGGGCGCTTTATAAGCAGAATTTTATCGTTGACGTTTGCTGATTGATTTACTTTTCATTTATTTACATTTTGGTCTCCTATTAATCGCATGGTTGGGGACGGTATGAGACTCCTCGAAGTAGGAGACCCAGGGTTTGTGGGATTCGATTCATTTGACGATGTAATATTGTAATCAAACATCTAAGTGTGCATACAGCAAACTGGATTACCGTAATTCTTTTAACAATTACTTATCAAAATAGAGGCCGTTGATAAACCATGTGATCATTTAGCGGGGAGGGGGTATCTAGCCAAAGACCACGGTCCACCCATTTGTGGTTCAAAGAAAATTCCACCATCAACTAAACCTGAAAGGTTTCATTAGCAGTCGGATGGTTCAAATTTAAAAAAAATGTTTTAAAATTCAATATTTCATATCTTCTTTACCAACAACGATTAGAAGACGATTAAGATTTCTATGGAAATTACTATGACAAAATTTGAAAAAAAAAAAATGTTCCCCACATGTTAGTACTGTAATGTTAATACAAAATTATCTCTAAGTGAAAACTAATTCCTCAAACAATAATAAGGAACACTGCAGTAGAAACAAATCTTTTGGAAGCTAATTTTGTTAGGAATTTTTGCAGAAGTTTGTCACACTATAATCTCACATTTCGCTTAATAATAGCAAACCAATTCTCGCGTAACATTACTAAAGGACCTATGTACAAATGAGAGATTCTCTCCTCTCTCGTTCTCTTTCGATTATAACAGTGGAACACTAAAGATTTTGGGAAGTTTTTCACTATAGATCGAAAGTCAATTTCCTTGACTAGCGTTTCATACAAAAAACGCAACAGAAGAGATTAATGTGACTCAGTTATTAATGAAAGAGAAAGTAAACAAAGAGAGCCTCTCAATGTTAAATAGGTCCTTTAGTAATGTTACGCGAGAATTCATAAATATCTCTTCTCCCATTTTTCAAATTTCTGTTTCATTCATGAACAAATGAAACACATGATCATTGGGCGAGCGGGGGGTTATTCGTCAAAACCACACAAAAGCACGAGGGGGGAGGAGGTGACTGAAAAGTCAGGAAAAATGTTCACGTGGTTTATGGACGACCCCTAAGAAAGATATGGGGTTTGGAATTTCAAACTTTTTTAAAATTTAAAAACGCTCTTATTAGCAGTCATTTACATTTACCGTTATATTTTTTTTTTTTTGTTAAGAAGATGCAATAGTACCTAACTGGAATTTACAGAAATTACAATAAGGTTTAATTATCGCACTAAACATTTTACACCAAAGCCAGATTTTCCATATTTTTGGAATTGATATACATAAATAATAATTCTCAAAAAACTTATGTGCACAACATAATCGCAAAATAATGGTGAACGCGTCACGAAATGATTTCTTCAACCCTTAAGTGGATTTTTTGGTGTTGGTGTTCGTTCAGAGGTTTGCCAAGCCGCATAACTATATAAAACTCGTGAAGATCTTTTCCGAACAATATTTTTTCTACATCCCAGAAAATTTACTTATAATAATAGTGCTCAACATATTGTCAATTTAAAGTCATGCTTTAGAGCATTCATGATGTCAAAACTATGTATCATTGCTTGACAGTTATCGAATGAGTGCAATAAAACTTATTTTAATCTGCATTTTATTATGCATATAAAAATAAACACACATTGTTTGAAAATGTATTGGAAAATATGAAGTTGGTGCAGTCCCATATTGAAAAATAAAGGCATACCAGTCTCCATATGAACTTTTAATTTAAATTTCAGCTGCAAACGTGAATTGTGTTCTAGTTTATTATTTGGTCTTTGGCACAGTAAGCTTTCAGTTAATAACTGTGGAAGTGCTCATAAGAACACTGAGATGCAGGCTCTGTCCTCTGTTTTGTTTGACATATAAACTTGGTTTATAAAATGATGATTCAGCTTCAAAACATTCATCAAGATTGAAAAGAAATCTGAGAAATTTTAGATTTTCTTGATAAATGCAATCAAACAGATTTTTCAAAGCTTTAAATGGTTATGTAAATATTATATTATATTCGTGTCTTAATTGATAAATTTATAAATAAACAAAATCAAAGTTTAATAAATAAATTAAAAATTAATGCTTTAACTACTTGGAGTACATTGTTTTCTCATTTGTTAACAAGTCATAAAGTCAGCCGTTTTCAAGACAATAAAATATGCTCTTTTCGGCAAATATTACATGAAACAAGATATTTATACCGTGTATTATGCATTCAATGTTGCAGGAGATCTCACTCAATCAACTCATCGATTTGTTTTGATGTATCAATGCTCTTGATGGAATAGCCTGAGTATTAATGAGGACAACAGATTCGAGTGATATCGAAATTGCCCTATCATTCAATTTTATTGATAACTTGGTAATTTGATAATTTTTTATTATTTAACTGTTTCATTATAGGTTGTGTAGGTTTATTTTATTATGAAGAAAGATAATGAAGTTCAGCTGAAATATTAATAGAGATAAATAATTTGTATAATAATCGCTAAAATTTTCTAAACATTCCAAATATATCAAGTGTAATCTTTTCTATATCTGGCCACTGATTGCCAAATGGATTTGTATTTGGATAATAATTCATTTCGAATTAATATATTGTATTGTTCATTTTCATTGAAATCTATTTCCTAACAAAGAATAATTTAAAAAAAAAAACAATCCTTTAATAACGAAAGTTTTGTTCTAACTAAAAATAAACTAAAAATATATTGTACCCTAACTCAACAATAACGAGCTTCATCAATCCAATCAATTTTTTTTTCACATTTTCTATAGTAAACTTGTTTGGCTTGGTGACAACAGCAAAAGTAATACAATTTAGCCTATATGAAACTAGATACCAAAATTATGTAACAGGAACTGTGTTTATTTGAAACTGTTTTCCAAATTACTTTCGAGCGCTACTGTATATCATACTGTTAGATTAGATTATCCTTACATTTTAGTCAGTAATTAATATCAAATTTTGTATTGAACTTCTGACTTCTAATTTTTTGTTACAACCCAATCACTGAGGAAAATTAATAAAAAATGCAAAGGGGGGGCCTTCCTTAGCCGAGTGGTTAGAGTCCGCGGCTACAATGCAAAGCCATGCTGAAGGTGTCTGGGTTCGATTCCCGGTCGGTCCAGGATCTTTTCGGGTTGGAAATTTTCTCGACTTCCCTGGGCATAGAGTATCATCGTACCTGCCACACGATATACGAATGCGAAAATGGCAACTTTGGCATAGAAAGCTTTCAGTTAATAACTGTGGAAGTGCTCATAAGAACACTAAGCTGAGAAGCAGGCTCTGTCCCAGTGAGGACGTCAATGCCAAGAAGAAGAAGAAGAAGAAGAAGAAGAAGAAGAAGAAGAAGAAGAAGAAGAAGAAGGGGGGGGGGTGCTTGATATGCTACGTATTTTCCAAGGGGAAGTATCAGCATTCGTGACGAAACGGTACGAGAGGGAAGGGGGTGTAAAAAATCAGTGAAAAATGCTACGTTATTTATGGACGGCCCCTAAAAGAAAATTATAAACATTTGTATGAAAGAAAAACTTCAAAGTTTGAGCGCTATTTTCTCAGTGCCTACTTTTTTCAATATGGGCCTTTATGGACAGCATAAGTTGTTCTTAGAAAAACTTTCTTATCGAAAATGTCTCTGAAATTTTGTCCTGAACAACTTATTCTTATCACAATTCATAGATAGTCAAAATTAAAAATAATAAAAAAAAGATTATTGCGTTGTATAAAAATGAAATTTTGTTTTCATATTTTTCATGATAAAAAAAAATCAGTATATATGTTCTCTTGACTTCTCCAAACGGTTTACTACAATCTCCCCACTGAACGTTCTGTTCTAAAATCAACATATCGGTGCCATAATTCTTAAAATAAATTGCTTGCAAAAACTAATAGCCAATTTGCAGAAGTTGTTATTGAGTCAAAATGATCGATTCATCTATAGAAAACTCTTTTACTATTATACTAAAACCATGGTTAAAATTTAATCCAATATATGGGGCACGGTTTCTTATAATCGGCTCATTCTGGGTAGCATTCATCAGCATTGGATCGATATTTTTTATCAATGTGAAAGTAGAACCGTGATCTTGTTTTCTTTGAATAGCACCAACAAAAGATTCCACAGAGTTTTCATGTTTTAAAGACTATTCATTTTATAAAGAGGACACCTTGTTTATGCTATATCTTTTTTATCATGTATATATTGTTCGTTTAGTTGAGAAATAGATTATCGTGCACATCTTCAACGAGGAAAAATAAATACTCACACGTCAGTTTATATGGCACTTTCATAGAAGCACGTACCTTGCATTCAATGTACAATCCAACATAATGCGTTACATGTGCGTTACTTGTTGGTTTTGTTAGCTACGACGCCATCCAATATATGGCAAACATAGTGGGAGAATATTTTGGTGGGACAAAATTATTTAGGTGTGAGTCTATTGGAGGGCAAAATCCTCAATAAAATCCCAGAGTTTTCTGTCTGTCAGTAACGCTTTGAAAGGTTTCATTGAGCAGCAAACAACAGCAATTTAAGAGCACAACAACAGTCAAATTAAGAGCACTGCAAAAGTCCATTTGAATGTAACAACATTACAATAGGGTCCTAAAGCCCTGTCCCAATTTTAGTGCCAAACGCTTACGTTCAGGCCAAAAACACATGTTTACTCAATTTTTTAATGTTTTTCATTTGTTTAAGTACAAAAAACATTTTTTTATGTTTTTATAGATTTTGTCACACTCCTTGATTTGAACTCAAATTTCGGGTGTATTTTGTTTTCCGTGTCCCTTCCGAAATGTCAGGTAGCAACAACCCCAGTGTTAAAACTAAAACCCCTGTGATATTTTTGTCGACTAAGCGAACGCCAAACATGATCTCAAGTGTCAAGGTTCATTTATGGATCCAATTTTGAAATTAAAGTTTAAATATGATATATCCGTTATTTGAGAGAGAAAAATTGCTAACGTAGTTGCAGTAATATGATCTTTCGTGTTATTAAATGAAAACAAGATTTAATTAACCATTTTAGGACCCTATTGCAAATTGTGGAGCACTATAACAGCTATTGCACAGGGTGTTCTAGAGTTTTCTGGAGCTTTGTCCTTCCTAATTCGTATAAAAGTCACGATCTTTTTATTATTGTAGTTTTCCGGTTTTATGAACTTGGACGGTAATCAAAATGTAAACAAACCAACTTTATGCTGTTCGACCGCACTTAAATTCCGATGCAAGTTGAAAATGTGATTCATTACGGGTTTCGTCATTTTAATATAAAGTTCAAAAACAAATAAGATTTTTGCAAAGGAAAGATAAACATGATTGTGGGCCGAATATTCTAGTTTTTTTATTTACACAACCTTCTTGAGTCGATGTTCCATGGTTCGATATCGACTTATGAAGGCAAAATAAAAATATTTTTTTATGGTAACTATAATGGTCCCCTAAAAGAGCTTTCCAAAGCATTCCTGTTCGATGACTCGATATATTCATTAGTCGATAGTCCCCTAATTACAATTCGATTCGTTGTATATCGTTGACGATCGCCATCGCAGCACAAAGATCTATACAGAAATTGTAGCACTGGTTAATCGGGATTCAATAGAATATTCTAGAATTTTCAGTCAGATTTTTCTCTCTAATTTATAGAAGCTTCTGGAACTTTTGAAATATTTCACAACAGCATTTAAGGCTGTAATTATTTCAGATCAGAATAACGGCACTATAACAATGGAGTATGGTTAGAGCATAAATTTGGGCGATTTTGCGTTCATAAATATCATGCGTGTCTCAGCTTATTATTCATACACCAATGGCATATTAATCAACAGAGAAATTTCTCTGTCCATGTTATCATTTTGCAATTGAACATAAACATTATTAATCTTTGAAAGAGGTTTTTGCTTGAAAATTCTTATGGAACGTGACTAGCCACGCTGGGTTAGCTAGTTTATCAATGAAATCATAATCGGTTTTCTGTGCATCGTAATACTATTATTTTCCTCTTATATGGAAATATAAGATCTTACAAAGAAGTTTCGACAAAAACTTCCTAGAAAAGATGTTCTTCAAACTTAAACAATATTTTTCACATACCAAAAATCCGAATTTTTATGAATGAATTGTGTTTTGGTATACTCAACTATTATACTTGGCTCCAGACCTACCAATCTTTGACCATTCTAAACATTGTTCCTTATTCGTGTGAATTATAATTATTTTGATGGCTTTTTTGTTATAACACCATCGTGCAATAATATAATAGTCTAACGATACTGTATACAGAAAACCGATTACGATTCTATTGATATATTATAAAGATATAGCATGCACAAGGTGTCCACTTTATAAAATGAATAGTCCTTAAGTAAGTTCTACAATAGAGAATGTGGCTACTCTGGTAGGTGATAAATTATTATGAATATACATTAAACTTGTTCAACATACGATGATTAACGCTTTAAAGGAGACTTGACTGTATATCTTTATTTTGCTGGGGATAACACATGTTCACATGTTTATCAACAGCATGAGCAATCATTCATATGAAACGTAAAACTACATCGACTTTGGTTACTCCTCCCTTCAGAAGTAAGTTTAGAGCAGTAGATACACAGTGTGCTAGTCGATCCGATGATTATGGTTCGAATCTGGTTTGCCCCTTTCGGTTTTTGCGTATTTCCATACTTCCAATACATGCACTTAAAAGAGGCATGTGTGGAAGTTTTATTTTTTAATACATGTGTTGGTGATGCACGCACATGAAAAAAAAAATACACATGCGACATCAACCAGGATCGATCCATGGTCATAAGCGTGAGAACCAAATACTATACCACAGCACTAAACCCGCTTGTTGGTATGCGTGGTGCAAAAAGCATATCAAGTTGTACTTCCCCATTTGTACCGTAAAAACTGCTCGACTCAATGACCGGATTATCTGCCTATCAATAGACGCTCAAAAACGTCATGTCGCTCAGAAGAACACTTTTCCGCCATCAATAGACGCAGAAAACGCCTATAATGACGGTTTCAACTTTTGGGTGTACCGATAATGTAGTAAACTCAACTTTACTACATTTTATTCATATCGCCCAATATCTACGAGGTATCATTAATAGATAACCAATGATAGAGAAAAAAAAACACTATTGTAGCCTTGCAACGCCTATGGCTAACAACAATAGTACCCGAAGAACAGCCGGTACGTCGAACTGATCTTCGATCGAATCCTATCATCGGCACGAGAGCGTGAGAACGTCCCTCTCAGTAACTGAAACAGCCCCTCCGAATTTCAACGGGTGGCAGAGACGCACGACGTGCTGAAGACAATGTGCTGACAGATGCGCTTCTCTGCCCGACTGCTTCATTCATTTCACAGGTTGTTCGTTCAGAGCGCCAGCCGCACGCACGCTTCAGTTCCCAAAAAAGCAAACCGATCGATCGATCGTTCGCTTCGACGAGGCACATAATTGAAGCTAATTATGTGAGGTAGGCACACGCAGCGCAGATCAATCGTTCGACCGTAGAGATCTCGCTTCCTGGAGCTAACGGACTTGATTGACCCGATGGCGATGGGGAATGAGTTAACGGGAAGATTTGTGTGGTCCGTTCAATCACGGAAGGATTTCCCAAGGAATAATGCTAAGGATGTTCTTTAACGAAAAATTAATTTATTCAAATAACTAAAGAGGGTTTCGCTGTAGAGGGAGAATGACTTAGATTAGGTTGCAAACGGTGGATCACCGACGTCGTACTTGTAACCACTTGGGACAGGATTGCTGCTGTCTGGTGGGAGATATCCTGGCACCGTAGGAGGTGAGGGTTTGGAGATGGCACAGTTCGGACCCTGTCCTCCATTCGTACAGCAATATGGAGGAACTCCTCCGGCAGGGCAGGTTGGAGGTTTAGTAGGGACTACACAATTCGGACCTTGTCCACCGTTGGTGCAGCAGTAAGGAGGGATTCCTCCAGCTGGACAGGTAGGGGGCCTAGTTGGAGGTCGCGTTGGTGGTCTAGTTGGCGGTCTAGTTGGCGGTCTAGTTGGCGGTCTGGTTGGTACAACACAACTAGGTCCTTGTCCGCCATTGGTGCAACAGTACGGAGGAACTCCTCCTCCTGGGCAAGTTGGTGGTCGAGTTGGAGGTCTAGTTGGGACGGCACAGTTAGGTCCTTGTCCCCCATTAGTGCAACAGTATGGAGGTATTCCTCCGGCTGGACATGTTGGTGGCCGAGTTGGCGGTCTAGTTGGAGGTCTAGTTGGGACGGCACAGTTAGGTCCTTGTCCACCATTGGTACAACAATACGGAGGGATTCCACCGAATGGACAAACTGGTTTCGTGGGCGTTGGCCGTCGAGTAGTCGTTGTGGTTCGCCGAGTAGTTGGCGTAGTTCTGCGAGTAGTTGGTGGCGTCCGACGAGTTGTAGGAGTGGTTCGGCGTGTGGTTATGATCGTTGGGCGAGGACTAGTGTTTGGTCGATCGGTTGGTACGTAACATGTTGGACCTAGACCTCCGTTGGTGCAGCAGAATGGAGGGCTGCCACCGAAAGGACAAACCGAGGGAGAACGGGTAGTCGTAGATCTCCGGGTTGTGGTTGTTGGACGACGAGTTGTAGTCGTTGGTCGACGGGTCGTTGTAGTTATTCTACGGGTGGTGGTTGTTGGCCGGCGAGTAGTAGTCGTTGTTCTCCGCGTAGTGGTTGTCGGTGCCCTAGTTGTAGTCCGAGTAGTTGACGTTGTTCGGCGAGTGGTGGTGGTTTGCGGGCGCGTTGTCGTACGCCTGGTTGTGGTCGTTGTTCTACGGGTTGTTGTAGTTGGTTTAGGAGTAGTTGGAAGATTACAGTTTTGTCCTACACCTCCATTCGTGCAGCAATACGGCAGTTGTCCTCCATTAGAACAGGATGGCTGAGCAATAGTGCAGGTTGGACCGTCACCTCCGTTGGTGCAACAGTACGGAAGCTGTCCACCGTTAGAACATCCGATTGGTTGAATTGGATTTTGAGAAATGGAACAGTCTGGACCATCACCCCCATTGGTGCAACAATAAGGAAGCTGTCCTCCATTGGAGCATCCTATTTGTTGAACTGGTGGTTGAGGTTGTGGAATAAAACAATCAGGACCAACTCCACCATTGGTGCAGCAATATGGAGGTTGGCCTCCATTAGAACAGCCTATCTGTTGAACTGGAACTTCGCAGTACGGACCAATTCCGCCATTTGCGCAACAATAAGGTGGAATGCCTCCGTAAGGACAAGGCGCTGGATAGAAGTAAGAGCTATCTACAGATGAAGTTCCATGGCTAGGAGGGTGATAAATCACTTCAACTGCTGGACCATATTCGATGGCTGGTTGTACGATTAAGCAGAAAGGACCTTGTCCACCATTAGTACAGCAAAACGGAGGTACTCCACCGTAAGGGCAAGCTGGAGGTGTTGGTATTTCACAGCCTGGTCCACTACCTCCATTGGTACAGCAATATGGAAGAATTCCTCCATTAGAACAGGACGGGGGCCTTGGAATCTCACAATTAGGTGGGATTCCACCGTTAGAACAGGTTTGCAAAGGTTCTGGAATGGACACTGGAGAAGGTGATGTTGGTTGCTTAATGTTACAGTTGGGTCCAAATCCACCATTTGTACAACAGTATGGTGGAACACCTCCATTGTCACACGCAATTGGGAACGCGATTTCACAGTCTGGACCTACCCTACCATTCTCACAACAGAACGGTGGAACTCCTCCATTAGCACAGCTTATCGATGGTGGTCCCAATGGGCCAGGAATCTCGCATTCCGGTCCAACTCCTCCATTATTACAACAGAATGGTGGTATTGCTCCATTTGCGCAACTTATCTGCGGTGGAGGTGGTCTTGTGGGTAGCACGCAGTTAGGTCCAAATCCTCCATTTGAACAACTAGGCTTAGGTGATGTAGCGATTGGCGCTGGAGTCGTGGGTTTCGGAGTTACTGGTATCGGTGTGGTAGGTGATGCGCAATTAGGCCACACTCCTCCAGCTATGCAGATGTGCTCTCCAATATTTGAAGGAGTACTAGGCTTTGAATCTTGATATCCATCAGGTCCGAGTTTACTCGTTGCACGAACCACACCCGTCACAAATAGCGCCAACCATAATAGTTTCAACTGTGAACAAATATCTCAATTAGTCATACACTGGAATACAGTACTTTGGCACTTACATACCATTTTTCTAACTTCACTAACACTTCATATTCTCTGTTTAGCCACTGTTGCAATCGTTTTTCAACTTTTCGGAAATTGGCACACTTCGCGGAATCGTACTGACGACTGAGCCCACATTCTAACGAGTTTCACATATTTATACAGGCGAAAGAAATAAAACTTGCCAGAAGTATCCCTGATCTTTAGATGTCCTACTCAGCCAAACGATCGGAAATCTAATCCATATATTAATAACGGGGCACATTTGGCGAAGAAAAAGTTGCTTCTGCTACTGCAGCCAAAAGTTCGCAGGCGAAACCACCGAGCTTGCCGTTTGCTAAAAACAAAATTTGCATACATTTCGGAATTCATCGCGATTATCGTTTCCGCGTCCAAGGACGAAGATTCTACCGGGCGGATCGGAGTGAAGAACTACGAAATTAAGATGCAGCATTTTATTGCCAACGACGAAGCAAACGTAGGATTGCACCTTGCACAACTTCATGCGAGTTGGGTTTGAGAAAATGTTTTCTGATCAAAATTTGATAAAAAGTGTTCTCTAGTTCAAATTTGTGGGCCTTTATGAGAGAAAATAATGATCTTAAAAACAAAAATCTTAACGTTAAAGAATAATGTTTCAAATCGATCCAAAAGCCTAGGCTTCGACCCAAACATTATGCAGAACAGAATATCAAGGACGCCTTGTTTAACCCGCTTAACTGATTCGGGGTAGCATCTTCAAACAAATCAAGAAACAAAAAAAACAAACCCGACAAGGAAACTTTAGCTAACGAACAGTTAGAGTTGGGGCTGGTTCTATCAGGGTTCCGTTGTTGGGACAAGTGATAAATATTCGGTGAATGGAATTGGTTCGGGTGTGACTTTGACATTTACCTCTGGTTGTTTTGGAGTGAATCTCGCCGAAGCTTTGATTAATGTGAAACTTTTTTAGCAGGTTTTTCGAACGAAAGGGAAATTTTGATTCAGCTTAGATTATGTGATCGAAAAAAATGAATAACGTTGTTCTTTTAAACAAAAGCTGTTGATAGCCTCCACACACTCTTTTCAGCTGTTAAACATCTAATTCTGGCGATTTTATTTAGCCTTAAGGACATATCTCCATCAGTACCAAAATGGCCTCTAATATGGCACCTTACTTCCCCCTTTACTTTTCACTCCCTCCTCCCACGCTTCTCACAGTGTTTAGGAGAGCGATCACAAAAAATGATTATTTGAAGCTACTTACCTTATTGTAGAGCGGTGGTTTCTTAACTGAAAGCATTCCATAATGTGTTTTTCACAAATTACCTGTTTTTGAATGCAAACAAGTAGTTATTGCTGTGATTTGTGTTGTTAAATATCACGCACTACCGAATCACTTCTTCTTCACGTACCGTAATGTTGTTTGAAGGCTTTTCGGTGCCTGTTCTAAAATTCACTTTTCATGGTATTTCTACTCACCGTGAAAATTCAAAAATCTGATGCGATGCTTGTATGTTTTCTCGCGCCGTACTCCTGGGAGCAATAAAACACTTAAATTCACCGATTTGTGCTCGAAAAATAACACCGGAATACGAATGCACTGGGCCAACATTGTTTATGAATCGGATGCGCAGCCCTCACTGATTGGAAGTGATGTCAGTTTTTATGTTTGGAATTAAAATTGTTTGGATATTCATACACTTGCTACAACCACGTATTTTACAATTTCATAACACTCAGAAGGTGTACAATGTCACAAGTGTTGCAAAACATTTTTAAGCATGAGAAAAACAATGTACGACGCAATTTAACAGCAAAAATGAATATTAGATATTATACAGTACAATTGACTGTAGAATCCAAATGCATACTGATGGCAACTTTCTCCGTCCGTAAGAAGCGAGAGAAAAGAGGAGAAAACTGCCAAAAAAAGTAAACAACACACGCATGGTGCGAAAAATGCTTATAATTTTGGTCAAAAATCATGTTTCCACTACCAAATGAAATAAATTGTGATTTTGAGCTTCAAGGAAGTTGTTGAAGAATTCATATCGACAATAATACATTTGTATGAAACGTGTGCAAGGAATACCGCCTACATAATTCTGTAGGTCGAGGTATACATGGAACATGATGATTTATTTTTGGCCGACGCACATAACATTGTGCTCCGCCGTGTTGGGTGGCTCGAGAGGGTGGTTTAGCGGGTGGCTCGAGTGGGTGGCAACATTATGTTTACGTGCTCAATGGACCTTCACCTTAAGCTTCATTGAAACTATATGAAAGGCTGAATAAAGGTCTAGCATACGCTTGTTCAATAAAGATAATCCTATTTTTAGAACAGATTGCAACCTTCGACAGTTTAACGATCGCTTATTCTTCGATTAAAGCAGTGATACCGAAAGTGGGCGAATTTGCCTCCCTGGGGGCGATTTTCAGGTCAGAGGGCGAAAAATCAAGAAAGGGGGCGATAATGGAGAGTGTAAATAATGATAACTCAATTTAATTAAAAACAGTCTTCCTACTACCTTGTTGCTGATTACCTCTTTGGCAGTTATATTTTGATTCTGCATTTCGTTTTATTTCTTTCTATTTTATTTTATTTTTATTTATTTATTTATTTTATTTATTTATTTGGTGGTGTATTCATCTGACAATATTATGTGTCTGACTGAATCTTTAGTTAGAGTATAAACGTCAATATTAAATGAAATCTATGTTATGATACATGTGATTGAAAACGTTCATCATTGATCGAATTGGTTCGTTCGAATCGTAGGCGTAGAGTCGTCGAAATCATTGGAGCGGAGCGTATGTACTGGCACGTTTATATCTAACGATCCCAGTAAATTAGGAGCACCAAGTTCCCCAGTCAGGACCTCCGAGATGAACACAGCCTTGGCATTTTCTCTGCGTAGTTGTAATGGTTCGATTTGTAGAAGCTGGCATCTAGCTTCGTACGGAGGCAGGTTCACAGGATCATTCCAAGGGAGCAGTCGTAAAGCGAATCTTAAGAATTTGCGCCACCTAAATACAATGATTGAAGAGTGTATGGGTCGCGAAATTCCTTTGAAATAAATCCTAGTTGACGACGAGCTTTTTCACGTGCTTTTTTAAAGGATAATTCGGTGTCAAGAATAACGCCCAAGTCTCGTAGAAAGTCCACCCGTGAAAGAAATTCTTCACCGAACGCATACGATGGAAACTAATGATAGACCATTTAGGAACCCTGAGTGTTAATTTGCCCTATACCACTTAATAATCCGGCCAAGAAGCGATTGTAAGCGAAAACAATAATGGGCCAAGGTTAGTCCCTTGAGGTACACTTGAACCGTTCGAGAACCAGCTGGAGACAGATGAGCTACGAGTTGAACAGAAACACCAAGCTTCTCTAGCTTTGCCAGTAAAATCGAATGGCTAACACAATCGATAGCTGCTTACAAATCAATGTAAACAGTGTCTCTCTCTTAAATTTACTAATCAAATTGTTATTGGATTACGTTTTTATAATGGATCCAAATAATAATTTAAATATTTTAAATTGGAATTCTCTCTCTTTGAATGGTAAAGAGGACGAGCTGTTTAATTTTCTTACAGTTAATAACGTGCATATGACACAACCAATAAGCTTGGAATCAATTATTTTTAACTATAACGGAACCTCCGATCAAGTATGGATATGTTAAATCATTTTATTTGAATAATAAGTTAAGTTGCGTATAGAAATTGATGCCCACAACTTCAGTATGTTCTGAAGTCCTTGAGATTATCAATATTCAAAGCATATAATATTTGAGTCATATGCAGCATTATGGATAGGAACGAAAAAGTTTCAAGAGAATTGGGTTAGTATAAACTGTAGTAGATTTGGTAGATCATAAGGACCCAAATTCCAGGACGTTTTGGATGACTTCCAATATCCAATTTCTAATCAAAATTTGTGGACCCGTCTGTTAAGGCTTAGTGAGTGCTGTAAACGAACAAACGTAGACATCGATCGCCAAAAAATAACTTATGAACCTGTGTTGATTATGGCAAAGCTCCAGAATATTCTGGAGGCCTTAGTCTAACTTTAGATTAATAATAAATTTGAAAAAATATCCTGAGCCTTCGTTACTTATTACGAATAACGGGTCTGTTCACATATTTATGAAAACATTTCGTTTCCAAATGATAAATAAAGGTTCTTAAAGGAAGTTTATGTGATTTTTACCCTACCTGACCCAGAGATGTTCTGAAATAACTTGGTCCACAATACTCTGGAGCTAAACCTTCCCATCACTCATAAGACTACAACTTACAGTGAAGCAATCCTTAAAATTGCTTTAAAGTAGTATATACGATCAATTTGAATTTTGTATGTCAGCCCCGTAGCATACGGGCTAACAATCACGACGAACATGTTAATAAACAATTCTTACTAATTTTAGACCGAAATATTTCCTGAAAATCCTCCAAGCCATACAAACAAACCATACTTCTCGAAATATAGCAGACAATCTGCCAAAAATCTCTTTGGATTTTTATATTCGCACATATCGCCAAATGTCGTCTTCTTTTTGGCGTTACGTCCCAACTAGGACAGAGCCGGCTTCTCAGTTCCTATGAACACTTCCACAGTTATTAACTGAGAGCTTTATTTTCCAATTGACCATTTTTGCATTAGTATATCGTGCACGACAAGCACGAATATACTATATGCCCAGGGAAGTCGAGAAAATTTCTTTCACGAAAAAATCCCCAATCGGTGGGATTCGAAACCACGAATTTGTAATGAAAATCCTAGGAAAATATTGAAGGGAAATGATTGAAATTGAATAGGTTATCTCGAAGGAATTTCTCAACTAGATGGATTACTGCTGTTCATATTATTCACGATACAAATTGTTTGCTACGGGGAACTCACATAGAATACAAAATCAAAGATTTTCATATGAGAATTAAGCTTTCGTTTTCCTTTCCCTTCCAGATATGAAGTTGAATCATAGTGCACTCTGCATAGTAGAAATTGGATTGTCAAATAACTCTGTATCCTTTTTGTTTCACAATTCTTCTTTCCTCTGACCTTTTTTTGCTTAGTTCATCTAACGAAGATTTTCTCACAGAGCAAAACATGCTTCCTTATAGTCTGTTTATTTAAACGAACGTCAGCAGTAGGTGAGTACACAATCAATCACGCATGTTCATAATACTTCCATGATTAAATATTGATCACCGAGCCCATTCTCGTCGCTACATTCTAGTTCCCCTTGCACAAATGAGACATTCATCATGCGACAATTAGCTAATCAATTTTCCTCTCAGCAATGGGTTCCCTATAGGCCGACTTAGTCAGTCAGAGTACCTACCACAGTGTGGTGCAGCACACCCTAGTAGAAATTGATAACAAAATGGAAAATAATCTCTTTACCTGGCTAACATCGTTTGATAATTGAGTTAGTTGCCTGAATTAACAACAATGTTATGATTGATAACAAAAACATCAGAACAATAACAGCGATAATGAAACTTATTATTATTATTATTATTTTTTAATTTCTTTATTAGAATCATTCCAAACATTACATTGATTTCTTATATCTAGGTGTTCTGTGTTGTTAGACAACACTATCATCCTAATTTGGTAAAACAAATTTAATGAAACATATTATAATCCTGTTATCCACCTTTGCTCGAGCAGGGCAGCCTGCCCGAGCCAGAGAAGACTTCATCAGTCATTCGTCACGGTTTCGCTAATTTGTGCACATTTTCCAATAGATCAATGTCATCACGAGTTGCATTCAAGTCAGTCGGAGTCAGCTTTGCTACTTAGCGTCTCCGGGATTAGAATACAATCGGGCGAACGAACAGTTACTACTAATGTCCAGCCGCGTACGTTGAGCTGAATCAAGTTCGAAGGATCATAGTTTCGCCCGAAAGCTGTTGTAAATCCCCGACGAGCAGCGACAATGTTGCACCGGTTATGTAAATTTTACGACCAATGGAACAAACGACAAATACGTAATGCCGGTAGTGGTAGAATATCAAATATTTGCGGTGGATCGATGCTCAATCAATTGGCATAGTTGTCGTTACACGGCGGGACTGTTTATGATATTTATTGAGAAAAAAATAATTCTCAATCCAAACTCAAAAGAGCTTCAAATTTTTTGTTTATCGTAATGATCGACTTGATGGGGCATGTGGGGGAGTTGCAATCATCATTCATAGGCGTATAAAACATCAACTGTTTTCGTCATTTGAAACTAAACTTTTGAAACTTTTGGAATTTCTGTTGAAACAGCTTGGTAAATATACTTTCATAGCCGCCTATTTGCCTTTTCAATGCTCTGGACAGCAAGTTAATTTGCTCCAAACTGACTTGCGAAAATTGACTCGCAATAAGTCAAATTTTTTTGTCATTGGTGACTTTAATGCTAAACATCGGTCATGGAATAATTCTCAAAGTAATTCCAACGGCAGAATTTTATTTGATGCGTGCTCTTCAGGATATTTCTCAATTCAATGCCCTGATAGCCCTACATGTTTTTTCCTCTTCTAGAAATCCTTCTACGATTGATTTGGTCTTAACCGACTCTAATCATTTTTGTAGCCAATTAATTACTCATGCTGATTTTGATTCTGATCATGTCCCAGTTACGTTTCATACATCCCATGAAGCGATTCTCAATCCTATCAGCCTCACTTGCAATTATTTTCGAGCCAACTGGAATATACATTTACATAAATATTGAATCCGTGATTATAGATGATGATCTTAAACTCTTGATTCGCCTTAAAAACGTGAGGAGAAAGTAATTCCAAAGCACTCGCGATCCTGCTATGGAAATTATATGGCAGGATTTGCAGAAGAAATCAAAAAACGTTTTTCACAATTCAAAAACAAAAATTTTGAAAATAAGATTTCTGAATTGGACCCTGGCTCAAACCCCTTTTTGAAATTATCTAAAAATTGAAAAAACCTCAGAAGCCAATACCGGCATTGAAAGAGGAAAACAAATTATTAATAAGTAATTGCGAAAAAGCTCAAAAACTTGCTATGCAGTTTGAAAACGCGCACAATTTTAATTTAGGACTTACTAGTCCAATTGAAAATCAAATTACTCAGGACTTCGAAAATATTCTCAACTAAGAGAACGCTTTCGAAAATGCCTGGGAAACTGATTTGGAAGACGTGAGAATTATTATTAAAAAATTCAAAAATATGAAAGCTCTTGGCGATGACGGAATTTTCTACATCCTCATCAAGAAACTTCCAGAAAGTAGCTTATCATTTTTAGTTGATATATTTAACAAATGTTTTCAATTAGCATATTTTCCTGACAAATGGAAAAATGCTAAGGTTGTCCCAATTTTAAAATCAGACAAAAATCCTGCAGAAGCTTCTAGCTATCGTCCAATCAGTTTGCTTTCCTCCATCAGTAAACTTTTTAAAAGGTTATTTTGAACAGAATGATGGCCCACATCAACGAAAATTCAATTTTTGCCAATGAACAGTTCGGATTCCGCCATGGACATTCGACCACTCATCAACTTTTACGAATAACAAATTTGATCCGTTCCAACAAGGCTATTCTACTGTGGTCTTGCTCTTCTAGACATAGAAAAAGCATTCGACAGTGTTTGGCATGAAGGTTTGATTGTAAAATTAAAGAACTTTAATTTTCCGACATACATTGTTAGAAAAATTCAAAGTTATCTGTCAAATCGTACACTTCAGGTTAATTATCAGCAAGCATGGGAAACATTCACTCGAATATTGCATTTCTCTCGCTCACATCCACAAGCGGTCAAGAGCGAGATTGCCGTTTCTCCGGCCAAGCTGAGTGTTTCAATTTCCAATGCGCTTTCTTCCTGTTCGCCGAGCGACAAGTTAGACAAAAACGGCAACAGAATGATTCACTACCGACTCCTTGTGCCGAAGGCATCCGATTGCTGTAGCGAATGATTCTTTACATTCCGATTCCGCACGAGTGGCATTCGTATTTGAGAGCTGAAGAGCGTTCACTGACTGGTAATACACAAGGCGAAATGTTTCAGTGAACGCAAAATCTGTACATTTCGCAGGAAACTTTCAGTGATCGAATGGCGAACGCGTTCTTTCGTGTCTCCAATTTAAGAGAGGATAGGTGCTCTCTCCGCTCCGTATATCTTTTCATTTTCGGTTTATCTCAATCGTTTACGATTCGAAGGGATTGCGCTCACTCTAGTAGCGTTCGGCAGCCATTGAACATTCGGTGGCAATAGATACTTTGCAGATATTTTATCGGTAGCGTTCGGGTGAGTGAGTGAATTTTCCCATGCTTGATTATCAGAACTCCAGGACTGAAAGACTTCCTGTAAGAGCTGGTGTTCCCCAAGGCACCAATATTATACAATATTTTCACATCTGACTTACCTGAGTTACCTCAGGAATGTAAAAATCCTAGTTTGCGGATGACACAGGCCTCTCCGCCAAAGGACGAAGCCTGGATGTCGTATGTAGTCGATTGCAAAAAAGTTTGGATATTTTTTCTTCATACTTGCAAAAATGGAAGATTTCTCCTAATGCTTCCAAAACTCAACTAATAATATTGCCACAATAACCAAAAGCTCTTTATTTGAGACCTTAAAGTAGACATGTTGTCACGATGAGAGGGGTTCCAATAAATTGATCAGATGAAGTTAAGTATCTAGGGCTCATGCTAGATAAGAATTTAACTTTCAAATATCATATTGGGTGCTTTCAAGCCAATATAACAAATATATAAAATGTCTCTATCCCCTTATTAATAGAAAATCAAAACTTAGTCTTAAGAACAAGCCTTTGATATACAAACAAATTTTCAGGCCAGCCATGTTGTATGCTGTACCAATATGGACTAGCTGTTGTAATACCAGGAAGAAAGCTCTGGAGAGAATTCAAAATAAAATTTTGAAAATGATTCTGAAGCTTCCTCTCTGGTATACAGTCAGTGACATAAGTTAGTAACCAAATGCTGTTTTTCCATACAAAATGCCCAAGTTTGGGGTGCTGTATCTCAGCTTCTGGTAGTCCGAATTGGCTGAAATTTGGATCACGAACTACAAATAACTTGAAATTTGACCTGTAAGGGAATTATTGCATTACAGTCATAGTACATAGAGTTTCAGAGGGTTGTTCAAAGACAAAAGGAAGTAACCGAGAGACTTTTTTATTTAATTCGAAAACGGTAACTCGTGGAATGTTGGTGTGTTCTGCAAATTTGTGTGACTTCTGAAATTGAACAACTTTGTGGAACAGACCAACAACCCACAACTTACCATTTTAGAATTAAATTACAAAGTCTCTCGGTTACTTTCTTTTGTCTTTGAACAACTCTCTGAAACTCTATATAAAATGACTTGCATGTAATAATTCCCTTACAGGCAAAATTTCAAGTTATTTGTGAGTGGTTCGGAGGAAGTCCAAGCAATCGGGTTTGTTTTTTTTTTTTTCTCTCTAGTGTCGTCGGCGTTGCGATGCCCTGTTTGCGCGCGAATTGCTGGGTAGTGGGGTAGTGTGTGGTCCGATGGAGGATTTCGAGCTCAATCGAGGATGGATTATCAACTGGTGAGTTCGTTTCATGCTTATTATTACACATTTGTATCGAGGCAACGTTACGGTTTTGTATTTTTTCAAACAAACTATGAACGGTTCGTCACTACAAGTGTCGGCATAAACCCTTATTCTGTTTTAAATAACTTTAATATACATAAACCTTTCTTTTTTCGTCATTACCTAGAATAACCTTTGAATAGTTCGACATTATGAATATCGGCGTACTATGGGATTACGTTTTCTTAGAGATATTCTATAGTTTTTTTTTTCCAGTAAATATTTATGACTATTTCACTTAGTTACATCGAACTGCATTAAATTAAGAAGACTGATTAGAGTTTTGAACTTATTTTTACAAACTTCTATCATTATCGTTTTGTATTTGTGTAACTATGGATGGTTCGTCACTTCAGGTGTCGGTATAAACCCTTATTCTTATTGAATATAATTTTGTTACACATAGTCTTCTTTACTTGTCATTACTAAAAATACCCTTTGAATGGTTCGACATTTTGAATGTCTACGTATTTTCTTAATCTTTTTTATCTTTATCTTTCAACCGCGGGACAAGATTCGAGAATAGTTTTAAGTTAAAGTTAAAGTTTCCCTCCTTATCCATGGATCGCATCACCGACCAAAGGTGACTCCCAGATCTTTTTCCTTCTTCACTAATAAACACCCTTCCTGTGGTGATTGTGGAGATGCAGAGGTATTCTCGGTCTCTAGTAGCAACAATCATTACACCCTAACATTCCTTCCCCATCCCAACTGACTGTAAGGACTTGGCCGGCGCCGTTCTTCTTCTTCTTCTTTCTGGCATTACGTCCCAACTGGCCGGCGCCGTTATTGATCAAAATTATGAGATCTGCTAAAATTGCACTTCGAGAGTAAGTGGAAACTCCCATCCCGACCAGAACCACATAACAAAATTATAACACATTCCTATCAGCAGCAGTTATAAATAACAGACGTTGATAAAATATTGTTATCAAGATGGCTTTGTTCTCAACTTGTTATATTTGAAGTAACATTTTTATAACAACATTTGTTATATTTTTGACATTGCATACATAAGTTTGTTGCAAATAACATCCGATGTCATAAACAGTAACATGGTTTGCAATAATTTTGTTATTTTATAACATCCTTGCAATACATTCTGTAATAATGTTGATATAATTGAAACAGGGTTTGTTATATTTTAGTTTAATTTGGTGCAAATTTTGTTAGAATTTTTGTTATTTTCACGACTAATGGTACATGTTTTATAACAACTGGTGATATAAAAAAATCATATCAGGGGAACACGTTCTGTTATAATCTTGTTTCTTCCGTCTGGTCGGGATCCCTTATTCATTTGGATCTAAGTGCAATTCTTACCAGTTCCGATCAATCACGGAGTAGCAACCATTGACATGTACAGTCAGTCTATGCTATGCTATGCTATGCTATGCTACAGGCAAAATTTCAAGTTATTTGTAGTTCGTCATCCAAATTTCAGCCAATTCGGACTACCAGTAGCTGAGATACAGCACCCCAAACTTGGGCATTTTGTTGAAGTCGAGTCTAGTACACGACACTGAAGACGGCCTTACAGTTGAGGTCGAAATACGCGTATCTGTCAAAGGATACAAACTCTAGTGGAATTAAATGGTATAATACTAAATTCGTTTTTTTCATCTACTTATAGGTATTCTACTAAACAGCTCGAAGATTTATTAAGATCAATATGATGTTTTTTGTAATTTTTAAAATCTTCATTTGAACAGCGTGGTACCAGAAACATAAATGCTTATTACTCAAAGACGGTTGCACCAAATTGCCTCATTGTTTACAACATTCTCTTATTAATGTATTGCTTTGAAGAGTAAATATTCGAATGGCTCCATCCCATTACCCCGAACGCCATTACCCCGAACGCCAGTACCCCGAACGCCACTACCCCGAATGGGTCACTACCCCGAATGGGTCATTACCCCGAACGCCACTACCCCGAATGAGCCATTACCCCGAATATTATGAGATACAGTGCAGTATCTTATTTTGCGGGCGAAAATGCGTCTCTAATGAAAACTGGTGATTAATGGCGCGTAAAATTCGTCGGTAAAATGTTCATCATACATTTTTCCTTTTTTTATATGTCAGCTATTCTTTCTAAATATTTTGTTGGCAACTATAATTTTCTCATTCTTTCTGAGACAGTGCCTGTTTATCATTTCAGTGGGCACTTTCGCAGTTCAAGGGTCATTCACCAATTTCATAACGTCAAAAACTGCCATTTTTGACACTTACTCACCCCTCGTACCATTTTTTGTATGGCAATTTTACATATTGTGTATTGGCTGTAACATTTTGTGGACAACCACATTTTTTGCCCCCCCTCAACATTACAAAATTTGTAAATGGGCTTCTAATGAAATAAGCCTTTTATTGACTGAGAGCGTGATCACCGGTATTTCGATTTCTTGGTGGTGTTCATATTTCAATTTTGTGTTTTAATAAATATTTTCCATTCTTATGAATATAGCTTGTGCCATAGCATCACGTTTTTACAGTGATCATTCACGACATAGCTGCAAACATTTCACCAGAAATTTGCCCTACTTTCTTAAATAGGCTGTTTTTTTTCAAGTTTTCGTTGGGTAAGCTAGTTACTTTTATTTCCATATAGAACTGCTTGTTTTTCAAGGAATCTATCCTGATGGCATTCATCAAAGTGAATCCTGCTATAATTCTAATCAGAAATTTTCCCTTTATTTTATCTTCTTGTATTCTAACAGACAGGTTTCTTTTAGAATTACACACCACTTTTCTGCCATCATCGTTTCTTCATTGTCTTGAATAAAAAAAATTTTTTTTTATGAGGTTATCTCATCTAAATTCAAATTAGTGATCCCACCAACCAACGAAAGTTTCACTGTAGCGGCAATCAGAGGCTGCTGTTTTTCTAGTATCTTAACGTTTCCTTGTTACAGCGGAACGGTTGTCTATAAAGTTGGTCTTGAAGCGGGTTACATAGAACAACACTTGTAGTGACTATGTAAGGGCTCATACAAAAATTTAAAAATTTTCATACAAAAAGCGTTACGGAGGGGAGGAGGGGGTCAAAAAATTTCAATTTTAGGGTTACGTAATAAATGGATGCTGCCTATGGGAAGAGTACAGACGTCCAATCAGAGACTTTACTACATCCTAATTTTGTACATATTAAAGCTATCATTTTCATAATAAATTCACCCTTCTTTTCGAAATAGGCTGTTCTTCGTGTTTGACCTGATTATGAATCGTATGGACTGTAATTATTTGTTAGGTAATATTTGTTTTTATGCTCCTGTACACACTCTTCGTAATCGTTCTATTTTGTGGATTCCTACTAGACGCACTCAATACGCTTTTTTTTGACCCTTTTGATGATAGTTGTAGATTATTTAATGATGTTTCCGATAAATTTGACCTGAATATCTCTAAAAATGTTTTTGCTAGTAGGATAAGGAATCTAGATTAAGTCACAATCTGTGCAACCATAAGTGTTGAAGATGTAGAACCAAATAAAAAAAAATAAATTAAGAGCATTGCATTGTGGCTATTTGAATCTCCCCAAAATTAGAGGACAAATCCGAACAAAACTTAGTACGTAAAAATTATTAGCTGAAAAACTAGCTGCTTTTTTCTTCTAATATTTGAAAAATACATTTTTGAGCCAAGCTCGTTAAATACTCATAAGGAATCGTACAATTATCTGCTCGCTCTCTAACTAGAATAGGCCTCAGAATGTTATGCATTCGGGGTAGTGGCGTTCGGGGTAGTGTCATAGAGTCATTCGAATACGATGAAAATTCTGTAGCCTGAGATATTAACGTGGGATATTTCTACGCGTCGGTCCCTCAAGTAATTTCGGAATATCTTTGGATCCAGAGGACCAATGATCAATATATATATAAATATATATAGATTCTTAAACTAGAAGGTTTCTTGAGAACTTGTGAAAAAATTGTGCGAAAATATTGAAAAACAAAAAAGTTACGGCGATTTGAATATTGTTTCTGTGGTAAAACGAAGCTGCTAGTATAAGGGTTAATTATCAGAGGTCCAAGTATGAAAGACTTCCTGTAAAAGCTGGTGGGCAGAATTTTGGGACCAATGTTATACAATATATTTGTAATGCATTCCTTCAAACATTTTCAGTCAAAAGCCCCTTGAGCTAATCCCACCGTGTGATAAGAAACATCCACTGCGACAAGGAAAAGCTCGAACCAGTGCAATTCATTTACGAATCAAAGCAAATGATGACGGGTAGATGACGATTGGGAATAATTTTATCAAGCCTTGGAAAAAGGATAAACATCACAAGATTTTACATTAATGATGAAAAAAAAAAACAAAATAACATTTGGTAATATATTTTTCCTCCATAGCAACCACTGGACAGCGATAAAAAAAAATTAAAATAAGCATTTAAGCATTATATATGTTCCAAGGAAAAAAAACACTAGATTATTATAAATTTAACAAAATATCAATTGAGATAGAATCAGTTTTCACTGTTTATTATTTTTATTATTCAGTGCCTATTTATTCTTCTTCTTCTTTCTGGCATTACGTCCCAACTGGGACAAAGCCTGCTTCTCAGATTAGTGTTCTTATGAGCACTTCCACAGTTATTAACTGAGAGCTTTCTTTGCCGTTCGACCATTTTTGCATGTGTACATCGTGTGGCAGGTACGAAGATACTCTATGCCCTGGGAATCGAGAAAATTTCCTTTACGAAAAGATCCTCGACCAGCGGGATTCGAACCCACGACCCTCAGCATGGTCACGCTGAATAGCTGCGCGTTTACCGCTACGGCTATCTGGGCCCCCAGTGCCTATTTATGTTCCCATATTTTTTTAAATTTTGAAATGTCGAACGGTTGATAATTCTGTGGGGTAATTTTAAAGATTTAATTGAAAAAATCACTATTTAAAGTCGAGTGTTCGGAACATGAGTCATGTTCAGAATTTGAGACAAAACGGTTATTAGTTTCAATTTTTATTGTAATATTTTGATTATTTCGTGCTAATATTAGTTTCAAGTTGTATTTAAAATATTTTTTTTTTAATTTTCAACCAGTTTATTTTACAGGAATATTATTTTTTTTTTATTTCTAGTTACCAATGGATCATTTTTTTTTTTCACTATTTTCAATGTCTATTTTTTCTATTGACTATTTTCTGATAAAACAAAGAGTTTCCCTTCTTTACTGGTCCTATAATTTGTCTGCCGATGATGATCGATATCAACGTTGGATGAAACGATTTGATCCCGCGCGCAATGATCTAAAGTGCAGCACGTGCAAATCGGACGGGTTTTGATTTACGGCCGATGGATGGGACGTCGAAGGCAATCTTCTCTCCAAATCTTCTAAACAACACGGTCGCCTCGTCTGCTTGCGTCTTTCTACACGACTGACTGATGATGGATTTGTCAATTTTGTGATTAGTATGGCAAATTATCCCCTGGTGTCTATTCGGCGCGCTTTGTTGGCAGTTTTGACGCAGCAGTGATGCATTGATTTGGAAACGGTTGGCGGTTGGTGTGATGTTTGATGATCGATAGCGTATTATTGAAAAGGTGCGCTAATGATTATTTGATATTCATGTATTCACGATTGATATGATGGCTTTTGAAAGTAGATCTTAAGATATTCTTTTGAGGTGTTTGCAAGACAGTCACACGAATCAGGGGCTTTGAAATCTATGTTTTTTTATTATTGTTTAGTTTTTCATAGGCAAACATAAGCCCATGTGCGTATTCAAAATAATAGAAGGTTTCAAGTTTCAGTGCACATCGCATTCTCGTGCTGTGCGTACATTTTTTTTTGCGGGCTTCAAAGCAATAAATCATACCTCGCAGTGCTACTTTTAGTATCGATCCCTTTTCAATCCTCTATGAACCAAGCCTTCAATTTTTTGTTTGACTTACTGCAGCGAATAAAATGTATTCTCCCTTGCTTGAAATTTGGAAAGAAACCTTAATTCCCCTGATGGAGTTCAATCTCTTGCATAAATCCTCCAAATTCGGAACAAGCAGAAAGAGTGAATCAAATTGTCATCAAAACAGATGAAAAACAAACAACAAAGCAAGCTCGCTCACAACCGTTTGTCTCAACTTTTGCGGATAAGGATACAATCAAACGCAAAATTGTCATGACAATCTCAGAGTACAACATTGTTGCAACCTTTTCAACTCGCAATTAATCAGTTATTTTAAACACAAACCCAAATTTGTTTTATGGATGCTGTTCGATAATGTGTCAATGTTTACCAACACGGAGAAAGTTCTCGAAAATTGCAATGCGAAGCCCAGAAAATCGCTGCGCACGTGGTGATCGATCATTGTCATATTCTGTTCAAGTGATGATAAACTGATGTTGCGGAACGAAATTGTTGCAACAAGAATAGGAGATAAAAATGTCTTTGTTGCTGCGTGTTGAGTGACAATTGATTCACTGAGCAGAAATAATTTGTATACGCACTGCACGTGAATACAACGTGCACTGAAATGTTTGACCTAATTTTACCAAACAATACATATAAATAAATACAAAAAGAAACCCTCAAAGTACTAACGAACGAACCCAAGTCAAACAAGTGATGACAAATTGTGAGAAACTAGTTGCATTTTCAGAACTGAGCTGATCTCAGACCTCAACGGCATCTACACTCCACGGACACAACGCTGCTGAACAACGTTATGATTGATATGATGGTTATTTGTGTGCCATAATTCGCCCGACCACGTGAAAGGTTACCGCCATAACAGTTTAATTATAAAGTTCTAATTTGATGCACTCGCACATGGCAGCAACAGCGACGGCGGCCCCAAAGTTTGCAACATTGCCAATATCAATCAACTTGAAAGGTACACTGCTGTGACAGCAGTTTGATAGCTCCGAGCAAACAGCTCCGACTTCGGCAGAAACTGTTGTTCTTTTCCAACCACGTTTCGGCATTATGGGAGTATGGATTGGATGCCTTCAACAGCCAGGCACGAAAGGCGATGTCACGTCAAAGATAATTTGTTGTTCGCTTGTGGCTAAAAAAAAAGGTTGCAGATATTCTGCATCGCAACATATCTTAGTCTTCGACTCTTGAAACTCTCTGGTCGAGTTGAGTGTTGATGTGAAGAGTGCCTCCGTAATTTCCAGATCATCACAAATGACTTTATTGACGCTTGGGGCCACGGAGTTTGACGGCTTAGAACTTTCGATTTCACAGTGATGAGTATCGATTATGCGCTTCGGCATGCACGCAAGCATGAATAGCGCGCTGACGGAAACCGTCGGGATTTAAACCGTTGATGTTGCCTGCGGGGATTGTAGACTTGATGATTCTCCGTAAAAGAAGATTCTGTTGTGATACATATAGAAGAGTAGTGTTAATACATGCGAAATATAGAGCTTATCTTAGGACAATGTTTTCTACGACATTTTATAAATTCAGTACAGAAATGCATTAAATTTTGTTCCATGTCATGCTTGGCACCCTATTTTGGACAGTTTTATCATGCTCTGTCCCGAGCAAACCAGAAGTCGTCATGTCGTCGAACATGCTTGTTCTTGCTGGATAGCTGCGGGTTTCCCACTACAGCTGTCTGCAACCTATGGTTTTCTAAGCCATGGAAGACCCGATAAAGAAAAATGGGGATACTTTTATTGTACTTGGCAAAAATATTAAGAATAACAGATCCTCCTTCCAAAACTCATTTAAAATCCGCTGTTTAAATATTTTGAGCATTTCTTTTGCACATTTAATCCAGTTTCTATAGATTTCTTGCATTCATATCTTAAATTGAAGGAATTAAAGATATTTGGATTGTTTTGTTTGATCTGAGACGAACTTTTGTTCCAAAGACGAAGAAGCCTCAATTCTGTCTTACACTAAAGACAATTGTGTTTTAAGGTCAAATCATACCATAATATTAAAAAAGAACATAAAGTTACCAAAATTTCTTAGATATTAACAATTTTTTTTCAATCAGAATCGTCGAAAACGAAGGCAAACGTCTTTTTTTTCTGAATTTCTTTTGTTATGTATAGATTATTTGATAGTTCATAACATTTGACATTCTAGACACGATAGTATCTGGAATCTGTTATATCATGGAATCATAAAGTTATATGAGGATTTGTGGCAATTTTTTTTTAGATTTTCTTTCGGAATCAAAGTGTATTTTTCGTTAGTATAATATAAAGGTTCAAATTTCATGTTTCTTTTTTTCTAAAATTTACAAAAAATATCATGTCTGTATTTAGCCATTTAGAATTCGGTACGTCGCACACTGGAGCAGATCGCTGTTTCTACGGCCAAAATCTCTAGTACTCTGGATATGCATCCTAGGGGTTTGGTGTCTTCGACAAAGTACTTTGGAATAATTTGTACTACATATTGACTCATTCGGATTTGATGTAAATTAGTTAGAACTAATCTAGATAAGTTGTATCTTTTGATAGGAGCGTATTTACAAAAAACTTTCTTTTGCAAAGTTGTTCATGGAGGCATTTTTGACATTGCTTCCGAAGACACTTCTACTCTACCACTGACGTGAATGGCGCTGTATGACACTTTACTAAAATCAGTCGAAAAATCGATTTTGACCAGTTTTCCGTACAAAACAATGTTAAAATAAATTTTGTCATCAGGTTTTTAAAGCTTACAAGTGTAAACAAAGTAAATTTTCATAATTTACCAGCAAAACTTTCGGATCTAATGATACTTTTAGTATAAACAGCCTAAAATCAGTATTTTACTAAATCGTGGATAACTCATGAACAGGCAGATGGCGGCAGCTATTTTTTTATCTTCGACTAGTCTAGAACATCAATTTCATTGTCGCGAAGAAAGAAAGGTGAGGCCAAAAGATAAAACTGAACTTATCTAGATCAAATCTGAATGAGTCAATATGTAGTACAAATTATTCCAAAATACTTTGTCGAATTTCCCAAACCTCTAGGATGCATTTCCAGAGTACTAGTTTTGGCCTGGTTTTGGCCGTCAAAAACAGCGATCTGCCCCAGTGTGCGGCGTTGCGTGGAAGTTTCAGAACATGATATAAGGTAATTTACGTCCTCGTTACCGGAGCAAATTGATGACTTTGGAGAATTTGGTCAGGTGGCCAATGATGATTTTGAACAATTAAATTTCATTAAATCATTGAAAATATTGCTTACAACTAATAGAAAAAAAAAACTACCGAGAAAATAACATAAGATATTACTTTGCACTAGGAAATTTAAATTAAATTTGTGAAAAAGTTACACGTCTTCTCGGTGAGAATCGAACTTACGACTCCCTGTTCACTAGATAGGGCGCGTTACACCTACACCACAAGATGACTCATGGACGCAGAAGTTAACCTGAATTCGATTTCAACTCAATAATCACGTGGTCCTCTTTCGTAAAGCACACCTCTTTCGGGAGAATTAGATGCCCATCCAAACACAACGCTTTCTATTCCATATGCCGATTATTGTATAGCCGAGAACGCATTATTTAGCGCATTTTGAAAAAGTTATTAAAACATACCTCATTTAGGCATTCGAATGTTATTGAGAACTGTTTGAGGTATTGAACCTGATACGGTGGATAGCACAGTCCCCTTGGGTACCCCTCGGTCTGACACCAAGGGAGTGCGCTAGCTTTTGACAGCAGTACGCTCATAACCTCATGAAGCTGGGTAGAAATCGTGTAGCCGTATCAAATAATGAAACCAGATATCAACTCTTAAATAAATTGGTAGTAGTTAGCAAAAACTCAGTAGAATTTTTTTTAACGCTGAAATAAGCTCAAAAGCAGTATTTGGAAAATAGTATTGAATTTTCTTTATAGTAAGTAGTATTACTTAGAATTCAGACCGACGATTGGAAAGTTCAGCGCCCACCGGCTGACGAACGGAAACGGCCTACGAATAATTGATGTCGCCGCCTCCAAGAATATGGCCATTCGTAGCACCTACTTCCAGCACAGCCTTCCATACCGATACACCTGGAGATCACCACAGCAGACAGAATCGCAAATCGACCACGTTCTGATTGATGGATGGCACTTCTCTGACATTATTGACGTCAGGACCTATCGTGGCGCTAACATCGACTCTGACCACTATCTAATGATGGTCAAACTGCGCCCAAAACTCTCCGTCGTTAACAACGTACGGTACCGACGGCCGCCCCGGTATGACCTAGAGCGGCTCAAGCAACCGGATGTCGCAGCTGCATACGCGCAGCACCTCGAGGCTGCATTACCGGAAGAGGGTGAGCTGGATGAAGCCCCTCTTGAGGACTGCTGGAGAACAGTAAAAGCAGCTATCAACGATGCAGCAGAGAGCAGCGTCGGGTACGTGGGACGGAGTCGTCGGAACGATTGGTTCGACGAGGAGTGCCAGGAGGTTTTGGAGGAGAAGAATGCAGCGCGGGCGATCATGCTGCAGCAAGGTACCTGGCAGAACGTGGAACGTTATAGACGGAAACGGCAACAGCAGACCCGCCTCTTTTGGGAGAAAAAACGCCGCCTGGAGGAGACGGAGTGCGAGGAGATGGAACAGCTGTGCCGGTCTCAAGAAACGCGTAAGTCCTATCAGAAGCTCAACGTATCTCGCAATGGCTTCGTGACGCGAGCCGAGATGTGCAGGAATAAGGATGGGAGCGTTTTGACGGACGAGCGTGAGGTGATCGAAAGGTGGAAGCAGCACTTCGACGAACACCTGAATGGCGCTGAGAGCACAGGCAATGAAGGAAACCAACCAGTCCCCACTTTGAGGGAGGTTGAGGATGCCATTCACCTGCTCAAGAACAATAACACAGATAACCAGAAATCGCATGAAAGTTCACGTTTCAACTCGTTTATTCATACTAATTACATCAAACCCGCAAAACATCGTGGATAAACTCGTCAGTTTGATGAGTTTCTTCGCATAAAACACTCCTTTTCTGAGTTCGTTTGTACATTTGGTTTCATCCCTTCCACTCGTACAAAGTAAGTCGAATCAATCCGTAGCAGCAGTCAAATCAACATATGTTATCATAAGTTAAGTCGCATGAGATCACAGGTTAGTTTGGTAGAATATTTATACACTCGCATTGTATATTATTATTCATTAAATAATATATGCCGCATATCGCCTCCACTACGTAGAAGGCCTTTTTGCGTCATCTTACAAGTGAAATTTAGTACATACAAAGCCTCCAGATGATTTAGTTATACGTACATTTTGGTCGTCTGAGAAAGCTGCTGAGCTGGACTAATAAAGATGAGCCCGGAGAGGCTGGCCATTTGTCTGCACCGGCTGATAGGCACAATCTGGGAAACAGAACAGCTATCAGAGGAGTGGAAGTAAAGTAAGGGGCAATATGCCCGATCTACAACAAAGGCGGCAAGTTAGATTGTGAGAACTTTCGAGCGATCACCATTCTAAATGCGGCCTACAAAGTATTATCCCAGATCATCTTCCGTCGTCTGTCACCTGTAGTAAACGAGTTCGTGGGATGTTATCAAGCCGGCTTCGTTGCCGACCGATCGACAACGGACCAGATCTTTACTGTACGGCAAATCCTCCAAAAATGCCGTGAATACCAGGTCCCAACGCATCACCTTTTCATCAATTTGAAGGCGGCATACGACAGTATTGACCGCGTAGAGCTATGGAAGATCGTGGACGAGAACAGCTTTCCCGGGAAGCTCACGAGACTGTTAAGGTGTGCAAAATTGTGTGAAGGTTTCAGGCGAACACTCCAGTTCGTTTGGATCCCACCGGGGACTACGACAAGGTGATGGACTTTCGTGCCTGTTGTTCAATATTGCGCTAGAAGGTGTTATGCGGAGAGCCTGGCTCAACAGCCGGGGTTCGATTTTTACGAGATCCAGTCAATTTGTTTGCTTCGTGGATGATATGGACATCGTCGGCCAAACATTTGAAAAGGTGGCAGACCTGTACACCCGCCTGAAACGCGAGGCAGCAAAAGTTGGACTGGTGGTGAATGCGACCAAGACAAAGTACATGCTAGCTAGTGGGGCCGAGTGCGACAGGGCTTGCCTAGGTAGCAGTGTTACGATAGACGGGGATACGTTCGAGGTGGTCGACGAGTTCGTATACCTTGGATCCTTGCTGACGGCTGACAATAACGTTAGCCGTGAAATACGGAGGCGCATCATCAGTGGAAGTCGGGCCTACTATGGCCTCCAGAAGAAGCTGTGGTCAAAAAAGATTCACGCCCGCACCAAATGTACCATGTACAAAACGCTCATAAGGCCGGTAGTCCTCTACGGGCATGAAACGTGGACGCTGCTCGAGGAGGACCTGCAAGCACTTGGCGTCTTCGAACGTCGAGTGCTTAGGACGATCTTCGGCGGTGTGCAGGAGAACGGTGTGTGGCGGCGAAGAATGAACCACGAGCTCGCCCAACTCTACGGCGAACCCAGTATCCAGAAGGTGGCCAAAGCTGGAAGGATACGATGGGCAGGGCATGTTTCAAGAATGCCGGACAGCAACCCTGCAAAGATGGTATTCGCTTCGGATCCGGTTGGTACAAGAAGGCGTGGAGCGCAGCGAGCTAGGTGGGCGGATCAAGTGCGTATCGATTTGGCGAGCGTGGGGCAGAACCGAGGATGGAGAGATGCGGCCACGAACCGAGTATTGTGGCGTAAAATTGTTGATTCAGTGTTATCTGTGTATATGTTAACTAAATAATTGAATGAAACGAATGCCTCTTCTGGGTAAAGTCTCTGAAAACAAAATAAATATTTAAATCATTCTCATATTTTACTAAAAACCCGTTACTTAGGTACATAAAAATGACCATTATTATAAATTTATCTGGCGGATTTTCTAAACGATGTTAAGAAAGTTTATTTACTCTAGAATACTATAAATAAGCATACCTCAAAATTTTCGGTTGAGCACCACGACGTTTCAAACGATAATTTTCTCTGGACAGGGAATGCTTGGAAAAATCTTAGAGAAATCATTGAGAAATGCCTGAAAAATAATGGTGAAGAATTTAAGAGAAATCCCTGAGGGTATCTCTGCAAAAAACCTTCAAAAAAACCGTGAACAAACTTTGGATAAATTTGTGTAGGAATCCTAGGATGAACTTCTGCAACAATCCCTTAGCATCTCTGAGGAAAGGGACCTTCCTTAGCCAAGTGGTTAGAATTCACGGCTACAAACCAAAGCCATGCTGAAGGTGTCTCGGTTCGATACCTGATCAGTCCAGGATCTTTTCCTAATGGAAATTTCCTTGACATCCCTGGGAATAGAGTATCATCGTACCTGTCACACGATGTACGAATGCAAAAATGGCAACTTTGACAATGGAAGCTTTCAGTTAATATACGTGGAAGTGCTCATAAGAACACAAAGCTGTGAAGCAGGCTCTATCCCAGTGACGACGTAATGCCAATAAGAAAAAGATCTCTGGGGAAACCTCCTGGAAGACTCCTTTATAAAATACTTAGCGGAATCTTTGACGGAGTTCTTGTGGAAACTCCTGATGGAACGTTTGAAGAAAGCGCTAGTAGAATTCCTGGAAGAATCTCTGGTAGAGTTTCTGAAGTGAAGTGTCTTAAGGAATCCCCGATGTCATTGATTGAGAATTCTTGGTTGAATTCCTGGAGGAAAACTTTATGGACACCTCGGAGGAATCCATGGTAGATTTCTTAAAAGGATCTCTAGTAAAATTTCTTGGGGAACCCCTGGTAGAATTCTGGAAGAAACCCTCAAAGGCACTTGCATGTCCAGCCAAAATTAATGTCTCTAAAATAACCCTAACAGATGACCAAAAACCAAACGAGCCACTTGTAAACAAGAAGGAGTGATTACCTTTGCAATTTGTGCGAACAATTAGCATCCCATGATTTAATTGGAACAGAAGCTTCGCAATTGCCCCCAATCAGTGTTGCACGTTTTCCATCACACCGTTAATTGATTACCAACGTTCTAGTTCAAGTTCACCATCGGTTCATATTCACAAAAGATCCCACCATTAGGTCGAAGCTGGTTGTGTACAATAGTTTAGCACTAGAATAACAACCAGAACAAACCGAACCGCACCTAACACTGTTCTGCCTCATTTGCGTCGAACAAATAATAAACGGTTGTTCGGACCTCGACAAGGCTCAGTCATTTAACTTCATTATGTTGAACAGAAACCGCCAATCGGATCTTCGTCACCCCCGTCAGAGCCGAACCAGCTGTGATGATAGGTGATGATCATAATTATTCATAGCCAAACGATGCGCAGTGGTTCAGAACTCGTAAAATATGTATTTGTCAGTTTCCGATTCCAAATCGGGATTTTAGTATAGAGATGTCTTGAAGGCCCTAGATAGCAGTAGCGAAAAACGAGCAGCTAGGCAGCTGATGGTCGTAGGTTCGAGTTTTTTTTTCCTGAGACAATCTTTTTGGATTGTAAAGCTTCCCATAGCATAGAGTACCTTCGTACCAAAACGATATACACATTCAAAAATGGTCAATTGGCAAAGAAAGCTATCAGTTGATAACTGTGGAAGTGCTCATAAGAACAGCTGAGAAGTAAGCTCTATCCTAGTGGGGACGTATTGAAAGAAGAAGTGTCTTCTGAAAGTTTGGAGGGCATTCCATAGGCTTTATTTTGATATAAAAATATTAGTGATCTATCCACATGTTTATGCAGCGTAAACATATGTTTTGAGTAGCGACAACTAGTCGACCGATGGAACTCGAACCCATGACTCTCAGCTTGGTCTTACTGAATAGCTGCGCGTTTACCGCTACGTCTATCTGGATCAACAAAAAAATCCCCCCTTCATAAGACACCACCCTCATAAAATCATTTCTAGACATCACAATTTTAATAAATCGCACTTATTTTTGTGTTCTGAACCAGTGTGCGACGGTCTGCTAACCAAAGCTATCGTCCAACGGAAGGTATTGGAAACTGCGAGATTCACAGCTCAGCCACTACTGTCGGGCGCAATTCGAAGTTATTAATTTTCAGCCCACTAACCGCCACTCTGGAAACTTCAATTTCCATCTTCATCCATTCTTCCCATTGGACTTGTAGGGTCGCTGTTTTGCGCAGAACGAACGATTTGCTGACGGTGTGGGCTAACATTTAACCGTCGTAGCGTCGTCGGGACCTTCAAAATCTATATGAGCACTTAAATTCACTGCTGGCTTGCTTACGTTGCGAACGCGATAAACCTACTCATATTGAATCGACTAGCTAAGCACTAAGTGTGGAACGGAACAACTTTTCAGATTCAATGCGAGGGAAACTAATCAATTAATTTATGCATCCTTCCCGTGAATCGTCCATCAACTGTTGATCCGGGGTTGACCGAGATCCGGTTGGGTTATAGTTGCACTGCGGAACACGTTTTCGTCTCCAGCATCAAAATACCTCTATTTACTTAATTAGGGGTTGCTGAATCCATCGCTGTTTACAGAAATATCATAGCACGTCTAGTTTTTGAGATATTGATTGTTGAAAATGCAAAAGTTTACTATTTCAGCCAACTTGCATGCAAGTTTGCCAGCTTGTATGGCAATTTATTTACTTAAATTGCCACAGAATTCAAACTTTATGTGTATAACAATACTTATCATCAAAGTTTATAACATTTTTGATACGGAAAAGTTATTTTTTGATGGTTCAGAAAAGTATTGTATTTTGCCATATAAGAGAAACGAAGAATTTTGTATGAAGACTGCAAGCAATCTCAATTTAATCGTGAAATTTCAACCAAAATATATCTAAAACGAAAACTTAAGTCCTTTTTTGCATGCTTGGTGGATAAGATCACAAAAAAATTTGATAAAATATACTTCAAATTTTAGGTAAACATCAACAAAATCAATGCTTAATACAACTTTGGCGACCTGTAGCTAAACATTGTGACGTGCTGGGAAATTTCAGAGAATGGCATCAGATTCAGCAACCCCAAATCTACTAGACACATAATTTGATCCTTGAGACACGCAAAAATGTCATTTTTGTTGCGCTGTGTTATTGATTAGCATTGATGCTTTGTTCAACAAATTGAAATTCTTTTTATTGGCTATTTTACTAAAAGCAAATTATCATGCTTCAATTCACAAGGATCAGATTAAGATGTACCATTGTTAGCAATGGCTCATGTCGTAAATAGTTTGAATCGTCATTTATTGATGTAACATTTTCAAAGCATAAAAGGTACTTATCTTTCTTTCATTCATAAGTTAATTAGTTTTAGACCAACTCAATAAGTAAATGACTTGTAAGAGATTAGCCTTCATTTGATTCAAGGAAGTAACGACATTTCCGGTATGACCGAACGTTGTTTACATGGGTTATCAATGTTACATCATATCAGCCAAAAAAAAAAAATCGCCAATTTTTTTAACATGCTTAATTTAAAAAAAAAAACAATTTACTATTTATATCCATAAGCTATGGGTGCTAATATTTGTTTTAAAAATATAAAACTTGCATTATTTGCATTTGAAAATGATTTTTTTTAAGAAATATATAAAAACTGATCAATGTTCCCCGGATAACGATGTACGGAAAATTGACAGATTTCACCGAAGCAGGCTTTACCAATGTTGCTGCGGATTCAAATAATTTTATTTTCGCCTCATCACCATTGGAAATTCCGCGAAACCTATTTCTGATAACATCAGGATCCAGTGACCACTGACCATCGATACTTCCGTGCTGCTACTAGAGACGAATTCCATCCAGAATGAGTCGAAAAAAATAAAAATCGTGCTCGATAGTCTTCGATTTGGATTAAATTTTGCACATGTTTTTTATATGGTAGAATAAGCATTTTCCATAGAAAAATTAATTACTTTGACTCAAGAAAAACTTCTGAAAATGGCTTATAATTTTTTGCATGCAACTTATTGAAGAATTCTAACTCCGAAACTATTGTTTTTAGAGAAAAATGTTCTATGAAGAAGTCTTAGGGAACCGATTGAACTATAAGAAAAAAATATGCTCTGATATTTTTTCATTTATTTTCATAAAAAAAAAATCAAAATAAAAATTTAAATTTTAAATTACACAAACAACCCATTTTAAATATTTTTGAAATTTTTCTAGGGCTAGGTGTGAGTAAGTCCGCACCCGCCTGCTCGGGAGAACATGTCAAAAGAAGTAGCAACAAGCTCAAGAACGTTTACTCGCGAGTTATCGAGCAAGGTGTGATTTATTATGGTTCTAACAGACAAATTAATAATAAATATACCATAAACCTTGGAGGGGAAGCAGCTTTTTCCCCAAAAACACAATTTGACTCTGAACTGCTCCAAACACGTTCGTGAATCACTTTTAGTTTCGGTTACTCCGGAGCACGACGGGGAGCGTTTGGTTTTGTTTTTGTTCCAGTTCGGCAGAAATGTTCGCCACTTTCCATCACTGGTGAGGATTATTCCAGCCTCGAATCGTACACTTTGTTTCGTTTCGTGGAAGAGGCAAGAACGGTCAATTATTGTAACAATTGTGATTTTAAACTTTTTTTTTTAATCAGCAAGAGTCGAGAGAAGAACAACGCTCCCTGCAGCGAGCATAGTAGCATCAAACCAGCACGCCACCGTAGCAAATTGCCGACGGTGCCTCAACTCTGTTTTACGCGCCACTGCAGGATCGAGTGCATGTACCGCACTCACGCGTTAGCCCGCGCACCGGTGAGGGAGACACCACCACCACCAACAGCATCGCCCGTTCGATTGCCATCCCGGCGAGAGTATCAGTCAAGATATAGTGCGCTAATCTGTTCCAGTCAACGTAAGCGTCTCCCCGCCCACATCAAAACCCTAAGTACAAGTGAGTAAGAAACTGCATGGATGTTTGTCAGTGTCCTTGGTTACATGAGCTTAAATTTTCTGTTGTGCATCTACTGAGACAACATGCTAGTCCGTCTTAGCCCAAAGTCGACGGCTCTAGCATTGAACTCACCCGAGAACGAGAGTGGATGGTGTTAGCTCTCATAAGCAAATTGTGTCGGAGTTCGTAGCAGGAGCGTGAGGAGAAGAGCCGTGTAGCAGAAGATCTCGCGCATCGAGTACGCGCTAAAAGAGGAGGTTCGATCCGCACACACAGGTACAATTAGTGGGAAATGAGAGTAGTCTAGGCATTGGCGATGTAGAGAGGAAAGGTAGATAAAAGCATGTAAATTAAATTTCTATGCAAACCATGTACCTTTATTTGATTCCCCAAGTAAAATTTAGCTTGTTCCATGCACGGAGGAAAAGCTCTACGTCTTTTGAATTTATTTTTTTAGTGTCTTTTAAGGTCTCTATGTTGCTTTGCGTTCGAATGAAGTGTTTGGAAAGATTTTGTGTAATTTACTGAGTGGTCAGCTCGAATCTGACTTTGAGCTATTCTTGGGTTTTCTGCGGATTGGGACGGGTGAACTTTTCGACTGGGCCTGTGAGGAAAAACCCCACCTTCATAGCTTATCCTCAGCCAATTATTGAAGAAGTTTATTATTAAGATTATCTGGGGTTGATGTATCCGGTCGGAAAAGTGAAGTACGACGGACTATTTGTGTCAGCTAGTCAGCTTACTCTCCAATAAAGTGACCCCTCCCCAAGATGGTCTCAAGCCTAGCAACGCAATCTTTGTTAGATGTTCTACATTCGGAGTGGCGCATAAACCATCCAATTACAAACGTAAGCTCGACAGGCTGGTCTGTTGTAAAACATCCACTCGTCCGATTAGCCGAAAATACGATATATCATTATTGCAGCACTTTCGATGATTATAAACAATTAATAGGTACTGACATTTTACCAAAATGTGGTTTTCCATAGTTGTAGCTGGGGAGACTTCACCTTGAAATTTGAGCTTATGAACTTTTTCTCAGAATACGAAGACGAAGAATGCTGAACAAAATGGGTTGGCCTTATCCATTGTAATTTAAATATAAACATCAATTTGCGTGTGCACAGACAAATTTATTACGAACCATCCCAAATTTTGGGAGGATGGTATCTACCAGAATAACCATCGTTTAAAAATAGGTGAGCCAAAACATGAGACAAAATTTCAAAAAATTGCATAGGTTTAGCACAATCATGACGCCCTAGAAAGAGACTACTACGCGTGGTAATGGCGCTCGTTTCTATGCGTAAGTTGGTCGTAATATCCGACGGATCCTTATCTCGACGCGCCGACTTTGAGTGGTTACTCACTTACGCTGCTTGACGCTTTACGGCTACCAATGACCGGTGCTCAACCTAAAAGAATACCTGTATAAAACGGGCCGTAAAAACTTGGCATTGTGATGGAGTGCGATGCTTCTCCAATTTCAACGTATCGCATTGATGGTGCGTTTATGCACAGCAGACGTCATCTTGGATATGTTTTGCAGGTCAGAACAAAAAGACCACCAGACTTATCGGAGGCTCCCCTCTGCACAGCATTGTACTAACCCACCTGTTAGTTGGTCAGTGCGAACGCAGTTGATTTATGACCGCTCATGTTTTCTGTCGCAACGATCTGATTTGAATGAAGGAGCGGCTGATGCGTAGACGCATTAACTGGTTGGAGAGAACTAGCTCTGTATGAAGTCATATCGTGGTCAATATTGCCATTGCATTGTTACCGTTTTGATTCATATTACGGACACTTAAGGCCTCAGTGAAGTATGACCCAGCTTGGACAGTACAAAATAAATCATTCTGTATGATTTTTTAGCGTTATCGAGCGTCGGAAGCCCTTAACTTTCGGATGGTGGGTAAAAAATACGCGTCCGCAACTTGAATAATTTTAAATAAATCAAAACGTGTGGCCTTTTCATGATTCTTATTCCGGACGCTCCCTCACTTTTGCCTCATATTCCGGACGCTTTGATTCGAATTACGGACAGCTCATGATAATCATTAATGGAACAATCAAATCATCAATTGAAATCGTTCAACCACTTAAGAGACGTCTAAGGTAGTTGGGCATTATAAATTTGCAATGATATTTATGGAAAAAACCTAATAAAACGAGCCTCGAAAATGAGAACTTTTGGACGGCGAAAATTGAAACATTTCGTGTGAAATGTTTCCCATACAAAGGAGAGTGTCCGGAATTTGAAGCTGTCCGTAATATGAATCAAAACGGTATGTGGCTCAAAATTGAATGAGTTTCAATCGACGAATTGAAGCTCAGTGAGTGAGTTAGAGTGTTTGTTTTCTATAATCGAATCAAACTAAAACATTCTTGATACAAAGATGGCCAGTATAGTTATTCCGAGTATCTAAACACGAGAAAAAAAAATCATATATTTTAAGGATATCCACTTTTATATGAAAGAGACAACTTGTGAAAATTTTAACTTGCTTACCGTTGGACCCCCATTTTATTAAATTTTATTATTTTAATAAATTTTTATAAACAAAATCGAATAAATATAAAGGAAACAATAGTCTAATTACATTTTTTTTTCGACCATTGATGGCGCTGTTGTTGAGGAATTTCCTTTTCTTTTTTCTATTTGACGATTCTCCAATCAAAAAAAGACTTTAACAAACCGGAAGTCTTTCCGTTTAGGAAAAACAAAAAATATAACTAGGGAAACTGTTATTTGGTTTCCCCGGGTTGTGTAATGCGTGTTATAATGTTATTATTCAACATATAACGTATGTATGGTATAACGGTATTATAGCCACGAATAGTAAATCTGCCCTATACTGAAAAGTTGCTGTCGTCACCTAGTACTGTTAAAGTGAAGATGAATCGAAGCCAAAGCTCAAATTTTCAAGTGCACGGATCTGGTGAACCGAACATCCGTTCAAGGTGAAAACTTAATCGATTGGCCACTAGCTGGTGGTAAGTCGAGTCTAGTATACGACACTGAAGACGGCCTTACAGTTGAGGTCGATGTACGCGTATCTGTCAAAAGATACAAACTATAGTGGAATTAAATGGTATAGTACTAATTTTGTTTTTTCATCTACTCATATTTGAACATTGTTTGACAAATTGTACAAATTGAAACGTTCTATGAATGATTAGTCGGGCCACTATAAACCGTTAGTGCATATTGGGCCATCTTCCCCTACAATTTGCGAGAACAACAAATTAAATTTTCTATTTGAGCTTTGACATCTGTTACAGGCAAGAGTATCCCCATCACGAACACGTCTATTTTTGTGCACTTCTGCTGGATCTCGCACTTTGTAGGAATAGCTTCGGAGGAATATTCCACATCGTCGTCGGCCGATGATGTCAAACAACAACGGGTGGCATTAGAATCTCAATCAGTTAACGCCAAGTTGCCCATCATTGCCTTTTGCCGTCTGCGCGTGCTATTGATGATATCCACTCACAGCCTAAAATAGACTGACGAGGCGAAGGATAAAGGTCACCAAACGTTGATGTAGAAATAAATGCTGGAGAACTCGAAGTAACAAAGCCCGCTGCGCTTAGAACGATTCTTGCTGACTGATACGGAAATAATCCAAGAGTTGCGTGTGTGTAGTTTTGTTAACCAAATTATAACTGATTTCAAAACTCCATTGTTTGCATTCAGGTTTTTAACATCTGTGAAGTGTGTCCTGTTCTGTCGAGTCATGTCCTGGATCATGTATCACCGCTTATGCGGTGGTTCCCTGATGAACTTGCATTGAAATCTTTTTGCTCTTCGATTCAACGACCGAACACTGCTGCGTTGGATTTCCACTGAACTATCCCAAGAAACGGAAGCAAACCGCATTCCACTCATCTAGTCAATTTTTCGTTAACATCGGGATTTTCCGCTCATCAGACTCAGATATCCAAATCATGCCGCTGCTGGAAATGATCATTATCTCATTGGATTATGTTCTTCAATTTGCACGATGCCGGCATTTTCGGGGTAACTGGCTGACTGCCGACACCCGGATTCAGAATTTCAATTTAATTGAACAAACACGACTCCAGATGTTGGTTGCCTCCCTCGTCGTCATAGTCGCCGTTGTCGTCGTCCATTGCCATCGAATCACAGCACGCGTCACGACTGGGGGCTCCGGTTGAATCATAATCCTTTTCTTGATTCCGCGATGAACCCAACTCAAATACTCATGACGACTCTCAGATGACGCGACGACATAATAGTTCACACTGGGTCAGGAACAGAGTTTAGTGAGCCAAAACCTCTAGCGCTTCATAATCTGAGATAACGTCCTAAAAGCCATTGGTAACCACGTGTGTAGATCATTGTTTCATTGTCGCCGAAACTTAAGTTTAAGGACTTCGGGGGAGGGACGTTTCGCATAAAGACGTTTCGCATAAGGACGTTTCGCATAATGGACGTTTGGCATAAAGAGAATTATATGCCTTCTTTAAAATGCTACCTGTTCTTATATGAAACTGCTTTATGCGAAACGTCCATTATGCCAAACGTCCGTATATCATCGTACTTGCCACGAATACGAAATGGCAACTAAGGCAAAAAAAGCTCTTACTTAATAACTGTGGATGTGCTCATAAGAACACTAAGCTGAGAAGCAGGCTCAGTCCCAGTGAGGACGTTAATGCCAAGAAGAAGAAGTAGTCTCTTAAAACACCAAATCAAAATAAAAAAACTCCCAAAGCGCTGAAGTTTTGTCCGAATAATTTCTGTTCTTGGCCCAATGTGTACATGTGAATATGCAAAGCATCGTGTTTTTTATGAGTGTTCTTCCATTTCCAACAACCGATTTATTTTAATCAAATAGCGATAATTAAAGGATGTTAGCGCAATGCATTCGTGGAAAACCTCAAACAGCTTTTGATTAGCGGTATTCGACCAGCCAAAAATCGGTTAATCCCCTTTGCCAGAATATCCAAGCCAGACCCGAAAAAGAGAACCACAAGTCAGCGTGAAGTTGTGAGAATGATGATCGCTTAATTAGTTCGCCGATCAGCGGCTTGGCTGCTTTGCTGCTTGGCAAAGACGTGTTCATTGATTATTTTTGTTTCATTGTGGGATTTTTGTTTACAAATCAAATTGGTCGCAAATCAGATGGTAATTGGAAAATTGAGTTAATTTTCTGGTTGTTTGTTTTTTATTTGGTCCGGAAATACCGATTTATTTATTTGATTCACATAGAGGTGTCTGTAGAAAAACTGTAAATCCTGCTAAAGCTATTGGACTGTTAGATTGGAAGACAAATGAAGAGTTATATGATTGTAAATGCTTGGATTATACCTTTTTTAAGGCAATATTACAGCGGGTGATACATAATATATACTTATTACATTCGATTTCAGTGCCTTTTAATCAATTTTTGAAAGTCAGATTTTATCTCGCTTGAGCTCCAGATACCGTAATCCGGGGGCAAATTGATCACTATTTTACAACTTTTTGTTGTGTTATCCTTCAAAATTCAAATATTGTCAAATAAATTTCGACAAAACCAGTACTTCATTGATTTTTATCAGTTTATGAAATTGATTTTTCATGAAATAATATTTAACATATCATAAAAATAGTTTCAATATCAAACTAATAAAATGACACATTGGAGCGAAATTGATCACTAAATTTGGGTCTCCTGAATCTGAAAATGTTGTCAAAGTTCTTATAACTCGAGTATTTGATCAGTTTATTGAAAAATTGAACTTTGAAGATCTGCCTAATACGCCTAAATGTAGGGAATTCCCCTTGAAATTAACACATTATTCGAGATAAAACGGTTTTATGAGCAAAAAACTATATTTGCTATGCTGTATGATATCAAAAAAAAAGTTCAGTAATTCATACTTAAGCCAACACAATATTTTGAACACTCAAAGTTAATATATAGGCATAGCACCAGTGGATTGTTTGGCACCGACATTTCCAACTGTATGGCTTACACCTTCAAAAAGTGTGAATATTTCTATGCAAAACTGACCGTAATAAAAATTAAATAGTTTAAAATCATCATAAGACATCTTCAAACTAGGAAACATGGAATGTCTGTTGTGCCAATGAAACCTTCAGCATCCTTGGAAGGAAATGTTTTTTGGTACCGGCCTGATCAAATTCACCCCTGTTCCGTCCCGACGTCACAAAATTCAGTTCGAGAAACGCTGGCAGCAGGCAGCAGCGGAATATTCCATCATCAACATCCTTGCATTGTGCTACCCGATTTGCAGCATCAAAATAGGGAGCGGAAAATACCCCAAAGGACAATTTGCGTCCCTTTTCTGTTCATTTAATTGCCATCCATCCAGCCAGCTATGTATAGCGTGGTCGTGCGCATCAGACAGATTGCACCACCACCAGCACAACCATCATCATCATCATCGAACCCACTGCAGCATCGTCCAGGCAGTGGAAGTTTCCATCATCCCCACACGGCTGCGCATGCAACGTTCCTGTTTACCTGTAGCCTATATAAGTAGCTTGCATGCGCAAGCAAATCATCAGTTTAGACTCAGTTTCAATCAGTTTCGTTTCAAGCTTTGTAACAACAAGTAGCGAGAATCTAGTTCAGTAGTCAAGTGAAGCAAATCATCTTTTCCTCCTCTTCAGTGGAAGCCAACAAGCCTTCCGTGAAGGCTTGAGTCATTAAGAACCCATTCCAGTTGAGCTATCGGTCCTGTGCCCTGTTGCACCAAGCAACAGGTTAGCGGACGATCAACAGATCGTTCCGTTCAAGCTCAACAGAGCAAACCCCGTTGCACGACGCAACAACCCCAGTGATCGATTTGCCCCCGGATTACGGTACTTAACTTCATCTGACTTATTTATTGGAAATCTTTTCATCGTGCAACATGTCTACTCAAACGTTTCAAATAAAGAGCTTCTGGTTTATGTGGGAATATTATTAGTTGAGTTTTGGAAGCATTAGGAGAAATCTTCCATTTTTGCAAGCTTTTTTTGTGGGCTTCGTGGCCGTGCGGTTAGTGTTACCAATCATTTAGCTGCATCGTGTCGAGGAGTGTGGGTTCGATTCCCGCTTCAGTCCGGAAAACTTTTCGTCAGGAACGTTTTCCGATTGTGCCGCTGGGCGTTGCATGCTAGTCCGTTGTCTAGTGTGGTGCTTCCTTCAAAGGGCAAATCGTCCACTGGAAGCATTAACGTGTAGGTGTCTTTAAAAAAAAAAAAAAAGTGTGAAGAAAAATATCCAAACTTTTTTGCAATCGACTACAGATGACACGCAGGCTTCGTCCTTTGGCGGAGAGGCCTGTGTCATCCGCAAACAAAGATTTTTGACATCTCTGAGGTAGCTCTCTATGACCATGCTGAGGGTCGTGGGTTTGAATCCCGCCGGTCGATTCCCAGGGCATAAAGTATCTTCGTACCTGCCACACGATATGCACATGCAAAAATGGTCAGTCGGCAAAGAAAGCTCTCAGTTAATAACTGTGGAAGTGCTCATAAGAACACTAATCTGAGAAGCAGGCTTTGTCCCAGTTGGGACGTAATGCCAGAAAGAAGAAGAAGAGGTAACTCTCTATGTCTAGAAGAGCAAGGCCAATAGAATAGCCTTCAGATTTGTTGGAACGGATCAAATTTGTCACACGTTAAAGTTTATGAGTGGTCGAATGTCCATGGCGGAATCCGAACTGTTCATTGGCAAAAATTGAATTTTCGTTGATGTGGACCATCATTCTGTTAAAAATGACCTTTTCAAAAAGTTTACTGATGGAACAAAACTGATTGGACGATAGCTAGAAGCTTCTGCAGGATTTTTACCTGGTTTCAAAATTGGTACAACCTTAGCATTTTTCCATTTGTTAGGAAAATATGCCAACTGAAAACATTTGTTAAATTCAACCCTGTCGTCGTAAAATTTAAGCTTCTTAGTCGTCCCTTTTTGAGGCTGGCGTTGCCCAGAAGGCGCTTCTACTCCCAGGCGCGAATGATGTCGTCTCACAAATTTGTATCACAAATACTTCAATATACATTCCAAACAAACAGAGGCAAATGACTTTATTTCAAACCTCTATAAAGCCTTATTCATCTGCACGTGTTTAGTTTGTGTTCCAATTTCAATTGAACTAGCAAAGAGATTAAGTACATAGGGTCAAACATCATTTAGTTGAAAAATTTGGTCTGTAAATTTCCCACAACATGCCATTCTATGAAAAACCGATCTAGTGGGTCACCGAATTCCGTGAAAATTTGATATTTTGTTCCTTATCTGAAATAAAGATACACGTGTTTTTGGATTTATTGATTAACCCCACTACCGGCAGCTTCATTTTTTACCGCAAAATTCAAATTCAAATCGTTATAACTTTTTTGTTTTTCAATATTTTTGCTCTGTTTTTTCACAAGTTCTCAAAAAACTCTTCTAGTTTAGGATCTGTGTCGATATTGATCATTGGTCATCTGGTTTTGAAGATATTCCAAAATTCGTTGGGGAACTAGAACCCCCCGTTAATTTCTCAGGCTAAAGAATTTTAATCGTATTCGGATATTCACTTTTTGGAACAATACATTAATGAGAGTTTGTTGTGAAAAAATGAAGAAATTTGGTGCAGCCGTCTTTAAGTAATGAGCATTTAGGTTTCTGGAACCACGCTGACCAAATAAAGATCTTAAAAACTTTAAAAAACATCATATCGTAATTTTCAGATATCTCCAAGAATACTGAACTTATTTGTATGATTTTTTCAGAGTAGCTCCTTATTACTTGGCATTATATAGGCCACATTTTATTTTTTTTTTTTTGATAAATTGATCGAAAACAAAATGACCGCCAGAGTCCTTTTATATGGAAAATGTCGGTCCCCCAAGGAGAATCGAAATATCTTTAAAACCAGGTCAGCAATAACTAATATCGACACGGATTCCTGAACTACAAGAGATGTTTGATAACTTTTGAAAAAATGGTGTAAAAATATTGAAATACAAAAAAGTTATAACGATTTGAATATTTATTTTGCGGTAAAAAGTGAAGCTGCCGGTAGAGGGGTTAAGGTGGCCATTTCCGAAATAGGGTGACAAAAAAATCGCGACTTTGCAAAATTTTTATTTGTTTTTTTTTTTTTAAATTATAACTTTTGAACCGCTTGACCGATATTCAATTTTCTTGGACGAAATGAAAGCTAAAGATTTTGACTTTTCAGAAAACATAAAATTTCACAAAAAAAGTTATTTTACACGAAAAAAAATTAAAAATATTCGTTTTTTCGTGTTGTGAAGTCCTCGGGACCTGTTCTATTTTTTTTTTTCAAAGTTTACTGTCAAATTTTCAGCAATGTATGTTTTTAGTTTTTGAGATATATTTTTTTAAATTAAAAAATCAGTCATTTTTTATCGGCGCACACTGTAGCTCTCAGCCCATTAGATATTTAATTTTTGAAAAATCATAACTTTTTTACAGCTCAACCGATTTTCAATCTTTTTTATTGAATGAAAGCTTAAAATTTCAACTTTTCAGAAAAATATAAAACCCTAGAAAAAAAAATTTACATAAAAATATATAAAAATTTCCTTAAAAAATAGAAATTTAAAAAAAATACGTCTTTTTACATACGTGAATGTTATATAGAAGGTGCTCGAATTCAGAAAAAAAAATTTAATAGGCTCTTAAAACTTTTGATAAAACCTTGCTTTTTTATTGAATAACACGATAGAACGTGTTCTTACTGCTACTTTTGCAATTTTTTCCGCGCAAATGACGGATATATCAAATTTGAGTTTTATTTTTATAATTGGGTCCAAACTTGAACCTTGACACTTTTGATCATATTTGACGTTCATTTGCTCGACAAAAACGCCACAGGGGCTCAACTTTTTAACACTGGGGTTGTTGTTATTGGACATTTCGTGAGGGACACGGAAAATAAAATGCACACAAAATTTGAGTATAAACAAAAGGATGTAACAAAATCTCTAAAAGGGGAATCAATTGTTTTTGGACTTATATCAAAGTAAAACATTTAAAAATTGAGTAAATATGTGTTTGTGGCCTAAATCTAAGGGTTTGATACCGAAATTGAGATAGGGCTGTAGAACTCATCAATTGAATTTATTATAAATTGTCTAACTATTCCCCAGGTAAGAGGTTCAATAAATAACATGGAACTGCAACGTTTTGTTTACTGAACTGAGGGCAGGATAAGCACCGTCACCGGCTTTAAGATGCAGCTGATCGACATGAGACGATGTCAAATTACTCTAGAAAATATTTTTGTCATACAGGGCGGTAAGATGCACCTACCTGATTTGTATAGGATAAAGTCAAATTACTCCAGGGCGTCGATACAGCTAGACAATTTCAATGGATTTGCCGTAGGGCGCTAATATGCTCCAGATCTCAAAATGATCAATGTGGAAAAAGATCAATACTCCAGGGCTTAGATAAAACTTGATAGATTGATGTCACACGAAGCATTAATATGTTTGTGCACTACGTGAAATAAGGCCAAATTCCAAATCAAGGGAGTTGCTAAAGATGTACACGATTTACATGGAATGAGGTTAATTACTTCAGGGTGTTGATACGGCTTGAAACTTACAAATGATTTACTACAGGGCGTTAAGATGTACCTACTTACGGCAATTAATTCAGGGCGTTGATACAACTTGGAATATTCAATTGATGTCATACAGGGCGCTAAGATGCACCTGATGTACGTAGGATAAAGTCAAATTAATCCAGGGCGTTAGGATGCATCTGATCTATATTAAGCTAGTTAAAACTACTCCGGGGCGTTGATACAGTCTGACATTTTTAAATTATGTCCTACAGGGCGTAAAATGCACTTGGTTCAACATGTGATGAGGTCAAATTACTACAGGGCGTTGACAATGCTTGAATTTTCAATTGGCGTGCTATAGGGCGTTAAGATGCAACGGATCTACATGGGAAAAGGTAAAATTACTACAGGGTATTGATACAATTTTGCATTTATATTTGATGTCCTACAGGACATAGGATTATGTCAAAAATCTCCAGGGCGATCATAGAGCTTGTAATTTCTATTGATGTAATAGAAGGAGTTAGAAACACCTCATTTACATGGAACATGGTCAACTCATTCCATGGCGTTGATTAAGCTTGGAATTTTCAATTGATGTCCTACATGGCGTTAAGTTGCAGCTAATCTACATGAAACAAGGTCAACTTACTCCAGGACGTTGATATAGCTTAAAAATTCCGATTTATATAATACAAGGCGTTGATATGCGCTGATTTACGTGGAACAAGTTCAAATTGCTCCAGGGCGTTGATAAACCTGGAATTTTACAGGATATCAAGATACACCTGATTTAAATAAGATAAAGTCAAATTACTCCAGAGCGTTGATGCGTAAGTTATGATTGATGTCCTACAACGCGGTGCTTACCTCGCAAAGTTATGTATGAAATAAGGTAAAATTACTCCAAATTACCTAATTTTTTAATTACTTCGGGTGAAAATTTCTAAAACGAAATCTGAGAAGAGTTTCTTAGTCGTCGACTTAGCGCGACTAAGCAGGACGACAGGGCTGGTTAACTTTATCAATAATAACCAAATGATAAGCTACTTTCTGGAAGTTTCTTGATGAGGATCTAGAAAGTTCCATCATCGCCAGAAGCTTTCATATTTTTTCTAATAATAGTTCTAACTTCTTCCAAATCAGTCTCCCTGGAATTTTCGAAAACGTTCTTTTGATTGCGAATGTTTCCGAAGTCCTGAGTAACTTGATTATCTATTGGACTAATAAGTTCTAAATTAAAATTGTGCGAGCTTTCAAACTATATAGCAAGTTTTTTAACTTTTTCGCTATAAGTTAGTGTGTTCTCCTCTTTCAATGCCGGTATTGCCTTCTGAGGTTTTGTACAGCCAGGGTCCAATTTTAATTTTACTTCAATTTCAATTAAGGATCATATAAAATAACACATGAGGTATGTTTCAACATTATAAAAATCATAAAAATCTCAAAAAAGTTTTTGTTAGTATTGGCCGCCCCTTTATATGGAGCCCGACCATTGTGCACTACTAGCTTTCACTAACGGGTCCAACGAAAAATCGAAGGCACGGGTCCTAATAATGATCGTAAAGGGATCAATAGTAGAAAAATAATATTGAAAAGTACTGTTTTATTGCATTGGACAGTTTGGAAAAGTTCCAAGAGCAGAAATAATTTGTGTAGAGTAAGGTGGGGCAAAAGTTCGACCTTAGTGGTATAATCAAAGTTTCCAGGAAAACAATAGCAGTTAAAACAAAACAAATACCATACAGTGAACCTTCAACATATTGGCTATAATTTTGCTGAACAAACTTGTGTCAAAATATTTACCCATTTTTAGTTACACAGCTAAAAATATGTTGTAAATTCAAGTTTATTTCCATGCACATATTTGGAGCATCAAAATAAACCTAAATTTCAACGACCAATCCATTATTTTTCAGTCGAATTCACTTTAAATTTACACGATCATGTAATATTCAACCATTTCTAGTTGAAAATTGAATATATATTCATTAAAATTTACATGATGCTGTAACAACACACGAATTTGATTTATTTTTACAGTAGACTTCAGTTTACATCACATTGAAAATTAAATATTTTTTTCTGTGTATAACAGTTTCAAAATTGATTGTCTTATTCGAACTTTTGCCCCACCGGTGGGGCAAGAGTTCGAATCTAGTGTGGGGCAAAAGTTCGCTGGCTAAAACACAAAATATCGATCCTTTCATGACAGGCACCACACCAGTCGTAAACTTAAGTTTGCTGAAAAATACACACTAAATTTTCATCAAAAAAATGCCCAAAATCGGGTTAATTGTAATATACTCAAAAATAGCAGTTTGGTGACAATTTTCACACGATCAGACAAATTTAACTAAATTTAAACATAATATGTGGATTTTAGGCAATTTGCAAATTTTTCCGTGAGTTTATACATGGGTCGAACTTTTGTCCCGCTGTTTCGAACTTTTGCCCCACTATGGGCCAAAAATTGTTTTCAATCATTTATGAAAAAACTAATACACCTCAAAGCAACCTTATGATAGGCCTAGAAACGCCCTTACATAAAATATTGAAAAAGATATTATCTTCAATTGTTTCAATGAAACGAAAGTTTGACCAAAAATTACAATATTCACGTCGAAAAACAACAAATAGCCATAACTTTTCCAAATCTCAATCGATTTTATGATATTTGGATTGAAAGTCTCTTACTTGAATAGCATTCGAACCATCATGACATTTATAAGATTTGTTTTGAATTGAGCTAGAAATTTTAAAAAGAAACTCTTACCCCACTCGAACTTTTGCCCCACTTTACTCTACGCACCGTGGATACGATGCGCACTGACAGATGTTTCATTGTGCGATTCATGATCTTATCCGTCATTGAAAATGATGTCTTTGGCAAATTTGCATAGCACATCGAGGATTATCTAATTATATTTTTAGTCATAAAATCACGATAAAATTGGAAAGGCTACGATCATATTGACCTTAGCCAGAAGCAGGCAAAAGTTCAGACGGTACCATAAGTTCTAAAATCATAAAGCGGATCTGATTCTAATGACTCATTTACGCCTTAGTCCTTGTGTACGCTCTAAGTGTCGCAGGATTGAACAAGCACCAATAAAACACCTATAAAATAGCAATTTACCACACTAACATCTAATTCGATTCCCCCTTCGGGCGTTAGGTAATAAATGTGTAGTGCGGCTACAACCGATCAATCGGCTTCGACCCACGCAAAGTTTGTTTTATCTTTCCATTTTTATTCATTGCGGACTCAAATACCTCCCATAATTCAATAAATATCAACCTGCAGCAGGCTCCGTCGATAGCAACTCCACAGACAATAAGACGTATAATTTGAAAAAAAAATCTTCGATATCCAGCGTCCAGTTCACACCAGCATCATCCTGTGAGCATATTAAATGAACTACTGTTTCTGAAACAAATCCTGTTGTCACGTCTGTTTGTCTGTGATAACACCATGTGGTGATTCGTGAGAATTCCAGTAGAGCCAAACGGCTGCACTGGTGATCGACGGCGCTTCCATATATGAGGAGAGGACCACGGTTAATTAACATGCCGAGTAAAATTAGCTCATCAACCTGGGTGAGCGCGAGCCGTCTGCAGGTTTGTCTATTCTCTCTAATGGGAGGATTCCGTGCGGTGAATATGCGATCGCTTACGATCAAAATCTCGATCTCCCGGTTGATACATGAGTTTATACCTTCAATCTACTATTGTGATGAACTTCACAGTGTCCGATTGGCGGCATTAACTAATACGGCGGCCAGTGGCAGTGAGGATGCGAGTACAGGATCTCCAGAAGCTCTTCCAGGAATTCTACCGATGTTCCTGTGATGTGTCATACAGGATTTCCTCCAGGAATTCCGTGGATTTCATTCAGCAATCCCTTCGGGGATTTCCTCCAGGAATTTATCCTGAGATTTGTTCCAAACATTCTTGCAGGGATTTCTTCCAAGAATTTTTCCGCGGACTTTCTCCAGGAATTCCTTTTAGGTTTACCTCCAAAAATTTTCTCCGAAGATTCCGTCCAGGAATTTCACTGGAGATTTACACCAGGAATTTAATTGAAAATTTCCCTCAGGATTCCTCCGAGGATTTCAAAGATAACTCTCCAAAAAACTCTTCTGAAAATATTCTTCACAGGAGATTTTCAATAGCAATTTCTCCGAAGATTTCATGTTCTTCCAGAATTAATCCAGAGATTTCCTTCAGGAATATCTCCGAGGATTTTCTTCAAAAATTCCTATGGAGATATTTTTCAAGTATTTCCTAGAAGAACTCCTTTTTAGGGTTTCACAAGGAATCCCATTAAGGACTTCCTTTAGATATTCATGAATTTCTTCAGAAATCCATCAATGTTTTCAGAGTTCCTCCTGCATAAGCTTCGGAGTATCTCAAGGCAATCCCTTAGAGTACGTTCAGATTTTATGGTGGAAATTCCTTCGAAGCTCCACCGAGAATTCTACCGTAGTCACGACGGGAATTCCTTCGGAGCTTCACCGGGAATTCTTTAATAGATTCTCGAGTAATTCTTTCAAAGTTCCCCCAAAAATTTCTCGAAGCTCCTCAAGGAATTCTTTTGGAGATCCACCAGGATTTTCTCCAGAGTTCCTCCGAGATTTCCTCCGTAGTTCTTTCAGGAATTTATCCGGAGTTTCTCTGAAACATATCCAGCAGATCCTCCAGCAATTTCTTTGGAGTCCCTGCAGGTATTCCTTTGGATGTTCTTCAAGAAGATTTTCAGAGTTTCTCGTGGAATTCCTTTGGAGTTCGTCATGATTTTTTTCTGAGTTCCTCCTTCAGATTTTTTTGATCTCCACTGGAAATTCCTTCAGATTTCCTGCATAGCTCCTCTTGGATATTTTTCGGAAGGATTCCATAGATTTCCACCGCAAATTTCTCCAGAGTTCCACAAGAGATTCCTCGAGAGATTCTCCAGGAATTCCTCTAGGCTTCCCCCGGGAATCCTTCCAGATTTCCTCGTGTGATTCCTCTGGAGCTCCTGAGCTTTTTAAAAACTTCCAGGAATTCTTCCGGACTTGCTTCGGCATATTCCTTTGGATTTCATCCAGCTATTTCTCCGGATTTCCACCGGCAATTCTTCCAGAGTTACTCCAAAAATTCATCTGAAGTTCCCCCAGATTTCATCCACTAATTTCGGGAAGGTTCTCTCCGGAGCTTTCGAATTTCTTCCATAGTTTCTCCAGGAAGATCTCCGGACTTCCTTAAGAAATTACCTTAGAGTTCCGACAGGAACGCCTCCGGAGTTCATTTAAGAATCACTCCTTTGGGATTTTTTTCAGCTATCCTCCAGAAATTCTTACAGAGTTTCTCCGGAAAGTTCGTTCGGAGCTCCACCGGTATTTCATCGGAAGTTATTCCAAGAATTCTTCGTAGCTCCTCCAGGATTTTTTCCCAGGGTTCCTTCAGGAGTTTCTCTGATATTTCCTTCAAACTTCCTCCGGCAAATACATTAGAGTTTCTCCGGGGAATACTCCAGAGTTGATCAGGAAATTCCTAAGGGAATTACTTCGCGATTTCCTAAGGAGTTACGTCGCAATTCCTCTATGCATTTCTTCAGAGCTCCTGAAATATTAATCTATCTATATTAATAAAAATGACGTGGTGTTTGTACGTCACGAAATGGCTTACAAACGGGTCAACGTATTTGAACGATTATTTCCGTTTTGTTCACAAGACGTGTTTGTATGTATAAATATCCTAGGATATTCAGCGGAAAAGTCGAAAAAAACGAGAGTGAACGGAACTGTCATTTTGTATGGGACGATCCATAGCGTTTTTCGACAGCCAACTTGATGGCAAGACGAAGTTTGCCAGGACCACTAGTCAAAAGCCTGATTTGCTACTGAAAAGGAATCGCTAAAGAAATTTCTCGTCGATTCCTTGCAGAAATTGTCTACAGCGACTCCCATTTGAACTGACAGTTCTTTTCAACTGCGTACTGCGATCAGAAAAAAAAGCGCATTCTTGAGCGATTCCTTGCAGAAATTTCCCATGCATCAAGATAGGCCGAGAAATCACTTGTCAGCAGCGAATCAGGCTTAAAGATATAAAAATGGAATTGTGTTTGTATGTCACGAAATGGCTCAAGAACGGGCCAACCGATTTACGTCATTCCTTTGAAATTGAGTTCCCCACGGACTGCGACGTGTTTTTGTGGAATAATATTTGCGAAAAAACTGTAGGAAAACTGAGAACTCAAATTTGACATTATGTAGAGGGATTTTCTATGATCTAATCCAAAGCCTACTGGGCAGTACGAAGTATGCCAGGACAACTAGTGGAAAATAAATATCTAGGTATTGCAATTTTAGGGATAACTTACCGTTCTACGGTTGAACAGAAAGCTACCGCAGCAGTCATATTACTGATTTGCACTAAGCATCATCGATCGGCTGCTATGATACCTTGGAAACCACGCTAATGAATGTTGTTTTCTGCTGTTTTTCAAAGCTTTTCACTCTTAGCACACTTCGATTAGATGGCTCCGTTCAATGATACTATGATTTTCAAGCCTGCGGTAGAGCTTTGACAGCTGCGGTAGAACTTGGCGGCTACCGCAGAATGGAAAATTTTCGAAAGAACCTTAATATCTCTGGTGGAACTTTTGTGGAGGTAAACACCTGGGGAAATCCTAAGTAGAATTGTTGAAGGAATTAGAGGTTTCCCACAGGTAAATTCTGGAAGATACTGGATAAAATAACAAGATAAGTTGCAGTTAAAATTTGGAAAAAACTCCAAATCCAGGAAGAACTTCTGAAAGATCAAAGGAACCCAAAGAAACTTTTGAAGAAATCTCTGTACAAATTCTTGGAGAAGTACCAGTATGAATTATCAAAAGGAATTCCTGATCCTGAAAAAAATCTTAAAGAAGTCACTAGATCAATCTCTTGAAGCATCCATGAAGGAATTTCTGACTGAAACTCTGGAGTAATTCCTGCAAGAGTTCTAAATAAATCATAGGAAGAAAAAACAGGAAGCATTTGTTGGGGAGGGGGAGAGTTACTTTGGCAGAAACACGCAAAAATTGACAGCAGCTTTCATGCTCGCAATTCGCAAAAAAATCAGTGTTGCCAGTTTCACAAACAATTTCCGTCACAACAGCATTCATAAAGGAATTTTAGGGAGACACTCTTGAAGTGTTGCTGGAAACATTTCTGAAGAAACCCTGGAATAATGCCTGGATGAATGTTTTGAAGAAATTTTATTGTTGTTCACGGAGAAATTTATGATGTAAATTATGGAGAATCCTAGGATGAATGAATGGAAATATTCCTTTAAAACTACACGTTTGTTTACCAGTTCGGATTTTTCTCCCTGAAACAGCCACCGTCTCTGGTTCTTACTCATTTAAAGCAAGTGAAAACAGGAACAATAATCTATTGCCACTGTTATTTTTTAAATAATATTTATTCCCATGGAAAGCTCGATAGTCCTCCACTTCCTAAGTGAAGGTGCAAAAGTCAAGTGTGATTTATGAAGGAAGGCGGCCATCAGGTTATTTCTCCAGGGAATCCTTTAGTAATTTCTACAGGAATTCTTCCAATATCATCATGATCTTCCAATATCATCCAGAAAATACTTTTGAGATTTCCATCATAAATTCCTCCGGGGATTTCCTGCAAGATTTCTCCGGAGATTTCCTCCAAACATTCTACCAGGGATTTCTTCCAGGAAAATCTCTAGTTATTTCTACCAGGAATTCCTTGGTGGATTTCCTCTAGGAATTCCTCTAGGGATTTTCTCTAGCGATTCCTCCGACATTCGCTTCAAGAACTCCTCCAGAAATTTCCTCCAGGAATTTCTTGGTGGATTTCCTTTAGGAATTCCTACAGAGATTTTTCCCTATACTTCCTCCAGAAATTTCCCCCAAAAACTACTCCGGGGATTTTATCCGGGACTTCTTCAGGGGATTTCCAAGAATTCTTCTGGACATTTCGTCCAGAAATTCTTCCGGACTTGGGTTGCTTGAAAGAAAATCATTGCTTCAAACAGAGCTGTCTGTTGAAGTTGACGATGAAGTTGAAGTTGGCGGACCATTGTGGCCCACGCTTTAGATTTTGCAAGGATTTTGTCCAGCCGACTGATTTCACTCAAACTGGAAACATTTAGGCAAAGGTATTTTCAATCGGATCATGCAGCAGAACAAAGTGCCTGCTTGTAAGCCTTGCGAGCTGACTTGGACGACTCTGATCCAGCTGAACGACGCCTGTTCCAACTTCTTCTACATTGTTTCCTGAGTCTAGCCAGATCAGAAATTGACCAAGGTTGGGCGATTGCCTATATTAAGTTATCTAAGATCTGTTATACTTAAATGTTCTGTTGTTATCTGAGCTGCTTCAGATGATGTGATGAGTATTGGCATCACTGTTCACAATCAGCAGAAGGCTTTTTGTAACACAGTGTATGACTATTCATTTCAAATTATCCGCTGAAAGTGTTTAATCATATGGTAAACTAAAGTAAACAAATCAAATATTAGACGTATTTCCTATTGAGTTTACCAACAGAAATAGCGATTGTCACAGCACCAGGTAATGTCTGAAAACTCAGTTCTGTGCAAAAAACATGCGTGCCATTCCAAAATTAATTGCACGTCTCCCATTCTTTTTTTTTAATTCAAAGCAAGGTGCAGAAGACATTCTTTTATGTGCGAGGCAAAGAAAAGCACAATCTCTACTCTTCCAATCTCTTCAGTGCTAGCACAGAAATGCACTCTACGCAAGGTTTGCTTTTAAGGCGAGCAAGCTTGATGAATACTCTGCACAAAATGTATAGTTGTGAATCTCAATATATTTGGTAAAATCAGAAACATAAGTACATTATGTTCATCCTGTTTAAAATTTTTGTCAGCCACATATTAATGAAATTAATTCAAGTGGAATTTTTGACGCGTGTGCGAAACGCAGAGTGAAAATGAGACAATTCGATACCAAGCAGTGATGTTGAGCGGTGTACTGGAGCGAGAATTCAAATTTTATCCCACACTAATTAGTAGTTAACTTTGAAATGAGTGTAGAAACGATTGCGTATGTCGTAACGATGTGTACGAGACATGATAGGAGAGTTTGTCATTTCATGTTTGCTGAAAGTAGCAAAAACTGGGTTACAAGGTTACGAATATAAGGTTTTTAAACTAGCGCCCCTTGAGCTGCACCATTATGCAAAAGTCTGCAAAGATGTATCATTGCTGTTCTTTTATGCTGAAGATTAATTTGAGCTATTGCAACCGTAGCCACTTCCCAAGTCCCAAACTTAGCAGGTTTAAGCTTTTTTGCAATCTCAGCATTGAAGACGAAAAGAACAGATTGGTATCTATTGAAAGTCGCCAAAGATGAGGAAGTGCAGAACACAGAACAAATTGCGAAACCATTCTTCTTTCCGGCGTTACGTCGCTACTGGAAGCAGAACCTGAATTTGAGCCTGTTCTCATAAGCACTTTGACGGTTGCCAACTGAGAGTTATATCGTGGCAGGTACCGTACACCCCCGTTAACTTGAACGATACCTCATGCAAACCATCGGGGTTCATTTTTAATTTGAACATCTAGTCACACTAGAAACGTGTTTCTGGTCACCTCTTTCGCTGTTTTGTTTTGATTCTGCGTTCCATTTCACAGCGTTCCATTCCACTTTACTCCGTTTCATGAGCTAAATGACATTTGAACGATTTTTAATCTGAACGAAGTGCAAATTAGCGGGGTACAAATTAAAAAGTGTTCAGATTAAATGTGGTCAAACCAACGGGGGTACCCGGTACAAAACTACTTTTTGCCCTGGGCCGACCAAATTTATGCATAACGCATATCCGTCAATTAATCAAGTTATGTATGAATAAACCTTTCGTTGATCTCTTGATTCCCATTTGGTGACCTTCAACACGGAACTCTCGTGTGACATCACTGCCAACTTTAATCATCACTACCATACGATCTTCTCAGTTTGCGTTTACCATCACTCAACAAATGCCTGTCATACTCTAAAATAGAAACCTTTATTTTTCGCAAAACCACCTCAATCTATTTTGCTGCATTCATCAAACGCACTATTCTCAACGTGCTAAAACTGCTAAAGCCGTTTAACACATTGTCATCACGATCATGACGAGATCTCAATCTGTCATGGAACCGCCCTCGAACGTTGCCACCGTCGTCATGGCGCAAATCTGCTGAACTACGCACAGTGGCGCGCCTACATACAAAGGTCGGACGGAACCCCGAAAGTATCCCAAAACCATTGAAAATATAAATTTAACATCTGATTGATTATTATTGTTATTAAATTTTCCTAAAAACTGTAATAATAATAATCACTCAGTTGTTTATTGATGCACGAATTTGTCTGTATAGAAATAGGAGAAAATTTAAAATTTCAAAAATGGTAAACTTTCTGATGATAACTTAACCGGAATTTCAGCGTAGGAGTGTGGTTGGATATTGTTTTGTAAGTTGATCTGGATTTGGTTAAACATGAACGATTTGATTTTAGTGAAACATGAATGTGAACATTACTATGGCATGTATTTTGAAGTTAGCAAGATGCTCTGTAGTTAGAACATTTAGAGCAATCAAATTTTGTTGATTTTTCCAAACGTTTTAGGGAAGCAGCATTCTATCCTATACAAAATATTAAAAGTAAATTTCAAAAACTTAATTTTTTGAGGTTTTGCCCGACCATGCGCCACTATGCTACGAGTTGAATGGAAACGGATCACCCCATTCATGCGCGCAGTTTGAGAATGGCAAATTGCAACGGTGTGGTGATCAAGATTTCGCCGGCAAGTTCACGATCAGCGGAGGCCATGACGACCTGGCCAGGCGGGAGGGCTGTCGAAACCCGATCCAGGCGTATCCGAGATGCTGGACAAATTCGGTGCGTTACCATTTGCCTTAGCATTGACCCAAAGACATGGAGCATTTGGGTTTCGACAAGTTTTGACTCCATGAGTTGGATAGTTAATTTGTGTAGCGCACGTACTACATTCATTATTAGTAGTGCGGTTACTTTTTATGCTGCTTGGCATTACGTCCTAAAGAGGATAGAGCTTCAAGAATTTCGAGAATATTTTTGTGTTGGAAATTTTCTTGACTTCTCATGGCATACAATTTTTTTGTGCTTGCTACTCAAGAATGTATAAATGCACTTAGCATAAAAAACTGCCAGTCAATAACTATGAAAGTGCGCATAGTTCACCAAGCAGGCACTTTTCCAGTCAGAGTGTAGTGACATAAAGAAGATGAAGAAGAGCTCATGATATAACCGTGGTCTTCGCAGAGACAACGAACCCCACCAAAGTCTGTGGATTGCAATCATATTTTTCTGTCTTTCTTTTTGGCTTTTTCAGTGGTTAACAGTTACCAATAATGATGCTAGGGAAAAATCTTCTCCCGATAGAAAATTTTGTAATAAGATGCTTCTACTCGTGCATCGGGCTTCATGCGATTGGGCAATTTGGTGTCGCACTTCTGCTGAACTTCATATCCACTGTAACTTTGCTTGTCGCACCTAAACTACACGAAATCTTCGATTGCATGGGTCATGCGGACAAGGGAGATAAAGTCGTTTCTTAAAGTGCTCCGCTGCGATGAGCAATGATGTGTACTGAAATGATGAAAAAATCTTAACTTTTCTCATAGAGAACCGTTCATGATTCTTGTAGACTTTTTGGAATACAGTTAAATCTCTATAACTCTATATTGAAGAGATTATCGAGTTAGAGATATATCGATTTGTACCATTACCATTAGCATAAAGCATTTCGCACAAATTCGTAGGTGGTACAATCTTAGACCGGTGTTGGTAGACTCATACTCAAATCTCAATCAATACGCTCTCCCGTGAGAGCAAACTCATTAGAAATCTGCTTCGCAAATCTCACGCTTGAGATTTTGATGCAAAATCACTCAATCAACTCAAACCGTAACAAATGATTCAGTCACAAAACCCGTCAAAAAGGATTACTATAATTTTACCAGACTAACAAGCAATTATTGCCGTGTGTGAGTAAACTGTGGAAATACGAGTCAGTGAGTCAAAAAGGTGAGCCAACTCATCCATGGTTTTTTGACTGTTGAGTTGCGTGATTGACAACTCACTCATGAAAAATCTCAAGCGTGAGTTATGAGAAATTGAGTTTTTCACAACACTGGTCTTAGACCATTGAATGAGGGTTATCTCTTTCCCATTAGTTACCAAAGTCGAAGATGTTTGAAGAACTAAATTGCGATTATTGATGAATACAACATATGTTCTAAATTATCCAAGACTTATGATATTAAGCAATTTATTGTTTAGGTCAACGGGGGCACTTCTTTATTCAATAGCTTCCAGGAACATAGGAACATATCTACGTGCGTACTCAAATAAATCATAACACAACTGCTTATGCTTGAAGACCTATATTCCACATCCTGGGACATGTGGGACTTTTCCGTTAGATACTACTGTGTTTGTTGGTGCGATCGATTCCATTACTCTCCTTGTCATGCTCTACGGGCGGACTTGTTGGATGCCGAGGTCGGTCTTGCGATTTCGATTGAGGGGTGACTCCGACGGCGGAAGATCTTCCGCACCGATGCTATCCGTGCAGATGCCGAGTTCGGCCCTGCTATTCCGGTGGAGGAAAACTCCCGGTTCACAGGCGCCCCGTCGATCATTTGCCGGTGCTGTTTCGCGATCCACTCAGCTAGTCCCCGGCGGAGGATCTAGTCCAACTCGATGGTGGTCAGGGTCGGTTCTGCAGTTCCGGTTGGGGGGTTTGCAGGCGCTTCGACGACTTATTACCAATACTTCGATGATCTCCTCTCATCAACAGACTGACTTGTAGAGTGCCTAGGTCGGTCCGTCGATTCCTGTGGGAGGTTCGCTTCCGGTTCATCAGCGCCCCAACGTCAAGCGCTGCTCTCTGCGTCACGTTTCGCTGCTTTGCTTGCCAATTGCGCTAAAAGCCAGACATTATTTGCACCGCCATGTTGGTCATCATATTCCAAAGATCGGGATCACTTATCATTCCGTGTACCACACCTTCTACGCTGAAGTATTCACCGAAAGTAGCCGCAACCGTGTTTCGTACTATTTTGAACCTCGGGCAGTCGAAGACAACATGTTCTGGCGTTTCTTCAATCTCCATGCACTCAGGACAGAATGGTGAAGACGCATGGACAAATCGGTGCAGATACTGCTTGAAGCAGCCGTGACCTGACAGGAACTGTGTAAGGTGTAATTTCACTTCTCCGTGCTCTCTGTTCACCCAGGCCGATAGATTAGGGATGAGCCTGTGGGTCCACTTTCCTTTCTCAGTTTCATACCATAGTACTCGGTTTTGGAAGTTGCTCTTCAAAATCTGGCACAAGTAGTCGGGAACCCGCATTCTGTGCAGCGCTGTGTCAATGGTCTCCCAGCTGGCGCTGTTGAATGCGTCCTTCACATCTATCATGATTACGGCACAGTAACGATCCCCTCTACGCTTTTGTTTCAATGCTTCCTTGGTCCTCTCCAGTACCGTCTGAATAGCGTCCACCGTTAACCTTCTTTGCCGGAATCCAAATTACCTTTCTGATATTCCGTTCTCTGGTCATTTCATCACCCTGTTGAGGATAACCCGTTCCAAGAGTTTACCAAGTGTATCCAGTAAACATATGTATAGGCCTATATGATCCTGGATCCCCGGGCGGTTTTCCTGGCTTCGGCATCAGAACAAGTTTCTGTATTTTCCATATTTTTGGAAATTGACCTTCGTGCAGGCATTTCTGCATAACCTTACCTTACCATATCTGGATACGCAAGGACCGCTGCTTTAAGTGCCACGTTGGGGATTCCGTCCGGACCCGGGGTCTTGTTCAGCTTCAGCGCTTTTTTACCGTTGCTATAAGCGCATCGTTGGAGATCTAACGAGCTTTGGCATTTCCTACCTCTTCATTGCCATAATGTGACCGGCCATATTGTAGGGTCTTGCTTTGGGATTAGACCCTCGATGATGCCTTTCAGTTTGTCCGCTCACATTTCGACCGGCGTCGACGCCCTTGATTTTCGCCATTATCACTCGGTAGGCGTCCCTCCAAGGATTAGCATCAGCTGCTCGGCACAGCTCTCTGAAGCAGTTCGACTTGCTCAGCTTAATCTCTCGTTTGAAGTTCGCCCTAGCTTGCTGGAACACAATTCTCCGCTCTTCTCGGACTTCCTCGTTTGGTGGCTTCCGTGTTCTCGGCATTGTTATCTCACACACCCTGACCATCGTTTTGGTGAGCTCGACATCGAGATCCGAGATATCGCTGTCTACACGGATTGCTTTGACGAAAAGGTCCTTGTCGAAGGCCTTCGTCTTCCTTCTGCTATACGATAGTTGTGGTTCTCGGCGTTGCCGGGCAGTTCCGTCGACCAATGGTATAGCGGATTTCCAGACGATCACTATGGGTATACCCCTCACTTACCCTCCAGCTCATGTTGCCCGCCAGCGATGGACTACACCATGTGAGATTGATGATCGATGCTCGTCCGTTTTTTTTAAATGTGCTAACGGCCTCCAGCAGGCTGTAACCTCTGGCATTGAATACCCTGCTACCCCGCTCCACATTTGCATTGAAGTCTCCTCCAATTAGTACTGGCTTCCGACGGACAAGCTTAATCGGTCAATTCCACTAACATCCGTCTGAATTCATCGAGCATCCACCTTGAAGGAGCGTAGCAGCTGCCTACGTAGGCATCATTGACTTTCACGATCACGAAGCCTTGGTGGTAGAAACCACTTATTGGATGGGAAACCTACCCATCACTTGTATCGCCGCTATTCCCGTGCTGTCCGCCACCCAGTAGGCATTATTGAGCGGTACACGATACGGCTCAGCTATAATCACAACGTCACACCTTGCTTCCGTTGTTGACTGCCACAACAGTTGATGTGCGATTTCGCAATGATTCTAGTTGATCTGCGTTACCTCCAATACTGTCGTGATGCGATCGCCTTTTTATACGCAGGACACATAAAGCCGTCCGTTACATGAGCGTTTCCTTCCTCCGGTTTTCAGAGTAAACACTTTGCTCGCTTCGTGCAATCGTTTCCGAAGTGGCCTTTCTCCCCGCATTTTCTGCACAACTCGGATCTGTCCGGACCATTACCGATTGCTGCTTGATTTCCGAAGTCCATGCACTTGAAGTTCTCATCGGTGGCCTCTCGGCTCGGGAGACGAGTCTCGGCGGGCAAACCGCGGGCACTTTTTTCTTCTCCACCAGTTTTTTGGCTGCGGCCACTGGTAGCCGAATCGTCGCTAACTGTGTGCTATCGTACGACTTTGTAAGTCGCACTATGATCGCAACTTCTATTGCAGATCATCATTAGATATGATCTCGTCCAGATATCTGTACTAAACCACTGCCTCCTGAGTTGATGCTTTTACGCTTGCCTTGTTTGTCAACGACTCAGCAATCAACTCCTGGTAGGCCGAGCTATTGATCACCGGAACATTCTTCAACTCGAAGAGCATTTTTCCTCTCTGAGTACGCCTCGTTCTGACCACGTTCTCTCCGAGGTCTTCCAGCTTCGGATCATCTCTTATCTTACGAACAATCGCTGCGTACGAGGTTTTGTCGTTTGCCTTAACAAGTATGGCGTCCCCCTTCGACCACTCACGTCGCGGGTGGCTAGTCATATTCTTAGTACCCTCTTTTTTCTTTCCACTTCCTTCACCGTGTTTCTTCCCACTATTCTTCTGGGTCCTGACTAAAGATGGGCAAAACGGCTCATTTTAGTAAACGGAACCGATCCGAATCACTCTTTTTAGTGAACCGGATCTTTTGAACGGTTCAATTTCTCTGCGGCACGCAAAGGAAGAGCGTTCGGAACCGAGCGAACGGAAAATAGCGTTCACTCCCTGTTGCGCGACATGCTTCGTACCTTTCTTATCTTTCACTCTCTCAAATTGAGAGTCTCAATATTCTCCAGAAACTCACGATATACTCGGTCGATTTTCCCCACTCGAACCGAAAGCAAGAAGCAAAAATTTTAATGTGCTTTGCTAAGTGGGAACTTTTTCTCTCTGTCTTTCATCTACCTGAATGCAAGTGAGCGGGGCAAATTAGTTGTTCGGCTGTGTATGCTGAGAGTGCGAAGCGGCAGCAAACTGTGTTTGCATGTGTGCAGTGGCGCGCAAAACAAGGCACGTGTTGAGCGTTATAATAAAGCCGAGAAACAAACGAAGAAGAATAGGGGAGAAGAATTCGTTCGTTTTTTTTCGGGTCACTTTTTGTCTGACCCGTGCTAATCAAATGAACCAGCTCTCGCCAAAAAAAAAAATCTGGCATCCCTGCTGTGTTGATAAGCTGTGCATTCTTCGTGTCATCTGTTTTATTTACATCAACGCTGATTTCAATTCTCGCCACCAATTTACGCTGCATCAGAACGTCCGCAATCACGCAATCTCTAAGCCCCATGAATAATTTTCATCATTCAGACAGGTAGGATTAGTGAATTTCACGTTATTCCGAGTCGGCTAGAGTGTGGTTCGAGTACTTCGCCACCCGCCATTGCCCAAAACCAAAACAAATCTCTCACCTCGTCGCTCTCCACCTGTACTGCTTTAGCAATCACCGTGTGCCGTGCTTAGCATCAAAACAAAAACAATACGCATCAACCATCATCAATTCCATCCGATTCGAGCTCCCAACAACTATCATAGGCCTTTTCATGTGACAGATCCGTCTATGCATTTGTTTACATCGGTGGAGGACCGGTGCTAACACGGGCCTGTCATTTTCATAGAAGAGCTGTCAAAGTGCTTCCTGATCAGCTGATTTGAGACGTCATGTGAATAGGCCTATTACGCAAACCCTGAAATCGTCATACACGCATCCAATTGTATCCGTCAAGCCAATACACTGTATCTGCTGCTGCTTATCTTCCCAATCCGCAATCCGAAATCCCCGCCAGAGCCACGTCAAGAGCCTCAACCGTTTTCCATTCCGTATCGCTGCAAGTTCATCTTCTCCGCCTCATCATCGTTCAAGCCAGGTAAACAATCCACAATTCGTCGGATGTTGTGTGAGTAGAGCGATTATAGAGAACACACATTTTCGCATCTGTCGCTGCCAGTGTTGCCAGTATTCTCGACTTTTTTGGAGTAACGCTTGAGTGACGCTCGTGTAGTCAAACGACCGATTTGAATCGACCGTTGTTTTTACGATGGAAATCTGCAACAGTTGCGCAGTCATTATGAATACATCGGAAGTGGCATGTAACGGTTTTTGCAAAGCAACATTCCATTAGGGGCGATCCATTAAGTACGTAAGACAATTTTTGGGGTTTTTCAACCCCCCTTCCCCCCATGGTAAGATTTTTTGTATGAAAATTAAAAATAAATTACACGGTGCGTAAGAAATCTCAAACCCCCCTCCCCCCATAAACCCTTACCCCCTTAAAGGATAGTTTGATCGCCGAGCTGAAGCAAGAAATCCAAGGTGGTTTCAATAAATTGTCCCCTGCTGTGCTTTCACCAGTTCCACGTCATTTCCAGTTCAGGGGTCGCAACACTCCTAAGCGCATCCGTGACAAAGACGCTTCTGAACCTACGGAACAACCAACAAAAATCTTCTGCGGTACCAGCCAGTCAGCAAGCAACGCACTGGAAGCTAGATCTGACGAAAACTTCTGGGTGTATTTAACTAAAATATCACCTGAGGTCTCCGAGAACGGCGTGCTCAGTCTAGCTAAGGAGCGCTTGCAGACTGAAGATGTGATAGTAAGATCCCTGGTTCCTAGAGGTAAGCCGCTATCAATGTTGTCGTCTGTGTCCTTTAAGGTAGGGGTCCACAACGATTACAAATCGAAAGCAATGGATCCAGCAACATGGCCTAAGGGAATACAGTTTCGTGAGTTTGTTGACAACGATTTCAATGCTCGACATTTTTGGGAACCTCCGAAACGCATCGATCCAGGAGCAACCTCTTCGATTCAATCGCAGCAACTGTCGAGTCATCCAGTCCAAGAGCCACTTCCAACGTAGATGAATCGCGCAGCCACCTCAAGTACCCCTCCAACTTCTCTTCAACCTTCCTGACAGTCTACTATCAAAACGTTAGAGGCATCCGAACAAAAACGCAAGAACTACTCTTGAATTTATGCTCTTGTGACAATGACATCGTAGTACTCACCGAAACTTGGCTACGCCCGGATATATCTAATGACGAATTCGCCTCAAGCTACAACGTATTTCGATGCGATCGGAGCTCGGCTACTAGCAGCCTTCAACGTGGTGGACGAGTGCTAATTGCAGTTAAGGCGGAATTGAATTGCAGATCGGTGGAACTAGAAAACTGAGAATCCCTCGAACAAGCCGTCGTTCAGATCAAGCTTCAAAAGTTTTCAGTTTACGTTTGTGGGATATATCTACGACCAAACTCGCAGCCTTTATTACTCACATTTCATGGCAGTGCAACAATTATGTGAACGAACTGCGAGTGCCGACAAGGTTATCGTCATGGGAGACTTCAATCTTCCCCAGTTGATCTGGCAGAACGACGAAGATATTGACGGTCTACTGCCTCGTAATGCTTCATCCGAACAAGAAATCGCCTTGGTCGAAACAATGGTTGCTTCAGGACTGCGTCAGATCAATTGCCTACGAAACTTGAACGGCCGCTTACTGGACCTTATTTTTGTCAATGAAGCAAGGGACATTGAGGTAATCGAACCACCGTCACCGCTCCTCAAAATTGATTATCACCATAAGCCGCTGGTTCTTCGTATGGACTTAAACGATGCTCGTATGCAGTTTGCCGAGGATTCGAGCCAACAGCGTGACTTCGATTTTCAACGCTGTGATTTGCGGAGCTGAACGATGCTTTTTCAGCCATTGACTGGGAGATAGCGTTTGACGGTAGGGGCACCGACGAGACGGTATGTATTTTTTACGACATTCTGTACGGAATTTTGGACGAGCACGTCCCTCGTAGACGACGCACGCGTTGTTCTTACAAACATCCTTGGTGGACATCCGAGCTGCAACATCTTCGCAATGTTGTTCGCAAATCTCGAAGACGTTATTTTCGAGCGCGAACTGATGAAAATCAAAACGGCTGCATTTCGAAGCTACGTCGCTCGTTTGGAGACGACCGCTAAGCACGATCCCACAGCCTTTTGGAATTTTATTCGAAATTGCAAACACCCAACTCGATTTCCTGCTGAAATGACTTTCAAAAAAACTATCGCTAGCTGCCCTGGAGATGTTGCTAATATGTTTGCCGACTGCTTTAAGAACGTGTACAGTTCGAATCCACCAACGTTTTCATCGGACAATCTCAGAAATTGCCCAACTTACGATCTGAATCTCGCGCCTTTCGATATTTCGCGGCAATTGATAAGCGGGGTAACATTGATCGGAATGACCCATCTCCTAAAAAGTTTGTTTCGCCATTTATTGATGGAACATTTTCAAATCATGAATGGTGCTTCTCTTTCTTATATTCATAAGCTAATGAAAGAGAAGATTTTTGCCTAAATTGCGTTTACCTTATGCGTTGATTTGTCAACTTTTCGAAACAATTATTTCAATGGGTAAGGATGACACTACCGAACATTCATGTCTCACATAAGTTCTGCAAACGATATGAGCAAGGAAAATGCGGTTCTGACTAAAAATGGCATCGCTGAAAACGATTCTGTTGTCAAAACTTTCATAAGTATGCTCAATTAGGCAACATTAACGAATTACTATTAAGAATATAGAATTCCCTTAGGAAATTGCATATCTTTAGGCGTATTCCGTGATTCAAGGTGTTTTTAATTTTAAAATAACTTAAAAAGTAAATGACTTGTACGCGTTTGGCCTTCATATTCGGCTTCGAAGGCCACGATTTAAGGTGATTATAGAACGAAGCCACACCTCAAATTTTCAAGAGCACAAGACTTGAGAACCAAACAGCGCTTCACGTTGAAAATCTATCCCATTAGTCACCACCAGCAAGCAAGCAAGTTGATTGGTTTTCAACGCGAACTGTTGTCAGATACTCTCATCTTGTGCACTTGAAAATTCAAAGTTTGGCTTCGTTTTATAATCACCTTAAGTAAGTAAGTAACGACATTTTCAATATAACCGAACATTGTTTACATAGGTGATCAATGTTACCCCATATTAGCTTAATCAAAAAATTGCCTAAAACATATGTTTAAACATGCTTAAATCTTTCAAAAAACAAAATACAGTATATAGTCTTGAGCTATGGGTGGCAGTACTTGTTTTAAAAATATAAAATTTGCAACATTTGCATTTTCAAACGAAATATTGTAGAAATATTCAAAAAATGATCAATGTTACCCCGGATTATGGTATATTCAGCTTTGAAAAATCTGGACGTAACCAAAGGGGCTGGTACTGACAATTTGCCGCCGTTAGTCTTAAAAGAATGTGCAGAATCGCTGCAAATGCCTCTGGAGATTATCTATAACAAGTCGCTTCGTAATAGCACTTTTCCGTCGATATGGAAGAAAGCCTCAATCACTCCTATCTTCAAAGTTGGTTCTTCTCATGCTGTCGAAAACTACCGTGGCGTTTCAATTTTATGCTCCGTACACGGAGAAAAAAATATGGTAAATATAACCAAATTTTAGTTAATTTTGAACTAAAGTTTAGGTTGAATTTTGCACAACCAAAATTTTAGTTTGATTCAGCCTCGTGAGTTGGTTGAAACAAACAATTTTTCCAAGTTGCTTCTGAATGGTTCTTCATTTAAAATCAACAAAAGTTTATTTGGAACAAACTACAAATTGGTTGTTTATTTTGACAGAAGTAAAAACAACCAACGATTTAGGTTGTTTCAAACAAAGAAAATTCGTTTGAAGTTGCCAATCTTTAGTTTGTTGCAAACAAAGTTATTGTTTGAAATAAACAAATTATTGTTAGTTGTTTGGTTTACTGTTTTTTTTTATTCATTTTTATTGATGATGAAAAACAAAAAAAGCTGCATAATGACACATTTTATTTTGTTTTTTATTTGATTAAAATACGGTTTACATGCTTATTGCAATAGATCCTGAAATATTGATAATGTAAACTAACATCCGGCTCTGACTCTTTCCCTAGCCGCAAGATTCTTTTCGCAACAGGATCGAGCTTATTTGAGTTTAAAGATATGTTTCAATGTTGAATCGTAATATCGATGCCTTTTCTGTGTACATAGTATGAGTATAAATGTTTTTGCAATCAAATGTTAATTAATGCAAAAAAAAAAAATTCTCCACGAGGGGTCAAATGTAAACGGGAATCTTTTGATGATGGGCCAGGTATTTGTTTGCCGGATTGGCAAAACTCCATTTGAATCCTGTAATTTCGTAAATAATATATTTGGAAAACATGTTATTCATTTAGTTGGAACCATAAAGCAGCAAATTTGAGTTTAATATTACCTGTTTTAAATTTTTAAAACGAAGAATTTTGACAAAAACTGCTCGAGTAGCAGTAATTTAACAAACCGAGCTTTGTTGACTTGGAGCAAGCAAACTAATGACTTAGTTTGGTGGTGGTAAAAATTTACAACCTATATGTTGTTGATAATAAAGAAAACATTTGTTGAATACATGTAAATTATTGGTTCAAAACAAACATTTTTTTATTAAAAACTAACTTATTTCTTAGGTTGAAATCAACTATGAATCGAATTTGTTTCAACAAAAATTGTGGATTTGAATCAATAAAAATGCAGTTTGGAACAACAAATACTTGACTTTGAATTTCAACCAACGAAATGGTTGTTTCAAACTAAAGCCATTTTTCTCCGTGTAGCTAAAGTTTTTGAGTTTTTGAAGGTTTAGTTCACAATGTTCTCTACGCTGCACTACCCCAATAATTTCGGAACTCCAGCACGGCTTCGCCAAAAAGCGATCAACGACAACTTACCTTATGATGTTCACTAACTTCCTATCGACAGAAATCGAAAAAAGGAGCCAAGTAGATGCCATATACCGTAATTTTGGGTGAAATTGATCATTTTCACGTTTCACAAATCAAAACAACTAAATGCAGGAAAACAAGTACAAAGGTGAGCCTCATCGACTCATGTACCGAAATTTTCTAACAAAAATCATTTTAGTGTTAAAAAATATATCTAAAATAAAAAATCAGGGGATCTCATTTCGGGGTGAAATTGATCACCTGTCAATGCCATTAATATTAGTTTCCAAAACAACTCTACATGATAAATTGGAGCTCCCTGAATCCGAATATGCTTGTCAAATTCTTAACAATGCAATATTTATATAAATAACGAATAGTTAAATTTCAAGAATTACGCGGAAAACGCCTAAATGTATGGAATTTCCTAAGGGTTTCAACGATATCTAACAGAAATTTAATTATTTCAACCATTTGAGCCAATTGGTGCGAGTTTTGATTATGAAATCGGGTTTGGGGATATATCTCAAGCATCCTCACAAACTT